>NC_092717.1:157280129-159912629 GCF_047496885.1 Scyliorhinus torazame
TTAGCACCTTCAGCTCCCTACAGGCTGAGTGCAACTTTAATTCTCAGGGCTGTCAGCTGGTGGCGCAGGATCAACCAGCAAGGGGGTTGCATATCTCCAGGGTCCCCAATGCCTGCAAACAAGGTGCGTCAGCCTTTCACCCACCCCCACCCACCCCCCGCCAAGGCGAACCTCACTGTCCAGATGTACACCGCCAGTTGCAATGAGTGAACATTTTTCCCTCCGAAAAGGTTTCCCAGTGGGCTGAAGTGTGTGAGAGGGATACCCAGACTGATGGGTAGCTCCAAATCAATGTGATTGAGGGCAGATGCAAAGGACAGCTCTGTAGTAGAAATGGGAGGGCACTTGAGCTGTGAGCGTGCGATCGCTGCAGGCAATATTCCTGGACTGGCCGTTCCCAGGTCAGGATGATCAATGGATCGGGGGTTGTTAATGATCTGTAGCTGGAATGTCAGCCTCTCTCTCTTTCTCTGTCCAGTTCTTCACAGGATACATCCTAATCACTGCATTGGAGGAGGAGGAGAAACTTCAGCAATGTGCAGCGACACTAATGATGGAGTCTCCAGACCAACACCAGGAGGCTTCAAGTCAGGATCAGCAGCCAGAGGCCGGAAGGAATGTAAAGGCGATGGAAACACTCCAAAGTATACTGCACATGGTTCTCCTTCATGGAGCTTTCCAATAAGAGGCTCTGGCTCACGAAGGAGATGGTGTGTCACCTTTGTCATTTCCTCATTGACTTGACGCCACGTGATGCTGGAGGACACTCAATACCTGTGGCCACCTTGAATTTCTTTGCCTCTGGATCATTCCAGGGCTCCACCAGGGACCTGAGTGGCATTTTGCAGGCATCCGTCCATAAGTGTATCCCTGAGTTCATGGATGCGCTGTAAGCAAGGGCCAGTGACTACATTCATTTCGACCAGACCAAACAGGGTGAGAGATTTAGGGGGCTCGGACAGATTGCGGGTTTGCCACAGGTGCAGGAGGCAATTTATGTGGTCCTCCGCATCCCAGGGCACCAGGGAGTCCCCTCCATCACAGGAAGGGGTTCCACTCCCTAAATGTGCAGCTGGTCTGCAACTGCAAGGTGCGAAGAATGCACGTATGTGCCCACTTCCCAGGGAATGTACGTGACAACTTTCTATTTGGCCAGTCCCAGATCCCTGGACTTTTCGAGGGACACCCCAGGCTACAGGGATGGCTTCTCGATGACAAGGACTATCCCACAGGTCGTAGCTGATGACACCAGTGCGGAGGCCACAGAACACTGCAGAGAACCAATACAGCGAGGCACACAATGCTACTCGATCACTGATGGAACGGTGCATCGGGCTTCTGAAGGTGCTTTTGTGCTGCCTAGATAGGTACGGTAGAGCCCTGCATTATGACCCCAAAGAGTGTCCCGCACGGTCCTCCACAACCTTGCTCTGCAACGGGGTGAGTTGCTGGATGAGGACCTGGAGGAGCAGCACGTGTCCTTGGACGAGGAGGAAGAGGTGCAGGGCGCCAAGGAGGCTGCTGAGGAGTTAGAGGCTAGAGGTCAGGTGGGGGCCAGCGTGCACATGGGCAAAAGCGCTAGAGACACTCTCATGGCCTCCTGATTCATTGAGCAGGACTAGTCGAGTGAACAACTGGGTGTCTCCTTAGTGCGTCCTCACCCATATGTGACCAGGGAGTAAAGTGTATGGGGAGGAGGGTGACCACTCACTGTTCAGGGAGATAGATATGGGGAGTTCATGAATGCCTGTTGACCAGTCAATGCAGGAAGGTGATGATGACTCCTAGTGAGGAAAGGCCTGTGAACCTCCTCCAAGATCCTGCTAATGTCTGACTCCTGTCTGTCTGATGCCAGCTCACTGATTCCCTGGCTCATGTCAGAGTGAGGATGAACACATGTATTCTTCCGTCCTTATGCTCTGGAGGGGGATTTGGGGTGAGGGGCTAGGACTCCTCGCATCATGACTGAGTTCAGTCACTGTGAATTAAACAGATGCACTGAGAAGGCTCATCGATTGGAGGGCATGAATGTCCTGTAAGACCAGATGTGACCCGATGGTTAGGAACACCATTCCATTTAGAAGGAACTTCAGTCTGAGAAGCCTTAAAGTGGTGAGATTCAATAATATTTAATGGAGTGACAGATCAAAATTTGACAGGTGACAGTGCTCCAGATCTTATAATGCCTAACTTCACCCGTGCCCACGCTGTGCACCTACAGTTTCTTAACCTTACGTTCCCTCCCAGGATTCCCAGGATGCATATCTGCAGTGAAGGCGGTATATTGGCTACCATGCCCTAATACCTTAGATGCACTTAGCGACGTCCTCAGGAGGGCAAAGATCTAGAGGGCCCTGGCCTGCTTTCGGGTGTCATTGATGTCGTAGTGCCACCCTGCAAATCTCGCTACTTTTTGGCAAATCTGCATATTAGAGCGAGACAGCTAGTCTCACTTTAACTCATAGGGTGATCCCAAAGGATCGGAGGCCCTCAGCTGCATGCCCTTTGGGTAGGGTGGAGCCCTGGCACTGCTGGTGCCACATAGGTGCCACCCTGGCAGTGCCAACTGGGTGCCAGCCTGACACTGCCAAGGTGGCCACTGGGAGGTAAGTCAACCTTTAAAAGCACTTGTCTTTGCAGGGGCAGGCCAGTCGATTTCGGCGTCAGAACAGCTGGTGAGTCAGTTTCAGCGGGAGCATTGCGGAAGTGGTTGCTGGGAGGTAAGTCTGTCCTTTAAAAGCACTTGTCTTTGCAGGGGCAGGCCAGTCGATTTCGGCGTGAGAACAGCTGGTGAGTCAGTTTCAGCGGGAGCATTGCGGAAGTGGCCACTGGGAGGTAAGTCAACCTTTAAAAGCACTTGTCTTTGCAGGGGCAGGCCAGTCGATTTCGACGTGAGAACAGCTGGTGAGTCAGTTTCAGCGGGAGCATTGCGGAAGGGGTTGCTGGGAGGTAAGTCTGTCCTTTAAAAGCACTTGTCTTTGCAGGGGCAGGCCAGTCGATTTCGGCGTGAGAACAGCTGGTGAGTCAGTTTCAGCGGGAGCATTGCGGAAGTGGCTGCTGGGAGGTAAGTCAACCTTTAAAAGCACTTGTCTTTGCAGGGGCAGGCCAGTCGATTTCGGCGTGAGAACAGCTGGTGAGTCAGTTTCAGCGGGAGCATTGCGGAAGGGGTTGCTGGGAGGTAAGTCTGTCCTTTAAAAGCACTTGTCTTTGCAGGGGCAGGCCAGTCGATTTCGGCGGGAGTGGAGCTGGCTGGTTAGTCAATTTCAGCAGGAGCTGAGAATTTTTCTTTTTTTTAAATTAGTTTTTTAGGCGGGAACAGGAAGTCGACCCGCGGACGTCTGGGAAGACCCTCACCAATAAATTCTGGTGGAGAGGAAACCCGAGACACTACACGTGTAGTGTCTCCCACCCGCCCTCCTCCTCTAACCTAATAATAAAACCCATTGGTCTGAGGTAAGTACCATATTTTATTATATTATTATTATTTTTTATAAACATTTAATTTAGTTGTTAGCCAGATCTTGGTAGAAAGTTAGAGGAATGGCAGGGAAGGGAGTGCAATGTTCCTCCTGCAGGATGTTTGAGGTGAGGGATGCAGTTAGTGTCCCTGCTGATTTTACCTGCAGGAAGTGCTGCCATCTCCAGCTCCTCCAAGACCGAGTTAGGGAACTGGAGCTGGAGTTGGAAGAACTTCGGATCATTCGGGAGGCAGAAGGGGTCATAGATAGCAGCTTCAGGGAATTAGTTACACCAAAGATTGGAGATAGGTGGGTAACTGTAAGAGGGACTGGGAAAAAGCAGTCAGTGCAGGGATCCCCTGCGGTCGTTCCCCTGGGAAACAAGTATACCGCTTTGGATACTTGTGGGGGGGGGGACTTACCAGGGGTAAGCCATGGGGTACGGGCCTCTGGCACGGAGTCTGTCCCTGTTGCTCAGAAGGGAAGGGGGGAGAGGAGCAGAGCATTATTAATTGGGGACTCTATAGTCAGGGGCACAGATAGGAGATTTTGTGGGAGCGTGATAGACTCACGTTTGGTATGTTGCCTCCCAGGTGCAAGGGTACGTGATGTCTCGGATCGTGTTTTCCGGGTCCTTAGTGGGGAGGGGGAGCAGCCCCAAGTCGTGGTCCACATTAGCACTAACGACATAGGTAGGAAAGGGGACAAGGATGTCAGGCAGGCTTTCAGGGAGCTAGGATGGAAGCTCAGAACTAGAACAAACAGAGTTGTTATCTCTGGGTTGTTGCCCGTGCCACGTGATAGTGAGATGAGGAATAGGGAGAGAGAGCATTTAAACACGTGGCTACAGGGATGGTGCAGGCGGGAGGGATTCAGATTTCTGGATAACTGGGGCTCTTTCTGGGGAAGGTGGGACCTCTACAGACAGGATGGTCTACATCTGAACCTGAGGGGCACAAATATCCTGGGGGGGAGATTTGTTAGTGCTCTTTGGGGGGATTTAAACTAATGCAGCAGGGGCATGGGAACCTGGATTGTAGTTTTAGGGTAAGGGAGAATGAGAGCATAGAGGTCAGGAGCACAGATTTGACGTCGGAGGAGGGGGCCAGTGTTCAGGTAGGTGGTTTGAAGTGTGTCTACTTCAATGCCAGGAGTATACGAAACAAGGTAGGGGAACTGGCAGCATGGGTTGGTACCTGGGACTTCGATGTTGTGGCCATTTCGGAGACATGGATAGAGCAGGGACAGGAATGGATGTTGTAGGTTCCAGGGTTTAGGTGTTTTAGTAAGCTCAGAGAAGGAGGCAAAAGAGGGGGAGGTGTGGCGCTGCTAGTCAAGAGCAGTATTACGGTGGCGGAGAGGATGCTAGATGGGGACTCTTCTTCCGAGGTAGTATGGGCTGAAGTTAGAAACAGGAAAGGAGAGGTCACCCTGTTGGGAGTTTTTTATAGGCCTCCTAATAGTTCTAGGGATGTAGAGGAAAGGATGGCGAAGATGATTCTGGATATGAGCGAAAGTAACAGGGTAGTTATTATGGGAGACTTTAACTTTCCAAATATTGACTGGAAAAGATATAGTTCGAGTACAATAGATGGGTCGTTTTTTGTACAGTGTGTGCAGGAGGGTTTCCTGAAACAATATGTTGACAGGCCAACAAGAGGCGAGGCCACGTTGGATTTGGTTTTGGGTAATGAACCAGGCCAGGTGTTGGATTTGGAGGTAAGAGAGCACTTTGGGGACAGTGACCACAATTCGGTGACGTTTACGTTAATGATGGAAAGGGATAAGTATACACCGCAGGGCAAGAGTTATAGCTGGGGGAAGGGCAATTATGATGCCATTAGACGTGACTTGGGGGGGATAAGGTGGAGAAGTAGGCTGCAAGTGTTGGGCACACTGGATAAGTGGGGCTTGTTCAAGGATCAGCTACTGCATGTTCTTGATAAGTATGTACCGGTCAGACAGGGAGGAAGGCGTCGAGCGAGGGAACCGTGGTTTACCAAGGAAGTGGAATCTCTTGTTAAGAGGAAGAAGGAGGCCTATGTGAAGATGAAGTGTGAAGTTTCGGTTGGGGCGATGGATAGTTACAAGGTAACAAGGAAGGATCTAAAGAGAGAGCTAAGACGAGCAAGGAGGGGACATGAGAAGTATTTGGCAGGAAGGATCAAGGAAAACCCAAAAGCTTTCTATAGGTATCTCAGGAATAAGCGAATGACTAGGGAAAGAGTAGGACCAGTCAAGGACAGGGATGGGAAATTGTGTGTGGAGTCTGAAGAGATGGGCGAGATACTAAATGAATATTTTTCGTCAGTATTCACTCAGGAAAAAGATAATGTTGTGGAGGAGAATGCAGAGCCCCAGGCTAATAGAATAGATGGCATTGAGGTACGTAGGGAAGAGGTGTTGGCAATTCTGGACAGGCTGAAAATAGATAAGACCCCGGGACCTGATGGGATTTATCCTAGGATTCTCTGGGAGGCCAGGGAAGAGATTGCTGGACCTTTGGCTTTGATTTTTATGTCATCATTGGCTACAGGAATAGTGCCAGAGGACTGGAGGACAGCAAATGTGGTCCCTTTGTTCAAAAAGGGGAGCAGAGACAACCCCGGCAACTATAGACCGGTGAGCCTCACGTCTGTAGTGGGTAAAGTCTTGGAGGGGATTATAAGAGACAAGATTTACAATCATCCAGATAGGAATAATATGATCAGGGATAGTCAGCATGGCTTTGTGAAGGGTAGGTCTTGCCTCACAAACCTTATTGAGTTCTTTGAGAAGGTGACTGAACAGGTAGACGAGGGTAGAGCAGTTGATGTGGTGTATATGGATTTCAGCAAAGCGTTTGATAAGGTTCCCCACGGTAGGCTATTGCAAAAAATACGGAGGCTGGGGATTGAGGGTGATTTAGAGATGTGGATCAGAAATTGGCTAGCTGAAAGAAGACAGAGGGTGGTGGTTGATGGGAAATGTTCAGAATGGAGTACAGTCACAAGTGGAGTACCACAAGAATCTGTTCTGGGGCCGTTGCTGTTTGTCATTTTTATCAATGACCTAGAGGAAGGCGCAGAAGGGTGGGTGAGTAAATTTGCAGACGATACTAAAGTCGGTGGTGTTGTCGATAGTGTGGAAGGATGTAGCAGGTTACAGAGGGATATAGATAAGCTGCAGAGCTGGGCTGAGAGGTGGCAAATGGAGTTTAATGTAGAGAAGTGTGAGGTGATTCACTTTGGAAGGAATAACAGGAATGCGGAATATTTGGCTAATGGTAAAGTTCTTGAAAGTGTGGATGAGCAGAGGGATCTAGGTGTCCATGTACATAGATCCCTGAAAGTTGCCACCCAGGTTGATAGGGTTGTGAAGAAGGCCTATGGAGTGTTGGCGTTTATTGGTAGAGGGATTGAGTTCCGGAGTCGGGAGGTCATGTTGCAGCTGCACAGAACTCTGGTACGGCCGCATTTGGAGTATTGCGTACAGTTCTGGTCACCGCATTATAGGAAGGACGTGGAGGCTTTGGAGCGGGTGCAGAGGAGATTTACCAGGATGTTGCCTGGTATGGAGGGAAAATCTTATGAGGAAAGGCTGATGGACTTGAGGTTGTTTTCGTTAGAGAGAAGAAGGTTAAGAGGAGACTTAATAGAGGCATACAAAATGATCAGGGGGTTGGATAGGGTGGACAGTGAGAGCCTTCTCCCGCGGATGGATATGGCTGGCACGAGGGGACATAACTTTAAACTGAGGGGTAATAGATATAGGACAGAGGTCAGAGGTAGGTTCTTTACGCAAAGAGTAGTGAGGCCGTGGAATGCCCTACCTGCTACAGTAGTGAACTCGCCAACATTGAGGGCATTTAAAAGTTTATTGGATAAACATATGGATGATAATGGCATAGTGTAGGTTAGATGGCTTTTGTTTCGGTGCAACATCGTGGGCCGAAGGGCCTGTACTGCGCTGTATTGTTCTATGTTCTATGGCACTGCCAGTTGGCATGGGCACTTTGATCCAATGTCCATGGTCTCAGTTAAAGGAATGATCAGGCATAGCTATTTCTGCAGAATTTATTATAATACATACTTCTCCAAGGTCATCTCTTCAATGCTTTCTTTCCAGTCTCTCCTCATAACTCAAGTAGCTATCATTAACTCTTCTCTGCATTGCTTGGTTATCAGAACTGGATGAAATTTGATCACAAACGTCCTCTGGCTGGTATTTTACAGCTTTGGTCATGTATATCAACAACAGCTTGCATTTATGTAGTGCCTTTAATGTAGCAATTCATCCTAAGATGCGCTACAGGTGTGATGATCAAATAAAATCTAACATCGAAACACATAAGCTATTTGGATAGATGATCAGAAAATTGGTCAAAGAGGTAGATTTAAAAAAAACACCTTAGAAGAAGAGAGAGTGTTTAGGAAGAGATTTCCAGAGGGGCCTAATCTGCTGAAGGTATGGCTGGAGTGCTTAAAATTGAGGATACACAAGAAGCCAGGGTTGGAGGAATGCAGTGATCGTGGGGAGTTGAACGAGTGGAGGAAGTCACAAAGACAGGAAGAGATGAGGCCATGGAGGGATTTGGAAACCAGGATGAGAATTTTAAAATGGGGGCCTTGCCAGCCTAAGAGCCAATATAGCCAATATGTTGAATTGGCTGAACATGTTCAGCGTCAAAACTGTTAAGACTCCTCGGTCTCTTTCAACTTCAAC
This sequence comes from Scyliorhinus torazame, assembly GCF_047496885.1. NCBI lineage: Eukaryota > Metazoa > Chordata > Chondrichthyes > Carcharhiniformes > Scyliorhinidae > Scyliorhinus > Scyliorhinus torazame. The sequence continues at coordinate 157,288,292 of NC_092717.1, forward strand.
ACCATAATACTGCTTTCATCTGTTCATTGATATTAATCATGAGTAACATCAGCAGTTAATAAAACAGGATATAGTACACCAGCTTCACAAAGTACAACCTCCAGCTTCGACAAAATGTTTTATTTATTCATTTATGGGACTTGGGCGTTGCAGGCCAGCATTTATTGCCCTTCCCTAATTGCCCTTCAAGGGGCAGTTAAGAGTCAACCACATTACTGTGGGTCTGGAGTCACATGTAGGCCAGACCAGGTGAAGACGGCAGATTTCCTTCCCTAAAAGACCATATTCGTTCATTTGAAAAAACGTCGAAGCATATAATGAAAGAATGCACAGCTTTTGAACTTTACCTTCAGTCAATAACTCATTTTGATTCTTGATCGCAACCTGAGGCCTGGATTTTTCCACTCCATCGTGACAGGACGATGTGGCGGGCCAGCCAAAAGTCCACTGACTTTTGGCGGGGCCGGAAGATTAGGCCTACAGTCTCTGGGCAAATGAAAAGTCTATTAGTCTAACTAAGTGCTTAACTATTTAAACAGTTTGCCAACATTGGGATATTAAAACATCACATTGATAATCATAAGGCATCTTCTAATTTAAGTTCTATCTTTCTGAATGAAGAAGGACTGTTTTATATATTGTAATCCATTATATTCTGCACCTGTCATCATTTTTAATCCAAAATTGAAAATGGCGTGATGAGAAAAGAGAAGTCTCTTGTCATGATATTCAAACACACACATCATGATAGGCACACCAACAGACAAATCAGAACACACAACACCACAACCAATCACAGAAAGATATAAAAGCACAAACACGACACCTGGTGGTCAGTATTAGCTGGAGACAAGGACAAGGACAGACCTGCTACACGACACACTCAGGGAGACAGCACGTGCAGAGTATCCAGAACGAACTGTATACAAGAGTTAAAATAAAATAGAGTTGTACCACATACAACTGTGTTGGCTCATCTGTGCACCAGAGCACCCAACACCACATCTCTGTCATGAAATACGTTCAAGATTTTGGATGCAAATGAGGTGCTTTGATGTGAAGAGACATATACACTATTTGTACCAAAGGAAGATGCTGAATGAACACAACACAATAGCTAAAATAGCATTCTGTCCAGTGAAAGGGAAGGCTTAATAAATTATATCAGTAAAGTACATTGCTAGATGGACAGTAAGGCTTTCAATTGATATACGCACCCTTTGAACCGACAAGCAAGTCAAGCATTTCAGTGTGACAAAATAACAGCAGACAATCTGTCAACAAAAGATTTTGCAGGTCTTTGTGAAATATTTTCAGCATCAGGAGATCTTTCATTTTTCCAAACAACTTGATAATCAATGAAATTCCATTAAAATCCATGAAGTAAATATTGCAAAAGTCTTTAATTAAAAAAAAAGAGTTGCAGTCGCCATAACGTCAAACCCAGAAACCCACCAAATGTTGGCTGGTGGAACAAAACAAAAATAATCGGTATTATCTAATGACATATTGTTATTTATAACCCATTTTGTAAGATTATTAGGCTACTAACGAGAATACTAATTGTTAAAAAACTGCTATCAGAAACAAACATCTATCTTGCTAAGGAACTTCTCTCGGTAACATAGTAAATATGGGAGAATAGAGAAGAAGGGCAAGTATAGAAAAATGTCAAGGTGGAGGGACCATGGGAAATTATTTCAAGTTATAAAATGAGCTTACTTGTTGGAGCTATAAGCTAAGATCTTGAGACAGTGAGAATTGCTTATGCATGTAAATCGCATAAGCAGGGCAGGTATAATAATAATAGCTTATTGTCACAAGTAGGCTTCAATGAAATTACTGTGAAAAGCCCCTAGTCCCCACATTCCGGCGCCTGTTTGGGGAGGCCGGTTCGGGAATTGAACCTGCGCTGCTGGCATTGTTCGGCATTGCAAGCCAGCTATTTAGCCCACTGTGCTAAACCAGCCCAGGATTAGGACTTTCAAAGGGACAACAGGAGGGACTGAGTTCTGAAAGTGCTCATTGCTGACCAATGATCCCATAAGCTCCTTCGAGAATTTGTTAATGGGCCGGCGCAGAGCAGAATTTTGGAAAGCTTTACGAGTCCGAACGGTAACCCCCAGGATGATCACAGTGGAGGATTCAGGTGATAGTAATGCCATTCAATCTTGGTTAGATTCTCTCTTGTTGGAAATATCATTGCCTGGCACTTTTGTGGCACAAATGTTACTTGCCACTTATCATCCAAGCCTGTATAATGCCCAGGATATGAGCTGACTCACTATCTGAAGAGCCGGAAATAGTGCTAAACATTATACAATCATCAGTGAACATCCCAATTCCGTCTTTGTTACAATCCCAATTGATGCTTTAACTGGACAGTAAGATTCTAGAATGGAACCCTGGCTCAAAAGACGATGGGCTGAATTCTCCGATTGCCGACGTCGAAATCGCTTCTGGTGATCGGCCGAAGAATCAATTTTTACACCGGAGTCAGGGGTGGTGCCGTTTTTCCGATGCTCTGCCCCCACAAAAATGGCATACTCGAGGAGCACGCCACACGCCGTCGGGACGGCCTCAGCACATCACCTGAGGCCCTCCCCCAACGCTCCGCCCCCGATGGGCCGAGTCCCCGACGGCATGGGGCGCATGTGCTCTCACTTTTCAGGGACCTCGCATTGAGGGGTGCGCCGTTCTGCTGGCAGGGTGGGGCTTCAGCGGGGGATTCGGGGACTCGTGGGGGTTGGTCCAGGGGTGGCGAGGGAGGTTACAGGGGGGCAGTTTTTGGCAGGCCGGGTCCGCGTGATGCCGGCGCCTTGTTTTATGGTGCGGCTGCCACAGGCCGCCGCCGTGCACATGCACGGCCAGGGACCCGGCCATCCTGCGTCTATATCGGCAAGTAAAGACGGGGGCTTTATGTGGCGCGGCTGCTAGCCCCCTGCCAGGTTGAGCATCGGTCCGGGTGCAGCCCTGGCCTTTTGGTCGTAAAACCAGACGTACCCTGTGGACATAGCCGCAGAATCCATCCCTAAGTGCTGACACCAGCGTAGTAGACTTTCATGAAAGGAAACTCGGCGCCAACCCATCACCGATTCCGGAACCCGTGAGGGGCAAGCACGGGCGGCGAGTGAAAGTCCCGCGGATCGCACCGAAAATGGCCGCAGAACAGCTAGGTTCCGGCTGGCGACCTGCACCGGTCATGTCGTACAACATAGCACCAGCCATGCGCGAACCCAACCCGCCAACCACGACCCCGCAGCGCACCCGCTGGCCACCCCTACCAGTTTAGCAGAAGCCCCCGGCCAGCGGCGTGAAAGCCGGCCGAGTGTGGTGGCGCTCAACACTGTCCGCAGCTGGCACACCAGGTTCCAGGATAGTCGGTACCACACGTGTCCCGCGCAGTCGGGAAATTGGCCCATCGGGTTGGAGCAAAGTAGGTGGGCCGGCCGATGATGTGCCAACGGGGCTGAAACGGCGCGCGACGCACGTCATGATGATGCCATTTTGGAGGGGATGGAGCTTGGCGGACCGGCGTGGTAATCCACTCTCCACCCGATCGGAGATCATGATTTTGGCATTGGGCTACGGCGAATCCTGCCCAATAACTTATATTTTTTCCATAAAACATGGAGGAACAGAGTCACAGGACCTCTAATTAATTTTAACAACAAGAATTTTTTTTAGTAAGCCTGATCTTAACAATTACACACCGGGTTTAGGATTAACATCGATTACAAAGTACATCTTTATCTACACTGGTCTTATTAACACAAAGTCTCTTTTAAGCACACAAGATGACTAGGCAAATACACTCTCCACTCTGAACCCCAAGTGAAGGTTTGTGGATGTTTTCCCAGAACCCCCCTTCAGATGATTGACACATGAGAGTTTCCAAACATCACTCCCAAAAACACACTTCAAAATCTTCTCTCATAAGTATTCTTTGCCTTACCAGTTTGCATTCCAAATTCCAGACCAGGTTTTCTAAAGGACATCTTGAAACAAAGCTTTGATGCCACTTATAAAAATGAATCCAGTCCAGGATTTTATACCAACCGTGTTCGGATTTTTTTTTTGTCCTGACTACTTTGCATACTGCTCACAATTGTTTTAACTGTTGATTCCCAGACTGTATTTAAATGACATCAAATATTTAATCTATCTTTGAAGTCTGCTGTCCCATTTTAAATCTAGTTACTGCAATTGTCTCTTTAACTCAGAATCCTTTGTTTACTTTTCCTTGAATTCTTCTGAACAATACCTTGGGCCCTGATCTCTTAATTCCAGTCATCTCAAACATTCTTTCTGTCCCAATTCCCTTGACCTGTCCAGTTTCTCCTGGCACATTTGAGAACCATTCACTCCCCAGTGTCCTTTTTAAAATTTGTGCATGGGATGTGGGCATTTATTGCCCAACCCGAGGGCATTTAAGAATCAGCCACATTGCTTGGATCTGGAGTCACATATAGGCCGGGATGACAGATTTCCTTCCCGAAAGGACATTAGTGAACCAAATTGGTTTTTACAACAATGACAATGGTTTCATCATCAGACTCTTTGTTCCAGATTTTTATTGAATTCAAATTTATTACCTGCCATGGTGGGATTCAAACCCTGTGTTTAGATTACTAATCCAGTGACAATGCTACTACACCATTGCCTCCCCTGTCTCCAACTGCAATCAAATTAGCTAACCTAAAACTTATAAACTTCTCGAATTTACAGTTGCTAAACAACATCCACATGCTTATGCCTTTTATTCATTCTTCATGTCAAAGCCCTCTCTAAGCACGATAGAAACATAGTTAGAACTTAACCAACCCGCACACATACAAACATTTTTTTCCAACATGAATCGAACTAAAGGTTTTACCCTTCTAGTCACAAAAATATTAAATTAAACCCACTTAAAACTAATATTTACCAATACAAATCCCTTAAAATTACCTTTATTTTCCTAACAGCTCGATGATGGAAGGAAGGTCATTGATGAAATAGTTAAAGCTTGTTGCGCCTAGATCATTATATTGTGGAAATCCTGCTGCAATATGCTGGACTGGAATGTTGAGTTCCATCAGCCCCAACCATCTTATTTTGTGCCATGTATGACTCCAATATATATTAAAAGGAATGCCACAAAGCAACTCTTCCAATCCAAAGACACAAACGTCTACCATAACTCTCTGTTTTTTATTCCTTGATCAATTTTTATCCATCCTGTTACTGCTTCTTTGAACCCATGGGCTTCAATTTTGTGAGCAAATCTAATAGATGGAACTTGATGAGACACCTTTGAAACTTCATATACACAATATCAACTGCCCTCATCCACCCTCATTGCTATCTCATTAAAAAAATCAATCACGTTCGCTAACGTGACCTGCCCTGAACAAATCCACATTGGTTTTCCTTTATTAACCCTTGCCAATCTGTTGTTAAATGTCTCCTGGATTATCATTACTTTAAAAAATCTTTATCAGAGTTACAAAGTCAGGGCTCAGAGTGTGGACAGGGGCAAACCCCTAATCCAGCTCCTCGCCTGCTCCAAAAACCAATTCAAATTCAAATTGAATCCAATTCATGGTCCCCACAAGAGAGACATACCAGATCTGAGCCAAAAGACTACTACACTTGATCTTAGCCAAAAGGCCGAGAAGCGATCAATTATCGTTACTAAATTCTTCCCTCCTCTGGCCTGTAATCATTAGGTTTATCCTTCACTTTTATGAACAAGAATGCAATATTTGCAATCCATTGACACCACCTCTTTATCTACGGCAATTTAGAAGATTGTGACCAGCACCTCTACAATTTCCACCGTTATTCCCTCAGCAGCCTGGATAAGGATTGGGATGAATGACAACCGAGGACGGGTAAGTGAGGTGGTGATAAAGTGCACAGACAGTGAAGACTAAGTGTTGCTGAAAGTTGAGGAGTGTGAGGAGTGCTGTGATGGAGAATGCTCAGCAAGACTGAGTGAACGGGATGGGATGCATTCTTTAACTGCAGGATAAAAATGTATCAGATCATTAAGCTGTTTTCTTCATGTATACAATGATTTAACCTTTCCTTCTCCTTCTCTTCACTGCCCCTGACTGTAAGTCCAATGTGACGTCATTCAGTCTGACTGTTGCCCTTGCTCTATGTGCCATCCATCCCAAAACGCCTCCAATTTTCATTTGTGAACTATCCGTAACTGCTAAAACAGCTCCTTCACCACTGATGTACTTTGGCAGCACTTTCTAAAGCTGCAACTTCCATTGTCCGTTAGGACAAGAGCAGTAGGTACAAGGAAACACCTTCAATTCATAGATCCCCCTATCACCCACATGTCTCAAATCATCCTAGCCAGGAAATATATCACTGTCCCTTTATTACCACTGGATCAAAATTCTGGAACTCTACCACATGAACAGCAGAGGTTCAGGAAAAGGGACACCATCATCTTCTCAGGGCGTCAATGAGTTGGCAATCCGAGAATCAATTTGAAAGGGTTTCATAGTCACAAAATCTCACCTGGTTGTAGATTTGACATCGATCTGTGACTTTATGATTACCTATTTGATTTGGATTAGTTAAAGGTGAATAGAGAATAGTTAAATTTCAATGCTGACATCGTGCTGTGCTTTCTTTCTGTAAAGGACATTTTGTATTCTTCTCATGCTAGAATTACTGCACAGAAATCCATAAAGCTAGACGATTCATATTAATTTGCATAACTCACTGGATAAATTTAAATAATGTCACATGTCTACCATGTAAATTTGTTGCAGATGATTTATGCTTCCAGATCACATGTTTGTTTGTTTTCTCAGGAGAGTTCAACAAAACAAAGATGAATTGAAAGTTTGGTTTATGTTTCACTAGGACTTATGGAACAATATTTCCTTTCGAATTAGTGTTCTCCGTATCCAAGTACTATAGGCGTTTGATATATTACAGTGGTAACACAAATGTTTGACAATGTTGTGTGTGAACTGTTGAATGCAGTTTCAGCAGCTCATTGTAATGCTACTTCGCTGTCCACTGAATGGGAAGGGTTCATTTTCAACTTGAGCTATTAGTAGTGTTTATGTATGTCTGTATCAGTGAACATTGAAAAAGTCTTACAAACAAAACTGAAAATAAACATTACTGTATAGCCAACACAAACTTTAACTAGATAGATTCAACCTGGGGATCTAATTTTCTATTCAACTAAGCAAACACCTGTAAATCTTGTCCATCTTGTAAAGTCACAGATATTCTTGTTTCACTGCAGTGTCACTCGAGCGAATTAACTCAACAAATCACTCTAATCACATTTAGCTACTGTCAGGTTACTTTCCAAGCTAAATTCATTTGATTAATTATTTGCGGCTAGTTCACTGCAGATCACGTTTTGTGCAGGGAAGTTGCTTCCTGGCATCAGTTATCTCCCCCACTACCATTCCCAGCTTGCTACCTTACGCCCTTCTCCACAAAGATGCAGTTGCCCACCCACAATACAAGTATACCCCTGGCACCGGAATTGAGGAAGGACTCAGAGGCTCATGCATGCGGATGTTCTCTTCCACACGAACAGTGCCCCTAGAGGTTTTCGCCATGAACTTCTGGTCCAAAGCCATTTCAGAATAGGCAAAAATGCCATGTGACCCAGCAAGCAGGTCAAGTTTCCAGTGATCAAGCCCACCCATCCCTCAGCTCCATCATTCTCCAGAATATATTCAAATGTTTAGCTCATTTGTATATTCTTCTTCAATGTAATTTCCTGGTAAATATTTTTCAGAGTTTTTTATCTGTTTAGTGAAAAGATTCTGTTTGATTTGACTATTACTTGCTAATTTCTCATTTCTAATTTTGTCTCCAGGTGTTTCAATCCCTCAACGTGCCAAATAATTTGGATCCATTTTGTTAAAACTCTTCATTAAGCTCACCTCAAAGATACCTATTTTCCAAATAAACAAGCTCAGATCATTTAATATCACTTATTGTTCCTAAATTATTCTGTTAAATAGAAGAAATTACATTTAGAATGTCTTTTCAAACTCAAATAATGGTGCACGTCTTTTAGAATTTTAATTTCTCTTGAATTTTATCTTGGATAATTACAAATCAAAATGATTAGTTGTTAAATATTTAGAATACATTGCAAAATACACAGATTAAACAATGCAACATTTCAAGTGTTGTATTTACCAGAGACAAGACCTTGAACATCATTTGGCATTTGTTCTCAGAAAATTTTGAAAAGTTCATGCTGTGGCTTGGTTTGATAGACCAATCCTCACGGCAGTTAAACAATGTTTCCTTGGGAGGTATTATCCTCAGTCATTTTTCATTGATATACAGGCTTGCCGGAGAGAAAGGCTAATCCATTCGGATTGCTTATGCATAGCCACTTTGGCGAATAATGGTTTGTTTTGAGTTAACAGACTGGAAAATCTCAAGTTTCTCAGGTAGGGACAGACCACTGAAAACATTAGGGCTATTCCAGACATATGTGAATATATAGATAAGCTTAATTTTCATTTTGCAATATTTGTGTTTTTAATGTCTATTATGGGGTTGGATTCTCCGGTTCCTCAGCCACATGTTTCTCGGTGACGCGCCGTGTGACTTGAAAGGGACCACTTCACTGGTGGCGGGATTCTCTACTCCCATCGCTCGTTAATGGGGTTTCCCATGTTGAAGCCACCCCACGCCGCTGGGAAAAGCGGGGTGTGCTGCTGGCGGGAACAGAGAATCCCAAAGGCTGGAGAATTCTGGCCCTTATTTCCAGTTTTATTATAAGTTTTATTAGCTCAAAGAACTAAGAATTTCAAAACCTGACCAAATTAATTGGTTGGCTCACTATTTTGTTGGTAGCTTTTACTGACTTTGTTCTGGATTTGTTATTTTCATATGGCCTTCTTTCTTTTTTTCATTGGAAGTGCAGTTTTGAAATGCAGCCTGGTGATCATTGGTAGTTTGAGCTCCATGTTGCCACTTCAGGACGCTGCCCCATTAACAGGCAGAAAGTTTGGTCATGACTCAGTGGATGTCTAATTGAGAGGCCAGGGGCAGGATTCTCCGCAAACCGGTGGGGCGGGCAACTCCAGCAGGAAGGAGTGATGTGAACCACTCTGGCGTCGGGCCGCCCCAAAGGTGCGGAATCCTCCGCACCTACAGGGGCTAGGCTGGCGCCGGAGTGGTTTGCGCCGTGCCGGCCGGCGGGGAAGGGTATTGGCGCCACGCCAACTGGTGCCGAAGGGCCTCCGCCGGCTGGCGCAAGTTGGTGCATGCGCAGGAGTGCCAGCATGTTCTGGTGTCATCCCAGCGCATGCACTGGGGGGTGTTCATTTTCATGTCAGCCATGGCGGAGGACCACAGCAGCCGACGCGGAGGAATAGAGTGCCCCCACGGCACAGGCCCGCCTGCGGATCGGTGGGCCACAATCGCGTGCCAGGCCACCGTGGGGCACCTCCCCCCTGCGCCCCCCCCCCCCGAGGACCCCGGAGGCCGCCCGCGCCGCCAGGTCCCGCCGGCAAGGACCTACTCTAATTTACGCCGGCGGGACCGGCAAAATACGGGCGGCCACTTGGCCCATCGCGGGCCGGAGAATCGCCGGGGGGGCCGCTGCCAGCGGGCGCCAACCGGCGCGCCGCGATTCCCATCCCCACCAAATTCCCAACACCAGAGAATTCGGCAGCCGGCGGGGGCGGGATTCACGCCGCCCCCCCAGCAATTCTCATACCCGGCGGGGGGGCGGAGAATCCCTCCCCAGATGCATGGTAACACCACCATCTTCAAGTTCCCTTCCAAGTCACACACATTGCTGTTCCTTCACTGTCGCTGGGCCAAGATCCTGGAACTCACTTCCTACTAGCACTGTTGTGTACCTACACCACATGGATTACATTGATTCAAGAAATGTAATCCTTCTCTGGGGCTATTAGGTATATGCAATAAATTCTGACCGTGCCATCAATGCACAAATTCTACAAATGAATGAAAGAAAATAAATTGAGCTACATCTGGGACAATTCTAAGGTTATGGGTAAGGCACAATACATATTATTTGTGATCTAACGGTCGCCTCTTCTGCAAAAGTGCTTTTTATGTTTGGTTCTGTAATCAAGAGCAATATGCAGCACAACTTAAACAAAGGTTAAAATTGCACCATCATTTCTGAGATGTCTCAATGTTGTAAATGCCTCTTTTGTCTTCCTCCTTTTGCCATATTATTGAATAATTCTGTGGCACTTTTAGCATCTGCTTGAATCAGTCCTGGTAATTTCTACAACCAATCATCACGCCCTTACTTTTTCCTTTTCGCTGAAGCTAAATATTTTCTTTTTCTGACACTTATTCCTAAAATATTTCTCTCTCAAATGTTCCGCTCCAATTTCTAATCAAAAGTACATATGTATTTAATTTTATTCCAATGTCCTGTTCTAAGATTAGCACCTTTGAATCATTCGCTTTTTCCGTTTTTCATGGGCTAGAATCTTCTAAGAATCGTAGAATTTGAAAACACCAAAAGGCATCATAGAACCCATTGTACCTGTATCATTTGCAAGGAGCTATCCATTTACCCCCATAAACAAGTCAATTCCCCATTGCTTTTTCATTTGTTATTCAAATATTGATACATTTCCCTTTTAAAAGTTACAACAGAATCTGGGGCGAAATTCGCCGACCCCCCGCCGGGTCGGAGAATCGCCGGGGGCTGGCGTGAATCCCGCCCCCGCCGGTTGCCGAAGTCTCCGGCACCGGATATTCGGCGGGGGCGGGAATCGCGCCGGTCAGTGGGCCCCCCCCCGTGCGATTCTCCTGCCCCGATGGGCCGAAGTCCCGCCGCTAAAATGCCTGTCCCGCCGGCGTAAATTAAACCACCTGCCTTACCGGCGGGACAAGGCGGCACGGGCGGGCTCCGGGGTCCTGGGGTGGGCCTGTGCCGTAGGGGTACTCTTTCCCTTCCGCCTCCGCCACGGTCTCCACCATGGCGGAGGCAGAAGAGACTCCCTCCACTGCGCATGCGTGGGAAGCTGTCAGCGGCCGCTGACGCTCTCGCGCATGCGCCGCCCGGAGATGTCATTTCCGTGCCAGCTGGCAGGGCACCAAAGGCCTTTTCCGCCAGCTGGCGGGGCGGAAATTCGTCCGGCGCCGACCTAGCCCCTCAAGGTTGGGGCTCGGCTCCCAAAGATGCGGAGCCCCAAATGCGATGCCCGTCTGATTTGCGCCATTTTGTGCGCCAGTCGGCGGACATCGCGCCGTTACCGGAGAATTTCGCCCCTGCTTTCCATTGTTTCTGGTAGGGAATACTATGGGCTGAATCTTACAGGGAATGGGGAGGAATGCTTGACACCACCCCCTGCCCACCTTCCCTCCCCCACCCTCCCTCGATGTAAAGTCAGCTGCAAACAGAACAATGGTAACAGAAGGTTTCCCAGCAGCAGTGACACATTGAGGACAGCCTAAACTGAGGGTTAGAATTCTGCCCCTTAGTCAAGAGAGACCCCAACTTTGAAAGCTGCAGTACCTGAATTGAATAGTGGGCGCAACTGGGACTACATGCAGGCCGCGGAACAAGGAGAACATGGCCTCCGGAGAGAAGTAGGTCTGGGATTTTGGACGGGCACGGAGCAGGGAGCCACTGGAGGGCAGCAACGGGCTGCTGCGGCAAGTTCTGAAGGGCTCGGGGAAGAAGTACAGTCTTGGAGGGGTCAGGGTGGTGAGGGGGCTGGGGGAGAGATGCCCCTGATGCACACAGGTCACTAACTCCCCACAGGAAGTAAACATCTTGCTTCCCACCCTTTCATCAAGTTTTATGAAAAAGCGGCCTGCTTACTCTGGTGCATTTTCCGCCTGCCAGCATAAAATAATAATAATCTTTATTGTCATAAACAGGCTTGTAATGAAGCTATTGTGAAAAGCCCCTAGTTACCACATTCCGGCGCCTGTTAGGGTACACAGAGGGAGAATTCAGAATGTCCAAATTACCCAATAGCATGTCTTTTGGGACTTGTGGGAGGAAACCGGAACACCCGGAGGAAACCCATGCAGACTCCGCACAGACAATGACCCAAGTCGGAATTCGAAGCTGGGACTCTGGCGCTGTGAAGCCACAGTGCTAACCACTGTGCTACCGTGCAGCCCTATTGCAATGGAGGCAGACTGAGGCCCTTAAGTCGCCAATAATGTGTCATTTAAGGGGCTCAATATGCTTACAGGCCTTACCCAACCCCTGCCCTATATTGCGGAATGGGTCAGGGGTGGGAGGGAAGGTGGTATGCTCGCACCCTACGTACCTACTTGACCCCACCCCCATGACCCCTCTCCACCCAGCCACCAAAAGCATGCCTGGCAGGGGAACCGTAAAATCCAGGGATGTAAAACAATTCTAACCTCTCTCACCCGATTCCTTGGGTGATAATCTTAAATGTGCACCAACCCATGGAATTACCTTTTCCTGATTTATCTTATCAAAATACTTGCAGATCCATCAGATCTCTTAACCTTCCTGATGATAATAATAATAATAATCATTTATTGTCACAAGTAGGCTTCAATGAAGTTATTGTGAAAAGCCCCTAGTCGCCACATTCCGGTGCCTGTTCGGGGAGGCTGATACGGGAATTGAACCCCCATTGCTGCCTTGTACTGCATTGCAAGCCAGCTGTTGAGCCCACTGTGCTAAACCAGCCCCTAAAAATGAAAAGAAACCCAGGGCGGGATTCTCCCAACGGGAGTCTAAGTGCCGACGCCGGAGTAAAAACCGGAGTGATTTACTCCGGTGTGGGCGCCCATTCCCAGACCCCTATTCTCCCCCCTCCGTGGGGCTAGCAGGGGCGTTGTGCGATTTACGGGGGCGGGGCCTCGGCGCGGCGTCAAAGACCCGGCGCCGCTTAAAAGGCACGGCGCCTTGGGCCCCACGCATGCACAATTGGGCCGGCGCCAACTAGCGCATGCGCGGTGCCCGTCCTCAACCAGGCCGCCCTGCAGAAACATGGCGGATGGATCCAGGCTTGCCGGCGGAAGAAAGGAGGCCCGCCGACAGAGAGGCCGACCTGCCGATTGGTTGGTCCCGATCGCGTACCAGGCCGCTCCGGATGACCCCCCGGGAACGGAGCCGCCAGCCCCCCCCCCACCCGTCCCCACAGGCCGCCCTCCAAGCCTTTGCGACGAGTACCTGCCTCCAGCAACCAGGTGTGGACGGCGCCGGCGGGACTAGGCCGTTTACGCGCAGACGCTTGGCCCATCTGGGCCGGAGAATCGGCACTCACTGTTTGCGGCGATTCTCCGATCGGCCAGGCGCGATTCGCGCGGCGCTGGTTTCGGGGGGTGGGTGAATTGCGTGCGGGGTTCGGGGCGGCGTGGCGCGTTCACGCAGCGACCCGGCGATTCTCTCAACCGGCGGAGGGGGGGGAGAATACCGCCCCCAATTCCTCAACTGGGGCGAGATTCTCCGACCCCCCGCCGGGTCGGAGAATTGTCGGGGGCTGGCGTGAATCCCGCCCCCGCCGGTTGCCGAAGTCTCCGGCACCGGATATTCGGCGGGGGCGGGAATCGCGCCGCGCCGGTTGGCGGGCCCCCCTCCGCGATTCTCTGGCCCAGATGGGCCGAAATCCCACCACTAAAATGCCTGTCCCGCCGGCGTAGATTAAACCACCTACCTTACCGGCGGGACAAGGCGGCGCGGGCGGGCTCCGGGGTCCTGGGGGGGAGCGCGGGGTGATCTGGCTCCGGGGGGTGCCCCCACGGTGGCCTGGCCCGCGATCGGGGCCCACCGATCCACGGGCGGGCCTGTGCCGTGGGGGGCACTCTTTCCCTTCCGCCTCCGCCACGGTCTCCACCATGGCAGAGGCGGAAGAGACTCCCTCCAATGCGCATGCGCGGGAATGCTGTCAGCGGCCGCTAACGCTCCCGCGCATGCGCCGCCCGGTGATGTCATTTCCACGCCAGCTGGCGGGGCATCAAAGGCCTTTTCCGCCAGCTGGCGGGGCGGAAATTCGTCCGGCGCCGACCTAGCCCCTGAAGGTTGGGGCTTGGCCACCAAAGATGCAGAGCATTCTGCACCTTTGGGGCGGCGTGATGCCCGACTGATTTGCGCCGTTTTGGGCGCCAGTCGGCGGATATTGCACCGTTTCCGGAGAATTTTGCCCCTGGTACCTGATAATTAAAAACTCTCACAACTATATTTCTAGGATTTATAACATTTCAGCATTTCATTGGCTTTTTTACATAACTATCAACTTGGCCTCCCACTTTTCAAGATAAGTGATCTGAACCCCTGATAATCTTTCCTCCTCTACTTATTTTTGATTATTTTTTACCATTTTGCACACGTATTCTCCTTATTCTTCCTTCCAAAACCATTGCATCTCATTTTTCTTTATATTCAATGTTCCTTGGTATCTATCTATCCAAACAACTGACCTATCTGTCTTTCTGAAGTTGCTTAATGTGCTCTTCACAATTAATCATACTCCCCAGTATTACATTATCTTAACGTGTTGATATTGTGCTCCCTAAAGCCAAACCCAATTCATTTTTAAAGAGAAACAGAGTGAGAGAGATGATGAAGGTCCCAACTGTGACCCACTGAAGACACACATCTGGCTAATTCAAAATACATCTGTTGACTGGAACTAAAGTTAACTCATTTGCTATTCATGCTGCTACCATCCCATTACCCTCAACAAGGGTGCCTTCATTTTATTATCAAGCCTCCTGTGTGAAAAATTATCACAAACCTTTTGGAAAGAGCAATGTAAATAAATGGTGATTTATGTGCAATATATGCATTCTGCTTTACTTTATCAGTACACAATTCTACATCTCATTAAAACATCTGGGGCTGGATTTTCCGGTCGCCGACAGCAAAATCGCTTTTGGCGACGGGCCGGAGAATTCAAATTCCCGACAGAATCGGGGGCGGCGCCACTTCTGCCCTCCAAAGCGGCGTACTCTAGGAGTACGCCGCGCCACGTGTCCACGGTCTCAGGCCATTGCCTGAGGCCGGTCCCCCGATGCACTGCCCCCGACCGGCCAAGTTCCCGACGGTGTGGGACACGCGTGATCTCATCCGTCAGGAACTCAGCGTGGGGGCTGCGGACTCAGTCCAGCCCCGCCACAGTCGGGGGAGAGCCGATCCGCGGAGAGGGGTGGACATATTCGGGGCCGGGGTGCGCGAGCCAGACGAAGGGAGGGACTATTTCGCGGGCCGGGTCTGCGAGCGGCATCCACCATGAAGCACTGCGCGGCCGCTGCAGGCTGGGAGCTCTACGCTGCCTGGCTGCTAGCCCCCCGGAACAGGGAATCGTTCCATGATTTTCCATCGTGAAACGTCATCGTTTTCATGCCGGCGTGGGGACTTAGTCTCCAGAATGAAGAATCCAGCCCCTGTTGTCTTCATCACTCTCCTAATTTTGGTATGTTTTTGGAACTCTGCAGCTTATTGTCAAATTCAATTGGGGCTATTCTAGCTTTCATCGTTCAGCATCTAAAATGCCCTTGTTTCGATTTTACCACTGATCAGACTGCTTTAATGCCAAGTCCTTTGTATCCTGAATAACACATTAATCAGCCTAGCTGTTCTCTGATGAGGCTAATAACTCAGCTAATCTACTAAACTGTACGCTCACCTTTTAGATTTATAGAACGATACAGCATAGAAGGAAGGCCTTTGAACCATTGTGCCTATGGCTGCTCTTGGAGCAAGTTATCCAATTATTCCCACTATTCTGCTCATTCCCCATAGCCCTGGAACATTTTCCCCTTCACATTTTAACCAATTCCCTTTTGAATGTTACCATTAAATCTTCCACAAACCTTTCAGTCAGTGCATCTTGGATCATGACAAGTTATTAAATATCCTCTTTTCCTCATGTTGGCTCTGCTGCCATAAACTCCATCCCTGGACACTGACTCCATCCCCTACTCTGAGGTTGAATTTTGGTATCATGTTATTAAGTGTGCTCAGTGTGACCAGAACGTCATGGACGCATCCTAGATCAAAGCGTTGGCATGCCCTAACATCGATGATCTCAGCGATGTCCGCATCAGTTGATCAATGTGAGGCACTAATGCCTGCTGGACAGATCATTAGCTTGTTCAATTGGCAATGAACATCCACCCAGCACCAAAACATGGCAAAATCCAAACGTCCATGGGGAAGAAGATCAATGTCTCAGCCCTAAATCCGCACAACTGAGGAGAGGAGTTCCAAGTGCAGCTCATGACCAACCTGAAAAATCTTCACAAATCCAACTCAATTTCAGAACAGTGCTAAACTCCTCGGCCCAGACCATTGGGTTCGAGCATCGTCATCACCAGGATTGGTTTGATGAGAATTATACGGAAATACGTAACCTCCTTGAACAAAAAATGTCAGAATAACCCAAGGTTGCAAGTAAAGAAGACAGCATTCCAACAGATCAAGGCTCAGACCGAAAGGAAAATCCAGTAGTGAAAGGAGAAAGCTCCGGAGATACAATATGTTGATTATCACGACAAGCAAAGCCCTTTTGAAGCCAGCGGAACCATCATAGACCATGGTCAAATGGACAAGACCCCTTTTGCTCAAAAGATGTCTCGCTACTTAAGAATAACAATGCCACCTTTCAACATTGGAAAGAACATTTCCAGCAACTTCTCAACTGTGAATCCACAGAAGCAGCTGATACACAGCAGGCTATCTCCCAGTAACCGGTTATCCCCCAGTACTCTGTGGTAGAATCCATGGGTGAACCACCATCGATGGGAGAGCTGAAACAAGCAATTAAATGGATGAAAAACAACACCATCTGCAGCCCCGATGGTATTCCAGCTGGGGTGTTCAAAGATGGTGGACTTTTGTGGACAGCAGTACTTCATGCACTCATCCTATGCATTTGGGAGGAAAACGACAGCCTCCACCACCCCATTCAGGAATGCGGCAATTGTAGCTATCTTCAAGAAGTTAAATAAATCAGGCTGTGGAAATTGCCAAACATTTCCCACTTGTTCAAAGCAGGGAAAATCCTGGCAGTCGCTCTTCTGAGTTGCCTACTTCCTGTGACTGAGGCATTCCTCTCAGAGCCACATCATTCCAGAAATCAGCAATGTTTAATGTTGGGCAGGGAAAGCAACATTGCACCCGCCGATGCCAAGGATGGGTTTTCTTGCTATATTGTGCAGCACTTAGTTCAAAAAATGAGCAGGCAAGGGTTGAAAGTCATTTCGCTGGCCAATGCCTTGCGCAAGAAGACAATCATCCACTGCTGCAAGAGGATGAATTATCTCCTCTGTTAAGTCACTCCTCGCATCATCCTCAACTCACACACCCATCACACATCCACTGGTATCTCATTCAATGCCAGCTGAAGAGCCACCACCACTCACTCTCCCACACACAACATATACTCCCTTCTGCGTTGTGACCCCTTCACCTCGCTGGTCCCACTCACCACCTACACAGACCAGGCATCCTTATCAACTGTCCTGACATATGTTCTCCTTACACTCTCTCCATCTGTTTTCATGCAGGACAAGTTGTCTCACAACAAGAGGGAGAAATCCCAGACGGGTGGAGGGATGCCAGTACTGAAGTTTCTCACGGACTTTGAGGAAAGAGTAATTCAGCTGGCCGGTGAGGATGTGGACCTTTCCTGTGCTGATGGTGAGGTCAGTGACGCGCAACTGAGTGAGGATCCAGTACTGCAACATCCATCAGCCAACAATGCTGTGAGTCATGTCTTCTGTTTCTCAGGCCGTTGCCATACGCTAATGACCCCTCTCCTCTGTTGCAAGCACATCTGGGAAGCAGCCGAGGGCTCTTCGAACCAGGGGCGAAATTCTCCGGTCTCGGCGCGATGTCCGCTGACCGGCGCCAAAAACGGCGCAAATCAGTCGGGCATCGCGCCGCCTCAAAGGTGCGGAATTCTCCACATCTTGGGGGGCCGAGCCCCAACCTTAAGGGCTAGGCCCGCGCCGGACGGATTTCCGCCCCGCCAGCTGGCGGAAAAGGCCTTTGGTGCCCCACCAGCTGGCGCGGAAATGACATTGCCGGGCGGCGCATGCGCGGGAGCATTAGCGGCTGATTACGGTATCCCCGCGCATACACAGTGGAGGGAGTCTCTTCCGCCTCCGCCATGGTGGAGACCGTGGTGAAGGCGGAAGGAAAAGAGTGCCCCCACGGCACAGGCCCGCCCGCGGATCGGTGGGCCCCGAACGCAGGCCAGGCCACCGTGGGGGCACCCCCCGGGCCCAGATCGGCCCGCGCCCCCCCCAGGACCCCGGAGCCCGCCCGCGCCGCCTTGTCCCGCCGGTAAGAGAGGTGGTTTAATCCACGCCAGCGGGACAGGCATCCTAGCAGCGGGACTTCGGCCCATCCGGGCCGGAGAATCGCGGGGGGGGGCCCGCCAAACGGCGCGGCGCGATTCCCGCCCCCGCCGAATCTCCGGTGCCGGAGAATTCGGCAATCAGCGGGGACGGGATTCACGCCAGCCCCCGGCGATTCTCCGACCCGGCGGGGGTGTCGGAGAATCTCGCCCCAGGTCCTCAAGTCCATCTCCGACAGCAGCACAGTGGACAAATTCATAGATCTCAACATTGTTGACCCATCACAGCACTCACAGACCCCCCCCCCCCCCCCCCCCCCCCCACCTGTGCAGCCACACATCTCGGTGAGACTTAGTTTTAGAGCTGCCTCGGGGTCACAATCTAGTGAGCACATCACACTGTCTGATCCACAGCAGGCGGAGGCAGGGACTCCTCAGGTTCCGGCACTCGGAGGACAGCTGAAGGCCAGGAATCTGCTGAGTCCGGGTCTGATGAGGAGTCTCTGGACTCGGTCATGCCTCAGTTGCTGGAGCTCCAAAGACAAATTCGGGAACATCAGGAAAGGA
This sequence comes from Scyliorhinus torazame, assembly GCF_047496885.1. Classification (NCBI taxonomy): domain Eukaryota; kingdom Metazoa; phylum Chordata; class Chondrichthyes; order Carcharhiniformes; family Scyliorhinidae; genus Scyliorhinus; species Scyliorhinus torazame. The sequence goes on from NC_092717.1 coordinate 157,307,146, forward strand.
CGTCTGCTGCATTTCTCAGAGTGCAAGTATCAGTGGAGGAGTCCATTTCCCTTCAGACAGAGGTGATAGAATCGACATACCAGCACACCAAGGTCAACACTGATAGTGTGGCAGCTGTCACACTCTCCCACACAGTCTCCCTGCGCTGTGCAGGAGCCATACTCAATGGCAGAGGTAATGCTGGCATCCATTACTGTTAATGCCAGAGGAGGGCAGGACTTCTCAACCTCCCTTCAGTTGCTCCTCCCTCTCAATTAGGCAGGCAGGATCCTCCGGCACCCACATGGAGGAGGATAGGCTGGTGCACCTCCCGAAGCAATTCACCCAGGCGACCCTGGGACTGTCTGGTCCATCCAAATCCCCTTTTCCTGTGACTGCTTCAGCCCCAACTCCACAGGATGAGGAGGCTGGCACTGCCACACAGCAGGACCTGAAAGCAGGCCATGGGTCTCCAGGCCTCGGTCCTCTGCAGGATGTCCACCAAGGTCATCACAGATACCAGGGTGGAGCATTCAGCACGCTGCCTCTACCTCTGCTGTGGATGCTGTGGATGTACTAAGACATAGTGGCAGGGTTAAGAAGTTATAGTTGCACAGTGAGGGCATGGGAGTTAATCGCTTGTACATAATGTTCACTACAGTAAATAAACTCCCACTAATTTCACCATTGCTATGCTCCTTGTTATGATAATTGTTTTTCCTGTCAGTCTGAAGTGGCAACTTTATTCCTGCATATGATAAAGGCAGGGACCTCAGTCTCGGGCTTCCTCCCTGTGCTGTGTACAACGTTCTCAGCACATTGATGGCGCCTCTTCACAGTGAATGAATGCATCAGTCATGCCTGCATCTTGATGCAATTATAGGCCGAGGTTCTTCATTAACCTCCGCTTCGATCAGGATTCCCAATCGGGTGGAGAATGTAGCATCCCCTGAAAAACAGGTTTGGAGCTGTTGCCATATTCCGATCCCTCTCTGGCGGGAGGCGGGTAGTACGCTGCTACCGCCGCAGGAGCATGTAAATTAAAGTAAAGCATGCATATGCATGCAATTAGTGGGCTTGAAGCTCGAGTCTCACCCCCCCCTCCTCACTGTGATGCTCCGACCCCCACATCGGGAACTCCACCGGGGTGGCTTCGGTGTGAGGTTGGCCAAGCGCAGCCTGGGGGGATCCCCTTCAGACCCTTCCATCAGAGGCCCCCATCAGGCCCACCATCAGTTACCCCCATCAGACTCCTCCACGAGGACCCCCATCAGGGACCCCCATCACACACAAGAACTCTTGCTTGCATTGATCAACCTGACCAAAGCATTTGGCTCAGCAAACTGAGAGACAATGTGAATTGTGCTCCAAGGATGTGGACGTCCAAGAAACTTCATCGCCACCCTGCAATTGCTTCATGATATGACTGCAGTTATCTTGAGAAGGACATCTGAAACAGATTCAAAATCCAGACTGGTGTCAAGCAAGACTGTGTAATTGTCCTCATACTATTTACTGTCTCCTTGACAGTGACTGTTTACCTCATCAAAGAGCAGCTGTTCCCTGGTATCAATATTGAATGCCAACTAGATGGAAAACGCTTTTACCTCAGTTCGCTCCATGCCAAAACTAAACTGATCACCATGGACAATGACGATCCACAGTTTGTGGATGACTGCAATGTTGTTGCCCACTCTGTCAGCCATTCTCGATTTCTTCAATTCTACACAACAGACCCTCAGCCTGCCCATTAATGTTGCCATGAGAAGTCTATCCACCCAAAGCTGGTAGTCAAATATTCTACCTTCAACAGTAGGAGAGACTATGGAATATGTTGAGCACTTCCATATTTCGGAAGCTACCTCTCAACAGGCCATCGTTAATGAGGACATCTAATACCAGCTCAGGGGCGGGGGTCGGAGAATCGCCAGGGGCTGGCGTGAATCCCGCCCCCGCCGGTTGCCGAATTCTCCGGTGCTGAATATTCAGCGGGAGCGGGAATCGCGCCGCGCCGGTCGGCGAGCCCCCCGCCCCCGGCGATTCTCCCGCCCGCGATGGGCTAAAGTCCTGCTGCTGGAATGCCTGTCCCGCCAGCGAGAATCAAACCACCACTCTTCCCGGCGGGACTAGGCGGCGCGGGCGGGCTCCGGGGTCCTAGGGGAGGCGCGGAGCGATCTGGCCCCAGGGGGTGCCCCCACAGTGGCCTAGCCTGCGACCAGGGACCACCAATCTGCGGGCGGGCCTGTGCCGTGAGGGCACTCTTTTACTATGCGTCGGCCTTGTAGGTCTCCACGATGGCTGATGCGTAGGTGAACCCCCCCTCCCCAGCGCATGCGCGGGGATGACGTCAACAGCCGCTGACGCTCCCGCGCATGCGCGGACTTCCACCGCCCGCCGAAGTCCTTTCGGCCCCGACTGGCATGGCGCCAAAGGCATTTCCCGCCGGTCGGCAGCGTGCAAACCACTCCGGCGCGGGGCCTAGCCCCTCAAGGTGAGGGCTTGGCCCCTAAAGGAGCGGAGAAATTTGCACCTTTGGGGAGGCCCGACGCCGGAGTGGTTCACGCCACTCCATCTTGCCGGGACCCCCCGCCCCGCCGGGTTGGGGGGAGAATCCCGGCCCAGTTGTCCCAGCTCAGCCTTCTACAAACTAGAGCAGCAAGTGTTTGACAATAAAGAGCCCTGCAAGTAGGCAGGCACAGTGGCACAGTGGTAAGCATTTCTGCCTCACTGTGCCCAGGATCCGAGTTTGACTCCAACTTTGGGTGACTGTCTTTGAGGAGTTTGCAGGCTCTCCCCATGTCTGCGTGGGTTTCCTCTGGGTGCTCCAATTTCCTCTCACAGTCCAAAGATGTGCACGTTAGGTGGATTGGCCTTATTAAATTGTCCCTTAGTGTCCAAAGTTTACATGAGGTTACATGGTTAGGGTGGGCTGCTCTTTCGGAGGGTCGGTGTAGACTTGATGGACCAAATGGCCTCTTTCTGTTTTGTAGGGATTCTATGAAAAGTCCTAGTATACAGAGCAGTTGTCGTCATCTTACCCCTGTACTGAAGTAAGACCTGGACACAAAAAGAATGCTCGAGAAATCCCATCAGCAATGCCTCCACTGCATCCTCCCTATTCAGTCGGAGGTCCATCCTTCTTGAATACAGCCCCGCAAGTATTCAGGCAAAACTCGTGCACAATCAATTGAAAAGAAAGCATCTCCCTCACTAGGTCCTGTTTTCTCAACTTTCAACTAGCCAACATTCCAAGTGAGGACAAAGAAAACACTCAGCGACATTCGGAAGCTCTCAATGAAGCATGAAAGCATTGACATGAATGACTGGGAGGGGATTGCTACCACTTATTCAAAATGGCTACAATTTGTCCATGAAGCTCCATCACATTGTGAGTGCAAATGCCTTAATGATGAGGCAGAGCGGTGGCACAGAAGGAAAGAAAAGGAAGCAATCCTGCAACCCCTATCCCACTACCTCATGGGACGTCCTGACCCATGTGTCTAAAGAACTGAAGGTGAGAATTGGCCTGTTCAGTCACATGAAGAGCCATGTTACACAGAGGAGTCAGGGCCGTGAGTAGACGTCATCCTCAACTCGAGGGGCAACCAACAACATCATATTAGATCTCGAGATAACCTTCCAAACACAGATCAGAATTAACCATGATACCCCAGTTGGGAGTGTTGGGGGTGTATGTATTGCAGAGGCTTCTTGCTTTTATACTCTATAACCTCTATGTTTGAAGCTAGGGTAGCATTTAGCATGTCTCTCAACTCCAGAGATTTATGTACATATAACTCAGCTCCCTGTTTCCTACATGCCCTTTAAATTTGTGACATTGTTATAATCCCCCTGGAGACCGATAACTTTAAAAAACGAAGTTCAAACGTCCAGTTACTAGATGAAAGGAGAGTACACTAATATTTCACATTTTAAGATTTTTTTGCTGTAACACCAGGCTAAAAGCACTTTTGACTAAACACAATTTTTGTCAGCAATTCGTACTTTGAAACACAAACAGAACGTCCAACACCACTATCGGTGATAATTAAGTTGACATTCAGTTCTCCTAGATTCAGTCCAAAATGTATTCTCAGCTCCTGAAAGTTTACTTCTGATATTTTTTTCCCAGTCTGGAAAAAATTTACTCCAGAGCTGTCTTTTACAATGCGAGTTTTCTTTGAGACTTCTCTCTCTAGCTAAATGCAGGCAACTCTTTTAGCCTCATTGTAGCTCCCCACATTGATCTTTCCAATCCAACCCCAAGATCCCACTCACATTTCTGTACAGTTAATCACAGCATCTTGCTGCTCTCCAGATCCTGACAGACTGTGTTGTGATATTCAGTGATATTTTAGGAAAGCTTGTAACCCAACCTTTACAATGGCTTCCTCTCAAACCTTCCATCTCAAAGCCATGGCAACTTGCATCCCATGGGTCTTGTGGAAATGCTGATGAGCTAACCTTGTGACCCCAAACTTTCTCTTATCTTTGGAATAAATGGACAGTGCAATCTCTCATTTGCAACATTTTTCTGGGACTTTGGAGATGCGGGTTACGATCCAACAGCCACGCTGCGCCCAAAAAACAGCTTACCGTGGCGCAGCGTAGTCAGTGGTTGCCGGGAGACCCTGCTCCAGGGACCTACCCACTTCGCACACCTCACGAGATCCCGACTGAGGAAGTCTACATCAGAAGCATGGTCCCTCCAACCTGGAGTCAGTGTAACAAGAGGGCACAGAACCTCAGGGGAGTGAGAAAGTCCCACATTCTGACTTCCCCACCGTTCTCCAGCACAGCATTGCCCAGGACAAATTAACTTGCAGCTCCACTTATTCCTCTTTCTCCAGGCAGCTCACATCCTGATCTGAGCAGCCAGCACTTACACTCACTCTCATCCTATTACCCTCTTGCATCCATTTCTCATAGTCACCCTCCACAAATGCTACCTCTCCCTCCTCTACAAACATGCCATTATGAACATTTATACCTCTTTGATTTCTCACTTTGAAGTAGAAGACAGCACGTAATTTGGTGAGAGACAGAATTCCAAGAAGGTGTGGCAGACTGGCAATCTTCCAGTGACAGGTATTTTATTGGCTAGTGGAAATGTGTACTCATCTGCCCCAATGGAAAGCAGGTCTTAGTTCCAGGAGACCATAGGTGACAGCAGCAACCGGCACCTAAACCTCCTGAGGCACAGGTGATCAGATGTGTTGAGAGAGCTGATCCTCGAACAGTCGCCCCCCCCCCCCACCGTTGGCGGTCTCAGTTTCCTCCAGTTGATTCTTGGTGTTCATTTCTGTTACCCTGTGGAGGAGCACGTGATTGAGGAGAAGGCTACTTATGTTGCTCCTGCTGCTTCTGGAGTATTCGGCAGTGATGTGAACTCTGCTTTGCAGCTGCAGGGGAGCTGCAGTCCCACATGGGGGACTGATAGCGAAGGTAAGAGCCCACAGGATCCAAGGACATTTGGCAAATTGGATCCAGAATTGACTAAGTGGCAGGAACTAAAGTGTGATGGTCGAGGGGTGTTCTTCCGAATGGAAGCCTGAGTCCAGTGGGATTCAGCAGGGATCAGTTTTGGGGCTGTTTGTTGTTTATATAAATGATTCAGACAGGAATGTAAGAGGGTTGATCAGTAAGTTCGCGGATGATATAAAAATTGATGGAGTGGTAAATAGTGAGGAGGATAGCCTTAGATGGGCTGGTCAGATGGGCTGATCAGTTTCAAATGTAATTCAATTCGGGTAGCTGTGAGGTTGGGCAGGGTAAACAAGGCAAGAGAATACATGATGAACAACAGGGCCCTGGATCAGAGGACCGAGCAGCAAGGATCAGAGGGATCTTGCTGTGTATTTACACCGGTCCCTTAAGGTCGTAGGGCAAGTGAATACAGTGGTTAAGAAGGCATATGGTATACTTACCTTTATTAGCTGGGGCATAGAGTTCAAGAGCAGAGAGGTTATGCTGGAACTGTATAAAACGTTGGTTAGGCCACAGCGAGAGTCTTGTGTGCAGTTCTGGAGTACACATTATAGCAAGGATGTGATAGCACTTGGAAAGGTGAAGAGGAGATTTACCAGGATTTTGACTGGGCTGGAGAGTTTTAGTTATGAAGTGAGATTGGATAGACTGGGGTTGGTGTCCTTGGGGCAGAGGAGGCTAAGGGGTGGCATGATTGAAATGTATAAAAATTATGAGGGGCATTGATAGAGCAGGCAGGAAGAAACTTTTCCCTTTGATGGAGGGCTCCATGACCAGGGGGCACAGATTTAAAGTAAGGAGCAAGAGGTTTAGAGGGGATGTGAGGAAAAGCTCTTTCACCCAAAGGTTGGTGGGAGTTTGGAACTCGCTGCCTGAAAGGGTGGTGGAGGCAGAGACCATAAGACAATAAGACATAGGAGCAGAATTAGACCACTCGGCCCATCGAGTCTGCTCCGCCATTCAATCATGGCTGATATTTTTTTCATCCCATTCTCCTGCCTTCTCCCCTTAACCCCTGATCCCCATGTTAATCAAGAACCTATCTATCTCTGTCTTAAAGACACTCAGTGATTTGGCCTCCACAGCCTTCTGCGGCAAAGAGTTCCACAGGTTTACCAACCTGTCGCTGAAGAAATTCCTCCTCATTTCCGTTTTAAAGGATCGTCCCTTTAGTCTGAGATTGTGTCCTCTGCTTCTAGTTTTTCCTATAAGTGGAAACATCCTCTTCATGTCCACTTCATCCAGGCGTTGCAGTATCCTGTAAGTTTCAATAAGATCCCCCCTCATCCTTCTAAACTCCAACGAGTACAGACCCAGAGTTCTCAACCGTTTCTCGCACAACAAGCTCTTCATTCCAGGGATCATTCTGATGAACCTCCTCTGGGCCCTTTCCAAAGCCAGCACATCCCTCCTTAGATACGGGATGCAAAACTGTTCACAATACTCTAATACTCCAAATGGGGTCTGACCAGAGCCTTAAACAGCCTCAGGTGTACATCCCTGGTTTTGTATTCTAGCCCTCTCGACATGAATGCTAACACTGCATTTGCCTTCCTAACTGCCAACTGAACCTGCACGTTAACCTTAAGAGAATCGTGAACAAGGACTCCCAAGTCCCTTTGTGCTTATGATTTCCTAAGCATCTCCCCATTTAGAAATAGTCTATGCCTCCATCTCTCCTTCCAAAGTGCACAAGATGCTTATAGAATTTAAGAAGTACTTAGGTATGCACTTGCATTTCCAAGACATGCAAGGTGTTGGGCGAAGTGCTGGAAAATGGGATTAGAATTTGACTGGCACAGACTCGATGAGCCCAAGGATCTTTTCTGTGCTGTAGACCTCTATGACTCTATAAGCTGCTCCCATACCCTGGGGAAGGCTGACAGCAAGGAAGTGCAGCTGGAGTTGAGTGAAGTGCAAGGGGGGTCAAGTCAAGTGCCTTCCAAAAATTTAGCACTCACTTAGCTAGCAGTGATAGCACTCTCTGAGAGAAGAACTGTTTTGAACAGCAGCCTCTCACCTCGCCATGGCTGAAGCTCTTCAATGTAACCGATCAAAGCCTTCCCAGCTTGTCAGTTTCCCTTCCCTCTCTTCACTCATGTACTCCAATTCGGTGCAGACAAAGCATGGAACTGGTTGGGACAGAAGGCATTCATGGTTAAAGAGAGTCCTAATTGCCTTTTTAATTGGTTCAATTATTTCCCTGCTAGGCCTAAGGAGTTCCCTGCTAGACTTGATCCTGCCACTGGGAAAGCTGGAAGAGGATGGGATGACATCTGGATCCTGACTCAACATCAATTTAAGAAACTTTATCACCCACCTCCACTTGGATGGGAAATCCCGCTCCATGGATGGGCTTGTCCTTCCCATCCGGTTAAATGCTACCCATTCCGTCCCTCTTACACCCCCACCAGCAGCCTCCCCCACCCTCTCGGCCCTCTCCCCGGGCCAGCAAATTCTGACCTTTATTTCCTGCCAGGTTACACTTCAATGATTTAGACTTAAATGTAATAGGCATGATTAAGTAGTAGTCAGACGTTACGAATATTGGCTCTTTGTTTGCTAGTGAAGAAGAAAGCTGCAGACTACAGGAAGATATCAATGGATTGGTCGGTTGGGCAGCCAACTGGCAAATGGAAGTCCATCAAGAGAAATGTGAGGTAATTTGGTGAGGACAAACAAGGCAAGGGAATACACAATAAATGGTAGGAATCCAAAAGTTAAGGATCAGAAACATCTTGGAGTTCACGTTCACCAGCAAGGCTTTGCTCAACTGTGTAAAACACTAGTTAGACAACAGAGTATTTATACAGTCCTGGTCACTGCGATGCAGGTAGAATGTGATTACACTGAAGAGGGTACAGAGGAGATAAATAAGAATTTTGACTAAAATGGAGAATTTTAGCTGGGAGGAAAAATTGGATACGCTGGAGTTTATTTTCCTTTTGGAAGTTAAGAGATTGAGGAGTGATTTAATCGAGGTCTGTAAATGAGGCGAAGTAGATACAGTGGATAAAAAATACCTATTTCTCTTAGCAGAGAGCTCAATAACGAAGATGCATTGATTTAAATTAATTGGTAGAAGCATTGGAGGGGAGTTACCAAATATATTTTTTCACCCAAAGGGTGGTTGGGGGCTAGCATTCATTGCCTGAAAGTAGGGGCAGAGATCCTTATCTCATGTTAAAATAAAACATTTGGATGTGCAGTTGAGGTGATATAATTTTGAGCTGGAAGATGGGTATCTCTTTTCCATCCGACATTGACATGATGAGCTGAATGGCTTTCTTCTGTGCCATAAGCCTTTCTATGGGCAGGTGTTTCCGGACTCCCCCCCCCCCCCCCCACCTCCCCCACCCGCGGCGTGTTTTCCAGCGGCGGGAGTGGAATACCATTGGCCACCAATCGCATCTTCCAGTCCCACCGATGTCCATGTTGTTTTGCGTGGCTTTCCCTTCCACCAGCGGGAAGGGCTGGAAAATTCTGCCCTAGGTTTCTATGCTTAGCACTTAAACTGACATTTTAGAAGGACAGAGAGAGAGATGATTAATAAATTTATACGAACTCTCATTCAAATGAGCTTTTTCTTGTTCTGAGAGCCCTTTCCCCTTATTCATCTTCTCTCCCCTTTCCATTTTTGATGATTTTTGTTTCCCATTTCTTTACTTTTCCCTCCTTTGTCTTTAGGCACTGTTACCTCCGGAGATAGATTTTGTTCTATGTTTCTTCCGTATGTCTTTCTTGCATTTCAATTATTAGAAATAAGAACAATTATAGTACATAGTAATTCACCAAATTAAGCATTGAAAGGTGTTTATAATTCACAATTTGGCAGCCACCTTTCTCTCATTATCAAATGCCTCTGCCAAGCTAAACAGTACCAGAATGTCACATTCATTTTTCAGTTTCCAAGATTTTAACAAACTAAATGAATCTTTCAGCAGAGTAAGAATGAAAGCCTCATCTGCACTTCGTTTCTGATAAGTGCTTTGGCTTTACATTTTACTGGCAGGCAGCCCAGTTAGACTATTAACAGGTACTCAAAACCAGGAATTCAAGGATGAAAATAACTAAAATAGTGCGAGTTTGGCCCATTGTATTGCTGTTCTCTCAGTCACAACAGTTGTGATTTCAAGTCTCACTCCAGGGCTAGAGCACATTGTCTGGGTTTTATAAAGGAGTTGTTGTGAAGTACATTGAGACAAATGTGATAAGGTGCTCAGTGCTGTAAGTTCTTTCTTAGTGAATTAATTTATTTTAGTTTAGTTTAGTGACATACTCAACTGCATTCATGAAAAAAATACTCAATTAACTTTTCATGGTCCAGAGGAGAGTAACTACGCATAATTTAATGATCGTTTTTTACCACAATCAATGACAGTTTACTGAGGTGATGTAACTTTGAGCTGGAAGGTAGGTATCTCTTTTTCAACCGACACTGACATGATGGGCTGACTGGCCGTTTTCTGTGCCATAACCCTTTCTGTGGACAGATTTTCCCGGCCCGCCCCCGCAGCATGTTTTCTGGCCGCACGGGTGGCATGCCATTTTCCATCAGCTGGATATTCCAGTCCCGCCAATGTCCATGGTGTTTTGCATGGCTTTCCTGTTGCATTGCTGGGGAACCCTTTGCAGGGGGTTACCTTCGCCGGGATTGGAAGATCCCACCAGCAGGAAAGGCTGGAAAATTCTGCCCTAGGTTTCCATGTTTAGCACTTAAGTTGACATTTTAGAAAGACAGGCAGAGAGAGAGATGATTAAATTTATACAAACTCTCATTCAAATTACTGAGACTAATTTAGATTTAGTTAATTCCGCCGGGTCGGAGAATCGACGGGGGCTGGCGTGAATCCCGCCCCCGCCGGTTGCCAAATTCTCCACCACCGGATATTCGGCGGGGGCGGGAATCGCGCCGCGCCAGTTGGCGGGCCCCCCTCCGCGATTCTCCGGCCCGGATGGGCCGAAGTCCTGCCGCTAAAATGCCTGTCCCGCCGGCGTAGATTAAACCACCTACCTTACCGGCGGGACAAGGCGGCGCGGGCGGGCTCCGGGGTCCTGGGGGGGGGGCGCGGGGCGATCTGGCCCAGGGGAGTGCCCCCACGGTGGCCTGGCCCGTGACCGGGGCCCACCGTGGCGGAGGCGGAAGAGACTTCCTCCACTGCGCATGCGCGGGAATGCCGTCAGCGGCTGCTGACGCTCCCGCGCCTGCGCCGCCCAGAGATGTCATTTCCGCGCCAGCTGGCGGAGCACCAAAGGCCTTTTCTGCCAGCTGGCGGGGCGGAAATTCCTCCGGCGCTGGCCTAGCCCCTTAAGGTTGGGGCTCGGCCCCCAAAGATGCGGAGGATTCCGCACCTTTGGGGCGGCGTGATGCCCGACTGATTTGCGCCGTTTTGGGCGCCAGTCGGCGGACATCGCGCCGTTTCCGGAGAATTTCGCCCCAGATTTTTTATTAATGGAATTTAAATTCCACTAGCTGCCATGGTGGAATTTGAACCCATGTCCCCAAAGCATTAACCCTGAGCCTTTGGACTACTAGTCCAGTGACATTACCACTACATCACCGTCTCTCCAAGTGACTCGTTAAACTGTCAGCTTTGAATAAAACCTAAATGTTATCCAGTCACAAGCCATAACAGAAAGTTGCAAGAACTACAGAGCAGTAATAATCGGGGCTTCAATTATCTTATTATAAACTATGGTTAATAACCAACAGTAACTGTAGAAGACAAAGGGGGGGAGCAATTCCTGAAGTATGTACAAGTCTTGATCAGTGTGTTTCCTGTTCAATGACAAAAAAAGCAAGGCTGATTTAGTTCTAGGAAAATGGAACATGATTAAGTGGGAAAGCATTTGAGGAACAGTGATCATAATATCACTGGGTTTATAATAATTACGGAAAAGGACAACGTGCAGTTAAACATACAAATACAAAACCGGAGGAGGATGAAACTCAGCGTGTTGATATGCGATCTGGCCCAGGCAGATTGGAATCAAAAATTGGTCGGCAAAACAGTAATTGAACAATAGGAGATTTGCAAAGGGACAATGTTTCAGGTACAGAGTAGGCACATTCCCATGAATGGGAAAGAAACAACATCCAAATCTAGAGCTCCTTGAAGGGCAGCTGGAAAGGAGACAGAAAAATGTGGCTGATAACAATAACAAGGCTCACAAGACAACAGAGAACCAAGTTGAACATTGAAAACTTGGAACAGATATTAAAAAGGGAATAATTAGGAAAAGAGAAGATACGAGAATACCGTAGGGTAGGCTGACATAAAAGGGAATTAAAGTCTTATAAAAATGAATCGTAAAAATGTAGTTAAAGGGTGGGATTAAATGGGGACAAAACAGAGACATTAATTTAAGGGCAGAGGGCAAAGCTAAGGTATTAAATGAGGACTTTGCATCTCTTCATTTGAGAAGATGTCATTCATGCAGCAGTACTGGAGGATGAATAGAGAAATTAGGGCAGGTAAAAATAGATAAAGAAACTGTATTCAAAAGAGTGGCAGTTCTGAAATTGGAAAAGTTATCTGCCCCAGATGTGTCTGAGGTAGCTAACGGAAATAAGAGTGTAAATTAGAGAGGTGTTGGCAACAATGTCCCAATCCTTCTTAGATGTGGAAATGGTGCAAGAGGACTGGAGAATTGTGAAGCCCTGTTTACAAGAGGGGAGAAGGTTAAAGCTGGCAATTAATATTGATGGTGGAAAAACATCTAGGAACAATAATCTCGGGAAAATTAATTGGCATTTGGAAAATAAATTAAAATTGCACCTTGTTAAAGATAAATCATCCTTTATGAATGTGATTGGAGTTCTTTGATGAAGTAACAATTGATAAGGGCAGTGTAGTTGATGTTATGTGTATGGACTTTCTAAAGGTGTTTTAAAAAGTATCAAAAAATGGATTTGTTTGCAAAATTGGTGCCCAAGACTCTCAATGTAAACTTGATGGAGCTGTAGTTCATGACCATTATTGAAATATCAGTGTTAGAAACACTGTGGCAACTGACTACTCTGTTATTGAAATGCATGGAAAGTAAATAATGATTAGCATTTTGGAAAAAATCAATAAACCGTAATATGGGAAGGGCACAGAGATGGGGGATCCCTTCGACATGGGGGAAGGTACGGCAGGTGGGGACTCCTGCCACATTCCTGATGACCCCCGACCAAGCTCAGGGTGGGAGAGGTGGAACATGGCCTGCCTGCCCAGAGGCCAACTGAGAGTCTTAAGTAGTCATTTAAGGACCACTTAAGGTCTTCATTCCACCAACTGTTGGTATTCTACCAGTAATGAGAACGGAACTCACCAGCGGGGAGACCTCCTAGCAAACCCTTTCAGGTTTGCTCACAGCCTAATAGGGAGAGTCACTTATTCTCTCTGCCCAATCAAGGAACATGGCATTGGGTGGGGACATGCCCGTTGAAAGCCACTTGCTTCTGAACTGCCCCCGCCCGCTCCTCCGCCCCTTCCAAATCTGACAACACCATCCTGACCACACACACATCTCTATCCGAGGGTTCAATGATGATCCTCAAAGTGAGTTTGAGTGTAGAACTTGCAATGGGCACTGCTCCCAGTGGCGCTGGTACTGGAGAGCTGCCCACCTCTGATTGAGCGGTAGCTCTTGTGGGTAGGCTATCTTCCCCAGATATGTCAGTGCAATAATTAAATTACCCCAATGGAGACAGGAGCCCCTTCAGTAGGGTTCCCACTGCCAATTAGGCACTTGATCCTGACGGGACTCCCAGAGATCAGGTCAGTAGCATTGCTGCTGGTTTCTGTTCTGGAGGTCACGTCCTTCACCACCTGAGTTGAATCCTGCCCATGGGTTTTTAAAGATGCAATATAACTGTGAAGTAAGTTCATTAAATTGAATAATTGGATTTTATCTTACCTGACTAGCTGGGGTGCATTTACGACTAGCCCTTCCACACCTTTCCCACCAATGTTTGGCCTTTCTATTTGGAAACAGCTTTGCCCAATATTTCCCTTCCATGACGAGACTGCCCTTTGAAAGATTCCCAGCTGGCAATTGAGCATCTTTTGCCAAATGGGACAACATTTGCAGTTCACTTAATCTTACAATATGCAGTGCTGCATACTTCATCCATGTGCATGGAAACAACTGTCACTTTTCAATAGCAATAAAATGGAACAAATGCACTTGTCATATTTTCACTGTCAAACCGTCCATCAATGTGAGTGGAATAGATCAATTAATCTTCATTGCTAATAATAGGCACAATTGGTTGACATGCCAGGTGCCAATCTCAGTGGTGCAGGGTGCTCCATAAAGAAATCCAGATAAATAAATGAACTCAGCTTATGAGGCCTTGTTATTTTTTTATTATGCTGATTTCGGGTGGGCTGAATACCTGGAACAACCGAGACCTGTTTGCTGAGATTGCTCCTATGGCATACTTGCACCGAAGCAATCACTAGTTCCCAAGACATTTTATCTTATTACATTCCCTTTGACATGTGAGCACACAGCTTGATATTGGTATTTTCCAGAGTTTTCCTTGGATTCACAGATTGTATGTTCGGTGGAAGGGCATTAAACATATTTGCAAAGATTGCTATCTATTTGTGGACATGTTTCACATTGTAAATATTTTGAAGCATTGAACTTAAGCAATCACTAATATGTGAATAAACTTTTGATGTTCAGCTAAAAGGAAATACATTTGTTATGGCCCATTTCCAGATACATAAGTGATGGCATGCTTCTAGCAGACAACCAAGAAGAGAGGCCCAAGAGTTGCCTGTAATTTAGGGTTTGGGCATCATTTTAATAATTCATCATTGTCAGCAGTCCCTTGATTTGAAGGCAATGTCTACCCAGGGTTGCGAGTTCCTGTCATGGGTCTCCATTTGACTGAACAGGCCAATTCTCTACCTGTGCCAAATCTTTGGGTACATGGGGTAGGATGTTCCATGGAATAGTGAGATCGAGAGATGCTGATATGCTTAATTTTCCTAATTACAGCAAGTCATTAGGACATGTTGTGGCAATAATGTTTTTCCAGTTTGAGCCATATGCTTTACAGACAGTTGCCATCAAGTGAGGTCTTGACGGTTATGCTGGTGGGTGGGAAGATGTGGATGGGTGTGGGGCGATGAGGTGGTGGATGAAAATAAGAATAGGATGGGTGCCGAGCATGACTAACAATAAGATTCACTAGGGCGGCATGTGGCACGTGGTACGAATCCCGGCCCTGGGTCACTGTCCATGTGGAGTTTGCCCTTTGTCCCTGTGTCTGCGTGGGTTTCACCCCCACAACGATGGGCAGATGTGTAGGTTAGGTGGATTGGCCATGCTAAATTGCCCCTTAATTGGAAAAAAAAAAAATTGGATACTCTAAATTTATAAAAAATCAATAGCCTTCATAAGTTCTATAGATGTTCTACAGCCTCATTAAATGAACAAAGAACAGTGCATCACAGGAACAAGCCCTTTGGCCCTTCAAGCCTGTGCCAATCATGATGCCTGTCTAAACTAAAACCTTCTGTACTTCTGGGGTCCATATCCCTCTATTCCCATCCTACTCATGTATTTGTCAAGGTGCCTCTTAAATGTCGCTATCGTATCTGCTTCCACCACCTCCCCAGACACTCACTACCCTCTGTGTAAAAAAACTTGCCTCACACATCTCCTCTAAACTTTCCCCCTCGCACCTTAAACCTCTGTCCTCTAGTAATTTATTTTTCCACCCTGGGAAAAAGCTATCCACGCTGCGCATGCCACTCATAATTTTCCCCCTCGCACCTTAAACCTCTATCAGGTCGCCTCTCAACCTCCATTATTTCAGTGAAAACAATCCGAGTTTATCCAACCTCATAGCTAACACCCTCCAGACCAGGCGACATCCTGGTAAACCTCTTCTGTACCCTCTCCAAAGCATCCACATCCTTCTGGTAGTGTGGCAACCAGAATTGTACACAATATTTAAAATGTGGCCTAACTAAGGTTCTGTACAGCTGCAGCATAACTTGCCAATTTTTAAACTCAATGCCCGGATCGATGAACGCAAGCATGCTGTATGCCTTCGTGACCACCTTACCCACCTGCTACTTTCAGTGATCTGTGGACCTGTAATGCCCAAATTTCTCTGTCTGTCAATACTCCTAAGGGTTCTGTATAATTCCCAGGTAGGAGGGGTAAGTTTGGAGGGGCAGTTGATTTTTAACAGTTCTTCAAATTTTCACAATCCTGCCCACAAGGATACCCATCACTGTCGGGGCCAGAAAATCCCATTCTTTGTTTCTGCTTGACACGATGTGGAGATGTCACCGTTGGACTGGGGTGGGCACAGTAAGAAGTCTTACAACACCAGGTTAAAGTCCAACAGGTTTGTTTCAAGGAAGGAGCAGTGCTCCGAAAGCTAGTGATTTGAAACAAACTTGTTGGACTTTAACCTGGTGTTGTAAGACTTCTTACTCTGCTTGACGCAGTGCGAGGTTGGTGTAGTGTTAGGGTGGTTCAGGACTGAAAGTTAATGCAGGTTGGGAGGAACAGTCCCCAAAAATATGAGGTAAAGAGTCACGTGGGAGTGGTCATGGGTACTGGTGAGTCTGGTAGAAGTTGGCATGAAGATAGCACCAAATCAGGATGGTATTCTATACAATGTACACAGTTATGTTGTTGTAATAAACAGTTATTATTCAATCCTGTAAGCCTCCAGACCTCTTCACGAGACAACACACAATAGGAGTCTGAATTTTCTGACGAGGGTACAGAATTGGTGGCAGGGTCAAAGGTGACAGTTTTGTTCATCTATGGAACGTTATGCATGGTTTTAACAGACTCACTGTAACACTAACCATCAGGGGTGAAATTACCCAAACCTCTTTCAAGATAAGTCTCGTTCTCATTTTTCTATTGGCGAACCCTATTTATTTCTCTACAGTGATGGAGATAATGGTAGAATTAATTTAGATTATGAATGCCATAAATGAGATGTCAAAAAATTAATTACTTGGACTTACATCTCAGCTTTATTGCAAGCTATCATTTAAAAATATGCATGCTGCTAGATTCAGTAACAAAATTAAGTGACTGTCCAATTGCCTCAGATACAAATGTTTAAAGTGTGAAATGTGTTTTTTCTTTGTTGTAATAAGAGGCTGTCATTCAGCTTGTTGCTTGTGCTGTTTTCTGAGGTGGTTCATTATATTGTGCCCACAGATCATTGGTAAGTCAAATTTAAATGAATGAAAAGAGAATGAAATATAACCTGGGTTGCTTTGTACTCCCTTATTTAATTTAGTGTTCATCAACACATTGTTGTGTTTTTCTAAAGATTTTGCAGGTTTGGTGAAAAGCTTGTTAGGTCGCTGAGAAATCTATAAACTCAAAGCACTGGGCAGGCACATGTTCGCTGAAATGCAAAATCACAGTCGTCCCATGAATCAATACAATAATGACGGTAAACCATTGTTTGCCTTTCAGTATGGATTGTGGACAGTGATGACTGATAAAAGTGAACTTCCAGTGATTCCTGTAGAATGATATTGCAATTACTGTAACACAGCGATAGAGATAGAAATGTTCTAAGCAAAACACAAGTGTTTCTCCACTACTGGGAACATGGTTACAACTCCTTCATAGATGAGGGGCAAGATTATGAAAAATGTTCATAACAATGGTGAGTATTATAGTGAGATAGCAATCACTTTTCCGTTGGTTTTCTGAAACATTTGGTTAGTGTGGCAAATTAAGATTATAAACCTTACTCCCTTTATTTTACAAGTGCAGAATGCCAAAAAAATAACTGACAAAGGCCCAAAGCCCAGAGCTTAACACCCAGTGACAAGCACAATCCATGGTAACATATCTGATCCACTACAGCCAGGAGCTTTTAATCCCAGGCTGTCATGAATTTTGCTGGAAGTAGTAGTCAGCTGGGAGGGGGGCATGGTTCCAGGACAGCAGTAGAATGCCTACAGGAACCTGAAGAAATGTTGTCAACAGTGAGCTTTCGAGTGGGGACGGGAGGGATGACCTTTTGTTTGGAGATCCTGAAGTGGGGAGGTCTATGACTTTCTTATTGAGCTTGAAGCAGCAATTCTACTTCCATGGTCCAAAGAACAAAGAAAAGTACAGCACAGGAACAGGCCCTTCGGCCCTCCAAGCCTGTGCTGACCATGCTGCCCTTCTAAACTAAAATCTTCTGCACTTCCGGGTTCCGTATCCTTCTATTCTCATCCGATTCATGTATCTGTCAAGATGCCCCTTAAATGTCACTATCGTCCCTGCTTCCACCACCTTCTTCGGCAGCGAGTTCCAGGCACCCACTACCCTCTGTGTAAAAAACGTACCTCGTACATCTCCTCTATACCTTGCCCCTCGCACCTTAAACCTATGCCCCCTAGTAATTGACACCTCCACCCTGGGGGCACTTATGCTCTGCCTATACCCCTCATAATTTTGTAGACCTCTATCAGGTTGCCCCTCAACCTCCGTCATTCCAGTAAGAACAAACCGAGTTTATTCAACCTCTCCATGAGGAGATTAAAACATAATGGGTGCGATCTACCCGAATGGGAACATGGTCCTGTAGCGAGCGTGTTTAGCCGGGTGTTTCTTCTTTTAAATTCATTTACGGGATGTGGGCGTCGCTGATTAGGCCAGCGTTTCTTGCCCAACCCAAGTTGCCGTTCAGAAGGTGGTGGTATTTGCCTTCTTGAACCGCTGCAGTCCTTGAGGCGTAGGTATATCCACTGTGCTGGAAAGGAGGGAATTCCACAATGTTGCCCCAGCAATGGTGAAGGAATGGCGATATATTTCCAAGTCAGGTTGGTGAGTGGCTTGGAGAGGAACGTCCAAGTGGTGGGGTTCCCAGGTATCTGCTGCTCTTGTCCTTCTAGATGGTAGTGGTCATGGGTTTGGTCATGCTGTCTAAGGAGCCGTGGTGAGTTACTGCAGTGCAACTTATAGATGGTACACATGGTGGACACTGTTCATTGGTGGTGGAGGGTTTGAATGTTTGTGGAAGGGGGGGCAATCAATCCCAGCGTTTGAAGTGCTGAGAAACATCATGCTATTGAACGCCGATTCGGGTAGATATGGGGCCTCAGCAGGGAATGCACTTAGTCCCGTTTTCTTCATTGAAGAGCTGTACTCACTGGATCACCTCAGTGCAGAACGAGATTAGGGCCCAATTGTTAAATGGCATCATCATCTCGCCCCCCCCCCCCCACCCCGAAGCGCTCCCAAACATCTATAAGGGGGTCCTCAGGCCAATCCGCGCAGGGTACCCGGGCATCACAGGAAAAATGCCACCTTGGCACCTTGTGCAGACCAGCACTGAACGGCACTCGACCGAGATTTCCAAGGAGAGGGGGTTAGATCCTATCACCTTGGGTAGATCATGGGAATGCATATTCGAATGAGACTAGCTGTCTCACTCTAATATGCAGATTTTCCAAAAAGTGATCCACCCACAATGGGCGGAATTCACATCGCGACATCTCAAGGGATCGTGTTAGATCCTGGAAGAGGGATCTCCTGGCATCTACTGGTCGCATTGCGCCACGCCATCTTTTGGGCACAACATGGCCGGTAGATGGCACTCTATATCCCAAATACTTTTTGGGGATTTTATTTGGCTTTTCTTGCCACCAGGCGGGGAAACCGCAATGACCTTTTCACATAATATTCCAACCAAAATTGCAGTCAAGTCATAAAGAAATAATTGGATCCTGATCTACATATTTGAAGGAGGACCTTGTTGCCTTTTGGGAAAGATTCTGCTTGCCTACTCAAACGAGATTCCAAACTGCAGAAAGGCAGCAGGATTAGAGAGGGCACGTCACCATGGCCATTTCAATTCTCCATCCAGTTTCTACCAGGAAGGTCAATTAACTGCAATCCCTAACAGTTTGAATTCAGTTTTAACTGATAATTATACTCAGACTTCTTTGTGTTCACTTCACTAATCCCAATGGTGCCCTTGAATGTGAACCCACATGTATGTGTGAGAGAGCTGACTGGGTCACTCACCATGCTTTCCAAATACACCCCTGGAAGGCTGTTCAGAAAGTAGCATTGATGCTGACTATGAAAACGTTCAATAAATCAAAGAAGACTGCTATATGGGAAACAATGTGATGGTAAAAGACGGTAAGATAAAATTGACATTAAAAAATCTACCTGCGCAGATACGTGACACAGAAATAAATGTCCACTCATTAAAATGACCTTTGAGGGTGACAGTTTTCAGAGTTTCTTTCAATATTTCACTGCCCTTCTGTGATCAATCAATTTAAGACATTTTGTTTTTCTTTCACTGAAATAGAGCACTATATCTTAACACTGTATTGTCTCGAGTGGCTTGGCCGAGATCCGAATAAATCAATATGACTGAGCTTGATTGATGGGCAATATTGAGAGTCTGGTTAGGAACCAAGTGCTCCTACTGTTTCAATTCCCCTTCTGCATCTTATCCTTTCATGCTGCTAACATAAATGCAGGTTTCACTTCAGTTTAGCATCATACCCATGTTGCTTTTGATCCCAGCTGCTGGGAAGTACACAGGCACTGTCTGGGGTGGCTAGTTGTATGAACTTTTCCTTCCTTCCGACTCATTTCCTTTTATCATTCTGCACAATACAGCTCACTGTGCTCACAGTTGCCACTCCAGTTTTCTCAATCAGAAGAGATTATATTCCTGGTACTGACTAAAACAAGGAATGAGTTTTTTACGGGAATCGGTCAAGACCGATGGCGAGAGGTAAAAGCGCCGTTGAGTCCATTGACAGCAATGGCGTTTTCTTGTTGTATAATGCAGCACTTAGTGCGAAAAACATTCATCTACAGGTTCCATGCCATTTCACTGGCGGAACGGCCTCTGATTCACCCACTTCACAGCTAACACCTCAATGCTGTAACCATCAGGGTACCACATTTAAAGGCCGCCCCGGTTCACACCAGACATACTTTGTAGGTCGCCGGGAAGTGATGGCTGCCAAGAAATCCAAGAAAAACAAGAGGGAGAAATCCCAGATGGGCGGAAGGGTTCCAGGGCTCAAGGTCCTCACAAACGTTCAGGACAGAAAGTTGTGCAGGGCGCAGCAAGCAACCACAATGCGAGACACCCTCTGCAGATTGTATTGCAGGGCTCCACCAGACTGGTCCAGGCACCAGAACCTCATCTCCCGCATCCCAATGGTCTGCTTCACCAAACTGCAAGTTGTAGCATGAGCCTCATTGTCTCTTCTCAGCTGCAATCTTTGGTCTCCACATAGGCTTCATTGACCACCTCCTCAGTGGGTAGCTCTTGTTCCCAAGGAACCAACAATGCAGCCTCCATGGATCCTGACACATGCCACGTGTCAGAGAGCGGTTTAGAATGTATGAGTCGTGCGCACTTGCTAGGAATCCACACCCGGAGGATGGGTTTGGTGTGGTTACAGGACAGCTGAATATTCAAAGAGTAGAAGCTCTTTCGGTTCACATAGTTCATTGCTTGGTGCCCCAGAGATCTGAGTGCCACATGAGTGTAGTCGATGGCACCCTTCACTGTGACAAGCCAGAGATTTGCGCAAAGCCCATCACTCTTGTACCCTTGCTTGCTTGGTCCTGGTCAAAATGCACAAAGTTGTGTGCCCTCATGAAGATTGCGTCTGTCACCCACTGAATGTATTTGCAGAGGTCCTGGAAGGAGTCACAAGCGTAAAGATTGAGCACCGCTATAATTTCAGCAACACTGGCAGTGGATGCCCTCCAATTCCACATGGCGCCAAATCCTGCAGAAAGTGGCAGATGTGACCAACCAATTTCCTGGACATGCACAGTCTTCGGCAACACTGGTTCTTGGACATCTGCAGTATATTTGGGGCTGGAATCATCGCAGCCCCGTGCCAAAATCACGTTAGCATGAGGGCGGAGAATCCATTTTTGTGCCGAAATCGGTACCGGCACCAGTCCAGCAATTCTCCGGGACCCGGGAATCGGTGTTTTCGCGAATACTCCATTGCCAGAGGCCCGCCCAGCGAATCCTCCACTCCCAACCGGCCGAGTTCCTGACGGCATGATTCTAACCACCTATTGCCGTTCAGGAATCTCGTGTGACGGCTGCGGAGTCAGTCCACGGCTGCCCTGGTGGGAGGCGGGGGGATCGGGCACCGGTGGGATGGGGGGCTTATGGGCGGCTGGGGCACAGATCGGGCTGATCGGGAGGGGGCCTACATTTAGGAGCTGCCTCCGCGTTCCGAGTCCGCCAGGGTGCTCGGCGCAGCCACTGGTGCGCATGCGCGGACTCGAAACCGGAAGTGCGGGCACCCGTATCTGCAGCTGAAGCTGCGTGAATTACTCCGGGTTCCTGCCAGCCCCCTGGAGGTGAGTGAATTGTTTTTTTTCAAGAAACTCCGGAGAGCAACGCCAGCGTTTTTACGCCGGCATGAGGACATAGCTCCATTCTGGGAGAACCAGCTCCAGGTCTGTACACCTGGGGTCTAACAAGGCACCTCCAAGAATTGCTCTCTGGGGTTCATCCTCTTCTGCGGAGCAGGACTTGACACCCCTGCCTCTTTACAGTTTTGCTCCTGCCTTTGGCAAACAAAGTGCCTCCGTTGATGTCTTCTTCTCTCCTGCCTATGAGTGAGAAGAATGACAGCGAGAATACCAGGCTCCATGTTTCTCACTGCAGTATCAAAGAGAGAGATTTGACGGTTAGCTTCTGTCTCCTGAGGACCACTCTTTGCCCTTTCATCATCTGAAGCTGCCCGTCAAAGCCCAGTAACTCAAGCTTAGCCACCACATTGATGTCCAGTCTGTCATTTGCATGCTGGGTGGGCAAGACCCACCCCACACCATCCTTGCCCCACACCACATGACTGCGTGGCAACAGCTCTGGCCACTTTACTGCAGCCTGAGCTCTCATCTCAGGCCAGGCATTGTTCCAAGCTTCACTCCAAGGCCTTGCACTCAACTTGGTCTCAGGGGGGCACTTGGCAATATGCATCTCAGCAGAATGCCAAGGGTTAGGAGCACTCTCCTCAGGCAGCGCGCCATCACCAACTGTTTAATTTGCCATCCCAATTGGCCAATGGTGAAGGCACACCATGGTAGTCAGCGATTTTGGGCATTGATGGCCAAGGGTTAATAATAATTAATAATCGCTTATTGTCACAAGTAGGCTTCAATGAAGTTACTGTGAAAAGCCCCTAGTCGCCACATTCCGGCGCCTGTTCGGGGAGGCCGGTACAGGAATTGAACCCACGCTGCTGCCTTGTTCTGCATTACAAGCCTGCTATTTAGCCCACTGTGCTAAACCAGCCCCGGTTAATCGCTAAGCAGCAATCAGTGTGGTGCTTGAGAAGGAATAATTGAAGGAATTGTTGGTCTCCGGGCATGTCAATAGATTACAGCTCAATGGTTCAAACTGCATCGGGGTACTGATCACATAAAAAGTTTTTTCACTGGCCTTGCCCTTGCCACCATCTTGCCTCCAGAAGCCCCACACCCACAGATTTGAGTAAAACTGTCAGTCAGTGATGACTGCTCACCCACCCATCCAGGCTTCCTTTCCCTCTGTGAGGTCCTTCCAAGAAGCCCATGGCCGAGCAACAGAAGGCAACCTCAGGAATGGTGTGCTCTACACTTGACAGTCTCCCTCCCCACCGGTCTCCCATGAGTTCATCTCCAGTGTCCCCTGAGTCAACCCCTTGGTCTTCCCTGAGTCGACCCCCAGTCTCTCCTGAGTCATTCCCCTATACCCTGGAGTCTTCGGAATGGTACCCTGGAGTCTTCCAACCGGTACCCTGGGGTCTTCCAACCGGTACTCTGGTGTATTCCATCTGGTACCCTGGGATCTTCCGACTGGTACTCTGGTGTATTCCATCTGGTACCCTGTGTTAGACGTTTTAGTTGCTGTGGTGTGAAGAGTCAAAAGTTCTGTTCCTTTTTCACCAACACACATTTATTTCATTCCAACAGACTTTGCACAAAACACTAACTTCACATCACCTGACAGAGGCCACCTGAAGCCCCTTTACATATCAGTGCCAATTAATGGATACTTAACATAAATGAGACAACTAATTGCAATGTCTCTGAACCCATTACTTAGCACCCTGGGGTCTTCCAACCGGTACCCTGGGATTTTCCACCCGGTATCCTGGGGTCTTACCCCTCCAGTTCCTCCCTCTCCTCCAAATATGACGCTTGTACGCTAGGGTCTTCCATCCATATCGTGGAATTTTCCCCTAGTACCATACAGTCTTCCTCTAGGTCTCCTCCCGGTTAGGCCCAGGTATCCTGGAGCCTTTCCACAGTTACCCTGCAATCTTCTCCCTGGTACCCTGGAGTTTTCCTCCTGCTCTTCCTGAGTCTACCCCCTGGTGACCCCAACTAAGCTCCCAGTATCCTGACGTTTTCTCCCCACTATCCTAGAGTCTTCCCCAACACCACCCCCGGTCTCCCCCAACGCAGCCCTGTGTACCTAGGGGGCTTCTCCCCCATTACTCTGGAAGTTTCCCCCAGTCCACTGGCATCTTCCCTGGACTTCCCCAACTAGGTCCTCAGTACTCTGGAATCTTCCTCCTAGGACCCCAGTACCCTCTCAGTGTTACTCTGGACCCCCCTGGCACCCTTCGACTAGGCCCCAGGTACCCTTCTAGTGTTATGCCAGTCTCACTTCAGTGTTATCCAGTTTCCCTCGAATCAAAGGCTGGTCGTCACAGTCAAAGACTGGTCACCATCAGGCAAAGCCTGGTCACCCCTGAGTCATAGGCTGCTCACCCCAAGTTAGAGCCAGTACATCCTTCCTCCCACCTCCCCAAGTCAAAGGTGGACATAAATCTCCACATCACTATTTGAAGAATCGTGTGGGATGCCCAACATTTATTCCTTCGCCAACATCCACCTGATCAATATCACATTGTAGTTTGTGGGAGCTTTCTGAGGGGAAACAGGAAAGATTGTTAACAATATGGATTGTGAGACAAATAGCTTGGCACCCAATGCTCATCATTGCTCAGTTAAAACCTTGTCATTATTAACTAGTTTATATCAATTCCCAGATGACAAGATTTATATCAACCACATTACCATCAATCTATGTGAACTGTTACTGTGGCAAAGAATTCTCCTACCTATACAATGCCATATTTCTGTTGTCATTTGAAGATGCAGCATTGTGTACGACCTGAAAAACCTGGCGGGAGAAAGCTTTGTTTTACAACTTGACATGTGTTAAATTTATGATTAAGAGATTTGATTTTCCTCCTTGGTTGATTTATACCTGGAAGAACTTCAGAACTGTAGGTCCACCTCCCTGTGTCCCAGCTGTAAGTCTGTTGCATTTTCTTGCATCCGTGTTGCGTGTGCCCTCTGCTGTTACCGTGGCTCAGTGGTAGCATTCTCATCTCTCAGTCAGAAGGTTAAAGTTTCACTCCAGGGAGCAAACACATAATCTAGGCAAACACTCCACATTCTGAAGGAGTGTTACACTTGGCAGGATTCTCCGGCCTCCCAACCACTTGTTTCTCAGCTGCGGGCGGCGGTGTGCAGTTCACTGGCAGCTCTCAATGGGAGTTCACATTGAAGCCACCAGAAAACCCGCAGGCTGGGTGCCGGTCTGGCAAGACAAGAGAATCCCGTCACCAGCGAATGGCCAGAGAATTCCAGCCACTGATGGAGGTAGACAATAGACCAAGGCCACCATCTGACCTCTCAGGTAGACATATAGGATCCCACAGCACTATTCAAAAATGAGCATGGATGGCCAACACCTAAAACAGATGATATGGTCATCATTGTATTGTAGCTCGTGAGAACTAACCGCACGTAAAATGGCTCCCACATTTCCTACATTGCAACAGTGACCACACTTCTAAATTACTTTGTTAGTCATAAGCATCCAGAAGTCATGAAATAGGGTCATAGATGTTTGCAGCATGGAAACAGGATCTCTGGTCCAGCTTGTCCATGATATATTTGTCATAATATACATCAGTACATTATGGTGCAATCACATACACACACTGATGGACATGCAGTAGGACCAACCAGCATACATAACACCGCAGCCAATCACCAGTGAGAGCACAAGCACTATAAAGACAGGGGACAAGAGAGTTTCTGCTCATTCTAGGAGCAGCCAACTTAGAGCATAGAGCTCACAGCCTGCATCACAGACATTCATCATGTGCTGAGTGCCTCACCATAGCTAGTGATAGGAAAGGGTCCACAGTTAAGGAGGTATTGCTTATACCCACGTTTACAGTATGTTAGCATAGTTGAACAATTAATAAAATAGCGTTACACCATTTCCAGCATTGTTGGCTTGTTTGTGAACCAGAACACCTAACATGACACGGTACAAGGAGTGGCCGCAATCTTGCATTTGTGAGACCTACCTGCAACTTCTCACCATTCCGGCATCCTACAGCATGGAGAATATTAACCCACCGCCGCCGTTCCGCATCACTGGCAATCTCGGGGTAAATTGGAAGATATTTAAACAGTGCTTCCAGCTCTTTCTCGAAGCCACGGACAGGGAGAATGCATCGGACATCAGGAAGATAGCCCTTCTTCTCTACACGGCTGGGCAACATGCCATCCACATCTTTAACTCCCTGACATTCGCAGACGACGAGGACAAGACCAAGTGCAAGACGGTGCTCCTCAAATTCGACACACACTTCAGTGTTGAAGTCAACAAAAGCTTCGAAAGGTACCTGTCCCAGCAGCGCTTGCAGGGTAAGGACGAGCCTTTCCAATCCTATTTAACGCACCTCCGCATCCTCGCGCAATCCTGCGGCTACGGGCCCACCTCCAACTCCATGATACGCGACCAGATTGTTTTTGGGGTCATGTCGGACACCCTGCGTCAGCAGCTCCTTAAAGTTAAGCAACTAACCCTAGCGACTGCTATCGAGACCTGTGTACTGTATGAGAATGCCACCAGCCGGTACTCCTACATACAGGCAGCTGAAACGGCGCGGCAAGGGCCTCATGAGACGGAACGGGTCCAAACGATCAAACACCTCCCCGGCCGTAGTCTGGAGGAGGGCGGCCATTTTGCGCGCTTTCCAAGGCCTCCTGCGCTTGTACGCGCCAAACGAGGGGATGGTGACATGGAGGAACGCGATGCACAGGCCCGCACCACGCAAGACCGTACTGCACATGCGCAGTGGCGCAACGAACGCACTGACATCATGACATGCGGCAACTGTGGCTCTGCCCACTTAAAGCGGCAATGCCCTGCAAAATCGCGACAGTGCCTACGCTGTGGCAGGCTTGGCCACTATGCTGCCTGCTGTCGAGCAGCCCAGCCTGCCAACTCGCAACGTTTTAACCAGCCTCGCAGCACTGTTCGGGCAACCCAACCCACCTTCACCGAGTCCGATCCTGACTTCATGTAGACCAGTGACACCGAGGACAGGGAGCCTTTTCGAGTCGCTGTCATAACCAAGAACAGGCTGTCCCTGAATCGAAAGCACCAGCCGCTGTTAGTGCACAGCATTGATCCGGACGACGAGTGGTGTGCCACCCTGATGGTCAACCGATCCCAGGTCAGATTCCGTCTGGACACTGGTGCTTCCGCCAATCTCCTCGCATGGTCAGCATTTCAAACCCTGGGGGTCAAACCAACAATTCTTCCATCCAATTGCCAACTGGTCGACTATAATGGTAACGTCATCCCCGCCACCGGGTCATGCCAACTCGAGGTGACGCACAACTCGCGAAAAGTCACCCTACCCTTTAAGATCGTGGGCTCCTCAAAGGACTCCCTGCTAGGCGCACAGGCATGCAAGCTCCTCAACCTCGTGCAGCGCGTACATTCCCTCTCTCCAGAGGACACGTCTGACTTCCAAGATGCGGACTTCAGGGCGCAACTAAGTGCCATCATCACTCAACACCGAGATGTCTTCGAAGGCATGGGCACACTTCCCTACACATACAAAATCCTGCTCAAACAGGACGCCACGCCTGTGGTTCATGCACCTCGCAGAGTCCCAGCACCCCTCAAGGACCGCCTCAAGCAGCAGCTGCAGGACCTCCAGGACCAAGGAGTGCTTTCCAGAGTGACGGAACCAACCAACTGGGTCAGTTCCATGGTGTGCGTCAAGAAGCCTTCCGGCGAGCTCTGGATCTGTATCGACCCGAACGATTTAAATCGTAACATCATGCGGGAGCATTACCCTAGCCCCAAGCGTGAGGAGATCACGTGCGAGATGGCTCGAGCCAACATATTCACCAAGCTGGATGCATCAAAGGGCTTCTGGCAGATTCAATTGGACAAGTCCAGCAGAAAGCTGTGTACTTTCAACACCCCATTTGGCAGGTACTGCGACAACAGAATGCCATTTGTAATTATATCAGCATCCGAAGTGTTCCACCGCATCATGGAGCAGATGATGGAGGGCATCGAGGATGTGCGCGTCTATGTGGACGACATCATCATCTGGTCCACCACCCCGCAGGAGTATATCAGTCACCTCCAACGCGTTTTTAAGCGAATACGGGACCAAGGCCTGCGCCTCAACAGAGCCAAATGTTCTTTCGGCCAGACCGAACTCAATTTTTTAGGAGACCAGATCTCCCGGTTGGGTGTGCGGCCGGATGCGGACAAGGTGGCAGCCATCACGGCCATGCAGAAACCGGCGGATGAGAAGGCGGTGCTCCGCTTCTTAGGAATGGTCAACTTCCTAGGAAAGTTCATCCCTCACCTCGCTTCCCACACCATGGCTGTCCGCAACCTAGTTAGGAAGACGACGGACTTCCAGTGGCTTCCTGCCCACCAGCGTGAATGGGAGGAGCTCAAGGTCAAGCTGACCACCGCCCCGGTATTGGCGTTTTTCGATCCTGCAAGGGAGACGAAAATATCAACGGACGCTAGCCAATCTGGCATAGGGGTGGTGCTCCTGCAACAAGATGACGCCTCGTCATGGGCCCCTGTTGCCTATGCGTCACGGGCCATGACCCCACTGAGCAGCGCTATGCGCAAATCGAGGAGTGCCTAGGCCTGTTGACCAGTGTCGATAAGTTCCATGACTACGTGTATGGCCTTCCCCAGTTCACTGTGGAGACCAACCATCGCCCGCTGGTTGGCATCATCCAAAAAGACCTCAATGACATGACCCCTCGCCTACAACGCATTCTGCTCAAGCTCCGGAGATACGATTTCCAGTTCGTGTACACACCGGGTAAGGACCTGATCATAGCCGACGCTCTGTCCAGGGCAGTCACCACTCCGTCCGACCCAGAGGGGTTCGTTTGCCAAGTCGACACCCATGTGGCCTTCACGGCCGCCAATCTGCCGGCCACGGATGAATGGCTAACCAAATTTGCCGTGAGACTGCGGCTGACCCCCTGCTACAACGTGTGATGCGCCACATGACTGACGGATGGCTCAAGGGACAATGCCGCAGTTCTATAATATTCAAGATGATCTGGCAGTCGTTGATGGCGTCCTCCTGAAGCTGGACCGCATCGTGATCCCACACAGCATGCATCACCTGGTTTTAGAGCAGCTGCACGAGGGCCATCTCGGCGTAGAGAAGTGCCGATGGAGGGCCCGAGAGGCTGTCTACTGGCCTGTCATAAATGAGGACATTGCCAACACTGTGCTCAATTGCCTCACCTGTCAGCGTTCCAGCCGGCCCAACCACGGGAGACCCTTCAGCCCCATGAGTTGGTCACGTGCCCTTGGTCTAAGGTAGGCGTGGACCTGTTCCATGCGCTCGGTAGGGACTATGTTCTCATAGTTGATTATTTTTCCAGCTATCCCGAGGTTGTACGCCTGCACGACATCACGTCATCGGCTGTTATCCGTGCCTGCAAGAGACCTTTGCTCGTCACGGCATCCCACTCACTGTGATGTCGGACAATGGCCCCTGCTTCGCGAGCCAGGAATGATCTAACTTCGTCAGCAGGTACAACTTTGTACACGTGACGTCCAGTCCCCTGCACCCCCAGTCAAATGGCAAAGCAGAAAAGGGCGTCCACATCGTAAAGAGGCTCCTCTGCAAGGCTGCTGATGCAGGATCCGACTTCTGCCTCGCCTTGCTGGCCTAACGCTTGGCTCCACTGTCCACGGGCCTGTCACCAGCCCAGCTGCTGATGGGTCGCACCCTCAGGACCACTGTACCGTCCATTCACATCCCAGACCTCGACCATGCTCTGATCCTTCAGCGGATGCAACAGTCTCGCGCGCAGCACAAGGCGGCATATGACGCTCGAGCGACTGATCTTCCTGTTCTGGCGCCAGGTGACAACGTCTGAATCCATATTCCGGAGGGTGGCTGGTCTGCGACTGCTGTGGTTCTTCGGCCGGTGGCTCCCCGCTCATTCCTGGTTCATCTGCCGGATGGCTCCATTCGCCACCGCAATCGGCGTGCCCTTCGTCTGGTTCCACGCTCGCTACGCGATCCTCCACCGGTGCCACGTCCTCCTGTTGTCCCCGACCTGGACTTTGTAGAGCTTCCGGATACTCTGCATCCTCCTCACTTGGCCGTGGCCCGGCCCGATCCTCAGCCGGTGGCTCCTGACCCATCCTTGAGGCGGTCAATCCGAATTTGTCGCCCACCTCAGAGACTTGATTTATGAGCTTTACAATGTTGGACTCAATGCTTTGTTCTTTCATCCTGTTTCAGCATTTCACTAGTTTGTTTATAGCATTCGTTATTAGTTTTGTTGATGGTGTAACACCGGGCGAAATTCTCCCCCAACGGCGCGAGGTCCGCCGACTGGCGCCAAAAACGGCGCCAATCAGACGGGCATCGCGCCGGCCCAAAGGTGCGGAATGCTCCGCATCTTTGGGGACCGAGCCCCAACATTGAGGGGCTAGGCCGGCGCCGGAGGGATTTCCGTCCCGTCAGCTGGCAGGAAATGGCGTTTGTTGCCCCGCCAGCTGGCGGAAATGGCATTTGTTGCCCCGCCAGCTGGCGCGGAAATGCGGCGCATGCGCGGGAGCGTCAGCGGCTGCCGACAGTTTCCCGCGCATGCGCAGTGGGGAGAGTCTCTTCCGCCTCCGCCATGGTGGAGGCCGTGGCGGTGGCGGAAGGGATAGAATGCCCCCACGGCACAGGCCCGCCCGCGGATCGGTGGGCCCCGATCGCGGGCCAGGCCACCGTGGGGGCACCCCCCCGGGGTCAGATCACCCCGCGCCCCCCCCAGGACCCCGGAGCCCGCCGACGCCGCCTGGTCCCGCCGGTAAATACCAGCTTTGATTTACGCCGGCGGGACAGGCAATTTCTGGGCGGGACTTCGGCCCATCCGGGCCGGAGAATTGAGCGGGGGGTCCCGCCAACCGGCGCGGCCCGATTCCCGCCCCCGCCCAATCTCCGGTACCGGAGACTTCGGCGGGGGCGGGATTCACGGCGACCAACGGCCATTCTCCAACCCGGCGGGGGGTCGGAGAATAACGCCCCTTGTTTTTCTTTTCTCTGCATCAAGCACCTTCCCGTGTATGTAGACTAGCCTCATGTACATAGTTATGTAAATGGTCAGATACACTCATTACACGTTATTTATTCTCACACAGGCACATGTTCTTTGCAAAAAAAGGGGGATGTCATAATATACATCAGTACATTATGGTGCAATCACATACACACACTGATGGACATGCAGTAGGACCAACCAGCATACATAACACCGCAGCCAATTACCAGTGAGAGCACAAGCACTATAAAGACAGGGGACAGGAGAGTTCCTGCTCATTCTTGCAGCAGCCAGCTCAGAGCACAGAGCTCACAGCCTGCATCACAGACATTCACCATGTGCTGAGTGCATAGGACAGGGTCCACAGTTAAGCTGGTATTGCTTATACCCACGTTTACAGTATGTTAGCATAGTTGAACAGTTAATAAAAAAGCGTTACACCACTTCCAGCATTGTTGGCTTGTTTGTGAACCAGAACATCCAACACGACAATATGCAAATCCTTCTCTTTTGGGAGATCATCTTATAGGGGAGGAGAGGGAGAGGAGAGGAAATAGAGGGAGAGAAGAGGGGAAAAGGGAGAGGAGAGGAGACATGGTAGAGGAGGGGGAGGAGAGGGGAGGGGAGGGCAGGGAGAGGAGACAGGGGTACAGGGAGTGGAGAGGGGACTGGGGAGGTTAGGGAGAGGAGAGGAGACAGGGGAGGGGAGGGGAGAAAGAGGAGACAGGGGAGGGGTGGGAGAGGACATGGGAGAGGTGGGAGAGGAGAGGGGAAAGCAGCGGGGTGGCAGAGGAGAGAGGACATGGGAGGGGAGGGCGAGGAGAGGGGCAGGGGAGGGGAGGGGAGAGGGAGGAGACAGGGTAGGGGTGGGAGAGGAGAGGGGAAAGTGGAAGGGTGGCAGAGGAGAGAGGACATGGGAGGGGAGGGCGAGGAGAGAGGCAGGGGAGGGGAGGGGAGAGGGAGGAGACAGGTTAGGGGTGGGAGAGGAGAGGGGAAAGCGGAGGTGTGGCAGAGGAGAGAGGACATGGGAGGGGAGGGAGAGGAGAGGGGCAGGGGAGGAGAGAGGGGAGGGGAAAGAAGAGGGGAGGTGGAGGGTAGCGAAGAGGAGAGTGGAGGGAAGAAGAGGGAGTGGAGGGGAGAGAGGAGGGGGAGAGGAAGGGAGGGAGGGGAGGGAGGAGAGACGGAGGGGGAGAGAGAGAGGGGGAGCGGAAGAGTGGGAGGGAAGGGGAATTCAAACATTCAGTCCTGAAACAGCACTGATGTGACTGTAGCAGCTTCTCAGGTAGCAAGAAATTATATTAGTGAGAGCATCTGACAATGCTACAGCATGGCCCAGGGCCTCCAAGTGTTCAGATTTAACTCGATAGGTTTATTGTTCAGAATGAAGGAGGTATCTTGGATGAAGGGGAAAGATGTTAATCAGGGGCATGGGGTGCAGACTTGCAGAAAGGAAGTTAAGATAGCTAATAACCCCACTCAGCTACTCATTGCTGAAAGAAGTTTAATGAATCACCAGATATCAAGGTAAACAGAAGCAATAACACCTTGTGATAAATGTACTTCAGATTTCTGACCACCTTGCCCCGCCTGAGTTGAACAGATGGTGTGTCCGTACATTTCCATGCAACCTTCACACTTCCTTTCTTCCCCTGCAGATATTGTTCAGTCAGAACTTACCACAAAGGGAAGAAGTGAGAGGCTCACATATAGGGCGAAATTCTCCTACCCGCCCCGCCACATTTCTGCGCCGACCGGCCGGCGGGAGTCTCCGTAACACCGGCCGGTCAATGGGGTTTCCCATTGTGGGGCAGCCCCACGCCGTCGGGAAACCCCGGGCGCCGGCTAAACGGAGACTCCCGCCGGCGGAGAATGACGCCCATGATATGCCGTCACTCGTTTCCTGCACTTGTTATCCATTGCCCTCCTAAAGGAATAAATTGTCTTACACCTGCATTGCATTCTGTTGGATGGTGAGCAAAGGACCTTCCCACTCGCCAATCTTCAACATGGATCAAATGGCGCCTACAAAAACATCCACAGATAGCAGACATCCGTCTCCAATCACTTGTCCCTCATGAAGGGGAAGCTCTAGAATTCTTTGCCAGACAGAAGAGAGTTGGAGATATAGGGGTAGAAGTGCCAGCCGCACGTTCGTCCAGAGATGAATATTCCCATGTCTCTTCCATTCTTGCATCAGGACAAATCTGTCATCACAAATTATTGTGAATTTTTCAACTTTGATATTTCAGTTTAGATGCTAAATGTCCAATGACTAATGTACAGCTGACCTACCCTTGATGACCTCTCTTTTATTGTGCCCGTGTGACTGTGCCACAACAATCGGCTGAGATGAGGGGCTTTACAGACCTTGTGCCTCATTTCAGAACCTGACAGCACCTCTTCACCTATACTGACATTGACTCTCTGCCACCCAATAACTCAGAAGTAACCACCTGGAATTGGTGAGGAGTAAGAAAGAATCCATACTAGGCCTGAAGGGAGTATTCAGGGTCATTCACCCAACATGCATGTAACTTGAGAAGTAGATTGTCTTCCAGTTAATCGGTGCCTCAATTTTATAATTCTCACTCTTAATTTCAAATCCCTCCATGGCCTCAACCCCTCCCTATCTCTGTAATGTCCTCCAGTTCCACAACACTCCGAGATACCTCCATTCTTCTAATTTTGGACTTTTGAGCATCCCCAATTTTAACTGTTCTCAGGTATTTAGGTTCTAAGCTTTGAAATTCCCTCCCAAAATCTCATTGGCCTAAATCTTCTGGTCCTGCCAGTCACGAGAATCGTCACAGACAGGACAAAGAATTAAACGGGCAAGCAAAAGGTCCATTGAACTCAGGCGGGAACTTCCGTTCCCGGGACAGTTGGGACCAGAAGATTCCACCCTCTGTCATTCTACCTGCCCTACCTCCTTAAAACTCTCTTGAAAATGTTGGTAAAACGTTTGGTCACCTGCCCTAATATCTCTTATGTGCTTTGGTATAGAATTTGCTTTATGATACTCCTGTGGAGTGCTCTGGGATGTTGTAACCCCATCCTATCTCCCTCCCTAACTCTTTCCACTTAATCCTTTTCACTAGGCCCATGACCTACTCTCCCAATCACCCATAGCTCTGTGGGCTAGACAGCTGGTTTGTGATGTAGAACAAGGCCAGCAGCGCGGGTTCAATTCCCGTACCACCTGAGAATTTTGATTTCTCTCTCGGTGTACGCGAACAGGCGCTGGAATGTGGTGACTAGGGGCTTTACACAGTAACTTCATTGCAGTGTTAATGTAAGTCTACTTGTGACAATTAAAGAAAAGATTATTAAGATTATTTAGAAGATTATTGTGTTAAAAACACTAAACAAATACAAGTTGTTGCATTCATGTTGCACATAAGGCCAGATATAAGAGCTCTCGGAACAAAAATGCAGCAGTATGGCATCTAGAAAGAGACCATCCATGCAGGTTCAAACATGTTCAGACATTAAGACATCTAGAAAATCTCACTAACGTGCCATTTAGTACTGGTCCACACAAATGTGGACCAGTCGTAACGGCACCTGGGGGGGGGGGTCTCCCAGGCCATTGGAGATCCCTGGGTGGTGGTGGGCAGGGCAGTGTGGCACCTTCGTACTCCTCCGGCACCTGGGCACCATGGCACAGCCAGCCTGGTGCAGACAGTGCCACCCAGGCACCTTGGCAGTGCGCAGGGTGCCAGGCTGACAGTGCCAGGGTTACCAGATGCCAAGTTGGCACTGCCAGGGGCCAAGGCCCAGCAGGTCCTTGCCACGTAGAAGAGTGGTGAGGGGGCTCCCAGGGCCTCCCCAAATGTGAGGGGTAAGGGCGGGGTCAACAGAGTTTGGTGAGTCTGGAAGTGATGGGAGGGGAAGATCGGACAGCCTTGCAAAATGGCACTCTGATCTGGCCAGAAGGAAATCCCTCTAATTGTGGCCTCAGCAAGGGCAGCACGGTAGCACAGTGGTTAGCACAGTTGCTTCACAGCTCCATGGTCCCAGGTTTGATTCCTGGCTTGGGTCACTGTGCGGAGTCTGCACGTTCTCCCCTTGTCTGCGTGAGTTTCCTCTGGGTGCTCCAGTTTCCTCCCACAGCCCAAACATGTGCGGGTTAGGTGGATTGGCCATGCTAAATTGCCCTTAGTCTCCAAAAAGGTTAAGTGGGGTTACAGAGTTACGGGGTTAGGTTGGAAGTGTTGGCTTGACTAGTGTGCTCTTTCCAAGGGCCGGTGCAGAATGGCCTCCTTCTGCACTGTAAAGTCTATGAATAAACCTCCATAGGCCAAAAGATTCTCCAATAATGGGGCTAAATCTCCATGCCAGCGTAAAAACGCTGGCGAGTCACTCTGGACTTTCCTTAAGATAGTCCTGAGTGATTCTCCTACTTGCTGGGGGCTGGCAGGGCCCCGGAGTGCTTCTCGCAGCTTTCGCTGCGGATACGGAGCCCCACACTTCCAGTCGGGAGTCCGCGCATGCGCATGGCGGCGGCCTGCAGTGGCCGCCCCGTGGGACATGGGCGACTCAGACCGCGGAGCAGCACCAGAAATGTTGGTCCCCTCGAGATCGCACGCACCCACAGATCCGTGATGCCCAATCGCCCCACTGGCCGTCCATGAGGCCCTCCCCAATGATCGCTCGCCCCACCCCCCCGCCACACCGGTCGTTCCTGACAGCCGATAGGTAGTTAGAACCACGCCGTCAGGAACTCGGCCAGTTTTCCTCAGAGAATCACAGGGGGGGCTCAGTCAATGGCCCCCTACCCGCGGCACGTAGTCCGCGCGCGAGAGACTCCTGAGCGACCGGAGAATCACGGGAGCGGCGTCGGACCGGATTTTGGCGTAAACGCCCATTCTCTGCCCCTCGGGGAATCCAGCCCAGAGAACCTGGCGCTCTGCTAAATCTCCCATTTTCTGCAGCAGGGCAGAGAATCCCACTGCTGTAAACAGACGGAGAATCCCACCCTCGATCTAATTCATCCCACTTGGATTGAACTGTACAGATATTCCAAAGTGAGCCTTTAGACTAAAAATAGTCTGCAAAATTACAATCTCAGTAACACCAGTAGCCTCAATATATCAACGATCAGCCAATTAGTACGTAAATTAATTGTGGGCATCAGCAAAAGAATGGACCAGAGCCAGGATTCTCCGGTCTTTCGCTGGGCTGCGGGATTCTCTGGCCATTCGCTGGGCAGCGGGATTCTCTGACCATTCGCTGGGCTGCGGGATTCTCTGGCCATTCGCTGGGCAGCGGGATTCTCTGGCCATTCGCTGGGCAGCGGGATTCTTTGACCATTCGCTGGGCTGCGGGATTCTCAGGCCATTCGCTGGGCAGCGGGATTCTCCGACCATTCGCTGGGCAGTGGGATCCTCCGGGGATTCGCTGGGCAGTAGGATTCTCCGGCCATTCGCTGGGCAGTGGGATTCTCCGGTCATTCGCTGGGCAGTGGGATTCTATGGCCATTCGCTGGGCAGTGGGATTCTCTGGCCATTCGCTGGGCAGTGGGATTCTCTGGCCATTCGCTGAGCTGCGGGATTCTCTGGCCATTCACTGGGCAGTGGGATTCTCTGGCCATTCGCTGGGCAGTGGGATTCTCTGGCCATTCGCTGGGCAGTGGGATTCTCCGGCCATTCGCTGGGCAGTTGGATTCTCTGGCCATTCGCTGGGCAGTGGGATTCTCTGGCCATTCGCTGGGCAGTGGGATTCTCTGGCAATTCGCTGGGCAGCGGGATTCTCTGGCCATTCACTGGGCAGCGGGATCCTCCGGCCATTCACTGGGCAGCAGGATTCTCCGGCCATTCGCTGGGCAGTGGGATTCTCCGGCCATTTGCTGGGCAGTGGGATTCTCTGGCCATTCGCTGGGCTGCGGGATTCTCCGGCCATTCGCTGGGAAGCGGGATTCTCCGGCCATTCGCTGGGCTGCGGGATTCTCTGGCCATTCGCTGGGCTGTGGGATTCTCTGGCCATTCGCTGTGCTGCGGGATTCTCTGGCCATTCGCTGGGCTGCGGGATTCTCTGGCCATTCGCTGGGAAGCAGGATTCTCCGGCCATTCGCTGGGCTGCGGAATTCTCTGGCCATTCGCTGGGCTGCGGGATTCTCTGGCCATTCGCTGAGCAGTGGGATTCTCTGGCCATTCGCTGGGAAGCAGGATTCTCTGGCCATTCGCGGGGCTGCGGGATTCTCTGTCCATTCGCGGAGCAGAGGGATTCTCTGGCCATTCGCTGGGCAGTGGGATTCTCTGGCAATTCGCTGACCAGCGGGATTCTCTGGCCATTCACTGGGCAGTGGGATCCTCCGGCCCTTCACTGGGCAGCAGGATTCTCCGGCCATTCGCTGGGCAGTGGGATTCTCCGGCCATTTGCTGGGCAGTGGGATTCTCTGGCCATTCGCTGGGCTGCGGGATTCTCTGGCCATTCGCTGGGCTGCGGGATTCTCTGGCCATTCATGGGCTGTGGGATTCTCTGGCCATTCGCTGGGCTGCGGGATTCTCTGGCCATTCGCTGGGCTGCGGGATTCTCTGGCATTTCGCTGGGAAGCAGGATTCTCCGGCTATTCGCTGGGCAGTGGGATTCTCTGGCCATTCGCTGGGCAGTGGGATTTTCTGGCCATTTTCTGAGCTGCGGGATTCTCTGGCCATTCGCTGGGCAGTGGGATTCTCTGGCCATTCGCTGGGCTGCGGGATTCTCTGGCCATTCGCTGGGCTGCGGGATTCTCTGGCCATTCGCTGGGCAGTGGGATTCTCTGGCCATTCGCTGGGCAGTGGGATTCTCTGGCCATTCGCTGGGCAGCGGGATTCTCCGGCCATTCGCTGGGCAGTGGGATTCTCTGGCCATTCACTGGGCAGTGGGATTCTCTGGCCATTCGCTGGGCAGTGGGATTCTCTGGCCATTCGCTGGGCAGTGGGATTCTCTGGCCATTCGCTGGGCAGTGGGATTCTCTGGTCATTCGCTGGGCAGTGGGATTCTCTGGCCATTCGCTGGGCAGTGGGATTCTCTGGCAATTCGCTGGGCAGCGGGATTCTCTGGCCATTCACTGGGCAGCGGGATCCTCCGGCCATTCACTGGGCAGCAGGATTCTCCGGCCATTCGCTGGGCAGTGGGATTCTCTGGCCATTCGCTGGGCTGCGGGATTCTCTGGCCATTCGCTGGGCAGTGGGATTCTCTGACCATTCGCTGGGAAGCAGGATTCTCTGGCCATTCGCGGGGCTGCGGGATTCTCTGGCCATTCGCGGAGCAGAGGGATTCTCTGGCCATTTGCTGAGCTGCGGGATTCTCTGGCCATTCGCTGAGCAGTGGGATTCTCTGGACATTCGCTGGGCTGCGGGATTCTCTGGCCATTCGCTGGGCTGCGGGATTCTCTGGCCTTTCGCTGGGCAGTGGGATTCTCTGGCCATTCGCTGGGAAGCAGGATTCTCTGGCCATTCGCGGGGCTGCGGGATTCTCTGGCCATTCGCGGAGCAGAGGGATTCACTGGCCATTCGCTGGGCAGTGGGACTCTCTGGCAATTCGCTGGTCAGCGGGATTCTCTGGCCATTCACTGGGCAGTGGGATCCTCCGGCCATTCACAGGGCAGCAGGATTCTCCGGCCATTCGCTGGGCAGTGGGATTCTCTGGCCATTCGCTGGGCTGCGGGATTCTCTGGCCATTCGCTGGGCTGCGGGATTCTCTGGCCATTCATGGGCTGTGGGATTCTCTGGCCATTCGCTGGGCAGTGGGATCCTCCAGCCATTCGCTGGGCAGCGGGATTCTCCGGCCATTTGCAGGGCTGCGGGATTCTCTGGCCATTCGCTTGGCAGCAGGATTCTCTGGCCATTCGCGGGGCTGCAGGATTCTCTGGCCATTCACTGGGAAGCAGGTTTCTCTGACCATTCGCTGGGCAGCAGGATTCTCCGGCCATTCGCTGGGAAGTGGGATTCTCTGGCCATTCGCGGAGCAGAGGGATTCTCTGCGGGATTCTCTGGCCATTCGCGGGGCTGCGGGATACTCTGGCCATTCGCTGGGCTGCGCGATTTTCTGGCCATTCAATGGGCAGCAGGATTCTCTGGCCATTCGCTGGGCAGTGGGATTCTCTGGCCATTCGATGGGCAGCAAGATTCTCTGGCCATTCGCGGGGCTGCGGGATTCTCTGGCCATTCGCTTGGCAGCAGGATTCTCTGGCCATTCGCGGGGCTGCAGGATTCTCTGGCCATTCGCTGGGAAGCAGGATTCTCTGGCCATTCACTGGGCAGCAGGATTCTCCGGCCATTCGCTGAGCAGCGGGATTCTCCGGCCATTCGCTGGGCAGGGGTATTCTCCGGCTATTCGCTGGGCATTGGGATTCTCTGGCCATTCGCTGGGCAGCAGGATTCTCTGGCCATTCACTGGGCAGCGGGATCCTCCGGCCATTCACTGGGCAGCAGGATTCTCCGGCCATTCGCTGGGCAGTGGGATTCTCTGGCCATTCGCTGGGCTGCGGGATTCTCTGGCCATTCGCTGGGCAGTGGGATTCTCTGACCATTCGCTGGGAAGCAGGATTCTCTGGCCATTCGCGGGGCTACGGGATTCTCTGGCCATTCGCGGAGCAGAGGGATTCTCTGGCCATTTGCTGAGCTGCGGGATTCTCTGGCCATTCGCTGGGCAGTGGATTCTCTGGACATTCGCTGGGCTGCGGGATTCTCTGGCCATTCGCTGGGCTGCGGGATTCTCTGGCCATTCGCTGGGCAGTGGGATTCTCTGGCCATTCGCTGGGAAGCAGCATTCTCTGGCCATTCGCGGGGCTGCGGGATTCTCTGGCCATTCGCGGAGCAGAGGGATTCACTGGCCATTCGCTGGGCAGTGGGACTCTCTGGCAATTCGCTGGTCAGCGGGATTCTCTGGCCATTCACTGGGCAGTGGGATCCTCCGGCCATTCACAGGGAAGCAGGATTCTCCGGCCATTCGCTGGGCAGTGGGACTCTCTGGCCATTCGCTGGGCTGCGGGATTCTCTGGCCATTCGCTGGGCTGCGGGATTCTCTGGCCATTCGCTGGGCTGCGGGATTCTCTGGCCATTCATGGGCTGTGGGATTCTCTGGCCATTCGCTGGGCTGCGGGATTCTCTGGCCATTCGCTGGGCTGCGGGATTCTCTGGCCATTCGCTGGGAAGCGGGATTCTCCGGCCATTTGCTGGGCAGTGGGATTCTCTGGCCATTCGCTGGGCTGCGGGATTCTCTGGCCATTCGCTGGGCTGCGGGATTCTCTGGCCATTCATGGGCTGTGGGATTCTCTGGCCATTCGCTGGGCTGCGGGATTCTCTGGCCATTCGCTGGGCTGCGGGATTCTCTGGCCATTCGCTGGGAAGCAGGATTCTCCGGCTATTCGCTGGGCAGTGGGATTCTCTGGCCATTCGCTGGGCAATGGGATTTTCTGGCCATTTTCTGAGCTGCGGGATTCTCTGGCCATTCGCTGGGCAGTGGGCTTCTCTGGCCATTCGCTGGCCTGCGGGATTCTCTGGCCATTCGCGGGGCTGCGGGATTCTCGGGCCATTCGCGGAGCAGAGGGATTCTCTGGCCATTCGCTGGACTGCGGGATTCTCTGGCCATTCGCGGGGCTGCGGGATTCTCTGGCCATTCGCTGGGCTGTGCGATTCTCTGGCCATTCGCTGGGCTGCGGGATTCTCTGGCCATTCGCTGGGAAGCAGGATTCCCCGGCTATTCGCTGGGCAGTGGGATTCTCTGGCCATTCGCTGGGCAGTGGGATTTTCTGACCATTTTCTGAGCTGCGGGATTCTCTGGCCATTCGCTGGGCAGTGGGATTCTCTGGCCATTCGCTGGGCTGCGGGATTCTCTGGCCATTCGCTGGGCTGCGGGATTCTCTGGCCATTCGCTGGGCAGTGGGATTCTCTGACCATTCGCTGGGAAGCAGGATTCTCTGGCCATTCGCGGGGCTGCGGGATTCTCTGGCCATTCGCGGAGCAGAGGGATTCTCTGGCCATTCGCTGGACTGCGGGATTCTCTGGCCATTCGCGGGGCTGCAGGATTCTCTGGCCATTCGCTGGACTGCGGGATTCTCTGGCCATTCGCGGGGCTGCAGGATTCTCTGGCCATTCGCGGGGCTGCTGGATTCTCTGGCCATTCGATGGGCAGCAGGATTCTCTGGCCATTCGCTGGGCTGCGGGATTCTCTGGCCATTCGATGGGCAGCAGGATTCTCTGGCCATTTGCGGGGCTGCGGGATTCTCTGGCCATTCGCTTGGCAGCAGGATTCTCTGGCCATTCGTGGGGCTGCAGGATTCTCTGGCCATTCACTGGGAAGCAGGTTTCTCTGGCCATTCGCTGGGCAGCAGGATTCTCCGGCCATTCGCTGGGAAGTGGGATTCTCTGGCCATTCGCGGGGCTGCGGGATTCTCTGGCCATTCGCTTGGCAGCAGGATTCTCTGGCCATTCGCGGGGCTGCAGGATTCTCTGGCCATTCGCTGGGAAGCAGGATTCTCTGGCCATTCGCTGGGCAGCAGGATTCTCCGGCCATTCGCTGAGCAGCGGCATTCTCCGGCCATTCGCTGGGCAGGGGGATTCTCCGGCTATTCGCTGGGCATTGGGATTCTCTGGCCAGTCGCTGGGCAGCAGGATTCTCTGGCCATTCGCTGGGCAGCAGGATTCTCTGGCCATTCGCTGGGCAGCGGGATTCTCCGGCCATTCGCTGGGCATTGGGATTCTCTGGCCATTCTCTGGGAAGTGGGATTCTCTGGCCATTTGCTGGGCTGCGGGATTCTCTGACCATTCGCTGGGCAGTGGGATTCTCTGACCATTCGCTGGGAAGCAGGATTCTCTGGCCATTCGCGGGGCTGCGGGATTCTCTGGCCATTCGCGGAGCAGAGGGATTCTCTGGCCATTCGCTGGACTGCGGGATTCTCTGGCCATTCGCGGGGCTGCGGGATTCCCTGGCCATTCGCTGGGCTGCGCGATTCTCTGGCCATTCGAAGGGCAGCAGGATTCTCTGGCCATTCGCGGGGCTGCGGGATTCTCTGGCCATTCGATGGGCAGCAGGATTCTCTGGCCATTCGCGGGGCTGCGGGATTCTCTGGCCATTCGCTGGGCTGTGGCATTCTCTGGCCATTCGCGGGGCTGCGGGATTCTCTGGCCATTTGCGGGGCTGCGAATTCTCCGGCCATTCGCTGGGCTGCGGGATTCTCTGGCCATTCGCGGGGCTGCGAATTCTCCGGTCATTTACTGGGCTGCGGGATTCTCTGGCCATTCGCGGGGCTGCGGGATTCTCTGGCCATTCGCTGGGCAGTGGGATTCTCTGTCCATTCGCTGGGAAGCAGGATTCTCTGACCATCCGCTGGGCAGCAGGATTCTCTGGCCATTCGCTGGGCAGCAGGATTCTCTGGCCATTTGCGGGGCAGCGGGATTCTCCGGCCATTCGCTGGGCAGCAGGATTCTCCGGCCATTCGCTGGGTGGCGGGATTCTGTGGTCCCACTGGCAGTGCACCCCCGCCTGCTGGCTTCCCGGTGCCGCGGGAGGCTTCAATGAGAAATTCCATTGACAGTGGCAGAGTACCCCGCCGCCAACGAACGGCACACCGGTTCTCACTGCCGAGTAACAGGCGGCTGGGAGGCTGGAGAATCCCGCTCTTCCAAACTACCATTCAAAAACTTAATTATCACCAATAAAGAATGATAGTGACAAAAGAGTAAAAGCTAAATGAAGGGATCGAACAATTATATATATTGATACAGTGAAACATTGCTCTGTTGAGAAAGTTGATCGCATTCTTAAAATAGATGCATGTATTGATATCAGAGAATAGATGTGGCACAGAAGGAGGCCATCCGATTCATTGAGCATGTGCTGGTTCTCTGCGCAAGCACCACAGCTAGTCCCAATCCCACCTTTTTGCCCAATCTTGGAAATATTTTATTTTGTCGAATTCTCGATTGGAAGCCATGATTGAATTTGTTGCAACCATGCTCATAGGCAATACATCCGGATCCGAACTGTTGGCTGTTTAACAATTGTTTTCCCCCAAGTCACCTTTAGTGCTTTTGTCATGCACCTAAATCAGTGACCTCTGCAGTTTCTCCCTATTTGTTCTGTCCAGACCCAGCATGATTTTGAACACATATATAGGACGGGATTTTCTGGCCGTTCATATTGCCGGAATCATACAGTAGCGCCGACGACGCACCCCACTGCGGGTTTCCCGGCGTTCAATAGGACATCCCTGTTGGTAATGGCGGGACCAGAAGATTCTACCGCTGGCCCTGGTAAGCCGCCCTCCACCACTGCAGAACATGCAGCAGATGGGGAGGAAAATCCCGCCCATAATATGGGGGTAGTTGATTGCAACTTCCATCTGCAGAAATCTTGCCAGTGTACTAGAGCTGAAAGACCTCAAACGTTGGTCCAAAGGCAAAGGGCAGGATTCTCCATTTGGAAGACTTCAGGCATGATTTAACCACCACTTTGCACCCAGCGTGGACCTGGGCACGCCGGTTAAATAGCAGGAAAGGCCAAAATTGCTATTCGCACTGGGAGCAAATCAGTTTGCCATCTAACCGACCTGCTACTGATGGCGAGTTTGGGATTAAAACCAAATATGGTGAGTATATCATTAACCCTAATTTGCATTAATTTCTGT
The DNA here is from genome assembly GCF_047496885.1 of Scyliorhinus torazame. Taxonomy (NCBI): domain Eukaryota; kingdom Metazoa; phylum Chordata; class Chondrichthyes; order Carcharhiniformes; family Scyliorhinidae; genus Scyliorhinus; species Scyliorhinus torazame. The sequence continues at coordinate 157,350,632 of NC_092717.1, forward strand.
CTCATTAGCGGATTGAAGTTGAATGCAACGACCTTCCAAGAATTAACCGGCTCCTGGAGAGATATCACGCGGGCATCATTTAGTTCTCCATTTAAAAACGGGAAGGTGGCGAATGGCTGCTGAGGGGAACTGAGGAGGTAAGCAGCCATTTCCATTTTCGGGCTTGCAACTCAAGGGATCTGGAGCTGATACCCCAGTGCTCAGAGGGGTTGGAGGATCCCTCAGGATGGTTGGATTAGGTCGTGGAGGCTGAAGCCTTCCAGGTCAGGGGTTGTCCTTGGGTCGGCGGGCCTTTCATCCATGAGGCCATCAAGTCATCTTTAAATATTGTAGAGACCCATAACAGAGGCAACTACAGCTGCTGCCTGTCTGTCCTACCAAACATTTCCAGGATAGAGCCCTGTTCCTGGTTAAATGCTGAAGGCCACTTTAACTCCCTTTGACTGTGAGCAGTCTCTAACTTCACAGCTGAAGGCTACTGCTGATATCGAATTGACCTTGGTTAGTTGTGAGAGCACTTGACAGCTGCAGGTTGTGTTTGCTCCTGCTGCTAACTGCAGATGCCTGGAGGCTGCTGATGCTGTTTCCTTCCTTTTCAGCAGCTGGAAAGAAAGACATTTTTTTTCTAAGATACCTGATCCTTTAACACCGGACTTAGGGGGACGTTTGTGTCCAGAAGGCAATCCGGTTTGAAGCAAGAAGATGCTGCGGGATCTGGTGTAAAACACTGATCCAAATGGGCCGCCTGCTAATACCACTGAAGAAATGCTTTTGCAGATAGCTGATGCTTTCGTTTATGGACATGTAACTGACACATTACTGCACGTTAAACATGCTGGAAATCAAGGATATTCAACTGCACCTTGAGCAATTGAATCATAGATTTGGTTCCGGTGAGATTGGACCGTGTGGAAGGGTCTGCACAGCTCTGGCTCCTGGAAGGAGAATGGCACTGATATGCGGAACAAGTTACACAGACCATTTCTGTGATAAAGTTCTGCACATGATAACACATTCTCAGGCTTATCCTCTATTTCTGGTGAGGAACCTGCGAGGGGTGATAGGGTGTGTTTGTTTTATTTGCGAAAATGATGGAGGCATGGACTTCAGCAGGATGCTCTTTTCAAGGGCCGGTGCAGACTCGATGGGCCGAAAGGAGTCCTTCTGCACTGTAAATTCTATGATTTTATGCCACCCCAGAAGAAGAGAGATATTTAAATCAACATACTGGGGGGGGGCGATTTTCTGCAACCCCCACCCCCCCCGCCCCCATGGTGGGAGATGGCTCATCATTAGCCAGCAGAGGGATCTTCTGCTCATGCCACTGTCATGAGGTTTACCGCTAAAACCACCCACTGCTGTCGGTAAACCCGGTGCGAGGATTCACCGTCAGCAGGACCAGATGATCAAGCTGATGAGGACAGCAGAAAATCCCACCCCCCTCCCAGTAACTCTTTTCTGGCTGCACAGACCTGCTGAGTATCTCATTTTATAACATAAAGTAAATGTTACTAAAAAAATAATCGAGAAGAAAGGACATATTTGGAAATCCAATGTCTATGAAGACTGCAAGTGAAGCCTTTTAATTGAATTTAAAACAGGTTGAGCAAATATGGGGGGGGGGGGGGGGGAGGTGGAGTATGGTGCAGGCTTTATGCGACAGTTCCTCACCTCTTCACTACACAAGATGTTGGTAGCAATTAAAGGGGTGGGAAAATAACTGAATTCATGGAGATAACGGACATTAGTAATGAACAATGGAAGGAAAATTACGCTATCTGAATATTCATAAGGCACAATGAACAAAACGTATTAGATCCAGGAATACTTGTAGAAATTAGGGTAGCAGGAGAGAAGGCTGTAGGAGATATTTGTTCACAGTTAGCTGTGCACAGCAGTGGCACCGGAAAATTAGAATAATATTCACTATTTAGTCGTCATTTGAAATAGTCCGAGCCTGAATTTCAGGCCTAATCATTCCACATCTGCTATGATGATATTAAAGCCAATTGTAAGGGAAACAATTCACAATACATTTAACAATAGTAAACAAGAATAATGTCAAGACGACCAGTGCTGAATTTTCTCAGAGAATATTACCCGCCACGTCTTTCGTGATGGTGGGAGGTGGCCCGTCATTGGCCAGCAGCGGGATATTCTGGGCCCACCGCTGTCAACGGGCTTTCTCGTTGAATGCTCCCCTTACCACGAGGGAATCCACAACGTGGGTGCACCGTTGGCAGGAACGGAAGATTCCGCCGATGTGAACGGCCAAAACGGTTCTGGCCATATAATCTAATAATCTTTATTAGAGTCACAAGTAGGCTGACATTAACACTGCAATGAAGTTAGTGTGAAAATCCCCGAGTCGCCACATTCCGGCGCCTGTTCGGGGACACAGAGGGAGAATTCAGAATGTCCAATTCACCTAACAAGCACATCTTTCGGGACTTGTGGGGGGAAACCGGAGCACCCGGAGGAAACCCACGAAGACACAGAGAGAACATATAGACTCCGCACAGACAGTGACCCAAGCCGGGAATCAAACCCAGGTCCCTGGCGCTGTGAAGCAACATGCTAAGCCCTGTGCTACCGTGCCGCCATATAAACAGCCTTGAGTGTAATTCCTGTCTGTGTTCTTCAACAAAGAACAAAGAACAAAGAAATGTACAGCACAGGAACAGGCCCTTTGGCCCTCCAAGCTCGTGCCGACCATGCTGCCCGGCTAAACTACAATCTTCTACACTTCCTGGGTCCGTATCCCTCTATTCCCATCCTATTCATGTATTTGTCAAGATGCCCCTTAAATGTCACTATCGTCCCTGCTTCCACCACCTCCTCCGGTAGCGAGTTCCAGGCACCCACTACCCTCTGCGTAAAAAACTTGCCTCGTACATCTACTCTAAACTTTGCCCCTCTCACCTTAAACCTATGCCCCCTAGTAATTGACCCCTCTACCCTGGGGAAAAGCCTCTGACTATCCACTCTGTCTATGCCCCTCATAATTTTGTATACCTCTATCAGGTCTCCCCTCAACCTCCTTCGTTCCAGTGAGAACAAACCGAGTTTATTCAACCGCTCCTCATAGCTAATGCCCTCCATACCAGGCAACATTCTGGTAAATCTCTTCTGCACCCTCTCTAAAGCCTCCACATCCTTCTGGTAGTGTGGCGACCAGAATTGAACACTATACTCCAAGTGTGGCCTAACTAAGGTTCTATACAGCTGCAACATGACTTGCCAATTCTTATACTCAATGCCCCGCCCAATGAAGGCAAGCATGCCGAATGCCTTCTTGACTACCTTCTCCACCTGTGTTGCCCCTTTCAATGACCTGTGGACCTGTACTCCTAGATCTCTTTGACTTTCAATACTCTTGAGGGTTCTACCATTCACTGTATATTCCCTACCTGCATTAGACCTTCCAAAATGCATTACCTCACATTTGTCCGGATTAAACTCCATCTGCCATCTCTCCGCCCAAGTCTCCAAACAATCTAAATCCTGCTGTATCCTCTGACAGTCCTCATCGCTATCCGCAATTCCACCAACCTTTGTGTCGTCTGCAAACTTACTAATCAGACCAGTTACATTTTCCTCCAAATCATTTATATATACTACAAAGAGCAAAGGTCCCAGCACTGATCCCTGTGGAACACCACTGGTCACAGCCCTCCAATGAGAAAAGCATCCCTCCATTGCTACTCTCTGCCTTCTATGGCCTAGCCAGTTCTGTATCCACCTTGCCAGCTCACCCCTGATCCCGTATGACTTCACCTTTTGTACTAGTCTACCATAAGGGACCTTGTCAAAGGCCTTACTGAAGTCCATATAGACAACATCCACTGCCCTACCTGCATCAATCATCTTAGTGACCTCCTCGAAAACCTACTGTTTGCAACATTTTCATCATGTTTTCTTAGTCAGATTGTCCGAGCAATAATCCCTTGAACCTCGTTCATTTGATTCCAACATCTCAAGCTGGCTCTGGTTGTCTCAATAGCCTGTTCCCCGAACGTCAATCAAATATTCATGGGTAAAATGGACAACAGTTGGTTGCATACATCAAGAACAGCTTGAGAGCCAAACTACTGCAAATAAATCTGTAAGCTCCAACATAATTTTAAAAAGCAAGCTTAATTCAGTCAGATGGTTAACTAAAAAATGTAAGTTACTTCATGGTCTGGTGCACACATCTAAAACTTTGGGCAAATGAAATTAGAAGAATACTGTCTGCATCAAAACATGTTCAGCAACCTTTAAAAAAAAATTGCTGAGTTTTTTTTTGCAGTGGTGAGACCAGGTAAAATTTGTAAACAAGTGACGCGAGATTTGCGAAATATTTTTGTGAAGGCAGTACAATAGATCACTAGCACCTACAATTTGTTGCTCATAAATTGCAGCTCTAGCAATCAGCTTAAATGTTCAGAACCAAATTCTTGGAAATGGCACAAAGCTCGTAATGGTATGCAATACAGTTCTAATGATGAAATAAGCTCATGCTTAAATTTTAACTCGGAACAGGATTTGGGGGGAATGGTGTTAAGGTTACAACCTACTCCCATCCCCACACCGGCCACAGTAGTGTGAGATCTCAGCATTTCAAATTCCTGGGCTTCATCGATCTATTGATGGTCAACTGCCTGCCGAAACAGCTGGGCGGCAGCAGAAACAAAAGTTAAACAGCGGGACTCACCAGCAAGACTAGGTAGCAAGGGAAAAGGGACGGCAGCATGGAGCAGGGAAGACCAAAACTCTCCTTGGGGACCCAGATCAATGCTCCTGCTCCATCTGTTCCCTGAAGGAAAGTATAAAGGATTATCTTATGTGCCCTTTTCTGCCACCACATCATCTGCCCACTGTGTATACCTGGCAGGAAAGCTATCATGGTTTTCTTGCTCAGGAAAGCAGCTAAAACTGCAGTTAAATTCCAGTAATGCCATTTGCATTCTGATCTCCCTCTTAAAACAAAGAGTTTGATGGCTTCAGGCAGGTGTACTTGCTACTTTCCCCGAAGATTAGTTTAAAACTGAAGAGAGTGCAAAGCAGTCAGGATACCAATAGCCGATTTTACCGTCCCATCCACCCATTTCCTCTTTGAGGGTTGGATTAAAATCACCCCTTAAGTGTCAATGTACTTCCAACAATACTGAATTGCAGTTACTCATGATTAATAGAATATGTAAAAGTGTGAAAATTGGTTGAAGTTTCAACATTAAGACTGACCTTTTCCATGATAGAAGATATGACTGAGAATTTAAAGTAATTTCATAACGTTCAGTAATTAGCACCCCTGCTCAGAATGGCAACAAATGTAGTAATGTAATTAACTACATTAACGCCATTGACCCTCCTGCAGTAATTACAGCATGACTCAGTGCCAAGGCTTATTGTATATTGTGCTGGACAGAAAGTCGTGACTCTAATGTACTCAAGGCTAAGCTTTCCATCCTAATATGCCAACAGTCTGTAGGGATCATACCAGCAGATTAATAAATAGATTATCACGTGGGCATTATCACATAGGTAAAATATTGCTTTTGTGTGACATGCCGCAGCAAACTAAAGTTTGTCGCTGAACATCTTTTGTTTCAAAGAAACAGATTTTTAACAAATTGGATTCCGAACGGTTGTAATGACACAGGTTCAATGGGAATTGGTAACAAAAATGTAATTAATTGATAGAGGTCAGAAGCTATTCGTTTCAATAAATTTCCGACTGTGACTAAAGTGGCTTTGATAATTGGTTGTAAAATATTACGGCGGGAAAATTAACCTGACTCTTGGGTAGTAAACTTAAGGATTAGGTGGAACGTCAAATGTTACTCTGCATTGGCTTTAGTGGAAAGTAAAATTGGGCAGGGTTGTTCCTGATCCATTACTTTCTGAATGGTTACGTAGATGGGGAGGTGGTGGCACACTGGTATTGCCGTTGGACTGGTAATCCAGAGACCCAAGATAATGATTTGGGGACCAGGATTCAAATCCCACCATGGCATTTAAATTCAATAAAATATCAGGGGCGACATTCTCCGATCCCCCGCCGGGTCGGAGAATCGCCGGAGGCTGGCGTGAATTCCGCCCCTGCCGAATATCCGGTGCCGGAGACTTCGGCAACCGGCGGGGCGCCGCGCTGGTTGGCGGGCCCCCTCGCTCGATTCTCCGGCCCGGATGTGCCGAAGTCCCGCCGCTAAAATGCCTGACCCGCCGGCGTAAATTAAATCATCTACCTTACCGGCGGGACAAGGCGGCGCAGGCGGGTTCCGGGGTCCTGGGGGGGGCGCGGGGCGATCTGGCCCCGGGGGGGTGCCCCCACGGTGGCCTGGCCCGCGATCGGGGCCCACCGATCCGCGGGCAGGCCTGTGCCGTGGGGGCACTCTTTCCCTTCCGCCTCCGCCACGGTCTCCACCGTGGCGGAGGCGGAAGAGACTCCCTCCACTGCGCATGCGTGGGAAACTGTCAGCGGCCGCTGACGCTCCCGCGGATGCGCCGCCTGGAGATGTCATTTTCGCGCCAGCTGGTGGGGCAACAAAGGCTGTTTCCGCCAGCTGGCGGGGCGGAAATTCCTCCGGCGTCGGCCTAGCCCCTCAATGTTGGGGCTCGGCCCCCAAAGATGCGGAGCATTCCGCACCTTTGGGGCGTCCTGATGCCCGTCTGATTGGCGCCGTTTTGGGCGCCAGTCGGCGGACATCGCGCCGTTTCCGGAGAATTTCGCCCCTGATATTAAAAGTCTAAGGATGACCATGAAACCATTGTTGATTGTCGTAAAAGCCCATCTGGTTCACTAATGTCCTTTAGGGAGGGAAATCTGCATCCTTACCTGGTCTGGCCTACATGTGAATCCAGATCCACAGCAATGTGATTGACTCTTAACTGTCCCCTCAAGGGCAATTAGGGATGGGCAATAAATACCGGCACAGCCTACGTCCCATGAATGAATAAAAGAAAAGATTAAAATATGGGCCACGCTGATAGAGACTGAAAGTTATTCCTGGTAGAGGGGACCGGGGAAAAGGGAGGGTGCTGGCCATGCTAAATGCTCCCACAGGCCCACAGCTTGACCTCAATTCCAGGGGTCGGAGCATCCCGTTCGGGTTGTTGCCCAGCAACAATCCCGATTTTGCCCCGACACCCAATTCACCTTTCCATCGGGGAATGCAATCTGAGCATCCCAGGTTGGAGAACCCTCCCATAACCTTTGACAGGTAAGTTTAAAGGTGCTGCCAACTTCAAATGTCATAATTAGATGCAGTGTAAGTCAAGTATATTGTTACTGTACTGATTGATTTTAGGTCTCTTTCCTTAAAAGTTAAGTGAGCATTATTTTGACCAGCCTTATGTAACTGTTCAAATACATTTGAGTACTTTCTCCAGTGGATAGAGTATTGTGCATTCACCAGTATCGAGAATTGGATCATAGAATCATAGAATTTACAGTGCATAAGGAGGCCATTTGGCCCATCGAGTCTGCACTGGCCCTTGGAAAGAGCACACCACCCAAGCCCACATTTCCAACTTATTCCCGTACCCCAGTAACCCCACCCAACCTTTTTGGACACTTAGGGCAATTTAGCATGGCCAATCCACCTAACCTGCACATCTTTGGACTGTGGGAGGAAACCGGAGCACCCGGAGGAAACCCATGCAGACACGGGGAGAACGTGCAGACTCTGCACAGACAATGATCCAAGCCGGGAATCGAACCTGGGACCCTGGAGCTGTGAAGCAACTGTGCTAACCACTGTGCTGCTGTGCTACCCTTGTATTATACTGCATTATTTGGATTCTGTGCTTTGATTTCAACATTGATTTAAAGCCTAGACATGTGTTGAGCCTTTGCAAAAACTGAACAGATGCCTGACCTCTTTGGTTATAAATCTATCTGTTGAGCCCTTGAAAAACCATCAACTTCAAAGGCTCTGTTGCTTTGATCTCTGGAAGGTTTGTTTATACAAGTGTGCAAGGGAACCACATAATGAATATAAGACTGAGTTCCAAACCACATGAATGGATTCAGCTCAGCAGGGACTATTTAGACAGTTGTGAACGGAACTGTTAGAGAGAAAATAGGGAATTATAAACCAGTCAGCCTGACGTCGGTAGTGGGGAAAATGCTAGAGTCCATTATAAAAGATAAAATAACAGAGAACTTGGAGAACAATGGCAGGATTGGACAGAATCAGCATGGATTCACGAAAGGGAAATCATGCCTGAAAAACATACTCAAATTCTTCGAGGATGTAACTAGTAGAGTTGACGAGGGGGAGCCAGTGGATGGTTTATTCAGACATTCAATAAAGTCTCACACAATAAATTAGCTTCTAAAATTAAAGCACAAGGGATTAGGTGTAGGGTATTGAGATGAATAGGAAACTGGTTGGCAGACAGGAAACAAAGAGTTGGAATAAACAGGTATTTTTCAAAATGGCAGGCAGTGTCTATTGGGGTACCACAGGGATCTGTGCTGGGACCCCAGCTATTCACAATATATATATATTAATGATTTAGATGAGGGAACAAAATGTAATATCTCCAAATTTGCAGATGGCACAAAACTGTGTGGGAGTGTGAGCTGTGAGGAGGGTGCAGAGATGCTTCAATGTGATTTGGACAAGTTGAGTGAGTGGGCAAATGCATGGCAGATGCAGTGTAATGTGGATAAATGTGAGGTTATCCACTTTGATAGCAAAAGCAGGAAGCAGGAAGGCAGACAATTATCTGAATGGCTATAGATTGAGAAAAGGGAATGTGCAACTGAGTGTCCCTGTACACCAGTCACTGAAAGTAAGCTTTAAGTTGCAGCAAATGGTAAAGAAAGCAAATGGTATGCTGGCTTTCATGGCAAGAGGTTTCCAGTACAGGAAGAGGGATGTCTTGCTGCAATTATACAAGGCCTTGGTGAGACCACACCAGGAATATTGTATTCTGTTTTGGCCTCCTTATCTGAGCAAAGGCGTTCTTGCTCTCGAGGGAGTGCATCGAAGGTTTACCAGGCTGACTCTTAGGATTGCGGTACTGACGTATGAGGAGAGATGGAATCGGTTATGATTATATTCCCTGGAGTTTGGAAGAATGAGAGGGGGTCTCATAGAAAAATATAAAATTCTAACAGGACTAGACAGGGTAGATGCAGGAAGGATGTTCTGCACCAGGGGGAGTTCAGAACCAGGGGCGTCATTCTCCGCCGGCGGGAGTCTCCGTTCTGCCGGCGCCCGGGGGTTTCCCGACGGCGTGGGGCTGCCCCACAATGGGAAACCCCATTGACCGGCCGGTGTTACGGAGACTCCCGCCGGCCGGTCGGGGCAGAAATGTGGCGGGGCGGGTAGGAGAATTTCGCCCCAGGAGTCACAATCTGATGATATGGGGAGACCATTTAGGAGTGAGATGAGAAGACATTTCTTTACCCAGAGAGTGTTGATCTTTTGGAATTTGTTACCACAGAAAGCATTTGTGGCCAAAATATTGAATGTTTTCAAGAAGGAGTTAAATATAGCTCTTGGGGCTAAAGGAATCAAGGGATATGGGGGGACAACAGGAACAGGTTACTGAGTTGGATGATCAGTCATGATCAAATGAATGGCGGAGCAGTCTCGAAGGGCCGAATGGCCTACTCCTACTTTCTATGTTTTTAAGAGCAGGTTGAAGGCGAGAAGTTCTGGGGTGAGTAACTCCCCTCCTGACTCTCCAAAGCCTGCGCATTACAAGGCACAAGTGAAGAATGTGATGAATATTTTCCACTTGCTTGAATGAGTGCAGCTCGAATAATACACTAAGAACTCAACATCATCCAGATCAAAGCAGTCCGCTTGTTTGGTACCCAACCACCAAATTTGAATATTCACTCTGCCCATCACCAGTGCACAGTCACAGCATTGTGTACCATCTACAAGAAGGACTGCAATAAGTGGCCATGACGTCTTCAACAGCACCTTCCAAACCCATAGCCTGTATGACCTAGAAGAAGAAAGGCAGCAGCTGCTTGGGAACATCAACACCTTCAAATCCCCTTCCAAGTCACAGATCATCCTGATTTAGAACTCTATCGTGCCATTCTTTTATCATCACTTGGTCAATTTCCTCAAACACCCAAGCTAACAGCGTTGTCAGTGTACCCACAGCCTACAGACTGCTGTAGTACAAGAATGCAGCCCCCAAAAGCTTCTAGAAGAGCAATTAGGAATGAGCAATAAATGTTGATCTTGCCAGCGATTCTCACATCCAATGGATGAGTAAAAAATGAGGCTTATAATACAAAAGTCAAGTTGTGCCAGCTTCACATATTATCACATGAGGCCTGATGTACATGATACAGCCAATGCTCAGTACAACTGAATATGTTCAGCCAGCAAGAAGGCAAGGGAGTCTCATGTATGGCTTGCTTGGTTCACTAAAAATATTTCACATTTCCGTAATGCAACTGAGGCGCGCGCCCAACAAGGCCTAAGAACAGGCTTAATTTAAAATAGAAATATATATTTTCCTTGGGTGGTCCTTATCTATTAGTGGGACCACTCCCATTTCTAATTTGTCCACATCGTGTTCTGCCACCATCACTATCTATTCCCCTTTCCTGCCCCACGTTTGCACCCCACAGGTAACTGCCCCTCAACATTCTCCATCTCTCCCTCCCCTAACTGTTCTCAGTATATGAGGCACTCCATGCTTCTTGGTTGAGGGAAGATATTTAAAAGTGAGCCCATCCTGTATTTTTGTCTCGCCTGTGTTTGCAAAGTGACTTGCACTGCATCTGTTCTCTGGTAGCTTCATCCAAGGAAAGGTACATTAACAGAGTCTTTAGTGGTCTCTGGGCACTCATGGTTCTGTCCCTCTGCAACACCCAAGACATTTCATTTTTGCTGATTAAACTAGTTGTTGAACACACAGCAGAACAATGTAATTTACTTTGGTTATTATAGCTTTTTTAATTACTTTCAGCTCACTTTGGAGACTTGGAAAGTTTTCTTCATCTTTTTACAGCAAATACAATTTAGTGGGAGAAAATGACGTAATTTTGATATATTCCTTGCTATATGGTGGGCCATAAGGGAAGTATAATTTAATTTTTGTGCTGCAGATTGTTGAAAAAGAATGATCAGAACTTTGTTATTTTCCCAGTTTATTTAAATTGATTATTAAGGGTCTGTATTAATTTACCAACCTATTAATGTTAGTTTGACATCAGGAGTAGGGACTTGAAAAATAATGATATGATTGGTAAACATTGATTTATGACAACGCGCGTCTTGGAGGCAGCCTCCAGAACACGGTGACACAGAGAGGCATGTGCCGTCGGAAAGTGGGCCGGGGTCCTCCGGCTACAGGGCCCCCAGAGGAAGTCCACGGGATGCGGTAGGCAGCAGGCTGCCTCCACCTCTGATGTGCTTCCTGGGGACACACCTGACATAGTGGTAGAGTACAGAAGGCTAAGAAGATTGAGGATCACTGAGAAGGAACTGGGGGAAAAGGTGGGGGTAAGGGGGGTTTGTGGTAGGAGGAAGGGGTGAGTGGGAATCGGGGGGGCAGCACTATTGAATGCTAGGGGCAGTTGAGGTCACAATTGTATATCATTAATGCACATTGCATCCAAGACATGTGATTCCTCTGCCATGTTATTCCGCATTGCGGACCAGCCTCCACTCCCCCGAGTATGGTCGTCCTGGATTCCCCCACCCTCACCCTCCCCATCCCCCTACCAAGGATTCCCCCACCCTCACCCTCCCCATCCCCCCACCAAGGCATACCACATTTTTAAATAGGAGTACTAATCAGCTTCCGCATGACCGCTTGCTGGAAGGTGGATAGATCACAGGAGGCCTTTAGATAGAGGGTTGTTCCTGTTAATGGTTTGGAGATTGGCTTTAATTGGTGATTATTGGTTTCTCGTCACGCCCCCCCCCCCCCCCCCCCACTGCTACCCCCCCCCCCCCCCCCCCCCCCCCACCCGAGAAATGAATGGAGGGACCTCCTACCATAGGGGTTCCAGGTGCTGAGAGATGCCATCAAGCTAGAAATCATGGCGACGGTAAAAGCGGCGGTAGCTGAGGCGCTGGTCCCCCTTCAAGTGGCGCTGGAAAAGACAGAGCAGCGACTGGAAACACAGCAGGCAAGGATCAGCGAGCTGGAGAAGGCCACGACCAACCAGAGCGACCAGATCACCTCACTGAAAATTGGAAATGGCAAGGTTGGTGGTGACACAAGGGACACAAGGAGGAAGGTCAAAGACTAAGCGAACCAGTCGCGCTTAAAAGCCCGCATCATGGGCCTACCAGACGGTTCCGAGGGCAGGAAGCTGACGGAGTATGTGGCCCAGGGATGTCCCTCCGAATCCTAACCACAGCCGCTCTAACATTCTGCCCTCCTCCCCCCCCCCCCCCCCCCCCCGGGCCAAATACTCGAGGAGCCAGGTGGTAGTAACCACACTCCGGATGTGGTACCAAATGAGGCAACACTTTGGCCTAATCAAAATGTCCACCATGGCTCCCATCTGCAACAGTCACAGGTTCACTCCCGCAATAATGGACGCTACCTTCAAAAGTTGGAGACAGGACGAGGCGACACTGACAGTAAGGGACACATACGAGAACGATAGAGTAGCGAGCCTAGGGGAGCCTCAAGGAAAGGTTCCAATTGCCAAGAAGAAACAACCTGAGATACATTCAGGTCAAAACCTTCCTCTGCAAGGAAACAAAATGTACCCCCGCAGATACCAGGACACTCATTAGTAGAAGAACTGCTGGACGTGGGTGACCAAGGGAAGGAAATCTATGCGGACTTGTACGGTGACTGTTGGAGGGAGTACTCTCCCCCTGGACGAGACAAGGAACAAATGGGAGGAGGAACTAGGCATAGAGATCGGGGAGGACTCTGGATCGAAGCACTACAAATGCTCCATTTGCGCAGGACTGAGTCTAATGCAGCTAAAAGTGGTGCACAGAGCACACCTAACCAGAACCAAATGAGTGGATTCTTTTCAGAGGTGGAGGACAAGTGTGAACGATGCCAGGGAGGCCAGGCCAAACACACCTACATGTTCGGGGCTTGCCCCAGGCTTGTCGGGTCCTGGATGACCTTCTTTGAGGCAATGTCCAGGGTTGTGGGAGTAAGGGTGAAGCCATGCCCAAAAGTGACAGTTTTCAGGGTCTCAGAAAGCCAGAACTCTTCATGATGAGGAGGGCCGACGCCTTAGCCTTTGCCCCCCTTATCGCCCGCCGGAGAATCCTGCTCGGCTGGCGATCAGCAGCACTACCCAAAGCTGCAGATTGGCTGTCCGACTTGGCGGAATTTCTCAGACTGGAGAAAATAAAATTTGCCATCCAGGGATAGGACATGGAAGCCATTTATCAACTTCCAAGACCTGTTCGTAGCCATCAATCAGTAGAGTAAGGGGGGGGAGGGAGACATGAACAAGCCATTGGACAAAGAGAAAATGAAAGGGTGGGGGAAGAGGGAAGGTGAGGAATGGGGGAGGGAGGAGAGGAAATGGGGGGGGGGGGGGGCGAAGACATGCAAAGAGAATGGAAGGGACAAGGGACAAAGCCACAGAGGACTGGTCCGAGGACAAACTGAACCCCAAATCAAACTGTAAATAGGCACTTGTAAGTATGTGCTCTGGCTATATTGGGGATTGTAACATATGTATGCCGACTAAAGGGGGGTCGCGGCCACCTGGGGAGGGAAGAGACTGGCCTGTAAATATATGTGCTGCTTTCTGTTTTCCTTTTTATTCATTTTCCTGTTTGACGTGGTTTTGCAATATGTAACTTATGAATTGTTAAGGTGGAAATTCAATAAAAACATTTTTAAAAAAAAGAAATGTTTCCGTTAGATCTCGCCCTATGTTTGGCAAACCTGTTGGAGTTTCTTGAGCACAGATTTGTAGCACAGATAAAGGAGAGCCAGTGGATGTGGTGTATTTGACTTTTCAGAAGGCTTTTGATTCGGCCTCACACAGGAGACCAGTAAACAAAATTAGATCACATGGGATTGAGGACGGATTTCTTCAATGAGGGTGGTGAATCTTTGGAATTCACTACCCCAGAGCACTGAGGAGGTTTCACCATTAAGCATGTTCAAGACAGAAATGTTCCTAACTGCAGCAGGATGGTGGGGTAATTTTCATTGAGCTTTTGATGAAATTTAAAGAAAAACACTATTTTGAGGATCCTCCATCTAAATAGCTGTCTTTTGCTACAGACACAGGGATTCTTTTAAAAGAAAAGATTCAACAATAGGTAGGAGTGCGTGTTTCTCTTTCATTCCTGCATAAGATTAAAAGGGTGATGCACAATCAATTACACAAGACGAGAGTAGGATGTAATCGAGGCTTTATTACACTGAGATGTGTGGCCTCCTACAGCAGCTGACGAAATGGCTGCTGTACTGGGAGCACACATATTTATACTCCGCCTACTGGGTGGAACCAGCAGGCAGGGATCTACCCCCGTACCTGTAGTACAGGGGCCTTACCGTAAAGCACCTATATCAACATCCTATATATACAATATATACATCAGTGGTGACGACCACAAAGAGGAAGTGATATCTCCACAGCAATAGATCAACAAATAAAATGTTTGAATTTCTTGATTAACTCTGAAGCATACAGTATGGTTTTCCTTGCACCATGAAAAGAACTCAGAGGCTTCTCTTCACTACTTCAGTTTTTTAATGTAATTCTAGGCTGCCAAAATATTTGCAGGTCATCCTCTGAAAAAGCCGATAGCCTAGAAACATGAATGAGCGATGATATGGCGCAAGAGCTAAACACTCTTCTATTAAATTCCTCTTTTGGTTATTTTTTAAAGATGCATTAAGCATTACGATGATAATTATATACAGGCTTATGCAGAACAATGGCACCATTGCTAATGTTTTGGACAGTACATATTTTAAAACAAAGGAGATGGAATTCCAGCATTTAATGAGCTTCAATACACAACATAAAAATTGGGTGAATTTTGTAGAAGAGCAGAAGAGTGTGGTTTTGAAATAAAAACAAAAAGTTCTGGAAAAACTCCACTGGACTGGCAGCGTCGGTGGGGAGAGAATCCGAGTCGAATTTTGTGTCCAAAATGGTTTTCCTTCAGAACTGGACTCACTGACCTCATTTTTTCTGGAGATCTTCCCTCCAGAGCCTCCAACCTCAAAGTCCCCCAATCTCGAACAGCACGCTTCTACCTCCTTTCCACGAAGAGGACTGCTCCCATTGTTTCAGCCTATTCCTGCTCCACTTCCTATCTTGACTCTATTTTTTCTCCCCTTGTCCAGTCTCTCTCCACCTATATCTGTGATTCTTCTGATGCATGACATCATTCCTTTTCCACCATTTCCGGTTTCCTGACCCGAGCCACCTCCTCTTCATATGGGTGTTCAATCCCTCTCCATCTCCCACTAGGACAGCCTGAGGAATATCTTTTCTTCCTTGAATGGAAGCCTAAAGAGTCCTCATTCACAATCACCCTCTCCCACCTGGCTGAACTTGTTCTCTCCCTTTGAACAATTTCACCTTTAACGTGTCTCACTTCCTGCAAATAAAAGTACAGCTTTTATCTCAAACACACATGGGCACTAGTTATACCTGTCTTTTCCTCGGGTATGTGGAACAGTCCTTGTTCCAGTCCCACTCCGGCCCCCCCTCCCAATTCTTTTTCCGAACATTGATAAATGTATTGGTGCCACTTCCTGCTCTGCATCTGCAGCTGGAGTTCGGAAGAAGAGCCATATTGGAATCTAGACTTTAACTCTGTTTTGCTCTTCACTGATGCTGCCAAACCTGTTGAGTTTTTCCAGCACTTTCTGTTGTTATTTCGGATCTCCAGCATCTGCAGCATTTTGCTTTTATTTTGGTTCCGAATTGTCTGGAAATAGTAATGAATGATAAAAAAATAAATGTTGTGATAAACATATTTAATCATTGGAAGTTTCCCATTTTTAATAGTGCATCATTTCAGGATAACTGAATATGTTTGTCATTTTCTGAGAACAACCATTCTTTAATAGCTTAACAACTCCAAGAATGATTATCACATTCATTGTGCATTTCTTAGAATAACTGAAATCCCAGTCTTATCACATTGTTCAAATACTGCGTATTTTGGGACAGCTTTTACATGAAGATTTAATTACAGTATTTGTTTAGCTTGTAGGAAGTCATTGACAGGTTGATGACTGCTGTAAAATTCAAGCACGGTGTGATTTCATTCAACCTCAGGACCTTTCCATTCTCTGCGACTGTGAAGTAAAAGGAATCATAGCATGAACTGGGAATAAATTAAAACATTCACAGTATCAGGGCAATTCAGCTCAAAATAGGAGCAGCTTGAAGCATTCTGGAGTCAGTAAATGGGGAGGGAAAGGCTTACTGAATTGCTGAACTCACTCTGGAGAGGCCAGATGGCTCTTGAGGTGTAGATTAATGACAATGCGATTGGCGCTGAGTGTGACAAGGGAAGTGAGCTTCAATTTAGTGGTTGGGAAAGAAAGAACATGGCAATATAGAGAATTTGAGTGCTGGAAACTGAGCAATTATCATTGGTGTTCCTTTATCTTGCCATGACTTTCAATACAATGAAACACTGCTATCTCATGTGGGATCAGGATTTCTGCTACTCATATTACAAACAAATATATAACAGCAGTCTGTAACAGCGTCAGCATGAGAATAATTAGACATGCAGGTGAGAGTGACAAGTACAGTGGAGACACAGTGGCGCAGTCGTCAACATTGTGCCTCACAACGCCGAGGACCTGGATTCGATCCCGGCCCCGGGTTACTGTCCATGTGGAGTTTGCACATGTCATGTCTGCGTGGGTCTCACCCCCACAACCCAAAGATGTGCAGGGTAAATGGATTGACCACGCTAAATTGCCCCTTAATTGGAAAATGAATACAGTTTAAAAATTTTAAATAAAAATAGAGTCAAGTATAGTTCCAATTTTGTCTGATCCCTGGTGTGCAATGGCTGCATACAGTAACTCCCTGGTTGTGTATGTGCTTTGTGACTCCGTATGAAGCGCTCTAAAGGACCTCGGAGACAAGTCATAATGATGGACGGGAGAGGGCCGCGGGGTTGAGCGTGGTGCTCAGGTGGGTCTGCGGGAGAGGGGGGGGGTTGTAAACTGCTGCCTCTCCGCTCACCTGTCAAAAAAAAAGAAGAAACAAAAAGTATAGTTCCAATTTCAAATGATATTCAAATACTGATGATATCTATGGTGATATCTGTAGACTGAATCATCAAGGCGGCTTGACCAGGAAAACAGTATTGAGATGATGGATTAATCAAGAAGAAAGAAGCTGAAGCCATCAATAAGCCTAGACCGTTATGTCTTATTGCATGTTTCACTATAGCAATACCAATTAGCTTAGATTCAAGCACAGAGATGTCAACAATATTTGCACGCAATGGAATTGTGAAATGAAACACAATGTAGGCAAATGCAAGGTATTGCATAACTAAACTAAAAAGCATGAGGTTGACGATTGCTGTTGGGTACAGAGACTTCTCTTGGTCCAGAGGCAATGTTATAAATGCACTTATGTATTCGACCTTTCTTCCCTCCTCTTAATGGGCAGACAACCAAATTATGCTTCAAATAAAAGTCCTTTATAATAAAAAGCACACAACTTCCTTAAACGATATGACCGAATGACCAGCCTCCTAGGAGCAGGTTGGCTCCACCTACCCCAATGTTGCCTCTGTTAAAGCTGGAAATTGGTGCGTTCAAGGCACGGTAGAGCCCAGACTGAAACTTTCTGCATTTCAACTTCTCGCCTAATGCAAATGTATCTGTTCCAAGGGATAATTATCCCAATCCCTCAAATGACAGCACCATTAAGTCTCAAGGATTAAAAAAGGGCACATGACAAAAGAAAATGGCTAACCCATAAAGTGTAAGGACAAATTAGATTCAAGGAAAAATACTTTTCCAGGTTAAAGTAATACAATAGGCATGTTCTAAAGGAAATGAAACCGAGTGCTGTGTCAAGCGCGTTTAGCCGGGTCTTTCCCGGCGCTCATAGAGCAATCTAATGGGACTCTGTTTTATTTCTGGGCCTCAGCGGGGAACGTCCCCGGAGGTGGCACTTAGTCTCATCTCCTGCACTGAGAAGCTCTCCTCAGCAGTGAGGAAAAGATTGGGGCACCATTCTCCAAAGATTGAAATAGTAAAAGAATAACTTGCACCTCTATGGAGTGAATCTGGGGAATTGAAAATGGAAATGAAGGAAATGGCAGAGGCATTGAAAAAGTATTTTCTGTCTATCTTTCATTGTGGAAGACTTAGAAAACTTCCCAAAGATACTTGAAAATCAAAAGATGAAAGGTAGGGAGGAACTTTAAACAATCACCATAACCACGGAAAACGTGCTGGGAAAACTATGACACATGAAGGCTGACAAGTCCCCAGGACCAGATGGCCTCGGATTTTAAAAGAAGTGATTGCAGAGCTAGTCGATGTATTAGTTATAATCTTCCAAAATTCCTTTTCTGGAGTTGTCTCAGTGGACAGGAAAATAACAAATGTAACAAGTTCATTGAAGAAATGAGGGAGATAAGAAAGCAGGAAACTATGTGCCAGTTAGCCTTCCACCTGTCATAGAGAAATTGTTAGAATCCATTATCAAGGAGGTTATAACAAAATACTTTAAAAAATCATAATATGATCAGACAGAGTTAACATGGCTTTCTTTAAGGGAAAATATGTTTGATTAATTTACCAGAGTTTTTGAGGAAGTAACAAGAAGTTGGAGAGATGGCAAAACTCGGCAGTGTAGAGGGATCTAGGTGTCCTAGTTCATGAATCACAAAATGTTTGTATGCAGATTCAGCAAGTGATAAGGAAGGTAAATGGAATATTGGTGTTTATTGCAAGGAGAATGGAATATAAAAGTCGGAATGTTTTACTGCAGCTATGCAGGGCAGTGCTGAGATCACATCTGGAATACTGTATACAGTTTTGGCCTCCTTATTTGAAAAAAGGTATAATTTCATTTGAAGCAGTTTAAAGAAACTGCAGTTTAGAGAAGATGCATTCCATTCATTCCTGTGATGAGGAGGTTTTTTTTTGTCTTTATTCGTTGACGGGATGTGGGTGTCACTGGCTGGGTCAGCATTTGTTCCCCATCCCTGAGGGCATTTAAGAGTCAACCACATTGCTGTGGGTCTGGAGTCACATCTCGGCCTTACCAGGGATGGATGGCAGACTTCCTTCCTTTCGGACATTAGTGAACCAGCTGGGTTTTTACAACAATCGACAATAGTTTCATGGTCATCATTCGACTTTTAATTCCAGTTTTTTATTGAATTCAAATTCCACCATTTATCCTGGCGGGATTCAAACCCATGTCCCACAGCATTACCCTGGGTTTCTGGATTACTAGCCAGTGCCAATGCCACTACACCACTGCCTCCCCGTATTTTAGGAAGATAGGTTAAGACTATACCAATTGGAGTTTTGAAGAATGAGAGGTGACCTTATTGAAACATAAAAGATCCTGAGGGGACTTGACTGGGTGAATACCAGAATGATGTTTGCACTTGTAGGAGAGAGTAGAACCAGGAGATACAGTTTATGAATAAGGGGTCTACCATTTAGGACAGTGATGAGGATTCTATTTTTCTCAGAGTCATTAGTCTGTTGAATTTTCTTTTGCAGAGAGCAGTGGAGGGTGGGTCATTGAATTTATTCAATGCTGAGTCAGACAGATATTTGATAGACAAGGGAGTCAAAGATTACTGGGATGCCGGTGCGGCACGGTGGCACAGTGGTTAGCACTGCTGCCTCACAGCGTCAGGGACCCGGGTTCGATTCCCACCTCGGGCGATTGTCTGTGTGGAGTTTGCACGTTCTCCACAGGTCTGCGTGGGCTTCCTCCAGGTGCTCCGGTTTCCTCCCACAGTCCAAAGATGTGCAAGTTAGGTGAATTGGCCATGCTAAATTGCCCATACGTGTTCAAAGGTTGGGTGGTACGGGGAAAGGACGAGGATTGGGCCTGTGTAGGGAAGCCTTTCGAATGGTCGGTGCCAACTCGATGGGCCAAATGGCATCCTCCTGCATTGCCGGGAATTTATGAATACAGGGGGCAAACAGCAAAGTGGAGTTGAGACCACAATCAGGGCAGGCTCAAATGGCTGAATGGCCTACTCCTAAGCCCCTATGTGATACAGAGGAGAGCCAAAAGGTCGATTCTGAACTAAAACAATATGAGCTACTCAGAGAGACTTAAATAGTTGTATCTGTTTACTTCAAAGATGTACGGACATTGAGGTGATTTGATAGAGGTACACAAAATAGTTAAAGGGAATAGTAAAAGGGCTAGATTACATTTTCGTTGATAGAGATTATTTTAATTTGATAATTAGGAATGACAAGGGGTCATGAGCATATGTTATGTAAGATATGACTAGGTTAACTGTTAGGTAAATCTTCTTTTCTGAAAGGATTGTTGACCTTTGGAGAAGTTGCCATGTTGTGTGGTGGGTGCTGACTTTTTCCTGCACACCTTCAAACAGTAGACCTGAACCTGGCCAGGATAGACACATCTTATTCCAAAATGCTAAGAAATAAAACATGATCAATGTGAATTCCTGATCAGTGTTGATTGCCGAGAGGGATTGGAGAGGAAGTTTCTGAATTTATTTATTGATAATTGATTTTGGTTTTTATTTGTTTTTTAATGCCTCCCCAGATAATTGCAATCCTGCTGTTGGATAGGGGATGGTGATTAATTAGGCTGGTGGTTAGAGAATATTTAGTCCCGCTTCAGGTATTATAGGGATGGTGCAGCCTTGGTGAAACAATTGTTTCCAGCCTGACATTTTTACATGTTTATGCTTTCATATGTGTGAATGACCGTTGAGCAAGACGAGGGAGGATTTTCAGATATGTATTCATTTATGCAATTAACATGCTACACCCTGCAGGAAAGTTCATTTCAGATAATAATTTACATAATGTCACAATGTGCAACAGAGATGTGAAACTGTTGGGACCAATAATGAAACTAAAATCTATTTAATGTATTTTAAATTCAAGAATTACTAGGTGTAATATTATTTTAAAATTATTTTGTGGGACATGGGCGTTGCTGGCTAGGCCAGCACTTTTGATGCCCGTTCCTAATTGCCCTTGAGAAGTTGGTGGTGAGCTGCCTTCTTGAACTGCTGCAGTCCACGTGGTGTAACCCACAATGCTGTTGGAGAGGGAGTTGCAGGATTTTAACCCAGCAACAGCGAAAGAACAGCGATATAGTTATAATCAGAATGTGGAAGTGTATAATTGGTAATAATATAGAACATACATGTGACAGAATTGTTTTTTTTTAAATTCGTTCTTGGGTTACGAACATTGTTAAGACCAGTATTTATTGTCCGTCCATCATTGCCCTTGAGGAGGTGGTATTGAGCCACCTTCTTGTACTACTTCAGACCACACGGTGTTGATACCCTGCCCACAATGCTTTGTGTCTGTGGAGGTTTGATACAACTGAGTGGCTTGCTCGGCCATTCCATAAGGCAGTTAAGAGCCAACCATATATCACTGTGGACCTAAAGTCACAGACCGAGCAAAGATACAAATTTGCTCCCCTGCAGGAAATTGGTGAACCAGGTGGGTTTTTATGATGACCAGATTTATGACCTAATTGCGTTTAAATTTTCCCAGCTGACGTGGTGGGATTTGAACTCATGTCATTGGAGCATTCGATTGGACCTCTGGATTACTCGTCCAGTAAAATTACCATTATATTTAACCAATCCTCGATCTTACTGGAAATTATCCAAAACATTTTACGTATACAATTAAAACATTTTTTTAACCCAATTATGGGGCAATTTAGTGTGGCCAATCTTAGGGTTGTGGAGGTGAAACCCATGCAGACGCAGGGAGAATGTGCAAACTCCACATGGATAATGACCCAGGACTAGGATCGAACCTAGGTCCTTGACAGCGTGAGGCAGCAGTGCTAACAAGATACATACTCATATCACATGTACTTGCTTCATCGTCAGTGAAGTGTGCCTACAATAAATTAGTATCTGTTAGCAAAGGGATAGACAAAGGATCTGTGTGATTATCAGTCGCTCTCATAAAGCACTTTAAGGAAAGTAGTTGTCAGGTGGATGTGCTGAACCCTCTCCAGTTGTTTCCACTCCAGTTGGAAATGTGACAAATGAGTTATCCCTGCATTCAGTGATCTACTAAAAGCTGCACAGGCTTCTTCTTATTGATCTGGTAAGCCTGATCACTTGTAACCTGCGCCATTGAATTTCCCCGCCACTGAATTATTCCAGGACTCTATGCAGCACATGTCTGGCACCTCACAGTCTATCAGTCATGAATGCATCAGCGAGACCACCAATTCTTTGTTCAGAAGAATCAATGATTTGTACGATTCACTACAGATCCTGAGAGCGAGGCAGTCAGAGCTGTGGGATTTGGTGCCATTGTTGGATTTCCACAGGTATAAGAGACATTTGATTGCACACATGTGGCACAAAGAGCTCCGAGGAGCAGTTAGGCGGTACAGTAGCACAGTGGTTAGCACTGTCACTTCACAGCTCCAGGGTCCCAGGTTCGATTCCTGGCTTGGGTCACTGTCTGTGCGGAGTCTGCACGTTCTCCCCGTGTGTGCGTGGGTTTCCTCCGGGTGCTCCGATTTCCTCCCACAGTCCAAAGATGTGCAGGTTAGGTGGATTGGCCATGATAAACTCCCCTTAGTGTTCAAAAAGATTAGGTGGGGGTTACTGGGATAGGGTGGAGGTGTGGGCTTCATGCTCTTTCCAAGGGCCAGTGCAGACTCGATGGGCTGAATGTCCTCCTTCTGCACTGTAAATTCTATGATTCATAAACCAAAACCACTTTCAATCTCTCAATGTGCAGCTGGTCTGTTCCCACCACAAGCGAAGCCGTCAGGCGTGTACTCACTTCTCAAGGAGCTCTCATGACTCTTACATCCTTACTCAGTCTCAGCTGCCACAACTGTTTGCTCCCACTCAGCAACTGCAGGTATGGTTTCTGGGTGACAGGAGATATCTTTGAACGAGTAACATGTGCTGCAGATAAAGGGGAGCCTGTGGACATGCTGTACTTATGATTTCCAGAAGGGATTTGACAAGTTGCCACATCAAAGGTTATTGCAGAAAATAAAGCTCATGCTGTAGAGGGTAACATATTAGCATGGATAAAATATTGGCTTGCTGTCAGAAAAGGGCATGCTTAAATGGATTTTTTTCTGATTGGCAGGGGGTGATCGGAGTCTGGGACCTCAGCTTTTTACAATTTATATCAATGACTTTGAAGAGGGAAGTGAAGGCCTGGTAGATAAATTTGCAGATGACACAATAAAAGGTGGGAAAGTATGTTGTGAAGAGGACATTAGAAGGCTTCAGACGAATATAGATTGAATGTGGGCAAATAAGTTGGAGTATAATGTGGGAAAATGTGCAGTTATTCAGTTTGGCAGGAAGAATAAAAAGGCAGAGTATTACTTAAACAACTGCAGAATTCCAACGTAGGGTGATCTGGGTGTTCCAGTTCATGTGTCACAAAATGTTAGTACGCAGGTGCAGCATGTAATCAAGAAGGCTAATGGAACGTTATCCTTTATGAAAATGAAAATGAAAATCGCTTATTGTCACAAGTAGGCTTCAATGAAGTTACT
This sequence comes from Scyliorhinus torazame, assembly GCF_047496885.1. Lineage (NCBI taxonomy): Eukaryota > Metazoa > Chordata > Chondrichthyes > Carcharhiniformes > Scyliorhinidae > Scyliorhinus > Scyliorhinus torazame. The sequence goes on from NC_092717.1 coordinate 157,374,291, forward strand.
GTGAAAAGCCCCTAGTCGCCACATTCCGGTGCCTGTTCGGGGAGACTGGTACGGGAATTGAACCGTGCTGCTGGCCTGCCTTGGTCTGCTTTAAAAGCCAGCGATTTAGCCCAGTGAGCTAAACCAGAGAGAAATTCAATATAAAAGTAAGGACATGAGTGAGGCTATGGGTGCAATTCTCCGGCCTTGTTATGCTCTCGCTCAAGCGAAACAAAGCTGGTGAATAGAGGGAGAGGCAGAAAACGAGAAGCGCGCCAGGCGCCAACAGTTTGTGATCCAACCAGCCCGCTCCCGTAGGCAATTTCCGCTTGCTACAACACTTGGAGCTTTTTCCAGAGAATCACAAATACCATGTGCAGTTTCTATCTCCTTATTTAAGGAAGGATGTAAATGTATCAGAGGTGCAATTCAGAGGAGGTTTAGTAAATTGATAACTGGAATGTGTGGGTTGTCTTATGAGGAAAGGTTATACAGAGTGCACTTGTTTCCACTGGAGTTTAGAAGGGCGAGGGGTTACTTGATTGAAGTATATAAGACCCCCCCAATCCAACCTCCATTAAAAGACCCCATCAGACACCTTACCTGAAAGCTGAAGAACAGTTCAGGTAGTAAAGTGAAAGATCACTGCATTTTCACATACCCTTCCCTAACATCTTCTGCTTAGACAAAAGTGCTTAAAGCAGCGGTTGTTGCAAGTGTTAAAGGCTTCCTCAAAAGCCACCTACACTTGAAAGGTCTTCAAATCTCCTGACAGCCTTTGAAATGCAAAACTGTAATTAAATTTCACACAGCAATACATTGCATTAGCCAGTCATTGGCAGTTTTATTACTCCAGAGACAGGTGCTTGGTAGATTGTTTATCTATCTTTCCCTTCATGCTTGAATGAATCTCCATTACCTTGTTTTGATGCTAAGCATGTTTATAAACACTGCTCACCACATCAAAAGCAACTAAGTGTTTTCTACTGTGAATAAGAGGAAGCAAAACCACTTTGTCACTTTTGATGTGTTGGGTGGGGGGGGGGGGGCGGGGGGCACCAGCCGACCTCTGGATTGAGCCAAAATGGCAGCCCGATACTGGGATTCCGATAGAATCCGGTGAGTTCCGCCCCATGCATATGTTTGCATAGTTAGAGAAACCTGTACCTGGGTCTTGCTCCTAGTGCCAGTAGAGACCAGTTGTGATTCCCTGCAGGCGGGAGTACTTAGTCTCCAGAATGGAGAATCCAGGCCTTGATGTGCAAAGGAGTCGTAGCAGTAAGAATGTTGTTCGGAAAAACAGAATGCAGAAAACGAGCAAAAAGCAGTACATGAATAAATGGATCAGCTGGGATGGTCACAGTTAAACTTGTGAAGCCAGAAACAGCAGTCAAAAATCTTGCAGTAGGCTGGCTTTAAATATTGCTGTTCTGCTTTGAACAGTTTGTGAACTTTGCAGTGTCTATTTTACAATGGCATTTAACGAATGAGGAGCTGCACTGCGGAGTCTCATGGGGAGTTAATTGTAGGATCAACTATAATGCATTTACAAAATGTTTTGCTGTCTATAGTGCCAACGCTTCAAGAATGAAAAGCAGCCTTCCTCACCGAGTATGGCAGTCGTTCAACTAGAAATATGCTGAGACCTATCTTTTGGATTCCGCAGCAGTATGTACTGAAAAGTGGGGGCACTATTCAAGTATGACCCAGGGAACTTAAAGCTGGATTTTTTTGTGATAAATTATAAATTAAATTATAAATGATTGCAGGCACATCTAGTGACTCACTGGGAGCAATTTAGCCAAATGGGAACTATGTCCCAGAGGGAGTGCGTTTAGTCGCGTGTTTCCTGGCACTCGTTGCGTCGAGAATCACAACGCTATCAAATGTCACTCGGGTCAGATAGGGGGCCTCAGCGGGGAACGCACGGCCGAAGCCACGTTTTGGCCCATTTGCTGTACTGAGGAGCCCCGCTCACCAAAACTCCTCAGTGTAGGGAGAGGGTAATGGCGTCCCAATCTCTTGAGCACCCAAAGCAACCCCCGAAATCCCCAACTCACTGTAAGGGGGTCAACCCCCCGGGCCCTCCTGTGAACGCGCCCCCCCCCCCCCCCCCCCGGGCCCTCCTGTGAACGCGCCCCCCCCCCCGGGGCACCCTAGGCCCGAACTTCACAGCACGGAAAATGCCAGCCTGACACCCTGGCAGTGTCCCCTCCATCTGACATTGCCACCTGGGCACCTTCGCAGTGCCAGCTTTGCACCCAGGTGGCACAGTGCTGGTGCCAGGCTGGCACTGCCTAAGTGCCCTGGTACCACCCTGCTCAGAAGGAATGCATCTGGGGACCTCCAATCACCTGGTAGACCCCCACGAGTGCCATTCCATCTGTGGAGACCGATCCTGAACGGCGCTTGCCTGAGGTCTCCAAGGCAAAGGGGATAGATCCCAACGACTATGTTACCTCAGTAAACTGCATATTAGAGTGAGCCTAGCAGTTTCGCTCTAATATGCAGATTTGCCAAAAATAGGCAGGCTTCACATCACGACGTCTCGTGAGATCATATTGAATCTCTCAAGGCGCGGCGAGATGGGTGGATCCCGGGACCAAGGTCCCCCGTGACTTACCGGCCACGTTGCACCGCGGTGCGCTGCTTTTTGGGTGCAGCGTAGCCAGTAGACCACACCCATTATTTTAAATACAAAATTGTTTGCAGTTTTGTCAAATTAATTTCTGCTGTTAATAGTTTGGTGTAAGATGCTCTTTCTTGTAAGTTCATAAAAGATTTTCCATAATTTCTTTGCATTAGTCACTATAACATGCAAAGGAGTAGTACAAAGAGTATGCAGCGCAGAAGCTTCCACTTGTGACTCTTACCTTAAGGTCACTGCTAAATGGGCACAATTAATTTTTATTAAATGATTCATGATTAGTGTTTCCAAAGTTTATAATGAGGACAATTAACCTGTTGCTATTCGACAAATATCTTCAAATAGGGATTAGAAGAAATGGGATAGGGACTTAAGTATTTAAAATACTTTGGGCACGAATCAGCGGACGCAAGTTATAGTCCTCTGAACAGCATGTTTCGGGGTGTTTGGCAGTGCCTGCTGTGCAGAGAAAGACCCTGTTATTCAATGGCATTTTGCCATTTTCTTTGGCCTTGGCGAGGAACTCCCCATCAAAGTTATTCTTTAAGTCATTTCCTGCACTGGCGAGCTGAGCTCAACAATGCAGGAAGACTACTCACGGATCAGGGCGCCATTTTTAAAGGCAGCCCCGACCTTTCTACCCCCCTCCACGCCCTCACCACGGTCTCAGCAGCCCCACACTTCACCCAACATAAGTCTTCCGGGGTCTTTGAGCCACCCCCTCACCCCACCTCGAATGTGCAAGGCCCCCACCCAGGCCTGCCCAACCTGGCCAGGCTGGCAGTGCCACGGTGACCAGGTGCCAGGGGGGAGTGCCATTGTGCCCAGTCCCCAACCGCCTGGGGGCCTCAAGCACCCCCCCCCCCCCCCCGCCGCCCCCCCGGCCACAACACCTGAAGTGCCATCACGATTGGTTCACGACTTTGTAAACCTGTACCAAACGGCGCCGGTTGAGGCCTCGCTGGGTAGGCCGATTAAAACACTTGGTGAATTGGGAGAGCACATATTTAAATGAGCTGAATGGCTCATTTAAATATGCGCACCTGGATCTCGTCCAGCGAGATTCCGTTGAATCTCGTGAGACGTTTCGAGAGTCGCGATTCCCGATGGAATCTTCTCGCGAGATTCAACGACTGCGTCCCGACGTCAAGTCAGGCGCGGCAAGGCAGCTGAATCGCACCCTTTATGTGAAAACATGCTCGACACATATTCCCACCATTGGGATGGAGTCTCAGCAAAGCAAGACTTCCACTGCCCTCCAAATCTATCTTGATCCTGACAGTATTCCATAAAAGCTCAACATAAGCTGGAAGAAAAGCACCTCACCTTTCATTTGCCCCATTTACATCCTCTTTTGCCAGTTGCACCATCATCACTTTGTCATTTAATCTATTTTGTCTTCCATCATATAACGGGCTGTTTTTAAAATTGTTTTCCCCTCCTCACTTTCTAACCCTATCTTCGGTTCCAAAGAAGTCATACCGACTCAAGACGTTAACTCCATTTCTTTATCCTGCTGCCAGACCTGCTGAGATTTTTCCAGAACTTTCTGTTTTAATTTCCCTGCCTCTGTGCTTGGTTAAAATCTGTCACATTTCTAACTTTTTCCAGTTCGGCCTAAGTTCATTGACCTGAAACCCCAAATTTTACCAGCCTCATAGAGATGGTCCCTGGAATATAGGGGCGAGCTGCATTGGGATATCTCTCCAATGCATTCCGCCACTGGGAACCTTCCTGGGCAGGCTGGGACCAGGGTCAGCTACTTGCTCCATGGAGGGCAGCAAATTAGGGCAGTTAAGACCTCACTTAGAAGCCGCCAGTTCATTGGAGTGGGCCTCCCAATGGCAGACTAGGTGAGAATCAATACATTCTTTAAAACCTTTCTTGTTCAAGCCACGGTGATCATCGGGCTTCAAACACTGCCACCTTTGAGGGAATTCCCCTCCACAATGATGACGTGGCAGCTGTGACCATACTTACTTCTACTAATTTTCTAAGTGTTCAGAGGAGGACTTACGGTTATCCAGCTACATCAGCAGCACTCACCTCCTCTGGTAGGGCTGCTAGCTGTGCTGGGGCTAGTCTCAGACTGGATTATTATTTTTTGCAAAGTACTGCATACTGATAAAAATGTAAAATGATGACAACTAAATTAATCAAGATTTGGTAAGTACTGAGATTGTGTCCTTAAGCATACTAATACCATCCCAGTAAACGGTTCTGAATGTACACTATGCTAAGATTAGTTTACAGACGCTAATACATACTTAAATCTTTCGTCCATTATTTTAATGGAAGTATTGCCCGATTTAATTTTGCGCCTCCGTTAAAATGGTGACCAAAGGAACTGAAAAGACTAATCTTCACACAGTTTAATTTGGAGGTCAAAAGGAGAAGTGAGTTCTTGCAGTCCTTTTAATAATCTCACATTTTGACATTTTTAAAATGGAAATGTGCAGCCTGACACAACGATGCTAATACTAAAATATTCGTAATGCTTGTGTGTCAGACTTGGCAGAGTGATAGTCATCTTGCCTCTGAATAAGATAGTACACGCTACACTCCACATGACCTAGGCTGACACTGCAGTGCACTACTGACGGATGGTCTTGTTACTTGGGTGAAACGTTAAATCGCACAACTAATAATAATCGCTAATTGTCACACGGAAGCTTCAATGAAGTTACTGTGAAAAGCCCCTAGTCGCCACATTCCGGCACCTGTTCGGGGAGGCCAGTACGGGAATTGAACCCGCGCTGACTGCCTGCCCTCTCAGATGATGTGAAAGATCCCACAGGCACTTTTCCAAGAAGAGTAGGAAAATCCTGACAGTATCCTGGCCAACATTCATTCTGCAAAAAACACCTAAGCCGATGATCTGGTCATTTCTGATTTCGGACGTTGCTATGCACAGATTGAATGTTTTCTTTCCTACTTCACAACAGTGACAACACTTCATAAAATTGACTCTGAAATGTGCTATATAAATAGATATTTTTTCCTATATTTTACATATAGTAACCACTAAATTTCACAGGGATTTGCAACTTGTACACCTAGAGCAGTGCCCTTCAACATGAAAGTGCTGTATTTAAATTTGACCTACTATTTTACGACTCTGTGATTAGTCAATATTTCTAATTAAACAAAGTCTTATGACTTCATCTAAAGTTCTTTCATTTTATAAATCCCCAATTAATTAGCAAGATTCAAATACAAATCCCTTGTGCCTCCCTCCTTACTTCTCTCCTTAGGGCAAAGGAGAAAAATCAGGCAATGGGGATGATTTTAATTAGACAATAAGTTGGAAGTGTGAGTGCAGTGTAAATTAGTTTAAAATAACTCCCAAGTTAAAATTCACACCAATGGGGATGGATCATTTCCTTTGGTCCTCTGATAGCGATATGGTAAACATTGCAGGAAGTGTTGCGTGTGTTATGATTATATAAAGGCACCGATCGCTCATAACTGATAGCGAAAGCAGTTTTTGGGTTTATCTGTTAACTTTAGTCACATGTGAACAGATTTACATGGTGTAGCCATCTGGGATGGCCAATTACAACCAGGAACAGAGAAGGTCGCAAAGCATAGCGGGAAAAATGGACAATGCGAGATTCAGGCAGGCTCAGAGCCTGAATGTATATTTGTGAGCGAGGAATCCAGACGGTATCGAAACCCCCAACCGATTAGCATTTTGATGGCCCATCTCCGCCAAACAAAGGACTGATACTTGAGCGGCCGATACAACCCCAGACATTTCGGCGCCACTCCCTGTACTCGGGAAGCGTAAACAACAGGGTCAATGACCGCTTAGGACACGCCCAGCCATCAAGGCACCCGCCCCTTTATTGGCTCAAATCGAAAGCAATGATCAGGAATCACCCAATTAGTGGGGTCCAAACTGAAGGACCGCCCAAAAGAGCGCGAAAACCCCCAAGAATAAAAAGAGAGTCCACCATGTGTTCGGCCTCTCTTGGACCTGGCGCCCCGAAAAGTCCACTTCCAAGTGCAGCACCACCAGAAGCAAGTTCACGTTCAACGCCCGCTACCAGATGGATGAGCCTAGCTGAGCAGAAGTTACTTCTACAGACCCGATAGATCCAGATCCGAACAGGGTCACTGTTCCTCTGACCTAATCCGGGTGCCTGAAGTTAAGTACAGATTGTCATAGTCGATAGGTGTAGTTTGACTAGTAGTGTCTATGTTGCATGATTGATTGTGTGTGTAAATAAAATACCCTTGATCTTGAACTAACTAACTGGTGTTTGGCTCTTTGATCAATAGCTGGTTGAACCTTGTGGTGGTATCATTTGATACCTGGCAACTCTGAGCAATAGAATATTGAGATCCAAAGAAAGGAGGGCAACCTCATTGACTGCCATATTTACAGTAGGTAAAAAAGACAACAGTCAGTGGCGACATCTGATGGGACCCGACCCAGAAGTGACTGTGTCACTCCAAGAGAATCCACAAAAGCGTTTGAATTAGAAATCCAAATTGGCAAAGTAAAAAAAAACACAAGCGAAACCAGTATCGATCAAACCTCCAAAATTCAGAAGTGTGTAATTTGCATGCATACTAACAAAGGGATATAAGGTAACCTCGATAGATTTTGTTGCGTGAAACTTCCGGGAGTTGCGTAAACCGGAAAATAGCTTGAGCAGTACCCGTGTTTGCACCACCGCTTTATTCCCCCTTGTCCCAAATTCCAGGTAGAGACAGAGATAATCGTAGGAATGGCAATGAAGGCAATGGAATGCCTGATGCATCCACAAGAGCCCGAGGTCGCAGCAACCAGCAGAGCAGAACAGTGTCCCGTATGGGAGGAAGAGATTAGGAGATACCTAAAGGGAAAGGATGGCCCCTATGGTCGGAATTTTGTGGGAATGAGGAAACCGGTCCTGGTAGCATAGGACAGACTTGGTGGGACAGCCTGACTGAGATCCACAAAAAGAATTTGAGTAAGGTTGTAAGCCGATGGCAATCGTGTCCTGCTTGGCACAATTGCAAGGCACAGAGGAGGTCGTGAGGACGCTCCGTAGACAGCATGAGGAGAAGGAGAGAAGTAGAGAGGGAAACATGAGCGAATGTGAGAGATTAAACGAGCAACTCCAGGAGCAGCTAGCAGCAAAGGACAAGGAGATGGATGATGGCAAGAGGGCACACTAATCTTGTCTCGCCCACCTCAGCAGCTTTCAGATTCAATACGATAAGGCCTACCAGGACGCGCAATGTGCAGTGCTGGTAAGAGAGGAAACATAGAACCAAATAGAACAGTTGAGAAAACAACGCGAGGACTTAAAGGCAGCCTTCCGAGCACTCCACAGTTCCTCCACGGAACAGAGGCAGAGTTTGGTGGATCATGCCAAGTGCAGGCAGCAAATTGCAAGATTGCAATCACTGCTATCTGTTCAGAATGGGTTCAGAGATACCTTTGACCCACAGTTAGATCTGGAAGATGGCCCCGACTGGTAGGAACTTAATTAAACGGCCCAACGATACATGAACGAGACAGAAAGTCAGAATAGAGCCCCCCAGGCCCTGAAAAGGAAAGCACCCGCACCACCGACTGCACAGGCAGCACCCAACCCAATGAATCCCATCACCACGCAGCGTAGAGTAACAACAGAAGACCAACCCGATTTTGTGTACACCGCCCCATTAACCATCACCGAGTTAAGAGATTCCTGTGATAAAATACTTTTCACCCCACATCAGACCCACACCACTTCTTCGAACGAGTTAGGCAACAGACCCTCATGTACGGTCTGGACGAGCAGAAAGAAGTAAAGCTCATAGTAATGAGCCTTGACCCATCGGTTAGTTCAGCCCTTCCGACCCACAAAATGTAGGAGGAGGTAGCCTCCAAGGTATGAAAACAGCCATTTTAGACGCCATTGGCTACAATAGAGGAGATCCGGTAGATGGACTCAACCGGTGCAGACAGAAAAAGGGAGAGCATCTAACAGCATTTGCTGGCGCCTCTGGATCCATTTTACCGCAGTATTTGGTGAGTTAGCCCGCGCCCAGTTATCGGTAGACAATACAGCCAAATGGACCCGTATTCTAGTATCCCATGCAACAGAGGCAGGACAGAAGGCATGTGCCAACTGCAACCCTTTGGACCCGGCACACAATGAAATGTGGGTACTGAAGCGATTATTGAGAGCTTGGGAACAGTCCCTACAGAGAAAGACAGACTAAGATAGAGTAAAAGCTATCATGAATCCAGTAAGGGCACACCAAGACCCCGCATGGGTAAATGAAGGCAGAGGTAACACACAGCACCCTTAAAGTGCAGGAATGCTACAATTGTGGACAGAAAGGACATTACGCATGAGAATGTCAAGCCCCCCCGAAACAGCAACGGAATCAGCCCACAAATGTGCCCCCCCCAGGAACAATGCCAGACCCATCCACAGCATTAGCGTCTGAGCAGATAATTTGGCCATAAACGGCACCGATTGACGGTGTTCGGACTCCCCAACTTGGGTCTGAGATACCCTTTGGGATAAGTCCGGAAGACTGGTAATTGCAGTCATAGTCCGGGGACACCCAGTAGAGTTCCTTTGGGACACAGGAGGGTCCCGAACCACTTTAAACTCCTCCATGATGTACCAGCGAGGTATATGGCCCACTACAGACACCATTACCCTTAGTGGCTTCACAGGTCACCTCCAGCAGGGACACATTACAGCCCCTGTGGATGTACAGATCTGCAAAATTAAAACAAAACACTCGGTCGTTTTGGTAGATTTACCCCAGACAGCAGAACACATCTTGGGAACAGATTTTATGAGCTCACACAACCTTTCTTTCGACCCCATAAATAAATGTGTGTGGAAAATGGCAAGAGCAGCACGTGCCCCACCACGCTCACAGTAGGAGACTACGCACACAGGATTAGCTCAGTGGGAGAGTACTGGTTTGATCCACAAACCATTACCACAAATAAAACGGTTAGAGAAGTCTTGAAAAGACATAAAGCATCGTTTGCCCAGCACAAGCACGACTGCGGTAAAATCCCAGGAGTGGTTAAAATTACAGGTCCCGATCCTAAGCCCCAGAAACAATACGGCTTTCCCCAGCAAGCCGAGGGAGAGATAGCCAAAGTAATCCAGAGTTTATTGAACCAACGAGTAATTTGGCCCGTAGCAGCAACGAACAATGCCCCAATTTGGCCCATAAGAAAACCAGATGGCTCATGGTGACTGACCATCGATTATAGGGAATTAAACAAAGTAACTGTGTTAGCAGCCCCCACCGTTGCCACGAGTCCCGAGACCATGTTAAAACAGGGACTCCAGTCAAAATCTTTCACGGTTTTGGACATTAGCAATGGCTTTTGGTCCATTCCATTGGACGAAGCGTGCCAGTAAAAATTTGTGTTCACTTTCCAGGAACAGCAGTACATGTGGACGTGCCTTCCACAAGGCTTCTACAGCTCCCCCTCCATTTATCACAGACAATTGACGAACGGCTTATCAAAATACTCCCGACCTGAATGCCTTGTTCAGTATGTGGATGACTTGCTCCTACAGACTGACACCAAGGAAGAGCACATTTCATTTCTATTGGAACTATTAGGACTCCTCAAAGAAATTGGATGCAAAATTAACCCCAAGAAGGCCCAAATGCTCCAGGAAATAGTCACTTATTAAGGTATGGTCATCACGCATGGTAAGCGTGAAATAGAACAGAAACGGATAGATTTGATTATAAAATTGCCCTTGCCCCAAAATGTTACAGCACTCCGGTCATTTGTAGGACTGGTTGGTTATTGCAGGAACCACATAGATGGTTTTGCCACAAAAGCAGCCCCACTTTCCGAACTCCTTAAGAAACAGGCCCCATGGAAATGGCTTCCACAGCACATGGATGCCGTAGACACATTGAAATGCGCCCTAAGCACAGCTCCCGCTTTGCAAGCCCCAGATCCACACTCCCCATACGCGATAGAGGTACCGACCACCGACCGAACCCTTTCGGCCATACTCCTACAGGAAAGGCACGATCATTTCGGACCCATAGCCTATGCCTCACGAGTTTTAGATCCAGTAGAGCAGGGATTCTCAGCCTGTGAAAGGCACTTGCCAGCAGTTTTCTGGGCGGTACAGTACTTCTTGTACATGACTGGACTAAATCCCGTAACCATTCTGACCGAGCACACCCCGACACAGCTTTCATTAGAAGGTAGACCAAAAGACGGCACAGTAAGCCAAATTCGAGCAGCGCGATGGACCCTACTCCTACAAGGACGCGACATTACCGTAAAACGGAAAAAGACGCACACGTTTCTGGCCGACAATTTACATTATGCAGGAACCCCACATGAGTGCGACATCATAGCACCCAAGCACAGCACAGGCCCCTTTGTTCCCAAGTCGGGACCAAAAAAGACAGGCATCCAACCACAGACGACCCAGCCCACAGACAAAGCTCTAAAAATTCATGTAGATGGCTCCTCCACAGTTCTTGATGGAAAAGAATCACAGGATGTGGAATTTACGTAGAGGACACGTAGGGACGCGCTTTAGAAGAAATTGCATTAAAGTTGCCTGGTCATTTATGTTCACAGGCAGCCGAGTTAGCAGCCATCGCTTACATTGTCCAGCACGCAGATTCGTTCCCGACCCCAGCAGACATATATTCAGACAGTTGGTACGTCTGCAAGAGCCTGACAGAATTCCTGCCCCTGTGGGAATCTAGAGGATTTACATCCGGCGACTTAAAACACCTATCCTCAGCGCCATTACTCAAACACATTCTCCAGACAGCGAAAGGTAGAAAATACGGAATACTTAGAACCCCAAAGTGTTTCATGGAGTTCAACCGACCCACAACTTTTAATAGATTGTGGTGTGGGAAGCACACGGCGTACTTTCCAGGTGTGATACAGCAGGAATTGACAAATGGTTTTGAAAACAAAACAATGTTTATTCTATGAACTCAAGTTAACCTTTTAAAAACAAACATTGAATATCTTAACACCCATTACTTCAAAGATAACCCCAAAAGACTACAACACTAAATAATCCTTCAAACTGTTCCTTTAAACATCCAAAAGACTTTAAACCTTCAAAAATAATAACACATTAAGTTACATTCAATATATTTATACTCTTTGGATTGCAGACATCAACAGACCAGCTCTGTCTTTCTTCCTGCAGCTCTCAGCAAAACACACAGGCACACCCAAGCCGCTCTCTCAAACTGAAACTCAAAAAACCAGAAGTGAGCTCAGCTCCCCCCACCCTCTGACATCACTTCAGTAATATGATCAGCTCCATTTCTTAAAGGTACATTGCTTAAGCATCCATTTCTTAAAGGTACTCTCACATGACAGAAGTCACCACCATTCCTCCCCACCCAGTAACGTGAAAGCAGACGCCCTAGCGAAGGCAGGCTCACGACATGGCCATTTTTGGCAACCCTCCGAGAGTGCCCTAGTACACGCGGTTCAGGTCTCACAGACCAACATTCAAGACTTAACCCAAGCACAGAAAGAGGACGAGACACTAAAGGAAATTATAAAAGGGAACTTCCCAGCCCCCTATGATAAGTTTAAAGATACTTTAACGATCCATGAGGGAATCGTTTTAAAGGATGGTATTTATGTAGTCCCCACCCAGGATAGGAACAAGATTATTTGCAAATTCCATGAAATGAAAATGAATGAAAATCACTTATTGTCACAAGTAGGCTTCAAATGAAGTTACTGTGAAAAGCCCCAAGTCGCTACATTCCGGTGCCTGTTCGGGGAGGCTGTTACAGGAATTGAACCGTGCTGCTGGCTTGCCTTGGTCTGCTTTCAAAGCCAGCGATTTAGCCCTGTGCTAAACATGATGGACACGGACACTAAGGGATAGATTCCACCATTGCCCACCTCAGACCTCTCTGCTGGTGGCCCGATTTAAAAACCGACGTGACCCATTACGTTGAGAATTGTTTGATTTGCGCCCAGAACAACCCGGACAGATGTGCAAAGAAAGGACAGCTAAGACACACCCGCCCTGTTAATGGACCATGCACAAACTGCAGTTAAGACTATATTGGTCCCCTCCCCCCCTGCAGAAATGGATACAAATATGTGTTGGTCGTCATCGACACATTCACAAAATGGGTAGAAGCTTTCCCTTCACGAACAAATACGGCCAAAGCCACGGCAAAAATTCTAACTGAGCAAATTTTTACTAGATGGGGACTCCCCCATAGTATTGAGTCGGACGAAGGTTCGCACTTCACAGGCAGGGTCATGAAAAATGTCTTGACGATTTTTGGCATAAAACATAAGTTTCACATTGCCTATCACCCGCAGTCCAGCGGCATTGTGGAACGCATGAATCGGATACTAAAGGCCACACTTAGGAAAATGGTGCAGCAGCACAATACGACATGGGACACAGTGCTCCCATTCGTACTGATGTTTATTAGAAACACGGTGTCGAGTTTGACAGGTTACGCCCCCCATACCCTCATGACGGGACGACCCATGAAGGGTACCGAGTATTTATTCGGACTTGATTTGGCCAGCCCCGCAGTCACTGCCCTGACACACGAGAAAGCGGTCCAAAACATGTTGGAGAACATTAAAGCAGCACAGCTCGCTGTAGCTGTTCGACTAGGCGCTAGACAAAAGCAGAGTAAGGCCTGCTTTGATAAGTACACCCGACAGAGTATACAGTCGGACAGCAAGTCATGATCTCCCTGTACAATCCCAGTTTATTCCTCTCCTCTAAATTTGCAGGACCCTACTCAATCGCTGATAAAGTAAGCCCCTCAGTTTACAAAATTGCATATCCTAATGGTAAGTCAGGATGGTTCCATATAAACCAGCTTAAGGTTATGGAACGCAGTGCAGCCACTCGCATTGCCAGCACTTCTCATTGGCAATGGCAGACTGCGGAGACCACTGACAACCCAATCCCGTCCTCCCCCAGCAGCGACAGCACGTCCACAGACACGACCTTGACCCCGCCCCCAGCGTCAAATTTCACCCTAACACTTGATTCGGCTGCTAGCGACAGCGATAGCGACAGCACAACGGACGCCCTTGATAGACCCGAACAATGAAAATACAGACCAGGCTCCAGTCCCTACAGCCCCAGAGACACCAACCACAATATCTTCAGCCCCTTAGAGACAATTTATTTGCCGTTACCAGAACCTGGTGACGATAGTGACACCCCCCCCCTTGCCCCTACCGCCCTACAGAATTCAAAACATTGGCACCGCGATAATTCCTGTCATCTGACACGGAATGACGAGATGAACCCCATATCGGCACACGCCGCAAAGGCACTAGAGCTCCATACACGGGTTTGGCACCCGGGAGATGGTGATGACTCCGTGTCTGACTCCCACCATGCTAACCCCTTTGAGATCCTTTTTGGAATGGAACCTTGAGGTGTCCAGATGATGAGAGAAAGGAACTGATTGGGATTTACGGTGTCCTATTCCCTGATGGAACCTGCCCGCTTTCTTCTTTAGTTTGTTTTTTTAATATTGAATGTTCTCTCTCTTGTACGATTTTGTGTGTCGGCCTCACAAAAAATTTCTTGATACAGTAATGACTACTCTTCTGACGCCACATGGCAGTTAAAGGCACAAGTTTGCTGTAGTCCATATATCCTCAAACTCTTACCGCTCTTGGAAGGTCACTCAGGCAGTGGAGTAACGGCACTGATCCCTACCCTGCCTGAGGACCCCCTATACATTTGGTCGGCCAAGCTCAGGTAGTGGAGCAATGGCACTGATCACCGCCCTACCCGGGGATTCCACCCATTCTTGCCCTGCCGCGGATCATACGCACCTCAATCGGAGAATTATTTTCGAAACTCTTTTTGCTGTTCTTTTTACAACTGTGGTTTGAAGAATGCACTTTTGCCATAACTTTTGTCCCCTTTCCGGCGACCTTTCGGTTGCTATCCCCCCACCTGCTATTTACATGTTCAAAACGCTTGATTGAAACGAGTTTGCAGAGGACGGAGAAATTGTCCGCCGACTCAGCCCATCAAACACAGGCTGCGAGAGTGCCCGCACTGTGACAGTCTTTCGGATGTCTTGTCTCCTAAATGGTTGTTTAAAAAAACAAAAAAATGAGGGAGCCACATTGGTGACGATTCTAAATGGGAAATTGATTAAGGAGAAACAGACAGACAAACGAGATATTAAGTAACAAGATAATAACAGATATTATGCTTGTACCCCCAGGAAGATACAGATATACCTGAAGACAGAGAAAGATACAAACAAGATGGAGACGAACCTGTTGGAGCAATACAGTTGCGCGCGTTACCCACCCCTACACCCCTCACCACACAGGCCCTAAACATTACCACCCAACACAACACCCCCAGCCCGGACACTACACCACACATAGACACAGCCACTGATACCCCCACATGGTGTGATAATATCATAAAATGGTGCTCACTTTCGTACACAGTAGAGGCCCTACTGGTTATAGCTATACTATGCAGTATCATCCAGATGATCAGACTTCGGAAATGGCGAAGGAGAGCCTCCCGCCCTCCAGTATACACACTGAGAGCCCCTTTCCTGGACTCCAGCAAACCCCACACTCTTTCTGAACCCTTCCGCCCTAATAAATTCCGCGATTGTTGTTTTTTTAATAAAGTTACTTTCTTTGTACATGGACATTAGTGATAAGTAGGAATGTGATGCTGCTATTGGCTATTTTGTATTGTAAGATAAGTTATTTGGTTATTAGAAAGCAGCATGAGTGTAGTTTAGTTAGAGACAGTTAGAGGTTCCCCCTTTGTGTAAAGAGACTGAAGTGTATGTTTGAATGTTAAATGCCCCCTTAGAATTTTTAGAGATATGTGTTGTATTAGGGAAACTGAGGTAAATATTTTGACCCATAGGACAGAGTGGGGTAGAACCTGTCTTTGGTTGAGGGTACCCGGCAGCCTCGACACCGACATTGAGAAGGTGGCCCAAAACTGCTCCATTTGCCAGGAGCATCAGAAGCTTCCGCCGGCCGCGCCCCTACATCACTGGAAATGACCAGGGCGGCTTTGGGAACGCTTGCATGCAGATTTCGCAGGCCCTTTTCAGGGATCCATGTTCCTTCTACTAATTGACGCCCAGTCCAAATGGCTGGAGGTGCATAAGATGCAGGGGACAACGTCCTGCGCAACAATTGAAAAGATGCGTTTATCGTTTAGTACGCATGGCCTCCCCGAGGTGCTGGTCACGGATAATGGCACTCCATTCACGAGTGAGGAGTTTGCTAGGTTTACAAAGATGAACGGCATCCGCCATATCCGCACTGCCCCTTACCACCCGGCTTCAAATGGGTTGGCAGAGCGTGCAGTGCAGACATTCCAAAGAGGCCTAAAGAAGCAGTCTTCCGGATCAATGGACACGAGACTGGCTCGCTTTTTGTTTACGTACAGGACCACCCCCCATGCAGTGACTGGGGTAGCTCCCGCAGAACTCCTAATGGGCCGGAGACTCCACACCCGCCTTAGTATGGTTTTCCCGGACATTGGCGCAAAAGTACGCCGCACACAAGAACGGCAGGGACAGGGATTGTCTCGGCATCGTCCGATTTGGCAGTTTGTGCCCGGTGACCCAGTATTCGTGCGGAATTTTGCTGGTGGTGCCCAATGGGTTCCTGGTGTAATCTTTCGCCAAACGGGCCCTATATCTTACCAAGTGCAAGCCCAGGGTCGTCTCCAGCGAAAACATGTAAACCACGTCCGGTCCAGAAGATCATCCCCTCAAAAGATTCCCCGCCCCCGGAGCTCATTTCAACAGCCGCAAAGACCAGAGACAAGGGAAGGTAGTCCGCAAAATCTTCCACTGGTGCCTCACTCGAAGCCTGCGCAGGTCGTTACGGAACCGAATGGAGATAGAGACGCTGACATGACGGAGGCAGCAGACTCTGACTCCGAGATGGAGACACAGGATGCATCAGAGGGGGAATCCTCGGGTCCACGGGCTGTGGATGTACAACCGCGCCGTTCATCACGGAAGCGCCGGTCTCCGTCTCGTTACACGCCGCCTGATCCAGCGCCGCGTGCAAATGGCGTCCGGCCTGCGGCCAAACGAGTCCGACGCCTTCCTTCGCCAGGGTCTTCGGTGGATTCCTTGGACTTTGGGGGGGAGGGATGTTATAACCTGCCTACTTACGATTGGCTGGGGACTAATGACTATCCCACAATCCTGTGGGAGTATGAACTTCCCCAATGAGGGGGGCGGAGAAACTCCTAGTATAAATAAGCTGGCCAGTTCAGGAACCAGCAGGAAGGAGAAGGTAGCAAGGGAAGTTACTGCTACTGTTATGTATATATTGTTATAGTAAATAAATGTTATTACTTTGTATCCTTAAAACTCGTGCTGGATTCTTCGTGGCCCTTACAAAAAAAACATTTTGATTATGGTTAACAGTATCTTTTGCAATTAATCCACTCAATAAATCATACCACATTAATTTAGTTCACTGAATTAGCGGTGTGTTTTTTCACATTTCAAAATGTTGACCACCCACATCCACACCGGGTATGCTTGTTGTTTGAGTCAACCCTCATTTTGGGAAGGAATTTTGGAGGTGTCAAAGGTCGACTTATATACTGTGATCTGCGGTAGTTTCCAGAAGGGTGTTTCCTCAAAATACCTAAGGAAAAGAATATTTTTCAGCAAGAGAACAACATTCAGATATTTTCGTGAGATAAAATTTAAAAATATATCCATAAATTCTTGCTGTACATAAATACTGTAATAACTGTTTTCTGTTTCTTTTATATAATTTCCTACCTATAGACATGAAGTATAAAGCCCGATTATAGCACCACATCATTGATTTAAATCTAAAACTGCTTGAGCTTGAAACATTGTTATTAAAATGACAACTTTGCACGCTTAATTGCCTTTGGCATCATTAGATTAGGGAATGCAAATTTCTTAATTTGTTGCAAGTCACAACGTATATTAATAAGATTTTCAGGTGACACATTCAAAGTCTTAACTCAGGTACTAAACTCCATATTGTCTTTTTTTGGAGGTGAGAAGTGGAATCCTGTTTATGGTTTTTCAATAAATGTATTTTTTGATTTAATGTTCTGCTACTGGAGTTTCATCATGAAATGCTCCTAAATTTCAATGGTGGCAGTTTTTCTGTGGTTCAATAGCTGTCAATCATAGCTAGATGTTTATAAACCTTGTGGTTAGTTTCACTGCAGGCTACTTAAAATCTACTCAAGCATGAAGGGAAATGAGATTAAACACTCCGGACAGCTGGCTGGGTTTTTAAATGTGTCAAACACAGCCTAGTGAAATCAATTTCACATTGATATAATGGAAGGCCTTGCAGATCAATGATTTGTGGGGGTTTGAACCCACCTGACTGGTTTTCTCTTACCAGGAACAGACAGGTGCAGCTCCTCTGTCTGAGCCAGCATGTGTTTTGCACAGGTGAGTTTTAAAGCAGTGATTTTTTTTCACTGTTTCGGTCTGGACTGCTCTCTAGCTTCTAGACAGAGGTCTCTATACTGGTGAGCTTCCAGACCGGGGTTATGCACTGGGAGTATTCCAGGCAGGGTGCTCTGTAACGGGGGGATTCCAGGCAGGGATGTTTGTAATTGGGGGCTTCTGGGCAGGGGTCTCATTAATGGGGGGCTTCTAGGCAGGGTTTTCTCTTAAGGGAGTAGTCGCAGGTGGGAGTCTCCCTTATGGGGGTCTCTCTTATGGGCGGTTCACCTCTGGGCTTTGGGGGCAACTCCCTAAGAGTTACCCCCTTGGCCCATCACAAGGTCCACCACGCCAGGGCCATGCTGGGAAATACCTCCACCAATTCCTACCCACATGAAACCCGGCCCAGACGACCAGAGATTCGCACAGGTTTGGAGAATCCATTGCCCTGCTCGTTAATAGGATGCAAATGGGTCAAATTGACCCAGTTGCATCGTCCCATGGAACGGCAATGGGTCTTATTAGGGGTGGCACAGTAGCACAGTTGCTTCACAGCGCCAGGGTACCAGGTTCGATTCCCGGCTTGGGTCACTGTCTGTGTGGAGTTAGCACGTTCTCCCCGTGACTGCGTGGGTTTCCTCCGGATGCTCCAGTTTCCTCCCACAAGTCCCGAAAGACATAGGCCGGGATTCTTCCCTACCTGGCGGGGCGGGGGATCCCGGCGGGATGGAGTGGCGGGAACCACTCCGGCGTCGGGCCGCCCCAAAGGTGCGGATTTCTCCGCACCTTTAGGGGCCAAGCCCTCACCTTAAGGGGCTAGGCCTGCGCTGGAGTGGTTAGCACACTGTTGGCCGGCGGGAAAGGCCTTTGGCGCCACGTCAGCCAGGGACGAAGGGACTCCGCCGGCCGGCGGACGTCCGCGCATGCGCGGGAGCGTCAGCGGCTGCTGACGTCATCCCCGCGCATGCGCGGAGGGTCACTTCCGCATCGGCAATCGCGTAGGCTATGGCCGAGGCGGAAGGAAAAGAGTGCCCCCACGGCACAGGCCCGCCCGCAGATCGGTGGGCCCCGATCGCAGGCCAGGCCACCGTGGGGGCACCTCCCGGGGCCAGATCGCCCCACGCTCCCCCCAGGACCCCGGAGCCAGCCCGCGCCGCCAATCCCGCCGGTAAGGTCGGTGGGCTGATTCACACCGGCGGGACTGGCGATTCCCGCTCCGCCGAATTTTCGATGCCGGAGAATTCGGCGGCTGGCGGGGGCGGGATTCACCCCGCCCCCCGGCGATTCGCCGATCCGGCGGGGGGGGTCGGAGAATCCCGCCCATGCTGTTAGTTAAGTTGGACATTCTGAATTCTCCCTCAGTGTACCTGAACAGGCACCTGAATGTGGTGACTCGGGCTTTTCACAGTAACTTCATTGCAGTGTCAATGTAAGCCTACTTGTGACAATAAAGATTATTATCATTATCATAGTAATCTGAAGAACAAAGAAGGGTAAATCTCCCTAGAGTGCGTTCAGGAGAATTTTCTACAGCAGCATGTTTCCAGTCTAATGAGAAAGTAGGCCTTGCTAGAGCAGGTTATAGGAAATGAGGTGGTCCAAATGGATCAAGTGTAAGAGGGGGATACATTTAGTGCGTAGTGATCATCGTATTGTATTGTGCAGTTTGGCTACGGAAAAGGAGAAGAAGCAATCGAGAGAAAGAACAATTAACTGCGAGTAAGCCAACTTCAATAGGGACAGATATATCAGGATCAGAGATTAGCAGGCAAAACTGTAACTGAGCAACCGGTTGCCTTTAACAAAGAGGTAGGTTGAGCACAGTCAAGATATTTTCGCCATAGCAAGGGGAATGGTGGGGCAAACAAATCCAGAAATCCCCAGGTGGCAAAAGAGATTAGAGGTCAAAATGAAGCAGAATGTGCTTAAGACAGATCTCAGGTGGGGAATACAGTAAGAACTAGATAGAGTATATGTAACAGTAAAGGCAATTCCAAAGTCTTGGCATATAAATCGTAAAAGGGTGGTAAAAGATGGAATTCATCTGATTAGTAACCTAAAAGTAGACTTACGCATGGAGGCTGAGGAATTAAATTAATACATTGCGTCTTTACCAAGAAAGCAGGTGCTCCTCAGGCCATGGTAAAAGATGAGTGATTCAGATACTTAAAGGGTTTAAAATTGGTAAGGAAGCGTTTCAGATAGGCTGTCTGTATGTAAAGTTGACAAGGCACCAGGATCGGATAAGATGCATCCAAAAATATTGAAGGAAGTGAGAATGGAAATTGTGGAGGGACTGAGGATAATTTTTCCGTTTTCCTTGGGCTGGGATTGGTGCTAGAGTATTGGACAATTCCAAATATTACACCCTGAAATGAAATGAATGAAATGAAAATCACTTATTATCACAAGTAGGCTTCAAATGAAGTTACTGTGAAAAGCCCCTAGTCGCCACATTCCGGCGCCTGTTCGGGGAGGCTGGTACGGGAATTGAACCATGCTGCTGGCCTGCCTTGGTCTGCTTTCAAAGCCAGCGATTTAGCCCTTGTTCAAAATGTAAAGATAAGCCTAGAAACTACAGGCCAGTCAGTTTACCCTTGCTAGTGGGAGCTTTGGGAAATAATAGGCATGATTTTTTAAAATAACAAGTCCGTTGTGGGCAGTTTAGGGCATCCTGAGACTGCCCTGCCAGTGCTACCAGGGCATCCTGGCAATGTCAGGCCAAATGCCATTCTGCATGATCCCTGTTTGTGGAGACCAGTGCGAAATGGAGCACGGCTGAAGTCTCCTTAGCAAGGGGATTCAACCTCAGGCGCTGGTTAGATCCGGCGGAGACATATTTAAGTGTGCCTAACTGCACACTTAAATATGAAAATTTAAGCCCTCCCCTTCATAGAATCATAGAACTCCTACCGTGCAGAGGAGGTTATTCGTCCCATTGGGTCTGCACCGACCCTCCAAAAGGTCACCCCACCCAGGCCCACTCCCTCACCCTACCCCGGTAACCCAGTAACCTAACTGTTGAACACTAAGGGTCAATGTAACTTGCACATCTTTAGACTGTGGGAGGAAACTTGAGCACCCGGAGGAAACCCACTCAAACACACGGAAAATGTACAAACTCCACACAGTCAATTACCCAAGGCTGGAATTGAACCCAGTTCCCTGATGCTGTGAGGCAGCAGTGCTAACCACTGTGCCACCGTGCTGTCCCTGTGGGCGGGATTCAGGTGGCAATATCTCGATAAATTCCGTTAAATCCCACAAGGCGTGGCGTGCTGGGTAAATATCGCCTATTGTGAAATTTACCGGCTGCATCGTGCCCCAAGTCAGGTGCAACGTGGCCGATAATTCACAAGTTTGGAAGAGTTGAGGGAGAAGTTTGGGATCCAGCGGACCGAGGCTTTTAGGTATATACAGGTGCGGGATTTTGTCAGGAAGACTTTCCCGAAGTTTCCGGTGATGTCTCCCTCTCTTTGCTGGAGGGGGTGCTGTTGGAGATGGGGTTAGAGGGGGAAGTCACCATGGCTATTTATGAGAGGATTATGGAGGAGGATGCAGTGTCTTTGGAAGGGGTGAAGGTGTAGTTTCTGGTTTATAGGTGTTGGTTGGTGGGAAGGGAGTTGTTTTTTGTATTTTTGTTTTTATGCCTTAAGGTTATGTGTTAAATGTTGAAAATTTAATTAAATATATATTTTTTAATTGGCTGAATGACAAAGGCATTGCTGAGAAAAACAGGCCATTCGGCTCAAATACTCCATGCTTGGATCTATGCTCCACACAAACCTACACTACTTCATTTTCTCCTTCTATTACTTTCCCCTTTCATGTACTAATTTGGTTTAGCTCAGTTGGCTAGACAGCTGCTTTGTGATGCAAAGCAAGGCCAGCAGCGTGGGTTCAATTCCCGTACCGGCTGAGAATAATAATGAAGGCCCTGCATTCTCAACCTTGCCCCTGCTTGAGGTGTGGTGATCCCCAGGTTAAATCAACACCAGTCAGCTCTCCCCCTCAAAGGGGAAAACACCCTATGGTCATCTGGGACTATGGCAACTTTATTTTACCTTACAAGGTGGGGTGACCTTTTGGAGGGTCGGTGCAGACCCAATGGGACGAATAACCTCCTCTGCACAGTAGGAGTTCTATGATTCTATGAAGGGGAGGGCTTAAATTTGCATATTTAAGTGTGCAGTTAGGCACACTTAAATATGTCTCACATAAATATGGGACACATAAGAAAGGAGTTGCAGTAATCAAGGGTGACTTTAATCTCTGTGTAGATTGGGCGAATTGGATTAGCAAATCAGAAAATGAATTCTGAGCATGTGTTTGGGACAGTCTTCTAGAGGAAGTTCTTGAGCTAACCAGGGTGCAGGCTGTTTTGGGTCTGGTAATGCACAATGAGACAGGATTAAACCTTGTGACAAAGGGGCCTTTAGGTGAGAGCGCTCAGAAAATAACAGAATTTCATGTTCAGTTTGAAGGGGGAACTGTGGGTCTGAGACAGATATGTTAAACAGGAATAAAGAAAATGATTAGGGTCTGAAGCCAGAGCTAGCTAAAGTGAACTGGGAAATTAGGTGAAAAGATCGGGCAGTGGCAGACATTTAAGGAGGTATTTAATAACTCTCAGCAAAGATTTATCCCTGTGACAAAGAAAGACACTTTGACAAGAATATAACACCATGGCTGAATAAGACAATTAAGGATAGTGCCAATTTGAAAGAAACACTGTACAAATCTGCAAAGAACAGTGGTGGGTCAGAAGATTAGTCAGATTTTAAAAACCAGCAAAAAATGACTAAAAATGAGAGGGTGAGAGTAAAGTATGAGAGAAAGCTAGTAGTGATAGAAAAGCAGATAGCACAAAGTCAACTGGCGCTTTCAAAAGAGAATTTGATCATTATCTGAAAAGAAAAAAAATATAGGGCTACAGGGATACAACAGCTGAGTGGCATTTGTTGAATTGCTCCCTCAGAGGGCCAGCACAGATATGAGGTTGGGGGACAGGGTGGGGTTAGGGGGGACAAGTGTGGGCTTCGGGGGGCAAATGTGGAGGTGAAGGTATCAGGTAAGCAACCCACTTGCAGGTGGCAAGTTGGCCCTGTATATATTATAATGAGACTCTGTACCTCAGACTTGGGGCGTCATTCTCCGACCCCCCAGCGGGTCGGAGAATGGCCGTTGGCCGCCGTGAATCCCGCTCCCGCCGGTTGCCGAAGTCTCCGGCACCGGATATTCGGCGGGGGCGGGAATCGGGCCGCGCAGGTTGGCGGGCCCCCCCGCTGGATTCTCCGGCCCAAATGGGCCGAAGTCCCGCTGATAAATTGCCTGTCCCGCCGGCGTGGATTAAACCACCTTTTGAACGGCGGGACAAGGCGGCGTGGGCGGGCTCTGGGGTCCTGGGGGTGGGGGCCTGGGGCGATCTGGCCCCGGGGGGTGCCCCCACGGTGGCCTGGCCCGCGATCAGGGCCCACCGATCCGCGGGCGGGCCTGTGCCGTGGGGGCACTCTTTCCCTTCCGCCTCTGCCAGGGTCTCCACCATGGCGGAGGCGGAAGAGACTCCCTCCACTGCGCATGTGCGGGAAACTGTCAGCGGCCGCTGATGTTCCCGCGCATGCGCCGCCCCGAGATGTCATTTCCGCGCCAGCTGGCGGGGCAACAAAGGCCGTTTCCGCCAGCTGGCGGGGCGGAAATTCCTCCGCCGTCGGCCTAGCCCCTCAATGTTGGGGCTCGGCCCCCAAAGATGCGGAGCATTCCGCACCTTTGGGGCGGCGCGATGCCCGTCTGATTGGCACCGTTTTGGGCGCCAGTCGGCGGACATCGCGCCGTTTCGGGAGAATTTTGCCCTCGATCTCTTTTCCAGATTTAACCTTTAACCTTGGCCTTGGGAAACCCAGAAGCTGAACGGGCAGGGTGAGCGGGAGACAGGGAAGACTACCTCCAGAATTTCCAACAACCCCTCAGCCTCCAAGATCACGAACAATCCCTCCCCAAGGAATGGATCCTCCCTTCACTCCCCAAGATTCAGGCAAACTTCACTGACCTTCAGCCTTTTCTGGAACATTATCCCGCCTCCCCAAATCCCCCCCTAACCCCCCCCCCCCCCCCCAACCCTCCCCAATAGCAAGTCTACCAATCATGTTGCCTTCTGCTGGGAGAAAATGATGCATACTATAAAGTGAGAGCTTCACATCAACTGCAACAGTGGGCACAGTAACCCCCTGCTCAGAAAGCCACTCTAGTCAAGATTGGGACACAGCCTGGGTAGCAATCTGACACAGCAGATATCCCACCCTTTATCAAATCTCCTTGCACAGAAATGAACCCCACGTTTATTTTACTTCCCAAAATTGACAGTCATAATAAACACCCAAAGCCACAGAGGGTTCAGGGTGATAGGGAGATGGACCAACATTGCTGTGTGGGTTTTAACAGCTTGAACTGCGAATTGAACTTTTATTGGGGATGTAAAAAAAATCTTACTATTGGAATGATACCTTGCAGAAGAAACATTTCCTTTTTTTTGGAATATGCTTACTTTACCTCTTTATTAGTCTCTTTAATTAACACTTTTCTTGACTAGATAGCTTGTTGGATACACTTTGTGACAAAGTATCCCTGTTGCAATAATCATGCATGAAAGTATGTATTTTAAAAATTGTAACAATGCATTGCTTTTAAGATTTGTGGACTTCACAGCATTTTTATAAAGCTAGACCCTCCTGCGTGATGCAGGATTAAGCGACAGGCAGTCAAAGTTCATGTAAAATACATTATTTTTATGTCAACATCAATGAACCAGGCAAACTGTAACAATGTGCAAAAATAAATTGGTGCCATCATCAATTATAGCTTTAACTATAGCGGGAACTAAATATGACAGCTGCTAATAATTACCGTGTGGCATTATGTTGTGATTTTTTTTGTATTGGTTGTACAAAGAGTGTCAGAAACAATGAAAAGAATGACCTCCGAGGAATTGTCACCTGGAAAATTACCAGAGAATTCCTGTTAGGGCACAGAAACCAATTCTTCCCCCATTAACACTACACTCTACGCCACTTTCACTTCAGAGACACCCAGGAAAGGGTGGTGAAGGATCGCACACAGACTTCATTATAGATTACAGCCCTGGATGGAGGTTTTCTGCTTGTTGAAGGCACTCCATCATGTGTCAACCCCTTCTGCATTGGATATTGCAGAACTCTGAGTAATCATTAGTGGTTCAAAATCTGGCGTGAGAGGGCCTCATCACTTTCAGATCAAAGCTGGTTCTACCAGCAGTCTGGAAATATTTACATTATGTGGATTGACCTATTTCATTGCCATCAGGCTAGAAGCACCATAAAGACGTTTCTCTACCTTGTACAGCAGTTCTCAAGATTTTGCTTCTGAGATCCCCCCTTCCCATGTCATATTCCATGAACCCTGTATAACATAACCTATTTTTACTATCAAAGAATTAGTTATACAACTGAACATCTATATTTTTGTTTTATTTCCTTAGGGTGGAACTTGTTGCCAATGCTGAACAGCAATTCCGCCAAGATGTGGAGATATCTTCAACAAGCACATGTCATGCTGAATGTTCATCCTGGCTTGGTTCTGATTAAGTTGATGATGCCAACGTTAGCAACCTGTCACAATGAGTTTGGGACACTGTCAACGTGCAGTTGGTAGACTTGTTAATACAAGGTTGGGAGACTGTCAGCGAGTGGTCAGTATATTGTCACTCTGTGGTATTTAGACTGGCACTGTGAGGTTATAAATTGTCATTCTGTGGTCAGCACATTGCCACCTTGAGATGGTACTATCACTGAAGTGGTAGCGTGTCATCTTGCATTCAGTGCAATAACACTGTGATTTGTAGCTAGTCACTGTGAGGTTAGTCGATTGTCACTCAGTGGTCAGCACACTGTCGCTGTCTGACTGATAGACTGTCGCTGGAGCTGCTGGAATGCTGATCAGACCAATGGAATTGATGGCCATGTCAGCTCTTGCTTCGCCGTTTTTCCGTTACTAATGAGTTGAGAAGAATATGTCTGCCGAAATGGAATGTCATCTCCTTGACAACACACCGCAGAATCAATAGTCATGACCTCTGAGCCCAAGTGGCGGTCTCTGGATCCTCATGTCCTGTGCAGGGCTAGCATCAGGGACTAAATACTGCAATTCTTTAAGGGTTAGACTTCAGATTTACTGGGCACGATTTAACAGAAAGATTTCTGTGTAATTTTGGGTGGGTTTGGAGGGGCTTCCCGTTGGCTTTTTTGGTGGGATCCACACCGGTATTTACCCAAACAAATAATTTTTGGGGACCTTGGGAGTCTTCCCCCAGTCTAGCCCACACTTATAAATGTTTCAGCAGTGGGGAGCCGAACTCGTCCGTGAGACTGGCTCCTCAGGGATCGGCCTGCCCCAATCTCTAAGTAAACTGGAGGGTTCCCCCATCCCCCACCCATGGGCAACGCCATCCCCCACACAAATGGGCATTACACCACACCCTCCCAAATGTTCTCATTTGGGGTCGCTAATTCCCCCTTTTTTCAGGCCTCCAACCCTTTTTGCCCTCCCCGCTTTCAAGACCTCTCTACCCTTCACCCCCCCAACCTTTAGGAGGCCACTTCATACCCACCCTTCACACTCTCACCCTTCATGCCCCCCCTCATCCTCCCTTTCATCTGCATGGTCCTCCTCAGGGCCATGATAAATTGCCCTTAGTGTCCAAGATTGCCCTTAGTGTTGGGTGGGGTTACTGGGTTATGAGGATAGGGTGGAGGTGTTGACCTTGGGTAGGGTGCTCTTTCCAAGAGCCGGTGCAGACTCGATGGGTGTGAATAGCCTCCTTCTTCACTGTAAATTCTATGATATCAGGCCCTGGCCCTTGGCAATGCCACTCCGGTATTAGGGCACCCTAGCACTGCCATCCTGGCACCCTGAAAGTGCAAAGATGCTCGGGTGCCAGAGGGAGAGCCAGAATGCCACACTGCCCTGTCCTTGACCACCCAGGGGTCTCCAGTGTCCTGCCATTGCACTTGGTCCATGTTTGTGTGGACCATTGCTAAACGGCGCCCGCACGATCTCTTTCTGGGGAGCAGGTTAGCCCTGTAGTTAGATTTGAATTACATCTCGCTAATGGGGTGGCACGGTAGCACAGTGGTTAGCACTGTTGCTTCAGAGTGCCAGGGACCCGGGTTCGATTCAACACGTTCTCCCCGTGTCTGCATGGGTTTCCTCTGGGTGCTCCGGTTTCCTCCCACAAGTCCCAAAAGACGTGCTTGTTAGGTGAATTAGACATTCTGAATTCTCCCTCAGTGTCCCCGAACAGGCAGAGTGTGATGACAAGGGGATTTTCACACTAACTTCATTGCAATGTTAATGTAAGCCTACTTGTGACACTAATAAAGATTATTATTATTAATGTGATGGAGATTGACCTTAATTCGTATCAGTTGGTGTCTCGCCACATTTGGGCGGAATCTGGATTCCCCTGCCAGGAGTGGGCTGGTTAGATCACAAACTGATTCACGCCCGGCCCCTGGATCCGCACCGTCAAATCATGCCCACTCTAAATTGTTTCAGTTGTGCAGACAGGGAGTCACAAGCAAACCCTTGAATTCTTCAATCGACCCCTAGGGGACTGTGGAATCCCTACAGCAGTTTAAATTCCATTACAGCAGCCAGCTTTAAAAGCTCGGAAGCAGCCTGGATTTTTTTGCTAACATCCATTGTCTGCATGTCAAAGTAGTTCATTGTATATAAAATAACTTTGGGACAGCTTGTAAGATGTGATAAGAATCTGAATAGATGCAATTCTCCTCCTTTTATCGATTAAAAATAAATGAATGGGATCATCACTTGAGATCAAAGGCAATTTCCATCTTTCAGTTAAGAAATATTCAAGTTTGGCTTATTCAGGTCAGCTAAGATTCAAGCACACTTGTATCGTTAAGGATAGTGATGCACACAAACCACAGAAAAGTAGCACAATATGCGAGCGTAGCAAATCAGCATCCAAATAGAAAAGATCGGATATGATGTAAAACGGGCCCGATTTGTGCTGCTGGCACAGACTATTGCAACCTTGCATTGTTCCATTACTAGTAAAAGGAAGGGTGGGGTACTCCGACCCCGCACCAGGTCGGAGAATCGCCGGAGGGGGGTCGCGAATCACGCGACGCCGCTCCGAAGCTGGAGAATTGGCGGCAATGGCGCCTGCGCGGTCGCCAGTCCCGGCGATTCTCCGCGCTTGACGGGCCGAATGCCCGCCGAGGTCGGCCGTGTCCCGCTGGCGCCGTTCGCGTATGGTCCTACCCGGTGGGACCTCGCCATTCATGCTGCAGGGGCCTGCACGGTGGCCAGGCCCGCGATTCGGGCCCACCGATCGGCGGGCTTATCCCAAGGGGGGGGCTATGTTTTCGGGGTCCGGTGCGGAGAAGGCAACCCACGCGCATGCGTGAACTCACGCCGGCGTGCATGCGTGGACCCCTGTTGGCCATGCTGGCGTCCGTATCGGCAGCTGGAGCTGCGTGAAGTGCTCCAGTGCCGTGCTGGCCCCCTGTGCGGTGCAGGATCACTGCACCTAGGGGCCAGATGACGCCATCATAAAACGCCCCGGTGTTTACGACGGCGTCAACACTTAGCCCTATTATCAGAGAATCCCGCCCATAAACTCTGAGAAGAATGAATAGGAAACAGGGTGGAATTCTCCCATCTGGGATTAGGTTCCATGATGGAGGCAGGAACATGGCGCGTTTCCTACTGTGGGGCCTGGCCGCGAACTCATATGATGCACCTGGAAGTTTAACACCCTATTCCGTGGCAGGGCGGGCATGAAGGCACGAGCCCCGCCATCATGTCTGGGTGCCATATTGAAAGGTGTCCAACAACACTGACTCATCATTAATGAATGAAGATGGACCTCGTGAGAATGAAGGTAGATCTCCAGGAACTCTATGCGGCTGGAAGATGAGTTCTCTGCTGAGCTGGACAATCCACCTGATAGATGCTCCAACTACTGCAAGCAATGGTGTTCTGGAGTCCAGGATTGCTGAACTCCAAGGTGAGCCCCGACTTCGACACGTCATGTTGTTCCAGACATGGGGCGGGATTCTCTGACCCCCGCCGGGTCGGAGAATCGCCGGGAGCTGTCGTGAATCCCGCCCCCTCCGGTTGCCGAATTCACCGGAATCCCGCTGCTGTCATGCCTGTCCCGCCGGCGAGAATCAAACCACCTCTCTTACTGGCGGGAGTAGGCGGCGCGGACGGCTCCAGGGTCCTGGGGGGGGGGGGGGGGCACGGGGTGATCTGGCCCCGGGTGGTGCCCCCACGGTGGCCTGGCCCGCGATCGGGGCCCACCGATCCGCGGGCGGGCCTGTGCCATGGGGCACTCTTTTCCCTCCGCCTCGGCCACAGCCTCCGCGATGGCCGACGCGTAAGAGACACCCCCCTGCGCATGCGCAGGGATGACGTCAGCGGCCGCCCGACGCTCCCGCACATGCCCGGACTTCTGCCGCCCAACGAAGTCCTTTCGGCCTCGGCACGCGTGGCGCCATAGGCCTTCCACGCCAGCCGGTGAAGCGGAAACCACTCCGACGCGGGCCTAGCCCCTCACAGTGAGTGCTTGGCCCCTAAAGGGGCCCGACGCCGGAGTAGTTCGCGCCACTCCATCTCGCTGGGACCCCCCACCCCACCAGGTAGGGGAGAATCCCGGCCCATGCGGGGAGGGAGATTCCGGTCGGGCCTTCATCTTGCATCCCATTAATAGTGTGCAAATCAGTTTCACCCTGGCCTCCAGTGGGTTTTGCGAAGGCGAGCACCAGCAGAAGAGAAATTCATGCCAGCGTGAAACTGATGGCTAGACTCCCACCAAGTTCTTCCCCCCACGCCCGCCAGTGAACCTGTCAGTATGGCCATGGGAGAATTCCACCCACAGGTACCATTAATAGAAAAGTAGAGAGCATTTTATTGAAATGAATGGCTGTCAGCTATTCTTTAGAATGAAACTAACAACAATTCTTCCAGGACCTGATAGTGAAAGCATCAAATGGAATTTTAAAATATCAAAAGATCTCAGCATTGCAATAATCACATTAGGTTCTTTTCACAAACCTTTTCATAAAAATCAATCTTGCAAAATGAATTTCGCATTTCCTGCCTGTTGATCCTCCCCCTCAACTCCTTTATGATATGAATACGGGAGCCAATGTGTTACAAGTCAATGAACATCTTGCACCTTATTTCAAATATTATTATTATTCTGCAATAAGCACCACGTTTCATATTCTAAAATCACATAAAAAGGATTTTTTACAGGCTGCCATGCAACACCGCTGAAAGTTTTCATATATTTGCGGTTGCAGTGAGAACGTGAAACTTGCTACCACAGGGAGTGGCTGAAGTCAATAGTATCGACGCATTTAAGGACAAGTTAGGCAAGCATGTGAGGGAGAAGGGAAAATTGCTTTTATGGTAGATTTAAATGAAGAACAATGAGAAGAGATTCAAGTGGAGCAAATGTGGCATGGACTGAATGGGCTGAATGCCCTGCTTCAATGCTTTATATCCTATGTAAAACAATCCTTGAAGGCACCTACACGCTTTTCCAATTCTGGCACTGCCACTAGTTGTCACATTTTATTCTTTTACCTGGCTGTCAAGGCAAGTGAAGTTATGTTCAGCGAAAATCTAATGTTAAACAAATGGGGCGATGTTTTCTGGTATCGGCGCGATGTCCGCCGACTGGCGCCCAAAACGGCGCAAATCAGTCGGGCATCGCGCCGCTCCAAAGGTGCGGAATGCTCTTCAAATAGTATTCTTCAAATACTAGCTTTTCTAGTATTTTTTCTTATTTCAGAATTCCAGCAGCTGCAACATTTTGCTGTTCTGAGAAATAATAAAGCTCTCTGCAGCCTCTTTGTACAATGAGGTTAGCTGATTTTTAATCTTCCTGCATGTTTGCCTGATGCTATACAGAGTCAACATTTTATCAGGTAAAGGCAACCAGCTAACAAATGAAAGTAAAAGAATATTTGCATGTGTAGCTGGGACTATCCCAATTTGGGAGATAATGGGCAGGATTCTCCATTCTCCCGCCAGAGCTGAAGCGTAGCTGATTTGCGCACACGCTGGGGGTGCAAATACAGAAGCGAGTCACAATCCTTAGTCATGCAAATTTAGGGCAGCACGGTAGCACAGTGGGTAGCACAGTTGCATCACAGCTCGAGGGTCCCAGGTTCGATTCCTGGCTTGGGTCACTGTCTGTGCTGAGTCTGCACGTTCTCCCTGTGTCTGCGTGGGTTTCCTCCGGGTGCTCCGGTTTCCTCACACGGTCCAAAGATGGATTGGCCGTGATAAATTGACTTAGGTTAGGTGGGGCTACTGGGTTAAGGGGATGGGTTGGAGGTGTGGGCTTAGGTGGGTGCTCTTTCCAAGGGCCGGTGCAGACTCGACAGGCTGAATGGCCTCCTTCTGCACTGTAAATTCTGATAGTATGATTCCCTCGTGAATCTTGCTATCGTGCTGCCATTTTGAACAGGTGGCCCAATAACAAGGTCCATCCTCCCCTCCCCGGGCAGCACAATTCAGCCACCCCCCCCCATAAGTTTCTGGGTCACCTCCTCCCCACAGTACGAGGGTGACCTGACTCCCTCCACCTAAGAACACCGACCAGTGACCTCCATGAGAGACACTCCCATCAGAGACCCCCCCCCCCCCCCCCCCCCCAATTACAGAGAATCCCACCAGTGTGAATGGCGGGAGAATTCCAGGCATTGCTGTAATTGAAAGGTTGGTAAAGTGAACACTCAGGAAGGAAGTGTTTTCCAGGGTGATGGATGTAGTGGTGGAGATGGACAGGAGGAGAGACACTATGGTTCCACAGGCACTAAGAAGTTCTAAGGACACTCTCACAATGGAGCTGGTGGCCAGGGTGGTCAGTTGTGGGGTCTAATTTGGAGGACACGGTAGCAGTGCCACAAGAGGTGTAATGACCTCAATGGTCCTCACAAGGTCAGCGAATGCTTCTTTGCATGACATCTCCTGCTCTCCAAACCCACAAACTCAATGAACCACACCCCATCACTCATTCAGCATCAGTCCCTGGCACTTGGGATTTTACTTCACACCAACTAATGCTACAAATCTAACGACCACTTCCAGATATATCCAGCTAATCATCAATGGCAGACACGTCACCCAAACACTTAGACTCTGTCCTCTTTCTTGCAAGGTGACACACAATAGCAGGGAGCAGAGCAGCACCAGCAGGGAACAAGGACACCTGCATCTCCTGAGCCCTAGGAAGAAAATGACTCATCTTGGGGCTGGCAAGATCATTTTTTGAATGCAAGTTGTGTGCAAAATGGAACTCCAAAAGGAATAGACGTACGCTTTGTCAAGTCAACTTAAAATCATGATGTGGAGATGCCGGCGCTGGACTGGGATGGGCACAGTAAGAAGTCTTACAACACCAGGTCAAAGTCCAACAGGCTGCCGTCTGAAAGTTAGTGATTCCAAACAAACCTGTTGGACTTTAACCTGGTGTTGTAAGACAATTTGAAAATCACTGAGCAAGTTTTTAAAAGTTTTTTTATTCAACAAATTTTCACCATTTTCATCATACAAAAGAAAAAAACAGCCCCAGCATTGCAAAAACAATCCCACCCAGACAGAGAAAGCCTCTCCAACCCTCCCCTCAACAATCAACGGTAACCAACTCCCAAAAGTGCATGATGAACAAACCCGAACAATTGGAGAACCCCTCCTTCGCCCCCCCCAGCTCGATCTTCACCTTCTTCAGGGTCAAAACTCCAGCAGGTGCCCCTGCCGCGTCGAGGCACAGGATGGAGAAGCTGACCTCCACCCCAACAAGACCCGCCTACAGGCGATTAGCGAGGCGAAGGCTAAGACATCTGCCTCCCCATGCAGCTGCAATTCATGCCAGTCCGACACCTTGAATATGACTTCTACGGGACCGGGCTCCACATCCACATGCAAGAACTTCGAGATTTTAATGAACACCGTCCTCCAAAACCTTTCCAGTATCGAGCTGGACCAAAGCATATGAACATGGTTCGCGGGGCTCTCCCACATCGCTCACAGGCAACCTCCACCCCCTCGAACAGGCGGCTCATCCTTGATTTTGTGAGGTGTGCTCTATACACTACCTTCAGCTGTATCAGCCCCAAACTCACACTCGAAGTTGAGGCATTCACCCTCTGCAGCACCTCACACCACAATCCCTCTTCAAATGCCCCCCAAGCCCCTCCTCCCACTTCGCTTTGATTCCTTCCAGTACAGCCATCAAGTAACCCCACTCTACCCGATCATACGCCATCTCTACGTCCAGTGCAACCACCATCTAAGTCTCCTTTCCCTCCGCCGGAGACAGGACCACATTCAACAACCTCCTCATGTTCGAGAACAAATGCCTTCTCTTCACGAACCCCAACTTATCTTCTCCAATCACCTTCTGGAGACACCCTTCCAACCTTGACATCAACATCTTTGCCAATATCTTGACATCTACATTCAGCAGCGATATGGGCCTATACGACCCACACTCCACCCGATGCTTATCGTTCTTTAGCAGAAGCAGAATAGAAGCTTACCCCATCGTTTGCAGCAAGATACCCCTCTCTATGACATTCCCAAACATTCCCACCATCAACGGCGTGGTGTTTAAGCTTCTCCTTAAGCTTCTCCTTAAATTTCTCATAAAATTCAACTGGGAACCTATCGAGCCCCGCTGCCTTCCCTGCCTGCATCCTACCAATCGCTTCCTTCAGCTCCTGCTCACTCACCCACCAGCCCCTCCAACCCTGCTCTATCCTCCTTGCCAAGCCTCTGATACTCCAATTCATTCAGGAACTCCCTCATCCCCCGCTCCTCCCCCGGTGGCTCCAACCTATATAGATCCCTAGAAAACTCCCCGAATACTTTATTAATTGGCTCCGGAGCAACAGCTGGCTTTCCCGTCCTATCCCGTACCTAAATTATCTCCCTCGCCGCCACCTCCCTCTGGAATACTGGCCAGCCAGCATTCGCCCTGCTCTCTCCCCATACTCGTAGACAATCCCCTTCACCCGTCTCAGCTGACGCAGCGTTTTCCCTGTGGACAATTGGTCGAACCTCGCCTTAACTCCTTCCGCTTGGCCAGGAGGCCCCACGCCGATTCCCCACCCCCCCCCAAACCTCCCATTCACCTCCGAAATCTCCTCTCTCAGTTTTTCACGTTCCTCCCCCTCCTCCTTGTCCACCTTAGCCTTGAACGAAATCACCCCTCACTATTGCCTTCAGAGTCTCCCAAACCACTGGCTGCGAAACCTCCCCCGTGCAATTAGACCCCATATGTTCCTCTATCACCTTCCCAATCTTCTCACAAATGCTCCGGTCCTCTAACAAGCCCACGTCCATACCCCACCCCGGCCTCTGGGCCATTCCCTTCTCCAAAACCACATCCACCCAATGCGGCACATGGTTCTAAATAATAATAATAATAGTTTTATTGTCACAAGTAGGCTTACATTAACCCTGCAAAGACGTTAGTGTGAAAAGCTCCGAGTCGCCATATTCCGGCACCTGTTCGGGGACACGGAGGGAGAATTCAGAATTCTCAGCTGGTACGGGAATTGAACCCGCGCTGCTGGCCTTGTTCTGCATCACAAACCAGCTGTCTAGCCCACTGAGCTAAACCAGTAAATCAATATTGCTGACTACTCCGACCTCCTAACTCCAGCAATATCCCCACTATGAAAAGGTCTTTTCTCGAGTACACCTTGTGTACCGGGGAGAAAATCGAATACTCCCATTCCCACTGGTGTAAGAACTTCCATGGGTTCACCCCACCCATCTCCCTCATGAGCCCCGCCAGTGACTTTGCCCCCTCTCCCCCCGCCCCCCACCCTCGACTGGGCCAGCAAGCGAGGCTGAGAACTATCCACCTTCGGTCCCTGTACCATGTACCAATAACCCTTCTCTCCATTATCAGCTCGTGGGTATCCAGATCCAGGTTGGGACCTGGCACCTTTTTCACAACATTATCCCAGCTGGGGCTATATAAGCTCGCCAGTGCCACCAACCCCCCCTTTAGCGCCCCAGTCATATCACATACCAACCCCCTGATCCGCCACCACCTTCTCCATCTGAAACCTCACCCTCTTGCCCACCAATACCTCCACCCCCCGAGCCCTACTATCGAACCCCAAAGTGAAAACCTGACTCGCCCAACCCCTCCAAAGCCTCACCTGATCCTTTAACCTCAAATGGGTCTCCTGCAGCAGCACCACATCGGCTTTAAGCTCTTCAAATGTGTAAAAACCCTTGATCTCTACATCGGTCCCCTAACCCCCCTCACGCATCACGTCACTATTCTGACCGGGGGTCTCTCACTTCCCCGCCTCTCCTAGCTGCCATCATCATAACCCCGGGCCCTGCCCCACAGGCCTCATCCCTTGGTTACCATCAAACTCCTCACCCCCCACCCCCCCCCACCGACTCCCACCATCCACTTCCTCTCGCAAACACCTCTCCCAGTATCGCCCCCCCCCCCCCCCCCACCTTTCACACCTCCCCGGCCCTTCGAAACCTGTTCGGCCAGATTCCAACGACCGCGGCCCCTCCCCCCACTACCCTCCAGTTCACTAGCCAACCTTCGCTAATTAGTGCGGAGACCCCTGCCCAGGCCCCCCCTCCTCCCAAACCCCTCCCCCACAACCCATCCCCGAAAATCAGTGCAAAGTCACCCCAAAGAACCGCCATAACTCCAAAAGCCCAATATAATTGTAACCAACTATAAACAAAGGTAATCTACCCTCCCTCATTCAACCAACCCATAAACCCAGCCGTTCCCCCCACAAATACAAAGCAAGAAACAACTAAAAAGAGAGATAAAGACTAAGCACTGTCGCCATCCCCTCAGCCCAAGTCCCAATCCCAGTCCCATCTCTCATTTCAGTCCCAGTCCTTCGGCCCTCACGAAAGTCTCCGCTGCCTCCACCATCACGAAGTAGAAATCCCTTGAGTTGTACGTCACCCTCAGCTTCGGTAGGTAGACCACACCAAACCTCATGCCATTGCTATAGTGTGCCGCTTTCACCCGTCCGAAGGCCGCCCACCTTCTTGCCAGTTCCACTCTCAAGTCTTGGTATATTTGAATGCCGATGCCTTTCCACTTCACAAAACGCCTTTGCTTCACCCAACTCAGGACATTCTCCTTAATGTGAAACTTGTGGAAGCAAATTATAACTGCCCTCAGTAGCTTATTTGCTTTCGGCTTAGGCCTGAGTGACCGTTGTGCCCTGTCCAGCTCAGAGCGGGAGGTTTCTTCCCACTACCCCAACAGCTCTGCCAAAGTCTTCGCAAAGTATTCGGTCAGCCTTGGGCCCTCCACCCCCTCCGGGAGGCTCATAGGTTTTGCCTCGACAAGTTCTGCAGGTCCTCCACCTTGACTCTGAGCTCTTGGTTTGCCTCTGCCACCCTCCGCAGCTCCTCACTCATCGAGGTTAACTGGTCACTGTGCTGCCACAGTGCCTCCTTTTCAACTTCTCTCTTTTCCTCCCTTACCTCGGCCGATGTCTTCGACACTGCCGCCTTCACCGGGGCAATCGCCTCCTCTACCCGCTCCTTCATCTCAGCCATCATCTCTCTCCGCAGCACCTCCATATGCTCGGTGAACTGCCTCTCGAATTCTCCGACCATCACCTTGGTCAGAGTCTCCACTGTGAGGGGAGCGCCCCACCCAGCGATCCAGTCTCCGCCATCTTTCTTCCTGCCGGGCTCACTCGTCCCCTTCTTTCCAAAACCCTTCTTCTGGGCCTTCGACATCTCCCATCTTCCTTATACCTTCTTGCACCAGCTCATTCAAAGATTGCCCCTGAAACCGGGCATTTAAGTTTAAAACCCAGAGCCTCGGGCAGGAGCCACCCAACGTGCGACCTCCACCTACATGCTGCCAGTGGAAGTCCTCATCACTGAGCAGGTTTGCTTTGAAAATACTCCAATCACAATACTTAATTGTTGAATTGGTACAAGAGAAAGGGTGCAGTAACTGGCTTCAGGACCAGCGCGACATCATTTGCATCTGAATGACAGAGAATCTCTATCTCTGCAGACTCTGAAGCAGCTCAGTCAGATGGTGAGCTGTGTCATCTGTTGTACAGTAGCCTCCACCAAAAGGTTAACACTGCCAATGAGAGTCAAGATTGCCACTATCCTCAACTGGTTAGCATTGGGTCCATTTGTGACGCCAGCCAAATTTATGCCCACAGAAGTATTAAATAAGTGAAACATAGGAATTCGGAGCAGAAGGAGGCAATTCAGTCCTTCGAGCCTGCTCCGCAAAGATGCATTGTCGTCAATGACAGCTCATTTCCCATTGGACAGTAACATAACATGATTGCACAATTTCATTGCACTATTCACAAATTCACAAATACCTAAAGTACAGTTTGGCAATATTATTTAACCCTTTTATAACTGTCTTTAAAATGACAGTTTCCCACAGTCATGGTTTAATTTTAAATGGTGACAGGTTAATCTTTTTTTTTTATATCACTATATTACATATATTTCCAAGTCAGGGGGGTGAGTGACTTGGAGGGGAACCTCCAGGTGGTGGGGTTCCCAGGTATCTGCTGCTCTTGTCCTTCTAGATGGTAGTGGTCGTGGATTTGGAAGGTGCTGTCGAAGGAACCTTGGTGAGTTCCTGCAGTGCATCTTGTAGATGGTACACACGGCTGCCACTGTTTGTCGGTGGTGGAGGGTTTGAATGTTTGTGGAAGGAGGAGCAATCAAGCAGCTGATTAGTCCTGGATGGTCTCTAGCTTCTTGAGTGTTGTTGGAACTGCACTCATCCAGGCGAGTGGAGAGTATACCATTACGCTCCTGACTTGTGCCTTGTAGATGGTTGACAGGCTTTGTGGGGACAGGAGGTGAGTTCTCGCCATAGGATTCCTAGCCTTTGACCTACCCTGGTAGCCACAGTATTAATGTGGCTAGTCCAGTTCAGTTTCTGATCAATGATAACCCCCCTTGGATGTTTACCTTGTGCCTCAGTAACCCAAAAATTATTGTGACATTAATTTAAGTGTGGCCTGATCAGAACATTGCTATTTTAATACAATAACTTCACATTTCGGCACTAAGGGTTAAAAATTAGGATGTGTTCATTCCAATTTTATTGTATAAAACAGTCACTAAGCATCCCAATTTAGCTGTGGGACAGCTAATCTTCACAGGCGTTGGGTCCAGTACTAGATTAGTGGTCCCAATTTTTCAGGAGCCTTAAGCAGGTTAAGCTCATTGAATGTAAATCATAGAACCAAAGAAGCCCGGCAGTGCAGAAGGAGGCTATTGGGCCCATCATGTCTGCATTAACCCTCTGGAAGAGCACTCTACCTAGGCCCACTCCCCTGCCCTATCCCCTTAACAACACGCATTGATTGTGCCAATCCGCCTAACCTGCCCATCTTTGGACATTAAGCGGCAATTTAACATGGCCAATCCATCTTACCTGCACATCATTAGACCATGGGAGAAAATTGGAGCACCTGGAGGAAACCCACGTAGATACAGGGAGAATGTGCAAACTCCATATAGGCAATCCCCCAAGGCCAGAATTGAACCTGAGTCCCTGATGCTGTGAGGCAGCAGTGCTAACCATTGTGCCACAGTGCCAAAATGTTGTCCAAGTTCTAGAAACATCAGTAACTACAAAAAATATAGACTTGAATTTATTCTGTAGACTAGCCATCTAATACCATTAACTTGTGAGCTACCTGAGGAGTCTAATCCTATATGAGTCAGAGCATATTTATATTAATTCTGATCTCAACCTAAGATTTGTCATAAAATAGCTAATGTTTAATTACTGTAACAAGCAAACTTTCTTCAAAGCTAATGTTATTTGTCAGTTAACTCTACTGATTATTGCAATAGTTAATGTCCAAGCGCTGCTCACTCTGAATTAAAGTTAATAATGAATTCATAGTTTATGAATTTGTTGTCTTGCCTCTTTGGCAATTGACAAGAAAGGATTGATTTATTGGCTCAATAGCTGGCCTCACTCTCAAGGACGGTAGTGTAAATGCTAATATCATCTGAACTGGTTGATGTAAGTCGATGTTCAGCGAGCCAAATTTGGGCATCATTGACTGAGACATAGCCTGGGTGATATACTCTGGAGAAGCTCCTCGACAAGGTGTTAAAATGAAAGATTAAGGATTCATCTCGTACCTTTGATAAATATTCTTGTCAGAATATCGATGCCAGCATTTTTACAACTTTGAGACTTAGAATGAAAGCAGATTGAAAGCTTTACGAGGACACTAGCAATGAGATCCAGTGCCTACTATGATCGCGTTACAGAGAAGCAAGCAGTTGATGAAATGTCCATTCTGTTGCTGAATTACCAGCTGCAAATGTGCTATACATGTAGGGTCTCTTTCAATGTATATGAGTAATAAGACAGTGATCAAGACGTTGCTTTTCAATTCATGAGATTGGAGATTTGGCTTGAAATTGTGAAAGACCCTTGCTTGCCAATCAATGTCACACTTAAACTGCTGGGATTTTACAACCCACTAGGAGTAGGATGGCATGAGGGGAGTGGAGGTCCATGAGATTGGGCACCATGCCAGCAACGCATTCCCAGTACCCCCTGCAATTCTATCAGTGTCGGGGAGGTGCTGGGCGGACCACTCATCTGTGGACTAATTGAGGCCTAATGACTACTAAAGGGCCTCCTCCCACTGCCACTGAGATTTTGCCACAGTGGGGGAGGCCAGCCTGCCAAGCTATAGTCAGGGGTGACTTTAATATTAGACAAATCAGATTAGCAAAGGTAACTTGGAAAGTGAGTACATAGAGTGTATGTGGGACAATTTGTTAGAGCCGTGTGTTCTAGAGCCAACCAGTGAGCAGGCTATTCTAGACGTGATAATGAGCAATGAAACAGGAGTAATCAATAACCTCATGGTAAAGGAGCCTTTAGGGAATCTATTAGACCTGAAGGCTGATAGGTCCCCAGGAACAGATAGGCCACATCCTAGAGTCTTGAAAAAAAGTGGCTGCAGAGATTGGAGTTGCATTGGTAATAATCTTCCAAAATTCCTTAGATTCTGGAAGAATCTCAATAGATTGGAAAATAGCTAATTTAATACCTTTATTTAAAAAAGGAAGGAGACAGAAAGCAGGAAACTACAGGCTAGATAGCCTGGAAAATTGCTAAAATCCATTGCTAAGGAGGTTATACCAGGATACTTAGAGAATCATAATTTGATGAAGCTTTGTGAAAGGCAGATTGTGTTCAACTAATTTACTAGAATTTTTGAGGAAGTAACAAGCAAGGTGGATAAAGGGGAAAATGTAAATGTGGTGCACTTAGATTTCCAAAAGGCATTTGATAAGGTGCCACATCAAATGTAACCCACACAAGATAAAAGCACGTTGTTAGGGGTTGATATATTACCATGGATAAAGGATTGGTAAGGTGAGACTTCCGGTGGTGGTTATAAGGTAAGCAGTTGCACACGAGATGGTTCCCATCTGGGGATTTTGTTTTTTGGCCCTTTCTGCCACTGGGTGATTTTGAGGAAGAAATTGGTACAGTTCAACAGAAGTAGTTCCCCTCTTGCGAGTGCAATACTAGGCATAGATTGGGCAAGGGATCTTCGTCCGATTCAAAAGTTTCTCGCGCCTCAGAAGGGGAGAAAATGGTCGCTGTGATGTTGTTGTCCCATCAGTGGACGAGCGAGACATTGGTGGAGTTCTTGTTGGGTGAATTTAGGAAACAACGACAGGTGGTTGCTGAGGATCTGATGAAGACGATTGAGGAGGCCATGGAACCTATTTGTGCGACTCTGGACAGGTTGGACCAATGGGTGGGGGTACAGGGGGTGACGATTAAGAAGGTGGAGGAGGCGCTCACTGATCACAGCGATCAGATTGTCTCTTTGGAGGCAGAGATGGCGTTACTGGCAGAGAAGCAAAAGGCGT
Organism: Scyliorhinus torazame; assembly: GCF_047496885.1. Lineage (NCBI taxonomy): Eukaryota > Metazoa > Chordata > Chondrichthyes > Carcharhiniformes > Scyliorhinidae > Scyliorhinus > Scyliorhinus torazame. The sequence goes on from NC_092717.1 coordinate 157,415,353, forward strand.
TAAAGGCCAAGGTCAATGACCTGGAGAATGGACAGAACTTAAGAATGGTTTGGCTGCTGGAGAGCCTGGAGGGTACAAGAACCACTGATTATGTTTCTAAGATGTTTGAAAAGTTGGTAGGGGAGGGGATCTTCTCAACCCCTCCTGAGTAGGACCGGGTCCATCGGTCGCTGAGATAGAAGCCCAGATCGGGAAACAACCACGGACGAACATAGTCCGGTTCCGTAGGAAATCAGGAATCTAGATGGGTGGGCCATCCCAAAAGAATATATCAGGACTTCGGGGCAGAGTTGGCAAGAAGGCAGACGACGTTTAACATGGCCAAAGCGGTGCTTTACAAGAGCAACGTGCATTTGAGATGGTGTACCCACCTTGTCTTCGGATTACCTTCAGAGACAGAGACTACTATTTTGACGCGCCAGAGGAAGCAAATGACTTTATTCAGAAACACGGATTGAGGGGGAACTGAAGTGCTTCAGGACTTTAATCTTGCTTGCTTGGTCATTCTTGAGTTCTTCTGTATTTGTATCTTTGTGTGGGATGGTTGTAAAGTTGGGTGGGGGGGGGCACGTTATTGTTGTGGGGCTTGTTGGTGGGAGTTGTATCAGGGTGAATTTGGGGGTTGTTTACTGTATGATTGGAACTGTATGGGGAGGGGACTTTGGTGTGGTTTACTGTTTTCTTTGTCTAATGTTTGGTATTGAAGTTGGGCATGGCTTGGCGGTCTGTGTGTTGATCCATTATGTGAAAGAACTTGATTTTTTTACCCGAGATGGGGGTCACCCAGCTAGCAGTTCAGCTAATTAATAGGAGCGGATTGGGGGAGATAACTGCAGCTGGTTATCTACGGGGTGGGGGGGGGATTTATTTTGTTTCTAAAGGTAAAGAGCCTAAGTTTGTTTTTGGTTAGCTTGGTGGGTTGTTTGTCTGATGTCCAGAGGGTGGTGGGGAGAGGGATAGTTTGCTGGCGGTGAAGGTTCCTCTGTTTTTGAACTAGCTTGATGGGGTAATGGTGGCCATCTTGGGTGGGCTTTGAGCTGACACAGGTTGGAGCCCTGCCGGATTGTCTCATGGGGGTGGGGGGTGGGGGAGGGTAGATACAGCTGATGCTAGGAGGCGGGGGAGGGGGGAATTCAGAGGCCCCCGCTCCGGTTGGTTACATGGAATGTGAGGAGGTTAAATGGACCAGTTTAAAGGTCCCGGGTATTTACCCATTTGAAAAATGTGAAGGCTGTTGTGTTTTTTCTGCAGGAGACTCATTTAAGAATTGGGGATCAGACGAGGCTGCAGAAAGATTGGATGGGGCGATGGTTGTATTGGATTGTTCCCCACATTATGTGGACCTGTTGTTGATGCCAGGTCACTCTCAGCAATCGCGTGGATGTTGGACACAGCATTGCTTGCTGATAAGGGATTTTGGAAGCAGGTATCTTCCGCTATTGGAAATAAGTGGTGTTCAATCAGAACGACGTGGTATCACCCTCCATACTCTGGGAAGCATTGAAGGGGGTCATTAGCTGGGGAGATAATTTCTTATAAGGCACATAAGGATAAATCTGGAGAGACTAGAGGCTGGTGAATTCCACCTTTGAGGTGGGCTACCAATACTTAATTTCCCCAACTTTTGACAGAGAGAAAGAATTTAAATTATTGTCAACGAGGAAGACGGTGAAGCAAATTTGTCGCTCGAGGGGGACATTTTATGAATATGGGGAGAAGGCCAGCCAACTGTTAGCTCACCAGCTGAGGCAGCAGGCTGGCTCCCCAGACATAGTTCAGGTTGGGGACTTGTGACAGGTTGGTTTCTGCCCCAGAAAAGGTCAATGAAGTGTTTGAGACCTTTTACCATGGGCTATATAAGTCTGAGTCTCGAGAGGAGGATTTGATTATGCTATAATTTTTGGGTGGGGTGATCTTTCCGGAGGTGGAATGGGAAAGAAGGCAGGAACTGGAAGCACTGATTGGGCAGGAGGAGGTCTTGAACTTTATTGTCTAACGCAGACAGAAAAGCACCAGGTCCGGATGGTTACCCTACTGAATTTTAGAAACAATTTGCTAGTCTGCTGGTTCCAATTCTGCTGGATATATTCAATGATTCGCTGTCCCAGTGGGTGTTGCTGGCCATGCTGGTGCAGGCATTGATCTCCTTGATCTTGAAAAAGAACAAGATCACACAGTGTGTGGGTCGTACCGATCTATTTCTCTGTTCCACTGTGCTAAACCAGCTCCATGTTGGGGAAGAGACCGGGAAAGATGGCGGATAGCTTTGGTTGGTAGGATGGGTGACATTGGTTGGTGGGGAATCCTGCCCCAGCTTAAAATTCAGACAAAGCCTTCAAGTTGGAACCCAACTATTTCTACAGAAAATTCAGTTAGCATGTTTTACCTCTTTCCATTTGCTCACGGATCTGCCTTTTGTTAAACAGCAGTGTTTAATCTATGAAGCACTAGATTGTAACATGAGAAACAATTGGTTAAGGGGGGGGGGGGGGCAGCACGGTAGCACAGCGGTTAGCACTATGGCTTCACAGTGCCAGGGTCCCAGGTTCGATTCCAGGCTTGGGTCACTGTCTGTGTGGAGTCTGCACGTTCTCCCGGTGCCTGCATGGGTTTCCTCCGGGTGCTCCGGTTTCCTCCCAAAATTCCTGCAAGATGTGCTATTAGGTAATTTAGACATTCTGACTTCTCCCTCTGTGTACCCGAACAGGCGTCAGAATGTGGCGGCGAGGGGCTTTTCACAGTAACTTCATAGCAGTGTTAATGTAAGCCTACTTCAGACAATAATAATATAATATAAAGAAGATTTTTATTAGGTTATTCAGCGTGATTTCTTTGTTAATATGGGTTTGGAAGTAGGTTAACAGAAGGGTGAGCAAAGCATCTCAGATCTGCGGGTTGGATCAGGGCAGGGGCCAGGGACCTGTGATCCGCAGTCAACCTGCCTTAAATTCTCAAATATGTGTTGAAGCTTATAGGGTGAGGTTAGGGTGATCAAGGGTTGAGCCATAAAAGGTCTGGATCAGGAGGTGAGGAGCAGCAGTGATGGGTTGGAGGGAATACAAAATGGCAGTGGTCATTGGATCCTTTAATATAGTCCTCCTGGCTCCACACTGTGTGGTGATATGCGTATATTCATATCAATGTATAATTGTACATAGATGTACCAATGCCTTTATTTGTATATAATAGCCCCACTGTACATAGCCACTAACCAGTACATGTAGGGGCAGTTCTAACCTCCCGCCAGCAGGTGGAACCAGGCACCGACACATTCATATATGTATCGGGGGACAGTTGGGTGGTGGACACTTGGCAGTAGGACAGACGAGGACCGGCATCTCTCTCCATGGTTTTACAATAACGGAGACGGAATCGGTTATACGTAGAAATGCATGGTCACCATCAAGAATAAATACTTGCAGCAATCATATCTTTGTGTTCTATGTGTACCTTCATGATCAATTAAGCAACAGAGCACAACACACTTAACTTGTTGGCAGACCTTCCATGGTGCTGGTTTCCTGAATGCAACTCACGATATGCTGGCTGCATCAAGGCAAACCAATATAGGAGATCTCAAGTAGGCATCAGGCCCCTTATTTGAAAAAGTGCCTAACCCCTATGGCATCTGTGGATAAAGAGCTTCTATCATTTGTTCTTACTCAATCTGACAGCTGGCACACTTTTGGCCAGAAAAGTGCATGGACTTCCTGGCTGCTGATTTGCAGCTTCAGCAGCTGCAGAGCAGCTGAAAAATGAACTCTACATGGCCCAATTTCGAGGCTAATGTTCATTATGCTCCAAAACATTCTCAGTGTGAATTTTACATGATATTTCAAACCCAGTAATGTTAAAAGGGGATTCCCTGCTACTGTCACCTACAAATAGATTTGGTCACAAAATATTTAATTCCGGTGTTCAATATCATTCACCTGATGAAGGAACTGTGCTCCGAAAGCTAGTGATTCGAAATAAACCTGTTGGACTTTAACCTGGTGTTGTAAGACTTCTTACTGTGCCCACCCCAGTCCAACGCCTGCACCTCCACATCATTTTTAAACTTGTCTTACAAATGCCACAGCCTAACTAATCCTAGCATAATTGCTATGATTCCAAAACATTATTTTGTGTTCATGCCCAAAAGTGAATGAGGTACGTTTTTAAAGTGCAGTCACTGTTGTAATCTAAGATGTGAGGCAGTTGACTTGTGTACAGCAATCTTCCACATGCAGCTGCTTGATAATGATCAGATAATGTGTATCAGTGATGTTGACTGAAAGATAAATATTGGCCTGAACACAAGGATAACTCTCCTGCTCTTTTTCAAACTAATACCATGGGAGCTTTCATATTTACCTGAGTGAGCAGATGGGTTCTTGTTTGAAAGCCTGACCAAAAGACGACACCATTGACAGTGCTGCAATCAAATGTCAATGTACATTGTTGAGCTCTGTAGCCACCTGGGTTGGCCAACTCCCGACGTAAAATGGAGAACAGCAACGGCTGCAGGGAAATTCAGCCAACAGAGGCAGAAACTAGCAGGTGCAAGTTACGGTGTATTAAACTCTGCAAAAGCCCAGACAGCATTGATACAAGCAGCCATCTGCATAATAATGCAGCAGCCATCTCCATACTAATGAGCGATCCCCGGGTACAATCAAAACATTTGGGATAAACAAAGCCAAGCCAGACTCCTCGGCGCCAGCAGGAGCCAACACAAAAGAGGTTAATGGACACCTCAAGACCACCCATCGATCAGGGAACCGCTCCAGTATTGGAGAAATCGAACCAAGCGATTGGAACGAAGTCCAATCACTTGGAACCAGGTACAGGGTCCACCCCGAAAGGCGGGAAGCCCCTGGGGACTATGAAGTTAAGCCCCCAAGTTCAAATCGTCCTTCTTTACCGGGTCACTCAGCAACGCGAACCAACCCTTGACAGTGACCGGTTCAGCTGCCGCTGAGATCCAGTACGTCTTAAGTCAACGCTCGCTACAAGATAGGCGCTCCTCGCTACCAGTCCGTACCAACTTTGAATCCCGCAGACTCAGAACCTGAACGAAAGGCCATTTGTTCCCCTGACCTGGTGGGCCAGTCCGAAGCTAAGTCTAGGCCTGTTAGTTGTAGAAGTAGCTTAGAAGTAGAATTTATGCACGAGTAGCGATTACTGTGTATAATAAATGTGCTTTGATTTGAATCTTACTAATTGGTGTATTGAGTTATTGATCATTACTTGAACTTGAACCTCGTGGCGGTATCATAAAGATACCTGGCGACTCGAGAGCAAAGGTTATAAAACAGAGCCAATTGAACCAACCAAAAGTTAGCAACAGCTCACATCTCTGGAGTCGGACTTGAACCCACAACTTTCTAACTCAGAGGTGAGTGTGCTGCCAACTGAGTCATGTCTGGCACATCTAGATTGTTTCTTTGAATTAAACTTGCAATGTATAAAAGAATACTAATCAGAATAAAATGGAAGAAAGCGTATGCACAAAATACATAATCAAATTGTCATTGAAGCTGATTGTCGCCGGTGTACCACCCATCAGCTACTCACAGTGTGACCTGTTGCTAATTTTGCCTTAGTTCAATTGCTCTGTTTTATTACCTTTGCTCTTGAGTCGCCAGGTATCTTTATACCGCCACGTGGTTCAAGTCCGAGCAATGATCAATAATCCAATACACCAATTAGTAAGGTTTAAATCAAAGCACATTTATTATACACAGTAATCGCTACTCATGCACAAATTCTACGTTTAAGCTACTTCTACAACTAACAGGCCTATACTTAACTTGGAACTGGCCCACCAGGTCAGGGAAACAAATGGCCTTTTGTTCGGGTTCTGAGCCTGCGGGATTCGAAGTTGGTACAGATTGGTAGCTAGGAGCGCCTATCTCGTAGCGAGCGTTGAATTAAGACTTACGGTTTCGACCTTCACTGCTCCGGTCACGGTCACTGTTGATTCGTTGTTGCTGGGTGACCCGGGCAGGAAGGAGCTGAAGAGGAGCTGCTGAAGAGTGAAGAGCTGGAGAAGTGGTGGAGAAGAGCTGAAGAGAAGAGAGCGATTTGAACTTGGGGCTCAATTCTTATAGTTCCCAGGGCCTTCCCGCCTTTAAGGGCGGACCCTGTACCTGGTCCCAAGTGATTGGACTTTGTCCCAATCACTTGGTTCGATTTTCTCCAATGCTGGAGCGGTTCCCTGATCGATGGGCGGTCTTGAGGTGGTCATTCACCTCCCATTGTGTAGGCTTCTGCTGGCGCCGAAGAGTCTGGTTTTGCTTTGTGTGTCTAAATGTTGCTTATTGTTCCCGGGGATTGCTCATTAGTATGCAGATGGCTGGTGTTTTGTTATGCTGATGGTTGCTGGTATCGATCTTGTCTGGCCTTTCCAGAGGTAAATACACAGCCAACCTGCAGCTACTTGTTTTTGTCCTGTTGGCTGACTTTCCCATCAGCCTTTGCCGTTCGCCATTTTGAATCGGGAGTTGGCCATTTTAAGTGGCTACAGACCCAAGCAGCGTGAACTCCTGAGGAGCGAAAGCACACAGGCATTCCCCGCAAATGTCAGAAGCAATTGAACTGGTGCTATGCTGACTTCCCACAGACCTGCTGACTGATGTGATGCTCCTTCCCCTAATTCAGATCATGAAAATCGATTCAATGAATTTGTCTGTCACTCACCATATACCATGCAATCATCGGTAAGGGAGGCCCAGAATTAGCGTTATTTAGAGGGCCAGGCACTTAACTTGAATCTAAGGTAAAACTGAAAAATACCTGCTATTGCGAAGGAGTCTGGAAGTGCCTTATAGAGTTTTTGGACTTGGTTTCTGAGAGCTGGTGCTGACAGTCATTCAGGACAGACACGGGTATGGATGCTTTAGTGGCAGTGCCTCCCAGTTTGCAACATGACCATGAAATGGAGAAATTAATGTGGAGAAGGAGGCTCTGAGAAGAAAGGGACGAGGAACAGGAGGAGGAACGGTCCTTAGTGCTAGTCTTCTGGGTTCGCTAACTGAGTGCCATCAGTGGGAAGCTGCTGACTTTCACTGGGAGAGACTGCAGATGGCCTGGCAGGATGCCTTGGTGTATGTAGCTCTGGGCCCATCAGGCCTAGATTTGAACAGCATAAGCTTGGAATGGGCAGCCACAGCCTGGAATGGCTGGCTGTGAGGCAACAACAAGGACATCGGCATGCTAAATACAATCATCCTGAGAGACTACAGTAGGTTATGCTCAGTGGAGTCAACGCCACTTCCCTGAGGAGCACCTTCTCAGAAATAACAATCTGTTGGAGGGCAGGCTGCTGGACTGCTGTGAGCGCCTACATGGCCCTTTGAATACTTGTGATCCACAGCCAGGATGACAGCAGTCTATATCTGCACAGCAGGAAGCTGATCTTTCCTGACAATAAGCAAGGATTAAATGACCTCTGCCTGAGTTTCCATTAGAGCACTGAGGCATTGGACTGCACCTTATCATCATGATGGAAATCCTGACAATGGACAGGAAAGCTAGGGGTAACCCTGCCTCTGCTGTCTGAGGGACTTCCGGCCACTAATTAGAAGGCTGACGGTTTAGCAGTCTCTTCAATGCCACCGGAATTACAACCTTCTCATTCACCACCATGACTAGTGCATCCAGCATGACATCAGTAAATCTTGGAGCTCTCTCCCTGAGCTTGTGTTCCATTGTTCTTCGCTTTCAGTCTTCAAATATGAAGCCTTCAGTTCAGCAATGCAGCATCTCTTTATGTGGAAAGGTTGCCTTTAGAAGACGGAGATTAGCTGGTACACATGCTAGCACCACCCTTAGATTGTCTGTCATCTGTACAACCAGTATCCTAGGGTGTGCTGGGCTGCACACCACAATCATTCTGATGAAGAGGCAGCTCAAAATTTATGTGTTGTTTACCTCCGCATGAATCAAGTTGGGCAGGTTGCGCATCACAATTCTCATGTCCGAGAAACTGGACAATAGAATTTTTCGCCCTATTATCTCTTTAACACACTTGGAGGCATTCATTATGTTCATTAAAAATTACATTACCGTTCTGTAGCGTGCTGCAGTGCTATGTTAATAATATTCAAAATCCTATTATATGGTGTGAAAAATTTATCCAAATTAATTCAGAAAGACCGTGTACATATACCATGGGCAACTTAGTTTCTCAGTGTAATTCAGAAATGATTCCTGTTGAGATATTGTGAACAGATGGTTTGAAGAAAGAAACCTTGCTTTCATCTTCAAAACAATTGATAGTGTTCACTAAGAAAAGGAGTTACTGAGCACCAACTGTTAAGTAGCAATAATTTTCAAAGAGTGCTTGCACTGGGAAATCAAAATGAAATGTGCTCTTCCCAAGTAGGGAAACCGTGACAATTTCCTTCCTCATCTCCCGCAGGATCCTAGGATATACCTTGTCAGGTGCTTTGTGTTGTTTTAACCTAATTAACGTATCTCAAATTTATTTTCTCAGTCATATCACTCATCTTGTTCTCAACCCCTTAAGGATTCCATTCCACTGATATCCTTCTCTTCAATAAAGACTTATTAAATGCCATTTTTGGATTCTCATCGCAAATGTGAAAATCACCTCCTCGCAGAGTTCTTTTAAAAAAAATACTACTTTTTAACTTAAAGTGCCCAATTCTTTTTTTTCAATGAAGGGGCAATTTAGCGTGGCCAATCCCTGCAAATCTTTGGGTTGTGGGGGTGAGTAAAACAATACTTTTTGACCCATAGGTTTATGCAACTCTTTTAATATTCTGTTTCATATTTTTTATTTTTAAAGTCTCTCTCGCTTAGATTTCTCTGTCCCCTTAATTTCTTATTGTTTTTGCATATTCACCTTCTACATTTTTGTTTTTGTTCTAGCAGTTATTCATTTTTAGTTAGCTTCAAACATCTTTATTTACATGCAGCTTCCTAAATGTAGAAGATTCTTTGACTGCGTGGCAATGCTGTTTCGTAATTTGTTATCAAAATATAATCTTGGTTTCCTTCAAAGCATGCAATGTTCGGGCTCCTTTTAAGCCTGAGCATTTTGATGAGTAAGTATGCAATGTCTAAGTTTTCTTTCAGATGAAACATTTCTGCCTTGAAACTAATTTCTTTCCTTCGATATTGGCAATTGCATGTCAAATGGATGAATCACTACAGTTCAGTACTGTCACTTGACTCACATCATTCTCAGCTGCAATGTCTTATATTTCTCACTCAGCCATAAATACCAAGATTAACCGTATTGTTTTGACAGAACCCTAGCAGTGGCAAAGCAGGCTGTGCACCCTTGCTCTACATGTTTGCATGGTGTGGCACAAGTTTTTTTAATGGACATCAAGCGGTATAAATGAATTCTTATGATTTTATGAGAACAAAGCAAATGAAACAGTGCTTGAATGTAAGAGCCGTAAGCCATTCTAAACAAATCTTGATGTTTTTGTTCTACTATGCAGGATCTCTCACTATTACCTGATAAATGTTGACATCCTGCAGGCACAGTGTGGAAATTTACTTGTCCAATGAGTCATATAGATCAAAGGTTCGCTATTTAGTCTCATCTTGTCAGATGAAACCACTGTTTGCATGAAACTGTAATAAATGTAGATATTAATTTTCACTTCATAATTCAACGTTTTATAGTCACAAGCATGCTGTCACTGTAACTATTAATTTGCATCATCCTAGATTTGAATTTAGTGTCTGGGTTAAAGCATCTCTAGCATCTTAATATTTTTTAAAGTTCCCCTTTCTCACTTCCCACTATTTCCAGAATGATTTTTGGGCAGACACAAAGGGAGGAATTTTAGCCTGCAAGGGTGGTTTGGTGTGAGAGCATGCGGGAGGTTAAAACATGAAAAGGTGCCAGCGTGTTGGGAAGCCGGCCAGAACCCACTTACTTACGTATTTAAGATTTCCTACCTTCATGAGCGTGTGGGTCTGCTATTCGCCTATGTTGAAGGCAATTAACTACATCTTTAACCATAGCTTCTGGCTTTAACTGACTGCACACAGGTACCCAGTCTGGGATGCCCTTCAGTCACTGGAGGTGCAGGTGGAGAACGACCAACGTGCTGCTTTGAACAAAGAGGAGGGAGAGGAGCAGGAGGAGTTTTATATGGCCAGGGTCCCAGTAGTTACTCACTTAGCTGCAAGGAACAATATCAATGAGGAATTCTGTGCAGGCCATGCAGTAAACAGCCAACAACGCCGTCTATCATGGGGAATCAATCTGGCTTGTATACTTCTGCTTTGAAATGGTACTCCATGAACACATTTTTAGTCCATGGCGCACACACATTGATAATTGAAAATGCAATTTAACAAATTTTTCAACACACCTACATGATTCCCTTGTGAAATTACAAAGTGTTTTTCTTCAGGTGCTATATGAAGCAATATGGGAGGTGGGGTGGGGTGGCTTGTGGGAGCAGGCGGGGCAAGACAGAGTGAAGTGTAGGCATTTCAATGTGACATACCACTACCTTTTCTTGCCCCGATGAGCTCATTGAAACTCTTGTGCTGCTCCCTATGCATGTGGGCACACACTGGTCATCTCCTCAGCTACTTCCAATCATGTCTGCTTGGTTTTGGAGGCAGCTTTGTTCCTTCAGTCCGTTGGGAACAAATTTTCCCAGCGGGCCCTTAAAGCCCAAAGCATGCTGTTCGTGGATGCCTCACAGAACCATAGAACTGTCTTTCTTGTTGAAACTCCCTCACCTGAATTGCTGTCTCTTATTTCAAGTTGTACAAAGGTTCCATTCTGTCCCTTGTCAGATTTCTTCTAAATGCCGAGGATTCAACAGTCAGGCACAGGGCATAATGATGGCTTGCCACTTTAATCATTTGGGAATGACCAAAGAGGAATGATACTGTTGTGACTCTGTCAGACAGCCACTGGAAAAACTTACTCTGTGAACTTACAGGTACCCAACCTACTGCTAGCTTTCAGTCCAAAGCATTGATTTAATGTCTGCCATTCCCTTATTCCCCATTTTAATTTCTCCTGTCTCTGCCTCAATGTGAAGTATGTTTATTTTCTCTAATCTCGTTTTTACATACCGACAGAAACATTGACAATCTTTTTCAATGCCTCTTTCTGGTTTATAAAAGTCAGCCTCAAGGTAGGCAGCTAGGGGTGGGGTGGGTGCATGCCAGGAAGAAGCACTCTTGGCCAAGGCCGATCTCATCTCACAGGAACTTTCAGGTTTCCAGAGGTCTGTAAAACCTGGCCGGCCAGTTAATCCTGAAAAGCAGTTTAAATCTGAGAATCCTAACTTTAGTAACACATTAAAAATGCCAACCTGCCTCCTAGGAATGTGTTGGCTGCCCAACCTTTGGTCAACCTCAGTAAGTTGGAGGGTTGAAGGTGTTTTGCCAATATAATAATAATCTTTATTGTCACAAGTAGGCTTACATTAATACTGAAGTTACTGTGAAAATCCCCTAGTCGCCATATTCCATCGCCTGTTTGGGCACACTGAGGGAGAATTCAAAATGTCCAATTCACCTAACAGAATGTCTTTCGGGACTTGTGGGAGGAAACCGGAGCACCCGGAGGAAACCCACACAGACACTGGGAGAACATGCAGATTCCGCACAGACAGTGGCTCAAGCCGGGTATCGAACCTGGGACTCTGGTGCTGTGAAGTAACTGTGCTAACCACTGTGCTACGGTGCTGTTCAGACTCTTTTGTCCATTTAACTACTCCCTAACATGCACCTAACCCCACTTGTTGATTGATGTTAAAATTTACCACTGAATGATTTGCCAAGCGAAAACCATTATTCCCAATGTTAACCAGCCTCCCCACCCTCCGCAACCCTCTTTTCCATTTTGCCAACTTTTACTATGCTGAAATATTTTGGGTGAGATTCAGTGGGCAAATGTTTAAGTCCACTTTTGGGAGAGTTTAGCGGGGTGATTCTTGCCGGCTGCTGCGCCAAGAATCACCCCACTGTTCAACAGCACTTTGTCATCTGATTTGGCCTTGGCGATTTTCTCCCACTGAGGCCACACTGAGAGAGATTTCCAGCTGGTGCATTTGTTCGTAGATCAGGGCGACATTTTGAGTGGCGGTTCCAATTTCCCCCCCTCACGCTTCAGGCCCCCCCTGCATTTGTTCCCCACTCCTCATCCCCCAAACTTGTCAAGGCCCCTGGGACCCTCCCCCTCCTACTAGCAAGGACCCCCGGCCACTTTCTCTGGCAGTACCAACCTGGCACATGGGCATCCTGGCATTGCCATCCAGGCATCCTAGCAGTGCCCCTGCTAGCCTGGCATTCCCCCCCCCCCCCCCATGCACCCTGGCAGTTCCAGGATGGCACTGACAAGGTGCCTGAGTGGCAATGCCAGGGTTCCAGTTTGGCAGTGCCAAGGCGTCAGGCTCACAGTGCTAAGGTGCCTGGGTGCCAGTGGAGTGCCAGCGTACCACACTGTTCAATCCCGACCACCCGGAGTCTCTAATGCGCTGTGAGACCCTTCCCCCGAGGTGCCGTTAAGCCTGGTCCACGTTTGTGCGGACCAGTACTAAATATCGCCCTGTCGACGTCTCACAGGTGCAATTGTTGAGTCCCAGACGCCAGGTGAATCTGGCGTTCTGGTATTCAATTGCACCTAATGGCTCATTTAAATATGCAGATATGGATCTCGTCCAACGAGAGCGAGATCCAGATTGCGCTGGGTGGAGCGAGTTGGGTGACTCAAGATCAGCCCGATTTTGGGCACTCCTGGATTCACCCAGCTCTGTGCCGGGCGTAACACGATAGCTGAATCGCACCCTTTGTTTCCAATCATGGACATGCTGCAACCTTGGGTTGAATTATCGTTTCTCAGATGTGAAACCCCAAACTTTGTTTTTTTTGGTGGAAAAGCCATTTTATGCATTCCAGGCCCCATCAGGGAGCACTTCAATGTAAAATGCAGAGCCCCTCTTCCAAAGGCGGGGTCCCGATTCTCAGGATCACAGGAAAATTGTATTTACTCCCGTGCACTATTTTTGTCTGCTGGTGCAGGTTTTGGAATCCCCAAAAAACACACCTGCTTGTCGAGCTCATCATCTACGGGGAACCCTGCTGAGGAGTTGAGAAAATGTTTTGCCACCTGCAAATACCATCTAATGATGATGTACTGAAATATATTTGTGCTTTTAATGCCTCTAACCAGGTTAAATGGGGTTTTGGGGACCGGACAAGGGAATGGATCAAGGAAGGGTGCGCTTTCAGAGGGTCAGTGCAGGCTTGATGGGCTGAATAGCCTCCTTCAACACTGGGAATTCGGTGGATCATAGGGATCTATCCTGCAAAGGTAAATACACTAATCCACGTTGTGTAATTGTTGCGATGTATTGCAGTACTTTTCCAAAAGTACACAACTTATATTAAAAATATTAAAACAATGGTCTGGATTCTCCGCTGTCGGGATTCTCTGTTTCGCTGGCAGCCTGGGAATTTCCTGATGCCATGGGCTTCCCATAATGGGAAACCCCATTGGCTAGCTGACCAGACGGAGAATGACGCCCAGTGTTTTGTCAGCCTCGACTCTCATGCTTTGAGTTGTGATTTAAATGACAACTCTAGCTGTTAAAGAGAACCCTGCTTTTGAAAACTGAGAAAATACCCCTGCACCTGCCCTCCTTTTCTGACTGACAGGCACTCAGCTTTGGAATGCAAATGGCACACTATTTTGTTCTGTCAGTTTAAGGCAATACAACTTGAAGCGTTTGTTCTGACAACTGTAACTAATGAAAATGCTCGGCTGATTTTAAAAGTTGTCAATGGCTTCAGCTCAGCAGGTGGTCTATTGATTCAAGAAGTATTGAAACATTTAAGACGCTGTGATAACAAAAAAAACCTTTGATGTCATTTCTTGTTTGTTTACAAACCTAATAGACACTCAGGAATTATAATTTTTTTGGTCGGGATAGTTGCCCCCCCCACTGGCCTCCACCCCCAGTATCAACGATTGATGAATTGACGGTTTTATTAAATTGTTCGAGGTATAATTGTTTCAAATGATTTATAAAAATAACTCCTATTCTTATTGCAGGGCAATTGGGGACGGTACATTCGTGCATACTGGGTGAGTAAGTATGGATAACACAAGAGCAGGGATGTACTTCTAAAGCTGTATAATGCTCTGGTCAGACCCCATTTGGAGAATTATGAGCAGTTTTGGGTCCCATATCTAAGGAAAGATGTGTTGGCTTTGGAAAGCGGCCAGAGGAGGTTCACAAGATACCAATAATAATCTTTATTGTCACAAGTAGGCTTACATTAACACTGCAATGAAGTTACTGTGAAAAGCCCCTCATCGCCACATTGTGGTGCCTGTTTGGATACACAGAGGGAGAATTCTGAATGTCCAAATTACCTAACAGCCCGTCTTTCTGGACTTGTGGGAGGAAACCGGAGAACCCGGAGGAAACCCACGCAGGCAAAGGGATAACGTGCAGACTCCACACAGACAGTGGCCCAAGCCGGGAATCGAACCTGGGACGCTGGAGCTGTGAGTGCTACCAACCTCTGTAATGAAGAGCCTGTCATATGAGGAGCAGTTGAGGATTCTGGGTCTGTACTCCTTGGAGTTTAGAAGGAAGAGGGGGGATCTTATTGAAACTTAGAGGGGACTGAGAGGTCTAGATAGAGTGGACGTGGAGAGGATGTTTTCACAAGTGGGAAAAACTAGAACCCGAGGGCACAGCCTCAGACTAAAGGGACGATCCTTTAAAACTGAGATGAGGAGGAATTTCTTCAGCCAGTGGTGAATCAGTGGAACTCTTTGCTGCAGAAGGTTGTGGAGGCCAAATCACTGAGTGTCTTTAAGACAGAAATAGATAGGTTCTTGATTAATATGGGGATCAGGGGTTACGAGGAGGAGGCAGGAGAATGGGGATGAAGAACTTATCAGCCATAATTGAATGGCGGAGCAGATTTTTTTTTCTTACAGGGGAAATAACATGGCATCAGTGATCTGAAAGGCCATGGGGTGGCATGGATAATCAAACGGAGAATGGGGTGCACGCAGGTGGGGGGACATGAATGGCTGAGGGGTGTGGTTTAGGAGGTTTTTAATGATGTTGGGGCTCGACTGCTGTATTGCAGAGCCAAGATGGACCTTCTATCCAGCCCACATCCTCACCCACACTCTTCTCCCACTGGTTCAAGGCTCTGAAAAAGCACTGCGAACCCGACCCATCTGAAATAAACAGAAACCATGATTCCAGTTGATGTAATAACTCGATGGGAAGATCCCAGAACAGAACCAGGCTCAAAAGACCAAGGGACGGATTCTCCATTGGCCAATGACGGAATCGGGAAATACGATTGGGTGGAGAATCGGTCCCGATGCCAAAATTGCGGCGGGCGCCGATTTGACGCGAAATCACAATTCTCCGTCACCTTGACAGTGGTTTTAATGCGTACTGGAACACAGGTACAGTCAACACCATTTGCATATCATTAGCGGGCCTGAACCAGTATTCTCTGGGGCCTCCGCGGTTCTCCTCCTCTGATGGGCCGAGTTCCGGATGGCACAGTTCACCTGTGCTTTTAAAAATCATGAAACTGGCATCGTGGCTGATCAAGGAGAGAGAAGAGGTAGGACCCAGAGAGGAGCGACCGTGGGCTGCCGGGCCGGACACTGGCCGGGCTGGCTGGGGTGGGGTGGGGCCCTGCGAGGGCCAGGGCTGGATGGGGGGAGAACTGGCCGAGTGGACGGGGTGACCTCCCCCCACGGGACTGGGGCAGTGTCCGGTCACGGACCGCCATTACAGCTACCTGCAAGGCAGCCATCTTGCTGTGCACCCCACTGACCATCCACCTTGGCCCCTGGTTCTGCTGAGTGACACCGGGCATATGGGTGCCCCACCCCACCCTCCGTTACCCACCCCCCTCATCTGACCACCATCCGCCAACGGCAGTGCCAGCTGATGGTACCCCTGGCATCAGAGAGAGGTGCCAGAGCCAGAGGCCCCTCACAGTGCCAGACACCGTTGGGGCCAGGGATGAGGGGATTTGGGGGGACATGCGGGGGACAGAGCACACAGTGCCAACCGGGGCCACCATGTAGCTCGTTGGACCTGGTTGGGCACGGGGGTTACGCACTATGCTAACATGTGCGCCTTTCACCCCCTACAGACAATGGATATTGGAATTCAACCAGCAATGGTGTCCTTCCAGCTAGTCGCCACAGCCCTGGGGGATGCCCTGCGCCTGTACGAGCTGGAGCTGCTCAAGGAGGAGGAGGAAGCTGCAGCAGTGGAGCAGGCAGCAGAGGGGCAGGTGGCAGCCACCCAGGGTGGAGAGCCAGTCACCCAACAGGCTGAGGAGGAGGAGGTGCCAAGGAGGCATTGCATGAGACCTCGTGTGTACTGGCAGCGCTTGTCATTTGAGGACTTACCAGACTGGCATGCCGTCAAAGACTCCGGCTGAGCAGGGAGACAGTGCGACATATCTGCCAGATGATGGCCCAGCTGGCACCCGGGGCTGTGGGTCTTTTGTTCGTTCTTTTGCATATTGCACATGCGCAGCTTCTTGCGCACGCACATAACAGGATCTCGCCGGGTCGCGTGTCTCTTGACTGTGCGCATGCGCGTACATATTTGAATTGGAGCCGCGGCCGGAAGAAGATGCCTGTGAGGAGAGGACACAATTTTAACTTGAGTTTTGATGTTTTGGAACTGCGGACACCGTCCTTTTGGCCAGCCATGTTGAAGGTTGTGCATGACCTGGAGCAAGGTCGCATCTTCTCGTGTCACCAGACACATTTGCTGCAGCTTCTCGTCAGATGCCTGGAGAGTCTCTCTGCACAACTGTACTTGAGCTTCTACAACGTCAATGGACGCAGGAGGTGAGCTGTCAGTGTCAATGGCTCGGGACAGTGTGTCAGCTATGATGAGGTCCTTCCCAGGAGTGTAGACCAGTATGAAGTCCTACCTCCTCAACTTCATCATCATGCGTTGTAGGCGCGGCGTCATATCATTGAGATTTTTTTCAATTATGTTGACCAGCGGTCTATGATCAGTCTCAACTAGGAATGTGGGAAGGCCGTACACTTAGTGGTGAAATTTTGTTATACCTGTGATCAGCCCCAGGCACTCCTTCTCTATCTATGCATACCTGCACTCTGTGGCAGTCATCGCTCGAGATGCGTATGCAACTGGGACCCAGACCGATTGGTCATCCTGTTGGGGGAGTACCACACCAATTCCATATTGACTGGCATCGGTGGAGATCTTTGAAGGTTTTGTTGGGTCGAAGAATGTCAGAGTTGGAGCTGCCGTCCCAGGTGGTGAGGTGCCGCTATGTACTGCTCGCTGCCCACCAGAGACAGGAGGGGTGGGGGAGAGTCGAGGTGTTCCGGCATCTCCCCTGCGGGAGTCACCATCACGGGCCCCATCACCTCCTCCTCCCTCGGGGTGCCCGATGGCCCCCGGGCTACTCCATGGGGTGGGGGTGCAAGCAGAGCTATCCCGAGGCTCCCCCGCCACCTGGTGCTGCCAGTCCTGGAGGCCTGCTCTGGTCTCGACCAGGACCCACACGCTCGTGGCCATGGAGCACAGGTGGTGGACCATCACCGTCTGGGACTGCGCCACATCAGCAAGTGACTGTGCCAACTCCCTCTGGGACTGGGCCACCTCTCTCTGTGTCTGTGCCACGTCGGCCAGCGCCTGGGCAATACGACCGACATTCCCAGTCATGGCCTGCTGTGACTGGGCCAAGCTCTGGAGCGTCGCTGCGATTTCCAGGTGGCTCTGGCACATGGTTGCCTGTGAGGTGGCAACCCTGCACTGGGTCTCTGCCAGCGCTTGCACAGAATGCACCAGGCCTTGGACATGTTGATCCATAGCCAAAACCGTCGCCCCCAATGCCTCCACCTCGGATGCGACCCGTGCAGTGTTGGCCTGGGTGGCATGCATTGTTGGCACCACCTCCTGCTGCTGCTCACGGTTGCTCCAACTACACCTGCAGGTGCTGGATGCTCGTCGAGCATCCCCAGCTCTGCAATTGCATCTCTACAATTGATGGAATTGTCCATTCCAAAAGTCCAAAACCTGTCTGGGTGACAGCTAGTTCCCGGGGTTGACCTGCCCTCCGACTGTCCGCCCCCTCGGGAATTCCTATCTCTACCTACTGTATTGGATCAGCTGTGTGGTGCACACCAGAGAGTGTCCCTGGAGCCTCTTCACTGAAGTGCCTAACCGAGGTGAGTGTCTCTGGGATGGTGGAGGGTGATGGAGACAGCTGTGAGTGTCTCCTGAGTCTCGGGCGGAGGGCTGCCATCCGAGCTGCTCTCATCGCTGTTCGGCACACAGGGGGGCTCCGGCTGTGGCAGTGGCTGGTGGTGCCAGATGGATCGGCCCCATCACCAGCAGGTCCTACAAGACACAAAACAAGATGCATGATTAAACCGAGGGCTGGGGGGCAGGGTTGTACGTGTGTGGTGGGAGTGCGGGGTGGTGAGAGTGGGGGTGGTGTAGATTGAGGGCGGTGTGGGGGTGATGTTGGGTGGTGTGGGGGTGAGGGTGGTGTTGTTGGGGTGAGGGTGGTGTTGGGGCTGAGGGTCGGATCGAGGGTGGTGTGGGGATGAGGGTAGTGTGGGGGTGAGGGCGGTGTTGGGGGTGGGGGGGGTTAACACATGTTGGGGACCGCAACTAAGTGGGTTCTCTCTTCCTCGCCTGCGGCCGAAATCCACCTCGGCCACCTCCCTTTCCTCTGGGCTGCCCACCTTGTCCAGGGCCCTCTGATCAGCCACAATGAGGGGCCACAGGTCGGTGGTTCCCCTCCAATCTTTTCCCGCTCCCGGCGGTTGTGCGCAGCCTTTTCCTGAAGCGGGGGGGACTGAAAACAACAATGTTAGGCAGTCCCACGCATGCAACACAGGGGGTGGGTAGCTGGTGGCCTCACTGGCCAGGGCACAGGCCATGGTGGCCGGTATGGGTACTGGCATATGGCACAGGGTAGGCATTCGCCCACCCTCTGGGTAGGAGCAGGGTTGGGTTACATGGAACGTGGGTTAGTGTAAGGGGCACAATGCTGCCTACTCACCCTCGTTGCCCTGAGGTCGTGCAGTTTTTTGCACCAGTGCTGGCCGGTCCAGATGACGTTGTCCATGGCGCTGACCGCTCTGCCACCTGCGGTCAGGCACGGTGAAGGCGGTGACTGACAGCTCCTTCCCGGGCCGGAGTACAGTGTCATCCTTCTCTCCTCCACGGTGTCCAGGAGGGTCTCCAGCTCTGTGTCCGTTTAGCTTGGGGCTGCTCTCCTCACTGCCATCTTGTTGGCTGGGATGGTGTGTGTGGGGAGTGCAGTGTGTATATGCGGCTGCAACTTGTCAGCCTCCTGAGTGTCAATCTCGAAATTGGCAAATCCAGCACTGTTTCTCATTGGAATCGATTGTGTTCCATGTGGCGCTGGTGCTAGCCCCTTAACCATAGCAGAATCGGTCCTGGTGTGCCGCTGGGTTTGCTGTCGTGAAAGTGCACAAATTCTTCGCCGGCATCAACACTAAGTCTCAGAGACAGAGAATCCACCCCATAATGTTTACTTTTAAAAATAAAACATGGAGGAACAGAGACGGGGACCGCTAATTAGATTTAACAACAAGAAACAAATATTTATTAAACACAAAAAAAATCCGATTATAAAACAATACTTGTTGATCTCCCAACGCCCCCCCCACCCCCCACCCCCACCGCCTGCCCCCCCCCCCCCCACCCCCCCACCCCCCCACCCCCCTCCCCTACTCCCCTCCTCCGCACCCTGATCTTCACAATCACACACAGGTTTCAGGATGAACACGGATTACAAAATACATTTTAATCTACATTGGTCTCATTAACACAAAGTCTCTTTTAAGCACACAAGATGACTGTGGACAAATACACTCTCCACTCTGAACCCCAAGTGAATGTCTGTGGATGTCACCTCAGAATCCCCCCCAGATGTCAAGACACATGAGAGTTTCCAAATACCACTCCCAAAAACACACTTTAAAACCTTGTTGCATAATTATGCTTTCTCTTAAAGTTTTTTCAAACGTCGCTTTTAAACAAAACTTCCACTCCACTTTTATCAGCAAATCCAGTCCAAGATTTTACACTAACTCTTTTAGGATTTATTCACCTTGACTGTTGTCAATTGCTTTTTTTCTCGATTCCCAGATTGTGTTAAAATAGCATGAGATGTGTGATTACCTTTGAAGGCTGCTGCCCCACTTTAAATCTGGTTACTGCAATTGTCTCTTTAACTTAGACCACATTGTTTATTCTTCCTTGAATTCTTCTGAACAACACCTTGGTCTCTGTTCACGTAATTCCAGTCATCTTAAAAATTATTTCTGTCCCAATTCCCTGGCTAGCTGGACTGTAACTTGTACTTTAGGAAGTCTGCCTCTTTGCAGCTCCCGGCTTTTCCAGTAATTCTTCTGGCAGAGCTGAGGGATGTTCACTCCATGAGGTCTGCCCACCAATTAGCTAAACTAAAAATTAAACGTTTCTCTACCATCAAGGCCCAAGGTGCTAAGCAACACCCACATGTGTATGCCTTTTATTTATTTCACACAGTAGCCCTCTCTAAGCACAGTAGAAATACAGTTGGAACTGAACCAATCCCCACACATACAAACACCTTTGTCCAGCATGAATCTAACCATAGGTTTTACCCTTCCAGTCACAGAAACATTAAATTAAACACACTTAAAACTATACCTTATTTCTAATGTTTACCAATACAAATCTAATTCCCTTAAAACTACCTTTGTTTTCCGAACAAAAGTTTCACATTTTTTGGAAGGTACAAAATTGCGCAGTTCAGGTTTTCCTGAGCTCACACAAAAATCTGGCCCACTGTAATGTCTATTAGCTCAAACCCATTTATTTCTATCTGTGGTATTAATTCATCTACTTTGTTGTGAATGATTCACGTATTCAGATATGATGCCTTTACCTTCAACTTTGTTTAGTTTTTAATACCTTATTAACTTTGGTAAGTTGTCTGGCTCTTCTGGCCTGCTCTGCTTTGTTACACAAATTCTTAATCTGCTGTACAGCCTTGACATTTCTCTTTTTGATTTCATTTTTATTCTTTCCTAAACTTCATCAGACTTATGTCATTTTCAGCAAAGCTCTCTCTATCTTACTAGTTTAAAGTGATATTGGAAGCTCCGTTTAGCTTTTCCACTGAGACACTGCCGTCCCAATCTGGTTCAGTGGTATAGCTCCTTCTTGTTCTAATACTGGTATCAGTGTCCCAAGAAATGCATTCCCCGAGGCTAGGGTGAAGACTGGTGATTGGGGCTAGTGAGAGATATTGGCAATTGGCTGGGACAAGTCACAGTCTTCCATGTCTCTGTGGGCACTTGCACCAACAATCTGCCTCCCATTTCCCATTAGGTATGAAAACATTCCTGCCACCAGAACTTTATTTTATTCTTTCATGGAATGTGGGTGTCACTGTCTGGATCAGCATTTATTGTCCAACCGTAATTGCCCTTGAAAGGGCAGTTAAGAGTCAACCACATTGCTGTGGATTTGGAGTCACATGTAGGCCAGACCAGGTAAGGATGGCAGATTTCCTTCCCTAAAGGACATTAGATGAAGGTTTTCTTTTGTTATGGACGGGAGCAGGGTTCATTTGAACAACACTAATTTCTCCTCGCACCACTTGTCCATAAGCAGAAAGGTGTTTTGACTTGCTTCCCCCTTTACAAGCAGTGGTGTATTTCCCAACCACTCCGGTTTGGTGTGATCCAATTTCTATTAATAACTCCACAGCAAACTTGAGATAGGATGAACTCAAAGAATTCATTTATTTTCACACACTCAAACATGGGAGGAGGATCACAACTTTGCCCTCTTTGCATTCATATAGTAAAGAGAGATAAAAGACAGATTTGCACTGCAGAGACCACTTGCATCCAGAGCCCAGGATCAAAGTCCAATGAGGTATTCCTTCACGGAGGTCAGCAGGTTGAAAAGCAATACAATATCATTCACTTTTCCAGTGGAGTTGACTTCACACAAAGAGATAGGCATGCAGAGGTGAATCAGTCATGTAACCAAGGGACAGAGGTTCCAGCCAAAGCAATGCAGATGAAACCAGGGGTTCAATCTGGGTAGAGTTCCTTTTCTGTGAGGCTGCTTGTAGGACGGTAAACAGTAGATTGAATTTACAGTTCAGCACTAATATAACTGATTTCACCAGCTAGAGGTTCATGTCACATGCCTCCATCCTCTCCACATTGTCTTTGACAAGGGATGTGTATCCCTTATCTGGGTCCCAAAGATGGTTATACACCCCAACCTTAAGAATTGAAAACTTGAAAGGGAGGTTGTGGTACCCTTTTTCCTAGCAGACAAGTTGACTCAGGTTGGCCAATATGGATTATGAAAATGTAGATGGTATTTGTATAGCTCTCTCACAATTTGGTCTGTAAAGCCCACGGGGGGGGCGGGGGGGGGGGGGGGGGGGGGGTCATTACTGTCTCTTCAGGAATAACGAGGTGCAAGCTTCTTTGATACGGCCAGCTAGCTCTTTTTGTCCGAGGGTCAAAGACAGGCAAACAGTCAAAGAGAGGAGCAATTCTCCAGCCCTGCTTGCGCAGGCGAAATTCGCGTTGTGGCCAGAGACTCTCACGAGAGAGCCATAACACAAATTGCCTGGGGAGAACTCATTCTCCCGCCCCTGGCCAGTGATGTGATCTGGTCCATGCCCAGATTAGCTTATTTAAAACTTCATTTAATATGCAGGATCTGTGTTAAGACAGATTCAACTGGCTCCTGGAATTCACCCACCTGCCGGAATCTCATTGCGCTGGCAAAAATCACTATGTGATGACCACGTCGGGGGACTGGAGGCCATTGTAGCTCTGGGTCATCTTGGACATGGCTGGGCCATGCCCACCTAACCTGCACATCTTTAGACTGTGGGAGAAAACCGGAGCACCCGGAATAAACCCACGCAGACACGGGAAGAATGTGCAGACTCCGCACAGACAGTGACCCAAGCCGAGAATCGAACCAGGGGCCCTGGAGCTGTGAAGCAACTGTGCTAACCACTCTATTACTGTGATGCACAATGTAGTTACATTGTGTACCTTGTGTTGCCTATTATGTATATTCCTTTTATTTCCTTTTCTTTTCATGTACTGAATGATCTGTTGAGCTGCTCACAGGCAAATACTTTTCATTGTACCTCGGTACACGTGACAATAAACAAATCCAATCCAATCCAGAATCACGTCGAACCACCTGGTGGGAATTGCAGCATATTTTCCGCCAAGCCCACCCTTAGGAACATTTTGGGAGAATTTTGCCCATAGTTTCAGCTATTGGTCTTCGTCTAGTTTAAAAAAAATACTAATAGCATGAAGATATCTATATATATATTTATAAAAATAGACAATGTGGGGTCTTGGCTCCCTCACACGTGTCTTGTGACAGCACACCTTACTGAACAGAATTTCAAAGTGGTTTTAATTTCAGAGGCCTCACAATTTTCTGCAGCTCTGAGGGAGGTAGTGCAGCAAGGAAACGTTTGAGTTGCATCAACTACTGTATAACCTGCCTCACAATATAAATGGGACAATCTGCAAATCACTGAATCCTAAAGTTAGATTGGAGAACTGCACAAAGATTCAGTTCTAAAATATAAAGGAACCATTAATTTTATTCAGCGCCTGTTTTTTGGTTGAATATTGTAAAATATTCTATATGGAATAGTTTATTGTTATTTTATATGTGAATTTGTTATACAATCAGAATTATTGCACTAAACTGATCACAGGTCATTTTTAAGTCTATTTCTGAAAATAGCTGGCATTTGATTAACAGTTTAAGAATAGCCTACTTGTCACTTACAGCTTAGGGCATGATAGAAGGTCTATGTTTAAGGTGTCTAATAACGGTTATTAATTACAGTTTCATTTCCATCGCTTCTGACTTGATGTGGTTGTCGTCTCGGAAAGTCTGATCACCAGTACAGATCGCTAATTAAAGGGTTTACTTTTACCTCATTAGTACAGCGCTGCAACAGAACTTCTTTTTAAGGATATCATTTCAATTGTTTATCTACGTATCTACTCAAACAACAGTCGGGAATTTATATTTCAGTTATATAGGCATTGGTGAGACCACATCTGGAATACCGTGTACAGTATTGGTCACCTTATTTAAGGAAGGATGTAAATGTGTTGGAAGCAGCTCAGAGAGGGTTTACTGGACCAATACCTGGATTGGGCAGGGTATCTTATGAGGAAAGGTTGGACAGGCTAGGCTTGCATTCACTAGAGTTTAGAAATGTAAAAGACAACTTGATGAAACGTGTCAGATCCTAACGGGTCTTGACATGGTCAATGTGGAGAGGATGTTTCCTCTTGTGGGTGAATCTAGTACAAGGGGCCACTGTTTAAAAATAAGGGATTGCTCATTTAGGACAGAGATGAGGAGAATTTTTTTCCCCCGAAGATCATGATTCTCTGGAACTCTCTTTCTCGAAAAGCAGTGGAAGCAAAGTTTTTGGATATTTTTAAGGAATAACTAGATATATTCCTGGTGAACAAGGGGGTGAAAAGCTATTGGGGGTAGGTGTGAATGTGGAGTTACGGTTACAATCAGATCAGCCATGATCTTATTGAATGACGGAGCAGGTTCAAAGAGCTGCGTGGCCTACTCCTGCTCCTAGATTGTATGTTTGTAACAATAATTAAGGGGCATCATGATGAGTAAAATATGTTAATTCATTCAGCAAATATGCTGAGATAAGTACACTTTCGAACAAAGCCCTACAGTTATCTGATCTCAACGGATAGAACTATTTAAAAATCATGAACAACAAACTTCTGCCTCAATCGTTTCATGATAGCTGGTGGATTTTCTGTTATACATCGTTCAAAAAATGGTTTTAAAAAATAATCTCAGATTTTCACAAAATATTCTATTCTTGTGGTTGTAACTACTTCATGCCACTATGATGGTCGGGTCATAAAGAATGTAGGAGCTTATGCAGAGAATAGCAATTGTAATCTTCTCTTTAGTAAAGCATACAATTACTAAAAGCTGCCTAGGCTCCTTGATATGTAACCTAAATCTACCTTTGATTAGAGACCTTAGTATTCAGGAGAACATCAATGTGGTAACTGTCAGTCCACTGCTGTCTATGCTCAACCAGGAATGGATGACTACTATTTGTTGTATTACAAGAATAAAATCCCTACCAGTGCTATTTGACAATGATTCGTGATGCTGGAGAAAAAATGTAAAATTGTGTCATCTCCATTTCTTTTCTTAATAAAAAGCCTGTCCAGATTCAGTTTGCCTCAAAACCACAATGTTAGTGCAGCCCACTTGTGCATCGAGATGGAAAGTGCATTTCCAGACCTAATTTTTAGCTCCAAAATAAGGAAAAGTTCTATCTCTTTTTCTTAAATTCTTGGGACAATTTTGGTGCTGATTCACTTGGTGATATTGTATTTATACGGGAGCAGGTAATGTACAGTAAGAAGTTCAACGGTAAAATGTCCTGGTTTTGGGTGGGTTTGCGGAATGTTTTACGACAGCCGTGTTGGTGAGATCTCAGCCCATATGAGCCAAAACTATATGCCAAAAATGAGCCCCCACAAGATTCTTGTCATTACTGGCTCCCTCGCCATCTGATTCACCTGGCTCGCGCCTCCGCGTCTTGCCACTAATAAGGGAGCTGCTTTTAAACACTCTCTCACCACTCACTCCCAGTCAGCATACAAGCATGGTAGCACGCAGACCTGCTCCTCGCATTAGGGATAGCGACCTGGCCAGATTTCACAACGCTATAGATGAGAGGTGGGCCACCCTGTTAACCCGAGAGGACCAGCTGGAGGATCAGCAATGCCGCCTGGGAGGCAGCGGCAGCAGCTGTCAGTGCGGGCAGCATGACCAGGAGGACCGCCATACAATGTCCGAAGAAGACCAATGACCTCCACCGAGCTGCAAGGGTAAGTTACTACCTCTCTCCTGGCATCAGTTCCACCTGCCACCCTCAAATTCCCAAATCCCCCCACAAATCACTGGCTGACATAATAAATAAATAAATAAACATCTTGCACCCTCTCCAGATCCAATCTTTGTGCCTGTTCCTTGGAACCCCCTGGCACCCACCAGCAGAACCCCTTCATGACCTTGTGCGGTGCCCACTCATGCCACCTGCTATAGACCTCACTGACCCATCAAGCATAAGGTTCACAATGTCCTCTCTTTGAACCCACAGGAGTAGATATCCCATAATAAGAGGCAAAGGGTCAAGACGGGTGGGCGGTGTACCAGAAATACAAATCATCACCCTCTATGAGAAACACACCCTGGAACTCAAAGGGTTGCCTGAGGAGGAAGCAGTCACTGACATATAGGGGCCGGGTGCAGGTGGAAGGTGGTATAGGTGGATGCCCAGGCACACAGAGCATCCTTAACCTCCCGGATGCACCTGTGGTCAGAAGCTTGTGATGTGCAACACAGGTTCCTGTTTGAGCCCTGGAATGATCCAGTGGCAGAAAGGTTCATGGCTGCAATGACCCTCACAGCCACCAGGAGCAGTTGTCCTCCTCCTCCATGGGGTGCCAAGTCCTTGAGGACATGGCACAGGTGCCGCACTGTCTTTCTGCTGAGATGCAGTCTTCTGCAGCACGTAGTCAGCTCATTGAATAACCAACAACGCCTGTACACCTTAGGCCGTCAGTGGCCTCCCCTTCTGGGTCCCTCCTCAGCCTGATGGGCGACTGGGTCTTTAGGGTGTATGGTGGGCCCCTTCATATGAGGTGTCGCCTCCAGCCTGTGTTGGCCTTGTTGATGTCTTCAGCATCTGCCCGCCTTAGCTGCCACAAGCACAGCGGGATTGATTCCAGCATTTGTCATTATATCTGTAAGGAATTGGAGGAGGAGATAGACCGGCATTTAGTTAGAACTTCCACCCCAGGACCCTGAAATCCCCTAATTCTCCCCCACCCTTAGTGTCCCGCCTTCTCTCAGAGCACCATCCAGCGAGCCAGTTATGCTGGCAAACCTTGCTCTGCACACTCACCCCCGGCCACATCAGGAGCCCCCAGACCCCAGGCATCTTCTGGGAAGATTAGGGACACGGTGCTCAGCTGCTCGCCACTCATCCACATACTTACGCTTTGGTCACGAGACGATCCCCAGTGCTGAAGCCCTGTTCTTTTGTGTTTGATTGTTGGCAGCTGCCTTTATGATGCCGATGCTCCTGGAGTACAGGCACAGTGTTCAGGCATCAAAGGTTGTTGGATATGCAGTGCACTGATCATCCTCAGTGACATGGCACCTGTGCCTACGAGGAGGAACTTGAGAGTTCAGGAGCGTGAAGTGCTCCCACAACTAACAAGGCCAACGCCTCACTTGAAATAGCCTTCAGCTGTGAAGCTAGAGGCTGCTCACAGTCAAAGGGAGTGAAATTGAATTTCAGGATAGAAGCCCCAGCAGGGCTCTGTCCTGGAAGTGTTTGGTAGGACAGGCAGGCTGCAGCTGTGGTTGCCCCAGTTGTGGGTCTCCACAATATTTAAAGATAACTTGAGCGCCTCAACATCCAGCCCAGGGGCGACCCCCGGCCTGGAATGCTTCAGCACCTCCCCCCCCCCGACCAAGCCCAAATTCCCTGAAGCCCGTTCCCCCTGAGCACTGGGCCCACAGCTCCGGTGCCCTTGAGCTGCATGCCAGTAAATGGAAATGGCTACTCACCTCCTCACTTCCCCGATTACTGTGAGCAGCCATCATGCCAGTCTCATGATTTTGTAAAGGAGTAATAAACGATGCCCCTGAGATTTCTTGCTGGGGAGTCGGGTAATTCCCGGGAGGCCGTTGCATATCGTTAATGAGATGAAATGAAAGCAAATGAGGGTTACTGATACTCTCACCATTATTGGGTGTGATCTGGAACTTGCAATCGGGTTCAGGTCGGATGAATTGCAAAATGGTTCGCGTCCAGAGTGAATTTCGATTTTGGCCTTTTGCACTATTTTCCCAGCACGTCTGGATCGGCACCGGGTGCAACGCGGTGGTTGAATCATACCCTTTGTACCTTGAAGTATGACTGCTGTGTCAGAGGAGATAAAAATAACTTTTTTTCCCACAGAATAGATACATGTGGGTAGATTCTTAACTGGTTCCTTTGGCAACCCCTGTTTCAGGCCCATGTAGCTAGTTGAAAATATGCCCCATGGTAAGCTTTCAGCAAAAACACCAAGAGAAACATCAGCCAGAATTTTACACACCACCACCAACCAGGGTGGTGGGGGGGTGGGTGGGCATGAAATTGCAGGGTCAGGATTCCTTCCAGGTCCTCACCGCGTCAAAGACACTGGGGCGGGCTAGGCCTCGGAAGGGAAGTCTACCATGGTCCCAATTGAGACCCTTAAGTAGCCAACTGTTGGTCACTTAAGGGCCGTTTCCCACCCAGCCTTCATTTTTAGGCAGGCGGGAGGATTGAACTTGTGTGGGGGATGGCCAAAATTAACCGGATCACATTTCGGGTGGGAAGGCTGGGGTGCCTCCATCACAACCCCATTCTGAAGTCTGGCACCACCCCCAGCTCTGAAGGCTCGAGTGGCCTCTGGATGTTCCTCTCCCCCAGGTCTACATAGAACATAGAACAGTACAGGCCCTTCAGCCCACGATGTTGTGCCGACCATTTATCCTAATCTAAGATCAACCTAACCTACACCCCTTCAATTTACTACTGTCCATGTGCCTATCTAAGAGTCGCTTAAATGTCCCGAATGACTCTGACTCCACCACCTCTGCTGGCAGTGCATTCCACACACCCACCACTCTCTGTGTAAAGAACCTACCTCCGACATCTCCCCTATACCTTCCCCCAATCACCTTAAAATTATGTCCCCGCGTGACAGTCATTTCCACCCTGGGGAAAAGTCTCTGGCTATCCACTCTATCCATGCCTCTCATCACCTTGTACACCTCTATCAAGTCACCTCTATGCCTTCTTCGCTCCAGTGAGAAAAGCCCTAGCTCCCTCAGCCATTCTTTATAAGACATGCCCTCCAGTCCAGGCAGCAACCTGGTAAATCTTCTCTGTACCCCCTCCAAAGCATCCACATCCTTCCTATAATGAGGCAACCAGAACTGGACACAATATTCCAAGTGTTGGCTAACTAGAGTTTTATAAAGCTGCAACAAAACCTCGCGGCTCTTAAATTCAATCCCCATGTTAATGAAAGCCAACACACCATATGCCTTCTTAACAACTCTATAAACCTGGGTGGCAACTTTGAGGGATCTATGTATGTGGACCCCAAGATCCCTCTGTTCCTCCACACTTCCAAGAATCCTACCTTTAACCCTGTATTCAGCATTCAAATTCAACCTTTCAAAATGAATCACTTCACATTTATCAAGGTTAAACTCCATCTGCCACTTCTCAGCCCAGTTCTGCATCCTGTCAATGTCCTGTTGTAACCTACAACATCCCTCAACACTATCTGCAACTCCCCTAACCTTCGTGTCATCGGCAAACATATTAACGCACCCTTCCACTTCCTCATCGAAGTCATTTATAAAAACCGCAAAGAGCAGAGGTGTGACCTTGCGGGACACTATTGGTCACCGACCTTCAGGCGGAATACTTTCCATCCACTACCACTCGCTGTCTTCTTTCAGCCAGCCAATTCGGTATCCAGACAGCCAAGTTTCTCTGTATCCCATGCCCCCGAACTTTCTGAATGAGCCTACCTATCAGAGAATTGCTGGGGGCTGGCGTGAATCCCGCCCCCGCTGGTTGCCGAAGTCTCCGGCACCGGATATTTGGCGGGGGCGGGAATCACGCCACGCCGGTTGGCGGGCCACCCCGCTCGATTCTCCGGCCCGGATAGGCCGAAGTCCCGCCGCTAAAATGCCTGTCCCGCCGGCGGAAATTAAATCACCTACCTTACAGGCGGGACAAGGCAGCACGGGCGGGCTCCGGGGTCCTGGGGGGGTCGCGGGGCGATCTGGCCCCGGGGGGTGCCCCCACGGTGGCCTGGCCCGCGATCGGGGCCCACCGCATGCACCGCCCGGAGATGTCATTTCCGCGCCAGCTGGCGGGGCACCAAAGGCCTTTTCCGCCAGCTGGCGGGGCGGAAATTCGTCCGCCGCCGACCTAGCCCCTCAATGTTGGGGCTCGGCCCCCAAAGATGCGGAGCATTCCGCACCTTTGGGGCGGCACGATGCCCATCTGATTTGCGCCGTTTTGGGCGCCAGTCGGCGGACAGCGCGCCGTTTCCGGAGAATTTCGCCCCCTATCTCTCAGAATCCTTTCCAATATTTGCTCACCACAGACGTAAGACTGATGGGTCTGTAACTCCTAGGGATTTCCCCATTCCATTTCTTGAACAGGGGAACAATATTCGCCTCCCTCCAATCATCCGGTACTACTCCAGTAGAGAGTGAGGACGCAAAGATCATCGCCAACGGCGCAGCAATCTCCTCCCTCGCTTCCCGTAGTAACCTTGGGTATATCCCGTCAGGCCCAGGGGACTTATCTATCCTGATGCTTTTCAAAATTTCCAGCACATCCTCCTTCTTAATATCAACTTGTTCGAGTCTATTAACTTGGTTCACACTGTTCTCATGAGCAACAAGGTCCCTCTCTCTAGTGAATACTGAAGCAAAGTATTCATTTAGGGCCTCCCGCATGTCCTCAGACTCTAGGCACAAGTTCCCTCCACTATCCCTGATCGGCCCTACTCTCACTCTGATCGTCCTTTTATTTCTCACATAAGTGTAGGATGCCTTGGGTTTTCACTAATCCTTCCCGCCACGGCTTTTTCATGCCCTCTTCTAGCTCTCCTCAGTCCATTTTTGAGTTCCTGGCTCCCTTGTAACCCTCTAGAGACGAGTCAGATCCTTGCTTCCTGAACCTTACTTAAGCTTCCTTCTTCCTCTTGACTAGAAGCTCCACTTCTCTTGTCATCCAAGGCTCCTTCACCTTACCATTCTTTCCTCGTCTCAGTGGGACAAAACTATTCAGCACTCGCAGAAAATGCTCCTTAAACAATCCCCACATTACTGTTGTGCATTTCCCCAAGAACAATTGTTCCCACTTTATGCTCCTCAGCTCCTGTCTAATAGCAGTGTAATTTCCCTTCCCCCAATTAAATACCTTCCCATACTGTCTGTTCCTATCCCTCTCTATGACTATGGTAAAGGTCAAGGAGTTGCAGTTACTGTCACCAAAATGCTCTCCCACCGAGACATCTGACACATGGCCTTGTTCGTTGCCGAGCACCAAGTCCAATATGGCGTCCCCCCTAGTCGGCATATCTACATATCGAGTCAGGAATCCTTCCTGTACACACCTGACAAAATCTGCTCCATCCAAACCTTTTGCACTAAGGAGGTTCCAGTCAATATTAGGGAAGTTGGAGTCACCCAAGATCTGACACCCAATCTGTTCCTCCATCTCTCTGTTGCTATTGGGGGCTCTACAGAAAACTCCCAATAAAGTGACTGCTCCTTTCTTGTTTCTGACTTCCACCCATACTGACTCAGTAGACAAACCCTCCATAACTACCTCCTTTTCTGCAGCTGTGGTGCACTCCCGAATTAACAGTGCCACTCCCCCTCCTCTCTTACCTCCCTCCCTATTCTTCTGAAAACATCGAAACCCCAGAACACCTAACAACCATTCCTGCCCGTGTGAAATCAGTGTCTCCGTAATGGCCACAACATCGTAGTTCCAAGTACTGATCCGTGATCTAAGTTCATCTCCCTTATTCCTGACACTCCTTGCATTGAAACAGACACACTTTAACCCATTCCACTGAGTGCAACTTTGCCCTATCAACTGTCTATCCCTCCTCATAGACTTGCTGCATACTATTTCTGCCTGTTCAACAGCTACACTATCCTCTGATCCATAGCTCTACTTCCCATCCCCCAGCCAAACTAGTTTAAACCCTCCTGTAGAGCTCTAGCAAACCTCTCACCCAGGATATTGGTGCCCCTCCAGTTTAGGTGCAATCTGTCCTTCATGTTCAGGTCCCACCTTCCCCAGAAGATATGCCAATGATCCACATATCTGAAGCCTTCCCTCCTGCACCAGCCCTGTAGCCACGTGTTCAGCTGCACTCGCTCTCTGTTCCTTGCCTCACTTGCACGTGGCACCGGTAGCTATCCTGAGATTACTGCTCTGCTTGTCCTGCTCTTTAGCTTCCAACCAACTCCCTGAAATCACTTTTTAGATCCTCATCCCTTTTCTTAGCTATATCGTTGGTGCCTATGTGCACCATGACTTCTGGTTGCTCCCCCTCCTCCTTAAGATCCTGTAGACTCGATCCGAGACATCCCTGGCCCTGGCACCCGGGAGACAACATACCTTCCGGGAGTCTCGCTCGCGACCACAGAATTTCCTATCTATTCCCCTAACCATTGAGTATCCTATCATTATTGCTTTTCTATTCTCCCCCCTTCCCTTCTTAGCCACAGAGCCAGGCTCAGTGCCAGAGACCTGGCCGCTAGGGCCTTCCCCCGGTAGGTCATCCCCCTCAACAGCATCCAAAACGGTATACTTGTTTTGAAGAGATTTGGCCATGAGGGATCCCTGCACTGTCTGCCCATTTGTTTTCCTTCCCCTGACTGTAACCCAGCTACTCGTCTTCTGTAACTTGGGTGTGGCTACCTCCCTGTAACTCTTCTCTATCACCCCCTCTGCCTCCCAGATGATCCGAAGTTCACCCAGATCCAGTTCTCTAACACGGTCTCCGAGGAACTGGGGTTGGGTGCACTTCCCGCAGGTATAGTCAGCGGGGACACCGGTGGTATCCCTCGCCACCCACATCCTACAGGAGGAGCATGCAACTGCCCTAGCCTCCATCCCCTCTGATCTTACAGAATGTAGCTGCCTGTGGACCAACTGGAACTCCGCCCTCCGACTCTGCTCCCAGTCAGCTGCACTCTCTGTAAATTTCCGGCTGCCTTCAGGCTCTTTGAGGAAATGTAGGAAATGAAATGAAAGGAACACCTTGCTCCCTCCTCACCCAACTCCCTCAGTCACCAAACTCTCACTACAGCACTCAAATGCACCCAAATTCAGCACTCACTGCAAACAAAATCTGCACTGTAAGCTGGCTCACCTTTATACTGTGACTCTAGCCTCTGAAAACTGGCCTTATCCAATTAACTAATTAACAAGCTCCAGCTGCAAGCAGAACCTCTGTTTAAAGCTGATTGAAAACTCACCTTCTTATGATTATATGATTTTGTATTCTATGCATAACGATGATTCCTTTGTGAGCGAGAACGTGGATCATTACCAGAGAATACTGCTGGTAGACATTGTATGTGTGTGTGCAGGTGTGTGCGTGCAGTCTGATGTGTATGCGTGTGTGTGTGGTGAGGTGTGTGCATGTGTGAGGTGAGCTACGTGCAGTGTGATGTGGTGTGTGCTTGTGTGAGGTGAGGTGTGCGTCTGGTGTGTGCAATGAGGTGTGTGCAGTGTGCATGTGTGTGTGTAGCATGTGCAGTGAGGTGTGTGATGAGATTTTGTGTGTGGTGAGGTGAGGTGTGTGCGGCGAGGTGTGTGATGTTTGCGTGTGTGTGTGGTGAAGTGTGTGCAGTGTGTGCGGCGAGGTGTATGTGTAGTGAGGTAGGTGTGGTGAGGTGTGTGCAGTGTGCGTGTGTGGTAAGGTGTGTATGTGCTGTATGTCTGGTGTGTGTGAGGTATGTGTGTTGTGGTGTATGTGTTGTGGGTGTGCGTTGTGCGTGTGAGGTGTGTGTGGTATATGTGTTGTGTGTGTGAGGTGTGTGTGGTGTATGTGTTGTGGTGTGTGTGTGGTGAGGGGTGTGTGTGATGTATGTGTGGTGTATTTGATGTGGTGTGTGGTGCATGTGTTGCAGTGTGTGTTGTCTGTGTGTGGGGAGGTGTGGGTGTGGTGTATGTGTGGTAAGGTGTGTGTTGTGGTATGTGTTATGGTGTGTGTTGTGAGAGTGGTGTGGTGTATGTGTTGTGATGTGCATGTGTGGGTGTGTGTAGGACGAAATTAACTTTCTAATGTTTTGCTTCAATACCTTTGTGATTCAGGCAGTATTTTCAGATATATTACTGAAGATTTATTTGGGAGTAGTTGCCTGACTTCTGACGCTGAGTAGGCTGAGCAGGGTCTATGATAGGGAAGTTATACTCTATAGGGAGAAAAAACTTGATGGCTGAAGTGTGATTTCTTTATTCCATCTACCCTTTCAAATGTAACTATTCTAAAGATTGTATACAGATCAAATGAACATGTGTGCGCATTATGAAATCAGTGCAAGGACCTCCAAATTACAACAAATGTAAAACCAGTCATTTTGTACGTTCCTGGCATGGAGCCTTGCCCTCCAGGAATGCATATCAAACAATTGCTTGCATGCCATGGGCAGCAAACCGTGGGCTATGTGCAAGCAGAAAATGTCCTCGTAGGAGAGGTTCAGAGCCAGCAAGGCACTAATAGAAAATCAATCCATTTAACTTCATTGTCAAAGCGCCTGATAATTCATTCCTGCTTTGATCAGTTTTCATTGGAGTGAACTATAATTCAATTGCCAACACCCTAACAATAACATCCGAAAAAAGCATAAATGAATCCTCATGGGATGTACACCATCAATGTTGAATGTAGAGTTCTGAAAACAGTGCCTTATTATCACATTCAGGTTGATGTTAAACACTTTCAGACACACATCAATTTAAATGTGTCACTATCAAGCAGCAGTCAACACTTCTGGTAGGCAAATCGTTAACTGGAATTTGCAGATATTATGATATTTCTGCTTGTTGCAAACTCAGATTTTAAAGAACTTAATTAATCATTGAATTAAATGTCTAATTACTTTTGAAACATTTTACACTCTTCCAATATCAAAAATGTAAATTTCACTGACTGGGGACCACGAAGTTCATTCCTCACCGTGCTTAGAGCAAAATGTAGCCAGTGGTGTACCTTGGGTCATCTGGCAGGGGCGCAATCAAGCGGGGATAAAAAGAGTCCCGTTCTGCGTGGGATTAGCGGTGCTTGAAGCACTGGGAACGACCACGGCCGGCGGGGAACAGCCTGCCAAGGCCACACTCAAGTCACATTTCTTCCACTGAGGAGCTCCAGTGCAGGGCCAATCTCTCGACGCCCCGACACCCCAACTCACCTGTTGGGGGGGCGTGGTCCTTGAGCGCGCCACCGCCCGCACCCCACCTTACATGGGCAGGACATTCCCAGGCCCGATCTCCGGCATGGGCAGAATGTAAGCTGGGCAACTTGGCACTGCCAGCCTGGCACCCTGGCAGTTTGTGGGAACCAGTGCTAAACGGTACCCGGCTGGGGTCTCCTCGGCGAGTCCGGTTGATTCTGGGGGCTAGTTAGATCTGACATAGGCATAGTTAAGTGAGCAGTTAAGGGAGATCTGGGGCGAAATTCTCCCCCAACGGCGGGATGCCCGCCGACTGGCGCCAAAGACGGCGCCAATCAGACGGGCATCACGCCGGCCCAAAGGTGCGGAATGCTCCGCATCTTTGGTGGCCTAGCCCCAACATTGAGGGGCTAGGCCGACGCCGGAGGGATTTCCGCCCCGCCAGCTGGCGGAAATGGCGTTTGTTGCCCCGCCAGCTGGCGCGGAAATGCGGCGCATGCGCGAGAGCGTCAGCGGCCGCTGTCAGTTTCCCGCGCATGCGCAGTGGGGAGAGTCTCTTCTGCCTCCGCCATGGTGGAGGCCGTAGCGGAGGCGGAAGGGAAAGAGCGCCCCCTTGGCACAGGCCCGCCCGCAGATCGGTGGGCCCCGATCGCGGGCCAGGCCACCGTGGGGGCACCCCCCGGGGTCAGATCGTCCCGTGCCCCCCCCCAGGACCCCGGAGCCCGCCCACGCCGCCTGGCCCCGCCGGTAAATACCAGGTTTGATTTACGTCGGCGGGACAGGCAATTTCTGGGCGGGACTTCGGCCCATCCGGGCCGGAGAATCCAGCGGGGGGTCCCGCCAACCGGCGCGGCCCGATTCCCGCCCCCGCCCAATCTCCGGTACCGGAGACTTCGGCGGGGGCGGGGGCGGGATTCACAGCGGCCAACGGCCATTCTCCCACCCGGCGGGGGGTCGGAGAATGACGCCCCTGGGGCGCGATTTATCGGCCGTGTTCCGTCGCAATCGGGACAGGACACGGCAGGTAGATCCCGCGAGAGGTTTCTTCCGAGATCCCCGGCAGTCGTTATGCCCTGCAAGATCTAGCGAGATCTCACCAAACAGTGATCTGGATCCTGCCCACAGACCTGCATAGCTAAGTGAACTAAACTGCTCCTGTACCTCTGCCTGCACCAGATCTCACCGGCGCTTGGGATCTATTGGCCTCGCCGAGGAAACTCCAGCCAGGCACCGTTTAGCACTGGTTCCCAGAAATGGAAACCAGGCGAATCGGCACTTGGGAGATCTCCCAGGTGATTGGCTTCTGGGCAGAGTGGCACCCTGACTGCTGATTCTCCCTGGGCACTGTGGCATTGCCAGCCTGCCACCTTTGCAGTGCCAGTATAGCACCCTGAAGTGCCACCTGAGTTCCACTCTGGCACTGCCAGACTGTTCATGTGGCACTACCAGTCTGGCAGGGGCACTGCCGAGGTGCAAGTGCAAAAGGGGCATTTAGCCATGCCCCTCTTTAGATTGTGCCCCTCATTAGATCTCGCGGGTCGTAATGACAGCCGGGAATACCGGGCGAGGCCTCGCGCGGGATCTAATGGCTGTGTCCTGTCCCGATTCCAGAGGCATTCATCTCACTGCCACAATTGAGGTCCCTTTCTTAGACATTCCTAGTTAATGTTAAGGCCCTTAAATATGTATAGTAAGGAATATAATGATTGATGAAGTATCCCATCATAACATTTGTTGGTGATGGGAGAGGCAGCTCCAAGTGCTGCCAACTCCAAGATAAGTAATTATCAAAAAAAAGTTTAAACTCTTTTCTCTTGAAGCCCGGAGCAACATACATGCTGCTCTAACTCTACAGGAGTTATGGTTCTGTCTTCACCCTCTTGTTGCCTGCTCCAAACCCAAACATTGCACCTTCCTAATGGCTCCAACGGGGAGCTGGTTCAACATTGATATCTGCTCCTGCAAGTGTGTGGCCTGCACGGCAGTTATTGGTGAGGTACGAAAGATCAATTTCCAGTTCTGGCATGGGCTGGCCATGCAGCCCCCTCTCTGGGCCCGAAAATGAATCCAGACTAAGCCCTGGATGCCTTCATTCCCTGACCTCTGTGGACGTGATGGCTTTCAGTAGCACGTAGGTGGTTGTGATAGAGCCAGTCTTATCCAGCATGAGAACATTTCATAGTTAATCATAGTTAATCATAGAATTTACAGTGCAGAAGGAGGCCATTCGGCCCATCGAATTTGCACCGGCTCTTGGAAAGAGCACCCCACCCAAGGTCAACACCTCAATCCCCACAACCCAGTAACCCCACCCAACACTAAGGGCAATTTTGGACACTAAGGGCAATTGATCATGGCCAATCCACCTAACCTGCACATCTTTGGACTGTGGGAGGAAACCGGAGCACCCGGAGGAAACCCACGCACACACGGGGAGGACGTGCAGCCGCACAGACAGTGACCCAAGCCGGAATCGAACCTGGGACCCTGGAGCTGTGAAGCAATTGTGCTATCCACAAGGCTACCGTGCTGCCCTAAATTTGTTACAATAGTATGGCCTTAGTAATAATAATAATTAATAATTATTATTCAATTATTGAATATATCTTCAAGGTTGTTCGCTTTCACCTCAGAAGGTCATTTTACAAGTATTAAAGTACCAATAATAAATCTGTAATTTTATGTCTGTAGAAAAGATAGGTGGCCATTTGAAATACATCCTCCCTTGATATGACACACTTGTTTTACCATATATTTCAAATGCAGTATAATCTTGACTTCATTCCCACTTGTATTTTTCAATGCTTTGCAGCTCTCCAGTTGTCAATAGTTTTCTTTTTGCATTTACACATATTTACCAACTTTGTTTCTTGCTGTTCAGTGCAGGGGTTTGCTTATGATTAGTTTTAATTTACAAATTAAGTTACAAATTAATAATAATTTTGCTTTAGTCAGGGGAACATTTTATCGAATGTTGTACTATTTCTGAACAATTTAGAAATAGTACTATTTCAAACAATACTATTTTGGGGAATATTACATGCGCCTGGTTTAGTTCAAAGTACTCAGGTCTTTACTGTTAAATCAAGCTCACTTATCAAAGTGGCAGAATTGTAGATCTCCAAAGCGTTTAGTGCTCCCAGGGTATAGTTGTGTACAAGTGAAGCACATATTGAGAATTCAATCTCAGTGGTCAGCAAAGTTCCCTCTCAGCTGCATAGATGTTTGCAGCATGGAAACAGGCCCTTCGGCCCAGCTTGTCCATGCCGCCCAGTTTCTATCACTAAGCTAGTCCCATTTTCCCGCATTTGGCCCAAATCCCTCTATAGAGTCATAGATGTTTGTGCATGTGTGCGCGGTTATGCAGCAATTGGAAATGTGCCATGCAGTGAACAAATAGGCCATTCTCAAGCAATGTTCCATTCAGACATATGCAAGCACATTAATCTTAAAGGAACCAGGAATTGCAACAAGCTAGCTGTGCATAGCAAACAGAAATTGGAGGGGACATTCGTGGCCATCCCATCCAATACTTTAAATTTAATTATAACAGATGATAATACTGACCTTTGTGCCTGAATTTCTGAAATACCCTTCTCCATAAAGCTATGTGTTGAAAATGTTAAATGCCTATAATTTGGTATTTATGGGTATGATTTAATGGTCGTGTTGTGCTTAAGCGAGAGCGCGGCATGGCTATTAAATCTCGGGAAAAAGCTATTGCTAATATGGAATTAGCAACAGTAATTAAGTGAGCATTTCACACATCTCAAGTGGATCCCCGTGGCTGGGCGTGCCATGTGGCATGTGGGAGTTATTGCCTAGCATCCCAATCAGACTGTGATGCCTGAACACTTTGCCTGGACACTGCGGGAGGCAATACCACGGACGTTGCAGCCAACTTCTGAATCGCCAGGGGCTGGGCTCCAGCACAGGGGACATTTCTGCGACCAGAGGGTGGGTGTGTGAACCATGGAAGGGACCAGCGTCCGGTCCAGGTAATGTTACGTGCGGTTGTCTGGGGTACAGGGTCTGGAGTCCGGTGAACAGGGGCCCCCACTGCGGCCGGGGGTACGTGGGCAGGGAATGGCTGGGTGGGGATAGGGGGGGGGGGGGCGGTGGGGAGAGCAATAGGGGACTGGAGGGTTCCAGGGTAGAAGACACCGCTGGTTGTCAGTCTAACACCCCCTCACAATTTCTTACAGATATTAAACGGTATGGACGATATCTTGGACCCCGTGGAAGCTGCCCTAGTGGTGCTGGCGGCAGACCAGCCAGCCAGGCAGCGTAGAAGGTGGCAGCAGCAGCGTCGACAGAGGCTCGAGGCGGCGGCCCATGTGCAGGGCCTCGCCCCACACCCTGAGGACCCAGCTGCCCAACAGGCCAGGGAGGGACTCGGGGGACGTCCGCAACAGCCCAAGATGTACAGGTGTCGCTGGCCTATCGAACAAATGATGGACAGCGTGGCCATAGGAGGCTCCACCTCAACAAGGAGACAGTGCGGCCCCTGTGTCATGTCCTCAGGGATTTGGCACCATGTGGAGGAGGAGGAGGATACCCGCTCCTGGTGGCCGTCAAGGTCACCGCAGCCTTGAATCTCAACACCTCAGGATCATTCCAGGGTTCGAGTGGGGACTTGTGCGGCATCTCATGGATACCATGTTTGCCCAGGCAAAGAACTATATAAACTTTGACATAGACCAAGCCCGGGCAGGAGGATTCCCCACCATCATTAGATGCCCCAGGTCCAGGGGGTAATAGATGGCACGCATGTCGCCTTGCGTTCACCCAGGACCTCCATGTCCGCGGAGGTGAAGCATGGGATTGGTACTCGGCCTACATTGCGGAATTAACATAGGCATCATATTGATCGAAGTTAGCGATTTTTAATAATTTAAACGTCTCCCCGTAATGATATGTATATTGACTGGGATGTAAAGAATTAACAATTTAATGATAATGCTCACCAGGGAACCACAGAACAGTCATATAAATATCATGTGACTAGGTGATTCTGGGGATTAGATTAGAAAATGACTAGGAGTTAAGAGTTAGGAGAGAGCTGGAAGAGTGTCAAGCATGGAGAGCAGTTGTATACTTGAGAGCTCTGTAAGTTAGAGATAGCATAGTTTTATATAATAACTTTCCACTTTAGGAATGTGAACGCATCTTTGTAGTGTAATAAATTCATAGTTTGTTTGTTAACAAAGCGTTGTGTTCTTTATTCAACACTACGCATCAGAGCCATCCAGATAAAGCAGAATAGAGAATACAACATCCCCAACGGTGCTGCCCAACTCTCCCACCCCTCGCAGACCCTCCCACCACCCTCCCCCGCAAGCCACATCTAACCCCCCTCTTGCTACCTCCCCGCCCCCGTGCCCTCTCAGTGATCCTTGACCTGATTAGCC
This sequence comes from Scyliorhinus torazame, assembly GCF_047496885.1. Classification (NCBI taxonomy): domain Eukaryota; kingdom Metazoa; phylum Chordata; class Chondrichthyes; order Carcharhiniformes; family Scyliorhinidae; genus Scyliorhinus; species Scyliorhinus torazame. The sequence goes on from NC_092717.1 coordinate 157,455,902, forward strand.
TTCCGTGCTCTACCACTGAGTCCAGCTGTACATCGCTGCCTACCACGTCCCAAGACCTTCGATGCGACTGGCGGAATCCTCTGGGGGCTCTGGGGCCGGGTGCCCTGACGCACTTTCCGGCAGCACATGCCCCGCCTTGCCAGCCTGTTCCGGGTGCGGACTCCGAGACATGCCACTGTCAGTTGGGTGGTTCTTGGGAGAATGAATGACAGCCATCACCACTCTAAAGGCTGGCTCCGGGTTGGCACCCAGTGCCTCCTCCATCTGGTTGGTGTCGTAGGGCCCTGGGAGTCACCTCGCGACAGAGGGGCAGCTGGATCGAGCCCACTGCTCTTACATCATCTGCATCTGCCAGTCCTGGTGGAGTCATGCACCAGGACCTCCACTGCGGTCGCCACCCTAGCAGTTTTGACCTCAGTGCCACGTTTCACCTTCGCATCTGCATCAGCTCTGGGTAAACCTAGTTCTTGGCTCAGCATCTGACTAGGACCCAGCTGGGTCCTGGGATCCAGCAGATCTCTGACTGCTGTCTCACATGTGCGTTCTTGCTTCAACCTGATGGGCATCAGCAACTGTGTGGTGCTCACCAGAATGTGTCCCAGAAGCATGTCCACTTCCGTTGCCCCCATGCTGGGGAAGACCACTTCGGATGTGCCGGCACCATTGGATGAGGATCCTTTGGGAGAATGGACATGTGGTCAATGGGAAGGATGGGTCATTCTGTATGGCATTAACAACTCATGTGTGACAGTTCACAGGCCGGTGAACCTCCACCTCTGTGCCATACGGCGACTTTTACATTGGTGACTGTCCTCAGTCATCCCCGTGACTTCCAGAGCTGGTCCTCATCGGGGGTGAGGACTTTGAGTTCCAATCGTTGCCCCATTGGCCCACCGCACGGTCCAGCACACCAGGGCCACAATAAGAGACCATCAGAGTCCATCCAAGCCCTCCCTCGTCGAAAAACGCCCTGACCACTCTCTCCACAGCAGCCTCTAACCCCCGAATTGCCTGGGTGCCCCCCCACCTGGGGGTGACCCGACCCAGGGTGACCCGCCCCGCCCCCCCCCCAGGGATGCCTTTAATAGGGACTGTCCTCTATAGGGACCCCTGTCATTGGGGGATACCCACAGAGAGAAGCTAGTGAGCGGTCCAGACAGGGTCTGTGAGAAGCATTATAGCTGTAATACTTACCCTGCAGCTCCACCGGTCCATTCCTTGAAGGAGAGAAGCTGTGCTTGCACCTGGTTCCCACAGATCCACTATCTGCAAGCCATTCATAGCTTTTGAATAGTGGTCTGTGATTGACAGCTCGTAAAAACCATCTGCAGCTTTGATCCATTCATATCCTCTCACGCTTCGGTGGCCTAAGTGGTAAAACGCCAATGTTTGTAAACATTGACCACATCAAAGAGATATAAGTGCACTAAGTACATTCCAATCACTCGAGCATGTGATTTTGCTGTACTTACGTCTCTTTGATGGCTGGACGCGGGACCTCGCAATCAGGATGCCCGCTCAAGATGGCAGCCCGACAGCGGGATTCCCTGCAAATCCCTCCTATCCCATGCTATGCATAAATTTTCATGGGATGGAACACTGATTTGTATCCTGCTTTACGACCGATAGGGGATTGTAAAACTAGTGCCCTTCAGCTCTGGCGGGAGGACATAGTCTCCCAAACAGAGAATCCAGCCCACTATTCTTTTTCCATTTGAGTAATAGTCCTTTATTTCATTTTTGTCCTCAAGTGAAGCCCTTTGAATTTATCTACAATGAATTTAAACTGTCATCGTTGACCAATTCTCAAGTAGAGTCAAATCATGTAGCTTTTCTGGTTCAGCTTTCATCCTTCCACCATTGGGGTTTATCATTTGAAAATTTAGCCACTGTGTTTAGGATCATAGGAACATAGAAATTAGGAACAGAAGTAGGCCAATCAGTTCTTCAAGTCTGCTCCGCCATTCAATCAGCCTGATCTCTTCCCGGTCTCAAGCCACCTCCCTACCTGTTCCCCATATACCTTTAACCCGCTTTTTAAAATCAGATATATATCTATCTCCCTCTTGAAACCATTTAATAATTCAGACTCCACCGCACTATGGGGAAGCGAGTTCCACAAATTCACCACCCTCTGCGAGAAGTAGTGCCTCCTCATCTCAGTTTTAAATCTACCGCCTCTCAACCTATATCTGTGATCTCTCATTCTAGATTGCCCCACAAGGGGGTATATTTGGTCGACATAGATTATCATAGAATTTACAGTGCAGAAGGAGGCCATTCGGCCCGTCGAGTCTGCACCGGCTCTTGGAAAGAGCACCCTACCCAAGGTCAACACCTCCACCCTATCCCCATAACCCAGTAACCCCACCCAACACTAAGGGCAATTTTGGACACTAAGGGCAATTTAGCACGGCCAATCCACTTAACCTGCACATCTTTGGACTGTGGGAGGAAACCGGAGCACCCGGAGGAAACCCACGCACACACGGGGAGGATGTGCAGACTCCGCACAGACAGTGACCCAGCGGGGAATTGAACCTGGGACCCTGGAGCTGTGAAGCAATTGTGCTATCCACAATGCTACCGTGCTGCCCTTCTTTTTACATTTACTTTATCGATCCCTTTTAGTATTTTATATACCTCGGTCAGATCCCCTCTCATCCAATTACGACTAGAAACACCAGGGGCGGGATTCTCCGACCCCCCACCGGGTTTTCGGGCGGGGATTACGCTGTGCCGGTCGGGGGCCATTGGCAGCGGCCCCCTCCCGGCAATTCTCCGGGCCCCGATGGGCCGAGCGGCCACCCGTCTTCGGCCAGTCCCGCTGGCGTGAAATGGACATGGTCCATCACGGCAGGACCTGGCTAGAAGGCCGTCTACCGGAGTCCTTGGGGGTGTGTGCGGGGGATCTGGCCCCGGGGGGGACCCCCACGGTGGCCTGGTCCGCGATCGGGGCCCACCGATCTGCGGGCGGGCCTGTGCCATGGGGGCACTCTTTCCCTCCACGCCGGCCTCTATATGGCTCCACCATGGCCGGCACGGAGAAGAAACCCCCTGCGCATGCACGAGACCACAGGATCCTTTGACGCCGGTTGGAGCGGCGCCAACCCCTCCGGCGCCGACCTAGCCCCCGGAAGTGCGGAGGATTCCACAACTTCCGGGTGGCCCGACGCCGGAGTGGTTCGCGCCGATCTTGGCGTCAGCGTCGGGCCATCCCGCCAATTGCGAGACAATCCCGCCCCTTATCATTTACTCACAATAAATAATAGAGGACCCAAAACAGACCCCTGTGCAATTCCACAGGTGACATTCTTGCAGGAAGACAGGGCGGGATTCTCTGACCCCAGGGCCAGGTCAGAGAATCACCGGGCCGGGCGCGATTCACGCGACGCTGCCCCGATGCCGGTCGGGGGCGGCATTGGCGGCGGAACCATTGGCACCGGCGCAGTTAGCACGGCGCCGGTCGGGGCCCACTCTACACGCTCCCGACCCCCCCGCCGATTCTCCCCACGGGATGGGCCGAGTGGCTGCCGAGATAGCCCGAGTCCCGCTGGCACCGTTCGCATGTGGTCTTACCCGGCAGGACCTCAGCGTCCATCCTGCGGTGGGCGGCCTGGTGGGAGAGAGGGGAGATCCGACCACGGGGGGGGCCTTCACCATGGCCTGGCCCGCGATCGGGGCCTACCGATCAGCGGGCCGGCTTCTCCTGGTGGGGGCCTCTTTTACTCCGCGCCGGTCTCTGTAGCTCTCCGCCATGTTGGGTCGGTACCGGCACAGAGAAGGAAGCTAGTGCGCATGCACGAACTCACGCTGGTCGCAGCATGCATGTGCAGACCCACAGCGCCCGTTTGACGCCGGTATCGGCAGCTGGAGATGCTCCAGTGCCGTGCTGGCCCCCTGTAGAGCTCAGGACCGCTGCTCCTGGGGGCCTGTTGACGCCGTTGTAAAGCGCGACGGCGTTTACGACGGTGTCAACACTCAGCCTCAGGATCAGAGAATCCCGCCCACAATCTTTCACCAACAAACTCTGGGTTCTTTTCATTAACAAATACATACGAAATATGATTTTGGAGTAGGACCTGGCATTCGGTCCCTTGAACCTGCTCTGTCATTCATTGAGGTCATGGCTGATCTGATTATAATCTCTACTCCACATTCCCGCCACTCCCCAAAAACCTTTTACCCCCTTCCTTATCAAGAATCTATCCACTCTGCCTTTAAAATATTCAAAGACTCTGCTACCACTGCCTTTTGAAGAAGAGAGTTCCAGAGACACACAACCCTCTGAGAGAAAACAATTCTCCCCATCTCTTTCTCAAATAAGATGCGGTAACCATTCCAAATTATTTCTACCCAACAACCACTTCAGTACCAACTTTTTCACAGAAACTGTGCTAAAGGCCATGTTGAAATCAAAACAGATCACACCCATATATGCTGTGCTGCCATCCTTTGTCACATCCTTATAAAAAGAACCATCACAATTTCTCTTCAATTTTCTCCAGATCTTCCACAACTTTAGTTTTAGTGTGGGTTTCCATAACTTTACCACAATGCACATCAAACTCACTGGTCTATAATCTCCGGGGCCACTTCTTTGCCACCTGGTTTAGCACACTGGGCTAAATAGCTGGCTTTTAAAGCAGACCAAGGCAGGCCAGCAGCACGGTTCAATTCCCGTACTAGTCTCCCGAACAGGGGCCGGAATGTGGCGACTAGGGGCTTTTCACAGTAACTTCATTTGAAGCCTACTTGTGACAAGAAGCGATTTTCATTTCATTTTCATTTTATTTTACATATAGGTGTCACATCTGCTTTGTTCCAGTCCCTCAGGCATCTCCCTGATATTTGGAAGATATTTTGAAAGATAATTGCCAGTGTTCCTGCAATTTAGTTCTCCAAGGGCTTTCAGTTTCACCTTAGCTTTGCAGAGCCGTCTGGCAGCCCTGTTAGTGGTACTGTAAAATGTCACAACTTACTTCTGAAACAACCCCCAGCTTCCTTTCCAGATTAAATAATTCACTTGTCTTCTCCTTTATAAAATTAGAGTCAGAAAGCATATTTTGTACTGTTTCATCATACCCTCACCCAATCCTACCTCCAGTGGCCCGCCCTACCCCTCATTTTGCATGCCTTTTAATACCGAATGCCATTCAAGAGGGTGAAGATGGTTATTTGAATGGAAACAATGTGCAGGGTTCCAGGGAAAGGGCAGGAGAATGGCACTACTTTATAATGCACATTCATAGAGTCAGTGCATACACGATGGACCGAATGGCCTTCTTCTGCACCGTAATAACTCTGCGATTCTGTTTGAATTCTGTGCCACTTCCTGTTATGGTCATAAATGCTTCCTTCTTTTATGAGCTGTATGAAAGATAACGGTTGAATTTAGATCCAACTCATGAAAGGAGATTCTTTGTTCCTTCACTCACAGTCATATTCAGACCTGTCAGCTGAGGTTGCATAAAGTTGCATAAAGGCTGTCATTTTTGTGAGTTGATATAAACTCTCCGATCCTTGCATTGTCAAAATGAGATCACGTTATGATCACTATTATGGGATTGAGGTTGGTGTTATTTTCCTTGGAACAAAGAAGGCTGAGGGGAGACTTAATTGAGCTGTACAAAATTATGTGGGGAAGAGATAGGGTGGACAGGATAAAATTGTTTCCCCTGGTGGAGAATTCTAGAACCAGGGGACATAGATTCAAGATATGTGGCAGAAGGTGTAGAGGGGACATGAGGGGAAACTTTTTAACGCAGGGGGTAGTGGGAGTCTGGAATTCGCTGCTCAAGTTGGTGGTGAAGGAGGCAGAGACCCTAAACACTTTTAAAAGGTACCTGGATCTGCACCTTAAGTGCTCTAAGCTAAAAGGCTATGGACCAGGTGGAGGACGGTGGGATTAGAAAGGGCACCTGGGTGTCCAATGGCTGGCATGGATAAGATGGGCTGAATGGCTCCTTCTGTTCTGTAACTTTTCTACGATTCTGGGATTCTATCTTGGAGATGGAGATGTCAATGTTCTTACTGCTCCCAATCAAATTGATCTTTCCACCTCTTTTACAAACTGAGTTTTAAAATCTTCCATTAAATTTATAAATTCCTTCACTAAGATTCACTTTTGTATTTCTGACAAGTGAAAATCTCCTGAAACTCTAGTGTTGTTCCCTCACTAGCTGTCTTCCTTATTTCATCCCATAGTTCCAGAGCAAGGCTGTCACCCTAACTTGAGGGTCTATAGGAAACTCTCAGCCATAGTTTATCTATGTTATTATCTATTAATTTTAGGTAAGGTGATTCTGTGACTGTTTTTCTCTTTTGGTAATGTGGCGGCCAGAACTGTACGCAGTATTCCAAATGTGGCCGAACCAAAGTCTTATACAACTGGAACATGACCTGCCAACTCTTGGACTCAAAACCCCTTCCGATGAAGGAAAGCATGCCGTATGCCTTCTTGACCACTCTATCGACCTGCGCAGCCACCTTCAGGGTACAATGGACCTGAACACCCAGATCTCTCTGGACATAAGTTTTCCCCAGGGTTTTTCCATTTACTGTATAGTTCGCTCTTGAATTGAATCTTCCAAAATGCATCACCTCGCATTTGCCAGGATTGAACTCCATCTGCCATTTCTCCACCCAACTCTCCAATCTATCTATATTCTGCTGTATTCTCTGACAGTCCCCTTCACTATCTGCTACTCCACCAATCTTAGTGTCATCTGCAAACTTGCTAATCAGATCACCTATACCTTCCTCCAGATCATTTATGTACATCACAAACAACAGTGGGCCCAGCACGGATCCCTGTGGAACACCACTGGTCACAGTCTTCCATTTTGAGAAACTCCCTTCCACTACTACTCTCTACTCCTGTTGCCCAGCCAGTTCTTTATCCATCTAGCTAGTACACCCTGGCCCACATCAGACTTCACTTTCTCCATCAGCCTACCATGGGGAATCTTATCAAATGCCTTACTGAAGTCCATGTATATGACATCTACAGCCCTTCCCTCATCAATCAACTTTGTCACTTCCACAAAGAATTCTATGAAGTTGGTAAGACATGACCTTCCCTGCACAAAACCATGTTGCCTATCACTGATGAGCCCATTTTCTTCCAAATGGGAATAGGTCCTATCCTTTAGTATCTTCTCCAGCAGCTTCCCTATCACTGATGTCAGGCTCACCAGTCTATAATTATCTGAATTATCCCTGCTACCCTTCTTAAACAAGGGGACAACATTAGCAATTCCCCAGTCCTCCGGTACCTTATCCGTGTTCAGGGACGCTGCAAAGATATCTGTTAAGGCCCTAGCTATTTCCTCTCTCAGTAACCTGGGATAGATCCCATCCGGACCTGGGGACTCGTCCACCTTAATGCCTTTTAGAATACCCAACACATCCTCCCTCCTTATGCTGACTTGACCTAGAGTAATCAAACATCTATCCCTAACCTCAACATTCGTCATGTCCCTCTCCTTGGCGAATACCGATGCAAAATACTCGTTATGAATCTCACCCATTTTCTCTGACTCCACGCATAACTTTCCTCCTTTGTCCTTGAGTGGGCCAACCCTTTCTCTAGTTACCCTCTTGCTCCTTATATATGAATAAAAGGCTTTGGGATTTTCCTTAACCCTGTTTGCTAAAGATATTTCATGACCCCTTTTAGCCTTCTTGATTCCTTGTTTCAGTTTGGTCCTACATTCCGATATTCTTCCAAAGCTTTGTCTGCCTTCAGTCGCCTAGACCTTATGTATGCTTCCTTTTTCCTCTTAGCTATTCTCACAATTTCACCTGTCATCCATGGTTCCCTAATCTTGCCATTTCTATCCCTCATTTTCACAGGGACATGTCTGTCCTGCACTCTAATCAACCTCTCTTTAAAAGCCTCCCACATATCAAATGTGGATTTACCTTCAAACAGCTGCTCCCAATCCACATTCCTCAGCTCCTGCCGAATTTTGGTATAGTTGGCCTTCCCCCAATTTAGCACTCTTCCTTTAGGACCACTGTCGTCTTTGTCCATGAGTATTCTTCTGTTTTTTTTTTAAATTTTATTCTCCTCCATTTTCACATTTTCTCCCACATTTACATCCATCAACAATAAACAATAATCAGCAAGATATCAGTCCCCATAATAACAACAACGATCCCATCTACCCACCAACCCCCAAACCTCAACCCGCATGTTTACATAAACAAATGACAAAAATAGTAAATCAGGGATTACCCGTAGTCACCCTTAATCTTACACAGCTCCCACCCCCCCACCCCCCACCCCCCACCCCCCCACCCCAGGCCTCCAGCTCCTCCCGTCCACTGCCTCTTGTAAAACTCCTCCCCCTACCCTCGGTTCATTCCCCCCCAACTTTCCACCCCGGCTAGACCACTCGGACCCTGTTCTGCCAGGCTCCGATGGCTGCAGCCCCTCCCCCCACCTCACTCCCGTTCACTGGCCGGCACAAACCGGCCAGCGTGGAGGCCCCCGCCCGGGTCCCTTTCCCACTTGCCCGGCCCCAGGAAAGCCCAAAGATCCCCTTTTAGCACACAAACCCCGCCTGTCCACCTACACCCCAAAGAACTCTCATTTCGAGTGAAAGTCCCGTCCCTTCCATCGTCCAAATATATACCACATTGGCTCCTTTAGTCTCTACACCCGCGCGCAGTGATACAGAAAAGAAGAAAATACAGTCATGAGGTTACATCGGCACATGGCCATTCCTCAGTTTGTCAGTTCTGCCACAGTCCTTCTGCTTTCGCAAATTCCTCCGCTGCTTCAGCCATTCCAAAATAAAAGTCCCTGAGCTTGTAAGTCACCCTCAGCTTCGCTGGATATACAATGCCGCACCGCACCTTGCTAATGTACAGTGCCCTCTTCACCCGGTTTAAGGCAGCCCGCCTCCTTGCCAGCTCCACCGTAAATTCCTGGTATACACGTATACCAGCTCCAGCCCACTGCACCACCCGCTTCTGCTTGGCCCAGCTCAGGACCTTCTCCTTCACCCTGTACTTACGGAAGCACAGAGTCACTGCCCTTGGCGGCTCACTCGCCTTTGGTACAGGCCTCCACGACCGATGAGCCCGATCCAGTTCATATCGGGAGGGGTCCTCCCCCTCCCCCAGTAGTTTTGCCAGCATCGCGGCAAAATACTCAGTCGGCTTCGGTCCTTCAACTCCTTCGGGGAGCCCCACAATCCTCAAATTCTGTCGCCTGGATCTGTTTTCCAGGTCTTCCATTTTTCCTCGCAGATTCTTGTTCGTGTCCATCACCTTCCGCATCTCCTTCCCCATCGAGGCAAGTTGATCACCGTGCTGCAATACCGTCTCCTCCACTTCCTTCAGCGCCTCCCCTTGCTCTCACACCTCCGCCACTGCGCTCACCACCTCCGTCCTCACCGGGGAAACCGCCTCCTCCACCAGCACACTCAAAGCCTCCCTCATCTCCTTCCTCACCGTCTCCATGCATTTCGCAATCTGCGCCAACTGCTTTTCAAATTCCGCAGCCATCACCTTGGTTATTTCTTCAGCCGTAAGCAGTGCGGCCTTCCCTGGTGCTCCAGCCTCCATTTTTCCCGGTGACCCCGCGGTGACCCTTCCACTCCCCGACGGACCTCCAGCTGGGTTTTTTCCAGCCATTTTTCTGCTCACCCTCGACATTTTTCTTTGTTCTTTTTTTCCTCCTGTGTCTTCTCAGTGCCTCCTCCGTGCCTTCTCCCTTCTTCTGCCGTCTCCGCGGACCCTGGGACCGGGCTTAAAGCCCCGAAATTGCCGTTCCCGAGCGGGGGCTCTCCATTGTGCGGCTGCCTCCCGCCCGCCGTCACCGGAAGTCGAACCTTGTCCATGAGTATTCTGATACTTACAGAATTGTGATCACTATTCCCAAAGTAATCCCCGACTAAAACTTCAACCACCTGGCCGGGCTCATTCCCCAACACCAGGTCCAGTATGGCCCCTTCCCGAGTTGGACTATTTACATACTGCTCTAGAAAACCCTCCTGGATGCTCCTCACAAATTCTGTTCCATATAGACCTCTGACACTAAGTGTATCCCAGTCAATGTTGGGAAAATTAATATCTCCTATCACCACCACCCTGTTGCTCCTACATCTTTCCATAATCTGTTTACATATTTGTACCTCTATGTCACGCTCGCTGTTGGGAGGTCTGTAGTACAGCCCCAACATTGTTACCGCTACCTTCCTATTTCTGAGCTCTGCCCATATCGCCTCACTGCTCGAGTCCTCCATAGTGCCCTCCTTCAGCACAGCTGTGATATCCTCTCTGATCAATAATGCAACTCCTCCACCCCTTTTACCTCCCTCTCTATCCTGCCTGAAGCATCGATATCCTGGGATATTTAGTTACCAATCATGCCCTTCCCTCAACCAAGTCTCAGTAATAGCTATAACATCATACTCCCAGGTACTAATCCAAGCCCTAAGTTCATCTGCCTCACCTACTACACTTCTTGCATTAAAACAAATGCACCTCAGACCACCAGTCCCTTTGCGTTCATCATCTGCTCCCTGCCTACTCTTCTCCTCAGTCACACTGACTTCATGATCTAGTTCCTTACAGGCTTTAGTTACTACCTCCTTACTGTCCACTAACCTCCTCATTTGGTTCCCATCCCCCTGCCACATTAGTTTAAACCCTCCCCAACAGCATTAGCAAAAGCACCCCCAAGGACATTGGTTCCAGTCCGGCCCAGGTGTAGACCGTCCAATTTGTAGTAGTCCCACCTCCCCCAGAACCAGTCCCAATGTCCCAAAAATCTGAACTGCTTCCTGCACCATCTCTCAAGCCACGCATTCATCCTGCCTATTCTTTCATTTCTACGCTGACTACCACGTGGCATTGGTAGCAATCCTGAGATTACTACCTCTGAGGTCCGACTTTTTAACTTGACTCCTAACTCCCTAAATTCTGCTTGTAGGACCTCATCCCGTTGTTTACCTATATCATTGGTACCTATATGCACCACGACAACTGGCTGTTCACCTTCCCCCTTCAGAATGTTTTGCAGCCGATCTGAGACATCCCTGACCCATGCACCTGGGAGGCAACATACCATTCAGGAGTCTCATTTTCGACCACAGAGTATGCGAGTTGAGAAGAGTGACTGAGCCTGGTGCAACAAAGGAGATCTTTCATCCCCTTCCTGCACGAGTGGCTGTCCTCTTTTGTAGGCTCCTGACACTTACCACCACTACACCACCTCCATGCGGGATTATTCACCTTGGATGAGGCTGTTTGCTCAGAGCGAAGGTAGAGGATTTAGCAGTGGGCCTCCACTGCATCCAGCAGGCGCTCGATAGAGGCATCACTAAATGTAAGTGCAGTGGTGCCCTATATGGCACCCAGATTCCAGAAGGCCTGAGGTCACGGCGGACCGGGCGAACAAGAGGCATCAGTGATTCGATATGAAACCAGTACCTCTCCATTTTTCAACAAAGTGGCGCACGATATGGCGGATAAAGCTGCCATTGCCATCAATGGGACAAATGCAAATTTCCCCACCCGCTGTCCAACATTGTCAATTTCACAGTTTGGTCTCAGGTTTTAAAGCTACACTTGATGGCCTGGCAATCAGAGCAGTCCACGGGCAGGTTCTTCCCCGAACTGATAGTCCTGAAAGGACATTGGGCATTCAAATCGCTTCAGATGATTAAACCAGAGGTCCCAATTACTGCAGTAATATACATCTAACTTACAATACAACATTTCACCAGAGAAACTGAAAGAACAGTTTGTCTTTTATCTTTCAAAATTTGCCACGGAGGCAGATGATTTTTTTTGTTCTCCCAGGCTTCATGTCTCCTCTGAGCAGCCATGAACCACATCTAATGAGTGAAGGGGAGGTGGAGGGGCAGCTTTAAACTGCCCATCGCACACTGGAGCCTGCAAGGGTGGGAGTGCGAGATACTGGGAGGCTATCCATACCCTTATCCTACCCCAGCGATAACTGTCGCAAACAGATATTGGGACAGAAATCCCAGAGTCAGTTCCCGCCCACCATTTTTAAAGGGCTCCCAAGTAGTCCCACGTCAGTAATCCCAGGTGAATCCCAGGCCCTGGGTGAATCCGGCGAACACATAGAGTCATAGATGTTTACAGCATGGAAACAGGCCCATTGGCCCAGCCAGTCCATGCCGCCCAGTTTCTATCACTAAGATAGTCCCACTTGCCTGCATTTGGCCCATATCCCTCTATACCCACCCTGCCCATGTGACTGGCCAACTGCTTTTTAAAGGACAAAATTGTACCCGGCTCTACCGCTGCCTTTGGCAGCCCGTTCCAGATGCTCACCACCCTCTGTGTGAAGAAATTTCCCTCTGGTCTCTTTTGCATCTCTCTCCTCTCACCTTAAACCTATGCCCTTTAGTTCTAGACTCCTCTACCTATGGGAAAAGATGTGAACTATCTACCTTATTGATGCTCCTCATTATTTTATAGACCTCTATAAGATCACCGCTAAGCTCCTATGCTCCAGGGAATAAAGTCCCAAACTTTCCAGCCTCTCCTTTTAACTCAGACCATCAAGTCCTGGTAGCATCCTCATAAATCTTTTCTGCACTCTTTCTAGTTTAACAATATCCTTCCTATAATAGGGTGACCAGAACGGAACACAGTATTTCATGTGTTGTCTTACCAATGTCTTGTACAACTTCAACAAGACGTTCCAACTCCTGTATTCAATATTCTGACCAATAAAACCTAGCATGCTGAATGCCTTCTTCACCACCCTGTTCACCTGCGACTCCACCTTCAAGGAGCTATGAACCTGTACCCATAGATCTCTTTGTTCTGTAACTCTCCCCAACTCCTTGCCATTAACTGAATAGGCCCTGCCCTGATTTGATCTACCAAAATGCATCACCTCACATTTATCCAAATTAAACTCCAACTGACATTCATCGGCCCACTGGCCCAATTGGTCAAGATCCTGTTACAATTTTATATAACCTACTGCACTATCCACTATGCCACCAATCTTGGTGTCATCTGCAAACTTACTAACCATGCCTCCTACGTTCTCATCCAAATCATTTATATATATCACAAATAACAGTGGACCCAGCACCGATCCCAGAGGCACACCGCTGGTCACAGGCCTCCAATTTGAAAAACAACCCTCCACAATCATCCTTTGGCTTTGGTCGCCATGCCAATTTTGTATCCAATTGGCTACCTCACCCTGGATTCCGTGAGATTTAACCGTTTGCAACAACCTACCATGCGGTACCTTGTCAAAGACCTTGCTAAAGTCCACGTAGACAACGTCGACCACACTGCCTTCGTCTACCTTCTTGGTTATCCCTTCAAAAAACTCAGTCAAATTCATGAGACATGACTTTCCCCTTAAAAAGCCATGCTGACTTTCCCTAATTAGCTCTTGCGTGTATAGATCCTGTCCCTCAGAATACCTCCTAACAACTTACCTACTACAGAAGTAAGACTCACTTTACGCCAGAGCTGTGTCCCATCCCCTGGGTGTTTGGATGTTGGCTGCTGCGTATGTGGTGTTGCCTCTCGCAGTGTTCAAGCACAGTGTCCATGAGTCAGGTTGTGATTAGGATGCTAGACAATGACTCAGACAATGACTCGCACATGGTACATGGCCCACAGGAATCCACTTGGGTTATGTGAAGTGCTCACTAAACCATAATTGCCAATTCCCCATTTGCAATAGCCTTCAGCTGCACGGCCAGAGGCCTCGGCAGTTTACGGGGGTTATGGGTGATCGGTGGGACAGACGGGCAGGGACAGGAGTTGCCCCTGGAATGGATATCAGGGGTTGACATGATGGAGCTGCGTGCAGTTGCCCCCGGGGTGCCCCTCCCAGTGCCTCCACTTCATTCTCCCATGGCGGCCCACCCCTGGGGAAGGTCCGCCACCCCCAGCCGAGGGTCCCTCCAAATCCCGCTGAGAACTGGAATGGCAAGCCCAGCGCCCCCAGGCTCTTTGCCCGTGAGCAAAGATGGCGACTTACCTCCTCGGCTCCCCACAGAAGACTTCCGCCAGGTTCACGTTTTTCAAAAGGAGTACTGATCGGCGTCAGCGTGACCACTTGCTGGGGAGGCCGCGGAATGATGGGAGGCTGCTGGATGTGGGGTGGCTCCCTTTAATTGTATGGAAATAGGACTTAAGTGGTGATAATTGGTTTCTCGCCATTCTACGGCGAGATCCCAATTTCTCCTACGGTGCGGGCCATTTGCATCACAAACTGGCACCTGGCGTGGTTCTTGTCTTCTGCCTCTCCTGCTATTCCCCGACCTTGTTTCATTTGAGCAAGAGCGCAACGAGGCCGGAGAATCGTGCCCCATGTTCTCTTTTATTTTAATATCTAGTGTGGCCTTCTCTAGTACCATATCTATAAAACAAATTCCCGCCCTAATATTTTCGCATGTGACCAATTCCTAATTAACATTGGCTACTGAAACCTCGAATGCATGCACTAGGGTACAATTGTTGTTGATGAAACTCTCCACAATCTGGAAAGCAAACTTTGCAGCTGCTGCAAAGTAATCCATCTTCATGCAATTCAATGTTAAGCTTATTTGAATTTAAAAACAGGGGAAATAAAAAGGAAGATAAACCCTTTGCAATTAAATTTCTTGAATTCCCTTCCCCCTTGATTTAATGGTCTTGCTCCTCGGGTAATTTACTCACCCCTCTACTTCCCCCTCTGTATCCAATTCTCACCGAATTTCCAATTAGAACGTCCTCACTCTGTTCCAATCTCAATACTTGCCCAGCTCACTAGGCTTTGCTTTTCGCTCAGGTTCTCGAGCAATCAGGAGAAAAATATGTTTTAAAATATCTCTACATGTATTTTAATGACATGAGGTTCAGCGCATTTTCCCAAAAGGAAATAATATGTAGCAGAATGGGATCCAATACAAAACAATTATCTGTCTCCCATGTTGCTTACTTCTATAGAATCTCAATCATCCAAATTGATCTTGTGCACAATAATCAATATGAGAATACAAGAACTATTAGGGTGTCCAAACTGGTTTGTATTATGACAATTTTTCATGCCTTAATAGGGTGCAGAGCTTGCCAATTTAGCAGTGGGATGACCTGTGTTGAATCTGTCCAGGTATTGGCTCATTGCCAAATTCATGGGTCTTTTTTTTAAGCCCAAAAGGGCTTTGACAAAGGGTCATCTGGACTCAAAACGTTAGCTCTTTTCTCTCCCCACAGATGCTGCCAGACCTGCTGAGATTTTCCAGCATTTTCTCTTTGGTTTCAGATTCCAGCATCCGGAGCAATTTGCTTTTATCCTTTTTTGTAAGAATCCTGGTTGGATGCCCAAAACAACCAATAGATCCATTAAATATGTAAACTTGGAGTCGAATGCTTACTAAGCTTTTCAGGCTAAATTTCTGTCAAATCAAATTTATCCATTTATTGGAATAAATAATTGATCACCCACAGTGAGAAACTCGTAAAATTCTGTAATAGGTTCATCCATAATAGTTGCATCCATTATTTCTGTTCTAACAACCTGGAACAAAAATGTGCCACTAAGATACTTCAACCAAAAACCTATTTTCTTTTTGCATTTACACATTAATAGAACTGCTGAACAAGATGGCACATAGATGAGAATAATAATCATTTATTGTCAAATGTATCCTGAAAAAAAGTGACACAATTAAATTTAATTGGATTTCTGTTGCTTTCACTGTGATCGTGTGCTGTCTGATCCATGGCTGGGGTTTCAGATTGTAATAATAAGCAGGAACATCTTTTCCGATTGTAATTTAAAAAAAAATCATTATCCATTAACACCAGATAATTCTTAATATCATTTGTACTCAATTTGACATAAGATGCAAGACAGTAACATACAATAAAGCATACTTTAAAATGTTTTCATTTTCTAAATTCTTGGACCCTAATGTTATTGCTCAGAAGTGGTTCTTTTGGTTGGCATTGGTTCTTTGATCAGCATTATTGACATACCTTCCAACAGTGGTTCAAACATAGCAAGATTTATGGAGCCAGACATGGACAACATTCATGCTCGAGCTGATAAGTGACGAATCGCATTTGTGTCACACAAACGCCAGGCGATGACCATCTCCAACTGGAAAGAATTCAATCGCTACCTCTCCCAGATATTCAATGACATTACCACCAGCAAATTTCCCACCATTAACAAGAAATGTAACTGAAACAGCCACATAGATATTGTGGCTACAAATACAGGTCCAAGGCTTGAAATTCTGAGACAAGGGACACGCCTCTTGACTCCCCAAAGCCTTTCCATCACATTAAAAGCACAAATAAGGAGAGTTAAGTGCTTTCAATTTCAAGGTGACCACTTCAAAATCAGTCGAGCATGAAGGAGGATGATTGGAAAACACTTAACTTTCTTTGAAGTGGTAGATGTTTATAAACATTGTGGTTAGAGCACTTCAGAGTTACTCAATTGTGAGGGAAGATGAATGAAGCAAAGTATCCAATTATTTTTTCCAATTAAGGGGCAATTTAGCGTGGCCAATCCACCTAGCCTGCACATCTTTGGGTTGTGGGGGCGAAACCCATGCAAACACGGGGAGAATGTGCAAACTCCATACGGACAGTGACCCAGAGCCAGGATCGAACCTGGGACCTCGGCGCCGTGAGGCAGCAGGGCTAACCCACTGCTCCAACGTGCTGCCCTGAATGAAGCAAAGCTGACAGCTGTGTGTGTTTGGAAGCTGTCACTCACAATATAGTAAGGGAAATGAATGAATGACCTGCAGCTCTAGGATCTGAGGGGTTTAAACACAGTTGACTCGTTTCTCTTTCCAGGAATTGACACTTGGTGCTTCCTGTGTCTGAGCCAGCATGTTATTGCCCAGGTGAGTGTCACACCAGTAATTCTTTTCATTGCCTCTGCCTGGACTGTTCTCTAGGTTCCGGACATGGATCTCTTTTCTGGGGGGGCTGCCTGACTGGGGTCTTTTTTCTCTTATTTAGTTAGTCTCTGGGGGGGGGGATCTCTTTATTTAGGGGATATCTGGGGGTCTCTTTATTTAGGAGGTCTTGGGGAGTAGGGTTCTGGTGGGAGTTTGGTGGGCAGGTCTTGCATTGTGGGGAGGTAGGGTGGCCCTCACGTGATCTTTGGAGGCCACTTCCTTAAGGAGTTACCCACTCGGTCCACCGCAAGATCCACTACACCAGGGCCACGTTTGTCCATACTTGTAGTAATCCTCACCACGTGATCCTCAATCCAGAGGACCGGAGAATCACGCATGCTCAGAGAATATGGTGCCGGCCATAAAGTGACATGAACTTCAATCCCAATGCCATCAGACGGCCGGAGCATCGGGCGCTGATCTGGCTTTCTCCTTGAAGCTAGATTCTCGACCGCATCGGGAACTCGCTACCAGCGGTGGGCAGCAGAAATTCCAACCCACTGTCTACTCTCCAGGAAAACTCCAGCAAGCACAACAAAATTCCATTAAGCATCTCTTTGTAAACCCACACATGGTCAGAATGAATAAAATCTCACTTTTACAACATCTTAATTGCACCTTCTGCAGACACACCGCCTGCCTGTAAGTTGAACCAAAATTTTAAAAATATTACTGAAACCTTAAGCCAGACTTTTAGTAACATTACTGCAATAGATAGGTGTAATATAATCAATATAAACATTTCTTATATTCATCACACTACCCCAAGGTTTCTTGTCAGATAATTGTCCAGCTTCTCAATCTCGCCAATCGTTGAGTGGGAAACAGAATTTAAAATTATTATAATTAGTGCGATTCAACGGAAAAAAATCAATGTCCAGTTTTGGGCGGGTTTAGCAGGGTGTTCCGTGAAAGGTAGCGCCGAGAAACACTCCACTATTCAACAGCATTTGCCGTTATTTTTTTGGCTTTAGGGAGCTTCAATCCGCTGAGGCTCCACTTGAGTCATTTCCTGCTGGCCCTCCCATTTTTGACCCTACTCCCCAAACTCGGGGAGGCCCCTGTGAACGCCCCCTCACCACCCCTCCATCTGGTAAGGCCCCCAGGCCCAATCCTTGGCAGTGCCAACTTGGCAGCCTGGTCCTGCCAGCCTGACACTTCTTCCCCTGTCAGGCTTGCATTCCCAAGTTACTCGGGTACCAGAGGGAGTGCCAGGGTGCCATCCTGAACTGTCCTTGACCACACGGGGGTCTATAATGGCTAGGGAGAGCCCCCGGGTTCATTGCGGTTGGTCACGTTTGTGGAAACCAGTGCTAACCGGCACCCTGGTGAGGTCGCCCAGGCGAGACCGTCAGGTCCCAGGCGTCGAGATACACTGCGAATGCATAATCATAATGGCTCATTTAAATATGAGGATCTATATCACGGCCAGTGAAGGTGAGATCCAGATGACAAAACCCAATGTGTTCAGCAGGATCTTCTCCTTCTTGGTAATTTGTGTTTCCTGGCAGTTGATTTGCATCCCTGCTCCCTCTTCAGCTTCTGGTAAATAATTGCGCTTCTATGTTTCAACTTCTTAAACTTAAAGGCACCATTCATAATAGTGGAAGTATGGTCCAGAGATTATGAGTATTGCATTGGTAAAGATCTAGATGCTCTTAGGTATTACAGGGGAAAATGAACTAATTACATGTGTTATGCTGTTTGTTTCCTACTTAAAAAGTGATTACAAACAATCTACATGGAGAATAAAAGGACTGCATACAGGAATAATTCTTTCATCAAATGGATATTGAAATTTTCATTAGTTAGTAAATAAACTAGAAGGACTCTGGCATGGACTGAGTGGATAGTCAGATTTCCTTTCCTAGGGTAGGAGAGTCAAGTAGTTGGGGACATAGGTTTAAAGTGGATGGGGAAAAGTTTAGAACAGATGTGCGAGGCATATTTTTTACACAGAAGGTGGTAAACATATGGAACGCGCTGCCTGGAGAGGTGGTGAGAGCAGGTACAATAGTGGCATTTAATATGGACAAATATATGAATGGGTGGGAATGGAAGGATATGGACTCCGTAAGTGTATAAGGTTTTAGTTCACGTGGGTACAATGGTCGGCGCAGGCTTGGAGGGTTGAAGGGCCTGTTCCTGTGCTGTATTGTGCTGTATTGTTCTTTGTTCTTTGACTTGTTTACAGTATTTAATCATCTGAAGAAGGTGATTTTTAAGCTGAGTTCAAACACATAGGGCACAATTGAATGGCCACACTGCACCCAAAAAGCAGTGTGCAACATAGCCAACAGAAGCCGGAAGCCCCACTCCCGGGATCTACCCAGCTCGCATCGCCTGACGTTGTGATGTTTTGGTAAATCTGCATATTAAAGCGGGACAGCTAGCCTCGCTCTAATATGCAAAGTCCGCATAGTGAATTGGGGCTTGGGGGAGATCGGGGGTCACGTCGGGCGCCTTAGATTTCGGGAAGTCAATGTTAAATGGCATCCCGATCTCTCGCTACACTGAGGAGTTCCAACGAGCAGAGATCCTCGGTGCAGAAAACAGGGCTATGTGCAGTCTCAGCCTTGCGTTCCCCGCTAAGGCCCCCTATCTAACCCGAGTGCCGTTTGATAGCGTTATGTTTCTCAGCGCTGTGAGCACCGGGAAACACACGACTAAATGCACTCACTATGGGACTTCGTTCCCATTTAGTTTAAATCGTGCCCATATATTCTCTCCTTACAAAGTTCCAGTCAGCTTGAATAATTGGATGATCGAAGACAGGGGTTTTCAAACTCAGGGTTGTGACCTGCGGCTGGGTCGTGGGCAGGTTTCAGGAGAGTCGCGGCGCTCGGTTGCAGCATTTCCGATTGCGCGAGGAATGCCCAACTGCCGCGACTGGCCTTTAAAAAGGCCGGCTGGGACAGATTTTTGAGACTGCTGACCATCTCCCACATGCGTGCCAGATCAAGCAGTGCGCATGCCCAGCGGGGTGGGCCACCTCCTCCTAACGTCAGCGCGCTGTCCAGGGCCAGTTTTTTTTCAGAAAACAAGGAAGTCCTCCCACCGCGAATGGCGGCAGAGAACGCTGACGTCACGTGTTCTGGGCGCAAGAGAGATTCCTCCACTTTGCAGCGGCCAGCAGTGCTGTTGAGAACTCCTGGGCCTTCGGTGGACAAGCCATGAAGAAGAAGCTGGAAACAGGAACAAATCACCTTAAAGATGATTCCTTGAGGTATGGGTTATTAATTGTGTCACAGCAAATCAGGATCCATAGTTCATGTGTGTTGTATGCAGGGAAGCACTGGCAAGTGAAAGTTTAAAACCCTCAAAACTTCAAAGATATTTGAAGACTAAACATGGCAAGTTTGAGGACAAACCTCTTTATTTTTTTCAACAGATACAGTAAGATCTTAAATCATCAGCTGAGATCATTGGCAGAAATGTAGCATTGAATAACAAAGCAACATCATGAGTACCAAGCAGGCTCATCTCTCACATTAAAGGTAAGTGAAAATGATGAGTTGCAGGAGTCGGCCGGCCTGGGTCATGAAGGTCGGACGGTGTGGGTCCCGAAGGATGGCCAGTTGGCAAAAATGGGTCCCGGGCAAAAAAGTTGAAAAACACTGCACCAAGTTACACTTCGATACATCAGAAAATGCCATTATGAACCTAGCAGTGCCTACTGGGGTAAAGTTGCCATAGTCCCAGATGACCATAGGCTGCTTTCCATTTTGCGGCGGGGGGGGGGGGGGGGCTGACTGGTGGCGATTTAACCTGAGGATCACCACACCTCAGGCAAGGTTTAGAAGGTGAATAACTTCAGCCGGTACGGGATTACCATCCATTGACTGGTCTTGGTACAATAACAGCTGCTGTTTCAAAATAGGCTCCTGTTACAAAATGTAAAGTTAAGCTTATCCATTTAGAAGAACTTATTTCTTGTGTTACAAAGCAACTAATTATCTTAATTGGTGAAGAATTTTCAAAGTAAATTATGTTCATAATCCAATTGCACTGTTCATTGGTGTTCCAATGAGAGGGCGATACCTTTCAGCTCCACATAAATATTTTAATATTGTAAAACGATATTCAAAACTGAATCAACCTTCGTAAGAATGGAATTCCTGACTTCAGGTTACTTACCATTTAATGACTCCTATGATGTTACAACACCATCACTATGGCTCAACCTTTGTGTGCCAAAATAAAGACACAATTCAGACACCTCTGGTGTATTGTCTTTCCAATATCATGTCCGTGATGAATAAGCTAATCTAAAGGAAATTATCTCAACTGTGCAAAATTCAGATATTTGAACAGCAAGTCAAAATGATCCATTTCAGGTCACATTAGCTTTATGCTCTGAAAATAACCCTGCATACGTTACAATTCAGGAAAAAGTGAACAATGAGGTTTCTGTATAATTTAGAATTAGAGTAAACTGGTAATACTAAACAAAGTTTGGAATTAGTCTGGTCCTAAATCATGCATCTTCGAACCTTTGTGCTGCTATACCACAATCTTACAGGTTATTTCATCTTCAAAAGAAGATGTTGGGGAATAATCTGAGACATTGATCATAGTCAAAAGAAAACAACGTAACCACCTGCTTTACATGACAAGTTTACCACTCACTAAACTAATTCAGCGCATGATAGGAACTGTACTATATATGTATACTGATATTTTCATATTAACAATAGGAACAATACAGTAATTATACATAAATAAGAACATATCAAAGGTGATGAAACCCCCTCTGTTACTTTGGCGACAGAGATCTTTTGGAAATTGAACATGAACCTCAATGCGATTTTCGTGGTGGTAGATTCGTAGCTGTGGTGCATAAAGTCAGCGCTACTGTCATTAAATCTCAATAGGAAGCTGAATGTAACTGACGTTCCCAATTAGAAATTGCTGAATTTTTGCAAGGGAGTTCGAGAAATTAAAGTTAAGGTTAACTTCAATGACAGAAGACGGGACGGTAGTGCAATGGTTAGCAGTGCTGCCTCACGACGCTGAGGACCCGGGTTCCATCCCGACCCCGGGTCACTGTGTGCGTGGAGTTTGCACATTCTCCCCGTGTTTGTGTGGGTCTCACTCCCACAAACCCAAAGATGTGCAGGGTAGGTGCATTGACCACGCTAAATTGCCCCTTAATTGGAAAAAAAAAGCTTTGATGACAGAATAGAGTTGATGTCAGGCCTCTTAAATTCCGAAACATTTTAATCATACAGCCAATTAAAATGGTTGATACTGTGGGTGGTATTTAGTTGAACCCGCCAGAGCAGGCATGATGACAACGTTCCAGGATTTAGATGTTTCAGGCGGGATAGAGGGGGATGTAAAAGGGAGGCGGAGTTGCGCTACTGGTCGGGAGAATATCACAGCTGTACTGCGGGAGGACACCTCAGAGGGCAGTGAGGCTATATGGGTAGAGATCAGGAATAAGAAGGGTGCAGTCACAATGTTGGGGGTTTACTACAGGCTTCCCAACAGCCAGCGGGAGATAGAGGAGCAGACAGGTAGACAGATTTTGGAAAAGAGTAAAAACAACAGGGTTGTGGTGATGGGAGACTTCAACTTCCCCAATATTGACTGGGACTCACTTAGTGCCAGGGGCTTAGATGGGGCGGAGTTTTTAAGGAGCATCCAGGAGGGCTTCTTAAAACAATATGTAGACAGTCCAACTAGGGAAGGGGCGGTACTGGACCTGGTATTGGGGAATGAGCCCGGCCAGGTGGTAGATGTTTCAGTAGGGGAGCATTTCGGTAACAGTGACCACAATTCAGTAAGTTTTAAAGTACTGGTGGACAAGGATAAGAGTGGTCCTAGGATGAATGTGCTAAATTGGGGGAAGGCTAATTATAACAATATTAGGCGGGAACTGAAGAACATAGATTGGGGGCGGATGTTTGAGGGCAAATCAACATCTGACATGTAGGAGGCTTTCAAGTGTCAGTTGAAAGGAATTCAGGACCGGCATGTTCCTGTGAAGAAGAAGGATAAATACTGCAATTTTCGGGAACCTTGGATAACGAGAGATAATGTAGGCCTCGTCAAAAAGAAAAAGGAGGCATTTGTCAGGGCTAAAAGGCTGGGAACAGACAAAGCCTGCGTGGAATATAAGGAAAGTAGGAAGGAACTTAAGCAAGGAGTCAGGAGGGCTAGAAGGGGTCACGAAAAGTCATTGGCAAATAGGGTTAAGGAAAATCCCAAGGCTTTTTACACGTACATAAAAAGCAAGAGGGTAGCCAGGGAAAGGGTTGGCCCACTGAAGGATAGGCAAGGGAATCTATGTGTGGAGCCAGAGGAAATGGGCGAGGTACTAAATGAATACTTTGCATCAGTATTCACCAAAGAGAAGGAATTGGTAGATGTTGAGTCTGGAGAAGGGTGTGTAGATAGCCTGGGTCACATTGAGATCCAAAAAGATGAGGTGTTGGGTGTCTTA
The DNA here is from genome assembly GCF_047496885.1 of Scyliorhinus torazame. NCBI lineage: Eukaryota > Metazoa > Chordata > Chondrichthyes > Carcharhiniformes > Scyliorhinidae > Scyliorhinus > Scyliorhinus torazame. The sequence continues at coordinate 157,479,278 of NC_092717.1, forward strand.
AAAAATATTAAGGTAGATAAGTCCCCAGGGCCTGATGAGATCTACCCCAGAATACTGAAGGAGGCTGGAGAGGAAATTGCTGAGGCCTTGACAGAAATCTTTGGATCCTCACTGTCTTCAGGGGATGTCAATGTTGTTCCTCTGTTTAAGAAGGGTAGCAAGGATAATCCAGGGAACTACAGGCCGGTGAGCCTTACTTCAGTGGTAGGGAAATTACTGGAGAGAATTCTTCGAGACAGGATCTACTCCCATTTGGAAGCAAATGGACGTATTAGTGAGAGGCAGCATGGTTTTGTGAAGGGGAGGTCGTGTCTCACTAACTTGATAGAGTTTTTCGAGGAGGTCACTAAGATGATTGATGCAGGTAGGGCAGTGGATGTTGTCTATATGGACTTCAGTAAGGCCTTTGACAAGGTCCCTCATGGTAGACTAGTACAAAAGGTGAAGTCACACAGGATCAGGGGTGAGCTGGCAAGGTGGATACAGAACTGGCTAGGTCATAGAAGGCAGAGAGTAGCAATGGAAGGATGCTTTTCTAATTGGAGGGCTGTGACAAGTGGTGTTCCACAGGGATCAGTGCTGGGACCTTTGCTGTTTGTAGTATATATAAATGATTTGGAGGAAAATGTAACTGGTCTGATTAGTAAGTTTGCAGACGACACAAAGGTTGGTGGAATTGCGGATAGCGATGAGGACTGTCAGAGGATACAGCAGGATTTAGATTGTTTGGAGACTTGGGCGGAGAGATGGCAGATGGAGTTTAATCCGGACAAATGTGAGGTAATGCATTTTGGAAGGTCTAATGCAGGTAGGGAATATACAGTGAATGGTAGAACCCTCAAGAGTATTGAAAGTCAAAGAGATCTAGGAGTACAGGTCCACAGGTCATTGAAAGGGGCAACACAGGTGGAGAAGGGAGTCAAGAAGGCATACGGCATGCTTGCCTTCATTGGCCGGGGCATTGAGTATAAGAATTGGCAAGTCATGTTGCAGCTGTATAGAACCTTAGTTAGGCCACACTTGGAGTATAGTGTTCAATTCTGGTCGCCACACTACCAGAAGGATGTGGAGACTTTAGAGAGGGTGCAGAAGAGATTTACCAGAATGTTTCCTGGTATGGAGGGCATTAGCTATGAGGAGCGGTTGAATAAACTCGGTTTGTTCTCACTGGAACGAAGGAGGTTGAGGGGAGACCTGATAGAGGTCTACAAAATTATGAGGGGCATAGACAGAGTGGATAGTCAGAGGCTTTTCCCCAGGGTAGAGGGGTCAATTACTAGGGGGCATAGGTTTAAGGTGAGAGGGGCAAGGTTTAGAGTAGATGTACGAGGCAAGTTTTTTACGCAGAGGGTAGTGGGTGCCTGGAATTCGCTACCGGAGGAGGTAATGGAAGCAGGGACGATAGTGACATTTAAGGGGCATCTTGACAAATACATGAATAGGATGGGAATAGAGGGATACGGACCCAGGAAGTGTAGAAGATTGTAGTTTAGTCGGGCAGCATGGTCGGCACAGGCTTGGAGGGCCGAAGGGCCTGTTCCTGTGCTGTACATTTCTTTGTTCTTTGTTCTTTGTAAGGGAGCCAGAAGAATCAAGTGGAAGCAGTCACATTGAATTACCAGTGTCAGGAAAATTTGCCCTAATTTAGAATGTGTGGGGGAAAGGCCTGACGTGGGAATCCTGCCTGATGTGAGATCCCGCCTGCCGGCAGGATGTCAGTTAGCTCTTAATGAACCACTGGACACCAATTATCTGAGCCCACCAGAATTCAGCGGTAGTTTAGGGATTTAAAACACTCTTTTGTGTCTCCGAAAGGCCTGTCAGGTTTGCCTGGGGCCTCATAGGGAGAATCCCATCATTGACAAGCACTCCCTTACCGATTGAGGGACCTGGTAGTGGGAAGGTAGTGGGCCGCTGAAGGCCACACACTATCTTATCTCGGACTCCCCTGCTCTCTATTCCTCCCCAGTCATCTGTGTTGAGAAATCCAGCAGCGATTTTCAGGATGAACCTTCGAGCATTACTGGCAGCACCCACTGCTTCTCGTGGTACAGCCAGCAATGAATAGCTGAAGGCCTCTTTTTGGCCTTGATAGCTCTAAGGGCAGGATTTCTGCCCCATTCGGGGCTTGATCGCATGGATGGCCCATAGCTGGCCAGTTAAGTGCCTGAGGGCACTTAAATAGTATTGGGTCTCCCCTATCGAAGCGACACAGGGCTTCCACTGGTTCTTCAGTCAGGAGGATTGCTAGAACTAAATCCCATCTTCTATGACCAATATGAATATTATTAATTGAAAGTGAATCACCTACTAAAAATACTGTTTTAAATACGTTGAGTTCAGAGTCTGTTATTAATTGTATTTACTGCAGGCATTAACTGGGATTATACTCCAGTACATAGCAAAATATTTGTTGAAACTGCAGTATTGTTGAGTTAAGAGGTGTATTCATGTAATGCTTAATTCTATAAATAAATGTAAAACTAAGTAAAGATTGGGTCTCGTATCATCCTTCACCAACTGGTTTTCTGGAAAGAAACAATCAGTTCCAGTGAAACAGAAGAATCTTCAAGATGTCTTCAAGCAGGCTGCCCACTGCTGCTGAGGGTTAACAATATTTCCTCAGACTTCTGAGACTCACATCAGCACCTGAAACCACGTTGGGTGTACTTGGCAGGACTCACAGCCTAACCTGGGAACTCCCACACTCACACCTGACATATGACATGAAAGGCAGGGTGTGTGTGTGTGTGGGGGGGGGGGGGGGGTAGTTTGACAGATGATTTGACATTGCTGCTCCAAGAGGGACCAAGTTCCTATCGATTTTCAAGATCCTGACTGTGATCTGTGCAAGACCCCGACTGTGATCTGTGAAAGTCCTCGACTGCGATCTGTGCAAGTCCCCGACTGTGATCTGTGAAAGTCCTCGACTGTGATCTGTGTCACTCCCCGACTGTGATCTGTGCAAGTCCCCGTCAGTGATCTGTGTAAGTACCCGACTGTGATCTGTGTAAGTCCCCGACTGTGATTTGTGCAAGTCCCCGACTGTGATCTGTGCAATTCCTGTCTGGGTGGAATTTTTGTGCTCAAAATGTTTTTCCTAGCCAGTGATAATTTAGGATAAATAAATAAATCATTGCATTAAAACGGGTGAACATCTTTACTGTCTGTCTGTTCAAAATATGGGTTTTATTGTGAACACCAGGAAATATAAAATGACTAATTCTGCTGTCAGATGATTCTGGAGTGAAAATGAACAGAAAGTCAGGCATGACTGTTCTGCTTCTGTGAGGAGTTTCTGAAAAATTGACAAACATGGAATAATTAACATCAGTAATTTCCACTGAGCTATGTTGTGTCATGGTGCAAAGTCTTTGTACAAATTTTCATATAGTTTTGCAACATTCACCTCTTATTTAGGATATTTAGCTTAAATTCAAGAAGTGGGCTGTCATTTGACTCTGTGATGTTAAAATATAAGCAATAATAAGGTTAATAATGTGTCACCATTAATCTCTAATACATTTAATCCTTTACTGCGGTGCAGTTTTCAAGGAATCAGAGTGTTTGTGCAAGATTTTGTTCGTAATTTACAAATTCCTTTTAATGCTTTTGCTGTTTGAAAATAAAATCCAGCGGAGTGACATAAGTTTGAAACAGGTGATAGTCCAGTGAAAAGATTTAAACTTATGTTGATATCAGTCTGACAGATTCATATTATTTCAGTGGTCGGAAATTATCATAATTTAACTTGGACTAATAAAACCAATAGTGAGTGATATTGGCTGAGGTAAAAACAGAAAGACTAAGATTTTAATGAATAGCGTTTTAAAGTAGTACAGAAGGACTCACGTGGAAAAGCATTCACACAACACAGCTCTTGGCTGCCAGCTTGCAGATCAGGAAAGGCCAACTGCGGAATTCTCCGTCGGCAGGATCCTCCGCTCCGCCGGCAGCGCACCCACGCCCGCAGGTTTCCTGATGGCATGGGGTGGCCCCAATGGGAAATCCCATTGGCCGGCTGTTCGAATGGCGGATCCCGTTGCTGGCGAGGGTGCGTGAAGACGGCAGAAACCCACCCCAATTCTTTAAGTTACAAAGCCAATGCACAGAGTGGGCAGGACAAGCCCTTAATCCAACTCGTTGCTTGCTCCAAAAACCAACTGAAATTCTGGTTGAATCTAATTTATGGTATCCACATGAGAGACATCCAAGATCCAAGCCGACACGAAAAGTCATTTCATTTCATCTTGGGCTTGATCCGGCACTTGATCTGAGCCAAAAGCTGAGAAGGCTAAGAGAAAAAAAGCCCCACAGATGGCATTGGGGCCCAAGAGAAAATTGGACAGCAATTAAACTTCAGATGGCTCCCAATCCATCCACTCAATTGCTACAGTTACCAACTTCGGAAAAATGGACTATGGCAAAAAGAAAACTTGCTGAGGAAATCCTAGCAAAGTTTGATGTGCAATTTCAGAACTACATACTAGAGTTTAGAAAAATAGATTTCTATTTACTCTTCCTCACTCACCAGGCATAAAGAGAAATCATTTACTTTGTACTGAGATTTGGTTTTAGGTAATAATTAACTAAAAATAGTCTTTGCTGATGTGCAACTTCTGTAACAAGTAGTTTGGCTGCCAGTTACTGAAGGTGTTACCCATACCCTGGAGAGATTTGACAATGAGCTAAATTTGTTCAAGTATGCCTATGACAGTGATTCCATCAAACAACTTTGCTTCCATCCTCTTGAGTATTTGGCGTGACACATGGCAGAACATCTCTTTTTCAAATATACTCTATGCTCAACAGAGAGTCCTTCAGCTATTGCCTCGGAGCCAACCCAGACATTCAAAGCCTCATACCTAATGACATTCTGTCAGATGACAGTACAGTGAAAGATGAGACCTTAATTTTATTCAGTGTTTCTCCCCTGTACAGAGGTGTAGCTGTACTAAGGGATCACATATTATCTTTTTATATCTCTTGGCTGGGTTTGAGTCCAGATCCAACTCATGGGAAGGCAGTCTCATCTCTTTCAGTGAAGGTGTAATGTAAAATAAGTGTTTCCTTCCAGTTGCTAATGACAATATGTCCACAATTTAAGAAGAATGCTAAATTGGCAAACTCACTCAGAGGCCCACTCAGAGGAAATAACAAACTGGTGCCATAGGTAATGCTCATCTGAGTTTTTAAAAATACATTTTGGAGATGAGCACTAAGAGATTTACCAGTAATTAACTAGCATGACTTGATCTGGAAGATTTAAGGCTGGATTCTGGTGAAGGATACGGCAAACGTGATTGCGGGAAGTTTCTGACTCCACAAATGTGGTTCCATTAAGGAAGCTCCAGTCCGCCATATTTTAATTCCTGAAGGCAGAGAGTCAGGCCGCCCCTCCAGAGACAGTTCTGAGGTGACAACGGAGGCAGGTGGATTTCGAGACTGGCACGCCAGAATGGCTGCCTCTATTTTCTGGGACATCAGCCAAATTTTAATCACGATTGTCAGGACTCAAGCCCTCACCCTTCTCCCCCCCCCCACCCTCCATGCCCCTCCTTGCTTCCTCAAATGCCACATGCCCCTTCCATACACACATCTCCAATGCCCCATGCGTGCTTCTTCACATCTCCCATGCCCTTTCCATGCTCCCCTCACCACAGCCCCCCCCCCCCCCCCCCCTCCCTATATATCTTCCATGCCCACTCTCACAGTATCCACTGTGTATAGAACCAAAGGGGTGCTGGCAAGTCTGGTAAGTCTTTGAAATGCTCATGAAACGGACACAGGTCAGGATTCTCCTTCCGTTCACGGCAGTGGGATTATCCGGTCCCGCTGCAGCGAATGGGAGATTTGGCTGAGTGCCAAATTCGCCATCCTCACTAGCAGGGGTAATGGGCAGACTCGCAATGGAGAATCCCAGCCACAATAAGCAGAGGCATTGAAAATCTGTGAAATCTGTTCAGCTTACAATGTCAAAAAGCATCAATCAACCATAGCCAATCATAGCATCAATGCCGAAAAGCCTTTACCCACTTCACGCCTCTTAACCTTCTGCAGATAAACACACATACATTGAAAAACTAAAGAAAAAATAACTTATTACACGGTAATAAAGTTGTCAATCAAACAATATTCACACTCCGCTCTGCAGCTGTGGCAGCATTGGCTACAGGTAGTTAAGTCATTAGTCACTCTTGGTGCTCAGCCAATCAAACTCAACTTTCCATGTCTCATAAAACTGAGCTTATCCAAAACTCTACTAACCCAATTCAAGGCCTACTCACCTATTATTCCTCTGCCTGCTGACCTGCACTGGCTTTCATTTCACCAATCCTTTGCTTTGTAACTCTCCACTTCTTCAGAACATAAGAAATAGGAACAGGAATAGCACATAGTATCCCGCAGGCCTGCTACGCTATTCATAAGATCATTGCTGATCTTCTACCTTAGCTTTCTTGCCTTATTCTCATGTCCCTTGTATCCCTTTGGAGTCTACTTATCTCTTTCTTGAATATAGTCGGCAAATATGCTCTGGGATAGAGAATTCCGCTGATTCATTGCCCTCTGAATGAAGATATTTCTCCTCATCTCAATCCTAAATAGTTGACCGCTTATTCAGAGACTATGGCCCCTGGTTATATGCTCTCCAGCTCAGGGAAACAGTCTCAGCATTTATCCTGTCAAGTTCTCTAGAATTTTAGACATTTCAATGAGATCACCTCTTATACTTCTGAACTCCAGGGAATACAGGCCCATTGTACTCAATGTCTCCTCATATGAGAGCCCTCTCACTCCAGGAATCAACACAGTAAAACTTTGCTGCACCATCATTAAGGCAAGTATATCCTGTCAAGAGGTGTGGTCATGCCAAAGCTATATAATTGCAGCAAGACTTCCTTCCAATCTTGCAACCAATAACTTACCAATAAAGTTTTTTTACCTCATTGGCATGAATAGCAAACCCTACACTATGTGCAGAGTGCAGGGCTGATGTATCTCAACTGGGCTGCAAAGTAAATCCCTGTGCATCTGCTGCAAAAGCTACACTCCTTAAGTTACAAAACAGTGCAGAAGCACTATTTGTCCATGGCCAAGACTACCCTGGCAATAAAGATGGTTAAACAAGATCAGAGTCTCTGCAATTCTGCCCAGTGTCTCTGCAAATGCAGTAAATTGCCATTGCCCATGAGAAAATCACAATTTTAATTAAATAATCATTTCTAATATAAAGTTTTAAACAATGTGATGAATATTTATTTTATTGGTTTGCAAGTATGTCAGCTCACTTTTCTCCATTAGTAGCTTTAATTTCTATTCATGTTTTCCATATAATTTGAGAAATTAGTTCACAAATCATCCATTATGTTTCATTTAATTACATGTCTCCCTCATGTCTACAATGGTTCGATGTATTATTGAAAAAGATTCAGAGAAATTAATTTTCTGCACATACAATTGTAATCGACAGAGGTATTTCTGATGATCTTACAGTCAATATTTCTGAGCGTGTAACCTATGGCATTGCTGGTAAAAGATTGCATTATTTGCATGAGCAGCGAATCAATTTATTTTAGAAGATGGCAAAAAAGAGCACTTACTAATCATGGAAGCAGGGCCTGGATTAACAAGTGGTATTCGGTATTGCAAATAGACGTCCCCCTCCTTCAAACAGCAAGGCACCCTGTGGGAAAAAGAAAGGGGTACAATTGTATCAGTTCCTTCACTTTGTTAGCCAAACATATGTAATATTAACAAATGTAGAAGAGTCAGCCTTAGGTCCTATGCTTGTCACATGGGAATAACTAGTGCTACAAAGGTCATTTATAATTTGGTTCAGTATTTGTAACGGTGTAAAGAGAAACTTGAATAAAGAGGGCAATGTGCTGATACATATTAATGAACTGTTTTGGGCTCTACAACTGCGTCCAAGAGTAAATTTGAACCAGTGGAAAAGGTTAGGTGAAATATGAATGATAAGTATAAAGCAACATTCCAACCAAACCCAGTTAGATGTAAAGATATTCAGGCCAATGTTAATTCTGTGGAAATCAGGCAGCAAGCAGCTAAAGTGGCTGATGCTGTACCCACTCTGATCCTGATATCTTCCTGCAGGTTACAATGTTAAACTGCTCTTTTTAGCAGGCAGGGGGATATGGATTGTAAAGCAGTTAGATCCACCGATAAACATGCAGATTGGGATCGGATGACAGTAGAGGTACGACTACAATTTTAATTGGAAACTTGCGCAGAGAAGCTGCTCTGGCCTCACCGCCAAGCCAAAATAATTTTAAATTCTTAGGGCAGATGTGTGGTTGATAAGACCAGCAGTTGCTGCCTATATCTAATTGTCATCAAGAAGGTGGTAGTGAATCTTCTTGAGCCACTGTATTCTATGTAGTGAAGCTGTAAGGTACGGAATTTCAGCATTTTGGTGCAGTGATGACAGGAAAGGTAATGTTGGGATGAATTCTTCGCTGCCTCACGCTGGCAGTGAGAATCACGATTGGGCCGAGAATATCGGGTGGAGCAAAAATCGGGATTTGCGTCCAGCGTCGATTCTGACGCGATGTCCCAGTCCCCCGCTGGGCAGTGGCAGTGAGGTTCATGCCCCACGCCCGCAGCCCAATGCAAAGCTGACATTTACACGGTTTTGAATGCGATTAGCGGGTTGGACACTGATGCTCCGCCCCTCCATGATGCCCCACCCGTCTCAAGCGGGAGTCAGATGGATGTGAATTGGTATTAACAAGTGGCGCCTTGGAGCCATGGCTGTTGAAGGGGAGCGAAAGGTAAGAGAACTCACTAAACTTGTCGGGGTTGCTGGGGGGTGGCTACTTGGACTGCCAAGTCCACGTACTCGGGGTGCCCTCCTCGGGATCAGGGTGGCGTGGCTCAGACTTCCACTGCAGCAGTATGTTGTTTAAACGTACGCCTTTGGTGCTGCCTACAGGCCCCTGGCTGCTCACACTGCTGACTGCTCACTGTGCCTTTAAATGTTCAGAGAGCCTCTGGTCATCTGCAAACTCACTCAGCCTGCCCCTCTGGAAACTCTCAGATCCCAGAAGTATCATCAACGTGATGGGGATGACCATGCTCAATCGCTGGCTCACCAGTTGTTGGCACTCCTCAGAAGTTCAGTCCCATAGCAGAGGAAGCAGGGGAATAGCAGCGCTTATCCCAAAGAATGGACACATGCATCGTGGTATTTGGCATCCTGCCTGGCACACAAGCCCTCTCAGAGTAGAAGCCTCACCACGGACAATATCAGCTAGCCCACCCGTCAGCACCATGAACTGTCTGCAAGCCCTGCCTGGTCACCGTGCTCCTGCTCCCATCCATCCTGCTCCCGGTCAGAAAACCTGACCAGCTCTCTCATAAATTGTGTGTTACACCCAGTCTCCACATCATATTGTAGCTAAGGTCCCAGCAAATGCACACTTCCCTCGCTCACCCCAATCGCATGAAGGTGACTGGCAGCATATGTTGACCATCTCCACCACACAACCAGTTGCCACCTGCTGGTGGCATAACACACAGCCCACCCAGTGAAGAGACCCACTGGGGGAAACAGGACAGGGCCACAGAGTCTATCGCTAACATGGAATATGGCAGCCAGCAGTACCTCTGTTGACTGGGTTGGGTGATAAGGATAAAGGATCATCACATCACAGGCCAGGTGCCACTCACTGTGGACAGGAATGCACCAAGGATACGGTTCAACCTCAGACAGTCGCCAGGATAGTGATGGAGTTGCCAGCAAAAGAACAAAGTTTGCAGCAGAGTTTGAAGACAATAGTTGGGATTTTTCTGCCCTGCCATGGCCAGATCTGCCACAGGGGATGTGGCGGCCCAGCTTAAACATCCAATGACTTTCGGCAGGACTGGATGATCCCCATGGCGGGTATAGGTGGAAAATCACACCCAATACTTGCGATATTCCCGATATTTAATTGAAAGAAATTTCTGTTAATCGGGTGAGGCAATGGTGCAGTGGTATTGTCAATTAGCCAGGGGTCGAATCTCAACATGGCATGTGGTGAAATTTGAATTCAATAATAATCTGGAATTAAATAGTAATGACCATAAAAACTATTGTTGATTGTCATAAAATCTTATCTGGTTCACTAATATCCTTCAGGGAAGGAAACTTGCCATCCTCACCTGGTCTGGCATACATCTGACTCTAGACCCACAGCAATGTGATTTACTCTTAAATAGCCTCTGAAAAGGCCGAGCCAGCCATTCAGTTCAAGGCATTAGCCACGGGCAATAAATGTTGGTCCAGCCAGCGATGCCCACAAACTGTGAATTAATTTTTCAAAACCCAGGACTGAATGTCGGTTAAGCAGTTTCACAATTTAGCAACAGCGGAGGAGTCGAGAGAGGAGGAATTGGGTTTCGTTAGACTACATTAAAATATATGTTAATTGATTTTTTTTTTAAAGTTAAAATCGTGAACAAAGTAATTTCATACAAAGGGATTCAGCAAATTCAAATCCCTGGAAACATTATTTCAGCACACTCGTATAACCTGCTGCATTTGCCACCAAATTGCTCAATCTAGACTAGTTGCCATGGTCTTCATTCAGTAAGCAGCAGGGCCTGTGCAAATGTCACAATGCCCTATATTTTACAAGTGTGCTTTGCAGAGCATGAAATTAAAACTGACAGAATTAAGAGTCTCATGCCATTTATTGTATTTTCTTTCCCCTGCAAGTACTTTCATGAGATTCAATCTTTATCTGCCTCAACTCAATTTGTCTTAAATTATGTTCAATACAAGAAATTCTTTCTCAGGGGTGATATCTGGTAAAAATGTAACTGCTGCATGCAAAACAGAGATGAAAATGAAAGCGCACCTGGATGATGCAGAACTGTGTAACAATTTTAAGCAATGATCCAAAATATTAAAACTGCTATAGGTCTAAAAGAGCCCATCGATAATCATTTGCATTACAATATATAGTAAGGACCTTGGGCTAGACATTGAGAGGTGTCCATGATTAATTTATTCATGCACTTAACAGTATTGATTTCTCTATTATGCTATTCTGAAAAATGTCTTGGCATCTTTAAACATATTTGTATTAACTGAATTAAGGGGTGTGAAGCCTCAGGAGCAATGGACTAGATTTTTTAAAATCCCGTGAGCGATTTAATAGCAATAAAAAAAGAGTTGTGGTTTGGACGCGTTTAGCGGGGTGTTTCCTGACGCTGGCAGTTCTGAGGACGACTCCCTGTCAAATGGAACTCTGCATCTTTTTCGGATACCTTGGCGAAGAACGGCCGGCCAAGGGTGCACTTAGACCTATTTCCTTCACTAATGAGCTCAGCTTGCCAGTGCAGGAAGAGATGAGAGCGCCATTTTTAAAAATGGTGTCTGGATCTCTTGCCTTCCCTAACCCGCTGTGGCCTCCACACCCCCCCCCCTCCCCCCAACACCCCATATTACCAATTAGGGGGCCCTCCTGCTATCCGCATCCCACCTCATAAGGGCAGGGCGCCCCAGGCCCGATCCCCAGCATGGGCAAGATGCCACTCGGGCATCTTGGCGTTGCCAGCCTGGCAGTGTCACATGGGCACTCTGGCATTGCCAGGGTGGCACCCAGATGGCATTGTCAGGATGCCAGATGGTAGTACCAGGATGGCAGTGCCATGGTGGCATCGGGGGAGCCAGGGTACCACCCTGACCAGAGCCTGAACATCCGGGGGCCCAGATCATCTGGGGAGTGCCCACAGTATGAGATTTGGCTTTCATGCAAAGAAAGTGCATTGAGTTCATGATCAACCGGTATAGGGCCACATAAGTGTCATTCTGTACGTCAATGCTCTTATTTCAGGAAGTCCCGACGCCAGAATATCCAGATCGTAGGCCTGCCAGAGGGGATCGAGGACAGGGACCCGACAGGCTATGTGACCCAAATGCTAGGCAATCCAGTCAGAATGGACAGCTTCCCCAATCTGCCGAGATTGACAGGGTGCACAGATCAGTCCAACCGAAGACCAAAGCGGGGGAACAACCAGGGGCAATAATTGTGAAACTGCATCACTATCAGGATCACAAGAGGATCCAGCACTGGCCAAGGCATAAGAAGGGGAGCAGCTGGGAAGGGCATAGAATCCGGTTCTACCAGGACAAGTGCGAGGTCTTGCACTTTGGAAAAAAGAATAGAGGCATGGACTATTTTCTAAACGGTGACAAAATTCATAATGCTGAAGTGCAAAGGGACTTGGGAGTCCTAGTCCAGGATTTTCTAAAGGTAAACTTGCAGGTTGAGTCCATAATTAAGAAAGCAAATGCAATGTTGTCATTTATCTCAAGAGGCTTGGAATATAAAAGCAGGGATGTACTTCTGAAGCTTTATAAAGCATTAGTTAGGCCCCATTTAGAATACTGTGAGCAATTTTGGGCCCCACACCTCAGGAAGGACATACTGGCACTGGAGCGGGTCCAGCGGAGATTCACACGGATGATCCCAGGAATGGTAGGCCTAACTAACGATGAACGTCTGAGGATCCTGGGATTATATTCATTGGAGTTTAGGAGGTTGAGGGGAGATCTAATAGAAACTTACAAGATAATGAATGGCTTAGATAGGGTGGATGTAGGGAAGTTGTTTCCATTAGCAGGGGAGACTAGGACCCGGGGGCACAGCCTTAGAATAAAAGGGAGTCACTTTAGAACAGAGATGAGGAGAAATTTATTCAGCCAGAGAGTGGTGAGTCTGTGGAATTCATTGCCACAGAGGGTGGTGGAGGCCGGGATGTTGAGTGTCTTTAAGATAGAAGTTGATAAATTCTTGATTTCTCGAGGAATTAAGGGCTATGGAGAGAGAGCGGGTAAATGGAGTTGAAATCGGCCATGATTGAATGGTGGAGTGGACTCGATGGGCCGAATGGCCTTACTTCCGCTCCAATGTCTTATGGACATTGGGGCAGACCTGGTAAAGCAAAGAGCTGAGTTCAACCAGGTGAAATCAGCTCTGTGCAGGAGTGGAGTGAGATTTGTAATGATGTTCCCAGCCAGGCTCTGGGTGATGTTCCAAAATAAGGAGAATTTTTCCAACACCCCGGAAGATGTGGACAAGTTTGTTCGGACAAGGGCGGCATGTGGCGCAGTGGGTAGCACTGGGACTGCGGCACTGAGGACTCGGATCCGAATCCCGGCCCTGGGTCACTGTCCGTGTGGAGTTTGCATATTCTCCCTATGTCTGCGTGGGTTTCACCCCCACAACCCAAAGATGTGCAGGTTAGGTGGATTGGTTATTCTAAATTGCCCCTTAATTGGGAAAAAAAATTAATTGGGTATTCTAAATTTTTATTTAAAAAAAGTTTGTTCGGACAAACAGCCTGGTCATGGGGCAGGCAAGGCAACGCTAAGGGCGAAGCAGAGGAGGAAAGAGTGGAGAAAAGAAAACTATGATGGACGAACACTAAGTTTGCACAGGATTGTACTGCCTCACTTTGATCAGAAAGATCAGACCACAGGTGTTAGGAATGGGTTAACAGACCTTCCAATTAAATACTAATTTAATGTCAATTATAGAACATAGAACAGTACAGCACAGAACACGTCCTTCAGCCCACGATGTTGGGCCGACCATTTATCCTAATCTAAGATCAACCTAACCTACACCCCTTCAAATTACTGCTGTCCATGTGCCTGTCTAAGAGTCGCTTAAATGTCCCGAATGACTCTGACTCCACCACCTCTGCTGACAGTGCATTCCACACACATTCTCTGTGTAAAGAACCTACCTCTGACATCTCCACTATACCTTCCTCCAATCATCTTAAAATTATGTCCCCTCGTGACAGCCATTTCCACCCTGGGGAAAAGTCTTTGTCTATCCACTCTATCCATGCCTCTCATCACCTTGTACCCCTCTATCAAGTCATCTCTCTGCTTTCTTCGCTCCAGTGAGAAAAGCCCTAGCTCCCTCAACCTTTCTTCATAAGACATGCCCTCCAGTCCAGGCAGCATCCTGGTAAATCTTCTCTGTACCCTTTCCAAAGCATCCACATCCTTCCTATAATGAAGCATCCAGAACTGGACACAATATTCCAAGTGTGGTCTAACCAGGGTTTTATAAAGCTGCAGCAAAACCTCGCGGCTCTTAAACTCAATCCAACTGTTAATGAAAGCCAACACACCATACGCCTTCTTAACAACCCTATCAACCTAGGTGGCAAATTTGAGGGATCGATGTACGTGGTCCCTAAGATCCCTCTGTTCCTCCTCAATTTCAAGAATCCTGCTTTTAACCCTGTATTCCGCATTCAAATTCGACCTTCCAAAATGAATCATTTCACAATTATCAAGGTTAAACTCCATCTGCCACTTCTCAGCCCAGTTCTGCATCCTGTCAATGTCCTGTTGTAACCTGCAACAACCCTCAATACTATCTACAACTCCCCCAATCTTCGTGTCATCGGCAAACTTACTAACCCACCCTTCCACTTCCTCATCAAAGTCATTTATAAAAACCACAAAGAGCAGAGGTCCCAGAACAGATCCCCTTGCGGGACACCACTGGTCACCGACGTCCAGGCGGAATACTTTCCATCCACTACCACTCGCTGTCTTCTTTCGGCCAGCCAATTCTGTATCCAAACAGCCACATTTCCCTGCATCCCATGCCCCCTAACTTTCTGAATGAGCCTACCATGGGGAACCTTATCAAATGCCTTACTGAAATCTATATACACCACATCCACTGCCCGACCTTCATCAATGTGTCTCGTCACATTCTCAAAGAATTCAGTGAGGCTTGTGATGCATCACCAGTCCCTCACAAAGCCATGCTGACTATCTTTAATCAAACTATGTTTTTCTAAATAATCATAAATCCTATCTCTCAGAATCCTTTCCATTATTTTGCTCAACACAGACGTAAGACTGATGGGTCTGTAATTCCCAGGGATTCCCTATTCCCTTTCTTGAACAAGGGAACAATATTCGCCTCCCTCCAATCATCCGGTATACTCCAGTAGAGAGTGAGGACGCAAAGATCATAGCCAACGGTGCAGCAATCTCCTCTCTCGCTTCCCATAGTAACCTTGGGTATATCCCGTCAGACCCAGGGGACTTATCTATCCTGATGCTTTTCAAAATTTCCAGCACATCCTCCTGTTTAATATCAACCTGTTCGAGTCTATTAACCTGGTTCACACTGTTCTCATGGGCAACAAGGTCCCTCTCTCTAGTGAATACTGAAGCAAAGTATTCATTTAGGGCCTCCCGCATGTCCTCAGACTCTAGGCACAAGTTCCCTCCACTATCCCTGATCGGCCCTACTCTCACTCTGATCATCCTCTTATTTCTCACATAAGTGTAGAACGCCTTGGGGTTTTCCCTAATCCTTCCTGCCAGGGCTTTTGCATGCCCCCTTCTAGCTCTCCTCAGTCCATTTTTGAGTTGCTTCCTGGCTACCTTGTAACCCTCTAGAGCCGAGTCAGATCCTTGCTTCCTCAACCTTACGTAAGCTTCCTTTTTCCTCTTGACTAGAAGCTCCACTTCTCTTGTCATCCAAGGCTCCTTCACCTTACCATTCCTTCCTCGTCTCAGTGGGACAAAACTATTCAGCACTCGCAGCAAGTGCTCCTTAAACAATCCCCACATTACTGTTGTGCATTTCCCCAAGAACAATTGTTCTCACTTCATGCTCCTCAGCTCCTGTCTCATAGCAGTATAATTTCCCCTCTCCCAATTAAATACCTTCCCATACTGTGTGTTCCTATCCCTCTCCATGACTATGGTAAAGGTCAAGGAGTTGTGGTCGCTGTCACTGAAATGCTCTCCCACCGAGACATCTGACACCTGGCCTGGTTCATTGCCGAGCACCAAGTCCAATATGGCCTCACCCCTAGTTGGCCTACCTACATATTGAGTCAGGAATCTTTCCTGTACACACCTGACAAAATCTGCTCCATCCAAACCATTTGCAGTAAGGAGGTTCCAGTCAATATTAGGGAAGTTGAAGTCACCCATGACAACAACTCTGTTACTTTTGTACTTTTCCAAGATCTGCCACCCAATCTGTTCCTCTATCTCTCTGCTGCTATTGGGGGGTCTATAGAAACCTCCCAATAAAGTGACTGCTCCTTTCTTGTTTCTGACTTCCACCCATACTGACTCAGTAGAAAAACCCTCCTCAACTACCTCCTTTTCTGCAGCTGTGGTGCACTCCCTAATTAACAGTGCCACTGCCCCTCCTCTTTTACTTCCCTCCCTATTCTTCTGTAAACATCTAAACCCCGGAACATCTAAAACCATTCCTGCACCTGTGAAACCCATGTCTCCATAATGGCCACAACATTGTAGTTCCAAGTACTGATCCATGCTCTAAATTCATCTCCCTTATTCCTGACACTCTTTGCATTGAAACAGACACACTTTAAGCCATTCCACTGAGTGCAACTTTGCCCTATCAACTGTCTATCCCTCCTCATAGACTCGCTGCATACTATTTCTGCCTGTTCAACAGCTACACTGTCCTCTGATCCATAGCTCTGCTTCCCATCCCCCAGCCAAACTAGTTTAAACCCTCCTGAAGAGATCTAGCAAACCTCTCACCCAGGATATTGGTGCCCCTCCAGTTTAGTTGCAATCCATCCTTCATGTACAGGTCCCACCTTCCCCAGAAGATATCCCAATGATCTACATGAAACCTTCCCTCCTGCACCAGCCCTGTAGCCACGTATTCAGCTGCACTCGCTCTCTGCTCCTTGCCTCACTTGCACATGGCACCGATAGCAATCCTGCGATCACTACTCTGCTTGTCCTGCTCTTTAGCTTCCAACATAACTCCCTAAAATCACTTTTTAGATACTCATCCCTTTTCTTAGCTATGTGCACCACGACTTCTGGTTGCTCCCCCTCCCCCTTAAGAATCCTGTAGACTCGATCTGAGACATCCCTGGCTCTGGCACCCAGGAGGCAACATACCTTCCGGGAGTCAGACCACAGAATCTCCTATCCATTCCCCTAACCATTGAGTCTCCTATCACTATTGCTTTTCTATTCTCCCCCCTTCCTGTCTGAGCCACAGAGCCAGACTCAGTGCCAGAGACCTGGCCGCTAGGGCCTTCCCCCGGTAGATCATCCCCCTCAACAGCATCCAAAACGGTATATTTGTTTTGAAGGGGAACGGCCACGGGGGATCCCTGCACTGTCAGCCCGTTATCTAATAGAAGTGACAAGTTACAGGTGGCACTATTTGTTGTTGGAGATTTGTGTGTGAAGTTGGACCAAAATACTAAAGGTGTTTTGTGGAGATGTATAACTCTTGGCTCCTTTACTCTACAGCAATCCAGAAGCTTAAACAACAGTGGGGGGGCGAGGGCAGCAGAACGCAGAAGAGGGTGAGGCAGAGACAGAAGGAACAGATATTTAGCGGGCATGGCAACGGTGTAAGATCAGCTCCAGGAGGGGGGCCACCACAATACTAAGGAACGCTCGTGCAGAGGGAGCCGCAGTGCATCTCCTGGCAGGGAGGGAGCGTCTGGTGGGGCGGGGGGGCACCATGGGGATAAGCTGAACAATGTAAGGGGAGAGTTGGCAAGGGGGGAACTGCAAAAGGCTGGAAGGGTATCTGATGAGGAGGCAGAGAGCAGAGTCTCACTCGATGCGGATGACCTGTTCCTCTACATCTCGGACCGGTGGAACGGCTTGAAAGAAACCATGAGGCTCCTGGAAGAGTTTGGAGCCTTCTCGGGCTGCAAACCCAACCTGGGCAAAGCGAGGTATTCCCAGTGAATCGGAGAGGGGGAGGGCCGGAGCTGGAGGATGTACTATTTAAACTAACCTAAAACAAATTCCGCTACCTGGGGATTTAGATAGGTCACGATTTGATACGGATCCACAAATGGAATCTGACCAGACTGGCGGAGAAAGTTAGAAGGGACCTACAATGATGGGATGCACTCCAGCTCTCCCTGGCAGGGAGGGTGCAGATTATCAAGATGAACGTACTGCCAAGGTTCCTCCTCCTGTTTAGATCCATTCCGATCTTCATCCCCAATGCCTTTTTCCAAGGAATAGATAAAATGATTATGGTGTTTGTGTAGGGGGGAAAGAATCCAAGAATTCCCCAAAATATACTGCAGAGGAGAAGAAACATCGGCGCCCTGGCCCTTCCAAACCTGCAATACTACCACTGGGCAGCCACGGCTGAAAATGGAGGAGTCTTCCTGTATGGAAACAACCCTCCGAGCCCTAGCCACAACAACACTCCCATCTCCCCCCCGGCAAAGTGCACGTCCAGCTCAGTGGTGGTAGGTACGTTAAAAACTTGGAACCAGATGAGACAACACTTTGGCTTAATCGAGGTGTCCACCATGGCCCCCATCTGTGGCAACCACAAATTCTCACCAGCCATGCTAAACGCCACTTTTAAGAAGTGGAGACAGGACAGGGGGACGCTGGCGATCAGGGACTTCTACATGAGGGACAGACATGCAACCCAGGACGAGCTGACGGAAAGATTGGAGCTACCGAACGGACAGGAGCTCCAACATTTACAAATCAAAAATTTCCTCTGCAAGGAGACAATGAGGTGCCCTAGGGCCCTGAGAGACACAATGTTGGAGGAACTGCTGGACGCGGACAGTATGGAGAAAGGGAACTGCAGCGACATTTACAGATGACTGTTAGAAAGGGCAAGGACACCACTAGAATGAGCAAGACCGAAATGGGAGGACGAACTAGGGACGGAGATAAGGTGGATACTATGGAGTGAAGCACTGAGCAGGGCCAATTCCACCTCCTCCTGCAGTTCAAAGTGGTGCATTGAGCGCACCTGACCAGAACAAGAATGAGCAGGTTCTTCCCGGAGGTGGAGGACAAGTGTGAAGAGTGCCAGGGAGGCCCAGCCAACCACGCCTACATGTTCTGAGCCTGCCCCAGACTTGTCGGGGTCTCGATAACCTGCTTCAAGGCGATGTCCAAGGTTGTGGGGGTGAGGGTAGAGCCGTGCTCAAGAGTGGCAGTCTTCAGGGTTTCGGACCAGCCAGAATTTCATATGAGGAAGCGGGCCCATGCCCTTGCTTTTGCTTCCCTAATCACACGCCAGAGAATCCTGCTTGCCTGGTGATCAGCAGTAACACCCACAGCTGTGGACTGGCTGGCAGACTTGTTGGAATTTCCCCATCTGGAGAAGATCAAATACACCATCCGAGGGTTGGACAAAGCCTTCCAGAAAGCATGGGGGCTATTCATCAGCCTGTTCCAAGACCTTTTTGAGGCCAATGGCGGATAATAATAATCTTTTTTGTCACAAGTAGGCTTACATTAACACTGCAATGAAGTTACTGTGAAAATCCCCCAGTCGTCACATTCCGGCGCCTGTTCGGGTACATTGAGGGAGAATTCAGAATGTCCAATTCACCTAACAGCACGTCTCTTGGGACTTGTGGGAGGAAACTGGAGCACCGGAGGAAAGCTACGCAGACACAGGGAGATCGTGCAGACTCCGCACAGACAGTGACCCAAGCCGGGAATCGAACCTGGGACCCTGGTGTTGTGAAGCAACAGTGCTACCCACTGTATTACTAGGGGAGGGGGGGGGCAGATAAGACCGCACAGAGCAGATAGGAAAAAGGGGATGGGAGGAGGGCAGCAAGTGAGGAACTCAGGGAAACATCAGGAGGGGACATGAAAAAGACCGAGGTGGGGGCCAGAGCCCCCTCCTCCCCCCAACAAAGTCATCGGGGCAACAGTAACAAAATTGCTCACCTATTGCATAGCGCACAGATGTACAAATTCAACAAAAATATTTGAAAATAAAATTTTCAAACGGACACGGGACCCCCAGCACCAGGGGTTTAAAGGGGGTAGGGTCTTGAGGGTTATCTTCAATGTTTGGCTTTCGTAAATTGGTATCTGGTCTCCACAGATTTGTTTATTTTGTATTGCATAAAATGAAAAACCTGAATAAAAACTTTAAAAATAAAATAAAAGACTATCCAATCATCGCCATATTGCTGTTTGTGGAGACTTGTGTGTGCAAATTTCCCGGTGTTTCCTGCAACAGTGACTATACTTTCAAAGTAATTCATTGGCTGTAAAGCACATTGGGATGTCCTGTAATCGTGAGTGGTGCAGTATAAATCAAAGTCTGCTTGAAAGCAGACCAAGGCAGGCCAGCAGCACGGTTCGATTCCCGTAACAGCCTCCCCGAACAGGCGCCGGAATGTGGCGACTAGGGGCTTTTTACAGTAACTTCATTTGAAGCCTACTCGTGACAATAAGCGACTTTCTTTCATTTCATTTCAAGTAATTTGTTATGGGCGAGGCGTTTTCAGAACCCCAAAATATATCATGGAGTTCAACCAACCTCTCCCTGTAATGGATTTGTTGCTTTTCCGAGCACACGGCTTGTTCCCTAGGTGTGGGATTACAATTACGGACACGTGGGTTTTTAAACACAAAACACTGTTTATTCCATGAACTCAACTTAACATCTTAAATAAACATTGGATCTCTTAACACCCCTTACTTCAAAGATAACTCAGAAAATATTGCACCAGTAAATAATTCCTTAAAATGTTCCTTCGAACTTCCAAGAGACTTAACACCTTTAAGCAAAATCACATCAGGTTAAAGGCTTCACTTTAAATCAACCAAATGATCCAGCGATCGTTTTTCATGGCAGAGATCCAGCTCACTGCAAAACACAGACACACACCCAGCTCTTTTCCTCCAAACTGCAAAACTAAACTGCAAAATGGCTGACCTGACCTCAGCTCCACCCACTCTCTGACATCACTGTTTTCTTAAAGGTACATTGCTTAAACATCCATGTCTTAAAGGTACTCTCACATGACACATTCTTCTTTTTTCCACTCCACAACAAATATGAGCAATAACATTTACTATTTGGGCAGCACGGTAGCACAGCGGTTAGCACTCTTGCTTCACAGCGCCAGGGTCCCAGGTTCGATTCCCGGCTTGGGTCACTGTCCGTGCGGAGTCTGCACGTTCTCCCTGTGTCTGCGTGGGTTTCCTGGGTGCTCCAGTTTCCTCCCACAAATCCCGAAAGATGTGCTGTTAGGTGAATTGGACATTCTGAATTCTTCCTCTGTGTAGACGAACAGGCGCCGGAATGTGGCGACTTGTGCAATATTAACGTAAGCCTATTTGTGACAACAATAAAGATTATTATTATTGTCTTCTTCCTGATGCAAAGACGGCTTAACGGCAGTTGTTGACTCTCGAGCTCCCACCGTCATTTAATGCTCACTTGAGTGTTGATTTGCAGTGGGCGGGACTTCTGTTCGCCCTTGGAAGAAAATCCTGCTCGACATTGGCTGACACTCAATTCAGTCAGGCACAGCGCCGCAGTGGCCGTAAGCGGTACTGCAGTGATCTGCCTGGGTCGAGATCTGGGAAGTGGGAGTGTGGGGAATGCCTGGGGGTAGGGTCGGCGATCGTGGCGTTGGGCCAAACCGATTGTGTGGGGGGGGGGAGGGGGCCCTGGAGCTCCAATGTCCTGGGGGAGGGGGGGGGGGAAGACCGTCCAAACTCGGGGGGATGGGGGGCGCTTTCCCTCCCTCCCTCTCTGAGATGGGTAATAGTTTAAACGTCACTTTCCACCCTGCCTGCACCCGCTCTCGCCAACCTAATAATTGAGACTGGGCGGGGTAAAGCCGTTAAGCAGCCATTAAGTTTGGGCTGGTCCTGTCCGCTCAAGGGAAACTGTACCTGGGTTTGGACAGGTGGGTTCCCGGGGGAATCCCTTCCATTCAATTTTACTACCCCACTCCCCATCTTGCCTTGGGGGTGCGTAAAGTTCATCCCAATATTCCTCACTTACAGTCAGATAACTGGGATTTAGTTAACACTCTGTATTCATCAGTACTTCTCAATGCTGTTGCATTTGTATCTCTTCTAGAGGGTGCTTTTCAGCCTCAAGTTAGGGCCACTGGTTTTTTGGTGCACCTCCTACACAAAATCAGCAGCTCTTAAGTGGCAAAAAAAAAATTGTTGGTCTCATCTTTCCAGGGTACCACAGTGAAAAATAGGTTGTTTTTCCACCCTCACTGCCACTTGTTGTTACCTGGTACTTCAATGGATTTTTTGACCCCAATAATATTTGCAAGAGTCAAGCTTAGATTGTATGCGTAGCTTATTCTAATTAGGGATAAGAATGCCAATAAGAAAAGTGGGTCCATTCTACATTGTAGGCACAGGCACATTGGGACAATTCAATCTTGTCTTCCGTCTTATTAGAAAATCAAATATCAGAAGTTCAGCATTGGTTTTAGGGGGACCTACGTGAAGTGCAATGAGATTGTCTCCTTTATGAAATCTTATGGTGCGCTGCTCTAATGTCACGTCTGGTCCTGAATAAGACACAGACTCCTTTGTACCAATGTTGCAGTTTCAGTGTAAATGTACCCTTTGTTCCTTAATAACAATCTTCTACTTGTAGTTTGGTGAATTAATCATTCTCATTGAGCATCAATCAGTCTGTCTAAAAAGCTGCAATGGTTATTGTAATGCACTCAGATGTAGCTATCTAAAATCTTTGGGAAATAAATAATCATACAGTAAATTACATTCAAGGTCATTTTTAAAGTTGCAAATTATCTGCCATCTCTCATCAGCCTAGCCTTGACATTTCTGTTGTCGGCAAACTGCGATCTATGTGCTCAGCTGTCAAGAAATTTTCAGGGTTAAGGAACATGCCTCACCACATTTTTCCACCATCAACCCAGGTACACAAATTTATCACCTTCCCAGACAATGTGTCTCAGAATCGGTAATAAAGTGAGTGGGGATTAGCATTTATTCCCATTCTGTGCTTTTAAACATTGTATTGCTCTGTGTTTGTCTACTGCCCATGAGCATTGTGTAAAATGTGCGCATTCATTTTGTGTGTTGTGGGAGTGGAGTTGCAAATATCTTGAATGGTTTTTCATTATAAATTGCTTTTCTCCAAGCTCTTGGAATGTTCAACAGAGACAAATATGCAGCTCTAACTTGGGAATGTAGTTAGTAGGTTTGCTGTACAAGGCAAAGATTGTATGCTGAAATAAAAACAGAAAATGCTTGTAAAACACAGCCGGTCTGGCAGCATCTGTGGAGAGAGGAACAGAATTAACGTTTCAAATCTATATAACTTCTTTAGAGCTGAAGAGAAGGAGAAAAGTAATAGATTTTATGAACAAAAAATATCAGGGATAGGTAGGGGCTGGGAGAGATTTGACAATGATATCATCGGCATAAGATAAAGGGAGTGTTGATGGTAGTGTTAAAGATGGTAGTGTAAAAGAGAGTGTTAATGGTAGTGTTAAAGATGGTAGTGTAAAAGGGAGTGTTAATAGTAGTGTTAAAGACGGTAGTTGTCATAATATGCACCCATGCACATCATGAGGTAAAAGCAGGCAGCGACAGACACCCAGGTGAGCCAATCAACATACAGAACAGAACACGACCAATCACCAGACAGAACATCAGAGGGGGGCTTCCAACTATAAAACACACGCGGCATCAGCACTCTGCCTCTTTCCACTGGTGACAATAGTAGTGACAGTCAGGGTGTACAAATCATTCAACACCTTCTACACGTGGATCAGAGCTAGCCTGGTCTAGATAGTTAATGTTCATTTACTTAGAATAGTAGAGAGTCAACCCACAGGCAGCTGTGTGTTCGTTACTGAAGTTCAATAAATCTTATTGAACCAACGCCTATGTTTGGTGTATGCTTGATCATTTAACTGTATCGTGTTGCAGTCCGTGTTACCCAAGGGTGAATAACACGGCAGTAGTATAAAAGGGAGTGTTAATGGTAGTGTTAAAAATGGTAGTGTTTCTCTTGGGGTGGTGTTTGGGTTAGGGTGTTTTTTTTCTTTCCTTATTTGTGCTTTTTACTGTTATATGGGGGTTACTGTATATGTGGGAAATCCAATGTATAATTTCTACTTGTTGTGTTCTTGTTGCTTTCTTTTTGTTGGGGGGGGGTTGTTGAAAATTTGTTGAAAAACTTGAATGTATATATTTTTTAAAAATGGTAGTGTAAAGGTCCTGCAAGATGGCGCCGGAGCGTGGGAACTCTCTGCGAGCGAGCTCACACAGATCTCTTCTTATATCTCCTACAACCGTACTATTCTCTTAAAAATTAATTCTAACACGAACACTATCACCAATCTTTCTCTTTTACATTGTGTATCTTGTGTTGCCCTTTTGCGTATTTTCTTTTCATGCTGTTTGAGCTGCACGCAGGAAACACTTTTCACTGTACCTCGGTACACGTGACAATAAACAAATCCAATCCAATCCAAGATTAAAGTCGGTGCTGATGGTGGCATAAAGGTAAGATAGCAGATGTATTAAAGTAGAACAAGGGTCAGTGCTCTGTGAATGCAAATGTAAAAACAAAAATGACAGATGGTCATGTGGGTGGGGTGTTGGGACAAAAAGATTGGATTTATAAAGAGCGTCAAGATTGAGGAGAAAGTCCAAGATCTGAAGGTGTTGAACTCAATGTTGAGGCCTGAGGGCTGTAAAGTGCCGAATCAGAAGATGAGATGCTGTTTCTGCAGGTTGAGTTGTGCTTTACTGGAACATTTCACATGTGGAGCACTTGAAATAAAATGGACAAATTAGTTGTGTAGAAATATGTAAAGGTTGGGATTACTGACACATGGCTCCAAGGTGACCAAGGAAGGATAATAAACATTTGAGGGCTATTCAGTTTTTTAGAAGGACAGACAGAATGGAAAAGGTGGTGGAGTTGTATTGTTGATTAAAGAAGATATTGATACAATCTTGAGGAAAGATATCAGTACAGATGATGTGGAATCTGTCTGGGTCGAGTTAAGAAACATCAAGGGTCAAAAAACATTTGTAGAGGTGGCAGACAGGAAATCAGAGATGCATGTGACAAAGGAAAATCTGTGATTATGGGTGACTTTAATCTGCAGATAGATTGCGTGACTCAAAGTAGTCACAGTACAATAGAGGAGAAATTTCTGGAGTGTATACGGGGTGGCTTTCTGGGCCAGTATGTTGAAAAACCAACAAGGGAACATGCCATCTTGGACTGGCCGTTGTGCAATGAGAAAGTTGGCAATCTAGTTGTGAGAGAACCCTTGGGGATGAGTAATATGGTAGAGTTCTTTATCAAGATGAATAGTAAAGTAGTTTATCTGAGACCAGGGTCCTGGACCTCAATAAAGGTAACGATGATGGGATGAGGCATAAGCTGGCTATGATGGATTGGGAAACAAAGGAAGCCATGAATATTGTACCAGAAGTTCTGAGGAACACAACTTTTAGTGAGGAGCTGAAGGAAATTATTATTAGGAAAGAAATAGTTTTGGGGAAATTAATGGGATTGAAGGCAGACAAATCTGCTGGGATTGATAATCTTGGTAGCACAGTGGTTAGCACCGTTGCTTCACAGTGCCAGGGACCCAGGTTCGATTCCCAGCTTGGGTCACTGTCTGTGCGGAGTCTGCACATTCTCCCCATGTCTGTGTGAGTTTCCTCCGGGCGCTCCAGTTTCCTCCCACAAGTCCCGAAAGACCAGGGGCGAGATTCTCCGGCCCCCCGCCGGGTCAGAGAATCGCCGGGGGCTAGCGTGAATCCCGCCCCCGCCGGTTGCCGAATTCTCTGGCACCGGATATTCGGCGGGGGCGGGAATTGTGCCGCGCCGATTGGCGGGCCCCCCCCCCGCGATTCTCTGGCCCGAATGGGCCGAAGTCCCGCCGCTAAAATGCCTGTCCCGCCGGCGAAGATTAAACTACCTACCTTACCGGCCCCACGGTGGCCTGACCCGCGATCGGGGCCCACCGATCCACGGGTGGGCCTGTGCCGTGGGGGGACTCTTTCCCTTCCGCCTCCACCACGGTCTCCACCATGGCGGAGGCAGAAGAGACTCCCTCCAATGCGCATGCGCGGGAATGCCGTCAGCAGCCGCTAACGCTCCCGCGCTTGCGCCACCCGAAGATGTCATTTCCGCGCCAGCTGGCGGGGCACCAAAGGCCTTTTCCGCCAGCTGGCAGGGCAGAAATTCATCCGGCACCGACCTAGCCCCTTAAGGTTGGGGCTCGGCCTCCAAAGATGCGGAGCATTCCGCACCTTTGGGGCGGCGCGATGCGCGACTGATTTGCGCCATCTTGGGCGCCAGTTGGCGGACATCGCGCCGTTTCCGGAGAATTTCGCCTATGTTTGTTAGGTGAATTGGACATTCTGAATTCTCCCCCCATGTACCCGAACAGGCACCGGACTGTGGCGACTAGGGGTTTTTCACAGTAACTTCATTGCGGTTTTGGTGTGGGCCTACTTGTGACACTAATGAAGACTATTATTATCTTCATCCCAGAGTACTTAAGGAAGTGCCCCTAGAAATTATAGATCAATTGGTGGTCATTTTCCATAATTCATTGGATCCTTGAATGGTTCCTGCAGCTTGGAGAGTAGTGAATATAACCCTGCTATTCAAAAATAGAGAGAAATCAGGGAATGATTGATAAGTGAGCCCAACATCGGTAGGAGGGAAGTCGCTGGAGTCCGTTATCAAGGATTTCATAGCACAGCATTTGGAAAGCAGCGGTGCAATCAGACAAAGTCAGCATGGATTTACAAAAGGAAAATCATGCTTGACAAATCTACTAGAATTCTTTGGATTTGGATTTGTTTATTGTCATGTGTAGTAAGGTACAGTGAAAGGTATTTTTCTGCGTGCAACTCAAACAGATCATTTAGTACATTAAAAGAAAAGAAAATACATAATAGGGCAACACAAGGTACACAATGTAACTATGTAAGCACCGGCATTGGGTGAAGCATACAGGAGTGTAGTATTAATCAGGTCAGTCCATAAGAGTGTCGTTTAGGAGTCTGGTAACAGCGGGGAAGAAGCTGTTTTTGAATCTGCTCTTGCGCGTTCTCAGACTTTTGCATTTCCTGCCCGATGGAAGAAGTTGGAAGAGTGAGTAAGCCGGGTGGGAGGGATCTTTGATTAGGCTGCCCGCTTTTCCCAGGCAGCGGGAGGTGTAGATGGAGTCAATGGATGGGAGGCAGGTTCGTGTGATGGACTGGGCTGTGTTCATGACTCTCTGAAGTTTCTTGAGGTCTTGGGCCGAGCAGTTGCCATACTAGGCTGTGATGCAGCAAGATAGAATGCTTCCTATGGTGCACTTGTAAAAGTTAGTAAGTCAGTGTGGGCATGCCGAATTTCCTTAGTTTCCTGAGGAAGTATAAGTGCTGTTGTGCTTTTTTGGTGGTAACGTCGACATGGGTGGACCAGGACAGATTTTAGGTGATGTGCACACCTAGGAATTTAAAGCTGTCAACCATCTCCACCTCGGCGCCATTGATGCAGCCAGGGGTGTGTACAGTACTTTGCTTCCTGAAGTCAATGACCAGATCTTTAGTTTTACTGGCATTGAGGGATAGATTGTTGTTGTCGTTAGACCATTCTGCTAGGTTCTCTATCTCCCTCCTGTATTCTGACTCATTTCTCTATCTCCCTCCTGTATTCTGACTCATCGTTGTTCGAGATCCGACCCACTATGGTCGTGTCGGCAGCAAACTTGTAGATGGAGTTGGAACCAAGTTTTGCCACACAGTCATGTGTGTATAGGGAGTATAGTAGGAGGCTAAGTACGCAGCCATGCAGGACACCAGTACTGAGGACTATCATGGAGGAAGTGTTATTTATTCTTACTGATTGTGGTCTATGGATCAGAAAATCGAGGATCCAGTTGCAGAGTGAGGAGCCAAGTCCTAGGTTTTGGAGCTTTGATATGAGCTTGGCTGGGATTATGGTGTTGAAGGCGGAGCTGTAGTGAATAAATAAGAGTCTGATGTAGGAGTCCTTGTTGTCGAGATGCTCCAGGGATGAGTGAAGAGCCAGGGAGATGGCGTCTGCTGTGGACCGGCTGCGGCAGTATACGAACTGCAGTGGATCGAGGCATCCTGGGAGTCTGGAGTAGATGTGCTTCTGACCAACCTCTCCAACCACTTCATTACGATTGATGTCAGGGCCACCGGACGGTAGTCATTGAGGCATGTTGGTGTATCGAGTACAGTTGACTAGGGAGAACTGGCGGATGTGGTTTATTTAAACTTTAAGAAGGCTTTCAATAAGGTCTCACATGGCAGATTAATAAATTAAAGCGCATGAGATTACGGGTAGGGTCTTGAGATGGATAGAAAGCTGGTTAACAGACAGGAAGCAAAAAGTTGGATAAACATGTCTTTTTCTGATTGGCAGGCACTGACTAGTGGGGCACCACAGGGATCTGTGCTATGACCCAACTATTCACATTATATATTCATGATTTGGACGAGGGAATTAGATGTATTATCTCCAAATTTGCTGATGATACAAAGTTGGGTGGGTGGATGAGCCGTGAGGAGGATGCAGAGATGCTTCAGCGGGATTTGGATAAGGTGAGTGAGTGGGCACATGCGTGACAGTTGCAGTATAATGTGGATAAATGAGAGGTTATCCGCTTTGGAAGAAAAAATAGGAAGACAGATTATTATTTGAATGGGTGTAAATTGAGAGAGGTGGATACTCAGCGAGACCTTGGTGTCCTCGTGCATGAGATGCTGAAAGTAAGTGTGCGGGTGCAGAAGCAGTAAAGTAGGCAAATGGTATGTTGGTCTTCTTACCGAGAGGATTGGGGTATAGGAATAGAGATGTTTTACTGCAATTGTATAGGGCATTGGTAAGGCCATACCTGGAGTATTGTGTGCAGTTTTGATGGCTCTTTGTTGGCGTCGCAGGTGGGTCCAAACACTCATTTCAGGTGAAGCAGCATTTCACTTGCATCTCCTTCAATCTGGTTCACTGTATTTGCTCTCTTGTGGGCATGAGAATAAGATGGTGAGTTTAAATGGCAGGCAAGGTTGGGGTCATATTTGCGGAATGAGTGAAGGTGTTCCACAAAGCAGTCGCTCAGTCTGCATTTAGGTGCCCCAATGCAGAGGAGACCACATTGAGAGCAGCAAATGCAGTGGACCAGATTGAAGGGGGTGCAAGTGAAATGCTGCGTCACTTGAAAGGTTTGGGGTCTTGGGATTTGAAGAGGGAAAAGGTAAAAGGGCAGGTGTTGCACCTTCTGAGATTGCATGGGAAGATGTTGTGGGAAAGGAATGAGAAGTTGGGGGTGATGGAAGAGTGGACCAGGGTTTCACAGAGGGAACTGTTCCTGTGGCATGCTGACAGGGAATGGTAAGGGGAAGATGTGTTTTGTGGTGGCATGGCGCTGGACTAGAAACATAACTCTGTTTCTCTCACCACAGATGCTGCCTGACCAGCTGAATGTTTCTAGCATTTTCTGTTTTCATTTCAGATTCCCAGCATTTGCGGTATATGATTTCATTTTAAGAATTGCTATTGTTCTAAAAGATGGTGGACCCAGTTCATTGTTGTGCACCAATTTATTTACCTGTTATAATCAGACATGAACTGCGAATGAACAAAAAACAAAGAAAAGTACAGCACAGGAACAGGCCCTTCGGCCCTCCAAGCCTGCGCCGACCATGCTGCCTGTCTAAACTAAAATCTTCCACACTTCCGGGGTCCGTATCCCTCTATTCCCATCCTATTCATGTATTTACCAAGGTGCCCCTTAAACATCACTATGGTCCCTGCTTCCACCACGTCCCCAGGCAGCGAGTTCCAGGCATCCACTACCCTCTCTGTAAAAACCTTGGCTCGTACATCTCCTCTAAGCCATGCCCCCGCACCTTAAACCTATGCTCCCTAGTAATTGACCCCTCTACCCTGGGAAAAAGTCTCTGACTGTCCACTCTGTAAATGAAGCTAGTAATGATACAGATATAGCACAACTGGAAGACTTTGCCTGTGTATCACATGGAACAGTTCTTTACCCGAAAGATAATTCTCACCTGTCCTTTACAGTGTTGACATCATTTGAAAAATCTACCCTTTCTTCACAAGTGTTACTGAATTCTACGAAAAACATGAATAAATGAAATGGATAAATTAAGCTGTTGACACAATAATACAGGCACCGAGGATAGAAATTCACAAATTCTGATGATTCCGAGCACAAGGTGTAGGATTTTGATATATAATGCTTGACACATACATTATCTAAACAATCGCTGGTGTACTGTCAAATGATGAGTGTTTAATGTAAAAATTGCATATATCTGTAAAATAATTGAGCAGAGTCCCATTATTTTTCTACAGTGGTCAGGAATATATCCAAATTCATCAGCCCAGTGGATGACAGGGGGGCCAAAAAGTCAATCAGTTTGTTTTCATTTCCTCTCCTGCTCTGCTACAGGCAAACTTTGGAGATCCAATTTTCATATACAAGTAACCCGCAGTTTTGGAAATCTAAATCTAAACTCAAAGCAGATGCTAATGTTCGTCATAAGTTTGCCTCCGATTATTTTCATCTTTTGTCACAGTATGCGCAAAAAAGACACAACGAACAAAGAACAAATAAAAGTACAGCACAGGAACAGGCCCTTCGGCCCTCCAAGCCTGTGCCGACCATGCTGCCCGTCTAAACTAAAATCTTCTACACTTCCTGGGTCCGTATCCCTCTATTCCCATCCTATTCATGTATTTGTCAAGATGCCCCTTAAATGTCATTATCGTCCCTGCTTCCACCACCTCCTCCGGCAGCGAGTTCCAGGCACCCACTACCCTCTGTGTAAAAAACTTGCCTCAGACATCTCCTCTAAACCTTGCCCCTCGCACCTTAAACCTATGTCCCCTAGTAATTGAACCCTTTACCCTGGGAAAAAGCCTCTGACTATCCACTCTGTCGATGCCACTCATAATTTTGTAGACCTCTATAAGGTCGTCCCTCAACCTTCTTCGTTCCAGTGAGAACAAACGAAGTTTATTCAACCTCTCCTCATAGCTAATGCCCTCCATACCAGGCAACATCCTGGTAAATCTCTTCTGCACCCTCTCTAAAACCTCCACATCCTTCTGGTAGTGTGGCGACCAGAATTGAACACTATACTCCAAGTGTGGCCTAACTAAGGTTCTATACAGCTGCAACATGACTTGCCAATTCTTATACTCAGTGCCCCGGCCAATGAAGGCAAGCATGCCGTATGCCTTCTTGACTACCTTCTCCACCCGTATTGCCCCCTTCAGTGACCTGTGGACCTGTACACCTAGATCTCTCTGACTTTCAATACTCTTGAGGGTTCTACCAGTCACTGTATATTCCCTACCTGCATTAGACCTTCCAAAATGCATGACCTCACATTTGTCCGAATTAAACTCCATCTGCCATCTCGCCGCCCAAGTCTCCCAAATGATCTAAATCCTGCTGTATCCTCTGATAGTCCTCATCGCTATCCGCAATTCCACCAACTTTTGTGTCATCCGCAAACTTACTAATCAGACCAGTTACGTTTTCCTCCGAATCATTTATACATACTACGAACAGCAAAGGTCCCAGCACTGATCCCTGTGGAACACCACTGGTCACAGCCCTCCAATCAGAAAAGCACCCTTCCATTGCTACTCTCTGCCTTCTATGACCAAGCCAGTTCTGTACCCATCTTGCCAGCTCACCTCTGATCCCGTGTGACTTCACCTTTTGTACCAGTCTGCCATTAGGGACCTTGTCAAAGGCCTTACTGAAGTCCATATAGACAACATCCACTGCCCTACCTGCATCAATCATCTTTGTGACCTCCTCGAAAAACTCTATCAAGTTAGAGAGACACGACCTCCCCTTCACAAAACCGTGCTGCCTCTCGCTAATACAACCCCTTGCTTCCAAATGGGAGTAGATCCTGTCTCGAAGAATTCTCTCCAGTAATTTCCCTACCACTGAAGTAAGGCTCACCGGCCTGTAGTTCCCTGGATTATCCTTGATACCCTTCTTAAACAAAGGAACAACATTGGATATTCTCCAGTTCTCCGGGACATCAGCTGAAGACAGTGAGGATCCAAAGATTTCTGTCAAGGCCTCAGCAATTTCCTCTCTGGTCCCCTTCAGTATTCTGGGGTAGATCCCATCAGGCCCTGGGGACTTATCCACCTTAATATTTTTCAAGACGCCCAACACCTCGTCTTTTTGGATCTCAATGTGACCCAGGCTATTTACACACCCTTCTCCAGACTCAACATCCACCAATTCCTTCTCTTTGGTGAATACTGATGCAAAGTATTCATTTAGTACCTCGCCCATTTCCTCTGGCTCCAAATATAGATTCCCTCCCCTGTCCTTCAGTGGGCCAACCCTTTCCCTGGCTACCCTCTTGCTTTTTATGTACGTGTCAAAAGCCTTGGGATTTTCCTTAACCCTATTTGCCAATGACTTTTCATGACCTCTTTTAGCTCTCCTGACTCCTTGCTTAAGTTCCTTCCTACTTTCCGTATATTCCACACAGGCTTCGTCTGTTCCCAGCCTTCTATCCCTGACAAATGACTCCATTTCCGTTTGACGAGGCCTTTTGAGAGGCCTTTTGAAAGACATTTGAAAGCCTCCCACATATCAGATGTTGATTTACCCTCAAACATCCGCCCCCAATCTATGTTCTTCAGTTCCCGCCTGATATTGTTATAATTAGCCTTCTCCCAATTTAGCACATTCACCCGAGGACCATTCTTATCCTTGTCCACCAGCACTTTAAAACTGACTGAATTGTGGTCACTGTTTCCGAAATGCTCCCCTACTGAAACTTCTGGGATGTCCAGTTAGCACTGCCAGGGATTGGGCCCAGGGACATTACCAGGTGGAGGGGGAGATGAGGGGGTGTTCCTGGGAGCCTTCCGAGGTTGGTGAAGGAGGGGGAAATCAAAAACAGGGGGAGGGAGAGAAGATCAGGCAGCCAGAAAAAATAGCGCCCCTATCTGCGAGGGGCCTTACCTGCTGTCAAGCTGAAATGACTCTGAGTGTGGCCTCGGTGGAGAGAAAATCCCCGAGCCCAAAGCAAATGGCAAGTGCCATTAAATAGTGTGATTGTTTCTCAACACCGCAGCCGTCGGGAAACACCATGTTTAACGTTCCCAAAACCAGATATAGATTTTTTCAGGTTGAAGCGCGCCCCAGAACCTCGTACTGAGCTAATGCTTTTATTGGTCTAGGCTCATAGTCAAGCCACCAATGGGCATGACTTGGCAGTGTTTTGGCATAGAAGGTATAAAGGGCTAACAGTTGTGGTTGGGGAGGGGATGGGGGGGGCAGAGAGAATAAGTGTAAGCGGTGGGGAGCTAGGTGGACTAAAATCTTACAGCACAAATGGGTTGACGTCCTAGAGAACTGAGGCAAATCTTTTAACCAGCCTGCCTCAGCATTTGCCCACCCTGTGGCCACCAGTACTCAGCATCCAGGGTCAGAAACCATAACACAATTCCACATCCATGTGCTCCAAAGGAAAAATTCTGTACAATTCTGAGGTGGTTCCGGCAAGTTGGGAAATTTCATGACTCGAACTATCCACCTTAATAGCTAAAATCCAGCCCACAGTCTCAGTATTTGAGATCAGACAACACCATATCAGTTGAACAGGAAAACTTGGTAAAATAATGATTTAGTTTTTTTTTTAACTCCTGTCTCCCAAAATTTATCATCTCCAGGGCTTCAGTTTAAAAAGCTAACTGTGACAAGTGAGTGAAGATGAGGTGTGAAGTTTCAGTTGGGGCGATGGATAGTTACAAGGTAGCGAGGAAGGATCTAAAGAGAGAGCTTAGACGAGCAAGGAGGGGACATGAGAAGTATTTGGCAGGTAGGATCAAGGAAAACCCAAAATCTTTCTATAGGTATGTCAGGAATAAAAGAATGACTCGGGTAAGAGTAGGGCCAGTCAAGGACAGGGATGGGAAGTTGTGTGTGGAGTCTGAAGTGATAGGCGAGATACTAAATGAATATTTTTCGTCAGTATTCACTCAGGAAAAAGATAATGTTGTGGAGGAGAATGCTGAGACCCAGGCTATTAGAATAGATGGCATTGAGGTACGTAGGGAAGAGGTGTTGGCAATTCTGGACAGGCTGAAAATAGATAAGTCCCCGGGGCCTGATGGGATTTATCCTAGGATTCTCTGGGAAGCCAGGGAAGAGATTGCTGGGCCTTTGGCTTTAATTTTTATGTCATCATTGGCTACAGGAATAGTGCCAGAGGACTGGAGGATAGCAAATGTGGTCCCTTTGTTCAAAAAGGGGAGTAGAGACAACCCCGGCAACTATAGACCGGTGAGCCTCACGTCTGTTGTGGGTAAAGTCTTGGAGGGGATTATAAGAGACAAGATTTATAATCATCTAGATAGGAATAATATGATCAGGGATAGTCAGCATGGCTTTGTGAAGGGTAGGTCATGCCTCACAAACCTTATCGAGTTCTTTGAGAAGGTGACTGAACAGGTAGACGAGGGTAGTGCAGTTGATGTGGTGTATATGGATTTCAGCAAAGCGTTTGATAAGGTTCCCCACGGTAGGCTATTGCAGAAAATACGGAGGCTGGGGATTGAGGGTGATTTAGAGATGTGGATCAGAAATTGGCTAGCTGAAAGAAGACAGAGGGCGGTGGTTGATGGGAAATGTTCAGAATGGAGTTCAGTTACAAGTGGCGTACCACAAGGATCTGTTTTGGGGCCGTTGCTGTTTGTC
This sequence comes from Scyliorhinus torazame, assembly GCF_047496885.1. Lineage (NCBI taxonomy): Eukaryota > Metazoa > Chordata > Chondrichthyes > Carcharhiniformes > Scyliorhinidae > Scyliorhinus > Scyliorhinus torazame. The sequence goes on from NC_092717.1 coordinate 157,513,853, forward strand.
ATTTTTATCAACGACCTAGAGGAGGGTGCAGAAGGGTGGGTGAGTAAATTTGCAGACGACACTAAAGTCGGTGGTGTTGTCGACAGTGCGGAAGGATGTCGCAGGTTGCAGAGGGACATAGATAAGCTGCAGAGCTGGGCTGAGAGGTGGCAAATGGAGTTTAATGTAGAGAAGTGTGAGGTGATTCACTTTGGAAGGAATAACAGGAATGCGGAATATTTGGCCAATGGTAAAGTTCTTGGAAGTGTGGATGAACAGGGGGATCTAGGTGTCCATGTACATAGATCCCTGAAAGTTGGCACCCAGGTTGATAGGGTTGAGAAGAAGGCCTATGGAGTGTTGGCCTTTATTGGTAGAGGGATTGAGTTCCGGAGTCATGAGGTCATGTTGCAGCTGTACAAAACTCTGGTACGGCCGCATTTGGAGTATTGCGTACAGTTCTGGTCACCGCATTATAGGAAGGACATGGAAGCTTTGGAGCGGGTGCAGAGATTTACCAGGATGTTGCCTGGTATGGAGGGAAAATCTTATGAGGAAAGGCTGATGGACTTGAGGTTGTTTTCGTTAGAGAGAAGAAGGTTAAGAGGAAACTTAATAGAGGCATACAAAATGATCAGGGGTTTAGATAGGGTGGACAGTGAGAGCCTTCTCCTGCGGATGGAAATGGCTAGCACGAGGGGACATAGCTTTAAACTGAGGGGTAATAGATATAGGACAGAGGTTAGAGGTAGGTTCTTTACGCAAAGAGTGGTGAGGCCGTGGAATGCCCTACCTGCAACAGTAGTGAACTCGCCAACATTGAGGGCATTTAAAAGTTTATTGGATAAGCATATGGATGATAATGGCATAGTGTAGGTTAGATGGCTTTTGTTTCGGTGCAACATCGTGGGCCGAAGGGCCTGTACTGTGCTGTATCGTTCTATGTTCTATGTTCTCTCTTGCAAAACCATTTTCTCCAATAAAAACATCAGTCAGGCCAACATTTCAATGTTGATATAATTAATTCCAATTATGCGTCATTTTTTCAATAAAGGCATTTTAGCTAATTTTTAGAGGAACCACCAGTATAAGGACAATTACCATTGATATATGTAGCCTGAAAACTGTTCTTTGGAAGTTATTTTAGAATTAACTCTAGTTCAGTCTCAAAAAATGATTTCAGCTCTCTCAAATCAGTGCTCCAGCATGGCTGTATCCTTGCAGCATAATTCTGACTGCTAATTCTCCTAATATATGATACGACTGCATTATTACTTGCACTTCTCATTCTCATGAACAGCAATTTTGTTAGTGATTGGAATCAAACAGTAAGCAAGTGCTGTGCGACAACGCATCACTGCTCGCCACTCATTGTACAATATCTACTGACATAAATGTTTACGCAGGCAGCTTTTTAGGCTTATGAATTACGAAAATAACCATTCAAAAGTCGCAAATTGCACTATTGTCATATCCTGATGGTCCAAACTGTTGAAGAAGAATTCATGGTCATCTTTCAATATAAATTTTGTTTTTACTTAAAATATTTTAAAAGTTTTGTTCAGACTGTAACTTTATCTTAAATAACAAAATCAACTCTTCAGTTTTGATTTAGTTTCTTTAAATGGAGCTTATTATCTCCATAGGGTGCCTGATAGTAAACTGACTCATGTGGGTGTTAATCCATGTTCAGGGCAGACTGTCAGATCAGGATCCAGATGCATCTTAATGTTTGCCTTTTTGATCATAATAATGGTGGGGAAAACAATGGAAATGGACAGTGGTACAGATTTCATTCCTTTTCCAGTGCTTAATTTCACTGCCTTGTCTCAATCAAATAATTCAAACCATGGTGAGTAATCTGTCACAGTCACTGTGGCATTAGCCATGAGCTAAACAACACTATTTCCTGCAATGAAACATCAAGCAATTTTTGTCGATCTGTAATTAGAAGGCTGCTCCCATTGCCCCATCAGCAGTGACCTGTACTTTAAATCAAAAAGGTTGTGATTCTGAATCATTGCCTGCATTAAACGCTTGAATTTTCTTAGGTGTGTCATGCAAGAGTGCCTTTAAGAAATGGATGTGTAAGCAATGTACCTTTAAGAAAACAGTGATGTCAGAGAGTGGGTGGGGCTGGGCTTTAGGTCAGCCATTTTGCAGGTTTTTAGTTTCAGTTCAAAAAGCAGTTTGAAAAGTGCCTGGCTGGTTTTGCTGAGAGCAGCTAAAACGTGTCTGGCTGGTTTTACAAGGTGCTGGAGCTGAAATCAACCAAGCTAATATATCTGTGCCAATCTAGAGAAAATATATATATCCTTTAACCTGATGTGATACTGTTTAAAGGTGTTAAGTCTCTTGGATGTTTGAAGGACAATTTTAAGGAATTATTTACTGTTGCAATATTTTCTGAGTTATCTTGAAGTAAGGGGTGTTAAGAGATCCAATGTTTATTTAAGATGTTAAGTTGAGTTCATGGAATAAACAGTGTTTTGTGTTTAAAAACCCACGTGTCCATAATTGTAATCCCACACCTAGGGAAAAGCCCGTGCTCGGAAAAGCAACAAATCCATTAAAGGGTGAGGTTGGTTGAACTCCGAAATACATTTTGGGGTTCTGAAAATGCCTCCCCCATAGCAATTGGGGGCTCAAGGGGGATAAAAGTCTATCTATGATTGGCTTTTGTGAACTTAAAGACAGTGAAGGATTGTTGCTTTTCCGGTGCGGTATTTTAGTTTAAGTGGGGAGAGTGTTGTGAACAATGGCTCTTTCAGAGGATCAGAAGTTATTGGGGGTGGAGAATGTCACACGTGGTACTTTACGGACATAAACGAAAAGCAGACTGTTACATTTGACAAGAACATTGCAGTTTTCATTACCTGACAAAATGCGAAAAGATGAGGTAATTATGGCGGTGGTTAAGCATTTAAAGTTGCCTGAGGTAGAGTTTGACTCATTGGAAATGGCAAAAATTCAGTTGCAAATTAAACAAATGGAACATGAGAAAGAATTAAAGCGGCTTGCAAACGAGAGTGAGAGAGAGGAAAAAGAAAGAGAAAGAGAGAGAGAGGAAAAAGAAAGAGAAAGAGAGAGAGAGGAAAAAGAAAAGGAGAGAGAAGAAAGGAGAAAAAGAAGAATAGCCCTAGCAGAACAAAAAGAAAAAGAAAGGGAGATACAGATCAGGGAAAAAGATAAAGAGAGGGAGTTTGAACTTCAGAAAATGGCCATGAAGCATGACGATCAGCTAAAATTGGCAGACGTAAAGGGAAACGTACAGTTGGATGATAGTGATGAGGATAGTGAGAAAGAGCGTTATAGTCGAAGGGTTGGTGGGAATCTATTTAAATATGTCCAAGCATTGCCAAGGTTTGACGAGAAGGAAGTGGAAGCCTTTTTCATTTCATTTGAAAAGGTAGCTAAACAAATGAAATGGCCACAGGACATGTGGGTGTTACTGATTCAAACAAAGCTGGTAGGTAGAGCTAGTGAAGTGTTTGCATCACTACCGGAGGAGGTATCTGGAACGTATGAGGTGATGAAGAAATCCATCTTAAGTGCATATGAGCTAGTGCCTGAAGCTTACAGACAAAGGTTTAGAAATTTAAGGAAAGAATTTGGTCAAACATGCATGGAGTTTGAAAGGCTCAAACAGAGTAATTTTGATAGGTGGATGAGGGCTTTGAAAATAGATCAGATGTTTTCTGAAGCTCTCAGAAAAATTATACTTTTGGAGGAGTTTAAAAATTCAATTCCTGATGTTGTGAGAACTCATGTGGAAGAACAGAGGGTTAAAACTGCGAGATTAGCAGCGGAAATGGCAGATGATTATGAATTAGTTCATAAATCAAAGATTGGTTTCCGACATCAGTTTCAGCCGGTGAGGGATAGAAACTGGGGACATGAGAAATACTCAAGTGGTAAAGGTAAAGGTGATCTGATAGGAGATAATATGGAGAGTGTACCTCAGATTAAAAAAGAAATCCAGGAGGGTGGAAAAGAAATGAAAAGTTTCAAATGTTTTCACTGTAATAAACTAGGCCATGTAAAGTCACAGTGTTGGTGGTTGAAGAAAAGCACTGGGAAGGCTGATGTGGTAAAACAGGATAAGGCAGTGGGGTTTGTTAAAGTGGTAAAGGAAAGCCCAAGGGAAGCGAAGGAGGAGCAAATGATTGTTCAAGAGGTGATTGATAAGAAGGTGCCAGATGTCTTTAAAGAATTTACTTGTGTGGGTAAAGTTTACTCATGTGTATCAGGAGGAGCAGGTAAAGAAGTCACAATTTTAAGAGATACAGAGGCGAGTCAATCTTTAATGGTAAGAGATGAGGAATTATGTAGTTTGGGAAGAATGTTGCCAGAAAAGGTGGTGATATGTGGAATTCAGGGTGAGAGGAGTAGCGTTCCATTATATAAGGTAAGGTTGGAAAGTCCAGTGAAGAGTGGTGAAGTGGTATTAGGTGTAATAGATAAATTATCTTGTCCAGGAATACAGTTTATCTTGGGTAATGATATAGCTGGATCGCAGGTGGGAGTGATGCCTACTGTGGTTGATAAGCCAGTGGAAAATCAGTCAACTGAAGTGCTGTAGGACGATTATCCTGGGATTTTTCCAGATTGTGTAGTAACAAGGTCGCCAAGTCACAGGTTAAGACAAGAGGAGAAATCAAAGAGTGAAGATGAAGTTGAAGTGCAATTATCAGAAATGATTTTTGATCAGATGGTTAAAAAGCAACAATAACAGGTGGAGGATGAGGCAGATATTTTTAGTTCAGGAAAATTGGCAGAGTTACATCAGAAAGATGTAGAAATAAAACGGATATATCAGAAAGCATATACGGAAGAGGAATCTGAGAGTATACCAGAGTGTTATTACCGTAAAAATGATGTCTTGATGAGAAAATGGAGACCTGTACATATGCAGGCGGATGAAAAGTGAGCAGTCGTTCATCAAGTAGTATTGCCGGTAGGGTATAGAAAGGAGGAGTTGCGAGTACCAGTGCAAGGTCATTTGGGAATAAGGAAAACTCAAGCTAAAATCCAGAAACATTTTTATTGGCCTGGACTACATAAAGATGTAGTTAAATTTTGTCAATCATGTCACAAATGTCAAGTGATAGGGAAACCTCAAGCAGTGATAAAACCAGCGCCCTTAATACCCATTCCAGCATTTGAGGAACATTTTACAAGGGTCCTAATCGATTGTGTAGGACCGCTTCCTAAAGCAAAAAGTGGGAATCAATATCTTTTGACTGTAATGGATGTGTCTACTAGGCTTCCAGAGGCCATTAAGGGCAGCACGGTAGCATTGTGGCTAGCACAATTGCTTCACAGCTCCAGGGTCCCAGGTTCGATTCCGGCTTGGGTCACTGTCTGTGCGGAGTCTGCACATCCTCCCCGTGTGTGCGTGGGTTTCCTCCGGGTGCTCCGGTTTCCTCCCACAGTCCAAAGATGTGCAGGTTAGGTGGATTGGCCATGATAAATTGCCCTTAGTGTCCAAAATTGCCGTTAGTGTTGGGTGGGGTTACTGGGTTTTGGGGATAGGGTGGAGGTGTTGACCTTGGGTAGGGTGCTCTTTCCAAGAGCCGGTGCAGACTCGATGGGCTGAATGGCCTCCTTCTGCACTGTAAATTCTATGATAATGAAAATTCCAGTACGTAATATTACAGCTAAAAGGATTGTGGAGGAGTTACTTAAATTCTTTACTAGATATGGACTACCCACAGAAAATCAATCGGATCAAGGAACAAATTTTACTTCAAAGTTTTTCAAAGAAGTTATGGATAGCTTAGGAGTAAAACAATTTAAATCAACTGCGTACCATCCAGAATCTCAGGGAGCGTTAGAAAGGTGGCATCAGACATTAAAGACAATGTTGAGGACGTCTTGTCAAGATTATCCAGAGGATTGGGATAAAGGAATTCCATTCGTATTGTTTGCAATTAAGGATGCACCTAATGGGTCTACCAAATTTAGTCCTTTTGAACTAATTTTTGGTCATGAGGTAAGAGGACCACTTAAATTGATTAAGGAAAAATTGGTGGGTGAGAAATCGGAACTTACACTATTGGATTACTTGTCAAATTTTAGGGAACGATTAAATAGAGCAGGTGAATTGGCTAGACAACATTTGAAAGTTGCACAAAATGTGATGAAACGGGTAGCGGACAAGAAATCCAAAGTTCGTAGTTTTGCCAGTGGGGATAAAGTTTTAGTGTTGTTACCAGTGGTAGGGGAGCCTTTAAAAGCTAGGTTTTGTCGACCGTATCAGATTGAAAGGAAATTAAGTGAGGTGAATTATGTGGTAAAAACACCAGATAGAAGGAAGACTCACCGAGTGTGTCATGTGAATATGCTTAAAAGGTACTTTGAAAGGGAAGGAGAGAAAAAGGAGGTTTTAATGATTCTAACTCAAAGTGACAAACCAAATCCAGATGATTGTGAATTTGACATACCTCAAATTAAATTGGAAAATGAGGATGTTCTTAAAAAGTGGGATGAATTGTTAAGTTACCTTCCAGAGGAAAAACAAACTGACCTGAAAGAGTTATTGATATCACATGGGCAAGTTTGTCGAGATAAATTGGGAAGTACTAAAATGGCTATACATGATGTAGATGTGGGAAATGCTGATCCTATCAAACAACATCCATATAGACTTTATCCTTTAAAATTGGCACAAGTTAACAGAGAGATTTGAGAGTATGCTGAAGAATGGCATAATTGAAGTGGGTTGCAGCCAATGGAGCTCACCCATAGTGATGGTAGCTAAACCAGACGGTACCCAACAGTTGTGTGTGGACTATCAAAAGGTGAATGCAGTTACAAGAACGGACTCTTACCCTATCCCACGTTTGAAGGATTGCATTGAGAAACAGGGATAATCTGCTTTTATTTAAAACTTCCAGACATGGAAAGAACATTTAAAGCATCGTATGGAGTTCTTCGATCGACTTCAGGTGTCGGGTTTGGTGATGAACCTAGCCGAAAGTGAATTTGGAGAAGCCCAAATCACTTTCCTTGCTAAGTTTCTGATATCCTCAAGACGAAGGGAAATAATGCGATTTCTTAGCATGAGTGGATTTGATCGAACAGTTGTGCAAAAGTTTTGTGGCGTGATTGCTCCACTGATGGAATTGCTGAAGAAACGTAAAACATTTCAATGGACAGCGGACTTTCAACAGGCATTTGACTGCCTGAAAGCTGTGATCACCAATGCTCCTGTATTCGAGAATGGCAAGGGACTCTGTGGTCAGATTGAACTAAATTATCTGATTCTGAAGAGAAATGCCGAGGAGTAGAGGAATGGATGGATCGTACAGAGACTTTGCTCAAAGAGACTATCAATCGAGAAGGATTTCGGTTGGAGGAAGAAGAGCAAAGAAAAATGGACTATATTATTATACCTGTTTGCAAGTGGGGTTTTTTAAAAACGAAAAGGTATATTTACTGTGTACATTTCTTAGTGGATGGTGCAAAAGTGAAAAATGAAACCATCTTGAAGTTGATGGGTTTTTTTTCTTGGGGGGAGGTGCCTTTAAGAAATTGATGTGTAAGCAATGTACCTTTAAGAAAACAGTGATATCAGAGAGTGGGTGGGCCTGGGCTTTAGGTCAGCCATTTTGCAGGTTTTAAGTTTCAGTTTAAAAAGCAGTTTGAAAAATGCCTGGCTGCTTTTGCTGAGAGCAGCTAAAAAGTGCCTGGCTGGTTTTACAAGGTGCTCGAGCTGAAATCAACCAAGCTAATATATCTCTGCCACTCTACAGAAAATATATGTATCCTTTAACCTGATGTGATACTGTTTAAAAGTGTTAAGTCTCTTGGAAGCGTGAAGGAACATTTTAAGGAATTATTTACTGTTGCAATATTTTCTGAGTTATCTTTGAAGTAAGGGGTGTTAAGAGATCCCATGTTTATTTAAGATGTTAAGTTGAGTTCATGGAATAAATAGTGTTTTGTGTTTAAAAACCCACGTGTCCATAATTGTAATCCCACACCTCGGGAAAAGCCGCGTGCTCAAAAAAGCAACAAATCCATTAAAGGGTGAGGTTGGTTGAACTCCATGATACATTTTGGGGTTCTGAAAACGCCTCCCATAACAGGTGGTTAAGCAACCAACACGAGGGACTGCTTTGCTGTGGAACATATTGATGTATTTCGTGAGGGAGGGAATGTCAGGTTCAGTTTGCTCATCCCATTGACTGGCTATGAAGTGTCACTCTTGATAGAAGTAGACCATCTAGCTCCCAGCCCTGCTAATGGAAGGATGATAAATTAAAATTAAAATGTTTGAACTAAAGAAAGAAGACAAAGTAGAAATCCTATTGCACATTAGACATCATGACAGAACACAGCTAAGACAACCATAACAAGGAGATATATGGTATAAAATTGCCCCTGATGATAGTTGAGGGGGGGATGGGTCACACAATCAGAGTGGTGACAGCACAAGAGGCTATTCAGCCAATCATGCCCTTGTCAATTCGCTGCAAGAGCAATTTAGCCTGATAGCATGCTTTCTCTTCAGTACCACACCCTCGCCAACCACCCTTTCAATCATTGCACTCCAGATCCTAACCATATGTTGCATAAAAATGTTTTTGTCCATGCCAATTTTAGTTTTTTTGTCAACCATTTTAAATCTGTGTCCTCTAGTTCTCAGCCTGGTTCCAGCTATCTACTCTGAGTAGACACATGGGGTGGGTTTCTCCATCCTGCTGCACCCTTTTTCTGGTGTGACGCGCCCCCGCCTGCACAGGATTCTCCATCCTGGCAGCCGGCCAATGGGGTTTCCCATTGTGGGAACCCAACGCCGTCGGGAAATCCGTGGCAAGAGTGCGCTGCCGGTGAAGTGGAGGATCCCGCCGATGGAGAATCCAGCCCATCATTTTGAGCACCTCTATCAAATCTCTCCTGAACTTTTTCTTTCCTCAAGAAATGATACCCCTCTCCTGCTTACGCAGGCATGTGCCAATAAGAATAAAAGAGAAAAAGTAGTGCTATGAATCCAAAACAATGTGAAAAATTATGGATTTTCACAGCAAATCAATCAGGGCAAGGTAAATTATGACATCAAAGGCGTTAACCTTTATTTTTCTTTCAGGTGCTGACTGAACAGCTGCGCCTTTCCAGCATGTTCTGATTTAATTTCATCATCCCAGCCAGTCAGTATGTTTGGAATAAGTTCATAATTCATGCTTCCGGGATCATTACTGACAAATATGAAGCACTCAACAAAATTTTGATATTGGGAAAAATTCAAACTTTAATGTTGTTTGTAGCCATTTTTTGATAGAATCATGGAATTTACAGTGCAGAAGGAAGCCATTCGACCCATCGAGTCTGCACCAGCCCTTGGAAAGAGCACCCTACTTAAGCCCACACCTCCACCCTATCCTCATAACCCAGTAACCCCACCTAACCTTTTTGGACACTAAGGGCACTTTTAGCATGGCCAATCCAGCTAACCTGCACATCGTTGGACTGTGGGAGGAAACCGGAGCACCTGCAGAAAACCCACGCAGACACGGGGAGAGTGTGCAGACTCCACACTGACAGTGATGCAAGCCAGGAATCGGACCTGGGACCCTAGAGCTGTGAAGCGACAGTGCTAACCACAGTGCTACTGTACCGTGATGAACTGATATGTCCTAGTTTATATTAGTTTTGAATAATACTAACATTTTGTGCTTTCTTTTCCATTGGTTAGCAGCTTTTTCAAATTTTGCCTCTACGGAAGTTAAAACTTAAAAAAGAATGGGCGGGATTCTCCGTCGACTGATGCTGGAATCGTGAAACGAGATTGTGCAGAGAATCGGTTTTGACAGCAAAACTGTGGCGGGTACCAGGGGCGACATTCTCCGACCCCCCGCCGGGTCGGAGAATCGCCGGGGGCTGGCATGAATCCCGCCCCCGCCGGTTGCCGAAGTCTCCGGCACCGGAGATTCGGCGGGGGCGGGAATCGCGCCGCGCCAGTTGGCGGGCCCCCCCGCTCGATTCTCCAGCCCGGATGGGCCGAAGTCCCGCCGGTAAAATGCCTGTCCCGCCGGCGTAAATTAAATCACCTACCTTACCGGCGGGAGAAGGCGGCGCGGGCGGGCTCCGGGGTCCTGGGGGGGGGGGGGCGCGGGGCGATCTGGACCCGGGGGGTGCCCCCACGGTGGCCTGGCCCGCGATCGGGGCCCACCGATCCGCGGGCGGGCCTGTGCCGTGGGGGCACTCTTTCCCTTCCGCCTCCGTCACGGTCTCCACCATGGCGGAGGCGGAAGAAACTCCCTCCACTGCGCATGCGTGGGAAACTGTCAGCGGCCGCTGACGCTCCCGGCATGCGCCGCCCGGAGATGTCATTTCCGCGCCAGCTGGCGGGGCACCGAAGGCCTTTTCCGCCAGCTGGCGGGGCGGAAATTCCTCCGGTGCCGGCCTAGCCCCTCAATGTTGGGGCTCGGCCCCCAAAGATGGGAGCATTCCGCACCTTTGGGGCGGCGCGATGCCCGTCTGATTGGCGCCGTTTTGGGCGCCAGTCGGCGGACATCGCGCCGTTTCCGGAGAATTTCGCCCCAGGATCACGCCAAATCGCAATTCTCCGGTGCCTTGGCATCAGCGTCAATGTGTTCCCCTTCGCATGTACAGTAAACCCCATTTGCATATCATTGGCCTCAACTGGTATTCATCGGGGCCTCCGCGATCCTCATCCGCCACTGGGGAGAATTCCCGACGGCGAGGGTCCCTTGTGCTATTAAATATCGAGAAACAGGCGCTGTGCCTGATGAGGTAGAGAGAGAGGAGGTAGGACGCGGAGATGTGCGGCTGTGGGCTGCTGGCCTTGACACTGGCCGGGCTGGCTGAGGTGTGATGGGGGCCCCTACCTGGGCCAGGGGAGGGTGAATTGACGGGGGTAGGGGCCGTAGGGCCGGGTGAACCCCCACGAGACTGGGGCGGTGTCCAGGCACGGACAACCATTGCAAGGCAGACATATTGCTGCACACCCCACTGACCACCCATCTTGGCCTTGGTTCTGCAAAGTGACACCGGCCATATGGGTGCCCCCACCCCACCACCTCAGCACCCCACACCCCGCCATACCCCTGCCACAACCCACCCAGCCATCACCCACCGGCAGGGTATCACGCGGCCTGCCCAAGGGCAACACCCACAGTAGCCCCTGCAGGGGGGCGCCGGACGGCAGCACCAGCCAATGGTATGCCTGGCAGTAGGGATGGGTGCCACAGGCCCCCACGGTGCAGGGCACCGATGGGGCCAGGGTGCGGGGATGGTGGGGGAAGGGGACATGCGGGGGGCAGAGTCTCCAATGCTAACTGGGACCACTATGTAGCCAGATGGACCTGGTTGGGCACAGGGGTATGCACCATGCTAACATGTTGGCCTTTCATCCCCCGCAGGCAATGGATATTGGAATACAACCAGCAATGGTGGCCTTCCTCCTTGTTGCCACATGCTCACGGCCATGGAGCACAGGGAATGGACCAATTCCGTCTGGGACCGCGCCACATCACCCATTGACTGTGCCAGTGCCTTCTGGGTCTGTGCCACATCAGCCAGTAACTACGCTGTCTCTTTCTGAGACTGGGCCACCTCCCTCTGTATCTGTGCCATGTCGGCCAGCGCCATGGCAATGCCGCTGACGCTCTCAGACATGGCCTGCTGTGACTGGGGCATGGTCAGGAGTGCCTCTTCAATGTCCAGTTGGCCGTGGAACATGTGTGCCTGTGAGAGGGCCCACCTATCGTGGGCCTTGGCCACTGCCTGCACCCCTTGCCCCAGGCCTTGGACATACTGATCCATGGCCGCAACACTCACCCCCCAGGTCTCCGCCGCAGACGCCAACTGTGTGGTGTTGGCCTGGGTGGCAGGCATTGTCGGCACCACCCCCTGCTCCTGCACCCGGTGGACACCTCCACCTGCACCTGCTGGTACTGGATGCTTGCCAACAACCTCTTGTGCAGTCCCTGGCTCTGCGACTGCATCGCCACGATCAATGCAACTGTCCGTCCAGAAGCTCGAAACCCATCTGGACAGCTAATCCCTGGGGTCGGACTGCCCTCCGACCGTCCGCCACTCGGTTGTTCCTACCTCCACCTGCTGTACCGGAGCATGTGTGTGGTGCACACCAGATAGTGTCCAGGAGCCTCTTCACTGAAGTGCCCAACCAAGCTGAATATCTCTGGGATGATGGAGGATGTTGGAGACAGCTGTGATGAGAAATCTGTGTCATCCTCGGACTCGAGCTCCGGGATGTCCTGGGTCTCGGGTCTATGACTCGCGTCCATATCGGTGTCCTCATCGCACCTGGGGCTCTAGCTGTGGCTGTGTTTGGGGACAGGGGACGGAAGGGGGACCAGGTGCGGCGCCAGTTTTGCTGTCGTAGAATTCCGTGAATCCTGCCCTGGCGTCGACACTTCGTCTTAGAATCCCTCCCAATGTCTTTGTTTTTCCAAAAGAAAATGGATTTTCTTTGTTTTTCTACTTTTTTTAGAAAATATTTAATTGAGGCATTTATAATTTTAACATATTTAAAATTTTAAACAGAGATCCAACACACGCAAGATCCCCACAATAACACACCCAACTCCCCCCATCCCTAAACCTTAACTACCCATACATTAGATTCCCTGCCCTTATCCATCCCTTCCATGCCTCCCCTTTTGCCCCCCCACCTCTCCCCCCCACTGCTGACGGTCAATTTTCCTTGAAGAAGTCGAATAATGACTGCCTCCTCCGAGCGAACCCCTGTAACGAACCCTTTAAGGCAAACTTAATTTTCTCTAGCTTAAGAAACCCTGCCATGTGAATGACCCAAACCCCCGACTTTGGAGGCTCCGAGTCCCTCCAACCCAACAAAATCCATCTCCGGGCCACCAGGGAGGCAAAGGCCAAAACGTCTGCCTTTCACCCCCACTGGGCTCCCGGATCTTCCGACACTCCAAATATTGCCACCTCTGGACTCGGAGTCACCCTCCCTTCCAGGACCTCTGACATAACATCTGAAAATCCCTGCCAGAATCCCCCCAGCCTCGAACACGCCCAGAACATATGTACATGTTTCGCAGGAACCCCCCCCACACACCAATCACACCTGTCCCCCATCCACCTCCCCCAAAAACCTACTCATCCGGGCCACAGTCATATGAGCCCTGTGGACTACCTTGAAATGGATCAAGCTAAGCCAGGCACACACGAGGATGCATTGACTCTTCTCAGGGCCTTCTCCCATAGCCCGACTTCCAACTCTCTTCCCAGCTCTTCCTCCCACTTCCTCTTCACCTCGGCGATTGGGACCCCTTCCCATTTCATCAGTTCTTTGTATATTTCCGAGACCCTCCCCACCCCAACCCCTGTTTTAGACAACATCTTATCCTGCAGCCCCCTTAGTGGGTGGCGAGGAAAGCTTGGGACCTACCTCCGAACAAAATCCCGTACCTGCAGTTACCGAAACCTATCCCCACCCGGTAACTCAAACTCCTCCTCTAGCTCCTCCAGGCTCAGGATGCCCTCCTCAACGAAGAGGTCCCCAAATCTCTCAATCCCTGCCCACTGCCACCTCCGTCTAGCCCTCCCGGAACGAACCGGTAGTTATCACAGATCGGTGACCACACCGACATCCCCTCCAGTTTTATGTGCTGCCTCCATTGCCCCCACACTCACAGGGCTGCCACTACCACTGGGCTTGTGGAGTACCGAGCCGGCAAGAACGGCAGAGGTGCTGTTAACAAAGTCTTCAATGTCGTGCCCTTCCAAGATGCCGCCTCCACTCGCTCCAGCACCAACCCCTCCCCCACTACCCATTTCCTAACCATCGATATATTAGCCGCCCAGTAGTAATTAATAAAGTTTGGAAGGGCCAAGACCCCTCCCCGCGCCCCCGTTCAAGAAGGACCTTCTTCATCTTCGGGGCTTTCCCAGCCCATACGAAACCCGAGATCGCCGCATTCATCTTCCTAAAAAATGCCTTGGGGATGAAGATTGGAAGACACTGAAACACGAACAGCAATCTCGGGAGGACTGTCATTTGCAGTCTGTAACCTCCCCGCCAATGACAGCGGGAGCATGTCTCACCTACGGAAGTCCCCTTTCATTTGCTCAATCAACCTGCCCAAATTTAGTTTATGAAGCTGACCCCAGTCCCTTGACACTTGAATCCCCAGGTAGTATTCTTTGTTTCTCATGGTTAACCATTTTGTTATGGTTTTCTTTGTTGCGATTTCTAAGTTATTCCTCCAATACCATTCACTGGCAATGCACCCAGTTTCTGCAAGCATATGCGTTATGTGGCTATCAATCAAGTTTGTTGGATATGCTTCCAAATTATTTCTTCTTAGCATTGCATATGTTTGAAACTAAGCTTTGGATTGATTTTCCTGACAGCTTGATAATGGACAGTGAGTCTGAATTCTCTGGCTGTTATGTACTTGAATTCCCTGGTATCCGGGTGTTAGATTTTTTAATGGTTTTCTGTGTATTTGGGAGGGTAGGAGAGGAAGGGGGAAGAGAATTAATTCCTTGCTGGCAAATAGGATTAGGCACACATCTCTTCGTCAATCCCGTTAATCCCTGGGAGTTTAATAAACCTTCTTCTCACTTACAAACTGGATTTACGTGGATCTTGAGTACAGGACTACAACCTAACACTTCTTCAAGTCAAATAATAAACTCCATTCTTATATAAGTACTATCCTGCAAAAGATAAAATAAAAATGTTACCACTGTTTTTTGTTATTGGGGGATGCTCCTGTGCAGAATCAAAACTCATGCATTTTCATAACCCCAATAGCATATTTCCCATTTTAAAAATAAGATTCCTAATTCAGGCCATAGTTTCCCTGTGGGTCTAAATTGTTCTTAAGTTGGTTGGCTGAAGACAGAACTGAGAGGCACCTTCCCTGAATCTGTTTACCTTCTGAGCTTTGCCTTTTTAAATATATATTCCTGCATGACAGAGATATTCCAGATTTCCTGAAGCACATGAACAGGTAAGTGGAGATCTTGGTCAGGTATCTACAGACATAGAATACAAAAGTATGGTAATGTTGAATATGTAGAAAAATATAGATTCATTTCACAGTTTAAAGAGGTTTCAAGATTTTGGCTGCTGTCCCAGGTAAAAGCATTAGAAGCTTTCCAAAATAATTAAATCAGATCAAGCTAGATTCATTTAGAACTGTCACTTACAGACTAAGTTCATTCATTTTACAACCTCTCCATAGGTGATGGGCCTAGACACAGGAAATACATGACACCCTGGCTGGCTCAAATGGAGGGCACCACAAGACCAGTCAAGGAAGCAGAAGTGCATCTTCAAGATGCCAATGATTTGTTCAATACACATTATCAGATGGCTCTAGTTATGGGACCTCTATGTAACTGTGGCCCAGTACTTGGCTGGCATCAGGAGATAACCTTTATCCCTCAGCAGCCACCCATGGAAAAACACCCATGGAGTCTGGATGTTGGACTGGTTCTCCCGCAGGATGAAGGGATCCGTACAGTGCCCAGGAACCAAGCACACCTGTAAGACGTGCTTCCTCTGTTCACAGACCAGCTGGACATTCAGTAAGTGGAAATCTTTCCATTCAGCAATCTGGCTGGCTGCTCTGTTGGTGCCGTGGTGGTTACATGGGTGCAATTGATGACTCCAGGATCTGAGGAAATGCATCAATGGTGACAAAGCCCAGTACCTGCTCTGACCCATCTATCTCAGAATGAATGTAGTTCCTCCGCCCTTCAGAACTGGGCATCCGTGACCTGTCTGATAGCATGATGAACTGCCAACTTGGAGAAACGCCTCCTTACTCTTCTGCCCAGTATCAGAGCAGCCTGCTCCCATCTCAAACCCCTCACCTGCTGTTCGTTCATTCCTCAGCCAACCTCTGCTGCCCAAGTGATAACAGCAGCCTGACTCCCCTCCCAGGTCTTCCACCACTCACTGCTACTAATGCAATGCATTCAGCACCAGCCTTGGCAACTCTGCCATCCATTGTGCTGTTGGGTTTAATTTTCCCTCTTTAAAATGAGATGACCAATACATCCATGGCTCCCCTTTGTGTTCATGTCAGCAACACCTTGATGTCCCATGCCTGTCATTTAAAAAATTGAAACTGCTCTTCTGAGGCCTGTTAGTGAACTCATCAATAAGTACTTAATTCGGAGCTTGTGGGCTTCGGTATTCATATATCCCACCCCTGTGCTTCCGCCTCCTTTTGAAAATCGTACTAGGTTCCAGAGGCAGTGGGAGCCAGCACCACCCTGCCGGGGGTAAGTGATTTTCAAATTCCATCCCACCTGTTTCTGCCCCCGTCCCCACTGGCAGAGTGGATTTGGGGGAATAACTGATACAGGAGCATGGATTTTGAGACAGGCAGAGTCATTTTGAGAAGCCCTGGAGTTTCCTGAATGGGAACGGAGGCAGGTGGTTCTCATATCCATTCTCTTGCAACCTGCCATCATGGATTTTCCAAGGAATTCATATCAGAGCTGCCATCAGTGGTGTTAATATATTGTATGTCTGAAAGAAGTGGTGCTTTAAGGAGGAGGAAAGACCAGTTTGTTGAAAGTCACATTCCCTAAAGCACCTGGTCACAAAGCAGATGCCTGTTTGTGGAATGCGGGCTTTGTACAATTGGACCAATATTTTCTTCTTAGCTGGTCGCACTGACTCAGTAAAACTGCAATTTTCTGTCACCTTCTGTGGATACCCTAGATAGACCAGTGCTGATCCAGGCACAAATGTACTGTGTGGAAATCACCTGAATTCAGGCATCCTGATGGGTTTCAGATATCTCTCCGTGGGTCAGAAAAAGTCCTATTTATAAATTTCACAGTGGCAGATCAGGACGACAAATGTTGAAATTTAAATCAAGAATATGTGTGGGAGAGGGCGGAGGGTTAAATTCTTAGAAATGGGAAATTCACCTACTTCCAGTTTAGCTGAGGTAGGTTGGGGGCAGTGGGGGTGGTGGGCGGATAGTAAATAAGTCGCATGAAGTCCAGTTCGCCAAACTACTGCTGGACAGAGTCCTTACTTAACTGGAGGGAATTTGATGAGTGAAGGAATTCGGAACAGGGAGGGAAGAGTTGCTGTAGAACAAGGAGCGGTCCGAGAGAGGGAACAAGGCAGCGAGATTGGAGAGCAGAAGACTAGGGCAATTAACCAGGTAAGCAGAAAGGTGAATGGCCAGTGGGTTTTAAGGTTTTTCTTTACCTCTAAACTAGAGCAGTAGTTTAAACTAGTAATAGGGTGATATAAGATATAAGTACTACATTAAATTTGTAGCATAGCTGATTAAACCACTTCATGTAACTATAAACAATTATAGGTTGAGTCCAAACTTACAACTTAATGAGTGAAATAAAATACAATCGAGACGGCAGGATATCTGAAATGAGTTGCAGCTGTAGTATCTGGGTTTAATGGCACCAACGTGATCCACTGCAATCACATCTACAGGAAGTATCTGCAGCTCAAGGAGGGGGACACGGTCGTACAGTGGTAGCGCAGTTGCTTCACAGCTCCAGTGTCTCAGGTGGAGTTTGTCTGTGTGGAGTTTGCACTTTCTCCATGTGTCTGCATTGGTTTCCTCCAGGTGCTCTGGTTTCCTCCCACGGTCCAAAGATGTGCAGGTTAGGTGGATTGGCCATGCTAAATTGTCCCTTAGTGTCCGAAAAGATTAGGTGGGGTTACGGAGTTACTGGGTTATGGGGATAGGGTGGAGGTGTGGGCTTTGGTAGGGTGCTCTTTCCAAGGACCGGGGCAGACTTGATGTGCCGAATGGCCTCCTACTGCACTATAAATTCTATGATTCTATGAAGGAATTTTGGCTTACAATCAATGAGCTGGATTCCGAGCTTCGGCACTGCAATGCATAATGGAGGTGAAAAGTTGCCTGAACGCTTTGTTTCAGGAGGCAGTCTCTCCCCTTAGACTTGGGCTTCAGATTTGGCTCATTGCCAAGAATAGGAGGTGTGAATACGAGTGAAGAGATCCAGTAAGTAGCATTGGCCAATTAGCCAACAGATTCGGGTGTTCTTGCAGCCTGTGTGGAAAAGAGCAGGGGAGGATGAACAACTGACCACAGTGCCATGGTACAGGGGACTATTAAAGTGAGGGTAGTAAGAAAAAATGCAAGCTGTAGTAGGCAAAGTATAGTGAGGGGTATAAACACTGTTCTCTGCAGCCGAGAGCATGAGTCTTGAAGGCTGCATTGCCTGCCTGGTGGCAGGATTCAGGGCATCTTCTCGGAGAGAAACTTGGAGTGAAAGTGGAGTGGAGTGGAAGTAGGGTGCTCTTTCAGAGGGTCGGTGCAGACTCTATGGGCCAAATAGACTCCTTCAGCACTGTAGGGATTCTATGATTCAAGTTGTTCATGTCTTATGGCACAAGGTAAGTAAGAACAGAAAGGTGAGTACACGGGTCAAAGATTGGTGTCGGAGAAATGTGTTTTGATTCATGGGACACTGGCACCAGAACTGGGGAAAGAGGGAGCTGCACCACTGGGGCAGCCTTCACCTGAACTATGTTGGGACCAGTGTCCTAGTGAATCATGAACCTAGCAGTGAGGTTTTTAAACTAAACAGTTGAAGTGGGGGTGGAAGAGTTCACATGAGATGAACATTAACGAGAAAGAACAAGTAATAGTGTAGGGTAGCAATGCGTGGAATGATAACAGAGTTTGACAGGAATGGACAGAGTGTAGAAATACAATAGTGCATCAGCAAATAGGGTCAGTGTGAGGAAAGATTGTAAACAGACTGAAATAAAATCACTTTATCTGAATGCGTGCAGCATTCATAACAAGATGGATAAATCAATACAACAAATTAGAATAAATGGTTATGACAGCACAGCCATTATGGACAAATGACTGCACGATGACCAGGTCTAGGAACTGAATATTCAAGGATATTTGACAATTTAGAAAGATGGGAAGAAAAGACAAGTAAGTGGACTGGCTGTGTTGCTGAAAGGTGAGATAATAATGAAGAATGATCTTGACTTAGAACATCAAAATTAGCATCAGTTTCAGTGCAAATAAGAAATAACAAGGGAAAGAAGTCAATTGAGGGAGTAGTTTGCAGGTCTCCTAACAGTGGTTACACTGGAAGACAGAGAATAAATCAAGAAATAATGGGGCCTTGTAAGAAAAGCACTGCATTATTTCTGGACAATTTTAATCTTCATATTGATTGGACAATCCAAATTGGTGAAGGTAGCCTTGAGGATGAGTTTGTATGATACATTCAGAACAGTTTCTTAGAGCAATGAGAATGGAGGAAAAAGAAATGGCAATAGCACAGTCTGTCAGCAAGTATTTTGTATCAGTCTTTATTGTAAAAAACAATCCAAGAATAGTGGAAAATCAAGGGGCAAAAGGGAAGGAAGAAGTTAGAACAATCACTATCACTGGGAAAAAAAAGAACTTGGAAAACCCATGGGACTAAGGGAAAACCCATGGGACCTGATGGCCTACATTAGGGTCTGAAAAGAAATGCCAGCAGAGATAGTCGTTGAAACCTTAAAAAATGTCGCAGATTCTGGAAAAGCACCCGCAAATCGGTAAACCGCAAAAGTAACATCTCTGCTCAAGAAAGGAGGGAGACTGAAAGCAGGAAACTACAGGCCAGTTAGCCTAATATCTGTCATTGGCCCTGAGCCTAGTCCTAAAACGTGATTATGCGAGTAGGAGGTTATTTACACACCTGGAGAGAAATTTGATTTTACTTGATGGACATCGTTATGTGGTTATAAGTTATTTCTTTCTGTGACCCTTTGTCAATATCTCAATGTTTGTTTGCATAGTATTAAGAGGTGTGAAACACAAAAGAACAAAGAACAAAGAAATGTACAGCACAGGAACAGGCCCTTCGGCCCTCCAAGCCCGCGCCGACCATACTGCCCGACTAAACTACAATCTTCTACACTTCCTGGGTCCGTATCCTTCTATTCCCATCCTATTCATATATTTGTCAAGATGCCCCTTAAATGTCCCTATCGTCCCTGCTTCCACTACCTCCTCCGGTAGCGAGTTCCAGGCACCCACTACCCTCTGCGTAAAAAACTTGCCTCGTACATCTACTCTAAACCTTGCCCCTCTCACCTTAAACCTATGCCCCCTAGTAATTGACCCCTCTACCCTGGGGAAAAGCCTCTGACTATCCACTCTGTCTATGCCCCTCATAATTTTGTAGACCTCTATCAGGTCGCCCCTCAACCTCCTTCGTTCCAGAGAGAACAAACCGAGTTTATTCAATCGCTCCTCATAGCTTATGCCCTCCATACCAGGCAACATTCTGGTAAATCTCTTCTGCACCCTCTCTAAAGCCTCCACATCCTTCTGGTAGTGTGGCGACCAGAATTGAACACTATACTCCAAGTGTGGCCTAACTAAGGTTCTATACAGCTGCAACATGACTTGCCAATTCTTATACTCAATGCCCCGTCCAATGAAGGCAAGCATGCCGTATGCCTTAAAGGTTCTGTTATTACGTTTGTTTGATTGACACTTTTATAGGGTTGCAAGAACACCTATTTCTTCACCAATTATGAAAAAGCTTTTCTTCTAAATTTATAACATGTTGGACTGTGTGAACCTGTCCACTTTTGCTGACAAAAAAGAGACCAGAGTATTATTCAACTGGAGAGAGATTTGGGCGCTCTTGTACATTAATCACAAAGCGGTAGTCTGCACAGTTAGCAAGCAATTACAAAGGCAAATGGAATGTTAGAATTTATTGAAAATAGGAGAGGAATATTAAAGTAGGAAAATCTTCACAGAGCATTGGTGAAATTGCACCTGTGTATTCAATACATTTTTAGTCTCCTTACTGAAGGAGTGATATACTTGCATTGGGAAGTAGTTCAGAGAAGATTTGCTAAGTTGCTTTCTGGGATACAAGGGTGATCTTATAAATAAAGGTTGAGTAGTTGGGCCTGCACTGTTTAGGAGAATGACAGGTGATCTTATGAAATCAAAATTCTGTAGGTGCATTTGTTAAGAGCATCTTTCCCTGCATGGGAGAAATATAGAACCGGGGGCACAGTTTAAAAATAAAGGTCTCACATTTAAGATGGACACAGATGAGGAGGAATTTCTTCTCTCAGACATGCAAACACTCATTAACACACCTACCCTCATCGAGGTCCCGGGTAATCCTACCAGGCTCCATCAGTGTAATTACTTGGTCACATGACCACCCGGTCTACATCCTCCCCATGTAGTTTGGGCAGCCGGTGGTGTGAGATCATCAGTGTACACATTAACTATGCACAACTAACTATGTGCAAACAGAACAATAAATTTACAGAAGAATGCCACAGTCTGTGAAAACAATGAAACACCAATTTGATGTAGTTGGTGAATCGTCTGTTGTGTGCCCATTATGTGCACTTGAATAGAACTCCCACTTGGCTCTTGTAATTAGTCCAAAGCCTGTTGTGAGTCCATCGTGTGCACTCCTCCCCCTTCTTTCATGATAAGTTGCAGGAATGGCAAAAGTAAAACGGACAGAATGAATTAGGTCAGTCCAGACACCATGTGCTGGGCCTGCTCAAGCATCTGGAATATGAATGGATGCCAACAGGTGCAAGTGGGATGGCCGTATTGGCAACATGCATTGTGGTGGGCATGCAAGGCACATTGTTCATGTAGTATGAAGGTCTTGGAATTGCCAGGCAGGGCTCCTATGATATTTGGGTTGAAGGAGGCTTTTGGAATCAAGGAAAAGTGCCCAATCTGAATAATCAGCTATCGATGGTGGCCGGCTACCGGCAACAGGTGACGGCAATTGCGTACATACTGGCAACCTTTGGGGGCCACCACATGGATGTTGGGCTTAAATCAATGAATGCACAAGGGACTTTCAACAAATGAGAGGTTTATTAACTAAACATACAAACTCTCATTAACGCACCTACTTTGCCCGTGATTCTGGGTAGTCCTGCCAAGCTACACCCCCATGGCACTCCACATGATGGCATCATAACATAGTCACATGATGTCCCAGTCAACACAATGGAAAATTAGACAGATATTTGATCTACGCGAAAATCAAGAGTTAAGGAGCGGCAGGCAGTTAAGTGGGGTTAAGGCCACAATCAGATTAGCCATGGCCTTATTCAATGGGAGAGCAGGCTTAAGAAGTCTAATGGTCTCCTCCTGCTCCTATTTCTTATGTTCTTATGTTCTAACTTGCTCTTGATCAGTAATTTTAATAGGTTAATGGGGCTGTGAGCATTAAGATTATAACAGACATTTGGATTTGGCTCAGGAAACCTGGCAGCTCAAGGCAGCTATCAATCCAGCAATTAAGTGCTTTTTTCAGAATTGAATATGTGACAGGCGAAGCAGGAAAGCCTCCCCCATGCCCAGCCAACCATTCAGTCTGACTGGTTACAGAACAGTAAATTAGAAGAAAAATTCTAATGAGCACCTGCTGTATGATTTAGCAGGATTTCCTCGCTCCCCATATTTCTGAGGTTTCTGGTGACACAAAGTCTCCTCCCATTCCCCTCCATCAACATTGGGACCAAAATCCTTTGACAGATGGTGTCTTCTTTTTTTTCCTTGAGTTCTCTGTAAGAAAGGACCTCGGCAATTATTTGCCCAAACACATCAAAGTGCCACGATTTTTACAATGAGTAGTGAGAGGAGGCAGGCCCGAATCCACCTCAGCTGGAACTGGGATTGATCCCAGTGCAGCTGGCACCAAACTCATCCACACGCGAGCCGCCTAGCCAACTGACATAACTGGTTTCCTTAGATGGTATAGTTAGAATGATGTATTTGTGGCCACAAACCTTTGAGAGTCCATGAATCCTTTTTGAAAAGAGTTACTTTGTTGTTTGCAAAGTGGAATATTTGAGTGTGTGGGAAGAGAGCTGAAGCTTGAGACTAGGATAAAAAGACTGGGTATCTAGCCTGTTTCTGTGAAGTAGCGCATTATGACCATAAACCTCCAGGGTCCCACTTTTGGTGGGGCAGGCCAGTCAGATGTTCCAGGAAAGAGTATTGTCTCAAATCCCAGGAAAGGCTTCTTGTTACACTAATAGCAAAGGGACTATGCTTATAAGGGTACTGCAATTCCTTCCCAATTTTAATAGCCTGAGCCAGATAGATACAGAGGCACTCTGCTAAGGGGACTAATGTCCATGACATTAAGAAGGTTCAAGTAAAAGTGCAAGAAGTTTCTTTTCATCTGTTACAAAAGCTCGGTGCCTTGATTGGGAAGCTAATTGACCTTTTTTTCTCTTGGTACTTTTCTATCTTTTGGAGATTTTACTAGACTCTGAACAGAATACATGCCATCTTTCATCTGGTGAGAATTACATTGCTCGGACGAGGGCCTATATGGAGGAATTATTGTGGTAGTCCGAGAACTCTCAAAGACTTGATTTACTGGAGGCTGGAAGAAATTCCCTCTCAAGACCACCAGCCCTGCACACAACCCTCCCAAGATGCGTACCCAACCAGAATTTTGCACTCTGCTTCACTAGTCTCAAAAGCTCTTTATGCTCAAAATATCATTCCTCGTTCAGCAGATACACCCTCTCTCTATCTTTTCTGGGGACTGGAACATGGGCCTTCAATTCTGTGAATTCTCTTCACTGTTTGACCGTAACTGGCATTTGCTGGAATCCATTAAGTATCAGATTCAGTATGAAGTAGAGTTGAGAATCCTCACAGGCATACACAGACACATGCCCAAAACACAACATAAAAATTGTAAATTGGGGTCAGAGCCTATATTGAGTCATGACTTAATAAATCAAAGTTTGCTATTCTTTTAATAGAAACTTGGTCACTGCTGTCTAGTTTGGTACTATTTCAATTTTTGGGTTAATCTGACCTAAATTCACCAAAGTTTCACATATGATCCTGACTGTATAACACAATTAGCCTCTTAGATTCTATCCTCTCAGTCCAGAAAGCAGAAATGATCCATTTAAAAAAAATACTTTGTGGGCAGCTGTGCCAGCTATGGAGCTATGCCAACTAACAAACTTCCTGGTTCAGTCTCTGGTTTTGCTGACTTTGACCCCTCCCTAGGAGCGGAGACAGGAAATTATAATTGGATTCACTGCCCCTAGTTTGGTAGAAAAAACATGAACCAGGATTCCCACTTCTAATCATTAATCAACCATTCATGCTGACAGTACTTATGGAGTGACAATAGAATTAGACTTGGCTTAATGCCCTAAGCAATTCAATTGCTTGTCACTACGTAACCTTGGACATGAAATTCAGGTATTTGGACAAAGTACTGGAAATCTGTACTCTGACAATGAGCATTACCTTAAGAAATAGATGACAAAAATGGAAAGAGAATTGTTTTGTTTGATACCTCAAGCAAATTTAAGTTACAAAGTTATCATACTGTAGTTTCAGATCTAATTATTTGGTTTTATTGAATTAAAAGCCCAACACATCGATCTAGAATTTGGAATGTGGTCGAATTGTAGTGTCCTCTGTGTGGCAAACTGTTTCGCTGATCTCATTCAGATAGGATTGGTGGGCTGTGGCCACCATTCACTGGCCAATTATAGGGGGAATGGGGGGCACAAACCAGGCCCATAAAATTATGAAAAGCAGGAGGTGGATGTATTAATTGGTTGGGGAACAAGTCGTGATCCATGAGAGCTTGAGGAAGTAAAGCAGGACTAGGAGAAACACTTGACAATTCGTGGAAAACGTAAAACACGCCTTTCGTATGGCAGTTTCCAGTGGTCACCTTCAGGAACACTGGTTTGGCTACTGAGCTTTGAAAACGTTAATCACTACATTGCCTGAAAAATACTGCAGTCATTTTCATTCCAATTTCACAAACAGGCCTGAGAACAGGCATTAGATTCTTATTGTGCGGCCTCACGCCAGTTTCCCACTTTGGACACCTATTGAAGAGTTCTAATTAATAGGCGCACCTCTGAAACAGAATTCATGCATAAAACCCCCATCTTTATTAGTGTCACAAGTAGGTTTACATCAACACTACAATGAAGTTACTGTGAAAATCCCCAAGTCGCCACACTCCAGTGGCTGTTCGGGTACACTGAGGGAGAATTCAGAATGTCCAATTCACCTAACAAGTATGACTTTCGGGACTTGTGAGAGGAAACTGGAGCACCCGGAGGAAACCCACGCAGACAGAGGGAGAGCGTGCAGACTCCGCACAGACAGTGACACGAGCCGGGAATCGAACCTGGGACCCTGGCGCTGTGAAGCAACTGTGCTAACCACTGTGCTATCTTGCCGCCCTATGGACAAGACTCATCAAATTAAACACATAGGCCATTCATTTTTGTTATGATCAGTGACCTCTAATGGAGAAAATTAGCATATTTCAATACCCCATCATTCTCTAGCTGCATATATTTGACAGAATTGAAACACCGGCCTCCAATAGCTGCAAGATGACCAATCCTTAAGTGCAGATTTAATTACCTGCAAAGACTCGCATTCAAAGTATCGTATTGCATCTTTGACTTTGTCTATGTATATGTTTCTGGAACCCACCTCTTCATTCACCTGAGGAAGGAGCAGTGCTCCGAAAGCCAGAGATTCGAAACAAACCTGTTGGACTTTAACCTGGTGTTGTAAGACTACTTACTGTTTTATTTCCAGCATTCATCTTACATTTTCATCAATATGTGTATGGGCTTGGAAATGCTCAAGTCTTTAAAAAGTAATTGCAATTGATTTCTCCAGCAAAAAGCTTTGAAAACTTCTTGACATCCTTTTGTGACTGCTGAACACTTAATAGCATCGGTATGGCAGGATCTTCCATGAAGCCAAATAGCCTTTTAAATTTGAATGCTTTAAAACTAGGCTCTGGAAAGTAACCTAACCAGTTACAACAATATTTAAAAAGGCACCTTCATTGACGGTGATATAAGTTTGCAGTTAACAGATACTTTCCTGCACTTTTACAAAAACACAATACTGTGCATACTAAAAGCCAGATGTAATAACAGACATAATACAAATATTCAGCGGGTTTGGCAGCGTCTATGGAGTGAGAAACAAATTGCTGGAATTTTTGCAGGCTATTAGTAACAGGCGAGGATGTGTGAAGGGTGGCAAAATGGCATGGGATGGCATGGCTGACATCTACCTGACATCATGTCATCTTGTCAGCGGTGGAAACAATAGCAGACAGCCCTTCTGGAGCCGAAATCCCACCATGGCACTCAGTGGACTTAAATTAAACTAATAAATCCGGTAAAAGCTGACCATGAAACCATTGTCAATTGTCATAAAACCCCACCTAATAATAGTAATAATTGCTTATTGTCACAAGTAGGCTTCAATGTAGTTACTGTGAAAAGCCCATAGTCGCCACATTCCGGCACCTGTTCGGGGTGGCCGGTACGGGAAGGGGCCTTGTCCTGCATTACAAACCTGCTGTTTAGCCCACTGTGCTAAACAAGCCCCTGATTCACTAATGCCCTTTCGGGAAGGAAATCTACCATCCTTACCTGGTCTGGGCTACATCTGACTGCAGAGCCACAAGCAATGTGGTTGACTCTAAAATGCCCTCTGAAATGACCTAGCAACCGAGAATTTGGATTGAATTGCTACAAAGATAAAAAAGAATGAAACTGGACAGACCACCCAACACTGACCTAGGCTCCAGAGACAACAATGGCGTACCTAGTCGCCCCGTTGACCCTGTAAATTACTTCTTACAAACATCTGGGGGCTTCTGCCAAACTTGGGAGAGTTGTCCTACAGGTTAGTCAAGCAACAGCCTGACAGACATACTCACCAAATCATACTTTACAGATGTTTCAGACATCTGGGTATATCCTGTTCCACCAGCAGGACCCACAAGAGGTGGCGCGGCACAGTGGTATATAGTCAAAAGGGAGTTGCTCTGAGAGTCCTCAACATTGACTCTGGACATCAGGTCAAACATGAGCAAGGAAACCCCTGCTGATTACCACATACCGCTTGCCAATTCAATGATGAGTCAGTGCTCCTTCGCACTGAACACCAATTGGTAAAAGCACTGAGCGTGGTACAACTATTGACCAAGCTGGCTGGGTCCTGAAGAACATAGCTGCTAGATTGGGCCTGTGGAGATTTGAGAGGGAATAAAGATTGAAAACCTATCTGACCTCGTCATCTCCATGGTGGAACTGTCCATATCGAACAAATCTAGCAACTCAAAAATTGGGGATCCATGAGGCAGGGCGCTGTGGGCTTTTACCAGCAGAACTGAATTAAACACAATCTGTAACCTCATCCCTGCATATTCACCAATCTACCATTACTATCAAGCCGGGGATTAACTCTGGTTCAATGAAGAGTGCAGGAGGGTATATTAGGAGTAGTACCAGGCACAACTCAAAATAAGGCTTCAACCTGGTGAAGCGACAGCACCGGACTACTTACACGTCAAACAGTGGAAGCAGCATGCGATAGACAGAGCGAAGTGATCCCACTACTAACCACTCCCATCTAAGTAGCCCTGCCACATCTAGCCATGAATGATGGTGGCCAATTAAACAACTCACTGAAGGAGGAGGCTCCACATATATTCCTAGACTCAATGATGGGGTGGCTCAGCACATTAGTGCAAAAGACAAGGTTCAGGCATTTGCAACCATTGCCAGGAGTGCCAAGTGGATGATCCAACACGGCCTCCTCCAGAGGTCCTCAGCATCACAGATGCTGGACTTTAGTCAATTCTCTTCTGTCCACATGATACCAAGAAATGGCTGAAGGCACTGACAACATTCCAGCAATAGTACTAAAGACGTGTGCTCCAGAACTAGGCGCATCCCTCACCAAGTTGTTTCAGTACAGCTACAACACTGACATTGATTCAGCAATGTGGAAAAATGCTCACGTATATTCTGCAATAAAAATCAGAACAAATCAAACCCAGCCAATAAGTGCTCCATCAGTCTACTCTCGATCATCAGCAAAGTGATGAGAGGGGTCATTGAAAGTGCTATCAAGTGGCACTTACTCAGCAATTAATAAACTGCTCACTGATACTCTGTTTGGGTTCCACCAGGGCCACTCAGCTCCTGATATCATTGCAGCCTTAGTCAGCGGCGCAATGGATGATGCACCTGAGAACGGATCTGAAGATTGTAGGCTCAACTCCTACCTGGCTCATGTAAATTTAGGGTGGCACGGTGGCACAGTGGTTAGCACTGTTACTTCACAGCGCCAAAGACCCGGGTTCAATTTCCGGCTTGGGTCACTGTCTGTGCGGAGTCTGCACGTTCTCCCCGTGACTGCGTGGCTTTCCTCCGGGTGCTCTGGTTTCCTCCCACAATTCCCGAAAGACGTGCTTGTTAGGTGATTTGGACCTTCTGAATTCTCCCTCTGTGTACCCGAACAGGGGCTGGAATGTGGCGACTAAGGGATTTTCACAGTAACTTCATTGCAGTGAAAATGTAAGCCTACTTGTGACACCTAATAACAATTATTATTATTAACATGAACACAAGAGCTGAATGCCAGAGGTGAGGCGAGGTGAGGATGACTGTCCTTGACATCAAGGCAGCAATTAACCAAGTGTGGCATCAAGGAGTTCAAGCAAAACTGTCAATGGGGACCAGGAGGCATCATACCAGGCACAAAGGAAAATGGTTATGTTCATAGAATCCACAGAATATCTGCAGTACAGAAAGAGACCATTTGTGCACCAACCCTCCGAATAGGCATCCTACCTAGGCCCACTCCCCATGTTCTATCCGCAGAACCACTCACATCCTGCTCATCTTTGGACTGTGGGAGAAAACCAGAGCACTCAGGGGAACTCACGCTGACATGTTGAGAACATGCAAACTTCACACATACAGTCACCCAAGGCTGGAATTGAACCCGGGTCCCTGACACTGAAGGTCAATCATCTCAGTCCCAGGATACCACTACTGGAGCTCCTCAGGATAGTGCCCTCGGCCCAATCACCTTCCGTTGGTTCATCAATAATAATAATAATCTTTATTGTCACAAGTAGGCTTACATTAACACTGCAATGAAGTTACTGTGAAAAGCTCCCAGTTGCCACATTCCGGCGCCTGTTCGGGTACACTGAGGGAGAATTCAGAATGTCCAATTCGCCTAACAGCACATCTTTTGGGACTTGTGGGAGGAAACCGGAGCACCCGGAGGAAACCCACATAGACAGAGGGAGAACGTGCAGACTCCGCACAGACAGTGGCCCAAGCCATGATCAAACCTGGGACCCTGGCGTTGTGAAGCAACAGTGCTAACTGCTGTGCTACGCCCTTCCTTCCATCATAAGGTCAGAAGTGGGGATATACGTGGATGATTGCACAATGTTCAGCACAATTCATGACTCCACAGGCACTGAAGCAGTCCTTATCCGTATGCAGAATGACCTGGGCAATATTCATGCTTTGGCTGATAACATTCATGCCACACAAGGCCCAAGTATGACCATCTCCAACATGGGCGAATCTACCCACCTCCTTATCGCATTACCATTGTTAAATCCCTGACTATCAGCATCTTGGGGGTTACCATTAACCAGAAACTGAACTGGACTAACCACATAAATATTGTGGATATAAGAGCAGGTCAGAAATCGGATTTCTGCAGCATGTAACTCACTTCCTAACTCCCCAAAGCCTGTCACTGAATCACAGAAAATACAGTGCAGAAGAGGCCTTCGGTCCATCGAGTCTGCACCAATAATGAAAAACACCTGGCCCACCTACCTAATCCCATTTACCAGCAATTGGCCCATCGCCTTAAATATTATAACGTTATAAGCTTGAGCTGCTTGATGTGGGAGCTGGCAGATCCCATTGCGAGCTGCAGCGACCACATCTGCAGTAAGTGTTGGCTGCTCGAAGAGCTCCGGCTCAGAGTTGATGAGCTGGAGTCTGAGCTTCAAACACTGAGGCACATCCGGGAGGGGGAGACTTACCTGGACACTGTGTTTCAGGAGGCAGTCACACCTGTCAGAGTAAGTAGTTTAAATCCTGCCAGTGGCCAGGGACAGCAGGGTGTGACTGCAAGTCAGGCAGGTAAAGGGAACCAGCAGTCAGGAACTCAGGAGCCTCAGCCCTTGACTCTGTCCAACAGGTATGAGGCACTTGCTCCCTGTGTGGATGGCGAACAGGGCTGCAGGAAGGATGAGTCAGCTGACCAAGGCACCATGGTTCAGCAGGCCATTCAAGGGGAGGGAGTAAATAGGCAAGTTGTAGTTGTAGGGGATTCTATTATCAGGGGGAGAGATAGATCCTTTGTGAGCAGGATAAAGAGTCCTGCATGGTATGTTGCCTGCCCGGTGCTAGGGTGCGGGACATCTCTGACCGGCTTGAAAGGATACTGGAGAGGGAGGGGGAGGATCCAGTTGTTGTGGTCCATGTCGGTACCAACAACATAGGCAAGTCTAGGAAAGAGGACCTGTTTAGAGATTATAAAGAGCTAGGATTCAAATTAAAAAACAGGTCCTCAAGGGTCATAATCTCTGGATTACTGCCCGAGCCAGGTGCAAATTGGCATAGGGAGGCAAGAATAAGGGAAGTTAACACGTGGCTGAAAGAGTGGTGTGGGAAAGAGGGGTTCCTTTTCATGGGACACTGGCATCAGTTTTGGGACAGGGGGAACCTATACCGTTGGGATCGTCTCCACCTGAACCAAGCTGGGACCAGCGTTCTGGCGAAAAGAATAAATAGGGTGGTCACTAGGACTTTAAACTAAAGATTGGGGGGGAAGGGAAAGTCAGGGAACCAAGAGGTGAAGTAATCAGTGGGAAGCGTAGCTGCTTAGGAATACAAAAAAGCACGAAAAGACAAAACTCAGGAGAGGTTACGATAGTCCCCATCCCACAAAATATGACACAGTGTATGGAAAGGCTCAGTAAACCAAGGTCCACCACACTAAGAAAACAAAAAGGGAGAATTAAAGAGAATTAAAGGTGCTATATTTAAATGCGCGCAGTGTACGGAACAAGGTAGATGAGCTTGTGGCCCAGATTGTGACTGGCAGGTATGATGTGGTAGGCATCACAGAGACATGGTTGCAGGGGGTTCAGGACGGGCATTTAAACATCCAGGGATTCACAACCTATCGAAAAGACAGGGAGGTGGGCAGAGGGGGCGGGGTTGCCTTGTTAATTAGGAATGAAATTAAATCAATAGCACTAAACGACATAGGGTCAGATGATGTGGAGTCTGTGTGGATAGAGTTGAGGAACCACAAAGGCAAAAAAACCATAATGGGAGTTATGTACAGGCCTCCTAACAGTGGTCAGGACCGGGGGCACAAAATGCACCACGAAATAGAAAGTGCATGTCAGAAAGGCAAGGTCACAGTGATCATGGGGGACTTCAATATGCAGGCGGACTGGGTAAATAATGCTGCCAGTGGACCCAAGGAAAGGGAATTCATTGAATGTTTACAGGAGGGCTTTTTGGAACAGCTTGTGATGGAGCCCACGAGGGAACAGGCCATTCTGGACTTAGTGTTATGTAATGAACCAGACTTGATTAAAGATCTTAAAGTAAGGGAGCACTTAGGAGGCAGTGATCATAATATGGTAGAATTCAATCTCCAATTTGAAAGAAAGAAGGTAGAATCAGATGTAAAGGTGTTACAGTTAAATAAAGGTAACGACAGGGGCATGAGGGAGGAACTGACGAAAATCGACTTGGAGCAGAGCCTAGTGGGAAAGACAGTAGAACAGCAATGGCAGAAGTTTCTGGGAGTAATTGAGGACACAGTACAGAGGTTCATCCCAAAGAAAAGAAAGGTTATCAGAGGGGGGATTAGGCAGCCATGGCTGACAAAGGAAGTTAGGGAATGCATCAAAGCAAAAGAGAAAGCCTGTAATGTGGCAAAGAGTAGTGGGAAGTCAGAAGATTGGGAAGACTACAAAAACAAACAGAGGATAACAAAGAGAGAAATAAGGAAAGAGAGGATCAAGTATGAAGGTAGGCTAGCCAGTAACATTAGGAATGATAGTAAAAGTTTCTTTAAATACACTAAAAACAAACGGGAGGCAAAAGTTGACATTGGGCCGCTCCAAAATGACGCTGGTAATTTTGTGATGGGAGACAAGGAAATAGGTGAGGAACTAAAGAAGTACTTTGCGTCAGTCTTCACAGTAGAAGACATGAGTAATATCCCAACAATTCCGGAGAGTCAGGAGGCAGAGTTGAATATGGTAGCCATCACAAAGGAGAAAGTGCTAGAGAAACTAAGAGGTCTAAAAATTGATAAATCTCCGGGCCCAGATGGACTACATCCTAGAGTTCTAAAGGAGATAGCTGAAGAAATAGTGGAGGCGTTAGTTATGATCTTTCAAAAGTCACTGGAGTCAGGGAAAGTCCCAAAGGATTGGAAAATCGCTGTTGTAACCCCCCTGTTCAAGAAGGGAACAAGGAAAAAGATGGAAAATTATAGGCCAATTAGCCTAACCTCGGTTGTTGGCAAGATTCTAGAATCCATTGTTAAGGATGAGATTTCTAAATTCTTGGAAGTGCAGGGTCAGATTAGGACAAGTCAGCATGGATTTAGTAAGGGGAGGTCGTGCCTGACAAACCTGTTAGAGTTCTTTGAAGACATAACAAATAGGTTAGACCAAGGAGTGCCAATGGATGTTATCTATCTTGACTTCCAAAAGGCCTTTGATAAGGTGCCTCACGGAAGACTGCTGAGTAAAATAAGGGCCCATGGTATTCGAGGCAAGGTACTAACATGGATTGACGATTGGCTGTCAGGCAGAAGGCAGAGAGTTAGGATAAAAGGTTCTTTTTCGGAATGGCAACCGGTGACGAGTGGTGTCCCGCAGGGTTCAGTGTTGGGGCCACAGCTGTTCTCTTTATATATTAACGATCTAGATGACGGGACTGGGGGCATTCTGGCTAAGTTTGCCGATGATACAAAGATAGGTGGAGGGGCAGGTACTATGGAGGAGGTGGGGAGGCTGCAGAAAGATTTAGACAGTTTAGGAGAGTGGTCCAAGAAATGGCTGATGAAATTCTACGTGGGCAAGTGCGAGGTCTTGCACTTTGGAAAAAAGAATAGAGGCATGGACTATTTTCTAAACGGTGACAAAATTCATAATGCTGAAGTGCAAAGGGACTTGGGAGTCCTAGTCCAGGATTCTCTAAAGGTAAACTTGCAGGTTGAGTCCGTAATTAAGAAAGCAAATGCAATGTTGTCATTCATCTCAAGAGGCTTGGAATATAAAAGCAGGGATGTACTTCTGAAGCTTTATAAAGCATTAGTTAGGCCCCATTCAGAATACTGTGAGCAATTTTGGGCCCCACACCTCAGGAAGGACATACTGGCACTGGAGCGGGTCCAACGGAGATTCACACGGATGATCCCAGGAATGGTAGGCCTAACATATGATGAACGTCTGAGGATCCTGGGATTATATTCATTGGAGTTTAGGAGGTTGAGGGGAGATCTAATAGAAACTTACAAGATAATGAATGGCTTAGATAGGGTGGATGTAGGGAAGTTGTTTCCATTAGCAGGGGAGACTAGGACCCGGGGGCACATCCTTAGAATAAAAGGGAGTCACTTTAGAACAGAGATGAGGAGAAATTTCTTCAGCCAGAGAGTGGTGGGTCTGTGGAATTCATTGCCACAGAGGGCGGTGGAGGCTGGGACGTTGTGTGTCTTTAAGACAGAAGTTGATAAATTCTTGATTTCTCGAGGAATTAAGGGCTATGGAGAGAGAGCGGGTAAATGGAGTTGAAATCAGCCATGATTGAATGGTGGAGTGGACTCGATGGGCCGAATGGCCTTACTTCCGCTCCTATGTCTTATGGTCTTATGGTGTCAAGTGCTCAGCTAGCTACCTTTTAAAGGATGTGAGGCAACTCATCTCTACCATCCTCTCAGGCAGTGCATTCCAGACTGTCATCACCCCCTGGGTCAAAACCTCTTAAACCCTTAAATCTCCTGCCCCTTAACTTGAAATTGTGTCCCCTTGTGATTGCCCCTTCAACTAAGGGGAACAGCTGCTCCCTATCCACTCTGTCCATACCCCTCATAATCTTGTACACCTGGATCAGGTCCCCCCCAAAGTCTTCTCTGCTCCAACGAAAACAACCCAAGCCTATCCAACCTCTCTTCGTAACCCAAATGTTCCATTCCAGGCAACATCATGATGAATCCCCTCTGCACCCCCTCCAGTGCAATCACATCCTTCCTATAATGTTGTAAATTGGACCCCGGTTTAGCTCAGTGGGCTAGACAGCTGATTTGCGATGCAGAGGGAGGCCAGCTGAGGTTACTCACGAAGGGCCACCTTCTCAACCTTGCCCCTCACCTGAGGTGTGGTGATCCTCAGGTTAAACCACCACCAGTCAGCTCTCCCCTTCAAAGGGGAAAGCAGCCTCTGGGACTATGGCAACTTTGTCTTTTAATAATGTGGTGACCAACATTGCAAACAGTACCCCAGCTGTGGCTTTACCAAAATTCTATACAGCTCCAACAGGACCTCCCTGCTTTTGTAATCTATGCCTCGATTGATAAATGCAAGTGTCCCATATGCCTTTTTGATCACCCTATTAACCTGCCCTCCCGCTTTCAGAGATCTATGGGCAAACACGCCAAAATCCCTTTGTTCCTCGGAACTTCCCAGTGTCATGCTAATCATTGAATACTTCCTTGTCAAATTTCCAATGTTTATAACCTCTTACTTTTCAGGGTTAAATTCCATCTGCCACGTATCTGCCCATTTGACCATCCCGTCTATATCTTCCTGTAACCCAAGACATTTATCCTCACCTACAAGACACATGTGAGGAGTGTGATGGAATACTCTACACATGCCTGGATGAGTGTAACTCCAACAGCACTCAATAAACTCAACATCATCCTGGACAAGCTTGCCCACTTGATTGACATCCCAGCCAGCACCTTAAATATTTACTAACTTCACCGCCAACACAGTAGCAGCAGTGTGTACCATATACAAGATGAACTGCAATAACTTACTACGGATCCTTTAACAGCACCTCCCAAACCCATGATCTCTACCTCCTAGAAAGACAAGGGCAGCAGATGCCGGTGAGCACCACCACCTGGGAAGTTCCCCTCCAAGCCACCCATGTTCCTTCACTACTACTGGGTCAAAATTCTAGAACTCCCTTCCTAACAGCACTGTGAATGTTCCTACACCACAGAGACTGCAATGGCTTATGAAGACGACTCACTGGCATCTTCTCAAGGGCAATTAGGGATGGGCTATAAATTCTGCCCTAGCCAGCGATGCCCACATCCCACACAAGAAAAACTAAAACAAAACACCACCATATCTGCCCAATGATCTCCTTCACCACCATCACTCCCTACCACAATCACTGGGACCTGCCTGGACCAAGCATCCCACAACCCCAATAACCCCTCTTCAAGGGCATTTCCATCATTAAGATGCCCTCTCATTGCGGGTGATAGCAGTGTTGAAGCTGCTGAAATAAATCCTCTCATTTCAAAGCACTGCTTCAGTCCAAAGCAGCCGCTGTGGCGGCTCTTAATTGGCCACCCCCAGGAATAAGACTCGTTAGATGCTACTGTTGTCCACAAAGGGGTAACCTCCCACTTTCAGCCCCGGCGGCAGGACTTCAGGAACAATGGAGAAATTCAGCTCACTATTTCTGGTGGATGACCTTTCATCAGGTCATTCCTGATGGGCAGCAAGGTAGCATTGTGGATAGCAAAATTGCTTCACAGCTCCAGGGTCTCAGGTTCGATTCCGGCTTGGGTCACTGTCTGTGCGGAGTCTGCACATCCTCCCCGTGTGTGCGTGGGTTTCCTCCGGGTGCTCTGGTTTCCTCCCACAGTCCAAAGATGTGCAGGTTAGGTGGACTGGCCATGATAAATTGCCCTTAGTGTCCAAAATTGCCCTTAGTGTTGGGTGGGGTTACTGGGTTATGGGGATAGGGTGTAGGTGTTGACCTTGGGTAGGGTGCTCTTTCCAAGAGCTGGTGCAGATTCGATGGGCCGAATGGCCTCCTTCTGCACTGTAAATTCTATGATTATCTATGATTCTAATGAAAAGTCATTGTCGTGGCACATTAACGCTGTTGCTCTTTCATTAGGTGCCCCCTGATTTCTGAGTATTTCCAGCATTTTCTATTTTTACTTTCCTAAACTTAGTTATATTTGTGTCAACAAAATAACTTTTTGCATCCTGTGTGAAGTTTGCAATTTTTTGAGCCATTTTATTCATCTCACTGAATCTGTCAGCTAAAATGCTCATCTATTATCAGCTTTGGTGTTTTGCCCAGTTATAGCAAATCTCTATCTCTGCAACGTCCTCCCCATATTCTCTCTCTCTTGAGTTCCCCAGACAACAGAAATTCCCTGGTGCCTTACTCAAATGCCCATTCTTCATTGGTAAACCTAAAATATTTCAGTATTTTTGACATGCTTTGTCTTTCCAACTAAAATACAGATCTGACCCACTGAAAATGCTCAGTTGAATGATACAGATGAAAAATTGGCTTCAGTATAGTTTCAAGTCCATTGGGAAATGAAGCAATCTACCTTCCAGATATGTTAACCAACAGTGTCTTAAGTGGAAACAACATTAGAATTTAACCATAGTGTTTCAAAAGGAAAATTAGCACATACTTGAATTGGAAGTTGCCAGTTACTAACCACATTCGGAGTATAAAAGCTGAAAATCTGAAATAAAAACAGAAAAGGTGGAAAAGCTAAGCAGGTCTGGTACCATCTATGGGGAGAGAGACCGTCTGACTCTTTTCCAGGGCTAAAGAGAGGGAGAAATGCGATAGATTATATACTGTATAAGGTGGGGTGGAACAGAGTAGAGGGTCCGTGATAGATGGGAGCTCGGAAAAATTGTAACAAAGATGTGTAGGGCATGAGAAAGAAGACGTGTCATTGTCAATGTGAAGGGCAATAGAATAATAATAATCTTTATTATTGTCACAAGTAGGCTTACATTAACACTGCAATGAGGTTACTGTGAAAATCCCCTAGTTGCCACACTCAGGTGCCTGTTCGGATGCACTGAGGGAGAATTCGGAATTTCCAATTCACCTAACAAGCACATCTTTCGGGGCGTGTGGAAGGAAACCGGAGCACCCAGAGGAAACTCTCGCAGACACAGGTCAGTGCTTGGTGAAAGCAAAATTGAAGAACAAGTGACAGATGGCCCAGTGGGGGAGGTGGATGGGTTGTTTGAGTTGGGACAAGCAATGATTGTGATCAAAAATGGGGTTTAAGATTGAGGAGAAAGGTCAGAGACAAATGTTGTTGAACTTAATGGTTGAGTTCCGAGGACTGTAACATGCCTAATCAATCGGACAGGATTCTCTGATCCTGAGG
This sequence comes from Scyliorhinus torazame, assembly GCF_047496885.1. Lineage (NCBI taxonomy): Eukaryota > Metazoa > Chordata > Chondrichthyes > Carcharhiniformes > Scyliorhinidae > Scyliorhinus > Scyliorhinus torazame. The sequence goes on from NC_092717.1 coordinate 157,551,136, forward strand.
CTAAGTGTTGACGCCGTCGTAAACGCCGTCGCGTTTTACGACGGCGTCAACAGGCCCCCAGGAGCAGCGATTTTGAGCCCTACAGGGGGCCAGCACGGCACTGGAGCGACCCACGCCGATCCAGCTGCCGATACCGGCGTCAAATGGGCGCTGCGGGTCTGCGCATGCACGCTGCGACCGTCGCGAATGCGCGCATGCGCACTGCGACCAGCGCAATTGCACGCCTGCACGGTGGCTTCTTTCTCCGCGCTGACCCCGAAGCAACATGTCGTAGGCTACATGGGCCGGCGTGGAGCAAAAGAGGCCCCAGTCCTCGAGGCCAGCCCGCCGATCGGTAGGCCGCGATCACGGGCCAGTCCACAGCGGAGGCCCCCCCGGGGTCGGACCCCCCCTCCCCCTCCACCAGGCCACCCCTGAAAGGATACACGCTGAGGTGCTGCTGGGTAAGACCACACGTAGACGGCGCCGGCGGGACTCGGATTTATTTTGCGGCAACTCAGCCCATCCCGGTCGGAGAATCACCAGGGGGGCTGTGTAGAGAGGCCCCCGACCGGCTCTGTGCCGACCATGCCGGTGCCGATTCTCCGCTCACCGGAGAATCGTCGGTGCGGCGTCGTGCGATTCGTGTCCGGCCCACCATTTCTACAATCCGGCGTGGGCTGAGAGAATCCCACCCGAGGTGCTGCTCCTCCAGTTTACGTTCGGCCTCATTGGAACATTGCAGCAGACCAAGGATGGACATGTTTGCATGGGGACAAGTATAATAGATAATATTATAATTGTAGCAGTATAATGGAACTAAATCCTGTCAAAACTAAAGCCGACTTTACGTTCTCCCACTCTTGGTTGAGATCAAATCTGAAGGTTTTTTTTCATGAGCTGATGAGTTCTGAGAATCACAGCACAGATGTACATAGGTAGTTTTTAACAACTAAGCTGACTTTCTACTTTCCTCAGAGCAGTGGTAGCAGTGTGAATTGGTTTTGATTTCAGTGGCAAAATATTATAATTTCAAACAGTACCAAATGAGCATGAGATATAAATGACTCTTCGTAATAACAGCACTATAAAAGCTGGGACCTTCTTATGACGTTCCTGTTAAGTCTTTTACTGAGGATAGGTTAATGCCTTTGTATGGAAGTGGACAGAGGAATGGCATATATGGATTAATTATTGTCAACAACAATGGCTATCCACATGTATTTTTGAAACATGAAAAACATATGAAATGCACAAATGATCAACATCAAAACGAAGAAATGACAACACAACAGTTTGACTTGACTTTTCATCACATTATGGAGGTCCAAGGTATCTGTCCTGGTGTTACTTAAAATTGGAAATTCTTCACTTGATATAATTAAATCAGTATATTCTGATTGTAGGGACCTGTGTTCTCAGACTTTGTACTTCAATTAGATCTAGTTTCAATAGTTAGCCCTTCTTTCTAGTCACTTCTGTGCATTGATTATTGTACATCTGTGTACTCAGAGTTCACAAGTTTGCATGATATATCTGGGGTCAAATGAAGGGAACAGGATCCAGCACAGCTGTACTTACATCAGTACAAATAATTTTATCTTTATATTTAAAGCGTCTGTGATAAACAAATTTTGGCTTAAAAGCCTCCACAATTCCAGAAAATGCATTGAATAGTAGGGTAAATATTCCCCATTTTGTACCTGGAGAATTCCTATTCTCTGTGTAGAAAGACGTAGAAGAGAGGGGTTGAAACACATTGCAACACGTCTCCACACTTTCTATGGTTCCCTTGCGAATACAGAGCTTCAACTGAGAATCGTAGTAGACCCACCATCTGCAGTAGATACAGACCCAATGCAAGCCTTTCCTAACTCTACCTTGTCAAATTCCTGGGTGTGCCTATCCAGATCCAAAAATGCTGGCTATGGTTCTTATACCCAGCCCCAATGCAGGAAGGCAATCATTAAGTAAAATAATGTGTGAATGGTTAGCAGCCTACCTTTATTTCCTATTCCTAGCTGCAGGTCCAATAACCTACTGGTTGCTGTTCTCCAATTCCATGGCCCACAGCTGTGCTCCTTTTCCTGGTTCAAGAGAGTACGGTTTTAAAATTAGGGTTGCGTCTGATAGGAGCGAGCACAGAGAGGGGATTGCTGTCATGTTGGGGTTGATGATCCAACAGGCCAAGAGCCACCTGAGCATAATTCCATTGTTTGTCTTCATTGGAGCTGGAGGTTTTGAAGCATGCATGTGTCTCCCGAGGCTTTTTCTCTGTAGCCCTGGATGTAAGCTGGAATCACAAAACAACTCTGAACTTTGGAATAAGATATCACCCACCCAGCTGTACAAGTTCTTTGCTGTGAACATGGACCGCAGTAAACTGAAGAAGGATCTAAATGTTGAACGCAGACCACCTTGTCCACGTGGTTTTGCTGGGCTATGAAAGTTGATGCATAATGAGGCCCATATTACTACTGTTACCTATGTATGCGGTTTAGGGCACACGCAGGAATTAAACATAGTGTACTTAATTTGTGTGTGTACATATGAAATGTTGATGTGAATACATCTGGAGTGCATCACCGATAGGACGGAGATCAGGAAATTTGTTTCTCTGAGAGTTGTGTGACTTTGGAACTCTGCTTCAGAAGGAAATGGAGGTGGGGTCAATGAATATTATTAAGGCAGAGGTAGATTGATTCCCCTGCCTAATAAGAATCAAAGGTTATTGGGGGTAGATGGGAATGTAGAACTTGAAACACAAGCGGATCAGCCATGATCTTATTGAATGGCGGAGCAGGCTCGAGGGGCCAATGGCCTATTTCTGCTCCAATTTCATATGTCCTGTGGCCAATCCTGCCAGGGGAGCGTCCATGATCGAGATTCCATTGAGTTACATTAATGGCTACAATGGTCAAAATTAGTTTGGTAACTGCTGCGTATTGCACTTTGAAAACTGGCCCGATACTAAATTATTTAACAGGCGTGGGAAGAGGTATGTCCAAGAAATAAATCTTACATCTTCAGCACTTGGATCTTTCCTCAATTATTTCTCAATATATCTTACATATGTGAGCTATTTTCCTCTGTCATGAGTATGATTCAATGATAGGTAAATCGGCAGATTAAGTTATGACAAGCTGTGTCCCACACCAGCTTCCGTTTAATTCCTTGGATTTCCTGACTGACGTTAATCTATTTCTGGCAGTAACTTATAAATGGGTTACCAAGGCCAATAAAAATAATGCCAATTGTGAATTCAAAATCCATCTCCTCGTGATATGCAGCCTACTTTCTGGGCTAATTTGAGGCTTTTATTTTTTTCACTGTCCGTCAGCTTTTTGAAACCGTTGGCTGGTTTTTAATGTTTTCTAAGTTTGCATGCATGTTTTGACAGGAATTCCAGACTTCAATAATTACAGCAGAGCTTGTGAACTATCCTAAGCAAAATGCCTGGGATTAGTGCACTGTGGTCATTATGATCTTTCATACATCTCAATGCCTTGATGCGTTATGGTGCATTAAACTAACAGGAATGGAAGGGTTGGGGTGAAGAGAGATTTAGAAATCTAAAGGAAAAGGTCAAGGCATTAGAGCAGTATAGCAATGTGGGCAAAGACAAGCAGAGTGAGACAGGAAGTGACAGAGGTTAACAAAAATTGTGCATCAAAGAATAAGGTCATTGCAGGGGACCGAAGTTAAAAAAAATTAAATTAAAAGTTCTTAATTCTGTTGCATGAATCCTCTGCAATGAGATTTAGATCTAATCGTTGCTACAGAAGCATGGGGAGGGGCATTTTCCGCATCCCCAATGTTTCACAGCAGCAGGAGGTGGGCCACCATTGCCGCAGTGGCATCTTCTGGCCCTGCTGCTGTCAATGGGTTCCATTGAATCCACCCCACTCCCTCCGCCATCGGGAAACCGGCGGCGGGGGTTCACCGTCGGCAGGTCCGGAGGATCCCACTGGCGCGAATGGTTGGAAAATCTCCCCCATGGTTACAAGGTGGTCGAGGTTATGAAATAAATATTTCAGGGTATGTATTATTTTGGAAAGACAGGTGAAATGGTGAAAGAAGAGAGGTAGCCCTGATATTAAAGGGTGACATAAGGAGATTTGTGAGCAGGGATCTAGCCTCAGAAGATCATAAATTAGAATCAATATGGGTAAAAGTTAGAAACGGCAAGGGTCAGAAAACACTGGTGGGAATAGTTTATAGGACCCTCAACAGTCGTACCATTGGATAGAGCTTTAAACAAGACACCAGTGGAGCTTGTAACAAAGGCAATGCAATAATTGTGGGCGCCTTGATCCTCAAACAGCCTGGGGCAATAAAATTGGAAAGAGTAATCTAGAAGATGAGTTTGTGGAATGTTTTCATGGCAGTTTCTTGGAGCAAAACATTGTGGAACCGACTAGGGTTGAAACTATCTTGAATCTAGTATTGTGTAATCACAGAATTGTTATGGTGCAGAACACATTTTGCTGGCCCATTGTGTCTGAACCAACTCTCCACATTATTATGTCTCCGTGCCATTCCTGACTTTTCCCCATAGACCTGCACATTGTTTCTATTCAAATACTTATCTAATGCCCTCTTGAATGTCTCAATTGAACTTGCCTCTACCATGCTCCCAGCCAGTGTATTCTAGACCTGAACCATTCTGTGTGTGAAAAAGTTTTTTCTCCCATCACCTTCGCTTCTTTTACAAATCTGTGTCCTCTCATTGTTCATCTTTTTACGAGCAGAAACAGCTTCCCCCCCATCCACTCTGTCCAGCCTCCTCATAATTTTGAACACCTCTAGCAAATCTCCTATCTTTCTTCTCTCGAAAGAAAACGGTCCTCACCTCTCCCATCTATCCTCCTAACTGAAGCATGGTCAATTAATTATGTTGTAGCAAAAGATCCACTGGGAAATAGTGATAATTGAATACCAATGATTCCAGCTTTAATTCGAAAGTGACACACTCCAGTCACAAACAAGAATCTTGAACATAAATGAAGTTGATTATTTAGTAATGAAAGGAGCACTGGCTAATGTAAATTGGGTAAATAGACTAAAAGTGTGGTTCTAAATGAACAGTGAGGAACATCTAAAGAAGCAATTTGAGATGTTCAACAAAAATAATTTCTGTTGAAAAAAACCTCAGCAATACCGACCCATTGTAGCCATCTGGGATGGCCACTTCCAGAATACAAAGTGGATGTTTGCAAAGACTGTAGGGAACTATGGACAATGCTAAGAAAGGAGGCAGGCACAGAGCCTGTATGCATATTGGAATCGCAGCTCCCAGACGAGACTGAAACTGTAGGTCTATTAGTATATTGATGGCCCATCTCCGGGAACAAAGGAAAGACACTCAAGCAACCAATCTAGCTCCAGACCTCGCGGCACCAGTTCCCCAAACCGAAAGCGTAAACAAAGCAAGGCAAACGGCCACATAGGACCCACCCAGCCATCAGGGCACCCACCCCTTTTATTTGTCAAGATCAATACGAGTGATCAAGTTACGGCCCAATTAATTGGGGCCAAGTTCAAGGTCCGCCCAAAAGCGCGCGTAGCCCCTTCGGGTATAAGAAGAAGGCCCCGAGAGAGAATCGCTCTCTTGGAATCGGCTCTCAAAGCGGAGATACCCTTCCACCAGCTACACCAGAAGGTAGTAAGTCCAAGGTTAACGCTCGCTACCAGACGGATGACCTTAGCTGTTCTCTTGTACCACTTCGACCCCAGCAGCCTCAGATCCGAACATCGGCCATTGTTCCTCTGACTGAGTGGGCACCCGAAGCTAAGTATAGGCATTAGCGTTAGAGATAGTTTAGTTTGTAGTACTTTGTCCATGTGTAGATCTTACTGTGTGTGTAAATAAATAGTATTGACTTTGAACTAACTAACTGGTGTATCGGCTCATTGATCAGTATTCGGGTATGAACCTTGTGCCGGTATCGAAAGATACCTGGCGACTCTAAAGCAAGCGTAATTAGGATTAAGGAAGGCGACCATATTGACCGCCATATTTAGAACCAAATAAACAGAGCAATACCATCCATGGCTCACTTAGGGAGATACAGATAGTAGGCTGAATGTTACGTGTCCCCAGAGGGTGTGTTTCCCATGGTGGGAGGGTGTGTAAGTTAGGATGAGAGCACGTCCCACCACCTTCCCACCCACCCAGAGTTTATCCGCTTAATTCAAGGGGGTGGTGAGGTGCTGAAATCAGCAGTCCACCCCCCATATTTAAATGAATGATTAAGGGTCAATTAGGATTGTTATCAAGCTAATTAACCCTGATAATATGCTGCACATGCTATAAAACATGTAGCTAAGGAAGCAGGGTGGGCGTGGGAAGCTTAAACTTTTTAGCATAGGTGCTCAAAGGGCAGGAAGGAAGGGAGGGGGTTCGCTCTTTGGCGAACCCTTTGCCGATCGCGTGGCTGCCCCCACTTAGGTTGAACACCCCCTTCCTTCCTAATGGCTCATTTAAATATACGCGCCTGGATCTCACCCAGCGAGAGTGAGATCCAGATTTCAATGCGCCACTAAATTCTGTTGAACCTTGCGTGATCTTTCATGCATCATGTGTTTCGGAGCGGCCTCTCACCAAATTCAATGGCCTTTTCCCGACACCAAAATGGGCACAATGAGGCCGCTCGACCACCCCCCCACTGCCGCCCCCCCCATTCCTCCACCCCCAGGGGAAATTATCGGGAATAAACAAATATTTTGCATTTTTCTTCACAGTGGAAGACACAAGTTTAATTCCAGCAATAGTTGATGAACTATGGGACGAAGAAAGTGAGGAATTTAGAGAAAATTAATATCAACAGAGAAACTTAAGGGACTAAGATGCGACAAATCCCTGGGACCTGATGGCCTGTACCCTAGAGTTCTAAAGGAGGTAGCTGTAGAGACAGTGGATATGCTAGTTGTGATTTTCAAGAATGATGCATTGGATTCGGGAACAGTCTCATCAGATTGGAAGTTGGCAACTGTTATCCGCTTTACAAGCAAGGAGAGAGAAAAAACAAGGAACTACAGATCAGTTAGCTTAACATCAGTTGTTGGCAAAATGCTTGAATCTATTTTTAAGGAAGTGCTAACAATGTACTTAGAAAATAACAGCATGATTCGCAAAAGTCAATATGGTTTCCTAAAGGGAAATTCTGGTGAATAAATTTATTGAACTTTTATGAGGATGTAACTAGTAAAGTAAATAAATGGGAACCATTAGATGTAGTATACCTGGATTTACAAAAGGCATTTGATAAGATCCACAACAAAAGGTTAACAGGCAAGATAAGTCACATGGTGTTGGGGATAATCTGCGGGAATCTCCAATCTTGTCAGTTGCTGCCCCACTGCAGGTGAAAACGGAGAAGATACCATTCCAGTCAAAACTCCATTCACTTTCAGCAGGACAGGAGAATCCCAGCCACGGGTGAGGTTGGAGAATCCTGGCCAAAATATTAGCATGGATCGCTAATTGGTTAACAGACAGGAAGCAGAGAGCGGGCATAAATGGGACATTTTCAAGATGGCAGGTAGCAAACAGTTGAAAACTACAAGCGCCAGTGCTGGGATTCATCTATTTATAATCTATATTAATGACTTAGGGAAACAATAATGTATCAAAGTTGGCAGATGATACAAAGCTGGGTGGAAAAGTAAGCTGTGGGGAGGACAAAGAGATAAAGACAGGAAAAATAAGTCGGCAACAAGATGGCAGATGGATTATAATGTAGGGAAGTGTGAAGTTATTCATTTTGTTCAAGGGATTAGAAAAGCTGAATATTTTTGAAAAGGTGAGAAACTTCTGGGGGTTGATGCCTCACAGCGCCAGGGTCCCGGGTTTGATTCTCACCTTGGGTGACTGAGTGGAGTTTACACATTCTCTCCATATCTGCATGGGTTTCCTCTGGGTACTCTGTTTCCGCCCTCAGTCCAAAGATGTACACGTTAGGTGGATTTGCCATGATAAATTTCCCCTTAATGTCCAAAAGATTAGTGGGGTAACTGGGTTACGGGGATAGGGCAGGGTGTGGTCTTATGTAGGGTGCTTTTTTGGAGGGTCAGTGCAGACTTGATGCACTGTAGTGATTCTATGTTCAAAGAGAATTGAGTATGCCCTGTACAGGGAATGCAGAATGTTAGCATACAACAAGGAATTAAGAAGGTAAATACACATTCTCATTGAAGACAAGTAGGCCGATGTTTCCAAGTCCCTGTGCCATATGGTCAGTCCTGACACCATGTAGTTCTGCGTGGTCCTTAAATCAACAAATGCAAAAGGGACTTTCAACAAACGTGAGGTTTATTAACCAAACATACAAACTCTCATTAACACACCTACCCTGCCCGAGGTCCCAGGTATTCCTGCCAGGCTCTGCCCCCATGACGATCCACATGACCGTTTTATCCCATAGTCCAACGATGATCTGGTTGACACTGCCATTTATTACTTTTAGACCTAAATCCATGAATCATCCTCATTATTCTTCTCTGAACCCTTTCCAAGCTTTGACAAAGAGTCATCCAGGCTCAAAACGTAACTCCCTTCTCTCTCCACCAATGCTGTCAGACGTGCTGCAATTGTCCAGTATTTCCTGTTTGTGTTTTGCTACAACATATTATCTCCAGTGCACCAGAGACAAGCTAACTCGTGCCGAATACAGTCTAGTCCTGGGAGTTACTGATCAGTATATTCATCCAGCAGCAGCTCTCTGGGGTTGACATGTTTTACACATCAATGATTCTGTGACACAACTAAGTCAGAGCCAGTGTTTAGTTTACAAAAGCTCAGTGTAAGTTGCAACCTCTCTCCAAATGAAAGGTGAGAGAGAGAGAGACAGAGAGAGAGATAGAGAGAGAGACAGAGCTGAACAAGGCAGTTAGAACAAAAATTACTAAGATGTTTTTGTTGTCAGCACTTTAAAAAAAATATGAAGGATTAGATTTAGCTCGATGAAATGTAAAATGAATACTGAAAACTAAAAAAGGAGGCAATGAGAGAATAGCGTCAAAGATGAGTGAAAGTAATTTGCTTAAAACTTAGTGAAATTGTTTTTTACATTTTGAATTTAGGTGTACAAATGTAATATTAAAGCAATAAATCTTCTTCTATTTGAATAGATTTGTTCATAGAATGTTAATATTTGAGTGTCATGTGTGAGTTGAAAAGTTTAAAAATATTGTTAGGACATGAAACTTTATTTGGAGCTGCTGATAGTTTACAGGTAAATTATGCTGTAAGAAATTTCTATGAAGCAATTGTATGATTAATTTTTTAAAAACTGACCACTTTAATTAATCTGGAATGCTTTGTGTGACTTATTTTAGGGCAACATGGTGTCGCAGTGGATAGCACTGTTGCCTCACGACGCCGAGGTCCCAGGTTCGATCCTGGCTCTGGGTCACAGTCCATGTGGAGTTTCCACATTCTCCCCGTGTTGCGTGGGTTTCGCCCCCACAACCAAAGATGTGCAGGTTAAGTTAATTGAACACGCTAAATTACCCCTTAATTGGAAAAAATTAATTGGGTACTCTAAATTTATTTTTAAAAATGTGACTTATTTTCCGGGAATTCACACTTAACCAATGAAAATAAGAATTTTTACAGTGGCTGTCATGGGAGTTTGTGCACCCTATGAAAGATTTCAATCAGGTTTATTAAACTCCCACCAATTGTGCAATCGTTCTCAATTAAGTTTTGTAATTAAAAGTCTGTGGGAGATTTAACACTTGAAATATCACACTATAACGCATCATACTTCAAATTATCACCAGTACGAAGTGTGTGTACCATTTGCATCTAATTGGCTCAAATATCACTGACCAAGGAACAAATCACTGTTAATTGAGTAATGCTGATAACAATAAAACTAACATTTGCAATATAGCAAAAACATTAAAATTAAATAATTTACAAAAAATATAAAATTAATCCCAGAGATTTCATCATTTGATTTTGATTAGGTTTCTCTCTCTCCCTCCTCTGGGAGGGATTTTAAATATAATATTTTTTTATATAGAAGAGACAATATGAAAAAATATGGGTAAGAGAGAAATAAGGAAAGCAGGGAAGGAGTGTAAGGAGTGAAACACAAAGAAAATATTTAAAACAGTGAAGTATCCAACAAACATACTGGTTGGGATTCTCTCAGCCTACACGGGCCAGAGAATCGCCGGGCCGGGCGCGAATCGCGCGACGCCTCCCCGACGCCAGTACGCCGATTCTCCAGAGAGCAGAGGCGCTCCGCCGGTCGGGGGCCGCTCTATGTGGACCCCCTGGCGATTCTCCTTCTGGAATGGGCCGAGTGGCCACAAAAAAAGTCCGAGTCCCGCCGGCGCCGTCCACGTGTGGTCTTACCCGATGGGACATCGGCATGCATCCATCCGGGGGCGGCCTGGTGGGAAGAGGGATCGGACCCCAGGGAGAGCCTCCGCTGTGGCCTGGCCCGCAATCGGGGCCTACCGATCGGCGGGCCGGCCTCTCGGGCTGGGGGCCTCTTTTGCTCTGCGCCAGGCCCTGTAAGCCCTACGCCATGTCGCGTCAGGGCCAGCCCGGAGAAGGAAGCCACCGCACATGCGCACAATCGCGCCGGCCGTAGGGCGCATGCGCAGACCCGCACCGCCCCTTTGACACCGGTATCGGCAGCTGGAGCGGCGTGCGTCGCTCCAGTGCCATGCTGGCCTACTGAGGGTCTCGGAATCGCTGCTCTTGGGGGCATGTTGACGCCGTCGTGAAACGCGACGGCATTTACGACAGCGTCGACACTTAGCCTCAGGATCAGAGAATCCCGTCCAATGTTTTGGTATCCTCACCTGAGAAAGGACGTACTGGCACTGGAGGGTGTGCAGAGGTGCTTCTTAGGTTAATCCCAGAGTTGGATCACGAGAGGTTGAGTAGTCTGGGACTGTATTTGTTGGAATTTAGAAGGATGCGGGGGGATCTTATAGAAACATATAAAATTATGAAGGGAATAGATAGGATAGAAGCGGGGAGCTTGTTTCCACTGGTGGGTGAAAGCAGAACTAGAGTCATAAACTCAAAATAAGGGGAAGTAGATATAGGATTGGGTTTACATATTACATAGAATATTACATAAAATTAACAGTGCAGAAGGAGGCCATTCGGCCCATCGAGTCTGCACCAGCTCTTGGAAAGAGCACCCTACCCAAGTCCACACCTCCACGCTATCCCCATAACCCAGTAACCCCACCCAGAACTAAGGGCAATTTTGGACATTAAGGGCAATTTAGCATGGCCAATCCACCTAACCTGCACATCTTTGGACTGTGGGAGGAAACCGGAGCACCCAGAGGAAACCCACGCAGACACAGGGAGAACGTGCAGACTCCGCACGGACAGTGACCCAGCAGGGAATCGAACCTGGGATCCTGGAGCTGTGAAGCAATTGTGCTAGGAGGAACTTCTTCTTGTGAATCTATGGAATTCCCTGCCAAGTGAAGCAGTTGAGGCTACTTCATTACATTTTTTCAAGATAAAGATAAAGGTTTTTTGAAGACTAAAGGAATAAAGGGTTATGGTGTTCGGGCAGGAAAGTGGAGCTGAGTCCACAAAAGATCAGCCATGATCTCATTGAATGGCGGAGCAGGCTCTAAGGGCCAGGTGGCCTACTGCTCCTAGTTTTTATGTTCTTATTTAAGAATAATCAAAAATCAGGTGGAATCCTGGGGAGGGGTGGACAAGGGAAAGAGATTGAGTGATACAGAGAGGAATGAATCTCACTGGTTGGAAAGTCTATGACGAGAGGGCATAGTGAAAAGAACATAGCCAGACCTTTCAGGAGTGATTCGGAAACACTTCTACATATAAGGATGGTAAAGGATTAGGGCTCTCTAAAACAAAGGCAATTGATTCTGGATCAATTATTAATTATAAGTCTGACATTGATAGATTTCTGTTAGTCAAAAGTATTCAGGGATTTGGGTAAAGTAAGGTATGTGCTGTTAGGTTGCAAATCAACCACAATCTATTTGAATGGAGGAAAAGGGAGTAAAAAGGTTACTTCTGTTCTTATGCTTCTATGGTTAAAGCTACCTGTGAGACACCTTGCTTGATTTTCCTTCACCTTCGATCGTGAGGAAGTATACATTGTTGTTTCCTTTTAAATTTGGCATTCTTGCATTTATAGTGCGTGTGCTCTAACTGGTGATTGACTGCGGTGTTGAGTGTGTTGATTGGTCTTGCTGTGTGTCCATCAGTGTATGTGTATCTGCACCATGATATACTGGTGTATATTATGACATCCCCCCTTTTATAAAAGAATGTATGTGTGTGGCAATAAATAGTGTATGGTGAGAATGTTCCTAACTACGTGTGGGGTGCGAAGACATATTTACAGGACTATGTACATGAGAACTAAGCTATTTACATGGGAAGGTGCCTGGTGCAGAGAAGCAGTATGCAACAAGAATAACGAGAGAATCACTAAATACAAACCAGGTAAACGATCAAACAAAGCAACAAAACAATTCAGAAAGTCTATAAGTCCGCAAAGTTCATAAATTAAGTCTCTGAGGTGGGCGACGAATTCTGGTTGACCGCCTCAAGGGTGGGTCGGGAGCCGCCGGTTCAGGAGCGGGCTCAACTGCGTCAGAGTCAGGGGGATGCAGAGTGACAGGGATCTCTACATAGTCCATGGCAGGGTCAGCAGGAGGGCGAGTCGACAGTGGAGGATCACGTAGCGAGCATGAAACGAGACGAAGAGCGCGTCGATTGCGGCGCCGAATGGAGCCATCCGGTAGACGAACCAGGAACGAGCGAGGGGCCACCTGCCGAAGGACAACAGCGGTTGCAGATCAGCCACCTTCCGGAAGATGGATGCGGACGTTGTCATCTGGAGCCAGAGCAGGGAGGTCAGCTGCACGGGGGTCATGAGCCGCCTTGTGCTGTGCACGAGACAGCTGCATCCGCTGAAGGACGGGAACGTGGTCGAAGTCTGGGACATGAATGGACGGCACCGTCGTCCTCAGGGTGCGACCCATGAGTAACTGGGCTGGCGACAGGCCAGTGGACAGTGGGGCGGAGCGATAGGCCAGCAAGGCGAGGTAGAAATCGGACCCAGCATCGGCAGCCTTGCAGAGGGTACTCCCTTCTCCGCTTTGCCGTTGGATTGGGGGTACAGGGGACTGGATGTCACATGGGCAAAATTGTACCGCCTGGCAAAGTTGGACCACTCCTGGCTGGCAAAGCAGGGGCCATTGTCCGACATAACCGTGAGCGGGATGACATGTCGAGCAAAGGTTTCCTTACAGGCACGAATGACTGCAGATGAGGTGATGTCGTGCAACCGCATCACCTCCGGGTAATTTGAAAAATAGTCCACGATCAGGACTTAGTCTCTACCCAACACGTGGAACAGGTCGATGCCCACCTTGGTCCATGGTGACATGACCAACTCATGGGGCTGCAGGGTCTCATGTGGTTGGGCCGGCTGGAAGCGCTGACAAGTGGGGCAGTTGAGCACTGTGTTGGCTATGCTTCATTAATGCCGGGCCAGTACACTGCCTCTCGGGCCCGTCGACGGCACTTTTCCACGCCAAGATGGCCCTCGTGAGCTGTTCTAGGATGAGCTGGCGCATGCTATGCGGGATGACAATACGGTCCAGTTTTAGAAGAACCCTGTCTACTACCGCCAGATCATCGCTGACATTATAGAACTGAGGGCATTGGCCCTTGAGCCACCCGTCTGTTAGGTGGCGCATGACACGCTGTAGCAAAGGGTCAGCCGCCGTCTTGCGGCGAATTTGGACAAGGCGTTCATCCGTGGCCGGTAGATTGGAGGCCGTGAATGCAACATGGGCGTCAACCTGGCAGACAAATCCCGCTGGGTCACATGGTGTGTTGACTGCCCTGGAGAGAGTGTCAGCAATGTTGAGGTCTTTGCCTGGCGTGTATACCAGCTGGAATTCATATCGCCGGAGCTTGAGAAGAATACGCTGGAGGCGAGGCTGAGAGTTTGGCTCAAGATAGAATCGGAGCTTGATGGGAAATGGAATGTCAAATGGAGCTTGATGGGAAATGGAATGTCAAAGCTTTGTGTAAACTGTGTACGTGACTTTCAAGATGAATCGCTTCTGCTTTTGCACGAGACAGTCTGCAATAACAGGACGCAGCTTTGGGAATGAGTTCCTCATTTAAAGATAATTATAATTTAGCTGAGAGCAACAGAAAGTGTCCCTAACTTGGGCCTCTAAGGGGGCCGTCCTCAGAAAAGGGACAGTGTCATATTGTATATAAGCTACTGTCGACCGTACTAATATTGGCTTGTTGCTGTGCTCCCCCGAAGTACAGTGGTGCAGCCGTGAATAAACGTAAGTTGAAGTGACTTGGTGTTCGAATGATCATTTCATCCGAACTGACAATCGCAAATTCTCATTTGGTGTCAGAAGTGGGATCTCACGGAGCCTCGCCAGGAGCAGACGGTGTAACTGACTGATCGTTTCCGGACGCGAAGGAGGGATTGGGCCCCCAAATGTGAGTACCCTTGTTACCACTTTGGTTTCCCCCTCCGCTGTTCCGAGTGCGACCTAGTCCTACCATCTGTTTCTGAAGAGACTCTTACGAAATCCAGGTCAGTCCGGCGAACCCGTTACAGTCCGGGTTAGAGGCCCGTGACAGGGTTAGAGGCCTGTAGGAGGTTAGAGTCCTCTTCGAATCAGGGTTAGAGGCCCATAAGAGGTTAGAGTCCTCTTCGAATCAGGGTTAGAGGCCCGTGAGAGGTTAGAGTCCTCTTCGAATCAGGGTTAGAGGCCCGTGAGAGGTTAGAGTCCTCTTCGAATTAGGGTTAGTGGCCCGTGCGCGAGGGTTAGAGGCCCTCGGCGGAAGAAAGGTGCTTGGCTGATGATGATCTCTCTGGTTGCTTGATACCTTCGCGATAAAAGGTTGCCCTTAAAACAAGAGATTGTCTCAACCAGTGTCTTGACTTGTTCGACACTCCGGGTTGACTATTGGCGACAGCGGAGCCCGATAACTCCGTCCAAAATATAGTACTTCCCATCAGGTGCGGATGACACCTTAGCCTCCACAATAAACAGGGTTTCACCGTCGCGCACCCTGTCGGAACACTCAAACAATTGCTTAAATTCTTGATTGGGTTGCGGGGCAGGATAACCCCGTTCTAACTCTTGATTGAATAAGCGACGTAGGCTCGCTGCCAAATTAAGTGAGTAACCGTGAGGATCATCCGAGGATAGGAGACAATGGGTAATACTCTGGATAGCACCTCTGATAGTGGAAGCGCACTTCAGACTCTTTGCGAACAGTATCCGGAACATTCTAAGCAGCTGCGGCAGTTATCGGGGGAACTGCATAAAATTTTGGGACAGGGAAAATGGCCCCTGGGCGGGCCGAAAGATTTGCCTACGGTTGTAGAGGCACAACAGGTTATCTGGCAACATAACCGCAGCTCAATTGCTAAGAAATTGATTGTGTTATGGCAGGAGTACTGTCAAAAATTATAAGATGCATCTCTATTGGCTAGCTGGCAGGATAATGCCTTAAAGTTGGGCATTGAATGAACTGAAGGGGGAATTGTTAAAACTGCGGAGGTTTTGAAAAAGGAATGTGCCCACCATAAGAGACCTAAGTCTCTCGAGCCTCCGACCCCTAAATCAGGACCGTGCGGTCGAATGGCCGGCCTTGCCTTGACCGAGGGAGACGATGCCGATGACACTGAAAATTGGCAATATCGGGGACAGCCGACTGCTCCTCCACCACCACCTCCACCTCCACTTTATCCGCAACTGGTCCATTGATACTCCCCTGCCCGACGCAGAATTAACTGTTTTCACCGACGAGAGTGCCTCCGTCGGTGAAAGGGGGGATAGACTGTCTGCATATGCCATAGTTAATCAGCAGGGCGAAACTCTCGAGGTGGCAGCTTTTGAAACGCCGTTCTCTGCCCAACAAGCTGAGCTATTTGCACTAATCCGTGCGTGTGTATTGGGAAAGGACAAGAAAATCAACATCTATACCAATTCCAGATACGCATTTGGAGTCACACACGACTTTGGTCAATTATGGAAGAACAGGGGGTTTCTTACATCTGCAGGCACTCAGATATCCCACAAACAGTTAGTTACACAATTACTACAGGCTGTAATGCTCCCTAAACAAATAGCCGTAATAAAGTGCGCTGCCCATACGACTGGCAAAACCCCGGTGGACGCGGGTAATCGGCAGGCGGGCCACCAAGCCAAAGAGGCTTCTCGCTTAAACGACATGGTGGTGCCCAAAATGATGAGTCAGACTAAAAGCTCTAAGGGTCAGTCTCCGTCTGAAAAGCCAATGCCGACCATCACTGACATCATTCAGTTACAGGAGGACGCTCCTGCCTGTGTAAAAAGCCTATGGGAAGAATTGGGATGTTGTTATGATCCTGTAAACAAATTGTGGGTCACCCCGGCAGGGCAAACTTGTATGCCCGATGCATTAGCAGCCTGGGTCACTGAATGTGTTCACTTTGCAACTCATTGTGGTGCGCGAGCTACGGGTGATGTATTGCTCAAGACTTGGTGGCATCCAAGACTGCAGGACATAGCACAAAACATTAGCAGTCGTTGCCTTGTATGTCAGCGATATAACCCTGGAAAAGCAGTACTCTGTGAAATGGGTAAAAACCCGCTACCGGAAGGTCCCTTTGAGACACTCCAGATGGATTACATTGAGTTGGAAAGATGCCAATGTTATAAACATGTATTGGTTATTGTTGATGTATTTAGTAAATGGATAGAAGCTTACCCCACTGTAGATAACAAAGCTTCCATGGTAGTAAACATTTTGATGTGAGAAATTGTTCCTAGATTGTTCCTAGATTTGGGATTCCATATCGATTAAGCTCTGATAATGGACCTCATTTTGTGGGACAGGTCAATAAGGAATTTTGTACTCAGCTGGGAATAAAACAACAATTACATTGCACGTACCGATCCCAGGCAGCGGGAATGGGAGAAAGAGCTAACCAGACATTAAAAACAAAACTGGCAAAACTACAGGCAGAGACTGGAGCCACTTGGCTCAAATTATTGCCTATTGCCCTCTTCCAGATACGTGCAACCCCGGCAGGAAAGACACGACTGAGTCCCGCCGAAATTCTATGCGGAAGACCCTTTCGCACTCCCTGGGATCAAGAAAGTCCTAAGGAAGTACAGTTTCACCATATGACTACTGAAATGGCCAACTATGTGATAGCCTTGACCAAAGTGCTAAAAGGCCTCCATTCACGGGTGCAAGCTGCTTATGAGGAGATACCTCCCTTGTCCATAGAACATAGAACATAGAACGGTACAGCGCAGTACAAGCCCTTCGGCCCACGATGTTGCACCGAAACAAAAGACATCTAACCTACACTATGCCATTATCATCCATATGCTTATCCAATAAACTTTTAAATGCCCTCAATGTTGGCGAGTTCACTACTGTTGCAGGTAGGGCATGCCACGGCCTCACCACTCTTTGCGTAAAGAACCTACCTCTGACCTCTGTTCTATATCTATTACCCCTCAGTTTAAAGCTATGTCCCCTCGTGCCAGCCATTTCCATCCGCGGGAGAAGGCTGTCACTGTCCACCCTATCTAACCCCCTGATCATTTTGTATGCCTCTATTAAGTCTCCTCTTAACCTTCTTCTCTCCAACGAAAACAACCTCAAGTCCATCAGCCTTTCCTCATAAGATTTTCCCTCCATACCAGGCAACATCCTGGTAAATTACCTCTGCACCCGCTCCAAAGCCTCCACGTCCTTCCTATAATGCGGTGACCAGAACTGTACGCAATACTCCAAATGCGGCCGTACCAGAGTTTTGTACAGCTGCAACATGGCCTCCTGACTCCGGAACTCAATCCCTCTACCAATAAAGGCCAACACTCCATAGGCCTTTTTCACAACCCTATCAACCTGGGTGGCAACTTTCAGGGATCTATGTACATGGACACCTAGATCCCTCTGCTCATCCACACTTCCAAGAACTTTACCATTAGCCAAATATTCCGCATTCCTGTTATTCCTTCCAAAGTGAATCACCTCACACTTCTCTACATTAAACTCCATTTGCCACCTCTCAGCCCAGCTCTGCAGCTTAGCTATGTCCCTCTGTAACCTGCTACATCCTTCCACACTGTCGACAACACCACCGACTTTAGTGTCGTCTGCAAATTTACTCACCCACCCTTCTGCGCCTTCCTCTAGGTCATTGATAAAAATGACAAACAGCAACGGCCCCAAAACAGATCCTTGTGGTACGCCACTTGTAACTGAACTCCATTCTGAACATTTCCCATCAACCACCACCCTCTGTCTTCTTTCAGCTAGCCAATTTCTGATCCACATCTCTAAATCACCCTCAATCCCCAGCCTCCGTATTTTCTGCAATAGCCTACCGTGGGGAACCTTCTCAAACGCTTTGCTGAAATCCATATACACCACATCAACTGCTCTACCCTCATCTACCTGTTCAGTCACCTTCTCAAAGAACTCAATAAGGTTTGTGAGGCATGACCTACCCTTCACAAAGCCATGCTGACTATCCCTGATCATATTATTCCTATCTAGATGATTATAAATCTTGTCTCTTATAATCCCCTCCAAGACTTTACCCACTACAGACGTGAGGCTCACCGGTCTATAGTTGCCGGGGTTGTCTCTGCTCCCCTTTTTGAACAAAGGGACCACATTTGCTATCCTCCAGTCCTCTGGCACTATTCCTGTAGCCAATGATGACATAAAAATCAAAGCCAAAGGTCCAGCAATCTCTTCCCTGGCCTCCCAGAGAATCCTAGGATAAATCCCATCAGGCCCCGGGGACTTATCTATTTTCAGCGTGTCCAGAATTGCCAACACCTCTTCCCTACGTACCTCAATGCCATCTATTCTAATAGCCTGGGTCTCAGCATTCTCCTCCACAACATTATCTTTTTCCTGAGTGAATACTGACGAAAAATATTCATTTAGTATCTCGCCTATCTCTTCAGACTCCACACACAACTTCCCATCCCTGTCCTTGACTGGGCCTACTCTTACCCTAGTCATTCGCTTATTCCTGACATACCTATAGAAAGCTTTTGGGTTTTCCTTGATCCTACCTGCCAAATACTTCTCATGTCCCCTCCTTGCTCGTCTTAGCTCTCTCTTTAGATCCTTCCTCGCTACCTTGTAACTATCCATCGCCCCAACTGAAACTTCATGCCTCATCTTCACATAGGCCTCCTTCTTCCTCTTAACAAGAGATTCCACTTCTTTGGTAAACCACGGTTCCCTCGCTCTACGCCTTCCTCCCTGCCTGACCGGTACGTACTTATCAAGAACACGCAGTAGCTGATCCTTGAACAAGCTCCACTTATCCAGTGTGCCCAACACTTGCAGCCTACTTCTCCAACCTATCCCCCCAAGTCACGTCTAATGACATCATAATTGCCCTTCCCCCAGCTATAACTCTTGCCCTGCGGTGTATACTTATCCCTTTCCATCACTAACGTAAACATCACCGAATTGTGGTCACTGTCCCCAAAGTGCTCTCCTACCTCCAAATCCAACACCTGGCCAGGTTCATTACCCAAAACCAAATCCAACATGGCCTCGCCTCTTGTTGGCCTGTCAACATATTGTGTCAGGAAACCCTCCTGCACACACTGTACAAAAAACAACCCATCTAATGTACTCGAACTATATCTTTTCCAGTCAATATTTGGAAAGTTAAAGTCTCCCATAATAACTACCCTGTTACTTTCGCTCTTATCCAGGATCATCCTCGCCATCCTTTCCTCTACATCCCTAGAACTATTTGGAGGCCTATAGAAAACTCCCAACAGGGTGACCTCTCCTTTCCTGTTTCTAACCTCAGCTCCTACTACCTCGAAAGATGAGTCCCCATCTAGCATCCTCTCCGCCACCGTAATACTGCTCTTGACTAGCAGCGCCACACCTCCCCCTCTTTTGCCTCCTTCTCTGAGCTTACTAAAACACCTAAACCCCGGTCCAGTTCTGTCACTATTAATCCGGGAGAGTATGTCCTGATTCGTAATTGGATTAGGAAAGGATTACAACCCCGATGGGAAGGACCATACCAGGTCCTACTCACTACTCCCACTGCTGTAAAAGTGGAAGGCAGAAATGCCTGGATCCACATCCACCACTGTAAGGTTGTGAAAATGCAATCGAGAATAACCCTCTGTTTTGAGCCCTCAGTAATAACTCCGGCATCACTTCAAGGATGAAGGCCACACTTATTATTGTAACCCTGCTGGGACTTTTGGAGACGAAGGGGGAGGCCAAGCAAGGGATCTGCGGTCCCAAAGGAAGGCGGACTCATCACCTCTGTCGTGGAGACACCTTACAATGCACCAGTCAAGGCTCAGGAGAAGGACCTTGGAACGCGACCCCTGCGGACGGATGTTCGGCCTCCGTACAACGATGCAATCAGACCATACTCATCAGTGGAGTAACTAAGGGCAACCTACCCTGTCATCGGGTCAACTGTAAATATGTAGCTGCAGAAACAAAAATAAGACTTTACCCTTGGGATGCATTGACCAAGGGAGGTTAAAGCTGCGGAAAAAAAGGGAATTACATTTGCATTAGCTATGAGGAGCGGTTGAATAAACTTGGTTTGTTCTCACTGGAACGAAGGAGGTTGAGGGGAGACCTGATAGAGGTATACAAAATTATGAGGGGCATAGACAGAGTGGATAGTCAGAGGCTTTTCCCCAGGGTAGAGGGGTCAATTACTAGGGGGCATAGGTTTAAGGTGAGAGGGGCAAGGTTTAGAGTAGATGTACGAGGCAAGTTTTTTACGCAGAGGGTAGTGGGTGCCTGGAACTCGCTACCGGAGGAGGTGGTGGAAGCAGGGACGATAGTGACATTTAAGGGGCATCTTGACAAATACATGAATAGGATGGGAATAGAGGGATACGGACCCAGGAAATGTAGAAGATTGTAGTTTAGTCGGGCAGCATGGTCGGCACGGGCTTGGAGGGCCGAAGGGCCTGTTCCTGTGCTGTACATTTCTTTGTTCTTTATTCTTTGTACATATAAACACGTATCTGTATATGTCATATGTGTACGCAAAGGATATGAATGCTTCTAGTTTCTGGGTATGTACACATATCCCAACCCATGCTAAGGGAGGGATCCCCCTCAGACCTGTTCCGCTTAACCTGTCAGAAACAGTAGAATGGTATATTTGCCAGAATGTTACTCGTCAATCCCCCAGGACAATAAGAATCACATCTGTGGTAAGATACCCAGACGGCGGGGCAGCTTCTAGTTTATAATTATTCCCCATATTCCCAAGACCCTGGAAAGAGGGGGGCTATCCAATGAACTCCTTTGAGATGTGGTACCAACCAAGTTATGACCGATCCCACCAGCCTCCGTTTCTTACCCTCACTAATACCACCAACATGGGAAGACCACTGGGAATAATATGTTTAGTAAGGAATGTGGTTAAAGGGATATTCGTAGATGCTAGTCGATGCAAGCACAAATTTGTAGTGGCCAACACATCCAAGATCTATCCGTATATATGTCTCCTCAGTTTTATGAGTGTGCACTAGCCGTCCCATACGCTAACGGGACAGGTACCTTCAAGTACTCCCTGATGGCTGAAGGGTTTGACGTGGACAAACTCACTTCATACAATGGGACATACTTTATTTGTGGCCACAAGGCATATCCCTAGCTGCCAGAGAATTGGACAGGATCCTATTATCTGGGGTATGTAGTCCCCTTTATACACCACCTCGTCAATCTAGGCGACCATCACCAAATGATGAAGCGACAAAAGAGAGCAATAACCGAAATGCAGTGATACTTTGGGATCCTGCTTCCCCCCATCGGGGTAGCTCTTGCAATAAAGGAAATAAGGAAGGTAGCAAAAATCGTGGAAGAGATAGCAAATGACACCACTGAAGGATTGACTGAGATAAATAATGAAATGGTAGCAATAAAAACCGTAGCCCTGCAAAACCGAATGGCCCTAGATTACCTCCTTGCAAACAAAGGTGGGACATGTGCCATGATCGGTTCGGAGTGTTGCACCTACATCCCCGATAGTTCAGAGAACATCACCCACCTCGTGGATCATATCCGTAAAGAGGTTAAGAAACTGCATGAAACATCAAGAGATGGGTGGTTAGATTGGTTGTTTGACGGATCATGGGGGTCTTACCTGGTGCATGGATTAATAATCCTGGTAGTTGTAATACTTCTAATAATCATGCTTAGCTTCCTAATGAAATGCTTGTGTAAAAGCGTTGGTGCAGCAGTAATCTCCCACCAGTTAATACAGCAACATGAAGTGAGCCTTGAAGGGCTAATGGATGAGAAAGAAGGTGCAGAGGAACGTAGGAAAATGATAGAAGTGCAGATAGAATGGGAAAGACTGAGGCAAGTGGCTATGGATTAGAAGTTATAATAAAATGATAAAAGGGAGGAATGCGAGTTTGGCTCAAGATAGAATCGGAGCTTGATGGGAAATGGAATGTCAAATGGAGCTTGATGGGAAATGGAATGTCAAATAGAGCTTGATGGGAAATGGAATGTCATAGCTTTGTGTAAACTATGTACGTGACTTTCGAGATGAATCGCTTCTGCTTTTGCATTAGACAGTCTGCAATAACAGGACGCAGCTTTGGGAATGAGTTCCTCATTTAAAGATAATTATAATTTAGCTGAGAGCAACAGAAAGTGTCCCTAACTTGGGCCTCTAAGGGGGCCGTCCTCAGAAAAGGGACAGTGTCATATTGTATATATCGACCGTACTAATATTGGCTTGCTGCTGTGCTCCCCCGAAGTACAGTGGTGCAGCCCCGGCCGTGAATAAACGTATGCTGAAGTGACTTGGTGTTTGATTGATCATTTCATCCGGACTGAATTCTCAAGGCGTCATGTCGTTCAAGTCTTTCTGTATTATATTGGCCAGCGGGCGATGGTCGGTCTCGACGATGAATTGAGGAAGTCCATATACATAATCGTGAAACTTAACCACACCAGTCAGAAGCCCCAGGCACTCCTTTTCCATCTGCGCGTAGCGCTGCTCCGTGGGGGTCATGGCACGTGACACATATGCAACGGGGGCCGATGATGAGGCCTCATCACGTTGAAGGAGCACTGCCCCAATGCCAGATTGGCTGGCATCGGTCGAAGTTTTGGTCTCCTTTGCTGGATCAAAGAAAGCTAAGACCGGGGTCGTGGTGAGTTTTGTTTTGAGTTCTCTCCATTCGCGCTTGTGGGCAGGGAGCCATTGGATGTCTGTCGTCTTCCTGACCAGGTTCCTGAGAGCCGTGGTATGAGAGGCGAGGTTAGGGATGAACTTCCCTAAAAAACTGACCATGCCCAGAAATCGGAGGACCGCCTTCTTGTCCTCTGGCATTTTCATAGCTGTGATAGCAGCTACCTTGTCCGCTTCCGGCTGCACACCCAACTGGGAGATGTGGTCCCCGAGGAACTTGAGTTCCGTCTGACCAAAAGAGCATTTGGCCCTGTTGAGGCGGAGGCCATGCTCACGTATACTTTTGAATACGCGCTGGAGGCGACTAACATGCTCCTGCGGGGTGGTGGACCAAATGATTATGTCGTCGACCTAAACACGAACACCTTCAATGCCTTCCATCATTTGTTCCATAATCCTATGGAACACTTCTGAAGCAGATATGAAGCAGATATGATCCCAAACGGCATCCTGTTGTAACAATATCTGCCAAAGGGGGTATTAAATGTGCACAGTTTCCTGCTGGATTTGTCGAGCTGGATTTGCCAGAATCCTTTTGAGGCGTCGAATTTGGTGAAGAGTTTGGCGCGAGCCATCTTGCATGTGAGCTCTTCGCGCTTGGGAATTGGATAATGCTCCCTCATGATATTGCGATTTAGCTCCTTGGGATCAATGCAAATTCTCAATTTGCCGGAAGGCTTTTTTACACATACCATGGAACTGACCCAGTCGGTCGGTTCCGTGACTTTGGAAATCACTCCTTGTGTCTGGAGCTCTTGCAGCTGCTGCCTTAGGCGGTCCTGAAGGGGTGCTGGGACCCTGCGAGGTGCGTGCACCACAGGCGTGGCATTCTGTTTTAATAAGATCTTGTAGGTGTATGGGAGCGTGCCCATGCCCTCGAAGACGTCGTGGTGCTGGGTGATAATGGCGTCGAGCTGCGCCCTGAAGTCGGTGTCCTGAAAGGCAGACGTGTCATCAGGAGAGAGAGAGTGAACTCTCTGAACTAGGTTCAACAGCTTGCATGTCTGCGCGCCAAGCAGGAGGCTTTCGAGGAGCCCATGATTTCAAAAGGAAGGATAGCTTTGCGTGACCTGTGCGTCACTTCAAGTTGGCACGAGCCGCTGGCATCAATGGCATTGCCATTGTAATACAATAGCTGGCAGGCTGATGGCAGGATGGTTGGTTTGACACAAAAGCTTTGGAGGTCAGACCAATGAGATTGGAGGAGCACCAGTGTCCAGGCGGAATCGTATTTGGGACCGGTTGAACGTCAGAGTGGCACACCACTCATCGTCTGGATCAATGCTGTATGCCGACAGCGGCTGGTGTCTTTGCTTCGGGGACAGCCTGTTTTTTGTCACGATACCGACTCGAAAAGGCGCCTTCGGGTCCTCGGTGTCAATGTTGGGTGGTAGGTCCGCATCGGACTCGGTGACCGTGGGTTGAATGGCCTGGACATTCCTGCGAGGCCGGCTGGAACGACAAGAGTTGGCAGGCTGAGCTGCTCGGCATAAGGCAGAATAATGGCCAAGTTTGCCACATCTCAGGCATTGTCGGGATTTGGCAGGGCATTGCCGTTTTAAATGGGCGGAGCCACAGTTCCCGCTCGTCGTAGCGTCAGTACGTTCGCTGCACCACAACGCATGCACGGTGCTGTCGTACGTGGTGCGCGCCTGTGCATTACGTTCGTTGACGTCGCCGTCCCCTCGTTAGATGCGCACAAGCGTGGGAGTCCGCGAAAAGCGCGCAAAATGGCCACCCTCATCCAGGCTGAGGCCCTGGAGTTGCTCAATCGCTTGGACCCGTTTCGCCTCGTGGGGACCTTGCCGCGCCATTTCAGCCGCTTGGACGTGGGAATACCGACTCGTGGCGTTTTCGTGTAGCACGCAGGTCTTGATGGCGGTCGCTAGGGTGAGCTGCTTTACCTTGAGGAGCTGCTGTCGTAGGGGGTCCGACTGAACACCGAAAACGATCTGGTCGCATATCATGGAGTCGGAGGTGGGCCTGTAGCTACAGGACTGCGCAAGGATGCGGAGGTGAGTGAGAAAGGACTGGAAAGGTTCATCCTTACCCTGCAAACGCTGTTGGAACACGTAGCGCTCGAAACTTTCATTCACCTCTATGCTGCAGTGAGGGTCAAACTTGAGGAGGACCGTCTTGAACTTTGTTTTATCTTCATCATCTGCAAAGGTGAGAGAAATGAAAATGTGGATGGCATGTTCCCCAGCCGTGAATAGGAAGAGAGCGATCTTCCTGGTGTCCGAGGCATCCTCCCGGTCTGTGGCCTCAAGGTTGTTTGAATATCTTCCAGTTGGCCCCTAGGTTGCCGGCGATGCAGAGCGGCAGTGGCGAGCAGATGTTGTCCATTTTGCAGGATGACGGTATGCTGGCGGAATACAGATAACTTGCAGGTAGGTCTAAGAAGTTCTAATATCCCTCAACTCCTGGTATCATGTTGTGTTGGGCGCTCTGGATCCGTGGAACACATACAGGCCACCAACACTTAAAATAGTGCAACATTATTTTATTGAGTCAGAAACTGTTTAACATACTTTCACTGAGGGTTAACACGATATTAGATTGAACTGAAGACCTATGCCTTGTCCTAACCAGTCTATGCACTCAGCACATGGTGAACATAGAACATAGAACATAGAACAATACAGCGCAGTACAGGCCCTTCGGCCCACGATGTTGCACCGAAACAAAAGCCATCTAACCTACACTATGCCATTATCATCCATATGTTTATCCAATAAACTTTTAAATGCCCTCAATGTTGGCGAGTTCACTACTGTAGCAGGTAGGGCATTCCACGGCCTCACTACTCTTTGCGTAAAGAACCTACCTCTGACCTCTGTCCTATATCTATTACCCCTCAGTTTAAAGTTATGTCCCCTCGTGCCAGCCATATCCATCCGCGGGAGAAGGCTCTCACTGTCCACCCTATCCAACCCCCTGATCATTTTGTATGCCTCTATTAAGTCTCCTCTTAACCTTCTTCTCTCCAACGAAAACAACCTCAAGTCCGTCAGCCTTTCCTCATAAGATGAAGATCTGTGCTGCAGGCTGTGAGCTCTGTCCTACTATGAAGCTGCAGCTCGAATGAGCGGGAACTCTGATGCCCCCTGTCTTTATCGTGCGTGTGCTCTAACTGGTGATTGGCTGTGGTGTTGTGCATGTTGATTGGTCTTTCTGTGTGTCCATCAGTGCGTGTGTGTCTGTACCATGTAATACTGGTGTATATTATGACAGTTTCTTTTTTCAACAATACTGAAGAGACAATAATTAGAAGTAACCAATACTGATTTCAGAAAGGATCGTGCTTGTCAAATTCAACAAAGTTCTTGAGGAAGTGACAAATAGATCAGATGGGGGAAGTACAACGGATTGGATGTGCATGGATTTTCAGAAAACCTTTGACAGGATACTATAAAAGAAACAACTCAAGAAGATTAAGGAGAATGAAATTGGAGAGGATGAAAATCTGTTTGGAAGAGAGGAATCAGAGTCAGAGTTAAAGGCAGTTTCTCAGAGTGGTTACATGTGGATAGGGTTCCATTCTGGGACTCTGCTCGCAATGTTTAGCAATGCTCTGAATTCAGGGCTAGAGGATGTTCTGTCCAATTTTACATACAATACTATCCAGGGACAATACTTTTAATATCCCCTAACCTAACAACTATAACGGGATATTAATTGTACAGAGCAAACTATTATATATTAATATACGTACTTTGATAGAATAAACTGGCAGAGAAATAAAGATATAATTAAATCTTGGGGTGTTATTCAGAGACTTGCAATCCACTTAAACGTCATGTTGATGATTTATTACACTCGAGTGAATTACGGAAAGAATAATGGTTACCTGGACGTGAGTACAATTCAGTACTCTAATCAAAGCGTTCAAATTACAATGTAAACAGCAAGAAGAGAACACAACTGATCGATAAACAACATTTGAACTGTGATATTTGATTACCGTTCGGAAACAATTCCAAGATAACATTTTAATCGTGTTTATGGTAAAGGTTTAACAAACAGGCTTATTTGATTTTGACTCTCTTCATGCTGTTACCAAGGATTATAACACTCCATTCCTAAACATGTTTAATTCATAGTGGCCTTAGAATTAACAATTGTAACATGAATGCAAGTTTATGGAAAAATTATGTAAAGTTAATTCAGGGAAATCAATCTGTATTTGTTGTATAATTCGTGGTGACTAAAGGAACATTCGGATGAAAATTCATCTTGAATGGTAGGGCACATAAATGATATCACATTGGCCATCTGTGGTAGTATGTATTGGGGGTCATGTGGGACTGGAAGCCCTAATGTCATTGTCTGACAGATCCCGGGTCCTGGTTGGCCGTTGACCTCAAGCTCCGCCCTGAAGGCAGAGTATAAGAAGCCGGAGTCTTCCCCCGCAGGCCAGTTTACTATCGAGCTGCGGGGGAACAGACACGCTTAATAAAGCCTCATCGACTTCACTCTATTCGTCTCATGGAGTCTTTGTGTGCTACACCATCTATTGGAACGGTGGCACGGGCGGCACGATGGCACAGTGGTTAGCATTTATGCCTCATAGCGCCGGGGACCCGGGTTCAATTCTGACCTTGGGTGACTGTCTGTGAGGAGTTTGGATGTTCCCCCCTTGTCTGCATTGGGTTTCCTCGGGGTTCTCCGGATCCCTCCCACAGTCCACAAAGATGTGCAGGTTAGGTGAATCGGCCGTGCTAAATTGCCTCATAGTGTCTACAAATGTGCAGGCCAGATGGATTGGCACCAGATGGATTGGCCATGATCAGTGCATGGGTTACAGGGATAGAGCGGGGGAGTTACCTCAGTAGAGTTCTCTTTTGGAGGGTCATTGCAGGCTTGATGGGCCAAATGGTCTCCTTCTGTATTGTAGCGAATCTATGGAAATACCAGGCATGACCTATAATGGAGGGCTGCTACTAACTCTGCACCATTTGTGCCACATTTCATGACAGATTTCTATCCCATTATGTCAAAATGTCCATTAATAGTAACTGAATTCTCCATGTTTGGTCAACAGGGGGCTTTACATTAAATCCATCAACCAATATGATTACATCTTCAGGCTCTAAATGTTTCTGTACCAAATTTCAAAACACTTTCTACCAGTTCAGTTGCCATCTTGTTTTTACTTCCACTTAAGCTATTTCTTCTTCATATTACTTTTAGGTATATTTTGTAATAAATTGTATTTTTTTTTAACCTTTATAAGGTCTCCTGCAAACTTGGTCTTACCACTGGTTACTGGCTCCATTTCAAAACAAATAACTCTCACTTTATCTGCTGCTTTATGCCTTGCTGCTTCCTTGCTGGTCCTTAAATAATTCCCAGCTGGCTAATCGTTTATGGGTTATATCGGCTGTCCCCTTAGTCTTTGCCATTCCGGAAGCTACCGCATATACACTTCACAGCATGTTAGGTTTTCTAGCTCTCAGACCACAATGGTGATCTCTGCTGCATTTCATGGCTTCCCCACTACCATTCCAAGGATTCTTTGTCACCTCTGTCAGCTGCCTGAACACTCTACGCAGCCTCTGAGATCATCCTCCTGTTGTTCGCAGCCTCTAGAGATGATCCTGTATGAACTCATTGTGAATATTGTGTTTAAATATAGTACCCTTGCTCCAGATTGCAGTCCCCGTGATAGGAATACAAAAGAAAAACCAAGGTGGCTAAATTTAACTTTAAATTATAATATAAAATGGACATTATTGAATAGAAAGCCTATTACACAGCTCACCAGATTTTACCAACCAGAGACCAATACTGGCTCCCTGCTTTCTCAATTTCAACTCATTCTCATCTCGAGGTTCCTACATGACCTTCCTGCAACCTCCTCCAGTCTTGTATTCTGCCTCAGATTCTGGCCGTTTGTAGCCTACCCCCCCCAACCCACTTTGGCCCCGTCATTAGTAGCAAAATATTCTGCGACTTAAAGATTACTTTCTAGAACTTCAACCCTGAATCCTTGCCCCTCTCTAATCTGTTACCTCAGTCAAAAACCATTGGAAAACCATTTTATCACAAAACATTCAATTACTCCTTGTAATCTCTTTCTGCATTACTCATATTCATTTCCCTATCTCTTTCCATGTATCATGTGCTTATTATTTTCTAGTTCATGAAGAGCTAAGCTTAACAACCAATATATAAATATATGCTGTGTTTCTGCCAGTATTTGCTTGTTCTGTTCAATCAATTTGTTTGACAGTCAAAGCCCATTTCACAGCCTGTTATAATGTTATTCTGCCTTCCAAAGATAAAGAAGTTCATGGATGTGACTTTATGTGGAGACTGTGGAGACACAGAGAGATCCTGCTCATCAGCAATGGGAGAAAGAAACCTGCTATTGCCACAAAAGGTGTGTTTGATATGACCGAGGAGGTCAGTGGTAGGATCATTGTACTATGCTCTGACAATCACGATGTACGCGGCTTCTTCAGCGCAATAAAAACCATCTGCAGAGTACCCAGCGACAAACCCTACTGATAGCCAGATACAGAGAGGCACTCATCAAAGACAGAGAGGCAGTCAACGCCCGCTGGGGAGGGCACTTCGAGGCCCTCCTCAACTAAGACACAGCCTTCGCCGCAAGTGCCCTTGACACAATCCCGCAACACAGTACCCACCATCATCTCAGTGCAACCCCAGCTTGCCATGAGGTCAAAAAAGACATCGGACAGCTGAAATACAACAAGGCCTCTGGCGAAGATGGAATCCCTGCAGATGTATTAAAATGCGGCGGAGAGGCATTCTTGATAAGAACCACAACCTTGTCACCCTTGTCTAGAAGGAAGAGAGCATGCCGGTTGATCTCAGAGATGCCTTAATTGTGAACGTCTGCAAGAAACGAGACAGGTCCGACTGCGGAAATTTACAAAGAGATTTCCCTATTCCCCGCCAAGGGAAAGGCCATTGCAAGAATCCTCCTCTACTGCATCCTCCCAGTGGCTGAAGAGCTCCTCCTTGAGTCTCAGTGTGGCTTCCGCCCATCAATAGGCACAATGGACATGATGTTCAACATGCAACAAATCCAGGAAAACTGCAGGGAGCAGCATAAGCCGCTGTACATAGTCTTCTTAAATCTCGCAAAAACATTCAACCCTATGATCCGTGAGGGATTGTGGAACATTCTTCTCAAATTTGCTGCCCCCAGAAATTCGGCGCCATTCTTCGCCTCTTGCACGAGGACATGCAGGTCGTGATTCTCACCAATGGAACCACCACAAACCCAATACGTGTGCAAATCATCGCACCAATGCTCTTCTCCACCTTTCTCGCAGCAACACTCCACCCAATCACCCTGAAGCTCCCCACTGGAGAGGAGCAAACCTACCGGACAAGCGGGAAACTGTCCAAACTCTCGACATCTCCAGGCCAGAACCAAGACCACCCAACGTCTGTCATCGAGCTGCAGGAGGCAGCCGACGCCTGTGTGTGCGCATACTCATAGGCCAAGCTACAATCCATCATCCGCTTATTCAGCCAGGCATAGGAGAGAATGGGCTTCAGACTAAACATCCGGAAAACAAAGGTTCTTTATTAGATCAGGATCCCCGCTGAGCCCTGGACAAAGTGGATCCTTTCCCATATCTCGGGAGCCTTCCCTCAGCGCGAGCAAACATTGACGATTAAATCCAGCATGGAGTCCAATGCATCGGCGCAGTCTTCGGACGCCTGAGGAACAGAGTGCTCGAAGACCGAGACCTCAAATCCAGCACAAAGATTATAGTCCACAGAGCAGCCATGGTCCCCACACTCCTGTATGCATCAGAAACATGGATAATATACAGCAGACACTTCAAATCCCTGGAGAGAAATGTTGCCTCTGCAAAATCCTGCAAATTCACTAGCAGGATAGAAGTACCAATGCGGACGTCCTCTCCCAGGCCAATATCCCCAGGAAAGAGAGCTCAGAATCCAGAGCATCCCAACCACCTCATCAAATACCACCTGCCAAACCTGTGGCAGAATCTGTGGATCCAGGATTGAACTATTCCGCCACTGTAGAAACCACCTTCCCAGATTGAAAGCAAGTCATCCTCTGCCGTGAGGGACTGCCCAGGCTCCTCAATTCAGTACAGGAAATACTTAAAAACCTAACCAGATGAGGAGAGGTGAGCACAGTTTAACATTCACATAGAGATTGCTGTACTAGTCACTGATGTGTTGGGTGCTCTGCTACACAGACGAACCAACACGGTTGCGAATGGTACAACTCAGTTTTATTACTAACATTTATTTACAGTGGTAAACTGGTTACTGAGGTTCGATCATAACCCTAGAATCTGTGGATCTATTCCTAATACTATCTTGGAGTGGCACTCAGCACATGGTGGATGTCTGAGTGGCTTGCTGTGAGCTCTGTGCCCCGAGCTGTCTCCTGCTGGAATGCCCGGGAAGTGTTGTGTTCCCTGTTTTGTACTGTGTATGCTCTTGCCTGTGATTGGCTGTAGTGTTGTGTGTGTTGATTGGTCCATTGATCTGTCCATCAGTATGTATGTATGTTTGTACCATGATGTTTACCTGAATATCATGACATCCCTCCTTTTTTACAAGAACATGTGCCTATGTGGTTATAAATAGAGATGTGTACTGAGTGCAGCTGAATGTGTGTGTGCGCAATATCTACAGCACGTACATGGGGCTAAACTCTATACAAGGGGCGATGTCAGGTGCAACATAACAACGAGGTTGTACCATAAACAAAGAACGGGTAAATGTTGAATGACAAAACAAACTCCTGTAACGACAAGGAAGAACAGAAACATATTAACACAGTAGTATTATGAGTTCAATGTACAAACAGGCTCATAAGTCCAGTCTAGTAGGTGGGTGACGAATTCGGGTTGACCATTAGGGTGGCACACCATTCATCACCCAGATTGGCAGTGTTCACTTGCAACGGCTGGTGGGTCCTGGCTGGAGTCATCCGCTTCCCATCAATGACCGCAACACGGAAGGCATCCCGGTCGTCTGTGTCACTGGTCTGGATATCGCCTGGGCACGACTCGTAGTAAGGAGGCTGAATGGTACGCACGTCCCTGCGAGGTTATTGGAATAGGGGAACATTGGCAGGTTGAGCTGCTCGGTAGCAGGCAGCGCAGTGGCCCATCTTGCCACAGCGGAGGCATTGTCGGTTTCTTGCCGGACATTGCCGCTTTAAATGTGCGGCTCCACAGTTGCCGCAGGTCGTGACGTCATGGCGTTCGTTGCGCCACCGCGCATGCGCAGTTCGGTCTTGCGTCAAGCGCGCCTGCGCATCACGTTCCTCTGTGTCGACGTTGTTTTTGGCGCGCAGAAACGCGGGAGGCCTCGAAAAGCAGGCGAAATGGCCGCCCTCGTCCGGGCCGCGGGCCGGGAGGAACTCGATCGCCTGGACCCGTTCGGCCTCGTAGGACGCCTGCCTCGCCGATCCGGCCGCGTAGGACCCCTGCCGTGCCAATTCGGCCGCTTGAAACTGGGAGTAGCGGCTAGTCGAGTTTTCATGCAGGACACAGGCTTCGATTGCGGAGGCTAGGGTGAGGCCTTTAATTTTTAAGAGCTGCTGGCGTAGGGTGCCCGAGGTGACCCCAAAAACTATCTGGTCCCGAATTATTGAATCGGAGGTGGTGTTGTAACCGCAGGACTGCGCGAGGATACGGAGGTGCGAAAGGAAGGATTGAAAGGGCTCATCCTTACCCTGCAGACGCTGCTGGAAGAGATACCTCTCGAAACTCTCGTTGACCTCGATGTTGAAGTGTTGGTCGAGTTTGAGAAGGACCGTCTTGTACTTAGTCTTGTCCTCACCTTCCGCGAACACCAGGGAGTTGTAGACATGGATGGTGTGTTGACCTGCCGTGGAGAGGAGGATGGCGATCTTTCTGGTGTCCGAAGCGCTTTCCTTTTCGTTGGCTTCCAGGAAGAGCTGGAAGCGCTGTTTGAACAGCTTCCAATTGACGCCGCGGTTTCCAGCGACTTGTAGCGGCTGCGGTGTGCTGACGGTGTCCATGGCGCAGGATGGCAGATTCCGGAGGATCCGTAGATAAGTCCCACAGTTACTCCTGGTACTATGATGTGTTGGGTGCTCTGCTACACAGACGAATCAACACGGTTGCGAATGGTACAACTCAGTTTTATTACTAACATTTATTTACAGTGGTAAACTGGTTACTGAGGTTCGATCATAACCCTAGAATCTGTGGACCTATTCCTAATACTATCTTGGAGTGGCACTCAGCACATGGTGGATGTCTGAGTGGCTTGCTGTGAGCTCTGTGCCCCGAGCTGTCTCCTGCTGGAATGCCCAGGAAGTGTCGTGTTCCTTGTTTTGTACTGTGTATGCTCTTGCCTGTGATTGGCTGTGGTGTTGTGTGTGTTGATTGGTCCGTTGATCTGTCCATCAGTATGTATGTATGTTTGTACCATGATGTTTACCTGAATATCATGACAGTCACCACACACATGCCCTCAGCCTTCTCAAGCTTAGTTCATCACAGCACAACTCACACCCACTTACCTTACATTTGCATCCATCCTTCTCTTTCCATATATTTTCTCAAAGCCCCTCTATCCATCCACTTAATTTTCTCAACATCATTCTAATACAGTTTCATGACTAAGCTGAATAGACACACTCACTAAATGTACTGCATCCATCAGGTGAACATATTGCATTACAATCAGTCACAGGTCTGTTCTTTTTGCCCATTACAGGAGAACATAGGACAGGATAATAAAGAGAGGCAGTGGATGAGCTTCCATATATTCCGCAACTGAAACTTCAGAGGAGAAAGTTCTGGAGGTCAGTAGCACTTTGGCATCCTTACCACTGAGGATGAAGACCTCCCCTCTACCTAGAGGTGCAATTAAATATCATTGCATTGTCATACAACACTCAATCATCATGACTTGACTTCAAAAGCAAGTAAAATGTGATCAAATTTAGAATGATATTTAGTACTAATTCATTTCTGCCTGGCTCTACACAGAGGCAGCAAGAGTCAATGAACCTCATGGGCGATTAATTTTCAGAGGCAGATTCCTTCTCAGGGTGCACCATCACAGGACTCATGCTTACTGTGCTGGCATTGAAATACTCACATTTTGGTGGAATCAGTTAGACAGATGGTTGGGTTTTCACTTGGTGATTTACAAGTGAGCACCTGAAGATGGTGGCATCATGTCCAGCTGTGGACAGTGCAGTTTGGAAGGTACAGCCCTCTCCTAACTCTGCTCAACTGGACACAGACACTGAGGCCCATAATGCATCGATAAAGACAAAAGTCATGGAGGTACTGCAGAGAATACGTGATGATCTGCCAGGCCTTAAAGAATGGTGCAGTCCACCTTAAACCTGGGAAGGAAGATGCAATTGGGCATTGCGATGACATCTTCAATTGGTGAATTGGTGTTGCTTAATGGCATTGGTGATGACTCTGTCCATAACTTTACTGATATTATGTTGTTAATGAGGCAATAACTTACCAGGTCAGATTTGTAGTTTGTTTTGTGGATCGGACACAACACATTTTATATTATTGGGTATCTGCCAGTGTAATAGTTGGAGTATTGTCAGGGTCGAAAGCCATTGCTGTGCCCCATGAATTCAGCCACTTCCTATGTCATGTGAAGTGGATTTGGAGAAGAATCTGCTGTAGGGCCCATTTCTTGCCATCAGATTTGAAGGATCGTGTGAAGGCACTTCTGATGGTATTTCTCCAGTGTTTAGAGGTGCCTTCTGCAGTTTGTCCAAATCTCCAAAGCAAATAGGAGTAGGTATCACTGCAGCACCTGTCCATGTCCCAGGTAGATATCACTGCAGCACATGTCCATGTCCTTACTCTCAAAATTTGAGATTTTGCTCCTCAAGTACTCTTTTCCTCAATCAGCCAACGGTTGAGCTGACATATTGGAGGTGGTGATGATTTCATCATCTATGTCAGCCATCATTGAGAGGAGGCTCCCAATGCATAAAATAGTCCACATTTTCTAGGATTTCACCACTGACAATAAAAGAGGGAGCTGTTATGCTATGCAATCTGGTTGGAAGAGGACCTTAATTTTCCAGATGTTTGATGAAACACCCATTTTCTGAACTCAGCATCTTCTCCATAATCAACTTCCCAACGTCAAGACATTAATCACTCAAAATCAGGTCCGCCGAGTAGGACATGTCAATTTATACACTGGACACCAGGCTCTTGAAGCACTGCTCTACTCAGAACTTAGCCATGGTAGGAAACTCCCAGGAGGGCAATAGAGATGTTGTCAGGGCATCCTAAAGAGGTCAAACATTCCCGCTGACTCATGGGAGTCCCTAGCTTGTGTCCGACCAAAATGGCGAATGTTCATCTAAAAGACATTGAATACAACAACTGGCTTCATCAGGAATACACAAAAGAAAAATCAAGGCATCGGACACAAACCCCCAAAGAGCTCAACTACACAATCCTTTGAGCACCATCTGCCTCGCACGTTGCAGAGCCTGCAGGTCACATATTGGAATAAGCAGCCATCTCAGGATTCATCGAACCAGAGTGGATGCAAGTCATCTTAAATCCCGAGAAGAGATGTCAAATGAAATAACTTAAATGAGCAATGTGATGGTGGGGACTTCTGAAGGATGCTGAGTGAGATTATCAACATGGCACATTTCGTTGAAAATGTTTGCAAACATAGAATATAGTGCAGAACGAGGCCCATTGGCCCATGAGTCTGCACCGATCCTCCAAAAGAGCGCCCTACCTAGGCTCACTCCCCCGTCCTATTCATGTAACCCCACCTAACCTGCACATCGTTGAACACTAAGGGGCAATTTATCAAGGTCAATCCACCTAACCTGCACACCTTTGGATTGTGGGAGGAAACTGGAGCACCCGGAGGAAACCCATTCAGATACGGTGAGAATGTGCAAACTCCACACTGACAGTCACCCGAGGTCAGAAACAAATTTAGGTCCGTGGCGCTGTGGGGCAGCAGTGTTAATCACTGTGTCACCGTGCCGGCCCAACATTTGAGTCTTGCCTTGCTTTCACATGCTGCCTTTTTCAGTCGTTGATAACAGGGATTTTAATGAAGCCACCTCCTTCCATAAGTTGCTTGGTGTTCACCCTTATTTTAAACAGAATGTAGTAGGGATCCAGGGGCGAAATTCTCCCCCAACGGCGCGATGTCTGCCGACTGGCGCCAAAAACAGCGCCAATCAGACGGGAATCGCGCCGGCCCAAAGGTGCGGAATGCTCCGCATCTTTGGGGGCCGAGCCCCAACATTGAGGGGCTAGGCCGGCGCCGGAGGGATTTCCGCCCCACCAGCTGGCGGAAATGGCGTTTGTTGCCCCGCCAGCTGGCGGAAATGGCGTTTGTTGCCCCGCCAGCTGGCGCAGAAATGCGGCGCATGCGCGGGAGCGTTAGCGGCCGCCGACAGTTTCCCGCGCATGCGCAGTGGGGAGAGTCTCTTGCGCCTCCGCCATGGTGGAGGCCGTGGCGGAGGCAGAAGGGAAAGAGTGCCCCCAAGGCACAGGCCCGCCCGCGGATCGGTGGGCCCCGATCGCGGGCCAGGCCACCGTGGGGGCACCCCCGGGGTCAGATCGCCCCGCGCCCCCCCCCAGGACCCCGGAGCCCGCCCACGCCGCCTGGTCCCGCCGGTAAATACCAGCTTTGATTTACGCCGGAGGAACAGGCAATTTCTGAGCGGGACTTCGGCCCATCCGGGCCGGAGAATTGAGCGGGGGGTCCCGCCAACCGGCGCGGCCCGATTCCCGCCCCCGCCCAATCTCCGGTACCGGAAACTTCGGCGGGGGCAGGGGCGAGATTCACGGCGGCCAACGGCCATTCTCCGACCCGGCGGGGGGTCGGAGAATGACGCCCCTGGTCTTTGATCTGATGCGTTGATCGCTCTGTCCATATCCTGTCGCTTTCGGTATGCACTGAGCATTAGGCTGGTGCTTCATTCTAAGGTGCTGCTCCCATATTGTGGGAATACTACATTTGACAAAAGGTGGAATTTCATCCTCTTGCTGTTCCTTCTGCCCCAAAAATAAATGGATGTAACAAAAGAAGGACTTTGTTACTTGATTAATGAAAGTAAAGTCGCCATAGTCCCAGATGACCATAACGCTCTCCCTTTTGAGGAACAAAAAGCTGGCTGATCCTTCCTGTAAGTGGAACAATCTAGTTGCATAGACATTTCGAGCACTTTATTGGCAGTGCAGCTGGTTTATTGCTTTGAGGCTGCTGCTGTACTTGTACCAGATGGCATACTTATTTTGCGCCTTCCCTATTGCAGTGCAGCCTCTTGCATAGTCCTCCAGTGTGAATTTCATGAAGCTGACTTGTTTATGTTATCAATACTCTGTCAGGTAGAATGGGCCCTTGTGGTGTGTCTCTGATAATGTGTAATAAGTCTCCTGGGGACTCCTTTCTGGCACTTCCCGCTCCTCCTCCTCCAACAAAGTCATACATGCCATCTTCCGAAGCTGCTGTTTTTGCTAAATCTAGTTCAAAATGTGTTTTGCAAGATCAATGCTACCTAAAGTTTGCTTGACACCTCTCTTCAATGTGTACAGCTGCACGATTTGTGGAGTAAGTTTTCACATGTAGGACTCCCAGTGCAGAACTTCAAGTATGGAAGTGCAGATTGGAGAATTTAGACTTCTGCCAGCACAATTTTTACCCATTCATTTTATTGGATGGAAAATTGGGATACATCCAAACACCGATTATGTGCTTGCAGCCAGTCTGTGTTGGAATGCGAATGGAGAAACTATCACAGTGGCAATTTAATATATCTGTTACAACTTAATATGTGTTATAAATAAGTAATAAATAAGGTTTTGGAAACTACTCTTTCACAAGCTCATGCAAGCAACTGCATCCTTAATACAGGGCCAGTGCATTAATATGTGTTGTGTGCATTTACCTCCATAAATAATGTCAGTAGTGTGCGTGAAAGTTATCACTCACTGTGTTATTGTGAAGACACCGAATTGCATCCACAATTTGTGATAGATGTGATAGATGTTTTTCCTATTCTACCTTGCGCGTGAGAAAGAGAAAGGAATTGGCAAACTGAGAGAAGTAAATGTAAATATGTACAAATTTTATTCATGTATGAATGAAATGTTCCACATCACAGAATGAAATGTTGACAGTCCGTTTTTATTTGCAAATGAAAATCTTAAAAATCGCTTCCCTTCATTGAGCTGGTGGAATGATGTGTGAACAGCAAACAAGGCATAGCACAATTCCTTTACTGCACACAGGTGTGATTCAATGCTAAATTTGCCTTTTCTTTCATACAAGGAAAAACATTGCTACTCAACCATGCCCACTCCCTTTTTGCTGATATGTGTCGTGTTATTCGCCCTGGGGTAACACGGACTGCAACAGGATGCAGATGAACGGTAAAGCATACGCTAAACGTAGGCGTTGGTTCAATAAGATTTATTGAACTTCTGTAACAATGCACACAGCTGGCTGTGGGTTGACACTCTACTGCTCTAAGTGTACTAACATTAACTATCTAGACCAGGCTAGCTCTGATCCACGTGTAGAAGGTGTTGAATGATTTGTACACCCTGACTGTCACTACTGTTGTCACCAGTGGAAAGAGGCAGGGTGCTGATGCCTCGTGTGTTTTATAGTTGGAAGCCCCCCTCTGGTGTTCTGTCTGGTGATTGGTTGTGTTCTGTCCTGTATGTTGATTGTCACTGCCTGTTTTTACCTCATAATGTGCATGTGTGCATATTATGACATCCCCCCTTTTAAAAAATAAATTGTCGGTTGCTTAGAGCATATACGACATATTTAGAGATATAACTATTTATAGCAAATGCGAATGAAGGCCTCTGTACATGTAAGGTGTCTAAGCGTGCAGATACAGAACAATATGTACAAAGGAAATATTTATAAGTCCAATCTCTGGTGCTGGCGTCGGATCCTTGTCGACCGCCTGAGAGGTGGAGGTGGGGACGATGGCGCCTTGACAGGTGGGATTGCAGCCAATAATAAGCAATTATAAGCTCCTCGTGGAGCGAGGT
The DNA here is from genome assembly GCF_047496885.1 of Scyliorhinus torazame. Classification (NCBI taxonomy): domain Eukaryota; kingdom Metazoa; phylum Chordata; class Chondrichthyes; order Carcharhiniformes; family Scyliorhinidae; genus Scyliorhinus; species Scyliorhinus torazame. The sequence goes on from NC_092717.1 coordinate 157,590,410, forward strand.
GTCCGGAAAAGGCATGACGACAGCTGGGTACGTGAGATCCGGTGGTGAGCAGGCAAGTTTGCGTAGTGCCCTTCTGTTGCACCTGACAACGGATCCATCAGCCATGCGAACCACGAATGGCCTGGGAGCAGCCTGTCGAACAACAACAGCTGGAGCTGACCAGCCTCCACCAGGCAACTTGATGCGAATAGCGTCCTTCGGAGAGAGCACGGGCAGATCAGTAGCATGAGCATCGTATGTCAGCTTTTGCCGGTTTCTGAGTTGCTGCACCTTTTGCAGCACTGGGAGGTGATCCAGGTCAGGCAAATGAATGGCCGGAACAGTCGTCCGCAGGTCACGATTCATAATGAGTTGTGCCGGAGACATACCGGTGGACAAAGGGGTTGCCCTGTACGCCAGGAGCGCAAGGTTAAAGTCAGAAGCTGAGTCCACAGCCTTGCAGAGCAGTTGCTTCATGATATGGATCCCTTTTTCGACCTTCCCGTTAGATTGCGAGGGCTCGAGGTAATGTACTTGAACTGGTATAGCTTCGCGAAGTTGGACCACTCGGCTGTAGAAGCAGGGACCGTTGACGGTCATGACCGTGAGCAGAATACAGTGCCTGGCAAACGTCTCCTTGCAGGCCTTGATGACAGTCCTTGATGTGAGGTCGGGCAGTTTCACCACTTCGGGGCAACTCGAGAAATAGTCAATTATAAGCATGTAGTCACGCCCATTGGCGTGAAAAAGGTTGATTCCCACCTTAGACCACGGCGAGGTCATGATCTCGTGTTGCTGGAGTGTTTTCTTTGGGCTGAGCAGGCTGGAAGCACTGGCAAGTCGCACAATTGAGGACCATGTTGGATATGTCCTCGTTGATCCCAGGCCAATAGACAGCTTGCCGGGCCCTGCGCCTGCATTTCTTGATACCGAGGTGTCCCTCGTGGATCTGTTTGAGCACTAAGCTCTGGAGGCTGCGACGAATAACAATACGATCCAGCTTGAGGAGTATCCCCGCGACAACTGTTAGGTCACCCTTGACATTAAAGAACTGGGGGCATTGCCCTTTCTGCCAACCATTTGCAAGGTGATGTATGACCCGCTGCAGAAGAGGGTCCTTGGCAGTCTCTACTCGAATGTTGACGACTCGTTTGTCTGAGGCTGGGAGGTTGCTGGCACACAGTTGCACCTGTGCCTCAATTTGGCGGATGCAGTCGACCTGTTCACAGGGCGAGGTGATGGCACGAGACAGGGCATCCGCAATGATTAGCTCCTTGCCCGGTGTGTAAACCAATTCGAAATCATGCCTGCGGAGTCGAAGGAGAATGTGCTGAAGCCTGGGCGTCATGTCATTCAAGTCCTTGTGAATGATATGGACTAGGGGTCTGTTGTCAGTCTCAAGTGTAAAGGTTGGTAGACCGTAGACGTAATCATGGAACTTTACAATACCGGTGAGGAGGCCCAGGCACTCTTTCTCTATCTGAGCATACCTCTGCTCAGTGGGAGTCATGGCCGTGGATGCATAGACCACTGGAGCCCAGGACGAGGAGTCATCCTTCTGGAGGAGCACCGCACCAATGCAGTCCTGGCTGGCGTCCGTGGAGATTTTTATCTCCTGCTCTGGGTCAAAAAACGCTACTACCGGAGCAGTGGTGAGCTTTGCCTTTAACTCGAGCCATTCTGCTTGATGTGTGGATAGCCACTGAAAGGCAGTGGACTTCTTCACCAGATGCCTGAGAGCCGTGGTGTGTGATGCGAGGTTGGGATTGAACTTTCCCAAGAAGTTAACCATACCCAGGAAGCGGAGTACCGCCTTTTTGTCTTCCGGGGTCTTCATGGCGTTGATGGCCTTGACTTTGTCCGAGTCCGGTTGCACGCCCTGCTGGCATATTTGATCACCCAAAAACTTGATTGATGACATGCCAAAGGAGCATTTGGCCTTGTTCAACTTGAGGCCGTTGGCATTTATGCGCCTAAAGACTTGCTAGAGACGAGATATGTGTTCCTCTGGGGTCGTGGACCATATAATGACGTCATCAACATAAAATCGCACACCCTCAGTGCCCTCCAGCATCTGTTCCATGATCCTGTGAAAGATTTCAGAGGCTGAAACAATACCAAACTTCATGCGGTTGTAACAGTACCTTCCGAAAGGTGTATTAAACATGCAGAGCTTCCTGCTGGACTCGTCCAGTTGTATCTGCCAGAAACCACACGATGCATCTAGCTTTGTGAAGAATTTGGCATGTGCCATCTCACTGGTTAGCTCCTCCCGCTTCGGGATCGGGTAGTGTTCCCGCATTATGTTTCGGTTATGATCCTTGGGATCTATGCATATGTGCAGTTCTCCAGAGGGCTTCTTCACACAGACCATCGAGCTGACCCAGTCAGTTGGTTCCGTCACTTTAGAGATTATACCCTGGTCTTGGAGCTCCTGCAGCTGCGCCTTTAAACGGTCCTTCAGAGGAGCCGGCACCCGGTGTGGTGCATGGATCACGGGCGTGGCATCAGGCCTGAGTAAGATTTTGTAGCGGTACGGCAGCATGCCCATCCCATTGAACACATCCGGGTATTGTGACAGGATTTTGTCAATGTCAGCCTGAAGATTCATATTGGCAGAGGGCATGGCATGTACGCGCTGCACGAGATTGAGTAGCTTGCATGCATGGGCACCAAGCAGGGAAGCCTTGTCAGGCTTGACGATTTCGAATCGCAGTGTGGCTTTGATGGCCTTGTTGGACGCATGCAGGTGACAGGACCCTAGCGCAGTAATGGCATTACCATTATAATCAAGCAGCTGGCAGGCCGGCGGAAGAATTTTTGGCTGCCTTTGGATGCGAGCAAGATCTGCTTGAGATATGAGATTGGCTGAAGCACCAGTGTCCAGCTTGAACTGGATGCTGCATTGGTTGACTTGTACGACAGCACGCCATTCGTCCGCAGAATCCACGTTGAGGATGGGTAGGCGTGTTGCTGAATTTGAAGAGGCCTTGTCATATATGGTAATGATGCCCACACGATATGGGGACTGCAGGCAGTCGTCCTCTGGATCCGTGGTGTTACTAGGTTCCGAATCCAGAAGCTCTTGCTGCACACTTCAAACTCGTTTGCATTGGAATTGGGATCGCTGGCCCACGATCGGAAGTGCAGACCTGCACAAGGCTGCATAATGGCCAGGCTTCCCACAATTTAAACATCGCCTGCCTCTTGCAGAGCATTGCCGCTTTAAGTGGGCGGTGCTGCAGTTCGGGCACGTCATGACGTTGATGTCGTAACGCTCCGTGCGTCGTCGCACATGCGCAGTGCAGTCAGCCGCCGCTCACATCTGCGCAGTGTGGTCTTCGGCCGCTTCGTTCTCCTGTACGTGGTGTGCATGCGTGGGACCCCAGGAAAAGCACACAAAATGGCCGTCTTCATCGATGCTAAGGCGCCGCATTCGGGCGGTGGCCTTTACACTCTCTGCGTCGTGGGAGGCAAGTTGGTCCTGTTCTGCCGATTTAAGGCGGGAGTAGCGACTTTTCGCCTGTTCATGCACTTTACACGCCTCGATGGCTACTGGCAGGGTCATGTTTTTTATTTTTAGGAGCTGCTCCCGCAGGGCGTCGGAGTGGACCCCAAACGCGATCTGATCCCTGATGAGGGAATCAGCAGTGTCACGGTAGTTGCAGGATTGCACTAATATGCAGAGAAGAGTTAGAAAGGATTGGAAAGGGTCATCCTTACCCTGAAGGCGTTGCTGGAAGACATAGCGCTCAAAGCTCTCGTTCGTTTCGACTTCACAGTGACTGTCGAATTTGGCTAACACGGTCTGGAACTTGGTGTTGTCCTCGCCGTCGGCAAAAGTGAGCGAATTGAAGATTTGAATGGCCTGGTCCCCCACAGTCGATAGGAGCAGCGCAATTTTTCTGGCATCGGGCGCATCCTCAAGGCCAGAGGCCTCAATGTATTGACTGAATTTCTGCTTGAAGACCCGCCAGTTGGTGCCGAGATTTCCGGAGATCCGGAGCTGTGGAGGGGCCTGGATCTTCTCCATGCCGCTGGAAGGCACTTGCTGGTCGTCACTGAATTATTCAAGGTAAATTACTTAGATGAAGTAGACTCCTGGTATCATGCCCTGGGGTAACACGGATTGCAACAAGATGCAGATGCACGGTAAAGCGTACACCAAACGTAGGCGTTTGTTCAATATGATTTATTGAACTTCTGTAACAATGCACACAGCTGGCTGTGGGTTGACACTCTACTACTCTAAGTGTACTAACTCTAACTTACTAGACCAGGCTAGCTCTGATCCACGTGTAGAAGGTGCTGACTGATATATACACCCTGACTGTCACTACAGTTGTCACCAATGGAAAGAGACGGATGCCTCGTGTGTTTTATAGTTGGAAGCCCCCTCTGGTGTTCTGTCTGGTGATTGTGTTCTGTCCTGTATGTTGATTGGCTAACCTGGGTGTCTGTCACTGCCTGTTTGTACCTCATGATGTGCATGGGTGCATATTATGACAATATGCTGTAATGAAAATAAATACTGGAGTATCTTTACACAGTATATACTGTCATACAGTGTTGATATGTTCATATTACAGTCCCTGGCTGAGACGAGGCCCGAATCCAGCACAAATGTAGAGGGGGAGCAGCGTACATCGGGTGGCCCCTGCTAAAAACGGGTGTTTGGATTGTTTGAAGGCTGGTCCCAGGGAAGAGATTTTTTGAATTTTGATTTTTATATTTTGTTTTTTTAATATTTTATTGCAGTCCCTGGAGTCATTAATCTGCCTATTCTAGTGAAAACCGTGCTTTAGCTGTTGTTTAACTACTGGTAAGGTTCTCATGGATAAAGGTTTTCCAGGTATGCACTTCTTAATCTGTCAAAATAACAAGAATTGTCTTCTCTCTCAGTAATAACTACTGTCTTCAAATTTGCAATCATTGCCGTACAGCTTCGGCAGGAGGAATTGATGTGACTGAATAATGGGAAGTCAAAACTCCTGCTGCCTTTTTCTCAGGAAGTCATGTTGTGGACATTATAATTCAGTGCGGATCTCCGCAGACACGGGATTTGTGCCCTCCCTTCCTCTCTACCAAATTACATTTTCTTAATGTCAAGCTTAGAGTGCCTGGTTCCGTGTTATGGGTCTGTTTTGTCACTGGCTTTGTGCAATTGAGCTTGCAGCTCTATTTCACTAAAACCACTTGGAAAATAATCCACCAAGGCTCGATAGATTACTTTAGGTTTTTTTATAACAGGGGATTGAGAGCGCAAAGTTGCATTGCTTGAGGTCTATCAACCAGTAGCCAGCACAGATAAAGAATGATTGAGTGCAACTACAATTGTGAGTTAATTAGATTGAACTGTGCAGTGTTGTCAGATTCTGAGTGAAAAGCTTTAATCACATGTTTTACAACAAAATCTATTGCATTGGCGAACAGGCTAATTTGATGGACCAAAGCTACAGTTGTCAGATCGCTCTCGATACTGCAGAACAGTTATCAGGCAACATTCAGGCAATAGTGTACAGATTCACAGTATGAAGTCTAACATGCTAGAAAGGAAAACAGATTTAGAAATTTTGGAGACAGCATAAACCCTTCACAACAAAATGAATTCGGTTACAGAAGGAAAATTACAAATTGAAAACACAAAACCTTCCACTTCCCCAGAATGAGATCTTTGTAAATGTTATGGCTTAGTGGATCAACCCAAATTCTGCTCTGGTGACATTATCCACCGTAGGTATACTGTCATACTACTCCCAATCTGGTGAAATTAACATGTGGTGTAGGGCTAGAGTTTTCCCAGTTTGTTGGCACTGCCCATTGATGTACTGGTAATCTGGTCCCAGTTTGGTGGCATTGGTAATTGGACGAGTAACAAAGTTCACCATTCCAGTGGTAACTAATACTGGATCTATCTAATTCAGCATTGGTAGGATATAGTGACATGAGGATTCACGGTGTTGATCCCACCTAATTTTGTGGGTTCAGTTTAATTTTTAAGGCATAAGCAAGCTCGGGGCCCAAAGTGGGAACTCAGCCAAAGGACTGAAGTGGACAACTCACCCTGGCCTAATCAAGCATTATAAACACCCAACAGCCCACTTAAATAAAATAAGAACACGACACCCAAGATTGTAGCCAAGAAAATGGCTAGCCCTGTTCCTGATGTTTGGCGAATAATATAGTGGTGGTGTGGCAGACACGGGAGGTATAAGGTGTGATGGGAAACATTGAAGGTATATTTTCAAGAATTTCAAAAAGGCAACAAAGAAGTAAGCAAGAAAGATACGCAGAAATGCACAGGTCAACAGAGAGAAAAATTGAGACAAGAATATATGGGTGTGTGAGAGAGTGGGGAAGAGCGAGGGGAAGAAAACTCAACAGACTAAGAAAGGTTAAGCTAATTCTACCTTTGCAATTACTGTTAGCAGTGTTAATAAACAAATGTTTAAAATTGAGATTCCACTTAGTGGGGTATTAGCCTATTGGATAAACCAGGGTTACCAACTGCATTGAAGTGGCATTAGAGGAATATCATACTCCTACAGTGATCTCCTTATCAATTGTATTTTTAGGTGAGAGAAAGCCAAAAAAGAGAAAAGGAGACATAAGCAGATATAGAAAAAGCACAACACAGCATTTCAAAGAGACCCTTTAATCTTGTCTATCAGGCATCTCTAAGATGATATCCGTGCCTTTCATACATGCACTATCCATGAAACACATTGATTTCACTGGTGGTGCTTAAGAAGCAATACCTATGGAACCTATCTGACCTCAGCCTTGCAAGATTGAAGGCTGCCTGCATACTGTTAGACTCCACCCTCAAACCAACAGATAAAGAAATCACTCAAGAGGCAACAGAGAAGCCTCAATGAGAATCAAAAGTGACGGCATTAGCTCAGCACAGATAATATATATGGAACACCATGCCTCACATCCCAAACCATCTGTAGCACGGTTGTAATTGTGCTGGTATTCAAAATCAAAGCTGCTGCTCGCTACACTCTTCAGTCAGGATTGTCATGGCAAACATATGCAAAGTAAAATGCAAATGGTGAAGAGAACCATGTAATTCATCATGCTGTCTCTCTTTGGCCCACTGTCTTTCTGCTAGTCTTTCTGTCTCTGCTGAAGCAGATGATGAAGTAACAGAGCAGGAGTTCTGAGCTTTTCTGTCTGACCCCACACAGTGATGAAGCCCTGCTGTCAGCTCTAACTATCACATTCTAAAATAACCATTTTCAAAAATCTGCAATAGTTGCCCATTGCTTCCTAATATCATTAATTGTGACCACAGAGAAGTCCAATCTTAACACTTTTCCATAGGTTTATCAGACTCACTGATACCCCCTGTGGCCAACCCTCAACATTCTTCAGGTTTCTCGCAAACAAACAGGATGATTATATTTTTCCATTTAAAGCTGTCTTGCCCCATAATACTTAAAGCCTTGTTCCCTTTCATCTTGCTGTCTTGTTGAGGGAAGGGCAGGATTGGCAGCTAAACGTTCCAGGATTTAGATGTTTCAGGCGGGATAGAGGGGGATGTAAAAGGGGTGGCGGAGTTGCACTACTGGTTAGGGAGAATATCACAGCTGTACTACGGGAGGACACCTCAGAGGGCAGTGAGGCTATATGGGTAAAGATCAGGAATAAGAAGGGTGCAGTCACAATGTTGAGGGTTTACTACAGGCCTCCCAAACAGCCAGCGGGAAATAGAGGAGCAGATAGGTAGACAGATTTTGGAAAAGAGTAAAAACAACAGGGTTGTTGTGATGGGAGACTTCAACTTCCCCAATATTGACTGGGACTCACTTAGTGCCAGGGGCTTAGATGAGGCAAAGTTTGTAAGGAGCATCCAGGAGGGCTTCTTAAAACAATATGTAGAAATCCAACTAGGGAAGGGGCTGTACTGGACCTGGTATTGGGGAATCAGCCTGGCCAGGTGGTAGAAGTTTCAGTAGGGGAGCATTTCGGGAACAGTGACCACAATTCAGTAAGTTTTAAAGTGCTGGTGGACAAGGATAAGAGTGGTCCGAGGATGAATGTGCTAAAATGGGGGAAGGCTAATTATAACAATATTAGGCGGGAACTGAAGAACCTAGATTGGGGGCGGATGTTTGAGGGTAAATCAACATCTGATGTGTGGGAGGCTTTCAAGTATCAGTTGAAAGGAATTCAGGACCGGCATGTTCCTGTGAGGAAGAAGGATAAATACGGCAATTTTCGGGAACCTTGGATAACGAGAGATATTGTAGGCCTCGTCAAAAAGAAAAAGGAGGCATTTATCAGTGCTAAAAGGCTGGGAACAGACGATGTCTGTGTGGAATATAAGGAAAATAGGAAGGAACTTAAGCAAAGAGTCAGGAGGGCTAGAAGGGGTCACGAAAAGTCATTGGCAAATAGGGTTAAGGAAAATCCCAAGGCTTTTTACACATACATAAAAAGCAAGAGGGTAGCCAGGGAAAGGGTTGGCCCACTGAAGGATAGGCAAGGGAATCTATGTGTGGAGCCAGAGGAAATGGGCGAGGTACTGAATGAATACTTTGCATCAGTATTCACCAAAGAGAAGGAATTGGTAGATGTTGAGTCTGGAGAAGGGTGCGTAGATAGCCTGGGTCACATTGAGATCCAAAAAGACGAGGTGTTGGGCGTCTTGAAAAATATTAAGGTAGATAAGTCCCTAGGGCCTGATGGGATCTACCCCAGAATACTGAAGGAGGCTAGAAAGGAAATTGTTGAGGCCTTGACAGAAATCTTTGGATCCTCACTGTCTTCAGGTGATGTCCCGGAGGACTGCAAAATAGCCAATGTTGTTCCTCTGCTTAAGAAGGGTAGCAAGGATAATCCAGGGAACTACAGGCCGGTGAGCCTTACTTCAGTGGTAGGGAAATTACTGGAGAGAATTCTTCGAGACAGGATCTACTCCCATTTGGAAGCAAATGGACGTATTAGTGAGAGGCAGCATGGTTTTGTGAAGGGGAGGTTGTGTCTCACTAACTTGATAAGAGTTTTTCGAAGAGGTCACAAAGATGATTGATGCAGGTAGGGCAGTGGATGTTGTCTATATAGATTTCAGTAAGGCCTTTGACAAGGTCCCTCATGGTAGACTAGTACAAAATGTGAAATCACACGGGATCAGGGGTGAGCTGGCAAGGTGGATACAGAACTGGCTAGGTCATAGAAGGCAGAGAGTAGCAATGGAAGGATGCTTTTCTAATTGGAGGGCTGTGACCAGTGGTGTTCCGCAGGGATCAGTGCTGGTACCTTTGCTGTTTGTAGTATACATAAATGATTTGGAGGAAAATGTAACTTGTCTGATTAGTAAGTTTGCAGACGACACAAAGGTTGGTGGAATTGCGGAAAGCGATGAGGACTGTCAGAGGATACAGCAGGATTTAGATTGTTTGGAGACTTGGGCGGAGAGATGGCAGATGGAGTTTAATCCAGACAAATGTGAGGTCTAATGCAGGTAGGGAATATACAGTGAATGGTAGAACCCTCAAGAGTATTGAAAGTCAGAGAGATCTAGGAGTACAGGTCCACAGGTCACTGAAAGGGGCAACACAGGTGGAGAAGGTAGTCAAGGAGACATACAGCATGCTTGCCTTCATTGGCCGGGGCATTGAGTATAAGAATTGGCAAGTCATGTTGCAGTTGTGTAGAACCTTAGTTAGGCCTCACTTGGAGTTTGGTGTTCAATTCTGGTCACCACACTACCAGAAGGATGTGGAGGCTTTAGAGAGGGTGCAGAAGAGGTTTACCAGAATGTTGCCTGGTATGGAGGGCATTAGCTATGAGGAGCGTTTGAATAAACTCGGTTTGTTCTCACTGGAACAACGGAGGTTGAGGAGTGACCTGATAGAGGTCTACAAAATTATGATGGGCATAGACAGAGTGGATAGTCAGAGGCTTTTCCCCAGGGTAGAGGGGTCAATTCCTAGGGGGTATAGGTTTAAGGTGAGAGGGGCAAGGTTTAGAGTAGATGTACGAGGCAAGTTTTTTACACAGAGGGTAGTGGGTGCCTGGAACTCGCTACCGGAGGAGGTGGTGGAAGCAGGGATGATAGTGACATTTAAGGGGCATCTTGACAAATACATGAATAGGATGGGAATAGAGGGATACGGACCCAGGAAGTGTCGGAGATTGTAGTTTAGTCGGGCAGCATGGTCGGCATGGGCCTGGAGGGCCGAAGGGCCTGTTCCTGTGCTGTACATTTCTTTGTTCTTTTGTTCTTGTTCTCCCCTTTCACATTGCAACTACCTTCCCACACACTCACAAACACAAACAATATCCTTATTATGACTGGAGGACGGGGGCACACTTCTTTGCAATTATTACCAATATTGCCAATACAAGCAAATAAGTGAGAGAACATGCGAGGCAGGATTGGGCATTTCGATGAAAAACTTAGCTGCAATAAAAGCTATCTAACAGTTCTACCGAGAACTGACCAAAGTTATTCAGAGAGGAAACCAGATTTGAATATTTGTCAACGGCAAGATTTAAATTTATAATTTTCATATTGTGGATGGAGCCTTGGGCTAAAACACTGTCGCTGCTAGGCATTCTAATTCTCCTTTATGCATTCCGATCAATTATTTAAAGTTTAGTTATACTTCTCAAATTGTTTTTAAAATGCATTGTAAACACAGAGAGAGCTTGTCAATCACTGTGATGTACTGGCACATTATAGCCCTGCAGCTATCATTTGTTATCAACTGGAGTGCCTGCTTCATTACCCTAATTAGACAAGATACTAGATGGGGTAAGACATGCTGGTATATTACAGTGATCAGCAGCATGCCTTTATTTTTATGGTCTATTTCAAAACATTCCTTCAACTCTTCGATCACTGGAAGGCCGTTCTATCCTTCAAAGCCTACTAACACTTTGTTTGGTATGACAACAGTAAAATTGCTGTCTGTGTTTTGAAAATATCTGTCAATGATATTATCATATACACATTTAATGTTGTCAAATCAGATCCTTCTACAGAATAGTGGCATTAACTTGTTGATATTAAACATATTGAGACTGATTTTGGGGCTGGATGCACATCAGGTGGACGAACAGTGGATAGACTGACTTCGCCACCTACCTGCCTGATGGCACAAGTGGGAGCCCAAGCCAATTTCATGGTTGACCCTCGTCTGCATGATTTAAATTTAAATAATTTAAAGGAAAACTGCTTCTCCCTGGATGCTTCAGTCATGGGCAAACACAAGAAAATAGAGGGCCAAATATTTGCATCCGAGTCCAGAGCGCAGTCAGGAAAATTACCGGAAGGTTAGATTTTCATTCCAGAACGCAGGTGCTAACTGGGGTCAGACCAGCCACTCTCAGAAGAGTTTTGAGGCAGCAAAAGGGGCTCCAGGGTGGGCTGGTTAAAATGCTTGCCTCTGTGCTCTGGGACTTTGCCCCAGTTGTAAACAAAAACAGTAAAACCAAGAGCCCTCAAGCTCCCCACACTGGCACCTGGTCCATGCACTCCCCATGCTCCATCAATGTCAACTCATCACCCCAACCACCTCCCACACCCTCCATGTCAACTTATGCCCCTCTGTCTACCCCCATGGTGTAATGTTTGTTCCCATTTCTTTTATGTTATTTTGGTCCGTGGACCCATAATCAGAACATGTCTTTAAGCAGAAGGTTGAAGCAGCCTGCTTGCCAGGATGCTGTGTTCCCAGGTTTCATTTTTTGAGAGGAAAGCCAGACTCCTCGGCACTGAGTGGATCTTCGGAACCAGGTTTGGGTGGAGTTGGATTGTTTGGTTTACTGGCAACTGGTGGATTGGTTAGGGACAGTAGTCTATCTGACAATGGTCAGTGATTGGTTTCCAAGAGAACTGGGCAGAAGTATTTAGACCTTGGAAATGGAAGGAACACTCTCTCTCCTGCTTGCCGAAGTGAAAGAATCGCTTTATTATTCTGAAAGCGGTGAGTACCCGGCACACCCTTTGTTGTGACCCGGAATGATGCTGAGTCTGCAGAGAAGGGAGCCAACCTTGCCAGGGAAAACCATCTCAAATCTAGAAGGAAGAAGTATCAAATTGAAAGCTGGACTTCAGAAAGGCACGAACGAAAGGTCACCCCAGAGAATCAAAAATACATATCCTTTTATTTTTATTAATTTTTTTTTCACCTTCCACCACTCTGTGTGTAGAGAGTTAGTTAGGAAGGGGCGGGGTTGGGAAAGGGGTATTATATAGTCAGTTGTATTTTTGTCCGTTTAATTATAACACTGTACATTTCTGAGGGAAGAAAACCTCCTCATTGCAGTCTTAAAAGAAAGAATTCTTAGCCACGATTCTCTGGTCAGGCGCCAGAATGCCGGCGCCGGCGCCAAAATGGGGGTACTTTACTCTGGCGCCGGTTCCGAGGTCTGATTCTCGGGTCCTGGGGGGGCCAACACAGCGCTGGAGCGGTCCATGCCGGTCCTGGCATTGACCCGGCCCCGCGGGGTCCACGCATGCGCAGTTGGGCCGGCGGCAACTAGCGCATGCGCACTGGCTGTCATCCCCGAGCCGGCCCCGACGCCAAATGGCACAGGGATCCAGGAGTCGGCGCGGAATAAAAGTGGTCTGCAGCCAGAGAGGCCAGCCCGCCGATCGGTGGGCCCCGATCGCGGGCCAGGCCACTACGGAGGCCCTCCCCAGAGATGGACCCCCCCACAGGCCGCCCCCGGACCCTTCAACCCCGAGGTCCCGCCGGCCCAGAGCATGTTAGAATGGCGCCGACGGGACTCGCATTTTTTCAGACTGCCACTTGGCCCATCCGGGCTGGGGAATCACGGCGCCGCCGGAGGATCACTGCTACGGCCGTTTGCGGCGATTCCCTGTGCGGCCAGGCGCCATGCGCGCCCGCCCGTTTTTTCTCGGGCGGGAGAATGGCGTCCCGGCGTCGGGGTGGCGTGGCGCGATTCGCGCGGCCCCCTGCCGACTCTCCGGCCCGGCGGGGGGCCGGAGAATCACGCCTCTTATTCTAAAACTGTGTCTCCTGATTTTAGTCTCCCCCACAAGTGAAAACATCCTCCCGGTCTCTATCTTTCAAGTCCCTTCAGGATCTTACATATATTTTAATAAGATCACCTCTCATTCGTCAAAACTCCAATGGGTACAGACCCAACCTGTCCAACCTTTCTTCATGGAACAAGGCCTTCATCTCAGGAATGAGTCACATGAACCTTCTCTGAACTGCTTCTTTTTCTCAAAAAAGTAAACCAAAACTGTACACAATGTTCCAGTTGCGGTTTCACCAATATCCTGTAAGTTGCTGTAAAACCCCCTTACTTTTATATTCCATTCCCCTTGCAATAAATGCCAACATTCCATTTGCCGTATTCACTCATTGTACCTGCATGTTAATCTTTTGTGATTCAGATACCAGGGCACCCAGATCTCCTCTGCACCACCGATGTCTGCAATCTCTCTCCATTTAAGTACTCTACTGTGTTCTGTATCTGTTAATACATTCTTGCTGGTTCTGTAACACATGGGGTGTATTGATGTCAGCAGAGTGCTTGTGTGGTTTGGGGCATATCACCATCTTAATTGCATGAGCAACACCCTAAATAAACCTCTCATCGTGTTTTACAAGAATCCAGAGTGTGAAACACCTCTGTATCTTTTCTCTTTGCGGCAACAAAATAAATGTAGAAGGAGAGAAAAAAAAATCACTGGAAAGAAGATTTCCGTCAATTATTTGTGGGGCGGCATCGGGAACAAGGGCAGATTCTCAGGACCGGACTCGCGCACACATAGGCATCGGGTGAAGCGTTGCCGCCGATGTGAAGGTTTGGGAAAAGTTTTAAACAGCAACCGTGAGTAAGAAAACTGAGAGTTGTGTTGAAGTGAGTGGGGTCTGAGTGCAGGGACCGCGCACATGGTAAAGCTAAACAGGCTGCGGGGAATGGGGATTTCAAAATCTACTGAATCTGCACAGGCCATTCTCAATCGGAAAGTCAAAATACTCAGGCATAAAAGGGAAAGATTTCAGAGTTGGGTGCTCAAGGGACTATGTGTGCCACACTTTCCAACACAGATGGAAGTGAGGAAGTGTAGACTCCTGGAGCCGGGATCCAAAAATTGGCAGGAAAAACAGGCACAATGGACGCATTTTTTGAACATCCTGAAACATGGAATACATATAAGAACTAGGAACAGGAGTAGGCCATCTGGCCCCCCGAGCCTGCTCCGCCATTTAATGAGATCATGGCTGATCTTTGTGGACTCAGCTCCACTCTCTGGCCCGTACATCATATCCCCGAATCCCTTTATTCTTTAGAAATGTATCTGTCTTTTTCTTAAAAACGTTTAAAGAAGGAGCCTCAACTGCATCACTGGGCAAGGAATTCCAGAGATTCACAACCCTTTGGGTGAAGAAGTTCCTCCTACACTCCGTCCTAAATCTACTTCCCCTTATTTTGAGGCTATGCCCCCTAGTTCTGCTTTCCCCGACCAGTGGAAACAACCTGCCCGCATCTATCCTATCTATTCCCTTCATAATTTTATATGTTTCAATAAGATCCCCCCGCATCCTTCTAAACTCCAATGAGTACAGTCCCAGTCTACTCAACCTCTTGTCATATGAAGAAAGATTCCAATTGATTGTAATAGCTAATCAGACAGTCACAATATTTCTCAGCTGAGTTGGTGTAAAATGTTTATGCTGCTACAGAACTTTAGAATCATAGAATAGAATCATATAATCCCTATACTGTAGATGGAGGCCATCTGGCCCATCAGGTCTGCACTAACCCTTTTTGAAAGAGCACCCCAGCTAGGCCTATTCCCACCCTAACCTGCACATCTTTGGACTATGGAAGGAAACTGGAGCGCCAGCGGAAACCCACGCAGCCATGGGGAGAATGTGCAAACTCCACACACAGTCACCAAAGTCAGAATCGAACCCAGGTCCCTGCCGCTGTGAGGCAGCAGTGCTAACAACTGTCCCACCATGCCATTTTGTTCACCCAGCAAAACCAGGAGGCAAGTCCTTCAGTGAATTAATGAAATTATAGAAGGACATTTCTCTCCTAAACTGTTATTGGTTGCAAAACGATTTTGGTTCCACTGCTTTAGTCAGAAAGAAGGTGAAAGTGTTTTACAGTTTGTAGCCTCATTATAAAGATTAGCTAGATATTGTGAATTTGGTACAACACTTGATGATACTTTTCAGGACAGGCTGGTTTTGTAGATTACGCAGTGAGGTTATTCAGAGGAAGCTGCTCACTGTAAGTCATTTAACTCTAAACGCTGCTGTGGAAGTTGCCACATCTCTGGAGCTTGCAACAAGAGACGCTTCACAGAAAGGGGCTGGAGCATTAATCCACAAAATGGATATCTCAAGAAACAGGGTTACAACAGTGCAACCATGTCACCTTTGTACACAGTTTTGACATTCAGCAGGAGAATGCTGGAGTGAATCAAATACATGCAAGTACTGTGTTAAGAAGGGCCACATTGCCAAGATGTGTTGGGCTCAGAAAAGTTCTCTGACAACAATATAGTCATATCTACAAATTAATGGGTGGCGCTCATGATCCCTCAAACGATAGCAAAACCGAGCTACAGCAAGAGCTTAACCTAAATGATTTGTCAATGCAAGGTGATCAATAAAACTTTGAGGAATATCCAATACTTGAAGGTCATGAAATTAAAATTGAAGTGGATACAGGTGCAGCAGTATTGTGAATGCCTGAGACAATTCATCATTAAACGCTGAAGCATCTGCCTTCATGATCCTAAGGATGTTACAAGGATGCATTGTGGTGAAAGTAGCAACAAATGGGCAGATGGTGAAATTGCCTCTTCACGTTGTCCATGGAAACTTTCCTGCTCCATTGGCAGAGCATGTTTGGTTAAGATTAGGCTTAACTCGGAAACAGTCAATCAATTAGTGGAATCAAAGAACAACTTGCAACAACTTCTGAAGAAGTATGAGAAGGTGTTCAAAGATACACTCGGTTCTAGGACTGGAGTTGAGCAACACCTAAACATCAAGCCAGACAGTAGACCCAAATATCTCAAAGCTAGAACTGTACCATACGCCATCAAGCCTAAAGTTGAAGAAGAACTAGAAAGATTAGTTAGGACAAGAGTTATTGAACCTATGTCTACAAGTGATTGGGTGACACCAATCAGTCCTGTATTAAAACGAGATGACTCAGTGAGAATTTGTGGAGATTTTAAAACTACTATTAACCCAGTTTTGTGCACAGATCATTATCCACTGCTGCTGATTGAATACTTGTTTGTTGGACTTTCTGGAGGACAGAAATTCAGTAAAATTGTTCTTTCACAGGCATATCTGCAGATGAATGTAACTGCTGAATCACAGCCACTACTCACCATCGTAATGCACAAAGGTCTGTTTCATTTCAGAAGATTTCCTTCTGGAATAACATCTGCGCCTCCTCTTTTTCAAAGATTCATGGATCAAATTCTAAGTGGGTTGAATGGAGCGCAATGTTATTTAGATGACATACTTGTTTCTGCTGCAAAAGAACAGGAACACTTGGAAAATTGGGAGTTCCCCTGAAGTGAAAACAGAGTCAGAATGAGAGTCAAGAAGGAAAAGTGAGACTTTTTCCAAGTTATCCATAAACTACCTTGGCCACATCATTAACAAAGATGGTTTGCACAAAGAATCAAAGCAAACAACAGCGATCGGGACCCACCGATTGTCGGGCCGGCCTCGCTGTCTCCCAGCCTTCTTTCTTCCGTGCAAGCGCCTGTACTCCTGCGCCATGTTGGGTCGGGGCCGGCGTGGACAAGGGAGACACCGCGCATGCGCGGAAATCGCGACGGTGGGACTACGCATGCGCGGGTTCACGCTGGGCCCACTGCGCATGCGCGCATCCCCCGGCGCTCATTCCACCCCGTATCAGCAGCTGGAGCAGCGTGAACTGCTCCTGTGCCCTGCCGGCCACCTGTAGGGGCCAGAATTGCTGATCCTGGGGCTGTGTTGACGCCGTCGGGAAATGCAGCATTAACTCTGAGCCTCAGGATCAGAGAATCCCGCCCTGTATTTCTCACTCGTGGATAGTGTACCTGTGACTTTGGATTTGGACTCTGTGATTTTCCATTTGGGACACTATGGGCTGGATTCTCCGATTTTGAGACTAAGTGCTGACGCCAGCGTGGAATCAGTGACGTTTTATGACAGCAAAAACGGCGCAACAGCTGCACCGATTCAGCAACTGTAAATCGGCTAGCACCATCACCACGTGGAACGCAACTGGTTCCATGCAAAATGGCGCCGGATTCGTCTGGTCCGTGATTGACGCACATGAGGCTCACACGTCACAGCCGCACTTAACCGAACCATTCCCCCACACACACTGTCCCAGCCAACAAGATCGCTGGAAGGAGAGCAGCGCCACGGTTCAGAGATGCGGAGCTGGACACCCTTCTGGATGCCATGGAGGAGAGACTGATGGCCCTGTACCCCAGCCCGTGAGGAAGGCCATCAGGCGCCGCCGTTCGCCGTACCTGGGCGCAGGTGGCAGACGCAGTCAGCGCTGTTGGCTACGTTACCCGGACTGGCATCCAGTGCAGGGAGTAACTGCGTGACTTCCTCAGGGCGGTCAGGGTGAGTAGGCAGCACTGTGCCCATGGTACCAACAAACCTCTATCCCACACACCCGGAACACCCTCTCCTGGGGGAGGTCGGCAGAATTCCCACCCTGTCTCACATGCCAGCACCCATGCCAGTTGCAATGTGTCCTGGCCACTGATGATGCCATCATCTACCCAGCCCCTGGCTGCATGAGCTGGACTGTCTAACAGTGACGTTGTTTGTGTGCCCCCCCCCCCCGCCCCTAACCCCCCCCCCCCCCGGAAAGGGTCGCGCAAAACTGCCGGGAGCGGGAGAAGACCGGAGGGGGACCACCAGATCTGTGGCCCATCACCATGCCCGAGCAGAGGGCACTGGATGTGGTCGGCAGCCCGGAGGAAACAGAGGTCGCCGACGCGGAGGTTGGCGGCTGGTGAGTAAGTGAGACCCCCTGCTTTGTTGCGGATCCTTAAGATAGATGTGTGGACCCCCCCATCCTTCACCAATTTCCATGACCTCCCCCGCCCCCCCAACCGGGGCCGGCTGTCTAACCATATAACCATATATGTCATCTTGTGTCTTACAGGACATGCCGGAGAGGGGCCCGGTCCATCCGGAGACACCCGCACCAGCCAGTGCCAGAGCTCTCCACCCGAGACTCAGGAGGTCCCGGATCGGAGGAAGACACTGACTTTCCGTCCCAGCTGTCTCCAACACCCTCCACCATCCCAGAGACTATCACCTCGGTTGGACACATTAAAGGCACCTGGGACACTATCTGGTGCGTACCACACTGTCGGTCCAGTACAGCAGGTGGAGGTAGGAGCAGCCGAGGGGTCGGATGGCAGCCCGATCCCAGGAACCAGCTGCCGCCGAGATGGGTCCCGGGCACCTGGAACATCCAGTGCCACCCACAGTGAAGATGGTGGCAGAGACTCAGGGACTACAGGAGGGAATGACAGCCGGCTTCCAGCATCTGAAAGCGCAGGTGGAGGAATCCATCCACGTGCAGAAGCAGGGGGTGGTGCCGGTCATGCGTGCCGATGCCGTCCGCGGTGGAGGCAATGGGGATGACGGTGTTGGGTATGGGTCAGCGAGTGCAAGGCCTGGAGGGACGTGACCCAGACACTGGCCGACGTGGCCCACACCCAGAGGCACGTGGCCCAGTCACTGGCTGATGTGGCCCACACCCAGAGGGACTTGGCCCAGTCATTGGCTGATGTGGCCCACTCCCAGAGGGACTTGGCCCAGTCACTAGCTGATGTGACCCAGACCCAGAGGGACGCGGCCCAGTCACTGGCTGATGTGGCCCACACTCAGAGGGACGCGGCCCAGTCACTGGCTGATGTGGCCCACACTCAGAGGGACTTGGCCCAGTCATTGGCTGATGTGACCCAGACCCAGAGGGATGCGGCCCAGTCACTGGCTGATCTGGCACAGACCCTCAGTATGGTGGCACAGTCCCAGAGGGAGATGGGCCACTCCCTGTGCTCCATGGCCGCGAACGTGCAGACTCTTGTCAAGACCAGAGTGGGCCTCTAGGACATGCAGCGACAGGTGGTGTGGGAGCCTCATGGAGTGGCCCCGCTCGCACCCCCGTCCAATGGAGTAGCACAGAGGACATTGGGCATCCTGAGGGAGGAGGAGGTGCTGGGGCCTGTGCCGATAACCCCCGCAAGGGAGGTGCCGGAACAGCGCAGCACCTTGGACTCCTACCCCTCCTGTCTCTGGTGCGCCTGGTGGTCAACGGGCAGAAAGGGTAGCACCGTGGCCCATCCAGGCTGGGTTACCCCAGGAGACGTGCGCCAACAGGGACCCTTGTCACAGGGCAGGAGTCACAGCAGGCCGCCTCCACTCCTGCTACCATCTGGGGAACCACCTAGGCATAGTGTTCAGGCCCATAAGGCCAGAAAGTTAGACACTAGTTAAGTTGGCACAGGTGCAGGGCACAGTTGAGTTATAGGGGCTCGGGCACAGACTGTATATATTTGTTCATACTGAACACCTGTTAACACAATTAAAACCTGCCTTGATGCCCTGTCCGATGAGTGTGGAGTCAGTGCTGGCCAATGGGAGTGGGGGTGGGGGACAAGTGAAGGACACGTGGGTGGACCGTACATCCCCCCCCCTCCCGCCTCGACCGCCCCCATCCCAGGGACATGTTGAGACCGTGTGATGGACTGGCCAGCTCACATGCAGGGATCACCCAGGTGGAAGATGCTACTGTGGACATGAGTCAGGTATTGTCATACGATGTGGAGCATGGGGCTCATCGCGGAGCGGTTTGTCATCATCCTCCATCCCATGTACCAGACCCACTGTCACTGCCAACCCAGTGCCCCCAGCTCATTGCGCCGCAGGTATATTCCTTGGAGAGGGTATGCATGCGGGTGGTTTGGTGGTGTGGGAGGTGAGGGGGTTTGGTGGTGTGGGAGGTGATGGGGTGTGGGTCTGGGATGGTGGTGTCCGTGCCCATGGCCAGCAACCCCCCTCCTCCCCAGTCGGTGAAATGTGAGGCGACGAGGACATCCCGTGAGTGCTGGCCCTGGTGATGGCATTGTGTGGCCTCCCGTGACTGGCCAGGCCCCATGTCATAGAATTTACAGTGTAGAAGGAGGCCATTCGGCCCATCGGGTCTGCACCGGCTCTTGGAAAGAGCAACCTACCCAAGGTCCACACCTCCACCCTATCCCCATAACCCAGCAACCCTACCCAACACTACGGGCAATTTTGGACACTAAGGGCAATGTCCCGCTCATTGTCCCCCTCCCCTTATCCTGCTTATCTGACGAGGCCTGCCCTTCCTCCTCATCCTCCTCTAGCACAGCACCACTCTGCTGGGCTATATTGTGGAGGACACAGCAGGCCACCACGATGCGGGCAACCCTCCTAGCCTCGTAGAGGAGGGCCCCTCCAGAGCGAAGAGGCACCTGAAGCGCACCTTCAGGACCCCGAAGCAGCGCTCATAAACACCCCTGGTCGCTGTATGGGCATCATTGTAGCGGGTCTCTGCGTCGATCTGTGGCCTCCATATAGGGGTCATCAGCCAAGACCGCAACGGGTAACCCCTGTCGCCCAGCAGCCAGCCTCGCAGCCGGGGGGGGGGGGGGGGGGGGGGGGGGGGGGGGGGGGGGGGGGGGGGGCCTCAAACGGATCGGGGATCTCCTTCCTACTTCTTACCTTTTATCCAAAACTGATTTTATAACATGCTCTTCCGAACAAAGGTCCTCTCGCACTACTGTACTGATTGCATCATTAGTTACCCCACCACATTTTCCTCACATCCTCTCTTTACAAATGTCAATTATCCTTTAATACTCAGTTCCCAACCTTGGTCACCCTGCAATGACGTTTCTGTGGTGGCTATCAGATCTACATATTTATTTCCATCTGTGCTAACAATTCATCCACTTTGTTACAAATGTGCACACACAGTAAGATAAAGAGCCTTTGACTCTCTGTGGCACACTCTGGCTATGTTACCCAAATCACAACCTTGCTCTGGTACCTCACTATTACCCTTTGATTTATTACATTTCCTCTAAGATGATCCCCCCCACTCTATTTATTTTAAAGCCCTCTCTACCACTCTCGTTATACAACTCACCAGAAAACTCATCCCAGCGCAGTTCACGTAGAGTTTGATACAGCTTCCACTTTCCCCAGTACTGGTGTCAGTGCCCCATGAATCAAAACCAATTCTTCATCACCAATCATTGAGCCATGCATTCATCACTTTAATACTGATTACTCAATGCCAATTTACTTGTGGCTCAGGCATTTCATAGCATCATAGAATTTACAGTGCAGAAGGACGCCATTCGGCCCATCGAGTCTGCACCGGCTCTTGGAAAGAGCACCTTGCCCAAGCTCACACCCCCACCCTATCCCCATAACCCAGTAACCCCACCCAACACTCAGGGCAATTTTGGACACTAAGGGCAATTTGTCACGGCCAATCCACATAACCTGCACATCTTTGGACTGTGGGAGGAAACCGGGGCACCCGGAGGAAACCCACGCAGACACGGGGAGAACGTCCAGGCTCCGCACAGACAGTGACCCAAGCCGGGAATCGAACCTGGGACCCTGGAGTGTGAAGCAATTGTGCTAACCACTAACCTGGGCACCCTGGCAGTGCCACCAGTGAGCAGAGCTCCTCAGTGCACAAAACAGGGCTTGGTGCAGCCTTGGCTGTGCTTTCCCCACTGACGCCCCATATCTAACCCGAGTGCCGTTTAATAGCGTTGTGTTTCTCGACGCTGCGAGTGCCGGGAAACACCCGACTAAACGTGCTCACTTTGGGACTTTGTTCCCCTTTAGTTGCATCCTGCCCATTGTAGAGCTGAGGGAGTGGGAAAATAATAGTATGGTTTTAAAGAAGCAGAGGGTTCAGATAGGGGTGCACGATTATAAGAGATTATTACAGTCGAAGAGGGTGAGAGTACAGAATGATTTGAACTTGAAGTTAAGGCTGGGATTTTAAACCTCCTCATCAAGCAAAAATCTAACTCACAGCTCCAACCCATTTCAATACTGGGCAGGTAATATTTCCCAAGGTGAATCATGCAAGAGACTACATTAAAAAAGTCACACTGCAGTGACAACATCAGTAACAGGACATAATATTAACTGTATGTCAGGTTGCACGATCTGCAACCCGGCAGAGATGCCATGGCAGGACGCACCAACTGATTAGAAGATCAAGTTCCTATTGTTAGAACTCATGGTTTACCAGGAGGGAGGAGTGCCCCACTATTACCACCCACCACGTCACCACCTCCCACTTTCCCACCACCATCGCCCGCCTCCGAGTCCTTAGGTTTCCCCCGTCCCAATCTCCTTCCAATAAAATTGGGACCAATCCTCCAATCTTCTCCAGATCGCTGCCCCCACTGATTTCCAAGGAGCATTCCTATGGCTCCCTGTTTGCAGCCTCCTGCTATCAAATTACCACATCTAGTGGTGCACTAATGCACTCTTTCATCTAGTTATTCCCGGAACAGGTTGCTAGTCTATCGCCAGAGGCTAATAGTCTGAGGGATGCCACTCTGCATCGAGCATGGCATCGAGCATGGCTGACCATGAGTCTGTCCTGCTGTTAATGCCACCTTTGGCGTGTTGGAAGGATTTGCAGGTTGACAGCAACCTGTCTGGCGGCACTATGAATGTACCTTCCTTGACTATCCAGTCCTGGAGTGAGACCCGAATCCAGGGCTTCTGGCTCAGAGGCAGGAATGCTACCTACTGTGCTGCAAGACCTCCAGAAGCAGTTTGGAGAATGAAACATTATGAGGGTCATACATGTCTTAGCCTTATTTGGTTCTGCTGAGAAATGTAATAAAGTTAAATTAGAAAAAGGAACAGAGCCAGAGGGTGTCACTGAAAAAGCTATATCGATTGATTTAGCATTACATTATGTAGAGATTGTAATTCTATCAGCAACAATCTGCTATATAAAATAGCATGTTCACAGAAATCATAAAGCTGCAGCGAGAAATGTGAAGCATAATCATTTTCTTTATATTAGATGGTATGATAAAAAATACGGGATGCAATTGGAGACAATTGTAACAAGAATAGATAACTAATTGGCTGAATTTTATGGCCCCCCTCTGGCGTATTTAAAGCCAGGGGCGCTCATAAAATAAAACAAGTTGCCTTACCACTGCTCTCTCACCAAATCCCATCCTGTCTCCCATATTACAGTAGGCTGGGAAGCCATCAAACAGCCCATCCAAACTCAGACCTATTGAGGCCTTAAAATGGCCAAATAAGGCCCACTTAAGGACCTTGTTCGACCTACACTGCTATTATGCATGCGGCAGGGGATGGCGGAGGCAAGGCGGGTAGCTTGGCAGCTCTCACTGTGGGGGCTGCTATCGCGCAGGATGGGAGAGCGTGCCTCCTTTCAGGGGTCCTCTGTGCCCATTAGAAACAGCCCCCCTGACTTCCAAGATCGTACCCCCTCCCTTTAAGACCCCCTGCTTGGGTCTGCCAGCCAGGCCCATCCAAAATCTCAAGCTTACCCTTAATTAGGGCTGCCTCAGAGACTGTTTGTAGTCCCAGCAATAGATACAACTTGGTCCTGGATCTGCTCGGACTACAGAGCTGCCAGCTAATCAGATTGGCTGGTAGCTCTATAGGGTGGGGCTTGCTCCCAGTTGGAGACAGAAGTCCCACTCTGAAATAATTAACGCTATGCCCAGATTAACCTCACCTTTGGGCAGCTGTGTTTTGTGTGACGACCAACTTTTCTGTCGGGGGAAGAGGTCAGCACCCTGTAAAATCCAGCTCACTGAGTTTTACTCTGGTGACAGCAAAGACAACTCTGATGGGAAGCAGTACCAAACAAGAAGCTGGAATTTTTCCTTGGCACTAATAATCTTGTCTCAGCAAGTATTACTTAAATACTGAGGATAAGGGGTAGAGTTTCACTTGGTTTGGTGATCGAGTTTCATTTGCAGTATAAGCAAAGTGTGAATCCTCATTATTGAGTACAAACAGACTAAATTAGTAGCACACGAGCTCTTCAGGATCAGCTGCATGTACCTAATTAATTATAATTAAAATATAGTTTTGTAAACTGAAACATTTACCAATATTATTTAACTGTGAACTTTAATTGCACATTAATGCAAACATTTGTGTTTTACAAGTTCTTTCATTGAGCCTATTCTTATTACCACAGAATTATTGGATTTACTTTCATTGTTGGGTAATCAGATGATATAAAATGAGCAAACAAGCACAACTGGTGTGCCCCATATCCCTGGAAATGGAGTCATAGAGGTTTACAGCATGAAAACAAGCCCTTCGTCCCAACTTGTCCATGCCGCCCAGGTTTTGCCACTAAGCTAGTCCCAATTGCCCACATTCGGCCCATAACCCTCTGTACCCAGCTTTCCCATATAACTGTCTAAATGCTTTTTAAAGGACAAAATTGTACCTGCGTCTACTACTGCCTCTGGCAGCTCGTTCCAGACACTTACCACCCTCTGTGTGAAAAAAGTGCCCCTCTGTGTGAACAAACTGCCCCTCTGGACCCTTTTGTATCTCTCCCCTCTCACCTTAAACCTGTGCTCTCTAGTTTTTGACTCCCCTATCTTTGGGAGAAGATGTTGACTATCTACCTTATTTATGCCCCTCATTATTCTATAGATCTCTACAAGGTCGCCGCCAAGTCTCCTACACTCCAGGGAAAACGTCCCAGTCCATCCAGCCTCTCCTTATAACTCAAACCATCAAGTTCCGGTAGCATCCTAGTAAATCTTTTCTGCACTCTTTCTAGTTTAATAATATCCTTTCTATAATAGGGTGACCAGAACTGTACACAGTATTCCAAGTGTGGCCTTAATGTCTTGTACAACTTCAGCAAGATGTCCCAATTCCCGTATTCAATGTTCTGACCAATGAAACCAAGAATGCCGAATGCCTTCTTCGTCACCCTGTCCACCTGTGACTCCACTTTCAAGGAGTTGTGCACCTATACTCCTAGATCTCCTTGTTCTGTAATTCTCCCCAAGATTAACTGAGTAGGTCCTGCCCCGATTCGATCTATCAAAGTGCATCACCTCACATTTATTTAAATTAAACTCCATATGCCATTCATCGGCCCAATTGATCAAGATCCCGTTGCAATCCTAGATAACCTTCTTCACTGATCACTATGCCACTAATCTTGGGGTCATCAGCAAACTTACTAACCATGACTCCTAAATTCTCATCCCAATCATTAATATAACTAATAAATAACAGTGGACGCAGCATTCATCCCTGAGGCACACCGCTGGTCACAGGCCTCCAGTTTGAAAAACAATTCTTTATAATCCTTTGTCTTCTGCCGTCAAGCCAATTTTGTATCCAATTGACTACCTCACCCTGGATCCCATGAGATTTCACCTTATGCAACAACCTACCGTGCAGCACCTTTTCAAAGGCCTTGCTAAAGTCCATGTGGAGAACGATGGGCCGAAGTCCAGCTGCTGTCATGCCAGTCCCGCCGGCATGAATCAAACCACCTACCTTACCGGCGGGACTGGCGGCGCGGGCGGGCTCTGGGGTCCTGGGGTGATCTGGCCCCAGAGGGTGCCCCCACGGGGCCCACCGATCCGCGGGCGGGCCTGTGCCGTGGGGGCACTCTTTTCCTTCCGCATCGGCCACAGTCTCTGCGATGGCCGATGAGGAAGTGACACCCCATCCTGCGCATGCGCGGGGATGACGTCAGCAGCCGCGGACACTCCCGCGCATGCGCGGACTTCCGCCGGCCAGCGCAGTCCCTTCGGCCCCGGCTGGCATGGCGCCAAAGGCCTTTCCCGCTGGCCGGAGGCGCGCCAACCACTCCGGCGCGGGCCTAGCCCCTCAAGGTGAAGGTTTGGCCCGTAAAGTTGTGGAGAAATCCGCACCTTTGGGGCGGCCTGTCGCCGGAGTGGTTCCTGCCACTCCATCCCGCAGCGAGCCCCTGCCCCGCCGGGTAGGGGAGAAATCGGGCCATGATTTTCCACTCACAAAGCCATGCTGACTGTCTCTAATCAGTTCTTGCCTCTCTAAATGCCTGTAAATCCTGTCTCTCGGAATACCTTCTAACAACTTACCCACCACAGATCTTAGGCTCACCGGGCTATAGTTCCCAGGCTTTCCCCTGCAGCCCTTCTTAAACAAAGGCACCTCACCAGTGGCTGTCGACGATTCAAATATCTCTGCTAGGGGACCTGCAATTTCCTCCATAGCCTCCCACAATGTCCTGGGATACATTTCATCAGGTCCTGGGGATGTATCTACCTTGATGCCCTTTAAGATTTCCAACACCTCCTTCTGTGTAATATGGGCACTCCTCAAGACATCACTATTTATTTCCCCAAGTTCCCTAACATTGATGCCTTTCCCAACAGTAAATGCCGATGAGAAATATTCATTTAGGATCTCACCCATCTCTTGTGGATCTGCACATAGATGACTTTGTTGATCCTTAAGAGGCCCGACTCTCTCTCTCGTTATTCTTTTGCCCTTTATGTATTTGTAGAAGCTCTTTGGATTCGCCTTTGCCTTATCTGCCAAAGCAATCTCAAATCTCCTTTTTGACCGCCTGATTTCTCTCTTAACTCTAATTCGACAACCTCTGCACTCTTCAAGGGATCCACTTGATCCCAGTTGCCTATGCATGTCATATGCTTCCATCTTCTTTTTTACCAGGGCCTCAATATCCCAAGCCATCCTGGGTTCCCTACTTCTACCAGCTTTACCCTTCACTCTAAAAGGAATGTGCTTACCCTGAACCCTGGCTAACATACTTTTTAAACTCTCCCACAAACCAGCCCTCGTTTTGCCTGCCAACAGACTTCCCCCAATCAATTCTTGAAAGTTCCTGTCTAATGCCATTGAAATTGGCCTTGCCCCAATTTTAACTTTAGGGTCAGACATATCATTCTCCATAACTATCTTAAAACTAATGGAATTATGGTCACTGGTCCCAAAGTGATCCCTCCATTGGGACTTTTGTCACCTGACCCTCCTTATTTCCCAAGAGGGGGTCATGTTTTGCCCCCTCTCTAGTCGGGCCATCCACATACTGAATGAGAAATTCCTCCTGAATACACTCAACAAATCTCTCTCCATCCAAGCCCCTAATGCTATGACTGTCCCACATCAATGCTGGGAAAGTTAAAGTCCCCAACTATTACCACCCTATTTTTCTTGCAGCCATCTGTAATCTCCTTACATATTTGCTCCTCAATTTCCCGCTGACTATTTGGGGGCCTGTAATCCCATCAAAGTGATCTCTCCCTTCTTATTTTTCAGTTCTACCCATATAGACTCAGTGAGCGAATCCTCGGACATATCCCCTCTCAGTACTGCCGTGATATTCTCCCTAATCAAAAACGCAACTCCTCCTTTTCTTTTACCTGCCTCTTCTATAGCATCTGTACCCTGGAACATTGAGCTGCCAGTCCTGCCCCTCCCTTAGCTATGTTTCAGTAATAGCTATAGTATCCCAGTACCATGTACCCATCCAAGCCCTGAGTTCATCTGCATTGCCCATCAGGCCTCTTGCATTGAAATAAATGCAGTTTAATCTAGACTTCCCTTGCTCTCTGCCCTGCTTTCTCCAACTATCTGTCTGGTTATGTTTTGTACACTCTCCCTGTGTTTTATTTCTCTTAGCCTTACTGGACCCATTCACTGAGTTCTCCACAGTCTCTGTACGCTGCACTGTGGCCTTTTCTGATTTTTGAGTTTGGTTTCTCTGCCTTTCACTTTTCCCCTTACTGCTGTTTGTTTCTGTCCCCATCTTACTTCCCTCCGGCTTCCTGCATCGGTTCCCATCCCCCTGCCACATTAGATTAAACCCTCCCCAACATCACTAGCAAACATTCCCCCTAGGACATTGGTTCCAGTCCTGCCCAGCTGCAGACCATCCGGTTTGTACTGGTCCCACCTTCCCCCAGAACCAGTTCCAATGTCCCAGGACTTTGAGTTGATTTGATTTATTGTCACATGTATTAGTATACAGTGAAATGTATTGTTTCTTGCATGCTGTACAAACAATGCAGACCGTACATAGGTAAGGAAGGAGAGACTGCAAAATATAATGTTACAGGTATAGCAAGGTGTAGAGAAAAGATCAACTTAATGCAAGGTAAGTCCATTCAAAAGTCTGATGGCAGTAGGGAAGAAGCTGTTCTTGAGTCGGTTGGTACGTGACCTCAAACTTTGGCATCTTTTTCCCGACGGAAGAAGGTGGAAGAGGGTAGGTCCTGGGTGCGTGGGGTCCTTAATTATGCTGGATGCCTTTCCGAGGCAGCGGGAATTATAGACAGAGTCAATGGATGGGGGGCTGGTTTGCGTGATGGACTGGGCTACATTCACAACCTTTTGTAGTTTCCTGCAGTCTTGGGCAGAGCAGGATCCATACCAAGCTGTGATACAACCAGAAAGAATGCTTTCTATAGTGCATCTGTAGAAGTTGGGGAGAGTCGTAGCTGACATGCCAAATTTCCTTAGTCTTCTGAGAAAGTAGAGTCATTGGTGAGCTTTCTTAACTATAGTGTCGACATGGGGGGATCAGGACAGTTTTTTGGTGATCTGTACACCTAAAAACCTGAAGCTCTCGACCCTTTCTACTTCATTCCCATTGATGTAGACAGGGGCATGTTCTCCACCAAGCTTCCTGAAGTCGATGACAATCTCCTTCGTTTTGTTGACATTGAGGGAGAGATTATTTTCATCGCACCAGTTCACCAGATTCTCTATCTCATTCCTGTACTCTGTCTCTGGGAGGGAATTTGAATCCCTCCCTCTTGGACCATCTCTCAAGCCACGTATTCATCTTATCTCCCTTGACATTCCTACTCTGACCAGCACATGGCACTGGCAGCAATCCTAAGATAACTCCTTTGAGGTCCTACTTTTTAGTTTAACTCCTAACTCCCTAAATTCAGCATGTAGGACCTCATCATGTTTTTTACCAATACGCACCATGACAGCTGGCTCTTCATCCTCCTCCTCCAGAATGTCCTGCAGTCGCTCCGAGACATCCTTGACCCTTGCACCAGAGAGGCAACATACCATCCTGGAGTCTTGTTTGCATCCGCAGAAATGCCTGTCTATTCTCCTTACCATTGAGTCCCCTATCACAATAGCTCTGCCACTCTTTTTCCTGCTCTCCTGTGCAGCCAGTCACGGTGCCATGAACCTGGCTGCTGCCACTTTCCCCTGGTGAGCCAACTCCCCTAACAGTATCCAAAACGGTATATCTGTTTTGGAGGGAAATGACCACAGGGGACCCCTGCACTGCCTTCCTACTCTTCCTCTGTCTGGTGATCACCCATTTCCTATCTCCCTCAGTAATTTTCAACTACGGTGTGACCAACACACTGAACGTGCTATCCACGATTTCCTCATCATCGTGGATGCTCCAAAGTGAATCCAAAGTGAAAGATATGTAACAAAGACAAAATTCTACTGGAGCACCTCATCTCAATAGTGGAATTAAATTGGTATTTTAGGCTCATCTGTGCAGGCTAACTGAGGTACTAAGTTAGTCCCAGAAGTAGTACTCAAAATATTCAAAACACATGTACACCAAAAATTCTATTCACCATAATTCTTGCCAACTGTTTAAATTGCTCACAAATTCTTGTAAACAGCTTCAATACAGAGTTAGTCATAGGACAACTGAGAAATAGTTCCAAATGCAAACCTTACACGTTTGTTGATTTGTATTTATGAAAAAGACTAGTGTTTATATTGCATCTTCTCACATCTCTCAAAGATGCCTCAATACACAAACTGAATTAACTTGGTGTAGTAACTTACTATGTACATACAGCAGAATCGAATTTAAAAAAACACTAGTGAATGATTGGCCAATTTACTTCTGGCAGTATTGTTTTTACTGGAAAGGGATCAGGGTACTGATGTTTCTAAGTTATTGGAGAGTACTGATATTGTTAAGTTGTTGGTGGTACAATAAACTGTTAAGAGCTGTGAGTCTTGGCCATTTCCTCCACCCGTACGGGTTCAATTTGGACTGGAAGATATGAGGGGAGGTATATGTTCAGTACAGACGAGAGGGATATTCAATGAAAAAAGTTCAAGTTAAGTGACCTTATATTCTCAGGTGTTTAGAAGAATGCGAGGTTATCTCATTGAAACATATAACATTTTTTAGCAGGCTTGATGGGGTGCATACTAAGAGGTTCGTTCTCCTGGCTGGAGAATCTAAAACTCGGTGTTGGCCTATCAGGACTGAGATAAGGAAACATTCCTTGACTCAGAGGGTTTCTAATCTTTGCCATTTTATACCTCATACTTTGGATGCTCAGTGGTTGAGCAAATTCAAGACTGAGACCAACAAATTCCTGAGCACTAAGGGAATCAAGGGATAAGAGAACAGTATGGGTAAGTGAGAACTGATTTAACAATTCAGCCATGATCAAATTGAATGGCGGATGATGCCCGAGAGCTCATATGGCTTCCTCCTGCTCCCAAATGTCTCTGAAGATTTCTTTTCAGCCCATTTAGATTGTCTGAGACTTCTGTTTCATTTATAAGAAAGTAATTGGCCTAGAAATGTGATCATCCTTAAAACAGGCACATAGGAGCCTATCCATAAGGTCCCCAAGACTCATTAGCTATTTATTAACTGCACGCCTGATTGGAGGAGTGGGAAATTGGACTTCACTGACAAAATTTAAAAGCAACCAGTAATGCTTAAAATGGGCAGGGAACTCTTGCTGCTGAAAACAATGAAAAAATAGCTGAAAGAGGTCCAGATCGATAAACCCAGGTTGGCGAGGTACTTATTTTACTGTAGAGAGAGATCGGAACAACATAGGGAGAGACATAGTGCAGAATTTCTTCATTCTCTTTTCCTGTTTTCTTACTTTCTTATTTCCATCTCACTATCCACTTTGCACGAGAACTGCAGCTGCTTTCACCAGCCACTTTTCTTCACACTAATAGATAACCCATCCCTCTCTTCCATTTCAGATGTCAAAAATGTAGACACATCAAGGAAGACAAAGCTAACCTATCTGATGATGTACTGCTACTCAGTCTGACCCTAGAAAGCACAAGCTCAGAGACTGGTGTTACACACAGTTAATAGATGAGTCTAGAAGAGGGTCTTCACATGTGAAAACCACTCACAAGTTACAGAAAACTTATGATGCTGCAAATGCCAGGTCAACAGAGGATGAGGCCACAATTATAGTTCTGTTACAGAGAACTCAGATGCTCACTTTAAGAGATCAGCTCCCCAAAAGGCTGATGGTTGTACTCCAGGAATACTAGGTGCAGTGGGCAGCCTGCCACGAGCATTCATGGAATAGTTCCAGCCACAGAGGAGTCCATCTCCAACTTGTATCTGGGTTTCACACAGAACTTGGACACCATTCAGTACATCGTGGTCAGCTCTATGAAGACAACAATAGCGTCCAAGAATGATGGAGCCTTTGCTGATGCCTCTGACATCCCAGATGGCTCCCATCTTGGCTCTGAGAGCCAATGTTGACAGGACTTTCAGCACACCTCATCAATCCTACAACTTGTTCTTGTACAGAACCAATGGAGCAGCAAGATCCAGTCCTGGTAGAATGGTTCCAGGTGATGCCACCTGCTGTCCTCTCTCCAGGTGCCAGTGCTTGCGAAAACCAGTTGAAGGATTGAACTGGAGCCAATCTTAATACAGAGAATCACACAATATCAGCACACACTAACAATCACAGTTTTGGTCTGTGTCTATTTATAGGATGCTCAGTTAATGCCCACCACCTGTATACAATTAATAGTTTCTCTCTTTCCTTAAATAAAAATGAGCTTATACGTACAACCAAAATTTCAAAACAAATTAAATCAAAGATCTCCATATTTTCTGCAAAGCATTACATTGTTTTACAAAAAGAAATGCAATCTGGCAGTAGATTTAACGTTAGAGATTTTCTTTTACTCCAGCATCTTCTCACACCCTTCATAGAGTGTACATTATTCTACATGAATAATTATCTACAAAACATTCAAGGGGCATACTATCTTCATATTTGACCCACAGAATCCTGTATCCACTGCCTTGACAAGAGCCAGTGTTTTAGCAACTAAAGTACCCTTCGTATTTTCTTAGCTTCCCAAGCATTTCCCATTTTCATCCATAAGAATATTATGAAACCAGCTGCCGTAGAATACCCATCAGGAAGATTAGCATGTGATGTATTAGTAAAAATGGCTAGTTTCATATTTTTTGACTCACTTTGGGAACTTAAATATGAGTTCCTCCAGATTTCATTTTTCATGTTTTAGTTGCTTTTAAAGGATTCTCTACTTTTAAAGTAGTTCATCACAGTACTCAACTCCAGTAGCTTAAATCTAGTATCCAATCACATCTGAGTGCACAACCAGTTCAAATGACAAAACAAGCTCCACATTTACTCTGTCTGTTGTTGAGAGAGAACAACATTTTTCTGTGATGTCCTGGCAAAGTTAAATTGATAGTACAATGTAGCACTGCTGCTCACAGTGCCAGGTTCAATTTCAGCCTTGGGTGACTGTGTAGCATTTGTACGTTCTTCCTGTGCCTCATTCGTTTCCTCCGAGTGTTGCAGTTTCCTCCAATAGTCCAAAGACATGCAGGTTAGCTGGATTGGCCACGCTAAAATTGCCCCTTAATGTCCAAAGATGTTGGGCGCAATTCTTCGAAATGGAGACTAAGTGTTCGTGCCGTCGTGAACGACGTCGTGAAACGGCCGCGGGGACTACCGATTCGGGCCCCCATTGGGGCCCAGCACGGCACTGGAGCGGTTCACGCCACTCCAGCCTCCCATCCCGGTGCCAAATGAGCGCAGCGCCAACCTGCGCATGTGTGGGGGACTTCTTCAGCGCGCCGACCCTGACGCAACATGGCGTGGGGTTTCAGAGGCCGGCCGCGCAACAAAGTAGGCCCAGGGGGGGAGAGGCCGGCCCGCCAATCAGTGGGCTCCAATCGCAGGCCAGACCCCATCGGAGGCCCCCCCCTGGGGATGGAGCCTCCCTCCCCCCCCACAGGCCGCCCCCCCCGACCCTTCGCGCAGAGTTCTCGCTGGCAGCGACCAGGGATGAACGGCGCCGGCGAGAATCTGCCGTTTCCGCGCGGCCGCTCGGCCCATGCGGGCCGGAGAATCGGCGGCCCAGCCGCGGACAGCAGCCCGTGACCGGTGCCACGCCAAACATGCCGGCGCAAATGGCTCCGCATCTCGGAGGATTGCACGCTGGCGTCGGGGCGGCCTGGCGCGGTTGAGGTGATTCTCCGGCCTGGCACGGGGCTGGGAGAATTGCGCCCATTATGTGGGATTATGGGGACATGGCGGGGACGTAGGCCTAGGTATGGTGCTCTCTCAGAAGGTCAGTGTAGACATGATGGTCCTAACGGCCTCCTTCTGCACTGCAGGGATGCTATGGCAATAACTTCCTATAAATAGGATTGTTGATTTAAAATTAATTCAGGCCTACTCTGCTCAATATCTAAGGCAATATAGTCAAAATCCCCAGAACATTGATACCCACATATTTATTATATTATACTATATTATGTATACATAATGAGAGGTAGTAAGAGTGGGAGAGATTCCTGGGCAACTGTAGAGGAAAGAAAATAATCATTGTTGATAGCTCTGGATTATTTCAATGGGCAAGTGCAGACTTCTTGTGGGAAATGGAGGAAGGTAGCACAGTTGACTTGATGGCTGGTCTGCATCAGATACCAACAGCGTAAGGTCAGATCCCCAATCTGGCTGAAGTGAATTCAGGATCTGTCTCATTGCCCTACCCATGGTGGAGGACAAGGCATTGTGGGTTGGATCTGCCTCTGGGTAGAGAGCTAAAGAAAAAGATAGAATATAGAAAGTTCAGAGAGAACGTGAAAAAGAAATGACAAGCAAATAGAGAGCATGAGAAGAGACTGGCAGCTAACATAAAAGGGAATTCAAATTGATTCTCTAGGCATATCAATAGTGAAATGGCAGTAAAAAGGGGGGATGGGGCCAATTAGAGACCAAAAAGGTGATTTACACATGGAGGCAGATCAAAGTTAAAGCACTAAATGAATATTTTGCATTTATTTTTACCAAGGAAGAGTGTTCAAAAATGAGAGGAAGTAGTTGGCACACTGGGTAGGCCAACAATTAATATAGGGGAGGTAACAGAAAGACGGGCCAAACTTAAGGGGCTGGATTCTCCGCTGGCGGGATGCACCGTTTTGCCGGCAGCCTGGGGGTTTCCCGACAGTGTGGGGCTGCCCCACAATGGGGAACCCCAATTGACCGGCCGGCGTAACGGAGCATCCCGCTGGAGGAGTGAAGCAGAAATGTGGCGCGGCGAGGCTGAGAATTCTGCCGAAGGTTGATAAATCACTAGGATTAGCGATGCATTTGGGGATACTGAGGGAAGTAAGTGTACAAGTTGCAAAAGCACTGGCCATTATCTTCCCTTGTCCAAAAAAGACTATTCAGTTTAACCTTTCATGTAGGTGGGAAAGCATGGAGGGGTGATAATCTGTGACAAAATTAATAGATACATGTGGATTAATTAAGGAAAACCAGCATGGATTTTTTTCAAAAGCAAATTATATTTAATTCACTTGCCTGAGTTTTCTGATAAGGGAACAGAAATATTAATGCAATTGATGTGGTGTAGATAGACTTACAAAACACATTGATAGACTGCCACATAAAAGGCTTGTCAGCAAAGTTGAAGCCCATGAAAGAAAAGGGACAGTGACAGAATAGATGTAAAACTGGCAATGGGACAGGACACAGAGTAATAGTGGACAGTTGTTTTTGGACTGGCAGAAGGGGTCGGTACTGGGGCCACTGAATTTCTTGATATATATTAATGCCCTAACTGAAACAAAATGTGTAAGTCTTGTAAACTGTGAGGAGGATAGTGATAATCTTCAAGAAGACAGGCAAGCTGGTGCAATGAGCGAATATGTGGCAGATGAAATTCAATGCAGAGAAGTCTAAAGACAAAGAGAGACAATATAAAGGATACAATTCTAAAAAGATTGCAAGATCAGAGAGATCTG
Source organism: Scyliorhinus torazame (assembly GCF_047496885.1). NCBI lineage: Eukaryota > Metazoa > Chordata > Chondrichthyes > Carcharhiniformes > Scyliorhinidae > Scyliorhinus > Scyliorhinus torazame. The sequence continues at coordinate 157,625,504 of NC_092717.1, forward strand.
GGGTACATGTACACAAATCGTTGAAGGTAGTAAGGCAGATCGACAAAGAGGTGTGGTGGTATGTATTAGGGGTATTAAGGTACCCTGTGATGCCGAGAGGCTATTGGTGGATAGACACTGGGTCCCGATTGGATCAGCCGCCTGCTGGCTCTACCCAGTAAGGCAGAGTATAAGAGCCCGGGTTCTCCCAGCAGCCGCATTCTGTAACTGTGCTGCCGGGGAACAAGTCTGCGTAATAAAGCCATCGTTCGACTCCTTCTCATCTCGTCTCGTGAGTGATTGATTGTGCCACAATTTATTACGCAAACTTTAAAGGACATGGAGCTCCGAATCATTCCGGAGTGTCTGCGAATCAGCCCGCACGCGGCAAACTCAGCGGCCACTTTTAAACATTGGTTAGCGTGTTTTCATGGATACCTCCGAACGGCCCCCGGCATACCGACAGAAGAACAGAAAATGCAGGTCCTGCATTCCAGGGTGAGCCCGGAAATCCACACTCTCATAGAGGATGCGGCCGATTTCCAGGCGGCGCTCGCTATGCTGATAGGAATCTACGTTCGGCCCGTCAACCAGGTCTACGCACGCCACCAGCTTGCGACAAGACGGCAAATCCCTAGGGAATCGCTGGATGAATTCTACAGTGCGCTGTTAATACTGGGGAGAAACTGTAACTGCCCATCGGTTTCGGCTTACGAACACACAGAACTACTGGTTCGAGATGCGTTCGTGGCAGGTATGCTCTCATCCCAAATTCGCCAGCGATTGCTGGAAAGAGTCGCACTAGGCCTCAAAGAGGCGCGGGCCCTCGCTGCCTCGTTCGATGTGGCATCGCAGAACGCCCGTGCCTACGCCCCCGAGTGCGCGGCAGCCCCTTGGGCACCGTGGACCCCCGCTGCGACCGAACCCCCGGGCCCCCCCGCCCCCCCCCCCCCCGCCCCCCCCCCGCAGGCCTGCGCTGCCAGAGCGGCAGATCACCCGGGGGGCCCCGCTGCTACTTTTGTGTGCAGGAGAAACACCCCCGAATGCGCTGCTCGGCCCGCTCGGCCCTCTGTAAAGGGTGCGTCAAAAAGGGGCACGTTTTAGCAGAGTGCCAGAGTAGCTGCAATCTCTGGGGGAGAATCCCAAACTCGACCCCCCCAGCGATCCATGTGCAGTCAACGGGCGCCGCCACCTTGGGTCCCAGATTCCATGCAGGAGGGATGGACGCCGCCATTTTGTGCTCCTCCGGCAACGTGCGACCCGTGGACACCGGCATATTGGCTGACGGCTAAGGACCCCGGGATGGACGGCCCCACGGGGCCTGAAGAAAATGCCCCGATGCAGCAACTACGATTGGCTTCTGTGACCCTCGACCAGTCGTGGCCCCGAACGCTCCAAACAGCAACAACGACAGTATTTATAAACGGGTACGAGACGCCCTGCCTGATCGACTCTGGGAGCACGGAGAGTTTTATACATCCCGATACGGTAAGATGCTGTTCCCTTCCAATCCACCTGAGTAATCAAAAAAAAATTCTGGCGGCAGGGTCCCATTCGGTAGAGATAAAAGGGTTCTGCATCGTGAACCTCACGGTGCAGGGGAGGGAGTTCAAGAACTACCGGCTTTACGTCCTTCCCCACCTCTGCGCTGCCACACTCCTCGGATTGGATTTTCAGTGTAACCTCCAGAGTTTAACGTTTAAATTCGGCGGCCCTATACCCCCACTCACTATCTGCAGCCTCGCGACCCTCAAGGTCGATCCGCCTTTCCTGTTCGCGAACCTCACCCCGGATTGCAAACCAGTCGCCACCAGGAGCAGACGGTACAGCGCCCAGGACCGATCTTTTATCCGGTGAGAAGTCCAGCGGCTGCTGAGAAAAGGCATAATCCAGGCCAGCAATAGTCCCTGGAGAGCTCAGGTGGTAGTTGTAAAGACCGGGGAGGAGCAGAAGATGGTCGTAGACTATAGTCAAACCATCAATAGGTACATGCAACTGGACTGCGTACCCTCTCCCCCGCATATCCGACATGGTCAATCGGATTGCACAGTACAAGGTTTTTTCCACGGTGGACCTTAAGTCCGCCTATCACCAGCTCCCCATCCGCCCGAGCGACCGGAAATACACTGCCTTTGAAGCAGATGGGCGGCTCTATCACTTTTTAAGGGTTCCATTCGGCGTCACTAACGGGGTCTCGATCTTCCAACGGGAGATGGACCGAATGGTTGACCGGTACGGTTTGCGGGCTACATTCCCGTACCTCGACAACGTCACCATCTGCGGCTACAACCAGCAGGACCACAACGCCAAACTCCGCAAATTCCTCCAGACCGCGAACGCCCTGAATCTCACATACAACAGGGAGAAATGCATGTTTAGCACCGACCGTCTAGCCATCCTCGGCTACGTCGTGCGAAATGGAGTTATAGGCCCCAATCCTGAAGACATGCGCTCCCTCATGGAGTTCCCCCTCCCCCACTGCTCCAAGGCCTTGAAACGCTGCCTGGGCCTTTTCTCTTATTACGCCCAGTGGGTCCCCAACTACGCGGACAAGGCCCGTCCGCTAATCCAGTCCACGTTTTTTCCCCTGTCGACAGAGGCCCGTCAGGCCTCAGCAGCATCAAAGTGGATATCGCAAAAGCCACGACGCACGCGATCGACGAGTCCCGCCCCCTCCAAGTCGAGAGCGACGTGTCCAACGTAGCTCTGGCGGCAACCTTCAACCAAGCGGGCAGACCCGTGGCCTTCTTTTCACGCACCCTCCATGCTTCAGAAATCCGCCACTCTTCAGTCGAAAAGGAGGCCCAGGCCATAGTGGAAGCTGTGCGGCATTGGAGGCATTACCTGGCCGGTAGGAGATTCACTCACTGACCAACTGTCGGTTGGTCGGTTGCCTTCATGTTCGATAATGCACAGCGGGGCAAGATCAAGAACGACATGATCTTGCGGCGGAGGATTGAACTCTCCACCTATAACAACGAGATCTTGTATCGTCCCGGAAAGCTGAATGAGCCTTCCGATGCCCTATCCCGCGGCACGTGCCAACGCACAAGTAGACCGTCTGTGAACACTCCACGAGGACCTCTGCCACCCGGGGGTCACTCTGTTCTATCACTTCGTAAAGACCCGCAACCTGCCCTACTCCATCGAGGAGGTCAGGACTGCCACCAGGAACTGCCAGATCTGCGCAGAGTGCAAGCCGCATTTCTACCGGCCAGATAAAGCGCACCTGATAAAGGCTTCCCGTCCCTTTGAACGCCTCAGTCTCGACTTCAAAGACCCCCTCCCGTCCACCGATCGCAACATGTACTTCCTGAACGTGATTGACGAATACTCCCGGTTCCCTTTCGCCATCCCCTGTCCCGACATGACCGCGGCCACGGTCATTAGAGCCCTCGGCACCATCTTTACACTGTTCGGTTTCCCCGCCTACATACATAGTGATAGGGGGTCCTCCTTCATGAGCGATGAACTGCGTCAATTCCTGCTCAGCAAGGACATCGCCTCGAGCAGGATGACCAGTTACAACGCCCGGGGGAACGGTCAGATAGAGAGGGAGAACGGAACGGTCTGGAAGACCGTCCTGCTGGCCCTACGGTCCAGAAGTCTCCCAGTTTCCCGCTGCCAGGAAGTCCTCCCGGACGGCCTCCACTCCACCCGGTCGCTGCTGTGTACAACAACGAATCAAACATCTCACGAATGCCTCCTTGTCTTCCCTAGAAAGTCCTCCTCCGGAATGTCACTTCTGACCTGGCTGGCAGCCCTGGGACCCATCCTGCTCCGAAAGCATGTGCGGACACACAAATCGGACCCGTTGGTCGAGAGGGTTCATCTCCTCCATGCGAACCCTCAATACGCCTACGTGGCGTACCCCGACGGCCGACAGGACACGGTCACACTGCGGGACCTGGCACCCGCTGGAGCTCCACCCCCCCCACCCCCATCCCAACACTAGTCACCCCCTCTGGAGCTCCACACCCCCCCAACACCAATCACCCCCTCCCTCCCACGGAGCACCCCACAGCCGCCCCATCCTGGGTGGATCGGTCCTTCCGCCGACCCCGAATAGGGGTATTGGAGCGGGAAGAGGCATTGCGACGCTCCCAGAGACGATACGGCCCGAACCAGCGCCTGCATCAGCACCGGGGCTAAGACGATTGGCGAGGACGACCAGGGCACCCATTCGACTCATCGATTTAGTGTAGTAAAGCAAGAAATGCCTCTGTAAATAATTTTTTGGGGTTGCCCAGTAAAAGCGGCATTGTAAGTAGTACTAGTAGTTGATATCGGAACATAGCCGCCGTGTTAGCGGCATCCTAGGTACCGACTCTGTAAATCCCTACCACCAAACGGCCCACTACCCCGCCGGGTTCCTTTTAACAAGGGGTGAATGTGGTGGTATGTATTAGGGGTATTAAGGTACCCTATGATGCCGAGAGGCTATTGGTGGATAGACACTGGGTCCCGATTGGATTAGCCGCCTGCTGGCTCCACCAGTAAGGCGGAGTATAAGAGCCCGCATTCTGTAACTGTGCTGCTGGGGAACAAAGCCATCGTTCGACTCCTCCTCATCTCGTCTCGTGAGTGATTGATTGTGCCACAAGAGGTTAATAAGGCATACAGGATCCTGGGGTTTATAAATAAGGGCACTGAGTACAAAAGCAAGGGCATTATGGTGGTCCTTTGCAAAACACTTGTTTGGTCTTAAATCGGGTATTGAGTCCAATACTGGGCATCACACAATAGGGAGAACATGAAGGCGTTAAAGAAGCTGCAGAAAAGATTTACAACAATGGCGATGAGGGACTTCATTTACATCAACAGATTAAATAGAAAAAAAACAGCTTCCCCAAAGAAAAGGTTGGGACACGATTTTACAGAGGTAAAGTCTTGAGGGTTCTGGACAGAGTAGATTGGCATAAACCGTTCCCATTGAAATGTTGAGAACCAGAGGGCACCAATGTAAAGTGATTGGCAAAAGAATCAAAGCTGACATGGGGAAGTGTTTTTTTACGCAGCGTGTGGTTAGGACCTGGAATACATTTCCTGAGAGTGTGATAGAGACAAATTGAATCATGGCTTTCAAAAGGGAATTGGGTAATTATCGGAGAATAAAATTGCAAGGGAAAGCGTGAGGGAGTGGGACTAGCTGAGTTACTCTTGTGGAGTCAACACAAACACTGCTAAATGGTCTTTTGCAATTTAACCATTCTGAATGAATGTTTTCTGACATGTAGATCGGGTCGTTATGTGACTACATGATGACGCGATCACGTGTGGTGTCCTGGGGGCAGAGCTTGGCTGGATTACCTGGGAGGCTGGGCAGAATTGGTGTGTTAATGAGTGGTTTGTATGTTGAATTAATAAATCTCCCGTTTGTTGAAAGTCCCTTGGCTTGTCATTGACTTAAGGGACCACACCGAACTACATGATGTCAGGGCTGGCAATACGGCGCTTGGACTTCGAAACATTGGCCCATTTGAACTCAGTGAGAACGTGGGGGACAATTGGGACAGATTCAAGCAGGAATGGATCATCTTCTGTGGTGCAACGCTGTATGAACAAACTTAAAAGATACAAGCCTGAACCTAGTAGGTCCCACAGCAGTCACCAAGTTTAGATTGTTTAGGGCACTGCACGGTGGTGCAGTGGGTTAGCCCTGCTGCCTCACGACGCCGAGGTCCCAGGTTCGATCCCGGCTCTGGGTCACTGTCTGTGTGGAGTTTCCACATTCTCCCCGTGTTTGCGTGGGTTTTGCTCCCACAACCCAAAGATGTGCAGGGTAGTTGGATTGGCCATGCTAAATTGCCCCTTAATTGGAACAAATTAATGTTTAAATTCGATTCGGAGGAACATAAAGAGGAACCCACAATTATCCTACAGTTATTTGAAAGAAAATGCTCCCTGCTTAAAAACGTGGGGCTGGATTCGCTGCACTCTCGCGCCGAAATCGTGGCCGGCGCGGGTGTGGAGAATCCATGGTCCCGCAAGAAATTCGGACCGGCGCCGGGTCACCGATTCTGCGGGCCCCGTACGCCATGCCGCCTGGAATCTACCTGGGGCCATTGCCAGAGGCCCGCTCAGCCATTCTCTGCCCCCGACTGGCCGAAGTCCCGACACCATGGAACTAAAGTGCCCCAGCCGGTCGCGATACTCGCGTGGCGGCTACAGATTCAGTCCGCGGTTGCCCTGGTCGGGGGCAGGTGGATCGGAGGACAGGGGGGGCCTTATATGCGGCCAGGGAGTGCTTGTGCATGGGTTGTGATGCAGCATCAATTACACACGAGGCAAGTTGTCGGAAACAAAGTAATGGTTTTAATACTCTAAGATGTAGCCTGCCTGCTGCTGAACCCAGACTGGAGACAGGGCTACAGATCAGTCAACTATATACAACACCCAGTGGGGCGGAGCCACGGAAGACCAGCAATATATAACACAGTGAGTAACAATGGAACAAACAGTAACAGAGAATATGTACAGCGCTGTAAGTAACAGTGGAACAACAGTGGAACTACACTAACAGTGGTTCACCACAGGTTGAAGGTCGGGTGCGCCGCTGATCGGGGGCTCTCTTTTATGGATCTAGCTCCGCGGTCCAAGTCCGCCATGGAGCACGGCGCGGCCGCTGGAGGCCGCTGCCGAGTGCATGAGCGGCCTCTGACCCAGAGGTGCGGAGGCCTGTATCTGCAGCAAAAGCTACGAGATCTACTCTAGGTCCCTGCTAGCCCCCTGCAAGGCTTGGAATTCGTGGCCCTTTGATCCAAGTTTTTCTGCCGTAAACCTCTACCGTTTTGACGTCGGGGTGGGGACATAGTCCCAATAATGGAGAATCCAGTCCGTAATTTTAGACTGCCACATATTCCATTCTACTAATCAGAAACCGTTTGAATCAAACCGGTCCCATTGGACACAACAAAGATCTGAACAGAAAAATGTGGATTTGGACCGTTTACTGACAAATTCATTGGAGATTGCTTGGTAGGGGGAATAGAAATTGATGTTCTCCAAAAACAGCTACTGAAACAGAAGGACCTGACATTACAGTCTGCTTTAGAAATGCGCATTTCAAAAAAGCAGTCCGAGAGATCGAACAGTGATTTCAGGAGGCAAACCACGTGGTTTAGGAGGGAAACAGAAGTATGTGCAGCACAGGGGGCGTCTGAATCAACTGCAGCAGCCAGCAACCTGTGTCCACAATTGACCTGAAGCCTTGCATAAAGTTTTCAGTGGGAATCGGCACAATTTTGATGGGACACTTAAGTATTTTCAGTTCAGGGGGTGCCCTGCACCAACTGCAGTGACCAGCACCCAGTGGTCAATCAGACCACAATGTTTCACCTTTGAAAATAAGTACAATCAATCTGGCAAGTGGAATCCTTTTGCCTAATGCAGCAGATCCAAATGACAGCAGTCCCTCACCTGTGCCAGCTGTACCCCTGCCAGTCGCTTTCCCAGACACAGGCATGTAACTAGGACCAGAGAGTATCATCTGAATAAAATGATCAAGGCACCACCAACGTAATCATATATTGCAGAAGTGTGGAATCGGCCACTCAAACAGGAGAAAAATTCACGACACTACAGATAATCCAGAGAATCCATACAGTACATAAGGAGGCCATTTGGCCCATTAACTCTGCACTGACCCTCCGAAAGAGCACTCTACCTAGGCCCACTCTCCCACCCTATCCCCGTAACACAGCACACTGATATAACCAGCACATTTTTGGACACTAAGAGGAGGTTAAGCATGGATAATCCACCTAACCTGCACATCTTTGGACCAAATCTCAACCAATGCCAAGTTAAAAATCAATATCGACACAAAGCAAAGTGCAATGTTCTATCCAGAAACAAACTGTGAGAAATAGACCCAGAGGCAACACTGGATCTCGACCAGCAGTCCAACCCTGTGGCTTATGGTGGACAGATAATCACCACCAAGGGTGTGGCCACACGTCGCTGTGTAAAGGTAAACATTAACTTCCACATTGTGGTACCAAATCCAAAGTCACTACTAGGATTCCGGGGCTGCATCTCATTAGGAGTCATTCAGCTTGGCCCAGAAGATCACACTGTGAACTTCAAGCCCAGAGATGAGCAGTTACAGTGACATTTTTGACTGTCAGGCAGTCGGCAAACTACCTGTTATATATCAAATGAGATTAGATGACTCGGTCACATCGACAATACCTGCGTCCAGGATACCGATTGCGATGAAGCAAAAGATCATCAATGAGCTGCATTGAATTACAGAAATGGGCGTAATTACCCCGTGGAAGAGGTCACAGAAAGGGTTTCGGCAATATAGCCGTGGTGAAAAAGGACGGTACAGTCAGGCTATTGATGCACGATCAATGACCACTAAAGCGAGGTTCTAGTCCAACTGAAGGCTTTAATAAGCTAGATGTTTCCCCCAGCAGCTCAGGTACAGAAAGAAGGCTGCTGGGGCGGCACGGGCTCTTATACCCCGCCTTGCATGGCGGAGCTACCATACAGCTTGACCAATAGGAAACGTACAATATCTGCCAATGGTGTTCCAGCATTACCAGGTACCGTAATACCTCTACACAGACTACCACATTCACCCCCTGTTAAAAAAGAGTCCGGTGGGGTGGTGACTTGATACTAAAACATGGTAACGTGGTAGAAATTATAGTTATGGAGGGACCGTAATACCTCCGTACAGCGTTTTGTAACTATTTACAGATTCATAATTACCTATACACTTTAAAATGAAGCAATCAGTCGATCGGGGGCCCTGGTCGTCCTCTGTGATCGTTGAAGCATCGGTGGTGACTCCGGTGGAGGCTCGGGCGCCTGTGACTCCGGGAGCGTGGCCTCGATCTCTGTGGCAGCTTCCGCACCCCTAGACAGCGCTGGTGGGGAAAACGGTTGACTCGGGAAGGGAGCGCCTGCGGGGTGCGTCGGTGGGTGGGGGGGGCGGCCTATACGGGGCTGGCGGAAGGACCAATCCTCCTGTAAGGTGCACTGGTGGGAGGGAGGGTGGGACTGGTGGCTGGGGTGTGCGTGGGGATCCGGCGGGCGCAGGTCTCGTAGGGAGACCATATCTTGTCGGCCGTCGGGGTACGCCACATAGGCGTACTGGGGGTTAGCGTGGAGAAGATGGACCCTCTAGACCAACGGGTCCGACTTGTGCGCCCACACGTGTTTTTGGAGCAGGATGGGTCCGGGAGCTGCCAGCCAGGTCGGGAGCAAGGTCCCAGAGGAGGACTTCCTGGGGAAGACAAGGAGACGTTCGTGAGGTGTTTGGTTGGTCGTGATACAAAGCAGTGATCGGATGGAGTGGAGGGCATCCGGGAGGACTTCCTGCCAGCAGGAGACTGGGAGATTCCTGGACCGTAGGGCCAGTAGGACGGTCTTCCAGACCGTTCCACTCTCCCTCTCTACCGTTACCCCGGGGGTTGTAACTGGTCGTCCTGCTCGAGGCGATGCTCTTGCTGAGCAGGAATTGACGCAGTTCGTCGCTCATAAAGGAGGACCCCCTATCACTATATATGTAAGCGGGGAACCCAAACAGTGCAAAGATGCTATGGAGGGCCTTGATGACGGTGGAGGCGGTCATGTCGGGGCAGGGGATGGCGAATGGGAACCGGGAGTACTCGTCAATCACGTTCAGGAAGTACGTGTTGCGGTCGGTGGAGGGGAGGGGGCCTTTGAAGTCCATGCTGAGGCGTTCAAAGGGACGGGAAGCCTTTATCAGGTGCGCTTTCTCTGGCCGGTAGAAGTGCAGTTTGCACTCCGCACAGATTTGGCAGTCCCTGGTGGCTGTCCTGACCTCCTCGATGGAGTAGGGCAAGTTGCGGGTCTTGATAAAGTGGAAAAAGCGAGTGACCTCTGGGTGGCAGAGGTCCTCGTGGAGGGCTCAGACGCGGTCCACTTGTGCGTTGGCACATGTGCCGCGGGACAGGGCATCAGGAGGCTCGTTTAGCTTCCCGGGATGATACAAGATCTCGTAGTTGTAGGTGGAGAGTTCGATCCTCCACCACAAGATCTTATCGTTTTTTTATCTTGCCCCGCTGTGCATTATCAAACATGAAAGCAACCGACCATTGGTCAGTGAGGAGAGTGAATCTCCTGCCGGCTAGGTAATGCCTCTAATGTCGCACAGCTTCTACTATGGCCTGGGCCACCTTTTCGACTGAAGAGTGGCGAATTTCGGAAGCAAGGAGGGTACGTGAGAAGAAGGCCACAGGTCTGCCCGCTTGGTTGAGGGTGGCCGCCAGGAGGCACTCGTCGATGGCGTGCATTGTGGCCTTTCCAATGTCTGCTTTGATGTGGCTGAAGGCCTGGTGGGCCTCTATCGACAGGGGAAAAACTGTGGATTGGATAAGGGGACGGGCCTTGTCCGCATAGTTGGGGACCCACTGGGCATAGTAAGAGAAAAACCCTAGGCAGCGCTCCAGGGCCTTGGAGCAGTGAGGGAGGGGGAACTCCATAAGGGGGCGCATGCGTTCAGGGTCGGGGCCTATAACTCCATTTCGCATTACGTAGCCGAGGATGGCTAGGCGGTCGGTGCTAAACACGCATTTATCCTTGTTATATGTAAGGTTAAGGATCTTTGCAGTCTGGAGGAATTTTCGGAGGTTGGTGTCGTGGTCCTGCTGGTCGTTGCTGCAGATGGTGACATTATCCAGATACGGGAATGTTGCCCATAAACCGTACCGGTCAACCATTTGGTCCATCTCGCGCTGGAAGACCGAGACCCCGTTAGTGACACCGAAGGGCACCCTTAAGAAGTGATAGAGCCACCCATCTGCCTTGAAGGCAGTGTATTTGCGGTCACTAGTGTGGATGGGGAGCTGGTGGTAGGCGGACTTAAGATCCACCGTGGAGAAGACCTTGTAATGCGCGAACCTGTTTACGAGGTCGGATATGAGGGGTAGAGGGTACGCCTCCAGCTGCGTAAACCTTTTGATGGTCTGACTGTAGTCGATTACCATCCTATGCTTCTCCCCGGTCTTCACCACCACTACTTGAGCTCTCCAGGGCCTGTTGCTCGCTTCAATGACTTCTTCCCTCAGTAGCCTTTGGACCTCTGACCTGATAAAGATACGATCCTGGGCACTGTACAGTCTGCTCCTGGTGGCGACGGGTTTGCAACCCGTGGTGAGGTTCGCAAACAGGGAAGGCAGATCGACCTTGGGGGCCGCGAAGCCACAGAGAGGGAGGGGGGGTATAGGGCCGCCGAATTTGAAAGTTAGACTTTGGAGATTACACTGGAAGTCTAAACCTAGGTGTGTAGCTGCGCAGAGATGGGGAAGGACATAGAGCCGGTAATTTTTAAACTCTGTTCCCTGGACTGTGAGGTTTGCTACACAAAACCCCTTTATCTCTACTGAGTGGGAACCGGAGGCCAGGGAGATGTCTTGATTAACGGGGTGGACGAGGAGAGAACAGCACCTTACCGCGTCGGGGTGTATGAAGCTCTCCGTGCTCCCAGAGCCGATTAAGCAGGACGTCTCATGCCCGTTGATTAGTACTGTTGTTGTAGCAGTTGAGAGTGTTCGAGGCCGGGACTGGTCCAGGGTCACCGAGGCTAATCGCAGCAGTTGAGTGTTCTCTTCAGGCGGTGTGCGGTCAGCTGAGCTGGGGTCCTGGGAGTCCATCCAAGATGGCGGCTCCCGTTGGTCGCACATGGCTGGGGGTGCGCAAAATGGCGGCGCCCATCCATCGAACATGGCGTCCACGGGACAAGATGGTGGCGCCCGGGGGCCGCACGTGGCCCTGGAGGAGGAAGATGGCGGCGCCCGTTGGCCGCACGGGGACCGTGGAGAGGTTTGTGGTGGCGGTCCGCATTCGTCGCCGGAGACCGCGGCGACCGCACGGGCCTGGAATACCACCACGAAGTGGCCCTTTTTACCGTATCCCTTGCAGGTGGATGCGCGGGCCGGGCAGCGCTGCCGGGGGTGTTTGGCCTGCCCGCAAAAGTAGCAGCGGGGCCCCCCGGGGTTGCCAGACCGCCTTGCAGCACAAGCTTGTGGGGGGATGGGGGATGTCTCGGGGTCGGCTGCGGAGGGGTTCTACGCTGCCCAGGGGGCTGCCGCGCGGTCGGGAACGTAAGCGCGGGCGTTTCGGGAGGCCACATCCAGGCAGCCTGCAAGGGCCCGTGCCTCCTTGAGGCCTAGAGTGTCTTTTTCCAGCAATCGCTGGCGGATTTCAGAGGACAGCATACCTGCCACGAAAGCGTCCCGGATCAAGAGTTCTGTGTGGTCGCTCGACGAAACTTGCGGGCAGCTGCAGTTTCTCCCCAACACCAGGAGCGCATGGTAGAATTCTTCCAGCGATTCCCCAGGGATTTGTCGCCTCGTTACTAGCAGATGTCGGGCATAGACCTGGTTTACCGGGCGAATATAATGTCCTTTTAGCAGCTCCATTGCCACATCGAAGTCATCCGCGTCCTCGATGAGGGAGTAAATTTCCAGGCTCACCCTCGAGTGCAGGATGTGCAATTTCTTTTCTCCCGTGGGTGTGTTTTCGGCCGTTCCGAGATATCCTTTAAAACACGCCAGCCAGTGCTTGAAGGTTGCCGCTGAGTTCGCCGCGGGAATCGCGCTGCGCCGGTCGGCGGGCCCCCCCCCCCAGCGATTCTCCAGCCCACGATGTGCCAAAGTCCCGCTGGTTTTATCCTGGTCCCACCGGCGAGAATTGAACCAGGTCCCTTACCGCCGGGACCTAGGGGCCCACCGATCCGTGGGGGCACTCTTTTCCTACGCGCGGCCATCAGCCTCCACCACGCCCCCCCCCCCCCCCCACTCATGCGCAGGGATGACATCAGCAGCCGCCAAAGGCCTTCCACGCCAGCCGGCGGGGCGCCAACCACTCCGGGGCAGGCCTGGCCCCTAAAGGTGCAGAGGAATCCGCACCTTTGGGGTGGCCCGCGCGGAGTGGTTCACGCCACTCCGTCCCGCCGGGACCCCCGCCCGCCGGGTAGGGGAGAATTCCACTCCTGAATTTGAAGCTCACTCCTAGCAAGAGTGAAATCATTGGACCACTTTATCAGCTCCTACATCAGGATTTTGAATGGTGTCGGCAAGAACACCACACAGTGCCATTCAACAGACTCAAACTACATTGGTGGATTGGCCAATGTCCAAGCTCCTGTCCTAAACATGGGCTTGGTGCAGCATACATACAAAATGATAGGCTAATAGCTTTTGCCTGGAGGGCACTCACCGACACAGAAACCCGTCAAATCGAAGAAAGAGCCCTTTGCCCTGGTTTTTGCATGTCAAAAATTCACAACTTTATCGATGGTCATCCGGCAACTGTGGGAGCTGATCATTCAATCATCCTGAAGAAGCATCTGCATGGCTACAATAAATGATGTTAAACTACAATGCTATAACATCAGTGTGGTGAACAAGCGTGGCAAGGAACTCTCCCAGCCGATGCCCTCTTCAAAGCCTTCCTACCCACCACAGAACAGGTTGATCTCGAGACAGGCATCGACATCATGGAGATACTGGGACTTTCCTCCCGCCCCATCCAGGAGTTGAAGCAGGCTGTCGCAAGATGTCACATCCACTCGACTGCATGATGTCATCATGCAACGCTGGCCAGAATCTTCTAGGGAGCTTCCTCATGACTTCTGTGTGTTCTTTACTTTTAGAGAGGAACTAACCATTCAAGATGGTCTAATACTGCGATTTGTCATTCTGCACGCTCTCTAATGGTACTATACTCACAAGTCTATCAAGGGCATCCTGGTTTAGATACAACAAGGCCAGAGCCAAAACAATGCTGTATTGGCCCTCTAAGCAAGTTGACATTGAGAGTGAGGTCTCCAGTTGCTCCCTCTGCAATGAGCTTATACCACACCAGACAAAAGAGGCCCTACACATTTATGAGGTCCCAGATCGACCATGGGCATTCATGGCAGAATACATTTTTGAATGGAATGAAAAGCAATACCTGGTATTGGTGGATTTGTGCTCTGGATGGTTCTAACTATTTTCCAAGTACAACCAGCCAGTTCGATAATTGTGAAACTGAAGAGACACTTTGCCACGCATGGCACACCACAAATGACCAACAATGTCCACCAGTTTGTCTCTGCCAAATGCCGTAGTCTTGCTTCCACTTGAGATTTTCATCATGTAACAAGCAGCCTTTTGTATCCACAGTCCAATGAGCTCGCTGGGTGGGCTGTGCGCTCCGCCAGGCATCTACTGGAAAAATTACCACAGGACAACACTGATTTCTATGCTGCACTTCTAATGCTGCATAATCTTCCCTGACAGGACCTGCCTTGTCAGCTCCATGGCTCTTCCCTCGATGAACCAGGACCATGATACCAACCACCAAGGTCATGTTGCAGTCAGAATTTATAACCAATGGGCATGAATCACTGCCACAATGCAGATTAAACAATGAGGCGCACTATGACAAACATGCCTGTGCTCAATCGGGCCAAATAGCCCATATGCAGACGAGGCTACGATCAGTTGGCAGTGGTTAATGACAAGATCCTGCATCCCATCTACGTGGTGAGATGTAATTGCCATTATCTGTTGCCAGTAGCCGAGTCACCACCGGCAGCTGATTACTCGATTACAACCACTTTTCCTGAACCTCAGACCCCAAACATCTCCCAGATGTCATTGGAGTCCTGCCTGGCAAGTTCAAGGCCTTCACACTGCATGACCGATTGCCTTGCATGCTCACCACTGTGCACACTGCCGATAGGGCATTCCCACCTACACCTGATGGTGTCTAGACGTGTTCCCGACCCTTGAGCAGACCCAACGCACGGTATCAGGACTTTGTCACATCTTAAACTGACTGAACTGACCGGAGTTAAGCTGTCCATTTTACTTTTGCCATTTCCCCTAATTAACCTGAAAGAAGGATGCGGAGTGCACACAATGGACACACAACAGGCCATGCACTAGCTGTAAGAGCCAATTGGAGTTGAACTTTAGGGGCTGGTTTAGCATAGTGGACTAAACAGCTGGCTTGTAATGCAGAACAAGACCAGCAGCGTGGGTTCAATTCCCGTACCGGCCTCCCCGAACAGGCGCTGGAATGTGGCGACTAGGGGCTTTTCACAGTGACTTCATTGAAGCCTACTTGTGACAATAAGCGATTACTATTATTATTATTGTTCAAGTGCACATAATGGACACAAAACATATGCACCAACTACAAGAGCCAAATTGGTGTTTCATTGTTTTTACACACTTTTGCACTTCTGTAAATTCATTGTTCTGTTTGCACATAGTTAGTTGTAGATAGTTATTTGTGTACGCTGTTACATCTCATACCACCGGCTGCCCAAACTAAATTAAGAGGATGTAGACCGGGTCATCACATAACTATGTGATGACGTGATCATCTGCAGCACATCAGGGGTGGAGCTTGGCAGGATTACCTGGGACCTTGGCCAGAATAGGTGTGTTAATGAGAGTCATGGGCGGGATTCTCCACCCCCCCGCCGCGGCGGAAAATCCCCGGGGGGGGGGGCAGCACGAATCCCGCCCCGCCGCCGGCTGGCATATTCTCCGACACTGTTTTTCGGGCAAGGGCGGGGTTCACGCCACGTAACGGCCGCCCCCGGCAATTCCCACATAGGCCGAGCGGCCGTCCATTTCTGGCCAGTCCTGCCGGCATGGGTTACACATGGTCCCACATGCCGGGACCTGGCAGGTACGTCGGCTGGGATGGTCCTCGGGGCAGCGTGGGGGGATCCGACCCCCAGGGGGGCCCCCACGGTGGCCTGGCCCGTGATAGGGGCCCACCGATCTATGAGCGGGCCTTAGCCGTGGGGGCACTCCTTCCTTCCGCGCCGGCCCCTGTAGGGCTCCACCATGGCCGGCGCGGAGTAGCGCATGCATCAAGACACACCGGCGGTTCCGCACATGCGCGAGATCACGCCGGCCCTTTGACGCATGTGCGAACTTGCGCAGTCCCTTCAGCGCCAGCTGGAGCGGCGCCAACTCCTCCGCCGTCCAGCTAGCCCCCGAGACAGGTGAGAATTCCTCACGTTGACGCCGGAGTGGTTGGCACCGGGTTTCCCGCCGGCGTGGTTTTAGTACCCGGAAAGGAGAATCCCGGCCCATATGTTTAGTTAATAAATCTCCCATTTGTTGAAAGTTCCGTGAGTTTTTGATTTAACGGACCACACACGGATGTGAGAGTGTAAAGGTCATTCCTGTTTATTCCCTTATTTCCTCTTTCTTTTATTTTGCCGTTATTATTTTCGATCCATAGATGATTAATGGGCATGTATCTTTAAGTCAAGAAGCACAGAGAAGAAAGAAGTCAGAAGTTACAGGAGAGAACACTCTGCTATTCTCTGCTAGTTTGAACGGGAGCTTCAAATTGAGAGAGTTGGGGTGGGGCTCGGTTTGATTGATTGGCTGGTGGCCAATTAATTGGCCAAAAGTCTGTACTATGCCCCATAACAGGTGGTGATTGGGTCCTATCCCAGTGGGATGGTTTTCAGAGACCTGAGGGAGCAGTTGAGTCCTAGACACAGAAACACAAGGATCTGTTTTCTCTCCCTCTCCAGAAAGGCTGTGAGTGCTGTATTCCTGAAGTTGCAGAGAACCTGAATGAATGAATATAGAGGAGAACCATTACAGGCTGCAAACAAAGACCAGCAACCTGCTCTCTCTCTTTCTCTCTCCAGAAAGTCTCTTGAGTGCTGTATTTGTAAACTACAGAGGCCTGAATGAATCTACAGTAAAGCTTGGACTGAGAGTTTAAAGAGCAATAAGGTGCTGGAGACAACTATCTGAAACAAAGACTCTTTTTCCCTTTTACTTATGTTGTTTTTTACCCCATTCCTCCCCTCTGTGTTTGTCTGTTTTGTGTGTGTATGAGTGTGTTTGTGTCGAGGGTGGAGGGAAAGTTGAAGCAGGGAATTAGGAATTGGATAATAGTTAATGAGTTGTATTTGCTGCATATTTCATTGTAGTTATTGTTATAAGGGTAGCGTCCTATGCCAACCATCTTTAGCTGCTTCATCAATGACCTTCCCTCCATCTTGAGGTCAGAAGTGAGGATGTTCGCTGATGGGTGCACAATGTTCTGTACAATTCGTAACTGGTCAGATAGTAAAGCAGCCAATGTTCAATTCCAGCAAGACCTGGACAATATACAGGCTGAGGCTGATCAGTGGCAAGTAACAGTCTCTCCGCACAACTATCATCTCAACAAGAGAGAATCTAACCATCTCAACTTAGCATTCAACAGCATTATCATAGCTGAACCCCCCCACCGTCTACATCTCAAGGTTCGCATTGACCAGAAACTGAACTGGACTAACCATCTACATACTGTGGCTATCAAAGCAGGTCAGACACTCGGAATTCTGTAGCTAGTAGTTCATCTCCTGACTCCCCAAAGGCTGTCTACCAAGTTGCACTGCAGCATCTCACTGAGTCTCCTTCGTCAGCACCTTCCAAACCCACAACTTTAACCATCTCAGGGGACAAGGGAAGCAGATGCATGGGAGAACCACAGCATGCAAGTTCTCCTTCAAGAAACACATCCTGACATGGAACTATCTCGCAGTTCCTTCACTGTCACTGGGTTGAAATCTGGAACTCCCTTCCTAACAGCACTGTGGGTGTACCCAGACCAGATGAACTGCAGCTCACCACTACCTTCCTGAGGGAAATTAGGGATGGGCAAAAAATTCTGCCCTTTCCAAAGCCACTCATATGATGTGAAAGAATGTTTATAAAAATCTTTGCTGACTACTGTTTCACTAGGTCCTGAACCTTCAAAAGATCTATGCACATAAGCTTCCAGGTCTCCCTGTCTCTACATACTCTGGGGAACTGTGCCATTAAATATATATTGCCTCGCCTCATCCCTTTTGGCAAAATGCATCACCTCACACTTCTCTGTAAATTCCATCTGCCAGTTGCCTCCACATTCTCCTCATCTGTGTCCTGAAGTGGTTGGTGAGTACCATCCTCACTGTCATCAACACCTCCAAATTTGATATAATCTGCAAAATTTGGAACGATACTCTGTATCCCAATATCCAAAAAAGCAATGGTCCAAGCACTGAACCTCAGGGAACACCGCGTTCTACCATTCTTCAGTCTGAAAAAACAAACATTTACCACGACTCACTGTTTTCTGTTCTTAAGTCAATGTTTTAGCTAAACTGACCCTCCTCCTCCAATTCCTTGAGCCTCAATTTTCTTAACAAGCCTTTTCATTTATTTATTTATGTCTTTCTTTTTTTATATACATTTAGAGCACCCAATTCATTTTTTCCAATTAAGGGGCAATTTGGCATGGCCAATCCACCTACCCTGCACATCTTTGTGGGGGCGAAACCCACACAAACACGGGGAAAATGTGCAAACTCCACACGGACAGTGACTCAGGGCTGGGATCGAACCTGGAACCTCGGCGCCGTGAGGCTGCAGTGCTAACCACAGCGCCGCCGTGCTGCCCGTAAATCAGCCTTTTAGTCATAACTTCTCACACTATTTAAAATCCAGATAGACAACATCCATTGCATTTCCTTCACCAACTTCTGTTAATGTTCAGCTAGATTAATCAAGCGCTATCTGCCTTTTACAAATCCATGCCTGCTCCCTTTAATTAATTCAAATCTTTCCAAGTGCCTGTTGACTTTCTTTCTGATTATTGTTTCTAAAACTTTATCCAATGTTTTAAAGCATTAAACAAATCCTACAAATGGCATTTAAAGAACTGATAAATACAGTGTAGGTCTCAGTGAGTGTATTGCTATAGTCACAACATTTCAAAATAACATACAAAATAGCTTATTCCATTTTTTAACTATATCTTAAAGCAGAGGTGATCAATGTCGAAACGCGTTTCCCTGTGTCTATGTGGGTTTTCCGGGTACTCTGGTTTCCTCCCAAAGTCTGAAGATGTGCAGCTTCGGTGGACTGGTCATGCTAATTTGCCCCTTAGTGTCCAGGGATGTACAGGTTAGATGGTGTTACAGGCCTAGGTAGGATGCTCCTTCAGAGGGTACGTGCAGACTCGATGGACCGAATGGCCTCCTTCTGCAAAGAACAAAGAACAAAGAAAAGAACAGCACAGGAACAGGACCTTCGGCCCTCCAAGCCTGCGCCGACCATGCTGCCTGTCTAAACTAAAATCTTCTGCACTTCCGGAGTCCGTATTCCTCTATTCCCATCCTATTCATGTAGTTGTCAAGGTGCCTCTTAAACGTCACTTTCGTCTCTGCTTCCACCACCTCCTCCGGCAGCGAGTTCCAGGCACCCACTACCCTCCATGTAAAAAACTTGCCTCGTACATCTCCTCTAAATCTTGCCCCTTGCACCTTAAACCTATGCCCCCTAGTAATTGACCCCTCTACCCTGGGAAAAAGTCTCTGACTATCCACTCTGTCTATGCTCCTCATAATTTTGTAGACCTCTATCAGGTCGCCCTTCAACCTCCTTCATTCCAGTGAGAACAAATCAAGTTTATTCAACCTTTCTTCATAGCTAATGCCCTCCATACCAGGCAACATCCTGGTAACTCCCTTCTGCAACCTCTCTAAAACCTCCACATCCTTCTGGTAGTGTGGAGACCAGAATTGAACACTATACTCCAAGTGTGGCCTAACTAAGGTTCTATACAGTTGCAACATGACTTGCCAATTTTTATACTCAACGCCCTGGCCAATGATGGCAAGCATGCCGTATGCCTTCTAGACTACCTTCTCCACCTGTGTTGCCCCTTTCAATGACCTGTGGACCTGTCCACCAAGATCTCTCTGTCTGTCAATACTCTTGAGGGTTCTACCATTCGCTGTATATTCTCTACTGTAGTAGACCTTCCAAAATGCATTACCTCACATTTGTCCAGATTAAACTCCATCTGCCATCTCGCCACCCAAGTCTCCAAACAATCTAAATCCTGCTGTATCCTCAGACAGTCCTCATCACTATCCGTAATTCCACCAACCTTTGTGTCGTCTGCAAACTTACTAATCAGACCAGTTACATTTTCCTCCAAATCATTTATATATACTATGAACAGCAAAGGTCCCAGCACTGATCCCTGCGGAACACCACTCGTCACATTCCTGCACTGGTGGAATTCTATGGTTCTATGGGAACACAATTGTACACATGCCTCCGACTGAAATATGACGCAACGTAGAATCCCTTCAGTGCAGAAAGGAGCCATTTTACACATCGAGTCTGCATTAACGTTGTGAAAGAGCACCCTATCTAGGCCCATTCCCCCATTCTATCTCCGTAACCCCACCTAACCTTTAGACACTAACGGGCAATTTAGCGTGGCCAATCCTCCTAACCTGCACATCTTTAGACTGTGGGAGGAAACTGCAGCACCTGAAGGAAACCCAAGCAAACACAGGGAGAACGTGCAAACTCCACACAGAAAATGACCCAAGGAAGGAATCAAACCCGAGTCCCAGGTGCTGTGAGGCAGCAGTGCTAACCACTGTCATGGGGTGGGTTAATATTAGAAGATCATGCTCCTATTGATTGGGGTGGTTGATGGGGGTGAGGGGGAAGCAAAACATTTAGCAGATAGGCCAAGGCATTTGTTCATGGCCCTTTCACTTTTGGGGTCATTAAACTGAAAAACTGAAGGATCATGAATTGGGGGGCACTGAACCATATTCTCTGACCTGTCCTTGCCAAATGAAGTTCCATGTCAGGAGTTCGAACTCTTAACATTTACCTCATCTTTTCCAAAATGTTATATTTCATAAATAGAACTGAAGTTATAGAGGGGATTTTCTTCCATTGTGTCATTCATTTCCAAGCAGTTCCAGGGCAGATAAAGGAAAATGGAGCAGGAAAATCTCCTATTGAATTCTTGGCTCTGCTCATTTCCTTCCTGCCCTGTTGTGGGAAGAACACAATGATCCCATTTTCTCATCCTTCCATCTTTCAGTTCAGAGATGTACAGGACTTGGAAATCTATCACATTTCCGTCAGTTGCAATAGCTTTTCCAAATCAACAAAGAACCATCATTCATGACAACCATACCTGTGAATGATCTCCTCTGGATCTGCATGAATCAGAGAATGGTTAAAGCTGCTGGAACATTTGCTTATTCACCGCACAATGCTAACACCTTCGAACAATCTTAATTATACCTAAGGCTTTTCACAGTAACTTCATTTGAAGCCGACAATAAGCGATTTTCATTTCATTTTCTTAAAGTTTTGCAGACTTATATTCTGACTCTACCTGTTTCGCATATATGAGTTCTCATTTTCAAAATCTCTGTTACAGATTTTATTAACAATGAAATTACTAATCCTCGATGGTTCAGACCTCTTAAAAAGTCTTAAGCTTTAAACATTGATTCGAACCATCAAAATTTACAAAAGATTATTCTAAATCTAAAAATTAACTATCTGCTGTTGCAATTATGAGGTTTATAAACTTATTAATTTTGGAACTGTAGCTTTAAATTTAGGACAAATGAAGGGGGTCATGTGACCTGTTCTGAAGACTGCCTGACAGTAAATCTGGGTTGTTTGATTGATAGAGAGAAAAAAAAGGCTGAGATTGTTTTACTATGAGGAACGTACAAGATATTTGCACTTGGGGACAACTGCAACAGTCTCCAAGTTCCTAATGAGTATACCCTGAGTCTCCCAAAGTCCCAGAAAGGCGTTGAAGGTGCCAGATTGTAAAAAATTGTGCTATTAACTGTCCATTTACTTATAAGATAAAAAAAAGTTTAGGTCAAGGAAATCTAATCAACATTTCTACCTGGATTCAAAGTTAACGTGCTTCATGCTGACGTTGGAAAAGGGGCAGAGGAAGACATTTTTGAGATCAGGGGCGTCATTCTCCGACCCCCCGCCGGGTCGGAGAATGGCCGTTGGCCGCCGTGAATCCCGCCCCCGCCGAAGTCTCCGCTCCCGGAGATTGGGCGGGGGCGGGAATCCAGCCGCGCCGGTTGGCGGGACCCCCCGCTGGATTCTCCGGCCCGGATGGGCCGAAGTCCCGCCCAGGAATTGCCTGTCCCGCCGACGTAAATCAAACCTGGTATTTACCGGCGGGACCAGGCAGCGTGGGCGGGCTCCGGGGTCCTGGGGGGAGGCGCGGGGCGATCTGACCCCGGGGGGTGCCCCCACGGTGGCCTGGCCCGCGATCGGGGCCCACCGATCCGCGGGCGGGCCTGTGCCGTGGGGGCACTCTTTCCCTTCCGCCTCCGCCACGGTCTCCACCATGGCGGAGGCGGAAGAGACTCTCCCCACTGCGCATGCGCGGGAAACTTTCAGCGGCCGCTGACGCTCCCGCGCATGCGCGGGGAAACTGACAGCGGGCGCTGACGCTCCCGCGCATGCGCCGCATTTCCGCGCCAGCTGGCGGGGCAACAAACGCCATTTCCGCCAGCTGGCGGGGCGGAAATCCCTCCGGCGTCGGCCTAGCCCCTCAATGTTGGGGCTAGGCCGCCAAAGATGCGGAGACTTCCGCACCTTTTTGCCGGCGCGATGCCCGTCTGATTTGCGCCGGCTTTGGCGCCAGTCGGCGGGCATCCCGCCGTTGGGGGAGAATTTCGCCCCAGGTTACCGGCCACCCTACAAATCAATGAACATCACAGACAGATAGCAGTTCTATGTGGTTGACAGAGAGAGGAGGCTGCTTGGCTTTGGAAGCTACTACATCTGGATGTAGGAGGGAGACAGTTTCTAGTCAAAGAGATACATCCTTTAGTCAACAAAGGATTCCAAGAAATTTACCCTGACATGGCCGGGGTAAAAACAATCATCAGAACAAGTTTTACTACTGTTGCTGGATTTAAGAAACTCTCTGAAAATGGAGGAAAGCACCTGGTGATGGTCACTCGAAGTTACCACTAAGTGAAATAGGGACCCATTAGAAGTGGGATCAACTGTGGTCTGTTTACTAAAAGGGCTGTAATTCTGTGGAGAGGACGATGGATTTTAAGTAGAAACGTGGAAGACTACACTCTGCATTTTAAAGTGTAAGTTGTTTAGTCATTTGTTACAGTAAAAAGTTTTGAAATATGAAATCTTGCCATATTATTTTGGGCAACAAGTGGAAGCTCAAGTTTCCTTTTTTAAAGTCATGGGTCTCTGAGGAGTTTGTAACACAACTAATGTGCAAATATTACCTGTACTTTCTTTTTGCGCTTGCTCAAGTGAAAATACCATTACTAAAAACAAAAGATACCCTCTGTTCTAATGATTAAATTTAGTAAAACAGAAATAAACAGTGAGAAAGTACCAAGCATTCTGTAGCCTTCCCAAGATGTCCAGACCAGCTGCACAAGCAGCTTCAAAACAATGAATGCTCAGATTAAAGTCCTTGCTTTGCACTGATCTTCTTTGTAGATCCATTCATTCAGAGTCTCAGTAGTTTAGAAAATGCAGTACTCCAGATAGCAGGTTTTTTGGAGAGACACATGATTGCTATTCAAATTTTGCTTTCAGTTCGAGGTTCGCATTCAGGCCTCGATCTTTCTGGAGAGAGTTGGTTGGTTCTGGACTCTACTTGCTCAGCTTGTAATGGTTATCCTGTACAGAGATTCATCCAGACTCTTTGCCAGTTTAGAAACACAGCCTTTCTGGAGAAAAACAGAGAGGAGAGAATAACAGACCTTCCTCGGGGCTGCCAGGAGTCATACTGAGAACCAAAATGAAACCTCGGCACTCTGAAAGCATCCCAGTGGAATGGAATTTAATCACCACCGGTTACCAGCAGAGCACAGTTTTTGGGCCAGTCAATTGGCCACCAGCCAATCAATCAAAGCGAGTCCCAACCCCTGATGCTGGCCAGTCCACAATCTCCAATTTAAACCAGCACAGCCTCTTGATTCTTCTGTTTGAATTAAAGGAACAGACTGCTTACAGGCTATTTGCCTTAAAGTGAGATGTCCATTAATCATCCATGGATCAAAATGTAACGGCAAAAAATAAAAGAAAGGGGGAATAAGGGAACTAACGGGAAGGTCCCTTACAATGTCTTTGAACAAGAATAGCTCAGTAGCACCACTACTGATTAAGGTTACTGAATCTGAAGGATCTATCTGTGAGATTGGGCCTGTGGCAGGTGGTGAGTAAACCAACAAGAAGAAGAATTCCGCTTGACCTCGTCCTCACCAAGCTACTTGGTATTTGTAGGAATAACCACCGCACAGTCCCTGTGGAGACAACGTCCTGCCTTTATACTGAGCACACTCTCCATCGTGTTGTGGAGCATTGGTAGCTGCAGAATTATATTCCACAACAATCTGTGAACGTAATGGTCTGGCATATCCCTCACTCTACCATTACCATCAAGCCAAGGCACTATGGTTCGATGAGGGGTATAGGAATGTATTCCAGCGGCAGCATCAGGCAGACCTAAAAATGGGATGCCAACTCGGTGAAGTAACAGAAATCTGTTGAGGCTCCTTTCACATTAACTTCCAAATAGCCACCCAAAAGGACAAGGGCAGCAGACACATGGGAACAGCACCATCTGCAAATTCCCCTGTAAGTTACACACCATTCTGACCTTTATCAGTTTCTTCACTGTCGCCTGGTCAAAATCCTGGGATTCTCTCCCTAAAATCACTGTGGGAGTATCCACACCACATGGACTGAGCGATTCAACAAGGCAGCTCACCATCACTTTCTCAAGGACAATCAGGAATAGGCAATAAATTCTGGCCTTTCTGGCGACTCTCACATCTCATGAATTATAGAATGACAGGAATTTACAGCACAGAAGGAAACCATTTGGCCAATCTGTCCAGTGCCACCTAAGAAGTAATCATCCAGCCTAATCCCACACACCAGCTCTTGATCTGTAGTTTTGTTGGCTACGACACTTCCAAGTACTTTTTAAATGTTCTAAGAGTTTCTGCCTCTATCACCCTTTTAGGCAGTAAGCTCTAGAAAGCTCCTGCTGTCTGGGTGAAAAACATCTCATCTAAATCTAACTCATGCCCTAAATGTATGCCTCCTCATTACAGATGCACAAACAAGGGGACTAGGGTCTTCCTATCCACTCTATATTGACCTCTCATAATCTTACACACTTTAATTAGGTCACCTCTCAACCTCCTCGGTTCCAAAGAAAACAATCCATGTCAGTCCAATCTTTGTTCATAACCAATATTGTCCATTTCAGACAACATCCTCGTAAATCTTCTCTGTAGCCTCTCCAGTGTAATCACATCTTTCCTCTAGTGCAGTGACCAGAAATGTATGCACTACTCCAGTTGTGGTCAAATTAGTATTTCATACAGTTCCAGCATAACTTTTCAGTTCTTATATTCCCTGTCAGCTTGATCACCTTATCTAACCTTTCCAGCAGCCTTCAGAGATCCGGCGTATTTTGCCGCATGCGCGGGAGGTTCTCTTCTCCACGCCGGCCATGGTGGAGCCCTACAGGGGCCGGTGCGGAAGGAAGAAGTGCCCCCATGGAACAGGCCCGCCCGCAGATCGGTGAGACCGGATCGCGGGCCAGGCCACCTGGGTTCGACTCACCCCGCCCCCCCCCCCCCTACCCCCCTCCCCCACCCCCGAGGACCGCCCCCGCCGACTTACCTGCCAGGCCCCGCCGTGAGGGACCATACATAACCCATGCTGGCGGGACTGGCCAAAAACGGATGGCCGCTCGGCACATCGGGGCCCGGAGAATAGCCAGGTGGGGGCCGCTGCCAACGGCCCCCGACCGGCGTGGCATGAATCCCGCACCCACCCCAAAACAGCGCCGGAGAATACGGCAGCCGGCGTCGGGGTGGCAGGGCAGGATTCGCGCCACCCCCCGGGGATTCTCTGACCCGGCGGGGGGTCGGAGAATCCCGCCTGTGATCTTTGGGGAGTGTTGTGATGAAATCCTGAGTTTGGACGTGAGTTGGCAATGAGTTTCCCTCATTGGAGGGAAGAGGATTTGGTGACCTGTCCCCACAATATATATCGGGGCTGCCGATATATATCCTGGGAGTGCAGGATAATAAGGAGACGAAGCACACGATGCACAGAAGGGTCCCTCTGTGTGAAACCCTCGATCAGCACAAAACCAGAACCGTCCGTGCTCCTTGACATTGACAGAAGAAAATGCACTCAGCATCTCAGTACACATACTCATAAGCAGTCTGTATGCTGTCCATTGAAGCCCTCAGCTGAGGGCCCTGTGGCAGAAATAATGGTGACTGTACATCCCAAAGAGCTGCCTTACAAGCTATCCAGCACCTCCTGCCCCTACCCCAGTCTGGATGAAGCCCACCTGTGCTGAGTACTCACTGATGCACGATCAATTGCACAAAGACTAAAGTTGGGTACAACTGTGGTTTATAACAGTCAGATGTGTGGCTTCCTGCTGCAGCTGGCGAAATGGCAGGGCACTGGAGGTCATGCATATTTATACAGTTCTCCGTGAGCGGAGCCAGCCGGCAGGAGCTACCGGCAATCCTGTAGTGCAGGTCCTACCTTACATCTCATATTACAGTGGTTGACCACATTCACCCCCTGTTAAAAATGAGTCCAGCGGGGGTGGCGTGAAACTATATACAATTATGCAATTATGCAAATATACAATTGTGCAATTATGTACAGTGGTAGGGAAAGAAAAGCCCATGTTGATGGTCCGGAGTCCGTCAACGGTTCAGCCGGTCTGGTGCTTTGGTGCTTCGTTGGGAGCGGCGTAACGGTGACGGTGAAGTCGGTGCTGCCGGTGGCACCGATGGCGGTGGTGGCGGTGCTGATGATGGCCAGTCATCGGGTAACTCCGGGCGCCTGCTGAAGTCCTCTTCGTCCTCTTGTGCGGAAAAGGGGAGGGGGGGATGATTTGGTGGGGTCATTATTGGCGGCGCGGTGGGAGGTGGGGGGGCGCAATGGTGGGGGGGGGGCGGTGTTGGGGTGGAACATGACGGTACCAGGTCAGTGAGTGAGACAGTATCTTGGCGGCCGTCAGGGAACTCAACGTAGGCATATTGAGGGTTGGCGTGGAGCAGATGAACCCTGTCCACCAAGGGGTCTGCCTTGTGGAGTCGGACGTGCCTACGGAGCGACACCCTGTGGACTTCCTGGGGAAGGTAAAAACACGTTCATGGGGTGTGTTATTAGTGGCGGTGCACAATAGTGACCAGATGGAGTGCAGTGCGTCAGGGAGGACCTCCTGCCAGCGAGAGGCTGGGAGGTTCCTGGACCGTCCCGTTCTACTTGCCCGTTTCCCCGGCGGTTGCAGCTAGTCGTCCTGCTGGAGGCTATACCCCTGCTGAGCAGGAACTGACGCAGCTCATCGCTCATGAATGAGGATCCCCTGTCACTGTGGATGTAGGCGGGGAAACCGAACAGAGCTCTCGTGCCGAGAGCCTTGATGGCGGAGGCAGTCGTCATATCGGGGCATGGGATGGCGAAGAGGAATCTGGAGTACTCATCGACCACACTGAGAATGTACATGTTACGGTCAGTGGAGGGGAGGGGCCCTTTGAAATCAACGCAGAGGCGTTCAAAGGGGCGGGAAGCCTTCACCAAGCGCGCACGGTCTGGCCGGTAGAAGTGCGGCTTGCACTCGGCACAGACCCTGCAGTCCCTGGTGACTGTCCTTACTTCCTCGATGGAGTAGGGCAGATGGCGAGCTTTGACCAGATGGTACAATCAGGTGACCCCCGGGTGACAAAGGCTGCGTGTAGGGCCCGGAGTTGGTCCACTTGTGCGCTGGCACATGTACCTCGGGAGAGGGCGTCTGGGGGCTCGTTGAGTTTACCGGGGCGATACAAGATCTCGTAATTATAGGTGGAGAGCTCGATTCTCCACCGCATGATTTTATCATTTTTGATCTTGCCCCGCTGTGTGTTATTGAACATGAAGGCTACCGACCGTTGGTCCGTAAGGAGAGTGAATCTCTTACTGGCCAGGTAATGCCTCCAATGCCGCACAGCTTCAACGATAGCTTGGGCCTCCTTCTCGACGGACGAGTGTCGAATTCCAGAGGCGTGAAGGGTGCGGGAAAAGAATGCTACGGATCAGCCTGCCTGGTTTAGAGTGGCGGCAAGAGCGATGTCTGAAAACGTCGCTTTCTACTTGGAAAGGCAGTGACTCGTCCACTGCGCACATCCCGGCCTTGGCGATGTCTGCTCTGATGCGGGCGAAAGCATGTTGTGTGTCGGCCGCAAGGGGGAATTGGGTGGACTGAATGAGTGGGCGGGCCTTGTCCGCATAGTTTGGGACCCACTGAGCGTAGTAGGAAAAGAACCCCAGGCAGCGTTTGAGGGCCTTGGGGCAGTGGGGGAGGGGAGGTTCCATGAGGGGGCGCATGCGCTCGGGGTCGGGCCCGAGAAGTCCGTTTTGGACTACATAGCCGAGAATGGCTAACCAGGTCGTGCTGAACACACACTTCTCGTTGTTGTAGGTCAGATTGAGAAGAGTGGCAGTGCGAAGTTGGCATCGTGGTCCTGCTGGTCATGGCCGCAGATGGTGACATTATCTAAGTACGGAAAGGTGGCCCGCAAACCGTACTGGTCGACCATTCAGTCCATCTCTCTTTGGAAGACCGCGACCCCATTTGTGACACCGAAAGGGACCCTAAGGAAGTGGTAAAGGCGACCGTCCGCCTCGAAGGCAGTGTATGGCCGGTCCGATTTCCGGGTGGGGAGCTGGTGGTAGGCGGATTTCAGGTCAATTGTTGAGAAGACCCGGTACTGCGCAATCTGATTGACCATATCAGATATGCGTGGGAGGGGGTACGCGTCGAGCTGCGTGTACCGATTGATGGTCTGGCTCCAGGGGCTTTGCTGGCCTCGATAATACCCTCCTTAAGCAGCCGCTGGACTTCGGACCTGATGAAGGTCTTGTCCTGGGTGCCGTACCGTCTGCTCCTAGTGGCTACGGGCTTGCAATCCACAGTTAGATTGGCAAAAAGGGAGGGGGGATCGACCTTGAGGGTCGCGAGGCCGCAAACGGTAAGGGGGGGTAAGGGCCCACTGAATTTGAGGGTGAGGCTCTGGAGGTTGCGCTGGAAGTCCAGGCCCAACAGGAGTGCAGCGCAGAGATTAGGAAGAACATAGAGGCGGAAGTTACTAAATTCTACGCCCTGGACCGTGAGGGTGACTGTACAAAAGCCTCAGATCGGGACGGAGTGGGATCCGGAGGCTAGGGAGATCCTTTGATTGGCAGGGTGGACCACGAGGGAGCTGCGCCTTACCATATCTGGGTGAACGAAGCTTTCGGTGCTCCCGGAGTCCAGCAGGCACAAGGTTGCGTGGCCGTTGATTTTAACCGTCGTCGACGGGGTGGCCAGGTTGTGCGGGCGGGATTGGTCCAGCGTCATCGAAGCGAGCTGCGGGAAGCCATCGGATGCTTCGGGTGGCGAGCGTGTGCGATTCCGATGTCAGGATGTCCGGAGACCCTGTGGGGGACAAGATGGCGGCGCCCATGGTGCGCACATTGCGGGGTCGGGACAAGATGGCGGCGCCCATGGTGCGCACATTGCGGGGTCGGGACAAGATGGCGGCGCCCATGGTGCGCACATTGCGGGGTCGGGACAAGATGGCGGCGCCCATGGCCGAAGGGGAACAAGATGGCGGTGCCCATTGGTCGCACATGGACCCGGGAGGAGAAGATGGCGGCTCCCGTTGTGCGTCTGGCGTGGGGGAGGGGGCGATAGCGGGTGCGATCGCAGCGACTGCACGGGCCTGGCACACAGCCGCGAAGTGGCCCTTTTTACTGCAGGCTTTACAAACTGCAGTGGGCCTGGGCAGTATTGGCAGGGGTGCTTCTGCTGACCGCAAAAGTAGCAGTGGGGACCCCCGGGGTGCGCGGATCTGCGTGCGCCGCAGGCGTATTGGGAAGGCAGTGCCCCGGCTGAGGAGGTCGTCGGCGGGGTCCGGGAGGGGTAGGAAGTAGAAGGGTGGGCAGCGCGGCGGGAGAGGTACGATTGTACGTTACGGGATGCGACCGTCATGGAGAGCGCCAAGGTTTTCGTCTCCGCCAGTTCGAGCGTGGCCCCTGCCAGCAATCGTTCCCGGATGCGGTCCGACGCAATCCCCGTCACGAAAGCATCGCGCATGAGGAGATTCGAGTGTTCAGCGGCCGTGACGGCCTGACAGTCACAGTCCCGGACGAGTGGAATTAGGGCCCGCCAGAAGTCTTCGATGGACTCACCAGGTAGTTGCGAGCGGGTGGGAAGTACATGCCTGGCGAAGAGCGTGTTCGCCTTCTGCGCGTAGTGTTCTTTGAGGAGTTCCATTGCTTTTGTATAAGTCGTGGCATCTTGGATCAATGGGAACACGCTGGAGCTCAGTCTGGGTACAGGACGTTTATCTTCTGAGCCTCCGTTGGCGCGGGGTCCGCCGCGTTGATGTAAGCCTCGAAACATGCTAACCAGTGAATAGAGTATTTCCTGGCGTCGGATGAGTACGGATCCAGCTGCAGGCAATCGGGCTTAATTCGGATATCCATTGTGTGGAAAATCTGACTGCAATAAATTGATGCATGATCAATTGCACAAAGATTAAAGTTGGGTACAACTGTGGCTTTATTACAGTCAGATGTGTGGCCTCCTGCTGCAGCTGGCGAAATGGCAGGGCACTGGAGGTCATACATATTTATACAGTTCTTCGTGTGCGGAGCCAGCCGGCAGGAGCTCCCGGCGAACCTGTAGTGCAGGTCCTACCTTACATGTCCTATTACAGTGGATCACCATACTCACCACGTGCTGAGACCAACTCTATACTTACTTGTCTCTAGGTAACAGAGTCAGTATCTGAGCTGGTGGCTGCAAGTGTCAGATCAAGTCACGCGGCTTCTTCATAAGTGTTGTACTGCTGCTCTCTCTCCTGCATGTGCATTGATTGGACAGGCAGCAGTCTGGAGATCTTACCGAGAACAGGCACAGATGCAATGAGGTGAATGACCTCCTTCTGTGCTATGACCATTGTATGATTCTTTTCTATGATTCAGAGTTGTAACAATAGCACTCAGCCAGAACCTCCTGTGATTCAGGGCAGCTTCCCGTCAAGAGGGACAGATTTGTTTTTAAAAAAGGCCAGGCTGTCTTCAGCATCTGCTCTCCGTGAATGCTGCTCGGCCCCATGCTGAGTGCTCAAGGCAGCATGGCCTCTGACTGGACCAACGTTGCAATCAAGTAAATGAGAAGGCAGCACCAAATTTGCGTCCTACCCATCGCCATGGCAATGGACAAGGGTAGGTAACAAATTGTGACCCCGCACTCACCCAAAAAACAGCATGGACCAATCAATGTTTAGCCTTTGTATCCCATCATTTTTCAACTGAAATCGAATTCAGCTGAAAAGAATCTGGAAATAAAAAGCATGTATCCGTATAATTGTGCATGTAAAAAACAATCAGTTTCACTAATCTCCTTTTGGGGAGCAAAGCTGTTCACATTTCCAGATCTTATTTATGTGCGACTCAGGAAAACACCCCTTGCCCATCACCCTCTGCTTCCTGCCAATATTGGATCCAATATGCCAAATTTCCTTGGATCCCATGTGCTCTTACCTTCGCTATCAGACTCCCATGCGGGACCTTATCAAAGGACTTTCTGAAGTCCAAGTAGACGATGTCAAATGCAATACCCTCATCTACACACCTGGTCACTGTCATGATATTCAAACACACACATCATGATAGATAGACCAACAGACCAATTAGCACACATAACATGACAGCCAATCACAGACAAGAGCAGACACAGTATAAGACAAGAAACACGACACCTGGTGGACAGTCTATCTGGAGACAGGACAAGGACAGGACCTGATTAACAAGACACTCACACAGTCACCACGTGCTGAGTACCAAGACATCTGTAAATAACAAGTTGGAATAAAACTGCGTTGTACCAATTGCAACCGTGTTGGTTCATCTGTACCTCAGAGCACCCAACACCACATGATACCAGTGAGTGGATCGATACCTGCCGGCAAATCTGCCATCCTGAGCCATGGACACCCACAACAAACCGCAGCCGTTGCAAGTCGCTGGAAACCTGGGCACCAATTCAAAGCTCTTCAAGCAGCGATTCGAACTGTTCATGCGAGCCAACGAGAAACAGGGCACCTCGGACGAAACAAAGATTGCCATGCTCCTCACTACCACAGGTCAGCACGCCATCGATGTATACAACTCCTTGGTGTTCGCGGAAGACGAGAACAAATCTAAATATGACACGGTCCTCCTCAAGCTCGACCAGCACTTCAACGTTAAGGTCAATGAAAGCTTTGCGAGGTATGTCTTTCAGCAACGCCTGCAAGGTAAGGATGAGCTCTTTCAACCCTTTCTGACGCACCTCCGCATACTTGCGCAGTCCTGCGGTTACGGCACCACCTCAAAGTCCATGATCCGGGACCAGATCGTTTTTGGCGCTGCCTCCAGTGGCCTACGCCAGCAGCTTCTTAAAATTAAAGGCCTGACGTTAGCATCTGCAGTGGAAGCCTGTGTCCTGCATGAAAATGCGACCAGCCGCTTTGCCCAATTTCAGGCGACTGAATCGGCACGGAGGGGGTCCCAAGCAATCGAATCGGCAAGCCAGGCCGCCCACGAGGCCGAACGCATCCAGGCAATCGAGTTTCTCCCAGCCCGCGGCCCGGACGAGGGCGGCCGTTTCACGCGCTTTTTGAGGTCTCCCGCGCTTGTGCGCGCCAAAACCAACGGCAACATCGAGGGACGCACTGCGCAGGCGCGCCCGACACAAGACCGAACTGCGCATGCGCAGTGGCGTAACGAACGCCATGACGTCATGACGTGCGGCAACTGTGGAGCTGCACATTTAAAAGGGCAACGTCCTGCAAAAACCCGACAATGCCTACGCTGTGGCAAGATGGGCCACTACGCTGCCTACTGTCGAGCGGTTCAACCAATGGATCCTCCACATCTCCAACAACCTCGCAGACACGTGCGAGCCATCCAGCCTCCACATCAGGACATCCAACCCAACGACACAGATGACCAAGACGCCTTGCGGGTTGCGGTCATTGATGTGAACCGGGTCACCACCATCAATCCGGCCGATGAGTGCCCCCCTGATGGTCAACCGATCGCCGATCACTTTCCGCCTGGACACTGGCGCATCCGCCAACCTCATCGCATGGTCAGCATTCTATGCCATGAAGGTCAGACCACCAATCCAGCCATCCCGGTGCAAGATGGTCGACTACAACGGGAACGTTATCCCGGCCATGGGATCCTGCCAGCTCCAGGTGACACACAGAACACACACGGCCACACTATCATTCGAAATAGTTGGCTCATCGAAGGACTCCTTGCTGGGCGCACAGGCATGTAAGGCTCTCCACCTTGTACAACGAATTCTGTCTCTCTCTCCAGACGACACATCTGACTTCCCGGATGTGGAGTTCAACGCACAGCTCCAATCGCTCCTCGCCCACAACCAGGAGGCATTCAAAAGCATGGGAACACTGCCATACACATACCGAATTCGCCTCAAACCGGACGCCATCCCGGTCGTTCACGCACCTCGCAGGGTTCCTGCGCCACTTAAAGACCGCCTCAAGCTGCAGCTGCAGGATCTCCAGGACCAAGGGGTCCTATCCAGGGTCACGGAGCCCACGCCATGGGTCAGCTCCATGGTGTGTGTCAAGAAGCCCTCTGGCGAGCTCCGCATCTGTATAGACACCAAGGACCTCAATAATAACATTATGCGGGAACATTATCCCATACCTAAACGGGAGGAGATCACCAGTGAAATGGCCCAAGCGAAGATATTCACGAAACTGGATGCTTCTAAAGGGTTTTGGCAGATCCAACTGGACCCGTCCAGCTGAAAGCTATGCACCTTTAACACCCCTTTCGGCAGATTCTGCTACAACCGGATGCCATTTGGCATCATATCGGCATCCGAGGTCTTCCACAGAATCATGGAGCAGATGATGGAAGGCATCGAAGGGGTGCGCGTATATGTGGACGATGTCATCATCTGGTCCACCACACCACAGGAGCACATACATCGTCTCCAACGCGTTTTTGCTCGCATACGGGAAAACGGCCTGCGCCTCAACCAAGCCAAGTGTGCCTTTTCCAGACCGAATTGAAGTTCCTGGGGGACCACATCTCCCGGTCAGGGGTCCGTCTGGATGCAGACAAGGTGAGCGCCATCAGAGCCATGCCGCGGCCGGCCGACAAGAAGGCTGTACTACGATTCCTGGGCATGGTCAACTTCCTCGGGAAATTCATTCCCAACCTTGCCTCCCACACAATGAATCTGCGCCATCTCATAAAAAAATCTACAGAGTTCCAGTGGCAATATACACACCAGTTGGAATGGGAGGAGCTCAAACACAAACTCACCACGGCACCAGTGTTGGCGTTCTTCGACACGTCTCGTCCCACCAAAATCTCAACTGCTGCCAGCCAATCCAGCATTGGAGCAGTGCTCCTGCAGAGGGATGACACGTCGTCATGGGCCCCGGTTGCCTATGCATCACGGGCTATGACCCCCACAGAGCAGCGCTGCGCGCAAATCGAAAAAGAATGCCTGGGCTTGCTAACCGGTTTGGACAAGTTCCACGATTATGTATATGGTCTTCCACGATTCACGGTCGAAACTGACCACCGCCCCCTGGTCAGCATCATAAACAAGGACCTGAACGACATGACCCCTCGCCTCCAGTGCATCCTACTTAAACTCAGGAGGTATGACTTCCAACTGGTCTACACTCCAGGGAAGGACCTCATTGTGGCGGATGCCCTATCCCGAACAGTGAGTACGCCACCGGATGCGGAGGGGTTCGTATGTCAGGTCGAGGCACAGGTGGCCTTGACAGCGGCAAATCTGCCGGCTGACGACTCCAGTCTGGCCCGCATACGCCGAGAGACAGCGGCCGACCCCCTTCTGCAGCGAGTGATGCGCCACTTGACGGGAGGACGGCTCAAAGGGCAGTGCCCGCAGTTCTATAATGTACGGGACGACCTAGCCATCATTGATGGGATCCTTCTGAAGCTAGACAGGATTGTCATTCCGCACAGTATGCGCCAGCTGGTTCTCAATCAAATATGCGAAGGCCACTTGGGGGTCGAGAAGTGCAGACGGAGGGCCCGAGAGGCGGTATACTGGCCGGGCATCAGTGACGATATTGCCAACATGGTGCTCAACTGTACAACCTGCCAAATGTTTCAGCCGGCGCAACCTCCTGAGACGCTTCTGCCCCATGAACTGGTGACGTCCCCCTGGGCGAAGGTGGGTGTCGACCTATTTCACACGCTTGGCATGGACTATGTTATCATAGTGGACTACTTCTCCAATTACCCAGAAGTCATACGCCTGCACGATCTCACGTCGTCTGCTGTCATCAGGGCCTGCAAAGACACCTTTGCTCGCCACGGCATTCCGATGACTGTCATGTCGGACAACGGGCCTTGTTTTGCCAGCCATGAATGGTCGTCCTTTGCCGCCTCGTATGGCTTCACACGCGTGACGTTCAGCCCACTGCATCCCCAGTCTAATGGAAAGGCGGAGAAGGGCGTTCACATTGCCAAGAGGCTCCTCTGCAAGGCTTCATCTGCCGGATCGGACTTTCACCTCGCCCTGCTCGCCTATCGCTCGGCCCCGCTAGCCACGGGTCTCTTGCCAGCACAGCTGCTGATGGGTCGCACCCTCAGAACCACTGTGCCTTCCATCCTGGCACCAACACCAGACCATGCTCCGGTACTGCATAAGATGCAACTGCAGCGTGATCGCCAGAAGCGATCGTACGACACAAGGGCAACTGATCTTCCCCCCCTGGCCCCTGGAGACAAAGTCCGCATTCATCTACCAGACGGTGGCTGGTCAGCACCTGCCGAAGTTCTCCGACGCGTGGCTCCCCGCTCGTTCCTGGTACGCATGGCGGATGGATCCGTGCGTAGGCGCAATCGGCGAGCCCTTTGCCTCCTTCCACGCTCGCAACGGAACAGTACACAGACGCCGTGTCCTCCACTGGTTCCTGATAGTGACTTCGTGGAGCTGCCACAGACCATGCCCCTTCTGTCGCCACCCGTGGCCAGGCTCGCACCTAAGCCGGTGGTTCTCGACCCACCCTTGAGGCGGTCAACCCGAATTCATCGCCCACCTACTAGACTGGACTTATGAGACTGTTCACACGTCAAAGTTTAGCAACTATTGTATTGTAACATGTTACTGTTTTATCGTTCCAGATCTCTTTGACCGGACCACACTTCAAAGTTTTTCTTCTTTTGTTATGGTACAACCTCGTGAGCATGCCACACCTGACATCGGCCCATGTATATAGTTACGCCACATGTATATGCTGTAAATATCACACACACACCTTTAGCTGCACTCAGGACACACTCATATTTATAACCACGTAGGCACATAATCTTGTAAAAAAAGGGGGGATATCATGATATTCAAACACACACATCATGATAGATAGACCAACAGACCAATTAGCACACATAACACGACAGCCAATCACAGACAAGAGCAGACAAGAGCAGACACAGTATAAGACAAGAAACACGACACCTGGTGGACAGTCCATCTGGAGACAAGGTCAAGACCTGATTAACAAGACACTCACACAGTCACCACGTGCTGAGTACCAGGACAGATCTGTAAATAACAAGTTGGAATAAAACTGCGTTGTACCAATCGCAAGCGTGTTGGTTCATCTGTACCTCAGAGCACCCAACACCACAGTCACCTCTTCAAAAAATTCAATCAAGTTGGTCAGACATAACTTCCCCTTAACAAAACCATGCCTCTCCAAATGCAGATTAATTCTGTCTCTCAGAATGGCTTCAACCACTTAGCCGGCTTTGTTGCCCAATATTAAGTCCAGGACTGCCCCCTTCTTTGTCGGACCTTCTACGAAATGTAATGTTCTTGTCAGATGGCCTGATTTATATTACAAGAACACTTGTAGCTAAAGCTATAAACAATTTATTGACATTAACTGTGGGTAAACTATATACAAAACAACAGATGAATAACAGTATGGTCATGCACAAGCAACCTCTCTCTCCAGCTCCTTCTAGCCAGTCTGAGGGGGTCACCTGACTCTAACATTCACTTATATACGAATGAGACTCCTAGTGGTCAGTTGGTGAATTACAACACAATGATATCACCACACGTACTGGCTTAAAACGTTCTCCTGGACGCATTTTTTCTTAATAAATTTAGAGTACCCGTTATTTGTATTCCAATTAAGGGGCAATTTAGCGTGACCAATCCAGCTAACCTGTACATCTTTAGGTTGTGAGGGTGAAACCATGCAGACATGGGGAGAATGTGCAAACTCCACACGAATATTGACCCACGGCCGGGATTTGAACCCGGGTCCTCAGCGCCGCAGTCCCAGTGCTAACAACTGCGCCACATGCCGCCCCTCCTGGATGCATTTTAAGAATTTTGCTCCCTCTAAATCTTTCACGCTATGACTACCCCAGTTATCATTGGGGAAGTTGACATGCCAGGTTGGAGAGCCGGCTGCCCAGCAGACCAAGTAGAAGGCGGTGCCAAGGAGGCGCCGCGTGAGGCATCATGTGTACCGGCATCACATGTCATTCGAGGACCTGACGGACAGGGCATGCCATCGAAGACTCCAGCTGACCAGAGAGACAGATCATGGCACACCTGGCACCATGGGGGTATGGGGGAGGACACCCGCTCCCAGTGGCCATCACGGTGACAGTCCTCCTGAGCTTTTACATGACGGGGTCCTTCCAGTCGTCAAGTGGGGACCTGTCCAGGATCTCATAGACCTCGGTACACAAGTACATTCGTGCCTCACGGAGGCCCTGTATGCCCAGGCGGATCAATGCATCCAATTCAATGCGGACTGATCTCACCAGGATGCCCGGGCAGCGGGGTTTTCTGCCATCGACGGGATGCCCCGGGTTCAAGGGGTGATTGATGGGATGCGTGTCCCTCTATGGACACCTGCAGATAACAGGCCACTGTACACAAACCGTAAGAGGTGCCACTCAATGAATGTGCACCTGATATGTGAATATCAGCTGCGCATCATGCACGTCTACGCCCAGTACCCGGCAGTGTGCACGACTCCTTCATCCTGGCACACTCGATGATTCCTTTTTTAAAAAAAATATTTTATTGAAAATTTTTGGTCAACCATCACAGTACATTGTGTATCCTTTACACAATAATATAACAGTATAAATAACAATGACCTGTTTTATAAACAAAGAAAGAATAAATAATATATA
Source organism: Scyliorhinus torazame (assembly GCF_047496885.1). Lineage (NCBI taxonomy): Eukaryota > Metazoa > Chordata > Chondrichthyes > Carcharhiniformes > Scyliorhinidae > Scyliorhinus > Scyliorhinus torazame. Next base: position 157,663,618 of record NC_092717.1, read on the forward strand.
ACAAAAACTAAAACTAAAACTAAATGGCAACTGCCTTGTCTCAGATAAACACTCTCCAAAAATATGATTAAACAGTCCAATATACAATTATTTATAGCAACGACCTATACATATTATACATATATATTAATAACCCTGAGACTCCTGCTGGTTCCTCCCCCCCCACCCTGGGTTGCTGCTGCTGCCTTCTTCTTTTCCATTCCCTCTATCTTTCTGTGAGGTATTCGACGAACGGTTGCCACCGCCTGGTGAACCCTTGAGCTGATCCCCTTAGGACGAACTTAATCCGTTCCAGCTTGCTAAACCCTGCCATGTCATTTATCCAGGTCTCCACCCCCGGGGGCTTGGCTTCCTTCCACATCAACAGTATCCTGCGCCGGGCTACGAGGGACGCAAAGGCGAAAACATCGGCCTCTCTCGCCTCCTGCACTCCCGGCTCTTGTGCAACCCCAAATATAGCCAACCCCCAGCTTGGTTCGACCTGGACCCCCACTACTTTCGAAAGCACCTTTGTCACTCCCACCCAGAACCCCTGTAGTGCCGGACATGACCAGAACATGTGGGTGTGATTCGCTGGGCTTCTCGAGCATCTCGCACACCTATCCTCTACCCCAAAAAATTTACTGAGCCGTGCTCCAGTCATATGCGCCCTGTGTAACACCTTAAATTGTATCAGGCTTAGCCTGGCACACGAGGACGATGAGTTTACCCTACTTAGGGCATCCGCCCACAGCCCCTCCTCAATCTCCTCCCCCAGCTCTTCTTCCCATTTCCCTTTCAGCTCATCTACCATAATCTCCCCCTCGTCCCTCATTTCCCTATATATATCTGACACCTTACCGTCCCCCACCCATGTCTTTGAGATTACTCTGTCCTGCACCTCATGCGTCGGGAGCTGCGGGAATTCCCTCACCTGCTGCCTCGCAAAAGCCCTCAGTTGCATATACCGGAATGCATTCCCTTGGGGCAACCCATATTTCTCGGTCAGCGCTCCCAGACTTGCGAACTTCCCCTCTACAAACAGATCTTTCAGTTGCGTTACTCCTGCTCTTTGCCATATTCCAAATCCCCCATCCATTCTCCCCGGGGCAAACCTATGGTTATTTCTTATCGGGGACCCCACCAAGGCTCCCGTCTTTCCCCTATGCCGTCTCCACTGTCCCCAAATTTTCAAAGTCGCCACCACCACCGGGCTTGTGGTGTATTTCTTCGGTGAGAACGACAATGGGGCCGTCACCATAGCTTGTAGGCTAGTCCCCCTACAGGACGCCCTCTCCAATCTGTTCCACGCCGCTCCCTCCTCTTCGCCCATCCACTTACTCACCATTGAGATATTGGCGGCCCAGTAGTACTCACTTAGGCTCGGTAGTGCCAGCCCCCCCCCCCTATCCCTACTACGCTGTAAGAATCCCTTCCTCACTCTCGGGGTCTTCCCGGCCCACACAAAACTCATGATACTCTTTTCGATCCTTTTGAAAAAAGCCTTCGTGATCACCACCGGGAGGCACTGAAACACAAAGAGGAATCTCGGGAGGACTACCATTTTAACCGCCTGCACCCTCCCTGCCAGTGACAGGGATACCATGTCCCATCTCTTGAAGTCCTCCTCCATTTGTTCCACCAATCGCGTTAAATTTAACCTATGCAATGTACCCCAATTCTTGGCTCTCTGGATCCCCAAGTAACGAAAGTCCCTTGTTACCTTCCTCAGCGGAAAGTCCTCTATTTCTCTGCTCTGCTCCCCTGGATGCACCACAAACAACTCACTTTTCCCCATGTTCAGTTTATATCCTGAGAATTCTCCAAACTCCCGAAGTGTCTGCATTATCTCTGGCATCCCCTCCGCCAGGTCCGCTACATATAACAACAAATCATCCGCATACAGAGATACCCGGTGTTCTTCTCCTCCTCTAAGTACTCCCCTCCACTTCTTGGAACCCCTCAATGCTATTGCCAGGGGCTCAATCGCCAGTGCAAACAGTAATGGGGACAGAGGGCATCCCTGCCTTGTTCCTCTATGGAGCCAAAAGTATGCAGATCCCCGTCCATTCGTGACCACACTCGCCACTGGGGCCCTATGCAACAGCTGCACCCATCCAACATACTCATCTCCAAAACCAAATCTCCTCAACACCTCCCACAAATAATCCCACTCCACTCTATCAAATGCTTTCTCGGCATCCATCGCCACCACTATCTCCGCTTCCCACTCTGGTGGGGGCATCATCATTACCCCTAGCAGCCTCCGTATATTCGTATTCAGCTGTCTCCCCTTCACAAACCCAGTTTGGTCCTCATGGACCACCCTCGGGACACAATCCTCTATCCTCATTGCCATTACCTTGGCCAGAATCTTAGCGTCTACATTTAGGAGGGAAATAGGTCTATAGGACCCGCATTGCAGCGGGTCCTTTTCCTTCTTTAGGAGAAGCGATATCGTTGCCTCAGACATAGCCGGGGGCAGCTGTCCCCTTTCCTTTGCCTCATTAAAAGTCCTCATCAGTAGCGGGGCGAGCAAGTCCACATATTTCCTGTAAAATTCGACTGGGAATCCATCCGGTCCCGGAGCCTTCCCCGCCTGCATGCTCCTAATTCCTCTCACTACTTCCTCTATTTCAATCTGTGCTCCCAGTCCCACCCTTTTCTGCTCCTCCACCTTGGGAAATTCCAGCCGGTCCATAAAGCCCATCATTCATAGAATTTACAGTGCAGAAGGAGGCCATTTGGCCCATCGAGTCTGCACCGGCTCTTGGAAAGAGCACCCTACCCAAGGTCAACACCTCCACCCTATCCCCATAAACCAGTAACCCCACCCAACATAAAGGTCAATTTTGGACACTAAGGGCAATTTATCATGGCCAATCCACCTAACCTGCACATCTTTGGACTGTGGGAGGAAACCGGAGCACCCGGAGGAAACCCACGCACACACGGGGAGGATGTGCAGACTCCGCACAGACAGTGACCCAAGCCGGAATCGAACCTGGGACCCTGGAGCTGTGAAGCAATTGTGCTATCCACAATGCTACCGTGCTACCATTCTCTCCCTCCCATCCGGGGGTTGAGCTTCGTATAATTTTTAATAAAATGCCTTGAACACTCCATTCACTCTCTCCGCTCCCCGCTCCATCTCTCCTTCCTCATCCCTCACTCCCCCTATTTCCCTCGCTGCTCCCCTTTTCCTCAATTGTTGGGCCAGCAACCTGCTCGCCTTCTCCCCATATTCGTACTGTACACCCTGTGCCTTCCTCCACTGTGCCTCTGCAGTACCCGTTGTCAGCAAGTCAAATTCTACGTGTAGCCTTTGCCTTTCCCTGTACAGTCCCTCCTCCGGTGCCTCCGCATATTGCCTGTCCACCCTCAGAAGTTCTTGCAGCAACCGCTCCCGTTCCCTACTCTCCTGCTTTCCTTTATGTGCCCTTATTGATATCAGCTCCCCTCTAACCACTGCCTTCAGCGCCTCCCAGACCACTCCCACCTGGACCTCCCCATTATCATTGAGTTCCAAGTACTTTTCAATGCACCCCCTCACCCTTAGGCACACCCCCTCATCTGCCATTAGTCCCATGTCCATTCTCCAGGGTGGGCGCCCTTCTGTTTCCTCCCCTATCTCCAAGTCCACCCAATGTGGAGCGTGATCCGAAATGGCTATAGCCGTATACTCCGTTCCCCTCACCTTCGGGATCAACGCCCTTCCCCAAACAAAAAAGTCTATTCGCGAATAGACTTTGTGGACAGAGGAGAAAAACGAAAACTCCTTACTCCTAGGTCTGCTAAATCTCCACGGGTCTACTCCTCCCATCTGCTCCATAAAATCTTTAAGCACCTTGGCTGCTGCCGGCCTCCTTCCAGTCCTGGACCTCGACCTGTCCAGCCCTGGTTCCAACACCGTATTGAAATCTCCCCCCATTACCAACTTTCCCACCTCTAGGTCCGGGATGCGTCCTAGCATACGCCTCATAAAATTGGCATCATCCCAGTTCGGGGCATATACGTTTACCAAAACCACCGTCTCCCCCTGTAGTTTGCCACTCACCATCACGTATCTGCCCCCACTATCCGCCACTATAGTCTTTGCCTCAAACATTACCCGCTTCCCCACTAATATAGCCACCCCCCTGTTTTTCGCATCTAGCCCCGAATGGAACACCTGCCCCACCCAACCTTTGCGTAGTTTCACCTGGTCTATCAGTTTCAAATGCGTTTCCTGTAACATAACCACGTCTGCCTTAAGTTTCTTAAGGTGTGCGAGTACCCGTGCCCTCTTTATCAGCCCGTTCAGCCCTCTCACGTTCCACGTGATCAGCCGGGTTGGGGGGCTTTTTACCCCCCCCTTGTCGATTAGCCATCCCCTTTTTCCAGCTCCTCACCCGGTTCCCACGCAGCTGTGTCCCCCCCAGGTGGTGCCCCCCCGCCCATCCCACCCCATACCAGCTCCCCCCTCTCCCCAGCAGCAGCAGCCCAATAATTCCCCCCTCCCACCCCCCCCCCCCCCGCTAGATCCCCCACTAGCGTACGTTACACCCCCCCATGTTGCTCCCAGAAGTCAGCAAACTCTGGCCGACCTCGGCTTCCCCCCGTGACCTCGGCTCGCACCGTGCGACGCCCCCTCCTTCCTGCTTCCCTATTCCCGCCATGATTATCATAGCGCGGGAACCGAGCCCGCGCTTCCCCCTTGGCCCTGCCCCCAATGGCCAACGCCCCATCTCTTCCACCTCCTTTCCTCCCCCCACCACCTCCTGTGGAAGAGAGAAAAGTTACCACATCGCAGGATTAATAACATAAAACTCCTCTTTCCCCCCTTTTTACCCCCCTCTTCGCCCCCCCATACTCGCCCCACCACTTTGTTTCAAACGTTCTTTTTTTAATAACCCGCTCATTCCAATTTTTCTTCCACGATAAAAGTCCACACCTCATCCGCCATCTCAAAGTAGTGGTGCCTCCCTTGATATGTGACCCACAGTCTTGCCGGCTGCAGCATTCCGAATTTTATCTTCTTTTTGTGAAGCACCGCCTTGGCCCGATTAAAGCTCGCCCTCCTTCTCGCCACCTCCGCACTCCAGTCTTGGTATACGCGGATCACCGCGTTCTCCCACTTACTACTCCGAGTTTTCTTTGCCCATCTAAGGACCATCTCTCTGTCCTTAAAACGGAGGAATCTCACCACTATGGCTCTAGGAATTTCTCCTGCTCTCGGTCCTCGCGCCATCACTCGGTATGCTCCCTCCACCTCCAGCGGACCCGCCGGGGCCTCCGCTCCCATTAACGAGTGCAGCATCGTGCTCACATAAGCCCCGACGTCCGCTCCCTCCGCATCTTCAGGAAGACCAAGAATCCTTAGGTTGTTCGTCCTCGCGTTGTTCTCCAGCGCCTCCAGCCTTTCCACACATCGTTTATGGTGTGCCTCGTGCATCTCCGTCTTCACCACCAGGCCCTGTATGTCGTCCTCATTCTCGGCAGCCTTTGCCTTCACGTCCCAAAGCTCCCGCTCCTGGGTCTTTTGCTCCTCCTTTAGCCCTTCGATCGCCTGTAATATCGGGGCCAACAGCTCCTTCTTCAATTCCTTTTTGAGTTCTTCCACGCAGCGTTTCAAAAACTCGTGTTGTTCAGGGCCCCATATTAAACTGCCACCTTCCGACGCCATCTTGGTTTTTGCTTGCCTTCCTTGCCGCTGCTCTAAAGGATCCACCGCAATCCGGCCACCTTCCTCTCCTTTTTTCATCTGTATCCAGGGGGGATTCCCTTCTGGTTCACCGCACAGTACTTTTAGCCGTTAGAATTGCCGTTGGGGCTCTTATTAAGAGCCCAAAAGTCCGTTCCACCGGGAGCTGCCGAAACGTGCGACTCAGCTGGTCATCGCCGCACCCGGAAGTCTCCACTCGATGATTCCTGACATGTTCGAGGTGCCCCCCCAGCTGGGAGTTTGTCTCCTGGGGGACAGGGGTTATCCATTGCAGTCGTTGCTTCTGCCACCACTCCGGAGGCCACAGACTAACACTGAGACACGCTACAACAAAGCCCACACAGCAACCAGGAGCATGATCAAGCGGTGCTTCAGCTTCCTGAAGATGCGGTTCAGGTGCCTGGACCTCTCTGTACAGGCCTCCCAGAATGACGCTGAGAGGGTCGCCCGCATCGTGGTGGCTTTCTGCGCCCTCCACAACATCGCACAGCAAACGGACGATGGGCTGGAGGAGGAGAATGAAGGCCAGAACTCGTCCGACAAGGAGGATGCGGAGGAGGGCGAGGTTGGACAGAACATGGAGCCCAGGCGGGCACGGGAGGCCGCACGACTTGTGTACCAGGGCCAACGTGCACGGAACACTCTGATCGCCTCCAGGTTCACCGACGAGGAGGGGAGTTGGAGCGGGGATCTGGCCAGGGGCCCGGACACCGCATCCCATCCCCACATCCGCTCCCTCACCCACAGGGTCCGCACATTCCCCTCAACATCCGCACATTCCCACCCCTCATACCCCTCAGACAGAACACCAAGACAGGTTGTAACAGTGGTAACAGGTATTTTTTGTGAAAAAATACATACAGGTGTGTGCCCTAGCCCCTGTAACTAAACTGTGCCCTGTACTTATGCCAGCTTAACTAGTGTCCAACTTCCTGGTCTTCCGGGCCCCAACGCTACATCTCGGTGGTTCCCCGGATGGTACAGCAGGCGTGGAGGCACCCTCCTGTGATTCCTGCCCTGCGACCTGGGACCCCATTTGCGGGCGTCTTCTGGGGTGAATGGGCATGGACGGGCCCGGCTAATGCTCAGGTGTCTCAGGTGGCGTGGATCTACCCTTTTCTGCCTGCCACCCACCAGATGCACCATTGACAGGAGGGGGTGGGGGAGTCTGAGGTACTGCGGTGTTCCGGTACCTCCCCTACGGGCCCCATGACCTCTTCCCTCGGGATGCCCGATGGCCCTAAGGCTACTCCATGGGACGGGGGTGAGAGGGGAGCCATCCTTTGAGGTCCACCGCCACCTGACGCTGCCAGTCCTGGAGGCCCGCTATGTTCTCGACCAGGGTCTGCACACTCGCGGCCATGGAGCACAGGGAGTGGACCATTGCCACCTGGAACTGCGCCACATCACGCTGCAATTGTGCCACCACCCTCTGGGTTTGTGTCACATCAGCCAGTGACTGCATCACCTCCCTCTGGCATGGGGCGACCTCCATCTGTGACAGCTCCACATCGGCCACCGTCCAATGCTGCTGACATTCCCAGCCAAGGCCCGCTGTGACTGGGCCACGCTCAAAAGCACCACTACATTTTCCAGGTGGCACATGGTTGGCTGTGAGGCAGCAACACTGTCCTGGGCCTCGTTATCCACTCTGCAGCAGATTTGCGAGCTACTCTCGGTCTTTTCAATTGAGCGTAGAAGAGGCTTGGCCTGTCCTTGAATGTTGCCTAAACAATATTTGATGTGTTAAGTAAGTTGGTTCAACGTTGACTGCAACTGGATGCAATGCAACTAGAAACAGGCTTCTGACACAGGAGCTGGTCCAACGCTGTTTTATTGGACTTCCTGATTGCTGTACATAGTCTGATAACCTCCTACTGGCTTGACCAGACTAACTCTCTACCTCATGGTGATAGTGCTCACTGGCTTGTGCACTCGTACTATCTCAGTAGCTGTGTCCTGTAGAGAGAGGGAGAGTCTTAATGCCCTGTGTGCTTTATCGTGGTGATGTCCTGTCTGGTGATTGGTTGTTATGTGTCGTGTGTGTTCATTGGTTATCCTGTGTGTCAATCACTGCCTGTCTGCATCTCATTATATACATGAGTGGATATTAAGACAATACTCACACATCAACCCACACCTCGTCAGCCAAATATTCCTACCTCCCATATATGTAAAATGGAGAAACTCTGGAACACATTGAGTACTTCCCATACCTTGGAGGCTATCTCTCTCAAATGGCCAGAAGATCCATGTGTGCCATTTCAGTTTTCTACAATCTACAGCAGCAAGTGTTTAACAACAAAGATCTCCACAAGTCGATAAAAGTCCAATGTGCAAAGCAGTTATTGTCACCACACTCCTATAATGCAGCAAGACCTGGACTGTGTAGCAGCAACAAACAAGGGCGCAAAATAAATTTTATCAGTAATCCCTCACTGCTGCAGATTCAATGAGATTCAAACCAATGATAATGCACATCAATGCGAGTATATCTCCCAAAGTGGCACAGGAATTCAGACAAAGCTCTTTGAAAAATCAACTGAACAATGTGTCCAGATGGTCGAAAAACATCTTCCGTGCCAGATCCTGTTTTCTCAACACACAAATTGTCAGAGGATGACAAAGGTGAAGCTTCACAGCCACTCTGAAGCTCTACTTGAAGCAAGGCATCAGTGACATTAATAACTGTGAGGAGCTTACAGCCAATCGTTCAAAATGGTGACAACTTGTCCATCAGACTGCATCATGCCTTGACTCACAATGCCTTAATGGGAGGGAGAGAAGTGGCAGAGAAAGAATGGAAGCAAGCCGACATTCCAGATCTCACTACCTCTCAGGACATCCTGCCCCATCTGCTCAAACTTTGTGAGTCAAGAATCGTTCTGAACCTGTGGTGATCCACTGTAATAGATGTAAGGTAGGACCTGCACTACAGGTTCGCCGGGAGCTCCTGCCGGCTGGCTCCGCCCACGGAGAACTGTATAAATATGCATGACCTCCAGTGCCCTGCCATTTCGCCAGCTGCAGCAGGAGGCCACACATCTGACTGTAATAAAGCCACAGTTGTACCCAACTTTAGTCTTTGTGCAATTGATCGTGCATCAGAACCGTCAAATGAAGATGGCAAAAAACCGCAACCTTAAGTAGAAGCCATCCTCAAATCAAAGGACAGCTCGCCAATGCTCCATTCAACATTGCCCCTCCAAGAAACAGCCGTAAATTCTTTTGGCGAACTTAATTTCCAATCCTAGATTTTTTCTTGAATACTCATCACTCACGACTTAAGTAAGTCTTTTGTGTGGAATTTTGCCCAAGGATTTTTGAACAGTATGTAGGTAATAATGTGTGAATGAATGTTAAATTCAGAAAAATTATAGCACATCAATGCAAGTTTATCTCCCAAGGTAAGCAAGATGAAACAGATATGGTGCAGGGATCATTTGAATTGAAAGGCTAAATAATTATGGCGATTGCTACATAATAGATTTCCATCAGTTGTAACCTATAGTTTAATCTTTGATAGATGTTAAAATACCAATAAGTTATCAAACAGCAACAGACAGTGGAAGGATAAAGAGTTAAATGAAATAAAGGGTGTATTGAATCATTTAATGAATCACAAATTCTGCTTCTTCGAGTTACACCTGCATCTGGGATACAGATATTCACCAGTGAAAGGCAAAGTGACTGTTCGACTAATTTAACACAGAATTTTTAATACTGCACAGTGAAAGACATGTTGGAAATGTCTATTGTACCTTTATGAGGAGACAGCATACAGATTCAAAAACTGTTGATGATGAATGTATCAGGCCTGTCAACTCTTACGCATTGGGGTGTGAAACTGATGCAATTTAAACCGTCATGCTCTCACACATACATTTCTAAATGTCACGCCAAAGCTTTGGTGTTGAGAGTTTGTGAACAAATCTTTTTTTTTAAAAGGAAAGGTATCTCACACATTCAGAAGTAACAATCCCTTAATATGGTTATACTCTTCCCCCACACTACATGTCCTGTCCGGCTGATGCTGAAAACATTTTTATTTCTACACTGTCAAGCAAAGGTTTTTTTTATGTACAAGAAGTGTGTGTGCATCTATATTTGCATATATTTCTACATTGGTATAAGATGTATGTATGTCAAAGGTGTGTGAATGTACTCATATCTGCAAATGTAAGTTCACGGTCTGATTTTACAATTCATGTGATTATGAGCATCACATTGTGAAATCTAATTTGTCCTTGCAGGTTTGCACTTTTCTGATTAGTATTTAGGTTACTGCAATTTTAACCAATAGATGATTTGGAAAGATTTTCTGCTTCATTGCTCCCAGCAAAAAAAATTAATAAGCAGAAAACCATGGGCGCGATTCTCCGGAAAGATTTCTAAGTGCTGTAGCGAGTGAGAAATGCTGCGAGCTTCCTGTCGCTCGGCCCAGCAAGGCCAGCAACGCTATACAATGTTAATTGGTCCCCTCAACAAGGCCTCGCGGGCTTATTGTCCCAAATGAAGGCTCGCTAGCTGATTCGCTGGCACCGCGCTCGCCAGCCCCGCACTAACAAGGTCGAGCTGCACTTACGTTGCACTTTCTCAGCCAACCCCAGTCAGTTCGCAACACTGACGCCGAGTCGACTAGCCCCAAGATTCTGGGACGCTGACCTGGAGAGGCTGCTAGATGCCGTGGAGGCCAGGAGCGATGTCCTGTTACCCTGAGGGTCCAGGAGGGCCAGCCATAGGGCAGACGAGGTGGCGGTGGCAGTGAGCTCAGGGAGTGTGACCAGGAGGATTGGCCTCCAGTGCAGGAAGAAGGTCAATTACTTACAATGGGCAGCCCAATGAGTAGACACTAATGCCCCCCCCCCCGGAGATCTTTCAGCCCCCACGGGAGCATCCATGGTCTAATGATGACCATTGTCGATTGTCGTAAAAATCTATCTGGTTCACTCATGTCCTTTAGGGAAGGAAATCTGCTATCCTTACCTGGTCTGGCCTACTTGTGACTCCAGACCCAAAGCAATGTGGTGAGGGAACCAACAAGAAGGAAAAACATACTTGACCTCATCTTCACCAACCTGCCTGCTACAGATGCATCTGTCCATGAGAGTATCGGTAGAAGTGACCACCGCACAGTCCTAAAGAAGACAAAGTCTCATCTTCACATTGAGGATACCCTCATTGTGCTGTGTGGCACTACCACCGTGCTAAATGGGATAGACTTCGAATAGACCAAGCAACTCAAGACTGGGCATCCATGAAGCGCTATGGGCCATCAGCAGCAGCAGAATTGTATTTAACCACAATCTGCAACCTTATTGCTTGGCATATCCCCACCCTACCATTACCATCAAGCCAGGGGATCAACCCTGGTTCAATGAAGAGTGCAGGAGAGCATACCAGGAACAACATCAGGCATCCCAAAAAATGAGGTATCAACCTGGTGAAGCTGCAACACAGGATTACTTGTAGCCAAAAAACATATGCAGCAAGTAAGACAGAGCTAAGCGATTCCACAACAAACGCATCAGATCTAAGCTCTGTAGTCCTGCCACATCCAGCTATGAATGGTAGTGGACAATGAAACAACTCACTGGAGGAGGAGGCTCCACAAGTATCCTCATCCTCAATGATGGGGGAGCTTAGGACATATGTGCAAAAGACAAGGCAGAGGCATCTGCAACAATCTTCAGCCAGAAGTGCCGAGTGGATGATCCAACTCGGTCTCCTCCGGAGGTCCCCAGCATCACAGATGTCAATCGTCAGTCAATAGTATTCACTCCACGTGATATCAAGAAACGGCTGAAGGCACTGGATACTGCAAAGACTATGGGCCCTGATAATACCCCGGCAATAATAGTGAAGACTTGTACTCCAGAACTTGCCGCAACCCTAGCCAAGCTGCTCCAGTACAGATACAACATTGGCATCTGCCCGGCAATGTGGAAAATTGCCCAGGTGTGTCCTGTACACAAAAAACAGGACAAATCCAACCAAGCCAATTACCGCCCTATCAGTCTACTCTCCATCATCAGCAAAGTTATGGAAGCAGTCATCAACAGTGCTATCAAGCGGCACTTTCTCAGCAATAACCTGCTCATGATCGCTCAGATTGGGTTTCGCCAGGGTCACTCAGCTCCTGACCTCATTACAGCCTTGGTTCAAACATGGACAAAAGAACTGAATGTTTATTGGACATGGCTAGCTTTCTCTGCATGGAGAAAATCAAGTTCGCCTTGAGAGGGTCACTATTAGGGTTCACCGGGAGGTGGCAACCGTTCGTCGACTTCTTTGCGGGAAATTAATCGGCAGCAGATGGACGGACGGGTGGGGGGGAGTAATTTAGATTAGAGTAGGGGGTTAATAAGTGTGGGACCTGTACGAGAGGTAAATGGCTTTTGCACTATGTTTACGGTTTCATGTATATTGTTTATTTTGCTGTTGTTACTATACCAAAAATATCTCAATAAAATATTTATTAAAAAAAAGATCTGAATGTCAGAGGTGAGGTGACTGCCCTTGACATCAAGGCAGCATTTGACCGAATATGGCATCCTAGCTAAACTGGAGTCAATGGGAATCAAGGGGGAAACTCTCCGATGGTTGGTGTTATACCTGGCACAAAGGAAGTTGGTGTGGTGGTTGGAGGTCAATCATCTCAGCTCCAGGACATCACTGCAGAGGTTCCTCAGGATAGTGTCCCAGGTCCAACCATCTTCAGCTGCTTCATCAATGACCTCCCTACCATCATAAGGTCAGAAGTGTAGATGTTTGTGGATGACTGTACAATGTTCAGCATAATTCGCTACTTCTCAGATGATGAAGCAGTCCATGTCCAAATGCAGCAAGACCTGGACAATATCCAGGCTTGGGCTGACAAGTAGCAAATTACATTTGTGCCACACAAGTGCCAGGCAATGACCATCTCTGACAAGAGAGGATCTAACCACCGCCCCATGACATTCAATGGCATTACCACCACTGAATTCCCCACAATTAACATCCTGGGGGGTTACCATTGATCAGAAACTGAACTGGGCTAGCCATATTAATACTGTGGCTACCAGGGCAGGTCAAAAGCTCGGAATCCTACGGTAAGTAACCCACCTCCTGACTCTCCCCAAAGCCTGTCCACCATCTTTGGAGGCACAAATCAGGAGTGTAATGGAATACTCTCCACTTGCGTGGGTGAGTGCAGTTCCAACAACACTCAAGAAACTCAACATCATCCAGGACAAAGCTGCGCGCTTGATTGCTCGCCCTTCCACAAACATTCAAACTCTCCACCACCGACGAACAATGGCAGCCATGTGTACCATCTACAAGATGCATTGCAGTAACTCACTAAGGTTCCTCGGACAGCACATTCCAAAGCCACAATCACTATCATCTTGAAGGAGAAGAGCAGCAGATACCTGGAAACCCCACCACTTGGAGGTTCCCCTCCACGTCACTAACCACCCTAACTTGAAAATATATCGCCGTTCCTTCACTGTTGCTGGGGCAATATCCTGGAACTCCCTAACAGCACAGTGGGTGTACCTACACCTGAAGGACTGCAACGGTTCAAAGAGGCAACTCACCACCACCTTCTGAAGGGCAACTAGGGATGGGCAATAAATGCTGGCCTAATCAGCAACGCCCACATCCCGCAAATGAATTTTTAAAAATCCATCCCCCAACTCTCCATGCGTCCCCCAACTCTCCCTCCACACCCCCTCCTCCTTCAACCCTCCCCTCACACACCCCCACCCACCACTGTGAACCACGCATGCGACTAATGATTCGTTATCTGTGTTGTCTCAGAAACAGCTCTCCCACAATCACCGGGAGACGGCTCAGACTGGCGGAGGAGTGCCAGACATCAAAATCCTCAGCACCTTCGAGGAGCGTGCCTTTGAGGGACCGGTGTGGCCAAGGACAGGGCGGTCACCAATGCGGAGGCTGGTGGACACCGCAGAGGTCAGGAACCATTGGATTCCACCCAGGGGACCTGTCAAACGTGCGTTGTTATTGCCTTACTGACTGAACCATCCCTCCCACCGACCACATGTCCATTCTGCTGTAGGTCTTCCAGCTGACAGCACCGGTCCATCCCGGGTGGCACCCTCTCCAGCCTCCCACAAGACCACCTCAGAGGAGAGCTCCAAGGAGGCCACCATAATAGTCGCATCACAGCTGTCATCCCCACCCTCCATGAGTGCAGATACACACACATCGGTGGGAACCGTTAGTGCTCAGGCTTCTGGGGCACGATCTGTTGAGCACCACACAGCTGCTGATGTACATCAGGTGGAGGCACGAACCCCCAGGCAAGACAGCAGTCAGAGGTCTGCTGATCCCAGGACCCAGCTGGGTCCCAGCCTGATGCTGAGCTTGTGCAACAGGGTTACCCAGAGCTGAAGGAGACGTTAGGGAGCTGCCGGGACATTCAGTCGGAAATGTCAGTGACACTCCAGCAGATTCATAGCCGCTTGGAGGAGTCCCAGAGGCCAAGGGCACAGAAGATGCCCACGCCAAAACTGCTAGGGTGGCGACCGCAGTGGAGAGCCTGGTGCACAACGTCGGCACCATTAGTGAAGGTGTCCAAGGCATTGCACAGTGGTGATGGACATAGCTGAGGGTCTCGATCGAGTACCTGCCTCGCTGGGGGATGTCACCCAGTACCAGGCTGATCTTGATGAGGTTCTGCAGAACATGTCCCACTCTCAGGTGGGAATGGCCGAGGCACTGCGGAGCTTGTCTTAGTCGCAGATGGCATTGCCAACGCGCTACAGAGCATGTCCCAGTCACTGAGGAGCATCGCCGAGGGCGTCGACACGATGGTGCAGACGATGGGGAACCACCAAGGCTGTCAGAGTCAGATGATGCAGGGGCAGCTGGGGCTCAAACCAGCCGCCCTCCATCTCGAGGTGAACCCCTGGGCCTATGGGCACTGAGCAGGAGGAGGGGGTGCTGACTGCCAACCCGGACCTGTTCCATGCAGTGGGGATGGTGGCCATCAGCACCCCCAAGTTCCACCCCTCTGATGAGGCCGCGTCTTGCAGCCAGCACACGGGACAGGGCGGCACGGCTGTGCGTGTGCCATCGACCAGTGGGCTGGGGCCCTCCGACCCAAGAGCCCCAAGAGGATGCCCGTCAGGGGGATCGAAAGCCATGGGAAAAGGTAAGCAGCTCCACCTCTGATGTGCATCCTGGGGAGACACCTAGACGTACAGCTAGAAAGGCAAAGTACATTGAGGATTACTGAGGACCCTGGGGGGTGGGGGTGTGGGGGGTGTGGGGGGGGGGGGGGGAGAGAGTAGGTAGGGAGTGAAGGAGTTTGGGGGTGGGGGTAGCACCATCGGGAGAGTGGGGAATTGTGTTCCACATTAAACAGCCTTGTGCACAACCAGTATGATACCTCTGTCACTTTCTGCTGCAATACTGGCCAACCTCCAAAACCATGGCCCATCTCTCTGGGCATCCCCCTGACCTCGGGCACACTGTGTTCATGTGATGGGTGTGAGCGAGCACTCAGCAGACAGGCAGGGGTCAAACTATGGCATAGATTGAGGAGAGCACCGGCGCTCAGCTCGCTGCGGGTTATCATCACCCGAAGAATGGACTTTTCACAGTAACTTCATTGCAGTGTTAATGTAAGTCTACTTGTGACAAAAAGATTATCATTATTATTATGGTGGGAGGCCGTAGGTTAAGGAGTGGCTCCCGTTAACTGAAGGGAAATAGGGATTAAGTGGTGTTTGGTTTCTCACCACACTACGGCGAGATTCCGATTTCGCCTGAGGGAGCGGGCCGGATGCATCGCAAACTGTTTGGCACCTGGTGTCGTTCTTGTTTTCTGCCTCTTCCGCTATTCGCCGGCCTCGTTACGCTTGAGCAAGAGCGTAACGAGGCGGGAGAATCGCGGCCCACTGGTTTATCACCTCGAGTTGACTGATGTTACAAGCACAAAAATATACCACCTCCCCCATGGAAACCTTTGCACATAAGATAGCCATTTGACCCATTGTCTCTTTGTTGTTGCCAAGTCCACATTAGTCCACATTATTAATCCCATTTCCCTGAATTTAGTTGTCAATCATGGCCTAGTTGGAAGTGATGTGTTAAGTAAGTTGGTTCAACGTTGACTGCAACTGGATGCAGTGAAACTAGAAACAGGCTTCTGACACAGGCGATGGTCCAACATTGTTTTATTGAACTTCCTGATTGCTGTACATAGTCTGCTGTGAGTTGACACTCTATCAATCTAACTGATAACCTCCTACTGGCTTGACCAGACTAACTCTCTACCTCATGGTGATAGTGCTCACTGGCTTGTGCACTCTTACTATCTCAGTAACTGTGTCCTGTAGAGAGAGGGAGAGTCTCAATGCCCTGTGTGCTTTATAGTGGTGGTGTCCTGTCTGGTGATTGATTGTTCTGTGCCGTGTGTGTTCATTGGTTATCCTGTGTGTCAATCACTGCCTGTCTGCATCTCATGATATGCACGAGTGGATGTTATGACAGGTAGCACTCTTTCTTCTAAATCAGTAAATTCTGGATTCATGTCCCAGCTCAGAGACTTGAGCACAAATGTTGAGACTGACACTGAAGTAGTCCTGTCCTGTTGTAGGTGCCATCGTTTGGACGAACCTGACTGTTCTTTCGGTCAGATATAAAACGACCCATGATACTATTTTGAAGAAGAACAGGAGTGTGATGTCTGCTGTCTGGACCATTAATTATCCTCCGATCAGCATCATTTTAAAAAATCTGATCATTATCACTTTGCTACTTATGGGAGCTTGCTGTGCACAAATTGTCTGCCTTATTTCCTACATTATAACCGTGACTACTTTCAAAAGCACTTAATTGTAAAGTGCTTTGGCATTTCTGAGGCGTGAGAGGCACTTTATAAATTCAAGACTTTCTTTTTACACTTTCTTCGTACACTTTAATAGTTTTCTTCATCAAATGTTTATCCAATGGCCCCTTTAAATTTGTGACTGATCCAGCTTCAACTGTTACTTAGAGGAATGTATTCCACATTATTTCTGCAGGAGCGAAATATCCTAACTTATGAGTTAATATGAGTCCTAATTTTACTCCCCTTTGTTACTGACCAATTATAATAATCTACTACAACTTATCCACTCCACCCGTTTCAAAAAGCTTTGACCATTTTGACCTAGATAAGTGCAGCTCCAACTGCATGTAAGAAGTGCGACACCATCCAGAACAAAGCAGCCCTTTGGATTGGCACCTGTATTACTCCCTCCCCCACCGGTGGACAGTAGCAGTAAGTATGGACCATCTACAACAGGGGGTTTTAAACTCAAGGTCACGGAGTGATCGGTTGTGGCATTCCCGATCGTGGTAAGAAGTCCCCAATGGCCACACTCGGCTTTTAAGAATGCCGGCCACCGGCAGTCCCCGATTGGTTGCCGGGTTTGAGGGGGCGGAGCAGCGCGAGGCTGGGCTGTGTGCTGGTCGCTGCGCACGGGGAGGGGGTGGGTGGTGGGGACTGGGACTGAGGGGCGTCCACGTGGGCACGCGTGCTAACAGTGATGGCCCCAGCCTGGAGCTCCGCTCTGGTACTTGTCCTCTGCGCACTGCTCAGCTCGGCCCCCACCACTGATCGGCAGCATGTGACCTGCGTCTCCATGGTCAAGCTGTTCAATGGCCGGCACAATGTCCGCTTGCACTCCCTCGACGTGAAGTACTGGTCGGAACGTGGTCAGCTGTCTGTGACTGGGGTGGATGCAGCTACTGGACAGTGAGAGGGAAGCCAGGCCAGGTTTGTCGGCGAGGAGTACCGATCAAACAAGGCCAGTCAATAGGGCTGACACATGTCAACACTGAAAGAAATATATACAGTCATCACTTTCTGCCCCACTCTCTGGAAACCAGGAAATAAGTGCTTTTGGTGAGAATGAAGAATGAGATGACTTGGATGTTTGGATAGTGCAATGCAGTGGAACCAGTAAGAAATATTGGGCTGGATTCTTTGGTCGCCGAAATCGCGTTCGGCGAATGGCCGGAAAATCATATTTCCCGACCCAATCGGGGGCGGCGCTGCTTTTGCGATGCTCCGCCATTGCCTGAGGCCCGCACCCCGAATCTCCGTCCCCGACCGGCCGAGTTCCCGACGGCGCAAGACACGTGTAGTCTCATCCGTCAGGAACTCAGCGTGGCGTCTGCGGGCTCAGTCCAGCAGCCTTGTTCGGGGCTGGGAGCACTGTGATCCGGGGCGCGTGAGCTGGCCTAAGGGGGGGGGACTATTTCACGGGCCAGGTCCGTGAGCGGCCTCTGGCATGAAGCACGGCTTATGTATTTAAATATTTAAAGGATTGTTATTTTGGGATCTGAATAGAAGTTGGTTTGTTTTTCTAAGAGATTGACATTTAAGGATATTTAAAAGCTTTGAACTGATTTAAGTTTTTTCCACTATCAAGTGTGCATGAGAAAGAGCTGTGTTAGATTTTTAAAATGTATGTATTAATGAGATGTGGGCAGCACGGTAGCATTGTGGATAGCACAATTGCTTCACAGCTCCAGGGTCCCAGGTTCAATTCCGGCTTGGGTCACTGTCTGTGCGGAGTCTGCACATCCTCCCCGTGTGTGTGTGGGTTTCCTCCGGGTGCTCCGGTTTCCTCCCACAGTCCAAAGATGTGCAGGTTAG
This sequence comes from Scyliorhinus torazame, assembly GCF_047496885.1. NCBI lineage: Eukaryota > Metazoa > Chordata > Chondrichthyes > Carcharhiniformes > Scyliorhinidae > Scyliorhinus > Scyliorhinus torazame. The sequence continues at coordinate 157,681,965 of NC_092717.1, forward strand.
GTGGATTGGCCATGAAAAATTGCCCTTAGTGTCCAAAATTGCCCTTACTGTTGGGTGGGGTTACTGGGTTATGGGGATAGGATGGAGGTGTTGACCTTGGGTAGGATGCTCTTTCCAAGAGCCGGTGCAGACTCGATGGGCCAAATGGCCTCCTTCTGCACTGTAAATTCAATGCTGATAATCCAGCATTCATTGCCCATCCCTAATTACCCTTGAAAAAGTGGCGATGTTTTACCTTCTTAAATCGCTGCAATCCAGGAGGTGTGGGTGCACCCACAATACTGTTAGCGAGGTGGTTCCAGGATTTTGACTCAATGACAGTGAAGGATCGGCAATATACTGCCTTGGAGGGGAATTTGAAGATCTTGATGTTCCCTTTGTTTGAAATTTTGTTTTCATCTCCACATGGCTCCTGAGGTTGGCCATAGGGATACTAGGTGAATGGGTATGGGTCTCTGAAGGGCAACTGGTGGTAGGTGGGGGGGGGGGCATGAGTTGGTATTGAATTGGTATAGATTTGTGGACCTAACCTATCTGCTTTGTGTGCATGAGGATACTTTCCTCAAAACGGGACCGATGATTCGGAACATTTACTAACTCGGTAGTGAAAACATTGCCCAAAAGTTTAATTTGCCCTATATGTACCGACTCTCCTCTCTATATATTTGCTCCCGCACTTCCTTGCATTTTTAGTTTACCACTCTGATTATGTAATCTTTCATATACATTTGACCAATAGAGACAGGTAAAATCTAAACATAAAGCAGAAACCGGAGCAGGGAGGATAAAAGAGCTTGAGAAAGAGCGAGACTGGGAGCAGAGATGGGGAGATAAAAGAGTGCGAGAAAGGATGAGACTGAGAGCAGAGCAAGGGAGATAAAAGAGGATGAGAAGGACTGAGACTGAGAGCAGAGCCGGGAGAATGAAAGAGCACAAGAAGTAGTGAGGCTGAGAGCAGAGTGCAAGCTTGTAGATTTGAGCTCCTGAGGTGTCATCAGGATTCAAAAGTGATGCAGGCAAGTGGAAGCAGCTGATTGGGTGAGTACCGTCAGGTAAGTATTTATTACTTCTATCGCTTATGGTTAATGCGATTTATATTTTGTGGTCTATAGTTTGTAAGAGTTATATTCTACTGTAATGAGGAGCAGGGAAAAAAGGCAGTCGAGTGATTGATATTATTTGATTTTAAGTTTCTTCCAAACGGTTTAATTTGAAGGGTGAAGGCACAGTAGGAGAGCTCAAAGCCGTGTTGTGCTCCTCCTGCTCTATGTGGGAAGCCGGGGCAATTTCCAGTGCCCAGGGCCAACCCTCTACAGGAAGTGTCTCCAGCTGCAGCTCGTGGAAGCCTGGTTTCAAAGCTGGAACAGTGCGTGCAGATACTGTGGAGCATCAGCGAGGCGGAGAATATCATAGACAGCACATACAGAGAGAGGTGGCCGCACCACAGGCTATCAGTCCAAAGGCAGGAAGAGAATGGGTGACCACCAGACAGAACAAGTGGAATAGGTGACTAGTGCCATCACCCTGCAAAGCAGATATACTGCTTTGGATACTGTTGAGGGGAGTGGCCTTTCAAAGGGAAAAGAGCAACAGCCAAATCTGTTGCACCACAGTTGGCTCTGCTGCAAAGTGGAGCAAAACATGTGGGGATGCAATAGTTATAAGGGATTCAGTTGTAAGGGAAAAAGATAGGCGTTTCTGTGGCTGCAAACAAGACTTTGGGTTGGTATGTTGCCTCCCTGGTGCTAGGGTCAAGGATGTCTTGGAGCAGCTATGGGACATTCTGGAGGGGGAGGGTATATAACCAGTGGTTGTCGTTTGAATAAACAACATAGGTTAAAAATAGGGATGAGGTCCTAAAAGCAAAATGTAGGGAGTTAGGAAGTAAGTTGAAAAGCAATACTTCAAAGGTAGCTATCTTAGGATTACTACCAGTGCCACGTGCTAGTCAGAGCAGAAGTAGCAGGTTATGTCAGATGAATATGTGGCTGAAGAGGTGCAAGGGGGAGAATTTCAGAATCTTGGGACATTGGGACCGGTTCTGGGGGAGGTGGAACAAGTATAATCTGGAAGGGTTACATCTGGCCAGGATCAGAACTGATGCCGAGGGGGAGTATTTGCGAGAGTGGGGGAGGTCTTAAACTAAAATGGAAGGGGGAATGGGAAACTATGTAAGAGGAGGGGGAAACCCAGACACGAACATAAGACAGGAAGGGGGATGTGAAAAGTGATAGGCAAAGAAATCAAAGGCCAGAATCAAACAGGGCCACAGTGAAAAATAATGGGAACAGGACCAGGAATGTTAAAAAGACAAGCCTTAAGGCTTTGTACCTTAATGCGCAGAGCATTTGCAATAAAGTGAATTAATTATTCATGCAATTAGATGTAAATGGGTATGATATAGTCGGGATTACTGCAACATGGCTGCAGGGTGACCAGGGATGGGGATTGAACATCCAGGGTTATTCATTATTTAGGAAGGACAGACAAAAAGGAAAAGGCAGTGGAGTTGTAATGCTGGTAAAAAGAGGAAATAAACGCAAAGTGAGGTAGAATATTAGCTCTGACAATGTGTAATCTGTATGGGTAGAACTGAGAAACACCACGGGACAAAAATTATTAGTGGGGGTTTTATATATAGACCCCCAAACTCTAGTGGTGATGTTGGGAATAGCATCATACAGGAAATTAGAGACATCAACGATAAAGAAACATCTGTAATTATGGGTGACTTTAATCTGCATATAATAATAATAATCTTTATTATTGTCACAAGTAGGCTTACATTAACACTGCAATGGAATTACTATGAAAAGCCCCTAGCCGCCACAATCCGGCACCTGTTTGGGTACACTGAGAGAGAATTCAGAATGTCCAATTCACCGAACAAGCATGTCTTTCGGGATTTGTGGGAGGAAACCGGAGCACTCGGAGGAAACCCACGCAGACAAGGGGAGACTGTGCAGACTCCAGATAGGCAGTGACCCAAGCCGGGAATCGAAACTGGGACACTGGCACTGTGAAGCAACAGTGCGAACCACTGTGCTACCGTACCGGGTAAATCAAATTAATAATACCATAGAGGAGGAATCCCTGGAGTGTATAGGGGATAGTTTTCTAGACCAATATGGTGAGGAACCAACTAGAGAACAGGCCATCCTAGACTAGGTATTGTGTAATGAGAAAAGAATAATGGGCAATCTAGTTGTGCGAGGCCACTTGGGGATGAACGGCATAATATGATAGAATTCTTCATCAAGAAAATTGATTCTGAGACTGAATCTAAGTAAGGGAAATTACAATGGTATGAGGCAGGAGTTGGCAATGATGGTTGGGAAATGTTACTTAAAGGGATGTCGGTGGATGGGCAATGGTAAACATTCAAAGAGCACATGGGTGAACTGCAACAATTGTTCATTCCTGTCTGGCGCAAAAATAAAATGGGAATGGTGGCCAAACCGTGGCTTACAAAGGAAATTTGAGATAGCATTCAATCCAAGGAAGAGGTTCAGAAATTGGCCAGAAGAAAACAGTAGAGCTGACGATTGGGAGCAGTTTAGAATTCAGCAAAGGGAGACAAAGGGATTGATTAAGGGGAAAATAAAGTACGAGAGTAAGCTTGTGGGGAACATAAAAACTGACTGTAAAAGCTGCTAGAGAAGAAGATTGGTGAAGAAAAATAGAGGTCCCTTACCGTCAGAAACAGGGGAATTTATAATGGGGAACAAAAAATGGCTGACCAACTAAATAAATATTTTGGTTCTGTCTTCACAAATGAGGTCACAAATAACATGTCAGAAATGTTGGGGAACACAAGGTTTAGTGAAAGGAAGGAACTGAAGGAAATCAAGATTAGCCGAGAAATGGTGTGGGGGAAATTATGGGATTGAAGGCTAATAAATCCCCAGGCCTGCCTGATAATCTACATCCCAGAGTACTTAAGGAAGTGGCCCTAGAAATAGTGGATGCACTGGTGGGGTGGTCACCTTCTAAGAATCTATGGACTCTGGAACAGTTCCTACAGATTGGAGAGTAGCTAATGTAACTCTACTTTTAAAAAGGGCAGGAGAGAGAAAACAGTGAAATATAGACCAGTCAGCCTGATGTCGGTTGTGGGGAAAGTGCGGGAGCTCATTGTAAAAGATTTCATAGCAGAGCACTTGGAAAACAGTGGCAGTATCGGATAGAGTCAGCAAGGATTTATGAAGGGAAATGCATGCTTGACAAATGTAACCAGTAGAGTTGATGAAGGTGAGCCAATATTGACAATTAAGATTATTAAAAAATTAGATGTGGTTTATTTGGACATCCAGAAGGCTTTCGGCAATGTCCCACATAAGAGATTAACGTATAAAATTAAAGCGCATGGGATTGGGGGTAGTGTATTGAGATGGATAGAAAAGTAGTTGGCAGACAGAAAATAAAGATGAGGAATAAATGTGTTTTTTTACAAATGGCAAGGAGTGACTATTCATAATAATAATGATTTAGATGAGAACAAAATGTAATATATTGCAGGTGACACAAAACTGGGTGGGAGGGTGAGTTGTGAGAAGGATACAAAGATACTTCAATGTGACTTAAACAAGTTCAGAGAATGGTCAAATGCATGACAGATGCAGTATAATGTGGCTAAATGTGAGGTTCTCTGCTTTGGTAGCAAAACCTTGGTAGCAAAAACAGGAAAGCAGATAATTATCTCAATGGCTATAGATTGAGAGAGGGGAATGCGCACTGCCAAGTTGCCCAGGTGGGCACTGCCAGCTCGCATGGGTGGTGCCAAGTTGGCTCTGCCAATCTGCCATCTTTTGTGTATGCGCGATTGGGCCGGGTATGTCCTGCGTGCATGTTGGGGGGGTGCAAGGAGGGGGAAGGGAGCCTCCCATAGTGTGTTCGGGCTGGGGAGGTTGGGAGCCACGACAGAAAGCAGTTGAGACCAAAACATTGGGCGGGATTCTCCGGTAATGGGGCTATGTCCCCACGCCGGCAGGAAAAACGGCACCAACCACTCCGGCGTCAGCAGCCCCCAAAAGTGAGGAATTCTCCAAATTTTCAGACGCCAGAGTGGTCAGCACCACTCCAGCCGGCGACAAAGGGCTGGCACGAGTTCACGCATGCGCGGAACGGCCGGCGTGATCTCGCACAAGCACAGACCTGGGCAATGTGGCGGAGCCCTACAGGGGCCTGGCGCGGAGGAAAGAAGGCCCCCACAGAAACAGCCCGCCCGCAAGATCGGTAGGCCCTGATCGGGGGCCAGGCCATCGTGGGGGCCCGACTGGGGTCGGATCCCCCCGCGCCCTCCCAGGACCACCCCTGCACACTTACCTGCCAGGTCCCACCGTGCGTGAGGTGAGTAATTCACAACGGCGGGACTGGCCAAAATTGGACGGCCACTCGGGCCACTGGGGCCCGGAGAATCGCCGGGGGGGCTGCTGTCCACGGCCACCGGCCCCGACAAATGGCGCCGGCGAATAGGGCAGCCGGCGTCGGGGCAAGATTCGCGCCTCCCCTGGGGATTCTCCGACCCGGCGCAGAATCGGAGAATCCCGGCCATTGTTTCTGGAATTCTCTGCCATCGGGATTCTCCATTCGCCGGCAGTACACCCACACCTGCGGGTTTCCCGGTTGAATGGGTTGACCACAATGGGAAATCCCATTGGCATGTGATGGAAGAGAATCCCGCTGCTAGCGAGCATACGCTGCTGAGGAACAGGCGGCTGGCAGACCGGAGAATCCCATCCTATATCTCTTCAAGAAGGAGTTAGCTATAGCTCTTGGGGCTAAAGGGATCAAAAGATGTGAGCAAAAGTGGGAATAGATTGCTGTGTTGGATAATCATCCATGATCATAATGAATGGTGGAGCAGGCTCGAAGGGCCGAGTGGCCTACTCCTGCTCCTATTTTCTATGTTTCCATAACAGGATATAGATGAACAAGAAGCTACATTTCTTGCTATTTTATTTCTTCGCTGCCAGAGAGTATCCTATCGGGAACACTGCATAGCCTGAAAATAGAGGCGTCAAGTCAATAAAAATAACTGAAATGTCAGGTTATAATAATAACTTGAAAAACATTTTTAATATGTTCTTTTGTCTCCTGTTTTATGGCTCCGTACATCCACCGAAGGGACATCAAGGTGCTCCCTTTGCCGAATGGGAACTGTTCAGGAAGTAGTTTAGGATGGATACTTTTACCTCCCTTTCTAAAATGAAAAGCATCTGTCTTTCATGCCACATCTGGCCCCAGTGCCACAGATGACAAGATCTCAGCATATGGGCAAATATCGGTACTAATCACTCATTCTGCTCTCCAGTGGAGAAGCAATGTGATCCACGTCCAGGCTGCCATTTCTGTTCTATTTGTAATGTGTTGACTTTCCACCAAGACATTGGAAAATGCAGACTGATGCAGGGAAGGGATCCTCGGAAAGACCTAATATGTTCCACAGTAATCCATAGCAACATTGATAGTAAGCATGGGGAAGTCCACTGTTTTGACTAGATCCACCCATAACTGGAGGTTGTCAAGGTGAAGTTAGAAATAAGGCAGATGAAACAGAAAGTCATTTTAAAAAGCCGGAACATTAAATTATATTGGAAAATTAATGCGCTATTTTGCTAATGCTCTATTCTGCAATTAGTGGGTTGTAGGTAAGATTGTTTTGAAATTATACAAGTTAGAAAATTATGGAGCCCTTCTCACTTCCTCTATTCACTATCAGGTCGATATCAGATCTGTGGCCTGGTTATTGCCATACATCGTGGCATTTGTACTAATATTCTTGAAAATATGAACCAAGGCAGCATGGTGCCACAGTGGTTAGCACTGAACCTAGAGCGGTGCGAACCACTCCAGCCGGTCTGCGCATGAGCTGAACCACACCGGCGGTTCTGCACATGCGCCAAATCGCGCCAGCCCGTCGGCGCCAAATGGCACGGCGCCAACCCCTCCGCCGCCAGCCTAGCCCTCGGATGTGCGGAGGATTCCGCACCTTCCGGTCAGCCCGATGCCAGAGTGGTTCACGCCGTTCTTGGCGCCGGCGTCGGGCCAGTTGCGGGAGAATCCCGCTCCTGGGGCGGGATTCTCCGACCCTCCGCGAAGGAATTGCACCCGGCGCGGGGGTGGAGAATAGCCATTCACACCAGAAATCCAGCGCGACGTGCTTCCGCGATACTTTGTGGACCCGCCAGTCCCGGTGCGCGGTCGATGGGGCCGTTGGAACTGGCTCCTGCGGCGATTCTCTGCGGTCGACCGGTCGAACTCCCGCCGGCGTGGTTTACATGAGGTACCACTCGGTGGGAGATGGAACCCGCAGCCGCGGTGGCGGTCCTGGTGGGGGCCAGGGAGTATCTGACTCCAGGGGGGCCTCAGTAGTGGCCTGGCCCGCGATGGGGGGGAACCGATCAGCGGGCCATAGCGATCTGGGAGGGACCTACCTTCTTCCGCGCGGGTCTGATGTCTGGTTCTGCTATGCCGTCGGCGCCCGTGCCGAGGTGGGCTGCCGCGCGCATGCGCAGACCCGCTTGCAGCCGCCATGCACATGCGCGGCCGCTCGGTCTGGCTAGCAGGCCCCCGCCGGTAGCCAGAGCTGCGGGACGCGCGCCGCGGCTCTGCTAGCCCCCTGGAAAATGGAGAATCACCCCGGACCTTTGAGGAAAAAGTCCGGAGTGATTCTCGCCCGTTTTCTGGCGGGCGTGGGGACTTAGTCCCCAGAAGGGAGAATCCCGCCCCTGGTGATATAACAAAAAAAAGTCCAGTTCTGGGTGGGTTTAGGAGGGTGTTTCCCAGCACTTGTAACGCAGGGAACGACCTTGTTATCGAACAGGACTCTGTTATTTTTTCTGGCCTTACCTTCATTTCCTGCAATGAGGAAGGTACATGTTGGAGGGTCCTCGAGACCCCCGCACTTCAACTCATAAGGGCAGGGCATCCTCCGGCCCGATCCCCGGCATGGGCAAAATATCACCTTAGCACTGCCAGCCTGGCACTGCAACAGCCAACACCACCTGGGCTCCCTGGAAGTGCCAGGCTGGCACATAGGTAGCACTGGGTGCCTGGGAGGTACTGCCAGGGTGCCAGGCTGGCAGTGCCAAGCTGGCAGGTTGGCATCAGCAAAGCCAGGGTGCCATCCTACCCAGAAGCTGACCACCCGGGGTCCTCTGATCACCTGGGAGACCTCCCCAAGTACCGTTCTGCCTGATCCCTATTGGTGAAGACCAGTGGTAAACGGCACCCAGCTGGGATCTCCTTGGCAAGGCCATTAGATAACGGGGCCTGGTTAGCTTTGGCAGAGATATATTTAAGTGTGCCTAACTGCACACTTAAATATACAAATTTAGGTCCCGCCATTATGGACGAAGCTCCTATTAGATTTTGCGAGATGTAGCGGGCCGGATAAATCTTGCGAGAGGCTGTGTCGCATCCCGAGTTGAGCGAGACGCTGCTGTTCGAGCACGCCCATGCAGTTTAGGTGTAGTGGCCAAGCTAAAATTGCCCCTTTGTGCAGGTTAGGTGGGGTTACTGGGATAGGGCGGGGGAGTGGGCCTCGGTAGGGTCGGTGCAGACTCAATGGGCCGAATGGCCTCTTTCTGCACTGTATGGATTCTATAAATACTTGTAATCAGACAAAAATAGTTAATTGTTTACATTATGACCTTGTTTTGCAAACAACTTTTGACTTGAGTATTGCAAATGTTTTTTAGCTATATTAAGGTAACGCTGTTTGCATTTTAATTTGATATGAGATTTTATAGATCAATCACCCGGTAGCATTAATTATTCTAATACAGTCTGTGATATAGATGAAAAACCTATTTATTTCTACTTCTATAAAGGATGTGGAGCACAGTTGCACATTGCGTTACACTGATTTCCCATGGAAACAAGATCAGTACAATAAATCTGTAATGGTCGCTGATAGTATATTCAATCTGACACTACTCTGTTTATAAGCATTAGAGGCAGAACTTCAGAAGGAGAAACATGTAGAAGGTGAATGTATCTTTTCATTGCCAGGCGATCTCTGTGGAATGGAAGCATCCCACAATCATTTAACAATTTGCCACAGCAATTCCAGTCATTCTGTAAGGAGCACTGATATTTGATGATTTTTGTCATACAATTCGTGGGAATAAAAATAATTAATCTTTTATTTCAGCAATGGTCATTTCGTATAAAACGGTTTTGAAATGAAAATAGTTACTTATTCAATGTTGAAACTAGTAAAATATTTTTATTGTTTTGTATCAAGTGAGCCCACTTCATACGGACCATTTTCACCAGGAATGTGGGGAGGGTGGTGATTAGTCTTAGCAGCTATCTGTATTTATGTTTGAGAGGAATAGCATGGATCAAATGAGTGACACATGTATGTGACATTAGTATGTGCTGCACAGTATACATTGAGGCAACTTTCTGCTGTAGACTGTGTACTTTGTTTTCTATATTATATAAACCAACATAAACCAACATAAGTATAAATAAAACTGTGATGAACTGTTACTGCCTTATCATCATGTAAGGTGATGTCCCCTTTAAGACCGGGCTTGGAACCCTGGGGACTCCGCCTCTGGCTCCGCCCATCTGTGAGCCATATATAAAGGGCTGCCTCATGGGCTGTGCAGCAGTCAGCACATGTCTCAGCTCTAGCATAGTTCTTAGTCTAATAAAGCCTTCTTTACCGTTTACACCCTAAGCGTCGTTATTGAAGGTACCTCAATTTATTAGACTAAACTAGATTCACGCAGGCCTAAAACCAGAGAAGCTCAATCTGGAAGCACGGACACCGGAGGCGAAGGAAATTTTAAAATACTGGCTGCGGTGCTTCGAGGCCTACCTGGACTCCGCAGAGACTCCCATCCTGGGGCCACGCAAGCTGCGTCTACTCCACGCCCGGGTGAGTCACAGAATCTCCGCCACGCTCGAAAAGGCGACGACTTATGAAGAGGCGGTCGAGTTACTCCGCAAGCGGTTTGTCAAACCCATCAACGAGGTACACGCCAGGCATCTGCTCTCGACCTGCCGGCAGTGCTCGGGGAAATCGCTAGACGAATTCGTCGAGAAACTCACCGCGCTTGCCAGGGACTGTGACCATCAGGATGTGACAGGGGAAGTCCATATGAACCTGCACATCTGAGATGCTTTCGTGTCTGGCATCCGCTCGACCTGCATCCAGCAGCGGCTGCTCGAAAACGGGGCAAAAGACCTCCAGGACACGCTAACGCTCACCTCCTCGCTGGAGGTGGCCCGACATAACTTGGGTACGTACCCCGCGGACTCTGCGAGCCCCCCCCCCCCGGACTTCCTCATACTCAGCCGTATTACAGGTCTGCGCCACGCGGCGACCCGCTCACCATGGGGGCACACCGTGCTACTTCTGCGGGCAGGGCCAGCACCCACGCCCATGCTGCCCAACCCGCTCCGCGATCTGCAGCGACTGCGGGAAGAAAGGGCATTTTGCGAGGGTCTGCCTGGCCAGACCCAGGGGCCAGAAAAACAAAGAACAGCCGGCCAGAAAATCAGGCTCTCAGGCCCGCAGGCCTCGCAATGCTGCTGTGCACCGACCCGGCACGCCCCCTTCTGACGCGTCATCAGCCTCGTGCGAATCATGGGAGTGGCCATCTTGTCGGCGGCCATCTTCTCGACCCGACATATGCGACCGACGGCGGCGGCCATTTTATGAATCCGACTCGGCTGAGGACTCGGACTACCCACGAGTGGGAGCGATCACCCTCGACCAAACTCGGCCAAAACACCTGCAGAACTCTATGATGCAGGTCCAGGTCAACGGGCGCGACACTGCATGACTCTTCGACTCCGGGAGCACGGAGAGCTTTATCCACCCTGAAACGGTAAGGCACTGCTCCCTACGCACCCATCCCGCATCCCAAACCATTGCCCTCGCATCCGGGTCCCACTCGGTACAAATCAAGGGGTACTGTATTGCGGATCTCTCGAACCAGGGCGCCAAATACACCCATTTCAAATTTTATATCCTCCCTCACCTCTGTGCCCCCCTGCTGCTCGAACTGGATTTCCAGTGCAGCCACCGAAACCTGACACTGAAGTTCGGCGGACCCTTGCCCCCCCTCACGGTGTGCTGCCTTGCGACACTGAAAGTCGCACCCCCCTCGCTATTCGCGAACCTCACTCCCGACTGTAAGCCCGTCGTCACCAGGAGCCGGTGCTACAGTGCCCAAGATATGGCTTTTATCAAGTCAGAGGTCCAGCGCTTACTGGGAGAGGGGGTCATCGAGGCTAGCAACAGCCCTTGGAGAGCGCAAGTGGTGGTAGTCCGGTCCGGAGAGAAGAAACGGATGGTCGTGGATTACTGCCAGACCATAAACCGATTCACGCAGCTTGATGCGTACCCCCTTCCTCACATCGCGGAAATGGTAAATCGGATCGCCCAATACCGAGTCTTTTCCACGGTCGACCTCAAATCCGCCTACCACCAGCTCCCCATCCGACCAAAAGACTGCCCCTATACTGCCTTCGAAGCAGCCGGCCGGCTCTTCCACTTCCTCAGGGTCCCCTTCGGTGTCACAACTGGGGTCTCCGTCTTTCAAAGGGCGATGGACCAAATGGTGGACCAGTACGGTTTGCGGGCTACATACCCGTACTTGGACAATGTCACCATCTGCGGCCATGACCAGCAGGACCATGACGCTAACCTCGAAAAGTTCCTCCTGACCGCCCGAGCCCTTAACCTGACCTATAACGAGGACAAATGCGTTTTCCACACCACCCGGCTAGCTATCCTCGGCTATGTCGTGGAAGACGGGGTCCTAGGTCTCAACCCCGACCGCATGTGCCCCCTTAAGGATGTCCCTCTCCCCCACAGCCTCAAGGCCCTCAAATGGTGCTTGGGACTTTTCTCTTTTTCTGCCCAGTGGGTCCCCAAGTATGCGGACAAGGCCCGCCCACTCATGAAGACCACCATTTTTCCCCTCTCGGCTGAGGCTCAATTGGCCTTCAACCGCATCAAGGCCGACATCATCAAGGCCGCTATGCACGCGGTGGACGAAACCATCCCTTTCCAGGTAGAGAGCGATGCATCAGACGTCGTCCTGGCTGCTACCCTCAATCAGGAAGGCAGACCAGTAGCGTTCTTCTCCCGAACCCTCACCACCTCCGAGGTTCGACACTCTGCAGTCGAAAAGGAGGCACAAGCCATTGTTGAGGCTGAGTGGCGCTGGAGACACTACCTCACCGGTAGGAGGTTTACCCTCGTCACCGACCAACGGTCGGTCGCCTATATGTTCGATAACACGCAACTGGGCAAAATAAAAAACGATAAAATTTTGAGGTGGAGGATCGAACTCTCCACCTACACGTACGATATCAAGTATCGTCCAGGGGAGCTCAACAAGCCCCCAGATGCCCTGTCCCGCGGGCCATGCGCCAACGCGCAGGAGGACCGCCTGCAAGCCATCCACAATGACCTCTGCCACCCGGGGGTTACCCGGCTCGTCCATTTTATCAAGTCCCGCAACCTACCTTACTCAACCAAGGAGGTCAAGGCCATGGTCAGGGCCTGCCAGATCTGTGCAGAGTGCAAACCGCACTTCTACCGGCCAGAAAAGGTTCGGCTCGTGAAGGCCTCGGGTCCCTTTGAGCGACTGAGCGTGGACTTCAAGGGGCCCCTCCCATCCACCAATCGTTATGCCTATTTCCTCACCCCTTTAACACCCCTTTTTGGAAAAGCAATAGGTGGCAGAACCAGTGGAGTTGAAAGAAAATACAAACTCGTTTTTTTCTGGTCAACAATGAAATGGCATTAATGATAACTGCAGATGTATCCATAGCCTAGTGCATCCTGTCCCAGTAAGTAGAAGATCTATAGCAATGCAAAGCAGAAAACGAAAATAATCCAATTGGGTGGAGAAACTAGAAAAATCAGAAACACTAACCAACTGAATTGAAATATGCTTCTAATGATCAAGTCTTAACTATTTCTACTTTCATACGCATCTTCAACTTTAGTACTTCCTCCTGAACAAGTTAACTTTGTATTGACTCTTCATTAAGAAGACTGCTGAAAAACGAATAGATTTTTAATCATTATATTTTTGGCGAAAAATGTAATATCTTATATCAAAAAAACATATCTGATATGAGAAACTGGAATAAATTTCAGTTATTCTGTACCTAGGCATCCATTTTAATTCTGCATCTCCATCGTATATTTTATCTGATTCAATGAATCACAATTACACCCATTATAACTGAACAGCTCTGACATCACATATCTATTGTAATTATGTACTACTGACATTATACAGCTGCTATTCTTAATTGCAAACCACCTGTTCCTCCATGCAGTCTACCTGTAATGACAAAACTTTAACACATTTATTGGAAACAAGACAGGTGAAAAGAAATCAAACTCCACACGTGATGTTGTGTAAAGTATTGAATGTTGGAGGATAGATTACCCAGGGAGTGTAAACTACTCTTGCATATATTGGCCCCAGACCAGCTAAGGACTGTGCATCACCAACCAGCTATCGCTCTATATCTGGTTTCATCAAACAATAAAATACCAGAGATCGACAGTCAAAAAAACAGCACACCATGAGCTGGGTAAAGTGCATTAACACCCAGCTTAGGAAAAGGATAATGTTGGTCACGTGTTTCACCTGCCCTGGGCTCTCACCTTTTTTATGGTAAAACTGTTCTGATAGCACTGTGGTTGTCATCTTTTGTTAGAGTTAAAACCTAATTCTCCTGTCAGTGTGTGCTATTACACATATAAAACGTACCATTGCACCACACACTTCTTTCAGATAATGCTTTCACCAGATTACTGGGGCATGATAAGAAAGAACAAAATCCAGTTTCTGGAGTAGGTGGCAGGAAGTGGGGGAGTCAGTTTATTTATATAAGCATGCATTCATAACACTGTTTTTCAGTTTACAGGGATCTGAATCAATCTAATTATTCTGCCCAAATCTCTTACAAGGTTTTACATTTCTTTTGTCTCAAAATAAATCACTTGAAATATAACTAATAAATCTTTAAAGATGTTTCAGAAATTCTTCATCAGGCAGCATACATTTTTAGTGGGAAATTCTTTGAGTTTCTAAGATTTTTTTGCCCACGATATCCACTCAGATTCTACATGATTTTTTGGAGGAACATGTTTTTCCTCAATGTATTTACTGTGCTCATTTGTTGTGTCGATCAATCTTCTGGTCTAATGATTTGGAAACATTCCAAAAACCAGCGAATGTTCCTCAGACTTCAGTGTCTTAAGGAATGTAGATGATAGCTTAACACCCCTGTGCATGCACAGCCCTATCCATCAGAGTAACAGTCTGAACACACTCAAACAATGAATGTTAAGGAAGTCAGTATTTCTAATTGAAAGCCGATGGAAGAGGTGGAATTAAAGGCTGACAGATTCTGCTAATTACTGTATGGGCAACCATGTGCTGCACGCACAAATCTGACTGTTTAAATGATTGCAACTGATCAGAACAAGCAGAAGTCACCAAAAAATTGAAACCCATCTGCCAACCCATATTCTACAATCGCTTTGTCTGATAAATATGCTGATAAGTATAAAAAACTTGTATCGTTAAATGATTTTATTTCACTTCTGCAGCTTTAATTTGCCTTCTCTACAGCAGGGGAATTTACGGCTTTCATGCTGGATTTTAAAATCAAAAGCTGCTCCAAGCACACTTCACAAATCAGGCATTTGTTTCAAAGCTGAAAAGCTCTTCCTTAAACAAATGCTTAGCTTGTGAGAGGTGATATCCTGAACCTGGATCATCACATAGCTGGACCAATTCCTTTACATGTTAGGCTGATTTCATTTCCAATGGGTTCAATGCACTCATCGCTTTACATAAGTAGTATTCCAAATCAATTCTACACATACACCACTCTGAAATGATCTGTATAAAACCATCCCTGGGGCAGTTGTCTATAATAGTATGGGTTTGATTGACTTCTGCTTTCAGTGAAAGAAATACAATTAAACGAGCCAAGCCATCTGTAAAATACCTTCAAAATAGTGTTGTTCAATAGGCACAGCCAACTCTGCTCCTTTTTTGAACCCCAGATGGAGTGTGCTTTATACTGGGGGGAAAGCAGACACAATCTTGCTGTGAGTTTATATTGTAGCACCAATCAGCCTGGCTGTGGACCTATACATATTGAGCAAATGTAATGTGATGAACTGAGCCTGACCCAGAATGAGGATGGCGACAGTCAAAAAGATTGGATTCAGCAGCTAATATAAAAACAAAAACACTCACCTCTTCAGAGGGATCACTCTGTTCAGAGCACGTGTGTAGAGAATACACCTAATCCTGAACGGTGCTCTGTCTAGTAAACAGCAGTTGCCCAGCGGGATTGATGCATTCACTGTACAGCACTTACTGAACTGGAATGGTGAAGCACATTCTCGCAGTCTCTACAGCTTGCACCTCATAGCCACTGCAGCACCAAATGTCGACAGAGAGAAAAAAATAATACATATATAGATGGAGGAACAAAGGCTGCTACAAAGACCTGGAATGGAGATTCTGGATCAGTGTATTGCCTGAACCCTAGGAAAATAGGTTTCTGATCGATCAGAACAGTGCATTCAGTTTAATGGATTCAGCTAACAGGGGTTTTCAGCCAATATTTGTCCTGCTAGGCTAAATGTAAAATAATTTTCTCTTTTGAAACAGAAGTTCAGTGATGTCATGCAAGACTTGTTCCATATATGGTAAGTCTTTCCTGGGTGTTGCCAATATAAGCATTTCATTCATATTAGTTTGTGCTGTGAAGTTGCTGACATCTGGTGACCTAAAGGCGACTGTTGAAATAAAGCAATTGCATGACCTGATCTGTTATTGTGACTAAAGGATTCTCAGTTTCTGTAAGTTCTGTTCAGATCCAGCTTTTTCTGATATGCAAAATAAAAATAACTTTAAATTGTTTAGTTTTTTTGCATCGGCATGAAGTGGCTGAAATAATTATGGGCGAGATTGAACTGGAAAAAAACAGAGTCCCGTTTTGGACGCATTTAACGGGGTGTTTCTTAGCGCCTGCAACACCGAAAATGACCCCACTATCAAACAGGACTTTTTCTTTGGCCTCTGTCCTTTGCCAAGGCCACACTTACCTCAATTTGCTGCACTGACAAAGAGATCGGGGCATCATTTTTAAATGATGCCCCTATCTCCCCGATCTCTGGACACCCCACTGCAGCCTCTGAACCCCCCCCCCCCCCCCCCCCTCCTCCAATACCCCAATTTATCTATTATGGGTTGCTTGAGCCCATCCTCATAAGGGCAGGGCAGCCCCGGGCCCAATTCCTGGCAGGGCAAACTGCATAACCTTCAATGTGGACCAACCCCACAAGGATGCCCGGGCAGCAGGATTTTCTGCCAATGCTGGTGTGCCCCAGGTGCAGGGGGTTATAGATGGAACACAAGGTCCCCCTTCGGGCACTGGCCCGTGAGGGTGTGCCCTTCATCAATAGCAAGGGCATTCACTCCCTGAATTGCAGTTGGTGTGTGACCACCAACTGCACATCATGCACATCTGTGCCTGTAACCCAGGCAGCGTGCACAATATATATGTTGTGGCACACTCGTCAGTTCCCAGCACCTATGAGGCATTCCCTCGGATGAGGAGTTGGCTCTTGGGCAACAGGGGATATCCGCTGCAGTCATGACTAATGACGCCTGTTCGGAGGCCCCGGACTGAAACGGAGACCCATTACAATGATACCCATGCAGCTACTGATGTGTTAGGCAGGTTGGTTCGATGTGGACTGCACTCGATGCAGGGAAGTTAGAAACAGACGTCGAACACAGGAGAAGATCCAACACTGTTTTATTCAACTAGATGAACTGCTGTACATATTCAGCTGTGGGTCAACACTATACTGACCTGACTAGTGACCTTGTAGTAGCCTGACCAGACTTACTAGCTACCGCCTGGTGTTTGTGCTTGCTAGCTCGTGGACTCTGACTGTCTCAGTAGCTGGGTCCCGAGAGAGCGGGAAACCTAATGCCCTCTGGCTTTATAGTGGCAGTGTCCTGTCTGGTGATTGGCTGTGCTGTGTTGTATGCTTACTGGTCATCCTATGTGTCAATCACTGCCTGCCTGCATCTCATTATATACATGAGTGGATATTATGACATCACCCCCTTTTTTTTTGAGTTAAATAAATACTGAGGTGTGTATATATTTTTATGCCTGACTATATACAAACAGTGATTGAACAAACGTATATACATGGGAAGGTGTCGATAGTGCAGATACATGACAAACTAAGCAATATTTACAAGAGTTAAGTCGATGGATTCAGTCACAAAAATTTACAAAAGTTAAGTCTACAGATTCAGTATTTGTGGCGGGCAACAAATTCTTGTTGATCGCCGCAGAGGTGGATCAGGAGCCGCCTGCACGTCGAGAGGTGGGATCGCTGCCATTGCGGTGGTCGCGTGGGCCGGCAGGATCGCTGGCAGATCGGTGGCCTCGTGGCAGGGTACGTCCGGAGGAAGTATGATAGCCGGCGGAGCACTGCGGTCAGGTGGTGGGCGTGGAACTCTTCACAATGCCCGTCTGTTGCGCCATAGCAGGGAGCCATCAGCCATGCGAACAATGAAAGACCTCGGGGCAACTTGTTTGACAACAACAGCTGTGGCTGACCAACCGCCCTCAGGCAACTGGACGCGAACATGATCGGCTGGAGCCAGCTCAGGTAAATTCATGGCATGAGCATCATATGTGGCCTTCTGTTGGGCCCGGGACTGCTGCATGGTTTGTAGTACCGTGAGGTGGTCAAGGTCTGGAACATGGATGGCTGGAACTGTGGTCCTCAGAGTGCGATTCATGAGCATCTGCGCTGGAGACAACCCATTGGACAGTGGGGTTGCCCTGTATGTCAGCATTGCCAGGTTGAAGTCAGAGCCTGTGTCTGCATCTTTGCACAGCAACCGCTTGACAATATGGACCCCTTTCTCAGCCTTCCCGTTTGATTGCGGGTAGTGGGGACTGGAGGTAACATGACGGAAGTTGTAGGACTGTGCAAAATCAGACCATTCTTGACTGT
This sequence comes from Scyliorhinus torazame, assembly GCF_047496885.1. Classification (NCBI taxonomy): domain Eukaryota; kingdom Metazoa; phylum Chordata; class Chondrichthyes; order Carcharhiniformes; family Scyliorhinidae; genus Scyliorhinus; species Scyliorhinus torazame. Next base: position 157,700,029 of record NC_092717.1, read on the forward strand.
AAAAGCATGGACCATTATCACTCATTACCGTGAGCGGTATCCCGTGCCTGGTGAACGTTTCTTTGCAGGCTTTGATGACCGCCTTCGACGTGAGGTCGGACAGTTTCACCACTTCTGGGTAACTGGAGAAGTAGTCGACCAGGAGTACGTAGTCACGCCCCTTGGCGTGAAAAAGGTCTACACCTACTTTGGACCACGGAGAGGTCACGATCTCGTGCTGTTGCAATGTTTCCTTGGGTTGAGCAGGCTGAAACTTTTGACAGGTGGGGCAGTTGAGGATCGTGTTGGCAATATCCTGGTTAATGCCTGGCCAGTAAACTGCCTCCCGAGCTCTGCGTCGGCATTCCTCGACTCCAAGGTGACCCTCATGGAGTTGACCCAGCACCAGAGCCTGCATGCTTTGAGGAATAACGATCCTGTCGAGTTTCAGAAGGATTCCCTCCACAACTGTCAGCTCGTCTTTAACATTAAAGAATTGGGGACATTGTCCCTTCTTCCAGCCATGGGTAATGTGCTGCATCACATGCTGCAGTAAAGGATCCTTGGCCGTTTCCTCACAAATTTGGAACACCCGTTCATCAGAGGCTGGGAGGTTGGTGGCACACAATTGCACTTGCGCTTCTATGTGGCAGATGAAGTCACATTGTTCATACGGTGTGGTGATGGACCGGGATAGGGCATCTGCAATGATCAGCTCTTTGCCTGGCGTGAAGACAAGTTCGAAATCATAGCGGTGGAGTCGAAGAAGAATTTGTTGTAACCGAAGTGTCATGTCATTTAAATCCTTCTGGCTTATGTGGACTAGAGGCCTGTGGTCCGCTTCCACCGTGAATTTCGGCAGGCCATAAACGTAGTCATGAAACTTTACTATTCCTGTCAGGAGACCCAGACACTCCTTTTCGATCTGGGCATAAAGTTGCTCAGTGGGCGTCATGGCCCTGGAGGCATATGCCACTGGAGCCCAGGATGAGGAGTCATCTCGCTGGAGGAACACAGCCCCAATGCCGTTCTGGCTTGCATCAGTTGATATCTTGGTTTCCTTGGTTGGGTCGAAGAACGCTAGAACTGGGGCTGTGGTGAGCTCACGCCATTCCACTTCATGTGTGGGCAGCCACTGGAATTCCGTTGACTTCTTGACGAGATGGCGGAGGGCCGTGGTGTGGGATGCCATATTGGGATTGAATTTCCCGAGAAAGTTGACCATCCCGAGGAAGCGGAAGACCGCCTTCTTGTCTTCCGGGGTCTTCATGGTGTTGATCGCCAAGACCTTGTCGCTGTCTGGCCACATACCCTTCCGCGAGATGTGGTCGCCTAGAAACTTTATATCAAATTGACCAAATGAGCACTTAGCCCTGTTGAGCTGGAGACCATGTTCATGAATTCGCTGGAAGACCTGCTTGAGGCTAGCGATGTGTTCCTGGGGCATTATGGACCAGATGATCACGTCATCCACATATACTTGTACTCCCTCGATGCCCTCCATCACCTGCTCCATGATGCGATTGTCATGTGAGAGTACCTTTAAGACATGAATGTTTAAGCAATGTACCATTAAGACAACAGTGATATCAGAGAGTGGGTAGAGCTGAGGTCAGGTCAGCCATTTTGCAGTTTAGTTTTGCAGTTTGAAAAAGAGCTTGTGTGTGTCTGGGTGTTTCCAGAGAGCTGCAGTTTTAAGGGGCAGCTTGTGTGTGTCTGTGTGTTTCCAGAGGGCTGCAGTTTGGAGGAAAAGAGCTTGGGAGTGTTTGTGTTTGCAGTAAGCTGGATCTCTGCCATGAAGGGAGATTTAAAAAGCCTAGGAGCTGCGAGTCAGAGCGGAGATTTAAAAAGGGCCGGAGCTGCGAGTCGGAGCGGAGATTTAAAAAGTGCGGGAGCTGAGAGTCAGAGCGGAGATTTAAAAAGTGCGGGAGCTGCGAGTCGGAGCGGAGATTTAAAAAGATTACGGCCTAGTTTCGGGAGCCGTTCGGAGGAGGAGGAGCAGTCTCTGTCAGGGAGAGAACCTGAGAACATCTGAGACCCTCAGAAGGTAAGAAGGTAAGTAAGTGATTTTTACTCATTTTTACTTTTATTACCTTTTCAAATTGTGTGTGTGGGGGTGGGAAACGGAAGTGACATCACAGAAAAGCTGTGACCTGAGTGGCTGGTTGGGTATCTACACTAAATTAAAAAAATTAAGCATTGGTAACTAATTAAACATAATTACTTAATTATAATTTAGTACTGTATTTAGCATTCACATATATAGTAGAAATCTAGTGCTAGGAAACAGATAGTTTACAGTAACTTAAAAACAATTTTGAAAAAAACTTTTAATTTTAATTTACTAATTAATTGACGCAATGTCAGTTAGAGGGGTGCAGTGCTCTGACTGTGAGATGTAGCAGGTCCGGGAGGCTTCCAGCGTCCCGGATGGTTTCATCTGCAGAAAGTGCACCCAACTGGAGCTCCTCACAGACCGTATGGTTCAGTTGGAGCAGCAATTGGATGCACTTAGGAGCATGCAGGTGGCGGAAAGCGTCATAGATCGCAGTTATATTAATGTGGTCACACCCAAGGTGCAGACAGAGAAATGGGTGACCACCAGAAAGGGCAGGCAGTCAGTGCAGGAATCCCCTGTGGTTGTCCCCCTCTCGAACAGGTATACCCCTTTGGATACTGTCGGCGGGGGGGGGGGGGGGGGGTAGCCTATCAGGGGAAAACAGCAGTAGCCAGAGCAGTGGCACCACGGCTGGCTCTGATGTTCAGAAGGGAGGGTCAAAGTGCAGAAGAGCAATAGTAATAGGGGACTCTATAGTCAGGGGCACAGATGGGCGCTTCTGTGGACGTGAAAGAGACTCCAGGATGGTATGTTGCCTCCCTGGTGCCATTGTCCAGGATGTCTCCGAACGGGTAGAGTGCATCCTGAAGGGGGAGGGAAAACAGGCAGAGGTCGTTGTACATATTGGTACTAACGACATAGGCAGGAAGGGGCATGAGGCCCTGCAGCAGGAGTTCAGGGAGCGAGGCAAAAAGTTAAAAGACAGGACCTCTAGGGTTGTAATCTCGGGATTACTCCCTGTGCCACGTGCCAGTGAGGCTAGAAATAGGAAGATAGAGCAGCTAAACACGTGGCTAAACAGCTGGTGTAGGAGGGAGGGTTTCCGTTATCTGGACCACTGGGAGCTCTTCCGGGCAGGTGTGATCTATATAAGGACGGGTTGCATCTAAACCGGAGAGGCATAAATATCCTGGCCGCGAGGTTTGCTAGTGTCACACGGGAGGGTTTAAACTAGTATGGCAGGGGTGTGGGCACGGGAGCAATAGGTCAGAAGGTGAGAGCATTGAGGGAGAACTAGGGAATAGGGACAGTGTGGCTCTGAGGCAGAGCAGACAGGGGGAAGTTGCTGAACACAGCAGGTCCGGTGGCCTGAAGTGCATATGTTTTAATGCAAGAAGTATTACGGATAAGGCAGATGAACTTAGAGCTTGGATTAGTACTTGGAACTATGATGTTGTTGCCATTACAGAGACCTGGTTGAGGGAAGGGCAGGGATTGGCAGCTAAATGTTCCAGGATTTAGATGTTTCAGGCGGGATAGAGGGGGATGTAAATGGGGTTGCGGAGTTGCTCTACTGATTAGGGAGGATATCACAGCTGAACTACGGGAGGACACCTCAGAGGGTAGTGAGGCTAGATGGGTAGAGATCAGGAATAAGAAGGGTGCAGTCACAATGTTGGGGGTTTACTACACAGCCTCCCAACAGCCAGCGGGAGATAGAGGAGCAGATAGGTAGACAGATTTTGGAAAAGAGTAAAAACAACAGGGTTGTGGTGGTGGGAGATTTCAACTTCCCCAATATTGACTGGGACTCACTGAGAGCCAGGGGCTTAGATGGGGCAGAGTTTGTAAGGAGCATCCAGGAGGGCTTCTTAAAACAATATGTAGACAGTCCAACTGGGGAAGGGGCGGTACTGGACCTGGTATTGGGGAATGAGCCTGGCCAGGTGGTAGAAGTTTCAGTAGGGGAGCATTTCGGGAACAGTGACCACAATTCAGTAAGTTTTAAAGTGCTGGTGGACAAGGATAAGAGTGGTCCGAGGGTGAATGTGCTAAATTGGGTGAAGGCTAATTATAACAATATTAGGCTAGAACTGAAGAACCTTGATTGGGGGCGGATGTTTGAGGGCAAATCAACATCTGACATGTGGGAGGCTTTCAAGTGTCAGTTGAAAGGAATTCAGGACTGGCATGTTCCTGTGAGGAAGAAGGATAAATACGGCAATTTTCGGGAAGCTTGGATAACGAGAGATATTGTAGGCCTCGTCAAAAAGAAAAAGGAGTCATTTGTCAGGGCTAAAAGGCAGGGAACAGACGAAGCCTGTGTGGAATATAAGGAAAGTAGGAAGGAACTTAAGCAAGGAGTCAGGAGGGCTAGAAGGGATCACGAAAAGTCATTGGTAAATAGGGTTAAGGAAAATCCCAAGGCTTTTTACACGTACATAAAAAGCAAGAGGGTAGCCAGGGAAGGGTTGGGCCACTGAAGGATAGGCAAGGGAATCTATGTGTGGAGCCAGAGGAAATGGGCGAGGTACTAAATGAATACTTTGCATCAGTATTCACCAAAGAGAAGGAATTGGTAGATGTTGAGTCTGGAGAAGGGTGTGTAAATAGCCTGGGTCACATTGAGATCCAAAAAGACGAGGTGATGGGCATCTTAAAAAATGTTAAGGTAGATAAGTCCCCAGGGCCTGATGGGATCTACCCCAGAATACTGAAGGAGGCTGGAGAGGAAATTGCTGAGGTCTTGACAGAAATCTTTGGATCCTCACTGTCTTCAGGTGATGTCCCGGAGGACTGGAGAATAGCCAATGTTGTTCCTCTGTTTAAGAAGGGTAGCAAGGATAATCCCGGGAACTACAGGCCGGTGAGCCTTACTTCAGTGGTAGGGAAATTACTGGAGAGAATTCTTCGAGACAGGATCTACTCCCATTTGGAAGCAAATGGACGCAATAGTGAGAGGCAGCATGGTTTTGTGAAGGGGAGGTCGTGTCTCACTAACTTGATAGAGTTTTTCGAGGAGGTCACAAAGATGATTGATGCAGGTAGGGCAGTGGATGTTGTCTATATGGACTTCAGTAAGGCCTTTGACAAGGTCCCTCATGGTAGACTAGTACAAAAGGTGAAGTCACACAGGATCAGGGGTGAGCTGGCAAGGTGGATACAGAACTGGCTAGGTCATAGAAGGCAGAGAGTAGCAATGGAAGGATGCTTTTCTAATTGGAGGGCTGTGACCAGTGGTGTTCCGCAGGGATCAGTGCTGGGACATTTGCTGTTTGTAGTATATATAAATGATTTGGAGGAAAATGTAACTGGTCTGATTAGTAAGTTTGCAGACGACACAAAGGTTGGTGGAATTGCGGATAGCGATGAGGACTGTCAGAGGATACAGCAGGATTTAGATTGTTTGGAGACTTGGGCGGAGAGATGGCAGATGGAGTTTAATCCGGACAAATGTGAGGTAATGCATTTTGGAAGGTCTAATGCAGGTAGGGAATATACAGTGAATGGTAGAACCCTCAAGAGTATTGAAAGTCAGAGAGATCTAGGAGTACAGGTCCACAGGTCACTGAAAGGGGCAACACAGGTGGAGAAGGTAGTCAAGAAGGCATACGGCATGCTTGCCTTCATTAGCCGGGGCATTGAGTATAAGAATTGGCAAGTCATGTTGCAGCTGTATAGAACCTTAGTTAGGTCACACTTGGAGTATAGTGTTCAATTCTGGTCGCCACACTACCAGAAGGATGTGGAGGCTTTAGAGAAGGTGCAGAAGAGATTTACCAGAATGTTGCCTGGTATGGAGGGCATTAGCTATGAGGAGCGGTTGAATAAACTCGGTTTGTTCTCACTGGAACGACGGAGGTTGAGGGGCAACCTGATAGAGGTCTACAAAATTATGAGGGGAATAGACAGAGTGGATAGTCAGAGGCTTTTCCCCAGAGTAGAGGGGTTAATTACGAGGGGGCATATGTTTAAGGTGAGAGGGGCCAGGTTTAGAGTAGATGTACGGAAGCATGTTTTTTACACAGAGGGTAGTGGGTGCCTGGAACTCGCTACCGGAGGAGGTGGTGGAAGCAGGGACGATAGTGACATTTAAGGGGCAACTTGACAAATACATGAATATGATGGGAACAGAGGGATACGGACCCAAGAAGTGTAGAAGATTGTAGTTTAGTCGGGCAGCATGGTCGGCACGGGCTTGGAGGGCCGAAGGGCCTGTTCCTGTGCTGTACATTTCTTTGTTCTTTGTTCTTGAAAGACTATCTCTGCATTATTTGGGTGATTTCAAATCATAATTGTAAAGCCTTTAACCTGATGTGATTTTGTTTAAAGGTGTTAAGTTCCTTAGAAGTTTGAAGGAACATTTTGAAGAATTATTTACTGTTGTATTATTTTCTGAGTTATCTTTGAAGTAAGGGGTGTTAAGAGATCCAATGTTTGTTTAAGATATTAAGTTGAGTTCATGGAATAAACATTGTTTTGCGTTTAAAAACCCACGTGTCCATAATTGTAATTCTACACCTAGGGAACAAGCCGTGTGCTAGGAAAAGCAACAATAGCATTAAAGGGGGAGGTTGGTTGAACTCCATGATACATTTTGGGGTTCTGAAAACACCTCGCCCATAACACGATGAAACACTTCGGAGGCAGATATGATACCGAAAGGCATGCAGTTGTAACAGTAGCGGCCGAACGGGGTGTTGAACGTGCACAGCTTGCGACTGGATGCGTCCAGCTGTATTTGCCAAAAACCCTGGGATCGAGTAGTGCTCCCACATGATGTTGCGGTTTAGATCCCTGGAATCAATGCAAATGCGGAACTCCCCTGATGGCTTCTTTACGCAGATCATGGAGCTGACACAGTCTGTTGGCTCCGTGACCTTCGAGATGATGCCCTGGTCTTGGAGGTCCTGTAGTTGCTTTTTCAGACGATCCTTGAGGGGCGCCGGCTCCCGGCATGGTGCATGGATTACAGGGGTGGCGTTCGGCTTGAGCAGTATTTTGTATCGGTACAGGAGCGTGCCCATTCCATTGAATACACTGTGGTACTGCGTGATAATGTCGTCTATGTCAGCTTGCAAATTTCCATCGGGCGAGGCTGTCGCCGGTGACGGTGGCATGGTGTGGACTCGCTGAACCAGGTTCAGGAGCTTGCAGGTGCGAGCACCGAGCAGGGACACCCTGTGAGGCCTTGATCGCCTTGTTGGATACCCCTAGTTGACACGAGCCTGGCAGCTACGGCATTGCCATTGTAGTCAAGGAGCTGGCAGGCCGGTGGAAGAATGCTTGGTCGGGCCCGGATGCTGTCGAGGTCAGATTGTGAGATGATGTTCGCAGACGCGTTGGTGTCCAGTTTAAATCGGATGCGAGCCTTGTTAACTGTGAGGACAGCACACCACTCGTCGTCGGGATCCACACTGAGGATCGAGAGACGTTGCGCAGGTGTGGTGGAGGCCAGCTCATGTGTGGTTATGATGCCCACCCAATATGGAGACTTGAGGCAGTCAGCATCAGGGTCCGCTGGGCTGTCGGGATCAGAACCTGGCATGCCTTGTTTTATTGAGCGGATACTTTTGCGCCGCAGCTGGGATCGGTGGCTGCTGAGCAGTGGAGCGGATCTGCAGAGGGCTGCTTAGTGGCCAAGCTTGCCACACTGGAGACATCGGCGTCCTCTTGCCGGACCTTGCCGCTTTAAGTGGGCGGAGCCAAAATTCGGACGCGGCATGACGCTGATGTCAGTGTGATCCGTGTGCCATTGCGCATGCACAGTGCAGTCGGCCGACATACGTACCTGCGCAGTCGGTTTTTCGTTCACGTCGTCCACTCGGTCGTGGCACGCAAGCGCAGGGATCCGAGAATAGCGCACGAAACGGCCACTCTCCTCGATGCTCAGGCTCTGCAATTGTGCAATGGCCTGCACCCTTTCTGCCTCGTGGGAGGCCAGCTTTGCAGTTTCTGCCACCCTGATGTGGGAGTAACGATTCTTGGCATGTTCATGGACAACGCACGTCTCGATAGCGACAGAGAGGGTCAACTGTTTGATTTTAAGGAGCTGCTGCCGCAGGGAGTCGGAATGGATCCCAAAAACGATCTGATCCCGGATCATGGAATCAGCCGTCGAGTCATAGTTACATGACTGCGCTAGGATGCGGAGATGGGTCAAGAAGGACTGAAAAGGTTCATCCTTACCCTGAAGCCTCTGCTGGAAGATGAACCGTTCAAAGCTCTTATTCACGTCAATGTCGCAGTGGCTGTTGAACTTCAGCAGGACTGTTTTGAATTTCGTTTTGTCTTCACCGTCGGCGAACGTGAGCGAATTGTAGATATGAATGGCGTGGTCCCCCGCAGTGGAGAGAAATAGCGCGATCTTTCTGGCATCCGATGCTGCCTCGAGGTCGGAGGCCTCGATGTACAAGAGGAACTTTTGCTTGAAGATTTTCCAGTTGGCGCCGAGGTTGCCGGAGATGCGGAGTTGCGGAGGAGGCTGGATGTTTTCCATTTCACTGGATGGCTGCTTGCTGGCCGATGCTTTTTCACTCGAGGTAGGTCCGTCAAGATCACTATCACTCTGGTACCATGATGTGTTAGGCAGGTTGGTTCGATGTGGACTGCACTCGATGCAGGGAAGTTAGAACAGACGTCAAACACAGGAGAAGATCCAACACTGTTTTATTCAACTAGATGAACTGCTGTACATATTTAGCTGTGGGTCGACACTATACTGATCTGACTAGTGACCTTGTCGTAGACTGACCAGACTTACTAGCTACTGCATGGTGTTTGTGCTTGCTAGCTCGTGGACTCTGACTGTCTCAGTAGCTGGATCCCGAGAGTGCGGGGAACCTAGTGCCCTCTGGCTTTATAGTGGTAGTGTCCTGTCTGGTGATTGGCTGTGCTGTGTTGTATGCTTACTGGTCATCCTATGTGTCAATCACTGCCTGTCTGCATCTCATTATATACATGAGTGGATGTTATGACAGCTACCAGGAGCATCATCGAGCAGTGCACCGGTATCCTCAAGATGCAGTTCAGATTCCAGGAACGCTCTGGTGGTGCCCTCCATTATAGCCCGAGGAGGGTCTCCCACATTGTGCTGGCCTGTTGTGTCCTGAATAACATCGCGTTGCAGAGGAGGGGCATGCTGGAAGAGGAGGGGCACCAGGCATCAACCGCTGAGGAGGATGTGAAGGATGGCCAGGAAAAACAGGATGTGGGACCCAGGCAGGCACACAAGGCTGCCCAACGTGTACGCCAGGCCCGCTGCACACAGGACAGCCTCATCAACTCCAGGTTTGCCGACTAAGTGACCGGTTCACCGGCAGCACAGCCGCCCTGTCTCACTCCATAGCCACTCATTTCCTCCCCGTTCCCCCCTCCCTTCACTCCATCCCCCACACCCCAGCACCCCCACACCCCAGCACCCCCACACACCTCCGAACTTCCCACCAGCATCATTACAGGGTGTTGGCCCTTTGTTGGAAGTCTCAGCCGGTTTTGTCCACAGGATGGTGGATGATGACAACTCGCTGTGAGATGAGCTCTGGTGCTGCTCACCGTTTGACAAAGTCTAACTCCTGCTTTTGGTATCACATTCCATTGTCCGCCCGGGTCATCGCTGCATGTGTGCTGGCCATTCCATCTCACGGCTCCATTAATCTTTTGGGGAGGCAGGAGTGGGATTAGGAGGAGGGGGGTAGTTATGGGGATGGTGAGCGGTGATGGGTTGACCATACTACGTTGTGTCACCACAACTCTGGCCCCGTTCCCCGCCACCTCTGAGGGTGACCCCAGATGGAGTGTCGAACTGTCCTGGGAGCCTTGCCATGTGCCTTCCTCCCACAACCCGAACCACCAACCTCCCATAACCCGGGCCCCATCACTTCCCCCCGGGATGCCCAATGGCACCCAGGCTACTCTTTGGGACGGGGGTGAGGCTGGAGTGAGCTCAACCGTCAGCTGGCGGTGACAGTCCTGGAAGCCCGCTCTCACCATAACCAGAGTCTCAATGTCCTCAGTCATGGAACACAGGGACTAGGCCATGTCCCTCTGAGACAGTGCCATATCCCTCTGTGACTGGTCCTGGTCAACCAGTGCCTGGCCAATGCTCTTGATGCCCTCAACCAAGACCCTTTGTGACTGGGCCAGGCTCTGCAATGTCGCAGAAATGTCCATATGGGCCTGGGACATGGCTGCCTATGACTGGACTTCCCTGTCCTGAGCCTCAGCCAGTGTGCCCCAAGCCTTGAACATCTTGACCCATGGCATCACGTTCGCACCCAAGGCTTCACTTGCAGATGGCACCCGTTAGGTGCTGGCCTGGGCACCATGCATTGTTGGCACCGTTTCCTGTACCTGAAGGTGATTGGACCCCTCCAATTGTTCCTGCAGGTGCTGGAAGGTTGCTGACACCCCATGTTGTAGAACCTGGCTCTGCATCTGCACCTCCATAAATGATGGGACAATCCCATCCAGAAGCGCGAGACCCACCTGGACTACAGCTGATTCCTGGGATCGGACAGCTCTCCAACTGCCTGCTCTGTCGGGAATTCTACCTGCACCTGATGTACCACAGCATATGTGGTGCATGTACTAGAAAGTGTCCCAGGAGACTCTTCACTAATATGCCCCCAGCAAGGTGGTAGACTCTGGGCTAGAGCTGAGGTAAGTGCATTCCAATCACTCAGTGCACTCCAGTCACACAAGTGTGTGATTGCAATGTACTTACCACTCTTTGATGTGGTTGACGTTTGTAAACATTGGGGTTTCAGCACTTAGAAGGGATATACATGAATCAAGGTTGCAGCTGTTTTGTAGAAGCTGTCAATCACAGCCCACTGCTAGAAATTAATGAATGGCTTGCAGCTAATAGATCTGAGGGGTTGAGACACAGGTCACAAATGTTCTCTTTCTAGGAATGGAAACCTGGAGCTTCCAGGTTGAATGTTACAGCTGTAATTCTTTTCACTGCCCCTGTCTGGTCCCTTTAGTCAGGAGGCTCCTGTGGACGATCTTTTTAGTTACGGGGTCTCTGTGGGGGGTCCCTTTAGTTAGGTGGTCTCTATGGGGGGTCCCTTTAGTTAGGGGGTCTCTGTGGGGGGTCCCTTTAGTTAGGTGGTCTCTATGGGGGTTTCCTTCAGTTAGGATTGCTGTGGAGACGCTGCCCGGGCAAGGGCAGCAGCGGAGAATGACTCAGTGCCAAGTCAATGGAGATGGGGTGTCTCCCTCAGGATCAGGGTGGCCTGACTCAGATCGCCATTTCTGCAGTATGTGGATTTAAACGCACCTCTATGGTGCTACTTACATGCTCCAGGCTGCTCACACTGTTGACTGCTCGCTGCGTTCTGTGAATTCTCAGAGTCTTTTGTCATCTGAGAGGCCACCCAGGTTGCCTCTCTGGATACCCTCATACACCAGCTGTTTCATCAAGGGGATGGGTGTGGCCAAGCTCAATCAGGAGCGCACTAGATGGTGGCATTCCTCAGGGGCGTAGCCCCACTGCAGAGGAAGCAAGCAATTAGCAGAACTCACACTAACCAAAGACACCTGCACTGTGGCCTTTGAAAACTTTCCTGGTTTCTGCCCCTCTCAGGGAAGAGGTCTCATCGGTGACCGCCAACCCTCAGGATCACTAACTGTCTCCTCCTGGGGATGCTGGCAGTGCTGACTACTTCTGCCACCACCTCCCAGGTGATGTTCAGGAGGGCAGGCTTGAGACTGTGACCCACTTTGGGAAAGAGGGTGTCCCTCCTCTCCTCACTGGCATGGAGCTGTTGGTCCATCTCTGACTTCCGAACTCAAGGGGCAGGTCTTCTCTGATCCACCTTTGTGGCGGCAGTGAGTGTGTGGGAAGTGGAGCACTTAAAAACAGCTTCAGCTGTCAAGCTCTTTGGTGCTAACTCCGGCCCCAGTGGTTACAATTCCCGCTGGGGCCGGGAATTGCTCTCAATTTGCGCCGGCAGAGTACTGGTCCATTTGCATGTCCTGACTCGCTTACTGAATAACACCCCAATGGAAATGGGAATCGCATGTTATTCAGTTGTGGAGGGAACACTTAAGACTGAATTCTCCGGCCCCACCCCAGCCCCGTGTTTCTCGGTGGCACGCAGATTCTATACTCTCGCCGCTTGCCAATGGGATTTTCCATTGAAGATACCCCACTCCTCCGGGAAACCCAAGGGCAGTGGTGCGCTACTGGTTGGAAAAGAGAATTGCAATGGCCAGAGAATTCCGGCCTTAGTCTCCCAAATGGAGAATTCTGCCCTGGAACTGATTCAAAGCTGGATGTTCGACAGAAGAATCAAGAAAGGTGATGTAAAGGGAGAGCTGGGTGCAGTCAGCTTAAATGTGGAAATCTGACTCCATCTCACTTTGGGCCACCATGTAGATGAAAAAGAGGCCAATAATGGATTCTTTGTAGGGGGTGGTAAAGGCGTGAACCCAGTGATAAAAATGTGTGTGTGTGCTGGGTGTCAGTGGAAATGCCATGGCTGTAATCGGTTAGGTAATAGTGGAACCCAGAGAGCGTGGTCACACTAATTTGGGCAGCAGAAAATTGGAGGAAGATGGTATGTTGATCATGGCAAAAGTTGTAGAGAGAAGAACAAGCAATACTGCAATGTCGAAGATCCAGATGATTTGGGACATCTCAGTGCTGCGATAGGGCTGAATTGTTATTGGAGAGCTACAACCAGGAAATTATGGGATAGATGGGAATTGAATTTAGAGGCAACAACAATCTCAGGATTTTGGAGAGGAAAGGGAAAGTACAAATGGCGTGTTAGTTTGCAAGGACAGAGGGGCACCCTTTTTGTAAAAAAGGATTGTGTCTGCTCTTTTTAAAGAGGAGCGATCTATTTACTGTGTCAGCTAACATGGGGGCCATGAAGGGAAGATGGCTGGTTAACAATTAATCGTGAAAGGGGTCAAGAGAGCAAGAAGTGGATCTCTTGGACAAGATGAACCAGGCAGGATATTCAGGGAGATGCTGGTGCCAGTCCAGGGCTTAAGCAGGCTGGGGATCACGGACGGGAGATTTGAGCTGTTGGGCAGACAGAAAGGGAGAAGAAGATATGTTCAATCCTTATGACAGCAGTCATGGGGTGCTCATTGTGGTGTTGGATGCGAGGGAACAGCAGGGGCAAGACGTTTAAATAGACATTTCATAGAATTTATCATAGAATTTACAGTGCAGAAGGAGGGCATTTGGCCCATCGAGTCTGCACCGCGCCCCCCCCTCCCCCCCTCCCCCCCTCCCCCCCCCCCCTCCCGGGCATTGTCTTTGCTCTCCCAGGTGATGCAGGGGTACTGGTTAGCTTTGGTAGATGCTCTGAACTCTGAAACCCAATAACCAGTGGGAGTGGGAATGGGGACCATTCCAGGAAGAATGAACAAGATGAAACAGAGTTATGATTTTCTGTTGGTGTGGGCATTAAAGATGAAGATGAGAGAGCCACTGAGCTAATCGAAAGCTGCAGAAGTATTGTTGTGAATGGACAAGTAAATGATAGGCAGTTGGAGTGAAGGAAAACCTACTTTTTACCACCTTGTTAAACTGATCTGTCCCCAAGGTCTGGAGCTTGGGATTTACAAGCTGCTGTCAATTTAAGAAAAAATCAAAATCTAATTAACTTCAGAATGTGCATATTTAGAATCTTTTCCCACAGGCTTTAACTGAACAATGGCTTTAAAAAGAACACAAAGGTTAATTATGACTATTCTACAATCTCCAGACTATCCGACAGCAGCATCATCGAGAATCAGCTACAATAAGGAAAGTTTTGAGATGTGTCCTTTACACATGTAAGATGTCAGCTTAACAAAAAGCTTAATTAGCTGAAATATTCTACAACCTAATCAAAAAGCACATCTATGTCTGTCCCTGAGCACAGCTTGATTGCTTTGTCGAAAGTTTTAACCATTCGTCATGTGAAATAAGTAGGAAAGACTTTTTTTTGTTATTCCTGGACAACTCGGTGATGCACGAGCAATTGCACAAAGACTAAGGTTGGGTACAACTGTGGCTTTATTACAGTCAGATGTGTGGCCTCCGGCTGCAGCTGGCGAAATGGCAGGGCACTGGAGGTAATACATATTTATACAGTTCTCCGTGGGCGGAGCCAGCCGGCAGGGGCTACCGGCGAACCTGAAGTGTTATGGGGATAGAGGGGGGGTGTTGACCTTACATCTCCTATTACAGTGGTTCACCACATTCACCCCCTGTTAAAAATGAGTCCGGCGGGGGTGATGTGAAACTATATACAATTAGTGGAATTATGTACAGTGGTAGGGAAAGAAAAGTCCATGTTGACGGTCCGGAGTCCGTCAAAGGTTCAGACGTTCCGGTGCTTTGGTGCTTTGTTGGGAGTGGCATAACGGTGGTGGCGAAGTCAGTGCTGGTGGTGGTGGAGGTGGCACCGTTGGCGGTGGTGGCGGTGCTGATGCTGGCCAGTCATCGGGGAACTCCGAGAGCGTGCCAAAGTCCTCTTCGTCCTCTTGTGCGGAAAAGGGGAGGGGGTGGTGGTCTGGTGGGTTCAATATTGGCAGCACGGTGGGAGGTGGGGGTGGGGCGCATTGGTAGGGGTGTGTGTTGGGGTGGAACCAGACGGTGCCAGGTCCCTGAGTGAGACAGTATCTTGGCAGCCGTCGGGGAGCTCAACGCAGGCATATTGAGGGTTGGCGTGGAGCAGGTGATCCCTGTCCACCAAGGGGTCCGCCTTGTGGAGTCGGACGTGCCTACGGAGAAGGACCGGTCCTGGAGCTGCGACCCAAGTCGGGAGCGACACCCCGGATGTGGACTTCCTGGGGAAGGTAAAAACACGTTCATGGGGTGTGTTATTAGTGGCGGTGCACAATAGTGCCGGATGGAGTGCAAAGCGTCAGGGAGGACTTCCTGCCAGCGAGAGGCTGGGAGGTTCCTGGACCATAGGGCCAGCTGGACGGCCCTCCAAACCGTCCCATTCTCCCATCCTACCTGCCCATTTCCCCTGGGGTTGTAGCTGCTCGTCCTGCTGGAGGCTATACCCCTGCTGAGCAGGAACTGACGCAGCTCATCGCTCATGAATGAGGATCCCCTGTCACTGTGGATGTAGGCGGGGAAACCGAACAGAGCGAAGATGGTGCTGATGGCCTTGATGACGGTGGCAGACGTCATATCGGGGCATGGGATGGCGAAGGGGAATCTGGACTACTCACCGACCACACTGAGAATGTACGTGTTACGGTCGGTGGAGGGAAGGGGCCCTTTGAAATCCACGCTGAGGCGTTCAAAGAACAAAGAACAAAACAAAGAACAAAGAAATGTACAGCACAGGAACAGGCCCTTCAGCCCTCCAAGCCCCTGTCGACCATGCTGCCCGACTAAACTACAATCTTCTACACTTCCTGGGTCCGTATTCCTCTATTCTCATCCTATTCATGTATTTGTCAAGATGCCCCTTAAATGTCACTATCGTCCCTGCTTCCACCACCTCCTCCGGTAGCGAGTTCCAGACGGGAAGCCTTCACCAGGCGCGCACGGTCTGGCCGGTAGAAGTGCGCCTTGCACTCCGCACAGACCTGGCAGTCCCTGGTGACTGTCCTTACTTCCTCAACGGAGTAGGGCAGATTACGAGCTTTGACCAGATGGTACAATCGAGTGACCCCCTGGGTGACAAAGGCTGTCATGTAGGGCCCGGAGTTGGTCCACTTGTGCGCTGGCACATGTACCTCGGGAGAGGGCGTCTGGGGGCTCGTTGAGTTTACCGGGGCGATACAAGATCTCGTAATTATAGGTGCAGAGCTCGATTCTCCACCGCAAGATTTTATCATTTTTGGTCTTGCCCCGCTGTGTGTTATTGAACATGAAGGCTGCCGACCGTTGGTCCGTAAGGAGAGTGAATCTCTTACTGGCCAGGTAATGCCTCCAATGCCGCACAGCTTCAACGATAGCTTGGGCCTCCTTCTCGACGGATGAGTGTCGAATTTCAGAGGCATGAAGGGTGCGAGAAAAGAATGCCACGGGTCTGCCTGCCTGGTTTAGAGTGGCAGCAAGGACGACGTCTGAAGCGTCGCTTCCTACTTGGAAAGGCAGTGACTCGTCCACTGCGCGCATCCCGGCCTTGGCGATGTCTGCTCTGATGCGGGCGAAAGCATATTGTGCCTCGGCCGCAAGGGGGAATTGGGTGGACTGAATGAGTGGGCGGGCCTTGTCCGCATAGTTTGGGACCCACTGAGCGTAGTAGCAAAAGAACCCCAGGCAGCGTTTGAGGGCCTTGGGGCAGTGGAGGAGGGGAAGTTCCATGAGGGGGCGCATGCGCTCGGGATCGGGCCCGAGAAGTCCGTTTTGGACTACATAGCCGAGAATGGCTAACCAGGTCGTGCTGAACACACACTTCTCTTTGTTGTAGGTCAGGTTGAGAAGAGTGGCAGTGTGGAGGAATTTATTGAGGTTGGCATTGCGGTCCTGCTGGTCATGGCCGCAGATGGTGACATTATCGAAGTACGGAAAGGTGGCCCGCAAACCATACTGGTCGACCATCCGGTCCATCTCTCTTTGGAAGACCGCGACCCCATTTGTGACACCGAAAGGGACCCTAAGGAAGTGGTAGAGGTGACCATCCGCCTCGAAGGCAGTGTGTGGCCGGTCCGACTTCCGGATGGGGAGCTGATGGTAGGCGGATTTCAGGTCAATTGTTCAGAAGACCCGGTACTGCGCAATCTGATTGACCATATCAGACATGCGTGGGAGGGGGTACGCATCGAGCTGCGTGTACCGATTAATGGTCTGGCTGTAGTCCACAACCATCCTGTGTTTCTCCTCAGTTTTAACCACTACCACTTGGGCTCTCCAGGGGCTGTTGCTGGCCTCGATAATACCCTCTTTAAGCAGCCGCTGGACGTCGGACCTGATAAAGGTCTTGTTCTGGGTGCTGTACCGTCTGCTCCATGTGGCAATAGGCTTGCAATCCACAGTTAGATTGGCAAAAAGGAAGGGTGGATCGACCTTGAGGGTCGCGAGGCCGCAAACGGTAAGGGGGATTAAGGGTCGGCCGAATTTGAGGGTGAGGCTCTGGAGGTTGCACTGGAAGTCCAGGCCCAACAGGAGTGCAGCGCAGAGATTAGGAAGAACATAGAGGCGGAAGTTACTAAATTCTACACCCTGGACCGTGAGGATGACTGTACAAAAGCCTCGGATTGGGACGGAGTGTGATCTGGAGGCTAGGGAGATCCTTTGATTGGCCGGGTGGACCGCGAGGGAGCAGCGCCTTACTGTATCTGGGTGAATGAAGCTTTCAGTGCTCTCGCAGTCCAGCAGGCACGAGGTCTCATGGCCGTTGATTTTAACCGTCGTCGACGCGGTGGCCAGGTTGTGCGGGCGAGATTGGTCCAGCGTCATCGAAGCGAGCTGCGGGTACTCATCGGATGCTTCGGGTGGCGAGCGTGTGCGGTTCCGATGTCGGGATGTCCGGAGACCCTGTGGGGGACAAGATGGCCACGCCCATGGTGCGCACATTGCGGGGTCGGGACAAGATGGCGGCGCCCATGGGGCGCACGTGGCCGAAGGGGAACAAGATGGCGGAGCCCATTAGTCGTAAATGGACCCGGGAGGAGAAAATAGCGGCTCCCA
Source organism: Scyliorhinus torazame (assembly GCF_047496885.1). Classification (NCBI taxonomy): domain Eukaryota; kingdom Metazoa; phylum Chordata; class Chondrichthyes; order Carcharhiniformes; family Scyliorhinidae; genus Scyliorhinus; species Scyliorhinus torazame. The sequence continues at coordinate 157,717,671 of NC_092717.1, forward strand.
TTGTGCGTCTGGCGTGGGGGAGGGGGCGATAGCGGGCGCAATCGCAGCGACTGCGCGGGCCTAGCACACAGTCGCGAAGTGACCCTTTTTACTGCAGGCTTTACAAATGGCAGTGCGGGCCGGGCATTGTTGGCTGGGGTGCTGCTGCTGATGGCAGAAGTAGCAGCGGGGACCCCTGGGGTGCGCGGATCGGTGTGTGGCGCAGGCATATTGCAAAGGCAGGGCCCCGGCTGAGGAGGTCGTCAGCGGGGTCCAGGAGGGGTAGGAAGGAGTAAAGGCGGGAGAGGTACGATTGTATGTTACGGGATGCGACCGTCATGGCGAGCGCCACGGTTTTCATCTCCGCCAGTTCGAGTGTGGCCCCTTCCAGCAATCGTTCTCGGTTGCGGTCCGACGCAATCCCCGTCAGAAGGCATCGCGCTTGAGGAGATTCGAGTGTTCGGCGGCCGTGACGGCCTGACAGTCACAGTCCCGGACGAGTGGAATTAGGGCCCGCCAGAAGTCTTTGATGGACTCACCAGGTAGTTGCGAGCGGATGGTGAGTACATGCCTGGCGAAGAGCATGTTCGCCTTCTGCGTGTCGTGTTCTTTGAGGAGTTCCATTGCTTTTGTGTAATTTGTGGCGTCTTGGATCAACGGGAACACGCTGGAGCTCAGTCTGGAGTACAGGACGTTTATCTTCTGAGTCTCCGTTGGCGCGGGGTCCGCCGCGTTGATGTAAGCCTCGAAACATGCGAGCCAGTGAGTAACGTCTTTTCTGGCGTCGGGCGAGTGCGGATCCAGCTGCAGGCGATCGGGCTTAATTCGGATATCCATTCTGTGGAAAATCTGACTGTAATAAATTGATGCACGATCAATTGCACAAAGACTAAAGTTGGGTACAACTGTGGCTTTATTACAGTCAGATGCGTGGCCTCCTGCTGCAGCTGGCGAAATGGCAGGGCACTGGAGGTCATGCATATTATACAGTTCTCCGTGTGCGGAGCCAGCCGGCAGGAGCTCCCGGTGAACCTGTAGTGCAGGTCCTACCTTACATCTCCTATTACAGTGGATCACCACACTCGGCTTCATCAAACAGTGTTTCTTCACCTACTGTTTTTGAGGACACTTCAAAAAAAATTCTTTCAACAGTCATGAGCCCTCTGCTATGCAGCACACCTCATCAACATGAGCAAAACCATAGGACTTCTACAACTAACACAAACTTGCAAAGGTTACATTCCCGATATTATTACTGCTGAACTTAAAGCACATATCTTGGTTCACAAATGAAAATTGGACATGTTGTCAAATTACTTTGGGTGCCCGTAAAGCTGTAGCCCAGCAGGAGTCACTGCCATGACAAGGACAGGCTTAATGGGAGAAAATTAGAGAGAGGATCTGAAAAAAACATTCCTTTTGTGAAAATGATTTCATTATATATTAGTGATTTGGAAGAGGGAACTAAATGTATTGAGCGCAATTCTCCGGCCTCATTGCATTCTTGCTCGAGTGAAGCAAGGCTGGTGAATATCGTGAGAGGCTGAAAACGAGAACCGCGCCAGACGCCAAACAGTTTGCAATGCAACCGGCCCGCTCCCGTAGGCGAAATCGGGATCTCGCTGTAGTGTGGTGAGAAACCAAGGGCAGGATTCTCCGACCCCCCGCCGGGTTGGAGATTCGCCGGGGGCGGCTTGAATCCCTCCCACTCCGCTCCGACACCGGCTGCCAAATGCTCCGGCGCCGGTTTTTAGCGGGGTGGGGATCACGCCGCGCCGGTCGGCGCCCGTTGGCAGTGGCTCCCCTCGGCGATTCTCCGGGCCCCAATGGGCCGAGCGGCCCCGTTTTCGGCCGGTCCCACTGGCGTGGATTAGACAAGGGCCATACCGGCGGGACCTGGCTTTGAGGTGGCTTGCAGAGTCCTCAGGGGGGCGCGGGGGGAATCCGGCCCCCGGGGGTGGGGGCCCACGGTGGCCTGGCCCGCGATCAGGGCCCACCGATCTGTGGGCAGGCCTGTGCCGTGGGGGCAGTCTATCCCTCCGTGCCGGCCTCTGTAAAGCTCCGCCATGGCCGGTGCGGAGAAGAAACCTCCTGCGCATGCGCAGCAATCACGCCAGCGGTTCTGCACATGCGCCAGACCACGCTGGCGCTCCCGCGCATGCACCAACTCGTGCCAGCTGGCAGAGGCCCTTCGGCGTCGGTTGACGCGGCGCCAACCACTCCAGTGCTGGCCTAGCCCTGGAAGCGCGGAGGATTCCGCAACTTCCGGGCGGCCTGACGCCGGAGTGGTTCACGCCGCTCTTGCCGCCGGTATGGCCCGCCTGCCAGTTGGGGGAGAATCCCGGCCCAATTATCATCACTTAAACCCTAAATCCAAACAATTAATGGGAGTGACACCAGATCCAATGGCCTCCAGTCATTCATTGGCCTCTCCAACAAGGTCACGCTCGCGCTTTTGAAAAACGTGAACCTGACGGAAGGGCTTTTGCAGGGGACCGAGGAGGTGAGTAGCCATCTTTGTTCACAGACAAAGAACCCGTAGGTGCTGGGCTTGGTGGCGGGTGGTGGACCCTAGGCTGGGGAGGGGAGGGGGGGCACACTCTGGAAGGGTGGGCCACCATGGGAGAAAGTGGAGGAGTGTTACATTCTGGTGCTTGGCCGGCTGGAATAATTGCACTCAAGAACGTTTTGTTCTAGGCTAGTTAATGTTTTAGTGTTCAACAGTAGTGTGGTATAGATAACCATAAGAATATTATCAAAAATCACTAACTATTATAAATTAACTAAGAGCTTCTACAAATTGTAACTTTCCATTATGAAGACTACTCTCCGACTCCCTGAGGTAACAGTGTCACGTGATTGTTCTCTACTGCCACGCTGGTTGGAGGTCTTCTCTATCATGATATGCATGACTGCTTATGCATATCATCACAAGAGGGAGGATGGAGGCGCTGGGGGGTGGGGGCCACCATGCATGGCACCACCATGCCAACCCCTGTGTGTACCTGTTCCGGGGGTAACCCTAGCCCCTGACTGTCTGTCCCACCAACCACTCATAACCCCTATAGACTGCCGAATCCTCTGGCCGTGCGGCTGAAGGCTATTGCTAATAGGCAATTGACAATCGTGGTTAGAACTTCATACAACCCAAGTGAATTCCTCTGGGTGGGCGGGGAATCGCATGTGGGAGTCATTCCCCAGCATCCCAATAATACCTTGATGCCTGGACACGTGGTTGATAAATGCAGAAGGCAACACCAGACATGCAGCAGCCAACACCCGACATGCAGCAGCCAACACCCGAACACCCAGGGGAAGGGTCACAGCTCCCGGGAAATATCCACAGCCGGAGGGTGGGTGAGTACTACGGGGAGGGGAGATACCTGGTAAGATATCTCAAGTGTTTTTAATGTGTCGCAGGTGTCATACAGTTTCTCCACTCCCGATAATATCAGCCAACTCTCCCCACCAGCCTCTCAACTGCCCCTCCTTCACCCCCTACCACATCCTCAATGTGCTTGGCCTTCCTAGCTCTAACACTATGCCTTGGTGTCACCTCAGGATGCATATCTGAGATGGAGGCAGCCAGCTCCTTACCTCATCCAGTGGCCTTCGATACCCCTGGTGACCATCCTCTGGCCTGGGGTTTCTGGGACCGAGGGCGCCGGCTCACTTGTTGACGGCACATGCACAGCCATGCCGCCCTGTCCCGTGTGCTGACCCCGAAACACGGCCTCATCAGAGGGATGTAACTCAGGGGTGTTGGTGGCCACCGATGCCACTCCATGGGTGGGGTACGGGTTGGCACCCAGCACCCACTCCTCCCAGTTGGTGCCTATAGGGCCCTGGGGTTCACCTTGGGACAGAGGGGCAGTTGGTTTGAGCCCCGGCTGCCCCTGCGGCCCTACCAGCACTGGCGGCTCCCCCGTGTCTGCAGCAAGGTGTCGATGCCCTCGGCAATGCTCGTCAGTGATTGGGTCATGCTCTGCACTGCCTCGCCAATGCCCACCTGCGACTGGGACAATCTTCATCGCGCCTTGGTCATTGCAATTTAAAAGCGGGACATGTCCCTCAAACCTCATCAAAGTCAGCCTGCCGAGCCGTTCTGCCGAGAACTTCAGCTACGGCCATTACTGACTGCACGACGACTTGGACACCTTCACTAATGGTGCCGACGTTGTGCACCAGGCTCTCCACTGCAGTCGCCACCCAAGCAGTGTTGGCCTCGGTGCCTTGCATTGCCAGCGACATCGCCTGTTCCCATGGCCTCTGGGACTCCTCCAATCGGCTATGGATCTGCTGGAGTGTCGCTGACATCCCCCTCTGAATATCCTGACTGCACCCTAATGTCTCCATCAGCTCTGGGTAACCCTGTACCAGAGGCTCAGCATCAGGCTGGAACCCAGCTAGGTCCTGGGACCCAACAGCCCTCCGACTGCTGTCTCACCTGGGGGTTCCTGCCTCCACCTGATGTGCATCAGCAGCTGTCTGGTGCTGACCAGATTGTGCCTCAGAAGCCTGACAAACGTTTCCCACTGATGTGCACGTATTTGCGCTGGTGTGGGTGGGGAGCCACAGCTGTGACGCATCGATTATGTCTTCCTCGTAGCACTTCTCTGAGATGTTCTCATGGGAGGCTGAAGAGGGGGCAACCCGGAATGGACCAGCTCTGTCGGCTAGGGGACCTGCGAGAGAATGGACATGTGGTCAGTGGGTGGGCTGGGTCAGTCAGTATGTCAATGACAACTCATGTTGGACAGGTCCTCATGGTGGGGCCCGATGGTTTCTCACCTCTGCGGCGTCCGCCAACCTCCACATTAGTGATCGCTCTGTCCTCGACCACCACAGTAATGTCCAGGGCCTGTTCCTCGAAGGTGGTGAGGATTCTTAAGTTCGGCACCCTGCCACTAGTCTGGGCCCCCCCCTCCTCATGGTTCTGCAGTGACACAGAGAGGGCATCATTAGCCACATGCGTGGTTCACAGTGGTGACCGGGTGGGGGTGCGAAGGAAGGCTTGGGGGTGTTGAAGGGAGAGGGGGGTGAAGGCAGAGTTGTGGGCAGCATGGAGAGTTGGGGGTGGGGGGATGCTCACGTGGGGACGGAAAGGTCTCAGGGGAGGGGAGGGGGATGTTGGTGCATATTCACGAGAGTAAGTCATTGACCTTTATACGGCACTGGAGACCAGTCCTCCTGGTCACGCTCAGAGCTTACAGCTGCCACCATCTCGACCTCTGCAGCACTGGTTGCCCTGTGGCTCACCCTCCAGGACACTTGGGGGAACAGGACATCCCTCCTGTCGTCCATCACATCTAGGTGCCCGGCTAGGTCCTCATCGCCGAGTCTTGGGCCTTCTCGGCGCCATGGTTGTGAGCTGACTGGCGTTGGGTGTGCAAGAGATGTTTAAGTGCTGCTCAACTTTTTGATAAAGTTTCCCATGGCAGGTTGATGGAAAAAGTGAAGTCGTATGGGGTTCAGTGTGTACTAGCTAGATGGATAAAGAACTGGCTGGGCAACAGGAGACAGAGAGTAGTGGTGGTAGGGAGTGTCTCATAAATGGAGAAAGGTGACTAGTGGTGTTCCACAGGGATCCATACTCGCACCACTGTTGTTTGTGATATACATAAATGATCTGGACGAAGGTATAGGTGGTCTAATTAGCAAGTTTGCAGATGATACTAAGATTGGTGGAGTTGCAGATAGCGAGGAGGACTGTCAGAGAATACAGCAAAATATAGATAGATTGGAGAGTTGGGCAGAGAAATGGCAAATGGAGTTCAATCCAGGCAAATGCGAGGTGATGCATTTTGGAAGATCTAATTCAAGAGCGGACTATACGGTCAATGGAAGAGTCCTGGGGAAAATTGATGTACAGAGAGATCTGGGAGTTCAGGTCCATTGTACCCTGAAGGTGGCAACGCAGGTCGATAGAGTGGTCAAGAAGGCATACAGCATGCTTGCCTTCATCAGACGGGGTATTGAGTACAAGAGTCGGCAGGTCATGTTACAGTTGTATAGGACTTTGGTTGGGCCACATTTGGAATACTGCATGCAGTTCTGGTCGCCACAATACCAGAAGGATGTGGATGCTTTAGAGAGGGTGCAGAGGAGGTTCACCAGGATGTTGCCTGGTATGGAGGGTGCTAGCTATGAAGAAAGGTTGAGTAGATTAGGATTGTTTTCATTGGAAAGACGTAGGTTGAGGGGGGACCTGATTGAGGTCTACAAAATTATGGGAGGTATGGACAGGGTGGATAGCAACAAGCCATTTCGAAAAGTGGGGGTGTCAATTACAAGGGGTCATGATTTCAAGGTGACAGGGGGAAAGTTTAAGGGAGATGTGCGTGGAAAGTTTTTTATGCAGAGAGTGGTGGGTGCCTGGAACGCTTTGCCAGCGGAGGTGGTAGAGGTGGGCACGATAGCATCATTTAAGATGCATCTAGGGAGGGGGAGGATCCAGTTGTTGTGGTCCATGTCAGTACCAACAACATAGGCAAGTCGAGGAAAGAGGACCTGTTTAGAGATTATAAAGAGCTAGGATTCAAATTAAAAAACAGGTCCTCAAGGGTCATTATCTCCGGATTACTGGCCGAGCCACGTGCAAATTGGCATAGGGATGCAAGAATAAGGGAAGTTAACACGTGGCTGAAAGAGTGGTGTGGGAAAGAGGGGTTCCTTTTCATGGGACACTGGCATCAGTTTTGGGACAGGGGGGACCTATACCGTTGGGATGGTCTCCACCTGAACCGAGCTGGGACCAGTGTTCTGGCGAAAAGAGTAAATAGGGTGGTCAATAGGACTTTAAACTAGAGATTGGGGGGGAAGGGAAAGTCAGGGAACCAAGAGGTGAAGTAATCAGTAGGAAGTGTAGCTGCTGAGGAATACAAAAAAGCACGAAAAGACAGAACTCAGGAGAGGTTACGTTAGTCCCCATCCCACAAAATATGACACAGTGTATGAAAAGGCTCAGTAAACCAAGGTCCACCACACTAAGAAAACAAAAAGGGACGGTAATAGAGAATTAAAGGTGCTATATTTAAATGCGCGCAGTGTATGGAACAAGGTAGATGAGCTTGTGGCCCAGATTGTGACTGGCAGGTATGATGTGGTAGGCATCACAGAGACGTGGATGCAGGGGGTTCAGGACGGGCATTTAAACATCCAGGGATTCACAACCTTTCGAAAAGACAGAGAGGTGGGCAGAGAGGGCGGAGTTGCCTTGTTAATTAGGAATGAAATTAAATCAATAGCACTAAACAACATAGGGTCAGATGATGTGGAGTCTGTGTGGGTAGAGTTGAGGAACCACAAAGGCAAAAAAAACCATAATGGGAGTTATGTACAGGCCGCCTAACAGTGGTCAGGACCAGGGGCACAAAATGCACCAGAAAATAGAAAGTGCATGTCAGAAAGGCAAGGTCACAGTGATCATGGGGGCTTCAATATGCAGGTGGACTGGGTAAATAATGCTGCCAGTGGACACAAGGAAAGGGAATTCATTGAATGTTTACAGGAGGGCTTTTTGGAACAGCTTGTGATGGAGCCCACGATGGAACAGGTCATTCTGGACTTAGTGTTATGTAATGAGCCAGACTTGATTAAAGATCTTAAAGTAAGGGAACACTTAGGAGGCAGTGATCATAATATGGTAGAATTCAATCTGCAATTTGAAAGAAAGAAGGTAGAATCAGATGTAAAGGTGTTACAGTTAAATAAAGGTAACTACAGGGGCATGAGGGAGGAACTGATGAAAATCGACTGGGAGCAGAGCCTAGTGGGAAAGACAGTAGAACAGCAATGGCAGGAGTTTCTGGGAGTAATTGAGGACACAGTACAGAGGTTCATCTCAAAGAAAAGAAAGGTTATCAGAGGGTGGATTAGGCAGCCATGGCTGACAAAGGAAGTTAGGGAATGCATCAAAGCAAAAGAGAAAGCCTATCATGTGGCAAAGAGTAGTGGGAAGTCAGAAGATTGGGAAGGCTACAAAAACAAACAGAGGATAACAAAGAGAGAAATAAGGAAAGAGAGGATCAAATATGAAGGTAGGCTCGCCAGTAACATTAGGAATGATAGTAAAAGTTTCTTTAAATACATTTAAAACAAACGGGAGGCAAAAGTAGACATTGGGCCGCTCCAAAATGACGCTGGTAATTTTGTGATGGGAGACAAGGAAATAGCTGAGGAACTAAATAAGTACTTTGCGTCAGTCTTCACAGTAGAAGACATGATAATATCCCAACAATTCAGGAGAGTCAGGGGGCAGAGTTGAATATGGTAGCCATCACAAAGGAGAAAGTGCTAGAGAAACTAGAGGTCTAAAAATTGATAAATCTCCGGGCCCAGATGGGCTACATCCTAGAGTTCTAAAGGAGATAGCTGAAGAAATAGTGGAGGCGTTAGTTATGATCTTTCAAAAGTCACTGGAGTCAGGGAAAGTCCCAGAGGATTGGAAAATCGCTGTTGTAACCCCCCTGTTCAAGAAGGGAACAAGGAAAAAGATGGAAAATTATAGGCCAATTAGCCTAACCTCGGCTGTTGGCAAGATTCTAGAATCCATTGTTAAGGATGAGATTTCTAAATTCTTGGAAGTGCAGGATGGATTAGGACAAGTCAGCATGGATTTAGTAAGGGGAGGTCGTGCCTGACAAACCTGTTAGAGTTCTTTGAAGAGATAACAAATAGGTTAGACCCAGGAGAGCCAATGGATGTTATTTATCTTGACTTCCAAAAGGCCTTTGATAAGGTGCCTCACGGGAGACTGCTGAGTAAAATAAGGGCCCATGGTATTCGAGGCAAGGTACTAACATGGATTGACGATTGGCTGTCAGGCAGAAGGCAGAGAGTTGGGATAAAAGGTTCTTTTTCGGAATGGTAACCAGTGACGAGTGGTGTCCCTCAGGGTTCAGTGTTGGGGCCACAGCTGTTCTCTTTATATATTAACGATCTAGATGACGGGACTGGGGGCATTCGGGCTAAGTTTGCCGATGATACAAAGATAGGTGGAAGGGCAGGTAGTATTGAGGAGGTGAGGAGGCTGCAGAAAGATTTAGACAGTTTAGGAGAGTGGTCCAAGAAATGGCTGATGAAATTCAACGTGGGCAAGTGCGAGGTCTTGCACTTTGGAAAAAAGAATAGAGGCATGGACTATTTTCTAAACAGTGACAAAATTCATAATGCTGAAGTGCAAAGATACTTGGGAGTCCTAGTCCAGGATTCTCTAAAGGTAAATTTGCAGGTTGAGTCCGTAATTAAGAAAGCAAATGCAATGTTGTCATTTATCTCAAGAGGCTTGGAATATAAAAGCAGGGATGTACTTCTGAAGCTTTATAAAGCATTAGTTAGGCCCCATTTAGAATACTGTGTGCAATGTTGGGCCCCACACCTCAGGAAGGACATACTGGCACTGGAGCGGGTCCAGCGGAGATTCACACGGATGATCCCAGGAATGGTAGGCCTAACATACGATGAACGTCTGAGGATCCTGGGATTATATTCATTGGAGTTTAGGAGGTTGAGGGGAGATCTAATAGAAACTTACAAGATAATGAATGGCTTAGATAGGGTGGATGTAGGGAAGTTGTTTCCATTAGCAGGGGAGACTAGGACCCGGGGGCACAGCCTTAGAATAAAAGGGAGTCACTTTAAAACAGAGATGAGGAGAAATTTCTTCAGCCAGAGAGTGGTGGGTCTGTGGAATTCATTGCCATCGAGGGCGGTGGAGGCCGGGATGTTGAGTGTCTTTAAGACGGAAGTTGATAAATTCTTGATTTCTCGAGGAATTAAGGGCTATGGAGAGAGAGCGGCTAAATGGAGTTGAAATCAGCCATGATTGAATGGTGGAGTGGACTCGATGGGCCGAATGGCCTTACTTTCGCTCCTGTGTCTTATGGTCTTGTAGACAGATATATGAATGGGCGGGGAACAGAGGGAAGTAGATCCTTGGAAAATAGGCGACAGGTTTAGATAAAGGATCTGGATCGGCGCAGGCTGGGAGGGCCGAAGGACTTGTTCCTGTGCTGTAATTTTCTTTGTTCTTTGTTATTTATTCAACCTTATTAGCGGGGGGGGGGGGGGCTGGCGAGCGCGGTCCCGGCGAATCTGCTGGTGAGCCTTCATTTGTGGTGAGAAGCCCGTGGCACCATGTTAACTGGACCAATTAATGTTGAATAGTGTTGCCGGCCTCGCTGTGCCGAGCGCTGCGAAGCTCATGGCAGTTCACGCTCGCTACCACACATAGAAATCGTGCCCATTATCTCCAAATTTACAGATAATACAAAGTTGGGTGGGAGGGTGAGCTGTGAGGAGAGAAGCTTCAGCGGGATTTGGACAGGCTGAACGAGTGGGCATATGCATGACAGATGCAGAATAATGTGGATAAATGTGAGGTTATACACTTCAATAGTAAAAATAGGAAGGCAGATTATTATTTGAATGGGCGTAAATTAAGAGAGATGAATACTCAGTGAGACATTGGTGTCCTCGTGTATCAGTCCCTGAAAGTAAACGTGCAGGTACAGCAGGCAGTAAAGAAGGCAAATGGTATGTTGGCCTTTGTAGCGAGAGGATTTGAGTACAGGAATAGAGATGTTTTACTACAATTGTGTAGGGCATTGGTGAGGCCACACCTGGAGCATTGTGTGCAGTTTTGGTGGCCTTATCTGAGGAAGAATGTTCTTGCTATGGAGGGAATGAGGCGAAGGTTTACCAGGCTGATTCCTGGAATGGCAGTACTTTCATATGAGTAGAGACTAAGTTGTTTAAGATTATATTCATTGGGGGCAGAACGATGGTGCAATGGTTAGCATTGCTACCTCATGGCGCCAAGGACCCTGTTTGATCCCGGCCCCGGGTCACTGCTCATGTGGAGTTTGCACATTCTCCCCATGTCTGCGTGGGTCTCACCCCCACAACTCAAAAAAATGTGCAGGGTAGGTGAATTGGCCATGCAAAAATTGCCCTTCAATTGGAAAAAAAGAATTGGGTACCCTAAATTTATTTTTTCAATGATTATATTCATTGGAGTTTAGAAGAGTGAGAGGGGATCTCATAGAAACTTACAAAATTCTAACAGGATTAGACAGGGTAGATTCAGAAAGAATGTTCCCGATGGTGGGAGAGTCCAGGACTAGGGGGTCATAATTTGAGGATAAGCGGTAAACCTTTTAGGACTGAGGTGAGGAGAAATTTCTTCACCCAGAGAGTGGAATTCACTATCACAAAAAGTAGTTGAGGCCAAAACGTTGTGTAATTTCCAGAAGGAATTAGATATGGCTCTGGGGCTAAAGGGATATGGGGGGGAAGGCTGGATCAGGATATTGAACTTGATGATCAGCCATGATCATAATGAATGGCAGAGAAGGCTCAAAGGGCCGAATGGCCTCCTCCTGTTCTATTTTATATGTTTCATAAATGCAAGTAAAACAACACAAGGATGAAATGAAAAAGAAGGCAACATTTATGTTGCCGTATACCTATCTGGGATAGATTTTGCAGGTCTTGTGCAATTGATCCATTCATGTCAGTGCAAGCCGAGGTTTGCTGTGGCTCTGTTTGCAGCACTCTCACCTGAATCATAAGGTTATGGGTTCAAATCCCACGGCAGGGTGTGAGCATAAAGATCAAGGCTGACACTCCATAGTGCAGTACTGAGAGATTGCTGCACTCCCAGTGATGCTGCGGTAGATTCTCTGTTGTCCGCCACCAATAGCGGGTTTACCAATCCGGTGGAGAATGGAGCTTTGGCCGATAAACAAGATTGGTGCCCCTCTGGCCCACTGCCTGTGATAGCAGTGAGCTACTCGCCTCATACTAGTGGCACCATGAAAAAAGGTCATTAGCACCCATTTGCATCTGATTAATGGGCTGGAAGCCCGATTCCCCAGGCCCCATATTGTCCCAGCCCTCTCAGCTGGGATTCCGCGGACATGAATTGGTGCAGGTATTTACCTGCGTGGCCCTGATGCGGAGGACACCCTGATGGGCCAGGGGGGGCAGTACTTAATAGAGGTGCCCCCCAAAGTCCTTTGGAAGGTTCCCCCCCCCACAATTCAAATCCTGCCCTCCCCCGCCAGACTGCCCCCCGACTCCCATCAGAGCCCCTCATCAGAGTGCCCCATCAACGCCTCCTGTCGCCCCACCCCATCCTCACTTATTGGCAGAAAGCACATTGCTGCTTTTGATGTGGTGAGGGCTTTCAATCACAGCAAGAGTGTTTAGAAACATTATGGTTAGCATCAAAACAGGATAACGGCGATGCATCCAAGCATGAAGGGAAAGATAGATGAACAATCCACCGAGCAGCTGTATCTGGAGTAATAAAATTGTCAATCACTGGCTAATCAAATGTATTGTTGAGTGAAATTGAATGCAAGATCTGCATTTCAAAGGTTGTCAAGGGATTTCAAACCTTGGCTTTCGAGGGAGCCTCTGACACTTGTAACACTTGACTGAGGCAGCAGATGTTAGGAAAGGGTAAGTGAAAATGCAATGATTTTCACTCTGAAGCCTTTCAGGCAGGGTTCGCTGATGGGGGAGGGGTCTGATGGCGGTCTCTATTGGAGGTCTGATGGGGGCGTCTGATGGGGGGATCTGGTGGCGGGTCTGATGTGGGTCTCTTTTGGGGGTCTGATGGGGGATCTCTGATGGTGACTCTGTTAGAGATCTCTGTTCAGGACGTAATAATTGGGGGGGGGGTTGGTAAGGGAGGGGGGGTCGTATCACCCTCATGCGTGCAAGCTGTGGTGGGGGGGGCTGATCCATTATTCCCATGGTGGTGGCGGGTGGGGGAAGTATGCCCTTACTTGTCAGTGGAGGTAGGGGGCAGGATTTGCATTCTGGGGGGCAGGAGGGCCAGTCGCTGGAACCCTGTATTGGGCTGCCTGTTCAAAGTGGCGGCCGGTACCGGGATTCCGACAGAATCCCGCTCTCCTCCATGCAGACATTTGCATGGAAAAGGAGAGGGAATCACTCCTGGGCACGGCTCCTAGTGCCAGCAGAGACCAGGAGTGATTCTACTCCAGCAGGAGAACTTAGTCTCCAGAACGGAGAGTCCAGTCTGTCATCTGTCAGATGAGACCTTAAACCACAGATGCATTTAAAAGGTCCATCAACCTTGTTTTGAAAAAGAGCATTGGCATTATATCTGTTGTCCTAGCCATTATTTATCCCTCAATCAACAGCAGAAAAACAAATGATTTGTTCATGAACACATTGCTGTTTGTGGCAGCTCACTGTGTACAAATTGACGATTGTGTTTATGACATTACAGCAGTGACTATACTTCTAAAGTACTTCATTGGCTACAACGCCCTTCACTGTGTACCTGGGCTTCCTCAGCATTGGCCTCCCCTCGATCAAGTAGGAAACATTTCGCTGTCACAACTTGCACACTTGAAACCTGCTTCAGGTTGAAAGCAGTTTCAGGATTTTCGAAAAATAGGCAGCTAGAGAAACAAAGACAAATTGGATTAAGATGCTGTTTATCTATCAATAGGATATTGTATTCCTATTTCTTGGCACAGGAAAGACATGAGTTGCCAACCTGGAGCGAGAGTTTTGTGTATTGACGAAAGGTAAGAAGAAATGCAAATGGTTGGGAAGAGTCTGAACTAGTCTTAACTAATAATTCAAAGATAGGGCCACAAAGTAATGCTTTTTGAAATATTCCAGGCTATAGGACGGAAGGAAATTCACGACTGGTAGTTAAGGTTGTGAACAAGTAATTGGTAACATGGTGTGAAAGGAACTATGCGAGCTTTATAAATAACTGGGAACACTTTTAGACCAAAATAATACAGAAAGGAGCAATAGCACCTAAACCAACGAGGAACAAAGAGAACTGTGAAGAACATTAAGGTAAGAACATTTAAATTAGGTAAGTGGGGAGGAAGAAACAGATCCAGGATGTGGTATATCATTGGGGAAGAGATAGACAGCACTTAGATAAAGAGAGACCGCTGAGAGATATACATAAACTGGAGACCGGGAAAAATCAATGTGTCTGGAAACTTAAAAAAGAGATTGATATTCGGAAGTATTGAGTGTTCAGAAAAATGGACAAAAATGCTTTACCTTTATATTTCAGGGATTCCTGGAATGTAAACAAAGTTAATCCTGTCAGAAGGGACAGGTTATAGAAGTGCGATAACCCTCACGAGGACCACAGGTGCATTGCTGATTGATCTCCCCGGGGGCTTTGTACAATACGAGTTCCTGTGGTGAGCGGGTGGAGACCCGCCCAGCTGGGGCCCGTGAGCGGGACCTTTAGATGTAGTTCCCAGACTGACAATTTCTGATTGTCCTGGACTGGGACGATTGTTTTGTGTGACGTTGCAGCGGCTTTATTTTCAGTTTAAAATAAACCAGTTTGGCCTTTCACTCTGTGGCTCCTGGAATTATTACAAGAAGGAACTATATTGGGTTGACTGTTCTAGTCAAATAAGAACAAGCTAACATTAAGCATGTGGACTCTCAGACTGACACAAGATAGATGACAAATTGCTTTGTGTGGGTTCAGTGATTTTCTGATTTTTGTCTGGCTTGTTCATGTTTACGATGAGCACAACAATAATCTATATTACTGTCACTAATAGGCTGGCATTAACACTGCAATTAAGTTACTATGAAAATCCCCCAGTTGCCACACACTCCAGCGCCTGTTCGGGTACACTGAGGGAGAATTCAGAATGTCCAATTCATCTAACAAGCACGTCTTTTGCATCATCACACAGCCAGCACAATTACTGTATCACAGGACAGGAAGTTACTTTAGAGAGCCTTATTATTATGGTTTGTGTTTCTCAAAACTCTTCATTTTCTGTTGCCAGTAGAAAGGCACTATCCATAAGTGAACCTATACATCTGCTTTGAATGGGATAGCGTTCCAGATTCTCCATTCTCTGCTATGCCAGCATTAGCTTTGTGCATAGCTGTAGACTCTTAACTCAAAGTCACAAAGTTCTGGATTCAAGTCCCACCACAGGGACTGAGCACAGGAATCGAGGCTGACACTGTATTTAGACTGAGGGGGAACTACACTGTTGGAGAATCATAAGAAGCTGATTTTCAGTTAAGACATCAAGCAAAGGCCCCCATTTGCCGACTGAGTTGGAAGTAAAAATTCCATGGAACTATCTTGAAAATGAGCGTGAGAGTTATCCCTGCTAAATATTAATCTGTTATCAACATCAGCAAGAAAAACAGATTAGTTTGTCATTATCACATTGCTGGCTGTGGGATGTGTGTAAATTAGCAGCTCTGTTTCCTGCATTACACAGTGATAACCTTCAAAAGTATTTCATTGGCTGCAAAGCATTTTGAGATAAATGTTATACAAACGTACAGTCTGTATCGCCTGACTGAAACAGGACGTTAGCAGCGACGCTGTCCGCAGTTCCCCCCACAATTCATATCATTGTTGTGCGCCTGTTCAACACTCACCGACTACCTGCTGCCCCTCACGACCTCCCAATTGTTAAGCCCTCACTGCCTCCCACTCACCAACCCCTCACTGCCTCTGACTCATCAACCCCTCACTGCCTCCAATTAACCAACCCCTCACTCACTCGCACTCACCAACCCCTCACTTCCTCCCACTCACCAACCCTCATTGCCTCCAATTCACCAACCCCTCACTGCCTCCAATTCACCAACAACTCACTGCCTCCAATTCACCAACCCCTCACTGCCTCCCACTCACCAACCCCTCACTCCCTCCAATTCACCAACCGCTCACTACCTCACTCCCTCCAATTCGCCAACCCCTCACTGCCTCCCACTCACCAACCCCTCACTCCCTCCAATTCACCAACCGCTCACTACCTCACTCCCTCCAATTCACCAACACCTCACTCCCTCCCACTCACCAACCCCTCACTCCCTCCAATTCACCAACACCTCACTGCCTCCAATTGACCAACACCTCCCTCCCTCCCACTCATCAACCCCACACTGCCTCCAATTCACCAACACCTCAATGCCTCACACTCACCAACCCCTCACTGCCTCCCACTCATCAACACCTCACTCCCTCCCACTCACCAACCCCTCACTGCCTACCACTCACCAACCCTTTACTCCCTCCCACTCACCAACTCCTCACTGCCTCCCACTCACCAACACCTCACTGCCTCCAGATCACCACCATCTCACTGCCTCCAATTCACCAAACCTTCACTGCCTCCAATTCGCCAACCCCTCACTGCCTCCAATTCACCAACCCCTCACTGCCTCCCACACACCAACCCCTCACTGCCTACCACTCACCCACCCCTCAATGCCTCCAATTCACCAACCCCTCACTGCCTACCACTCACCAACCCCTCAATGCCTCCAATTCACCAACCCCTCACTGCCTCGAATTCGCCAACCCCTCACTGCCTCCAATTCACCAACCCCTCACTGCCTCCAATTCACCAACCCCTCACTGCCTCCCACTCACCGACCCCTCACTGCCTCCCACACACCAACCCCTCACTGCCTACCACTCACCAACCCCTAAATGCCTCCAATTCACCAACCCCTCACTGCCTACCACTCACCAACCCCTCAATGCCTCCAATTCACCAACATCTCACTGCCTCCCACTCACCAACCCACACTGCCTCCCACTCACCAACCCCTCACTGCCTCCAATTCACCAACCCCTCGCTGTCTCCAATTCACCAACCACTCACTGCCTCCAATTCACCAACCCACACTGCCTACCACTCACCAACCCCTCACTGCCTCCCACTCACCAACCCCTAAATGCCTCCAATTCACCAACCCCTCACTCCCTCTCAATCACCAACCCCTCACTGCCTCCAATTCACCAACCCCTCACTGCCTCCAATTCACCAACCCCTCACTGCCTCCCACTCACCAACCCCTCACTGCCTCCAATTCACCAACCACTCACTGCCTCCAATTCACCAACCCACACTGCCTACCACTCACCAACCCACACTGCCTACCACTCACCAACCCACACTGCCTCCCACTCACCAACCCCTAAATGCCTCCAATTCACCAACCCCTCACTCCCTCTCACTCACCAACCCCTCACTGCCTCCAATTCACCAACCCCTCACTGTCTCCAATTCACCAACCACTCACTGCCTCCAATTCACCAACCCCTCACTGCCTCCCACTCACCAACCCCTCACTGCCTCCAATTCACCAACCACTCACTGCCTCCAATTCACCAACCCCTCACTGCCTCCAATTCACCAACCCCTCACTCCCTCTCACTCACCAACCCCTCACTGACTCCAATTCACCAACCACTCACTGCCTCCAATTCACCAACCCCTCACTGCCTACCACTCACCAACCCACACTGCCTCCCACTCACCAACCCCTCACTACCTCCAATTCACCAACCCCTCACTGCCTCCAATTCACCAACCCCTCACTCCCTCTCACTCACCAACCCCTCACTGCCTCCAATTCACCAACCCCTCACTGCCTCCAATCCACCAACACCTCAGTGCCTCCCACTCACCAACCCCTCATTCCCTCCAGATCACCAACCCCTCACTGCCTCCCTCTCACCAACGCCTCAACTGCCTCCCACTCACCAACCCCTCACTTACTCCCACTCACCAACCCCTCATTCCCTCCAGATCATCAACCCCTCACTGCCTCCCACTCACCAACCCCTCATTCCCTCCAGATCACCAACCCCTAACTGCCTACCACTCACCAACCCCTCACTGCCTCCCACTCACCAACCCCTCTCTGTCTCCAATTCAGCAACCTCACACTGCCTCCAATTCACCAACCCCTCACTACCTACCAGTCACCAACTCCTCAATGCCTCCCACTCACCATAAGACCATAAGACCATAAGACATAGGAGCGGATGTAAGGCCATTCGGCCCATCGAGTCCACTCCACCATTCAATCATGGCTGATTTCAACTCCATTTACCCGCCCTCTTTCCATAGCCCGTAATTCCTCGAGAAATCAAGAACTTATCAACTTCTGTCTTAAAGACACTCAACGTCCCGGCCTCCACAGCCCTCTGTGGCAATGAATTCCACAGACCCACCACTCTCTGGCTGAAGAAATTTCTCCTCCCACGCATATCAGATTGCACAGTACCGGGTCTTCTCAACGGTAGACCTCAAATCTGCCTACCACTAGCTGCCCATTCGTAAATCGGACCGTCCATACACTGCCTTCGAGGCATACGGTCGCCTCTATCACTTCCTCAGGGTTCCTTTCGGCGTCACCAATGGGGTCTCAGTCTTCCAAAGGGAGATGGACCGAATGGTCGTCCGGTACGGTTTGCGAGTCACCTTTCCGTACCTAGGCAACGTCACCCTCTGCGGCCATGACCAGCAGGACCACGATGCCAACCTTGCCAAATTTCTCCACACCGCCCCTCTCCTGAACCTCACCTACAACAAGGAGAAGTGTGTGTTTAGCACGACCCGCTTAGCCATCCTTGGCTATGTGGTCCAGACGGAGTTCTGGGGCCCGATCCCGACCGCATGCACCCCCTCATGGAGCTCCCCCTCCCCCACTGCACCAAGGCCTTCAAACGCTGTCCAGTGGGTCTCAAACTATGCGGACAAGGCCAGCCCACTCATACAATCCACCCATTTCCCCCTGATGGTCGAGGCACAACAGGACTTCGCCTGTATCAGAGCCAAAGCCGGGATGCCCGCAATAGACGAGACATTGCCCTTTCAAGTAGAGAGCGACGCATCAGACGTCGCCCTAGCTGCCACCCTCAATCAGGCAGGCAGACCCGTGGCATTCTTTTCCCGCACCCTTCATGCCTCAGAAATTCGGCACTTATCCGTCGAAAAAGAGGCCCAAGCTATCGTTGAAGCTGTGCGGTATTGGAGGCATTACCTGGCAGGCAGGAGATTCACTGTCCTCATTGACCAACGGTCGGTAGCCTTCATGTTCAATAATACACAGCGGGGCAAGATCAAGAATGATAAGATCTTGAGGTGGAGGATCGAGCTCTCCACCTACAATTACGTGTTTTTGTATCGCCCCGGCAAGCTCAACGGGCCCTCAGACGCCCTATCCCGAGGTACATGTGCCTGCGCACAAGTAGACCGACTCCGGGCCCTGCACGACAGCCTTTGTCACCCGGGAGTCACACAGTTGTACCATTTTATAAATGCCTGCAATCCGTCCTACTCCGTCGAGGAAGTACTGACAATCACCAGGGACTGCCAGGTCTGCGCGGAGTGCAAGCCGCACTTCTACCTGCCGGACCGTGCGTGCCTGGTGAAGGCCTCCCACCCCTTTGAGCGTCTCAGCGTTGATTTCAAAGGGCCCCTCCCCTCCACCGACCGTAACACGTATTTTCTCAGTGTGGTCGATGAGTACTCCAGATTCCCCTTCGCCATCCCATGCCCCGACATGACGTCTGCCACCGTCATCAAAGCCCTCATCACAATCTTCGCTCTGTTCGGTTTCCCCGCCTACATCCACAGTGTCAGGGGATCCTCATTTATGAGTGATGAGCTACATCAGTTCCTGCTCAGCAGGGGTATCGCCTCCAGCAGGATGACAAGCTATAACTCCCGGGGAAACGGACAGGTAGAGAGGGAGAACGGGACGGTATGGAGGGCCGTCCAACTGGCCCTACGGTCCAGGAACCTCCCGGCCTCCTGCTGGCAGGAGGTCCTCCCTGATGCACTACACTCCATTTGGTCACTACTGTGCACCGCCACTAACAACACACCCCATGAACGTCTTTTTGCCTTCCCCAGGAAGTCCACATCCGGGGTGTCGCTCCCGACTTGGCTCGCAGCTCCAGGACCCATCCTGCTCCGTAGGCACGTCCGACCCCACAAGGCGGATCCGTTGGTGGAGAGGGTGCAATTGCTCCATGCAAACCCCCAGTATGCCTGCGTGGCGTACCCCGACGGCCGCCAGGATACTGTCTCCCTCAGGAACCTGGCACCAGCAGGTTCCACACACACACACCCCCACCCCCCCCAGGCCCGGCGCTAATCTACCCTCCCCCGGCGCTCCCAGCAGCAACCCCCCCCCCAGGACCATCCGTCCTTCCCCTACCCACGCCCGAGGATGAAGAGGATTTCGGCACGCCCCCGGAGTCACCGAACATCAGACTAGCATCGGCATCGCCGCCACCATACGTCGCTCCCAACGGCACATCAAGGCCCCGGACCGGTTAAACCTCTAACTGGTCCACTGGACTTCAAAAGACATTTTTCTTCTCTCAAATATTGTAAATGTAAAACCCATTTGTTGTATATAGTTCTCCACCATCCCCGCCGGACTCAATTTTAACAGGGGGTGAATGTGGTAAACCACTGTTGCACCGCTATTAGGTGATGTATGGTAGGACCTGTACTACAGGTACATTGGTAGTCCCTGCCTGCTGGCTCCGCCCAGTAGGCAGAGTATAAATGTGTGTGTCCTCCATGCTGCAGCCATTTCACCAGCTGCTGTGGGAGGCCACACATCTTAGAGCAATAAAGCCTCAGTTGTATCCAACTCAAGTCTTTGTTCAATTGATCGTGCATCAACCTTCTCGAGCAAGGCACCGGGCGCGCCCGGAAATAGCATGGCGTGGCTCCTGGTTCGATTTGGATATGGGCTATGGCCCCTTTTATTTTCCCCAAGCCGGGCTGAAATACATCTGGATACCGTCCTAGCACCTCAGTCAAACCTCCAGAAACTATTTAGAGGATGTGCTGCCACTGCAGCCGCAAATGGCGCAACCAGTCCCGACCAAACAGGCTGGGCCCGTGGTCGCGCACCACAATAAGTGGGAAACGCCCCTCCTGGCATCCATAAACAACAGGGGTCATCGTAGTTCCTGCAATGTCCAATGGTTCCCCCGTATAGGTGGCCAACCTGGCCTGTGAGTCGATTATTGTAAGGGTCTGTGTACCCTATTTGATGCGGTTGAATGACCTCTGGACGATCACGGAGACCGCTGCGCCAGTGTCCAACTCCATCTCAAGCGGGTGACCATTGACCCGTACTGTCAACTTAATGGGGGCCACATGGGGAGCTGCCACACAATGCAGCTGCAGGCAGTCATCCTCCGTCTCCACGTCCTCGGGAGTAGTCGCCACAGGTTCATCCAAATGGAAGGTATGGACACTGGGCTGGCCCCAGTTTCATTCGGAATGACGGCGCTTCTGGCGCCCCCAGGACCGGCATCCGCGATGGGGTCAGCGCCCACAAATCTGACATGGACATGGCTCCTCATCCATTGGTTCTGGAGAAGGCTCCCTTCGGGGAGGAATGTCCGACGGCCACTGGCGTCGATCCGGACGTCGCCTCGCCCAAGGTACCGCGGGGATGCGGGGGGACGCTTTCGGACAGAAGGGGTTGCGCCCCAAGGCATGCACCTCCATTCCCTGTAGCTCCTGCACTCCCCGTTCTGCGCTCTCTCGGGACAATTCTATTTGAATGGCCTGCTGAAAAGTCAATGTTGGTTCAGCTAACAACTTTCTCTGGGTGGCCGCATTGTTACTACCACAAACCAAACGGTCGCGTAACATTTCTGACAAGGTCTCGCCATAGTCACAGTACTCCGCAATCTTGTGTAGCCTGGATAGAAAATCGGCAAGGGATTCTCCTGGGGTCCTCTCAGCGGTATTAAACCGGTAACGCTGGACTATCGTGGATGGAGTTGGGTTAAAATGTTGCCCCACTAAGTTCACAAGTTCATCAAACGTTTTGGTGTCCGGCGCAGCTGGGTACGTAAGGCTCCTGATCATCCCAAACGTATGCGGGCCGCAGGCGGTGAGCAATATGACCACCTGGCACTCGTTTTCGGTGATGTTGTTTGCCCGGAAATAGTAACGCATCCATTGTGTGTACTGGTTCCAGCTTTCCAGCACAGCATCAAAAACATCCAAACGTCCATACAGAGGCATGGTGTAATAGAAAACAACTTCCAACCTGTATTCAACAAAAATCCAGGGAGGTGGCTTCAGCAGTGTAGATAGCTATTCACTTTAACCCTCGTCGCCAGTTTTGTGAGGGCCACGAAGAATCCAGCACGAGTTGAAGGATAGAAAGAAATAACATTTATTTACAATAACATATATATACAACAGCAGCAGCAGCAACTCCTTGCTGCTCACTCTCCTCTAGCCGGTTCCAAACTGGCCAGCTTTATTTCTGCAGGGAATCAGCTAATTAATGATTTCTCTGCCCCACTCATTGGGGAAGCTCAAACTCCCAAAGGATTGTGGGATTGCCATTAGTCCTCAGCCAGTGGTAAGCAGGCAGGTTATAACAACTACCTTCCAAATTATGCGATAAAACTTCTCCAATCCCGTAGGGAGGCTCATCACAGGTAAGAATGATCTCTTTTGAGGGGTCAAAATGTATGAGACAGGATAATTGCAAAGCTAGTTTAACCTGTTCAACGGCTTCTTTCTGATGTTTTTTCCAATACTACCTCCAAGAAGGTCACTTCATGAGCCTGGAATATACATTTTTCCCTTTTTAGCCACTCCGGCTTTCTTAAATCTTTTCAAAACTTCTTTGAGATTTTCCAGGTGCTCCTCTTCAGATGCTCCTGTAATCAGTACATCATCGAGATTGACAACCACCTTAGGTAGGTCCTGTCGTAAACTTTCCATCATGCACTGGAAAATCGCACACACTGATGAGCCTCTAAAAGGTAGCAGGGTATACTGGTAAAGGCCTTGGTAGCTCTATGAAACCTGGGCGTGGCCTCAGGATCCACGTAATCTTCTGATTTTAGGTCCTGTATCTTGCCTAACACGTTTTGGCACACCTCCTGGTATTTTTTTTAAGATGTCATGAAAATCTCCTTCATTAATTTTGAAGATATCTAGTCAAGTTTAGCTAATTTGGCAAAGAAAATGTTGGCCCATCAGACACACGCGGGATTCCATGTCGTGCGAATGTCTCCTGGCACGCCTTGATCACAGATGAAGACGTGAGATCATGGAGTTTCAGTACCTCCGGATAGTTTGAGTAATAGTCCATGATCAAGATGTAATCACGCCCTGTGGCATGAAATAGGTCAATGCCCACTTTTGTCCACGGTGCCATTGTGAGTTTGTGTTGCTGCAGTGGTTCTTTACACTGTGCGGGTTGATGTCTTTGAAGGTGTCACATGTCATGACCATGTCCGTTATGTCTTGATTCATGCCGGGCCAGTACACAGCCTGTCGTGCTCGCCTTTTGCATTTCTCAATTCCTAGGTGGCCTTCATGAATCTTACGTAGCATCTCGGCGCGGAGTGTGGCCGGAATCACAATCTGCGCATTGCGTAGCAGCAGGTCGTCAACTTCAAACAGTTCTGACTTGACATTCTGAAATTGTGGACATTGTGTCCCCTCATCCAACCGTGCTGGAGTAGGTGCAGCACCCTCCATAAGGTTGCGTCTTTCTGCGTCTCCTGTCGGATTAGGCAAAGCTTCTCACCCGAAGCAGGCAAATTCTCCATGCATAACTGTGTTTGGGCCTCGATTTCTCTGATAGGGGCTGATGGTGCGTTGTCAGTGCCAATTGATCGGGACAGTGCGTCGGCAATGGCAAGATCTCTTCCCGGAGTGTATACTAGGGTGAAATCATACCGTTACAGCTTCACCATGATGCGCTGCAGACGAGGTGTCATGTCATTTAGATCCTTGTCTATGATATGGACCAACGGTCTGTGGTCGGTTTCCACTATGAACGTGGGCATGCCGTACACATAGTCCTGGAACGTCAGAATCCCAGTGAGGAGTCCGAGACATTCTTTTTCGATTTGTGCATATCTACACTCAGTTGGGGTCATGGCCCTGGACGCGTATGCCACCGGGACCCAGTCAGACTGGCCGGCCTGTTGGAGGAGAACGGCGCCCATCCCGTCCTGGCTGGCGTCAGTGGAGATCTTGGTGGGTCTGGTTGCGTCAAAGAAAGCAAGGGTCGGTGCCCTCGTTAGTTGCTGTTTGAGATCCACCCATTCATTTTGGTGACGTTGTGTCCACTCAAACGCAGTGGTCTTTCGTAGGAGATTGCGTAAAGCTACCGTCCGAGCGGACAGGTTTGGGAGGAACCTGCCGAGGAAGTTGACGAAGCCCAGAAATCGTAGCACCGCCTTCTTGTCGTGTGGCGTCGTCATGGTCCATATTGCAGCGATTTTCGCCTCATCAGGGCTGACACCCTGAGATGATATGGTGTCACCCAAAAAGGTTACAGACTCCTTCGCAAATGTGCATTTTGCCTGGTTCAGTTTCAAACCGTATTTATGAATCCTCTGAAACACCTTCTTCAGACGACAGAGGTGTTCTTCTTCAGTGGTGGACCATACGATGATGTCATCCACATAGACTCTGACACCCTCGATGCCCTCGGTCATTTGCTCCATTATCCTGTGGAAGATCTCTGACGCAGAGATAATGCCAAAGGGCATGCGATTGAAGCAGAAATGTTCGAATGGCGTGTTGAATGTACACAGTAATCTGCTCAAGTCATCGAGCTGTATCTGCCAAAATCCTTGCGAGGCGTTGAGTTTGAAGATACGAGCATTCGCCATCTCTGCTGTTTGTGATTTTCATTAATGACTTGGATGAGGGAGTTGAAGGGTGGGTCAGTAAATTTGCAGGCGATACGAAGATTGGTGGAGTTGTGGATAGTAAGGAGGGCTGTTGTCGGCTGCAAAGAGACATAGATAGGATGCAGAGCTGGGCTGAGAAGTGGCAGATGGAGTTTAACCCTGAAAAGTGTGAGGTTGTCCATTTTGGAAGGACAAATATGAATGCGGAATACAGGGTTATCGGTAGAGTTCTTGGCAATGTGGAGGAGCAGAGAGATCTTGGGATCTATGTTCATACATCTTTGAAAGTTGCCACTCAAGTGGATAGAGCTGTGAAGAAGGCCTATGGTGTGCTCGCGTTCATTAACAGAGGGATTGAATTTAAGAGCCGTGAGGTGATGATGCAGCTGTACAAAACTTTGGTAAGGCCACATTTGGAGTACTGTGTACAGTTCTGGTCGCCTCATTTTAGGAAGGATGTGGAAGCTTTGGAAAAGGTGCAAAGAAGATTTACCAGGATGTTGCCTGGAATGGAGAGTAGGTCTTACGAGGAAAGGTTGAGGGTGCTAGGCCTTTTCTCATTAGAACGGAGAAGGATGAGGGGCGACTTGATAGAGGTTTATAAGATGATCAGGGAAATAGATAGAGTAGACAGTCAGAGACTTTTTCCCCGGGTGGAACAAACCATTACAAGGGGGCATAAATTTAAGGTGAAAGGTGGAAGATATAATAGGGATATCAGAGGTAGGTTCTTTACCCAGAGAGTAGTGGGGGCATGGAATGCACTGCCTGTGGAAGTAGTTGAGTCGGAAACATTAGGGACCTTCAAGCAGCTATTGGATAGGTACATGGATTACGGTAAAATGATATAGTGTAGATTTATTTGTTCTTAAGGGCAGCACGGTAGCATTGTGGATAGCACAATTGCTTCACAGCTCCAGGGTCCCAGGTTCGATTCCGGCTTGGGTCACTGTCTGTGCGGAGTCTGCACGTCCTCCCCGTGTCTGCGTGGGTTTCCTCCGGGTGCTCCGGTTTCCTTCCACAGTCCAAAGATGTGCCGGTTAGGTGAATTGGCCAATGATAAATTGCCCTTAATGTCCAAAATTGCCCTTGGTGTTGGGTGGAGGTGTTGAGTTTGGGTAGGGTGATCTTTCCAAGAGCCGGTGCAGACTCAAAGGGCCGAATGGCCTCCTTCTGCACTGTAAATTCAATGATAATCTCTGATTAATCGAGGACAAAGGTTCGGCACAACATCGTGGGCCGAAGGGCCTGTTCTGTGCTGTATTTTCTATGTTCTATGTTCTATGTTCTATCTCAGATGTGATCTCTTCACGCTTGTGCTCCGTTGAGTCTATGCTTTTTACGTTGAAGTTCATGTGTTTCTGTCTTGTTGTCTTCATTAGCAGTGCAGCTCTGCACTGTGAGGCAAAGTGGTTGTATTTGCCACACTTTAAACATTGTTTTCCAGAAGCTGGACATTGCCCTTTTAAGTGGGCGTGTCCGCAGCAGGGACACGTTATGACGCTGTCCCTCCACGCTCGTGCATACGCAGTAGGCCTTTCTTCCGTGTCGAATCTTTGGGAGAACTGCGCATGCGTGTGGCCTGCATCCAGGTTCGCGCGCGCGGGTTTGCCGCTAGAGGAGCGCCCTCTGGACGTCTGGGTCACCATTTTGACGGGCTTGACCTCGTGGTGAAGGCCTTGGTCCCGGTAAGTAAACTCCTCATATTCTTCTTTACTTTTTTCATAAGTAGAGCATCTTTGCATGGCTGTTTCTAGGGTTCGGTCTTTTTGTTTTAATAAGGATTTTCTAAGTCCCTCATCAGATATACCATTGACTATCTGGTCTCTGATGAGGGAGTCACGGAGGTTTTCAAAGTTGCAGGATTGAGCTAGTAATTTTAAATCAGTTACAAAACTGCTGAAAGATTCTCCCGGTTTTTGTAAATGCCTGGTGAACTTGAATCTTTCAAATATCTCATTGACTTCAGATTGACAGTGGGTTTCAAAATTTTGATGATTATTTCCAGCTTGCCCTTGTCCTCCCCTTCCAGGTAGGTAAAGGAATTATATATTTCTAATGCCTGCGGAACTGCCAGGCATAAGAGCAAGGCTATCTTCCTGGCATCAGACGCTGAGGTTAGATCCTTAGTTTCTAGATATATTTTGAACTGTTGTATGAAAAGTTTCCAATTGGAATGCGTATTACCAGTGGTCTTGAGCAGGCGTGGAGATTGGATTGGGTCCATCGTGCTGATTGGTATCTGAAGGGTCCGAATGCTGCGAGACCTTTCTTGGTCGAATGTCTGGTTTAAGTTCTCTTCTCTTGTTGGTGTCTAGCTGGCTTGCTGAAACCACTCCTGGTACTATATGTCATTCTCTAATTCTGAATAACGACTGCAGACTTACAGTTAACACAAACACTTTATTCAAAGGGTTCGTTCTGCTTCCAGAGCTCAACTAGATGTAAAAGAGGTAACACCAGTGAAACTAAGGTAAACTGCCTATGCTAAGCTATCCTTGTGTGCTGCTGCTCACTAGCTCTGTGCTTCTAAAAGAGGCGGATCCTGCCTTGGGCTCGACCCTTTGTACCTCCTCATCCAGGGCAACATAGACGCCCTGTATCCCGGGCACGGCCGCAGAGTTGCCCCACGCTACAGCCGGCGTCTGTGGAGGGAAGTGGCAGAAGCCGTCACCGCTGCGGCCCTGACACCACGGACAGGCACCCAGTGCCACAGAAGGTGAACAAGCTCGTCAGAGCAGGCAGGGTGAGCCCCCCCATATCCCCCTCCCCCATATCCCCCATACCCCCCTCCCCCATATCCCTCATATCCCCCCTCCCCCATATCCCCCCTCCCCCATATCCCCCATATCCCCCCTCCCCCATATCCCCCCTCCCCATATCCCCACCTCCCCATATCCCCCCTCCCCCATATCCCCCCTCCCCATATCCCCACCTCCCCATATCCCCCATATCCCCCCTCCCCATATCCCTCCTCCCCCATATCCCCCCTCCCCATATCCCCCCTCCCCCATATCCCCCATATCCCCCCTCCCCCATATCCCCCATATCCCCATATCCCCCCTACCCCATGGCCCCCCTCCCCCATATCCCCCATATCCCCCCTCCCCCATATCCCCCTACCCATATTCCCCCTCCCCATATCCCCCATATCCCCCTCCCCATATACCCCCTCCCCCATATCCCCCATATCCCCCCTCCCCCATATCCCCCTCCCCATATCCCCCTCCCCATGTCCCCCTCCCCCATATCCCCCCTCCCCATATCCCCCTTCCCCCATATCCCCCCTCCCCATATCCCCCATATCCCCCTCCCCATATCCCCCTCCCCATATCCCCCCTCCCCCATATCCCCCCTCCCCCATATCCCCCCTCCCCCATATCCCCCATATCCCCCCTCCCTATATCCCCCTCCCCATATCCCCCCTCCCCCATATCCCCCATATCCCCCCTCCCCCATATCCCCCCTCCCCCATATCCCCCTCCCCCATATCCCCCATATCCCCCCTCCCCCATATCCCCCATATCCCCCCTTCCCCCATATCCCCCATATCCCCAAGTGAATCCAGCCCTAACCTTAACCTCTGCAATGCACGCGCAACCGATGGCGTGCATTCATATACATGCCTAACAGTGTTGCCTTTAACCCCTGCCACCCCACAGGAGAAGCGCGCACACAACAATAGGGAGCATGTGAGGACTGGAGGAGGCCCCGCAGATGAGAGGCCACTGACCGAACACGAGGAAAGGGCCCTGGAACTGGCTGGCGGACCTGACGACCGGGAGGTTGCTGATGCAGAGTTCGGGGGCGTACTAGCAAGTGAGCCACCGACAGCCCGTCCCCATATCCCCCCTCCCCTATATCCCCCTCCCCCATATCACCTGATCACTGCCTGCGTGTCTAACCATGCATGCTTCATTGTGCATCGCAGGACCAAACGTCCAGGCACCCATCCCCGCAGATGCAGACCGCCCGCAGGATGCCCCTCGGAGGCCACGGGAGACGGAGAGACCCGGACTCTCCAGCATGCGACGCCCGCAGGATGCCCCTCGGAGGCCACGGGTGATAGAGAGACCCGGACCCTCCAGCATGCGACGCCCGCAGGATGCCCCTCGGAGGCCACGGGAGACAGAGAGATCCGGACCCTCCAGCATGCGACGCCCGCAGGATGCCCCTCGCACACCACGGGAGACGGAGAGACCTGGAGCAACAGGGAGACGACACCCCCGTCACGTGCGGGAGCGACCACCCAGCGACGAGGGGGGCAGCCACAGGCCCCCGTCACATCCGAGCCAGGACACCACTACCCAGGACACCACTATCCAGGACACCCCTACCTGGGACACCACTACCCGGGACAGCACTGCCCAGGACACCCCTACCCGGGACAGCACTACCCAGGAAGACGAAATACCGGACAGTGACTCAGAGTGGATGGGTGGAGACGAACCCCCACCCCAAAGTGCCATGGACTTAGAGTGGGACGAAGAGCATGACACAAAGCCACTGCTGTCACCAACACCCTCCACCATCGCAGAAACACTCACCTCGGTTGGGCACTTTTGTGATGTGGCGTCTGGTACACTCACTGGTGCGCACAACACAGTCGTCCCGGTACAGCAGGTGGAGGTAGGAGCAGCAGAGGGACCGGGCGGTCGGAGGGCAGCCCAGCCCAAGCTAACATCTGCCGCTCAGATGGATCCCGGGTGCCTGGAGTTACCACACCCACACATAGATCCGTTGCAACCACCGACCCGGAGACGAGCGAAGAGGGTGACGGCCGGCTTGCGGCGGCTGCAGTCGCAGGTGGAGGAGTCCACCCGCGCCCAGGAGCTGGAAGTGGTGCCGGTCATACGTGCCACCCAGGCCGACACCGCACGGGTGGCGTCCACGGTGGAGGCAACGGGTGCGACGGTGTCAGACATGGGGAACGGTTTGCGAGGCCTGGGGCTTTCCGTGCAGGTGGCGTCTGTGGCCCAGGACATGGCTCCCTCTCACAGGAGGCCATGAGCCAGTGCCAGCGCCAGATGGCAGAGGCGCTCAACACCATAGCCCAGTCTCAGCAGGCCATAGCCCAGTCTCAGCAGGCCATGGCCCAGTCTCTGCAGGCCATGGTCCAGTCTCTGCAGGCCATCGCTGAGGGCATCGGCGCCAGTGGCCATGTGCGAGCCGGCGTTGCACTGTCACAGACAGGGTTTGCCAACCCCCTGGGCTCCATGGCTGCAAACCTGCAGACCCCTGTCGATACCAGCACGGGCCTCCAGGACTGGCAGCGCCAGATGTCAGGGGGGCGTCGGATGGCCAGTCCGTTCGCATCCCCCACCCATGTAGAGGCCTGGGGGCCATCGGGCACCCCGAGGGAGGAGGAGGTGGTGTGGTCCGTCCCGGCTCCCCCTGTAGGGGAGGTCCCGGTACACCGCGACACCTCGGACTCCCCCTCTTCCGTCCCAGGTGCATCGGGTGGGCAACGGGCAGGACAGGCTGGCAGCTCGCCATCCCAATCGCCCGGGCCGCAGCCTGGCCCATCTAGGCCAGGACGCCCCAGGAAACGGCCGCCAAAGGGATCCAGTGTCAGAGGGCAGGAATCACAGGAGTCCACCTCCAGTTCTGCTGTACCGTCTGGGGAACCACGTAGACGTAGTCAAAGGGCCCGTAAGGCCAAACAATTAGACACTGAGTAAGTTGGCACGGGTGCAGGGCACAGATGAGTTTTAGGCGCTAGGGCACGTGCATGAACTCCTTTGGTTATTAAAGTCAATGTTACACCTACAGAAGCTGCCTTTGTGCTCTGTCCAAAGCGTGCGGGGGTGTCATGTACGTTGAGCGCAAGTGTGTGTGTGAGGGGTGGTCTTACCTCAGCCCCAGGTGAGTCTGCCTCGTTCCCCCTGGGCCGCCATCAACATCCCCCCGGGCCGAGGACGGGACTGTGCGCTTCAGTGTCACAGCCGCATGCAGGGATGGTCCGGGATGGTGGTACTGTGGCCATGGGTCAGACATAGTCCAACGATGTGGAGCCAGGAGCTCACCGCAGGGCGGGTTGTCATCATCCTCCATGGCCTGCAAGAGACACACGTCCACCCGCAACAGTGTGAGCCCGGCCCGTTGTGCCGCAGGTGGATCGGCAATGGGGGGGGGTGGTGTGCATGCAGGTGGGGTGGGTGGGGTTGGGGAGGGGGGTGAGGGTGCTGGGTGGGTGGATGGGTGGGGGGTGTGGGTGGTCGGCTGTTGCCATGGTGTGCGGTCTGTGGCCATACTACCCAATTCCCACGCCCATCTAGTCAGTGAAACGGGCGGCTATCAGTCTGTCCTGTGCCCGCTGGGCCAGCCGATAACGGTGGACAGCCACCCGCCTGTGTCTACCCCGTCTGCCCTGACCATTGCCCCCATCCCCCTCATCTGGGGAGGACTGTGCCTCTTCCTGCTGCTCCTCCACTCCGCCCTCCTCTGCCTGCGGCACATCGCCCCTCTGCTGGGCTATGTTGTGCAGGACGCAGCACACCACAATGATGCGGCCGACCCTATCTGACCGATACTGGAGGGCGCCCCCAGAGAGGTCCAGGCACCTGAAACGCATCTTCAGCACGCCAAAGCACCTCTCTATCACTCCCCTTGTCGCTACATGGGCATCATTGTAGCGGTTCTCCGCCTCATTGTGTGGCCTCCGTATAGGCGTCATCAGCCACGATCGCAATGGGTAGCCCCTGTCGCCCAGCAACCAGCCCCTCAGCCGGGGATGGCGTCCCTCGTACATGCCGGAGATGGATGACCGCGACAACACGTATGAGTCGTGTACACTGCCTGGGTAACGGGCGCAGACGTGCAGGATCATCATGCGGTGGTCGCAGACCACCTGTATGTTCATCGAATAGGTCCCCTTCCTATTGGTGAACACGGCCCTGTTATCTGCAGGTGGCCGCACGGCGACGTGCATCCCATCAATCGCGCCCTGGACCATGGGGAACGCGGCCACGGCAGAGAAGCCCACGGCCCGGGCATCTTGGCTGGCCCGGTCCACAGGGAAGCGGATGTAGAGGTGCGCCATGGCATATAGGGCATCTGTCACTGCCCGGATGCACCGATGCACCGATGTCTGCGATATGCCGGACAGGTCCCCACTCGGTGCCTGGAATGACCCCGTTGCATAAATGTTCAGGGCCACCGTAACCTTGACGGACACGGGGAGAGGGTGTCCCCCGCCAGTGCTACGCGGTGACAGGTGTGCCAGCAGGTGGCAGATGTGTGCCACGGTTTCCCGCCTCTTCCGGAGTCTCCTCCTGCATTCCCGGTCCGTGAGGTCCTGGTATGACTGCCGGGGCCGGTACACACGGGGCGCCCTCGGGTGCCTCCGTTGCCGTGGGGCCGCGACGTCCTCCTCCCCCTCCTCGTCCTGTCGGTCAGGTGTCCCTCCAGCCTGGGCGGCTGCCGCCTGTCCCTCTGCGGCAGCCTGCGCCGCCTCTCTGGCACGCTCCTCCTCCTCCTCCTCCTCATCCAGGGCAACATAGACATTAGCGTCTGCCGCCACGGCGGCCAACATCGCTGGATGATCGGAAAACATGACGGCCTGGTGGAACGACGGCATGTCATCATTGCCCATATCCCCTCCTCCCCCCAGCCAGGTGGCATGGACCGCATGGGTCCAACTGTTGGAGGCTGGCACCTGGCCAGGTGGACCAACTCACTTGCCCTCGCATCCCCCTCCCCGGCACGGACCCCCCATTCCCCTCCCCGGCACAGACCCCCCCATCCCCCTCCCCGGCACGGACCCCACCCAACCTCCTCCCCGGCACGGATCCCCCCAACCTCCTCCCCGGCACGGACCCCCCTAACCTCCTCCCCGGCACGGACCCCAACCTCCTCCCCGGCACGGACCCCCCATCCCCCTCCCCGGCACGGACCCCCCCCAACCTCCTCCCCGGCACGGACCCCCCCCCAACCTCCTCCCGGGCACGGACCCCCCCCAACCTCCTCCCCGGTACGGACCCCCCCAACCTCCTCCCCGGCACGGACCCCCCCCAACCTCCTCCCCGGCACGGACCCCCCTCCCGGCACTCCCCCGGAGCCCAGCACACTCTAACCACCCCCCCCGCCGCACACACACACACACAACCCGAGACACACCTCTCCTCACGCATTCAGACTGCGGCCACGCCATCGCCTGCCCAGAGCCAACCCCCCAGGCCGTCACTCACCTCCACGCTGGTTGGCGTGAACCTGGAGCACAGGGTCACGCCGATGAAAAGGAGGTTTGATTTACGTCGACGTGAACGGTCATCACGTCGACGGGACTTCAGCCCATCCGGAAGGGAGAATATCGGCAGGCCGAAAATCGGCTGCCTTGCGCAGACCCGTGCCATTCTCCGACGGCAGCGGCGCCATTAACGCCCCGCCGACTTTTCTCCCTTCGGAGACTTCGGCAACCGGCGGGGGCGGGATTCACGGCGGCCAACGGCCATTCTCCGACCCTCTGGGGGGTCGGAGAATGACGCCCCAGTTTTCAGACTTATTCTGAACACTGTGTGCTGGAATCGCAATTTTTTTTTGTTGGTCCCCTGTAGGGTTGTTTAGTCCTGATGCACTTGCTCCTAATGTGCCCCCTCCTATTGTAGGCACAACATACAGCTTATCTGAATTTGCATCTCTCCTGGAGGTTATACTGTCCCTTGACTAATTCCAGAAGCTGCTCAAAGGTTTTGGAGTGGGGGGCATTTTAGAACTCAAACTCCTTGTCAGGTTTTAGGATGGAGCCCCACAGGCTGTTAATAGGATTACTCATTGCTTCTCTCCCCCACCCGCCAAATTTCATTGGCCTTAAAAAAGCAGCACAGGCATTCAGCATATAGCATCCACTGCTCCGGGTTCGGCTCAAATGACTCATGTTTCCCAAAACGGATCATTTTGATGCTCACAGACTACTGAACAAGTTTTCTTCAATAATGACTGCTACAGGAGGTCAGCACTCTCGATTTTTGTAGCAGTAAGAAGGCACTCCGACTGATCGTCATCATCAAATATAGTACAAATCAATGAATAAACAGTTTATTAAGGTAAGTAATTATATGCAGAGTGAGACAAAGGCTACCGTACTCCACAACTCCAGGCTCCAAACTGACCAGGAAGACTTACGCTCAGCCCCAGGATTCGACTGCTCCGGCCCAATTGGCACGACCCTCCGAGAACCTGCTCCTTAAAAGGGCACGTTACGACAGAGGTCAAATCGCAATTTTATTTATGCGATCCAAGGATTTTGAACTGATGTTTTAGGGATCAATATTCTGAGAAAACTGCAATCTTTAACTGTGTTATTAGACTATCAGAGTGAGATCTCACTTCAATAAAATTCTGCACATCGGAGAAACATTTGAAAAAACATATTTCATTGAGTGCTGCATTTCTGAAAATGTCTTTACACTAATGTACTTATAGTTTGAAGCAGGCAGATACTGGCAGCACTGCTGACAGTGACGTTGCAAGCACCTGTGGTTACGTTTGCTCTGAGTGTGGCCTCTACAGTTGTGATGTGAGCAGCCAAAAATGCAAGTCTTCCTTTACTTTGGATGATGATCGTTTACTGACAGTAAATTACACAGAAAATCATTTGAGATGCGCATCAAATTTTCTATTCTACGCGAAAAGGCAACAAATGATTTTCATTTAGGTTTAATTCAATTTAATGGTCAGCTATATTTACAAATAGGATGATATACTGCAGCAGCAAGATGTTAATGCTACAATAAATAGAATACGGTAAAGACAGGGGTGGCAATTCTCTGGCCTTGTTGCGCTCCCACTTGAGTACAATGAGTTTGGTGAATCGCGGGATGGGCCGAAATCGAGAACTGCGCTGAGTGCCAAAAAAGTTTGCGAGGCAACTGGCCCGCACCCGTAGGCGAAATTGGGATCCCACCGCAGCGTGACGAGAATCCAATTACCACCACTTAAGCCCTATTTCCATACAATTAACGGGAGCCACCCCATATCTAACTTGCTCCCATGATTCAGCGGCCGCCCCAGCAAGTGGCCACGCTGGCGCCGATTAGTACTCCTTTTGAAAAACGTGAACCTGGTGGATGGGCTGCTGTAGGGAGTCATTGGCTAGCATCCCCGTCACACCTTGATGTGTGAACAATGTGCTTAAACACTGCGGGAGGCAGCATCACAGACGCAGCGGCCAACATTCGATCATCCAGGGGATGAGCCCCAGCCGCGGGCACAGGCCTGCGGCCAGATGTGCATGGGCAGGGCGTGTCGGGTGGGTGGGGTGGGTGTAAGGACCATGTCTGGGGGGGGTGGGACATGGGATTGATAGTTGTCCCGCATCGTGGAACAAAGAGCAAGAGGTGTCATACTGGTTGGTATTTTAATGTTCCTCGTACAAGTATACAACTACCACCCACGGTAGCATTGTGGATAGCACAATTGCTTCACAGCTCCAGGGTCCCAGGTTCGATTCCGGCTTGGGTCACTGTCTGTGCGGAGTCTGCACATCCTCCCCGTGGGTGCGCGGGTTTCCTCCGGGTGCTCCGGTTTCCTCCCACAGTCCA
Organism: Scyliorhinus torazame; assembly: GCF_047496885.1. Taxonomy (NCBI): domain Eukaryota; kingdom Metazoa; phylum Chordata; class Chondrichthyes; order Carcharhiniformes; family Scyliorhinidae; genus Scyliorhinus; species Scyliorhinus torazame. The sequence continues at coordinate 157,752,699 of NC_092717.1, forward strand.
AAGATGTGCAGGTTAGGTGGATTGGCCATGGTAAATTGCCCGTAGTGTCCAAAATTGCCCTTAGTGTTGGGTGGGGTTACTGGGTTATGGGGATAGGGTGGAGTGTTGACCTTGGGTGGGGTGCTCTTTCCAAGAGCCGGTGCAGACTCGATGGGCCGAATGGCCTCCTTCTGCACTGTAAATTCTATGATAAACGCTCTCCCGATGGTGCCATCCCACTATCCCCACCCTCCCTCACCCCTAACCCTCCACAACGCCCCTCCTGAATGCACACTCCACTCCTTAACCTGATGTGCTTGGCCTTCTTTACTTTACCGCTACATCTAGGTGTGTCCTGTGTCCCCATGACGTACATCAGAGGTGGAGGCAGCCAGCTTCTTACCATGTCCCATGGCTTTCGATGCCCCTAGCAGACCTCCTCTGGGGGCTGGAGGGCCCCGGACCACTTGTCGGCAGCACATGCACAGCCGTGCCGCCCTGTTCTGGGTGCTGGTTGCAAGACAAGGCCTCATAAGAGGGGTGGAACTCGGGGGAGCTGGTGGCCACTGTCGCCAGTCCATAGGATGGGTCCAGGTTGGCACTCAGCACCCTCCCCCCTCCCGGTCAATGGCCATAGGGCCCTGGGTTCACCTCGGGATGGCGGGTCAGCTGGACCGAGCCCAGGCTGCTCCTGCATCATCTGGCTCTGCCAGCCCTGGCGGTTTCCCAATGTCGGCACCATGGTGTTGACGCACTCGATGATGCTCCTCGGTGATTGGGCCATGCTCTGCAGTGACTCGACAATGCCCACCTGCAACTGGGACAAGCTCTGCAGCGCCTCAGCCATTCCCACCTGAGAGTGGGACATGTCCCGCAACATCTCATCGAGGTCAGCCTGGGACTGGATCACAAGCCCCATTGAATCGGGCAGTCTACCGAGGCCCTCAGCCATGGCCGTGACCCACTGCGCAATGCCTTGGACACCTTTACTCATGGTACCGACATCGTGCAGCAGGCTCTCCACTGTGGTCACCACCCTAGCAGTGTTGGCCTTGATGCCATGCATTGCCAGCGACATCTCCTGCACCAGTAGCCTCTGGGATTCCTCCAATCGGCTATGGACCTGCTGGAGTATCACTGACATCTCCCTCTGAATGTCCCGTTTCCATCAGCTCCGGGAAACCTGTTCCAAAGGCTCAGCATCAGGCTGTGACCCAGCTGGGTCCTGGGATCCAGCAGTCCTCCGACTGCTGTCACGTCTGGGCATTACTGCCGCCTCCTGATGTACATCAGCGACTGCGTGGTGCTCACCAGAGTGTGCCCCAGAAGCCAGAACACTAACGTTGCCCACCGAGTTGTGTGTCTCTGCTCTGGCGGAGAGTGGGCATGAAATCGGTGACACATCGACTGTGGCATCCTCAGAACTCTTCTGTGAGGTGATCTCATGGGAGGGGGCCGCCCCAGATGGACTGGTGCCGCCTGCTGGAGGGCCTGTGGGGGAATGCACATGTTAAATTGCCCTGTAGTGTCCAAAGATTAGGTAGGGTTACTGGGTTACAGGGATAGGGTGGCGACGTGGGCTTAAGTAGGTGATCTTTCCAAGATCCGGTGCAGACCTTATGGGCTGTATGGCCTCCTTCTGCACTGTAAATTCTATGATTCTATAATATCCGCATTGGTGACAGCTCTGTCCTCGGCCACCCCAGTAACCTCCAGGGCCTGTTTCTCGAAGATCGTGAGGATTCGTGTGACCGGCACACCTCCTCCAGTCTAGGCGCTCTCCCGATGATTGTGGGAGAACATCTCCTGCGGAGAGACAGAGTGGGCATCGTTAGCCACACATGTGGTTCACACTAGTGTGGGGAGGGTGGTCGTATGAAGGGAGGACTGGAGTGATGGGAAGGTGGGGGGGTTGGAGGGAGGGGGTTAATTGGAGGGAGGGTGAAGGGTAGGCTTGGGGGGCAAACGGAGGATTAGGGGGCTGGTCGCGTTGGGTGGCGGGGGGTTTCAGGGGGAGAGGGTTCAACTCACCTGTGCTGCCCGGTGTAGGTCGTTGACCTTATGGCACTGGAGGCCAGCCCTCCTGGTCATGCTTCCCGAGCTGACGACTGCTGCCACTTGATCCCAGGCGGCACTGGCGGGTCGTCTGGGCGCCATGGCTGTGGGTTGAGTGGGGTTGGCTGTGCAAGTGCAGTTTAAGTGCTGCTCAATCTTGTTAGCGGGGGGACTGGCGAGCATGGTTCTGGAAAATAGGCTAGCGAGTCTTCATTTGCGCCGTGAAGCGAGTAGAGCCTCGTTAAGTGGACCAATCAACGATGAATAGCGTAGCTGGGCAGAGCACTGGGAAGCTCCCGGCAGTTCCCGCTCGCTAGCGCACTTCGAATTATTTCCAGAATATTGTGCCCAGGGTCTGTGAGCATCATTTTCAATGATGCAAAATACAGATTATTTCAAATTCCACCTCATAACCACCTCTACAGCTTATGGATCAAACTACAGCAAAAATAGAAGAGGAAATGAGGTTGAGTGCAAGTTATAACACTAATCCTATTTTCATGGGGCCTTTTCATTGCCCTGCTGATACCCTTCCCAAAAATGGGAAACATCGGTTACTTTGTGAAACATCTTGGGTCGGAATCTCGGTTGGCTGGTGCCGAAATCGCGAAACGGCAAATTACAATTCCCCGTCACCTTGTCAGCAATATCAATATGATCCGGAACGCATGTGCAGTAAACAATGTTTGCATGTCATTAGCGGGCCCGAACCGGTATTCTTCCAGGCCTCTTCAATTCTCGGCCTCCTATGGACCGAGTTCGCCATGGCGCAGTTCACTTGTGCTTTTAAAAATCGTGAAACTGGCCTCGTGGCTGATGAGGGAGAGAGAGAGGAGGTCGGATACAGAGAGGTGCGACAGAGGGCTGCCGGGCTGGACACTGGCCGGGCTGGCAGGGTCCTGTCAGGGCCAGGGGGGGGAGGGGTGATGGGGGAATAGGCCGAGTGGCCGGAGTGACTCCCACGGGACTGGGGCAGTGACCAGGCATTGGCCGCCTTACCGTGGTCTGCAAGGCAGCCATCTTGCAGCGCACCCCACTGACCACCCACCTTGATCCCTGGTTCTGCAGAGCGTAACTGGCTGTATGAGTGCCCCACCCACGCACCCACCCGCCGCCATACCCCACCACCGCCACACACAGCTCCCACCGCTGGCATTAGGCGGCCCACCCAAGGGCAACCCCCACAGTAGCCACAATGGGGCGCCGGGCGGGCCTGCAAAGCACACAGCTGGAAAGGGCAGTGACAGCTGACAGTACCTCTGGCACCAGGGACAAGGGCTAGGGCCAGAGGGCCCCAGGGTGCCAGCACCGACTGGGCCAGGGGTGCCTGGATGGGGTGAGTGAACATGGGTGGGCGGAGCCCACACAGTGCCAACTGGGGCCAAGATGTAGCCTGTTAGCCCTGGTTGGGCACGGGAGTTATGCACCATGCACACATGTCAGTCTTTCGCCACCTGCAGACAATGGATATTGGAATTCAACCTGCAATGGAGGCCTTCCTGCTAGTCGCTGCAGCCCTGGGGGATGCTCTACGGCAATACGAGCTGGCACTGCTCGAGGAGGAGGAAGCTGTAGCAGCGGAGCGTACCGCAGATAACAGGAGGCAGCCACCCAGGGTGGAGAGCCAGTCGCCCAACAGGCCGAGGAGGAGGAGGTGCCAAGAAGGTGCCGTGAGGTCTCACGTGTACTGGCAGCACCTTTTATTCGAGGACCTGCCAGACTGGACATGCCATTGAAGACTCCGGATGAGCAGGGAGACGGTGCAACATATCTGCCAGATGATGGCACAGCTGGCACCCGGGGGTATGGGGGAGGACAGCCCCGCTCCCGGTGGCTCAATTTATCCATTTCAATGTGGACCGACCCCACCTGTATGTCCGGGCAACGGGGTTCGTCACCATCGACATGATGTCCCAGATCCAGGGGGTGATCGATAGGATGCATGTCCCCCTTCGAGCACCAGCAGATGACAGGCTGCTCTACACAAATCAAAAGGGGTTCCACTCGATGAATGTGCAGCTGATATGTGACCATCAGCTGCGCATCATGCACGTCTGCGCCGGATACCCGGGCAGTGTGCACAATTCCTTCAACCTGGCACACTCGACGATTCCTGACATGTTTGGGATGCCTCCCTGGCTAGGGAACAGAGAACATAGAACAAAGAAAAATACAGCACAGAACAGGCTCTTCGGCCCACGATGTTGTGCCGAACGTTTGTCCTAGATTAAGAACAAATTAATCGACACTATATCATTTTACCGTAATCCATGTACCTATCAAATAGCCGCTTGAAGGTCCCTAATGTTTCCAACTCAACTACTTCCACAGGCAGTGCATTCCATGCCCCCACTACTCTCAGAGAACCTACCTCTGACATCCCCCCTATATCTTCCACTTGACTGGCAACTTTCAAAGATCCATGAACATAGACCCCAAGATCTCTCTGCTCCTCCACATTGCCAAGAACCCTACCATTAACCCTGTATTCCGCATTCATATTTGTCCTTCCAAAATGGACAACCTTAAATTTATGTCCCCTTGCAATGGTTTGTTCCACCCGGGGAAAAAGTCTCTGAATGTCTACTCTATCTATTCTGCTGATCATCTTATAAACCTCTATCAAGTCGCCCCTCATCCTTCTCCGTTCTAATGAGAAGAGGCCTAGCACCCTCAACCTTTCCTAGTAAGACCTACTCTCCATTCCAGGCAACATCCCGGTAAATCTCCTTTGCACCTTTTCCAAAGCTTCCACATCCTTCCTAAAATGAGGCGACCAGAACTGTACACAGTACTCCAAATGTGGCCTTACCATGGTTTTGTACAGCTGCATCATCACCTCAAGGCTCTTAAATTCAATCCCTCTGCTAATGAATGCTAGCACACCATAGGCCTTCTTCACAGCTCTATCCACTTGACTGGCAACTTTCAAAGATCCATGAACATAGACCCCAAGATCTCTCTGCTCCTCCACATTGCCAAGAACCCTACCATTAACTCTGTATTCCGCATTCATATTTGTCCTTCCAAAATGGACAACCACACACTTTTCAGGGTTAAACTCCATCTGCCACTTCTCAGCCCAGCGTTGCATCCTATCTATGTCTCTTTGCAGCCGACAATAGCCCTCCTCACTATCCACAACTCCACCAATCTTCGTATCGTCTGCAAATTTACTGACCCACCCTGCAACTCCCTCATCCAAGTCATTAATGAAAATCACAAACAGCAGAGGACCCAGAACTGATCCCTGCAGTAAGCCACTGGTAACTGGGCTCCAGGCTGAATATTTGCCATCCACCACCACTCTCTGACTTCTATCGGTTAGCCAGTTCATTATCCAACTGGCCAAATTGCCCACTATCCCATGCCTCCTTACTTTCTGCATAAGCCTACCATGGGGAACCTTATCAAATGCCTTACTAAAATCTATGTACACTACATCCACTGCTTTACCTTCATCCACGTGCTTGGTCCCCTCCTCAAAGAATTAAATAAGACTTGTGAGGCAAGACCTACCCCTCACAAATCCATGCTGACTATCCCTAATCAAGCAGTGTATTTCCAGATGCTCAGAAATCCTATCCCTCAGTACCCTTTCCATTACTTTGCCTACCACCGAAGTAAGACTTACTGGCCTGTACTTCCCAGGGTTATCCCTATTCCCTTTTTTGAACAGGGGCACGACATTCGCCACTCTCCAATCCCTTGGTACCACCCCTGTTGACAGTGAGGACGAAAGGATCATTGCAACAGCTCTGCAATTTCATCTCTTGCTTCCCATAGAATCCTTGGATATATCCCGTCAGGCCTGGGGGACTTGTCTATCCTCAAGATTTTCAAAATGCCCAACACATCTTCCTTCCTAAAAAGTATCTCCCCGAGCTTACCAGTCTGTTTCACACTGTCCTTTCCAACAATATGGCCCCTCTCATTGTAAATACTGAAGAAAAGTACTCGTTCAAGACCTCTCCTATCTCTTCAGACTCAATACACAATCTCCCGCTACGTCCTTGATCGGACCTACCCTCGCTCTAGTCATTCTCATATTTCTCACATATGTGTAAAAGGCTTTGGGGTTTTCCTTGATCCTACCCGCCAAAGATTTTTCATGCCCTCTCTTAGCTCTCCTAATCCATTTCTTCAGTTCCCTCCTGGCTATCTTGTATCCCTCCAGCGCCCTGTCTGAACCTTGTTTCCTCAGCCTTATATAAGTATACCTCTTCCTCTTAACAAGACATTCAACCTCTCTTGTCAACCATTGTTCCCTCACTCGACCATCTCTTCCCTGCCTGACAGGGACATACATATCAAGGACACGTAGTATCTATTCCTTGAACAAGTTCCACATTTAAATTGTGTCCTTCCCTGACAGCCTATGTTCCCAACTTATGCACTTCAGTTCTTGTATGACAGCATTGTATTTACCCTTCCCCCAATTGTAAACCTTGCCCTGTTGCATGCACCTATCCCTCTCCATTACTAGAGTGAGTCACAGAATTGTGGTCACTATCTCCAAAATGCTCCCCCACTAACAAATCTATCACTTGCCCTGGTTCATTACCAAGTACCAAATCCAATATGGCCTCCCCTCTGGTCGGACAATCTACACACTGTTAGAAAAGCTTCCTGGACACACTGCACAAACACCACCCCATCCAGACTATTTGATCTAAAGAGTTTTCACTCAATGTTTGGGAAGTTGAAGTCACCCATGACTACTACGCTGTGACTTCTGCGCCTTTCCAAAATCTGTTTCCCAATCTGTTCCTCCACAACTCTGCTGCTAATGGGGGGGCCGATAGAAAACTCCCAACAAGGTGACTGCTCCTTTCCTATTTCTGACTTCAACCCATACTACCTCAGTAGGCTGATACTCCTCGAACTGCCTTTCTGCAGCTGTTATACTATCTCTAATTAACAATGCCACCCCCCTGCCCCCCCCCCCCACCTCTTTTACCACCTTCCCTAATCTTATTGAAACATCTGTAACCTGGAACCTCCAACAACCATTTCTGCCCCTCTTCTATCCAAGTTTCCGTGATAGCCACCACATAGTAGTCCCAAGTACCGATCCATGCCTTAAGTTCACCCATCTTATTCCTGATTCTTCTTGCGTTGAAGTATACACACTTCAACCCATCTCCGTGCCTGCAAGTACTCTCCTTTGTCAGTGTTCCCTTCCCCACTGCCTCATTACACGCTTTGGCGTCCTGAATATTGGCTACCGTAGTTGCTGGACTACAAATCCAGTTCCCATTCCCCAGGCAAATTAGTTTAAACCCTCCCGAAGAGTACTAGAAAACCTCCCTCCCAGGATATTGGTGCCCCTCTGGTTCAGATGCAACCCGTCCTGCTTGTACAGGTCCCACCTTCCCCAGAATGCACTCCAATTATCGAAATACCTGAAGCCCTCCCTCCTACACCATTCCTGCAGCCACGTGTTCAGCTGCACTCTCTCCCTATTCCTAGCCTCGCTATCACGTGGCACCGGCAACAAACCAGAGATGACAACTCTGTCTGTCCTGGCTTTTAACTTCCAGCCTAACTCCCTAAACTCATTTATTACATCCGCACCCCTTTTCCTACCTACGTCGTTGGTACCAATGTGCACCATGACTTCTGGCTGCTCCCCCTACCCCTTAAGGATCCTGAAGACATGATCCGAGACATCCCTGGCCCTAGCACCCGGGAGGCAACATACCTTCCGTGAGTCTCGCTCGCGACCACAGAATCTCCTATCTATTCCCCTAACCATTGAGTCTCCTATCACTATTGCTTTTCTATTCTCCCCCATTCCCTTCTGAACCCCAGAGCCAGACTCAGTGCGAGAGACCTGGCCGCTAGGGCCTTCCCCCGGTAAGTCATCCCCCCCAACAGCATCCAAAACTATATACTTGAACGGTATACTTTGAAGGGGAACGGCCACGAGGCATCCCTGCACTGTCTGCCCGTTCGTTTTCTTTCCCCTGACTGTATCCCAGCTACTTTTGTCCTGTACCTTGGGTGCGGTTACCTCCCTGTAACTCTTGTCTATTACCCCCTCTGCCTCCTGGATGATCCGAATTTCATCCAGTTCCCTAACAAGGTCTAGTTCGGTGCACTTTCCACAGGTATAGTCAGCAGGGACACCGGTGGTATCCCTCACCACCCACAACCTACAGAAGGAGCATGCAACTGCCCTAGCCTCCATCCCCTCTTACCTTACAGAATACAGCTGCCCTGTGGACCAACTTGAACTCCGCCCTCCGACTCTGCTCCTAGTCAGCTGCACTCTCTACAAACTCCTGGCTCCCTTCACACTCTTCGAGGAAATGTAGGAAATGAAATGAAAGGAGCACCTTACTCCCTCCTCACCCAACTCCCTCAGTCACCAAACTCTCACTATAGCACTCAAATGCGCCCAAATTCAGCACTCACTGCAAACAAAGTCTGCACTGTAGCTGGCTCACATTTATACTGTGAATCTAGCCTCTGAAAACTGGCCTAATCCAATTAACTAATTAACAAGCTCCAGCTGCAAGTCGCCACATGTAGAACATTTGTTTAAAGCTGATTGAAAATTCACCTTCTTCCAAACCAAACAACTTGTAGGTGAATGCTCCAAGGTCTCCTTCCTAATTCCCAACCTTACCTGCCCCACCTTCTCTCCTCCCAGCCCTGTGTCTGTGGTGGGAGTGGGACTACCTGAGGCCTGGTGCTGTAGGTCCCCTCCTGGGGTGAAGGCCCTGCTGCCTGCCTTCTTTCCTCCCACCCCTCTGCCTGAGGTGGGAGTGGGACTATCCAGGGCTGCAGGTCCTGCCTTCTGTCCTCCCACCCCTCTGCCTGAGGTGGGAGTGGGGCTACCTGAGGCCTGGTGCTGTAGGCCCCCTCCTGGGGTGAAGGCCCTGCTGCCTTCCTTCTGTCCTCCCACCCCTCTGCCTGAGGTGGTAATGGGACTACCTGGGGCTGGTGCTGTAGGCCCCCTCCTGGGCTGAAGGCCCTGCTGCCTGCCTCTGTCCTCCCACCCCTCTGCTTGAGGTGGGAGTGGGACCATCTGGGACTGCGGCAAAAGACTTTGTTTCGGGCCCCTGCAGGGCTGAAGAGCGTCGTCCGACCACCTTTTTTAACTACCTGTGGCGGGCGTGGGGCAGTTCGGGACATTACTTTAGGCCTCTCCAGGGCCAAAGACTGCTGCCCCGATCTGTTGTTGCCCTTCAGCACCTTTCCTTTGTGGCACCTACTGTTGTGGTGCCACATACATCAACCCACCAACACCCCTACCCTTCCCCCTACTACCCTGATCTCAGTTGCACGGCTGGGCCATACGAGGGGTGGGCATGGCCAGCACCTCAGCGGCATCCTCCACTTTGCCGGGGGCAGGGCGGCCAAAAACTTATGTGGAGGCGGCAGCCTCTCGACCTTTCGCTGCCTCTGCAGCCCCCACGCCCTTCCGCTTACTAACGTGGCAACTTGTAGTCAAGTGTTATGCCCACCCCACCATGACCATTGAGGCGTGCACTCGTGCGATGGCCGGGGTCGTTGGCCCCTCAGTCATCGTAGCCGCCTCGCGGATGTACAGCAAGGCAGCGTTCTTCCTGCGGGCCGAGCAGGCGGTCCACTGGGCCCTGGAAAAGGGGCTCATGGCTGGAGGCCACCGCCGAGCGTGTCGTTCTCTCAAACGTCCCACCCTACCTTCCCACTGAGCTCCTCCTCCCCCATCTCAATCTATTGGGGGAGGTCAGGTCCGGGGTGGCACTGCTGACGCTCGGCCTTCAGGACCCCTCCCTCCGCCATGTATACTCCTTCCAACGACAGGTTTTTATCCGCCAGACTGAGTCCAGCGCCGCCACAGTCAGGGGGGGGGAGCCGTTCAGCTGGCAGGGGGTCTCCGACGGTGACTGGGGGGACTGGTGGGGGGTGGTCCGGGGGTGGCGAGGAGGGTTACAGGGGGGCAGTTTTTGGCAGGCCAGGTTCGCGCGTGGCCGGCGCCATGTTGTATTGCACAGTCCACCGCAAGCGCGGCCACGGACCCGGCCATTCTGTGTCCGTATCGACAGGTAGGGGCTTTACGTGGCGTGGCTGCTAGCCCCCCACCGGGTGGAGGATCGGTGCGAGAGCGCCTCCGATGTTTTTGTCGGAGGACCAGGCGGATCCTGCGGACATAGCCGCAGAATCAGTGAATCCAGCCCTTAGACTCAGAAATGGAGAATCCAGCCATTATTTTCCTTTGAGGTTTGACAGAGTAAATTCTATGAAGTTACAGGGCGCGATTTAACACCCAAAAACAGAGTCCCATTTTGGGCGCGTATAGCGGGATGTTTCTTGCGCCTGCAACGTCGTGAACGACCCCACTATCAAACGGGACTGTTTTTTTATGGCCTCGGTCGGGAAAGCTCCACTCAGGCCACACTTACCTCACTTCCACCGCTGATGATCTCACTCGTCAGTGCAGGAAGAGATTTTTGACTGCGTCTCTGTCACTCAACCCTCAGACTCCCAACCGCAGCATCATGAAACCCCGAAGCCTCCCATTACCTCTTCGGGGTCCTTGTTCCCTCATCCCACCTCATAAGAACAGGGCAACCATGGGCCCGATCCCTGGCAGAGACAATGTGGCACCTGGGCACCTTGCCAACATGGCGGTGCCAAGGTGCCAGGCTGGTATTGCCAAGGTGCCATCATGGCAGCAGGACTGCCAAGGTTCCACCCTTCCCAGAGCCCTACCACCCTGGGCCTCCGATGGCCTGGGAGACGTCCCCAGGTGTTGTTAGGCCTGGTCCACATTTGTGGTCTCCCAGGTGGGGGCATTAATTCCCAGGCCTCAGGAGAATCAAGCGGCAAACGAGCCTAATAGCTCACTTAAATATGCAAATCTGGATCTCGCCCATGAGGACAAGATCCAGATCATGACGTCTCAGAAGATCTCATTGGATCGCAAGAGGCATTCTGAGTGTCGCAAATCTCAGCGGCGATGTTACAGTTTGATTGCCCCTACATTCCCTGATTGGTAAATGTAGAACACAAAGCGGTGAGGAAACCTTCATTGACTCAAAGCGTTGTGGATCTATAGAATTCTCCACACAGGAAAGGTATGGATGCTCAGTCATTAAGTAAATTCAAGATAGAGACTGATAGATTTTAGGATGCTGAGGTGGTTAACTGACATGGGGATGGCACTGGAAGGGGGAGCTGAGGTAGAAGATCGACCACAACCTTCTGAATGGCAGAGTAAAGGGCCAAATGGCCTACTCCAACTCTATTTCATTGATCTTTTATTGCTGCTCCCCCATTCTCATTCACAGCGATGAAGATTTTCCGCCATTTTCCCTCGTAGCCATTTAGACTGATAAATAATGACAAGGTTGGAACTTTTCTCACCTGGCAGTGATGTAATTTATAAGTTTTTATTGATTTTCAGCCTGCAAGTCTCATGACATGACCATTAAAGCCATAAAGCTGTAACAATGAAGCCTGGAAGTTACCAGTCAGATTATTTTCTGTTACGTTGATCTTTACTTTTGGCAGCTTTGATTGTTTTTCAATCAAGAGTCAAGTTAGTCTTTGAAGGCGATACTTTAATGGTACCCCAGCAGCACATATCAAAAGTCAAAGGATTGCAGTTATTTTTCCACTGGACACTTCCTTATTCTGGACAGCAGGAACTTGGGAAAGAGAAAAGAGGGAAAGCCCATTCTTCCACCCTACCCGCCACACAGACTGTGGAAAAGTCCATCGTCCTCGGCGGGAATTTCCAATCACTGGCTGGAGATTGCACCAAACTCGCAACGGCCTCTAACCAGAAATCCACAGATATGGCATATCAAACAAGCCGATATAACGGGCAACGTAGGGAAACCTCTGCTCTAGCAAGCTTGTCTCACATAATTGCGATATCTTGTTTATCACAATGAATTAACTCCCCACTCCATCCAAAATCATGTGATCTTCAGGGCAAGGGGCAAAAAAAGACAGGTAAAAGCGCAGGACAACTTGGGGGAAAATACATTTACCAACCCATCACGGTATTCAAAACTCTGATTCTGAATTCCTTGAAGTGCCTCCATTTTGTACGAGATGATAGTCACTTCAACCCGCAAAATGGCCTAGATTGAAGATTTTAGATGAGTAGATTTAGTGCACATGCTTAACTTGACAATTTTATTTCAAAGGCTTTTTACAAACATGTATTCTGCAACAAACTAACAGGAAAGAAGCCGTGTTGTTGCTAACTTTTTACAACAAGCTAACTTCATATAGTGCTGTGAAGCAGTCACAACAGCAGATGATTGTATTAGAAGAAAGTACCTCACTTAACCTGTAATTGAAGAATCAATAATTAATAACCAAATAGTATTAAGGGTCAGATGATATTTATATTTCTGTATTTCCAACTATAATATTTGAGTGATTGGTGGCCACCAGGTTTGAACAACAACAAACTATTTATGAGAATAACTATGGCTCTATGCAGAGTGCTAGGATGCGTCACCGACTTCTGCAGCTCCTTTATCAATTCTGCTGGGAACGAGGGACAGAACGTGGCACAGTGGTTAGCACTGCTGCCTACGACGCTGAGGACCCGGGTTCAACTCTCAGCCCTGGGTCACTGTCCGTGTGGAGTTTGCACATTCTCCCCGTGTCTGCCGGGTTTCATGCCACAACCCAAAGGTGTGCAGGTTGGTGGATTGGCCACACTAAATTGCCCCTTAATTGGAAAAAAAATAATTGGGTACTCTAAGTTTATATTGAAAAAAATTCTTTGGGAAAAGATTGGGAAAGTGTACCCCCGGATTTGCATACTATGGCCAATCGGCCCCACTGGCCAATCGGTTCACACGACCCTCCAAAACCTCCCCCACCCCCCCTGAAAGGGGCCCGCTATTATATTCCTCTCCCCTTAAGTCTCTTACTATAAAAAGTTAAATTATTTACAAGTGACAACAATAATTAATATTTTTAACCCAGTTCCTTATAAACTCAGTCTATCTGGGGATTTCCTCTTCCTCTGGAAGCGATGTAGCTCAACAGTTGTGTCTCAACAGTAGGGTTCTTCTCGGTTGGATTCTCCAAAACCTGACTTTCATTTTGCAAGTGTGCAGCAGTGCTCCCTACTTCTTCAGTTCCCACTGGAAAATTACTTGGCCCTTCTTCAGGATGACTCTCCTCTTCAGTTCCTTGACTAACAGCCATACTATTGGCAGGCAGAATCGGAGTGGACTGTCCCACTGGTTCTCAAAGTGACTCTTGCCTCCTCAAATCATCCACATGCGTTTTTTGGACCCAACTCGATCTACTTCCAAAATTTTTGACAAACATTGGATTGTTTACTTTGAATGTCCTCTCACCCCTTGATGCATCGTGATTCTTCTGCTGAACACATTGCCTTGACTCCAGCCTCCCTGCCAAATCTGGAATCACCAGATCCAACCTGGTTCTTAACCAACAACCCATCATTAACACAGCAGGAGTTACTCCAGTGGTCATGGCTCTATAAGTAATGAGGAAATGCACCAATTTTGTCCCCAGGGATGCTTGTGTTTGTTTTTTCATTGCTGACTTAAAGGTCCACAGCACGTTCAGTAAATCCATTAGAGGGTGTTAAGGTATGTATGGGTTCAATCCCATTTGATGACATAAAGTGGTGGGACTCAGCACTAGTAAATGCAGTCCCCTTGTCTGAAAGTAATAACTCTGGCAGACCGTGGAGAGCAAAGCAGGGAGGTAGCTTTTCCACTGTAGCGTAAGCAGTTATGGACTTCATAAACGTCTAACCACTAACTACATTAATAGCAGGAACATTGTACCTATAAATGTAATCAACGTAACCTTCACCCACCCAAGGCCAAGCTGGGTGCATTGGGGCTACAGTTAGTCATTTTTGTTGTAGCTGACTTTGGACACACTGTTTTACCATCCTTTCAATATCTGTGTCTATCCCGAGCCACCAAACGTAATTACGAGCCAACATCTTCATCTTTGACATTCCAGGGTGGTCGCTGTGCAATTCATCAAGTAATAGCTCTCTGCCAGGTATCCGGACGACCATTCATGCTCCCCACTGGAAGATATTGGGCTGGACTCTGCGTTTTAGTAGCTAAGTGCCGGCTGAAACGGGGAATTCCCGGGCATTTTACAACGGCAAAATTGGCGCCGAACCTTCACTGATTTCAGGACTGATGAGGGGATAGCAGCGGCACCGGGTAAAACTCTCGGCTCCCGCGCCAAAAATGGCCAGGTCCGAGGCCACGCATGCGCATGACGACGACCTGCAGCGATCGCGCCGTACAATATGGCGCCGGCCATGCGCAGACCCTGCATGCCAAATACGGCCCCAGAGGCCAACCCCTGGCTACTCCCTGGCCACCTCCCTCCCAACCCTTGCAGAAGGCCCCCCAGCCAGCGGCACGGCTCCTAGCCGACTGTGGCAGCGCTGGACACAGTCTGCGGCCGCCACGCCGTGTTTCCGACCGCTCCAACCACAAGTCAACCATGTGGTTTGGAACTTGGCCCATCGGGGCCGGAGCATCGGTGGAAGCCCTGCTGATGACACACCAACGCTGTACCAATGGCATGCGGCGTGCGACGCGATGACCCCATTTCAGAGGGAGTGGAGACTTGAAAACTGGCATCAAACCGGCGCTGCCCCCGATTTGGGCGTCGGACGTCATTCTCCACCCGATCGCCGATTACGATATTGCTTTCGGACACAGGAGAATCCCACCCATTATCCTTGCAGCTAATTTCATCCTTCCTTGATTGATAAGGTTTCAGCTGTTCTGATGTCCTGTTACAACGCCAACCATGTAGTGTCATATTCTTGACTTTGACAATATAGGAACTCTGCGGGTCACCTCAACATGTTGTGCAGATACAGGTAACGTATCAAGGAAATTGAAGGCTAACATGATTTCCTGCAGCACTGATGAGGGTGGTGTATTTTCTCGCAATGGAGGATGACTTAAGGCCCTGGTCGGTGTTGGAAAATGTATTCGTAAGCAGCCAATAACAAAGCCCAAAGCTATATTCTCAGAGATGCAATTAGGGGGATTGCATTGAATTACTTGAAAAGCACAAGTAAAGATTTATGATCGGTGATGACTGTGAATTGCCTCCCATAAGCACACCGATGAAGTTTTCTGAAGCAAAACATGACAGCTAAGCTTTCCTGCTCGATTTGTGAATATCCCCTCTCCGCATCAGTCAGGGTCCTTGAAACATAGCCAGTGTCCAATCATTCATTATATATGATAAAATAGTGCCAATTCCATATGGAGACATATCGCACGCGGGTATTATTTCTTTATAAGATCAAAAAGGACTCGTAAACAGGTTGCTTGAGGGCTCGTTTCACTTACTTGAATGATTCCTTCTGTGGTATTTTCCAATATCATTTCTGACATTTTCTTAATAATGCATGCAGGATGCTAGCATTGTTGTTAAGTTGGGAATGAACCTCCGTTTGGCATAGGGCATCGCGGTGGCACAGTGGTTTGCACTGCTTTGCAGCTCCGGGGACCCAGGTTCAATTCCTGCCTCGGGTGACTGTGTGGAGTTTGCACTTTCCCCCCATGTGATGTGGCTTTCCTCCGGGTGCTCCAGTTTCCTCCCACATTCGAAACATGTGCAGGTTAGGTGGATTGGCCATGCAAAATTGCCCCTTAGTGTCCAAAAGATTAGGTGAGATTAAGGGGACAGGGTGGAGGTGTGGGCCTAGATAGGGTGTTCATTCCAAGGGTCGGCGCAGTCTCAATGGGTTGGCTGGCCTCCTTCTGCACTGTAGGGATTCTATGAACAGCAATTTACTATTCCGAGGAAAGATGTTAGTTCAGATATATTCCTCGGGATTGGTGGTTCGTTAATGGCCCTTCCCTTATCTTCCATTGCATGTAACCCTTGTGTATCCACTCTACAACCTAGATAAGTCACTTCATTCACTTGAAAGGTGCGTTTCTCTCTCTTTAATTTCACTCCAGGATTCTGGAATCTATTTAAAAACCTCCTCCAGGTGGGATAAATGTCCTCCTCTATGGCTCCCGTTATCAACACGTCTTCTGAGCAAAACAACTCCTTTTGGTAAATCTTGCATCAGATTCTCCATTGTACGCTGAAAAATGGCACAATCCGACGAGACCCCAAATGGTAATCACTTAGACTGAGAGAGCACCTTGTGCACAGTAATGGTGACAAATTCTCTGGAAGCATCATTCAGTTCCAATTGCTGGTATGCATGAGTCATGTCCAATTTGGTGCATTGTAGACCCTAGCCAACTTCACATATTTGGGGATGAGGTACCTGTCTGATCGCCTGGTTTAACAACAATTTGTAGTCTCTGTCATAATATACACCGGTATATCATGGTGCAGACACACACTGATGGGCACACAGTGGGACCAATCAACATACACAACACCGCAGCCAATCACCAGTGAGGGCACACGCACTTTAAAGACAGGGGACATCAGAGTTCCCGCTCTTGGGAGTAGCAGCCAGCAAGGAGCACAGAGCTCGCAGCCTGCAACACAGACATTCACCATGTGCTGAGGGCATCAACTGGTTAGGACTAGGCGAAGGTCTATAGTTAAAGCTGGTATCGTATTTACCCACAGTTCAAGTATATTTAAATAGTTAACCTTGTAATAGAATAGAGCTGCACCACTTCAAGTGTTGGTGACCTGTTTGTGATCCAGAACACCCAACACATCATGATACCACGAATGGTTGCGTATTAGCACTTCTTAGACCCACCTGCAAGTAATCTGCCTTCCGCCAGCATTCCGTCATCCTGCAACATGGACAACTTCAGCCCGCCGCCACCGCTCCGCATCACCGGCAACCTCGGGGCCAACTGGAAGATATTCAAACAGTGTTTCAAGCTCTTCCTCGAAGCCACGGACAGGGAGGGCGCCTCGGACACCAGAAAGATTGCTCTTCTCCTCTCCACGGCCGGGGAACAGATCCACATCCACATCTTCAACTCTCTCACCTTTGCAGATAACGAAGACAAGATGAAGTTTAAGACGGTTCTCCTCAAATTTGACACTCACTGCAGCGTAGAGGTGAATGAAAGTTTTGAACGCTACGTGTTCCAGCAGCGTTTGCAGGGTAAGGATTACCTTTCCAGTCCTTTCTCACCCACCTCCGCATCCTTGCGCAGTCCTGATTCCATGATACGCGACCAGATCGTTTTCGGTGTTCAGTCGGACCCCCTACGTCAGCAGCTCCTCAAAGTTAAGCAACTCACCCTAGCGACCGCCATCGAGACCTGTGTCCTGCATGAAAATGCCACCAGTCGGTACTCCCATATACAAGCGGCTGAAACGGCGGAACGAGTCCAAGTAATTGAACACCTCCAGGGCCTCAACCTTGATGAGGGCGACCATTTTGCACGCTTTTCGCGGACTCCCACGCTTGTACGCACCAAACGAGGGGATGGCGACATGGAGGAACGCAATGCGCAGGCGCGTACCACGCAGGACCGCACCACGCAGTGGCAGACTTGGCCACTATGCTGCCTGCTGTCGAGCAGCTCAGCATTCCAATTCACATCGTTTCAGCTAGCATCGTAGGAATGTTCGGGCAATTCAACCCACGGTCACCGAGTCCGATTCCGACCTCCCACACAGCAGTGACACCGAGGGCCCGAAGGCGCCTTTTCGAGTCGGTGTCGTAAACGAAAAACAGGCTGTCCCCGAATCAAAGACACCAGCCGCTGTCGGTGTACAGCATCGATCCAGACGATGAGTGGTGTGCCACCCTCACGGTCAACCGGTCCCAAATACGATTCCGCCTGGACACTGGTGCCTCCGCCAATCTCATGGCGTGTCTGCTTTCCAAAGCCTTCGGGTTAAACCAACCATTCTCCCATCGGCCTGCCAGCTAGTGGACTACAATGGCAACATCATTCCTGCTACCGGCTCATGCCAACTCGAAGTGACGCACAACTCACGAAAAGCCATCCTTCCTTTTGAGATCGTGGGCTCCTCGAAGGACTCTCTGCTTGGCGCACAGGCGTGCAAACTGTTAAACCTCGTTCAAAGAGTACATTCTCTCTCTCCGATGACACGTCCGCCTTCCAGGATGCGGACTTCAGGGCGCAACTCAATGCCATCATCGACCAGCACCGCGACGTTTTCGAAGGCATGGGCACTCCCATATACGTATAAGATCATACTCAAATAAAACGCCACGCCTGTGGTGCATGCACCTCGCAGAGTCCCAGCACCCCTTAAGGGCTGCTCAAGCAGCAGCTGCAGGACCTCCAAGACCAAGGAGTGATCTCCAGAGTCACGGAACCAACTGACTGGGTCAGTTCCATGGTGTGCGTCAAGAAGCGGGTGAGCTCAGAATCTGCATTGATCCAAAGGATCTGAATCGCAAAATAATGAGGGAGCATTACCCAATCCCCAAGTGCGAAGAGATCACATGCGAGATGGCTCGGGCCAAGCTCTTCACCAAACTTGACGCCTCGAAAGGATTCTGGCAAATTCAACTAGACAGGTCCAGCAGAAAACTGTGTACCTTTAACACCCCTTTTGGCAGATATTGTCACAGCAGAATGCCGTTTGGGATCATATTGGCGTCAGACGTATTCCACAGGATCATGGAACAAATGATGGAGGGCATTGAAGGTGTTCGCGTCTATGTTGACGACATAATCATTTGGTCCACCACCCCGCAGGGGCATATCAGTCGACTCCAACGCGTGTTCAAACGCATACAGGAGCAGGGCCTATGCCTCAACAGGGCCAAATGCTCTTTTGGTCTTAGCTTTCTTTGATCCAGCAAAAGAGACCAAAATTTCGACCGAAGCCAGCCAATCCGGCATTGGGGCAGTGCTCCTGCAACGCAATGAGGCCTCATCATGGGCCCCCGTTTGAATATGCGTCACGCGCCATGACCCCCTGGAACAACGCTACGCGCAGATAGAAAAGGAGTGCCTGGGCCTTCTGACCGGTGTGGTTAAGTTTCACGATTATGTGTACGGACTTCCTCAATTCACCGTCGAGACCGACCATCGCCCGCTGGTCAATATAATAGAGAAAGACTTGAACGACATGACGCCTCGCCTCCAGCGTATTCTTCTCAAGCTCCGGCGATATGACTTCCAGCTGGTGTACACCCCAGGCAAAGACCTCATCATTGCTGACGCTCTCTCCAGGGCAGTTAACACTCCATGTGACCCAGCGGAATTCGTCTGCCAAGTTGACGCCCATGCGGCCTTCGTGGCCTCCAATCTACCTGCCACAGATGAACGCCTCGTCCAAATTCACCGCGAGGCGGCGGCTGACCCTTTGCGACAGCATGTCATGCGCCACCTAACAGACGGGTGGCTCAAGTGCCAATGCCCTCAGTTCTATAATGTCAGAGATGATCTGGCGGTAGTAGACGGGGTTCTTCTGAAACTGGACTGCATTGTCACACCGCATAGCATGCGCCAGCACATCCTGGGACAGCAACACGAGGGCCATCTTGGCGTGGAAAAGTGCCGCCGACGGGCCCGAGAGGCAGTGTACTGGCCCGACATTAGTGACGACATAGCCAACACAGTGCTCAACTTCCCCACTTGTCAGCGCTTCCAGCCGGC
Organism: Scyliorhinus torazame; assembly: GCF_047496885.1. NCBI lineage: Eukaryota > Metazoa > Chordata > Chondrichthyes > Carcharhiniformes > Scyliorhinidae > Scyliorhinus > Scyliorhinus torazame. Next base: position 157,772,300 of record NC_092717.1, read on the forward strand.
CCAACCACATGAGACCCTGCAGCCCCATGAGTTGGTCACGTCACCTTGGACCAAGATGGGCATCGACCTGTCGCACTCGTTAGGTAGAGACTATGTCCTGATTGTGGACTACTTTTCAAATTACCCGGAGGTGATACGGTTGCACGACATCACATCGTCTGCAGTCATCCATCCCTGTAAGGACACCTTTGCTCGACACGGCATTCCACTCACGCTTATGTCAGACAATGGCCCCTGCTTCGCAAGCCAGGAATGGTCCAAATTTGCCAGGCCGTACAATTTTGCACATGTGACATCCAGTCCCCTGTACCCCCAATCCAATGGCAAAGCGGAGAAGGGTGTCCACATAGTCAAACGGCTCCTCTGCAAGGCTGCCGATGCTGGGTCCGATTTCTACCTCGCCTTGCTGGCCTATCGCTCCGCCCCACTGTCCACTGGCCTGTCGCCAGCCCAGTTGCTCATGGGCCGTACCCTGAGGATGACGGTGCCGTCCATTCATGTCTCAGACCTCGACCACGTTCCGGTCCTTCGCCGGATGCAGCTGTCTCGTGCAGAGCACAAGGCGGCTCATGACTCCCGTGCAGCTGATCTCCCTGCTCTGGTTCCAGATGATAACGTCCGCGTCCATCTTCCAGATGGTGGCTGGTCTGCAACCGCTATGGTCCTTCGGCAGGTGGCCCCCCGCTCGTTCCTGGTTCGTCTACCGGATGGCTCCATTGTTACTCGCAATCGACGCGCCCTTCGTCTCGTTCCGCGCTCGCTACGTGATCCTCCACTGTCGCCTCGCCCTCCTGCTGACCCTGCCATGGACTATGCAGAGATCCCGGTCACTCTGCATCCTCCTTACTCTGACGCAGTCCAGCCCGCTCCTCAGCCTGCCGCTCCCGACCCACCCTTGAGGCGGTCAACCAGAATTTGTCGCCCACCTCAGAGACTTAATTTGTGAACTTTGTGGACTTATGGACTTTCTGATTTGTTCTGTTCTTCCGTTTGATCGTTTACATGGTTTGTATACAGTGTTCACCTCGTTATTCTTGTGACATACTGTTTTTCTGCACCAGGCACCTTCCCATGTAAATAGCTTAGTTCTCATGTACATAGTCCTGTAAATATTTTGCACACACGTAGTCAGGGACATTCTCACCATACACTATTTATTGCCACACAGGTACATTCTTTTATAAAAGGGGGGATGTCATAATATACACCAGTATATTATGGTGCAGACACACGCACTATAAAGACAGGGGGCATCAGAGTTCCCGCTCACTCGAGCTGCAGCTAGCTAGGAGGACAGAGCTCACAGCCTGCAGCACAGACATTCACCATGTGCTGAGTGCATCAACTGGTTAGGACAAGGCAAAGGTCTTTAGTTAAAGCTAGTATCATGTTAACCCACAGTCAGAGTATGTTACAACAGTTCATGATTCAATAAAATAGTGTTGCACTATTTCAAGTGTTGGTGACCTGTGTGTGTTCCACGGATCCAGAGCACCCAACACAACAGTTGCGTCACAGCTATCTCCTCCACCCCCGCCATCGCAGAGACACTCACCTCGGTTGCCCATTTTAGTGGTGAGGCTTCAGTGACACTAACTGGTGCGCATCAGACAGCCGCTCCAGTACAGCAGGTGGAGGTAGGAGCAGCCGAGGGGCCGGACGGTCGGAGGGGAGCCCAGCCCCGGCAAACACCTGCCGCCCAGACGGGTCCCGGGTTCCTGGAGCTCCCCGCCCACCCATAGGCCCGATGCAGCCAGGGACCCAAGGGAGGTGAGGGTGGTCGGTGGTGGGGGAGGTGAAGGTGGTCGGTGGTGGGGGAGGTGAGGGTGGTCGGTGATGGGGAGGTGAGGGTGGTCGGTGGTGGGGGAGGTGAGGATGGTCGGTGGTGGGCGAGGTGAGGGTGGTTGGTGATGGGGGAGGTGAGGGTGGTCGGTGATGGGGGAGGTGAGTGTGGTCGGTGGTGGGGGAGGTCGGTGATGGGGGAGGTGAGCGTGGTCGGTGGTGGGGAGCTGAGGGTGGTCGGTGGTGGGGGAGGTGAGAGTGGTCGGTGATGGAGGAGGTGAGTGTGGTCGGTGGTGGGGGAGGGGAGGGTGGTCGGTGATGGGGGAGGTGAGGGTGGTCGGTGATGGGGGAGGTGAGGGTGGTCGGTGGTGGGGGAGGTGAGGGTGGTCGGTGGTGGGGGAGGTGAGGGTGGTCGGTGGTGGGGGAGGTGAGGGTGGTCGGTGGTGGGGGAGGTGAGGGTGGTCGGTGGTGGGGGAGGTGAGGGTGGTCGGTGGTGGGGGAGGTGAGGGTGGTCGGTGGTGGGGAGGTGAGGGTGGTTGGTGATGGGGGAGGTGAGGGTGGTTGGTGATGGGGGAGGTGAGCGTGGTCGGTGGTGGGGGAGGTGAGGGTGGTCGGTGATGGGGAGGTGAGGGTGGTCGGTGGTGGGGGAGGTGAGTGTGGTCGGTGGTGGGGGAGGTGAGGGTGGTCGGTGGTGGGGGAGGGGAGGGTGGTCGGTGGTGGGGGAGGTGAGGATGGTCGGTGGTGTGGGAGATGAGGGTGGTCGGTGGTGGGGGAGGTGAGGGTGGTCGGTGGTGGGGGAGGTGAGGGTGGTCGGTGGTGGGGGAGGTGAGGGTGGTCGGTGGTGGGGGAGGTGAGGGTGGTCGGTGGTGGGGGAGGTGAGGATGGTCGGTGGTGTGGGAGATGAGGGTGGTCGGTGGTGGGGGAGGTGAGGGTGGTCGGTGGTGGGGGAGGTGAGGGTGGTCGGTGGTGGGGGAGGTGAGGGTGGTCGGTGGTGGGGGAGGTGAGGTTGGTCGGTGGTGTGGGAGGTGAGGGTGGTCGGTGGTGGGGGAGGTGAGGGTGGTCGGTGGTGGGGGAGGTGAGGGTGGTCGGTGGTGGGGGAGGTGAGGGTGGTTGGTGATGGGGGAGGTGAGCGTGGTCGGTGGTGTGGGAGGTGAGGGTGGTCGGTGGTGGGGGAGGTGAGGGTGGTCGGTGGTGGGGGAGGTGAGGGTTGTCGGTGATGGGGGAGGTGAGGGTGGTCGGTGGTGGGGGAGGTGAGTGTGGTCGGTGGTGGGGGAGGTGAGAGTGGTCGGTGGTGGGGGAGGGGAGGATGGTCGGTGGTGGGGGAGGGGAGGGTGGTCGGTGGTGGGGGAGGTGAGGGTGGTGGGGAGGTGAGGGTGGTCGGTGGTGTGGGAGGTGCGGGTGGTCGGTGGTGGGGAGATGAGGGTGGTCGGTGGTGGGGGAGGTGAGGGTGGTCGGTTGTGGGGGAGGTGAGGGTGGTCGGTGATGGGGGAGGTGAGCGTGGTCGGTGGTGGGGAGGTGAGGGTGGTCGGTGGTGGTGGGGAGGGGAGGGTGGTCGGTGGTGGGGGAGGCGAGTGTGGTCGGTGGTGGGGGAGGTGAGGGTGGTCAGTGGTGAGGGAGGTGAGTGTGGTCGGTGGTGGGGGAGGTGAGGGTGGTCGATGGTGGGGGAGGTGAGGGTGGTCGGTGGTGGGGGAGGTGAGGGAGTTCGGTGGTGGGGGAGGTGAGTGTGGTCGGTGATGGGGGAGGTGAGGGTGGTCGGTGGTGGGGAGGGGAGGGTGGTCGGTGGTGGGGGAGGGGAGGGTGGTCGGTGGTGGGGGAGGTGAGGATGGTCGGTGGTGGGGGAGGTGAGGGTGGTCGATGGTGGGGGAGGTGAGGGTGGTCGGTGATGGGGGAGGTGAGCGTGGTCGGTGGTGGGGAGGTGAGGGTGGTCGGTGGTGGGGGAGGTGAGGGTGGTTGGTGATGGGGGAAGTGAGCGTGGTCGGTGGTGAGGGAGGTGAGAGTGGTCGGTGGTGGGGGAGGTGAGGGTGGTCGGTGGTGGGGGAGGTGAGGGTGGTCGGTGGTGGGGGAGGTGAGGGTGGTCGGTGGTGGGGGAGGTGAGGATGGTCGGTGGTGGGGGAGGTGAGGGTGGTCGGTGGTGGGGGAGGTGAGGATGGTCGGTGGTGAGGGAGGTGAGAGTGGTCGGTGGTGGGGGAGGTGAGGGTGGTCGGTGATGGGGGAGGTGAGTGTGGTCGGTGGTGGGGGAGGTCGGTGATGGGGGAGGTGAGCGTGGTCGGTGGTGGGGAGCTGAGGGTGGTCGGTGGTGGGGGAGGTGAGAGTGGTCGGTGATGGAGGAGGTGAGTGTGGTCGGTGGTGGGGGAGGGGAGGGTGGTCGGTGATGGGGGAGGTGAGGGTGGTCGGTGATGGGGGAGGTGAGGGTCGTCGGTGGTGGGGGAGGTGAGTGTGGTCGGTGATGGGGAGGTGAGGGTGGTCGGTGGTGGGGGAGGTGAGGATGGTCGGTGGTGGGCGAGGTGAGGGTGGTTGGTGATGGGGGAGGTGAGGGTGGTCGGTGATGGGGGAGGTGAGTGTGGTCGGTGGTGGGGGAGGTCGGTGATGGGGGAGGTGAGCGTGGTCGGTGGTGGGGAGCTGAGGGTGGTCGGTGGTGGGGGAGGTGAGAGTGGTCGGTGATGGAGGAGGTGAGTGTGGTCGGTGGTGGGGGAGGGGAGGGTGGTCGGTGATGGGGGAGGTGAGGGTGGTCGGTGATGGGGAGGTGAGGGTGGTCGGTGGTGGGGGAGGTGTGGGTGGTCGGTGGTGGGGGAGGTGAGGGTGGTCGGTGGTGGGGGAGGTGAGGGTGGTCGGTGGTGGGGGAGGTGAGGGTGGTCGGTGGTGGGGGAGGTGAGGGTGGTCGGTGGTGGGGAGGTGAGGGTGGTTGGTGATGGGGGAGGTGAGGGTGGTTGGTGATGGGGGAGGTGAGCGTGGTCGGTGGTGGGGGAGGTGAGGGTGGTCGGTGATGGGGAGGTGAGGGTGGTCGGTGGTGGGGGAGGTGAGTGTGGTCGGTGGTGGGGGAGGTGAGGGTGGTCGGTGGTGGGGGAGGGAGGGTGGTCGGTGGTGGGGGAGGTGAGGATGGTCGGTGGTGTGGGAGATGAGGGTGGTCGGTGGTGGGGGAGGTGAGGGTGGTCGGTGGTGGGGGAGGTGAGGGTGGTCGGTGGTGGGGGAGGTGAGGGTGGTCGATGGTGGGGGAGGTGAGGATGGTCGGTGGTGTGGGAGATGAGGGTGGTCGGTGGTGGGGGAGGTGAGGGTGGTCGGTGGTGGGGGAGGTGAGGGTGGTCGGTGGTGGGGGAGGTGAGGGTGGTCGGTGGTGGGGGAGGTGAGGTTGGTCGGTGGTGTGGGAGGTGAGGGTGGTCGGTGGTGGGGGAGGTGAGGGTGGTCGGTGGTGGGGGAGGTGAGGGTGGTCGGTGGTGGGGGAGGTGAGGGTGGTTGGTGATGGGGGAGGTGAGCGTGGTCGGTGGTGTGGGAGGTGAGGGTGGTCGGTGGTGGGGGAGGTGAGGGTGGTCGGTGGTGGGGGAGGTGAGGGTGGTCGGTGATGGGGGAGGTGAGGGTGGTCGGTGGTGGGGGAGGTGAGTGTGGTCGGTGGTGGGGGAGGTGAGTGTGGTCGGTGGTGGGGGAGGGGAGGATGGTCGGTGGTGGGGGAGGGGAGGGTGGTCGGTGGTGGGGGAGGTGAGGGTGGTGGGGAGGTGAGGGTGGTCGGTGGTGGGGGAGGTGAGGGTGGTCGGTTGTGGGGGAGGTGAGGGTGGTCGGTGATGGGGAGGTGAGTGTGGTCGGTGGTGGGGGAGGTGAGTGTGGTCGGTGGTGGGGGAGGTGAGGGTGGTCGGTGGTGGGGGAGGGGAGGGTGGTCGGTGGTGGGGGAGGTGAGGATGGTCGGTGGTGTGGGAGATGAGGGTGGTCGGTGGTGGGGGAGGTGAGGGTGGTCGGTGGTGGGGGAGGTGAGGGTGGTCGGTGGTGGGGGAGGTGAGGGTGGTCGATGGTGGGGGAGGTGAGGATGGTCGGTGGTGTGGGAGATGAGGGTGGTCGGTGGTGGGGGAGGTGAGGGTGGTCGGTGGTGGGGGAGGTGAGGGTGGTCGGTGGTGGGGGAGGTGAGGGTGGTCGGTGGTGGGGGAGGTGAGGTTGGTCGGTGGTGTGGGAGGTGAGGGTGGTCGGTGGTGGGGGAGGTGAGGGTGGTCGGTGGTGGGGGAGGTGAGGGTGGTCGGTGGTGGGGGAGGTGAGGGTGGTTGGTGATGGGGGAGGTGAGCGTGGTCGGTGGTGTGGGAGGTGAGGGTGGTCGGTGGTGGGGGAGGTGAGGGTGGTCGGTGGTGGGGGAGGTGAGGGTGGTCGGTGATGGGGGAGGTGAGGGTGGTCGGTGGTGGGGGAGGTGAGTGTGGTCGGTGGTGGGGGAGGTGAGTGTGGTCGGTGGTGGGGGAGGGGAGGATGGTCGGTGGTGGGGGAGGGGAGGGTGGTCGGTGGTGGGGGAGGTGAGGGTGGTGGGGAGGTGAGGGTTGTCGGTGGTGTGGGAGGTGCGGGTGGTCGGTGGTGGGGAGATGAGGGTGGTCGGTGGTGGGGGAGGTGAGGGTGGTCGGTTGTGGGGGAGGTGAGGGTGGTCGGTGATGGGGGAGGTGAGCGTGGTCGGTGGTGGGGAGGTGAGGGTGGTCAGTGGTGAGGGAGGTGAGTGTGGTCGGTGGTGGGGGAGGTGAGGGTGGTCGATGGTGGGCGAGGTGAGGGTGGTCAGTGGTGAGGGAGGTGAGTGTGGTCGGTGGTGGGGGAGGTGAGGGTGGTCGATGGTGGGGGAGGTGAGGGTGGTCGGTGGTGGGGGAGGTGAGGGTGGTCAGTGGTGAGGGAGGTGAGTGTGGTCGGTGGTGGGGGAGGTGAGGGTGGTCGATGGTGGGGGAGGTGAGGGTGGTCGGTGGTGGGGGAGGTGAGGGTGGTCGGTGGTGGGGGAGGTGAGGGTGGTCGGTGGTGGGGGAGGTGAGGGTGGTCGGTGGTGGGGGAGGTGAGGATGGTCGGTGGTGGGGGAGGTGAGGGTGGTCGATGGTGGGGGAGGTGAGGGTGGTCGGTGATGGGGGAGGTGAGCGTGGTCGGTGGTGGGGAGGTGAGGGTGGTCGGTGGTGGGGGAGGTGAGGGTGGTCGGTGATGGGGGAAGTGAGCGTGGTCGGTGGTGAGGGAGGTGAGAGTGGTCGGTGGTGGGGGAGGTGAGGGTGGTCGGTGGTGGGGGAGGTGAGGGTGGTCGGTGGTGGGGGAGGTGAGGGTGGTCGGTGGTGGGGGAGGTGAGGATGGTCGGTGGTGGGGGAGGTGAGGGTGGTCGGTGGTGGGGGAGGTGAGCGTGGTCGGTGGTGGGGGAGGTGAGGGTGGTCGGTGATGGGGGAGGTGAGGGGGTTCGGTGGTGGGGGAGGTGAGGGTGGTCGGTGGTGGGGGAGGGGAGGGTGGTCGGTGGTGTGGGAGGTGAGGATGGTCGGTAGTGGGGGAGGTGAGGGTGGTCGGTGATGGGGAGGTGAGCGTGGTCGGTGGTGGGGAGGTGAGGGTGGTCCGTGGTGTGGGAGGTGAGGGTGTTCGGTGATGGGGGAGGTGAGCGTGGTCGGTGGTGGGGAGGTGAGGGTGGTCTGTGGTGGGGGAGGTGAGGGTGGTCGGTGATGGGGGAGGTGAGCGTGGTCGGTGGTGGGGAGGTGAGGGTGGTCTGTGGTGGGGGAGGTGAGGGTGGTCGGTGGTGGGGAGGTGAGGGTGGTCGGTGGTGGGGAGGTGAGTGTGGTCAGTGGTGGGGGAGGGGAGGGTGGTCGGTGGTGGGGGAGGTGAGGGTGGTCGGTGATGGGGGAGGTGAGCGTGGTCGGTGGTGGGGAGGTGAGGGTGGTCGGTGGTGGGGGAGGTGAGGGTGGTCGGTGGTGGGGGAGGTGAGGGTGGTCCGTGCTGTGGGAGGTGAGGGTGTTCGGTGGTGGGGAGGTGAGGGTGGTCGGTTGTGGGGGAGGTGAGGGTGGTTGATGATGCGGGAGGTGAGCGTGGTCGGTGGTGGGGGAGGTGAGGGTGGTCGGTGGTGGGGGAGGTGAGGGTGGTCGGTGGTGGGGGAGGTGAGGGTGGTCGGTGGTGGGGGAGGTGCGGGTGGTCGGTGGTAGGGGAGGTGAGTGTGGTCGGTGGTGGGGGAGGTGAGTGTGGTCGGTGGTGGGGGAGGGGAGAGTGGTCAGTGGTGGGGGAGGTGAGCGTGGTCGGTGGTGGGGGAGGTGAGGGTGGTCGGTGATGGGGGAGGTGAGGGTGGTCGGTGGTGGGGGAGGTGAGCGTGGTCGGTGGTGGGGGAGGGGAGGGTGGTCAGTGGTGGGGGAGGTGAGCGTGGTCGGTGGTGGGGGAGGTGAGGGTGGTCGTTGATGGGGTGGTGAGGGTGGTTGGTGGTGGGGAGGTTAGGGTGGTCGGTGGTGGGTGAGGTGAGGGTGGTCGGTGGTGGGGGAGGTGAGGGTGGTCGGTGATGGGGGAGGTGAGTGTGGTCGGTGGTAGGGGAGGTGAGGGTGGTCGGTGATGGGGGAGGGGAGGGTGGTCGGTGGTGGGGGAGGTGAGGGTGGTCGGTGGTGGGGGAGGTGAGGGTGGTCGGTGATGGGGGAGGTGATGGTGGTCGGTGATGGGGGCGGTGAGTGTGGTCGGTGGTGGGGGAGGTGAGGGTGGTCGGTGGTGGGGGAGGTGAGGGTGGTCGGTGGTGGGGGAGGTGAGGGTGGTCGGTGGTGGGGGAGGTGAGGGTGGTCGGTGGTGGGGGAGGTGAGGGTGGTCGGTGATGGGGGAGGTGAGCGTGGTCGGTGGTGGGGAGGTGAGGGTGGTCGGTGGTGGGGGAGGTGAGGGTGGTCGGTGGTGGGGGAGGTGAGGGTGGTCGGTGGTGGGGGAGGTGAGGGTGGTCGGTGATGGGGGAGGTGAGCGTGGTCGGTGGTGGGGGAGGTGAGGGTGGTCGGTGGTGGGGGAGGTGAGGATGGTCGGTGGTGGGGGAGGTGAGGGTGGTCGGTGGTGGGGAGGTGAAGGTGGTCGGTGATGGGGAGGTGAGGGTGGTCGGTGGTGGGGAGGTGAGGGTGGTCTGTGGTGGGGGAGGTGAGTATGGTCGGTGGTGTGGGAGGTGACGATGGTCGGTGGTGTGGGAGGTGAGGGTGGTCGGTGGTGGGGGAGGTGACGATGGTCGGTGGTGTGGGAGGTGAGGGTGGTCGGTGTTGGGGGAGGTGAGGGTGGTCGGTGGTGGGGGAGGTGAGGGTGGTCGGTGGTGGGGGAGGTGAGGGTGGTCGGTGGTGGGGGAGGTGAGGGTGGTCGGTGATGGGGTAGGTGAGTGTGGTTGGTGGTGGGGGTGGTGAGGGTGGTCGGTGATGGGGGTGGTGAGGGTGGTCGGTGGTGGGGGAGGTGTGGGTGGTTGGTGGTGGGGGATGTGAGGGTGGTCGGTGGTGGGGGAGGTGAGGGTGGTCGGTGATGGGGGAGGTGAGGGTGGTCGGTGGTGGGGGAGGTGAGTGTGGTCGGTGGTGGGGGAGGGGAGGGTGGTCGGTTGTGGGGGAGGTGAGGGTGGTTGGTGATGGGGGAGGTGAGCGTGGTCGGTGGTGGGGGAGGTGAGGGTGGTCGGTGGTGGGAAGGTGAGCGTGGTCGGTTGTGGGGGAGGTGAGGGTGGTCGGTGGTGGGGGAGGGGAGGGTGGTCGGTGGTGGGGAGGTGAGGGTGGTCGGTGGTGGGGGAGGTGAGGGTGGTCGGTGGTGGGGGAGGTGAGGGTGGTTGGTGGTGGGGGAGGTGAGGGTGGTCGGTGATGGGGGAGGTGAGCGTGGTCGGTGGTGGGGGAGGTGAGGGTGGTCGGTGGTGGGGGAGGTGAAGGTGGTCGGTGATGGGGAGGTGAGGGTGGTCGGTGGTGGGGAGGTGAGGGTGGTCTGTGGTGGGGGAGGTGAGTATGGTCGGTGGTGTGGGAGGTGACGATGGTCGGTGGTGTGGGAGGTGAGGGTGGTCGGTGGTGGGGGAGGTGACGATGGTCGGTGGTGTGGGAGGTGAGGGTGGTCGGTGTTGGGGGAGGTGAGGGTGGTCGGTGGTGGGGGAGGTGAGGGTGGTCGGTGGTGGGGGAGGTGAGGGTGGTCGGTGGTGGGGGAGGTGAGGGTGGTCGGTGATGGGGGAGGTGAGTGTGGTTGGTGGTGGGGGTGGTGAGGGTGGTCGGTGATGGGGGTGGTGAGGGTGGTCGGTGGTGGGGGAGGTGTGGGTGGTTGGTGGTGGGGGATGTGAGGGTGGTCGGTGGTGGGGGAGGTGAGGGTGGTCGGTGATGGGGGAGGTGAGGGTGGTCGGTGGTGGGGGAGGTGAGTGTGGTCGGTGGTGGGGGAGGGGAGGGTGGTCGGTTGTGGGGGAGGTGAGGGTGGTTGGTGATGGGGGAGGTGAGCGTGGTCGGTGGTGGGGGAGGTGAGGGTGGTCGGTGGTGGGAAGGTGAGCGTGGTCGGTTGTGGGGGAGGTGAGGGTGGTCGGTGGTGGGGGAGGGGAGGGTGGTCGGTGGTGGGGGAGGTGAGGGTGGTCGGTGGTGGGGGAGGTGAGGTTGGTCGGTGGTGGGGGAGGTGAGGGTGGTCGGTGGTGGGGGAGGTGAGGGTGGTCGGTGGTGGGGGAGGTGAGGATGGTCGGTGGTGGGGGAGGTGAGGGTGGTCGGTTGTGGGGGAGGTGAGGGTGGTCGGTGATGGGGGAGGTGAGCGTGGTCGGTGGTGGGGAGGTGAGGGTGGTCGGTGGTGGGGGAGGTGAGGGTGGTCGGTGGTGGGGGAGGTGAGGGTGGTCGGTGGTGGGGGAGGTGAGGGTGGTTGGTGATGGGGGAAGTGAGCGTGGTCGGTGGTGAGGGAGGTGAGAGTGGTCGGTGGTGGGGGAGGTGAGGGTGGTCGGTGGTGGGGGAGGTGAGGGTGGTCGGTGGTGGGGGAGGTGAGGGTGGTCTGTGGTGGGGAGGTGAGGGTGGTCTGTGGTGGGGAGGTGAGGGTGGTTGGTGGTGGGGGAGGTGAGGGTGGTCGGTGGTGGGGGAGGTGAGGGTGGTCGGTGATGGGGGAGGTGAGCGTGGTCGGTGGTGGGGGAGGGGAGAGTGGTCAGTGGTGGGGGAGGTGAGCGTGGTCGGTGGTGGGGGAGGTGAGGGTGGTCGGTGATGGGGGAGGTGAGGGTGGTCGGTGGTGGGGGAGGTGAGCGTGGTCGGTGGTGGGGGAGGGGAGGGTGGTCAGTGGTGGGGGAGGTGAGCGTGGTCGGTGGTGGGGGAGGTGAGGGTGGTCGTTGATGGGGTGGTGAGGGTGGTTGGTGGTGGGGAGGTTAGGGTGGTCGGTGGTGGGTGAGGTGAGGGTGGTCGGTGGTGGGGGAGGTGAGGGTGGTCGGTGATGGGGGAGGTGAGTGTGGTCGGTGGTAGGGGAGGTGAGGGTGGTCGGTGATGGGGGAGGGGAGGGTGGTCGGTGGTGGGGGAGGTGAGGGTGGTCGGTGGTGGGGGAGGTGAGGGTGGTCGGTGATGGGGGAGGTGATGGTGGTCGGTGATGGGGGCGGTGAGTGTGGTCGGTGGTGGGGGAGGTGAGGGTGGTCGGTGGTGGGGGAGGTGAGGGTGGTCGGTGGTGGGGGAGGTGAGGGTGGTCGGTGGTGGGGGAGGTGAGGGTGGTCGGTGGTGGGGGAGGTGAGGGTGGTCGGTGATGGGGGAGGTGAGCGTGGTCGGTGGTGGGGAGGTGAGGGTGGTCGGTGGTGGGGGAGGTGAGGGTGGTCGGTGGTGGGGGAGGTGAGGGTGGTCGGTGGTGGGGGAGGTGAGGGTGGTCGGTGATGGGGGAGGTGAGCGTGGTCGGTGGTGGGGGAGGTGAGGGTGGTCGGTGGTGGGGGAGGTGAGGATGGTCGGTGGTGGGGGAGGTGAGGGTGGTCGGTGGTGGGGAGGTGAAGGTGGTCGGTGATGGGGAGGTGAGGGTGGTCGGTGGTGGGGAGGTGAGGGTGGTCTGTGGTGGGGGAGGTGAGTATGGTCGGTGGTGTGGGAGGTGACGATGGTCGGTGGTGTGGGAGGTGAGGGTGGTCGGTGGTGGGGGAGGTGACGATGGTCGGTGGTGTGGGAGGTGAGGGTGGTCGGTGTTGGGGGAGGTGAGGGTGGTCGGTGGTGGGGGAGGTGAGGGTGGTCGGTGGTGGGGGAGGTGAGGGTGGTCGGTGGTGGGGGAGGTGAGGGTGGTCGGTGATGGGGGAGGTGAGTGTGGTTGGTGGTGGGGGTGGTGAGGGTGGTCGGTGATGGGGGTGGTGAGGGTGGTCGGTGGTGGGGGAGGTGTGGGTGGTTGGTGGTGGGGGATGTGAGGGTGGTCGGTGGTGGGGGAGGTGAGGGTGGTCGGTGATGGGGGAGGTGAGGGTGGTCGGTGGTGGGGGAGGTGAGTGTGGTCGGTGGTGGGGGAGGGGAGGGTGGTCGGTTGTGGGGGAGGTGAGGGTGGTTGGTGATGGGGGAGGTGAGCGTGGTCGGTGGTGGGGGAGGTGAGGGTGGTCGGTGGTGGGAAGGTGAGCGTGGTCGGTTGTGGGGGAGGTGAGGGTGGTCGGTGGTGGGGGAGGGGAGGGTGGTCGGTGGTGGGGAGGTGAGGGTGGTCGGTGGTGGGGGAGGTGAGGGTGGTCGGTGGTGGGGGAGGTGAGGGTGGTTGGTGGTGGGGGAGGTGAGGGTGGTCGGTGGTGGGGGAGGTGAGGATGGTCGGTGGTGGGGGAGGTGAGGGTGGTCGGTTGTGGGGGAGGTGAGGGTGGTCGGTGATGGGGGAGGTGAGCGTGGTCGGTGGTGGGGAGGTGAGGGTGGTCGGTGGTGGGGGAGGTGAGGGTGGTCGGTGGTGGGGGAGGTGAGGGTGGTCGGTGGTGGGGGAGGTGAGGGTGGTTGGTGATGGGGGAAGTGAGCGTGGTCGGTGGTGAGGGAGGTGAGAGTGGTCGGTGGTGGGGGAGGTGAGGGTGGTCGGTGGTGGGGGAGGTGAGGGTGGTCGGTGGTGGGGGAGGTGAGGGTGGTCTGTGGTGGGGAGGTGAGGGTGGTCTGTGGTGGGGAGGTGAGGGTGGTCTGTGGTGGAGGAGGTGAGGGTGGTCGGTGGTGGGGGAGGTGAGGGTGGTCGGTGGTGGGGTAGGTGAGGGTGGTCGGTGGTGGGGGAGGTGAGGATGTTCGGTGGTGTGGGAGGTGAGGGTGGTCGGTGATGGGGGAGGTGAGGGTGGTCGGTGATGGGGGAGGTGAGGGTGGTCGGTGGTGGGGGAGGTGAGGGTGGTCGGTGGTGGGGGAGGTGAGCGTGGTCGGTGGTGGGGGTGGTGAGGGTGGTCGGTGGTGGGGGAGGTGAGGGTGGTCGGTGGTGGGGGAGGTGAGGGTGTTCGGTGGTGGGGGAGGTGAGGGTGGTCGGTGGTGGGGGAGGTGACGGTGGTCGGTGATGGGGGAGGTGAGGGTGGTCGGTGGTGGGGGAGGTGAGGGTGGTCGGTGGTGGGGGAGGTGAGGGTGGTCGGTGGTGGGGGTGGTGAGGGTGGTCGGTGGTGGGGGAGGTGAGGGTGGTCGGTGGTGGGGGAGGTGAGGGTGGTCGGTGATGGGGGAGGTGAGGGTGGTCGGTGGTGGGGGAGGTGAGGGTGGTCGGTGGTGGGGGAGGTGAGGGTGGTCGGTGGTGGGGGAGGTGAGGGTGGTCGGTGGTGGGGGAGGTGAGGGTGGTCGGTGGTGGGGGAGGTGAGGGTGGTTGGTGATGGGGAGGTGAGCGTGGTCGGTGGTGAGGGAGGTGAGAGTGGTCGGTGGTGGGGGAGGTGAGGGTGGTCGGTGGTGGGGAGGTGAGGGTGGTCGGTGGTGGGGGAGGTGAGGGTGGTCGGTTGTGGGGGAGGTGAGGGTGGTCGGTGATGGGGGAGGTGAGGGTGGTCGGTGGTGGGGGAGGTGAGGTTGGTCGGTGGTGGGGGAGGTGAAGATGGTCGGTGGTGTGGGAGGTGAGGGTGGTCGGTGGTGGGGGAGGTGAGGGTGGTCGGTGGTGTGGGAGGTGAGGGTGGTCGGTGGTGGGGGAGGTGAGGGTGGTCGGTGGTGGGGTAGGTGAGGGTGGTCGGTGGTGGGGGAGGTGAGGATGTTCGGTGGTGTGGGAGGTGAGGGTGGTCGGTGATGGGGGAGGTGAGGGTGGTCGGTGATGGGGGAGGTGAGGGTGGTCGGTGGTGGGGGAGGTGAGGGTGGTCGGTGGTGGGGGAGGTGAGCGTGGTCGGTGGTGGGGGTGGTGAGGGTGGTCGGTGGTGGGGGAGGTGAGGGTGGTCGGTGGTGGGGGAGGTGAGGGTGTTCGGTGGTGGGGGAGGTGAGGGTGGTCGGTGGTGGGGGAGGTGACGGTGGTCGGTGATGGGGGAGGTGAGGGTGGTCGGTGGTGGGGGAGGTGAGGGTGGTCGGTGGTGGGGGAGGTGAGGGTGGTCGGTGGTGGGGGTGGTGAGGGTGGTCGGTGGTGGGGGAGGTGAGGGTGGTCGGTGGTGGGGGAGGTGAGGGTGGTCGGTGATGGGGGAGGTGAGGGTGGTCGGTGGTGGGGGAGGTGAGGGTGGTCGGTGGTGGGGGAGGTGAGGGTGGTCGGTGGTGGGGGAGGTGAGGGTGGTCGGTGGTGGGGGAGGTGAGGGTGGTCGGTGGTGGGGGAGGTGAGGGTGGTTGGTGATGGGGAGGTGAGCGTGGTCGGTGGTGAGGGAGGTGAGAGTGGTCGGTGGTGGGGGAGGTGAGGGTGGTCGGTGGTGGGGAGGTGAGGGTGGTCGGTGGTGGGGGAGGTGAGGGTGGTCGGTTGTGGGGGAGGTGAGGGTGGTCGGTGATGGGGGAGGTGAGGGTGGTCGGTGGTGGGGGAGGTGAGGTTGGTCGGTGGTGGGGGAGGTGAAGATGGTCGGTGGTGTGGGAGGTGAGGGTGGTCGGTGGTGGGGGAGGTGAGGGTGGTCGGTGGTGTGGGAGGTGAGGGTGGTCGGTGGTGGGGGAGGTGAGGGTGGTCGGTGGTGGGGGAGGTGAGGGTGGTCGGTGGTGTGGGGGGTGAGGGTGGTTGGTGATGGGGAGGTGAGCGTGGTCGGTGGTGAGGGAGGTGAGGGTGGTCGGTGGTGGGGGAGGTACCGAACTCTGCTGTCTGTGCCCATGCCCATCACTACTGGCCCCACCGTGGCGCTGGGCAGCCTCCTGTTGCCATCTATCCCCCATGTCCTGTGCATCTGCTTCCCCCTCGCCATCCCCCTCATCTGGAGAAGAGTTCCCCTCATCCTGACCGTCCTCCTCCTCCTCCTCCAGCACATCGCCCCTCTGCTGGGCTGAATTGTGCAGGACGCTGTAGACCACGACAATGCGGCCAACCCTCTCCGATGGGTACTGGAGGGCCCCCCCAGAGCAGTCCAGGCACCTGAAGCGCATCTCAAGCAGCCCAAAGCACCTCTCGACCACACTCCTGGTCATTGCATGGGCATCACTGTAGCGGCGCTCCGCGTCGGTCTGTGGCCTCCGTATAGGTGTCATCAGCCATGACCGCAACAGATAACCCCTGTTGCCCAGCAACCAGCCCCGCAGGCGGGGGGGGGGGGGGGGGGGGGGGGGAGGTGTCCCTCGAACATTGCGGGGATGAACGATTGGGGCAGGATAAAGGAGTCACGTACACTGCCAGGGTACCTGGCGCAGACGTGCGGGATCGTCATCCTGTGGTCACAGACCACCTGCACGTTCATTGATTATGTACCCTTCCTGTTTAGGCACATGGCCCTTTCCTCCGAGGTGGGCCGCATGGAGATGTGCATGCCATTGATCGCCCCCTGCACCATGGGTATCCAGGCAACAGCGGTGAAATCTGCTGCGCGGGCATCCTGGTGGGCACGGTCCACAGGGAACTGTATGTACCGGTCCGCGATGTCACACAGGGCGTCGGTGACAGCCCGGATGCACCTGTGCGCCGATGGCTGGGAGATGCCGGACAGGTCCCCCACTCTGCGACAGGAATGACCCCGTCACAAAGAGGTTGAGGGCGACCGTCACCTTGACGGCCACCGGGATGGCATGTCCACCTCCGGTCTCACCTGGTGCCAGGTGTGCTATCAGGTGGCAGATGTGGGCGACGGTCTCCCGGCTTATCCGGACTCACCTCCTGCACACCCTGTACGGGTGGTCCTCGAAGGACATGCGGGGCAGGTACACACGTTGTCGCATCGGACGCCTCCGTGGCCGTGGCACACCTTCCTCCTGCTCCGCCTCCTCGTTATCCTCGTGATGTGGCTCCCGCACGGTGTGGTGCTCCTCCTGCGCCCCTTGGGCGTGTGGCCCTGCGGCCTGGGCGGCTTGCACGTGCCCCACTGCGGCCCGCTGCTGTGCTGCTGGCTCCACCACCTCCCTGTCACGCCCGAACTCCAGCTCCCACTGCGCCTCATGCAGGGCAGCAGCTCCCGCCACGGCAACCAACAACGCTGGGAGATGGCTAAACATTGTACGATCTGTAGGGGGTGGGGGTAGCCAGGGTTTCAGCATTGGTATACCCCCTGATGTGTTAAGTAAGTTGGTTCAACGTTGGCTGCAACAGGATGCAGTGAAACTAGAAACAGGCTTCTGACACAGGAGATGGTCCAACACTGTTTTATTGAACTTCCTGATTGCTGTACATAGTCTGCTGTGAGTTGACACTCTATCAATCTAACTGATAACCTCCGACTGGCTTGACCAGACTAATGCTCTACCTCATGGTGATAGTGCTCACTGGCTTGTGCACTCTTACTATCTCAGTAGCTGTGTCCTGTAGAGAGAGGGAGAGTCTCAATGCCTGTGTGCTTTATAGTGGTGGTGTCCTGTCTGGTGATTGGTTGTTATGTGTTGTGTGTGTTCATTGGTTATTCTGTGTGTCAATCACTGCCTGTCTGCATCTTATTATATACATGAGTGGATATTATGACATCTCCCTTTTGCAAGTAAATTTTGGAACGTGGCGATATATATACATGCATGATTATATACAAGTGGTGGGTGAATGAACATATGTACATGGGAAGGTGTCTATCGTGCAGATACAGAGCAAACTGAACAAAATTTACAAGATTTAAGTCTATAGATTCAGTCTTTGTGGCGGCGACAAATTCTTGTCGATCGCCTCAGAGGTGGAGGGGGGTTGCTGGCACTTGGACAGGCGGGATTGCTGCCATTTTGGTGGCCTCATGGAGAGGCGGGATCGCTGCCAGATTGGTGGCCTCATGGTGCGAGATGTCCAGAGGAGGCTTGATGGCATGCGGAGAAGTGCGGCCGGGCGGTGGGCAGGGAACTTTTCGGAGCGCCCTCCTGTTGCGCTGTAGAATGGAGCCATCAGCCATTTTGACAACGAAGGAACTGGGGGCAGCCTGCCTGACGACAATAGCTGGGGCTGACCAACCTCCACTCAGGCAACTGGACGCGAACAACATCGTCTGGAGCCAGCGCAGGTAGACCCTTGGCATGAGCATCATACGTGATCTTTTGCTGGTCCCTGGATTGCTGCACTTTCTGCAGCACCGTGAGGTGGTCAAGGTCTGGAACATGGATGGCTGGAACAGTCGTCCTCAGGTTGCGGTTCATGAGCAGCTGCGCCAGAGACAAACCAGTCGACAGAGGGATTGCCCTATATGCCAACAGCGCCAGATTGAAGTCTGAGGCTGAGTCTGCAGCCTTGCACAGCCACCGCTTGACAATATGGACCCTTATTTCGGCCTTCCCGTTTGATTGCGGGTAATGGGGACTGGATGTGATGTGACTGAAGTGGTAGGATCGTACAAAGTCGGACCACTCTTGGCTGTAGAAACATCGGCCATTGTCACTCATTACTGTGAGTGGTATGCCGTGCCTGGCAAACGTCTCTTTGCAGGCTTTAATCACTGACTTGGACGTGAGGTCCGACAGTTTCACCACTTCCGGGTAGCTGGAGAAGTAGTCGACCAAGAGCACATAATCACGCCCATTTGCGTGAAAGAGGTCTATCCCTACCTTGGACCACAGAGAAGTCACAATCTCGTGCTGTTGCAGTGTTTTCTTGGACTGAGCTGGTTGAAACTTCTGGCACGTCGTGCAGTTGAAGACTAAGTTGGTAATGTCCTGGCTGATGCCAGGCCAGTAGACTGCCTGCCAAGCTCTGCGTCGACATTTTTCGACCCCAAGGTGACCCTCATGGATCTGTCTGAGCACCATGGCTTTCATGCTTTGGGGAATGATGATTCTATCTAGTTTAAGAAGGATCCTCTCGACAACCGTTAACTCGTCCTTAACGTTGAAGGACTGGGGGCACTGCCCCTTTTGCCAGCAAGGTGTTGCATCACGCGCTGCAGTAGAGGATCTTTGGCAGTTTCTTCGCGTATCTGGACAACTCGTTCATCAGTGGCTGGGAGGTTGCTGGCACACAACTGCACCTGTGCCTCGATGTGGCGAATTAAGTCGCCCAGTTCACACGGCATGGTGATGGATCGGGATAGAGCATCCGCAATGATCAGCTCCATGCCCAGTGTGTAGATGAGTTTGAAGCCATATCGGCGGAGACGAAGAAGAATTTGCTGCAGCCGAGGTGTCATGTCATTTAAATCCTTCTGGATTATGTGGACTAAAGGCCTGTGGTCTGTTTCCACCGTGAACATCGGCAGACCGTATACGTAGTCATGACTATTCCTGTCAGGAGACCCAGACACTCCATTTCGATCTGGGCATACCGTTGTTCGGTCGGAGTCATGGCCCTGGAGGCATATGCCACTGGAGCCCAGACGAAGAATCGTCTCACTGGAGGAGCACCGCCCCAATGCCGTCCCGACTTGCATCTGTGGATATCTTGGTATCCTTGGTTGGGTCAAAGAACGGCAGTACTGGGGCTGTGGTGAGCTTCGCCTTCAGCTCAAACCACTCCACTTGATGTGCGGGAAGCCACTGGAACACTGTCGACTTTTTAACGAGATGCCGGAGGGCCGTGGTGTGGGATGCCATGTTGGGAATGAATTTTCCGAGAAAAGTTACCATCCCGAGGAAGCGGAGGGCCGCCTTTTTGCCCTCGGGTGTCTTCATGGCATTGATTGCCAGCACCTTGTCGGCGTCAGGTTGCACACCTTGCTGTGAAATGTGGTCACCTAAAAACTTGGTCGCGGACCGCCCAAACGAGCATTTGGCCCTGTTGAGCTGGAGGCCATTTTCATGAATCCTTGAGGCGAGCAATGTGATCCTCGGGCGTCGTGGACCAGATGATCACGTCGTCCACATAGACTCGCACCCCCTCGATGCCCTCCATCATTTTCTCCAGTATGCGATTAAATACTTCGGAAGCTGATATGATACCAAAAGGCCTGCGGTTGCAGCAATACCTGCCGAACGGAGTGTTAAAAGTGCACAGCTTCCGACTGGACTCGTCCAGCTGAATTTGCCAGAAGCCACGGGAGGCGTCCAGCTTGGTAAAGAATTTAGCGTGAGCCATCTCACAGGTCAATTCTTCACGCTTCGGGATCGGGTAATGCTCTTACATGATGTTGCGAATCAGGTCTTTGGGATCAATGCAAATGCGGAGTTTGCCAGAGGGTTTCTTGACGCAGACCATGGAGCTGACCCAGTCTGTGGGTTCCGTGACCTTTGAGATGATGCCCTGGTCTTGGAGCTCTCGTAGCTGCGTTTTTAGACGATCCTTGAGAGGAACCGGCACCCAGCGTGGTGCATGGATGACTGGGGTGGCTTTCGACTTGAGCAATATCTTGTGGCGATATGGGAGCTTGCCCATCCCATCAAACACACTGTGGTGTTGTGTGAGAATGTCGTCTATCTCAGCCTGGAGATTTGCATTGGGCGAGGCCGTCGCCGGTGTCGAGGACATGGCATGAAGTCGCTGTACCACATTTAGGAGTTTGCATGCGCGAGCACCGAGCAGGGCTGCCTTGTCAGGCCGGAACGATCTCGAATCTCAACGTCACCTTCATTGCCTTGTGAGAGACACCTAGCTGACACGACCCACTGGCAGCTATGGCATTACCATTGTAGTCAAGGAGCTGGCAGGCTGGTGGAAGAATGCTAGCTTGGTGTCGGATGCTGTCGAGGTCCGACTGTGATATGAGGTTCCCAGACGCGCCAGTGTCCAATTTAAATCGGATGTAAGACTGGTTGACCGTGATGACGGCACACCACTCGTCGTCAGGATCCACACTGAGGATCGAAAGGCGGTTGGCAGGCACGGTAGAGACCCATTCGCATGTGGTGATGATTGCCA
The DNA here is from genome assembly GCF_047496885.1 of Scyliorhinus torazame. Taxonomy (NCBI): domain Eukaryota; kingdom Metazoa; phylum Chordata; class Chondrichthyes; order Carcharhiniformes; family Scyliorhinidae; genus Scyliorhinus; species Scyliorhinus torazame. The sequence continues at coordinate 157,792,175 of NC_092717.1, forward strand.
CCCGATATGGAGACTCAAGGCAGTCAGCATCGGGGTCCGTGGGCTGTCTGGATCAGAATCCTGTATGCCTTGTCGTACGCAGCGGACACGTCTGCGCTGCAGCTGGGATCGCTGGCTGTTGTTCGGTGGAGCGGACCTGCAGAAGGCCGCGTAGTGGCCACGCTTTCCACACTGTAGACATCGCCTGCCTTTATCCCTGCTCCATCGGAAAATCGACGCTACGGCGGTTTTCCGCGATTCTCCGTGCAGCCGGGCGCCATGCGCGGGCACGTTTTGGCACGCATCGGAGAATGGCATCCCGCCGTCAGAGCGGTGTCGCGCGATTCGGCTGGAGGTCGGAGAATCCGCCGGGGTCGGAGAATCGCCGGGGGGGCGGTGTGAATCCCGCCCCGCCGCTCCGATGGCGGCTGGCGAATTCTCGGGCGCCGATTTTTTTGACGGGGGCTGGGATCGCGCCACGCCGATCGGGGTCCGTTGGCAGTGGCCACCCCCACCCCCCCAGCGATTCTCCGGTCCCCGATGGACCGAGCGGTCGCCCATTTTCGGCCAGTCCGGCTGGCGTGGATTGGACCAGGTCCGTACCGGTGGGACCTGGCTCTGAGGGCGGCCTGTGAAGTCCTCGGGGTGGGGGGGGGGGGGGATATGGCCCCCGGGGGGGGGGGGGGGCCACGGTGGCCTGGTCCGCGATCGGGGCCCACCAATCTGCGGGCGGGCCTGTGCCGTGGGGGCACTCTTTCCCTCCGCGCCGGCCTTTGTAAAGCTCCACCATGGCCGGCGCGGAGAAGAAACCCTCTGCGCATGAGCAGGAATCATGCAAGCAGTTCTGGGAGCATGCTGGCGCTCCTGCGCATGCTCCAACTTGCATCGGCCGGAGGAGGCCCTTCGGCACCAGTTGGCGCGGCGCCATCCACTCCAGTGCCGGCCTAGCCCCCAAAGGTGCGGAGGATTCCGCACCCTCCGGGCGGCCCGACGCCAGAGTGGTTCACGCCACACTTTGGCGCCGGCATGGCCCGCCCGCCGGATACCAGAGAATCCCAGCCATGGTATATTACCTTCATCATCGAGAACGAAATCTATCATCCTTTCCTGGTCTGGCCTATACCTGACTCCAGCTCCACAGAAATGAGGTTGGCTATTAAATGCCCTTCGGGGTGGGCAATAAATGCTGGCCCAGCCAGGGATGCCCAAAACAAATTAATATGAAAAGGAGCTCTGCAAATGCAGACTGCACATTAACTAAGAAACAAGTGGACACCTTTTTGAAGGTCTGCAAGAAGAGCTAAGGCCACCGTTGCCTTGTTAGTCGAAATAAAGGTAGTCAGTAAGCCCCTCGGTTTTTATGGCTCAGATTCCTTCCAGTCATCCATTGGATTTTCTACAATATGCCTACATTTGACAGGTGATAGGTGCCCACTTCTCCAGAGCATTAACTTTATCAATTATAGTAATTGCCAGTGCCACTCAAGGAACCAATCACATTTAGAATAGGAAGCCAATCCACTTACTACCTGTGCGATTTTCCTGAGATGCTCAATAACAGATTCCGCATTTCAATTCGGAACATCGGAGACTCTCTTTGTCCTTCACCAATCCACTGTCCATGAATTAGACAGACTGGAGGGACATAGACGAATTTGGATGTCAGGTGGCAAGGCCTATCCCCTGGAGATGTAGGATGAAAATTCAACTTGCATCACTTATATATTCACTTGCAAGTATCAGAACCTACTTGCACATGAAAAGCAGGATCACCTGTGTACATCATTTGAACATAGCTGTTTGCAGTATTGAGACGTAATCAATGTCAATTTTCATTACTATAGCATTGTGAACAAGTGGAAAAACACTCACTAAACCTCAATCTCTGGTATGTTACTGTCCTGAATGACTGGACGGCTGTACTTGAATATGGAGGAATATGTTAGATAGTGATTGAAGGATGCAGCCACAATATTACAGTCTGATTATTGCGAGAACAAATGCGAGTTATGAAGTCCTCAAATCATAGAGAAATTCCAGTTATCTAAATGGAAACCATTTATTTTGGTTATTATTCCCTCCTGAAATGATTCTGCTAACATTACGGCAAACAATTTCAGGAACACAGACTCATTCAATGCAGGGAAGAGTATCAACAAATCATGCAAATACACAATCTAGGCATATAAATGTCACATCTTTGAAAAATAAATGAATCAACTCTTCTTTTCGTCGTCCTTGTTTGGCAAGGGTAAACACTTCGTAATTCCTGAATTCTAAGTTAAGAAATGGGCTGTGATGTAAAATTATTTGATAACTGGATTTTACTGTAGACAAATTAAATACCACAATCATTGCCCTATAAATATTGAAAACAATTTTCTATCCATTATAATGGACAGTCTCGAACCAGGATAACTAAAGAGCATAGAAATCAACATTTAATTTTATTAGCAATGTTCTTATCCTATTTCCAAGCTTATTACTTTAACCTCATGTTGGAATTGAGAAATCTAAATATTAATTAAAAAGGTGATTAAACACGTTTTAGCAATCCTTTTTGGCGGTTAATACCACGCAAAAAGTAGATTACGGAATGAAAACCTCAACAACTAACTGCAACTTCTCATGATTGACATTGCTTTAAACTGCCTTGCCTATGAAAAGCTCTCAAATAGCTCTTAAGTTAGATCTGTTTTATCAGCATAAAATGATATTAAGAGCATCTCCCTGTGTTCATCATTTGTTAACAAATCTCTTTATTGCATTGTTTGTGTCGTGTTAAGCACACTGAGATAACACGGGCTGCAACTGGATGCAGCTATAACTGAAAGATACTCCAGACCTTGAAGTTAGTTCAATTTAATTTATTGAAACTGTCACACAGTTAGCTTAGTTCTCTGTGAGTTCGACTCTCTGCTAACCTAAGGATGATTACTTTGTCTGACTGAACCAGACTAGCTCTTAGCCACGTGCTGTAGGTGTTATGCGATATATACACCTGACTCACTCTGTAGATGACCCCAGTGGAAAGAGGCGGAGTGTGAGTGCCTCGTGCCCTTTATAATGGGAAACCACCCCCAAGTGATCTGCCTGCTGATTGGTTATGTCCTGTTCTCTGTGTTCATTAGCTGCCTGTCTGCATCTCCTTTTGTGCAGGTCTACATATCATGATAGTTTGAATGGATTTCTGGGAGAGTGCTGTCGTGTTAAGCACACTGAGATAACACGGGCTGCAACTGGATGCAGCTATAACTGAAATATACTCCAGACCTTGAAGTTAGTTCAATTTCATTGATTGAACCTGTCACACAGTTAGCTCAGTTCTCTGTGAGTTTGCCTCTCTGCTAACCTAAGTGTGATTACTCTGGCTGAACCAAACTAGCTCTTAGCCACGTGCTGTAGGTGTTATGTGAATTATACACCTGACTCACTCTGTAGATGTCCCCAGTGGAAAGAGGTGGAGTGTGAGTACCTTGTGCCTTTTATAGTGGGAAACCACCCCCAAGTGTCCTGCCTGCTGATTGGTTATTTCCTGTTCTCTGTGTTCATTAGCTGCCTGTCTGTACGTCATTATGTGCATGTCTGCATATCATGCCAAGTGCCATCAGGTTAAAAGCATTGCAGGAAGTGTGACCCTGTCAGAATGGGAACTGCACAAACTCACAGAAGGTTTTAGGACAATAGTTTGAATCAGTTCTATACTGATGGGCTTTTATAACTAACACTTCATTTTCCTGGAGTGCCTGGCCTTCCATTTGTAGCAGACTAAATGAATTGTTGTTCTTGTTTATCTGAGATAACTCCAGATACAAATGATTGTTCTAAATTAGTACACAGTGCACTAGACGTTCATGCAAAAGTGTTTCAATATAACCACTCTTTTGAGGAAAGTGTTTGGTATATATGGAGTAATTGTAACCCTATCTGCTGTGCAAAAAGCAAATGCGTGGGCAATTAAAATCTTTCTGGTTGTTAAGTCACCTTAGATCTGGTAGAGGAGTCGGTGGCATGGTGATATTGTCACTGGACTAGTAAATCAGAGGCTCAGACTAATGCTCTGGGGATCCAGTTTCAAATCCTGCCACTGCAGATGGTGAAATTCAAATTCAATTAAAAATCTGGAACTAAAAGTCTAATGATGATCATGAAACCATTGTTGATTTTTATAAAAACCATTCTGGTTCACTAATGTCCTTTAGGGAAGGAAATCTGCCATCCTTACCTGGTCTGGCCTACATGTGACTCCAGACCCACAGCAATGTGGTTGACTCTTAACTCCCCATCAAAGGAAATTAGGGGCAGCAATAAATGGTGGTCCAGCAAGCGACGCCCACGTCCCATGAATGAATAAAGAGAAAAACTGACTTGTTGGGATTTTTATCCTCAGACAACTGCACAAAACAGTTGGAGTTCTTCTTAGTATAGACATGTAAATGAGAACAGTTTAGAGGTTTGATATTTCAAAGCTCTGCCGCTGCCTGCACAGGTCTCACCATCACCTACAAGAGACAAGCCAGGATCCCGGATAAGTGCAGCTATAACGATATTCAAGAAGCTTGACATCCCAGGATAAAGCAATCTACTTGATTGACACCCACCCACCACCTTAAACATTCACTTCCTTCACCATGGTAGCACAAGTGGATAGCAAGTGGGCAGCACGGTAGCACAAGTGGATAGCACTGTGGCTTCACAGCGCCAGGTTCCCAGGTTCGATTCCCCGCTGGGTCACTGTCTGTGTGGAGTCTGCACGTTCTCCCCGTGTCTGCGTGGGTTTCCTCCGGGTGCTCCGGTTTCCTCCCACAGTCCAAAGACGGGCAGGTTAGGTGGGTTGGCCAAAAAGGATAGGTGGGGATTTTGGGTTACGGGGATAGGGTGGAAGTGAGGGCTTAAGTGTGTCGGCGCAGACCCAATGAGCCGAATGGGCTCCTTCTGCACTGTATGTTCTATGTTCAATGTATGTTCTATGTTCACCGGAGCACACTGTCTGCTGTGTGTATTATCCACAAGATACAATGCAACAGCTCTCCAAGGGTTCTTCAAGATCACCACCCAAACCTGTGACATACAACATCCAGAAAGACAAGGGCTGCAGGTGCATGGGACCACCATCACCCCCCAAGTACCCCTTTAAGTCACACACCATCCCACCTTGCACCTATATATACATTCCTTCACTGTTAATGGTTCAAAATTCTGAAACTCTCTATTGAACAGTATTGTAAAAGTTCCTTTACCATGTGATCTGCAGTAATTCAAAAACAAAGTTTACCACCATATTATGAGCACTTGGGATGGCAATAAATGCCGGTTTCACTGGAAGCTGCCACATTCCAAGACTGAAAAATAAAAATAAATGAAAAACAAAAAAATAAAGCAAATCAAAATACAGCCGGGTCCCTGCATTGTCATGGAGACCTGACTGCATATTTACTAGAATAGCTAAATAGGAAACATCAAATTCACCCCAATGATGAACCAGATTAAAGTCAGAGGAGGCCACAACATTTAATTGGTTTAACATTACCTCAAGGGGCTTCGGGGGTGAAGAGTGCTCCTCTGGGTCTCACGAGGAAACTTTAGACCTTCCTTATCAGGTTTGCTCCCTCCTCTTGCTCATGGGCACGACCTGAAAGAACAAATCCCTCAGAGAGTGGGGAGCCAGTCAACAGCTTTACCTGCGCTCAGGTGTTAAGGTGCACAGAATTGCATTTTTGCTACAGTGGGTCGATTCTGAACTGACATCAGTGAAATTGGCCCCCTTTAAAATTGGGTTTCTCTGCAAATTCATTATGATCCAACAATGCACTTTTTAACTCCACTAATTTTAACGGATTAAATATGATAACAGAATTATTGTATCCTGAAGAGAATACAGCCACGATTATATTTTTGAACATATTTTTTATTGTATTTTTCAAAGCTATTTCATAAAGTATAGTAAATTATTCATACCCATTTGGCAGCTGAACAGATTAATTTTCAAGACTGTGCATGTTCCAATAATGCCTTGAGCTACGCACCAACTCATTAATTTGCATTAGCTTAACTCTAAAGGTCTCACTTTACATTTCATAATACACTTTAACATAGTCACATGAAGGAAACATTTCGACAGGGATATTCTGACTCGAGAGCCATTGAAGTAATTTATAGTCCATGTCCAAACAGCAACCTGTGGAATAGATTTTTTTTTAAAATCTAGTTATCTGTGGTCCTAATATCAGTAAATATGACCATAAGCATTGGTTGAAAGTCCCGATTGGTTTGTTAATATCTTCCGGCCTTGGGTGACTGGCATTGTGGAGTTTACATGTTCTCCCCATGCAACTGTGCTAACCACTGTGCTACAGCGCTTCCCATGAGGGCTGGATCCATGAGTTTAATGTCTTTAGAGTACAGCTTCTGAGCCAAGAAGGTAAGGAGCATTTTCTCCAAGTCCAACAAACTTGGTTGCTTTCAATACCATGATTGTCAACTCCACTCCTTGCAACTTCCATCCTCAGAGCACCATCATTGTCTGGACTCCAACACCATCTTACCTCACACAATCTCACCCAACAATTAACCCGCAGCCCACTCCCTGACCACTAATTTTCTTGAAATTGGCCCCATTCTGGCACACCTCATCATCATTCCAACTTATTTGAACCCCTTCCCACACCTCCACCACATTCTCCCAAATTGACCGCATTGGACTCCAGTCATATTTCACATTCTCTCCCCTGACCACCCCCAACCGTACTTCGGGACAACTAACATCTTCCCAACTCACAGTCTCTCCCAGGATCCCTTTCCTCCATTTTCCCATTCTGAGATTCCCCAATCATCACTAGATGCCTCTGATGACTCTGGAACCGAAGCCGTGACACTGCCTTGCCTCTCTACCTGCTCCTTGCTCAACAAAATCCTTGTGCCGTTGGCCATCAAACCTGTCAAGCAACCAAGACAGGAAATCTGCAGAAAAATGTTAGTAGTTGTGCTCTTCTGGGAATCCTGATGATTCTCATTGAAAGAAAGTAAGAGAGACTTGTACTCACGTAACACTTTTCATGACCACTGGATGCCTCAACGCGCTATACAATACTTTTGATGTGCAGCCACTTCTGTGAGGATGTGCAACAACTTCACAGCGAACGTTCGCAACTGGATAAGCTGTTTTTGTGATGGTGATTGAGGGATAAACATTGGACAGAAAACAGAGATAATTCTCCAGGTTTTCTTGAAATTTGCGCCATTGCATCGTTTATATGCAGGCAAATGGGGCCTTGGTTTAAAGTCGCAGAAGCTGAAAGACAGCACCTCGAACAGTGAAGCAGTCCCTCAGTATTGGACTGTCAGCCTTGATTTTTATGTGCAAGGCCGAGAACCGGGTTTGAACCCACAACTTTGTTACTCAGAGTCAAGTGGGTTACCGACAGAGGCCAGCTGACATAGCACGGCCACAGCCCCTTCCCCGCCACTCTGAATGGGGACAATGCCTTTGGAGCAAACATGTTGGCAATGAATACTGCCTTTCCATGACCATCCACATCCTAAGAACGAAAAGATAATGGCTGGAATTCTCCGGTCATTGAGATTCAATTTTCCCGCGAGAAACGCAGCTCCGCCAATGGGTTTTGTGGGAGCATGGGGTGGTTACAATGGGAAATGGGTAAATAGAATCCCACCACCAGCGAACGGCGCGCAACTGGGAAACGCACGGCTGGCGGATCGGAGAATCCTGCCCAATTGCTGGGTTCGTCACAGCACAAACATAGTGTAAACATGAACAAAATGCAGTCCCACTTAACGTTTGCACAAGACGTTTCCCCAATCAGAATTTCTGCCCTTATTTTTATTTGTTACCTCACTCTGTTTTCTCATTAAATAATCTGCTATTTTAATGCCAATTACTTCATCCTAGCTGGACAATCCAATGTCTTCTTCCTATTCATAGCATCCTCTTCCTGCCTGACACCTCTTCTCCTCGAAACGTAATCTTTAATAAATTAAATTAACACAAGAAGGTAGAAAAATAATAAATGTAAATTGAAGGGATAAAAATAGCATATGACAATATCCTTTCATCATATTATACAATTTGCCAAAAATGCTATTCAATACCATACAGGGTGGCACAGTGGGTTAACATTGCTGCTTCATGGGGCAGCACGGTGGTGCAGTGGTTAGCACCGCTGTCTCACGCGCTGAGGTCCAGGTTCTATCCCAGCTCTGGGTCACTGTCGGTGCGAAGTTTGCACATTCTCCCCGTGTTTGCTTGGGTTTCGCCCCCACAACCCGAAGATGTGCAGGCTAGGTGGATTGGCCACGTTAAATTGCCCCATAATTGGAAAAATGAATTGGGTACTCTAAATTTATTTACAAAAAACATTGCTGCTTTACAGCTCCGGGACCCAGGTTCAATTCCGTCCTCAGATGACTGTCTGTGTGGAGTTTGCACGTTCTCCCCGTGTCTGCGTGGGTTTCGTGTGGGTGTTCCGGTTTACTCCCACAGTCCAAAGATGAGCAGGTTAGATGGATTGGCTATGATAAATTGCGTGCCCCTAAGTGTGCAGAAATGTGCAGGTTAGGTTATGAGGTTGCGGGTATAGGGCGGAGCGGATCTGTGAAGACTCGATGGGCTGAATGGCCTCCATCTGCACTGTAGCAATTCTATGAATGAAATGGTGCAAAATCCCAACCAGAAACATTCAAGGCAAGTTGGTTGTTATCCAACTCCAAGTACAAGTACATGTGACCATGACACATGCCTAAGGATTGCCTGAAAGTGGTCCTCAGGCCACATTCCCACAAAACCAGAAACTGCAGGTGTCAAGCCAGTGATATCTGAAGGAAAATTATGAATCTGTATCTCTGTTGATACCATAAATACTTGTGAGTTCTGGATTTATGAGCTTGAGACCAGTTCTTGTACCTTGGCCCTATTCTCCTCATTGGCCATTTGGCCACAGATCAGTAGAAATGCAGTAACAGCTCTGCTGGCAAGTCAATGTGCAGACTAATCCAGGGCAGAGTGGGGGGAGTGGGGATGTCTTGGGGAGCGAGCAGGGAGGGTGTTTGGGAGGGGTGACTAGGGGTGGTCGTAGAGTGGGGGTGTGTGGGCGCGGTGTGGGGGTGGTGTGAAGGTGGTGTGAGGATGGTGTGGGGGTGGAGCTGGGGGGATTGACACACGTGTCACAGGGACATGCTGTGTCCCTGTGTCCCGCTGCTCTGATCTGGTGAGGGACCACAAGTTTGTCGGTCCCACTCCTGGCGGTTTTGGGGGGCCTTCTACAGGGGCGATGGGGAACAGAAAATGCGCAGTGTCAGACAGTCTGACGCATGCAGCCCAGGGGATAGGTAGCTGATGGCTTCAGTGGCCAGGACACCTGGCCGTAGTGTCCGGTATGGGTGCTGGCATGTGGTGCAAAGTGGGGGTTCGGACGCCCTCCGGTTTGGGGGCTGGGGTTATGGGTGTGTGAGACGGGTGTTGGTGCCAGGGACACAGTGTTGCCTACTCACCCTGGCTGCCCTGAGGAGGTCGTGCAGTTTCTTTCGGCACTGCTGGTCTGACGGACGATGTTGCTCATGGTGCTTATGGCCTCTGCCACCTGCGCCCAAGCACAGCGAACAGCGGCTGGCAGTCTCCTTCCCGGGCTGGAGTACATGGTCACCCGTCTCTTCTCCATGGCGCCGAGCAAGATTTCAAGCTTGGCATCAGTGAAATGGGTTTCCGCTCTCTTTGCTGCCACCTGGTGGCTGTGATGGTGTGTGAGGGGAATGATGTATGTATAAGCGGCTGCAGCTTGTCAGCCTCCATTTCTCATTGGAATCGATTGTAATCCACATGGCATCGGTTCTCGCCCCTTAACGGTCATTCAATTGGTCCAGGTGCAGTGCCAGTTTTGCTGTCTTAGAACTCCTTGAATCCTTCCCCAGCATCAACACAGGGGCTGAATTCTCCGATTTTGGGACTATGTCCAGAGGATCCATGGCATTTTAACTGGGAAAAATTGGTGAGGGCCAAGCACCGATCCTCCGACCGGTGAGCAGCCGTGCCACGTAAAACGCAGTCTTCTCAATATAAATGGCCGGAGAATTGCCTGGTCCATGGCTGCACCTGGCGACGACCTGCAGCGGTCGTGCCAAACAACATTGCGCCGGCCGCTCGCGGACCCAACCTGCCCCCCTGGACACCACCTCGCCACCCCCCACCAGTCCCCTCAGTCCTCATCAAAGCCCCCCCCCCCCCCGCCCCCCGGACCAACAGCACGGCTCCCACCCGACTGTGGCAACATTGGACACAGTCCGCAGCCGCCACGCCAGGTACCACGCTGAGACCACACCGCGCGGTTGGGAACTCGGCCATCGGGGCGGAGCATCGGGGGAGGGCCTTCAGGTAATGTCCTGAGGCCGTCCCAACGGCGTGCGGTGTACTCCTCGATGACGCCGTTTTGAAGGGAGTGGAGCATCTGAAAACAGGCGCCGCCCCCGATTCGGTCATAAAAAGGGATTTGCCGCCCAATCAGCGATTACGAAATCGGCGTCGGCAGGCGGAGAATCCTGCCCCTAGTCTCAGGAACGGAGCATTCTGCCAAAGGTTATTTATTGTCACGCAGGGGCAGCACGGTGGCGCAGTGGTGAACATTACTGCCTCACAGCACCGAGGTCCCAGGTTGGATCCCGGCTCTGGGTCACTATCTGTGTGGAGTTTGCACATTCTCCTCGTGTCTGTGTGGGTTTCGCCCCCACAACCCAAAGATGTGTAGGGTAGGGCCGGCACCAAAATCATGAAAGGCGATTGGGCAGAGTATCAGTCGTGAGGCCAAAATCATGGCCGGCGCTGGTGTCCCAAGAATGCCATGTTCCGGGGTCTCGACAATGGCGACAATGCGTTCTGGCGTTCGCGTGTCATTAGTGGGCCTGACCCGGAATTCTCTGGGACCTACACGATGCTCCGCCTCTGTCGGGAGGAATTACCGACAGCATGTTTCCCTTGTGGCTTTAGAAATCGGGAAACAGGTGCCATGGCCAATGAAATGAAATGAAAATCACTATTGTCACGAAATGAAGGGGAGAGAGGAGGTGGGACTGTGAGCTGGCAATCCTGCCGCTGGCAGGGCTGGCTAGGGGGGGAGGAGGGGGGGCAATCACACACATGCCAGACCCGGGAGGGCAGCAGGGCGTGTCGAGGGGTGGACAGGGGATGGCCCATGAGGCCGGGGTGATTCCCCATGGGACCGGAGCGCCCAGGCACAGATCGCCATTGCTGCGGCCTGTAACGCAGCCATCTTGTTGCACACTCCGTGGCCAATGATTGTGCAGAGTGACATCGGGCGTATGGGTGCACCCACCCTGCCACACCCACACCCCAACCACCACCCCACCAATTCTCACCCCCCACAACCAGCTATTACTCGCCAGTGGGGCAGCACATGGCCTACCCAGGGACAACGTCCACAGTAACCCCTGCAGGAGGGTGCCAGATGGAGGCCATGGAGCGAACTGCTAGTATTGGTAGAGCCAGCTAACGGTACCTCTGGCAACAGGCACAGGCACCAGGGCCAAAGGCCCCAAAGGTGCCAGGCACCGATGGGGCCAGGAGTGTGGAGGGAAGAGTGCCAGGGGAAATGGCCAGGGGTGAGTGTGGGGGAGTGGGACATGAGGAGGGAAGGGTTCACAGTGCAGACCGAGGCTACCGTGTAGCCCGTTGGACCTGGCTGGGCACAATGGGTATGCATCATGCTAACATGTCTGGCTTTCAGCATATCGCACGTCTGCTGCACGATGTATAGACTTCAGAATCCAATCAGGAATGGTAGCGTTCATCCTAGTCGCCATGGCCCTGGTGGATGCACTGAGGCTGTACGAGCTGGAGCTGCTCAAGAAGGACCCTGCAGCAGCAGAGCCTGCCCCAAAGGAACAGGAGGCAGCCACTGAGGATGGAGAGTCGGTAACACAACAGGCCGAGAAGGAGGTGGGAAGGAGGCACCTCATGACGCCTCGCGTGTACCGGCAGCGCCTGTCATTCGAGGACCTGCCGAACCCGGTATGCAGTCAAAGAAATCGGCTGAGCAGGCGGACAGTGTGACATATCTGCCAGATCACGGCGCACCTTGGGGTTATGGGAAGGACACCCACTCCCAGTAGTCGTCAAGGTGACAGTTGCCCTGAACCTTTACTCCTGGTGGACTCGGTCCTTCCAGGTGCCGAGTGGGAACCTGTTTGGAATCTTACAGACCTCAGTGCACAGATATATCTGCATCAACATGGAGGCCCTACATACCCAGTCGGCACAATATATCAAAATCAATATGGACCGAGTCCACCAGGAGGCCTGGGCAGTGGGGTTCGCCACCATCATTGTAATGTCCCAGGTCTGGGGGCTGATCGACAGGATGCATGTCCCCCTACAAGCACTGGCCCATGACAGGTCGCTCTACACAAACCGAAAGGGATTGCACACAATGAATGTGCAGCAGATATGTGCTATGTGATGCGCATCATGCATATCTGCCCACAATACCTGGGCAGTGTGCACGACGCATCCATCCCGGCACATTCGACGGTTCCTGACCTCTTCAACGTGCACCCCAGGCTGAGGGATTGGATACTGGGTGAAAGGGGTAATCCACTGCGGACGTGGCTGATGACCCTTATCTGGAGGCCACAGACCGACGCAGAGACCCGCTACAATGATGCCCATGTTGCGAGCAGCACCGTGATTGAGCAGTGCTTCGGCATCCTGAAAATGAGGCTCAGGTGCCTGGACTGCTCCAGAGGGGCCCTTCCACACCGTGGCCGCCTGCTGTGCCATCCACAACATCGCGCAGCAGAGGTGCGATATGCTGGAGGAGGAGGATGATGCCAGGCCTCGTCCGACGAGGAGGACGCAGTGGAGGGTGAATATGGGCAGGACATGGGGCCCGAGCAGGCACAGGGGGCCACAGAAAATGCGTGTCAAGGTTGGCGCGCAAGGATTGCTATGAACGCCTCCAGGGTCAGCCTGGCCAGCGGCATGGACCTCCCATCCCAACTCCCACACGACACCCCCGGCCGGCAAACCTCTCTCATGATCACTCCCCCTGTGCCACCCGCTCCGCCCGCCCCTTCGCCCCTTGCAATCCCCTACCTTCCTCACTATGGGTTGGCAGTAACAGCAGTGTCTGGTCCAGGGGACGGAGGATGATGACAACCCGCTCTGCAATGAGCTCTGGTTCCGCACGATTTGACAACGTCTGACTCCTGTCCACGCTAGCACTTCCCACCATCCACCTGGGTGATCCCTGCATGTGAGCTGATTGTTCCATCACACAGTCCCATCGAAGTCTTTGGGTGACGGATGTTGCAGCGGTGGGGGAGGGGGGCAGCGGGGGGGGGGGGGGAAATGGGGTGGAGAGGGATGGGGTGGGACCAAAGCAGCGAGCGCTGGCTGTACTGGGTCCCTGGCCCAAACCCATCCCCATCTCCTCCCCATCTCCCCCCCAGCACCCCCACTGCAGCCAGCCCAGCCTTGCCCATCCCTCACACCTTTTGGACAGAGCACTGAGGGAGGTTGAAATGTTGTGAACAGGTATTTATTATGCAACGCTGAACATTTACACACAGGTCAGTGACCAAGCCCCTATTGCTATACAGTGTGCAGCACCCGTGCCAACTTAACTGGTGTCAACCTTTCTGGCCTTATGGGCCCTAACACTACGTCTAGCTGAATCCCCAGGTGGTACATCAGGAGTGTAGGCGGCCTGCAGCGGTGCCCGACCTGTGACCTGGGTCCCCTTTGGCAGCCGTCTGGGGACACTACGCTTGAATAGGCCCCGCTGCTGCTTGGGTGTCCCAACCCACAGTCAAATCATGCGGCTGCTTGGGTGCCACCCTGTTTTACCCACTGCCCACCAGATGCACCAGCACAGGTCCCATCGCCTCCTCCTCTCTCAGGGTGTCCGGTGGCTCCCAGGCTACTCCATGGTTAGGGGTGCAAGTGGAACTAACCCCTGTTGCTCCCCCGCCACCTGGTGCTGCCAGTCCCGGAGGCCCGCTTCTATCCTGACTCAGGACATAATGCTCACGGCCAAGGAGCACAGTGGGTGGACCACCTCCCTCTGGGACTGCGCCACATCACCTTGAGACTGTGCCACTAACTTCTGAGTCTGCGCTACATCAGCCAGTGCCTGGGCAGTACTGGCGATGCCCTCAGCCATGACCCAGGGTGACTGGGGCACTGCTTCAATGATCAGGTGTCCTTGGTAGTACATGACTGCCTGTGACAGGGCTGCCCTGTCCTGGGTCTCAGCCAACACCGGCACAGAGTGTCCCAGGCTTTGGACATTTTTACCAATGGCTGAAACTTTCGTTCCCAAGGCCTCCACCACGGACGCCACCCGTACGGTGTTAGCCTGGGTGGCATGCATTGTTGGCACCGTCTCCTGATCTTGCAGGCGGTTGAACTCCTCCAACGGCACCGGCAGGCGCTAGATGGTTGCTGATAGCCCTTCATGTAGTCCCTGGCTGTGCGACTGCATCTCCACTCTTGGTGGGACTGCTCTTTCCAGAAGCCCGAAACCCATCAGGACGGCAGCTGGTCCACCTGGGGTCAGCCCTCCCTCTGACTGCCCCCCCCCCCCCTTGGAGGTTCCTACTTCCACCTTCTGTACTGCAGCAAGTGAGTGGTGCACACCAGATAGTGTCCCAGGAGTCTCTTGGCTAAAGTGCCCAACCGAGGTGAGTGTCTCTGGGATGATGGAGGTGTTGGAGTCAGCTGTGTCGGGAAGTCAGTGTCGTCCCCAGACTGATGCTCCGGAGTGTCTCGGGCTGCAAGTCGAGGGCTCCCATCACTGATCAGCTCCTCTTCCTCGCTGCTATCCGCTTGGGATTGGGGTTATGGTTGGGGTCGGGGGCGGAGGACACCAGAACGGCCTGCATCATCACCAGGAGATCCTGCAAGATACAAGACATGACGCATGATTTGACTTTGGGTTGGACTGGCGGGGGTTGATGGAGGGGTGTGTGGGGTGGTGTTGGTGCGGTGGTGTTTTGGGGGTGGTGCTGGTGGAGGGAGTCTGGGGGTGGTGGTGGAGGTGGCAACACACGTGCCAGGGTCTCGCTTGCTCGCAACTGCCCTCTCCTTCGGGCTCACCAACCAGACACAATGTCCCCTGCTCTGCTGCTGTAAGGGGCCGCAGGACCAGTGGTACCAATCCAGTCTTTTCCCTCTCCCCGCGGTTGTGGGCCACCTTCTCCTGGGGGTGGGGGAGGTGGGGGAAGACCCAGAAAACACACAGTGTTAGACAGTCAGGTGTATGCAGCATAATGGGTGGGTAGCCGGTGGCCTTTGTGGCCTGGGTACCTGGCCATGGCGGCCGGTATGGGTGCTGGTATGTGGTACAGGTTTGGTCACCCACTGGTGGGCGGGGGTGTGGGTGGGGTATGACGTGTGGGATGGGGGTTGGTGCCAGGGGCACAGTGCTGCTTCTCACCCTGGCTGCCCTGAGGAGGTTGTGCAGGTATTTATGGCGCTGCTGTTGGGTCCTGGCAGTGGGGCCCACAGCCCTCATGACCTCTGCCACCTGCAGCCAGGCCCAGTGTAGGCTGACAACCTCCTTCCCACCCTGGGTAGTCCGCCTCTCCTCTACGGCGTCCAGCAGTGTCTCGAGTTCAGCATCCGGGAACCAGGGTGCGGCTCTTCTTGCTGCCACCTTGTTGGCTGGGATGAGGGTGTGTGGGGAGTGGAGCTGGCTGGGATGAATGTGTGTGGGGAGTGGAGTTGGCTGGGATGAGTGTGTGTGGGGAGTGGAGCTGGCTGGGATGAGGGTGTGTGGGGAGTGGAGTTGGCTGGGATGAGTGTGTGTGGGGAGTGGAGCTGGCTGGGATGAGGGTGTGTGGGGAGTGGAGTTGGCTGGGATGAGTGTATGTGGGGAGTGGAGTTGGCTGGGATGAGTGTGTGTGGGGAGTGGAGCTGGCTGGGATGAGGGTGTGTGGGGAGTGGAGCTGGCTGGGATGAGGGTGTGTGGGGAGTGGAGTTGGCTGGGATGAGTGCTTGTGGGGAGTGGAGTGTTTATACGCGGCTGCAGCTTGTCAGCCTCTCGAGTGCCGACCCCGTCCCTGGCGAATCCGACACGGTTTTTCATTGGAATCAATCATGTTCCATGTGGTGCCGGTTCCAGAACAACAAAGAACAACGAAAATTACGCCGGCATGGGGACATAATAATAATCGCTTATTGTCACTAGTAGGCTTAAATGAAGTTGCTGTGAAAAGCCCCTTTAGTCTCCAAATTGGAGGATCCAGCCCTCTGGCTCTTCGCTTGTATCTCCACCATTGATGGGATCGTTTTTGCCAGAAGCGCAAAAGCTGTCTGGGCAAAAGCTAACTTCTGGGATCAGGTGGCCCTCCAACTGCCCGCTCCCTCGGGAGTCCCTACCTCGAGCTGATGTCCCGTGGCGTGTGTGACGTGTGCACCAGAAAGTGTCCCAAGAGCTTCTTCACTAAAATGCCCCACCAAGGTGATAGTTTCTGTGATGGTGGACGGTGCAGGTGGCGGCAGTGACGATAGGTCGGCGTCTTCCCCGGACTTGTGCTCCGGGATGTTCCGTGGTGGTGGCTGGGGGCGGGGGAGGCCGGATGGGTCAGGTAGGTCAGATGGTGATGTTGCAAGTCAAGATACATGGTGAGATCCTGGGTAGGGGTGCTGTGGGTAGAGGGGTGACTCACTTGCTATAAGGACTTCACTATGCATTAGGGCCTCACTTGGTTGACCCATGCCAACTTCTGTCTGAGAGATAACCCTCTCTCCCACCTCCCCGGCTAGCTCCAACGCCCTCTGCTCAGCGGCGGTTAGTCTTCTAAGTTCGGGCTCGTCCCCTTGGTCTACTGCCACTGCCAGTGGTTATGGGCCATCCACGGGCCGAACAAAGCACAAAGAAAATTACAGCACAGGAACAGGCCCTTCGGCCCTCCCAGCCTGCGCCGATCCAGATCCTTTATCTAAACCTGTCTTCTATTTCCCAAGGATCTACTTCCCTCTGTTCCCCGCCCATTCATATATCTGTCTAGATGCATCTTAAATGATGCTATCGTGCCCGCCTCTACCTCCTCCGCTGGCAAAGCGTTCCAGGCACCCACCACCCTCTGCGTAAAAAACGTTCCACGCACATCTCCCTTTTACTTTCCCCCTCTCGCCTTGAAATCGTGACCCCTTTCAATTGACACCCCCACTTTTGGAAAAAGCTTGTTGCTATCCACCCTGTCCATACCTCTCATAATTTTGTAGACCTCAATCAGGTCCCCCCTCAACCTCCGTCTTTCCAACAAAAACAATCCTAATCTACTCAACCTTTCTTCATAGCTCGCACCCTCAATACCAGGCAACATCCTGGTGAACCTCCTCTGCACCCTGTCTAAAGCATCCACATCCTTCTGGTAATGTGGCGACCAGAACTGCACGTAGTATTCCAAATGTGGCCTAACCAAAGTCCTATACAACTGTAACATGACCTGCCGACTCTTGTACTCAATACCCTGTCCAATGAAGGCAAGCATGCTGTATGCCTTCTTGACCACTCTATCGACCTGCGTTGCCACCTTCAGGGTACAATGGACCTGAACTCCCAGATCTCTCTGTACATCAATTTTCCCCAGGACTCTTCCATTGACCGGTTAGTCCGCTCTTGAATTAGATCTTCCAAAATGCATCACCTCGCATTTGCCTGGATTGATCTCCATTTGCCATTTCTCTGCCCAACTCTCCAATCTATCTATATTTTTCAGTATTCTCTGACAGCCCCCGTCGCTATCTGCAACTCCACCAATCTTAGTATCATTTGCAAACTTGCTCATATGGCCACCTATACCTTCATCCAGATCATTTATGTATGTTGTACAAACAACAGTGGTCCGAGCACAGATCCCTGTGGAACACCACTAGTCACCTTTCTCCATTTTGAGACACTCCCTTCCACAACTACTCTCTGTCTCCTGTTGCCCAGCCAGTTCTTTATCCATCTAGTCCATGTATATGACATCTACAGCCCTTCCCTCATCAATTAACTTTGTCACTTCCTCAAAGAATTCTATTAGGTTTGTAAGACATGACCTTCCCTGCACAAAACCATGCTGCCTATCACTGATAAGTCTATTTTCTTCCAAATGTGAATAGATCCTATCCCTCAGTATCGTCTCCAACAGTTTGTCTACCACTGATGTCAAGCTCACAGGTCTATAATTCCCTGGATTATCCCTGCTACCCTTCTTAAACAAAGGGACAACATTAGCAATTCTAGTCTATTAACGGTTGATGAATTTGTCTGGAGCCGGCACCAATTTTGCTGCCGTAGAAGTTCACTGCTTTTGTTCTGGCGTCAACATTACGGTGGGATTCTCTAAGTGTTGACACCAACACAAAATCCGTGGACCTGTACAACATAAAAACCTGCATCACACCTAGACCGATTCCGCTACTGTTGAGGGGCGAGCACCAGTGTCACATGAAACACACTCGATTCCAATGAAAATCGGTGCAGGATTTACCGGGTCCATCATTGACACTCGGGGGGCTGACAAGCTGCAGCCACACATATGCATTACACTCCCTACACACACTTATCCCTGTCAAAAAGATGGCACTGGGTGTACTGGAGCGCGTCCATACAGCTGATGGGTTGATTGAGGCCAGAGAGCACCCAGGGGGATGCTTGGGGGGGGACACCTGTGACACTAAGTTCAAAGTGGGCTGTTTACGGTGTGCGCAGCTGCATGGCTGCCTTGCCGGCTGCGGCAATGTGATCCATGCCCGTCCATCCTGACCTCACTGCCCACCTCATGGCCACCCCCCCGCTACTCCCCCCGGCCCTGACAGAAGACCCCCGCCCAGCGGCACAGCTGTCAGAAAACTATGGTGATATTGGACGCCTTCCGTACCCCCTCTCTCTCCCTCAGCAGCCGCCACGCTGGTTTCACAATTTTTAAAAGCACAAGTGAACCGCGTCGTTGGGAACTTGGCCCATCGAAGGTGGAGAATCGCAGAGGCCCCGGAGGATACTGGGTCGGGCCCGCTAATGATATGCATACGTTGTCTACTGTACAAGCGGAGTGAAACGTATTGTCGCTGTTTTCAAGGTGACGGAGAATCGCGATTTGGCGTCAAATCGGCGCCTGTCCCGGTTTTGGCATTGGAAGCTATTCTCCGCCCAATCACATTTCTTGATTTAGGCATCGGCTAACGGAGAATCCTGCCCCGTGTCTCTGAAATGGAGAAACCCACCCATCATTTTGTGTCTCGAAATGTAAAGAATTGAAATTCAGGTGTTGCTGGTTCTTTTCTCAATCTGTTATATTGTTATTTTTTACATCAATTAGGACATTTTCTGAAATGTTATCTAGCTTCTGTGCCATTTTATCAATTGCTTTAGTAGCTTTAACTTGCTGCTCCACACCAGTAACAGATTTATGCCTATTTATGGGAATAGACGCAGACTGGGAAATGGATTCATTATTGTTATTAGGAAGTAAATTGGGAGATACAGGCCACTCATTTGGGGACAGATTTAAGCTCAGAGGGTCATTCATATCAGTTAATAGGAATCAGATTGTGAAATCGATCCCAAGCCAGTTGGTGAAGTATGAAACTAGACACTAATACATTTCTTGATAATAGGTTTATTTACAGAATGCAGCATTACGTATGTCTGCTTCTTAACTACTAGCACTGTGTTCCAGCAGTCTCTCTTTGTACTCTTTTAAATAAAACAAATAATCAAATTAACAAATTAACTAAAGAACTTCCTTTAAAGGAGCACTGTAACCAAAATATAAGTAGGAAGTGTAATTAATTAAAATATAATTGTGGATAGGGATGATGTCCTTGCAGTGGAAGGTCTCAAGCACACCAGTGGATCCTTTCCAAAGACACCTGAACTCAGATGTAACCACAAAAGAGAAGCAGGCAGTCTGGTCAAATGGTCCCCTCAGTCTCTCACTGCCAGGACCTGCTTATGGCTATCTTTAGCTGATCCAACGAGGAAATCCTCGGATTTGCCCCCTCCCCCTTTGTACCAGGTGACCAAAGAGAAGGATCGTGGGGTGCAGCCTCTCTTTATAAGTGCTCTAGATACTGTTTGGTCATGTGTTCGGAGTCTAGATGGGGTTCATCAGGGTGTGTCTACTTCCCTTAAGTAAGATATCCAAGGCTGTATATTTGTTAAAAGCAATATCCTCTATTTACAACTTTACGTACATCTTAGGAACCCTGCACGAGCTTGAACTTCACCTCCCTCCAGATCTTTGTTACTTAATCATGTGTTATTGCATCATAGTTACATCAGCATGTTACTTCTTATGTTAAACCTTTACACTACATCTCCTCCCAAGGAATGCAGGTATAAAAGATACCACAGCACTTTTTGAAGGAGAGTAGAGATGTTCTCTGAATTGTCATGGTCCATTTTTATACCTCAGCCAAGATCAATAAAACTGTTTTTCTGGTAATTTCTGCCATTTCTGTTTGTGGACCTCCCTGTGTGTAAATTAACTGCTGTCTTTCTTACTTTGCAAGAGTCACTAAACTTCAAAAGTACCTTATTGGGTGTAAAGAGATTCAGGACATCTTGGCATTGTGACAGGCATTATAAAAAAGCTACTTCTTCTTTATTTTCCCTTATAAATGTATTTTACTTTCATATTTGCATCTTATCCGCGGTGGCGGTGTTGACCTTGGGTAGGGTGCTCTTTCCAAGAGCCGGTGCAGACTCAATGGGCCGAATGGCCTCCTTCTGCACTGTAAATTCTATGATAATCTATGATGATCTCAACTATATACATCCTCCTCGACTCTGAGATGCCTTGATCAATCTCCCTGAACTTAATCTGATTTCTTTCTGAGATCGAGTATATTCTGCAAACTCTCTTGGTTCAATATAAGGGTCCTTTTCCTGGGTGGTTGTAGAGCTTTGTCTGCTTCCTTGTCTCTTATCCCCTTCTGGATCTGAATAGTGAGCCCAAGCTTCTAATGGCTGATTTTCCAAAGATACTTCTCTTTATCATAGAATTTACAGTGCAGAAGGAGGCCATTCGGCCCATCGTGTCTGCACCGGCTCTTGGCAAGAGCACCCCACCCAAGGTCAACACCTCCACCCCATCCCCATAACCCAGCAACCCCACCCAACACTAAAGGCAATTTTTGGACACTGAGGGCAATTTATCATGGCCAATCCACCTAACCTGCACATCTTTGGACTGTGGGAGGAAACCGGAGCACCCGGAGGAAACCCACGCAGACACGGGGAGAATGTGCAGACTCCGCACAGACAGTGACCCAAGCCGGGAATCGAACCTGGGACCCTGGAGCTGTGAAGCAATTGTGCTATCCACAAGGCTACCGTGCTGCCCTCTATTGTTCATTAGTCTGTCTCAATCCTATACGATCTTGACTGTGGAGCTCTTTCTACTATTCTGCCTTCTTTCTGCTAGTGTCACATTTGTACTGTCATGGGAGTGTCCCTTTAAGAAATAATTTTGTCTTATCGCATGGCTTCAGTGATGTCATTGTGTGGGTGGAGCTGAGCTGTGGAACTGGGTTTTTACTTTTGTTTTTGAGTTGGGAGCTGGGCTGTGGCTCTGAGTTTTACTTTCGCTTTGAGTTTGAAATGGTTTTGTCCTGAACAGATTGAAAGAAGGTTTTTTTCTCGAACTGCATTTTAAAAGCTGTGTCCAGACTGCTTGATGACTTGAAAAGAAATAACTGTTTTCTGGAAGAAATTAAAACCTGCTCCTTTGGAAAGGACACAAGAGCATCCAAACCAGGTCTTGACTGCTGTGTGCTGGGCCACACCTTTGAAAAGGGTTTTCTGGTTTATGGGCTCTTGTTATTAAATTGGAACAGCTTAAGGAGGAAATTTATTAAGGGTTATACGTAGAGTACTGTAGCTGCGTGGGGTATTTATGTTGGAAGTTGATAAAAATGCTTACTGTGTGCGTTTATAAAATGTTAACTAAATGCGTAGAATAAACTTTGTTTTTGAATAACACCTGAAAGGTAGGCCCTTGTGCTCATCATAACTAAAATCAATAAACAGTTGTAGGTCAGGCGAACTCCATGATATACTTTGGAGTTTGCTAAACCCTGGCCCATAACAATGCTCTCTCCCAGGGCTGCGGCACTGTTAAGACTCGTGCTCTGTGCCTGAGGTTGAAGTTCCGAGCTTGTCTGTGTCTCTGTTCCTTCTCATGCTTTTTTTACTTTCTCGTGGTCATTCAAGGTGATATTTGGTTTTAGTTTCTGTTTCAGAGCTGAAAGGTGCATTCTCAATCATTTTCCAATTAACAACACTGATGGTGAGACCCGGTTTTGTACCATTGAGGTTCAGTGTCTAAGAAGGGCTAAGTTATGGTCTTCATTCTCCTTCTTTGATTCTTTGATAGTTCATAGACCTCTCTCAGCTTCTCCAATAGCCTCAGGATATCGAGATGAGCTGGATAGCATGAATGATTCCATATTCCATCGTGAAGTTTGGGTGGATTTAACAAAAGAAAATAGTCCCATTTTGGGCGCGAATAGCGGGGTGTTTCAATGGGACTTTTTTGGGGGGCTCACAAAGCTCACAACCAGATCAGCCATGATCTTATTGAATGGCTGAACAGGTTTGAGAGAGCAAATGACCTATTCATGCTCCTATTTCTTATGCTTTTATGGATGCTGTTGAATGTGCTGTCCTTCAGTCAAAACCAACACTGAGGCCCCACCTGAGGCAGGTATAAAAGATACCACAGCACTTTTTGAAGGAGAGTAGAGGTGTTCTCTGAATTGTCATGGTCCATTTTTATACCTCAGCCAAGATCAATAAAACTGTTTTTCTGGTAATTTCTGCCATTTCTGTTTGTGGACCTCCCTGTGTGTAAATTAACTGCTGTCTTTCTTACTTTGCAAGAGACACTAAACTTCAAAAGTACCTTATTGGTTGTAAAGAGCTTCAGGACATCTTGGCATTGTGACAGGCATTATAAAAAAGCTAATTCTTCTTTATTTTCCCTTATAAATGTATTTTACTTTCATATTTGCATCTTATCCGTGTGCTCTTCTTTATATTATGCAGCTCCTTTCAGAACTCGAAAGATCTCCACTGAATTGTTCAGCAAACATTTACTCTGTCATGACTGCTTGCTTCTCACCCACTTGACACACTTAGGGGCTGTTATTTCCAAGACAGACAGGTGCTCACACATTACCGACCTTGTCACAAATTGTGAGGCCTCATTGTCAAGCTAACTTTATCTCACATGCCCCACAGCTAGTTTCACCAAACACTGCATACACTAAGGCTAGATTAAGAACATTTTTAACAATTTTCCACGCTAAGTATCTTGTTAGCTGCTGCACAAGCATTATTATTACAGGTACAGTATGATTGGTTCTAATTTTTGTGTTACTGCAAATTAAATCATTCTCAGAAACTGCACACTTCAAGCTCACACATTCCTGAGATTTCCTTCGTGGTTAGCTGAGAAAGAAATTCTCCTTTTTTGAGAAAAAAGAAATATTGGGCCCCACTCCACTCATCAGCTTTTACACCGTAGCCAACATCAAATAAAAACTGCCAGAGCATACAGATTTAATTACTGGTAACAAGACTGAAGTTGTGTTATGATCCTTGACCAGACCCCAAATTGTTGGTGAGATCTGGTTAGGGACTAATAATGTTTAGTTTAAACTAGACAAAGTTTGAGGTAACCTGCCCAGTGAATAAAGCCACAAGATTCTGTGGGTTTTGAACAAATATACATTACCACACCAGTTCAGAAAGATTTACGATATCTATCTTATAATATAACATTCAGGGTCATTACGAGGTAAATATGAATTAATAGTCAAACTGGGCTCGAACACGTCACGCTGCACAATAAATGCCAAATGCACCCAAAACGGATTACATGGATTTCTTAACAACCCACCCAGATTATCACAACACAACCATTCTCATTGAAACTTTATCTTCTCATGAGGCTATCCAACCTTTACCTTTCAAGATCTCACCTTGGAATTCTCTCCAAATGCCACTTCAACTCAGACCGCAACAACAACAGACCATCTCACAGGATTTTAATCTTGTCTCCCAAGATTCCGTTCATCTGGATTCCCAGGTTTACGCTCAATCACCAACTCACAAGTCCAATTTCAGTTCTTCGGCTGCACCAAGCAGAATGCTATTGCTCCAAAGAGGGTTCCTTTGCTCCAATTGCCTGCAGCATGCAATCAATAACCTTCTGCTGCCTTTTTGTATATTCAAGGCTTCTTTTGAATTGCCAAACTCGGACAGCATCAATAACAGCCCATCTTGAAGGATGTCCATCTCGTCTCGTAAGAATCTGGTGCCCTAAACTCCCAAGCATACACTCAAACACCAAATTATAGGCAGAAGTACAGATCTTTGGCCATGCTAAGGAAAACGATACTCTTCCAAAGAGGTACCTTTACCCCAATGGCCCACAGCATGGAGTCATTAACCTTTGGCTGTCTCCCCATACACCTTTCCCTGTCTCAAGCCGTTAACTTTATCCTGAGAGTAGGGCTTTATTGAAAACTGTTTCACGTTAATCGGTATTCAAGTCATGCAAATTTATTATAAATATGAACCAACCACAGCTGGCATGAGGCCCTACATGTGCTAAATATGTTGTCAACTTCATTGCTGCTCCTCAACCCACCATTAGGAAATCAAGATTTTACATCCCATCTAATTACACCACATTTCTCATCCCTGAGAGCTGAATAATCCAACTCCTCCCCCCCCCCCACCCCATGTAGAATGATTTGTGAGACAGGGTGCGCTGACACTAAAACTCATATCAAACCATCCTTATCAAACTTTTTTTATTCTTTAATGGGACATGGGTGTAGCTGACTAGGCCAGCGTTTTTAATGTCCATCCCTAATTATCCTTATGAAGGTGGTGGTGAACCACATTCTTGAACTGTTTGCAGTTCCTGAGGTGTAGGTATGCCAACAGTGCTGTTAGGGAGGGAGTTGCAGGATTTTGATCCAGTGACAATGAATGAACGGCAACAGAGTTCCAAGGTGTGTGGCTTGGAGGGGAACGTGCAGGTTGTGGTGTTTATATGCATCTACTGCTCTTGTCCTCCTACGCATTAGAGGTCGCAGGTTTGGAAGGTGCTGATGAAAGAGACTTTGTGAGTTTCTGCAATGCATCTTGTATATGATACACACCGTTGCCACTGTGCATTAGTGGTGCTGGGAGTGGATGTTGCAAGTGGTGGATGGGGTGCCAATCAAGCAGGCTGCTTTGTCCTGGATGGTGTCAATATTCTTGGGTGTTGTTGGAGCTGCAGTCACCCAGCAAATGGAGAATATTCCATCACACTCCTGATTTGTGCCTTGCAGATGGTGAACAAGTTATGGGGAATCAAGAGGTGAGTTACTCTTTGCAAAATTCCCAGCCTCTGACCTGCTCTTGTAGTCATATTATTTCTATCAATGGTCCAGTTCAGTTCCTGGTCTAGAGAAACCCCCAGGATATTGACAGTCGGGGATTCAGTGATGGTAATGCCATTGAATGTCACGGGGCACATTGATGTCATCCACAGTTATTTACTGACTTGATTTCAAGGGCAGTCATTCTCATCTCACTTCTTGAGTTCAGCTCTCCTGTCCATGTTTAGACAAGGGCTTTGATGAGGTCAGGAGCTGAGTGGTCCTGGCAGAAAGCAAACTGGAAATCAGGGAGCAGGTTATTGCTGAGTTAGTGTCACTTTATAGCATTCTTGATAACCCCTTCCATCACTTTGATGATGATGGGGAGTAGACTGATTGGGCAGCAATTTGCTGT
Organism: Scyliorhinus torazame; assembly: GCF_047496885.1. Taxonomy (NCBI): domain Eukaryota; kingdom Metazoa; phylum Chordata; class Chondrichthyes; order Carcharhiniformes; family Scyliorhinidae; genus Scyliorhinus; species Scyliorhinus torazame. Next base: position 157,817,971 of record NC_092717.1, read on the forward strand.
ATTGAATTTGCCCTGCTTTTTGTGTGCAGAACGTATCTGAATGGTTTTCCATATTATTGTTACATCCCAGCACTGCAGCTTCACTGGAAGAGCATAGCAGGTTCTGGAGCACAGGTCATCAGTATTATTTGCAGAATATTGTCAGGGCCCATAGCCTTTGCAGTATCCAATGCCTTTAGCCGTTTCTTGATATCACGTGGAGTTAATCAAATTGGCTGAAGATCTGTGATGCTCTGAAGGAGGTCGAGATTGATTATCCACTCAGCATTTCTAGCTGAAGACATTTTCAAATGCTTCAGCCTTATGTTTTGTTCAGGTGTGCTGGGCTCCCCAGTCATTGTCATTGAGGATGGGGATATTTGTGGAGCCTCCTTCTCCAATTAGGTCTTTAAAAGTCCGACATTCATGAAAGGATGTGGCAAGACAGCAAAGCTTAAAAATGATCCTTTGGTTGTGGGACCACTTAGCTTTATCTATCATATGCTGCTTCCACTGTTTGGTGCACATGTAGTCCTTCATTATAACGTCAACAGGTTGACAGCTCATTTTTAGGTATGCCTGGTGTATCTCATTGAACCGGGGTTAATCCTCAATTTGATTGTAATAGTAGAGTGAGGGATATGCTGGGCCATGAGGTTACAGATTGTGGTTATATACAATTCTACTGCTGCTGATGGCCCACAGTGCCTCGTAGATGCCCAGTTTTGAGCTCTAGATTGTTCTAAATCTATCCCATTTCGCACAATGATAGTGTCATACAACAGAATGAAGGGTTCCTCAATGTGAAGATGGGACTTTACCTCCATAAGGACTGTGCAATGGTTACTCCTACCAATACTGTCACGGACAGATGCATCTGCAACAGACAGATTGGTGAGGACAAAGTCACGTACGTCTTTCCCTCTTGTTGGTTCCTTTGCCACCTGTCGCAGACCCAGTTAAGCAGTCATGCCGTTTAGGACTTGGCCGCATCAGTCAGTAGTGGTGCTACTGAACCACTCTTGAAGGAAATTTAGGTGCTCCACCATTGCCATCCTTAGTGCTCTCTCCAAGTGATGTTCAACATGGAGGATTATGGAATCGTCACTTGAGGTAATGGGGTATTAGGTGGTAAGAAGTGGGAGGTGCATGGGGACAGGGCATTAGGTGGTAATGTGCAGAACATCTCCTCACCCATGTTCGAGCTGATGCCGTGAGACTTCATGCAGTCCCAAGTTGATGTTGGGAATTCCCATGGCAACTCCCTCCCAACTGTATATGCTACTAGCATCCTGGTCTTTCTAGGTCTTCAGTACAAAGAGACAGCCTCTTCAAAAAAATCTGTAGTTGGAAAGGACAACTGCTCAAAAGAAGAATTACTTCAGAGTAATGGATCCTTGTAGAGCTATGTAAGTAGACCTGTCAATCAAGAAGCTTTTAGAAGACAATGGTCCATAAAATGAAAAGCAAACAATGCAGTGCAAAACCTTTAGGCTTCTAGGCATGCATACAGATTTGAAAAACATAAAGGGCATAAATTTACTGTGAAAAAAACACTTAAAGGTTTCCACCAAATTAAAGGGAAGACTTTTATCCTCATCTCACAAATCTTTCATTTTATCATACTGGGAGACAGTTTATGATTTTGTTACAAATGGGAAGGCTTTCACTTTATTGTCAGAGATCTTTCATTTTGAAATGACAACAGACAGTTTAAAGGTTTCGAAGGCTGTGGGTTGGGAAGACCAGCCAAAGTGCCCCCCTACCTCTCCTGAAGGACCCCCCTCAGCACCCTTGAGTGTAGGGAGGGTATTCACCACCTCTCCCCCTCGGAGTGCAAGCCATCAGGTCCCCATTTCATGGGACTTGCACCAATTCACACCAGCGAAATTCCCAGTTGGTAGAGCTGGAGCATCCCAGGAGGTTAATTGGGCGTCCTGGCCAATAACTATAATGAGGTTTACTGAAGTATTTGCATGTTCCCGCTGGGTCTGGGCGAGACTTGCAGTAGGTTTGACATCCGATGTGAAACATGTTTTTTGCCTCCCACCAAATTCTCTGGGCCATCACGATTCCCATTGCTGACTAGTGGACCTGGAGAATCCGCCTCAAAGTATTCACGAAGAACCATGCCCAAATGTTGCACCTCCCCATATCTTCTTGGTCTTTAATTGACCCTACACTTTCCAAAATTATCCACTTTCTCTTTATATATTTAAGTAAGGTATTTAAGTTTTCCTTTTGAACAGGCATTGGGAAAGGTTTTTGTAGGGTCACTTGATTGCAATTAGTTTCCTTAGACGTTTAGTTATCCAGTCGCTCAGTAAAATTCTGTTGTCTTGCCTTGTTGTTATCTGTAGTCTATTCAGTCCCTCAAGCCTTCTCTGGCATTCACTTAGATCATGACTGATCTGTACCTCAACTCCATTTACTTGCCTTTGTTCCATATCACTTGATACACTTGCCTATCAAAACGCTATCAATCATTGTCTTCAATATTTCAATTAACCTTACATCCAATCTTTAGGGGGATTTCCACTATCTGTTGCGTGAAAGAAGATCCCCTGTTGTCTCAGTTCAACCATGAACATGCTTCAAGATGGCAGCTCACCACCATCTCAAGGCAATTAATGCAGTTCCCACATCCCATGAATGAATTTTTGAAAAGTTGAAGCAACTTCCTGGCTGAAAGATTGGCATAAGGTTTTGTACTTTACACTTCAATGCTTTGCTATTCCTGGAATTCCTGTGAAAGGACTTCATGTAGTAGCCACATGACAGGTTTGTTTTTTGCTAGGTTCTTCGAGTCCTGCTGAAGTCCATTGATTATTTTCACGAAATTGTCTTGTCGTTATAATTGGTGGCATTGGAGTGGAACAGATGCTGTAAGACTAAAAATTCAGCCAGAGGTCAAAGTCACCAGAAGTCTCCCCTTCTTATACTGTGCACAAAACCTTGGTTAGTGTTATGGTGGACTATGCGGCACGGTGGCGCAGTGGTTAGCACTGCTGCCTCACGGCATTGAGGACCTTGGTTTGATCTCGGACCTGGGTCACTGTCCATGTGGAGTTTGCACATTCTCCCCATGTCTGTGTGTCTCACCCCACAACCCAAAAGATGTGCAGGGTAGGTGGATTGGCCACGCTAAATTACCCTTTAATTGGAAAAAAAAGAATTGGGTACTTAAAATGTATTTTTAAAGTGTTATGGTGGACTTTACAAGCTGTTGGAGAAAAGCGATGAGAGTATGTAATTGTAATATTAGAATCCATTTCAATCAGAAGCTTATCAGCCAGTACACAATTTCCTGATATTCTCACTGTGCCCTCAGCTTGCCCATCTAAAATTGTTCATGGAGGCAAAAAGGTTCTGAGCAGTGTTCACAGAGTCAGTTTGAACTGTCCCCACTGGGAGGGTATGTGGTGACAATGGGATCCAAAGGTCTTCCACTCCCTGAACGTGCAGTTGGTGTGTGACCACCGACTGCGCATCATGCATGTCTGCACCCGATATCTGGGCAACATGCACAACTTGTAGATTCTGGCGCACTCGTCGGTTCCCGGCACCTTCGAGGTTGGCTCTTGCGCGACAAGGGTTTTCTGCTGCTAATGATGCCTACCAGAGGTCCCGGACAGACATAGAGATCCATTACAACGGCACCCATGGAGTAACCAGGAGCACCATCAAACAGTGCAGCAGCATGCTAAAGAAGCCTGATCCGCTCCAGTGGGACCATACAATATCGGGGCCCCACGATGGTCTCCCACGTCTTGGTGGCCTGCTGCATCCTGCACAGCATTGTGCATAAGAGGGGGGACATGCTGGCAGAGGAGGAGGAAAAATGCCAGGCCTCATCGGACAAGGAGGAGGCGGGAGGACTAGGGCCTGGAATCACAGCAGGCACAGGAGTGCGCCCAACATATGTACCACGGCCGCTGCACACGGTACAATCGCATCACCTCCAGGTTCGCCGAATAGGGGGCCTAGCCATCGGCAGCTCATCCTCCCCATGGCCACTCGCATCCTCTCCTGCCCCACCTCCCCATCCCCCGCCACCACCCCAGCCCTCCGTCCCCTGAGGTTTCCACCAGCATCACCACAGGAGCTGGCCCTTTATTGGAAGTCTCAGTGGGTCTTGTCCATGGCAGGGAGGATGATGACAGCTCGCTGTGAGTTGAGCTCTGGTGCTGCTCACCGTTTGACAAAGTCTGACTCCTGCCTTCTGTATAACATTCCATTGTCCGCCCGGTTCATCCCGACATGTGTGCTGGCCATTCCATCTCACAGGCCCGTTTTTCATGGGGTGGGTGGTGGATGGTTGGTATGGGGAGCGTGCGCGGTGATGGGTCACTCACTGGGTAAGCTGTCTTACATGATGCACTCACACTCCTTACCCCATTCCCTATTACGTTGGAGGATGTCCCAGGTGGAATGTTCAGTAGCCCTGGGGGCCCTGCCTCATGCCATCCTCCAACACCCGCACCTCCTCCCACCAATCTCCCACACCCCTCCACCCAGCCCATCCCTCACACCATTCAGACAGAAGATTGAGGCAGGTCAGAATGTTAGTGCAAAGATGTTTAATTGTGACTATAAACAATTGTTGTGCCCTGACACCTACCTCTATGCTACGTGCTGCACCCGGGCTAACTTAACTGGTGTCTAACTTCCTTAATTTACGTCCTGATGCCCACAGCCATGGAGCACAGAGACTGTGACACGTCCCTCAGCGAGTGCGAGATGTGCCTCTCCACCTCAGTCATGCCCCTCAGCACCTCGCTCATGTCCCTCAGCACCTAGGTTATGTCTCTCTGTGACTGGCCCATGTCCCCCTGTGACAGGCTCAGGTCAACCAGCGCCTGGCCCATGCTCTCGACGCCCTCAGCCATGACCCTTTGTGACTGGGCCACACACTGGAGCGCCGCAGCAATGTCCATGTGGGCCCGGTAATTGGCTGCCTATAACTGGGCTCTCCTGTCCGGAGCCTCAGCCATGGACCGCACAGCATGCCCCAATCTTTGGATGTCTTGACATACGGCAGCAACTTTCTCACCCAAGGTTTCGACCGGGGATGCCACTCGTTCAGTGTTGGTATGGGTACCACGCATTGTTCGCACCATCTCCTGCACCTGAAGGCAATTGGACTCCTCCAACTGCGCTTACAGGTGCTGAAAAGTTGATGACTCCCCCTCCTGTAGACCTTGAGCTGGATTCTCCGATCCCTTACACCAAAATCGCGTTCGGCGATGGGACGGAGAATCCCCGCTGACGCCAAAATCGGGGGCGGAGGTGCTCTCGCGATGCTCCACCCCCCCTTGCAGATTACGCCGCATGACGTATTCACGGCTTCCGAACGTTGGCTGAGGCCCGCCCCACAATGCTCCATCCCTGACCGGCCGAGTTCCCGACAGCGTGGGTCTCTCATGGTCTCACCAGTCGGGAACTCGGCGTGGCAGCTGCAGACTCAGTCCAATGCCGCCACAGTCGGGGAAGAGACGATCTGCATTTAGGGGGGACATTATTCGGGGTTGGGGGCACTGTGGGGGGGAGGGGGGGTGGTCCGGTGCGTACGAGGCGGCCGAAGGGAGGGGTGCTATTTTGCGGGCCGGGTCCGCGAGTTGCATCCGCCATTAAGCACAGCGCGGCGACTGCAGGCCGCCACTGTGCACATGCACGGCCATGGACCTGGCAATTCTACAGGCCGGGTGCTCTACGCTGCCTTCCTGCCAGCCCAGCAAAACGGGGAATCGGTGGCCGTTTGCATCAGTTATCCTCTTTCCCACGCCGGCAGGGGGACATAATAATAATAATAATAATCGCTTATTGTCACTAGTAGGCTTATATGAAGTTACTGTGAAAAGCCCCTTTAGTCTCCAAATTGGAGGATCCAGCCCCCTGGCTCTGCACTTGTATCTCCACCATTGATGGGATCGTTTTTGCCCGAAGCGCAAAACCTGTCTGGGCAAAAGCTAACTTCTGGGATCAGGTGGCTCTCCAACTGCCCGCTCCCTCGGGAGTCCCTACCTCGAGCTGATGTCCCGTGGTGTGTGTGACGTGTGCACCAGAAAGTGTCCCAAGAGCTTCTTCACTAAAATGCCCCACCGAGGTGATAGTTTCTGCGATGGTGGACGGTGCAGGTGGCGGCAGTGACGATAGGTCGGTGTCTTCCCCGGACTTGTGCTCTGGGATGTTCCGTGGTGGTGGCTGGGGGCGGGGGAGGCCGGATGGGCCAGGTAGGTCAGATGGTGATGTTGCAAGTCAAGATACATGGTGAGATCCTGGGTAGGGGTGCTGTGGGTAGAGGGGTGACTCACTTGCTATAAGGACTTCACCATGCATTAGGGCCTCACTTGGTTGACCCATGCCAACTTCCGTCTGAGAGATAACCCTCTCTCCCACCTCCCCGGCTAGCTCCAATGCCCCCTGCTCAGCGGCGGTTAGTCTTCTAAGTTCGGGCTCGTCCCCTTGGTCTACTGCCACTGCCAGTGGTTATGGGCCATCCACGGGCCGAACAAAGAACAAAGAAAATTACAGCACAGGAACAGGCCCTTCGGCCCTCCCAGCCTGCGCCGATCAAGGTCCTTTATCCAAATCTGTCTTCTATTTTCCAAGGATCTACTTCCCTCTGTTCCCCGCCCGTTCATATATCTGTCTAGATGCATCTTAAATGATGCTATCATGCCCGCCTCTACCTCCTCCGCTGGAAAAGCGTTCCAGGCACCCACCACCCTCTGCGTAAAAAACTTTCCACGCACATCTCCCTTTTACTTTCCCCCTCTCACCTTGAAATCGTGACCCCTTGTAATTGACACCCCCACTCTTGGAAAAAGCTTGTTGCTATCCACCCTGTCCATACCTCTCATAATTTTGTAAACCTCAATCAGGTCCCCCCTCAACCTCCGTCTTTCCAACGAAAACAATCCTAATCTACTCAACCTTTCTTCAAAGCTAGCACCCTCAATAACAGGCAACATCCTGGTGAACCTCCTCAGCACCCTGTCTAAAGCATCCACATCCTTCTGGTAATGTGGCGACCAGAACTGCACGTGGTATTCCAAATGTGGCCGAACCAAAGTCCTATACAACTGTAACATGACCTGCCGACTCTTGTACTCAATACCCCGTCCGATGAAGGTAAGCATGCTGTATGCCTTCTTCACCACTCTATCGACCTGCGTTGCCACCTTCAGGGTACAATGGACTTGAACTCCCAGATCTCTCTGTACATCAATTTTCCCCAGGACTCTTCCATTGACCGTATAGTCTGCTCTTGAATTAGATCTTCCAAAATGCATCACCTCGCATTTGCCTGGATTGAACTCCATCTGCCATTTCTCTGCCCAACTCTCCAAGCTATTTTTATTTTGCTGTATTCTCTGACAGTCCTGCTTGCTATCTGCAACTCCACCCATCTTAGAATCATCTGCAAACTTGCTAATCATACCACCTATACCTTTGTCAAGATCATTTATGGATCCCTATGGAATACCACTAGTCACATTTTTCCATTTTGAGACACCCCCTTCCACCACTACTCTCTGTCTCCTGTTGCCCAGCCAGTTCTTTATCCATCTAGCTAGTACACCCTGAACTCCATACGACTTTACTTATTACATCAACCTGCCATGGGGAACTTTATCAAACGCCTTACTGAAGTCCATGTATATGACATCTACAGCCCTTCCCTCATCAATTAACTTTGTCACTTCCTCAAAGAATTCTATTAGGTTTGTAAGACATGACCTTCCCTGCACAAAACCATGCTGCCTATCACTGATAAGTCTATTTTCTTCCAAATCTGAATAGATCCTATCCCTCAGTATCTTCTCCAACAGTTTGCCTACCACTGACGTCAAGCTCACAGGTCTATAATTCCCTGGATTATCCCTGCTACCCTTCTTAAACAACGGGAAAACATTAGCAATTCTCTAGTCCTCCGGGACCTCACTTGTGCTCAAGGATGTTGCAAAGATATCTGTTAAGGCCCCAGCTATTTCGTCCCTCGCTTCCCTCAGTAACCTGGGATAGATCCCATCTGGACCTGGGGACTTGTCCACCTTAATGCCTTTTAGAATACCCAAAACTTCCCCCTTCCTTATGCCGACTTGACCTAGAGTATTTAAACATCCATCCCTAGCCTCAACATCCGTCATGTCCCTCTCCTTGGTGAATACCGATGCAAAGTACTCATTAAGAATCTCACCCATTTTCTCTGATTCCACACATAAATTCCCTCTTTTGTCTTTGAGTGGGCCAATCCTTTCCCTAGTTACCCTCTTGCTCCTTATATACAAATAAAAGGCTTTGGGATTTTCCTTAACCCTGTTAGCCAAAGATATTTCATGACCCCTTTTAGCCCTCTTTATTGCGCGTTTGAGATTTGTCCTACTTTCCTGATATTCCTCCAAAGCTTCATCAGTTTTAAGTCGCCTAGATCTTACGTATGCTTCCTTTTTCATCTTAGCTAGTCTCACAATTCCACCCGTCATCCATGGTTCCCTAATCTTGCCATTTCTATCCCTCGTTTTCACAGGGACATGTCTGTCCTGCACTCTAATCAACCTTTCCTTAAAAGACTCCCACATTTCAAATGTGGATTTACCCTTAAACAGCTGCTCCCAATCCACATTCCCTAGCTCCTGCCGAATTTTGTTGTACTTGGCCTTTCCCCAATTTAGCAGTCTTCCTTTAGGATCACTCTCGTCTTTGTCCATGAGTATTCTAACATTTACGGAATTGTGATCGCTATTCCCAAAGTAATCACCGACTGAAACTTCAACCACCTGGCCGGGATCATTCCCCAATACCAGGTCCAGTATGGCCCCTTCTCGAGTTGGACTATTTACATGCTGCTCTAAAAAACTCTCCTGGATGCTCCTTACAAATTCTGCTCCATCTACACCTCCAACACTACATGAGTCCCATTCAATGTTGGGGAAGTTAAAATCTCCCATCACGACCACCCTATTGCTCCTACATTTTTCTATAATCTGTCTACATATTTGTACCTCTACTTCACGCTCGCTTTTGGGAGGCCTGTAGTAAAGTCCCAACAGTGTTACTGCACCCTTCCTATTTTTTAGCTCTACCCATATTGCCTCACTGAACAAAGAACAAAGAACAAAGAACTGCTCAAATCCTCCATTGTGCCCTCCTTAATCACAGCTGTGATATCATCTCTGACCAGTAATGCAACTCCTCCACCCCTTTTACCTCCCTCTCTATCCCTCCTGAAGCATCTATACCCTGGGATATTTAGTTGCCAGTCTTGCCCTTCCCTCAACCAAGTCTCAGTAATACCAATAACATCATATTCCCAGATACTAATCCAAGCCCTAAATTCATCTGCCTTATCTGCTACACTTGTCGCATTGAAACAAATGCACCTCAGGCCACCTGTCCCTTTGCTTTCATCATCTCTTCCCTGTCTACTCTTCCCCTTAGTCACATTGAGTTTATTATCTAGTACCTTACTGGCTTTAGTTGCTGCCTCTGTACTGACCTCTAACTTCTAATCTGGTTCCCATCCCCCTGCCACATTAGTTTAAAACCTCCCCAACAGTGTTAGCAAAAGCACCCCCTAGGCCATTGGTTCCAATCCTGCCCAGCTGTAGACCATCCGATTTGTAATGGTCCCACTGCCCCCCAGAACCGGTTCCAATGTCCCAAAAATCTGAACCCCTCCCTCCTGCACCATCTCTCAAGCCACGTATTCATTCTGACTATTCTTGAATTTTTACTCTGACAGTCTCGTGGCACTGGTAGCAATCCAATCCCGAGATTACTACCTTTGAGATCCTACTTTTTAACTTATCTCCCAACTCCCTAAATTCTGATTGTAGGACCTCATCCCGTTTTTTACCTATATCGTTGGTGCCTGTATGCACCACAACAACTGGCTGTTCACCCTCCCCCTTCAGTAGGTCCTGCAGCCGATCTGAGACATCCCTGACCCATGCACCCGGGAGGCAACATGCCATTCGGGAGTCTCATTTTCGACCACAGAAACGCCTGTCTACTCCCTTTACGATTGAATCCCGTATGACTATAGCCCTGCCAGTCTTTTTCCCGCCCTTCTGTGCAGCAGAGCCAGCCACGGTGCCATGAGCCTGGCTACTACTGCCTTTTCCTGGTGAGTCATCTCCCCCAACAGTATCCAAAACGGTATACCTGTTTTGGAGGGAGATGACCGCAGGGGACACCTGCACTGCCTTCCTGCTCTTTCTCTGCCTTTTGGTCACCCATTCCCTGTCTCCCTCACCAATCCTAATCTGCGGTGTGACCAACTCACTGAACGTGCTATCCACGACCTCCTCAGCATCGCGGATGCTCCAAAGTGAGTCCATCCGCAGCTCCAGAGCCGTCATGCGGTCTAACAGGAGCTGCAGCTGGACACACTTCCCGCACGTGAAGGAGTCAGGGACATCGGCCGTGTCCCTGAACTCCCACATTGAGCACGAGGAGCATAACATGGGTCTGGGATATCCTGCCATTTTTACACTTTACTTTAACTGATTACAAATATAATATCAAATAATGAATAAGTGAAAGGAATAAAGATTTTACTTACCAATCACAATAGTTACCAATACACAAAGAGTTAAATTTCTCCCAGCTACTGCTAATTGGAGCACTTTCCTTACCAACCAATCAGGTCACTGCTTTGCTGTGATGTCACACTTCAAGGCCCGTTTTTAAGTTTTTAAAGAGGAAAACTTGCCTTCCCGACAGACCCCTGACGACTGCTCCCGCCGAAAATCTGAAGGCCGCTTCTCCGGCAGCTGTGTCCCCGCCGCTCTCCTTGCGCTCTTTTATCCTGTGTCCCCCACTGCTCTCCTCGCGCTCTTTTATCCTGTGTCCCCGCCGCTCTCCTTGCGCTCTTTTATACTGTGTCCCCGCCGCTCTCCTCGCGCTCTTTTATCCTGTGTCCCCGCCGCTCTCCTCGCGCTCTTTTATACTGTGTCCCCGCCGACCTCCTCGCGCTCTTTTATCCTGTGTCCCCGCCGCTCTCCTTGCGCTCTTTTATCCTGTGTCCCCGCCGCTCTCCTCGCGCTCTTTTATCCTGTGTCCCCGCCGCTCTCCTTGTGCTCTTTCACTGTGTCCCCGCCGCTCTCCTCGTTCTCGTTTATCCTGTGTCCCCGCCGCTCTCCTCGCGCTCTTTCACTGAATCTCCGCCGCTCTCCTTGCACTCTTTCACTGAGTCTCCGCCGCTCTCCTCGCACTCTTTCACTGAATCTCCGCCGCTCTCCTCGCACTCTTTCACTGAGTCTCCGCCGCTGTCCTCGCACTCTTTCACTGAGTCTCCGCCACTCTCCTCGCACTCTTTCACTGAGTCCCCGCCGCTCTCCTCGCGCTCTTTCACTGCAGGCTGTGACGTCACAGTTCAACTTCTTTCCACTTCTACCTGCCCTCGAGTCTCCCTCTTGATCTTTACTTGGCTGAGATCCTTACAGTGATTGTCTTTTTGTTTTGGTTGGAGGAGGAGGTAGGGAGGGAAACATTGAAGAAGTGTTTCGGGTTTAACTGTCACTTGACAACAGCTCCTCCACAAACGAAGGGCCTGTCTTTGTGGCGTAGATTCTATGATTTTCCTGTGGGGGGGGGGGGGGGGGGGGGATGTGGGGGGGGGGGGGGTGGAATCAATGGTGAGGGAAAAACAGATCAATGGAAGAAATTAAAATAAATTGATAGAAATAAAAATGGGGTGAGGGTGTTAGAGAGAGTTCACAGTCGGAAGTTATTGAACTCAATGTTAAGTCAGGAAGGCTGTAAAGTGCCTAATCAGAAGAAGAGGTGCTGTTCCCCAGTTTGCGCTGGGCTTCACTGGAATATTGCTTCAGGCCAATTACAGACATGTGGATGTGAGAGCTGTCATAATATACATCAGTACATTATGGTGCAATCACATACACACACTGATGGACATGCAGTAGGACCAACCAGCATACATAACACCGCAGCCAATTACCAGTGAGAGCACACGCACTATAAAGACAGGGGACAGGAGAGTTCCTGCTCATTCTAGCAGCAGCCAGCTCAGAGCACAGAGCTCACAGCCTGCATCACAGACATTCATCATGTGCTGAGTGCCTCACCATAGCTAGTGATAGGACAGGGTCCACAGTTAAGCTGGTATTGTTTATACCCATGTTTATAGTATGTTAGCATAGTTGAACAGTTAATAAAATAGCGTTACACCACTTCCAGCATTGTTGGCTTGTTTGTGAACCAGAACACCCAACACGACAAGAGCAGGACAGTGAGTTGAAATGGAAAGTGACAGGAAGGTCTGGGTCCTGCTGGGGGACAGACTGGAGGTGTTCTGCAATGCGGTCACCCAGTCTGCATTAGTCTTTCCAATGCCGAGTAGACCGCACACTGACTTGATTAGGACATGAGTGAAACTGCTGAAGGCCATGGGGGAAGAGAGTACTAGTTAGTTTCGACAATGGTCATTTATTGCCAGGGCTGCGCATTTGACCATTGCTTGGCGCATTGAAATGATCAAGCCCAATATCACGGCAGACGGTGAGTACTAATATTTAATTAAGCTCTCGGAAATCATGGAACCTTTTTGGAGAAATACTGCAACTTCTGAGCTTCAGGACAGTGTAACTGGGAGATGCCCAACGATGTGCGAGGGAAGACCCCCTCCCTCCTCCCCTCTGAATGCTCCAAGGTAAGGTTGGCACAGCAATTACCCAGGAATTGCAAGCTTTTGTTGGGTAATTTCCCTACACTGGAAACCGTCCAGAAATGTGACATAAATTGCAAACTTTAGGTGATTCTGATGTCTTGCATCAATAGTTACTCCCAAAAAGTTAGAAAAATTAAAACCACTTCTAGTTTCTGGGTAACTATAGTTGAGAACCATGGGATTCCCCCCACACCCCTGAAACCCCAATGGGCTCCCATCCCCCCCCCCCCCCCCACCACCCCCATGACCCCTACTATGCGCCCCTACAGGAATCTCCCCAATCACTCCCCCAACAGGACTCTCCCAATCCGTGATTACCCACCTCCATGGAAATTCCCCTTCATGGGACTCCCTCCAATCCCTGGACCCCCAGGGGGAACTCCCCAACTACACCTCCACCTACAGGACTCACCCGAACCCTGACTTCCCCCTCACGAGTCTCCTGCCTGCCCCTTCCCCAAATACACCCTAAAACTCCTGACTACACCGCAGACCCAACTCCTCCCGACCTCCGCTGCCCTGATGACTGTTCCCCCCCCCCACCGACTGTCTTGTCCCCCTCCCAGATGACGTGGTCACCTCCTTTACTGTCTGGCCTCCTTCCCGGACTGGCTAGCCACCCCCCTTTGCTGTACCACCCCGCAACTGTCTACCTCCCTGACTGTCTGTCCCCAATTGTCTGTTCCCTGACCACCTACCCCAGTGACCAGCTGTGCCCCCCAATGCGCTTCTGACTATTTGCCCCCCACAACTGTCTGCCCCCCCGACCATCTGCCACCTCTGACTGTCTAGCCGCTGTCCGTCTGATCATGACTATCTGATACCACGTCCAACTGTCCGACTGCCCTCTCCCTCCCCCCCACCCTGCGACTGTCAGACCCCTCCTGAGCATGCCCAATTTCTACTGAGCTAACACCATTATTAATTCTCAGAACCACCCCTCGACCATATCCCAACTTCTTGCCCTCGTAAAAATCATGTACCCTCCAATATTAATGTCCCAATCTATGTCATCCTGCTGTCAGGTCTTTATAATGGCTGTCAGATCGCACCTACAGTGCAGGTTCAATTCCCATACCAGCCAAAGTTATTCATCGAGGCCCTGCCTTTTCAACCTTCCCCCTCGCCTGAGGTGTGGTGACCCTTGGGTTAAATCGCCACCAGTCAGTTATCCCCCTCAAAGGGGAAACCAGTCTATGGTCATCTGGGACTATGGCAACTTTACCTTACCTGACATATTTCTATTTGTACAGTTCATCTGTTTTGTTTTGAATATTACGTGCTTTCAGATAGTTTGCCATTTTATTATTTTTGTAACCTCTAGTCTTGACTGCTGTTTTACTTGTAAAAATGTGCTCCCTTTTGTAGGCCACAGACAAGTTTGTAAAAGAAAATTTGGTTTATTGCAAAGCAATGATATTTACAATATACATCAGATGCCAAGTCGATCTGCTCTGACAGTTCCATACCTGGCTGACATTATATTGATCTTAATCATGAATGTCCAGGGTGGGTGGGGTGAAGATGGAGCCACCCTGTTTGTGACGGTCTTCGGGGTATCGGAGCACCAGAGCACTTCACATTTGACGGCGGCTTCTGCTCAGATGGAAGTCGGCTGCACCACCCAGCGCCTCAGGCTGGCTCTCCGACCTAGCCGAGTTCGTAAAGTGGGAAAAAATAAAATTTGCAATTAGGGGATCTGATGAAAGATCCTACCATACTTGGGAAAAATTACACCAACCTGTTTGAAGACCTGTTTGTAACCAGCGACTGGGGGGAGGGGGGTATCAGATAGAGGGGGAGGAGGGAGCAAGAAAAGTGGGAAGGAACAGTGGGGGTGGAGGAGGAATAACCAGAGAGAGGAGGGAACACTCACACCATAGAGGAGAAAAGGGGAAATGGGCCTTATATTCTGAGGGGAGCAGGCCCCCCACACACAAAAGACCGAGGCAACATAGGGTGGTCCAGGAAACACTGAAAAACGAAAAAGGCTCAGAGATTAGAACCATCTGCCTAGTCCTGCACCGTAACCAATTGAGGCAGTGTAAATAGACCACAGGTTATTCTTGGCTGTAATAGATGTATCGATTCTTGTATATTAACCGATTAGCTGATCCCATGTGTTATTTTTTCTCTTTTTCCATTCTCTGTATTTTATGGTTAGTTTATTGTTTTGTCTTTCTCCGTTACTGTATTACCATGTTTTTCCCAGTATGTTCCGTATACACTAAAGTAAACAATGAAATGTCAATAAAAACACTTTTAAAAAAAACAATGAATGAACTAGGGCTCCCCGCCCCTTAGCGGGGGAGCTTGTATTCGGCGAGATACTTAAAAAATTTTTTTAGAGCACCCAATTATTTTCTTTTCCAATTAAGGGGCAATTTAGAGTGGCCAATCCACCTACCCTGCACATCTTTGGGCTGTGGGGGGGAGACCCATGCAGACACGGGGAGAATGTGCAAACTCCACAGTGACCCAGTGCCGGGATCGAACCTGGGTCCTCGCCGCAATGAGCCAGAAGTGCTAACCACTGCGCCACCGTGCTGTCCCCTTATTCGGCGAGATTCATGGGGAGACTAATTGCTCCAACCCCGTAGGTCTCTTGTGGGTTATAACACTATCCCTTCCTGTCTGAATCTGTTCATCATTTCCCTTTCTCTCTTGCCTTGTCTCTACTCTTTGATTTGCTACATCTTTCTAAATGATCAAAATGTCTCATCATCTTGAAAACCTCTATTAAGTCACCACTTAACCTTCCCTTTTCCAAAGAGAATAGTTTCTACTTTTGCCATCTCTCCCCATAACTGAAGTCATTCCCCTTGGTAATTTCCTCGTAATCTACCTATGCAACCTTTCTAAGCATTTACATTTTTCCTAAAGTGCAGTGTCTAAGTTTGTCTGGCTGAGGCCTAACCAATGATTTATAAAGATCTGGCATGATTCCTCTCTTTATAGATCTAAATTACCCATGTGTTTTTTTTAGTCAACTTCAAGGATTTGTGTATATGGACACCACGGTCTCTGTGTTCACTTGCATTTCTCTAAATCCTAGAATGTAAATACATTGGTCATTCCCTATTAATCAACCCAAAATTAGTTTCTGCTTCTGCCCATTTCACTATTCGTCTCCGTCTCTGTCATTCTGGGGCCTATAACTATCCTCATCATTATCGACTGCATTGTCAAGTTTCATATTATCTACAAATATATAATGTGCTCCCTCATTTGAGTCTAGGTCATATATAAAAAATACGAAGAGTAATGAAACTAAAACAGACCCTTGGGGAACACTGATACAAACTCTTTCCTGTCCGAAAAATATCCATCCATTATCACCCTTTACTTCCTGTGAATCTTACATTCGAACCGCCACTTGCCCCTTAATTCCATGACTTGTTAATAAGCCCCTTGTGTGGAGATTTATTTTTAGATTTTAGTATTCTTGAGGTTTTTTTGCCTTGCTATTTTTAAGAGTTTTTGATGAAGAGTTATTGTTGAAATTCGATTTTATGTAGTTAGAATTATAGAGTAAGGATTACAATCATCATTCCTCTATTATGTTATTTGGAAGTTGATGATGGTGAGGAGAAACAATATGAAAGATGAGTTGGTAGACAGAGCTGCTTGCATAATGCAGCTGTGTCTACAGGTTGAAGCAAAATTATCGCAGCATGTCAGAGTAAAACTGCTCTTGGAGGCTGCGGTTCTTCAGGAAGGCAGTGAAAGAATTGTCTCATCTCTTAGCCTTTGGAATACAAGTGCAGGCCATTCAGTGTATTGAAATAGTTCTTTCACTCTATTAAATCATGATTGATCTGTATCTTAGCTCCATTGACGTGCCTCAAATCTGAAATACTTAATACCCTTGCCTTAAAAATAGTCGATCAGTTTTGACATTTTCAATTGATCTAACTTCAATGGCTTTTTAGGAGAGAGAATTGCAGATTTTTTTTGCATCACTACTGAATGACTTTCATTCTTTCACAGATGCGAGCGTCGCTGGGCTTGGCCAGCATTTATTGGCCAGTCCCTAATTGCCTTTGAGAAGGCGGTGGTGAGTCGCTACTTGAACCACTCCAGTCCATGTGGTGTAGATATGTCAGTGCTGTTAGGAAGGGAAAAATGGTCGAACTGCCCCCATGTTCTGAAATCCTCCATTAGGGGAAATAGTTTTATTTTCTACTGACCCTGTCAACTTCTTTAATTGCATTTGACACCTAAATTAGATTACCCTTAATCTTCTACATTTAACAGAATACTAGTGTATGCTACGCAACTGCTCCTCATTATCTAATCTTTTTCGGTAGCACAGAAGTTAGCACTGTTGCTTCACCGCGCCGGGGACCCCGGTTTGATTCCCGGCTTGGGTCACTGTCTGTGTGGAATCTGCACGTTCTCCCCGTGTCTGAGTGGGTTTCCTCCGGGTGCTCTGGTTTCCTCCCACATGACCCGAAAGACGTGCTTATTTGGTGAATTGGACAGTCTGAATTCTCTCTCACTGTAGCTGAACCGGCACTGGAGTGTGCCGGTTCAGCTACAGTGAGAGAGAATTCAGACTGTCCAATTCACCAAATAAGCACGTCTTTCGGAGGAATGGAGAATAGCCAATGTTGTTCCTCTATTTAAGAAGGGTAGCAAGGATAATCCCGGGAACTACAGGCCAGTGAGCCTTACTTCAGTGGTAGGGAAATTACTGGAGAGAATTCTTCGAGACAGGATCTACTCCCATTTGGAAGCAAATGGACGTATTAGTGAGAGGCAGCACGGTTTTGTGAAGGGGAGGTCGTGTCTCACTAACTTGATAGAGTTTTTCGAGGAGGTCACTAAGATGATTGATGCAGGTAGGGCAGTGGATGTTGTCTATATGGACTTCAGTAAGGCCTTTGACAAGGTCCCTCATGGTAGACTAGTACAAAAGGTGAAGTCACATGGGATCAGGGGTGAGCTGGCAAGGTGGATACAGAACTGGCTAGGCCATAGAAGGCAGAGAGTAGCAATGGAAGGATGCTTTTCTCATTGGAGGGCTGTGGCCAGTGGTGTTCCACAGAGATCAGTGCTGGGACCTTTGCTCTTTGTAGTATATATAAATGATTTGGAGGAAAAATGTAACTGGTCTGATTAGTAAGTTTGCAGATGACACAAAGGTTGGTGGAATTGCGGATAGCGATGAGGACTGTCGGAGGATACAGCAGGATTTAGATTGTTTGGAGACTTGGGCGGAGAGATGGCAGATGGAGTTTAATCCGGACAAATGTGAGGTAATGCATTTTGGAAGGTCTAATGCAGGTAGGGAATATACAGTGAATGGTAGAACCCTCAAGAGTATTGAAAGTCAAAGAGATCTAGGAGTACAGGTCCACAGGTCATTGAAAGGGGCAACACAGGTGGAGAAGGTAGTCAAGAAGGCATACGGCATGCTTGCCTTCATTGGCCGGGGCATTGAGTATAAGAATTGGCAAGTCATGTTGCAGCTGTATAGAACCTTAGTTAGGCCACACTTGGAGTATAGTGTTCAATTCTGGTCGCCACACTACCAGAAGGATGTGGAGGCTTTACGAGAGGGTGCAGAAGAGATTTACCAGAATGTTGCCTGGTATGGAGGGCATTAGCTATGAGGAGCGGTTGAATAAACTCGGTTTGTTCTCACTGGAACGAAGGAGGTTGAGGGGAGACCTGATAGAGGTATACAAAATTATGAGGGGCATAGACAGAGTGGATAGTCAGAGGCTTTTCCCAGGGTAGTGGGGTCAATTACTAGGGGGCATAGGTTTAAGGTGAGAGGGGCAAGGTTTAGAGTAGATGTACGAGGCAAGTTTTTTACGCAGAGAGTAGTGGGTGCCTGGAACTCGCTACCGGAGGAGGTGGTGGAAGCAGGGACGATAGTGACATTTAAGGGGCATCTTGACAAATACATGAATAGGATTGGGAATAGAGGGATACGGATCCAGGAAGTGTAGAAGATTGTAGTTTAGTCGGGCAACATGGTCGGCACGGGCTTGGAAGGCCGAAGGGCCTGTTCCTGTGCTGTACATTTCTTTGTTCTTTGTTCTTTGTGGTGACTAGGGGATTTTCACAGTAACTTCATTACAGTGTTAATGTAAGCCTACTTGTGACGCTAATAAAGGTTATTCCTATTCTTATTCTATCACCCTGGTGAATCTGAACTGCATCCCATCTAAGGCCAATATATTCTTCCTGAAATGAGGTTCCCAGAAGTGAATGATATCTAACCTGAACTTTTTATAATTATAATGCAACTTCCACCCTTTCATGTCCTGCCCCATTGAGATAAAATCAACATTCCATTGGCCTTTTTAATTGTTTTTGTACCTGTCTACTAACTTTCAATGATTTCTATACTTTGGTCTGTAAATCTCACAATAGTTTCATATTTTTCACCATTTAGAAAATACTCTGTTCTATCTTTCTTTAGGTTCAAAGTTGATGACCTCATACTTCACCACATAAAACTCCATTTGCTGTTTTGCCCATTCATTCAATCCATCAATTTCCCTTTGCAATTTTACATTTGCATCTGCAATATTTACTGCATCACCTAAGTTGGCACAATCACCAAACTTGTTTATATGGTTCTCTACTTCACAAATCTGAATGTAATGAAAATCTGAGTGCAGCTCCCTAGGGGTCACCACTTGTTACATCCTGTCAATTGGAGTACATTCCAATTTATCCCTGCTCTCTGTCTGCCACATCTTAACCTATTCCCTGTCCATGTCACATGTCAATGGGAATGCTCATTGTCCATGGTGGTCTCATTTTTATTAACCTTGTCTTATGTGGAACCTTATGAATGCCTTCTGGAAATTCACATGACACCCCTCCACCTACCACGTTAGTTACCGCCTCAAAAAATTCAACTTAAGTTCATTAGACATGATTTACACATTAAAAATCCAGGCTCAGTCTTTCTGATATCAATTCATGTTTATCCAAGTGTTAATTTGCTCTGTCCTTAACAATTTATCCTAGTAATTTACCCACAACAGGGCCGGGATTCTGCCCTACAGGGCGGGGCGGGGGATCCCGGCGGGATGGAGTGGCGGGAACCACTCCGGCGTCGGGCCGCCCCAAAGGTGCGGATTTCTCCACACCTTTAGGGGCCAAGCCTTCACCTTGAGGGGCTAGGCCCACTCCGGAGTGGTTGGCACGCCGCCGGCAGGCGGGAAAGGCCTTTGGCGCCACGCCAGCCGGGGCCGAAGGGACTGCGCCGGGCGGTGTAAGTCCGCGCATGCGCGGGAGCGTCAGTGGCTGTTGACGTCATCCCTGTGCATGCGCAGGTGGGGTGTCACTTCCGCATTGGCCATTGCGGAGGCTGTGGCCCAGGCAGAAGGAAAAGAGTGCCCCCACGGCACAGGACCGCCCGCGGATCGGTGGGCCCCGATCGCGGGCCAGGCCACCGAGGGAGCAACCCCCGGGAGAGATCCCCCCGCGCCCCCCCCCCCCCCCCCCCCCCCCCAGGACCCCGGAGCCCGCCTGCGCCACCAGTCCTGCCGGGTAGGTAGGTGATTTGATTCACACCGGCGTGACTGGCATGACAGCAGCATGACTAGATAGGGACAGAGGTTACAGTCTGAAATTGTTGAATTCAACATTGAGTCCAGAAGGCTCAATAAAGTGCCTAATCAAAAGATGAGATGATGTTTCTCACGCTTGCTTCGAGCATTGTTGAAATATTGTAGGGGGCTGAGGACAGAAAGGTTATGATCACAGTAAAGTGGAGAATTAAAATGCAGGTGACTGGAAGTTTGGGTCACGCTTGTGGAGGTGTTCTGCAAAGCGAACACCAATCTGCATTTGGTCTTCCCAATGTAAAACAGGAGGCATTGTGCGCAGCGAATATGTGGGTGAGATTCTCCGTTCCCCGACCCTGATTTCGTAATCGCCGAAATCGGGGGTGCCACCTGTTTGACGCAGATTTTGTATGCTCCACCCTCTCAAAAATGGCATCATCGCGCCGCACACCGCACGCCGTTGGGATGGCCTCAGCACATCATCTGAAGGCCCTCCCCCAATGCTCCGCCCCCGATGGGCCGGCTTCACAATGGCGAGATTCACTCATGGTCTCAGCCGTGTGGGAACCCTTGGTGGCGGCTGCGGACTGTGTCCAGCGCCGCCACAGTCAGGCGGGAACCGTGCTGTTGTCTGGGCGGGGGCTTCCGCGAGGGCTGGGAGAACTGGTGGGGGTGGCCAGTGTAGTGATCTGTATATCTGTAGATACATCTGAACATCCACCAGGGACTACAGACAGCTGTAACAGCCACAGCATCTCAACTCGTCTGCACAGAAGCACTCAATAATCAGAGGACGGCTACTCATGAGTCCAGAGAGACCACGTCAAATGAAATTGTGAAGATTTTGACTCCAGAAGAGGAGCACCAAGAGTCCAGAGAGACCACGTCAATAGAAATCTTGAAGATTTTGACTCCAGAAAAGGAGCACAAAGAGATCATAGATGATTCAAATGAACCTGAAATGACTCCAACAGAGGAGCACCAAGAAATCAGTGATGGTCAAGTGAACCTGAAATGACTCCAAAAGAGGAGCACCAAGGAGCAAAGAAGAGGAATCGAATCCACCACAAATGACTGATGTCACCAACATCAATGCAACATCAGATCATTCTCACAATTCTCAAGAAGAAACGCTCAATGTAGCAGATACCACAAAGGACACTGACACCAATAACTGACAATAACTCAAATCATCCACATGGCACACTCATTGAGCGCAACAAGAACAACAAAAACCGCAAGAAGCACAGCAGAAACAAGAACAGCAACAACAAAAACAACATGCAGCGCAATAAGAATGACAAAAGCAACAAGAAGCGCCCCAGAAACAACAAGCACGACAAGAAAAAGAACAAGAATAAAAGCGAAAACAACGAAAACAGAATCCACAAGCGCACAAAAAGAACAACAACAACAACAACAAGAATGACAACGAAAACAACAAAGACAGAAACAACAGAAACAACAACAATGAAACAACGACCTGTACAACATGGTACAACTCTACACGTGAAGGGCAATGCCACAGCACACTGCGAAACAATGACAAGATTACAAACATGCCATGGCATGATAAAGAATCTCACAAATTCACATCTGCTCCAGAACAAACAAGCAAAACAGCTTTCACGAACGATGACATACAGAATCAATACCACAAACACAGGAAAAATTTGAGGTCAGACAACAGTGCGACACAGAATCGCTACCCACAATCAAATGGAACAGGGGAAAAAGGTGTCCACATCATTAAACGACTCATCAGCAATGCAGTCGAGTCACGTTCCGACATCAATCTAGCTCTGTTATTGTACCGAGCAACCTTATTGAGCTCAGGACTGTCGCCAGCGCAAATGCTCTTCGGCAGAGACATCCGGACAACCCTACCGGCAAAGCAATTCCGAGACCCGGCAACGCACCGGTTCTCGACGACATGCGGGCACTATGCTCCAAACAAAAAGTATACTACGATCAACATGCGATCCCACTCAAGCCACTGACAATAGGTGACACCATCAGAATCAGGGACCCAGAAGGCGGATGGTCTGAGTCAGCCACGGTGATCAGGCAGAAGGCACCACAGTCCTACATTGTCAAATCATCTGCGGGAATACGTTTTCGCTGTAACCGCTGGGATCTATTAGAGATTCGATCTACAACGCCAGTATTTCCCACACTGGGCTTGACCGAGTCCATTTGTCCACAGGACGTTCCTCGCCACACAACGCCAGACAGTACTCTTGATGACATCAAACCATCATCCCTACTACCACCATTAAGAAGCTCCAGCAGAAGCCGTAAGGCACCCGACCGGCTAGATTTGTAACGACACTTCAACACACGCACAAGACGAATATGGACATTTCTCACGATGGACTCGCAACACAGTTAATTGTTTCTGTATTACTTTTAGCATTTTCAGTGTGCAGATTTGCATATTCTCACCACTTGTTATGTACAGTTTTCTTGAGGCCTGTCTAGAAAACATGTCAAATAAAAGGGGGGGGGGATGTAGTGGTCTGTACATCTGTATATACATCTGCATATACACCAGGGACAACAGACAGATGTAACAGCCACAGCATCACTAGAGGGCAGCATCAGAGACGGGTATAAAGGGTCCAGCCCAAGGGAGGATCCGCCTCTTTCAGAAGCACAGGACTAGGGAGCAGCAGCAGACAGAGACAGCTCAGCTTAGGCAGTTTACCTTAGCTTCACTGGTCGTACCTCTTGACTGTATTATATCTAGTTAAGCTCTGGAAACAGAACGAACCCACTGAATAAAGTATTTGTGTTAACTGGAAGTCTACAATCTTTATTCAGACTTAGAGAATAACATAGCCAGGAGGCACTATCTGGCGGGTCGGGTCCGGGCACTGCTGGCACTATGTTTTACGGTGCGGCCGTTGCAGATTGTCGCCGTGACCAAGTGCGGCCATGGACCCAGCCATTCTCCAGCCGTTTATTTCGTGAAAACCGGGAGTTTTACGTGGCGTGGCTGCTAGCCCCTCACAGGTCCTCCGCACTTAGTCTCAGAATCAGAGAATCTGGCCCAGTATATACCAAGTTGAAAGAAGTACAAGTAGATTGTTGTATTAGCTGGAAGAGAATCTGGGGCCATGGGCTGTGAGGAGAGACTCAATCCAACGTTTAAGGATAGGAAGGATGGTTAGTGAGAAGTCTGAAAATGGCTGAAAATGGTAAAGAACCCCATCAGGCCAGGGCCTGTAGGCTCTGCCAAATTTACAAGCAGACATCAATAACTTTTGTTTTGTTCCGTTTTCCACCAAGCAGCTGGCCAAATGAACAACCTGCCTGGTGGGCAGGTGGGACAGCCAGTTGCAGGAGGATGTAGCCAGGTCCCTTCAGAGGAGTAGTGCTCTTCGGAGATTTGGGCCACCAGTTTCTTCAGTGACTTCTGAAATCTCTTTAAAGATTGCTGGTGACACCACTGTAGATCTGGAAAAACTGAACAGATGCCCAAATCTTTATTTTAATATTGAAATGAGGTCTCACTCATTTTAGGCAGTTTCCAAGGCCACATATAAAGAAGGCCCTGGCCAATTTTGCAGTGGTTCAAATGTACTCACAGGGGCGCTGCTAAATTAATTATTATTTGGTCCATTTTACAACTTTATACAAAACTGCCAAAGCAATGTTGAATTTCGCCCCTAACATATCCAATCTCTTTAATCCATTGCAAATGCATTATGTTTGAATTGTTAAATTCATTTTGAAGAAAAGTACTCATCCTTCCACATTCTAATACTGATTCCATTAACTTCAGACCTAAGCAGCTTCTCCCATTTTTATGTTTGAAACTCGTACAGTGGTAAAATGCTTTGACTCACCACTAATTGAGCACAATTTCCATACCACCAATGCCCTCCCACGTATTCTGTGCAAGAGCTTAATTTAAATGATCAGTTTTATTTAAATGACATGAGAACAACTCCTTGCACAAAAGCTTGTTTTTCACAGAGAGATCATGCAGTCTTCTCTGCCTGCCTGTAGTATTGAAAATAAAAGTGGCGAGGTTCTCTGTGAATCGGCGCGATGGCCCGAACCTGGCGCCAAAAATGTCGCGAATCACTCCGGCGTCGGGCCCACACCGAAACGTCGCAAATTCTCCGGCCGGGAATGGGCTAGTAGCGGCATGACATCATTCGCGATGGCGTCACCCGTCACGGACGTGCGCGCTGTCAGTGACGCCGCGCAACATCACTGCACAAAAGACGCCCGCCACCCCCGGAGACCCAGCAAAATGGCCGCCCGCTGCACAGCGCCAAGTGAGAGCCCCCACTGCTTGTCCCCCTTTCCCCCTTCCACCATCCCTCCTTCCCCCATATCCCCCTTCCCCCATATCCCCCTTCTCCCATATACACCCTTCCCCCATATCCCCATTCCCCCATATTCCCCCTTCCCACATATCCCCTATAACCCCTTCCCCGATCCCCCATATTCCCCCCTTCCTCCATATCCCCCATTACTCCCTTCCCCCATATCCCCTTCCCCCTATCCCCCTTCCCCCATAGACACCCTTCCTCATATCCCCATTCCCCCATATCCCCCCTTCCCCCATATCCCCCTTCCCCATATCTCCCTTCCCCCATATTCCCCTTCCCCCATATTCCCCCCATATCCCCCTCCCCCATATCCCCCATAGCCCCTGTCCCTATATCCCCCCTTTTCCCCATATCCCCATAACCTCCCTTCCCCCATATCCCCCATATCCCCCTTCCCCCATATCCCCCCTTCCCCCCTTCCCCCATATCTCCTTTCCCCATATCCCCCCATATTCCCCATATCCCCCATATTCCCCCTTCCCCCACATCCCCTTCCCCCATATCCCCATTCCCCCATATCCCCCCATACCCCATATCCCCCCTACCGCCATATCCCCCTTCCCCTATATCCCCCTTCCACCATATCTCCCCTTCCCCCATTCCCCCATATCCCCCTTCCCCCATATCCCCCTTCCCCCATATCATGGGGGATATGGCGGAAGGGTGATATGGGGGAGGGGAGATATGGGGGAGGGGGGATATGGGGGGAGGGGGCATATGTGGGAAGGGGGGACAGACCCGGCCCACCAGGCATACAACGCCCCCCGGACGTTCCAGGGCGGCCACGATCCAGGGACAGACCCGGAGCACCAGGCGGACGACGCCCACATCTAGTGAGAGTGCAGCGACGCCGGCATCCACACCCAGCGACAAGGAGGGCAGCCACAGCAACTGGCCCCCATCACAGCCAACCGAGGACACTGAAGCCCAGGACACTGACACCCAGGACACTGACGCACAGGACACTGACGCACAGGACACTGACGCCCAGGACACTGACGCCCAGGACACTGACGCCCAGGGCACTGATCCCCAGGACACTGACGCACAGTACACTGACGCCCAGGACACTGACGCCCAGGACACTGATGCACAGGACACTGACGCACAGGACACTGACGCCCAGGGCACTGATCCCCAGGACACTGACGCACAGGACACTGACGCCCAGGACACTGACGCACAGGACACTGACGCCCAGGACACTGACGCACAGGACACTGACGCCCAGGACACTGGCGCCCAGGACACTGACGCCCAGGACGCTGACGCACAGGATGCTGATGCACAGGACGCTGACGCCCAGGACACTGACGCCCAGGACACTGACGCCCAGGACACTGACGCCCAGGACATTGACGCCCAGGACACCAACGCCCAGGATACTGACGCTCACGACACCCACACACAGGGGACGGATGGACAGGAATCACCACTGCAGTCGACCCCGGACTTCGGGTCGGATGAGGAGCATGCCATTACGCCACTGCTATCTCCCACACCCACCACCATCGCAGAGACACTCACAGTTGGGCACTTTAGCAATGAGGCATCTGGGACACTAACTGGTGCGCACAACACAACCGTCCCGGTACAGCAGGTGGAGGCAGGAGCAGCCGAGGGGCCGGGGGCTCGGAGGGCAGCCCGGCGCAGGCAACCATCTGCCGCCCAGACGGGACCCGGGTTCCTGGAGTTACCACACCCACCCACAGACCCGATGCAGTCACGGACCAAGGGACGATCGAAGGGGGTGACGGCGGCTTGCGGCAGCTGCAGACGAAGGTGGAGTAGTCCACCCGAGTGCAGCAGCAGGGAGTGATGCCGGTCATGCGTATCACCCAGGCTGACACCGCACGGGTGGCTTCCGCGGTGGAGGCAATGGGTGCGACGGTGTCAGACATGGGTCGCAGTATGCAAGGCCTGTGGCTTTCCACGCAGGCGGCATCCATGGCCCAGGACATGGCTGCCCTCTCGCAGGAGACCATGAGCCAGAGCCAGCAGCAGATTGCAGAGGCACTCAACGCCATGGCCCAGTCTCAGCAGGCAATGGCCCAGTCTCTGCAGGCCATTGCTGAGGGCATCGGTGCCATTGCCCAGGTGCTGGCCAGCGTCGCCCAGACACAGACTGGGATGGTCAACTCCCTGAGCTCCAAGGCTGCAAACTTGCAGACCCTTGTTGATACCAGGGCGGGCCTTCAGGGCTGGCAGCGCCAGGTGTCGGGGGGGCGTTGAGTGCTCGGTCCGTTCGCATCACCGACCCATGTAGAGGCCCGGGGGCCATCGGGTGCCCCGAGCAAGGAGGAGATGCTGGGGCCTGTTCCGGGTCCCCCTGTAGGGGAGGTCCCGGAACACCGCAACACCTCGGACTCCCCACCCCCCCTTCCGTCCCAGGTGCATCTGGTGGGCAACTGGCAAGACAGGCTGGCAGCTCGCCATCCCAGTCGTTTAAGCCGCAGTCTGGCCCACCTAGGCCGGGCTGCCCCAGGAAACGGCCGCCAAAGGGGTCCCTAGCCACAGGGCAGGAATCACAGGAGTCCACCTCCAGTTCTGCTGCACCGTCTGGAGAACCACCTTGACGTAGTCATAAGGCCAGAAAATTAGACACTGAGTAAGTTGGCATGGGTGCAGGGAACAGCTTAGTTCTGGGGCTAGGGCACGTGTATGAACTGTTCGTTATTAAAATCACTTTCACACCTACAGAAGCTGCCTTTGTGCTCTGTCCGATGCCTGCGGGGCTGTGGTGTGAGATGAGCGCCAGTGGGTGTGTGAGGGGGGACAGAACGTCGGCCTCAGGTGAGTGTGCCCCCCCTCCTCCTGGGCCGCCCTCGCCATCGCCCCGGGCAGACGACGGGACCGTGCGCTGCAGTGTCACGGCCACATGCAGGGATGGCCCGGGTGGAGGGTGGTACTGTGGCCATGGGTCAGACATTGTCCAACGATGTAGAGCCTAGAGCTCATCGCAGGGCGGGTTGTCATCATCCTCCATGGCCTGCAATAGATACGCTTCCACCGGCGACCATGTGAGCCCGGCCCGTTGTGCCGCGGGTGGAATTGCAATGGAGGGGTGGTGTACAGGCGGATGGGGTGCGGGTGGTTGGTGTTGGGTGGGCGGGGTGAGGGTGGTTGGTGTTGTGTGGGTGGGGTGAGGGTGGTAGGCTGGTACGTGGTGTGCAGTCTGTGCCCATACTCGGCGATTCCCACGCCCCCCAGTCCGTGAACCGGGCGGCTATCAGCCTGCCCCATGCCCGCTGGCCCAGCCGGTAACGGTGGGCAGCCTCCCGTCCATGTTCACCCCGTCTGTCCTGGCCATTGCAGCCATCCTCCTCATTTGGGGAGGTCTGCGCCTCATCTTGCTGTTCCTCCGCTTTCCCCTCCTCTGCCTGCGGCACATCGCCCCTCTGCTGGGCTATGATGTGCAGGACGCAGCAGACCACAACGATGCGGCCGACCCTATCTGATGGGTACTGGAGGGCCCCTCCAGAGTGGTCCAGGCACCTGAAGTGCATCTTCAGCAGCCCAAAGCACCTCTCTATCACACCCCTGGTCACTGCATGGGCATCGTTGTAGCGGTTCTCTGCGCCAGGCTGTGGCCTCCGTATAGGCGTCATCAGCCACGAGGGTAACCCCTGTCGCCCAGCACCCAGCCCCTCAGCCGGGGGTGGGGTGTCCCTCAAACATGGTGGGGATGAAAGATTGCGCCAATACGAATGAGTCATGTACACTGCCCGGGTACCGGGCGCAGACGTGCAGGATCCTCATGCGGTGTTCACAGACCACCTGCACATTCATGGAATAGGTCCCCTTCTGATTCGTGAACATGGCCCTGTTATCCGCAAGCCGACGTGCATCCCATCGATCGCTCCCTGAACCATGGGCATCCTGGCCACAGCAGTGAAATCCTTCTTGATTGACAATCTCTTCGAACCAGAAGGTCTCTGCACGATCCGTCCATTTCTCTTTGCCTCGGCATTTCTCTTTAAAGTCAGATACTTTAGTTCAATCTGATCACAGAGTCCCTTGTAATTCTCCAACACAGGAGCATTGGTTATCACAGCTTTCAGGCAGTCAAATGCCTGTTGAAACTCCGCTGTCCACTGAAATTGTCAATGTTTCTTCAGCAAGTCCATCAGTGGAGCAACCACGCTACAAAACATTTGCACAAATGTTCGATCAAATCCACTCATGCCAAGAAATCGGATTATTTCCCTTCGTCTTGAGGGTATTGAAAACTCCTCAATAACTGTTGGTTTCACATCCCGTGTGACCATTCAACCCTGTCCGATTGTATGGCCAAGGAAAGTGACTTGGGCTTTTCCAAATTCACTTTTGGCTAGGTTTATCACCAAACACGCCTCCTGAAGTCGATCGAATAACTCCATCAGATGTTTCAAATGTTCTTTCCATGTCTGGCTGAAAATTACCAGATCGTCGATGTATACTGCACAATTGGGTAATCCTGAAACAACTTTGTTAGTTAACCGTTGAAATGTGGCTGGGGCATTTTTCATGCCAAAGGCATAACTTTGAATTTGTATCTGCCATCTGGTGTCACAAAAGCTGAAATCTCCTTTGCCCTTTCAGATAAAGGTACCTACCAGTAACCTTTAAGTAAATCCAATTTGGAAATAAAAGCTGATTGTCCCACTTTCTCAACACAGTTCTCCAAATGTGGGATAGGATAAGAGTCCATTCTTGTAACTGCATTAACCTTTCTATAGTCCACACACAACCGATGGCTACCGTCTGGTTTAGGCACCATCACTATGGGTGAGCTCCATTGGCTGCAATCCACTTCAATTATGCCATTTTAAAGCATACTCTCAATCTCTTTGTTAACCTGTGCCAATTTCAAAGGGTTAAGTCTGTATGGATGTTGTTTGATTGGAACAGCATTTCCCACATCTACATCATGTTTCGCCATTTTAGTACTTCCCAATTTATCTCCACAAATATGCCCATGTGGTATTAATAACTCTTTCAGGTCAGTCCGATTTTTCTCTGGAAGATAACTCAACAATTTATCCCAATTTTTAAGAATACCCTCGTTTTCCAATTTAATTTAAGGTATGTCGCATTCGCAGTCATCTGGATTTGGTTCGTCACTTTGAGTTAGAATCATTAAAACCTCCTTTTTCTCTCCTTCCCTTTCAAAGTACCTTTTAAACATATCCACATGACACACTCGGTGAGTCTTCCTTCTATCTGGTGTTTTTACTACATGATTCACCTCACTTAATTTCCGTCAATCTGATAAGGTCCACAAAACCTAGCTTTTAATGGTTCACCTACCACTGGTAACAACACTAAAACTTTATCCCCACTGCCAAAACTACGAACTTTGGATTTCTTGTCCGCTACCCTTTTCATCACATTTTGTGCAACTTTTAAATGTTGTCTAGCCAATTCACCTGCTCTATTTAATCGTTCCCTAAAATTTGACACATAATCCAATAATGTAATTTCCGATTTCTCACTCACCAATTTTTCCTTAATCAATTTAAGTGGTCTTCTTACCACATGACCAAAAATTAGTTCAAAAGGACTAAATTTGGTTGACTCATTAGGTGCATCCCTAATTGCAAACAGTACGAATGAAATTCCTTTATCCCAATCCTCTGGATAATCTTGACCACAAGCCCTCAACATTGTCTTTAATGTCTGATGCCACCTTTCTAACGCTTCCTGCGATTCTGGATGGTACGCAGTTGATTTAAATTGTTTTATTCCGAAGCTATCCATAACTTCTTTGAATAATCTTGAGGTAAAATTCGATCCTTGATCCGATTGTATTTCTGTGGGTAGTCCATATCTGGTAAAGAATTTAAGTACCTCCTCCACAATCCTTTTAGCTGTAATATTACGTACTGGAATGGCCTCTGGAAACCTAGTAGACACATCCATTATAGTCAAATGATATTGATTCACATTTTTCATTTCAGGAAGCGGTCCTACACAATCAATTAGGACCCTTGTAAAAAGTTCCTCAAATGCTGAAATGGGTATTAAGGGTGTTGGTTTTATCACTGCTTGCGGTTTCCCTATCACTTGACATGTGTGACATGATTGACAAAATTTAACTACATCTTTATGTAGTCCAGGCCAATAAAAATATTTTTGTATTTAGCTTGAGTTTTCCTTATTCCCAAATGACCTCCCACTGGTTCCTCATGTGCAACTCGCAACACCTCCTTTCTATACCCTACCTGCAATACTACTTGATGAACTTCTGCCCACTTTTCATCCACCTGCACATGTAAAGGTCTCCATTTTCTCATCAAGACATTAGTTTTACGGTAATAACACTCTGGTATACACCCAGATTCCTCTTCCGTGTATGCTTTCTGATACATCCATTTTATTTCTACAACTTTTTGTTGTAATTTTCCTGAACTAAAAATATCCGCCTCATCCTCCACCTGTTCTTTTTCAACCATCTGATCAAAAATCGTTTCTGATAATTGCACTTCAACTTCATCTTCACTCTTTGATTTCTCCTCTTGTCTTCACCTGTGACTTTGCGACCATGTTACTACGCAATCCGGAAAAATCCCAGGATATTTGTCCTTCAACACTTCGGTTGTCTGATTTTCCACTGGCTTGTCCACCACAGTAGGCATCACTCCCAACTGCGATCCAGCTATATCATCACCCAAGATAAACTGTATTCCTGGACAAGATAGTTTCTCTATTACTCCTACTACCACTTCGCCACTCTTCACTGGACTTTCCAACCTTACCTTATATAATGGAACACCACTCCTCTCACCCTGAATTCCACATGTTACCACTTTTTCTGGCAACATTCTTCCCAAACTACTTAACTCCTCATTTCTTACCATTAAAGAATGTCTAGCTCCCGTATCTCTTACAATTGTGGCTTCTTTACCTGCTCCTCCTGATACAAATGAGTAAACTTTACCCACACACGTAAATTCTTTAAAGAGATCTGGCACCTTCGTATCAATCACCTCTTGATCAGGCTGTACAATCTTGTGCACCTCCTTCGCTTTACTTGGGCTTTCCTTTACCACTTTAACAAACCCCACTGCCTTAACCTGTTTTACCACATCAGCCTTCCCAGTGCTTTTCTTCAACCACCAACACTGTGATTTTACATGGCCTAGTTTAATACAGTGAAAACATTTGAAACTTTTCATTTCTTTTCCACCACCCTGGATTTCTTTTTAAATCTGAGGTACACTCTCCTTGTTATCTCCCATCAGATCACCTTTACCGTTACCACTTGAGTATTTCTCATGGCCCCAGTTTCTATCCCTCACATGCTGAAACTGATGTCAAAAACCAAGCTTTGATTTATGAACTAATTCATAATAATCTGCCATTTCTGCTGCTAACCTCGCAGTTTTAACCCTCTGTTCTTCCACATGAGTTCGCACTACATCAGGAATTGAATTTTTAAACTCCTCCAAAAGTATAATTTCTCTGAGAGCTTCATACGTTTGGTCTATTTTCAAAGCACTTATCCACCTATCAAAATTACTCTGTTTGAGCCTTTCAAACTCCATGTATGTTTGACCAAATTCTTTCCTTAAATTTCTAAACATTTGTCTGTACGCTTCAGGCACTAGTCCATATGCACCTAAGATGGAGTTTTTTCACCTCCTCATACGACCCAGATACCTCCTCCGGTAGTGATGCAATCACTTCACTAGCCCTACCAGCTTTGTTTGAATCAGTAATATCCACATGCCCTGTGGGCATTTCATTTGTTCAGGCACCTTCTCAAATGAAATGAAAAAGGCTTCTACCTCCCTCTCATCAAACCTTGGCAATGCTTCGACATATTTAAATAGATTCCCACCAAGCCTTCGACTTTGACGCTCTTTCTCACTATCCTCATCACTATCATCCAACTGTACGTTTCCCTTTACGTCTGCCAATTTTAGCTGACTGTTATGTTTCAGAGCCATTTTATGAAGTTCAATCTCTCTTTATCTTTTTCCCTGATCTGTATCTCCCTTTCCCTTTCTTTTTGTTCTGCTAGGGCTATTCTTTCTGTTATCCTTTCTTCTCTCTCTTTTTCCTCTCTCTCTCTTTTGTATTCAAGCTGCTTTAATTCTTTCTCATGTTCCATTTGTTTAATTTGTAACTGAATTTTTGCCATTTCCAATGAGTCAAACTGTATCTCAGGCAACTTTCGTGCTTAGCCACTGCCATAATTACCTCATCTTTTCGCATTTTGTCAGGTAATGTTTACTGCAATGTTTTTGCCAAATCTCACAGTCAACTTTTAGTCTCTGTCCGTAAGGTACTGCGTGTGACCGTCTCCACCCCCAAAAACTTCAGAGCCTCTGAAAGAGCCATTGTCCGCAACACACTCCCGACGTAAACTGAAATACCACACCTGAAAAGCACCCACAATATGCTCACCCCTCACTGTCTTTAAGTTCACTAAGCCAATCCAATAGATAGACCTTTACCCCCCTCCAGCTCCCAATTTGTTATGTGCCAGGGTTTAGAGAACCCCAAAGTGTATCATGGAGTTCAGCTGATGCACAACTTTTAATAGATTGTGGTATGGGGAGCACACGGCACACTCTACAGGTGGTAGAGCAGAAATGGAAAAGTATTTTTAAAAACAAAACAATGTTTATTCTATGAACTCAAGTTAACCTTTTTAAAACATACAGTGAACATCTTAGTAACCATTAATTCAAATACAACCCCCAAAGAATACAACACTAAGTAATGCTTAATAACTTCCCAAACAACATCCAGAAGACAAAAGAAACACCTTTTAATCAAAGCACATTAGGTTTACATTCTCTACTGAGAAGATTTATAATTCTGAATTCACCAAGTGATCAAGAGATAGTCGTTTCATGGCAAAGAGAGCAACAGTACACCTGCTCTGTCTGGCTTCAGCTCCAACACTGAAAACGAAACTAAAACACACCCTGCAGCAAACAGCCTAAAACGAAAGTAAAAAGCTGACAGATAGCCCAGCTCCACCCACACTCTGACATCACTGGTAAACACCCATTTCTTAGTGGTACATTTCTTAAACACCATTTCTTAAAGGTACATTTCTTAAACACCCATTTCTTAAAGGTACTCTCACATGACAGAAGCTAGACACTAAATTGAGTATCCAGACCTTGATTGATTGGGAGGTTAACGAAAAGGATGAAAGGATGGTTGCAACATAAATTTGTTTGCACCAGACCAGATGAAGATAAATTCACTGTTCATCAAAGAGACAGACACAGTTATATGGTAAAATTCAGAAAGAACTGCACTTGAAGTTTGGGGTTTACCAACTCTGGCCAATGGCAGGCATTGTAATGGGTGGAATGGGAAAATTTGGAGAGTGGCCAAAAGTCCATTAAGTTCTGGCCACTCTCCAAATTTTCCTGTCCCGCCTGCGATGATTCACTTCCACTGGCAGGACCGGTAAATCACAACCAAGTGCTCCACTTCATTAGGGAAGCAGTGATAGGATTGAGTCATCTGTTGCAGACTGGCTGACAGACAACTTTGAGCATGGGGGACACCAAAACAGAAGTCAAAAGCAATACCATCCTTAATTATTGTGCCGTTGACCCCTCAAGGGGCAATGATGTCACTGAATGACTGCAGAGCAACTGGGTGAATAGCCAGTGGTTGTGGTCGACATTGTTACCTATGGCATAGGTAGAAAGAAGGATGTAGCCTAAAACTTAGATTTTAGGAAGCTATGGCTAGAAAATTAGGAATCTCTGGATTACTCGCTGTACCACACGCAGGTGTATAGAAATAGGAGGATAAAACAATGAATGCATGGCCGGACAGATACTGGGGAAGGGAGGGATTTAGAATCCTGGGACATTGCGACTGAGTTTTTAAAAATAATCTTTATTGTCACAAGTAGGCTTACGTTAACACTGCCATGAAGTTACTGTGAAAAGCCCATAGTCGCCACACTCCGGCACCTGTTCGGGTACACTGAGGGAGAATTCAGAATGTCCGAATTACCTAACAGCACGTCTTCTGGGATTTGTGGGAATAAACCGGAGCACCCGGAGGAAACCCACGCAGACACGGGGAGAACATGCAGACTCCACACAGACAGTGACCCAAGCCAGAAATCAAACCTGGAACCTTGTAGTTGTAAAGCAACAGTGTTACCCACTGTGCTACCGTTCTGCCCCTGATCCTGGGTGAGACTTGCACAGGCCAGACAGTTTGCATCGAATAAGAATCGGACTAATTTCCCCATGAGTGTTTTGCTTGTGTTATTGGGAGTGTGGTGGGGATCAGGGGTTAAACTAACTTGGTAGGGGTGTGGTGTGCAAAATGCTGCAAGAAACAGACAGCACCAGTGCAGTAGATAGTAGGATATTACATTGGTTCAGCCCAAGGGGGAAATAAGTAATTAGCTTGGTGATTTGCAGGTGCATATAGTCACATGGAAATATGGTGTGATGAGTGAGGATGGAGTCCTGGCTTAAAGAAGGGCAGTATTTGGCTATTAAATATTCAAGGACACAAGGGCCAGAATGTTCTCTGATATCGGAAAAGCTCAATGTTGGGTGGGAAAAATAGTGTTGACGGCGTTTTTTTCCACCATATTGTGTGGCACTTAGAAATAAAACCTAAAGTCATGGGTTTACAATGTATCTCTGGCAGTGCGGCCTCTGATTCGCTCACCCTATCGGCAACTCAGACACTCGATAATTCAAGGCGTCATTTTTAAAGGCCACCCAACACACATTGAGCAAATCAGTTCACTCAGGTGTACCCTGTGGCATCAAGCCGACGCTACCTTAGCACTACCCTGGCATCAAGCGGGCAGTACTCTGGCATTACTCTGCTGCTACCTGGGCATCAAGCTGGCATTACCCGGTCACTACCCTGGCACCGCACTCTCCCCCCTGAGCCCTGCTCTTACCCCCTGGAAATACTGCTTGCCCGGCATGTGCCTTCTGAGACCAATTGTGCTTCACTCTGTTCTGATATCACACTGCTGTGAATTGATTCTTTTTAGGTGGGGGGATGATTCCAGCATATGGGCCAGATAATTATATGTAACTTTAGTATAATTGTTCCCGACGTTGAACGTTAGGAGGAGGGGACAATCACTTCCTGATTTGATGTCATCCTGAAACGTGACTTTGGCCTTCTTACTATATTTTCCGGTCCTGTCGCTGAAACCGCCCGACACGAATGGGAGCAGAAAATCCCAGCCAAATTATTCAGGAAAATAGGAAAAGAGAAGGGGTGGCGGTATTGATTATGGAGACCACTGCAGAACTGGTGGGAGATGATGTCCAAGGAGGGTGAGGAACAAAATGTATTTTGCTGGCACTAAGGAACAAAAGAGGTGTAATTAGATTGCTCGGTGTAGTTTATAGGCTATTAATTAGTGGGAAAGATAGCATGGCTCTAGAGGGTTACAAGGTAGCCAGGAAGGAACTCAGAAATGGACTTAGGAGAGCTAGAAGGGAGCATGAAAAAGCCCTGGCAGGAGGGATTAGGGAAAACCCCAAGGCGTTCTACACGAGAAAGAAGAGGATGATCAGAGTGAGAGTAGGGCCGATCAGGGGTAGTAGAGGGAATGTGTGTCTAGTGTCAGAGGAGATAGGGGAGGCCCTAAATGAATGTTTTGTTTCAGTATTCACTAGAGAGAGGGACCTTGTTGCCCACCAGGTTAATAGGCTCAAATAGGTTGATGTTAAGAAGGAGGATGTACTGGAATTTTGAAAAGCCGATCAGGATAGATAAGTCCCCTAGGCCAGACGGGATATATCCAAGGTTACTACGGGAAGCAAGGGAGGAGATTGCTGCGCCGTTGGTGATGATCTTTGCGTCCTCACTATCCACTGGAGTAGTACCGGATGATTGGATGGAGGCGAATGTTGTTCCCTTGTTCAAGAAAGGGAATAGGGAAATCCCTGGGAATTACAGACCAGTCAGCCTTACGTCTGTGGTGAAAAAAGTACTGGAAAGGATTCTGAGAGATAGGATTTATGATTATTTAGAAAAACAGAGTTTGATTAAAGATAGTCAGCATGGCTTTGTGAGGGGCAGATCATGCCTCACACGCCTCATTGAATTCTTTGAGGATGTGACAAGACACATTGATGAAGGTCGGGCAGTGGATGTGGTGTATATAGATTTCAGTAAGGCATTTGATAAGGTTCCCCATGGTAGGCTCATTCGGAAAGTCAGGGAGCATGGGATACTGGGAAATGTGACTGTCTGGATACAGAATTGGCTGGCCGAAAGAAGACAGCGAGTGGTAGTGGATGTAAAGTATTCTGCCTGGAGGTCGGTGACCAGTGGTGTCCCGCAGGGATCTGTCTGGGTCCTCTGCTCTTTGTGGTTTTTATAAATGACTTGGATGAGGAAGTGGAAGGGTGGGTTAGTAAGTTTGCCGATGACACAAAGGTTGGGGAGTTGTAGATAGTGTTGAGGGCTGTTGCAGGTTACAACAGGATATTGACAGGATGCAGAGTTGGGCTGAGAAGTGGCAGATGGTGTTCAACCTTGATAAATGTGAAAAGGTTGAATTTGAATGCTGAATACAGGGTTAAAGGTAGGATTCTTGGAAGTGTGGAGGAACAGAGGGATCTTGGGGTCCATGTACATAGATCCCTCAAAGTTGCCACCCAGGTTGATAGAGTTGTTAAGAAGGTGTATGGTGTGTTGGCTTTCATTAACATGGGGATTGAATTTAAGAGCCGTGAGGTTTTGCTGCAGCTTTATAAAACTCGAGTTAGACCACACTTGGAATATTGTGTCCAGTTCTGGTCGCCTCATTATAGGAAGGATGTGGATGCTTTGGAGAGGGTACAGAGAAGATTTACAAGGTTGCTGCCTGGACTGGAGAGCATGTCTTACAAAGAAAGGTTGAGGGAGCTAGGGCTTTTCTCACTGGAGTGAAGAAGGCAGAGAGGTGACTTGATAGAGGTGTACAAGGTGATGAGAGGCATGGATAGAGTGGATAGCCAGAGACTTTTCCCCAGGGTGGAAATGGCTGTCACAAGGGTGCATCATTTTAAGGTGATTGGAGGAAGGTATAGGGGAGATGTCAGAGGTAGGTTCTTTACACAAAGAGTAGTGGGTGTGTGGAATGCACTGCCAGCGGACGTGGTGGAGTCTGAGTCATTCGGGACATTTAAGCAACTCTTGGACAGGCACATGGACAGCAGTAATTTGAAGGGGTGTAGGTTAGGTTGATCTTAGATTAGGATAAGTGGTCGGCGCAACATCATGGTCCAAAGGGCCTGTACTGTTCTGTAATGTTCTATGTTCCAAGGCGAGAAATAAATTTGCAAGGAAATTACGGAATAGTGCGAGAGTTATAGAGAAGTTATAATGGAGTTTTTATTATCTGAATACAGACTGGGATAATACCAAAGGGCAGAGAGAGACAACAGTTCTTAGGATATATTCAGGAGAATTTTCTACAGCCCACATCCCATGACAAAACAAAAAAGGATATTTTCTGTCCAATGAGAATGGGGTTTGGATCTTGGAAATGAGATGGACCAAGTGAATCAAGCGTCAGTAGGGAGATGTTGGAGCCAGTGATAATTGTATAGGCTAGCTATGGAAAAGGACGAGGAATAATCCAAAGTAAGAATAATTAATGGTGTTAGAGGTGAAAATATTCTCATGAAGGCCTGAGTATAAGTAAATAAGCAGTTTATTATATCAGAATTCTGGGAGAAAAGGCCTGAGGCTGTGCAGCCTATTGACAACACCCTTTCTCACTTGAGCTAAGGCCCACACAGGTTAATATACAGATTGAAGGGGTGGAATTAGTTGTATTCAGAATAAGAAGAGATTTACCAGAATGTTGCCTGGTATGGAGGGCATTAGCTATGAGGAGCGGTTGAATAAACTCGGTTTGTTCTCACTGGAACGAAGGAGGTTGAGGGGCGACCTGATAGAGGTCTACACAATTATGAGGGGCACAGACAGAATGGATAGTCAGAGGCTTTTCCCCGGGGTAGAGGGGTCAATTACTAGGGGGCATAGGTTTAAGGTGAGAGGGGCAAGGTTTAGAGTAGATGTACGAGGCAAGTTTTTTACGCAGAGGGTAGTGGGTGCCTGGAACTCGCTACCGGAGGAGGTGGTGGAAGCAGGGACGATAGTGACATTGAAGGGGCATCTTGACAAATACATGAATAGGATGAGAATAGAGGGATACGGACCCAGGAAGTGTAGAAGATTGTAGTTTAGTCGGGCAGCATGGTCGGCACGGGCTTGGAGGGCCGAAGGGCCTGTTCCTGTGCTGTACATTTCTTTGTTCTTTGTTCTTTGTATTCTCATTTACATACAATCAATTAACTTTATTCGTGTCACACTTCATTACATGCAGTCAATCAATTTTCTTAGCATCCTAGTTATCACATATATGGTTAAAGTGGGTGCTGTCTTACCCGCGACTAACTTCATACAGAAGTCATTCAAAACTAACATAAGGATATGCCCTGTCTGCAGCTGTGTACCTTGACCTTTATCAAGAACACATTGCACCTCTTGTTCTGTGAAGCTGTTATCAGTGGCTGTTAAAATACTCCCTAGGTTCTCATGAGGTAGTTTACACAGTTTGTAACTGATTGTTCAGGAAAGTGGCTAGATCAGCCATATTGTGTCTTTAGTATTGCTTTAATAAGTAACAGCCATTTTGTGCCCTTTCTGATATTAACAAGCATTGTGTATGCACTATCTATTTCTACAAATTGCTTCTTCTAAACAGGCATCTAAGCCAATGAGTATCTTTTATCTCATCAGAACTGTTCAAACGTAATATAGGAGCACAAATGTAGTTACAGGGCCACCTATAATTTATATCATAGTCCAGTATCAGAAAATGCCCTCCAACAATGGGGTAAAATCCAGGGTAAAAATGGTTCTGACCTAGATAAATTGGAATCAAAGGTTGACAGGCAAGACTGAAACTAACAATGGGCTGTGTTTAAAGTTGAGATAGATCAAGTACAGTCAAGGTATATTCAGAACTTCCTGGATGACAAAAGAGGTTGAAATTAAGGTGAAGAAGAAATAATGTGTTTATGATGGGTATCAAGTGGCGAATACAATTGAGAAACAGACTGAATATGGAAGGTTTAGAGGGGAGGTGAAAAAGTAAATAAGAGAAGAAAAGTGAGAGAATGAGAAGAAACTGGCAGCTAACATAAAAAGGGAATCAAAAAGATTTTTCCAGGCATATAAACAGTAAAATGGTGATAGAAGAAGGAGTGGAGCCAATTTAGGACTATAAATGTGATTTATGCATAGAGGCGGGGGTAATGGTTGAGCAATTAAACAAATACTTTGCAGCTTTCTTTGTCAAGGAAGAAGATGCTGCATAGGTCTTGGTGAAAGAGGAGGTAGTTCAGATACTTGAAATGTTTAATAATTGCTAAGGAGGAAGTATTGGATAGGCCGGCCGCACCTAAAGTTGATAAGTCACCAGGACCAGATGAAATGCATCCAAGGATGCAAAGTGAAGTGAGAATGTAAAGTGTGGAAGCACTAACCATAATTTTCCAATCTTTGTTAGACTCAGGGATGGTGCCGGAGGATTATAGAATTGAAAATAAGACCATGAGACTATAAGATATAGGAGCAGGTGTAGGCCATTCGGCCCATCGAATCTGCACTGCCATTTGATCATGGCTGATATGTTTCTCATCCCCATTCTCCTGCCTTCTCCCCATAACCCCTGATTCCCTTATTAATCAAGAACCTATCTATCTCTGATTTAAAGACACTCAGTGATTTGGCCTCCACAGCATTCTAAGGCAAAGGGTTCCACAGATTCACCACTCTCTGGCTGAAGAATCTCCTCTCATCTCAGGTTTAAACGATCATCCCTTGGGTTCTAGTCTCTCCTAACAGTGGAAACATCTTCTCCATGTCCATTATATCCAGGACTCTCAGTATTCTGTAAGTTTCAATAAGCTCCCTCCTCATCCTTCTAAATCCATCGAGTGTAGACCCAGAGTCCTCAACCGTGCCTCAGATGACAAGCCCTTCTTTCCCATGATCGTTCTTGTGAACCTCCTCTGGACGCCGCCCCCCCCCCCCCCTCGAAGCTCAGCACATCCTTCCTTACATATGAAGCCTATAACCTCTCACAATATTCTAAATGGCGTCTGACCAGAGCATTACACAGTCTCAACAATACATCCCTACCCTTGTGTTCTAGCTCTCTCGAAAGAAGGCTAAAATTGCATTTGCCTTCCTAACAGCCGACTGAACCTGCAGGTTAACCTTCAGAGAATCCTGAACTAGGACTCCTGAGTCCCTTTGTGCTTCAGATTTCAGAAGCGTTCCTCATTTAGAAAATAGTCTATGCCTCTATTCTTCCTGCAAAATGCATAACCTCACACTTTTCTACATTGTATTCCATCTGTCACTTCTTTGCCCACTCTCCAACAAACGGTTCCAATTCCCGTACCAGCTGAGGGCACACATGAAGGTCCCGTCTTCCCAGTCTTGCCTGAGGTGTGGTGATCCTCAGGTTAAATCACCATCAGTCAGCTCTCTGACTCAAAGGAGAAAGCAGCCTCTGGTCCTTTAGGACGGTGGCAACTTTGCTTTATTTTATTGGAGAAAATATCTGCTCACCCAGTACTGGCCATTTAGAAAAAGGAATTCTCTGTGGTATATTAGCAAGGAATCAAGAAAGGAACCTACCTGCTTTCCCTATTGCCCTCACTATTTTTTAAAATAATAGTACTGGGACACTTGTTATCAAGGCAAACTCAGTTCATAATGTCAGAATGTGCAACTATTCCCTGTTCAGCCAATTTACTGAGACATCATTCTAGCCTTAGATAAAAGCAAGTTACTGTGGATGCTGAAATCGGAAACCAAAACAGAAAATGCTGGGAAATCGCAGCAGGTCTGACAGCACCTGTGGAGAGAGAAGGGAGCTAATGTTTCAAGTCTGAATGACTCTTGACTCTTCGTCAGAGCTGAGCTTCATCATTGTAGGCAACTTGGTATAGTAATGCATGAGTAAAATAATCATTTCAAAAAGTAATCTTAATTTTGCACACTATGATTTGCAGTTAAAAGAAAAACATTTGCATTTATATAACACCTATTTCAAAATTCTTCACATACAATGAACTACTTTTAAAGTACAATCACTGTTGCTATATAGGCAAATACAACAGCCATTTGTGCTAATTTCCAATTTCCCTGCATGCTGAGCCATTGAAGGAACTGTATGGAGAAAGTAATGAGAGTCTAAACATTAACACTTCACCTTACAAGGTGTGAAATCCATTAAAATCTCATCCTGTTTGTTTACATCAATGAAATGTCTGCAACATAAACAACATCCCATTGCATAACTCACAGTTCTGTGGGCTCAGTTATGCACTGGTAGGAGATTTGAACCGCCTGGATGAAAGTCAATTCTAACAAATCATGTATGATGTTGCATCTAGAAAGTTTACCTCACGGAAGCACTTGTAGACTGTGGCTTGGGAAATGTCACACAAGTCCCCACTCGAGCCCTGAAGTGATCCAGTTGCTCAGAATTTCAGGGTTGTGATAACCTTTACGGTCACCAAGATGGGGTGTCCCTCTCCTCCATGGGGTGCCAAGTCTGCGAGGGTGTGGCACAGGTGGCGCACTGTCTCTTCGTTGAGACGGAGTCCCCTGCGGTACATTCTGTCTGTCATCTCCTCAAAAGACCAACGACACCTGTACTCTTTGGGCCGTTGCTGGCGTCCCCCTCTGGTTTCCTCCTCATGGGCTGCCTGATGGGCAGCTGAGTCTACAGGGTGTGCAGCGACCCCTTGCACATGGAGTGCCGCCTCCATCCTCAGTCGACGCTGCTACCTTGACGTCTGGCCACCTGGGCTGCCACCAGCAAGGTGAGGCTAGCCTCTGTGGGACTGACAACACCATCCATACTGTTATATCCACAAGAAATTGGAGAAGGAGAGAGACCAACACTCAGTTAGGGCTTCCACCCCGGGACCCTCAAATTCCCCAAGCCTTGCCCACCCTGACGTGACCCGTCTTCTCTCAGAATGCCATCCACCGAGCCAGTTGTGCTGGAAAACCTTGCTTTGCACACTCAACCCCAGCCACAACAGGAGCCCGTAAACTCC
This sequence comes from Scyliorhinus torazame, assembly GCF_047496885.1. Classification (NCBI taxonomy): domain Eukaryota; kingdom Metazoa; phylum Chordata; class Chondrichthyes; order Carcharhiniformes; family Scyliorhinidae; genus Scyliorhinus; species Scyliorhinus torazame. Next base: position 157,860,617 of record NC_092717.1, read on the forward strand.
AGACCTAGAGGACTACCAGCAACATTAGGGAGACCATGCTCAAGTGTCCTCCCCTGATCCACACACTTACCCTTTGGTTGCGAGGATATCCCCAGTGCTGGAGCCCAGCCCTTGACTGTTTGATTGTTGGCAGCTGCCTCTATGGTGCTGATGCTTCTAGAGTTCAGGCAAACTGTTCAGGCTTCAGAGTTTGATGGAAGCACGTGCAATAATCATCGTCTGAGCACATCTACCCATGAGAAGCCACATGAGAATATTTTGTTTATTAAACAGTCAACAGTAACAAAGATTTGAAAAGCAACTACGTAATATTCTACACTTCACGCCAACCATTGAACAACAAAGAAATGTCACCATTCCATATTGGTGCCAATAGAAAGCTATACCAGCAAATTTTTGCATAAAAAAAATCAAACACACAGTATCACCCCTTGCAGGTTCCTCAACAAAAACGGAGGATAAGCCTGAGAGTGTGTTATCATGTCCAGAACTTATCTGTCCATTAATGTGTTACTTATTCCACCTGTTAGTGCAATTCTCTATCCAGCAGCCGCAGCTGTTCAGGCCCTCCCACATGGTCCAATCTCACCGGAACCAAATCCTGGCATCCACATATTCCACTGACACTCAAGGTGCAGTTGGACATCTTTGACTTGCAGTGGATTTAACCCGTGGTGACATACCAATTACATGCAGCACTCAACACACCAGCAACAAAAGTATCAACAATCTGCAAAAGCATTTCTTCAATGGTGCCATCAGGTGGCCCATTTGGAACAATGCCACGCACCAGGACCCACAACATCTTCTTGCTCCAAAATTGGATTGCCTTCCAGGCTCATACATCCCCCTGAGCTTGGTGTTCCAGGCCTCAGGTATTTTGGAAAAAAATGTCTTTATTTCCGGCTATGGAAAAGGAAGGAAACAGCAACAGCAGCTTCCAGGCATCTGCAGCCACCAGCAGGAGCAAACAGCAAACACACCCCGCAGCTGTGAAGTGCTCTCACAACTAACAAGGCCAATTCCCCATTAGCAGTAGGTTTCAGCTGTGAAGATAGAGGCTGCTCACAGTCAAGGGGAGTTAAAGTGATCTTCAGCACAGGACCAAGAGCAGGGATCTGTCCTGGAAGTGTTTGTTAGGCAGCTGTTATGGGTCTCCAGAGTATTTAAAGATGGCTTGAAGGCTGCACAGGTGAAAAGCACTCCCCTCCGGCCTAGGAGCGAGTCTCGACCTGGAATGCTTCAGTGCCCTGACCAAGCCCAACACCCGCCCCCCCCACCTCTCCTGAGCACTGGGGCAGCAGTTTCAGTGTCCCACAGCTGCATGTCGAAAGTGGAAATGGCTGCCCACGTCCTCAGTTCCCCTCAGCAGCCATTACGCCAGATTCACTTTTTAAAAAAGGAGTACTAAACGACGCCCAAGTGATTTCTTGTACATTCTTGAGGCCGTTACATTCAACTTCAATCTTGCTGATGAGGTGGAAATGAATGCAAATGAGGGTTTGTTGATATGCTCGCCATATTTGGGTGTGATCCAGAACTCACCATTGGGAGCGGGCCGGTTAGATAGAAAACTGATTTGTGCCGGCGCAAATCTCAATTTCAGTCTTTTCCACTATTTAACCCCGTCCAGGTCCGCGTCAGGTGCAACGCGATGGTTACATCTCTGTGATGGCTATCAGGTCATACATATTCATTTTTAGCTTTGCTCACAATTCATCCATTCTGTTACAAATGTTCTATTCGTTCAGATATAGAGCCTTTCGTTATGCCTTTTTACTATTTTTGGAATCTCTGACTTGAGGTTTGTATTCTCTGTCCCTTCCTGCCACACTCTGATTATTATTACCCAAATCATTATCCTGCTCTATCACCTCATTGTTTCTCTTTGAGTTATTACATCTCCTTTTACATGAACCCTTGTCCCCACTATTTAGTTTAAAGCCCTCTCTACCACCCCAGTTATAGCACTTCTCCAGCTCGGCTGAGGTGATGACCATCTCAATGATACAGCTCCCACTTTCCCCAGTACTTGTGCCAGTGCCCCATGAATCGAAACTCATTTCTTCACAATAATCATTGAGCCCCACACACAACTCCCTGTTCTTACTTACACTAGAGCAATCTGCTCATGGTTCAGATAATAATCCAGAGATTATTACCGTTGTGATTCTGCTTTTTAATTTAGTCCCCAGCTGCTCATAATCCCCAGGCAGAACCTCTTTCCTTGTCCTACCTGTGTCACTGGTACCCCCGTGGATCTTGACGACTCATTCCTCTCCCTCCCACTACAAATCTCTCTCCAACCCTGAGCAAATATTCTGAACTCTGGTGCTGGGCAAGCATCCCAGTCACCTGGACTCATGCTCTTGACTGCAGAGAACTATGTCTATACCCCTGACTATGTTGTCCCCTATTCCTACTATATTCATACTAACTCTCCCGCTTGAACGGCTTCCTGAACCATGGTACCATGGTCAGCTTGTTCATCGAACATGCAGCCCCACTTTCAATAATACGGTCTGCAAGGACCTCAAACCTGTTTGACAATCACAAGGCTTGAGGCTCCTTCGCTTCTACCTTTTCGGTCCCCATGCCTGCCTCATCCACAGTCACAACCGTGTGAAGCTACATGCTGCTCACAGACCCTGATCACTGACCAAACTAGAAGGCCCGATCCTAGGAATGTGACCACCTCCAGGAATAAAGTGTTCAGCTAACTTTCCTCCTCCCCGATGCATCACCGTGTCTGCAGTTCAACCTCCAGCTCAATGACTCTTGGCCAAAGCTCCTCAAGCTGCAAAAATTTAGTCCAGACATGTTTTTCCTGGATCACACTGGCATCCAGGATCTCTCACAACAGTAAGGGCACAGATGGAGTGGCAATGTGGGAGCACTAGTATGTCAATCTGAAAGAGGACAGCATGGGGTGGATTCTCATCACCATTTGCGGAGTTCCGATGCGTCAGAATATCCCACGTGGCAAAAAAAATGGGATCAGCTTACCTGTTCCGATGTTCCAGTCCCTGCCGGCGGCGGTAGTGAGCTAGATGTCGTGTCAGCGGGAGAATGCAAATGGGTCATTTGAACCCACTTTCATAGAATTTCATAGAATTTACAGTGCAGAAGGAGGCCATTCGGCCCATCGAGTCTGCACCGGCTCTTGGAACGAGCACCCTACCCAAGGTCAACACCTCCACCCTATCCCCATAACCCAGTAACCCCGCCCAACAATAAGGGCAATTTTGGACACTAAGGGCAATTTATCATGGCCAATCCACCTAACCTGCACATCTTTGGACTGTGGGAGGAAACCGGAGCACCCGGAGGAAACCCACGCACACACGGGGAGGATGTGCAGACTCCGCACAGACAGTGACCCAAGCTGGAATCGAACCTGGGACCCTGGAGCTGTGAAGCAATTGTGCTATCCACAATGCTACCGTGCTGCCCCTTTTATGCAATTAATGGTCTGGAAGCCCTATTCTCTACGCGTCTGCGATGCTCCGGCCCTCTCGGCCGGAATTCACGCAGGTGTGGATAGGTCCAAATGTATTTTTAAGCTTGGCCTGGTGTGGTGGACCTTGTGGTGGGTCAAGGGGCTGTGTGTGTAATGTATGTGCCCAAACGTTCATCGGAGGCCACTGTCCTCCACAAAGAAAATTCTGCCCAGCCCCCCCCATCAGAGCCCCCATCAAACGACCATCAGGACCACCATATCAAAGACCCCCCAGATCACAGATGCCCCTATTAGAGATCCTCCAATCCCCCTCCCCCCCCCAATATCAGCGAGAGCCCCCATCAGTCACCCTTGCCTGGAAGCTAAAGTGTATTCCAGGCATAAACCATGAAAATTCATGCTTTTGAACTTATCTATCCCTTACACCTGTGGCCTCAGCCAGAAGTGTAAAAAGCAGCAACTGTTACTTCATTGAAAGCCAAAACACACCACAAGGCTTTAAACCCCCTCAGATCCTTTGATCTGTGAGGTTTCTATTCACTGTCAAAGAGAAATGCTTTTTAGTAGGCTGTAATTCACAGGGTAATAGCCAGGTGTCTGGATTGTTTATTTTCATCTCCCTCACACTTGAATGCCTCACCTTGGCACTGCCAGCCTGGCACTTTGGTAATGCCCCTACCAGGCTACCCAGGGAGCCAGGCAGGCTGTACCACATTTCTGGGTGGCATCGGGAGTTCCAGCGTTCACCGATCACCCAGAGGCCCCGATCATCTGCCAACGCCACCCCCCCCTCCCCTCCCCCAAGTGCCGATACGCCTGGTCCATGTTTGTGGAAATCAGTGCGAAATGGGGTCTGCTCCATGTCTCCAAGGCAAGGCCTTGGGTAACTCCGGCGTGAACATATTTAAGTCAGCTTAAGTGCACACTTAAATATGCAAATCTAGATCCTGCTCATTGTAACCCTATCTTCATAAATCTCACAACAGGCCTCTCGCAAGATTTACCAGCCTCGTTACCTCCCAATCGGGCGCGATGAGGCTGTGGAATTGCACCCTCAATTTTTTGAAGAAAGATTCCTGGACCCTTGCAATAACCAGGAATTTATAACCTAGCTGATAATTACTTTAAATGGTTATCTGGAAGAATATCTCTTGCTGGGTATCTTTCTTGAAGGAGAAATGGTTCACTTAGTTAGATCCAAAACAAGTGTCTGCAGAAAGTGACTATTTTAAACTCAGGTGAATGTAATTATTCGGGGATTGCTCCTGATCTGGGATGGCTCAAAAAGGATTAAGATTATAATTCATCATGATTTTGACAGTGACAGCCACCCATGCACCTGGGTCTCCTGCTGTGCACAGAGGTGCACATTAGAAATCAAAAGATCAGCAGGCAGCATGAAGTTTGCATGTTGCCTATCTTAAAGGATATGAGCGTGATTATGAGGCCTGATACAACTTTTCCCCCTCAGTCTTCTGTTAGCTAAAACTAGCATTCTTATTAATAGCTGGCATGGGATGCATGTCCAGGTTTAATAGTTAGTTCCTGTTTGTGATGGGCCATAGATGGTGGGTTACTGCTGGTGCAGAATGAATATGTTGCAACTACTGCCAGGATAGTGGACATTCACAGACAGGATCGGCTAAACAAGGTCACACAAGAGTGTGCTGATTGAGTGGTAGTCCTTGAGTTTTGTCAAAGACTCCCAATTAACATGTGGGGTTAACAGAATCACCTACCCACAGCTGATTGCACCTGCACCAGTGGGAATTCTGCGAGCATGGAAAACCATCAGTTCTCGCTTACTTATCCTTCCATCAGAAAGAGCAAAATGAAGTCCTCTCTCCTTCTGTACAGGGCCTCAGCCACCTCCAAGACACACCAATGGTTGGCAAACTGTGAGTGGTTGCGAAGGTCAACTGCTCCCATTTGAAGGAACCACTGGTATAGGAAATGTCGGGATACAATAATTTTGATGGTCATTGGCAACACTATCCACACCTTGCTGTGTGGCTGTGGGTTGGGTTGCAGGAGTTGCAGGCACAGTTCAGTGTCCATCTCCTCAGTGAAAGTCAGGCACTTCACACAGTGGGCTGGATTCTCCGATTCTGGGGCTATGTCCCCACGCCGGAGTGGGAACGGTGGCACTTTACAGCAGGAAAACGAGCGCAAAACGGCCACCGATTCCTCATTTTGCTGGTGGCTAGCAGGACGGCAGCGCAGAGCACCCGGCTCTAGCTGCCGATATGCCCTGGAGAATTGCTGAGTCCGTGGCCGCGCATGGGCACGGCGGCGGCTTCTGCGGCCGCGCCATGCAACATGGCGGCCCGTGAAATAGTCCCTCCCTTCAGCCTGCTCGCACGCACCACCACAGTGCCCCAGGAATAATGTCCCCCCCACCCCCCGCGCCCGCAGATCGACCCTTGGCGGCGTTGGACTGAGTCCACAACTGCCACGCCAAGTTCCCAACGGGTGAGACCACATGCGACCGACGTCGTCAGGAACTCGGCCGGTCGGGGGTGGAGCTTCGGCAATGTCCTGAGGCCGTCGATACGTGGCGCGGCATACTCCTAGAACGCTTTGGAGGGGACGGAGCATCGCGAAAGCGGCGCCACCCCCCATTTGGTCGGGAACTTGTATTCTCCGGTTTCGGTGTCAACGATCAGAGAATCCAGCCCAGTGTTCCTGGCTGAGGTGGGAAAAATACTTGTGAAAAACCCTTGGTGGGTGGGACCTTCTGATGAGAGCTCTCCTTCTCCACCCTCTATGAACGGTGTTCCCTGTCTGCTGCCCATGCTCTACTTCCAAGTCATGCTGCAGCTGAAGAAGGACAGCACCAGGAATTTCCATCATTGAAGCAGGCTGTCTCCAGACAAGCTTTCCAATTCCCATGAACTTCTTGTCAAATTCATCGTTTGCAAATTGCAAACCCCCTCCAATAATACTCTACCGAGTACTTTCACTGACTGTGTACCACAAAAGGAAGTGAGAAGCATAATAATAATAATCTTTATTAGTGTCACAAATAAGCCTACATTAACACTACAATGAAGTTACTGTGAAAATCCCCAAGTCGCCACACTCCGGCACCTGTGCGGGTACACTGAGGGAGAATTCAGAATGTCCAATTCACCAAACAGCACATCTTTCGGGACTTGTGGGAGGAAACCAGACCAAACCCACGCAGACACGGGGAGAACGTGCAGACTCCGCACAGACAGTGACCCAAGCCGGGAATCGAACCTGGGACCCTGACGCCGTGAAACAACAGTACTAATCACTGTGCTGCCGTGCCACCTCATCTCACCTGAAGGTTACATTATTAGACCATTAAATAGCACGAGTGGTGGGGGTTCGGGGAAGGTGGTGCTGAAAGTGTCCCTCATATATTTGGGATGTATGTTCAATTGGGAATGATTATGAAAGGTTGTTAACTGGATTTGCATGGTCAAAAGGATTTGCATGGTCAAAAATGCCAGATAACAGATAGTTGCCATCATAATCCATCCACTCTGCAGGCATCTGGGGCGCACAGAACACAGCTGCCATAGCACCCAATAAGTCAGGTTGCATTGGAACTGGAATAGGCCAGAAGCATTTGGGCTCACCACAGTGCTGGCACCATTGGCACCAACAAAATAGAACAGCAGCCACTGACCCAAAACGTCCAAGTACCCAACTCCACTGAACTATTTAAAAATTAAGCAAATGCCCTGACTGGGCTGATGGTGCAGGAGTTTGAAAAACAGTTTGCGAAGTATTTTGATGAGCAGGGTAGGATGATAATGGAAACCCTTAAGTGATCAACTGAGGAGGCGCTTGGTCCGATTCAGGGGAAGCTGGAAGAAACCTCGGAGGCTATGGAGGAGCATGGAGAGGTGCTGAAGGGTGTGGACGCGGCTTTGTCGAGGCATGACGATCGAATCACCTCGTTGGAAGCTGAGATGCTGCTGGTGGAGGAGAGGAGCAAAACTGAGGGCAAAGGTGGATGACTTGGAGAACAGGTCGAGGAGACAGAACCTCAGAATCGTGAGGTTGTCGGAGGGGGTGGAGGGCCTGAAGCTGACTGAGTACCTTTCTCAGATGTTTGCCAAGTCCTTGGGAGAGGGGGGGGGTGGTTGGGGGGGGGGGGGGGGGGGGTAAGGAACAGGCAAATTTCTCCTCCAGAGTTGGATTGGGCCCACCGGCAGAGATTATTGGGTTCCACAATTCGCAGCAGAAGGAGTGGGTTCTGCAATGGGCAAAGTGAATCAGGACTCGAGGTGGGAAGCAGGTTTCATCCAGATGTACCAGGATGTTGAAGCAGAGTTGGCGAAGCCGCCTGCCACTTTTAATAGATGAAGTCAGCACTATTCGGGAGTGGAGTCAGGTTTGGAGTGGTACACCCGGCGAGGCTGAGAGAGACATTTTGGTTGAGAGATTATTTTTTCAATATGTCGGAGGAGGTGGAGGCTTTTTTCAAGAACCTGGTTCCTGGACTTGACCAAATGGATTTGATTGGGACTTTAATGGGGATGGTTTGGAGGGGTTGCTTTAAGATGTGTTGTAGTCGGTATCTGCTGTATGCTTGGGACTGAGGAGGCTACGGTAGTTGGGGGATAGTGGTCAGGGTAACAACATGGAGAATATATGGCCTCTGGGGGGAGTTTAAGTATTGTAAGCGTTTTGGGTTTTGATTACTCTTCTGTAGCTGGGACGGGCTGGGGAGCGTCGTTTTCTTTTGTTCTTTCAGCATATACACTGGGTGGGGTGTTACCTTTGCTTGGTGTAAAGGTTTAGCTAGTGAACCGGTGTCAGGTGGGGGACGAGCTGCAGCTTGTTCAACCTGTTTGGACAAGGTTCAGTGAGCCAAGCTTGTTTGCGGGGGGGGTGGGGGGGGGGGAAGAGAGAGAGAGAGAGAGAGAGGGGAGGGAGACGTTATTCTGGTAAGCTTTTTTCTGGTCCTTGACGAGGCTGGGGGAAGGGGATGAGTGTAGGGGGAAGAGTCGGGATCTGATGAGGTCAAAGGACCTTTCTTTGTCTTACAGTAGGGGCGGGGCTGGTGGGTGACTTGGGTGGACGCTGGGCCCAAGCCTACCAGAGGTGGTGACCGCCGTCTTCTATCTTTAGGAATTGGTCACAGTCAGTGGGTTTGGTGGGAGTGAGGGGTGCGGGGCGGGCGGGGGTGGGGGGGGGGGGGTGGGGGGGGGGGGTGCGTGTGTAAAGGGAGTTTGTGGTTTGGTTTGTTTTTTTTCTTTCAAGGGTTGGGGTTTGTACATGGTATTTGTATGCATTTGTTTATTTTATGTTTTATAAGATTAAACTTTAATAAGAAAATAAGAATATTTATTTTTTAAAATGAGGTCAGTCACTTCCATAGAATTCATAGAATCCCTACAGTGCAGAAGGAGGGCATTTGGTCCATCAAGTCTGCACCGACCCTCTGAAAGCACACTCTTCCTAGGCCCACTGCCAGGACCTATCCCCGTCTATCCCCGTCACCTGACGTCATTGATCCTAGCCATTTCACATAACCCAGACATCTTTGGACACTGAGGGACAATTTGACATGACCAATCCACCTACCTGCACATGTTTGGACTGTGGGAGGAAACCGGAGCACCCGGAGGAACCCCGTGTAGACATGACGAGAAGGTGCAAACTCCATTAAGTCACCCAAGGGTCGGAATCGAGCTTGGATACCTGGCGCTGTGAGGTAACAATGCTAACCACTGTGCCACTGCCGTCCTGACGTAACCCCTCTAATCTTTCTGACTTCCTGCTGTTGAACAAAATAACTGGACACTCACAGGAAGGCTCTCTAAATATTTTTTTAAAAATTTAGAGTACCCAATTCATTTTTTCCAATTAAGGGGCAATTTAGCGTGGCCAATCCACCTACCCTGCACATCTTTGGGATGTGGGGGCGAAACCCACGCAAACACGGGGAGAATGTGCAAACTCCACATGGACAGTGACCCAGAGCCAGGATCGAACAAGGGACCTCGACGCCGTGAGGCATCAGGGCTAACCCATTGCACCACTGTGTTGCCCCCAGGCTCTCTAAATATGTAAATTGGGTCTAATGATGTCATCGGCATATGATCTACAAGCAATGGTGACAACCTGATTGGAGATGGAACATTTGCCAGATAAGACACAGCAGGTAGCTTTAAATATGTTACTTTAAGTTGCCTTGTTGCCCAGAGGTAGCAGGAGTGTTCCTGCAGACCTCACAAGTGTACATTGGGCTACCTTTGCCCCACATCTCTACCCCTCAGTTGTGCCAGAGACCCCCTTCTTCGGAGCCTATCCTTTTTATTTTTAAAAATAACTATTCAGGCATTCATAATTTTAAAAAAAAATTTAGAGTACCCAATTCATTTTTTCCAATTAAGGGGCAATTTAGCGTGGCCAATCCACCTACCCTGCAAATCTTTGGGTTGTGAGGGTGAAACCCACGCAAACACGGGAAGAATGTGTTTATAATTTTAACATTTTAACATTTTAAACAACAGAGAGATCCAACACAAGGAAAAACCCCACAATAACATACTCAACTCACCCCAGCCCTGAACCCTAACTACCCATACATTAGCTTCCCTACCCTTATTCGTCACTTCTCTCCGGAGCCCAACCTGATCACAGTCTTTATTTTTAAAAAAGACTTTCGTTGTTCACTTGAACAGTAACAAAATCGGTCAGTGATTATGATTCTAATGACTTTATTCTTTACTTCTGCATATAAAACTGTTAACAAGGGGAGTATCATTAGCAGGCTGCTGCTTGTAGCTACTCCTACCAGGAGATAGATCTGCTGTCATGGTACATCACACTCAGCTGTTATGTGCCATCCTGTCGCACTCACTGTAGCTCATCTGCAGTCGATTTGTGATGTTAGTCATTCAACTATGCCGAGGTTGACCCTAGGGATCGGCTCTTTCTGCTAACTTGCACTTTGCCCTCTTGAAGAGATCTCTGTAACTTTTCAGCTCATCAGCAGACACAGTAGAATTAAACATCAGCATGTGTTCTTCTCATTTTACTAACCATAACGAGAAAATGCTTCTTACACAATATTTATTCCAAGGAAGCTAGAATGTTTTTCCTTCTTTCCCCGATTGGTACTGTCATGTGAGGGTACCTTTAAGACATGGATGTTTGAGCAATGTACCTTTAAGAAAACAGTGATGTCAGAGAGTTGGTCAGGTCAGCCATTTTGCAGTTTAGTTTTGCAGTTTAAAAGCAGTGTGTGTGTGTCTGTGTGTTTCCAGAGAGCTGCAAATTTTGAAAAGAGCTGGGTGTGTGTCTGTGTTTTGCAGTGAGCTGGATCTCTACCATGAAAGACTATCTCTGGATCATTTGGTTGATTTAAAGTAAAGCCAACCTGATGTGATTTTGTTTAAAGGTGTTAAGTCTCTTGGAAGTTTGAAGGAACATTTTAGGGGATTATTTACTGTTGCAATATTTTCTGAGTTATCTTTGAAGTAAGGGGTGTTAAGAGATCCAATGTTTATTTAAGATGTTAAATTGAGTTCATGGAATAAACAGTGTTTTGTGTTTAAAAACCCAGGTGTCAATAATTGTAATCCCACACCTAGGGAAAAAGCCGCGTGCTAGGAAAAGCAACAAATCCATTAAAGGGAGAGGTTGGCTGAACTCCATGATACATTTTAGGGTTCTGAAAACACCTCGCCCATAACATTGGGGGCTCGAGGGGGATAAAAGTCTATCTATTGGATTGGCTTTTGTGAACTTAAAGACAGTGAAGGATTGTTGCTTTTCCGGTGTGGTATTTTAGTTTAAGTGGGGAGAGTGTTGTGAACAATTGCTCTTTCGGAGGCTCAGAAGTTTTTGGGGGCGGAGAATGTCACACGTAGTACTTTACGGCCAGAAACGAAAAGCAGACTGTTAGATTTGGCAAGAACATTGCAGTTAACATTACCAGACAAAATGCGAAAAGATTAGGTAATTATGGCGGTGGTTAAGCATTTAAAGTTGCCTGAGATAGAGTTTGACTCATTGGAAATGGCAAAAATTCAGTTGCAAATTAGACAAATGGAACATGAGAAATGCATACGAGAGTGAGAGAGAGGAAAAAGAAAAGAAAGAGAGAGAGCGGAAAAAGAAAGAGAAAGAGAGAGAGAGGAAAAAGAAAAGGAGAGAGAAGAAAGGAGAAAAGAAAGAATAGCCCTAGCAGAACAAAAAGAAAAAGAAAGAGAGATACAGATCAGGGAAGAAGATAAAGAGAGGGAGTTTGAACTTCAGAAAATGGCCATGAAACATGACAATCAGCTAAAATTGGCAGACGTAAAGGGAAACGTACAGTTGGATGATAATGATGATGATAGTGAGAAAGAGCGTCATAGTCGAAGGCTTGGTGGGAATCTATTTAAATATGTCCAAGCATTGCCAAGGTGTGCCGAGGAGGAAGTGGAAGCCTTTTTCATTTCATTTGAGAAGGTAGCTAAACAAATGAAATGGCCACAGGACATGTGGTATTACTGATTCAAACAAAGCTGGTAGGTAGAGCTAGTGAAGTGTTTGCATCACTACCGGAGGAGGTATCTGGAACGTATGAGGTGATGAAGAAATCCATCTTAAGTGCATATGAGCGAGTGCCTGAAGCTTACAGACAAAGGTTTAGAAATTTAAGGTAAGAATTTGGTCAAACATACATGGAGTTTGAAAGGCTCAAACAGAGTAATTTTGATAGGTGGATAAGGGCTTTGAAAATAGACCAAACGTGTGAAGCTCTCAGAGAAATTATACTTTTGGAGGAGTTTAAAAATTCAATTCCTGATGTTGTGAGAACTCATGTGGAAGAACAGAGGGTTAAAACTGCGAGATTAGCAGCGGAAATGGCAGATGATTATGAATTAGTTCATAAATCAAAGATTGGTTTCCGACATCAGTTTCAGCCGGTGAGGGATAGAAACTGGGGACATGAGCAATACACAAGTGGTAAAGGTAAAGGTGATCTGATGGGAGACAATAAAGAGAGTGTACCTCAGATTAAAAAAGAAATCCAGGGGGGTGGAAAAGAAATGAAAAGTTTCAGATGTTTTCACTGTAATAACTAGGCCATGTAAAGTCACAATGTTGGTGGTTGAAGAAAAGCACTGGGAAGGCTGATGTGGTAAAACAGGATAAGACAGTGGGGTTTGTTAGAATGGCAAAGGAAAGCCCAAAGGAAGCAAAGGAGGTGCAAACAATTGTACTGCCTGTTCAAGAAGTAATTGTTAAGAAGATGCCCGATGTCTTTAAAGAATTTACTTGTGTGGGTAAAGTTTACTCATGTGTATCAGGAGGAGCAGGTAAAGAAGTCACAATTTTCAGAGATACAGGGGCTAGTCAATCTTTAATGGTAAGAGATGAGGAATTATGTAGTTTGGGAAGAATGTTGCCAGAAAAGGTGGTGAAATGTGGAATTCAGGGTGTGAGGAGTAGCATTCCATTCTATAAGGTAAGGTTGGAAAGTCCAGTGAAGAGTGGTGAAGTGGTAGTAGGAGCAATAGATAAACTATCTTGTCCAGGAATACAGTTTATCTTGGGTAATGATATAACTGGATCGCAGGTGGGAGTGATGCCTACTGTGATTGATAATCCAATGGAAAATCAGACAACTGAAGTGTTGAAGGACGAATATCCTGGGAATTTTCCAGATTGTGTAGTAACAAGGTCGCAAAGTCACAGGTTAAGACAAGAGGAGAAATCAAAGAGTGAAGATGAAGTTGAAGTGCAATTATCAGAAACGATTTTTGATCAGATGGTTGAAAAAGAACAAGAACAGTTGGAGGATGAGGCGGATATGTTTAGTTCAGGAAAATTGGCGGAGTTACAACAGAAAGATGTAGAAATAAAATGGATATATCAGAAAGCATAGACGGAAAATGAATCTGAGAGTATACCAGAGTGTTATTACCGTAAAAATTATGTCTTAATGAGAAAATGGAGACCTGTACATATGTAGGCGGATGAAAAGTGGGCAGAAGGTTATCAAGTAGTATTGCCGCTAGGGTATAGAAAGGAGGTGTTGCGAGTTGCACATGAGGTACCAGTGGGAGGTCATTTGGGAATAAGAAAAACTCAAGCTAAAATCCAGAAACATTTTTATTGGCCTGGACTACATTAAGATGTAGTTAAATTTTGTCAATCATGTCACATATGTCAAGTGATAGGGAAACCTCAAGCAGTGATAAAACTAGCGCTCTTAATACCCATTCCAGCATTTGAGGAACCTTTTACAAGGGTCCTAATCGATTGTGTAGGAACGCTTCCTAAAACAAAATGTGGGAATCAATATCTTTTGACTGTAATGAATGTGTCTGCTAGGTTTCCAGAGGCCATTCCAGTACGTAATATTACAGCTAAAAGGATTATGGAGGAGTTACTTAAATTCTTTACTAGATATGGACTACCCACAGAAATTCAATCGGATCAAGGAACAAATTTTACTTCAAAGTTATCCAAAGAAGTTATGGATAGCTTAGGAATAAAACAATTTAAATCAACTGCGTACCATCCAGAATCGTAGGGAGCGTTAGAAAGGTGGCATCAGACATTAAAGACAATGTTGAGGGCATATTGTCAAGATTATCCAGAGGATTGGGATAAAGGAATCCCATTCGTATTGTTTGCAATTATGGATGCACTTAATGAGTCTACCAAATTTAGTCCTTTTGAACTAATTTTTGGTCATGAGGTAAGAGGACCATTTAAATTGATTAAGGAAAAATTGGTGGATGAGAAATCGGAAATTACACTATTGGGTTACGTGTCAAATTTTAGGGAACGATTAAATAGAGCAGGTAAATTGGCGAGACAACAGTTGAAAGTTGCACAAAATGTGATGAAGTGGGTAGCGGACAAGAAATCCAAAGTTCGTAGTTTTGCCAGTAGGGATAAAGTTTTAGTGTTGTTACCAGTAGTAGGGGAGCCTTTAAAAGCTAGGTTTTGTGGACCATATCAGATTGAAAGGAAATTAAGTGAGGTGAATTATGTAGTTAAAAACACCAGATAGAAGAAAGACTCACCGAATGTGTCATGTGCATATGCTTAAAAGGTACTTTGAAAGGGAAGGAGAGAAAAAGGAGGTTTTAATGATTCTAACTCAAAGTGACGAACCAAATCCAGATGACTGTGAATTTGACATACCTCAAATTAAATTGGAAAATGAGGAGGTTCTTAAAAATTGGGATGAATTGTTAAGTTACCTTCCAGAGGAAAAACAAACTGACCTGAAAGGGTTATTGATATCACATGGGCAAGTTTATAGAGATAAATTGGGAAGTACTAAAATGGCTATACATGATGTAGATGTGGGAAATGCTGTTCCTATCAAACAACATCCATATAGACTTAATCCTTTAAAATTGGCACAGGTTCACAGCGAGATTGAGAGTATGTTGAAGAATGGCATAATTGAAGTGGGTTGCAGCCAATGGAGGTCACCCATAGTGATGGTACCTAAACCAGGCGGTACCCAATGGTTGTGTGTGGACAATAGAAAGGTGAATGCAGTTACAAGAATGGACTCTTATCCTGTCCTACCATTGAAGGATTGCATTGAGAAAGTGGGACAATCTGCTTTTATTTCCAACTTCCAGACATGGAAAGAACATTTAAACCATCGTGTGGAGTTCTTCAATCGACTTCAGGTGGCGGGTTTGGTGATGAACCTAGCCAAAAGTGAATTTGGATAAGCCCGAATCACCTTCCTTGCGGAGGTTCCGTTACCCTCAAGGTGAAGGGAAATAATGCAATTTCTTAGCATGAGTGGATTTGATCAAACAGCTGCGCAAAAGTTTTGTGGGGCGATTACTCCACTGATGGAATTGCTGAAGAAACATTAAAAAATTCAATGGACAGCGGTCTTTCAACAGGCATTTGACCGTCTGAAAGCTGTGATCACCAATGTTTCTGTATTGGAAAATTGAAAGGGACTCTGTGGTCAGATTGAACTAAAGTATCTGATTCTAAAGAGAAATGCCGAGGAGAAGAGGAATGGATGGATCGTGCAGAGACTTTGTTCAAAGAGACTGTCAATCGAGAAGGATTTTGGTTGGAGGAAGATGAACAAAGAAAAATGGACTATATTATTATACCTGTTTGCATGTGTTGGTTTTTTAAAAAAAATGAAAATGTATATTAAGAGTTATATACACAGATTACTGTAGTGGTTATGCCTTTTTACATGTTTGTAATTGATAACTTCTTGATAAGTGTTATATATATGTTAACTACATTATTATAATAAACTTTGTTTTGATTAAAAACACCTAGAAAGTCTGATGAATCACACCTGAAGTGAAGGCTCTTGTGCTCATCCTAACCAAATTCAACAGAACAGTTCTTGGTCAGGTTTATTCATAATACACTTTGCAGTTTCTAACCCCAGGCCCATAACAAGAAGATAAGGTCAAAGATTCAGGAAGGTACCAGGAAGGACAAATGATGATGGCAATGGTGAGTTGCCAGTACACACCTTACTAGGTCATTCAACCTTTTCTGGCACTGGACCCAGGTCTCAGCACCGCATTCCTGCTGCTGACAGTCTCCATGATTTGCAGTTGCACCTTCTTGCTGAGGTTGAATGGTCTCCTCATGCCCACATCAGAGAATAGGGGACTCTTCTTGCTCTCAATGCATCAATCATCAGCTCCAGGAATGAGTCTGCAAAATGCGATGATTTTTTTCCAGCATATTCCCTCCAACCTGCTGTTCTTTGTCTCTTCCCACTGGTGTTCTTTATGCTTTGATCACTGTTGTTAATGTGAGTGCTGTTGGGGTCCCTTTAAATAGAGATCATTCATTGCTTGGTCCGACGCATCATGCCACCCATCCTCTCTGATTGTTTGGGGAACCCAGAATGTGGGGTGATAATTGTGTTGCTCTGTGAAAGAGCAATGAATGGCAAGGTGCATGAATTAGTAAGTCAGGTTTCTGACCCAAAAATGGTCTCACCATTCTGACAGTGACTAACGTCACCACTTGTTTAAACTTTACTTAACTGAACTTCGTCTTGGCCTTTTGTTTCCCCAAATAATCTGTATTTTGTGTCTGAACCTATTTTATCAGATCAAAATTATCACAAATCCATAGAGTGGCATCCTGGACTGAGGTCTTATTAATGTTCAATTTTATTTCTCCAAAAATCTTTATCTTTTAATACACTGGAACCAGCAAGACTGCACACTGATCTTTTCTTTTGATGAAATTTTGATTTATTCCCTTAAATTTCAGGTAGCATTTCTCTTTTTCAGCGCTCGAAACAGCAGTTCATATTATTTTATCTTATTAATTCCAACTTCAGAAAGAAATGACCCCCCAGGCTTGGTGGATTTCTATTGAAGACAAAAGTGTTTGTAATCAGAGATAACTTCCACATCGCCCCGTCTCAAGCACTTTGTCCTGTTAGGTAACAAATAACTCCGAATAAGTTAAGACTTCAGCCCAGATTTTCTGCATCATGGAGAAGCTTTCCATGACAGCGAAAATCCCGGAAACCAGAAATGACTGAATTTTCTAAGTCCTTCCCTAGACGTTGCGGTCAAGTCGCATCATGGAGGCAGCTGGTCATTTAAATCACCTGCTGTTACTGTACAGAAAAACGTACTTAAATTGCCCAATCTATAAATTTCCATCGAACAATACAAAGGTTGATGCTCAGTGAAAATACCTGTCAGCAGAAAGGGTTAACTTTGTTGTAGTTTTATAAGAAGTTGGAGCAAAACATTGTAAGGTGTAACGCACCACTTAACCTCAAGAAAACCTCCCCAGTAAAATTTAAAAGCGAACAGCATTTTACCAAGATCAATTGCAAAAAAATAAATATTCAGCTTCTCTTTTATTTCCAGTTTTCAAAATGTAAGCCATGACGGTAGAAAAAATGTAATCCAATTTCTATTGATCCCCTCTGAATTTAATTCAGTTAAATCAGTAGGGCAATCGAACCACAGGATGTCTTCTGATCATTATAGCAGGAGCATATCCCTTTATTTTAATGATGTGGAGATGCCGGCGTTGGACAGGGGTGAGCACAGAAAGAAGTCTTACAACACCAGATTAAAGTCCAATAGGTTTGTTTCAAATCACTAGCTTTCGGAGCACTGCTCCTTCCTCAGGTGAATGGAGAGGTAGATTCCAGAAACATTTATATAGACAAAGTCAAAGATGCAAAACAATATTTTGAATGCAAGTATTTGCAGGTAATTAAGTCTTTACAGGTCCAGATTCTGCATTGTCGTGCTTCCTGAAGGCCGCCTTGGAGAACGCTTACCTGAAGATCAGAGGCTGAATGCCCTCGACTGCTGAAGTGTTCCCTGACTGTCGCGCGATGTCCGTTCATCCATTGTCGCAGCGTCTGCATGGTCTTGCCAATGTACCACGCTTCGGGACATCCTTTCCTGCAGCATATGAGGTAGACAACGTTGGCCGAGTCGCACGAGTATGTACCGCGCACCTGGTGGGTGGTGTTCTCACATGTAATGGTGGTTCCCATGCCGATGATCTGGCACGTCTTGCAGAGATTGCCCTGGCAGGGTTGTGTGGTGTCATGGTCGCTGTTCTGAATGCTGAGTAGTTTGCTGCAAACAATGGTTTGTTTTAGGTTGCGCGGTTGTTTGAAGGCAAGTAGTGGGAGTGTGGGGATGACCTTGGCAAGATGTTCGTCTTCATTGATGACGTGTTGAAGGCTGCGAAGAAGATGCCATAGTTTCTCCGCTCTGGGCAAGTACTAGACGACGAAGGGTACTCTGTCGGTTGTGTACCGTGTTTGTCTTCTGGGGAGGTCAGTACGGTTTTTTGCTGTGGCGCGTTGGAACTGTTGATCGATGAGTCGAGCGCCATATCCCGTTCGTACGAGGTCATCTTTCACCGTCTGTAGATGGCTGTTACACTCCTCCTCGTCTGAGTAGATCCTGTATATACAGCGGGCTTGTCCACAGGGGATGGCTTCTTTCATGTGTTTAGTGTGGAAGCTGGAGAAGTGGAGCACCGTGAGGTTATCCGTGGGCTTGCGGTAAAGCGAAGTGCTGAGGTGACCGTCCTTGATGGAGACGAGTGTGTCCAAGAATACAACCGATTTTGGAGAGTAGTTCATGGTGAGTCTGTTGGCGGGATGGAACTTATTGATGTCATCGTGTAATCGTTTCAGTGATTCTTCGCCGTGGGTCCAAAGGAAAAAAATGTCATTGATGTATCTGGTGTATAACGTCGGTTGAAGGTCCTGTACGGTGAGGAGGTCTTGTTCAAACTTGTGCATGAAGATGTTGGCATATTGAGGTGCGGATTTGGTCCCCATTGTTGTTCCGTGTGTCTGGATGAAGAACGTGTTGTCGAAGGTGAAGACGTTGTGATCCAGAATGAAGCGGATGAGTTACTGAATTGCTTCTGGAGATTGGCAGTTGTCGGTGTTGAAAACTGAGGCTGTTGCATTAATGCGGTCGTCATGGGGGATGCTGGTGTAGAGTGCCGAGACGCCCATTGTGACAAGGAATGTTCCTGGTTCAACTAGTCCATGGGTGCCTTTATTTTAACACAGCCATCAAGATGATTAAAACAAGCAGAATCACTCAAACCAGTGAGCCCTTGGCAGTGGTCAGAAATCTAAAGCTGCCATTTATTATTTCTGTGATAGTCTCCTATCCAGAACCAGAGATTTTCCATAATTTACAACAAGCAGAATTTCACGGTGGCCACACCGTCTGATTTTCATTATTTAATTGGTAGTCAACTTCAATAAATATGTTGGGCTCGATTCAACCACATGGGACCAAAATCCCCCAGCGAGTGCCTTTAGCCGCGTATATCCATGCACTCCCAGTGCCGAGAAACACATGGCTATTCAACGCGGCGCACATTGTACAAGGGGCCTCAACAAGGAATATGTGGCCGAGGCTGCATGTAGCCCCGATTTGTACAGTGGAAAGCTCTGCTCGCCGGATCTCCCCAGTGTAGCAAGAGATCGGGACCTCATAATTGACGGACTAGATGAATGGGTAACATTAT
Organism: Scyliorhinus torazame; assembly: GCF_047496885.1. Classification (NCBI taxonomy): domain Eukaryota; kingdom Metazoa; phylum Chordata; class Chondrichthyes; order Carcharhiniformes; family Scyliorhinidae; genus Scyliorhinus; species Scyliorhinus torazame. Next base: position 157,880,067 of record NC_092717.1, read on the forward strand.
GGCAGATGGAATTTAATGTAAGCAAGTGTGAGGTTATCCATTTTGGACCCAAAAAGGGTAGGGCGGAGTACTTTCTAAATGGAAAGAGGTCAGGTACAGAGGATGTCCAAAGAGACTTGGAGTTCAAAAAAATGCCAGGAACAAGTGCAAAAAATAATCAAAAAGGCTAATGGAATGCTAACTTTTATATCTAGAGGACTGGAATATAAAGTTATGCTGCAGCTACACAAAACCCTGCTTAGGCCCCACTTGAAGTACTGTGAGCAGTTCTGGGCACCATACCTTAGGAACAATATTTTGGCCATGGAGGGAGTGCAACGTATGTTTTCAAAACTGATACCTGGAATACAGGGGTTGAGCTACGAGGAGAGATTACTCAAATTAGACCTGGGGCGTCATTCTCCGACCCCCCAGCGGGTCGGAGAATGGCCGTTGGCTGCCGTGAATCCCGCCCCCGCCGGTTGCTGAAGTCTCCGGTACCGGATATTCGGCGGGGGGCGGGAATCGGGCCGCGCCAGATGGCGGCCATCCCCACTGGATTCTCCGGCCGGGATGGGCCGAAGTCCCGCTGATAAATTGCCTGTCCCGCCGGCGTAAATTAGAGTACCTATTTACCGGCGGGACCTTGGGGGGGTGCGGGGCGATCTGGCCCCGGGGGGGTGCCCCCACGGTGGCCTGGCCCGCGATCGGGGCCCACCGATCCGCGGGCGGGCCTGTGCCGTGGGGGCACTCTTTCCCTTCCGCCTCCGCCACGGTCTCCACCATGGCGGAGGCGGAAGAGACTCTCCCCACTGCGCATGCGCGGGAAACTGTCAGCGGCCGCTGACGCTCCCGCGCATGCGCCGCCCCGACATGTCATTTCCGCGCCAGCTGGCGGGGCAACAAAGGCCATTTCCGCCAGCTGGCGGGGCGGAAACCCCTCCGGCGCCGGCCTAGCCCCTCAATGTTGTGGCTCGGCCCCCAAAGATGCGGAGCATTCCGCACCTTTGGGGCGGCGCGATGCCCGTCTGATTGGCGCCGTTTTGGGCGCCAGTCGGCGGACATTGCGCCGTTTGCGGAGAATTTCGCCCCTGTTTTCGCTAGAATTTAGAAGGTTAAGGAGTGATCTGATCAAAGTATTCAAGATATTAACAGGAAAAGACAGAATAGACAAAGATGAACGGTGGGATTCTCCGTTGGCCTATACCAGAATTGGGGAAAACGATTCGGCGGAGTATTTGGTGTTAGCTGAAAGTCGAGATTGCTGTCTGGCGCCAAACGGAATGCCATACTCCGGTCCCTCGGCAGCGACGTGAATACATTCAATACCGCACGCCGACATGGTGAATGCAAATTATACAGTAAAGACCATTGGCATATCATTAATGGGCCCTACCCAGCATTTTTCAAGCCTTCCGCGATGCTCAGCCTCTGTGGAATTACCAACGGCGAGGGGCACATGTGGTATTTCAAATCGGGGCACAGGCGCCGTCGGGCTGCTGAGGGTGCGGGATTGAGCTCAAACTGTGTCCAACAACGTTATAGTGTGCTGACAGTTCTGCCGCTGGCTGGAGAGGTGTCTGCCAAGGCTGGGGGGAGTAGCAGGGGCCGGCCAGAGATGGGCCATGGGGTCGAGATGGCCGGGCAAGGAACCGCCATTGCTGCAGCCATGCGGTTGCGCACGCCGCTGACTGCCCATGGGAACTTTGCGCCAAAGGTCGTATGGATGCCCCCCTGGCCACTCCCCTAGGTGACCTCTGGCCCCAGCCGGCTCATCAACGGGATGGCTGGACTCCAGTCCAACCAGTGCCAGGATCTTGGCTGGGATGACTGTCGGCATGCATTGGAATTGTGCAAGTTCTACGTGGCGCTGGTGCTACCCCATTAAGGGGACCAGAATCGCTCTGGGACTGTCATCACCTTTGTCCACATAGAGCACTCGCGATTTAGTCCCAGCATCAGCACTTAGTCTCTTAAATAGAGAATTCGCCCCAAACTATTTCCACTGGTTGAAGATTCTAAAACGAGGGGACATAGTCTGAAAAATAGGGCTAGACCGTTCAGGAGAGATGTTAGGAATGTTATGGACAAGGGTTTAGAGAACGTCAAAGTGTATTATGGAGTTCACCTGACCCACAACATACACCAGATTGTGGTATGGGGAGCACACGGCCCACTCTACAGGTGTGGTACAGCAAAAATTGAAAAGTATTTTTTAAAACAAAACAATGATTATTCTATGAACTCAAGTTCACCTTTTTAAAACATACAGTGAGCATCTTAGCAGCCATCAATTCAAATACAACCCCCAAAGAATACAATACTAAGTAATCCTTAATAACTTCCCAAACAACATCCAGAAGACAAAAGAAACACCTTTTACATTCACTACTGAGAACATTTATAATCCTGAATTCACCAAATGATCAAGAGATAGTCTTTTTATGGCAGAGAGAACATCAGTACACTGCTTGGCCTGGCTTCAGCTCCAACACTGAAAACGAAACTAAAACACACCCTGCAGCAAACAGCCTAAAATGAAAGTAAAAAGCTGACAGACAGCCCAGCTCCACCCACACTCTGACATCACTGATAAACACCCATTTCTTAAAGGTAGATTTCTTAAGCACCCATTTCTTAAAGGTACTCTCACATGACAGGACGAACGTCTTCATTCAAAGGGTGGTAGCGGTTTGGAACTTTCTCCCACAAACAGCAATTATAGCTAGATCAGTTGTTGATTTTAAACCTTAGAATTCTAGATAGATAAGGGGTATGGGCCAAAGGCAGATGTATGGGGCGCGATTCTCCGACCCCTCACTGGGTCGGAGAATCGCTGGCGGCTGGCGTGAATCCCGCCCACACCGTGTCCCGAATTCTCCGCCACCAGAGATTTGGCGGGGGTGGGAAATGCGCCGCGCCGGTCGGCGGGAATCGCGCCGGTCGGCGGGCCCACCCCCAGCGATTCTCCGGGCCGCGATGGGCTGAAGTCCCGCCGCTGGCAACCCTCGCCAGCCGGCGTGGATGAGACCTCCTTTTGAACGGCGGGACAAGGCATTGCGGTCAGGCTCTGGGGTCCTGGGGGGGGCACGGGGCGAATTGGCCCCAGGGGGTGCCCCCACGGTGGCCTGGCCTGCAATCGGGGCCCACCGATCCGCAGGCGGGCCTGTGCCGTGGGGGCACTCTTTTTCTTCCGCCTTCGCCATGGTCTTCACTATGGCGGAGGTGGAAGAGACCCCCTCCCCTGCGCATGCGCGGGGATGCCGTGAGTGGCCGCTGACGATCCTGCGCATGCGTCGCCCTGCGAAGTCTTTTCCACACCGGCTGGCGTGGCGCCAAAGGCCTTTCCCGCCAGCCGGCGGAGCGGAAACCGCTCCGACGTGGGCCTAGCCCCTCAAGGTGAGGGCTTGGCCCCTAAAGGTGCGGAGAATTCCGCACCTTTGGGGCGGCCTGACGCCGGACTGATCCGCGCCGTTTTTGGCGCCGGGTAGCGGACATCGCGCCGTTTGTGGAGAATCCCGCCCATGGACTTAGGTCACAGATCAGCCATGATCTCATTGAATGGCGTGACAGGCTCGAGGGGCTGAATGGCCTACTCCTGTTCCTATATTCCTGCAACTTGTAATGGTAGAAAAGGAACAGAATCTTTTCTTTTCTCTTTTTTATTCCATTGTGGGCTTATTTAACTTTTTTCTCCTCAAACCAACCTACAAGTTCAATGATTGTCACAATCAATTTCAACTAGGATATAGGTGGAAATTAATATACGTGACCGACCTCCTGCCTGCCGTCTGGAGAGCTGATGAGAACCTCACGGTGCCTCTTTTCAGGAAGGTCTGCCATATCAAGTGTCATTTGGGCACTTAACCCAACTTAACTGGGGCAGCACGGTACCATTGTGGATAGCACAATTGCTTCACCGCTCCAGGGTCCCAGGTTCGATTCCGGCTTGGGTCACTGTCTGTGCGGAGTCTGCACATCCTCCCCCAGTGGGCGTGAGTTTCCTTCGGGTGCTCCGGTTTCCTCCCACAGTCCAAAGATGTGCAGGTTAGGTGGATTGGCCATGCTAAATTGCCCTTAGTGTCCAAAATTGCCCATAGTGTTGGGTGGGGTTGCTGGGTTATGGGGATAGGGTGGAGCTGTGGACCTTGGGTAGGTTGCTCTTTCCAAGAGCCGGTGCAGACTCGATGGGCCGAATGGCTTCCCTCTGCACTGTAAATTCTATGAAAACCCGGCAGTGCATGCATTCCCCAAGACCACGAGCTCCGGTGGCAGAGGGAGTGTTTGGTGACTGCTGCCAGCCAATCAGGGCCTGGCAGCTGTACAATGCTTTGCAGCGCTATCAGGGAGACAGTGGTAGATACATTGCAGAACACCATCTTTCAGTCACAAATGTAAGCCAGAACTTTTGGTCACCTGTCATTTTACTTCTCCAGCTTGCTCTCAGGAAGACCTCTCCATTATTAGCCTCCAGCAGTGTTCCGATGAACATAAGCTTGAGGAACAGCATCCTGTTAGGCTTGCTACCTCCTTCTGCTCTCAGCACTGGATTCAATCATTTTAGGCCATAATCTGTACCCCCTGTTTTGTTTTCTTTTCCTTGTATATTTTGTTTTTGATCTTGTTTTTTCCTTGTTTTTGCTTTTGGGTGGCAGCTATTCATCTTTCTGCCAGTCACAGCTCCTCCAGACACAGCTTTCATCTCACATCATATAATCATAAGAATTTACAGAGCAGAAGAAGGCCATTCGGCCCATTGAGTCTGCACCAGCCCTTGGAAAGAGCACCCTACTTAAGCCTACGCCTCCACGCTATCCCTGTAACCCAGTAACCTCACCAAACCGTTGGAACACTAACGGGAATGTTGTCAAAGCCACTCCACCTAACCTGCACATCTTTGGACCGTGGGAGGAAACCGGGGCACCCGGAGGAAACCCACGCAGACATGGGGAGGATGTGCAAACTCCACACAGTTACCCAAGGTAGGAATTGAACCTGGGACCCTGGAGCTGTGAGGCAGAAGTGTGAACCACTGTGTGACCGTGCCGCCCATGCCCACTCCCTTTGGTCCTGCATCACCAACTCTTTTGTTATTTACTCTCCCCTGTCTTCCATCTCTTACGGAACTTCTCTTTTTTTTGTTATTTTACCACCTTCTCCCCTTGCTTTTGCTTGCTTAAAACCTATTCATTTCTAACTTTTCCCAGTACTGGGGCGTCATTCTCCGACCCCCCGCCGGGTCGGAGAATGGCCGTTGGCCGCCGTGAATCCCGCCCCTGCCCCCGTGAAGTCTCCGAAGGGAGAAAGGTCGGCGGGGCGTTAATGGCGCCGCTGCCGCGGAGAATGTCACGGGTCTGCGCAAGGCAGCCGATTTTCGGCCTGCCGATATTCTCCCTTCCGGATGGGCCGAAGTCCCGTCGACGTGATGACCGTTCACGTCGACGTCAATCAAACCTCCTTTAATTCGGCGTGACCCGGTGCTCCAGGCTCACGCCGACCAGCGAGGAGGTGAGTGACGGCCTGGGGGGTTGGCTCTGGGCAGGAAATGGCGTGGCCGCAGACTGATTGCGTGAGGAGAGGTGTGTCTCGGCTTGTGTGTGTGTGTGTGCGGCGGGGGGGGGTTAGAGTAGGCTGGGCTCCGGGGGAGTGCCGGGAGGGGGTCCGTGCCGGGGTGGAGGTTGGGGAGGGGGTCCGTGCCGGGGTGGAGGTTGGGGGGGGTCCGTGCCGGGGTGGAGGTTGGGGAGGGGGTCCGTGCCGGGGTGGAGGTTGGGGAGGGGGTCCGTGCCGGGGTGGAGGTTGGGGAGGGGGTCCGTGCCGGGGTGGAGGTTGGGGAGGGGGTACGTGCTGGGGTGGAGGTTGGGGGGGGGGTCCGTGCCGGGGTGGAGGTTGGGGGTTGGGGAGGGGGTCCGTGCCGGTGTGAAGGTTGGGGAGGGGGTCCGTGCCGGGGTGGAGGTTGGGGAGGGGTTCCGTGCCGGGGTGGAGGTTGGGGAGGGGGTCCGTGCCGGGGTGGAGGTTGGGGAGGGGGTCCGTGCCGGGGTGGAGGTTGGGGGGGGGTCCGTGCCGGGGTGGAGGTTGGGGAGGGGGTCCGTGCCGGGGTGGAGGTTGGGGAGGGGGTCCGTGCCGGGGTGGAGGTTGGGGAGGGGGTCCGTGCCGGGGTGGAGGTTGGGGGGGGGTCCGTGCCGGGGTGGAGGTTGGGGAGGGGGTCCGTGCCGGGGTGGAGGTTGGGGGGGGTCCGTGCCGGGGTGGAGGTTGGGGGTTGGGGAGGGGGTCCGTGCCTGGGTGGAGGTTGGGGAGGGGGTCCGTGCCGGGGTGGAGGTTGGGGAGGGGGTCCGTGCCGGGGTGGAGGTTGGGGGGGGGTCCGTGCCGGGGTGGAGGTTGGGGAGGGGGTCCGTGCCGGGGTGGAGGTTGGGGAGGGGGTCCGTGCCGGGGTGGAGGTTGGGGAGGGGGTCCGTGCCGGGGTGGAGGTTGGGGAGGGGGTCCGTGCCGGGGTGGAGGTTGGGGAGGGGGTCCGTGCCGGGGTGGAGGTTGGGGGTTGGGGAGGGGGTCGGTGCCGGGGTGTAGGTTGGGGAGGGGGTCCGTGCCGGGGTGGAGGTTGGGGAGGGGGTCCGTGCTGGGGTGGAGGTTGGGGAGGGGGTCCGTGCCAGGGTGGAGGTTGGGGAGGGGGTCCGTGCCGGGGTGGAGGTTGGGGGGGGGGGTCCGTGCCGGGGTGGAGGTTGGGGGTTGGGGAGGGGGTCCGTGCCGGGGTGGAGGTTGGGGAGGGGGTCCGTGCCGGGGTGGAGGTTGGGGAGGGGGTCCGTGCCGGGGTGGAGGTTGGGGAGGGGGTCCGTGCCGGGGTGGAGGTTGGGGGTTGGGGAGGGGGTCCGTGCCGGGGTGGAGGTTGGGGAGGGGGTCCGTGCTGGGGTGGAGGTTGGGGAGGGGGTCCGTGCCGGGGTGGAGGTTGGGGAGGGGGTCCGTGCCGGGGTGGAGGTGGGGGAGGGGGTCCGTGCCGGGGTGGAGGTTGGGGGGGGGGTCCGTGCCGGGGTGGAGGTTGGGGGTTGGGGAGGGGGTCCGTGCCGGGGTGGAGGTTGGGGAGGGGGTCCGTGCCGGGGCGGAGGTTGGGGAGGGGGTCCGTGCCGGGGTGGAGGTTGGGGGGGGGGGTCCGTGCCGGGGTGGAGGTTGGGGGGGGGTCCGTGCTGGGGTGGAGGTTGGGGAGGGGGTCCGTGCCGGGGTGGGTGATGGGAGGGCAAATGAGTTGGTCCACCTGGCCAGGTGCCAGCCTCCAACAGTTGGACCCATGCGGTCCATGCCACCTGGCTGGGGGGAGGAGGGGATATGGGCAATGATGACATGTCGTCGTTCCCCTCCCCCCCACCAGGCCGTCATGTTTTCAGACCATCCAGCGATGTTGGCCGCCGTGGTGGCAGCCGCTCATGTCTATGTTGCCCTGGATGAGGAGGAGGAGGAGGAGGAGCGTGCCAGAGAGGCGGCGCAGGCTGCCGCAGAGGGGCAGGCGGCAGCCGCCCAGGCTGGAGGGACACCTGACCGACAGGACGAGGAGGGGGAGGAGGACGTCGCGGCCCCACGGCAACGGAGGCACCCGAGGGCGCCCCGTGTGTACAGGCCCCGGCAGTCATACCAGGACCTCACGGACCGGGAATGCAGGAGGAGACTCCGGATGAGCCGGGAAACCGTGGCACACATCTGCCACCTGCTGGCACACCTGTCACCGCGTGGCACTGGCGGGGGACACCCTCTCCCCGTGTCCGTCAAGGTTACGGTGGCCCTGAACTTTTATGCAACGGGGTCATTCCAGGCACCGAGTGGGGACCTGTCCGGCATATCGCAGACATCGGTGCATCGGTGCATCCGGGCAGTGACAGATGCCCTTTATGCCATGGCGCACCGCTACATCCGCTTCCCCGTGGACCGGGCCAGCCAAGATGCCCGGGCCGTGGGCTTCTCTGCCGTTGCCGGGTTCCCCATGGTCCAGGGCGCGATCGATGGGATGCACGTCGCCGTGCGGCCACCTGCAGATAACAGGGCCGTGTTCACTAATAGGAAGGGGACCTATTCAATGAACGTACAGGTGGTCTGCGACCACCGCATGATGATCCTGCACGTCTGCGCCCGTCACCCAGGCAGTGTACACGACTCATTCGTGTTGTCGCGGTCATCCATCCCCTGCATGTACGAGGGACGCCATCCCCGGCTGAGGGGCTGGTTGCTGGGCGACAGGGGCTACCCATTGCGATCGTGGCTGATGACGCCTATACGGAGGCCACGCAATGAGGTGGAGAACCGCTACAATGATGCCCATGTAGCGACAAGGGGAGTGATCGAAAGGTGCTTTGGCGTGCTGAAGATGCGTTTCAGGTGCCTGGACCTCTCTGGGGGCGCGCTCCAGTATCGGTCAGATAGGGTCGGCCGCATCATTGTGGTGTGCTGCGTCCTGCACAACATAGCCCAGCAGAGGGGCGATGTGCCGCAGGCAGAGGAGGGCGGAGTGGAGGAGCAGCAGGAAGAGGCCCAGTCCTCCCCAGATGAGGAGGATGGGGGCAATGGTCAGGGCAGACGGGGTAGACACAGACGGGTGGCTGTCCACCGTTACCGGCTGGCCCAGCGGGCACGGGACAGACTGATAGACGCCCGCTTCACTGACTAGATGGGCGTGGGAATCGGGTAGTATGGCCACAGACCGCACACCATGACAACAGCCGACCACCCACACCCCCCACCCATCCACCCACCCAGCACCCTCACCCCCCTCCCCAACCCCACACACCCCACCCGCATGCACACCACCCCCCCACCCCCAATTGCCGATCCACCGGCGGCACAACGGGCCGGGCTCACCCAGTTGCGGGTGGACGCGTGTCTATCGCAGGCCTTGGAGAATGATGACAACCCGCCTCCGATGAGCTCCTGGCTCTACATCGTTGGACTATGTCTGACCCATGGCCACAGTACCACCATCCACCCGGACCATCCCTGCATGCGGCTGTGACACTGCAGCGCACGGTCCCGTCCTCTGCCCGGGGGATGTTGATGGCGGCCCAGGGGGAAGGGGGCAGACTCACCTGGGGCTGAGGTAAGACCACCCCTCACACACACACTTGCACTCAACGTACATGACACCCCCGCACACTTTGGACAGAGCACAAAGGCAGCTTCGGTAGGTGTAACATTGACTTTAATAACCAAAGGAGTTCATGCACGTGCCCTAGCCCCTAAAACTCATCTGTGCCCTGCACCCGTGCCAACTTACTCAGTGTCTAATTGTTTGGCCTTACGGGCCCTTTGACTACGTCTACGTGGTTCCCCAGACGGTACAGCAGAACTGGAGGTGGACTCCTGTGATTCCTGCCCTCTGACACTGGATCCCTTTGGCGGCCGTTTCCTGGGGCGTCCTGGCCTAGATGGGCCAGGCTGCGGCCCGGGCGACTGGGATGGCGAGCTGCCAGCCTGTCCTGCCCGTTGCCCACCCGATGCACCTGGGACGGAAGGGGGGGAGTCCGAGATGTCGCGGTGTACCGGGACCTCCCCTACAGAGGGAGCCGGGACGAACCACACCACCTCCTCCTCCCTCGGGGTGCCCGATGGCCCCCAGGCCTCTACATGGGTGGGGGATGCGAACGGACTGGCCATCCGACGCGCCCCCGACATCTGGCGCTGCCAGTCCTGGAGGCCCGTGCTGGTATCGACAGGGGTCTGCAGGTTTGCAGCCATGGAGCCCAGGGGGTTGTCGAACCCTGTCTGCGACAGTGCGACGCCAGCTCGCACATGGCCACTGGCGCCGATGCCCTCAGCGATGGCCTGCTGAGACTGGGCCATGGCCTGCAGAGACTGGGCTATGGCCTGCTGAGACTGGGCCATGGCCTGCTGAGACTGGGCCATGGCCTGCTGAGACTGGGCTATGGCGTTGAGCGCCTCTGCCATCTGGCGCTGGCACTGGCTCATGGCCTCCTGTGAGAGGGCAGCCATTTCCTGGGCCACAGACGCCGCCTGCACGGAAGGCCCCAGGCCTCGCAAACCGTTCCCCATGTCTGACACCGTCGCACCCATTGCCTCCACCGCGGACGCCACCCGTGCGGTGTCAGCCTGGGTGGCACGCATGACCGGGACCACTCCCAGCTCCTGGACGCGGGTGGACTCCTCCACCTGCGACCGCAGCCGCCGCAAGCCACCCGTCACCCTATTCGCTCGTCTCCGTGTCGGTGGTTGCATCGGATCTATGTGTGGGTGTGGTAACTGCAGGAACCCGGGATCCATCTGGGCGGCAGATGTTCGCTTGGCCTGGGCTGCCCTCCGACCGCCCGGTCCCTCTGCTGCTCCTACCTCCACCTGCTGTACCGGGACGGCTGTGTTGTGCGCACCAGTGAGTGTACCAGACGCCTCATCACTAAAGTGCCCAACCGTGGTGAGTGTTTCTGCGATGGTGGAGGGTGTTGGTGACAGCAGTGGCGTTGTGTCGTGCTCTTCGTCCCACTCTGAGACCATGGCACTTTGGGGTGGGGGTTCGTCTCCACCCATCCACTCTGAGTCACTGTCCGGTATTTCATCTTCCCGGGTAGGGGTATCCTGGGTAGTGCTGTCCCGGGTAGTGCTGTCCCGGGTAGTGCTGTCCCGGGTAGTGGTGTCCCGGGTAGGGGTGTCCTGGGTAGTGGTGTCCCGGGTAGGGGTGTCCTGGGCAGTGCTGTCCCGGGTAGTGGTGTCCCGGGTAGTGGTGTCCCGGGTAGTGGTGTCCTGGGTAGTGGTGTCCTGGGTAGTGGTGTCCTGGCTCGGATGTGACGGGGGCCTGTGGCTGCCCCCCTCATCGCTGGGTGGTCGCTCCCGCACGTGACGGGGGTGTCGTCTCCCTGTTGCTCCAGGTCTCTCCGTCTCCTGTGGTGTGCGAGGGGCATCCTGCGGGCGTCGCATGCTGGAGGGTGCGGGTCTCTCCGTCTTCTGTGGTCTTCGAGGGGCGGTCTGCATCTGCGGGGATGGGTGCCTGGACGTTTGGTCCTGCGATACACAATGAAGCATGCATGGTTAGACATCAGGCAGTGATCAGGTGATACGGGGGAGGGGGATATAGGGGAGGGGGGATATGGGGACGGGCTGTTGGTGGCTCACTTGCTCGTGGGGCCCCGACCTCTGCATCAGCAACCTCCCGGTCCTCAGGTCCGCCAGCCAGTTCCAGGGCCCTTTCCTCGTGTACGGTCAGTGGCCTCTCATCAGCGGGCCCTCCTCCAGTCCTCACATGCTCCCTATTGTTGTGTGCGCGCTTCTCCTGTGGGGGGGGGGGTGGTGGCAGGGGTAAAAGGCAACAGTGTTAGGCAGGTATATGAATGCACGCCATCGGTTGCGCGTGCATTGCAGAGGATAAGGTGAGGGCTGGATTCACTTGGGGATATGGGGGATATGGGGGAGGGGTGGATATGGGGGATATGGGGGAGGGGGATATGGGGGAGGGTGGGATATGGGGGAGGGGGGATATGGGGGAGGGGGGATATGGGGAGGGGGATATGGGGGGGATATGGGGGATATGGGGGAGGGGGGATATGGGGGAGGGGGAATATGGGCGATATGGGGGAGGGGGGATATGGGGGAGGGGGGATATGGGGGAGGGGGGATATGGGGGAGGGGGGATATGGGGGAGGGGGGATATGGGGGAGGGGGATATGGGGGAGGGGGATATGGGGGAGGGGGGGATATGGGGGATATGGGGGAGGGGGGATATGGGGAGGGGGGATATGGGGAGGGGGGGATATGGGGGATATGGGGGAGGGGGGATATGGGGAGAGGGGATATGGGGGAGGGGGGATATGGGGGATATGGGGGAGGGGGGATATGGGGGAGGGGGGATATGGGGGAGGGGGGATATGGGGGATATTGGGGAGGGGGGATATAGGGGAGGGGGGAATATGGGGGATATGGGGAGGGGGGATATGGGGGTATGGGGGAGGGGGGATATGGGGGAGGAGGGGATATGGGGGAGGGGGCACATGGGGGATATGGGGGAGGGGGGATATGGGGGAGGGGGGGATATGGGGGAGGGGGGATATGGGGGATATGGGGAGGGGGGATATAGGGGAGGGGGGGATATGGGGGGGGGATATGGGGGATATGGGGGAGGGGGGGATATGGGGGAGGGGGGAATATGGGGGATATGGGGAAGGGGGGATATGGGGGATATGGGGGAGGGGAGGATATGGGGGAGGGGGGATATGGGGGAGGGGGATATGGGGGAGGGGGGATATGGGGGATATGGGGGAGGGGGGGATATGGGGGAGGGGGGATATGGGGGATATGGGGAGGGGGGATATGGGGGAGGGGGGATATGGGGGATATGGGGGAGGGGGGATATGGGGGATATGGGGGATATGGGGGAGGGGGGATATGGGGGAGGGGGGGATCTGGGGGAGGGGGGATTTGGGGGAGGGGGGATATGGGGGATATGGGGGAGGCTCACCCTGCCTGCTCTGACGCGGTCGTTCACCTTCTTGTGGCACTGGGTGCCTGTCCGTGGTGTTAGGGCCACAGCGCTGATGGCCTCTGCCACCTCCCTCCACAGATGCCGGCTGTGGCGTGGGGCAACTCTGCGGCCGTGCCCGGGATACAGGGCGTCCCTCCTCTGCTCCACCGCGTCCAGGAGCGCCTCCACATCGCGTGACTCGAACCTCGGGGCTGAGCGACGGCCAGCCATCAAGTCGGGTGTTGCGGTCGGCTGTTCCGGTCGGGTGGGGGGGAGCTGCGCGGCCTTATGAGCTATCACGCCGTGCAGCGCGTATGACGCTGCACGGCGTGAACCACTGCGCAAGCGCGGATCCCGTTACGTCGCTGCTAGCCCATTTCGGGCCGCAGACTATCGGCCCATTTTTTTGACGTGACGCAAGTGGGATTTGCGCCGTTTTTTGCGCCGATCGGCGGACTTTCCGCCGATAATGGAGAATTTCGCCCCTGATCTTTGACCTGAAAGTATACTCTATTTTTCTCTCCACAGATTCTGCGGACCTGTTAATTATTTCCCGCATTTCATTGTTTCGATTATTTAAGTTATCGCCCTTACTAGTTAACAAAAGAACCAACAGAAAGAGCAATTAACAGAAGACAATTTGCATTTGTCAATTTTGGCTCACTTAAACCTCTTATAAAATGACATCTGGGCAGTCTTTAATGAATTGATTCAAACATTGGCATCGAGCTTTGCACAGCGGGTCATCTGGAGAATTTGGATGTGAGGGTCAATACAAACAAAGAACAAAGAAAAGTACAGCACAGGAACAGGCCCTTCGGCCCTCCAAGCCCGTGCCGACCATGCTGCCCGACTAAACTACAATCTTCTACACTTCCTGGGTCCGTATCCCTCTATTGCCATTCATGTATTTGTCAAGATGCCCCTTAAATGTCACTATCGGCCCGGCTTCCACCACCTCCTCCGGTAGCGAGTTCCAGGCACCCACTACCCTCTGTGTAAAAAACTTGCCTCGTACATCTACTCTAAACCTTGCCCCTCACACCTTAAACCTATGCCCCCTAGTAATTGACCCCTCTACCACTGGGGAAAAGCCTCTGACCATCCACTCTGTCTATGCCCCTCATAATTTTGTAGACCTCTATCAGGTCGCCCCTCAACCTCCTTCGTTCCAGTGAGAACAAACCGAGTTTATTCAACCGCTCCTCATAGCTAATGCCCTCCATACCAGGCAACATTCTGGTAAATCTCTTCTGCACCCTCTCTAAAGCCTCCACATCCTTCTGGTAGTATGGCGACCAGAATTGAACACTATACTCCAAGTGCGGCCTAACTAAGGTTCTATACAGCTGCAACATGACTTGCCAATTCTTATACTCAATGCCCCGGCCAATGAAGGCAAGCATGCCGTATGCCTTCTTGACTACCTTCTCCACCTGTGTTGCCTCTTTCAATGACCTGTGGACCTGTATACCTAGATCTCTCTGACTTTCAATACTCTTCAGGGTTCTACCATTCACTGTATATTCCCTACCTGCATTAGACCTTCCAAAATGGTCAGCACGGTAGCCTTGTGGATAGCACAATTACTTCACAGCCCCAGGGTCCCAGGTTCGATTCCGGCTTGGGTCACTGTCTGTGCGGAGTCTGCACATCCTCCCCGTGTGTGCGTGGGTTTCCTCCGGGTGCTCCGGTTTCCTCCCACAGTCCAAAGATGTGCAGGTTAGGTGGATTGGCCATGATAAATTGCCCTTAGTGTCGAAAATTGCCCTTAGTGTTGGGTGGGGTTACTGGGTTATGGGGATAGGGTGGCGGTGTTGACCTTGGGTAGGATGCTCTTTCCAAGAGCCGGTGCAGACACGATGGGCCGAATGGCCTCCTTCTGCATTGTAAATTCTATGATTATCAAAATGCATTACCTCACATTTGTCCGGATTAAACTCCATCTGCCATCTCTCCGCCCAAGTCTCCAAACAATCTAAATCCTGCTGTATCCTCTGACAGTCCTCATCGCTATCCGCAATTCCACCAACCTTTGTGTCGTCTGCAAACTTACGAATCAGATCAGTTACATTTTCCTCCAAATCATTTATATATACTACAAACAGCAAAGGTCCCAGCACTGATCCCTGCGGAACACCACTAGTCACAGCCCTCCAATTAGAAAAGCATCCTTCCATTGCTCCTCTCTGCCTTCTATGACCTAGCCAGTTCTGTATTCACCTTGCCAGCTCACCCCTGATCACGTGTGACTTCACCTTTTGTACTAGACTACCATGAGGGACCTGGTCAAATGCCTTACTGAAGTCCATATAGACAACATCCACTGCCCTACCTGCATCAATCATCTTTGTGACCTCTTCGAAAAACTCTATCAGGTTAGTGAGACACGACCTCCCCTTCACAAAACCATGCTGCCTCTCACTAATACGTCCATTTGCTTCCAAATGGGAGTAGATTCTGTCTCGAAGAATTCTCTCCAGTAATTTCCCTACCACTGACGTAAGGCTCACCGGCCTATAGTTCCCTGGATTATCCTTGCTACCCTTCTTAAACAGAGGAACAACATTGGCTATTTTCCAGTCCTCTGGGACATCACCTGAAGACAGTGAGGATCCAAAGATTTCTGTCAAGGCCTCAACAATTTCCTTTCTAGCCTCCTTCAGCATTCTGGGGTAGATCCCATCAGGCCCTGAGGACTTATCTACCTTAATATTTTTCAAGACGCCCAACACCTCGTCTTTTTGGATCTCAATGTGACCCAGGCTATCTACACACCCTTCTCCTGACTCAACATCTACCAATTCCTTCTCTTTGGTGAATACTGATGCAAAGTATTCATTTAGTACCTCGCCCATTTCCTCTGGCTCCACACATAGATTCCCTTGCCTATCCTTCAGTGGGCCAACCCTTTCCCTGGCTACCCGCTTGCTTTTTATGTACGTGTAAAAAGCCTTGGGATTTTCCTTAATCCTATTTGCCAATGACTTTTCGTGACCCCTTCTAGCCCTCCTGACTCCTTGCTTAAGTTCCTTCCTACTTTCCTTATATTCCACGCAGGCTTCGTCTTTTCCCAGCCTTTTAGCCCTGACAAATTTCTTCTTGACGAGGCCTACAATATCTCTCGTTATCCAAGGTTCCCGAATGCACTTGCATGATTTTCAGCCAATTTAACATGTACAATGTACCCATTAATGTTCATCTTTTTATGATTAAAATAGGGCAGACATTATTTCTGACACAGTGTGATATGACCCCTATCTCAAGTAGAACAAAGTTACAAGAAGGCATATGGACACACCAGATGAATCATGGAACAGACATTCAGAATGCTCAAGGCAATATTTCAAATGTTTTTACTGCTCAATTGCCCATATAGCATGGTTCAGAGGAGATTTCCAAAATTATAATTGTGTGCTGCACACTGTATACCATAATGGAAAGATGCTTTAGTATGGAACTTGACAACTTAAATGAATAGGGGCAGAGTCGACATGTGAGGTTCTCTTGTCAACTTCTTGGAGTATTTTGGCAGTGACCAGAGAAATCCATGTCTGTACCAGGAATGTACTGTGTTGTACCCACTGCCTGTGGTTAAATAATTTGGGAAGCATTTCCTGTCACTTGTGATAAGGCCAAAATTAGGATTTTTGTTTTGGTGTTCCTGCATGTATGGCATTAAAGAAGGCTTAGAATTGATGCAAGCCATTTATTTGTGTGAAAATATGGCTGCAATCCCACCCTCATCTTTATTTGGAATTGAAAGCTCAGTTGTATCCTGCAAAAGCGACATATTGTGGATTCTGGAAATCTGAAAGAGAAATTAAAAATTGCATTTATATAACACCTTAATGGTCACTAAGTGCTTCACAGCCAAAGTGCAGTCACTGTTGTAGTGTAGGAAACACAGCCGCTAATTTGAGCACAGCAAACTCTCACTAATGACTCTCACTAATGTGACAATGACCAAATAATCTGTTTTTGGGTTAGGCAGTTTTTTGGCTCCATAGGTTGAGCCCTTGCTTCTGAGCCAGAAGTTCAGAGTTCAAGTTCTACTCCAGAAATTGTTGGCAATGGAAGAAACATTTTAGTGTAGTTCAACAGATTGATAATCAGTCTGCTACTCCTTCCAACTCTTCCAACAATTCTCCAATGGGGAAAAAAGCTCAAGTTCAATTGTTACTCTTCCTGAGCTGCGAATTGCATAGAGATCGCAATTTCTAAAGCCTTCTTTTGGTCCAAGTTGCTTTCTTTTAACAGCCTTTTCTGGAAAGCTTCGCTCTTAGCCAACACACAAGTCTGTCTCTAATGGCATCATCAAGACATCTCCAAATTCACAGTATTCAGAGACTTTCTTTAAAGTAGTGACAAATTGTGTGATTGATTCGCCATCTTGTTGGTTACGCTTATGGAACCTGAACCTCTCGGTAATTAAAAAAGGTTTAGGTGAGAAGTGACCCTGCAATATCTCCACAATCTCATCATAACCTTAGTTAGACCGTAATTGGAATATAGTGTTCAATTCTGGTTGCCACACTACCAGAGGGATGTGGTGGCTCTGGAGAGGCTGCAGAAGAGGTTTACAAGGATGTTGTCTGGTATGGAAGACATTAACTATGAGGAGAGGTTAGATAAACTGGGTTTGTTCTCACTTGAACAATGGAGGTTGAGGGGTGACATGATAGAAGTCTACAAAATTATGAGGGACATGGACACAGGGGATAGTCAGAAGCTTTTTCCCAGTGTGGAAGAGTCAATTATTAGGGACATAGGTTTAAGGTGCGAGGGGCAAGGTTTAGAGGAGATGTGCAAGGGTGCGAGGGGCCAAGTTTAGAGGAGATGTGTGAGGGAAGTCTTTTATACAGAGGGTAGTGGGGGCCTGGAACCCGCGGCCGGAGAAGGTGGTGGAAGCAGGTACGATAGTGACGTTTAAGGGGCATCTTGACAAATACAGTAAGAAGTCTTACAACAACAGGTTTGTTTCGAATCACTAGCTTTCGAAGCACAGCTCCTTCCTCAGGTGAATGAAGAGGTGGGTTCCAGAAACATACATATAGACAAAGTCAAAGATGCAAGACGATACTTTGAATATGAGACTTTGCAGCTAATTATGTCTACAGGTTCAGACGGAGCAACTGGACAGAGGGATAATCACAAGAGGTGTGAATTGTCTCAAACCAGGACAGTTTGTAGGATTTTGCAAGTCCTGGCCAGATGGTGGGGGGTGAATGTAATGCAACATGAATCTTACGTGCTCTCAACCCACGTACTCCCCGGGTTGGAGATCTCTATTGCCTCCCGAAAATACACAAGGCCAACATACCAGGCCATCCTATTGTATCAGGCAATGGCACCCTGTGTGAGAACCTCTCTATCTACATCAAGGGCACCTTGAAACCCATCGTACAAGGTACGCCCAGCTTCTGTCGCAATGGACTTCTTACAGAAACTCAGCGTCCATGGACCAGTTGAACCAGGAACATTCCTTGTCACAATGGATGTTCCGGCACTCTACACCAGCATCCCCCATGACGACGGCATGAATGCAACAGCCTCAGTACTCAACACCAACAACTGCCAATCTCCAGACTCAATTCTGCAACTCATCTGGATCACAACGTCTTCACCTTCGACAACGAGTTCTTCATCCAGACACACGGAACGGCCATGGGGACCAAATTCACACTTCAAAAGCCAACATCTTCATGCACAAGTTTGAACAAGACCTCCTCACCGCACAGGACCTTCAACCGACGTTATACACCAGATACATCAATGACATTTTTTTCCTTTGGACCCACGATGAAGAATCACTGAAACGACTACACAATGACATCAATAAGTTCCATCCCACCATCAGGCTCACCATGGACTATTCTCCAGAATCCTTTGCATTCTTGGCCACACTCATCTCCATCAAGGACGGTCACCTCAGCACTTCGCTTTACCGCAAGCCCACAGATAACCTCACGATACTTCACTTCTCCAGCTCCCACCCTAAACACATGAAAGAAGCCATCCCCTTTGGACAAGCTCTCCGTATACACAGGATCTGTTCAGACGAGGAGGAGTATAACAGACATCTACAGATGCTGAAATATGCCCTTGTACGAACGGGATATGACGCTCGACTCATCGATCGACAGTTCCAACGCGCCACAGCAAAAAATCGCACCGACCTCCTCAAAAGAGAAACACGGGACACAACTGAAGAGTACCCTTCATCGTCCAGTACTTCCTCGGAGCGGAGAAACTATGACATCTTCTTTGCAGCCTTAAACACGTCATCGATGAAGATGAACATCTTGCCAAGGTCATCCCACACCCCCCACTACTTGCCTTCAAACAACTGTGCAGCCTGTAAAGTAAAAATGGGAAAATATGTCATTTGAAACATGGAAGTCTGGCAAAGTCTGATCTGAGGGTACATGGGAAAATGTAGGACAAAATCCCACAAAGGGTTAAAAAGCAGCTGCAAAAGAAGGTTTTGAAATGCAGATAGCCTTTATCAAACAGGCGTTAAGAAAACAGCTTGTGACTATTCAATCTGTAAAACTGATGCCTGTCTTTCAAGTTAAAGCAGATTGAACTTTTAGTTACATGAAAAGAAATAATATTTTACACCTTATTTGAAGTTAATTATTTTAGCAAGCAGCTAAAAAAGAATTGCCAGGATCTTCAGTTGAATTGGGTGACACATGTTTAGGTGTGAAATCCTGCTGGCACCAGGTGAAAATGGGAAGCCGGAAACGACGTGTCCATGAGAGCACAAGTTAACCCCAAATCGGAGTCAGAGTTCTGACAAGCTAAGGACACTATTTGGTAATAAAGCAACTTTAGAAGTGACAGGAACCAGAACCCCTCTAGGATCAAAGCACTTTTGAACATTACAAAGGAAAAAAATGTAATCAAGAGTTTGATGAACTGGTCATGCTCAACGTGAATACGTAGTCGTATTAGAAATAATTAAGATCAAAGGTACATTGAACAATCAAGAGCACAACAAAGTTACTTTACGATAATGTCATATAAACTTAATAACTGCTAGAAGGGAAATATAAACCCTAAATTGATAGCAGCCAGCAGAGTCAGCTCTCATAGCTGCCCTCGGTCATGGGAAGGATAGAACACAGAAACCGAGCAGAACAGCGAATCCACCTGAGGAAGACCAAAAGTTAAAGAAGAAAGATTGTCAAGGTAGACCTGAAAGTCTAACAATGGGAAGCACGGTAGCACAAGTGGATAGCACTGTGGCTTCACAGCGCCAGGGTCCCAGGTTCGATTCCCCGTTGGGTCACTGTCTGTGTGGAGTCTGCACGTTCTCCTCGTGTCTGCGTGGGTTTCCTCCGGGTGCTCCGGTTTCCTCCCACAGTCCAAAGGCGTGCAGATTAGGTGGATTGGCCATGATAAATTGCCCTTAGTGGTTAGGAGGGGTTATTGGGTTATGGGGATAGGGTAGAAGTGAGGGCTGAAGTGGGTCAGTGCAGACTCGATGGGCCGAATGGCCACCTTCTGCACTGTATTTTCTATGTTCTATGTTCTAACTGACCAGGAGGATCCAAAGAAAAGGGGCGGGGTTCACGATCCCCCCCGCTGGGTCGGAGAATCGCCGGGGGGCGGTGTGAATCCGGAGAATTCGGGGGGCCGGGAATCTCGGTGTGCCGGTCGGCGGGGACCCCCCCCCAACGATTCTCTGGCCCGTGATGGGCCAAAGTCCCGCTGCATCTATGCCAGTCCCGCCGGCGTAAATTGAACCAGGTCCCTTACCGGCGGGACCTGGTGGCGGGGGCGGGCTCCGGGGTCCTGAGGGCCCTGGGAGGGAGGGGGGGGGGGCGATCTGGCCCTGGGGGGTCCCCCCTCGGTGGCCTGGCCCGTGATCAGGGACCACCGATCCGCGGGCGGTCCTGTGCCATGGGGGCACTCATTTCCTATGCGCCGATCATCAGCCTCCGCCATGGCTAACGCATAGGTGAACCCCCCCCCTCCCCGCGAATGCACAGGGATGACGTTAGCAGCCGCTCACTCCCCTGCGCATGCATGGACTCGCGCCGGCCGGCGGAGTCCCTTCGGCCCCGGCTGGCGTGGCACCAAAGGCCTTCCACGTCAGCCGGCGGGCCGCCAACCACTCCGGGGCGGGCCTAGCCCCTAAAGGTGCAGAGGATTCTGCACCTTTGGGGCAGCCCGACACCAGAGTGGTTCACGCCACTCCGTCCCGCCGGGACTCCCCGCCCCGCGAGGTAGGGGAGAATCCCGCCCAAGACTCTGGCACAGAGTCTGTCCCTGTTGCTCAGAACGGAAAGGGGGAGAGGAGTAAAGCATTAGTCATTGGAGACTCCATAGTTAGGGGGATAAATAGGAGATTCGGATCGTGTTTTCGGGATCCTTAAGGGGGAGGGTGAGCAGCCCCAAGTCGTGGTCCACATAGGTATCAACGACATAGGTAGGGAAAGGGATAGGGAAGTCAGGCAGGAATTCAGGGAGCTAGGATGGAAACTTAGATCTAGGACAAACAGCGTTATTATCTCTGGGTTGTTACCCGTGCCACGTGATAGCGAGACGAGGAATAGGGAGAGAGAGGAGTTGAACACGTGGCTACAGGGATGATGCAGGAGGGAGGGTTTCAGATTTCTGGATAATTGGGGCTCATTCTGGGGTCGGTGAGACCTCTACAAACGGGATGGTCTACACCTGGACCAGAGGGGTACCAAATTCCTGGGGGGAAAATTTGCTAAAGCTCTTCGGGAGGGTTTAAACTAGTTCAGCAGGGGCTTGGGAACCTGAATTGTAGCTCCAGTATACAGGAGGTTGAGAGTAGTGAGGTCATGAGTAAGGTTTCAAAATTGCAGGAGTGTACCGGCAGGCAGGAAGGTGGTTTAAAGTGTGTCTCCTTCAATGCCAGGAGCATCCGGAATAAGGTAGGTGAACTTGCGGCATGGGTTGGTACCTGGGACTTTGATGTTGTGGCCATTTTGGAGACACGGAGCGAGCAGGGACAGGAATGATTGTTGCAGGTGCCGGGGTTTAGATATTTCAGTAAGCTCAGGGAAGGTGGTAAAAGAGGGGGAGGGGTGGCATTGTTAGTCAAGGACAGTATTACGGTGGCAGAAAGGACGTTTGATGAGGACTCGTCTACTGAGGGAGTATGGGCTGAGGTTAGAAACAGGAAAGGAGAGGTCACCCTGTTAGGGGTTTTCTATAGGCCTCCGAAAAGTTCCAGAGATGTAGAGGAAAGGATTGCAATGATGATTCTGGATAGGAGCGAAAGCAACAGGGTAGTTGTTATGGGGGACTTTAACTTTCCAAATATTGACTGGAAACGCTATAGTTTGAGTACTTTAGATGGGTCTGTTTTTGTCCAATGTGTGCAGGAGGGTTTCCTGACACAGTATGTAGATAGGCCAACGAGAGGTGAGACCATATTGGATTTGGTACTGGGTAATGAATCAGGACAGGTGTTAGGTTTGGAGGTAGGTGAGCACTTTGGTGATAGTGACCACAATTCAATTACGTTTACTTTAGTGATGGAAAGGGATAGGTATATACCGCAGGGCAAGAGTTATATCTGGGGGAAAGGCAATTATGATGCGATGAGGCAAGACTTAGGATGCATCGGATGGAGAGGAAAACTGCAGGGATGGGCACAATGGAAATGTGGAGCTTGTTCAAGGAACAGCTACTGCGTGTCCTTGATAAGTTTGTACCTGCCAGGCAGGGAGGAAGTGGTCGAGCAAGGGAACCGTGGTTTACTAAAGTAGTCGAAACACTTGTCAAGAGGAAGAAGGAGGCTTATGTAAAGATGAGACATGAAGGTTCAGTTAGGGAGCTCGAGAGCTACAAGTTAGCTAAGAAGGATCTAAAGAGAGAGCTAAGAAGAGCCAGGAGGAGACATGAGAAGTCTTTGGCAGGTAGGTTCAAGGATAACCCTAAAGCTTTCATTAGATATGTCAGGAATAAAAGAATGACTAGGGTAAGAGTAGGGCCAGTCAAGGACAGTAGTGGGAAGTTGCGCTTGGAGTCCGAGGAGATAGGAGAGGTGCTAAATGAATATTTTTTGTCAGTATTCACACAGGAAAAAGTCAATGTTGTTGAGGAGAATACTGAGATGCAGGCTACTAGACTAGAAGTGCTTGAGGTTCATAAGGAGGAGGTGTTAGCAATTCTGGAAAGTATGAAAGTCCCCTGGGCCGGATGGGATTTATCCTAGGATTCTCCGCGAAGCTAAGGAGGAGATTGCTGAGCCTTTGGCTTTGATCTTTAAGTCATCTTTGTCTATAAGAATAGTGCCAGAAGACTGGAGGATAGCAAATGTTGTCCCCTTGTTCAAGAAGGGGAGTAGAGACAACCCTGGTAACTATAGACCAGTGAGCCTTGCTTCTGTTGTGGGCAAAATCTTGGAAAGGTTTATAAGAGATAGGATGTATAATCATCTGGAAAGGAATAATTTGATTAGAGATAGTCAACACGGTTTTGTGAAGGGTAGGTCGTGCCTCCCAAACTTTATAGAGTTCTTTGAGAAGGTGACCAAATAGGTGGATGAGGGTAAAGCAGTTGATGTGGTGTACATGGATTTCAGTAAAGCGTTTGATAAGGTTCCCCACGGTAGGTTACTGCAGAAAATACGGAGGCATGGGATTCAGGGAGATTTAGCAGTTTGGATCAGAGATTGGCTAGCTGGAAGAGGACAAAGGGTGGTGGTTGATGGGAAATGTTCAGACTGGAGTCCAGTTACTAGTGGTGTACCACAAGGATCTGTTTTGGGGCCATTGCTGTTTGTCATTTTTATAAATGGGAGTAGAGGGATATGGACCCTGGAAGTGTAGAAGGTTTTAGGTTAGACGGGCAGCATGCTCGGCGCAGGCTTCGAAGGCCGAAAGGTCTGTTGCTGTGCTGTACTGTTCTTTGTTCTTTATCGGTTTGCGAGCCTGTTTTCATTCTGGCTGCACCAGACTTCTCAGGAGGTTGAAGGTTTTACTCCCATTGTACTGATGAAAGTTGTGACTACTATGTCTACCAAAATTATGTTCGCCTGGATAAAGTATTTAAATCTTTCAGTGTATGAGCTCCAGCACTCAGTTCTTTCATCTTACGTTCCCATGGTGCCAACAACTCCTGCCATTTCGCTTTGGGTATGCATGCATAAGCACAAATGTGCCACAAAGTTTTGCTACCACCTTGCTTCTTTTTTTAAACAAGGTAGCCCTGAGTTCATCCTGTGTGTTGCAAAGTTCCCCAAGCTCTCAAATTCTCGCAGGGTATTTGTTACTTTGCTTGTTACTCACAATAGAGGGAACATTGTTCCAGAACTTTCTGGGCAGAACACGTGGCAAACCTCTTTTGATGCTGTTTTCTCCAAAATTTCTGTTTAAACTTTGGTTCCTTCCATGGTTGCTGTTATTATTCAGCACCCTTCCGTTGCCAGCTTTGCGGTTGCAGTGCTTTTATCTTCTTAATTCTTTTTGGATGGCTGCAACGTGGATCGATGATTTGTCTTACTCCAGCGAATCTCTGCAGTTCTTTTCAGGTGTTTGCAATGTGGATTCCAACCTCCTCGCCACCAGTTTCTTTGTGGTATTTTTAAAGGATAGGCTTGCAGACCACGAAGGTACAAAGAAACAAGAGCTTTATTGAAAAGGTGTTGATAGATCTGTACTTTGGTCAATATATCTTATGTGTCACTGCACGTTATATTACTCGACAGAACTTTAAAACTGAGCTTCATGCGTGAAGTAAATTCAAGCTTTATTCAGTCAGTTTTCAGATGTCTCTTGATCAAGTCAGTTTGCTTGCAAATACGGAGTTTTTAAAAGTTTGTTTTGTCCAAGCAAATACAGATGACTGAGTCAAATTCAATACAAATTACAGTTGTTGATCATTTCTTTAAATTAAAATACACAATACAGAGAAGTTGAAAATAGACAAATGGAAGCTTTCAGAGAAAAGCACAGGAAATAGTTAAAGACATGGGGCGAAATTCTCCCCCAACGGCGGGATGTCCGCCGACTGGCGCCAAAGCCGGCGCCAATCAGACGGGCATCGCGCCGGCCCAAAGGTGCGGAAGGCTCTGCATTTTTGGCGGCCTAGCCCCAACATTGAGGGGCTAGGCCGACGCCGGAGGGATTTCCGCCCCGCCAGCTGGCGGAAATGGCGTTTGTTTCCCCGCCAGCTGGCGCGGAAATGCGGCGCATGCGCGGGAGCATCAGCGGCCACTGTCAGTTTCCCAGCGCATGCGCGGGAGCATCAGCGGCTGCTGTCAGTTTCCCACGCATGCGCAGTGGGGAGAGTCTCTTCCACCTCCGCCATGGTGGAGGCCGTAGCGGAGGCGGAAGGGAAAGAGTGCCCCCACGGCACAGGCCCTCCCGCGGATCGGTGGGCCCCGATCGCGGGCCAGGCCACCGTGGGGGCACCCCCCGGGGTCAGATCGCCCCGCGCCCCCCCCAGGACCCCGGAGCCCGCCCACGCCGCCTGGTCCCGCCGGTAAATACCAGGTTTGATTTACGTCGGCGGGACAGGCAATTCCTGGGCGGGACTTCGGCCCATCCGGGCCGGAGAATCCAGCGGGGGGTCCCGCCAACCGGCGCGGCCCGATTCCCGCCCCCGCCCAATCTCCGGGAGCGGAGACTTCGGCGGGGCCGGGGGCGGGATTCACGGCGGCCAACGGCCATTCTCCGACCCGGCGGGGGGTCGGAGAATGACGCCCATGAAGTAAAGATGATTCTGGAATAATTTGCTCAAACCGGCACCCATTTTTAAGGTAATTGCTATTGCTAATATCCTGTCCTCTTTCTATCTGTGATTGGGTCATAATAATTATAGTTCATTTTATTCGATAGAAATGGCTGTCCATCAAATTTTTAAGTATGAGATAACTGCAGCATCTCATTTCCTGCACACTTCATCAGTTCTCAGGACCACTGAACTAGGAACTTTGCCCAGATTCATATACTAACGAATGTGTAACGATGGTCGGCACAGGCTTGGAGGGCTGAAGGACCTGTTCCTGTGCTGTACTTTTCTTTGTTCTTTGAATGTGTTTGTCTGGAGATTTAAGCTGATCATTCTCATGCTATTCAGTAGATTTCACAGACTGTCTGTTGACCTTAGTGAACCATTTTGATCTTAACTCGCTTTAAAAAGCCATTTTGATTTTGAAGCATTTCTTCCTTTTAATCTTATTATATATTAAAATTAGATTTCAATCAGGTGTCTTCTCACAGGTTGTTAGAACAGACTGACTGTTAGCCAGCCCAAACTGCCAATGACATTATCAGTACATAGATTTCATAGAATTTACAGTGCAGAAGGAGACCATTCGGCCCATCGAGTCTGCACTGGCCCTTGGAAAGAGCACCCCACCCAAGCCCACACCCCCACCCTCCCTGTAACCCAATAACCCCACCCAAACTTTTTGAATACTAAGGGCAATTTAGCATGGCCAATCCACCTAACCTGCACATCTTTGGATTGTGGGAGGAAACTGGAGCACCCAGAGGAAACCCACGCAGGCACGTGGAGAACGTGCAGACTCTGCACAGACAGTGACCGAAGCCGGGAATTGAACCTGGGACCCTGGAGCTGTGAATCAACTGTGCTAACCACTATGGTTAACCGTGCTGCCCAGTAAATCATGTGATCGAACTCTTAAAGTGACCTTGTTCCAACCAGGAACAAACATGAACACACAACACCATCTTGTTACCCTGAAAGGTCACCATTAATCCACTCACTATCTGCTCACACCCTCCCAACACCCACCTCCCAGCATCTACCTCAGAACCCCCCAGCACTACTCATTACAACCCCTTCCTGTCTAGCCATGATGCTGACATATGCCACTTGATGCAGACACACAAACCGACAGGCATCCGACTCATAATGTCCTCTTTGTGTCGCTGCAGCAGAAGATAGCCCATGATAAAAGAGAGAGGGAGAAGATGGGTGGGGGAATACCTGAGTTATGACTCCCCACCCACTATGAGGAAAGTGCAATGGAGATTGCAGGGGAGGGCCAGGAGCGAGCCATGGCTTATTGCAAGTTTGGCCTGCGCCAGAGAAGTGAGCCTCCATTGCACCTTCCTCCATTAGACCTGTCTCAAGTGAGTTGTAAGTTGCCGAGACCCTTGTCCTTCCCATTTCCTGACTCATGTCCTTTGTCTTTCAAGATCGCCACCTGGTGAGACCGGGCCATCCTGAATCACAGAATCTGCTGCAACCCTTGACAGCACCTTGGAGGAGAGCTCTGAGGAGTACAGCAAAGAGGCATCACGTTCATCACCCGGACCATCCACCAGTGCAGAGACACACGCCATGGTGTGCGATCTTAGCCGACAGACTTTAGGGTCACTATCTGGTGAGCACCAGACAGTTGCTGATGCATATCTGGTGGAGGTGTGTCTGATGGAGGCATGAAGATCCCATGGATCAGGTAGTCAGAGGTCTGCTGGATCCCAGGAAACCTGCACGCAGCCAGGCGACATGATTCTGCAAAGGTTTCGCCCTGAACTGCTGGGTAGTGTCATGTGAGAGTACCTTTAAGAAATGGGTGTTTAAGAAATGGGTGTTTAAGAAATGGAGCTGCTCATGTTAGTGGAGTGATGTCAGAGTGTGGGTGGAGCTGAGGTCTACTTCTGCTTTTTAGTTTCAGTTTAATAAAAAGCTTGGGTGTGTCTGTGTTTTTCAGTGAGCTGCATCTGAAGTTTAAACAAAGAGCTGTACGGTTGATCTCTGCCATCCAAAGACTATCTATGGATCATTTGGTGAACCCAGAATTGTAAAAGGTCTCAGTATTGAATGTAAACCTAATGTGCTCCTGTTTGAAGGTTTGTTAAGTATTTTGGATGTTAAAAGGACAGCTTACTTAGTGTTGTAGCCTTTGGGGTTGTATTTGAATTTATGGTTGCTTAGATGTTCACTGTTTTTTAAAAAAGGTTAACTTGCGTTCATAGAATAAACATTGTTTTGTTTTAAAGAAATACTTGTCCATTTTCTTGGAGCACACCTGTAGAGTGGGCCGTGTGCTCCCCATACCACAATCTATTAAAAGTTGTTGGTCAGGTGAACTCCATGATACACTTTGGGGTTCTCTAAACCTTGCCCCATAACAATTGTGGGCTCGTCCGGGATAAAAGTCTGTCGATTGGATTGGGTTTGTGAACTTAAGGACAGTGAGGGGTGAGCATATTGTGGTTGCTTTTCAGGTATGGTATTTCAGTTTAAGTGGATAGTGTGTGGTGGACAATGGCTCTTTCAGAGGCTCTGATGTTTTTGGGGGTGGAGACGGTCACACGCTGTACCTTACGGACAGAGACTAAAGCAGACTGTTAGATTTTGCTAAACCATTGCAGTTAACATTACCTGACAGAATGAGAAAAGATGAGGTAATTATGGCAGTGGCTAAGCATTTAAAGTTGCCTAAGATACAGTCTGACTCATTAGAATTAGCAAAGATCCAGTTGCAGATTAAGCAACTTGAACATGAAAAAGAATTAAAGCAGCTTGAATATGTAATGAGGGAGAAAGAAAGAGAGAGGGAAATACAGATCGGAGAAAAAGAAAAGAAGAGAGAAAAAAGAAATGAAGAAAGAATAGCCCTAGCAGAACAAAAGGAAAGAGATAGAGAGGAAAGGGAAAAAGAGAGAGAGTTTGAACTTCAGAAAATGGCTCTGAAACATAACAGTCAGTTAAAATTGGCAGACGTAAAGGGAAGTGTACAGTTGGATGATAGTGATGAGGAGAGTGAGAAAGAGCGTCATAGTCGAAGGCGAGGTGGGGATCTATTTAAATATGTCCAAGCATTGCCAAGGTTTGAGGAGAAGGAGGTAGAAGCCTTTTTCATTTCATTTGAGAAGATAGCTAAACAAATGAAATGGTCACAGGACATGTGGGTGTTACTGATTCAAACAAAGCTAGTAGGTAGGTCTAGTGAAGTGTTTGCATCACTACCGGAGGAGGTATCTGAGATGGATGAGGAGATGAAAAAATCCATCTTGGGTGCATATGAACTAGTGCCTGAAGCCGACAGACAAAGGTTTAGAAATTTAAGAAAATAATTTGGTCAAACATACATGGAGTTTGAACGGCTCAAAAGAGTAATTTTGATAGGTGGATAAGGGCTTTGAAAATAGACCAAACATATGAAAGATCTCAGAGAAATTATACTTTTGGAGGAGTTTAAAAATTCAATTCCTGATGTAGTGAGAACTCATGCGGAAGAACAGAGGGTTAAATATACAAGATAAGCAGCTGAAATGGCAGATGATTATGAATTAGTTCATAAATCAAAGTTTAATTTCCGACATCAGTTTCAGCCTGTGAGGGATAGAAACTGGGGACATGAGAAACACTCAAGTGGTAAAGGTAAAGGTGATCTGATGGGAGATAATAAGGAGAGTCTACCTCAGATTAAAAAAGAAATGCAGGAGGGTGGAAAAGAAATGAAAAGTTTCAAATGTTTTCACTGTTATAAACTCGGCCATGTAAAGTCACAGTGTTGGTGGTTGAAGAAAAGCACTGGGAAGGCTGATGTGGGAAAACAGGATAAGGCAGTGGGGTTTGTTAAAGTGGTAAAGGAATGCCCAAGGGAAGCGAAGGAGGTGCGAAATATTGTACAGCCTGATCAAGAGGTGATTGATAAGAAGGTGCCAGATGTCTTTAAAGAATTTAACTTGTGTGGGTAAAGTTTACTCATGTGTATCAGGAGGAGCAGGTAAATAAGTCACAATTTTAAGAGATACGGGTGTTAGTCAATCTTTAATGGTAAGAGATGAGGAGTTATGTAGTTTGGCAGGAATGTTGCCAGAAAAGGTAGTAATATGTGGAATTCAGGTTGAGAGGAGTAGCGTTCCATTATATCAGGTAAGGTTGGAAAGTCCAGGGAAGAGTGGTGAAGTGGTAGTAGGAGCAATAGAGAAACTATCTTGTCCAGGAATACAGTTTATCTTGGGTAATGATATAGCTGGATCGCAAGTGGGAGTGATGCCTACTGTGGTTGATAAGCCAGTGGAAAATCAGACAACTGAAGTGTTGAAGGATGAATGTCCTGGGATTTTTCCGGATTGTGTAGTAACAAGGTCGCAAAGTCACAGGTTAAGGCAAGAGGAGAAATCAAAGAGTGAAGATGAAGGTGAAGTGCAATTATCAGAAACGATTTTTGATCAGATGGTTGAAAAAGAACATGAACAGGTGGAGGATGATGCGGATATGTTTAGTTCAGGAAAATTGGCGGAGTTACAACCGAAAGATGTAGAAATAAAACGGATGTATCAGAAACCTTATACGGAAGAGGAATCTGAGTGTATACCAGAGTGTTACTACCGTAAAAGTAATTATATGCAGGCGGATGAAAAGTGGGCAGACGTTCATCAAGTGGTATTGCCGGTAGGGTATCGAAAGGAGGTGTTGCGAGTTGCACATGAGGTACCAGTGGGAGGTCATTTGGGGATAAGGAAAAATCAAGCTAAAATCCAGAAACATTTTTATTGGTCTGGACTACATAAAGATGTAGTTGAATTTTTTCAACCATGTCACACGTGTCAAGTGATAGCGAAACCTCAAGCAGTGATAAAACCAGCGCCCTTAATACCCATTCCAGCATTTGAGGAACCTCATACAAGGGTCCTAATTGATTGCGTAGGGCCGCTTCCTAAAACAAAAAGTGGGAATCAATATCTTTTGACTCGAATTTTACCTCAAAGTTATTCGAAGAAGTTATGGATAGCTTAGGAATAAAACAATTTAAATCAACTACGCACCATCCAGAATCGCAGGGAGCATTTGAAAGGTGGCATCAGACATTAAAGACAATGTTGAGGGCTTATTGTCACGATTATCCAGAGGATTAGGATAAAGGAATTCCATTTGTACTGTTTGCAATTACAGATGCACCAAATGAGTCAAACAAATTTAGTCCTTTTGAACTAATTTTTGCTCATGAGCTAAGAGGACCACTTAAATTGATTGAGGAAAAATTGGTGGGTGAGAAATCGGAAATTACATTATTGGATTACCGGTCAAATGGATGTGTCTACCAGGTTTCCAGAGGCTATTCCAGTACGTAATATTACAGCTAAAAAGATTGTGGAGGAGTTACTTAAATTCTTTACCAGATATGGACTACCCACAGAAATACAATCGGATCAAGGATCGAATTTTACCTCAAAGTTATTCAAAGAAATTATGGATAGCTTAGGAATAAAACAATTTAAATCAACTGCGTACCATCCAGAATCGCAGGGAGCGTTAGAAAGGTGGCATCAGACATTAAAGACAATGTTGAGGGCTTATTGTCACGATTATCCAGAGGATTGTGATAAAGCAATTCCATTCGTACTGTTTGCAATTACAGATGCACCTAATGGGTCAAACAAATTTAGTCCTTTTGAACTAATTTTTGGTCATGAGGTAAGAGGACCACTTAAATTGATTGAGGAAAGATTGGTGGGTGAGAAATCGGAAATTACATTATTGGATTACCGGTCAAACTTTAGGGAACGATTAAATAGAGCAGGTGAATTGGCTAGACAACATTTAAAAGTTGCACAAAATGTGATGAAATGGGTAGCGGACAAGAAATCCAAAGTTCGTAGTTTTGCCAGTGGGGATAAAGTTTTAGTATTGTTACCAGTGGTAGGTGAGCCTTTAAAGGCAAGGTTTTGTGGACCGTATCAAATTGAAAGGAAATTAAGTGAGGTGAATTATGTGGTAAAAACACCAGATAGAATGAAGACTCACCGAGTGTGTCAGGAGGAGAGAAAAAGGAGGAGGTTTTAATGATTCTAACTCAAAGTGACGAACCAAATCCAGGTGACTGTGAATTAGACATATCTCAAATTAAATTGGAAAATGAGGATGTTCTTAAAAATTGGGATAAATTGTTGAGTTACCTTCTAGAGGAAAAACGAACTGACCTGAAAGAGTTATTGATATCACATGGGCAAGTTTGTGGAGATAAATTGGGAAGTACTAAAATGGCTATACATGATGTATAGTGGGAAATGCTGTTCCAATCAAACAACATCCATATAGACTTAATCCTTTAAAATTGGCACAGATTAACAAAGAGATTGAGAGTATGCTTTAAAATGGCACAATTGAAGTGGGTTGCAGCCAATGGAGCTCACCCATAGTGATGGTACCAAAACCAGACGGTACCCAACGGTTGTGTGCGGACTATAGAAAGGTTATTGCAGTTACAAGAACGGACTCTGATCCTATCCCACATTTGGAGGATTGCATTGAGAAAGTTGGACAATCAGTTTTTATTTCCAAACTGGATTTAATTAAAGGTTACTGGCGGGTACCTTTATCCAAAAGGGCGAAGGAGATTTCAGCTTTTGTGACTCCAGATGGGATATACCAATTCAAATTTATGCCATTTGGCATGAAAAACACCCCAGCCACTTTTCAACGGTTAAGTAACAAAGTTGTTTCTGGATTACCCAATTGTGCGGTATACATCGATAATCTGGTCATTTTCAGCCAGACAGGGAAAGAACATTTAAAACATCTGATGGAGTTATTCGATCGACTTCCAGAGGCGGGTTTGGTGATAAACCTAGCCAGAAGTGAATTTGGAAAAGCCCAAGTCACTTTTCTTGAGGAGTTTCCGATACCCTCAAGACGAAGGGAAATAATGCGATTTCTTGACATGAGTGGATTTGCTCGAACATTTGTGCAAATGTTTTGTAGCGTGATTGCTCCACTGATGGACTTGCTGAAGAAACGTTGAAAATTTAAATGGACAGCGGACTTTCGACAGGCATTTGACTGCCTGAAAGCTGTGGTAACCAATGCTCCTGTGTTGGAGAATTACAAGGGACTCTGTGTTCAGATTGAACTAAAGTATCTATCTTTAAAGAGAAATGCTGAGGCATAGAGAAATGCATGGATCGTGCAGAGACCTCAAAGAGACTGTCAATCGAGAAGGATTTTAGTTGGAGGAAGGAGAACAAAAATGGACTATATTATTGTACCGGTTTGCGTGTGTTGTTTTTTTGAAATGATAAAATATATTTATCATGTGCATTTCTTAAAGGATGGTGAAAAAGTGAAAAATGAAACCATCTTGAAGTTAATGGTGTATTTTTTTTTCTTGGAGGGAGGTGTCATGTGAGAGTACCTTTCAGAAATGGGTGTTTAATAAATGGAGCTGCTCATGTTACTGGAGTGATGTCAGAGTGTGGGTGGAGCTGAGCTCTACTTCTGCTTTTTAGTTTCAGTTTGAGAAAAAGCTTGGGTGTGTCTGTGATTTTCAGTGAGCTGCACCTGAAGTTTAAATAAAGAGCTGTAAGGTTGATCTCTGCCATCCAAAGACTATCTATGGATCATTTGGTGAACCCAGAATTGTAAAGGGTTTCAGTATTGAATGAAACCTAATGTGCTCCTGTTTGAAGGTTTGTTAAGTCTTTTGGATTTTAAAAGGACAGCTTACTTAGTGTTGTAGTCTTTGGGGTTGTATTTGAATTAATGGTTGCTTCGCTGTTCACTGTTTTTTTAAAAAGGTTAACTTGCGTTCATAGAATAAACATTGTTTTGTTTTAAAGAAATACTTGTCCATTTTCTGCTGTGCCACACCTGTAGAGTGGGCCGTGTGCTCCCCATAACACAATCTACTAAAAGTTGTGGGTCAGGAGAATTCCATGATACACTTTGGGGTTCTCTAAACTCTGACCCATAACAGGAAGGCAGAGCCGGAAAATCCAGGAGAGGTTGACAAGGACTGCAAGCCTGATTGGAGGAGTCCCAAAGCCTTCAGTTGCAGGAAACGTTGCCGACATTGCATGGCACCCAGGCCAACACTGCAAGGGTAGCGACTGCTGGCGACCGCAGTGGAAAGCCTGGGGCAGGACGACCGAGTCAGAAGTGGTGCATCCAAAGCATTGGTCAGTCTCTGAAGACCATGGCTGGGGGGCTTCAGAGATTGGTCCAGACATAGAGGACCATCGCTGAGGGCTTTGGCACCATGGTGCAGACAATGGTGGGCCTTCAGGACTTGCAGTGTCAGGTGATGCAGAGGCAACTGGAGTTCACTCCAGCTGCTCCTCCATCACATGAAGTAGCCCAGGAGCAGCACAATGGAGGAGGAGTACTGCTGCCCATCCCGGTGCCTTGCACCAAGGACACTCTGGCAGTTTGCAGCACTTCTGAATCCCCCCTTCCTGACACTGGCATACCTCAGGGGCAGTGGGCAGAACAGCAACACTAATGACACCCGAAAGTTGGATGGGTCCCTCTAGGTCCAAGCACAACAGAGGGCACCGGCCAAGGGCATCGCAGGTTACAGGGCGTGGAATGCAGCAGGTTGCCTCTACTTCTGGTATGCATCCTCGGGGAACATCTAGATGTAGCGATAGGCCTCGTAAGACTAAGATGTTTTCGGAGCACAGAGTGAGAATGGATCAAGTTAGGCACCATTTATAAGGGAGTAGATAATGTAGTACTGTAACCACTTTAAAGAATTTAGGACCTCAAAACTGCAGCGTGTCTGTCTAATACACCTGGGCAGCCTTTGCATGATGTATGACCCAAAGCCCAATGGTGTGTCCCAAATTGCCACCCCCCACTCCGCCCAGAACATTACTGTCCTGCCATATCTCTCTAAGTTACATGCAGCCAGCCCCATAGGATGGTGGCCTACTGTGATATTACTCCCTTCTACCCATATCAGGAGTTCCCATCTCCCAGCTCTTGGGGAACCAATATCTGGGAGATTCTGCACAGCTCTCTTGTGCTCAGGCTGAAAATTCAACAGTGGCTGTGAGAAGGTTGCCATTTGAGAACCCTTGAACTCTAACGTCTGAGTTCAACCTTTCCTTGGATGGAAAAAAAAACTTTCATGCAAGCCAGAGAGCTCTGCCGCAATGGAGAAAAAACTGAGTTCAGCCAAGTCACAGGTGTGCAATTGAGGAAGCTCTTGAGAGTTAATGCAGCGTATAATGCAGTGTAAACATGAAATCTCAGTAGGTCATATGAACCACACGCCAGCTGGCTGAACCACAGAGGTTTGATGGGAGAAGGAGAGAGGATGTGAACTGCAGTGTAAACAAACAATCTGAATAGGTCCAATGAAGCTCCCAGCAGCTGGCTAAATTGCAGAGGTTTTACGGGAGAAGGAGAGAGAGAGACACAGTCAGTTAGGTCAACCATCCCGTACTCCTCAAAGTTATAAATGTTTTTTTAGAGTACCCAATTATTTTTTTCCCAATTAAGGAGCAATTTTGCTTGGCCAATCCACCTATCCTTCACATCTTTGGGTTCTGGGGGTGAAGCCCATGCAGACATGGGGAGAATGTGCAAACTCCAGACAGACAGTGACCTGGGGCCGGGATTGAACCCGGGTCCTCTGCGCCATAGGCAACAGTGCTAAGCACTGCGCCATCATGCCACCCTCGCAATCATCAAAGTTAACGTGGCATGAAATCGAATATAAGCAAGCAAGTACAAAGGGATAAGAACAGGCAGACTGCAACAGCTAAACAACAGAATCTATTGAAACTTCAAGAGGTGTGAAATGCTTCTCCGAGAGATAAGCTGCAGGGTGACTCTGTCCTGTGAGAGAATTTTAGTTCAGACAGGCTGCAACTGTGCTGTGCGCTGTTATGGGGTGAAAGAAAGCAAGCTTCAAGGCTTCACAGACCCACCACAACCCCCATCTTTGGGGGGGAGGGGGCACTCAACCTGGCCCCCTCCAACACAGCCTGAGTCCCCCAACTCCTAGCTCCCTTGACGGACCCAAGCACGGCACCTGGCCAGCAGTTGCTTTGCCCTGGTGCACCCCAGCACGAAGTGAAGAGGGCTACTCACCACCTTCCTCCCTCTCGGAGTTTATGATGCATGATTCCCCGTTTTTAAAGGCCAGTAGTAATTGGCAGCCTCTTGACATCCCGTTGGTGGATGGGAAGAACATCTGACTTTAATCTTGCAAAAGAGAAGCATGCCGATCAGGTTTTCTGGGAGCGATCCAGTTCATGTTGGCGTGAAGATCCCAGAAAAATTAAAAGCTTTCAAAAGAAAGTTGAAGGATAATTCTGCTCATTCAATATATCTGGGCTCAGTAGGAAACCTTTTCCAGTCTGGAACCATTTAGTGTCATCACTCTCTCGAATTAGCAACAGAACCAGCTGCACTAATTAAGAGTTGCCTTGGCTGTAGCATTGCCCTTGTGTATCATTTGTGGCACAATCTAATTTACGAACTATAGTTCCAAGATATTGGTGTCTTGAGAAGACAACTTGTATTTATACAGCATATTTAACCTAAAAAATGTTCAAAGCACTTCACAGAGGGGATAAATACAGATAAAGAAATAAAAAAAGATATGGGCCGGGATTCTCCCATCCCGCGGCGGGTCGGAGAATCACCGGGGGGGTGTCGCGAGAATTGCCCCACGCCTCTCTGACGCCAGGCCGCCAATTCTCCGGCGACTGGAGAATCGGCGGCAATCATGCCAGCGATTTTCCACGCTCGACAGGCCGAGTGCCCGTCAAGTCCCGCCGGCATGGGTTACGTATGGTCCCACCCAGCGGGACCTCGGAGTTCTGGCTGTGGGGGCCGTCCTGGTGGGGGGGCGAGGGTTCCAACTCCGGGGGGGCCTCCACGGTGGCCAGGCCCATGATCGGGGCCTACCGATCGGCGGGCGGGCGAATTCCGAGGGGGCCTATGTTTCGCCGCGCCAGGCCCCTGTAGGTGTCTGCCACATTGCGCGGGGGCCGGCACAGGGACAGTAACCCACGTGCACGCCGGCCGTGGCGCGCATGCGTGGATCCGCGCCGGCCGTGTCATGCCGGCTTTTGGCGGCGGAGCATCGGACAGCACTCCAGCACCGTTCTAGCCCCCTAGGAAGGGGTGAATGCCGAGGCCTGGAGGCCCGTTGACGCCGGCGTCGCTCGTGCCGGTTTTGAAGCCGGTGTCAATACTTGGCCGGGATGTCAGAGAATTCCGGCCACAAACTCACAATCCAGGGATGCCTGCTCAGGCACCTGAAGTAGCTAGTGGTGTAGCACACCCACTCAACCTCCTTAGTGCTGGCTGCAGTTTGCTATGGCAATGAATTTTGTGCCCAGATAGAATTTAGAACATAGAATTTACAGTGCAGAAGGAGACCATTCGGCCCATCGAGTCCGCACCAGCACCCAGAAAGAGCAACCCACTCAAGCCCCACACCTCCACCCTATCCCCGCAACCCCACCTAGCCCTTTAGACATTAAGGACAATTTAGCATGGCCAATCCACCTAACCTGCACATCTTTGGACTGTGGAACGAAACCGGAGCACCCGGAGGGAACCCACGCAGACACGGGGAGAATGTGCAAACTCCGCAGAGACAGTGACCCAAGCTGGGAATCAACCTTGGGACCCTGGCGCTATGAAGCAACCATGTTAACCACTGTGTTACCGTGCTGCCCTCAAAATATATTTTGTGAATAGGCATTCAGGTTGGCTCTACAGGACAATTAAGCAGTTCTTTGCTGACTTACACATACAGATTTTCCACAGTCATTATTATCCCATTGTTGTAGTACTGAGGATATTCTTTGACAAATAGAATGAGTTCCACAATCAAGGGAATCTTTAGTTACAGGAACAATATTACTTGACCATAAATGATGCATGGCCAAGACAATGGCACTTGATATTCCATCCACTACTACCAATTGTGTAATGAGACAGAGACCTACACTTTTGCCATGATGAAGAGCCTCTCCATTGTAGAGCAAATTATGGAAGAAACCCAAACCTGGAAGTCCCACCTACCATTTTGGCAGGGATGCAAATGGGCCTAGGTCAGTATTTGGATTGTGTATTTCTTGGGAGGCTACTGCCGAGAGAAATCAACACTGCCTCCACTCATGTGATTTTGGTGTGAGATGTGTTTGAAACCTGATATGTACAAATTAGACCTGGTCAGGGCAGGTCTGAACTTTGTGAATTAGTTTGAAAAGCCTGGCTACCCTTTTGAGGAGATAAGGTACACCTTTTGACATGGTCCCTGTACACCCCTGAGAGAGGTCAGGTGCCCTTTGGGTAAGGTCAAGTACCCTTTGAGAGAGGTAAGTTTAGGCATAAATGTGTGTTAAAAATACATTAACTCATTGAAAGTGAAGCTCATTAGAGCTGTAAAAAGTGTAAATATGAACTGTCAAAGGGAGTTGTCAAGCCATCAAAGCATTTAAAACTCCTGCCCTTTAACTCCTTAGGGGGGAAAACTGTCTGAATTGTTGAAAAAGATTGCTTGCTATTTAATTCTGTTTGTTGGTGTAAGCAACATTGTCTCCACCTGATTAGTGTTGCATGACTGATTTCACAACAGTCCATTATCACAATAGGATGCCTGCCATTGATTAACAACTCAAATAAATTCTGGACTGCTTGAAGTGGGATTATGGATTCCAATGCTAGCTTTTATAAGGTATAATGCAATTGAATTAAATGCCTGTTGTTGTAAGAGTTACTGTAGTCGAAGGAATGTAAATGTGGTAAATGGATCTTTTATGAATTACTTTTTTTTTACAAAAGTAAAGTCTGCAATGGACATTTGGAACTTTTATTTAATTTAATGTCAGCATGGATATTGAGATCGGCCATGTTGGATATTGGGTGAGTTGGCATGGCATGTGTAAATGCAAATGGAGATGGGTGGGCCATAAGTTGGCACTAAGTTGTAATAGGGGCTTTAAAGGGCCATGGGTTGGGCAGAGAGCATGACATTGCATGGGCTGGCATGGGCATGAGGAGTGTGTGGGTGCTGAGGGGCTGGTTTATTTGTCTTTGTTTTTTAAAATTAAACTTCAAGGATTGAGGCAGGTCTTACTCCCAGCCTACCTCCACACCCTACATCCTCTGTACATGTTCCGGGATTATCTGGCTCGATTCCCAAAGAACCCCAAAACAAAAATTTGGTCTGACGTTTTTAGAAGCCAGTCTTATGGATCTGGGAATTCTCCTGACTCTGTGCATCCAATGCACGGACGAAGGTCCTGGCCAAGTTAGAGGATTATAGTGCAAAGGATTGCCTGAGACCACTCTTGGATGCTTACTTCTTAATCTTTTATAATCTGTAACAATTTAAAGTATTAGGATCCAGAGATTTGATGATTCTGCTGGCATATGGGTTTCAGACAGGTGTCAAAGTGTTCAGCGTCTGCACAGCACACACATGCTATGCTAGACGCATGCCACCTGCCAGATTGGCAAAGACATTGGTATAAAGTGAAAGATGGGTAAATGTACCTCGACTAACCTTGACCAGTTTGCAGTAACCCTTTTTAACTCAGGTGCATTACATTGTGAGATGAACAAAGGAGACAAGAGTCAGCTGAATGTCCAACACAACTTTATTGAACACTTTATTACGGAAAACAATAATTATCAAACTCTCTGTAAATAAACAGTCTCAAATCTACACTAACTATCTACTTCTGACATGCGCTCCTGAGGATTTGCTACACCCTATCCATGAATTCCTATCATTATATTTGAACTGGTTATCTGAAAAAGACTGGTAATACCCATCCAATAAGGTTGAGACAGGCTGTTGCTCTGACTTTGAGAGTTGGCTGATGTTTCAGGATCTGCAGTTGTCGATTTGAGCTTCCCCAGTGTAGAACTGGTTCTGGTCTTCAAGTCGTTTCGCCAGAGTGGTCTCTCGGAAGACGCCGCTAAAGAAGATGCAAAGGTAGAGAGAGAGCAATTGCAAGGTTGCCCTTTTTACACTCCTATTTGCACCCTTAGACCATAAGATATAGGAGAATTAGGCAATTTGGCACATTGAGTTTGATCATGGCTGATGTGTTTCTCATCCCCATTCTCCTGCCTTCTCCCCGTAACCCCTGATCCCCTTATTAATCAATAACCTATTTATCTCAGTCTTAAAGATACTCAGTGACTTGGCCTGCACAGCCTTCTGTAGCAATCGGTTCCATAGATTCACCACCCTCTGGC
Organism: Scyliorhinus torazame; assembly: GCF_047496885.1. Taxonomy (NCBI): domain Eukaryota; kingdom Metazoa; phylum Chordata; class Chondrichthyes; order Carcharhiniformes; family Scyliorhinidae; genus Scyliorhinus; species Scyliorhinus torazame. The sequence continues at coordinate 157,919,413 of NC_092717.1, forward strand.
TGAAGAAATCCCTCCTCATCTCAGCTTTAAAGGATGGTCCTTCAGTCTGAGACTGTGCCCTCAGGTTCTAGTCTTCCTAGTGATGGAAACATCCTCTCCACGTCCACTCTATCTACTCCTCACAGTATTCTGTCAGTTTCAGTAAGATCCCTCCTCATTTTTCCAAACTCCATCGAGTACAGTCCCATAGTCCTCAACCGCTCCTCATATGACAAGTCCTTCATTTCGTGGATCATTCTTGTGACCTTCTCTGGACCCCCTCCAAGGCCAGCATGTCCTCCCTTAGATACGGGGCCCAAAACTGCTCACAATACTCCAAATGGGGTCTGACCAGAGCCTTAAACAACCGTAGCAGTACATCCCTGCTCTTGTATTCTAGCCCTTTTGACATAATGCTAACATTGCATTTGCCTTCCTAACTGCCGACTCAACCTGCACGTTAACCTTAAGAGAATCCTGAACTAGAACTCCTAAGTCTCGTTGTGCTTCTGATTTCTGAAGCCTTTTCCTATTTGGAAAATTATCCATGCCTCTATTCTTTCTACCAGAACTGCATAACCTCACACTTTTCCACATTGTATGCTATCTGCCACTTCTTTGCCTGTCCACGTCCTTCTGCAGCCTCCCTGCTTCCTCAATACTACCTGTGCCCCATATCTTTGTATCATGTGCAAACTTAGCAACAATGCCCTCAGTTCCTTCTTTCAGATCGTTAATGTATGTAGTGAATACTTGTGCTCCCAAAACTGACCCCTGCGGAACAGCACTAGTGACCAGGTGTCATACTGAAAAAGACCCATTTATCACCACTCTCTGCCTTCTGCCAGTCAATCAATCCTATATCCATGCCAGTACCATGCCACTAACACCATGGGCTCTCCCATAGCAGCCTCCTGTATGGCACCTTGTCAAAGGCTTTCCAGGAATTCCAAATAGACTATGTTCACTGGCTCTCCTTTGTCTAACTTCCTCACTACCTCCTCAAAAGAATTCTAACAGAATTCTCAGGCATGACCGCCCCTTGATGAAGCCATGCTGACTCAGTCCTATGCACTTCTAAATACTCCACAATCTCATTCTTAATAATGGACTCTAAAATCTTGGGCGTCATTCTCCGCCGGCGGGAGTCTCCGTTTTGCCGGCGCCCGGGGGTTTCCCGACGGCGTGGGGCTGCCCCACAATGGGAAACCCCATTGACCGGCCGGTGTTACGGAGACTCCCGCCGGCCGGTCGGGGCAGAAATGTGGTGGGGCGGGTAGGAGAATTTCGCCCCTTATCAATGATTGAAGTTAGGCTAAGTGGCCTATAATTTCCCATCTTCTGCCTCCCATCCTTCTTTAATGGAGGGTTATATTCACAATTTTCCAATCCTCTGGGAACCTCCCTACCTCCAGTGCTTCCTTAAAGATCACCACCAATGCCTCCACAATCTCCTCAGCTATCTCCTACAAAACCCTGGGGTGTAGTCCATCGGTCTAGGTTATTTATCCACTTCAGACCCTTTAATTTCCCCATCCCCTGGAGCCCTGTGATTCGAGTCTGGATGACTCTTTGTCAAAGCTCTCTGCCTTTCCACAGATTATATCAGACCTATTGAGATTCTCCAGTATTTTCTGTTTTTGTTTCAGATTCCAGCATCCGCAGTACTTTGCTTTTATCATTCTTAAAGATGTGGCTTCACTGGTGGGTGTAAACAGCAGTTTGTTCTGAAACAATGGGGCCATTGGCACCTGATCAAGCATACCCAGGCCTGTCTGGATGAATACAATCTGTTCCAACTCTGCAGTTTGCAAAGTGCAGTGTCCGGCAATGTTTAAACCTGGCTTCCACATTTCAAGTTTTTGTCCATGTTCATGAAAAGAAAATATAAATATTTCTGGAATAACCCTGGAGGTCATGGGTCACCTCACCACATTTCGAAGCATGCCAGCTGTCAGATAGGCATTAGACCTCTTAGTTGCATGTGCAGATAGAAGGCCTAATACGTGTTTAATATCTTCTTTCCTAAATTTTCTTGCCTGCATGGGGCCAGTGCCAGGTCAGTTGCAATCAGGAAACTTAGGTCCTCAGGGACTACTGGAGGCTGCAACTAACAACATAGTTTTGCAAAAGAAAAACTGCCTTCCTGTGCTATCGAGGTGACCTGGAATGATGGTCACTGCTTTCCTCCCTACTCCCCATGACTGCTACATCAAATCCTTTTCTGATTACCACCTAGGTCCCCCCTTGCCAACTTCTCATTGCTGACATGATGTGGAGATGCCGGCGTTGGACTGGGGTGAGCACAGTAAGAAGTCTTACAACACCAAGTTAAAATCCAACAGGTTTGTTTCAAATCAGTAGCTTTCGGAGCACTGATCCTTCCTCAGGTTCCAGAAACATATATATAGACAAAGTCAAAGAAACAAGACGATACTTTGAATGCGAGCATTTGCAGGTAATTAAGTCTTTACAGTTCCAGAGAGAGGGGTAATCCATGGTTAAAGAGGTGTGAATTGTCTCAAGCCAGGACAGTTGGTATGATTTTGCAAGCCTTGGCCAGATGGTGGGGGGTGAATCTAATGCAACGTGAATCCAAGGTCCCGGTTGAGGCCGTACTCATGTATACGGAACTTGGCTCTAAGTTTCTGCTCGGCGATTCTGCGTTGTCGTGTGTCCTGAAGGCCCCCTTGAAGAACGCATACCCGAAGATCAGAGGCTGAATTCCCTTGACTGCTGAAGTGTTCCCCGACTGGAAGGGAACATTCCTGCCTGGCGATTGTAGCGCGATGTCTGTTCATCCGTTGTCGCAGCGTCTGCATGGTCTTGCCAATGTGCCACACTTCGGGACATCCTTTCCTGCAGCGTATGAGGTAGACAACGTTGGCCGAGTCGCACGAATATGTACTGCGTACCTGGTGGGTGGTGTTCTCACGTGTAATGGTGGTACCCATGTCGATGATCTGGCACGTCTTGCAGAGATTGCCATGGCACGGTTGTGTGGTGTTGTGGACGCTGTTCTGAAGGCTGGGTAGTTTGCTGCAAACAATGGTTTGTTTGAGGTTCCGCGTTCGTTTGAAGGCAAGTAGTGCGGGTGTGGGGATGGCCTTGGCAAGATGTTCGTCTTCATCGATGACGTGTTGAAGGCTGCGAAGAAGATGTCATAGTTTCTCCGCTCTGGGGAAGTACTGGACGACGAAGGGTACTCTGTCGGTTGTGTCCCGTGTTTGTCTTCTGAGGAGGTTGGTGCGGTTTTTTGCTGTGGTGCATTGGAACTGTCGATCGATGAGTCGAGTGCCATATCCTGTTCATCTGAGGGCATCTTTCAGCATCTGTAGATGTCTGTTATGCTCCTCCTCGTCTGAGCAGATCCTGTGTATACAGAGGGCTTGTCCATAGGGGATAGCTTCTTTAATGTATGTAGGGTGGACGCTGGAGAAGTGGAGCATTGTGAGGTTATTTGTGGGCTTGTGGTAAACCAAAGTGCTGAGGTGACCGTCCTTGATGGAGATGAGTGTGTTCTAGAATGCAACCAATTTTGGAGAGTAGTCCATTACAATTCACACGCCTTTAACCTGGGATTACCCCTCTCTCTGGAATTGCAAAAACCTTAATTACCTGCAAATGCTCGCATTCAAAGTATCGTCTTGCATTTTTGACTTTGTCTATATATATGTTTCTGGAACCTACCTCTTCATTCACCTGAGGAATGAGCAGTGCTCCGAAAGCTAGTGATTTGAAACAAACTTGTTGGACATTAACCTGGTGTTGTAAGACTTCTTACTATGCTCACTGCTGACAATTACTCCATTGATTCTTCTTCTGAAAATACCTAACTTACTAGATGGACTGAGGCCCCAAATTCCATATGGAGCTAATGTACAATAAAGGATGAAATCTGAAAGGTATGTGGGACAGAGGGACCTGGGGATGTATGTGCACAAATAGTAGAAGGTGGCATGACTTCGTGACAAAGTGGTTAATAAGGTACGTACTTCCTGAGCTTTATAAACAGGCATAGAGTACAAATGCGCAGAGTTTCTGATGAATCTTTAGATAACATTTGTTGGTCCTCAGTTGGAATATTGTGTCAATTTTCAACACCTTTAGGAAGGATACGAAGATTTTAGAGAGGCTACGGAAAAGATTTATGGTTCCCGGGATGAGGGACTTCAGATGTGCGGATAGATTAGGGGAACTGGGGCTGTCCTCCTTAGAGGAGAGAGGGTTGTGATGAGATTTGATGGAGTAGTTCAAAATCATGAGGGGTAGGGACAGGGGAAATGGGGTGAAACTGTTCCCACTGGCAAAGGGTCAAGAACGAGAGGTCGCAGATTTAAAATGAATGACAAAAGAAACAGCAGCTGCATGAAGAAAGTCTATTCATGCGGTGAGTGGTTAGGATCTGGAATGCACACATGGACACAAAGGATCGAATGGTCCCTTTCTGTGTTGTAATTATTCTATGATTCCACAAAATATTCTTCATGGTAAATCACCGGGGAGACCTCAAGTATGTGTCAACATCAATTGGTGGTCTGTAAATCATGCTCAAGATCCAATTTTGGATGTGTACTGGCCCAACCTGCTCCATCACTGTGATCAATGAGTTCCCTGAAGGCAGTACATGCTGGCCTGCTGCTGTCATCAGCCAGTTCTATGCCCACACCTTTTATAATCTTAACATCTATAAGCAGGCTCAAGAATGAAGGTTGGGGAATGGAATTATTGAGGAATTGAATTTTTATTTTGTATTCACTTTAAGTGTAATTTTACTCTCCCACTTTAAAGCAGGAGGCTTCTCTGTATTAAGGGCACAGGATCAACATTACATTTCAAACTGCTGGGGGGAGGTTGAGGATGATTTTCAGGTTCCCTTCTGGCTGGCATATTGAAAATGGTGATGTGTAAGTTTCCAACCTGTTCCGTCATTTCAAAATAGGAATCAGCAAAGGTGAAAATGATCCTAGTTGTATGAAGCATTGCTTGAACCCAATTTATCGTGCTGTGTTCAATCCTTGTCTCCTTTGTCCATCTCGCCACAGAAAGGATGGGGAGGGTATGTCACATTTTCACCAGAATTATATTGAGGCTAAAAATGTTAAATTATAAGATGACAATCCATCGAAATCCTACAGTGCAGAAGGAGGCCATTCAGCCCATCGCATCTGCACTGACCCTCTGACCTACACTATCCCAATAACCCCACTTAACCTGTACATCTCTGAACTGTGGGAGGAAACCGGAACACCCGGAGGAAACTCAAGCAGACACGGGGAGGAAATACAAACCCCACAGAGACAAGGTTGGAGTCGAACCCGGGTCCCTGGCGCTGTGAGGAAACAGTGCTAACCACTGTGCTGCCATGTCACCATGCATTGACTTGCTTGTATTCAATCGTGTTTAGAAGTTTAAGAGGTAATACCATTGAGGTGTTTCGGGTGATTTAAACGGTTTGATCAGATCGAAAAAGAGAAATTCTTTCTTTTGACAAAGAAGTTCAGGATACACGGATATACCCTTAAAATTAGAGCTAACCTACTCGGGTAATTTCAGCAAGCACTTCTTCACATTACAGTGGAAATGTGGGGTTCTTTCTGTTAAGAATCTGGTGAGGTTGGTCAATTGAAAATGTCAAAACAAGATTGGTAAGACTTTTGTTGGCTAAAGGTATGTAGATGGAGTTAAGATGCAGATCAGCCATGATCTCATTGAAAAATGTAAAAACTGGAAGAAAGTTTGCTTCCCCAATTTAGTTGTTTATCTTGAAATGCCAACCTTTCCCGAAAGTCCCGAAAGACGTGCTTGTTTGGTGAATTGGACATTCTGAATTCTCCCTCAGTGTACCCGAACAGGCACCGTAGTGTGGCGACTAGGGGATACTTCATTGCAGTGTTAATGAAAGCATACTTGTAACATTAATAGAAATTATTATTATTATAATTACATTTATTATGTTTTCTTATCAGCCTTCAAGTGCCTGGATCAACAGTTATTGGAATTATATTTTAATGGCCGGACTTCACAAACTGAGGTGCGGTTAGGTTGCAACACAACCAGCCTGCTGAGTATGTAAAACACAGTGGTGTCACTGTCATGGAATAAAATTAATGGATTGAAAATCATTAGGAGATGGGAGTCCAAATTTCCCATTCTGGGGATTGCTGAAGTTGAAAATTTACCTCATGATCTGCATGAGGCAATTAATTGCTCACGAAAAGATGTGTTTGACAAACATAGATTTTGTTTTCAATAATTCTATCAACTAGATAAAATGAATGCAGTAGATGAGTTGTATATCAATCTTCAGAAGTTATTTCATAACCCTCATATAAGTCTTAACAAAGCAATTAAAAATTGTAGGATAATCAGAGTCAATATAGTTTTACAAAAGGGAAATCACGTTTGACAATTTTCTTTAGCATTTTTGAGGATGTAAAGTTGTAATTAGGAGGGTAAATAAAGGGAAGGTGGTAGATGGCGTAAACTTTGAATTTCCAAAAGCTATTCAATAAGATGGCACACAACAAGTTAATAGGCCAGATATATGATCGAGTTGAGGGTGCTATATCAGCATGCGTGGAGAATTGGTTAACAGAATAGAAGTAGGGAGTATGGATGAATGGCATATTTCAAGTTGACAGGCTGTAACTGGTGAAGTTTGGCAAGGAGCAGTGCCGAGGCCTCAGCTATTTACCATCTATATTCACAATTTAGACAAAGAGACCAAGAGTAATGTTTGCAGCTGATACAAAGCTAAGTGAGAATGTAAGCTGTGAGGAGGTCACAAACTGCAAACTGCAAAGTGGTACAGACAGGTTAACGAGTGGCAGGTGTAGAAATGTGTTTGTTTTGGATTCTTCTGAATAAGACCCACACAGAAATAATGGGGAAAATAGCTTCCTGCGTGCTGTAAACCCCTTTGGTTCCATAATTTTTCCTCCAGCCATCCTTGTTTAAGGATCAAAATAGCCCACGAACAGACTAAGCACATTTTCCTTTCAAGTATTTTGTCCCTGCATAAACAAGTCACATAAATTAGTTAATTTGCATGAGAGAAGTAAATACAAACAGCATCTGGAGCAAAAGATGCACTGATACATCCCTTGCCCACTGATATATTCAGGTAGAAAACTGGGATAGAAAATCCAACAAAATACAAATGTGCAAAAGCAGCTTCAATATTTCACAACAAAGTGTGAAATGTTTGCTCCAAGCTTAAAATTATGCCCAGGCTATTCAAACAAATCTATAATGCTATTTACCTGTCACGAAGGGCATCATCTGAAAATTACAGTGAACAAAATACAAGGCAGACAATCTGATTTTAGATGAAGACAGATAGGCTATTTAACAGTAACTACATGGTTGTATGTAAATCACCTAACTTCACACTGGTTTGTATGGATCACTTCACTTGATTTTTTTTAGTTGGTAAGACATTTTCACACTCAACGTGTTGACCTTCTGAATAATTTGTAGCTTCCAAATTATGCACATACTCTAAAAATCAATTTGTCAGAATGATTTTAAACATTTTTCAGGGAATCATAGAAACGTGCAGCACAGAAGAAGACCATTTGGACCATTGTATCTGTGCAATACTGAGTGATGCACGATCAATTACAATTAAAGACGAGGTAGTAACATAACTGAAGGCTTTAATAGACTAGAACTGTTCCCCAGCAGCTTCGGTACAGAATGAGGGCTGCTGGGACGGCACCGGTTCTTATACCCCGCCTGTCAGGGTGGAGCGACATACCAAATACCCTATGGTAAACTCCTAGGTTAAACCAATAGTCTTGACAAATACATGAATAGGATGGGAATAGAAGGATACGGACCCAGGAAGTGTAGAAGATTGTAGTTTAGTCGGGCAGCATGGTCGGCATGGGCTTGGAGGGCCGCAGGGCCTGTTCCTGTGCTGTACATTTCTTTGTTCTTTGTTCTTTGTTCTTCAGCCTCTCGGGTACTACAATACCTGATAATACCACATTCGCCCCCTGTTAAAAAGGAGTCCGGCGGGGGTGGTGGCCAGTGGTTACAATTGCATCTAACATGGTATGATCAGATATGGAGGTACCGTGATACCTCCTTACAGAATTGTTGGGAATATTTACAAGCGTGGAAGATATATACATTCAGTGTTCATTTACAGTTACAGTTACAGTGAAGCAATCAGTCGGTCGGGTGACTTGGTCATCCTCCTGGATCATCTGGGCTTCGGTGGTGATTCTGGTGGGGGTCCGGGCGTCTGCAACTCCGGGAGCATGGCTTCGGATTCCATGGCAGCTTCGTCACCCCTAGACGGCGCTGGTGGGGCAAATGGTTGACACGAGAGGGGGGCGCCTGTAGGGGGCGTCGGTGGGTGGGAGGGCCTAGGCAGGAGCGGCGGGAGGACTGACCCTCCTGTGAGGTGGGGGGGGGGGTAATGGTCCGGGTGCGCGTGGGGTTGCGGCGGGCGCCAGGTCTCGAAGGGAGATTGTATCTTGCCGGCCGTCAGGGAACGCCACGTAGGGGTACTGGAGGTTAGCGTGCAGCAGGTGGACCCTCTCGACCAACAGGTCTGACTTGTGTACCCGCACGTGCTTCCGAAGCAGGATGGGTCCGGGTGTCACTAGCCAGGTTGGGAGCGAGGTCCCGGAGGAGGACTTCCTGGGGAAGACAAGGAGACATTCATGAGGTTTCTGGTTGGTAGTTGTACAGAGCAGTGACCAGATGGTGTGGAGAGCCTCCAGGAGGACTTCTTGCCAGCGGGAGACAGGGAGATTCCTGGATCTTAGGGCCAGTAGAACGGTCTTCCAGAACGCCTTCCAGACCGTTCTGTTTTCCCTCTCTACCTGCCCATTTCTCCGGGGGTTGTAACTGTCCTTCTTGAGGCAATGCCCCTGTTGAGCAGGAATTGACGCAATTCGTCGCTCATAAAGGAGGACCCCCTATCACTGTGTATGTATGCGGGGAAACCGAATAGTGTAAAGATACCCTGGAGGGCCTTGATGACGGTGGTTGTGGTCATGTCTGGGCAGGGGATGGCGAATGGGAACCGGGAGTACTCGTCAATCACATTCAGGAAATACGTGTTGCGGTCGGTGGAAGGGAGGGGGCCTTTGAAATCCATGCTGAGACGTTCAAAGGGACGGGAAGCCTTTATCAGGTGCACCCTCTCTGGCCGGTTGAAGTGCGGTTTGCACTCCGTGCAGATTTGGCAGTCTCTGGTGACTGTCCTGACCTCCTCGATGGAGTAGGGCAGGTTGCGGGTCTTAATGAAGTGGAAAAAATGACCCCCGGGTGGCAGAGGTCCTCGTGGAGGGCTCAGAGGCGGTCCACTTGTGCAGTGGCACGTGTGCCGCGGGACAGGGCATCAAGAGGCTCGTTTAGCTTCCCAGGACGGTACAAGATCTCGTAGATGTATGTGTAGAGTTCTATCCTCCACCGCAAGATCTTGTCGTTTTTATCTTGCCCCTCTGTGCATTATCAAACATGAACGCCACCGACCGTTGGTCAGTGAGGAGAGTGAATATCCTGCCGGCCAGGTAATGCCTCCAATGTCGCACAGCTTCTACTATGGCTTGCGCCTCTTTTTCGACCGAGGAATGGCGAATTTCAGAAGCATGGAGGGTACGGGAGAAGAAGGCCACGGGTCTGCCCGTTTGGTTGAGGGTGGCAGCCAGAGCTACGTCGGACGCATCGCTCTCGACCTGGAAGGGGAGGGACTCGTCGATGGCACGCATCGTGGCCTTTGCAATGTCTGCTTTGATGCGGCTGAAGGCCAGGCGCGCCTCCGTCGGCAGGGGGAAGATTGTGGACTGGATTAGGGATCGGGCTTTGTCTGCGTAGTCAGGGACTCACTGGGCGTAATAACTGAAAAACCCGAGGCAGCGCTTCAGGGCCTTGGGGCAGTGAGGGAGGGGGAATTCCATAAAGGGGCGCATGCGTTCAGGGTCGGGGCCTATACCTCCATTTCACACTACGTAGCCGAGGATGGCTAGGCGGTCAGTGCTAAATACGCATTTATCTTTTTTTATACGTGAAGTTCAGGATTTTCGCGGTTTGGAGAAATTTTCGGAGGTTGGTGTCATGGTCCTGCTGGTCATGGCCGCAGATGGTGACGTTATCAAGATACGGGAACGTTGCGCGCAAGCCGTACCGGTCAACCATTCGGTCCATCTCGCGTTGGAAGACCGAGACCCCGTTAGTGACACCAAAGGGAACCCTTAAAAATTGATAGAGCCGCCCATCTGCTTCGAAGGCAGTGTATTTGCGGTCATTAGTACGGAGGGGTAGCTGATGGTAGGCGGACTTGAGATCCACCGTGGAGAAGACCTTGTATTGGGTGATCCTGTTTACCAGGTCGGATATGCGGGGGAGAGGGTACGCATCCAGCTGCGTAAACCTGTTGATGGTCTGACTGTAGTCAATGACCATCCTATGTTTCTCCCCGGTCTTTACCACCACTACTTGCTCTCCAGGGACTGTTGCTAGCTTCAATGACTCCTTCCCTCAGTAGCCTTTGGACCTCTGTACTGATGAAGGTCCGGTCTTGGGCCCTGTACCGTCTGCTCCTGGTGGCGACGGGTTTGCAATCCGGGGTGAGGTTTCCAAACAGGGAAGGCGGGTTGACCTTAAGGGCGTGAGGCCGCAGACAGTAAGGGGGGGTATAGGGCCGCCGAATTTGAAGGTCAGGCTTTGCAAGTTACATTGGAAGTCCAACCCCAGGAGTGTAGCTGCGCAGAGGTGCGGCAGGACATAAAGGCTGAACGTGTTGAATTTCCTGCCTTGGACAGTAAGGTTTGGAAGGCAGAACCCCTTTATCTCCACTAAGTGTGACCCGGAGGCCAGGGAAATTCTTTGGTTTACAGCGTGGGTAACAAGTGAACAGTGCCTTACCGTGTCGGGGTGTATAAAGCTTTCCGTGCTCCCAGAGTTGATCAGGCAAGACGTCGCGTGGCCGTTGATGAAGACCGTCGTCGTTGCTGTTGCGAGTGTCCGAGGTCGATTTTGGTCCAGAGTCACCGAGGCCAGATGAAGTAGTTGTGGGTTTTGATCGGGCAGCATGTAGTCGGCCGTGCTGGGGGCGGGGCCAGATGGCGTCTCCCATGGGTCGCACACGGTGGTCAGGGATGGACAAAATGGCGGCGGGGATGGACAAAATGACGGCGCCCATCCGTCCAGCGTGGTGTCCGAGGGGCACGATGGTCACGCCCGTGGGTCGCACGTGGCCCTAGGATAGGGGGGTGGCGGTGAGTGCTGGCCGCCTGGGGCCCGACGGGAAGATTGCCGTGCCGGCCCGGAGTCACTGGAGACCGCGGCCACGGCTCGTCCCTGGCAGACCCCCACCAAATGGCCCTTCTTGGCGCACCCTTTGAAGGTGGAAGTGCGGACCGGGCAGCGCTGGGAGGGGTGCTTCGCCTGCCCGCAGAAGAAACAGCGGGGCCCGACGGAGTTAGCAGGCTGTCTTACAGCGGAGGCCTGCGGGGACACGGGGAAGGTCTGTGGGGCTGCCCCTGCGGGATTCCACGCAGCCCAGGGGGCCGCCGCGCGGTCGGGCGCATAGGACAGCGCGTTTTTGGAGGCAACATCCATGGACCCTGCCAGGGCCCGTGCCTCTCTAAGTCCCAGGGTGTCTTTTTCTAAGAGACTTTGGCGGATCTCTGAGGAGCTCATCCCTGCTACGAAGGCATCCCGGATTAGGAGTTCCGTGTGCTCGCTCCCCGAAACCTACGGGCAGCCACAGTTTCTGCCCAGCACCAGTAGCGCACGGTAGAAGTCCTCCAACGATTCCCCCGGGCTTTGCCGTCTAGTTGCAAGCAGGTGACGTGCGTAGACCTGGTTTGCAGGGTGTATATAATGTCCTTTTCCAGTTCGATCGCAGCATCGAAGTCCTCCGCCTCTTCGATGAGGGTGCAGATCCCAGGGCTTACACTTGAGTGCAGGAGATGCAGTTTCTGTTCTCCTGAGGGGGTACCTCCAGCTGTCTCGGGGAAGCCTTTAAAGCACGCCAGCCAGTGCTTAAATATCGCCGCCGAGTTCTCCGCGTGGGGGCTGAGTTGTAGACACTCCGGCTTGATTCGGAGATCCATCCTTTCAGCTTAAGTCTAGTCTATTAAATTGATGCACGATCAATTACAATTAAAGACGAGGTAGTAACATAACTGAAGGCTTTAATAGACTAGAACTGTTCCCCAGCAGCTTCGGTACAGAATGAGGGCTGCTGGGGCGGCACCGGTTCTTATACCCTGCCTGTCAGGGCAGAGTTACATACCAAATAGCCAATGGTAAACTACTAGGTTTAACCAATGGTCTTCAGCCTCTCGGGTACTGCAATACCTGATAATACCACACTGAGTATTATAAAAATACCAACAGATCTTCCTCAGTGCTGATGACCCACCAAAACACTAATGTAGACAGGGCAACAGAGCTTTCGGTTGGTGGGTGAGATTTTCAAATAGAAAACAGAGAAATTTGGTGAAGTGGGAGTGGAAGGTGAGAAGATGTGAGGTTTTGAATTGAAGGAAAGATTAGAAAGAGCTGGTTTCCAATTATCTGCCAAGCAGGAAGTGGTGAATCTAGGATCTGAGATGGGAAGAGGTGCTGCTGGGGTGTGGACCCAGAGCACATGTTGTTGGTTGTCCCTAGGAGTATATGAAGTCCTAAGACCCAGACAAGAATGGAGATTACTTGTTCAACGTTTAGTCCTGAACATTAGGAAGATGAAACTCATTGGGTAGGAATTACCGTGCAACCCGCCACAATTGGCCCAGTGGCGGGATCTTCAGGTTCCGCCGTTTTCAATGGGTTTTCCTGTTGAATGCACCACTCACTGTCGTGAAACAGGAGATGGGGGTGCACTGTTGGCCCGTGCGGAAGATCCTGCTGGCGTGAATGGACGGAAGGTTCTGGCAATGACTTTGGTTCCCACTTGGATCCCGAGCCATTGACATCCCATCCCATTTGTTTGGCAACTGACTGAGACTGAACCAGACTGTTCACAACCTTGGTGTAATATTTGACCTTGTGATGAGCTTCTCATTGCATAGGAGTATCATCACGAAAATTATCCAACTCTGCAACACTCCAGCCGACTTTAGTTCTTTCAGCCAAAAGTGGAGAAGGCATTGTCACTATCAGCACTCTTCTTAACCTTAATCACCCCCATTTACATTCCTTTTATCTGTCTGTCCATGACATCTTTATCAATCTCCACCTCTCGTTGGCCACTTCTCCACTTTAGTTCCTTCAGCGTCACCTATGGTCAGCGGGGAAGGGTAAACTTTCTGAAGGGGAGGGGGTTCAGCGATGATACCTCTTAAAACTGAATAGGTAACATGCCACTAGAGTAGTTTTACATAAATTACTTTATTAAGGATTGAGATGAATTATATTGAGAGTACTGAGTAATCATTATTAACCATCAAACATGTATTTTTAGGACATAGCAGTAATAAGTAATCAAATGGGATTTAGGATAGCTAACTTGACCAAAAGGACATTACTTCTGACATCCTGGGCGAAATTCTCCGTTATCGGCGGAAAGTCCGCCGATCGGCGCAAAAAACGGCGCAAATCCGACCTGCGTCACGTCGGAAAAATGGGTCGATTGTCTCTGGCCCGAAATGGGCTAGCAGCGACGTAACGGGATCCGCGCTTGCGCAGTGGTTCACGCCGTGCAGCGTCATACGCGCCGCACGGCGTGACGGCTCATAAGGCCGCGCTGCTCCCCCCTACCCGACCGGAACACCCGACTGGATGGCTGGCCGCCGCTCAGCCCCGAGGTTCGAGTCACGCGATGTGGAGGCGCTCCTGGACGCGGTGGAGCAGAGGAGGGACGCCCTGTATCCCGGGCACGGCCGCAGAGTTGCCCCACGCCACAGCCGGCGTCTGTGGAGGGAAGTGGCAGAGGCTGTCACCGCTGCAGCCCTGACACCACGGACAGGCACCCAGTGCCACAAGAAGGTGAACAACCTCGTCAGAGCAGGCAGGGTGAGCCTCCCCCATATCCCCCCCACCCCCATATCCCCCCCTCCCCCATATCCCCCCCTCCCCCATAGCCCCCCTCCCCCATATCTCCCCTCCCCCATATCCCACCTCCCCCATATCCCCCCCTCCCCCATATCCCCCCCTCCCCCATATCCCCCCTCCCCCATATCCCCAAGTGAATCCAGCCCTAACCTTAACCTCTGCAATGCACGCGCAACCGATGGCGTGCATTCATATACCTGCCTAACAGTGTTGCCTTTTACCCCTGCCACCCCCACCCCCCCCACAGGAGAAGCGCGCACACAACAAGAGGGAGCATGTGAGGACTGGAGGAGGCCCCGCTGATGAGAGGCCACTGACCGAACACCAGGAAACGGCCCTGGAACTGGCTGGTGGACCTGAGGACCGGGAGGTTGCTGATGCAGAGGTCGGGGGCATAGTAGCAAGTGAGCCACCGACAGCTCGTCCCCATATCCCCCCTCCCCTATATCCCCCTCCCCCGTATCACCTGATCACTGCCTGATGTCTAACCATGCATGCTTCATTGTGTATCGCAGGACCAAACGTCCAGGCACCCATCCCCGCAGATGCAGACCGCCCGCAGGATGCCCTTCGGAGGCCACGGGAGACGGAGAGACCCAGACCCTCCGGCATGCGACGCCCGCAGGATGCCCCTCGGAGGCCACGGGAGACGGAGAGACCCGGACCCTCCGGCATGCGACGCCCGCAGGATGCCCCTCGGAGACCACGGGAGACGGAGAGACCCGCACCCTCCAGCATGCGACGCCTGCAGGATGCCCATCGCACACCATGGGAGACAGAGAGACCTGGAGCAACAGGGAGACGACACCCCCGTCACGTGCGGGAGCGACCACCCAGCGATGAGGGGGGCAGCCACAGGCCCCCGTCACATCCGAGCCAGGACACCACTACCCAGGACACCACTACCCAGGACACCACTACCCAGGACACCACTACCCGGGACACCACTACCCGGGTCAGCAGTACCCGGGACAGCATTACCCAGGAAGACGAAATACCGGACAGTGACTCAGAGTGGATGGGTGGAGACGAACCCCCACCCCAAAGTGCCATGGACTCAGAGTGGGACGAAGAGTACGACACAACGCCACTGCTGTCACCAACACCCTCCACCATCGCAGAAACACTCACCTCGGTTAGGCACTTTAGTGATGAGGCGTCTGGTACACTCACTGGTGCGCACAACACAGCCGTCCCGGTACAGCAGGTGGAGGTAGGAGCAGCAGAGGGGCCGGGCGGTCGGAGTGCAGCCCAGCCCAAGCGAACATCTGCCGCCCAGATGAATCCCGGGTTCCTGGAGTTACCACACCCACACATAGATCCGATGCAACCATCGACCCGGAGACAAGCGAATAGGGTGACGGGTGGCTTGCGGCGGCTGCGGTCGCAGGTGGAGGAGTCCACCCGCGTCCAGGAGCTGGGAGTGGTGCCGGTCATGCGTGCCACCCAGGCCGACACCGCACGGGTGGCGTCCGCGGTGGAGGCAATGGGTGCAACGGTGTCAGACATGGGGAACGGTTTGCGAGGCCTGGGGCTTTCCGTGCAGGCGGCGTCTGTGGCCCACGAAATGGCTGCCCTCTCACAGGAGGCCATAAGCCAGTGCCAGCGCCAGATGGCAGAGGCGCTCAACGCTATAGCCCAGTCTCTGCAGGCCATGGCCCAGTCTCAGCAGGCCATGGCCCAGTCTCAGCAGGCCATCGCTGAGGGCATCGGCGCCAGTGGCCATGTGCGTGCCGACGTCGCACTGTCACAGACAGGGTTTGCCAACCCCCTGGGCTCCATGGCTGCATACCTGCAGACCCCTGTCGATACCAGCACGGGCCTCCAGGGCTGGCAGCGCCAGATGTCGGGGGGGGGCGTCGGATGGCCAGTCCGTTCGCATCCCCCACCCATGTAGAGGCCTGGGGGCCATCGGGCACCCCAAGGGAGGAGGAGGTGGTGTGGTCCATCCCGGCTCCCTATGCAGGGGAGGTCCCGGTACACCGCGACACCTCGGACTCCCCCCCTTCCGTCCCAGGTGCATCGGGTGGGCAACGGGCAGGACAGGCTGGCAGCTCGCCATCCCAGTCGCCTGGGCCGCAGCCTGGCCCATCTAGCCCAGGACGCCCCAGGAAACGGCCGCCAAAGGGATCCAGTGTCAGAGGGCAGGAATCACAGGAGTCCACCTCCAGTTCTGCTGTACCGTCTGGGGAACCACGTAGACGTAGTCAAAGGGCCCGTAAGGCCAAACAATTAGACACCGAGTAAGTTGGAAAGGTTGCAGGGCACAGACGAGTTTTAGGGGCTAGGGCACGTGCATGAACTCCTTTGGTTATTAAAGTCAATGTTACACCTACAGAAGCTGCCTTTGTGCTCTGTCCAAAGTGTGCGGGGGTGTCATGTACGTTGAGCGCAAGTGTGTGTGTGAGGGGTGGTCTTACTTCAGCCCCAGGTGAGTCTGCCCCCTTCCCCCTGGGCCGCCATCAACATCCCCCGGGCAGAGGACGGGTCCGTGCGCTGCAGTGTCACAGCCGCATGCAGGGATGGTCCGGGTGGATGGTGGTACTGTGGCCATGGGTCAGACATAGTCCAACGATGTAGAGCCAGGAGCTCACCGCAGGGCGGGTTGTCATCATCCTCCATGGCCTGCGATAATCACGCGTCCACCCGCAACTGTGTGAGCCCGGCCAGTTGTGCCGCAGCAATGGGGGGGGGGGTGGTGCGCATGCGGGTGGGGTGGGTGGGGTTGGGGAGGGGGGTGAGGGTGCTGGGTGGGTGGATGGGTGGGGGGTCGGCTGTTGCCATGGTGTGCGGTCTGTGGCCATACTACCCGATTCCCACGCCCATCTAGTCAGTGAAGCGGGCGTCTATCAGTCTGTCCCGTGACCGCTGGGCCAGCCGGTAACGGTGGACAGCCACCCACCTGTGTCTACCCCGTCTGCCCTGACCATTACCCCCATCCCCCTCATCTGGGGAGGACTGCGCCTCTTCCTGCTGCTCCTCCACTCCGCCCTCCTCTGCCTGCGGCACATCGCCCCTCTGTTGGGCTATGTTGTGCAGGACGCAGCACATCACAATGATGTGGCCGACCCTATCTGACCGATACTGGAGGGCGCCCCCAGAGAGGTCCAGGCACCTGAAACGCATCTTCAGCATGCCAAAGCACCTCTCTATCACTCCCCTTGTCGCTAGATGGGCATCATTGTAGCGGTTCTCCGCCTCATTGCGTGGCCTCCGTATAGGCGTCATCAGCCACGATCGCAATGGGTACCCCCAACCTCCACCCCGGCACGGACCCCCCCCCAACCTCCACCCCGGCACGGACCCCCCCATCCCCCTCCCCGGCACGGACCCCCCCCCAACCTCCACCCCGGCACGGACACCCCCAACCTCCACCCCGGCACGGACACCCCCATCCCCCTCCCCGGCACGGACCCCCCCCAACCTCCACCCCGGCACGGACCCCCCCCCATCCCCCTCCCCGGCACGGACCCCCCCACAACCTCCACCCCGGCACGGACCCCCCCATCCCCCTCCCCGGCACGGACCCCCCCCAACCTCCTCCCCGGCACGGACCCCCCCCCCCAACCTCCACCCCGGCACGGACCCCCCCATCCCCCTCCCCGGCACGGACCCCCCCCCCAACCTCCACCCCGGCACGGACCCCCCCCCCCCAACCTCCACCCCGGCACGGACCCCCCATCCCCCTTCCCGGCACGGACCCCCCCCCCAACCTCCACCCCGGCACGGACACCCCCAACCTCCACCCCGGCACGGACACCCCCATCCCCCTCCCCGGCACGGACCCCTCCCCATTCCCCTCCCCGGCACGGACCCCCTCCCGGCACTCCCCCGGAGCCCAGCCTATTCTAACCACCCCCCCCCCCCCCCCCCCCCCGCCGCACACACACACACACACAAGCCGAGACACACCTCTCCTCACACATTCAGACTGCGGCCACGCCATCGCCTGCCCAGAGCCAACCCCCCTGGCCGTCACTCACCTCCACGCTGTGCTCCAGGGTCACACCGATGAAAAGGAGGTTTAATTTACGTTGACGTGAACGGTCATCACGTCGACGGGACTTCGGCCCATCCGGAAGGGAGAATATCGGCAGGCCGAAAATCGGCTGCCTTGCGCAGACCCGTGCCATTCTCCGACGGCAGCGGCGCCATTAACGCCCCGCCGACTTTTCTCCCTTCGGAGACTTCGGCAACCGGCGGGGGCGGGATTCACGGCGGCCAACGGCCATTCTCCGACCCTCTGGGGGGTCGGAGAATGACGCCCCCTGTCTTTGTGAAACAATCCAGGGTGCTGATTCTGTTCTGTTTCTCACAAACAATCAGCCCAGGATGCTGGGATTGTACATAGCTGTCAGGATGAGGATTAATCATGGGTTGCTTGTGATTCTATTGGGTGAAGTTTAAACATTGCTTGCGATTCCATTGGATAAGTTTAAACATCGCAGCTTCAGGGATTGGATCGCTTGCAACTGGGGAGAGCTATTGATTTTTGAAAGTTGTACATGTGCTGAGTTTGTGTCTTTGTTGTGTCGAAGGATCTTGGCAGCTTTTCAGGTCTTCTCTCTCATGTACATGAATGCAAGCTTGCAAAAAAATAAAACCGTCTTCAGATTGTTGATGTGTCTGCTGCTCTTTGTACCGAGTTGAGCCACAGGAGAAAAGCCCACGTGGAAGCCGATGCAATTCCCAGGCCTTGAAACCGCTCCTCCACGTTCATATTTAAATCAATCAGAAATTGTTGTCATGGAGCCAGAAGGATTCGGAGTGCTGCTCCAACTCCAGCCCTTCCTCTTACATTGTACCTGCTGCTGACAGGTCCAGGGAATCGATAACCTTCTTTGGAAAAGGGGAGAACTGATAGACTCCTGATCCTCGCCAAAATTAAACAAATGACTCCAGAAGCCTAACTGCAGGCCAGCCTCAGGTCACCTGATTCAGGCACTTGCTTCTTTTGGACAACTAATTCTAGGCTGAAAATGAGCCAGACAAATGTATTAGTAATTTGAGCATGCTATTACCAAATTTTTGAATTGTTTCATTTTATTTAAACCTTTATTTCAGATTTTATGAATTTTAGTTACTGAGGGAAAAATAAATTCTGACTAAAATATTTTCAATAAGCAATTTTGAGCAGCTTATGGTAAAGTGATGGTGAGATTTTGTAATTTCAGGATAATCTCCTCTGAACCATAAAGTAACAGCTGAAACGTGACCCTTTTGACATGTCTAACATAGTTCCATCAAGTGGTCATGCGGGCGCCGATTCGTATTCATTTTTTAAAAAGTGAAGCTGGCAGAATGGATGCTGTGGGGACCCGAGGAGGTGAGTAGCCATCTTCGCCCCCAGGCAATGAGCTTGGGGTTGCTGTCCCAGTGCTTGGGAGGGAGGGGGTTCTGTGGGAGCCCCTGTGAGGGGCAGCCACCAGTGCGGGTATTGCCCCTGGGCTGATGATGGGTGACCCAGAGCCTGCCAGTCTGCCATACCACCCCCTGAATCATGTGGAGCAATTACAGGGGTAACCCCAGCCCTGCCTGTCTGTCTGATCAACCATGCATAACTCCAACTGACCATGGAGGCCTCTGGCTGTGTGGTTGAAGGCTATGCCCAATAAGGAATTGTCAATCGTAGTTAAGTCAGCACATCCCAAGTAGATTCCCGTAGTAGGCGTGCCATGTAGCATGTGGGGATTATTGTCTCGCATCCCAATCAGACTGTGATGCTTGGACACTGAGCCTAAGCACTGTAGGAAGCAACACTATGGTCGCAGTGGCCAACATCTGAACATCCCTGCACCAGGGACATCATCACGACCAGAGGGTGGGTGTATGCACCGGGGAGGGGACCAGTGCCCGGTCCAGGTAAAGTTACATGTGGGTATCTGGTGTACAATGTGTGGGGTCTGGTGACCAGGGGCCCTCACTGTGGACGGGGGTGCATAGGCAGGCTGTGTTGTACAGCAGGAGATTGGGGAGGGGGAGCAATGGGGGAATGGAGGGACCTGGGGTGGAAGACGCCACTGGTTGCTAGTCTCGCACCCTCTCCAATCCCTCACAGATTACACGGGATGGATGATATCTTGGACCATGCTGAAGCTGCCTTGGCTGCTGGCAGGCCAGGCGGCCAGAGAAGACCCCACAGCCTGAGGAACCGGCAACAGCCCGAGGTGTACAGGCGTTGCTGGTCTTCCGAACAGATGATGGACAGTGTGTGCTGCAGGAGACTCTGCCTCAACAAAGAGATGTTGCGGCACCTGTGCCATATATCCTCATGGACTTGACACCATGTGGAGGAGGAGGATACCCACTGCCGGTGCCCATTATGGTCACCTCAGCCCTCAACCTTTATGCTTCAAAATCATTCCAGGACTCGAAAAGGGATTTGTGCGGCACCTCACAAGCTACAGCCCCACAAGTGCATCCGTCAGGTCACGGATGCCCTGTTTGTTTGGGCGGCGAAGTATATAAACTTTGACATGGACCAGGCCCAACAAGATGCCCAACAAGGGCAGCAGGATTCTCTGCGATCTCCAGGTTGCCCCAGGTCCAGATCGCATGCATGTCACCTTGCACGCTCCGGGCCATCAGGAAATGTCCTACATCAACAGGAAGGGGTTCCACCACCTGAACGTCCAGCTCATGTGTGACAACCACCTGAAGATCATGTACGTGTGCAGGCTTCCCAGAGAGTTGTAATTGAAAATATGGAAAGACATGTCATTTGAAACATGGAAGTCTGGCAATACCTGATTTAAAAACATGAGAGAATGCAGGGAAAAATCTCACGAAGGGTTAACAGCAGCTGCAGGAAAGGGCTGTCAAATGCAGATAGCCTTTAGCAGATAGTCAAGCAGGCTTAGCAAACAAAACAATCAAGTGAATTTTAGTATACAGCTAAAAGCAATGTTTCGCACCTCCTTTTGAAGTTAGATAAGCAGATGGAAAGGAATGGATAAGGTTTTCAGTTGAATTAGGTGATAAATGTTTAAATGTGAGGCAAGTCTTTTTAACTCACCACCAATTGAATCTTTAGTATAAAGCTAAAAGCAATATTTCACACCTTCATTGAAGTTAAGTAAGCAGCTGGAAAAGAATGGACGAGGTTTTCAGTTGAATTAGGTGACGAAGGTGTGAAGTTCTGCTGATATCAGGTAAATTAAAGAAAGCTGGAGACAACGTGTCTACGAGAACGCAAATTAGACCCAAATCAAAGTCAAAATTATGAGCTGGGGACACAATTTGATAAAATAAAACTATAGAAATGACAGGAATCAAAAGTCACACCACGTTGAAATCAAAGCATTTTTGAACATCCCAAAAGAAACAATATAATCAGAGATCTATGAGATGAGGTCATGCTCAAAATGAATAGTTGTGTTAGAAAAATTCAGATTAAAGGTACCTTTTACAATCCAAGTGAAATAAAAGTTACTTTACAATAAAGTCATAAAAACTGCCAGAAGGGGGATATAAACGCTGAGAAAGGGGACGGTAGGCAGAGATGCAGAGAAGGAACAAGAGCCAGCTCAGAGTCAGCTCTCATAACTTGGTCATGGGGAAGGGACAGAGCAAAGCAGCCGAACTAAAACAGCTAATACATCTA
Organism: Scyliorhinus torazame; assembly: GCF_047496885.1. Lineage (NCBI taxonomy): Eukaryota > Metazoa > Chordata > Chondrichthyes > Carcharhiniformes > Scyliorhinidae > Scyliorhinus > Scyliorhinus torazame. Next base: position 157,941,017 of record NC_092717.1, read on the forward strand.
AGGAAGACCAGAATTTAAAGAGGAGGCAGAGTTAGCTCAGAGCCAGCTCTCACAGCTCGGTACATGGGAAAGATAGAGCATAGCAACTGAGCAGAACAGCGAATACATCTAAAGAAGAGCAGATTTTAAAAAGAAGATTGATTGTCAAGGTGGACCTGAAGGTCTCTTCAACCAACCAGGAGAATCCAGAAACAAGATCTTTTTACTTTTCTGTAAAGACAGTGATTGCATCTTTTAAAAGAAAAAATATAATAACAAAATAACTTAAAAGTTTTAACTTGAAACAGGGGTTATTACAAAGCCTACTTTACTTACTTAGCAACGCAGGATCCAGGATATCAATGCTATTAAGTGGTAAGTAGGTAAAATTCTTCTGTGAAGGTATGGGTTATACGGGGGGATAACTCGAAAACATAGTTTGACCTGAATAGCACCCATCTAAACCTGCATAGGAGTTAGGGAGTGAGAATCCCTGTTCACCATTTTAGAATGTCGGCCCTTTTTGGTATAGGGGGAATTCTAAGAATAGTGGTGAGTTTTCAACTTTGGAGTGTGCACGACAGCTACATCCTGGGTCAGTCGGACATCCTCAGTCTCTTCAAGGACGACCCCAGTTTGGCCGGTTGGCTCTTAGGCAATAATGGGTACCTGCTGAGGTTCTGGCTAATAATGGTGGTGCGGAGGCCGGTGACCGATGCAGAGATTTGATACATTGAGGCCCATGTGGCCACCCAGGCTGTTATTGAGGGGTGCATCAGACTCCTCAAAATGCTGTTCTGTTGCCTCGACCACTCTGGTGGTGCACTGCAGTACATTCCCAGCGGGTCGTCCACTTTGTGATGGTCTTCTGTGCCCTCCACAGCCTGGCACAGTAGAGGAGCAAAGTGCTGGAGATGGAGGGGCAGGAACATGGAGACTTCCAAGATGGAGGATGAGGAGGCGCTGGACCAGGAAAGGCTGGAGGTTGAGCCAGGGAGGACCCTTAAGAACAGCCAGAGGATAGAGGACAAGCGGCAGCGGCGAGAGCCCGGCAAGCCTGGAGGGCCAGGCAAGTCCTCATCCTCACTCACTTCATACAGGACCTGGCATCGTCTGCCATTGCACCCACTCCCCCACTTCCTTCCACCTTCCCCCCCCCCACCAATTTCCCCCCTCCCTCCCCTCTTCCCCCACTCAGTTCCACCCTCCCAGGGTCTGTGTAACATCACTCCAGGGTGATGGGACTGTCAGTGGATCACTGTCGAAGGCAGGAGGGGGAGTGATGATAACTTGTTGAGAGCTGAGCACAGGTGCTCCTCAATCTATGCTATAGTTTGTCCCCTTCCTGTCTGCTGCGCGCTCGTTCATACCCAACACCTGCACATGCTATGCCTGGTTGAGGGGGGTGGTGGGAGGTGGGGGAGTCCAGGACTTCCATGCCCAGGGATCTGGGGCAGGGGATTGGTGGTCAGCTCGCATTGCGCAAGAACAGGACAGCAAGGTAGCACAGTGGTTAGCTCTGTAGCTTTGCCGCGCCAATGTCCCAGGTTCGATTCCCGGCTGGGTCACTGTCTGTGCAGAGTCTGCTATTGCAGTTGGTCGATATGAAATGTCATGCGGGTGCAAGAAATTTTAGGAGTGGATTCGTAATGTTCCTTCCTTATGGTTAGCACTGTTGCTTCACAGCGCCAGGGTCCCAGGTTCCATTCCCGCTTGGGTCACTGTTTGTGTGGAGTCTGCATGTTCTCCTCGTGTCTGCATGGGTTTCCTCTGGGTGCTCTGGTTTCCTCCCACTTGTCCCGAAAGACGTGCTGTTAGGTAATTCGGACATTGAGTTCTCCCTCTGTGTACCCGAACAGGCGCCGGAATATGGCAACCAGGGGCTTTTCACAGTAACTTCATTGCAGTGTTAATGTAAGCCTACTTGTGATAATAACGATTATTATAGAACGTGCCAGACGCATCAGATTTCTCGGGTGCAACATTTTTAATGCTGTCCACATGTGTCCCCAACTGCACCTAGCCCCCGATCGTGCCACCCCACCTACACCTACCCCTTGCCCCCTCCCTCACCCACCCTCCCCCCTTTGACACCCTTCCTTCCCAGTGCCCTCTCAGTGATCCTCGACCCGATTAGCATTCCGTGCTCTACCGCTGCGATTCGGTGTATCCCCAGGATGCACATCAGAGGTGGAGACAGCCTGCTGCTTACTGTGTCCCATGGCCTTCGATTGCCTTGATGGGCACTCTCTGGGGCCCTGGGGATGAAGGGCCCCTGCCCACTTGCCGGCGGCACATGCTCCGCCGTGCCACCCTGTTCTGGAGGCTGACTCCAAGACACGCCGTTCTCAGGGGGGTGGAACTCGGGGGAGCTGGTGGCTGGCATTGCCACTTCGTAGGGGGCTCCAGGTTGGCACCCAGCATCCCCTCCTCCCACTCGGTGCCTATTGGCTTGGGGTTCACCTCAGGACAGAGGGGCAGCAGGATGAAGCCCCGGATACCCTACCGTCATCTGGCTCTGCCAGCCCCAGCGGCTCCCCAGTGTCTGCAGCATGGTGTCGACGCCTTTGGCGATGCTCCTGAGTGACTCTGAAGCATCGCGACAATACCTCGCCTCTCCCGCGAGCAGGGCATGCTCTTGATGGCCTCAGCAATGCCCACCTGAGACTCGGGCATGCTACACAGCGCCTCATCAAGGCCCAGCTGGGACTGGGACACGTCCCCCTGTGACTGGAACATGCTGACGAGGCCCTCAGCCATGGCCGTTACTGACTAAGGCACGCCTTGGACATCTCCACTCATGCTGCTGGTGTCGTGCACCAGGTTCTCCACTGCGTTCGCTACCCTAGCAGTGTTGACCCTGCATCTGTAAGGCAGCAGTGCTAACCTACGGGTGAGGGGGCCTTTGACTGGCCCTTGGAGGTCAATCGAGCGCTCAGGGTGCTGATGCGGAGGCAGCAAGCGGGCAAAACGTCTAAGGCGATTGTGGTGCGGTTGCCCTGCTTCTTAGAAAAAGAGAAGATTCTTTGTTGGGCAAGGCAGATAAGGAATTGCAACTGGGCAGGGCACGAGCTGCGGGTCTGTCAAGACCTGGATACAGAACTGGCGAAGTGGAGGGTCGGGTTTAACCAGGTCAAGAAGGGGGTGAAACTTGGGGTGTTGTACCCAGCCCGCCACTGGGTGACTTTCCAGAACCGAGAATATTATTTTGGTATGCCAGAGGAGGCGATGGAGTTTTGAAGGACAATGGACCTACAGGAGAAGGAGGACTAGACCTTTTGAGGAGGTGTGAGAGGTTTCTTTGTTCTTAGGAAACATTTCCCCTTGAAATGTTCTTTTGAGTTTGTTGGCGGGGTGTTTGGAGGGCACGTCCATCAAGGATGAGTGCAGCTTTTCTGTTTCTTTGTTTTTTGAGGGAGCGTTGACGGGGTTGGGAGCGGAATTGGGGGTCGGGGGTTTGGAGGACTTGGGCGAGGGCTGCCATGCTAGCTGGGTGGGCAAGTTAACGGGGGGTTGTCAGGAGGTAGGCATAGGGAAGGGGGAGAAGGTTGTTGTTTTGTTTGGGAAAGAGGGTTGGCTGACAAGGGTATGGTTGATGTGGCACAATTGGAAAAGGAGTGATGACAATGCATATGAAATGAAATGAAAATCGCTTATTGTCACAAATAGGCTTCAAATGAAGTTACTGTGAAAAGCCCCTAGCCGCCACATTCCGGCGCCTGTTCGGGGAGGCTGGTACGGGAATTGAACCACGCTGCTGGCCTGCTTTGGTGTGCTTTAAAAGCCAGCTCTTTAGCCCTGTGCTAAACCAGCCCCATATCCAAGGGTAGGCCTGGAGAATCGCGTGATACGAACCGGCGGTTGGCCCAAAAAGGGATATGGTTGATCGGCAGGGGAGGTCAGTGGGGAGCCCCCCGACCAGGCCGGTCATGTGGAATGTGAGAGGGCTGAATGGGCCGGTCAAACGGTCACGAGTGTTCCCGCACCTGAGGAATCTGAAGGCACACGTGGCCATTTTGCAGGAGACGCACTTAAAGATAGAGGACCAGACAAGGTTGAGGAAAGGATGGGTGGGGCAGGTGTTCCTCTCAGGACTAGGTATAAAGACGAGGGGGTGTGGTGGTGTTAGAACATAGAACATAGAATTTACAGTGCAGAAGGAGGCCATTCGGCCCATCGAGTCTGCACCGGCTCTTGGAAAGAGCACCCTACCCAAGGTCCACACCTCCACCCTATCCCCATAACCCAACCCAACACTAAGGACAATTTTGGACACTAAGGGCAATTTATCACAGCCAATCCACCTAACCTGCACATCTTTGGACCGTGGGAAGAAACCGGAGCACCCGGAGGACACCCACGCAGACACGGGGAGAACGTGCAGACTCCGCACAGACAGTGACCCAACCTGGGACCCTGGAGCTGTGAAGCAATTGTGCTATCCACAATGCTGCCCAGCAAGTGCCGTTCGAGATGGGAACCATAGTGGCCGATTCGGGAGGGAGGTTTGTGATGGTTAGTGGGAAGCTGGAAGGGATGGTGGTGATCCTGGTTAACATTTATGCCCCAAATTGGGATGATGTGGATTTTATGAGACGGGTGCTGTGGAAGATTCCTGACCTGGACTCCCACCAGTTGATTATGGGAGGGGACTTTAATACGGTCATTGAGCCAAGCTTGGACCAGTCGAGCCTGGGGTCAGGATAGGTGTCGTCAGTGGCGAGGGAACTGAAAGGGTTAATGGAGCGAAAGGGGGAGCTGGACCCATGGAGGTTTGAGAGGCTGAGAGTGAAGGAATTTTCATATTTCTTCCTTGAGCACCAGGTGCACTCCCAGATTGACTTTTTTGTGGTGGACAAGGCGTTCCTGGTGGGACTCGGAGTAGTCAGCAATTGTGGTGTCTGATCACGCGCCGCATTGGGTGGATTCGTGAGTTGGCCGGGTGGGGGGTGGGACCCAGTGCCCACAGTGGAGGCTGGATGTGGGGCTGTTGTCAGATGAGGATATGTGTGTGTGGGTGAGGGCCGCCATCGGGGGTATGTGGAGCTCAATGACACGGAGGTGGTGACGGCGGCCACTCTGTGGGAGGCGCTCAAAGTGGTGGTTCGGGAGGGGTGTTTATTTCAATTCTTACGCATAGGGGGAAGGTGGAACGAGCAGAGATAGCAAGGCTGATGGAAGAGATTCTGAGGGTGGACAGGAGGTATTCGGAAGCCCCGGAGTGGGGTTGCTGAAGAAGAGGCAGAGGCTCCAGATAGAGTTCAGATTAGTGTCCACGGGAAAGTCGGTGGGGCAGTTGCAGAGGGCAAAAAAGGCAGTATATGAGTATGGGGAGACGCTGATCAGGATGCTGGCTCACCAGCTAAGGAAGCAGGAGGCGGCGAGGCTGGATTGGAGGCCCCTATCAGGTTGAGGGAGGTGATGGAGAGTATGGGGACGATGCAGTCAGGGATCTTTGTCCCAAATTTGTTTTTAAAAAAGGTTACATCGCTGATCTCTGGGATTGTGTGGGCGGGGAAGACCCCGTGGGTCAAAAGGGCTTCATGGAACCTGGGACCCTGGCGCTGTGAAGCAACAGTGCTAACCACTGTGTCACCGTGCCGCCCCGAATATAATGAACTCTAACTGGGCGGCGAACATCGCCATGGTTAGGAAATGGGTACTGGGGGAGGGGTCAGCATGGGGCAGCTTCTTGTAGGGAAACGAACTTAAAGACATCAGTAACAGCGTCTCTGCCATTCTCAGTGGCCAGGTACTCCGTGAGTCCAGTGGTGGTGTCGGCCTTGAGGGTATGGGTGCAATGGAGGCAGCATTTGGGACAGGAAGGTGCCTCGGTGTGGGCACCAATCTGTGATAATCATAGGTTTGCACTGGAGGGGGCAGGATGCAAGGTTTCGGAGGTGGCGGCAGGCAGGGATTGGGGGATTCGGGGCTTGTTTTGAGGGGGTAGCTTTGTGAAATTGGAGTACCTGGAGGAAGAGTATGAGCTTCCAGGGGGAATGATTTTAGGTACTTGTAGGTTCGGGATTTTGCGAGGAGAGAGGTGCCATCCTTTTCCGGTTTGTGCCCTTGGGGTTCATAAATTCATAAGTTCATAAGATATAGGAGCAGAATTAGGCCATTCGGCCCATCAAGTCTGCTCCGCTAGTCTATCATGGCTGATATGTTCCTCATCTGCTACCTACAATGTTACAGACCAAGAGCTGGATTGCATAATCAGCCAGAGCATCTCCTCCCTAGAACACATGACCTTGAAGTGGGAGTAGGCAATTTAGCTTCCCGAGCCTAAACACCCTCAATGTGATCATTGTTGATCCTATCCTGGCCTCAACTCCACTATCCTGCCCGTTCTCCATAACCCTTCAACCCATTACCAAGTAAAAATCTGTCTGACTCCTCCTTAAATTTACTTACTGTCCCTGCATCCATCGCACTCTGGGGTAGCAAATTCCACGGATTCACAGCCTATGGCAGAAGTAGTTTTTCCTCAAATCTGTTTCAAATTATGACCTGTTTAAAAGATTCTGACCTCTCGTTTTAGAATGCCCCACAAGAGGAAACATCAGCTCCACATCTACTTTATCCATACATTTTAGCATCTTGTATCCCTCAATTAGATCTCCCCTCATTCTTCTAAGTTCTAGAGAGCATAGGCCTAAACTGTTCAATCTCTCCTCAAACGACAAGCCCCTAATCTCTGGAATCAATCTAGTGAACCTCCTCTGAGAAGCCTCCAATGAAACTACATCTTTCCTCGTATAAAGGGACCAAAACGGTGCACAATACTCCAGGTGCGGTCTTACCAATGCCTTGTATAGTTGCAACGCCACTTCCTTACCTTTATACTCAATTCCTTTTGCTATAAATGCCAACGTTCCATTTGCTTTCCTTATTATCTGCTGCACATGCATGCTCATTTTCTGTGACTTATGAGGGAGCTCATAGAGACTTATAACATTTTAATGGGACTAGACAGGGTAGATGCAGGGGAGATGTTACCAATGATGGGTGTGTCCAGAACCAGGGGTCACAGTCTGAGAATTCAGGGTAAAGCATTTCGGACAGATATAAGGAGACACTTCTTCACACAAAGGGTGGTGAGCCTGTGGAATTCATTACCACAGGAAGTAGTTGATGCTAAAACTTTGAATATATTCAAGAGGCGGCTAGATGTAGCACTTGGGGAGAATGGGATCAAAGGCTATGGGGAGAAAGCAGGATTAGGCTATTGAGTTGGATGATCAGCCATGATCATGATGAACGGCTGAGCAGGCTCGAAGGGCCAAAAGGCCTCCTCCTGCTCCTATCTTCCATGTATCTATGTATCTATGCACGAGGACACCCATATCCCTCTGCATCAGAGCACTCCAAAGTCTCTCCCCATTTTGATAATCAGTTGCCATTCCATTTTGTCGACCAAAATGCATGACCTCACACTTATAACCTTAAACTTCAGCTGCCACATTTTGGTTAACTCTCTTAACCTATCTATATCCATTTGTAAGATTCTTATTTCCTCATTGCAGCTTAGTGTCCCATCTATTTTTGTGTCAACTGCAAATTTGGCTGAAGAACCTTCTATCCCTGTATCCAAGTCGTTAACACAGATTATAAATAGCTGGGACCCAAGGACTGAACTCTGTGGCACCCCACAAGTTACATCTTGCCATCCAGAAAAAGACACATTTATTCCAACTCCCTGTCTCCTGTCCGTTAGCCAGTCTTCTATCCAAGCTAATAAGTTACCTCTACATGATCCCCATTATCAACTTTGCTTGTTACATCTTCGAGGAACTCAAGCAAATTAGACAAACATGATTTACCCTTCATAAAACCATGCTGACTGATGGATTGTGCTTTGGCTTTCCAAATGTCCTGATATTAAGTACTTGATAATTGATTCTAACAATTTTTAACGATGTTAAACTAACTGGTCTGTAATTTCCCACATTCTGCCTCCCTCCCTTTTTGAACAAGAGCGCTACGTTAGCATTTTTCCAATCCACCGGAACTTTTCCCATGTCCACGGAGTTTTGGAATATCATAACCAATGGATCCACTATCTCTGCTGCCATTCCTTTAACACCCTAGGTTGTAGGCCACCAGGCCCTGGGGACGTATTTGCCCTCAATCCCAATAGTTTGTTGAGTACCTGTTCCCTATTGATGCTGACTGTTCCAAGCTCCACCCTTTCTATTACCTCTGAATTGCCCTTTCCTACAGGAATAGTACTAGTGTCCTACAATGTGAAAACTGAGGAAAAGTTTTGATTTAGCATCTTAGTCATTTCTGTGTTCCCCACTATTATCTCACCAGTTTCATCTTCCAAGGGGCCAACATTCACCAAGACAAGGTGTTGTAGAAGAAGAAGATAGGGGAGGGGAAGGTGTTTGAGGCCTAAAAAGAGCTGATGGATTAGGAGGGGGCCCCGGTGGGGGATATAAAGCGGAAGTATGAGGAGGAGCTGGGTGGGGAGATGGAGGCCGTGATGTGGGAGGAGACCCTGCCGAGGGTGAATGCGTCCTCATCATGTGCGAGGCTCAGTCTTATTCAGTTTAAAATAATTCACTGGGCACATATGACGGCTATGCAGATGAGTAGAATCTTTGAGGGAGTAGAGGACAGGTGTGGATGGTGAGCAGGGTGGCCTGCGAATCATGTCCACATGTTTTGGGCATGTCCGAAGCTAAAGCGGATCTGGCAGGTGTTTGCAGACGTAATGTCCGAGGTGTTGGGGGTAAAGGTGGCCCCAAGTCCAGAGGTAGCGATATTCAGGGTGTTGGAAGATCCAGCAGTCCAGGGGGTGAGAAAGGCCAATGTCTTAGCCTCTGCCTCCCTGATAGCCTGGAGACGGATCTTGCTCGGGTGGCAGACTCAGAGCTGCCGAAAGCGGGGGTGTGGGTGAGTGACCTGGCAGAGTTCCTAAGGCTAAAGAAGGTCAAGTTCGTCCTGAGGGGGTGGGTTGGTGGGTTTGCTCGGAGGTGGAAGCTGTTCATTAACTTCTTTAAAGAGGATTGAGGTGTCAGCAAAAGGTGAGGGGGGAGTGCGGGTGGGGAAGAGGGGGCATGGCTGGGGAGTGGCTGTTGATTTTTTGTACAGTTGTATAATTTTACTTCTTTGGTTTGTTTTTTATGAAAATGCCTGAATAAAATATTTTAAAAGAAATTAAGTTCTTCTCCCCCTTGTTAGCAGGACCATCGCTGGCGGAACCATCGTTTGTGGCATGAAGCCCGTGGGGCCTTGTTAAGTGGACCGATTAACGTTTAATACTGGTGATGGCCTTGCCGGGCCGAGCATCGGGAAGTTTGCGACAGTTCCCACTCGCTACCAAACTTGGAAACTTTTCCATTAAAGCGCGCCAGTCGAATTGCTACAGTGCAGAAGGATGCCATTCGGCCCATTAAATCTGTACTGACCCTCTGAAAGAGTACCACACCTAGGTAGGCCTACTCTTCCGGACTATCCCTGTATCCAAGTAACCCCACCTAACCTGCACACTAAGGGACAATTTAGCATGGCCAATCCACCTCACCTGAAGATCTTTGGACTGTGGGAGGAAACTGGAAAACCCAGAGGAAACTCACGCAAACACAGGGAGAAAGTTGAAAACCACACAGACGGTCACCTAACACCAGAATTGAACCCATGTACTTGGTTCAGTGCCATTGTGCCGCCCGATGTAACGCATTTAATTGAACTTATAAATAGATTTATTTTGATGTTGGCCTGTTGTTGCTGGCTACAAAACGTTTCAAATAATTTCAACCAACTCTGGGATACTGGCAGGATCAAATTGCTGAGCTGTTTTATACCACATCTCATTGTACTTTGCGTTAACTTAATGGAAAATAAAATCGAGTACTGTATAAAACGGGATGGATGGTTTGGTCTCTTCAGTTCCCAACTGGTCAAGGTTATGTTAAAATTACACCCATTAACTTTGACAATTTTGTTTACGATCATTGAGGTCCAGCATTGAAATATCAAATTCTTTAAAATGCAATTCGGACAATGGATGCAAACAAGATGAATAATGAAGCAGAATTTAATTGAGGGGCTTGATAACTGGTAATGAGAATCAATAAGAATTATTGCACTAGAACTACGCTTTTATCTAATTTACATTAGCTTTTGGCTATTCCATGCTATTCAATTAGCTATTTAATTGCATAACATTGGTTTAGTTTAAATGCAGAATATTAATTAATGCGCTCGTTTTCTCCATTAAATTATTGAACACTATTGAATCAGCAGCTTTCAACTGTGGCTGGATAAGAAAGTAAATGTGGTGCGATGAACTAATATTAATTCAACATTGAGAAATCGCAAATATAAGGAATACTTATATAAAATAGATACATGGTTTGATGGTTACAGTTATATAGTTGCCGAAAAATATGTATCTTTGTGACATTGCTAGATGTCGAGATAAAGATCTGACACAGAGACAAGAGTGTTACCATCCATCAGCTGGTATATGCAACAAAAGATTGTGCATTGGAGCCTTCACCCGGAGTTTAAGCTCATAAATAAACCTAGACCTCTCGAGCACAACAGTTTCAGAGGTGCAATCCTTTGGATGAGACATTCTTGCCTATTCTATTCATTCCTTTCATTGCTGTTTGTTGTGTACAAAATGGCTGCAATGATACCTATTCAGCAGCACTCATTCCACTTAGAAGGAAGGAATTTGATGTGAAATACTTTTATATCTGATAAGGGGTGTGTGAATAAAGTCTTGGGTTAGCAGAAATTATGTTAATTTCTATAAAAATATCCACAAATGACTATTGAACTTTTTTTTTACCAGACTTAGTAATTAAATAAAAAATTATCTCATATGAACACCTTGACTAGCATGGCAAAGGGTCTTCACTGGAAACATTAGTCAACAATTCCTTACTTCAGATTTCCAGAATTTATTGTTATTTATTTTTCTTTCCACATTTACCTATTTTATATGAACTGCTGACACTGTAACTTGTTGGGAAAGTGAAAGTCGCCTTCATCCCCGAGGGCCATAGGCCGTTCTCCCCTTTGAGACAGAGCTGACTGGTGGTGATTTAACCTGAGGGTTACCACACCTCAGGCAAGCGTCAAGGTTGAGAAGGCGGGGCCTTCATGAATAACCTCAGCCGGTAGGGGAATACCAGCAATCAAACCAACTGAGCCAGCTAACCCTCTGTTGGGAAAGTAAATTAAAATACGAGAGCCCAATCTGCAGCGCAAGCTGCATTTCAGTATTTCAGCCTTGTTGCCTGTACAGATTGAGCCGAGGTGCAGTACTCCAACTGCACAACAGTTAGTGAGGTTAGCTCAAATAAATCTCCAAAGATACCTGTGTAGGCTGGGATTGTACTAGCAGCTAACCCACTAGTGTTTCACTTTTCTGACCATTTTGACACGAGAGTCCATCCCAAAACATGTGTTAAGATCCATCGCCAGCAATGACATTCCTTTAACAACTCCTTACTGACCGTCTTTGATTAATTTGTGCATTCTAAATGATCTTCAGAACTTTTGAAAAATAATATGCAGCCACCAAGATTAGGCTGACGGTCTTGCAATCACTCGGTTTGTCTTGTTCTGTTTAAACACTGTTACAATATTAGCAGTCCTCTGGCATTATGGCTTGTTGCCAGAGAAGATTGAAAAATGATGGTCACTCAAAACTATTATTTCCTCCCTAGCTTCTCTTGCCAGCCTGATATACATTTCATCCAAGATGATCTACTTTCAAAGATGTAAATCCCTTAAGATTTCCTCTTTCACTAGATTTAGACTATCCAATCTTTCCCATTCCTCCTCCTTAAATATTGGAGGCTCCTTTCCCCCCCTTTTTAAAACCCATCCCCATCTCTTCCACCTCTAATCGACCCAACTCTTTTCTTAGCCATCCTCAGCACTTCCTGGACAGATAAAAACATCTTTGGTTTTTCTTGATATTACTTACAAATATTTTTTCATAAGCGTCTTGCTTTCCTAATGTCTTCAGCCTGCATTTTCCATACTTCCCGAGACTATCGGCAAGTTTGAGTCCCATATGGTATCTGATGTAAGCTTTCCTTTTTTTTTTGCCTTCTCCAATCCGTGCGCTCTTTGACATCCAAGGAGAACTAGATTTCAGAGTCTGACCCTTATTCATCGTGGGGACATACTTATTCTGACGTCTCTCTGTCTCCTCTTTGAATGCTTCCTGCTCCTCTGACAGTGAATTGCCTTCAAGTAGCATTTCCAATTTTGCCAAACCACATTCCAACATTCCACAACTGGCAAAACTCTTGGACCGTCTTTGTCCTTCTCCAATGCAGGGCCAAATCTAACAGAATTTAAAAAAATATATATAAATTTAGAGTACCCAATTATTTTTTTTTCCAATTAAGCGCCAATTTAGCATGGCCAAAACACCTAACCTGCACATCTTTGGGCTGTGGGGGTGAAACCCACGCAGACATGGGGAGAATGTGCAAACACCAAACGGACAGTGACCCAGGGCCAGGATTCGAAACCGGGTCCTCAGCGTCGCAGCCCCAGTGCTATCCACTGCGCTACATGCTGCCCTCAAAGCTAACAGAATTATAATCGCTCCTACCAAAATGCTTTTCATTGATCCCACCTCCACTTCACCAAGCTCTTTGCCTTAAAACAATGCTCAGTGCTGCCCATTATCTTGTTGAGTTTATTATGTAATGCTTAAAAGAGTTCTTGTGACTGCATTTTAAGAATTATGCTCCCCCTGTATCCTTTATACTGATTCTAGTCTAGTTAATATTAGGGTAATTGAAATCCTCTACTGTTAGTGCCCTATTATTCTCAATGAGAAATAATGGCCAGAATTCTCCGGCCGTTGGGATTTCCTTTTCCCGCTGGCAGGGCACCCCGAACCGTGGGTTTCCCGGCGGCGTGGGGCGGCTTTAATGGGAAATCCCATTGATGAGAGAATTCAGCGAATGGCATGCTGCCGAGAAACATACAGTGGGGGTCTGGAGAACCTTGCCCAATGTCTCAACAATTTGCTTACAGATTTGCTCTTCTATCTCCCTCTGACTATTTGGGATCTATTGTGCACTCCCTGCAGTGTGATTGCCGTTGTTGTGTTTCTCACTTCAGCCCATATGACCTCATATGATGCTACGTCTAACTCTTTATGTGCCACTATCAGCACCCTTCTTAACCTTAGTCACCCCATTTACATTCATTTTGTCTTTCTGTTCACGACATCTTTGTCAATCTCCTCTTATTGTTGGCCCTCTAACCAGCCCCACCGCTCCACGGCCCCCACAACAGTATAAATCTGATCCTATTTCCTGTTCACTCCAGCTTTGACAAAGAGTCATCCAGACTCAAAAGGTTAGCTCCCTTCTCTTTCCACAGAGGCTGTCAGACCTGCTGATATTGTCCAATATTTTCTGTTTTTGTTTCAGATTCCAGCATCTGCAGTAATTTGCTTTCATCCAAGCTAATGTTTTGGGGACATGGATTTGAATCCTACGACGGTAGCAGGTGGAATTTAAATTCAATTAATGAACCTGGAACATAAAGCTTGGGCGCATTCTAACCAAATTGGAACAGCGTCCCGTGTTGAGTGCATTTAGCCGGGTATTTTCTGGTGCCCACAGCACCGAGAAACACAACGCTGGCTATCAGGACTCTGTTACAATTCGGGGCCTCAGTGGGGAATGCCCCGCCGAGGCTGCACTTAGCCCCGTTTCTTTCTCCGCTTGCCAGGACTCCTCATCCCGATCACTCGACTCACTCAATGTGACCCCCAAACCCTACCAAAGCCTCAAATCACCTATAAGGAGTTTCCAGGCTCCCCCATACCCCACCTCAGACGCGCAGAGCATCCCAGGCCCAATCCCCCTGTGGAAAAATTGCCTTTCTGGCACCTTGGTACTGCCAGCCTGGCACCCTGGCATTGTCCCTTCCAGCTGGCCGTGACATCTGGGCATCTAAAGTGCCAGATTGACATCCAGGTGGCACTGGATTTTCTTGCTACAGAGGGAGTGCAGTGAAGGTTTATCAGACTGATTCTTGGGATGGCAGGACTGAAGTATGAGGAGAGAGTGAGTCGGTTAGGATTATACTCGCTGGAGTTCAGAAGAATGAGGGGGTGTGCGGGATCTCAAAGAAACCCATAAAATTTTAACAAGACTAAACAGGGCAAATGCAGGAAGGATTTTTCCAATGGTCGGGGTATCCAGAACTAGGGGTCACATTCTTAGGATACGGGGTAAAACATTTAGGACTAAGATGAGAAGTAATTTCTTCACCCAGAGAGTGGTGAGTCTGTAGAATTTGCTGCCACAGAAAGTAGCTGAGGACAAAACATTGCATGTTTCAAGAAGGAGTTAGATATCGCACTTGGGGCGAAAGTGATCAAAGGATAACTGGGGAAGGTGGGAACAGGTTATTGAGTTGGATGATCAGCCATGGTCATAATGAATGGCAGAGCAAGCTCCGTGGGCCAAATAGCCTCCCCTAGCTCCTATTTTCTAAGTTTCAATGTTTCTATCTCATGCTTCCTTACGGCTGTGTTCTCCAATTAATGATTGTTTTTGTTAAAGAAAAGATTACTTCCTGTTGACTCATGCTCAGAGCTCATCCTATAAACTTACTGGGTGCCACTGTTGACGTTAAAATTCCCAGAATCCACTGATGTTTCTGCCATTAAGCTCCACCTTCAGGGCTCAGTTAGGTGAGAGATAGAAATGTCAGGCAAAAAGATGAAATTAAAAGAGATTTAATATGGAGATGCAAAATAGATTCTATAAGAAAATGATAAATGATATGGTATGTCATCCATGTAATGATATGTATAATGTAAGGCGTGTAAAGAGTTAACAAGGTGATGTTCATGTGTCTCAAAACTGGATGGCACCACAGAGTAGTCATATAAAAGACTGTGCCTCCTGGAGTTCTGGGAGAAGGTTGGAGAAGGTGTTAGAGAAGGTTAGTTAAAGGTTGAGAAGAGGGCGAAATTCTCCCGAAACGGCACGATGTCCGCCGACTGGCGCCCAAAACGGCGCCAATCAGACGGGCATCGCGCCGCCCCAAAGGTGCGGAATGCTCCGCATCTTTGGGGGCCGAGCCCCAACATTGAGGGGCTAGGCCAACGCCGGAGGAATTTCCGCCCCGCCAGCTGACGGAAACGGCCTTTGTTGCCCCGCCAGCTGGCGCGGAAATGACATCCCCGGGTGGCGCATGCGTGGGAGCGTCAGCGGCCGCTGACAGTTTTCCACGCATGCGCAGTGGAGGGAGTCTCTTCCGCCTCTGCCATGGTGGAGACCGTGGCGGAGGCGGAGGGGAAAGAGTGCCCCCACGGCAGAGGCCCGCCCGCGGATCGTTGGGCCCCGATCGCGGGCCAGGCCACCGTGGGGGCACCCCCCGGGGCCAGATCGCCCCGCGCCCCCCCCAGGACCCCGGAGCCCGCCCACGCCGCCTTGTCCCGCCGTTCAAAAGGTGGTTTAATCCACACCGGCAGGACAGGCAATTTATCAGCGGGACTTCGGCCCATCTGGGCCGGAGAATCGAGCGGGGGGCGCCCGCCAACCGGCGCGGCCCGATTCCCGCCCCCGCCAAATATCCGGTATCAGAGACTTCGGCAACCGGCGGGGGCGGGATTCACGGCAGCCCCCGCCGATTCTCCAACCCGGCAGGGGGTCGGAGAACGACACCCAGAGTGTTAGTTGTATTAGAGATATTATAGATTTCTGAAGCATAGATCATTCTTTTATTAGCTATTACTTAATAAAGTGTACAAATCATTTAAATTAGTGTTAAATAAACTAGCTTTGTTTCAAATACGTAGTTTGATGTTCTTTGTCAGCACTACGACTTTTAGCCATCTTGGAGGACCACACAAGGAACATCACAATCCATTTCGTAGCTTCCAAGGAAGGTCAGTATCCGACATATGCTATATACAGTATGCCCAAACTAAATTACAGGCACACTCCTACATTGAAATCATAGTTCGATCGTCAGCCCCAATATCGGAGGTGAGTATTTACTTACAGTTATTTACATAAAATAACCTATGAAAATATCTCAAGGAGAGAAAAATGTGATAAGATCTATATTCCTCTTTTTAATTGGATAACACCATGTTTAAGCCTTATGTAAGCTAATATTGAAAATGCTGAGACATATTTACAACTTGTATTATTTTGCTCTCATACCAGTTCAGGACAATTTCTCACAGCTTCTTTTAAATGAGCGACAGAATTATAAAATTGTTACAACCATGGCTGTGCCAGCAGATGGTGGCTGTGTCATTTCACAGTGGCTCATTTGCCAAAAAGTTAATTTTGATGTTTCATCATATTGGAGTGAAACACTATTACTACATCACTTTTTATTTTCGCTTGGAGAGGAAGGAAATAATTAGCAGACTCAAAATGCCATGGACAAAAATTTCTAAAATCATCTTGATGGAACAATAGTGTACACAGTAAGTAACATGCCACAATTTGATGAGAGCTTCAGATGCCGTTAGATCCTGTCTGTTCAAAAGCAAGGCTTCAACCAATCTATTTGCCTCAGTAATCCCATCAGATTGAAGAGGTGGAACAAGTATTTAATTTGAGAGCGTCACTCATTGGCAGTCTTTAAAAATAAAGCAAATGGAATTGGTCATGCAGGCAAGACTGTCAGTGAATAGTTATCTAGATAATCGCTAATAAATGTGCCACGTATTCCATGGAGGCTTTCATATCATATGTTCCCTGGTGATGTGGAACAAATAATTTACTTGACAAGCTACATGAAATTCAGAAGAAGAAACATTTGGCCAGGCACTAAAAATGATCCAGTGAAGGATACTGTTGTAGGGTGTTCTAATAGTGTTTTAATAGGCATCTTCCCATTTGGTTATGTGCATGGATGTCTTTAACAAAAGTGCGCATGAGTGTGTGTGATGTCATCGGGAACGTGTGCTTGCATGGGTTTTCCGTTTAGCCATACGGAGCCTGTGTATAGTTGTGTTTAGTTGCTGCTGGTGTTTGAAGCCAAACTGTATTATTACTTCAATGTTTTCTGACGCAAAGAAGATTTAACTTTTGCAATACACTCGACTACCTTTCTTGTGGTCAGATTACCACAGATACGAAAGATAGTATAGATTTTATAATCCACCACATTTATTTTCATTATGTTACACTGGGTTTGAAAATTACTGAGCCAAGTATCATGATACAACCTCTGTTATGGGTAATAAAAGCAGAAAATGCTGGAAATACTCAGCCGGTCTGGCAGCACCTGTGGAGAGCATCTGTGGGAAAATGTGAGTTTTTCCACTTTGCTGGGGTGAATAGAAAAGCAGGATATTATTTAAATGGAGAGAGATTGCAGAATGCAGTAATCCAAGGGAATCTTGTTCCTTGCACATGAATCACAAGGTTAGCATACAAGTACAGCAAGTGTTCAGGAAACAAATTCCATGTTGGCCTTTATTTCAAGAGGGATGGAGAATAAAATGAAATGTTTTGCTACAACTGTACAGGGCATTGGACAGGCGAGAACTGGAGTATTTTATACAGCTTTGATCTCCTTAACTAAGGAGCAGGTCAGTTAAGGTTCAATAGGCTGATTGCAATGATGAAGGGGTTATCGTATGTGGAAATGTAGAACAGGCTGGCCTATACTCATTAGCGTTGAGAACAATTGAGAGTTAATCTTCTGAAACATATATAAGAGATACTGAGGCGATCTCACAGGGTAGATGTTGAGAGGATGTTCCCCCTCGAGGAGGAATCTAGAACTAGAGTACACATATTAAAAATAAGGGATATCTCCTAAGACATGAATGAGGAGGAACTTCTTGTCGCAGAGCGTTGTAATCTTTGGAATTCTCTACTTTATAGAGCAGTGGAAGTTGGGTCATTGAAAATATGCAAGGCTGGATTAGACAGATGTTTGATTGACAAGTGAGTCAAAGGCAGACAGGAATGAGGTGTTAAGGCCACAATCAGATCAGCCATAACCTTATTGAATGGCAGAGCAGGCCCAAGGAGTCTATTCCTGCTCCTTTTTCTTAAGTTCTTACAGGGCAGAATTTTACATCCCCCCAAGGCAGGTTCTAAGGTGGGGAGGGGAGCATAAAATTGACTGGTTGGGAATCCCCCAGGAACCTGCCACTTAATGGCCAATTAAGAGTCTTTTCAGGTCTAACTTAAATTTTTGACTGGCAGGAGAGGGTAGGGTGGGAAAGTGGCAAGAAAAACCTTTCTTCATCTCAGGCTGGAATGTGGCTCCTTCCCCCTGCTACCTCGGTGATCCAGGCCTCCGCCCCCCTCAACGTACCCCCCAATGATGCGATCGCCCCTTTGCAATCTCCCAGGGGGTCTCCTAACCTCCTGCCCCCAGGACCCCCAGGACTTATCTTACCAATGGTCCTGGGACCTAGTTCCAGTCAGAGTGCTGCACTACTGCTTCTAGCCATTGCAGTGCTGTGCTTGGCTGAGGTGGAGAGCTGTCAGCCAATCTGTTTGGCTGACAGCTCTCACAGGTGGAACCTCCTTCCAAGAGTGGATTGAAGTCCTGCCGCTGCCAATCAATGCTCAAGTGAGGTATTTAAATGGCAGTGAAATCCTACCCAAACTGTTTCAGGTTGATGACGTTCATCAGAACCCCTCTTCTTTAATGTAGGAATTGTTTAGGTTGGGGCACAAACATCAACATTTTGGAATTTCTGAAGCTATTTTTAAATTGTTTCATCTCTATACTGAGCAGGGACAATTTCATGTATTGAACTGTTTACACCTGCGACATTCTCGTTCAGAAATTGCCTTTGGCAAAGAATCAAATTACTTTATAAATAAATATCAAAAGAATTTATGACTTTCCCGAATGAGGATATGAACCTATCTAAATTCCAACAGAGACAAAAATGGAAAGATATGATATGGAAATTATCCAACACCACATGAATCATGGGGTTGAATATTTGATCCCTGGGAAAATGTGGGACTGGAGAAAGGCAAGGACAAAATCGGACCTAGTTGCAGCAGGCCGGCTCTTCATTACTGCGCCATCCCCATTGATTTTTGTCAAGGAGTTGGAAATTGGATGCTCAGCGCTGGAGCATAAAAATGTCATTATCAACCAATTAATGAACTCTAAAGGAGTTTTGATTTCAGGTATGGGAACCATAAAGTGCCATGACCACCTCCCCTTGTAGGAAGTGGCAGCCCAGTGTGGAGGCAGTCAAAGAACCAGGTCCATTTGGCATGAGAGAATTAGGTTGGTTTCATACCTAGCACAAAAGAAGATGGTTGTGGTAGTTGTAGGTCAATAATCCCAGTCCCAGGACATCACTGCAGCAGACTTAGGCTCAACTGTCTAGAGCTGCTTCATCATTGGCCTTCCCTCCAGCATAAGAATTGGGGATGTTCACTAATTATTGCACAATGTTGAGCACCATTCATGATTTCTCAGATACTGAAGCAGTCCGTATCCAAGATCAGGATTGTTTTGTTACCTGCGTGGTGGGTAACATGTGCTACTCAAACCTGGGTTGATGATGAGGTATTCTGAATCCCGATGAAGAAGATTCGAACTCTTCCAGTAGTAACAAAAGGTTTATTGAGTAATTACAACAATACTTACATGAGTTCTTTACTTTAACTTTGATACTAGTGATAAGGTTAACAAGATCTAACTATGGTAACTATCCGTAACTCCACTGGCCATCTAAACTAGTCTGCTGTTGCTTTGATCACAATGCACCCAAGAGAGAAAGAGAGACCCAATGTGGCTTCCTTTTATACCCCTGTTGGTCTGGCCCTCTAGTGATCATGTGGTGTTACTGATTACACATTAACCCTTGTGTACATATACACATAGAGATCACCGCAAGGACAACATTCAGACTTGGGCTGATAAGTGTCAAGTTACATTCATGCGACAGAAATACCAATTGAGGACCATAAGGGCAGCATGGTAGCACAGTGGCTAGCACAGTTGCTTCACAGTGCCACGGTCCCAGATTTGATTCCCAGCTTGTTT
The DNA here is from genome assembly GCF_047496885.1 of Scyliorhinus torazame. Taxonomy (NCBI): domain Eukaryota; kingdom Metazoa; phylum Chordata; class Chondrichthyes; order Carcharhiniformes; family Scyliorhinidae; genus Scyliorhinus; species Scyliorhinus torazame. The sequence continues at coordinate 157,961,003 of NC_092717.1, forward strand.
CACTGTCTGCGGAGTCTGCACGTTCTCCCCTTGTCTGCGTGGGTTTCCTCCGGGTGCTCCGGTTTCCTCCCACAAGTCCCGAAAAACGTGCTGTTAGGTGAATTGGACATTCTGAATTCTCCCTCTGTGTACCCGAACAGGTGCTGGAATGTGGCGACTAGGGCCTTTTCACAGTAGCTTTATTGCAGTGTTACTGTAAGCCTACTTGTGACAATAATAAAGATTATTATTATCTTCAATAAGAAAGAATCTAATAATCAACCCTTGACATTCAACATTGCCGTTGCTGAATTCCCACTTCCAACATCCTGGGGGTTACCACTGACCAGTAACTGAACTGGGAAAGCGATGGGCGGGAATCCCCATTGACTGACACCGAAATCAGGAAATGCAATTGGGCGGAGAATAGGTTCCGACCGCAAAATCGTGGTGGGCGTTTATGTAACGCCAAATCACTATTCTCTGTCATCTTGACATCGGGCTAATGCGGTCCGGAAGGCACATACAGTAAACACCTTTTGCATTTCATTAGTGTGCCTGACCCAGTATTTACCGGGGCTTCCGCCATTCTCCACCTCCGATGGGCGGAGATCCCAACGAGTTCACTTGTGCTTTTAAAAATCGTGAAACCGGCATCATGGCTGCTGAGGGAGAGAGAGGGGTACAGAACGAGTCCAACATCGCCATAGTTTGCTGATAGTTGTGCTGCTGGCCAGAGGCTTCTACCAGGGCTGGGGTGAGTAGCGGAGGGTGACCAGGGGGTGGGCTACGGGGTCGGGGTGGACGGACACCATTGCCGCAGCCGGAAAGTCAGCCATGCAGCTGCGTACACTGCTAACAGCCCACTATGAACCTAGTGCCATGGGTTCATATAGGTCCCCCCCCAGGGCAACGCCCCTGAGTGCCCTCTGGCCCCAGCCGACCCATCAACTGTACGGGCGTGCTCCAGCACAACCAGCGTCATCTTGTTTGCTGGGATGAGTGTGTCTGGGGATTGATAAATAGAACATATGATAAAGCAGGCTTACAAGGTAGTCCTCCTCCATGCCCTTGCCCGCTACTATCCCCCTTTACACTCATTTAAATGTACAAATTATCAGAAAATCAGGAAATAAATGAGGGTGACAGTCCCTAACAGTGAACTGTAACTAAATCAAAATTTTAATGGAAACTTATGAAATCTAAATAAAATTTTATAACTGGGGCTGATAAAGCACTCCAATCCCCATGGTTCTCACTGGTCATGGGAGGCTTCATGCATATGAGTGTACACCATGTACCAACTTTCCAAGACCACCCGGCAGCCAACATAGCTGCAGAGGATGGTCAGACGGCCCCCTCGACCGCCTGCATCTGGACCTGATGATGGCTACTGTAGCCAGACCCTGGAGCAGGCTTAAGAGGAAACTCTCCATCCTGCTTGTGCCCCCTGCCATTCCGTTTTATATTCTCTTTAAATTAATCCAACGATGAAAAATAAACTAGCAAGAGGGAGTAATAGCCCCAGGTGGGCCACTGTAACAGAAATTTTAAATTTTGAGAGGAAACATACAAAATCAAATTAAAATATAATTTCAATGGGTGATGATGCACCACTTTCGTTTGTCGTAAAAACTCATCTGGTTCACTGAAGTCATTCAGTGAAGGAAATCTGCCATCCTTACCTGGTCTGGCCTACATGGGACTCCAGATTGAGAGCAACATGGTTGACTCTTAAATGCCCTCTGAAATAGTCTAGCAAGCCACACTGAAAGTCTACAAAACAAATGAAACGGGATGGATTGACCGAGGCACCAGAAGCAACAATGGCCGAACCAGCCCCATCGATTCTGCAAAGGCCTCCTTTCTAACACGTGGGAACTGCTACCAAAATTTCAAGAGCTGTCTCAGACTGAACAAAATTATTTATTGAACAGTGAACTATGAAGAACAGCTAAGTTAAACAATAAAAGCATTTGTAATTATTCTAAGGATTTCAATCTGAATTTTCAACCCCAAATGTTATATTACCATAACCCTAGCTGAAATGTTTCACAACTGATTGAAAGCAGTGACGGTCGCTGTACACTGAGAAATAGCTCATTCAGTTCCATTTTTAAAAAGGTCAAAATCATGATCTTTAGAATTGTAGATCCCTTGGGTTTGACATTTACAGTTGGAAAAATTATATAATATGTTGCAAAGAATAAAATCTGTGTATTTAATGGAATTAAAGGTAATAATTATAGGCCAATTTGGGTTTACTAAAGGCAAGCTTCACCGGCTAATTTACTGGAGCCTTTCGGAATGATAGATAACTGGTGGATGAGGATGATGTGAGGGATATTGTACTGTTCAGGTACTGAGTGGTCTGGTTCCAGAAGGACGTAGTGAATCTGATTATGGTGAGTCCAAGCTGACAGCAGGTCATGGTACTTTTGTGAAGCTAGGAGGAGCTTCTAGCTCCATAACAGTATAACTTTTAAAAGGCCCTTTTTTATAATGGTTCCTTCAAAATATATTGGAGAGACTGCTAAAGATCGGGTACAACAGGTGGCCCTTACACAATGCAAGATCTGTCCATTTACACCTGAAATTTGCAATCATCTTCAGCCCCTAATTTGCAAAATAAAGTAGCCATCCCTTTGTTGAAAGTGGATTGGCTGCCAGAATATGGCATCAGAAGGGTTTTGGGTGTTAATGAGGCAGCGATTTTCAATTCTTGACTCCCTTGTTCAATCACAAAATAGACAGTGAGCTAGATTCTCCATCCTGCGATGCCCGGATCGTGTTTCCCGATGAGACAGAGAATCGGGCATTGGGGGAAACAGGGATTGATGGGGGATACCGAGCTGATTGCGATGCTTCGATCCTCCTGCTGGCACGGGATCGAGGTCCCCGACCGCTTGCCAACGAGAGGATGTAAATGAATGCAAATGAGTCTTAGCAGGCACGGCACCAAAGTCTCCGGCCTTCCGTGATTCCCTGTTCCCCGGGGTTGGGAATCACGTGGGCATGGATTGCTTGTGGTTTCCATCAGCATGGCCCTGGTGTGGTGGACCTCGCAGTGGCCCAAAGGGGTATCTCCTTAGGGGAGCTGCCCCCAAAAACTATCTGAGGGCCACCCTCCCATCCCACAATGCACTACCTACCCACTCCTCCTCTACCAGACCCCCTCTCACCTTGAGTGGAGATTGTGAGGGATTCCCTCAAGAATCCCACCATTAGGCCACCATGTTGAACAGGTGGCCCAATAATGAGGTCCGGCGGCTGGCCCCTCTCCCGCTCCTGCAACATAATTCCGCCCCCCACCACGGACATTCATGGGTAACCCCCACCCCCACAGTACAATGGTGACCCACCCCACCCCCCACCAAACACCCCCATTACAGAGACCCCACTAGAGAGCCCCCATAAGAGAGATCCCCACCAAGACCCCCATTTAGGGCTGGTTTAACTCAGTGGGCTAGACAGCTGGTTTGTGATGCAGAACAAGTCCAGCAGCTTGGGTTCAATACCCGTACCAGCTGGGAATTCTGAATTCTCCCTCTGTGTACCTGAACAGGTGCCAGAATGTGGCGACCAGGGGCTTTTCACAGTAACTTCTTTGCAGTGTTAATGTAACTTGTGACAATAAAGGTTATTTATTACAGAGACCTCCCCGGAGATCCCCCATAAGAGAGACCCCTACCAGAGAGCCCCCATAACAGGGACCCCCAGCAGAGACCGCCATAAGAGAGACCTCCACCAGAAATCATCCCATAAGAGAGGCCCCACCAGAGACCTTTCTCATGATAGAGACTCCCACCAGTGACCCCCCATTATAGATGCCACCCATTCAGAAACCCCACCATAAGAGAGACCTCCACCAGAGACCCTCCATTATAGAAACACCCAACAGAGACCCCCATTACAGAAACCCCCCACCAGAGCTGGCCTCCCCCCCCCCCCCCCCCCACCGCCCCACTCACCCCCCCCCCCCCCCCCCCCGCCCCCACATTTCAGAGAACCCTGTCTGGAAGCCCGAAAACAGTCCAGAGTCAGTGCAAAGAACTCACTTCTTAAAACTCACCTGTGCAACACACCTGTTGGCTCAGGCAGAAGGAACAGAAGAAAGAGAAGAAACAGCACCTGTACATTCCTAGAAAGTGAAAATCACATCAGCTGGGTTTAAATCCCCTCAGATGTGTGAGGCTTTCATTCACATCAATGGCAATTGGTATTGCTAGGATGTGATTGACAGCTTGTACACAGCCAACAGTCTGGATTGTTTAATCTAATTTCCCTTCAGCTTGAATGGATCTCAAGAACCCTGCTGTGTAACTAACCACAGTTTATAGCTGTTTATAAACAGCTATAATTGACAGCCCTTGGACCACATCAAAGGAAGTTAAGCTTCCTCGTTTTCTTCTGCAGAAAGCACTTCACTGCTTTTGATGCGGTCCAATATCTGTCAATGGTTAGGACTGCTGTCTTACAGCACCAGGGACCCAGGCTCAATTCCGGCCTTGGGTGGCTGTCTGTGTGGAGTTTGCATGTTTTCCCCATGTCTGCGTGGGTTTCCTTCAGCTGCTCCGGTTTCTTCCCACACTCCAAAGATGTACAGGCTAGGTGGGGTTATGGAGGTAGGGTGGGTGACTGGGCGTAGGTAAGGTGCTCTTTCAGAGGGTTGGAGTAGACTAGAAGGACTGAATGGCTCCTTCAGCACTGTAGTGATTCTATGGATCCATACGTAAGAGCTAGATGTTTATGAGCATCTTGTTAGATTCACTGTTGGGTATTTGAGATGATTTCAAGTGTAAACGGAAATTAGATAAGAAAATCCAGACAGCTGACTGGCAAGAGGGGGTTTCTGGTGGTGGTCTCTGTAATGGGGTGGTTTTTGGTGAGACCTCTCTTATAGAGGGAGCCTGATGGGAGTCCCTCTGATGCAGGGGGCTCTTGAATGGGAATGTTCTGGTGGGGGTCTCTGATGGGACGTGTCTGGTGGGGGTGCGTGGTGGGGGAGCGGTGGGCAGGATTTGCATTGTGGGGAGGAAGGGGGCCTTCCAATGTACTTTGAGGGTAGCTCCTTTGAAGAGGTACCCCTTGGTCCACTGTGAGGTCACCACGCCAGGACCACGCTGGGAAATACCTTCATCAATTCTCACCCACATGAATCCCAGTTCAGAGAACCAGAGATTCACACGGGTTTGGAGAATCTGGTGCCAGCCCATCAATAGGATGCAAATGGGTCAATCCGACCTATTTGCATCCTCCTGCTCGGCCCATTGGGTTCGCACCGACCCTTTGAAAGAGCACCCTACCTAGGTCCACTCCACGCCCTATCCACGTAACCGCACCTAATCTATTAATATTGCAGTGCAATTTAGCATGGTCAATCCATCTAACTTGCATATCTTTGGCCCGTGGGAGCAAACTGGAGCACCCAGAGGAAACCCACCCAGACACGGGGAGAACGTGCAAACTTCACACAGATAGTCACTGGAAGTCGGAATTGAATCTTGGTCCCTGGCACTGAGAGGCAGCAGTGCTAACCACTGTGCTGATGCATATGTTTTGTGAAGACGATCTTGAGGAATAGAAAATGGTAGATTGAATAGTGGTAGTTTTGAGTAATCATTGCACACAAGAGCTATCATATCCAACTTTTCTGAGTGAGTACTTCACACAATTACTGAATTGTTATGGTGCAGAAGAAGGCGATTTGGCCCATCGCCTCTGCACTCACTCTCCAAATGTGCAGTATGCGCAATATGAAATGAGCAATCACCAACACTTGGGTGCCATATATTGAAGAGGGGTCCAGTAAATAGAGTGATGTTTCAATAATAGACAATACAGGAAAAGCTCATCCAAGGTTTTAAAAAATAAATTTAGAGTATCCAATTCATTTTTTTCAATTAAGGGGCAATTTAGTGTGTCCATTCCACCTATCCTGCACATCTTTCGGTTGTGGGGGAAAAACCCATGCAAACACGGGGAGAATTTTCAAACTCCACACAGACAGTGACCCAGAGCCGGGTTCGAACCTGGGATCTTGGCGCCGTGAGGCAGCAGTGCTAACCATTGCACCACCGTGCTGCCCTAATCCAAGTTAAAATATTGGTTGAATGTTCAGGGTGATGGCCAAGACACAACGTGGATAGACACAATGGGATGAAAGAATGGAAAGTAAGAAAGTGCAGTGCACAGGCAGAAATGCAGCTACCTCAATATGTCATGTCTGCAATGATGGAGGAGATGAAGGAGGTTCCACTTCTCCAGGGACTGTGATCTCTATATGCCAGATAATGGAACCGGAGATCAATTCCAACTTGGCGGGTAGCCACCCCGTGCCAGTGGCTCCAAAGGTCACAAAAGCCCTTAATGCCTATGCCTCTTTCCAGGTGTCAGTGGGAGATCTATCTGGTGTGTCCACATCTGCTGCCCACAGTTGCGTCAAGCTAGCCACTGACACTCTGTTCAGACAGGCCATGATGTTTATTCATTACCGGATGGATGGATGAGGCCAGCCAGGCCGAGCGAGCCAAAGGTTTTGCTGCGATTGCAGTGTTGCCCCATATACAGGGTGCCATTCACTGCACTCACATTGCTCGGTACCGGAGGGTGAGCCAGGTGCCTGCCAAAACAGGAAGGGCTTCGACATCATGAATGTGCAGAATAGTTTGTGACCACAACACTCAGATTCTGCAAATCTGTGCAAAGTACCCTGGAAGCTCCCATAATGCATACATTCTCTGACACTCACAAGTGCCAAGGCTGTTCATCGCTCCAGCTTGATTGGATGGATGGATACTGGGCGAAAAGGGCTATCCATTGCAAAGGTGGCTTATGGCCCCTCTCCAGCACCCAAGGACAGAAGCGGAGGAAAGGGATAATTGGAGTCACAACTACATGAGGACTGTGAGAGAGAGGGACATTGGCCTGCTGAATATGAGATGCAGATGCCTGGATGATTATGGGGAAGCACTGCAATACCCTCCAGAGCATGTGCCTTTTAAAATCACTGCACACTACGTTCTTCGCAATCTGGCTCTGGAAAGAGGGGCCCCCTGGAGGATGAGGATGTCGATGTTGAGGCAGCTCCACCGTTGATGACTCCAATTGTGGATCAGAAGAGTAGCCCAGGGAAGAATACGATGAAGTTGCGGAGGCAGACAGGAACATTCAGGGAGGCAGGGACAGCAGGGAGGCCTTGATTCAATGACCATCAGCTGGGCTGCCAAGGCATTGCTTCCACCTCGTGCCGGGGCACCGCCTCCTTACCAGACATTTGCAGTGACCCTTCCATTGGTCCCAAAGTCCACTCAGTAATTGTGCAATAATGTTTGCAGCCCCTTACATCCAGCATCAGACACTGGCGTGTCCTGCACTTATAAAATGAGTGAAGCATATTGAAGCCTGTAATGCAAAGGCAAAACATATATGCTCTTGGTACTTACAGATAATCATAGATTATCATAGAATTTACAGTGCAGAAGGAGGCCATTCAGCCCATCGAGTCTGCACCAGCTATTGGAAAGAGCACCACACCCAAGGTCAACACCTCCACCCTATCCCCATAACCCAGTAACCCCACCCAACATTAAGGGCAATTTTGGACACTAAGGGCAATTCATCACAGCCAATCCACCTAACTTGCACATCTTTGGACTGTGGGAGGAAACCGGAGCACCCGGAGGAAACCCACGCACACACGGGGAGGATGTGCAGACTCCGCACAGACAGTGATCCAAGCCGGAATTGAACCTGGGACCCTGGAGCTGTGAAGCAATTGTGCTAACCACAAGGCTACCGTGCTGCAGATAATGATACCGTGGGCAGATAATGATACCGTGGGCAACATGGTAGCATTGTGGTTAGCACAATTGCTTCACAGCTCCAGGTTCCCAGGTCCGATTCCCGGCTTGGGTCACTGTCTGTGCGGAGTCTGCACATCCTCCCCGTGTGTGCATGGGTTTCCTCCGGATGCTCCGGTTTCCTCCCACAGTCCAAAGACGTGCAGGTTAGGTGGATCGGCCAAATTAAATTGCCCTTAGTGTCCAAAATTGCCCTTAATGTTGGGTGGGGTTACTGGGTTATGGGGATATGGTGGAAGTGGGACCTTGGGGAGGGTGCTCTTTCCAAGAGCCGGTGCAGACTCGATTGGCCGAATGGCCTCCATCTGCACTGTAAATTCTATGATTCTATGATCATAATATTCTGAGGTATTAACAGTCACATCAGTAAACAACTTAACAATTAATGGCAGATCAGAAGATCACCTGTGAAAAGTCCTCTTGTCCTCACGGTTGTTTCTGAGTACTGTGTCTTGATCCCCCCCCCCCCCACTGGCGTCGAACCACGGCATGGTCACTGACCTGGGCTGCCACCTCTGCCCAGGCTTTCTTGGTCAGGTGCGGTGCCATCTTCCTGCCACCCCATGGTCAGCAATTCTCATCTGGACAGCTCCTTGGGGCTTTTCCCCAAATCCAGCCAAATTTCAGTGAATACCAGTTCAGCATTGGCCCCGGCACCCTACCAGTCCCCTCCCAGTGCCCTGGTGAGCCAGGGAGGAGATTTGGGAAGAGGAGGTGCTGAGTTAGTGTGGAGGGAGGGGTGGGGGGTGTTGGGAAGAGGTGTTTGTTTGTGTTGGTTGCAGGGGGTAGGGGGGTGGAGCTTCACTGAGTCTTCTGTCCCCAGGGTTGGGGAGCTTGGCTGAAGCCTACGTGAGTAAGTACTTTAAAAATCAGATTTTGATATTTATATGGTGATCTATAAATATATGAACGTTATTAGTTGCTTTTTTGCTATTTTGTTTTACTGCTGTCTGGAGTCACATTCATTTTCAATCGTTAAAATTAGATCACACTGGAAAATAGCTAGGGAAGCAATGTGATAGTGTTCGGGAAGTGACACTTGCATGTTGGAGAAACAGCCTCCAATAGTGCAAGAGTGATATTGTGCAGTAGTAACCCTGGTATACATAAAAGCAATGAGCAGAGGCCGTAACATGAATAAATTAGACAATTAAAGGGAGGCCACACAATATTGGAATGGAGCACTCAGCATCATGATATTTTGGGGCTGCCAATAAACCTCTGGGGCAGAATTTTACCTTCGCCCACCAGCAGGTTTCTATGCAGGGTGTGGCCATAAAATCTCTCGGATGGCCTTCCGCCTTGACTCCTATCCGCCTTGACCGCTCTGTAACTTTACACCGGGATAGGCAAGACCGAGGTCAGACGGCTCACCCGTGCCAAAATTGAGGTCCGTAAGTGGCTAATGATTGACCGCTCAATGTCAGTTTCTTGTCTAGCTTCAATTTTCAGGCTGGTGGGAGGAGATCAGGGGTAGGAGGAAAGCCAAAAAATTAACCTGTGTCAGGCCTTGGATGGGAAGGGAAGGGAAGCAGCTCCATTAGCAGCCTCCTTTTAACATCGTGGACCCCACCTAAAATACCTAGTCCCTATACATCCTCCACCCTCTCTCTGCCTGGGTGGACAAAGGTGAGAAGCTGCTGATAGGGATTGTGTTTAAATAGCTTTTGTCATGATATTCAAACACACACATCATGATGGACACACTAACAGGCAAATCAGAGTACACAACACCACAACCAATCACAGACAAGAACACCAACCACATAAAAAGCACGAGCACGACACCTGGAGGTCAGTAGGTCTGGGGAGAAGGAAGCATGAAAGAGCTGTTGAAACACCACAAGCAGGGAGCCCCCCACGTGCAGAGTGCAAAGACCAAGTTGTAAATAGTGAGTTTAAATAAACAAGTGTTGTACCATATGCAACTGTGTTGGCTCTTCTGTGTGTTAGAACACCCAACACCACATGGTACAGGAGTGGATCGATACCTGCCTACCAACCTGCCATTCTGGACATGGACCACACCGGCAAACCGCAGCCGATGCAAGTCACGGGGAACCTAGGCACCAACTGGAAGCTCTACAGGCAGCGATTTGACCTGTACATCCGTGCCACCGAAAAACAGAATGTCTCGGATGATTCGAAGATTGCAATGCTCCTCTTCTACGCAGGCCCCCACCCAAATGATGTCTTTAATTCACTGGTGTTCGAGGAAGGCGAAAACCAGGCCAAATATGACACGGTCATCCTCAAAATGGACCAGCACTTTCAAACTGAAGTAAACGAAACTTTCGAAAGATACATCTTTCAGCAACGCCTGCAAGGTAAGGAGGAGCTTTTTCAACCCTTTTTGACGCACCTCCGGATTCTAGCGCAGTCCTGCGGTTACGGCACCACCACAGAGTCCATGATCAGGGACCAGATTGTTTTTGGCGTTGCCTCCAGTGGCCTACGCCAGCAGCTTCTTAAAATAAAGAGCCTCACCTTAGCGTCTGCTGTGGAAGCCTGTGTCCTCCATGAAAATGCGACCTGCCGTTTTGCCCGATTCCAGGCGTCCGAGTTGGCACGGAGGGGGTCCCCAGCCGTCGAATCGGCAAGCCAGGCCGCCCACGACGTTGAACGCATCCAGGCCGTCGATTTCTTCCCGCCCCACGGCCCGGACGACAGCGGCCGCTTCCCGCGCTTTTCGCGGTCTCCCGCGCAGGTGCGCGCCAAGAATAACGGCCACAACGAGGGACGCACTGCGCAGGCGCGCCCACCGCAAGATCGCACTGCGCATGCGCAGTGGCGCAACGAACGCCGTGACGTCATGACGTGCAGCAAGTGTGGAGGTCTACACTTAAAAGGGCAATGTCCTGCAAAATACCAACAGTGCAACAGATGTGCCATGATAGGCCACTACGCAGCCCGCTGTCGTGCGGCTCAACCCATGGATCCGGCGCATCCTCGACAACCTCGCACACGAGTCAGGACCGTCCAGCCCACGCATCAAGACTTCCAGTTAAGTGATGCAGATGACCAGGATGACTTCAGAGTTGCCGTCATTGATGTCAACAAGGTCAATGCCATCAATCCAGACGATGAGTGGTGTGCCACCCTGACGGTCAACCGATCGCGCGTCGCCTTCCGTCTGGACACCGGCGCATCCGCCAACCTGATTGCTTACTCTGCAGTCCAGGCCATGAAGGTCAAACCACTCATCACACCATCCCGGCTTAAGATGGTTGACTATAACGGGAACGTTATCCCGTCCGTAGGATCTTGCCAGCTACAGGTGACTCACAAGGGGTACACGGCCACACTCCCCTTCGAAGTTGTGGGCTCATCAAAGGACTCGTTACTGGGCGCACAAGCGTGTAAGGTCCTTCACCTGGTACAGCGCATCATGTCTCTCTCTCCAGATGAGATATCCGACTTCCCGGATGCTGAGTTCCACGCGAATCTCCATTCCCTCCTCGCTCACAACCAGGAGGTTTTTGAAGGCATGGGGACATTGCCACACACGTACAAGATTCGACTCAGACCGGACGCCATCCCTGTCGTTCACGCACCTCGCAGGGTTCCTGCGCCTCTCAAAGACCGCCTCAAGGCACAACTGCAGATTCTTCAGGACCAAGGGGTCCTATCCAAGGTCACGGAGCCCACGCCATGGGTCAGCTCCATGGTCTGTGTAAAGAAGCCCTCTGGCGAGCTCCGTATATGTATAGATCCAAAAGATCTGAACAACAACATCATGCGGGAACACTATCCCATCCCAAAACGAGAAGACCTCACCAGCGAGATGGCGCGAGCCAACATATTCACTAAATTGGATGCGTCCAAAGGATTCTGGCAGATCCAACTGGACCCGGCCAGCCGAAGACTATGCACATTCAACACCCCTTTTGGCAGATTCTGCTACAACCGGATGCCATTCGGCATCATTTCGGCATCTGAAGTATTCCACCGCATTATGGAGCAGATGATGGAAGGCATCGAAGGGGTACGTGTATATGTGGACGATATCATCATTTGGTCCACCACTCCGCAGGAACACATGCATCGTCTTCGACGTGTCTTCACCCGCATACGGCAAAATGGCCTGCGTCTCAACCGTGCGAAGTGTGCTTTCGGCCAGACGGAGCTGAAATTCCTCGGGGACCACATCTCAAGGTCCGGGGTCCGTCCCGATGCAGACAAGGTTAGCGCCATCACAGCCATGCCACGACCGGCTGACAAGAAGGCTGTCTTAAGATTCCTGGGCATGGTCAACTTCCTTGGGAAGTTCATTCCCAACCTGGCCTCTCATACAACAAACATGCGCCATCTCGTAAAAAAATCGACGGAATTCAACTGGCACCAGTCGCATCAGCAGGAATGGGAGGAGCTCAAGCACAAACTGGTCACGGCACCAGTGCTGGCCTTCTTTGACGCGACTCGCCCTACAAAGATCTCAACAGACGCCAGCCAATCTGGTATTGGAGCGGTACTCCTGCAAAAAGACAGCACGTCATCATGGGCCCCGGTTGCGTATGCCTCACGAGCCATGACCCCTACCGAACAGCGCTACGCGCAAATCGAAAAAGAATGCCTGGGCTTGTTAACTGGACTGGACAAGTTCCACGACTATGTGTATGGCCTGCCACGATTCACGGTCGAAACTGACCACCGCCCCCTGGTCAACATCATTAACAAAGACCTGAACGACATGACTCCTCGCCTCCAGCGCATCTTACTCAAACTCAGGAGGTACGATTTTGAACTGATCTACACTCCGGGGAAGGAACTCATAGTGGCGGACACTCTTTCCCGAGCAGTGAGCACACCACCAGATGCGGAGGGGTTCGTGCGTCAAATTGAGGCACACGTGACTCTGACAGCAGCAAATATGCCAGCTGATGATCCTTGTCTGGCCCACATACGCGCAGAGACGGCGACTGACCCTCTGCTGCAGCGAGTGATGCGCCACATGACGGAAGGGTGGCTAAAAGGGCAGTGCCCCCAGTTTTACAATGTGCGAGATGATCTCACCAATATAGACGGGGTCCTTATGAAATCGCATAGGATCGTCATTCCACACAGTGTGCGCCAGATGATTCTTCGTCAACTACACGAAGGCCACTTGGGTGTCGAAAAATGCAGACGAAGGGCCCGGGCGGCGGTATATTGGCCGGGTATTAATGAAGACATAGCCAACATGGTGCTCAACTGCACAACCTGTCAGAGGTTTCAGCCGGCGCAACCTCCGGAAACACTTCTACCACACGAGATGGTGACGTCCCCCTGGGCGAAGGTGGGTGTTGACCTATTTCACGCGCTCGGCAGAGATTACATTGTTATTATAGACTACTTCTCAAACTACCCGGAAGTCATGCCTCTCCATGATCTGACGTCGTCCGCAGTCATTGGGGCCTGCAAGGAAACGTTTGCTCGCCATGGCATTCCAAGGACTGTCATGTCAGACAATGGACCTTGTTTTGCCAGCCGTGAATGGTCGTCCTTTGCCGCAGCATATGGTTTCACTCATGTGACATCCAGCCCTCTGCATCCACAATCGAACGGGAAGGCTGAAAAGGGTGTCCACATCGCAAAGCGGCTCCTGTGCAAGGCGGCTGATGCCGGATCGGACTTTAACCTTGCCTTGCTGGCCTATCGATCGGCCCCGTTATCCACGGGCCTCTCGCCAGCGCAGCTACTAATGGGTCGCTCCCTCAGGACGACGGTACCTTCCGTCCTGGCACCGACAACAGACCATGAGGCGGTTCTTCGGGACATGCAACTGCAGCGTGATCGCCAGAAAGGTCGGTACGACACACGAGCGACGGACCTGCCCCCCCTGTCCTCCGGAGACAAAGTACGCGTCCATCAACCGTATGGTGGCTGGTCAGCACCGGCCGAAGTCCTCCGACAAGTGGCTCCCCGCTCGTTCCTGGTTCGCATGCCGGATGGTTCCGTGCGTCGCCGCAATCGGCGCGCCCTTCGCCGACTTCCACGTTCACAGCCACACAACACGCCAGATCCTCAACAGGCTTCCGAGGATGACTTTGTGGAGCTGCCGCACATCACGCCCTTTCCATCGCCACCCATGGCCATGCCTGCACAGCAGCCGGTGGTTCTTGATCCACCCTTAAGGCGGTCAACCCGAATTCGTCGCAAACCCATTAGAATGGACTTATAATACAGTTCATATGTTTAATAAGTTGGACAATTTTACATGATAACCTGTTGTTGTTTATCGTTCCAGATGTCGTCTGACTGGACAACTGTTCAAAATTTTTTTTCTTCTTCTCTCGTTCGCATTTCTGTTATGTTATGGTACAACTGGATTCATGTGACGCACTCGACATCGCCCCATGTACATAGTTCCGTCATAGACACATGCTGCACACGACACACACACACTCTTAGATGCACTCACGTCACGATCATATTTATTACCACGTAGGCACATATCTTTGTAAAAAGGGGGGATGTCATGATATTCAAACACACACATCATGATGGACACACTAACAGGCAAATCAGAGTACACAACACCACAACCAATCACAGACAAGAACACCAACCACATAAAAAGCACGAGCACGACACCTGGAGGTCAGTAGGTCTGGGGAGAAGGAAGCATGAAAGAGCTGTTGAAACACCACAAGCAGGGAGCCCCCCACGTGCAGAGTGCAAAGACCAAGTTGTAAATAGTGAGTTTAAATAAACAAGTGTTGTACCATATGCAACTGTGTTGGCTCTTCTGTGTGTTAGAACACCCAACACCACAGCTTTAACGAGAAAAATCGTGCAATTTTTAAAGAAGTAGCTTCTTGAATTTCAGTGAGGAACACTAGCAATAGGGAAGTAAAGTTGAATCGAGTTAAAGTGAAATAAGGAAAAAGGAAGCAATATAAGATTATCTTCGAGAACGGAGTGGGCAGGATAAAGGAGCCAGAGCGTGACTGAGAGCGGAGTCAGGTGGATAAAGGAGTACAAGAGAGAGCAAGACTGAGAGTTTGGATCTCCTGAAGTGACATCAGGATTCAAAAGTGATCCAGGGCAAGTGGAAGCATCTGATCAGGTGAGTACGGTTGGGTAAGGATTTACTTCTTTTATTGCTTATAGTTTCTAAGGTCTTAATTTGCATTCATCGTTTGCAAGGACTATATTCTGTAACTATGAGAGGGAGGGAACAAGAGCCCTAGAGTAATTGATATTATTTATATTAATAATAATAAACTTTATTATTGTCACAAGTAGGCGTACATTAACACTGCAATGAAGTTACTGTGAAAAGCCCCTAGTCGCCACTTTCCAATGCCTGTTCGGGTACACTGAGGAAGAATTTGGAATGTCCAATTGACCTAACAGCACGAGTTTCGGGACTAGTGAGAGGAAACCGGAGCACCCAGAGGAAACCCACGCAAACACAGAGTATCTTTTAAAAGGTTTAATTTAATTTAAAGAGGTAAGTCATGGCAGGAGAATTCAAAGTTGTGGTGTGGTCTTCCTGTTCTATGTGGGAAACCGGTAACATTTCCAGTGCCTGGGGCCAGCACGAATGCAGGAAGTGTCTCCAGCTACAAGACGTGGAAGCCTGGGTTTCGGAGCTGGAGTGGCGGCTGGGGACACTGGAGCATCCGCGAGGTGGAGAGAATCATAAATAATACATATAGAGAGGTGGTCACACTGCAGGCGAAGAGCCCACAAGCAGGAAGGGAATGGGTTCCACCAGGCAGAGCAAGAGGGTTTGGCAGACAGTGCAGGGATCTCCTTTGGCTGTTCCCCTGCAAAACAGATATACCACTTTGGATATTGTTGAGGGGCATGACCTCTCGGGTGAGCAGCAACAGCCAAATTCATTGCACTATGGTTGGCTCTACTGCACAAAAACTGGGAATGCTATTGTTATAGGTATTTGAATTATAAGGGAAATAGGTTGGTGTTCCTGTAGCCGCACATAAGACTCCAGGATGGTATGTTGCCTCCCTGGTGCTGGATGATCAACCATGATCATGAAGACTGGTGGGGCAGACTCAAAGGGACAAACAGACTACTCCTGCTCCTATTTTCTGTGCCCTAACTCTTGGGGCTCATCTCCCCACCCTGCAATGAAACCTCCAAAACCTACCTGCTTCTGGCCTACCAGTCCTGGCCACTTTAGCTTCTGGTACTGTAGGGTACTAATGCTTGTTGGAGCGTTTTGCGTGTATATATAGTAAGAAGTCTTACAACACCAGGTTAAAGTCCAACAGGTTTGTTTCGAATCACTAGCTTTCGGAACACAGCTCCTTCCTCAGTCTTCTGGTCATACGGGATGCAGGTCTGGTTAAGAGGATGGCTCTGAGATAGTGAACCTAAACAAAGTTTTGGCAGCTCCTGATGGGTAAGTAACTCGGAACATTTTAACTACCTATCTGCTAGGTATGTGGGATTATGTTCACCTTCGGGACATTGCCTGGTTGTAAAATTTAAAGCAATTGAAGAATTCTGAAATAATATGTATATGCATTGCATGTAAAACTGATCAGAAAATATGACTATCAGCTAATGAAAGTACAAATTAAAATAGCAATGTCTTCATACCTATTTCTGGAACTAGTATGGCAAGTACAGACTGAAATACTTGAAAGGAAACTTGATAATGTTGAGTTCTGTGACATTTTATGCTGTTGTCTTGTGCGCAAAAGAAACTGTTGAAACTGCCTAGTTCACTTACATGTGCCCAAGACAGAACATCCCCATGAGCACTTTCACAGATCTCCCCTGCTCCTGCAGAGATTCATCGTTGAAGTGATGCAGTTCTGCAAACTGAGACACAGTGTTGTCCCATCTCCGATCAGATTGCACTTCAAGCACAGCGCTCGTCAAGGAGCATAGGGCCAGTGAATCATTTTTCTCCCTATCCATCAGGCCTATATTCAAATGCATCATTCGGGAATATAAAGAAAGTCCTTTAATCATTTTACAACCTAGTACATTTTTTGTCCACCTGTAAGAGAAGTGCTTTAATGGCAAATTAAAGACTCAAAAATGAAGTAGTAACAGCTTCAAAAATGTAAGATGGAATTACTTGATTGTATGGCAGGCAGGGATTTTTACTAGCTTTGTTGGAGTGCTAATGAAGAGTTCACTACATTGGATACAGACACACTTTATCTAGGTTTTAAGCATGTGTGGCCGATGAAGACATGGTCAGGGAGACCCTACAGGCTGCAGCCCATTTATTTGCAATGCAATCAGCAATTCACACCACAGTCAAACTGAAAGGACTTGGACACCCGGAAGGGCCTCATTAACAACCTAACAATGATCAGTTTGAAAGAGGCTCCATAAAAAGCAATTTATATTGTGCTGAGTAACTCCTCTTTCTTTCAAATGTATATGAATGTCTCTGCCTGTTCTTGTCTGAAGCTCTGGTGGGATAAATCATGTTACACCATCATAAAGGAAGATAATAAAAATGCATCAGTAGTTCTGGATCCCACATTATTCTGGTGCTGTTACTGTCCCATTTTTAGGTGGAAGCAGCGAGACAATCAAAACCAAAGTCAGCCCCTGAGAATTTGGGGAATTTAGTTCTGTAATTTCTGAATGCATACAGTGTTAACAAATTGGAACGGTATATACCCCAGGGAGAAACTGGTTTTAACATGAGCACTTAAACTGAAATTTCTGAAGTGTGATGCGAGAATGATATACGACTCATCAGTGGAGATGGAGGCTGGAAATGTATGGTGCAGATAAAACAGAGGAGCCGCTAGCAAGGTAAAATGATTATTCTACTTATTGCAATGCCAGTCCTCTTTGCACATCCATAACCTCAGATATATCCTGATTCAGCATACTTGTTCCCAGACTAGAAAATAATCGGAATATAATCACGGGCCCATATCTCAAGAAATCAAACAATGGCTCCGTCATGTCTCAAGTGATTTCCTTACAGATTCGTGATGGAATCGAAAATGAGTCATGTGGATTATTGTGTTGTTATTCACTCAAATGGTGCAGTTACCTTTTAGTGTGTTTCTATCCTCTGTACATTGCATAGGTTCAAATTTTAAAATTATACCTCAGAATGAGTAGCAGATTTATTCTGGCCTCCCTTTCATGCGTTCTTCCATCAATGATTGATATTATTGCATCAAATAGCATTGATATTGGGACCAGGTAATTGCCTGATACCAAGGCCATATAATCTTAGTTCTCGGGGGGCAATGAATGGCACAGAACTTGCAAAGAGCAATGCAAGGAATATCTTTTTCCCAATGACACGTCAGAAACAATTGCAGCTACTTTGTGGCAAGCTGGTACAATCTTTCTTAACATTGAACCATATCAAGTGCATTTTACAAGGCCCCAATATTTTGGTGTCTTATACTGAGATATTAAGTCTCTTGAGAGGAGTTGCATTCAATAATCCATGAGAGCAACTCTGACATATTTAGGATTTAATTTGACAGAGATAGAGTTGATATGTCCATTCCAATCAGTGCAATGCTTTCTCAGCAGCAAAAAAGGGGATTAGTTTTGAAGGAATTTCTGAATTGCAAGCCAGGCCGTTAATACTTTCAAATCTTCTGAGTTATTGAAGGATAATATCCTACAAATTGGATTAAAACATCAAACTTTTATGAAGACTTTGGCCGTAATATTGCACAGTACCTCTGAATCAACACTAAAAGAACTATATAGATTCAGGTTGTTGTTGCATTGTCTTGCGTACACGATAACAAGTATTTGAAGTGGATCAAAATAGATTTTTGAACCCTAGAGAAGGAACAAAGAAGACATTGAAAACCCAGGTTCAAACTTTGCAAATAAGCTGCTGGAAAAGACAAACAGAAAACAGACAAAGTCTGTTCGGCTGTAAGTGAAACAGTTGAGTAAGGCAAATAGAAACGTACAAATCTTCAAAAATAAAGCTTCAGAGAAAAGGACAAAGGAAATGCAGATGAAGGCTACAAATAAATTGTTCAGTGAATAAATATGGCTGCAGTAAATTTTCCAATCCCATTTCCAGTCTAATTGAAAAATGATACATGGCAAAACTAGCAGTTTTTCCACTTACAATGTCAAAACTCAGGGATTGCAACAGACTGAGTCAACAGACTGTGGTGTGAATCAATTAGAGCAGCCACACTTTTAACACTGGTGGGGAGGAACTGCTACAAAGTGTTTTGCACCCTAAATCTACATGAGTAAAGACAACCAATGGCTGATATTTTGAAAGTCTTAAATGCATATTTTGAACCCCGAGTGAATGTTGCATATAAACATAGAACATAGAACATAGAACAATACAGCGCAGTACAGGCCCTTCGGCCCACGATGTTGCACCGAAACAAAAGCCATCTAACCTACACTATGCCATTATCATCCATATGTTTATCCAATAAACTTTTAAATGCCCTCAATGTTGGCGAGTTCACTACTGTAGCAGGTAGGGCATTCCACGGCCTCACTACTCTTTGCGTAAAGAACCTACCTCTGACCTCTGTCCTATATCTATTACCCCTCAGTTTAAAGTTATGTCCCCTCGTGCCAGCCATATCCATCCGCGGGAGAAGGCTCTCACTGTCCACCCTATCCAACCCCCTGGTCATTTTGTATGCCTCTATTAAGTCTCCTCTTAACCTTCTTCTCTCCAACGAAAACAACCTCAAGTCCATCAGCCTTTCCTCATAAGATTTTCCCTCCATACCAGGCAACATCCTGGTAAATCTCCTCTGCACCCGCTCCAAAGCCTCCACGTCCTTCCTATAATGCGGTGACCAGAACTGTACGCAATACTCCAAATGCGGCCGTACCAGAGTTCTGTACAGCTGCAACATGACCTCCCGACTCCGGAACTCAATCCCTCTACCAATAAAGGCCAACACTCCATAGGCCTTCTTCACAACCCTATCACCCTGGGTGGCAACTTTCAGGGATCTATGTACATGGACACCTAGATCCCTCTGCTCATCCACACTTTCAAGAACTTTACCATTAGCCAAATATTCTGCATTCCTGTTATTCCTTCCGAAGTGAATCACCTCACACTTCTCTACATTAAACTCCATTTGCCACCTCTCAGCCCAGCTCTGCAGCTTATCTATATCCCTCTGTAACCTGCTACATCCTTCCACACTATCGACAACACCACCGACTTTAGTATCGTCTGCAAATTTACTCACCCACCCTTCTGCGCCTTCCTCTAGGTCATTGATAAAAATGACAAACAGCAACTGCCCCAGAACAGATCCTTGTGGTACTCCACTTGTGACTGTACTCCATTCTGAACATTTCCCATCAACCACCACCCTCTGTCTTCTTTCAGCTAGCCAATTTCTGATCCACATCTCTAAATCACCCTCAATCCCCAGCCTCCGTATTTTTTGCAATAGCCTACCGTGGGGAACCTTATCAAACGCTTTGCTGAAATCCATATACACCACATCAGCTGCTCTACCCTCGTCTACCTGTTCAGTCACCTTCTCAAAGAACTCAATAAGGTTTGTGAGGCATGACCTACCCTTCACAAAGCCATGCTGACTATCCCTGATCATATTATTCCTATCTAGATGATTATAAATCTTGTCTCTTATAATCCCCTCCAGGACTTTACCCACTACAGATGTGAGGCTCAGCGGTCTATAGTTGCCGGGGTTGTCTCTGCTCCCCTTTTTGAACAAAGGGACCACATTTGCTGTCCTCCAGTCCTTTGGCACTATTCCTGTAGCCAATGATGACATAAAAATCAAAGCCAAAGGTCCAGCAATCTCTTCCCTGGCCTCCCATAGAATCCTAGGATAAATCCCATCAGGTCCCGGGGACTTATCTATTTTCAGCCTGTCCAGAATTGCCAACACCTCTTCCCTACGTACCTCAATGCCATCTATTCTATTAGCCTGGGGCTCAGCATTCTCCTCCACAACATTATCTTTTTCCTGAGTGAATACTGACGAAAAATATTCATTTAGTATCTCGCCTATCTCTTCAGACTCCACACACAATTTCCCATCCCTGTCCTTGACTGGTCCTACTCTTTCCCTAGTCATTCGCTTATTCCTGACATACCTATAGAAAGCTTTTGGGTTTTCCTTGATCCTTCCTGCCAAATACTTCTCATGTCCCCTCCTTGCTCGTCTTAGCGCTCTCTTTAGATCCTTCCTCGCTACCTTGTAACTATCCATCGCCCCAACCGAAACTTCACACTTCATCTTCACATAGGCCTCCTTCTTCCTCTTAACAAGAGATTCCACTTCCTTGGTAAACCACGGTTCCCTCGCTCGACGCCTTCCTCCCTGTCTGACCGGTACATACTTATCAAGAACACGCAGTAGCTGATCCTTGAACAAGCCCCACTTATCCAGTGTGCCCAACACTTGCAGCCTACTTCTCCACCTTATCCCCCCCAAGTCACGTCTAATGGCATCATAATTGCCCTTCCCCCAGCTATAAACATTATGTATTCAACAATAAAGTTCAGAGTGGAAACAAAACCATTAAAGGATACATCACAGCAGTAATGCAGCTGGCAGAGTCATGTGAATTTGGACAACTATAAGATGATCTGATCAAAGATAGATTAGTCTGAGGTGTGCGAGACCCCATGCTGAGAGCAAGTCTACTGAAAGGTACAGAACTGTTGCTAAAGAAAGCAGTAGACATGTGTCAAAATGTTGAAGTTATGAAATGTCAGCTTGAGCATATAAATAGCAGAGCAGACCAGGGGATATATTAGCTGAGAAACAGTTGAAGCTGAAAGAGTAGAGCAATAGCAGACAAAGGACAGGATGCATATACTGCAGAGGGCAGCATGCACTGGAAAAGAACAACTGCCTAGCATGGGGAAAGCAGTATTTTAACTGCAAGAAGCAAAATAATTTTGCACACAAGTCCTTGGCCAGTGAAAAGCAAAACAAGCCGGTGGAGATTGCACTGGAGAGATATCAGCAGATTAGTCTGATGATGAACTATGCATGATACAACAGGTTGGTTCTATCAAGTTTATAGGAGATAAATGGTTTGTGACTGTCACAATGATCACCCCAGAAGGAGGGTATCAAGTGCATAAAAAATGTCAGATAGACACTGGTGCATCATGAGGACAAATTAACCAGAGAGCCCAATGCAAGGGCATGAAGGAAGATCTCAAGTTCCAGATCATCGATAGGATACAATGGACAGTTACCTCAACTGGAACAATTCTAAAGGTTGGTATCGAGCATGTCAACAGATGAAGTGCAACAAAATACTCTGAAGCAAAAGCAGAAAAAGACTTCAGAGAGAAGAAAACAAACAACTCCAGAGCGAAGGAAACAGAAGATTCCAAAGAGAGAGAGACAATGAGAGGGAATTGCCGGGTGTTTCCCGACGGCTGACCCGGTCAGGACTTCACCAGCATCTAACCTTAATTAGGGCACTTAATGATGCCCCATGGGCTTCATGCCGGAAATGACTGTCCCGCCAGCTGATTCACTTGGACCGTGCCCGGCGACTCCCCGCTAACGAGGGAGAGCAGTTCTTAACCGATCCTGGAGGGCAAACGCCAGACAACATTCAGCCATGCCGCCATGCAGACCAGCCCCAGGTTTCAGTGATGCTGATGTGGCCTGATTATTGGACGCGGTTGTCTTGCCTTTCTAAACCACAGTGCGTGTTTAACCCGTATACAGCGGACAAATGATTACACAAGTTGTTCAGTGCAAAGTTTTTTAATAATACACACAAAGTTAAATACTTAATTAATCACATGTTCATGCACATTGGACTTTAAACTAATGCACTTAAAACAACCTTAACTTAACTTCCAAGTGACTGGCAAGTACAGAATAGATATGACCTTATCTGTGACATGGTAGTCTGGCAAAGCTGGAGTTCTTGTAGCTGGTCGTCTGTGTCCTCTATTCTGGTCCCTCTGTGGATGGCGTGGATGGTCTTCTCTTCGCTGGTGATGGGTTCACCGTTCTTGTTGGCTGCCGAAGCTGTAGTCTGGAAGGCTGCAGTCAAAAGAGCGAGTGGTGGGGTACGCAGTGCCTTTTATCCCTGGAGCTTTCGCACTCTTTCAGGCGGTCCCAGGTGAAGGTTCAATGGGTCAATCAGGTCTCGATTATCCTGATTGATCCTGACCAATTGGGGGCGGACACGTCCGAGGCACGTAGGCATTCCCAAATAAGGAAAGCAGGCGCTGCTGAGTCTGCCACTTATTGTCAGTTTCTACCTGGAGCCCATTTTCCTGGGATGGCCTTTTAATGGGCTTTCTCCTGTGTTAGTTTCTGCATAAGTCTGAGCTGCAGCTTTTGTATATTTGCAGGCTGTGCTCATGTTTGGCCAAATTTCCCATCAATTTTTGCAGGTGGCCATTTTCGATGGCCACATATCCCTCCTCTTGATCCTGAACGCGAAGCATTGCTAGATTCGAACCAATACCTGCCCTGCATCCCCAGTCACCTGTTGGTCAATTAAGGCTCTAACTCAACCTATTCAAATTCATTCGATATGACACGCTACCTAACTTTACACAAATTCATTACAAACTAAAAATAATCTTATACTGCTTTCCTATAAAATTTATATGTGTTTACAGTACAGATATTTAAAGCAGCAGCATCAAATTACACAGCAGTATATTATCACAACTCTTAACTCGAGGGGCCTAAATGGCCCATTTAGCAGCAGGTGCATGTAAACTTAGGCACTTAATACAATTGGGTATATCCTGTATTATTTCTTGTGGCTGAATATTTATCTTAACCCCTTGTGTATATACAGTGATGCAAATCGCTACATCCCCCCTTTTTACTTGTGACATATTTTCTGTACTTTGTTAAAGAAAATTGTACAAAACAGATAAATGATGATATGTGCAAGTTGTGATGATATTGATGACTATACAAAGCCAATTAATATTTATGAGTCCAATCTTAATTAAAAAAATTTATGAGCCCAAACTTTATGAATTTGTTCGGTTGAGTTGCTTTCTTCTTCTGTTGTTGAAGTAGTGATGTTGATGTCATCATTTCTTTGTGAACATCGTCAGTGTTCTTGTGTTCAAGTAACCAAGAAGTCATCAGGAGGTGTTCGAATGGTCGAATCACTTTGTTGTCTGATTTAGACTTTTTTTTTTCTGTGCTTGTGGTAGTGATTCTGTGTGTCATCTTTGTTGTCTGACCTGGACTTTTTTCTGTGCTTGCGGTATTGATTCTGAATGTCATCTTTGTTGCCTGACCTGGACTTTTATCTGTGTTTGTGGTATTGATTCTGTATATCATCTTTGTTGTCTGACCTGGACTTTTTCCTGTGCTTGCGGTATTGATTCTGCATGTCATCTGCCTTGAAAGCTGGTTTGCTTGTTTGTAGTGGAGCAAATGTGTATTTGTGAGATTCGTTCTCATGCCATGGTATGTTTGTACTCTTGACATTGGTTTGAGCTGTGCTGTTACATTGTCCTTCATGTGCAGCGTCGTACCATGTGGTACAAGTTGTTGTTTCATTGTTTTTGTTTTTGTTGTTTCTGTCTTTGTTGTTTTTGTTGGTGTACTTGTTGTTGTTTTTATCATGCTTGTTCATTCTGTTTTTGTTGTTGTTCGTGTTGTTGTCGTATTTGTTGTTGCTGTTGTTGTCTTTGTTATGTTTCTCGTTGTTTTTTTTGTTGGTGATCTGGTAGGCTTTGTTGTTGTGTTTGCATTTTTGTTGTTGTTCTTGTTGCGCTTCTTGTTGTTTTTGTTGTTACTGTTGTTGTTCTTGTTTCTGTTGTGCTTCTTGTGATTTTTGTTGTTCTTGTTGCGCTCAATGACTGTTCCGTGTGGATAATTCGAGTCATTCTCAAAGTTATCTGTGTCAGTGTCCTTTGTGGTATCTGATGTTTCATTGAGCGTTTCTTTTTGAGGATTGTGTGATCTGATGTTGCATTGATCTTGGTGACATCAGTCATTTGTGGTTGATGTGATTCCTCTTTTATTCCTTGGTGCTCCTCTTCTGGAGTCATGTCAGATTCACTTGAATCATCATTGATTTCTTGGTGCTTTTCTTTTGGAGTTATTTCAGGTTCACTTGAATCATCTTTGGTTTTTTGATGCTCCTCTTCTGGAGTCAAAATCTTCAAGATTTCATTTTCTTGTGGGTATTTAAGAGTAGATGAGGTTTTAATTGATGTGGTCTCACTGGACTCAAGAGTGCTTCTGTACATACGAGCTGAGATCTGTCAGTCTCGCTGTGATCTTGCACATCTTGTATGGCAATTGTGATTTCTTCGTCACTTGTCTCACATACAGTGGGTAGACATTCAGTGCCTTCTTGTTGGTTAAATGAGCTGTGTAGACTTTCATAGTCTTCTTCTGATGGCTCAAATAAGCTGGGTAGACTTTCATAGTCTGCTGCTGGTTGCTCAGATAATGTTGATAGAACTTCATGAGCTTGCTCATGCATGGACTTCGCTGTGGAGTCTGGAGTTGCTTCCACTGTGGAGTCTATCAATGAGGTCTCTATGGAGGCTTGTAGCACTCTGTCTGTGGAGTCTATCTTTGCTCTCTGTGTGGAGTCGTGCAGTGGTCTCTCTGTGGAGTCGATCTGTGCTCTCCCAATGGAGTCGTTCAGTAGTCACTGTGTGGCATCGTTTTCTTCTTGGGTATTTGACAGGTTGCTGTCATCAATGTATCGGTGATCTCAGCCATTGCATCATGGTATTGGATTCAACTACCATGAGTAGAGTCGTGTTGAGCTTTTCAACCGTGGAGCTGACGCTTGTATGATCATCATATCTGAATAACTCAGCCATGTCTGAGTAGTATTCTTCGATAAACAAATCATCTTTTCTTGTTTCGGATTTGTCATCATGCTCTTCATGTTCAATGAACAAATCATCTTCTTTGGTTTCGGATTTGTCATTGTGCTCTTCACTTCGGGTGGTACAAACTGCTTGTTCCAGGGTGCTGCGGAGGTTATTTTCAACTGCTGGTAGAAGTTCAGGCATTGTTCTGCCCATCGAGGTGAACAAATTGTGTTTTGTAGCTTTAAACCTCTTTTTTTCAATTTTCGGACATTTTCCCCTTGAAGTGGGCATTGTCCGGAGCCTCTGACGTCATGACGCTCGTGACGTAAAGCGTAGGAATCAGTTGCGCATGCGCAAGTCACTTTTCCTTTACTGTGCACTTTTTTGTAAACTGCGCATGCGCGGCTGGCGCATCCGCGGATCCCTCTTCGAGCTGTGCGCTCTTTTTGTTCAACTGCACATGCGTGGCTTGCGCATGCGCAGAACGGTTTGCGCCCAAAACTTCTTTTTTTCAATTGCGCATGCACGGTCCACCGTTCCCTGCGCATGCGCAGACCCAGATTTGCATCTTTTGTTCCCCGGGCTGTTTAAAATGTGCTCAGACACCATTTTAACTTCTTCAGACTCATGGAAAAGAACTCTTTTGCCGTTTTTTCTTGTTAAAACTGAAAGTTATTTTTTTCTTGCGATCTGCACTTGTCAATCGCGATTTCCAGCATTAACCTTTTCTGTTCTGATGATTGAGTTTTGCAACACTCATTCCCTGTGCAATTTGGTCTCTGAGCATTGAATGTCTTAAAGCAGCATTGTTACTGGTGTTACAGTAATCTTCAAATTTTTTAAGTATTACTTCTAATTTGGTGTTGTCTTCACCTTTCAAGTAATTAAAGCAGTTGTAGATTTCTCGAGCTTCATGTCCTGCTAGGAGAAGTGCTATTTTCATTTGAATGAAATGAAATGAAAATCGCTTATTGTCATGAGTAGGCTTCAATGAAGTTACTGTGAAAAGCCCCTAGTCGCCACATTTCGGCGCCTGTTCGGGAGGCTGTTACGGGAATTGAACCGTGCTGCTGGCCTGCCTTGGTCTTCTTTAAAAGCCAGCGATTTAGCCCAGTGTGCTAAACCAGACCCTTTCTCCTGAGGCCGCGCTCAACTCATTAGCTACGATATACCGTTTGAACGTTTGTTTAAACATTTTCCATCTGTGACTTAAATTACTGGTTTTCAGCTGCAGTGGAGCTCCAACGAGTTGCATTGACTCAGCAAAGTCTCCCCACGTCCGAGTTTTCTTCTGTTTCGATTGTGCTTTGTCTGCATCTTGTGTAACTTTTCTAGTAAGCGTTCTGAAGTCACCTGGTCCTGGTACCATGTATTATTCCTTGTGTCTGAATAAAGCTCGTAGTCTTCCAGTTGAAGTAGATGCTTTATTTCTATGAGTTTGTTCTCTCTCCAGCACTTATACTATGTTACATCTGAGCTGCCTGTCTGTGTCCTGCTCACCATCTGCCATTCCTGTGAAGAGAGAGCGACTGACTTCCTGTTTGTCTATGAACATATACACATCTTTGGTGCTCCCTCTAGTGGTTACTTAGTTGTAGTGTATTTACCTTAACCCCTTGTGTATATACAGTGATGCATATCACTACAAGTCCCAGGGCATATTTTAGTTTGCCTCTAAAAAAGGGGCTCGGATTGTGAATAGAGGTCCCAAGTCCCGATGTCTAGTGACATGGGCTTCCCACCTACGGAACTGGACGGTGAGGATCCATATTAATGCAAGCAGGATGAAGACTTCAGCCAGGTGTGAGATGAAGCACATTGTTCAGGCTCCAATCCCAGACATCGTCCCACCAAGTGGTGGTCTCGATGTCTGCGATTTGCTGAGTGATATCCTGGGTCTGCTGTATTAATTTAGTGTATGTTCTGTGGGCCGTGGTCAGTTTTTTCCTAATTTGGTGCAGCTCATCAAGTCGGGGTCTAAGTTCTGTGTTGTGTTCTTTATAATACTCCTCCAGGGCTTGCTGAAGTTTGTTAGTGGCATTGATGTCCACCCTTTCCCTTCTGTGGATAGCAATTAACTGTATGAGGCCCACCTTGGCGGAATGTCAGGTTTCATGCAGAAGGTCTCATTGGTGATGTCACAGGGTAATCAAGACCTGATCAACCCATTGGACCTTCACCTAGAACCGGCCAAAAGAGTGCTGTGCCTGACTGGTATTGTTTTAGGGAGGTGGTCAAGCAGTACTCTCCTGCTTCCTTGTTTGCTACCCGAGTGATATCTTTGTCTAGGCTGCGTGCCTCTATGGTACAATTTAAACGTGTCTGTTCGGAGGCCACACATAGCATGCTCGTTCAAATAGACTGGGTAGGGGCATGCAATTATCGTGTATGTTTGCTGACATCTATCTACAGTGTGCCTACGAGCATCCCTTCCTTCTCCACTGCATATGGTAAAGTCCCATCATGTCCTAACCAGACACCGTCGTTAATTATCCCTATGTTTGGCAGCACAGTGGCCTCGTGGTTAGCACAGCTGCCTCGCGGCGCTGAGGTCCCAGGTTCGGTCCCGGCTCTGAGTCACTGTCCGTGTGGAGTTTGCACATTCTCCCTGTGTCTACGTGGGTTTCGCCCCCACAACCCAAAGATGTGCAAAGTAGCTGGATTGGCCACGCTAAATTGCCCCTTAATTGGAAAAAATAATTGGGTAATCTGAATTTATTTTTTAAAAATTAGCCCTGTTTTCTACCTCAAATATCCTGGGCGGGAATCTCCAATAATGGGGCGATGTCCCCATACCAGCGTGAAAAGCGCCGCCAACCACTCCGGCATCAATGGTCCCCAATAATGGGGAATGCTCCCCTTCCTAGGGGGCTAGGTTGGTGCCAGAGTGGTCCCCGCAGCTCCAGCCGGCGCGGAATTGGCACGCACGGGTTCTCGCATGCGCAGAATGGCCGGCGTGGTTCCGCGCATGCGTGGGGGTTCCCTTCCCCGTGCTGGCCCCCAGGCAATATGGCAGAGCCCTACAGGGTCCGGCGTGGAGGAAAATAGGCCCCCACAGAACCAGCCCGCCCGCCAATCGGTTACCCCCGATCGCGTGCCAGGCCACCGTTGCCTCCCCCCACCCGACCCGGGGTCGGATTCTCTCGCCCCCCCCCCCCCCCCTCCAGGACGGCCCCCGCAGACTCACCTTTCAGGCCCCGCCATGTGTGAGGCACGATCAATTTGACTGGAGACGAAGTTGAATCCAAACTGAGGCTTTATTAGTATCAGATGTGTGGCCTCCCACAGCAGCTGGCGAAATGGCTGCTAGCTGGAGGCCATATTTATAACCCGCCTCCTGGGCGGAGCTAGCATGCAGGGGACACAGGTGAACCCTGTTAAAATTGAGTCCGGCGGGGGGGGGGGATGGGGGGGGGGGGGGGGGGGGGGGCTGGATAACTATATACAATTAGCAATTTTTAATATTTACAGAGCAGTAAAAAAAATGTCTCTGGTCATCGGGCAGGCCGGTCAGAGGTTCAGCCGGTCCGGTGCCTTGATGGTCCTTTGAGATCGACGAAGTGGTGACGGCGATGTTGGTGCTGTCGTGGTCGAAGTTGACTCCGGGAACGTGCTGAAATCCTCTTCATCAACAGGGGTGGGCAGGGGGAGGACGGACGGTCCTGGGGGGGTGATGGGGGCGGCGGGGGAGGGGAGGGTGGCGCCGGGGGCGACGGGGGTGGTGTGGGGGTGGAACCTGCTGGTGCCAGTTCCCTGAGGGAGACGGTATCCTGGCGGCCGTCGGGGAA
This sequence comes from Scyliorhinus torazame, assembly GCF_047496885.1. Lineage (NCBI taxonomy): Eukaryota > Metazoa > Chordata > Chondrichthyes > Carcharhiniformes > Scyliorhinidae > Scyliorhinus > Scyliorhinus torazame. Next base: position 157,990,357 of record NC_092717.1, read on the forward strand.
CGCCACGTAGGCGTACAGTGCATTTGCGTGGAGCAGGTGCATCCTTTCCACCAACGGATCCGCCTTGTGGAGCTGCACATGTTTACGGAGAAGCATGGTTCCCGGAGCTGTGAGCCAAGTTGGGAGCGATATCCCGGATGTGGACTTCCCGGGGAAGGCAAAAAGACGTTCATGCGGTGTACTGTTAGTGGCAGTGCAGAGTAATGAGCGAATGGAATGTAGAGCATCAGGGAGGACCTCTTGCCAGTGGGAGGCCGGGAGATTCCTGGACCGCAGGGCCTGCTGGACAGCCCTCCATACCGTCCCATTCTCCCTTTCTACCTGTCTGTTTCCCCGGGGGTTGTAGCTCATCGTTTTGCTGGAGGCGATACCCCTGCTGAGCAGGAACTGACGTAGCTCATCACTCATGAATGAGGATCCCCTGTCACTGTGGATGTAGGCGGGGAAGCCGAACAGAGTGAAGATAGAATTAAGGGCTTTAATGACGGTGGCAGACGTCATGTCAGGGCATGGGATGGCGAAGGGAAAACGGGAGTATTCATCGATCACACTGAGGAAATATGTATGTCGATCGGAGGAGGGGAGGGGGCCTTTGAAATCCACACTGAGGCGTTTTAAGGGGCGGGAGGCCTTCACCAGGTGCGCGCGGTCCGGCCAGTAGAAGTGCGGCTTGCACTCCGCACAGACCTGGCAGTCCTTAGTGATTGTCCTTACTTCCTCGATGGAGTGGGGCAAATTTTGTGCCTTAATGAAATGGTACAACCGAGTGACCCCTGGGTGACAAAGGCTGTCGTGTAGGGTCCGGAGTCGGTCTACTTGTGCGCTGGCACATGTACCTTGGGATAGGGTGTCTGGGGGCTCGTTGAGTTTGCCAGGGCGATATTTAATCTCGTAATTATAGGTGTAGAGCTCAGGGGCAGCACGGTAGCATTGTGGATAGCACAATTGCTTCACAGCTCCAGGGTCCCAGGTTTGATGCCGGCTTGGGTCACTGTCTGTGCGGAGTCTGCACATCCTCCCCGTGTGGGCGTGGGTTTCCTCCGGGTGCTCCGGTTTCCTCCCACAGTCCAAAGATGTGCATGTTAGGTGGATTGGCCATGATAAATTGCCCTTAGTGTCCAAAATTGCCCTTAGTGTTGGGTGGGGTTACTGGGTTATGGGGCTAGGATGGAGGTGTTGACCTTGGGTAGGGTGCTCTTTCCAAGAGCCGGTGCAGACTCGATGGGCCAAATGGCCTCCTTCTGCACTGTAAATTCTATGATCTATGATTCTCCACCGCAAGATTTTATCATTTTTGATCTTGCCCCGCTATCTGTTGTTGAACATGAAGGCTACCGACTGTTGGTCAGTGAGGAGAGTGAATCTCCTGCCAGCCAGGTAATGGCTCCAATGTCGCACAGTCGCAACAATATCCTGGGCCTCTTTTTCGACGGATGAGTGCCGAATTTCGGAGGCATGGAGGGTGCGGGAAAAGAATGCCACGGGGTTGCCTGCCTGGTTGAGGTTGGCGTCAAGGGCGACGTCCGATACGTCTCTTTCTACTTGGAAAGGAAGTGTTTCGTCCACAGCGTGCATTCCAGCTTTGGCAATATCAGCTCTGATCCGGGCGAAAGCCTGTTGGGCCTTAGCCTTCAGGGGGAAATGAGTGGACTGTATGAGCGGGCGGGCCTTGTCCGCATAGTTTGGTACCCACTGCGCATAATATGAGAAGAACCCCAGGCAGCGTTTGAGGGCCTTGGGGCAGTGGGGGAGGCAGAGCTCCATGAGGGGGCGCATGCAGTCGTGATCGGGCCCCAGATCTCCGTTCTGGGCCACGTAGCCGAGGATGGCTAAGCGGTTTGTGCGGAACGCACACTTCTCTTTGTTATACGTGAGGTTGAGGAGAGTGGCGGTGCGGAGAAATTTAGCGAGGTTGGCGTCGTAGTCCTGCTGATCATGGCCACAGATGGTCACATTGTCTAGGTACGGAAACGTGGCCTGCAAGCCGTACCGGTCGACCATTCGGTCCATCTCCCTTTGGAAGACCGAAACCCCATTGGTGACGCTGGCCGTCTGCCTCGAAGGCGGTGTATGGCCGGTCCGATTTACGTGTGGGGAGCTGGTGGTAAGCGGATTTCAGGTCCACCGTTGAGAAGACCCGGTACTGTGCAATCTGGTTAACCATTAACCATGTCAGATATGCGTTGGGGGGGTGGGGGGTTACGCGTCGAGCTGCGTGTACCTGTTGATGGTCTGGCTGTAGTCCACGACCATTCGTTTTTTTTTCCCAGACTTAACCACTACCCCTTGAGCTCTCCAGTGGCTGTTGCTGGCCTCGACGACGACCTCCAGAAGCAACCGCTGGACCTCGGACCTGATGAAGGCCTTATCCTGGGTGCTGTACTGTCTGCTCCTGGTGGTGACGGGTTTGCAATCTGGAGTTAGATTGGCAAAGAGGGAAGAAGGATCGACCTTTAGGGTCACGAGGCCGCACACAGTGACGGGTTGTAAGGGTCCGCCGAATTTAAGTGTCAGGCTCTGGAGGTTGCACTGGAAGTCCAGGCGAGTATAAGTGCAGTGCAGAGGTTAGGGAGGACGTAGAGGCGAAAGCCATGGAACTCTACGCCTTGAACTGTGAGCGTGACCGTGCAGTACCCCCGGATTGCTACGAGATGGGATCCGGAGGCCAGGGAGATACTTTGATTGGTAGAGTGTACTTAAGGGAGCAGTGCCTTACCGTATTTGGGTGTACAAAGCTCTCGGTGCTCCCGGAGTCCAGGAGGCAGGAGATCACATGGCCGTTGACTTTCACGCTGGTGGATGCGTTGGTCAGATTATGTGGTCGGGACTGGTCGATTGCCATGGAGGCGAGCCGTGGTTGATCGTCGGGTAGTGAGGCGGCCGTTGCGTTGAGGTCCTGGAACGCCGTTGGTGTCCATGTGCAGCGGGGTGGACAAGAGTGGCCCGGAGGTCCTGGGGATTACAAAATGGCGGCGCCCATTGAACGCACGTTGCGGGGGTGGAGCAAGATCGCGGCGCCCATGAAATGCACGTGTTGTGCAGGGGAGAAGATGGCGGCGCCCATTGGTCGCACATGCCCTGGGGAGGAGAGGAAGATGGCGGCGCCCATTGACCGTGACCAGGGGGGGTGGGGGTGACTTTGGCCACTGAGCGGGCCTGGCACACCGCAGCGAAGTGGCCCTTCTTCCCAGAGGCCTTACAAAGGGCAGCGCGGGCCGGGCAGCGTTGGCAGAGTTATTTTTGCTAGCCGCAAAAGTAGCATTTGGCCCCCCCGGAGCGTAGCGCAGGCGTATTAGGTGGGTAGCGCAGGGAGAACTGACAGGGAATTGGGTGGGTGCCCAGGGAGAACTGACAGGGAATGCATATCACCGGCACAGGGTATATGTGGGGCCCATGAAGCGTAGGAGGAGTGGGCCGCGCGGTTGGGGGCGTAGGACTGGACATTGCACAGGGCGACCGTCATGGAGAGTGCTAGTGTTTTAGTCTCTGCGAGGTCGCGCATGGCCCCTTCTAGGAGCCGCTGCCTGATAACATCAGAACCAATCCCAGTTACAAAAGCGTCCCGCATAAGGAGATCTGAGTGCTCCTTAGCTGTGACGTCCTGGCAGTCACAGTCCCGAACTAGAGGGATCAGGGCCCTCCAGAAGTCCTTGATTGACTCACCAGATAGTTGAGTATGCGTTGCCAGCGCGTGTCTGGCGAAGAGCGTGTTCGTCTTCTGTTCATAATTTTCTTTGAGTCGAGTCATGGCATCAGCGTAATTGGGCGCATCCTGGATCAGCGGGAAGACTTTGGAGCTGAGTCTGGAGTACAATATCTGGATCTTCTGTGACTCTGGAACAGGGGTCGGCGCCGCGTTGATCTACGCTTCAAAACAAGCTAGCCAGTGCTGGAAGTCCTTTCTGGCGTCGCTTGCGTCTGGATCCAGCTGCTGGCGATCTGGTTTAATCCAGAGGTCCATCTTCTGAATCTGATACTAATAAATTGAGGCACGATCAATTTGACTGGAGACGAATTTGAATCCAAACTGAGGCTTTATTAGTATCAGATGTGTGGCCTCCCACAGCAGCTGGCGAAATGGCTGCGAGCTGGAGGCCACGCATATTTATAACCTGCCTCCTGGGCGGAGCTAGCATGCAGGGGCCACAGGTGAACCTGTAGTGCAGGTTCTACCATACAACCTCTAATATTAGAACACAGTGGTTTACCACAACGTGTGACCTGAGTAACCCACGCCAGCTTTCCTGGGAGTCCTCCTGCAGTCGTCATAGAACCATACCATTGTCAACTGCCTCATCTGGTAGCCAGATAATTTTGGATAAGTGCTCCATCTGCTCATCGCTGATCCATGATGTAACCTGTCCCCTATGGGCCTGATTTAGGTTCTCCCTTAATTGGTCAATCATCCACTGCTCATACACGCTTCAAAGGGTCCGGTTCTGCTGTTGGTCATTGTCCTCTAATTTCTCTTTTATGATTTGGGTTATGGCCTTGGTATGTCCTTCTAACGCAGTTACCCTGTGGCGGTGATATGCGTTCCCTGTCAGTTCTCCCTGGCATGCTGGTGGTTGGTTTTGTGGATTGAGTCTAAAGTCTGGGTGACTTGGTGGGTCAAAAGTTTACTATTCTAATTAGCCGAATTTGGGGGTGGTTAGTGGTCAAGACTCCTGTTTTGTATACTGTAACTGTGTCATCTACCAGTCCCCTTCTTACTCTGTCCTGTCCCTCGTCTACCCCGACCTTTCGTCCTAGTATCCTACGAGTCAAGTGGAGGCATAATTGCTTTATTTGGGGAGAGCATCACTCTGGTAGTTGAGTCCCAGCTATGTCTACCACCACAGGCACCAATCCGTGCTGGATGTTGTCGTACGGATTTTCCCTGTGCGTTTTAGTACCAATCCGTTTCGTGGTCCGGGGGTGGCTTCAGGACAAATAGATTATGGGGTGTTTTGGACTGGCATAGGTCCTGTCCTGATTTTGTACAGGGAAAAATTACCCTTTATGAGTGTCCCGGGGCATTTTTGCCCAAGTTCCAATCCTTTTTCGGAGCTATTAGCTAAACATCTAATTTCAGGGCACCCTTTAGTTGAAAATCCCCACCAATCCCCTTTTTCTGTGGTGCTAATATAGCAATCTGATGAGGTCCCATTGGGCTTTTTGAATATTGCCCTTGATTATTACACCCGAACATGATGCTTTTGTTGGGGTGAATCCATAATATACTGTGGTGATACACCACTGTACTTCGCTACCATTGTACATAGTATATAATAGCTGTGTGTAACGTGGCCCTGTAATACTGTGTATTGTACTGTAGCTCTGTAGAGGTTCGGTCACTGGTAGGTAACCCGACCTGGCCACGGAGAGCTCCGCCTTAGCCACTCCCCCGGGAGTTAAGTATAAGAACCCACTTCTGGGACCGGCCCCATTCTGTCTGGGGTCGTCTGTGTCGGGTAAGCCTCCCATGTAGTATATTAAAGCCTTAGTTAAAGTCTCACATGTCTTTGTGGTTCTTGACGCTTAGTGCATCATATACCATCCTCACATTCCCCTGCAGTAGGTGGGGCAAACCATAGATATGCTGGGTACAGAAAGTTCGTATTGTCCTGGGGTCTGAGCCCGGCGATGAAGGTTGTGATGATTCCAGCGTTCATCCTGTGGCTTTGTGTTTGTCGTCCATGGGTGTCCTAGGGAGATCAAGCATAATGTCTTATTATTATCGTACGTCTAGTATCTATATTTCATTATTTTCATTATTTTATTTCCAAATGCCATTTATAATTATGTTGTCACTATGCGTGACTCCCCCATTTTCCTTTAAATAAATTAGGAAAGGAGAAAATAAAATATATGTTTTCTCACAGCCTTTTTGGCTGAGGCTTGGAGTGGTCGGAAATTGTCTTCCACCAACTCCAACTTTATCACAACCATGCCTGGTTGAGGTATGTCTTAACGAGCCATATTTTAGGGCAGCCCGTTTTATAGTTTCATCCCGGGAGCACAGAGGATTTTATTTTGACACAGAGGTTCCGACTTCAGAAGGGCTGCATTTTAGGGCAGCCCTTGTTTCATAGTAGCAGCGATCACCAATGGGTGTTTTCAATGTAAATAGCATTTGGGAGCAGCCCAAAGGGGCCTGGAAGAAAAGGGGAAAATAGAAAGGGTTTAGAGCGGAAGGTCGGGTATGGAGATAAATACATTCTTCATCCCACAACCAGCAATAAAATGTGGAGAACAGTTGAGGAGAAGATTAAGACCTGCTCTGGTCTATTTGGTGTGGAGAGAGGTATTCCAGTTAGTATGTAGAGGATGGCGATGAGGTGCGTGTGGTCTGCGGCAACTGACGATTGCGTGGTGTCCCCGGGTAGGGCGGGGGAAATGCCGTTACTCCACTACCCGAGCGACTAGACGAAACAGGATGAGTGTGGGACTAGGTTGGGTGCCACCTAGGTATGAAGTGAGTTGCCTAAACTGGCGAGCTGCACATAAGGCAGGTGTCGACATAGGCGTGCTGTGTTATGAGATGCTCAAACCAGGAAGCTGTACAGAAGGCGGGTGTCCACCTTGGTTAACTGAGTAGAAGTGGAAGTGCCCATACTGGGGAGGTGTACAGAAGGCGGGTATCCACCTTGGCTCCCAAATTGGGTAGCTGCATGGAAAAGGTAGAAAAGAATGCCAAGGCTGCTTTCCAGTAGGGTGCAGAAGAAAAGAATGCTAAAACAATGGTCCAGCAGATAGTGGGGGAAAAGGGGGTCTGTGTGTCTGACCATGTAGCCTGAAGTTTGAGCTAAAAAAACAAAGTTTAGGAAGAAAAGAATACCAAAATTGTGTACCAGCAGATAGTGTGGGAAGAGTGGATTCAAACCGTCGTTGAGGAAGAGAAGAAGAAGAAGAACGGGAGCGTGCGTGGAGCACAGATGATGAGGCAGACTCCATCAGAAATCATGCACCTTACTTATTGGGAGGCGTCCGATTTTCATCATCTGGATACCTCGAATAATGGTGCTCCACACACCTCAGAACAGTGCATGCCTCACCAGTTCTAGTAGTATTCCCAGAAGAGGCTCATCCATTGAATCATCTGCCTCTCCTGGTCACCAGACTCACGTCTGCAGGTTTATAGTATTTATTGGAGTGTTTGTCGCTGCCCCTTGGTCCTCTAATCCTTCAGTTCTAATGAGTCGCTTAACATGATCACGTTCCCAAAGTAGAGTGTTGGGAGGTAGGGGGAGTGTAGGGCTGTTGTGGTCTGGATTCAGGTTGGCTGAAGCGATACTACTAGGGGAATGAGGGAGATCCTGTAGGGTGCATCAGTCAGTTAATGTATCAAGGTCAAGTAAGTCGCTACATTCACTAAAGTCAAGCAGGTCCTCTGAATCAAGTTCAACTTTGGTGCCAGAAGTTGTGAGCGGGGCAGAGAGGGGGCTGCCGTCACGCTGGGGGCATGGTTGGTCGGTGGGTGGGGTGTCGTCCTCTCCCATTGGCAACGTGATGTGGTCGGCGTGGTTACATTGGGCTCCGTAGGCTTTGAGCTGATTTATGTAGAACCAGCCAGACTTGCCGTTAGGGTACGCTATTTTGTAAACAGAGGGGCTTACCTTCTGAAATGGTATAGGGACCAGCAGATTTAGGGGATAGGAAGGAGCTTGGGTTGTACAGCGAGATCATAACTTGCTGCCCGCCTGTATATTCTACCGGGTGTACCTTTTTGTCAAAGTAGGCTTTACTCTGCTTTTTCCTAGCGCCTAGTCGGACAGCAGCAGTCAGTTGGGCCACTTTAATATTCTCAGTGATCTGCTGCACTGCCTTTTCATGGGTGTGGGCTGTCATAGCAAGGTCGACCAAATCGGGATAATATGCTTTGTGAAAATTCTGCTTAATCCCAAACATAGCCATTATATTCTGCATTACCCTGCTGGGGAAGTGGGTCCCTTGGTCTGACTATGCTCTAAGCACCTTAATTTGTGTCATAACCTTTGCAGTTGGACCTTATCATTGGCATTTTGAAAATCCAGGTGTACCACATCTCCTCAGGTTCTCCTTTATTCACATTGCTTGATACTTCCTCAAAGAATTCTAAAGAATTAGTCAAACATACTTTCACAAAACCATATTGATTCTGCCTAATTTCTAAGTTCTCTGCTATAATCACCTTCATAATAGATTCTAGCCTTTTCCCTTTGACAGATGTTAGGCTAACTGACCTGCAGTTCCCTATTTTGTGTCTCCATCCCTTCATTAATACAGGAGTTACATTTTCGATTTTCCATGCTGCACGGTCCTTCTCCATTTGGCGAGCTCAGCCTACAGCCATTTAAAGGCTGTTGAACCTTTAATTGGCTGGAGTCAGATCTTCTTATTCATTTGACAGGAGTTTTCACCCAGCAGCACCACTGGAAGCAATGACCACTGTTGGGACATCAGGGAGCCCTGAAGAGCAGATGCTGAGGGAGCCTGGACTTTCAGCTATGTCTGCAGTTTTTCAGGGTCAGTTGGCAGGCCATGTTGAGAGCAGGTGAGGGGGTCAGGATTAACAGGGCAGAGTTAGTGAGTACACTTGGGGAGGGTTAATACCTTAGGTAGGTCTTCCAATGGGCACAGTGTGCTTGAATAAGAGGAATACCACCACCAACTCACTCCCCACACAGCCTGGCAGCCTGAATGCTTGACATGGATCTCCTCTGACCCAGAAAAAATGCCAGCAGCTGCAGGAAAAGGTCCTTAAGTGACCATTAATTGGCTACTTAAGAATAATAATAATCTTTATCATTGTAACAAGTAGGCTTACATTAACACTGCAATGACGTTACTGTGGAAAATCCCCTAGTAGCCACACTTTGGCGCCTATTCGGGTACACAGAGAGAGAATTCAGAATGTTCAATTCACCTAACAAGCACGTCTTTCAGGACTTCTGGGAAGAAACCGGAACATCTGGAGGAAACCCACGCAGACATGGGGAGAACGTGTGGACTCCACACAGACAGTGATCCAAGCCGGGAATTGAACCTGGGACCCTGGTGCTGTGGAGCAACAGTTCGAACCACTGTGCTACCTTGCCGCCCAGTACAATAGGAACACAGGGCGCGATTCTCTGAAATGGAGACAGAGTGTTCGCGCCGTCGTGAATGCCGTCGAGGTTCACAACGGTGCGAAACGGCCCCTATCCTAACCGATTCAGGGCCCGAAAATGGGCTAGGAGCAGCGCCGCGTCATTTACGCGCGCCAGGCCTTGGTGCCGCGTAAAGGCGGTGCCGCATACATGACGCGGCCGGCGCCGCATAACTGGCGTCACCCGCGCATGCGTGGGTTGGCCGGTGCCAACCCGCGCATGCGTGGTTGTCGCCCTCCCCGAGTCCGCCCCGCAAGAAGATGTCCGACGGATCTTGCGGGGTTGCGGAAGAATGGAGGGCCTCCTTCAGAGAGGCTGGCCGGACGTTCGGTGGGCACCGATCGTGGGCCAGACCACATTTGAGGCCCCCCCCCCCCCGGTGCAGGATCCCCCCTCCCCCCCCCCCGCAGGCCGCTCCCCCAGCGATCCCGTGCTGTTCCCGTCGGCAGTGACCAGGTGTGGACGGCGCTGGGGGAAACCTGCTGTTTTGGGCAGGCCGCTCGGCCCATCTGGCACTGAGAATCGCGGAGGTACCGGTGAATCGCCATTTTGGCTGTCTCGGGTGATTCACTGGACCTTGCCGCGCAAAATGCGATTGTGCCGATCTGGCCGCTTCCGTGAATCGCTGGAGGGCGTCGGACCGGCGTCGCAGGAAAATCTGGCGACCCAGGCGATTCTCCAAACCGGCGCGGGAGCGGAGAATCGCGCCCACAGTTTATTACTTTGCAATAAAACTTCAGGGCCCCTGAATGAGCAGGCCACTTGATGCTTTGGGTAAAATATCAATTTTATGGCCTAGCTGCCATCGCGCATTCAAAGGTATATGGGTGGATTGTAAATTCCAGCCTGAAATCTGGACCGGCTATTGGGTTGGTGTCACAACCTGTACAAGACCTACAGCGTTGGAGCAATTCGTCTCCCTGTGAGCCTTGTTGAGTAAGAGCTTCCCCGCTGAGGGGTGGGGAGCCCATGGACCGAGCAATAGACTTTGATTTTAAAATCGACCAGGCTTGGAACCGACACCTCATATGGTTTGGGGATCTAAAGACTATTGTACATATTATTACTTTGCAATAAAACTAGTTTCTCTTTGTCCACTCACCTCAGGCTCATTAGTGGTCACTAAAGTTAAACAATCAGGTGGCAGAGGCAATCCAATATGGAAACCGTGCCAGCATAGAATATTTAACCATTCCTCTTTATCATAATGATCCTCGAGAAATTATGTGAGAATTGGGACATTTAGGATGTCTAGTACCCCACATGTCCAATGAAGTCGAAAATTTCAATTTCAAGGTACAAAGGGTGTGTTTGGTTTTTAATTGAAGCTTTCAAATGAATGCAAAGATATTCTAAAAGCAATCAGATACACAACCCCAGCCCATTTCTATTTGTGTTACAATCCCAGTTGATGTTATAACTGGACGGGAAGATCTCTGAATGGAATCCAGACTCAAAGGACTATTTTACTTTTTTGAAAAAGAAGTGGATGAACAGAGACTTAGGAATGACAATTAGCTTTTAACAACAACAGAAATTATGAAAAATGAAAATTTTGACTACAATACAATACACCTTCACTGCCACTTATCTTCACAAATGTACACGGATCTTAGGATAACACAGGTTCCAAATATATTTTATGCTTTACTGTTTTCAGTAAAGCTACAGTGCATTTAAACCCACAGGCTGACTGTGATCAGACAACACCCCATTCCGTAACCAAATGGCCAATGCCACTCAATCGATCTTTCACAGATTATTCTCAAATTCCCTTCAGGAGATTGTCACATGAGTGTTTCCAGGCTCCACCCTCAAAAATACATGTTATACATGTTCAAATCTTCTTTCAAATAATGATTTTCATCAGATGTTTTCATCTATAATCCAGATCCATATTTTCCAACTATCCTTTCACACAAATTTTCCTCTCCACTGTGTTAGCAACAAATCCAACTCCAGGCTATCCAACTCTCCTTTGTCTTGAGTGCTTTTACACAAACTCTGAACTCAGGCACAATTATTTCAATTAATGTCTCACAAACTAGTATGATATCACAAACATTAGAACCACTTCAGATACCGTTCTCTGACTTCTGAACAACCAACTCCTTTTCAGCTGGCTGTCTTCACTGAAGCGTATCCTGTGCTCATCCTGTTTCCTCTTTTCCTTTAACTGTACGTATCATAGAAACTCCTCTCCATTTCTTTAGTTTCCTTATAAGCTGTCGTATAGATTTCTGGCACTGGCTTCCTTATGCATTACACCAGTGTATGGCTTTTCTTCTAGCAAAGCTGAGAGATATCTTCCCTCTCTAGCTGCCTGTTACCATCTACTATGAAGTCAGCTGAAACTAAACTCAAAAAACGTTTCTACCCTCAAGGTGAGCCTGGTTGCTAAGAAACCATTCATTCCTTCTCCAAACTCTTACTTACTTTTCACGCCAAAAACGTTCTCAGTACAATAGAAACGTGGTTTGAAGTCAAATTAAGAACCCCCTTTCATGTCAACACCTTTGTTTAACATGAATCTAACTAGATACTAGGTATTTACTCTTCTTTCACAGAAACACGAAAATAAACCCATTTAAATCTGTACCTTACTTTAAATATTTAACAATACAAATATAGTCCACTTAAGACTACCTGTTGTCTTGACACGGATTACTCCACATTTGCATTATGCCAATTGACTTCAGGATAAAGCAGGTAGTTAAGCAACTGCTACCTGTTTTACAATTAAATATATTTGTATACTTGCCTTAGAAATGCTATTTTCCATATCAGATGTTCTTGTGTATCCTTCCGAAGGGTAGAAAACAAGTTAGATGTAACTAAAATTAAAGTGACCAAACACATTTCACCAAAGACTTTCCCTACAACTCTCTGAGATGTCTGTGCTTTCTCAATTCTGGCCCCTTATATTCTCCCCATGTCTGTGTAGGTCTCACCCCCACAACCAAAGATATGCAGGGTAGGTGGATTGGCCATGCTATATTGCCCCTTAATTAGAAAAAAAAATGAATTGGGTACTTTAAATTTTTATTTTTTTTAATTTTGACATTTTGGGCGGCACGGTGGCACAGTGGTTAGCACTGCTGTCTCACAGCGCCAGGGACCCGGGTTCAATCCTGGTCTCGGGTGACTGTCTATGTGTAGTTTGCACATTATCCCCGTGCCTGCGTGGGTTTCCTCCGGGTGCTCCAGTTTCCTCCCACAGTCCAAAAGTGTGCAAGTTAGTTGGATTGGCCATGATAAATTGTCCCTTAGTGTCCAAAGGTTAGGTAGGGTTGCTTGGTTACGGGGATGGGGTGGAGGCGTGGGCTTCGGGCTTATGTGGGGTGCGCTTTCCGGGGGCCGATGCAGACTCAATGGGCCGAATGGCCTCCTTCTGCACTGTAGGGATTCTATGATTCCGTGCACCATTTGCAGCAGTACCTTTAGCTGCCATAGCCTAGGCTCTGGAATTCCCTCCCTTAACATTGCTGGGCCTCTTCCTCTCTATCTCCCCATTGAGTTGCCCCTTAAAACATACCTCTATTACTAAGAATTTGGTCATTTGCCCAAATGTCTTTTCATATGTCTTGGTACCAGATTTTACCGTGTAATGTGAAGGGCCATCTACTATGTTAAGGGTACTAAATAAATTGAAGTTGTTGATGTTATGGCTTGACTGGTATGACATAGGTTGAAGATTTTTTGCACAAGGTGAGTTTCCAATTTTTGTAAGGACTTAATGCCAGTTAGTTCTCCTGATGGCAAAAATATGAATGAGTGTCTTTATTCATGTGCAGCTCCGAGTTGCAGGCTACTGAATTACAGTGCCAATAACCTGGAAGAGATTAACATACCCGGTCTAAAAAGATAGAAATGCAGGAGAATCTAACTGGAAGAAAAATAATTATGCAACAGTCAAGGAAATCAAGCTGTGTGCTATGCAAATGATAGCGCTGTCTAAGCATAGCTGAAAACATCTTGAAATCTTGCTGATGATAATTGAGAGGAATAGAGCGTGAACCATTCAGTGCTGACCTGGTTATCTTTTTTTCTGCTTCTATTGTCACATGAATTTCTCTCTGCAGGAAATCATCTTCATTTGAACTGAATAGGACAGTGTAATTGTACCAAGATCACGACAGATCAGCATGTTGTACAGGTTCATTTATTCAGAAGAACATCTAGCAATAGTGACAGAACATTCAGAAAATGGGTGCAAATGAGAAATAATTGCTGTAATTTGGGGAAAGGTTTAATTTGTTTCTCTGATAGACTGTTCAGTGTGATATGGAACAGGATTGAAAGTTCTTGAGAAAGATAGTGTTAGGGCTTCATTTCTCGACGATCAATATTATCTACAATCCATTTGAGTGCCTAGGGTCTGGGCACCTTAAGATACAACTGCCAATGCTGGATAACGGAAATGGGGGATGCAGAAGAGTTGGAGGAATGCAGAATTTTTAGAGGGTTGTAGGGTTGGAGCAGGTTACAGAGGTTAGGATGGCACGAGGCCACAAAGGAATTTGAACAGAAGGAGGAGAATTGTAAATTGGAGACACTGTAGGGCTGAGAGGTCACGATAAGCAAATACAGGAGTGATGCACGAGTGGGCCTTGGCACAGATAATGGTATGAAGAGAAGTGTTCAGGATGGGCTGAATTTTTGAAGGAAGTTTACAGGAGGTCAGTAGGAGAACATCAGAATAACCTGGAAATGAGGAAGATTTAGGTTAGGTTTGGCTGAGACGAGAGACAGATGATGCTCTGGGGGTCACAGCTGGCAGTTTTTAAAGGGGAAAGTTCTGGCTTTTGAAGCTCAGCTCTGTAAGGATAATGACCTCGCTTTTCAATGAAGTTGTACACAAACTTCAAGAATGGTGGGTTAGAAATTTTACCTCATTGCACCCATTTTCCATGCATAAAACAGGAACAAGTTTGAATTTCATGGATGAACACCATTTGCCCAACGATGCTTGAATGATACCTCATTTGAAGTTGAGTTGAAAGATTTTTCAGGATTCTCCAGCAGCCACGCAAAACAGATGGTGGACTCCCCCAAATGCAAATGAGGAGCTTAATACCTGTTTTAAGACACAGAATTGTGATTCAGAGGAGCAGAGCAGGCAGACCTGCTTCACTCTGCTTCACTCAGCTTCACCCCAGATGGATGTGGCTCAGGGACCTAGCTGCCAATGAAACGATTCACACCCCTAGGCACATCAAGTACTGATGGCGTACCCAAATTACTTAGATGAAGTCTGAGATCATGGGCGTCATTCGCCGACCCCCCGCCGGGTCGGAGAATCGCCGGGGGCTGCCGTGAATCCCGCCCCTGCCAGTTGCCGAAGTCTCCGGCGCCGGAGATTCGGCGGGGGCAGGAATCGCGCCGCGCCGGTTGGCGGGCCCCCCCACTCGATTCTCTGGCCCAGATGGGCCGAAGTCCCGTCGATAAATTGCCTGTCCCGCCGGCGTAAATTAAAGTACCTATTTACCGGTGGGACAAGGCGGCGCGGGCGGGCTCCGGGGTCCTGGGGGCGGCGCGGGGCAATCTGACCCCGGGGGGTGCCCCCACGGTGGCCTGGCCCGCGATCGGGGCCCACCGATCCGCGGGCGGGCCTGTGCCGTGGGGGCACTCTTTCCCTTCCGCCTCTGCCACGGTCTCCACCATGGCGGAGGCGGAAGAGACTCCCTCCACTGTGCATGCGTGGGAAACTGTCAGCGGCCGCTGACGCTCCCGCGCATGCGCCGCCCCGACATGTCATTTCCGCGCCAGCTGGCGGGGCAACAAAGGCCGTTTCCGCCAGCTGGCGGGGCGGAAATTCCTCCGGCGTCGGCCTAGCCCCTCAATATTGGGGCTCTGCCCCCAATGATGCGGAGCATTCCGCACCTTTGGGGCGGCGCGATGCCCGTCTGATTGGCGCCGTTTTGGGCGCCAGTCGGCGGACATCGCGCCGTTTCGGGAGAATTTCGTCCCAGGCATTCATTGAGGCCACAAAGCTGCTTCCACACCCAAAACCAAATGCTGGCTAATTTCATTCCTGGTATTTGATCATTCTGATCACCACTCTGCTATCCTATGCTCTGAACATTAATTTCAGTAATTTCGAACCTTTATTTTCTTCAAAGTAAGATGTTGACTTTGAGTCTGAAACTATTTTGCAGATCACTTTGCTGGCTGGGGTTCATGTTCTACATTTTGGTGATTAGTAGATCTAACAGGGTAAAAATTAGTCTCAGGCTGTGGTGCAAACCAGATGGTGTTAAATTGGTTGCTTGGCGTACGGAGTGCCTGATGCACTGTCAATTACGACAAGACAAGAGTAGAATGCAATCGAGGCTTTATTACACAGAGATGTGTGGCCTCCTATGGCTACTGACGAAATAGCTGCTGTTCAGAGAGCACACACATTTATAGCCCGCCTACTGGGCTGAGCCAGCAGGCAGGAATCTACCCCCATACCTGTAGTACAGGGGCCTTACCAAAATACCAATATATACAATATAATACAACAGT
This sequence comes from Scyliorhinus torazame, assembly GCF_047496885.1. Taxonomy (NCBI): domain Eukaryota; kingdom Metazoa; phylum Chordata; class Chondrichthyes; order Carcharhiniformes; family Scyliorhinidae; genus Scyliorhinus; species Scyliorhinus torazame. The sequence goes on from NC_092717.1 coordinate 158,005,977, forward strand.
GGTGACTACCACATTCACCCCATGTTAAAAATGAGTCCAGCGGGGTTTGTGGAAAACTATATACATACAGATTGGTTTTAAAATTACAGAGAAGGTTACAAATTGAGATGGTCGGGCGCCTTGATCTGTCGTTGAGAGCGCCGTAGTGCTGGTGGTGACTCAGGCATCAGCTTGGTCTTCGGTGACTCCGGGAGCATTGTCGAAATCCTCTTCATTCCCGGGAGCAAGGGGAGGACGGATCGTCCTGGAGCGGGGGCTGCGGTGGGGAGCGCCGGGGGAACGGAGGGTGGTCATGGGGCAGAGGGAGGGGCTGTGTGTGGGGACCCAGCTGGTGCCAGATCCCTGAGGGAGACTGTGTCTCGGCAGCCGTCGGGGTACGCTGCGTAAGCGTACTGCGGGTTCGCATGGAGTAGCTGTACCCTCTCAACCAACGGGTCCGCCTTGTGGAGCTGCACGTGCTGGCGGAGGAGAACGGGTCCTGGAGCTGCCAGCCACATTGGGAGTCAAACCCTGGAGGTGGACTTCCTGGGGAAGGCAAGGAGACGTTCATGGGGAGTTTCGTTAGTTGCGGTGCACAGGAGCGACCGAATGGAGTGAAGTGCACCAGGGAGGAACTCCTGTTAGCGGGAGATATCTGGACCGTAGGGCCAGCTGGATGGCCCTCCAGACCATCCCATTGTCCTGCTCCACCTGCCCGTTTCTCCTGGGGTTGTAGCTGGTCGTCCTGCTTGAGGCAATGCCCCTGTTGAGCAAGTACTGACGCAGATATCTCTCGACTCTTTTCAACCCATCCCATTATTTGCATATTTGATTTATCCAGAACCGAATTAAGAATTTCTGGGGCTCTAAGGACCAAGAATATTCAGGGTATTTCCAGAAAGTTCCACAACCTGATACTTTGTTGGCTGTAAAGTGTTTTGAGATGTTCTGATCATAAAAGACACTTTTCAATGCAAGTCTTTCCTTTATTTATTAAATCACAAACATGAATGCCTGAAGAAACAAACTTTGTGACATTATACAAATGTATAGCATGTGAAGAGTTAATGTTATGTTACGCCTAGCCACTAGAGGAAGCTAAGGGACAGTACTATATATTGCACTGGCTCTTGGACTTCTGGGGGAGAGTGGATTAGAGCTGTAGAAGACACGATTAGACATGTATTGCAGAGCTAGTTAAGATATTATAGTCATAGTTCGGAGATAAAGATATGTTAGTGAGTGTAGTTTAATTCTTATATATATATCTGTTTACTATTTGGAATAAGTGTTGAACTTTAATTTAGTAGTGCAAATAAAATTAGTTTAGTTCTTTAAAGGACGTTTAAGTGTCTTTGTGATCACTACGCCTTCCATCCCGGAAACCCCTCACCAAGATCACCACAAACTTGTTGAATTTTAATATACTATATAAGTACTAAATCAAATAATATCGCAATATACTATACTTCAATTAAATGAATCTAGTTGTTGTATGTGTTTTTTATGTATTAAGGTGAATTTTATTTGGTGTCCCATATTTTGCTGAAGTCTTTGGAACTTGTAGGCCCAGCCAATTTGCCCCTGCTTCTGTCCTTATAAATAGTCTTCATTATCTCATTTGTGATCTTTTTTAACACCTAACAGTTTTCAATTACAAGGTTTGCAGGTCTCATGACACATTAGTTCACTGCCTGTGATTGGCGCATTTGTTAGTTCTCTCACCCACTTCTTCCCTTTTCTCCTAATTTTTCTGAACTTCTTAAAATGCCTGATTAGCGCTTCGTCCGCAGTTCCGATGGAGGGAACACATACTTGATACCACAACCTTTCTAATCTTTTTACAGATTCTGGAACTGAAATTAGTCGACATGAGCAGTGAAAAATGGGCTTTTAGATAAATTGTAGCCATTTTTTCTTCTCATCTAATCTCTTTTCCACTGAGGTTCACAGAACCATAATACAAACCCTTTTTGAAGTCCAATTTCTGAGTCTCACTGTTGCTTTTATTCGGTTTGAATGAAAACTATTGGCAATATTATCCAAGTCAACGGAATATTAAAAATGGCTCAGTGAAAAATAAACTGCCGATTGACTATCAGCCTGCTTCGCACAGCTGAAGTAGATCAATTTTGTTCCCCCTGTGTATTTCCAGAATTTTCTGTTTCTATTTAAGATTTCCAGCAGCAAAAATTTTCCCTTTTAATTGTATTGTTTGTTGGATGTTGATGGGCTGGGCCAATCAGGCTAACCTGGCTGTTAATCATTTTGTCGTACATTCTTTCATGCTCTGCCATTGAATGTAGGAAGTATTTTGATTTGGGTACTTCTGGCAAAACATCCAACATTAGGGTTAGACAGACATTCAAATATATTAATTGAAGCATCTGGGGCTGGATTCTCCGATCCCCGATGGCGAAATCGTGTTCGGCGACAGGGCGGAGAATCCCTGATGATGCCCAAATCGGGGGCGGCGCTGATTTCGCGATGCTCTGCCCCCTGAAAAGCGTCGTACTCTAGGAGAACGCCGTGAATCTTATCCACGGCCTCAAGCCATTGCCTGAGGCCCACCCCGCGATGCTCCATCCCCGACTGGCCGAGTTCCCGAAGGTGTGGGACACGTCTGATCTCACCCATCGTGAACTCAGCGTGGCGGCTGCGGACTCAATCCGGTGCTAGCCTACGCCCACCCCGGAGCAGGGAATCGGTGGTTGTTTTGTGCCTTTTTTCCTGGCGTAAAACACCATCGTTTTCATGCCGGCGTGAGAATTTATTCTCTCAAACGTAGAATCCAGCCCTGGTCTGCCATCCCAGCTTCCTTTGTGAATGACACATTTGGGAATGCACCAATTTCCTTATGCAGTATTGCAGGGTTTTTCAAACCTTGGATTGCAACCCTTGGGTGGGTCGCGGGCGGGTATTGGGAGGGTTGCGGAGCGATTGGACGCGGCATTCGCGATGGCTGGAGAAGCGCCCAACGGCCGCGACTGGCTTTTAAGTTGAGAGTGATGGCTGTGACCAACCTTTAAATGTGAACGAAGGAGTCTTCCCGCCAGAAGTGGCGGCATAGAGCAGATCATGCACTGGGCATATACACTGACGTCACACATCATTGTCCGTGATTTGGGCGCGAAATCAATAGAGGAGAGATTCCTCCATTTTGTAGCTGCCAGCAAGCAAGCAACAGGGCTGTGAGAACTGAAGATGGATCATTTTGTAATAAGGAAAAGAGGACCACCAAGGTCGGCCAGTGTGGGTACCAAAGGTTGGCCAATTTGTAAAAGTGGGTCCTGGGAAAAAAAGTTTGAAAAACGCTGCAGTAAGATATGTATTTCTGTATGATGCTGAAAGCACTGGAAGGACAGAGAGAACATCTTTTGCAACCAACTCTCCACTGGTCTTCCTATTCGTCAATAATAGTGCTGGGGAAAGCAGAACTACAAAGAACAGGTGGCATTGCCCACCGCCTTCTGGACTGTGCCTTTTCAGAGAAGGTCCATAAATAAAGGCAGTGTTTTCTGTTGCAGTTCATTCCCAGCAACTCAGAAACACGCTCTACCTACTTTTCCCAGGAACATAGAGTAAATAAAGACAATCTGATACTGGTGCAGCATTAACTTTCTAAGGACGTTCTTTGCTCTGATGAAAACTGCTGGTCCTCCAGTGTAAGAAACTAACCATGACCAAGTGTTGGAGACTGGTATATTCCAAGATCCAGGCCAGCATGCTGTGGGATGCACTAAAGCTTGTGGCAGCTGCCACTAAGACAGGAAAGACCACAGGTTAAGGCCCTCCAGCTAGGGAACACTGAGAGGCTGAAACCTGTGTAAAACCCCTCGGGCTCTTACATTTTACATGAAACACAAACTGTAAATATAACCTGTAATTTTAAGTGTCACGAGGAAGCTCAAAGTGGCACAGACTGAATGGAAAAAAGCTGTACTGTAATGCAATTTACATGGCAATTTTCAATTGTGATGTCATGCACTTTCACAAATTTTATGAATAAAGCATAATTTTAGAAAAAGGATTACAAGAAGCTGGCACAAAGCCTCATGAGGAAGCAGGGAGTAGAACAAAAGGAAGGAAAGCAATCAGAAAGTGACTGCAGTGCAGTTCCCTCAACATTACTGTGACCGTTGAAATAATATATTTAACATGACCTTACATGAAGCCCAATTCACATTAGTATGAATGGAAATGGGTATTCTACAAACCAGAACATTGGGAAATGATGTTCAGAATTCTCCCACCTCAAATTAATATCTAGTTGAAGCTTACACCAGTTTTAGATGAGCATGCTGTGTGCACATTTTCCCACCCTGACACCCATGTGTGATGCATAATGGATCTCTGCCTGATGTTCTAATTAAACGCATCTAATGTATACCTGAAACTTGGACAAACTCAATCCAAAAGCTTTTCAGTTGCATTCAAACAATCAGCATTACTAAATATTATGTAAATTTAGTTTGTGGAGGGTACAAGAACACAGAGAAACACTAGTTAACGACAGTGGTCCATCATAAAAAGCATGAAACCCATGACATTTTCATAGCCTTCCCATCAGAATTTGTGATGAATGGGACATTGTGTGGAGAGTGTATCATGGAGAGGCAAATATCACCAGAAATCACATGAAAGTTATGCTCCAATATTTTCCAACCAGCTGTCCTGTGCAGGGGTGAGACATGGATTTGCCCCTGAATTCTGCACATTAGGGGCGCGATTCTCCACACCCATGCCGGTTGGGAGAATCGCCTGGGCCGCCAAAATTTCAGGGGACGCCGGTCCGATGCCCTCCCGCGATTCTCCCAAGCAGCGGGAATGGCCCGGTCGCGTTTCGCAGGCCGCAGGCCGGAGAATCGGCGGGGACACCGAAAATGGCGATTCTCTGGCACCCCCGCTATTCTGAGGCCCGGATGGGCCGAGCGGCCAGGCCAAAACGGCGGGTTCCCCCTGCCGCCGTCCACACTTGGTCGCTGCAGTCGTGGGCGGTGCATGAACGCTGGGGGGGCGGCCTGTGGGGGGTGGGGTGAAGGGGGATCCTGCACCGGGCTTTACCTGGAATGTGGGGTGGCCCGCGATCGGTACCCACCGATCGTCGGGCCGTCCTCTCTGAAGGAGGAATTGGAAATTTTGACTCAGGAAACTTTCAGAATATACAGACCAACAGAGAACCTATAGGTGAAGGGAGTTGGACTGAAAACAATTAGATATCTATATTATGAATATCATTGATTAATTACAATTGGGTATATTGTCCTGTTACTATTCTTATTTTTTATATACCTTTGGTCAACAGAATTGTTACAATGTATATAGAGCTAATATTTCCCCAATCCAGTGAAACCCTGATTATGCATCTAATCGGGGTTCTGCTGCATTTCAGGCAAAGTGTGCTGATGGAGCAGGAGTAGCTCCAAGGAAATTCCCCATCAAAATCTTTGTTATTTCCTTCCCTGTAACCTTGGTACAGGATTGGTAAAATGCATCAGTGTACTGCGATAGCATAAAGTCAGCTCACAGTAAAATTTCATTGTCGTCAGGGAGGCCCCAAACAGCCAAACAGCCATATTCATGACTTTAATATCAAGACAACGGTAATTTTAACTTTTAGCACTAAGAAAAAGAACTGGGTGAGTTGTAAAACGGGCTGCTGATTGGCTTTTGTTTCTTATTTTTCAGCTGGCATTAAAAGTTAAAATTTCTCCAGTGAGAAGAATGTGCAAACAGAATATTGGGATACAGAATAATTTATCTGAAGAGGCTATGCTGAGGTTTTCAACACACTGGTGAAGCCACAATGGGCTCTGTGTGCAGTTATATGAGCATACAAATTAAGAGTGGGTGTAGGCCACTCAGCCCCTTTTCTGCCATTTAATACAATCATGGCTGGCCTACTGTAACCTCAACTCCACACTCTGCCTACCCTCGATAACCTTCTACCCCCTCTGTCGTAACGTGGGCCCTTTAAAGGGTGACACTTCACAGGCCACACGACAGGCCTTGAGTTCATGGGGACAGAGTGTGCAAATGTTAGCCTATCAGTGGTTTAGGTGTGAACCTGGATGTTGGGGTTTGGCCAGAGTTATGCTGGGAGTCGTGGGAACAAGACCTGTGTAGTAGTTGTACTGTTCTGTGCATATAGTTCTTCTTAGTTAAATAAACCACTGTTCTGATTAGGCACTGCCTCATCGCTTACCTTGCACTACAACACACTCGCTTATCAATAATCTATCTAGCTCTGCCTTGAATATATTCAGACTCTGCTTCACCTTTTGGGGGAGAGAGTTCCAAAGACACACGACCCTCTGAGAGAAAATAATTCTTCTCATCTCTGTCTTTAATGAGTGACCCCTTATTTTAAAGTGACCCCTAGTTCTAGATTCTCTCATAAGAGTAAACATCCTCACCATATGTACCCTGTCAAGACCGTTCAGGATAAAGGTTTCAATCACGTCGCTCTTTACTCTTCCAAACTCCAGTGGATACAAGCCTACCCTGCCCAGACTTTCCTCCAGTGGATACAAGCCTACCCTGCCCATTCCAGGTAGTAATCTAATAATCTTTCTCCGAACTGCTTGCATCACATTTACAACCTTGCTAAAATTTGGAGACCAATCCTGTACACAGTACTCCAGATGTGGTCTCACCAGTGAAGAAGCATAACCTCATTACATTTGTATTCAATTCCTCTCACAACACATGATAATATTCTATGGGCTTTCCTAATTACTTACTGTACCTATGTCCTAGCCTTTTATGATTCATGCACCAAGACACCCAGATCCTCTGAGTCTCAGAGTAGTACAATCTCTCATCATTTGGATAATATGGTTGTTATTTTATTCTTCCTGCCAAAATACACAATTTCATAATTGCCCACATTGTACTGAATTTGCCAGATCTTTGCTCATTCACTTAACCTATCTCTGTATTTTTGTAGTTTCCTTACTTCCTCTTCACAACTTACTTTCCTACCTACCTTTGTAGCATCAGAAACTTTGGCAAATGCACCTTTTGTCCCCTTTGGCCACCACAAATCACGAGTGACGCATCTACAGAGAGTAGTGGCAGAGAAGACCCAGAAAAATACTTCCGATTGTAGATTGAATGAGCTGGGAGAAAGGATTAGAAAAATTTCCTTTTTGCAGTCTGCAGAAATGCAACAGAATTTTATTGAGGTAAATACATTATTAAAGGCTACACTGACATGACAAACCAAGTATTTTACATCTACTAATTCTCCTTTATCTATTGTCATGTGAGAGTACCTTTAAGAAATGAATGTTTAAGCAATGTACCTTTAAGAAATGGAGCTGATCATATTACTGAAGTGATGTCAGAGGGTGGGGGAAGCTGAGCTCACTTCTGCTTTTGGTTTCAGTTTGAGGAGAAAGCTGGGAGTGTCTGTGTGTTTTGCTGTGAGCTGAGGAAGAAAACACAGAGCTTGCTGAGAGCTGCAGGAAGAAACAGAGCTGGTGTGTTGATGTCTGCAAATCCAAAGACTATAAATATATTGAACGTAACCTGATGTGTTCTTATTTTTGAAGGTTGAAATCTTTTGGATGCTTAAAGTAACAGTTTGAAGGATTATTTAGGGTTGTAGTCTTTTGGGGTTCTCTTTGAAGTAATGGGTGTTAAGATAGTCAAGGTTTGTTTTTAAAAGGTTAACTTGAGTTCATAGAATAAACATTGTTTTGTTTTAAAAACCATTTGTCCATAATTGCTGTCTCACACCTGGAGAGTACGCCGCGTGCTTCCCACACCACAACCTATTAAAAGTTGTGGGTCGGTTGAACTCCATGAAACATTTTGGGGTTCTGTAAACCCGGACCCATAACAATATCCTGCTCATTACTACCTCAAAGAATGCTAATAAATTTGTCAGTTTGCATCTAAGGTTATAGGATACAAGGGGACAGTAACATTGTGATTATGTTACAGGACTAGTAACTAGCAGCTTGAATTAATGATCTGGAGCCATAAGTTCAATTCCAGCCATAGTAACGGGGGAAGAGAAAGCTATTTGGAGCGCCGGTGAGCTACCAACAAAATCTTGTAGTAACTCAGCTGGTTTTCTAATGTACTCTCAGGAAGGAAATCTGCTGTGCTCCCCTGCCTGACCTTTACGTGATTCCAGGTGCACAGCAATGTGGTTGACTCTGAATTACTCTGTGAAATATTTGAGCAAACAACTCAGTTTTATCAGACCACTGTGAAAAACAAAAGAATAAAACTGGATGGAGCACTTGGCATTGACTTAGTGATTGGAAGCAGCCTGGTCAACCCTGAAAATTCCCTCCATCTAACATCTGGTGATTTATGCCAAAACTCCCAAAATTGGAAGATACGTCCCACAGGCTAGTCAAGCAACAGTCTCACAGAAATATACGTACAGAATCATACCTTCCTGACAATGTCCTAAACGCCTCCTTGAGCATCACCATCACCATTTCTGGACATGTTCTGTCCCGACAGTAGGACACATTCACCAGAGGTGGCAGCAGGGGAAATGCAGTTAGGAGGGAGTGACCTCAGAAGTCTGCAAAATTGACTCTGGATCCAATCAGGTCTCATGCCATCAGGTCAAACATGGACAAGGAAATCTGCTGATTGCCATCTACTGTCCTCCCCAACTGATGAATCTGTGCTCCTCCATGTTGAATATCACATAGTCGAGGAACTGAGGACAGTGAGGTCACAGAATGTACTGTGTGTGGGGAACTTCAATGAACATCAACAAAGGTGACTCACAAGCACCAATACCGGCCCAGGTAGTTAGGTGCTCAAGAACTGGGCCAGCAGAAGGTGATGTAACACTAGGGAAAACACTGCTTGGCTTAACCTCATTAGTCTATCTGTAGTACATGCATCTGTCAATAACATTACTGATAGGAGTGTGCTCATCACAGTTCTTGCGGAGACAAAGTCCTATCTTCACATTGAGGCTACCCTCCATGGTGTTATGTCGTACTATTACCGTGCTAAATGGGATATATTCAGAACAGATTTAGGAGCTCAAAACTGATCATTCATGAGGCACTCTGGACTATCAACAGCAGCAGATGATTGCACAATGTCAGCACCATTCGTGACTCCTTAGACTCTGAAGCAGTCTGTGTCCAAATGCAGCAAGACCTGGACAATATCCAGGCTTAGGCTGACAAGTGGCCAGTAACATTTATGCACACAAATGCCAGGCAATGACAATCTCCTACATGAGAGGATCTAATAATTGCCCCCTGACACAGTCAATGGCATTGCCATCACTGAAACTCTCACTATCAAGATTGTCATGGGAGGGTCCCTTTAAGAAAGCTTTGTTTTTTGTCTTATCACATGGCTTCAGTGATGTCATTGTGTGGGTAGAGCTGGGCTGGGGCTCTGTGCGTTTTTACTTTCGCTTTGATTTTTGGAGCTGGTTTGTGGCTCTGTGAGTTTTTACTTTTGTTTTCACATTTGACTGCTGTCGACTCAGACAAAAGTATTTTAGCCTGTCTCTCTATTTTCAATTTTAAAGAGTTATTCCAAGGAAGAAACCCAATGATTATAGGTACCTGCTGTTTTGGTAAAAAGTGGTTTTTGGTTTATGGGCCTTGTTATTGAATTGGACCAGTTAAGGGGGAATTCATAGATTAGTGTCGCTGTGTGGGTTCTTTATGTTTGTAGTTGATAAAACTTCTTGCTGTGTGTTTATACAAATGTTAACTAAATTCTTAGAATAAAGCTTGTTTTTCTTAATTAAAAGCACCTAAGAAGTCCATTGAATAACACCTGAAAGGCAGGCTCTTGTGCTCTTTTTAGCCAGATCCAACAAACAGTTATAGGTCAGGAGGACTCCATAATATACTTTCTAGTTTTCTAAACGTGGGACGCAACAAAATCCTGGGGGTTACCATTGACCAGAAACTGAACTGGACGAGCCACATTAATACTGTGGCTACGAGAGCAGGTCATAGGCAAGGAATACTACGGCGAGTAACTCACCTCCTGATTCCCGGAGGCCTGTCCACCGTGTACAAGGCACAAGTCAGGAGTGTCATGGAATACTCCCCAGTTGCTTGGATAAGTGCAGCTCCAACAACATTCAAGAAGCTTACATCTTCAGCATGCTACTTCCACTGTTTAGTATGCTTCTCGTCAGACACCACCCAGGACAACGCAGACGGCTCGAATGGCACCCCTTCCACACACAAACATTCATTCCCTCCACACAGTAGCAGCAGTGTGTACCAGCTCCAAGATGCACTGCAGGAACTCACCAAAGCGCCATTGGCAGCAACGTCCAAACCACAACCACTACCATCTAGAAGGACAAGGGCAGCAAATTCCTGGGACACCACCTCCTGGAAGTTCCCTTCCAAGTCATTCACCAACCTGGCTTGGAAATATATTGCCATTCCTTCAATGTGGCTGGGTCAAATTCATGGAACTCTCTCCCTAACAGCACAGTGGGTGTATCTACAACACCTGGACTGCAGTGGTTCAAGAAGGCAGCTAACCACCACCTTCTCAGAGGCAATTAGGAATGGGCAAAAAATGCTGGTTTAGTCAGGGAATCCCACATCCGCGCGACAAGGAATTTAAAAAAAGAATAGTACACTCCTGCAACCTTTAACCTCAGGGTCCAACACATCCCTCACTCAACCACTACCATCATGCCAGAAGATGCTTCTGACGAGAAGCATACTAAACAGTGGAAATAGCACGCTAAAGATGGAGCTAAGCAATCCCTTTTTAAGTTTGCTCGGGCTCCTTGATGCCCAGGTTTGATTTGTTCTGTTCTTTGTGGACAAAATATACCAGGACAGTTTTCCACATTGCCAACTACAGCCCTACCACATCCAGCCATGAATCTGTAATTAAATAGTTAACTGAAGGAGAAACTGCACAAACATCCTGATCCTCAATGAGAGTGGCACCCAGCACAACAGTACAAAAGGCTGAAGGTTAGCAACCACCTTCAGTCCAAAGTATCATCTACAGGATCCATCTCGGCAGAAGACAGTTTTCAAACAATCTGTTTCACTCCATGTGACATCAAGGAATTGTTGAAGGTGCTAGATATAGCAAAAGGTTATGTGCCTGTGATGATATACATAGTCAATCATGTATATAATGATATAAACGACCTCCGACCATCAGGTGGCAGTGTAAATCTACCATGTGACTCTGTACCTGGAGGAGTTGGGAGATAGTCATGTTAGTGGATAATCATACTTGCAGTAGCTCTAGGATAATTTATCAGTATTGGTAGTTTGTAATATATTCCTTATAGTTATCTTTACCACACACTTATTTGATAATAAAATATTTTAACTAGTCAAGGACTAGACGGTCTACTGTTGATCATTCTTACTGGCCAAGCACCAGAACGTAACGAGGTCCTGACAACATCCCAACGGTAACACTGTTACTGTGCTCCAGAACTAGCTGTGCCCTAGCCAAACTGCTTCAGTATAACTGAATTGCTGTCATTTATCCAGCAATGTGGAAAATTGTCCAGAACAAATCCAACCTGGCCAATTACTGCCACATAAGTACATTCTCAATCAGTGATCAAAGTTGTTGTCGATAGTGCTTAAAATGGTATTTATTCAGTAATAACTTGTTCACCAATGCTTAGTTTGAGTTTAACCAGCACTACGCAATTCTTGACCTCATTAAAATTTTGGTCCAAACATGTAGATAAAAGGTGAGGGTAACTGCACTTGACATCAAAGCAGCATTTGACTCTTCACTGGCTGTAGGGAAATAGTTAAAACTAAGTTTTGAAAACATTGCAATTGTGGGAAAGTATACTGTGGGAGCACATCGCTTTTCAGAACCCAGGCTACAAATGTGACAATGTAACAAAGTACAGCCAGTAAGTTAGATACCAATGTGAGTGATGGTAAGGACCACTATTCAGAATTCACAATTCAAAACTTGTAAACCAATAGGGAGCAAAGAGGGGGGGGGGGGTATCAAACCGGGCAGATATAAAGGTACTGGCGCCCACTTTTCTTCACCTTTGTTCTCTTTCCATTTTGCGCCCGCTTTTCTTCACCTTTGTTCTCTTTCCATTTTGCGCCCGCTTTTCTTCACCTTTGTACCTTTGTTCTCTTTCCATTGTTCTCTTCTTGATGCTCTGCTGGGCTTTCTCAGCTTTCTCTCTGCTGGGATGCTCAGGAGCTGGTTTAGCACAGTGGGCAGCACGGTAGCATAGTGGTTAGCACAATTGCTTCACAGCTCCTGGGTCCCAGGTTCGATTCCCGGCTTAGGTCACTGTCTGTGCGGAGTCTGCACATTCTCCCCGTGTATGCATGGGTTTCCTCCGGGTGCTCTGGTTTCCTCCCACAGTCCAAAGATGTGCAGGTTAGGTGGATTGGCCATGCAAAATTGCCCTTAGTGTCCAAAATTGCCCTTAGTGTTGGGTGGGGTTACTGGGTTATGGGGATAGGGTGGAGGTGTGGGCTTGGGTAGGGTGCTCTTTCCAAGAGCCGGTGCAGACCCGATGGGCCGAATGGCCTCCTTCTGCCCTGTAAATAAATTCTATGTCCAGCTGGCATGTAAAGCAGAACAAGGTCAGCAGCGCGTGTTCAATTCCCGCGCCAGCCTTTACGAAGAGGCGCCGGAATGTGGCGACAAGAGGCTTTTCACAGTAACTTCATTTGAAGCCTACTTGTGACAATAAGCGATTTTCATTTCATTTTGTTTCTTTTTTTGTATTTTTGTAAGTGTACTAACCAGGTTTTTGCAATCAAACCCAATCTCGAACTACCACCGGACCCTCAGCTCTTATTTGAAAATAGGCGATCCTGCGCTGGCTAAAGTCATACCTATCTGTTATGCTCTTTGTTGTAGCCACAAAGGAAGAAGCAAGGTGGCACAGATTGAGTTTGTATAACATAGTTCAAGGAGTTTATTTACAGATGCTGCTCATACAGGGTACAATGGTAAACTTCACAAAAACCCACAAAATGTCCGATGACATCATTGCTTAGCACGTGATATTACACCAGCCAATGGTGTCACTCTGATACATAAACACCTCCCTGCTCCTCTTTTAATGTCCCCGGCATTTTTACTTAATCAAACAGTTTAACACAGATCCAACAAAAGAACAAAGAACAAAGAAATGTACAGCACAGGAACAGGCCCTTCGGCCCTCCAAGCCCGTGCCGACCATGCTGCCCGACTAAACTGCAATCTTCTACACTTCCTGGGTCCGTATCCTTCTATTCCCATCCTATTCATATATTTGTCAAGATGCCCCTTAAATGTCCCTATCGTCCCTGCTTCCACTACCTCCTCCGGTAGCGAGTTCCAGGCACCCACTACCCTCTGCGTAAAAAACTTGCCTCGTACATCTACTCTAAACCTTGCCCCTCTCACCTTAAACCTATGCCCCCTAGTAATTGACCCCTCTACCCTGGGGAAAAGCCTCTGACTATCCACTCTGTCTATGCCCCTCATAATTTTGGAGACCTCGATCAGGTCTCCCCTCAACCTCCTTCGTTCCAGTGAGAACAAACCGAGTTTATTCAATCGCTCCTCATAGCTAATGCCCTCCATACCAGGCAACATTCTGGTAAATCTCTTCTGCACCCTCTCTAAAGCCTCCACATCCTTCTGGTAGTGTGGCGACCAGAATTGAACACTATACTCCAAGTGTGGCCTAACTAAGGTTCTATACAGCTGCAACATGACTTGCCAATTCTTATACTCAATGCCCCAGCCAATGAAGGCAAGCATGCCGTATGCCTTCTTGACTACCTTCTCCACCTGTGTTGCCCCTTTCAATGACCTGTGGACCTGTACTCCTAGATCTCTTTGACTTTCAATACTCTTGAGGGTTCTACCATTCACTGTATATTCCCTACCTGCATTAGACCTTCCAAAATGCATTACCTCACATTTGTCCGGATTAAACTCCAGCTGCCATCTCTCCGCCCAAGTCTCCAGACAATCTAAATCCTGCTGTATCCTCCGACAGTCCTCATCGCTATCCGCAATTCCACCAACCTTTGTGTCGTCTGCAAACTTACTAATCAGACCAGTTACATTTTCCTCCAAATCATTTATATATACTACAAAGAGCAAAGGTCCCAGCACTGATCCCTGTGGAACACCACTGGTCACAGCCCTCCAATTAGAAAAGCATCCCTCCATTGCTACTCTCTGCCTTCTATGGCCTAGCCAGTTCTGTATCCACCTTGCCAGCTCACCCCTGATCCCGTGTGACTTCACCTTTTGTACTAGTCTACCATGAGGGACCTTGTCAAAGGCCTTACTGAAGTCCATATAGACAACATCCACTGCCCTACCTGCATCAATCATCTTAGTGACCTCCTCGAAAAACTCTATCAAGTTAGTGAGACACGACCTCCCCTTCACAAAACCGTGCTGCCTCTCACTAATACGTCCATTTGCTTCCAAATGGGAGTAGATCCTGTCTCGAAGAATTCTCTCCAGTAATTTCCCTACCACTGAAGTAAGGCTCACCGGCCTGTAGTTCCCGGGATTATCCTTGCTACCCTTCTTAAACAGAGGAACAACATTGGCTATTCTCCAGTCCTCCGGGACATCCCCTGAAGACAGCGAGGATCCAAAGATTTCTGTCAAGGCCTCAGCAATTTCCTCTCCAGCCTCCTTCAGTATTCTGGGGTAGATCCCATCAGGCCCTGGGGACTTAACTACCTTAACATTTTTTAAGACACCCAACACCTCGTCTTTTTGGATCTCAATGTGACCCAGGCTATCTACACCCCCTTCTCCAGACTAAACATCTACCAATTCCTTCTCTTTGGTGAATACTGATGCAAAGTATTCATTTAGTACCTCGCCCATTTCCTCTGGCTCCACACATAGATTCCCTTGCCTATCCTTCAGTGGGCCAACCCTTTACCTGGCTACCCTCTTGCTTTTTATGTACGTGTAAAAAGCCTTGGGATTTTCCTTAACCCTATTTGCCAATGACTTTTCGTGACCCCTTCTAGCCCTCCTGACTCCTTGCTTAAGTTCCTTCCTACTTTCCTTATATTCCACGCAGGCTTCGTCTGTTCCCAGCCTTTTAGCCCTGACAAATGCCTCCTTTTTCTTTTTGACGAGGCCTACAATATCACTCGTCATCCAAGGTTCCCGAAAATTGCCGTATTTATCTTTCTTCCTCACAGGAACATAGAACATAGAACAATACAGCGCAGTACAGGCCCTTCGGCCCACGATGTTGCACCGAAACAAAAGCCATCTAACCTACACTATACCATTATCATCCATATGTTTATCCAATAAACTTTTAAATGCCCTCAATGTTGGCGAGTTCACTACTGTAGCAGGTAGGGCATTCCACGGCCTCACTACTCTTTGCGTAAAGAACCTACCTCTGACCTCTGTCCTATATCTATTACCCCTCAGTTGAAAGTTATGTCCCCTCGTGCCAGCCATTTCCATTCGCGGGAGAAGGCTCTCACTGTCCACCCTATCCAACCCCCTAATCATTTTGTATGCCTCTATTAAGTCTCCTCTTAACCTTCTTCTCTCCAACGAAAACAACCTCGAGTCCATCAGCCTTTCCTCATAAGATTTTCCCTCCATACCAGGCAACATCCTGGTAAATCTCCTCTGCACCCGCTCCAAAGCCTCCACGTCCTTCCTATAATGCGGTGACCAGAACTGTACGCAATACTCCAAATGCGGCCGTACCAGAGTTCTGTACAGCTGCAACATGACCTCCTGACTCCGGAACTCAATCCCTCTACCAATAAAGGCCAACACTCCATAGGCCTTCTTCACAACCCTATCAACCTGGGTGGCAACTTTCAGGGATCTATGTACATGGACACCTAGATCCCTCTGCTCATCCACACTTTCAAGAACTTTTCCATTAGCCAAATATTCCACATTCCTGTTATTCCTTCTAAAGTGAATCACCTCACACTTCTCTACATTAAACTCCATTTGCCACCTCTCAGCCCAGCTCTGCAGCTTATCTATATCCCTCTGTAACCTGCTACTTCCTTCCACACTATCGACAACACCACCGACTTTAGTATCGTCTGCAAATTTACTCACCCACCCTTCTGCGCCTTCCTCTAGGTCATTGATAAAAATGACAAACAGCAACGGCCCCAGAACAGATCCTTGTGGTACTCCACCTGTGACTGAACTCCATTCTGAACATTTCCCATCAACCACCACCCTCTGTCTTCTTTCAGCTAGCCAATTTCTGATCCACATCTCTAAATCACCCTCAATCCCCAGCCTCCGTATTTTATGCAATAACCTACCGTGGGGAACCTTATCATACGCTTTGCTGAAATCCATATACACCACATCAACTGCTCTACCCTCGTCTACCTGTTCAGTCACCTTCTCAAAGAACTCAATAAGGTTTGTGAGGCATGACCTACCCTTCACAAAGCCATGCTGACTATCCCTGATCATATTATTCCTATCTAGATGATTATAAATCTTGTCTCTTATAATCCCCTCCAAGACTTTACCCACTACAGACGTGAGGCTCACCGGTCTATAGTTGCCGGGGTTGTCTCTGCTCCCCTTTTTGAACAAAGGGACCACATTTGCTATCCTCCAGTCCTCTGGCACTATTCCTGTAGCCAATGATGACATAAAAATCAAAGCCAATGGTCTAGCAATCTCTTCCCTGACCTCCCAGAGAATCCTAGGATAAATCCCATCAGGTCCCGGGGACTTATCTATTTTCAGCCTGTCCAGAATTGCCAACACCTCTTCCCTACGTACCTCAATGCCATCTAATCTATTTACCTGGAGCTCAGCATTCTCCTCCACAACATTATCTTTTTCCTGAGTGAATACTGACGAAAAATATTCATTTAGTATCTCGCCTATCTCTTCAGACTCTACACACAACTTCCCATCCCTGTCCTTGACTGGTCCTACTCTTTCCCTAGTCCTTCGCTTATTCCTGACATACCTATAGAAAGCTTTTGGGTTTTCCTTGATCCTTCCTGCCAAATACTTCTCATGTCCCCTCCTTGCTCGTCTTAGCTCTCTCTTTAGATCCTTCCTCGCTACCTTGTAACTTTCCATCGCCCCAACTGAAACTTCACACCTCATCTTCACATAGGCCTCCTTCTTCCTCTTAACAAGAGATTCCACTTCTTTGGTAAACCACGGTTCCCTCGCTCGGCACCTTCCTCCCTGCCTGACTGGTACATACTTATCAAGAACACGCAGGTAGCTGATCCTTGAACAAGCTCCACTTATCCAGTGTGTCCAACACTTGCAGCCTACTTCTCCACCTTATCCCCCCCAAGTCACGTCTAATGGCATCATAATTTCCCTTCCCCCAGCTATAACTCTTGCCCTGCGGTGTATACTTATCCCTTTCCATCCTTAACGTAAACGTCACCGAATTGTGGTCACTGTCCCCAAAGTGCTCACCTACCTCCAAATCCAACACCTGGCCTGGTTCATTACCCAAAACCAAATCCAATGTGGCCTCGCCTCTTGTTGGCCTGTCAACAAACTGTGTCAGGAAACCCTCCTGCACACACTGTACAAAAAACGACCCATCTAATGTACTCAAACTATATCTTTTCCAGTCAATATTTGGAAAGTTAAAGTCTCCCATAATAACTACCCTGTTACTTTCGCTCTTATCCAGGATCATCCTCGCCATCCTTTCCTCTACATCCCTAGAACTATTTGGAGGCCTATAGAAGACTCCCAACAGTGTGACCTCTCCTTTCATGTTTCTAACCTCAGCCCATACTACCTCGGAAGATGAGTCCCCATCTAGCATCCTCTCCGCCACCGTAATACTGCTCTTGACTAGCAGCGCCACACCTCCCCCTCTTTTGCCTCCTTCTCTGAGCTTACTAAAACACCTAAACCCCGGAACCTGCAACATCCATTCCTGTCCCTGCTCTATCCATGTCTCCGAAATGGCCACAACATCGAAGTCCCAGGTACCAACCCATGCTGCCAGTTCCCCTACCTTATTTTGTATACTCCTGGCATTGAAGTAGACACACTTCAAACCACCTAACTGAACACTGGCCCCCTCCTGCGACGTCAAATCTGAGCTCCTGACCTCTATACTCTCATTCTCCCTTACCCTAAAATACAGTCCAGGTTCCCATGCCCCTGCTGCATTAGTTTAAACCCCCCCCAAAGAGCACTAACAAATCTCCCCCCCAGGATATTTGTGCCCCGCAGGTTCAGATGTAGACCATCCTGTCTGTAGAGGTCCCACCTTCCCCAGAAAGAGCCCCAGTTATCCAGAAATCTGAATCCCTCCCGCCTGCACCATCCCTGTAGCCACGTGTTTAATTGCTCTCTCTCCCTATTCCTCATCTCACTATCACGTGGCACGGGCAACAACCCAGAGATAACAACTCTGTTTGTTCTAGTTCTGAGCTTCCATCCTAGCTCCCTGAAAGCCTGCCTGGCATCCTTATCCCCTTTCCTACCTATGTCGTTAGTGCCAATGTGGACAACGACTTGGGGCTGCTCCCCCTCCCCCTTAAGGACCCGGAAAACACGATCCGAGACATCACGTACCCTGTCCTGTATTCCTTTCAACTGCCACTTGAAAGCCTCCCACATGTCAGATGTTGATTTGCCCTCAAACATCCGCCCCCAATCTATGTTCTTCAGTTCCCGCCTAATATTGTTATAATTAGCCTTCCCCCAATTTAGCACATTCATCCTCAGACCATTCTTATCCTTGTCCACCAGTACTTTAAAACTTACTGAATTGTGGTCACTGTTACCGAAATGCTCCCCTACTGAAACATCTACCACCTGGCCGGCCTCATTCCCCAATACCAGGTCCAGTACCGCCCCTTCCCTAGTTGGACTGTCTACATATTGTTTTAAGAAGCCCTCCTGGATGCTCCTTACAAACTCCGCCCCGTCTAAGCCCCTGGCACTAAGTGAGTCCCAGTCAATATTGGGGAAGTTGAAGTCTCCCATCACCACAACCCTGTTGTTTTTACTCTTTTCCAAAATCTGTCTACCTGTCTGCTCCTCTATCTCCCGCTGGCTGTTGGGAGGCCTGTAGTATACCCCCAACATTGTGACTGCACGCTTCTTATTCCTGATCTCTGCCCATATAGCCTCACTGCCCTCTGAGGTGTCCTCTCGCAGTACAGCTGTGATATTATGCCGTCACTTAACACCGTTATGTTACGGATGCGTAAGCATATTAGTAAGACAGTCTTTGGGTGGATGTTTGTCTTGTTTTGGCAGAACACGACATTCAAGAATTTGGCTCTTAGAGGTATTAGGAGTGTCCTCCTGTACACTGCTCGGTGTTACATCTGAGGAAACCAACTCAGTAACTGTCTCTGGTTGTGTGGATGACTCTGTCGTAACAGGCTCCATAATTTTGGTCGTTGTAATAATAATCTTTCTTAGTGTCACACGCAGGCTTACATTAACACTCAATGAAGCTTCTGTGAAAATCACACTCCGGCGCCTGTTCAGGTACACTGAGGGAGAATTCAGAATGTCCATTTCACCAAACAAGCACGTCTTTCAGGACTTGTGGGAGGAAACCGGAGCACCCGGAGGAAACCCCACGCAGACACGGGGAGAATGTGCAGACTCCGCACAGATAGTGACCCAAGCCGGAAATCGAACCCGGGTCCCTGCCGCTGTGAATCAACAATGCTAACCACTGTGCTACTGTGCCCACGTGTAGTCCTCAAGTCAGGCATATCACTGTCGATATTCTCTGTGGTGAAAACATTTGGTAAATATTCTGTACTCACTACGTGCAGATAATAATTGGTCAGTGTGCTAACACCAAGTTTTTTCATTATCGGATTTGCAGTATATGAAATCCATCCTGTTTTGTTTATATTGCTGGAGTCCATTTTTCGCCTGAAGTATAATTTCTCACAAGAACATGTTCCCCGAGAGAACCTTTATCCCTTTACACATTCACTGCATGCTTGAGCAACTGTATGAAACGTTCAGCTAAGTCGTAGGTAGCTGGATGGCAGGGGGCAGATTTGATATGGCGGTTACCACACCCCTCAGGTAGTTGTTGAATTCAACAGATGTGAACTGTATCATTATCCCGAATCTTAAAAATACCTCATCAAATACCTGGTCTGTTCCATAGTTGTGATTTCATAATGGCAACCTATGGCCACTTCAAATGGCCTCAACCATGATCCAAAACATATGTCCTTTGACTGGTCCCACATAATCGACAAGGATTCTTTGCCATGGCCTGGTAGGCCATTCCCATAGGTGCAAATGTTGTACTAGAGGTAATTTCTCAACACAGTGCAGGATTGCCATAACCCAACCTTCTCCTCTAATTGGGCATCCAACCTGGGCCAGCAAAAGTAGCTTCTCAGCAACTCATTCATTCTAACGACACCGGGATGGCCCTTGTGCTGTTGTTCCAGGATTCTACTTCTTGGACACCGCGGAATGAATACTCTAATATCCCACAACAATTCTCCATTTTGTACTGTCAATTCAAGATGCCTGGTAAGATGGAGTATAAATCTGGATTCTTTCTTTGCTCTCGTGTTAGAGTGCCTTTTTGAATGTCTAACACCTTCCCCATCACCAAAGCTGTTCGGGTAAATTTCTGCACCTGAGAAGACGTTACCGGAACACTTTCCACATGAGGCCGATAGAATATGTTGTGAAAGTGTTCATCAGATTCATGCTTATCTTTTGGTCTTGTTGGTCTTGCAGCCGCAGCCCAGACAAAGCGCCCACGTTCGAGTGCTGTTCAGACCCATGATATTCAATAACATAATCATGTGCCGGCAAGATTAACACCCAACGTTGTAATCGACAAGCAGCGAGTGAAGGAATCCCCTTATGTAGCCCAAAGGTTGTTGTTAAGGAACAATGGCCGGTCAATAGAGTAAATTAACGGCCAAATAAATAATGGTGGAACCCTCGAATAGCAAAAATAATGCTTAGAGCTTCTTTCTCAAGTTGAACACAGTTGGACTCAGCGTTAGTCACCGTCCTGGAAGCAAATGCTATTGGTCGTTCTTTGCCTGAAGGCATTATATGCGAGGCGACTGCTCCATTGCCATAGGTTGATGCAGCGCAAGCGAGCTGCAGCTTCAGTTTTGGGTTCAAATGGACCAATAACTCTGATTCCTATACTTTCTTTTGGCATTTCGGTAAGCATCCTCACAATCGTTCATCCAGAGCCAAGCTTGTTTGTTACAAAGCAACGTATGTAAACTACTTGTTGCTAAGGGTGGTACGAACTTTCCACAGTCATTCAATAATCCTAGAAAGGACCTTAACTCAATTCCGTTCGGCAGATCTCAATATTTTCTGAGGTTCTTTGTGATGTTTCAATGATATGTCCAAGATAGTAAATAGGAGATTAAAAAAATTTGCACTTCTCTTTCTTGACAGCACTTTCTTGGGCAGTGTGGTAGCATAGTGGTTGGCACTGTGGCTTCACAGCGCTGGGGTCCCAGGTTCCATTCCCTGCTGGGTCACTGTCTGTGCAGGGTCTGCACATTCTCCCCGTGTCTGTGTGGGTTTCCTCTGGGTGCCTCGGTTTCCTCCCACAGTCCAAAGACGTGCACGTTAGGTGGATTGGCCATGCTAAATTGCCCTCAGTGTCCAGAAAGGTTAGGTGGAGTTATTGGGTTAGGGGGATAGTGGATAAGGGAGGGCTTAAGTTGGTCGGTGCAGACTCGATGGGCCGAATGGCCTCCTTTTGCACTGTATGTTCTATGTTATATATGTTATCTATGACACTGAGATTATAGTTTCAGCCTTGCAAGAGTATCTTCTAGGTTCTTGTGTTCCTCAGCTTCAGCCTTTCTTCCCTATAATTTATTTTCTCTCTGTTTAAAGCAGACAAACTAGCAGACTAGCTGTTTCAGTGCCCTGTTATAGATTCCCGTGCAGTAGCAGAGTCGATGGCCCTGAAGGTCTACGTTCCGCGACATGTATCAGTGCCTCGTGCACAGTCTCCGGAGCTCCACCCACTACAACGGTAACTGTACTGAAAATTCGATCCTCCATTTGAATTAAGCCCCAGTAACTTGGAGACATCTGAAAGCTTTATGTTTTAAACCCTTTTACTTGCACTAATGGCTGTTGCGATCGACCAAATGATTTACCGATGCCTCGCTACAAACGGTATGATATCCAAATATTTACTTGAGAGTTGTTTTTACTTGCACAACGCTGATTTTGCTTGGAAGTCGATGATATTTAGAACAAAGAACAAAGAAATATACAGCACAGGAACAGGCCCTTCGGCCCTCCAAACCCGTGCCGACAATGCTGCCCGACTAAACTACAATCTTCTACACTTCCTGGGTCCGTATCCCTCTATTCCCATCCTATTCATGTATTTGTCAAGATGCCCCTTAAATGTCACTATCGTCCCTGCTTCCACCACCTCCTCCGGTAGCGAGTTCCAGGCACCCACTACACTCCCTAACATCACTCCCTATGGTATATGGACCTTTTAAAAAAATTTTTTTTAGAGTACCCAATTATTTTTTTCCACTAAAGGGGCAATTTAGCGTGACCAATCCACCTGATCTGCACATCTTTGGGTTGTGAGGGTGAAACCCACGCAGACACGGGGAGAATGTGCAAACTCCACGCGGACAAGTTACCCAGAGCCGGGATTTAACTGGGTCCTCAGCGCCGTAGGCAGCAGACCTGTATAAGTACAGCGCGCTAACCAATTGCGCCAGTGGAACCACACTTGCAGCAGAGCTAACCACTGTGCCACCGTGCTGCCCTACTGATGGAGTATGGACCTGGATCTCCGTCGATGATTCCTTCTTCCGGATCACAAAATTGTTGTTGAAAGTTTTTTTTTCCTCGTTTGTTTTGTTTACAGTCCAGGTCTTAGCACCAGTTTCTCTTTTGTTATGTTCTTAGATGTAGCCGCAAAGAGAAAGAATCATAATAATAATAATTTTTATTGTCACAAGTAGACTTACACTAACACTGCAATGAAGTTACTGCGAAAAGCCCCTAGTTGCCACACTCTGGCGCCTATTCAGGTACACTGAGGGAGAATTCAGAATGCTCAAATTACCTAACAGCACGTCTTTCGGGACTTGTGGAAGGAAACTGGAGCACCCGGAGGAAACTCACGCAGGCAGGGGGAGAACGTGCAGACTCCGCACATACAGTGACTCAAGCCGGGAATCGAAGCTGGGACCCTGGCGCTGTGAAGCAACAGTGACAGCCACTGTGATACTGTGCCGCCCAAATCAGAGGTGGCAGACATGGAGTTTGTATAATATAGTGCAGGGGGTTCATTTATAGATACTGCTCAAACAGGGTATGTGGATATGAGACCAGGTTGGATGCGGGCAGTGGGGAGGCATGGTATTGGGTGTCTGGATATTCATCTCCCAATGGAGGCAGGAATCGGATCAGGGAACCTGAAAGTTAACCTATTTGATCAGGTTGTTACCTTGTTAATTTTCCCCCTCCATCCATTGCTTTGCATGGCTCCTGTGGGCTAGTGGATGAGCGGCTATGGAGGATACATGGGGGCGGGGGGGGGCGGGGGGGGGGGGGGGTGTGTGCATGGAGGGGGTATGTGGTGGGAAGCGGGATATGAAGGGACATGGGGCCACCAGCCACCCAATTGAACCGAGAGAGGGGGAATGGGCATATAATGAAGCATACATGGCACAGGAGGTATGAGGATGCATGGAGGTGTGATATGGTACGAATTAAGTGATGGCATGATGGGAAAACTGGTCAATGGGAAGACAATACCAGATAGACTGAAACTACTCATTCCAGCTCCCCAGGCCCAGGTAAAGAATGCTGCCCTAACCATTTTCAGATTAGTATGGCCATGGGCCAACTCTGCATAACTTGAAGTCTGAAAAGATCAGCGAAGGTCGAGCCATTCCAAAACACCGGACCTCGGCAACTCCTGATAAAACTAACTCGTCATAACCCAGGGCCGGAGGGATTTAAAACAAGATAAGTTCAGGAAGAAACAAGTCTATTCTAACCTTTCAATGTTCCCTCAGAGGACTAGATAATGGCATGAGTGATATGACCAAACATGGTCTGGTCTTTGCTTCCGTTTGTATTTCTGATTAAACTACTGATCACACTGTTGTCACATAATCTTGATGAAGTTAATGTATAAACATTGCTATTTCTCCACGAAAAGCGCGGAACTTGTGAAAGACTGAGCAGTTTTGTTGACTGCCCTCTTGCTTCAAGTTTCAGCCATTACTGCAAGCAGTTTTTTTTGAAAATAAAGCTTGTTATTCTGTCTTGACGAGTGTGTTGAATTTTTCTCTCACAGAAGCAAAAATATTGACTTTCACAGTGGCAGAGGTAATATTAGGGGGCATGGGGATGCAAACGGCAATAAAGGGGAATGGAAGTGGATGGGGGTTGAGGGGTGAGTCTTGCGGGGCATAAGAACAATATTGGTGGCTCAGCAGCTTCCAAGGTGGGACATCTTACCAACCCACCTCCCCACCTACCAACCAACCCCCCTGACTGCACTGCAGCTTGGAAAATGTAAATGGAAGCCACACCTTGTGTGAAAAAAGAAGATCCAAGGCAAAGTAAGTTATCAGTCATGCGTATGTTTCATGTGTGACACCCTGGGCTACGGCATGATCAACTCCAGCTCTCCTTGACCCGTAGTCACAACACAATTGAATAAACCAATAATTCTCAGAAAAGTATCTGAAGTCCATTGGACTGATTCCATTACTGTGGAGGGGCTGGCACCAGCGCTGGAACACAATAGATTCCAATGAAAACAGTGCCGGGTTCGCTGGGTCCGTGATTGACACTTGGGAGGCTGACAAGCTGCAGCCGCATATACACATTACAATCCCAACGCCATCCCTGCCAACAAGGTGGCACTGGTTGTGCTGGAGTGTGCCCATAAAGCTGATGGGTCGGCTCTTGGGGAGGTGCCCTGGGGGGACACCTATACGACCCATGGCATTAAGTTCACCGTGGGCTGTTAGCGGTGTGCGCAGCTGCATGGCTGCCTTGCAGGCTGCGGAAATGGTATTCCGGACCCATCCATCCCAACCCCACAGCCCACCTCCTGGCTACCCCGCCACAACACCACCCCGGTCCTGGCAGAAGGCCCCCGGCCAGCGACACCGCTGTCAGCAAACTATGGTGGCTTTCTGTGCCCCCTTTCTCTCCCTCAGGAGCCATGACGCCGGTTTCATGATTTTTAAAATTACAAGTGAACTGCGCCATTTGGGAACTCAGCCCATCAGAGGAGCAGAATCGCAAAAGTCCCGGAGAATATTGGGTTGGGCCCCCTAATGATATGCAAATGGTGTTTACTGTCCATGAATTCCGGAACGCATTGACGCAGCTGTCGAGGTGATGGAGAATTGCAATATGGTGTCAAATTGTCTCCCGCCGACTTCCGGTGGCGGCTATGAGGGACTAAGTCACACATTTGGCGGCTCTCGATCCGGTCGGACATTTGGACCTTTTTCCCTGACTTTTTTGTACTTTTGAGCGCTGGATCTGAAGGCATAGGCACTCAGGCACTGACTCCAGATATAGGTGTATGGAATTAAGGAGCAGAAAGAATCGCAAACAGTTGAAGAAATGGGCAAACAAGGGCAGTGTAGAAGCTGCAGCTGAAGACAATATGGCTGATGTCCGGACCCCGGTGCAGACAGCCCAGCCAACAACGGAGCATTTGCTGAAGGTCATCCAAGAAGGCTTCATGGTGCTGAAACGGGACAGTTTAGACCCGATTCAGAAACCGATCAAGCGCCTGGAGCACAGGCTGGATGCCCAGGATCGGACGATCCAGAAGCTGGAGGTGGAGATGGAGAGGCTGAAAGACCAACAAAAAAGGTTTCTGGAAAAGGTGGAGGACTGGGAAAATAGGTCCCGTTTATCTTGTATTTTTTTTTTCCTCTTCTGTACTCGAATTTTCACTGGAAAAAGAGGGAAGTTAAGGTATTTGGTGCGGGCGGCTTTTTGTGTTCTGATCGGGGTGGTTGGAAGTGCCTATTATTTATTTTGTTTTATTCGATTTGCACTAGCGTCGGGGTTTTCTTTGTTCCTTGTGTGTTTTTTTCTTCAGAGCATTTGCTCGAGGATGGCTGGTTTGGGGAAGTGGTGTTGATGGGGGGGGGGGGGTCAGAGGGAACGGTAGGTGGGAGACTTGTTGGCGCCGGAGTCGAGAGTCGCCAGGCTAGCTGGGTAAGCTGGTCTACGGACGCCAGGTGTGGGGAAGGGGGCGGTTGATAGGGGGGGGGAAGGGTAGTTGATCTGCTGACGAGGGAGGGATTTGGGTTTGGTAACATGGAGGAGGTCGGAGGTGGGGGCTGCCAGGAGACGGGCCAAGGGAAGTGCGACACAGGGGCTAGGGGCGGCCCCAAGAAAGGAGATGGCTGATCGGTGAGGGGGGGGGGGCACGGTGCCCCTCAGCCAGGCTGATCACCTGGAACGTTAGAGGGTTAAACGGGCTGGTATAAAGGGCACATGTGTACACGCATCTGAGGGCGCTGAAAGCAGACGTAATAATGCTTCAGGAGAGGTCTTGTTCAAAACCGGGTAATGTGCAGGCAATGGCAAAAGAACTGAGGGGGTTTATGGAGCAAATGGGGGGGGGGGGCTGATCCATGGAGGGCTAGTCGGCCGATGGGGAAGGAGTTTTCGTTCTATTCACATGTTCATAAGGTGTATTCCCGAATCGATTCTTTCATCATGAGCAGGGATTTGCTGGCGGGGGTGACAGACGTAGAATATTCGGCAATCGCTATTTCGGACCATGCTTCACACTGGGTTGATCTGCAGGTCTGCAAGGAAAGATTTCAGCGCCCTCAATGGAGGCTAGAGGTCGGTTTGTTGGCGGACGAGGCGATGTGTGAGAGGGTGAGGAAATGTATGCAAAACTACCTGCAGGTCAATGACACAGGGGAAGTCTCAGCTGCGGTGCTTTGGGAGGCGCTGAAGGCAGTGGTGAGAGAGGAGCTGATCTTGATTTGAACACTTAGGGACAGGATGGACAGGGCAGAAACGGACCAACTGGTAAAGGAGATCTTACAGGTAGACAGGAGATATGCGGAGACCCCGAGGGCAGAGCTATTAAGGGAACGACGATGGCTACAGGCTGAGTTTGAGGTGTTGTCCACAGGTAAGGCTGTGGAGCAGCTTAGGAAGGCGAGGGGTGCGATCAATGAGCACGGGGAGAAAGACAGTAGAATGCTGGCACAGCAACTGAGGAAGAGAACGGTGGCCAGGGAAATAGGGAAGGTAGTCGACGGGGGGGGGGGGGGGGGGACGACTTGGTAGGAGATCCGGCGGGGCTGAACAATGTGTTCAGGGACTTCGATAGTAAACTTTACACCTTGGAACCCCCTGCGGGGCCAGAGTGGATGAGGCGCTTTCTGGATGGACTGACCTTCCCAAAAGTGGGTAGGGGGTTGGTGGATGGGCTGGGGGCCCCGATTAGGACCGAAGAAATATTGGGGGGCTTGAGGGCCATGCAATCGGGTAAAGCCCCGGGGCCGGATGGGTATCCGGTGGAGTTTTATAAAAAGTTCTCTGAGATAGTGGGGCCGGTGCTGGTTAGGGATTTTAATGAGGCAAGAGAGCGGGGTTTTACCCCTGACGATGTCACAGGCCACCATCTCCCTGATATTGAAACGGGATCAAGACCCAGAGGCATATGGGTCCTATAGGCCGATCTCTCTGCTCAATGTAGATGCTAAAATTCTGGCCAAGCTTTTGGCGGCTAGGATTGAGGACTGTGTGCCGGACGTTATTGTGGAAGATCAAACCGGGTGCGTCAAGGGCAGGCAGCTGGTGGCCAACCTAAGAAGGTTGCTGAATGTGATCATGATGCCCCCGGAGAGTAGGGAGGCAGAGGTAGTTGTGGCAATGGATGCCAAGAAGGCTTTCAACCGGGTTGGGTGGGACTATTTATGGGAGGTGCTGGGACGATTTGGGTTCGGGGAGGGCTTTACCGACTGGGTTAGACTGTTGTACTAGGCTCCGGAGGCTAGTGTTAGGATGAATAGGACGATGTCTGGCTATTTTAGACTGTACCAAGGGACGAGGCAGGGGTGCCCCCTCTCCCCACTGCTGTTTGTACTAGCAATAGAGCTGCTGGCAATTGCCCTGAGAGCTTCTAGGGGTTGGAAGGGGCTGGCACGGTTGGGGGGGGGGGGGGGGGGGGGGGGGGGGGGGGGGGGTCGAACACAGAGTTTTGTTGTACACCGACGACCTGCTCTTATACATCACGGATCCAGTGGCTAGAATGGATGAAATCATGGAAATCCTGAGGGAATTTAGCCAGTTCTCGGGGTATAAACCGAACAAATGAGTTGTCTGTAGTCCAGGCGAGGGGCCAGAAGGGTCGGCTGAGGGGGCTGCCGTTTAAGTTAGTCGGGGACAGTTTTAGATACTTAGGGATACAGGCAGCGTGGGGCTGGGGCCGGTTGCACAAGTTGAACTCATCTCAGTTGGTGGAGCAAATGAGGGCTGAGTTCTGGAGGTGGGATGTGCTCCCACTGACACTAGCAGGGAGAGTGCAGACGGTTAAAATGACGATCTTCCCGAGATTCCTGTTGGTATTCCAGTGTCTCCCAATTTTCATTCCGCTGTCTTTTTTCAAGAAGGTCAATAAAATGATTATGGGATTTGTGTGGGTGGGAAAGCCCCCGTGGGTGAGGAGATTGATGCTCAACAGGAACTGAGGGGAAGGGGGACTGGCGCTGCCGAACTTTAGTAATTACTACTGGGCAGCCAACATAGCTATGATAAGGAAGTGGATGGTGGGTGCAGGGTCGGTTTGGGGGCGGATGGAGGCTGCTTCGTGCAGGGGCACCAGTTTGACAGTCCTGGTTACGGCGCCCTTGCCGCTCCGCCAGGTTTCCTCCGGGTGCTCCGGTTTCCTCCCGCGGTCCGGGGATGTGCAGGTTAGCTGGATTGGCCAATGGTGGATTGCCCTTGGTGTCCGGGGTTGCCCTTGGTGTTGGGTGGAGGTGTTGAGTTTGGGTGGGGTGCTCTTTCCAGGAGCCGGTGCAGACTCGAGGGGCCGGGTGGCCTCCTTCTGCACTGTAAATTCAATGATAATCTATGATTAATCTAGGACAAAGGTTCGGCACAACATTGTGGGCCGAAGGGCCTGTTCTGTGCTGTATTTTCTATGTTCTATGTTCTAAAATGATAACGGCAAAATATAAGGAAATGGGGAAAAAGGGAATCACCAGGGAGGACCCTAACATTCAGAAACTGCAAAATGACCTGACTCAAGGAGAATTTAGGCCCTGGGTATTTTGTGACAAGTGACTCACTTCCTGACTTCCCAAAGCTTTCCAGCACCCAAAAGACATGAGCCAGGAGTGTGACAGAATAATCTCCACATGTCCGGTTGAGAACAGCTCCACAACACAAGAAGCTTGACACCATTGAATACTTGGCAGCCTAATAGATCAGAACACCTATCTATCACAGTGTTCACCAAGACAAACTGCAATAACTTGCCAAGGTTTCTTTCACAGCATGTCCCAAGCCTGTGACCTTTGGCACACAGAAGAACAAGGGCAGTAAGCCCAGGGGAACACGCCATCTGTTAGTTCCCCTGAAGTCACATGAAACTGTATCGCTGTCCCTTTATCGACACTGTGGGAGTGTCTTCATCACATGGACTACATTGTTTGAGGAGGACAATTCACCACCACCTTTTTCAAGGGCAATTGGAAATGGACAATAAATGCTGGGCTTGCTAGTGAAGCCCACACCCATGAATGAATAAAGAGGTGCAGAATGTTTTTCATATGCTGGCACATTGGCAAATGTCTTTTAGATAATCTAAAACAGAATGGAAAAAAATACTTCATTAATGTATCTTCATTATTAGTCAATTATTCTATTGTCTGAAAAGAAAAGAAAAATTAAGACTACGGCAAATAACTTCATCATTCATATTGCACACTTCAGCCTGCAACCTTAGGATCAGGAAGAAAAACGGGTTGGGAGTTGTATACTTAATTCATTCCACGAATTATTTGCTGTGCTCTCTGCCTATTTACATGTTGGTTTTTCTGAATGGATGGAGAATGTATATTATTATTCATTTTTGATCATATGTTGGCAGGAATGTCACACAGGGAAATATGCTCCCAATTTCATGTCAGATAACGAGACTGCTACACTCACCAACAGGGCGCTCAAATCATGAACAACTACAGCATTGGATTTGTTTTCATGTTACCACGAGTGTAGCAAATGTCCAGACATGAAGTATGTGTTTTAATGAGTGTACTGTACATAAACTGTGTGCTATTTTCAGTGGGGGCAGGCATCACTTGTGCTAAGTATCTCAGGCGGTAGTGGATGAAAAACAACTCAATGAGTTCCAGATGATCAGCAAATTTCATCTGCATTTTAGACACAAGCTTACCTGCTGCTGACAGGCATTTGGTTTATTAAATTTACAGCAAGATATGTGCACAGGAAATACTACATTATTAAAGATCGATTTTGTGAGATTTCAGTCATTCACTCGTAGTACCTAGTGCTCCAGAGTTTTCTGAAACTAATTTGTAAGGCACAATTTGGCACTGTTGATGGAGGCTGTGGCGCTGGCATGCATGTGTCGCCTTTAAATATTTATATCAACTATTCAGATCAACTATTTCAAGAAGATTTCAAGTTTCACGTTGAATTATCAGAGTCTAAGGAAGGCCCAGCCCATGATATTATCATCTCTGCTACATGGACAATATTTGCAGCTGCAAGGACATCTCACAACCTGCTATTACTTCATAACCTGGTACAGACCATGGGCTGGATTCTCCCAAAATTAGTCTATGTCCCCAGGCTTACATTAACACTGCAATGTCACTGTATGAGTGATGTAGAGGCATAGACTAATGCCCTGAGAATTTGGGTTCAAATCCCATCATGGCAGATGGTAAGGTTTAAATTCAAGAGTGGTTAAGACTTTGGATTGAAATCTAATGGGATTCCCCATGCAGGTTTGGGCCCTGCTCACAGCGAATCACATTAACATTTGTATAATACTTCCCTGAGTAAGAGGTAGCAGCTCAGTAGGACTGTCGCAGAGCTGGGTCCATTTAACATTCGTGAATTAAAGGGAATGGCTCAGAGAGTTGCTCAGGCATTAGCCAATGAGTGTGCAAAGGTAGCAGAGATAAATCTGTAGGTACAGGTGCACCAGCGGACGGGGTTTGGTGGGGGGTGGAGTAATGCTTTTAACAAGTTAAGTATTAAGTTGGCTGGGCGGCAGGTTTGTGATGTGGAGCGACGCCAACAGCATAGGTTTAATTCCTGAATCGGTTGAGGTTAGTCATGAAAGCCCCGCTTTCTCAACCTTGCCCTTGCCTGAGTTGTGGTGACCCTCAGGTTAAATCACCGCCAGTCAGCTCTCAAACAGGAGAGCAGCCTATGGTCCTCTGGGTCTGTGGTGACATTTACATGGACATTCTCAAGGATCTTTAAGAGTCACTTCTTAAAATTGAAAATCAAGCTGGATACAAGTTTAACTTTACACTCTAAACAGTTCCAAGAAAGTAACAGCAGTAAGTGATGCATCTAATATGTATTTCAGAGCCCGTGTAGCAGGAGGTGTTCCTATATAATTAAGAGGCAAGAATTATCACAGCCATTTCTGACACCTTAGTAATCACATTATAGCATGAGAAATAAATGTAATCATGTAAAGCTGCGCAATGATTTCTGATCAAATGCAGAGGTTAAATTAAAAGATCTTCAACAAATTTGGCTCAAACTTTTTCCTGAATGTCAACCTTCAGCTTCATTCTAATTGTGGACAACCGATCAAAGAGATTGTAGCTCGTTAGGAATTGGATACTATCTTTACCTACAGGGCCTTAGAATATTCCCCTGGAGTATGAAAACATACACCTGGGGGACAATTTTTATGAAACTAAGGGTGTACAATTGGAAATAATTCAAAGGACAGAGACATATAAAAATGGCAGATTTAGAATTAACTAGGTTTACGGCAACTAACTTTTTCAATATTAAAATTCAGTCAAAGTGGAAAACTACAGTAACTTACTTTTGCATCATACCTTTAAAGATATAAAGAGAATTGGACACAAAGGGCACGATTTAATGGAAATTAAAGTGAGTCCCGTTTTGGGCGCGTTTTCCGGGTGCCGAGAATGACCCCACTATTAAACAGGACTCTGTTTCATTTCTGGGCCCCAGCGAGGAATGCCCGCTGAGGCCACACTTAAGCTCATTTCCTGCACTAACGAGCTCAGCAGAGCGCCACTGTGCCCAGTCCCCGGCATGGGCAGAATGTCACCTGGGCACCTTGGCACTGCCAGCCCGTCACCCTATAAGTGCCCCTGCCAGCCTGGCAGTGCCAGCTGGGCATCCTGGCACTGCCAGGGTGGCATCTGGGTGGCACTAAAAGAGTGCCTGGGTGGCACTGCAAGGGTGCCAGGCTGGCAATGTCACAATGCACGGGTGGTGTCTGTGGTGCCATGGTACCACCCTGATCACCTAGGGGCCCCCGATCATCAGGGAGACCACCCCCCACGTCTGAGTGGACCAGTACTAAATAGCGCCCTGACGAGGTCTCCCAGGCCTGGCCGGTGAATCCGGGGAGCTGGGAAACTCCGGCGAACACATATTTAAATGAGCCTAATGAGGAGACTGTTGAATCACGCCTCGTTTTTCTTGGAAGCGGGGGGGGGGGCTCCTTCACCGGGGGGGGGCCTCCGATGGGGTCTGGTCCATGATCGGGGCCCACCGATCGACAGGCCGGCCTCTCCAGCCCCGGCCCTATTTTGTTATGCGGTCGGCCCCTGAACCCCCGTGCCATGTTACGTCGGGGCCGACGCGATGAGGAAGTCCCCCGCGCATGTGCGGGTTGGCGCGGAGCCCAGTTGGCACCGGGAAGGGAGGCTGGAGCGGCGTGAACCGCTCCAGCGCCGTGCTGGCCCCCTGTGGGGGGCCAGAATCGGTAGTGCCCGTTTCGCGCCGTCGTGAAACATGACGGCGTTCACGATGGCGCGGACACTCTGCCTCCATTTCGGGAATCCCACCCCCAGGTTTCAGTAGGAGCAGTGCAATCAGGCTGAGAAGGTGTGTATGTGAGGCTGATTTTCACAGTCACTTCATTGCAGTGTTAATATAAGCCTACTTGTGACATTAATAATGTAGGAAGAACAGGAAACAACCTCCAATGAGTTGCAAGTGTCAGTGATCTGACAAATTCCCAAACACCTCACACACCTCAGTGGACAACATTAGTGGACAGGCTTCTGGGGCCCGATCTGGTGAGCACCACACAGTTGTTGATGCACATCAGGTGGAGGCAGAAACATAAGAGGGAGACAACAGCTGAGGTCCCAGCCAGGTGGTGAGCCTCTGGACAAGGTTCTCCTGAGCTGATGCAGATGATAGGACACAGCCGTGAGCTTCAGGAAAGTGTGTCAGTGACACTCCAGTGACTGCAAGGCTTATTGAAGGAGTCCCAAAGGCTGCAGACGCAGGAGATAATGCTGACAATGTGTGGCACCGAGGCCAACACTGCTAAGGCAGCGACAGCAGTGAAAGACCAGGAGCCCGATGTCCGCGTCCTGAGTGATGGTGTCCAAGGCATAGCGCAGTCTGAGCTGACCATGGCTGAGGGCTTCGACATCATGTCCCAGCCGCTGAGGGGCGTGTCCCAGACGCAGGTGGGCATTGTTGAGGCATTGCCGAACATGGCCCAGTCACGAAGGGGCATCGCTGAGGCCTTCAACACCATGGTGAAGACAATGGAGAGCCTCCAGGACTGGCAGCGCCCTATGATTCTGAGGCCTCTGGAGCTCACTCCAGCTGCCCTTCCATCCGATGGAGTCCCCAGGGTCCTACGGGAACCCTCAGGGAGGACTATGCGCTGTAGGTAAACCAAGGGCCTGCCATTAAGGAGTCTCCATTTCTTCAGAATCCCCCATTCTTGACAATGGTAAGGGCGACATCAGGATCGTGCCGGGCAGAGCAAGTCAGGTGGCTCACAGGATTCCCATGTTGTGCCCGGATCGCTGCCGGTGGCTGCAAAGTGCCGCAGAGTTCTGGCTCTGGATTCTGTGTTGATATATTGTAAAAACCATAAGATACACATGGCATTACTCACTCGCTCAGCTCACATAAACAGAAGGTCATAGGATTTACAAACAGGAGTAGCCATTCAGCACTACGAGCCTGCTTCGGCATTCAATAGGACCATGAGACCACAAGACATAGGAGCAGAATTAGGCCACTCGGCCCATCGATTCATGGCTGATATGTTTCTCATCCCCATTCTCCTGCCTTCTCCCCATGGAGATGGTAGTGCAGTGGTTAGCACAGTTGCTTCACAGCTCCAGGGTCCCAGGTTCGATTCCCGGCTGGGTCACTGTCTCTGCGGAGTCTGCACGTTCTCCCCGTGTCTGCATAGGTTTCCTCCGGATGCTCCGGTTTCCTCTCACAGTCCAAAAGATGTGCAGGTTAGGTGGATTGGCCACACTGAATTGCCCTTGGTGTCCAGGAGGGTTAGGTGGGGTTACTGCGTTAAGGGAAGAGGGTGGAAGTGTGGAGTGCTTTTTCCAAGGGTTGGTGCAGAATTGATCGACCAAATAGCCTCCTTCTGCACTGTAAATTCTATATCTATGTCTTCTATGTCTAACCCCTGATCCCCTATTAATCAAGGAAATGGCTGATCTGATTGTGCTCTCAACTCAACTTTCCTTTCTGCACCCCCAAGCCCTTGACTCCCTTGTCCATCAAAAATCCGTCCAACCCTGCATTAAATAAATTATTGTGGCGGACCCTGCCCCACACCCTGAGGATCCAGCCACCCATCAGGCCAGGGAGGGACCCAGAGGGGAAGCCCCGCGCTGGCCCAGGGTGTACAGGCATCACTGATCGTTTGAACAGATGACGGACAGCGCATGCCGCAGGAGGCTCTGCCTCAACAAGAAGATGGTACGACACCTGTGCCATTCCTTGTGAAAGAGGTTCATCTCTCGCAGCATACAGCTCATGTGCGACCACTAGAAGAAGATAATGCAAGTGTGTGCACGCTTCCAGGTAGTGCCCATGACAGTTACATCTTGGGGCAGTCGGTCGTCCCCAGCCTCTTCGAGGACCATCCCAGGATGGGGCGCTGGCTCTTGGGGGATAAGGGGTACCCGCTGAGGACCTGGATAACGATGCCAATGCGGAGACTGGAGACGGAAGCGGAGACCAAGCATAACGAGGCCCATGTGGCCACCCGGGCTGTCATTGAGCGGTGCATCGGACTCCTCACATTGCGGTTCCGATGCCTCGACCACTCCGGCGGTGCCCTGCAGTACAACGCCTGGAGTGGCCCGCTTTGTGGTGGTCTGCTGTGACCTCACCAACCTTGCAGAGCAGCATGTGGCCACCTCCGAGGAAGAGGAGGACGAGGGCAAGCATGAGGAGAAGGGCGAGGATGATGAGGAGGTGCAGGACCAGCAGGGGCTGGAGGACGAGGCCGGGGAGGAAACTGAGGACCAGCCGGAGACTGCAGGACAGGTGGGCAGCGGCAAAGGTGCAGGAGGTCAGGAAGGCCCTCATCCCTGCCCGATTCACTGAGGGCGTGGCGTGGTCCGTCGCCCCCACTCCCAATTCCCACCTCCCACGGTATGTGCCACATCACGCCAGGGTGCTGGGATTGTGTCAGCACCAGCAGCAGGTCAAGTTCAAGGAAAGGGGGCGATGATAACCTGCAGAGAGCTGAGCGGCGGTCCTCCTCAATCTATGCCATAGTCTGACCCCTGCCTTTCTGCTGAGTGCTCTCTCACACCCATCACCCGCACGTAGTGTGCAGGAATGGGGAGATGCCTGGAGAGATGGGCCATGTGTTCGGAGGTTGGCCCACATAGCGGAAGAAAGTGACAGAGGCATCATAATGGTTGTGCACAAGGGTTTCTAATGAATAATACAATGTACTACTCTCCCGATGGTGCCACCCCCGGCCCTCCCAACCCCACCCCCCACCCCCCGTCAACCCTACACCCCATCCCCGGTGCACTCAGTGATCCTCGATGTGCTTGGCCTAACTAGCTCCACCACTACATCTAGGTGTCCCCCCAGGATGTACATCAGAGGTGGAGGCAGACAGCTGCTTACCTCATCCCGTGGCCTTCAATTCCCCTTGCAGGTGTCCTCTGGGGCTCTGTGGCCTGAGGACCCCGGGTCACTTGTCGGAAACACATACACGGCCATGCCACACTATCCCCTATGCTGATTTCATCAGAGAGGTGGAACTTGGGGGAGCTGGCGGCCATTGTCGCCACTCCATGGGACGGGAGGGGTTGACACTCGCACCCCCCTCCTCCTATTCAGTGCCATAGGCTCTGGTTCGAACTCCAGTTGCCTCTGCATCATCTGACTCTGCCAGCCCTGGCGGTGCCCCATGGTCTACAACATCGTGTCGACAC
The DNA here is from genome assembly GCF_047496885.1 of Scyliorhinus torazame. Classification (NCBI taxonomy): domain Eukaryota; kingdom Metazoa; phylum Chordata; class Chondrichthyes; order Carcharhiniformes; family Scyliorhinidae; genus Scyliorhinus; species Scyliorhinus torazame. Next base: position 158,042,372 of record NC_092717.1, read on the forward strand.
CCTTGTGTGGTAAACTACTGTTGTACCTATACTAGGTGATGTACGGTAAGACCCTGTACTACAGGTACGCGGTAGTTCCTGCCTGCTGGCTCCGCCCAGTAGGCGGAGTATAAATATGTGTGTCCTCCGTGCAGCAGCCATTTCGCCAGCTGCTGTGGGAGGCCACACATCTTACAGTAATAAAGCTTCAGTTGGATTCAACTCTCGTCTTTGTGCAATTGATCGTGCATCAATTTATTGCTCTAAGAGTTTCAGAAGATGGACCTCCGTATCAAGCTGGATGGCCTGCAGCTGGATCCGCAATCAAGCGACGCCAAAAAGGACTTTCAGCACTGGCTAGCTTATTTCGAGGCATACATCAACGCCGCGCCAAGCCCTGTTTCGGAGGCTCAGAAAATACAGATACTGTACTCGAGGTTGAGCTCCAACGTCTTTCCGCTGATCCAGGACGCGCCGAACTACGCCGCAGCCATGGCGCTACTTCTAGAAACCTAAGCCCAGCAGACGAACACGCTCTTCGCCAGACATGTGCTCGCCACTCGCTCTCAACTCCCTGGTGAGTCCATAGAAGACTTCTGGCGGGCCCTAATCCCACTAACTGGGACTGTGACTGTCCGGCCGTTACGGCCACGGAACATTCAAATCTCCTTATGCGGGACGCTTTTGTAATGGGGATTGGGTCGGACCCCATACGCCAAAGACTGTTAGAAGGGGCCACGCTCGATCTCACAGAAACAAAGAAGCTAGCGCTCTCTATGACGGTCACCTCGCGTAATATTCAGGCCTACACCCCCATCCGCGTGGCCCACCCCTCCTATGCATCGAGGACCCCACAGATGGCCGCCCCAGCGGGAGCCTTACCCAGCCAACAGGCCTGCGCCACGCACCAGCCAGCCAACCCCGGGGGTCCCCGATGTTACTTTTGCGGCCAGAAAAAACACCCCCGCCAACGCTGCCCTTTGTAAGACTTGCAGTAAGAAGGGGCACTTTGTGCCAGGCCCGCGCAGTTGCCGGTATCGCCTCCACCCCCCTCGTTTATGCACAATGGGCGCCGCCATCCTCACCCACCCGGACCACATGCGGCCAGTGGACGCCGCCATCTTCTCCCCCCCCAGAACAAGCGCGGCCAGTGGGCGCTGCCATTTTCCCCTCCGCGCAACACGTGCGGCCCATGGGAGCCGCTATCTTTTTCAACCCCCGCCATATGCGGCCCATGGGCGCCGCCATTTTGTCCTCCCCAGGACCTTCAGGCGCCGCCATCTTGTCTCCCCCACGGAACATGGGCACCACCAGCGTTCCGGGACCCGTGCCCCCCGGGCACCCCATCATCCGACGACCAACCACAACTCGCCTCGGTGACCATCGACTAGTCTCGTCCGCACAACCTGGCCACCGCATTGACCAGCGTTAAAATCAATGGACACGTCACCTCTTGCCTGCTGGACTCCGAGAGCACCGAAAGCTTCAGCCACCCGGAAAAGGTAAGGCGCTGCTCCCTCGCGGTACACCCCTACAACCAAAGAATCTCCCTGGCCTCCGGATCCCATTCCATGGCGATCCGGGGGTACTGTATGGTCACACTCACGGTCCAGGGCGTAGAATTCATCGGCTTCCGCCTCTACGTCCTCCCTAACCACTGCACTGCCCTACTACTCGGCCTTGACTTCCAGTGTAACCTCCAGAGCCTAACCCTGGAATTTGGCGGGCCCCTACCACCCCTTACTATGTGCGGCCTCGCGACCCTAAAGGTCGATCCACCTTCCCTATTCACAAACCTAACCCTGGATTACAAACCCGTTGCCACCAGGAGCAGACGGTACAGCACCCAGGACAAGACCTTCATCAGTTCCGAAGTCCAGCGGCTGCTTCGGGAAGGCATTATCGAGGCCAGCAACAGCCCCTGGAGAGCTCAAGTGGTAGTAGTTAAAACTGAGGAGAAACACCGAATGGTCGTCGACGACAGCCAGACCATCAATCGGTACACGCAGCTCGAAGCGTACCCCCTCCCACGCATATCTGATATGGTCAATCAGATTGCACAGTACCGGGTCTTCTCAACGGTAGACCTCAAATTCGTCTATCACCAGCTCCCCATCCGTAAGGCAGACCGTCCACACACTGCCTTCGAGGCAGATGGTCGCCTCTATCACTTCCTCAGGGTTCCCTTCGGCGTCACCAACGGGGTCTCGGTTTTCCAAAGGGAGATGGACCGAATGATCGACCGGTACGGTTTGCGTGCCACCTTTCCGTACCTAGACAACGTCACCATCTGTGGCCACGATCAGCAGGACCACAATGCCAACCTTGCCATATTTCTCCAGACCGCCACTCTCCTAAACCTCACCTATAACAAGGAGAAGTGCGTATTTAGAACGAACCGCTTAGCCATCCTCGGCTATGGGGTCCAGAACAGAGTTCTGGGGCCTGATCCAGACCGCATGCGCCCCCTCATGGAGTTCCTCCTCCCCCACTGCCCCAAGGCCCTCAAATGCTGCCTGGTGTTCTTTTCATACTACGCCCAGTGGGTCCCAAACTCTGCGGACAAGGCCCGCCCACTCATACAGACCATACATTTCCCCTGACGGTTGAGGCTCAACAGGCCTTCGCCCGTATCAGAGCCGATATCGCTGTAGACAAGACGCTGCCCTTTCAAGTGGAGAGCGACGCATCAGACGTCGCCCTAGCCACTACCCTCAATCAGGCAGACAGGCCCGTGGCATTCTTTTCCCGCACCCTTCATGCCTTCGAAATTCATCACTCGTCCGTTGAAAATGAGGCCCAAGCTATCGTTGAAGCTGTGCGACATTGGAAGCATTACCTGGCTGGCAGGAGAGTCACCCACCTCACTGACCAACGGTCAGCAGCCTTCATGTTCAATAACACACACGAGGGCAAGATCAAGAATGATAAGATCTAGAGCTGGAGGATCGAGCACTCCACCTACAATTATGAGATTTTGTTTTGCCCCAGCAAGCTCAACGAGCTCCCAGACGCCCTATCCCGAGGTACGTGTGCCAGCGCACTAGTAGACTGACTCCGGGCCCTGCATGACAGCCTTTGTCACCCGGGAGTCACACGGTTGTACCATTTCATTAAGGCCTGCAATCTGCCCTACTCCGTCGAGGAAGTACGGACAATCACCAGGGACTGCCAAGTCTGTGCGGAGTGCAAACCACACTTCTACCAGCCAGACTGTGCATGCCTGGTGAAGGCCTCCCACCTCTTTGAAAGTCTCAGCATGGATTTCAAAGGGCCCCTCCCCTTCACCGACCATAACACGTATTTTCTCCGTGTGATCGATGAGCACTCCAGATTTCCCTTTGCCATCCCATACCCCAACATGACGTCTGCCACCGTCATCAAAGCCCTCAACACAATCTTCGCTCTGTTCGGTTTCCCCGCCTACATCCACAGTGTCAGGGGATCCTCATTCATGAGCGATGAGCTGCGTCAGTTCCTGCTCAGCAGGGATATCGCCTCCAGCAGGAAGACCAGCTATAACCCCTGGGGAAACGGGCGGGTAGAGAGGGAGAACGGGACGGTCTGGAGGGCCGCCCAACTGGCCCTACGGTCCAGGAATCCGCTGGCAGGAGGTCCTCCCCGATGCATTCCACTCCATTCAGTCACTACTGTGCACTGCCACTAACAACACACCCCATGAACGTCTCTTTGCCTTCCCCAGGAAGTCCACATCCAGGGTGTCGCTCTCAACTTGGTTCACAGCTCCAGGGCCCGTTCTTCTCCGTAGGCACATCCGAATCCGTTGGTAGCAAGGCGGTCCCATTGGTAGAAAGGGTGCAGTTGCTCCATGCGAACCCCCAGGCCTACGTGGTGTACCCCGATGGCCGCCAGGATACCGTCTCCCTCAGGAACCTGGCACCAGCAGGTTTCACTCACACACACACCTCTGGCCCGACCACCCACCCCTCCCCCGGCGCTCCCAGCACCACCCCCAGGACCATCCGTCCTCCCCCTGCCCACACCCGCGGATGAAGAGGATTTCAGCATGCTCCCGGAGTCACCGACGACCAGACCAGCATCAGCATCGCCGCCACCACTGCGTCACTCCCAGCAGCACATCAAGGCCCCGGACCGGTTCAACCTATAACTGGTTCACTGGACTGCAAAAGAACAATGTTTTTTGTCGACCCATTTTGTACATATAAATTCAATTGCTGTATATAGTTCTTCACCACCCCCGCCGGACTCATTTTTAACAGGGGTTGAATGTGGTAAAACATTGTTGTACCTATATTAGGTGATGTACTGTAAGACCCTGTACTACAGGTACGGCGGTAGTTCCCGCCTGCTGGCTCCGCCAAGTAGGCGGAGTATAAATATGTGTGTCCTCCATGCAGCAGCCATTTCACCAGCTGCTGTGGGAGGCCGCACATCTTACAGTAATAAAGCCTCAGTTGAATTCAACTCTCGTCTTTGTCCAATTGATCGTGCATCACCTCGGCGGTGCTCCTCAGTGATTGGGTCATGCTCTGCAGTGCCTTGGCTATGCTTATTTGAGAACGGGACATGTCCAGCAGAATCCAATCAAGGTCAGCCTGGTGCTGGGTGACATCTCCCAGAGAGCCGGACATTCTGCCGGCCATCACCAACTGTTCGATACCTTGGACACCTTCACTTATGGTGCCGATGTCGTGCACCAGGCTCTCCACTGCAGTCGCAGCCTAGCAGTGTTGACCTCGGTGTCATGCATTGCCGGAAACATCTCCTGCGCCCATAGCCTCAGGGGTGCCTCCATGTGGCTATGGATCTGCTGGAGTGACGCTGACATCTCCCTCTGAGTGTCCTGGCTGCCCCCTATCGTCTCCAACAGCTCCGGGTAACTCTGTTCTACAGGCTTAACATCAGGCTGGGACCCAGATGGGTCATGGGATCCAGCAGCCCTCTGACTGCTGTCTTGCCTGGGGGTTCCTGCCTCCACCTGATGTGCATCAATAGCAGTGTGGTGCTCACCAGATTGTGCCCCCGAAGCCTGACCACTAACATTTCCCACCGAGGTGCGTGTATCTGCGCTGGTGGAGGGTGGGGATGGCAGCTGCGCCGCGACAATAACGGTAGCTCCTCGGAGCCCTCCTCCGAGGTGATCTCCTGGGAACCAGGAGAGGGTGCCGCCCGGGATGGGCCGGAGAATGGACATGTAGTTAGTGGGAGGGATGGGTCAATCAGTAAGGCAATAACAACTCAAGTTTGACAGGTCCCCCACGTGGAGCCCGGTGATTCCTCACCTCTGCGGCGTCCGCCAGCCTCCGCGTGGGTGACCGCTCTGTCCTCAGCCACCGTAGTCACCTCCAGGGCCCACTCCTTGTATAAGGTGAGGATTCTCAAGTCCGGCACTCCTCCACTAGTCTGGGCCCTCTCCCGACGATTATGTATGGGAGAGATTTTCCTGAGGTTACACAGAGGGGGCATCATTAGCCATACACATGGTTCACAGTGGTGGGAAGGTGGGTATGGAGGGAGGGGGTTTGAAGCAGCAGGGGGATGGACGGAGGGTTGGGGATTGCATGGGGAGTTGGGGGTGGATACTTCCTTGGGGGGGAGGGGGGGGGGGGGAGTTGGTATCTAGTCACTCATACTGCCCGGTGTAGGTCATTGACCTTTTTCCTGCACTGGAGGTCAATCCTCCTGGTCAACCTGCCGGTGCTAAAGGCTGCCGTCACCTCATCCCAGGCAGCGCTGGCTGTCCTCTGGCTCACCCTCGAGGACCCTCGTGGGAACAGGACATCCCTCCTGGCCTCCACGGCATCTCAGAGCCTCCCCAGGTCAGCATCCCCGAATCTTGGGGCTGCTCTCCTTGGCGCCATTTTTGCAAGCTGGCTGGGGTTGGCTGAGCAAGTGCTGCTCAGCCTTGTTAGCGGGGGGGCTGGCGAGCGCAGTCCCGACGAATCAGCTGGTGAGCCTTCATTTGTGGTGAGAAGCTCGTGAGGCCTCGTTAAGTGGACCAATTAACATTGAATAGTATTGCTGGCCTAGCTGGGCTGAGCGCCGGAAAGCTCGCAGCAATTCCAGGGCTGGTTTAGCAAAGTGGGCTAAATAGTTGCTTGTAATGCAGAACAATGGCAGCAGCATGGGTTCAATTCCCGTACCGGCCTCCCTGAATAGGCGCCGGAATGTGGCGACTAGGGGCTTTTCACAGTAACTTCATTTAATACCTACTTGTGACAATAAGCGATTATTATTATTATTATTAATTCCCGCTAGCTACAACACTTAGAAACCTTTCCGGGGAATTGCGCCCTGGGCGTGATTCTCCCAAATAATTTCTAAGTGCATTTGCGGCGGGTTTTTCAGGAAGTTTCCCGTTGGCTCTGCTGCTGATTTCCCCACCGTTATTCAGTGACACTTGAGCCGGGGCCCTCCAGCCCCAGAGCCCCAAGAGGACACCCGCCAGGGACATCGACGACCATGGAACGAGGTAAGCAGTTGGCTGCCTCCACCTCAGATGTGCCTCCTGGAGACACACCTAGACGTAGTGGTAGAGCTAGGAGGGCCAGGCATGTTTAGCATCACTGAGGACACTGGTGTAGAGGGGAGGGGTAGGTAGGGGCTGGGGAGGGGGTGGGATTGGGGCCGGGGGGTGGGGGACGGCACTATCAGAAATAGGGTGTTGTACAGCACATTAAAGAACTCTTTGCACAAACATTATGATGCCTCTGTGACTTTCTTCCGCAATGCAGGTTGACCCCTGGACCCTTTGCCTGTGTCTCCAGGCAACCCTCCCCTCCCCATGGCACTAACCCTCTGGCCGTTGTTGTGTCCCGGGAGCTGTGTCCTATCCCCTGGGTGTTCGGATGTTGTCTGCTGCGTGTGTGGTGGTGACTCCCACAGAATGTCCAGACATCAAGGTGCGATTGGAATGCTAGGCAATGACTCTCACATGCTACATGGCCCGCCTACCCACATGAGTCCCCTTGGCATGTGTCAAGTGCTCACTTAACCACGATCACCAATTCTCTATTAGCGATTGCTTTCAGCTGAGCAACCAGAGACCTCAGCAGTTGGTGGGGGCTACGGGTGATCGGTGGGGAAGGCAGGCAGGGATAGGGGATGCTCCCGGAATGGGGTTGGAATCCAAAGGTTGGCGTGGTGGTGCTGTGAGCGATTACCCCTAGTTGCCCCCTCCCAGTGCTCCCCCACCCTCCTCTGGTGGCCCACCCCTGCGGAGGGTCCCCCACTCCCGCCGAGCACTGGGGTGGCAAGTCCAGCACACTCAGGCTCTTTGCCTGTGAGCAAGGTTTGCTACTCACCTCCTCGGCTCCCACAGAAGCCTTTCCTTCAGGTTCACGTTTTTCAAAAGGATTACTAATCGGCGCCAGCATGACCACTTGCTGGGGAGGATGGGTGGCTCTCGTTAATTGTATGGTAATTGTATGGAGCAGCACGGTAGCACAGTGGGCAGCACTGTTGCTTCATAACACCATGGTCCCAGGTTCAATTCCTGGCTTGGGTCAGTGTCTGTGTGGAGTCTGCACATTCTCCCCGTGTCTGCGAGGGTTTCCTCCGGGTGCTTCAGATTCCACCCATAAGTCCCGAAAGACATGCTGTTATGTGAATTGGATATTCTGAATTCTCCCTCTGTGTGACTGAACAGGCGCCGGAATGTGTCAACTAGGGGCTTTTCACAGTGTTAATGTAATCCGACTTGTGACAATAAAGATTATTATTATTATTATTTGAAATGGGGCTTAAGTGGTGCTAATTGGCTTCTCGCCACGCTACAGCGAGATTCTGAATTTGCCTACGGGAGCCAGCTGGTTGCAATGCAAATTGTTTGGCGCCTGGCGTGGTTCCCATTTTTGGTGTCTTCCGCTATTCAGTGGCCTCGTTGTGCTTGAGCACGAGTGAAACAAGGCCAGAAGATTGCGCCCTTACTATCTGTTTTTATATTTCTCGCTCGCTTCTCCCCATATGACAGCATTTGGGGGCAGCACGGTAGCATTGTGGATAGCACAATTGCTTCACAGCTCCAGGGTCCCAGGTTCGATTCCGGCTTGGGTCACTGTCTGTGCGGAGTCTGCACATCCTCCCCGTGTGTGCGTGGGTTTCCTCCGGGTGCTCCGGTTTCCTCCCACAGTCCAAAGATGTGCAGGTTAGGTGGATTGGCCATGATAAATTGCCCTTTGTGTCCAAAATTGCCCTTAGTGTTGGGTGGGGTTACTGGGTTATGGGGATAGGGTGGAGGTGTTGACCTTGGGTAGGGTGCTCTTTCCAAGAGCCGGTGCAGTCTCGATGGGCCGAATGGCCTCCTTCTGCACTGTAATTCTATGTTATGTTATGTTATACTCTAATTTTTTTTCTCCTGAATTTTGTAGTTTGGCAGGCTGTTCTTATTCTTTGAAGAAAGGCGACGATGACATGACAAAAATAACAGTCGTATGCAATAATGTAAACTGGAATCCAGTGAAAATATGGCAAAGTCTTCTGTAGCCTAAGGATGGTGTTCCTCATTTTGTGCGTGATGCTTCAAATAAAACAATGTCAAATCCTATTTACTTCTCCGAGCTACTTCATAATACACATATTTACTGAATGATTCACTAAACCCCAAGGTCTCCTTCTTGATCTAATATATTTAATTGATGTGCAAATGTGCTGTAAACATACCTGCAGTTTCCCAATACCAAATGTGTGACAGTGTATTTGATCACACAAGAGTCTCTGCTACAAATAGCCATCTTCCCCTATTTGTCCAAATCAACTTCAGCTAATTAGGGTAAATTACTGAACCGATGCACATTTTCTTCTCATCTGCTAATATAATGTCCTTGTTTAATTCTTTAATGAAAACCTTGAAAGGCATTGGGTAGAATTTTTTTCTTTAGAAGTGTTGCCTCCGGCGGGGAAAGCAGAGCGCAGCCCGGCAGCTGGCTTGGCAGATTTTCTCGCTGTTTTTTGAACACTAAGAGAAAAGAAATGGAAGGGGTGTGTCCCGCAATATCATGCTGCCGGTGGGGGCTCACCACCAGCAACATAAGCTCTTGACAGATAAAAACAGTGCCCCGATCAGAAAAAGTTAAATTAAAAAACAGAACCTCCCTCCTACTGGGGGACACCCTCCCCCCAAACCCCAGATAACCACCTCCATCCTCACCAGGTACCCAAGCCCCCTCTCCCCCCCCCCCCATGGGCATGGGACCCTCCCCTCAGGGAAACCCCTCACCAGGGAACCCGCCACCGACAAGGGACCATACCCCCCCCCCCCCCCCACCCAACCAGCGAAGCCTCACCACTCCTAATCTCCTCAATGGAAGCCCCCCCCCCCCTCCAGCAGTGCCAGGAGAAGCTGCCAAGAGCACTGTCAGGGTGCACTACCAGGGCACACTGCCTGGAAGCACTGTCAGGGCACTGCCCAGGCATGACCCACCCCTCTTTGGGGACTTTACTTACCTGGATGCCCCCAGTAGGTTTGGCAGGTCGCCATATGTCAAGGCATGTTGTAAACACCACCGATGTGAAGTCATGCCAGAGGGGACAGAAATACATATGTGAAGGGAAGGTACAGCGGGGAGGCTCATTTATGACATGTAAATATGTGCTAATGGGGTTCCCCACCTTTCATGGCAGGAATCCCATTACATCATTGACAGAGAGGGAAGGGACAATCTCAGTGGGAAATCCCACCGGCATAAAAGCCATTTTGGGACTTCAGTTGGATTTTCCACCCCCATCCCCCCTACCATTTCCACCCACTGGAAAAGGAATGCAAAATCCCCCCCCCCCCCCCCCCCCCATTGTTTTTAATACAGAATTTTATGGTCGGACCCTATTCGGATGAACTTCCATCAATACCAATCAATGACCTTTAGAACACAATATCTGCACAGCTTCACCTCAGCTTCGGAGAGTTTTAAAGTGACATCAGAATGACAAACAGGTTGGATGTGTGCCATGCTGCAGTAGGGTCCACACAAGCATAAGAGAGAGGTGCACAGAGGAAGGTGGATAGGAACGATGTGAAGATGAAACATGGCACGAGCCAGGTCACGGAGACTGCAAAATCTGTTTCTTTTACAGCTCGAAACATTAGTGTTTCTGCTGGCTGAGGCTGTCACATCAGGTGTGGCAAAGATTTACATCCGAGAAGAAAACTTGCTCCCTGCTAGACCTTGACCTAACACATTACCAATGACTGCACACTCTTCATTTATATTTCAGATTCTTCCAGGTACCGTAGACATGCCGAGGGTCTCACAGTCCACAGTAAATAATGCAGTAATCAGGAAATTAACCAATTATTTTTCATGGATGGGAGTTACATAAAATTGTCCTGTAATGACCAAAGTGAACCAGTGCTCGAATTCATCTCTCTCGTTGACCTACAGATACAGGGAATTATTGATTGTGTACACCCAAGACAAAGCAGCCTGCTTGATTGCTACACCTTCTACAAACATTCACTCCCTCCACCACCGACACGCAACAGCAGCATTGTGTAGCATCTACAAGATGCACCAAGGCTCCTCAGGCAGAACCTGTCAAACCCACAACCACTACCACCTAGAAGGGCAAGGATAGCAAAAACTGGGAACACCACCACCTAGCTGTTCCCCTCCAAGTCATTCACCATCCTGATTTGGAAATATCTAATCAATTCCCAGGCCAAAATCCCCGAATTTCCTCCCCAACAGCACTGTGGCTGTACCTACATCTCAGGGGCTGCAGCGGTTCAAGAAGGCTGCTCACCACCACCTTCTCAAGGGCAACTCGGGATGGGCGATAAATGCTGGCCTAGCCAGCAACACTCTGTAGCCATCTGGGATGGTCACTTCCAACTAGGTACAGAGAAACTCGCAAAGCCTGGCGGGTAAAATGGACAAGCCAAGACTCAGGCAGGCTCAGAGCCTGAAATGCATATACGTAAGCAAGAAGTCCAGACGGTATCGAAACTCCGTCCAATTAGCATTTTAATGGGGCCGATGAACATTTGATGGCCCATCTTCACCAAAACAAAAGACTGGTACTTAAGCAACCGGGACAGTCCCAGACATTTCGGCGCCACTCCCTGTTCAAACAACGGGGTCAGTGACCGCTTGGGACACGCCCAGCCATCCAGATCCCCACCCACGTATTGGCTAAGGAATCGAACAAAGTGATCAGGGATCACCCAATTAGTAAGGCCCAAACCGGAGGACCGCCCAAAAGAGCGCAAAAACACCCGAGTACAAGAAGAAGAGTTTGTCTTATGTTCGCTCTCTTCGCCTTGGTACCCCGGTCATGGCCATCGCCAATTGCAGCAACACCAGAAGCAAGTCCAAGTTCAACGCCCGCTACCAGATGGATGAGCCCAGCTGAGCAGCAGTTACTCCTTCGAACCCGAGAGATCCAAAATTGAACAGCGGCCACTGTTTTCTGACCTAAGCCGGGTTGCTGAAGTTAAGTACAGGTTGTCTTAGTCGATAGGTGTAGTTAACTAGTAGTGTTTATGTTGCATGACTAATTGTGTGTAAATAAAGTACCCTTGACCTTGAACTAACTAACTGGTGTTTGGCTCTTTGATCGATAGCCGGTTGAAACTTGTGGTGGTATCATTCGATACCTGGCGACTCTAAGCATTCGGACATGGATGACATAAAAAGAAAGGCAAACTCACTGATTGCCATAATTGGAACAGAGCCACACAAAAGACAGAGTAAAAGAAACTCGCAACAACTCACATCCCGTTAAAAAATGAATTTTAAAAATACACATGGCAACATGAGAACAATCACAGGAACACGGTGGGCAACTTGTTCCGCGCATGTTTCACGGTGGCAGAGGTGAACTCCATTGGCCAGTGGCAGGATCTTCTGATCCCGCCGCTCTCAATGGTGTTTCCTGTTGAACTTACCCCTTGCCTCCGAGAAACCAGCGCATGGTTGCGCCGTCAGAAGTACTGAAAGATCCCGCTGGCATGAATAGCGAGAGAGCTCCGACCATGTGACGATAAGCTGAAAGAAATATTTGGACTTCAGCATGTAGGTGGTTCATGTAGATCTCTGCATGTCACTTCATTATGCAAGAAAGGAAATAGAGGGAAACCAGGGGATTATGGACCTGATAGCTGAACTTCTGTTGGTGGGAATTTCCAGGTTCTGTATTTAAGGATAGGGTGACTGAACATTTTTTTAAAAATTCAGCTGACCAAGAGCATGGATTTGGAAATGGTAGGTATGCGCTTAAGTTCTTTGAAAAGATGACTTGAGTAGTGGTCAGGGGAATGTCTAAGCATGTTTTTCTATATAGACTTCCATAAAACAGTTTATAAAGTCCATCACAAGAGACTGTTAGTGTGGTATCATCAGGTATTGCGGTACCGAAGAGGCTGATGACCATTGGTTAAACCTAGGAGTTTACCATTGGCTGTTGATACGTAGCTCCGCCCTGACAGGCGGAGTATAAGAACCGGTGCCGTCCCAGCAGCCTTCACTTTCTGTACCGAAGCTGCTGGGGAACAAGTTCTAGTCGATTAAAGCCTTCAGTTATGAAATCACTTTGTCTTGAGTGTAATTGATCGTGCATCATGAAATTACAAAGTGATATTGATAGATTAAATAAATAGGCAAAACTGTGGCAATGGGGTTTTGATGTAGGTAAATGTGAGGTCATCCAGTTGAGACCTAAAAAGGATAGAATACGGTACTTTCTAAAGGGTGAGGAAGCTGGAAACAATGGCGGTCCAAAGGTACTTGGGTCCATGTGCATAGATCATTAAAATGTCACAAGGAGGCACAGAAAGTAATTAAAAAGGCAAATGGAATTCTGGCCTTTATAACTGGAGGACTAGAATACAAGGAGGTAGAAGAATTTCTTTAGCTGTGCAAAGGACTGGTTAGATCACACCAGGTATATTGTGAGCAGTTCTGGGCATCACACCTGAGGAAGGATATATTGGCCGAGTGCAGTGTAGATTCACCAAAAGTATACCTGGACTCCAAGGATTAAATTACGAGAGATTACTCAAACTGGGGTTGTATTGCCAGGAATTTAAAAGGTTATAGGGTGATTTGATGAATGTTTTTAAGATATTAAGGGGAACAGGTAGGGTAGATGGACTGTTTCTACTCGTTTGGGAGTCTAGGACTCAGGGACAATGCTAGAGCCAGATCTTTTAGAGATTAAATTAGAAACTACTTCTTCGTGCAAAGGGTATATGGGGCGCGATTCTCCGTAATGGAGACAGAGTGTTTGCGCCGTCGTGAAGGCCGTCGCGTTTCACGACGGCGCGAAAAGGGCACGGTGACTACCGATTCTGGCGTCCAAGGCACTGGAGCGGTTCACGCCGCTCCAGCCTCCCTTCCCATCGCCAGATGGACGCTACGCCAACCGCACATGTGCCGTTGGACCGCGCCAACTGCCGCATGTGCAGTTGGGCCGCGCCAATCCGCGGATGTACGGGGGACTTCCTCAGCGCGCCGGTCCAAACGCAACATGGTGCGGGTCTTCAGGGGCCGGCGTGCACAACAAAGTAGGCCCAGGGAGGGAGAGGCCGGCCCGCCGATCGGTGGGCCCCGATCGCGGGCCAGACGCCATCGGAGGCCCTCCCCTGCCCCTCCCCTCCCCAACAGGCCGCCCCCCGACCCTGCACGCAGAGTTCCCGCCGGCTGCGACCAGATGTTGACGGTGCCGGCGGGACTCTGCCGTTTCGGGGCGGTCGCTCGGCCCATCCGGGCCGGAGAATCGGCGGCCTGGCCGCGGACAGCGGCCCACGACCGGTGCCGCACCAAACGCGCCGGCACAAATGGCGGCGATTCTCCGCTCCTCGGAGAATCGCATGCCGGTGTCGGGGCAGCGTGGTGCGGTTGCGGCGATTCTCCGGCCCGCCCATGATATTTGGAACATTCTCCTGCAAACAGCATTTGATGCTGTATCACTTGTTATTGTCATACAAAATTTAAGCACTCAAATGTGTTCTGAATCACTTCGGTGGCAATGGGTTTGAATTCCACCGTAATTCCACAGCTGCTACCATGTTCTGAAATGGTCTTTCTGTCTGTGGACTCCAGGCATGGTACTTGGTTAGTACCATTGCGCATTGCTGCTGCCCGCAATTTTTCCGACTCAACGGTACTGCCCATTTCATATGGGATCTTCTGATTCCAGCTCCAGAAGAAATGGATACTGCAGTATCTCCTGGGGAATTCCAGTGGGTCACAGAACATAGAACATAGAACATAGAAAATACAGCACAGAACAGGCCCTTCGGCCCACGATGTTGTGCCGAACCTTTGTCCTAGATTAATCATAGATTATCATTGAATTTACAGTGCAGAAGGAGGCCATTTGGCCCCCTGAGTCTGCACCGGCTCTTGGAAAGAGCACCCCACCCAAACTCAACACCTCCACCCAACACCAAGGGCAATTTTGGACACTAAGGGCAATTTATCATTGCCAATCCACCAAACCTGCACATCTTTGGACTGTGGGAGGAAACCGGAGCACCCGGAGGAAACCCACACAGACACGGGGAGGACGTGCAGACTCCCCACAGACAGTGACCCAAGCCGGAATCGAACCTGGGACCCTGGAGCTGTGAAGCAATTGTGCTATCCACAATGCTACCGTGCTGCCCTTAAGAACAAATAAATCTACACTATATCATTTTACCGTAATCCATGTACCTATCCAATTCCAATAGCTGCTTGAAGGTCCCTAATGTTTCCGACTCAACTGGTTCTCTGGGTAAAGAACCTACCTCTGATATCCCTCCTGTATCTTCCACTGTTCACCTTAACTTTATGTCCCCTTGTAATGGTTTGTTCCGCCCGGGGAAAAAGTCTCTGACTGTCTACTCTATCTATTCCCCTGATCATCTTATAAACCTCTATCAAGTCACCCCTCATCCTTCTCCGTTCTAATGAGAAAAGGCCTAGCACCCTCAACCTTTCCTCGTAAGACCTACTCTCCATTCCAGGCAACATCCTGGTAAATCTTCTTTGCACCTTTTCCAAAGCTTCCACATCCTTCCTAAAATGAGGTGACCAGAACTGAAGATTCAGTGGAAGAGAGGACATGGCCCCTTTACGTGGCACTAATTGCCATATTAAGGTAAGGTATTTATCCTTCCAAATCTTTGAGTGTGAATTCATGAGTGAGTGAAGAAGTGGGTAGGTGATTAAATGGCAGATGGAGTGGGTGCGTGTGAGTGGGTGAGGTGAGTAAGAGGGTGACACTGATGGGTGGATGAGTGGGTACGTGGGTAGTTGGGGTAGGGAGGTCATGGGGGTCAGGGATAGTTGAGTGGTTTGGGAAACTCAGGTTGATTGAGGGTTAGTAGGGTGGTCAGGGCGGGTAGTCGGGATATTAGGAGTAGTTGGGGGAGTCATGTCATCGTGTGGGTGATTGAGGGAGGTGTCAGGTGTGGAGATACCTAGGTGTTAGACCAGAGTTTAAACTGTCGAACATTTCCTGGGTAATTATCAAGGTAAGGTGCATGTACCTGTCCCAAGTGTCTGACCATATTCCAGAATTGGAATCATTCATGTAGGCTCCTGGACAGCAGGGAATTGCCCATCAGTAGCTTAAATTTCCTGGGCTTAATCTTTTCTGACAATCTGGAGACGAAGATTTGGAAGATGAGCAAAATTCTGCTTTTTATAACTTTTACTTTAACAATCAAATCAAATTCAACATAAATTAGACATGAATTAACAGGCAAATGTAGCCAATACAAATTGTAAATTACATTCTAAATAGCAGGTATAATAAAGCTGGACTCACAAATTTTTCAGGTGATCCATTCAACATGTGTGTCATCAATCTCAGTCACAGAGAAACTTCAAAACTTTATCCTCCTCAAGCAAATTTCCAGTTGCTTTACTTAAATCTTTAGCCACCAAGTCTCATCCGACAGCACCATTACTACATCCAATTTCCATGGGTACAATTTCTACTAAAGGGCAAACTTTTCCAGATCCCTTTCTGCTGTGCTCACTGATTCATCCTTTTGGGTCTCCTTTTGCAGCTTTGCCATGACTTTCTGCTCCCCAAAGTCTTCCTGTACCGAACTGCACTGCGGAGATCATTGCACAGCACTGTCTTTTCTCTTGTTTCAACTGGCCTCCAGTTCCCTAGAAACCTGAGGTCACCACCCAATTCCTAGAATCTGGAATATTAGTTTTTCTTTCATTAGGGACTTTATTAAAATGAATCGTCGAGACCAGCTTGATGTACCTAACAAAACATCTAACAAGCCATCTGTGCAGGCAACATCTCACACCCACTTCCCCACTGGTCCTGCAAATTGCAAATTTCATCACAATATCCAAAGGTATTAAGGGTTGTGGAGCACAGGTACATATATAGAGTTGGGTCACTGATCAGCTGCAATCTCATTAATGGTGGAATAGGCTGTTGGGCTAAATGGCCTACTATTGATCCTATATTTCTAATTTCCTACCTAAAATCATTATGGGAGCATTAACACCACAAGGAATGGAGTATTTTAAGAGAAAATCTATCCTCATTTTCTCAGGGTAGGTAGGGAAGACAATAAACGTAGTCTTACCAACATCAGTCATATCTCCAGTACAAATAGATGAAAGAAATAATCCTACATTTTACACTTCTGTTTCTCAATATTCTGTGCACCTTGGTTTTCCTGCCTGATATTATGTCTAGGCTCCCACAACCATGCCGAGGTGGTTTTAAACCATCCCAGCTTGACTAGCAAAATACCCCGTAAAAAATCAGTCCCTGCTCTGTTCAGGTGCAATCCATCTGACCTTATACGGGTCCTATCCTCAGATTGTACTCAACTAGCCTGTGTTTGCAAAACCCAAAACACATTTGCTGCTATGTCAGATTCTGCAATTGGGCAACAAAGTGTGATAATAGCTGCACTAACAACAAATTTAAGATAATCAGTCAAACTTGTAACATGGCAGAATTTTATCTGCCAAGGCTATGAGAATGGAAGGTTAGCTTATGTGGAGGTTAAAATCTTGGGGATGTTGACATGTTCCGACTGTCTTCCACATGCGCCTGATTTAAACAGGCAATTCAGTAAGTTCTGCTGGTTTGTCAATGCAACAACTGTTTCTGCTGTTTTAATCTGCTGTTCACACAAAAAAACACTCACCCTGATAGGTCAAAGTTCAACCCATTAGCCCTCACGGTTATGGAATTATGCTCTGGAAAATTCGAGTAAGGGTTTGAAAAGAAGTGCAAAATGTGCCTAATAGTGCCTTTCCAAAGAATTTGCTAAGTCTGTCATTAACACGTGCAGATTGCAGATTGGAATGCCTGATGGCACATTTTCATATGCAGAGGAGTAAGCGTCTGTATAATTGGCCGGACCGATATTCCTGAACAGTTGTAGGCATTGTTACATCACAGCAGAAGTGTCTGGTGGGGGTCTTGTGGTGCAGTGTTCAGCGTTCCTACCTCTGAGCCAGAAGCTCCGGGCTTAGTCCCACCCCAGGGTTTGATGGCCAATGAACGTGGGTTCATAATGCAGTCAAACAGGTTGAGTGTATTAGGTTGAAAATCCATCCAAACAGGCCAATAGCTGGTGGTAAGAGCAGGAGAGACTCCTGGTCAGCCATGATGTGGGCTGGTGCCCCTCAAGCTATAAGCCTCTGGTGACCATAACAGAACAAAGACATTGAAGTACGGTTTCCTTAATCCTTTCAAAATCTGCCAAGAAATGGAGGAGGAGCATGACAGACAATGCACCTGGATCACAGGTACAGTTGTCTGTGACTTCTGTTAGGCATGGTTTGGTGTTGTTTGAACAGTTGAAATGTTGATAGGGATTCAAACAGGTAGCTATGGATGATCGGTCAATGGATCTGGGTGATGACAACACTTTCAAAGACAATGAAGAGGAAAGGGAGGCTGGAGACAGGAAAAATGATACTAGGGATATGAAACCATTTGCAGTTGTTTGGGAGCTTGGAGGAATAACTGGGTGGTTAGCTGTACAGTGGGAATGAGGTCAATGGTGCAGAATTTGGGTGATATGGAAAAAATAAGTTTGAAAAGTACGTGGAGGGCGTTGGAGAGAAACTAGAGAGTGAGTATTCAGGACTAGAGTAGGGGATTCTGCTGGGTTTAGCTTGATGCACAAGGGAGAGAGAAGACGCAAGAAGAAACTAAACTGATGGCTCTTTGTTCACGACTAAGAAATCTATGAGTTAGGGATGAGAATGGAGAGGCAGGGGAGATTGGTTAAAGAGAAGATGTTAATGAAGAAAGTAACACCTGTCTTATCTTTACTCGCCAGTAGCTGGTTATGACGCAATGCAGCAAGATACAGCAATGACTACCTAATCCAATTAAATATTAAAGTATACTCAAATTGGAACTCCTTGAACTTGAAGGAACAAAGATGAGGGATCATATGTGGGGATCAATACAGATGGGAGGCAGTGAATATTCTTCTGGAGTGTGAGATAAGAGTCCAAAGGAGGCAGCAAGGTCAAATGTTGACCTTGAATATGGGTAGGAGTTTTCAGGGAGAAAGAGAGGATTGAGGAGAGAGGACAAGAGGAATGGAGATGAAATAGATACACTTGTGTCATTGGAAAAGTTATATAGATGGCAATACATTCCTGGGTGTGAAATGCACTGCCTGGATGTATGGTGGAGGCAGGTTCAATCGAAGCATTCAAGAGGGCATTAGATGATTACTTGAAAGGAAACAATGTGCAGTGGTACACATAAAAGCCAGGGGAGTGGCACCAAGCCATGATGCTCGTCAAACACGATGGGACAAATGGCCTCCCTCTGTGCCATAATAATAATAATTATTATTATTATGTAATTCTGTGATCTATATTGAGACACAGGTCTCTATGAACTTATGACACAGTATGCAGTTTTGTAAGTACAGTGGTAGTTTATATCATTTATATTTTACTGATGAAGTAATTAGTTTATGCAATATCATTCAACAACTGATTTACATGTCAACTTTAGTCATTTACAAAATGGCCCTGCGAATACAACAAATTAGGCTGAGCCAGATGGGAATGAGGCTGCATTGTATTGACTGACCATCCCTCAATCAAATTACTGTTACTTTACAGAAGGATAATCTTCACTATCATAAGTTGATTTGTATTGTGAGTGTGACTTTTGTGTAAATCTATGTATTTAACTATTACCTCAGTAGCCTCTTGATGTTTTGCACTTGAATCAACCCATCATTGACATTTATCTTCTGCTGATCCCAATTGGAATTACCCTGGGATATCGTGTTTGTCAGAAATGCTTACATTTTAACCCACCTCATTTTGCAATATAGATGCAATAAATGAAGAAAGGCAGTTTGGATTGATTGTTGTAATGCACTTTCCATGCAGTAACTGCTGAATGTGACAGAGCTTAGTGCTGCTGCTGGTGAGTGAGACCTATATGCTGTAACTGATTTTAATGCTTCAAGAATCAAAGATAATCATTCATTCCTTCACCCATATTTACACTTAGCCAGAAAATACATAGTGACAAGCAGTAATAGCAACACTCTTACTATAGTTGGATGGAGCATTCAAAGGCCAGGAACTCCATGGAGTATTCCCATGTCTTCTTTTATTTGGTGCTGAGGCCTTCTTTGCAACTAATGTGTAATGCACATCACATTGCATCTTCAAGAACTTGCCCCACTCAATACTCACACATTTGCTGTATATTAAGCTCATTTAATGGCTCCATGTGCAGCAGCTTTGCTGTTCAATATTTCAGATGATAATCTATTTAGCCTTTTTGCTGTTCAGTAAAAATTAAACTCACTGAGAGCTACAAGAGGTCATCCCTGGCACAGTGGTAGGAGCCTCATCTTTACATCAGAAGATCATAGGTCATTGGTTCAACCTCAATGACAGAAATTTGAGACTGATACTTGTAATGATTGTCGTGTTGGGTGTTGCAATGCACAAATGATCATGGCGGTAGATGGTACAACTCGGTTTTATTGTCTTAAACAATAACAACTACTAACTGCTGGCTGAGGTTCGTGCTTCACCAGCTAACCTGTGGACCCAGCACTATCACTATCTTAGTGAGGCACTCAGCACATGGTCTATGTCTGAGTGGCACGCTGTGAGCTCTGTGCTCTGAGCTATGTCCTGGTAGAATCAGCGGGAACTGTGGTGTTCCCTGTTTTATAGTGCGTGTGCTCTCACTGGTGATTGGCTGCGATGTTGTGTGTGTGTTGGTTGGTCCAATTACCTGTCCATCAATGTGTGTGTGATTGCACCATGATATGCTGATGTGGATATCATGACATCCCCCCTTTTCACAAGGATATGTGCCTATATGCTAATAAATAGAAGTGTGTACTGAGTGCATCTGAGTATGTGTGCAATATTTACAACATGTACATGAGGCTAAACTATATACAGAGGAAGGTGTCAGGTGCAACAGAGCAACGAGGTTGTACCAATAACAGAACAAATGCAATCAGCAAACGATGAGAGAAAACTTCTGGAACAATGAACGACAAGAAAAGAAACACGTTAACAGTATTGTAAAACAATTCAGTGAGTCCAATGTGCTAACAAGCTCATAAGTCAAGTCTATCAGGTGGGCGACGAATTCGGGTTGACCGCCTCAAGGGTGGGTCAGGATCCACCGGCTGAGGAATGGGCCTGGCCACGGGCGAGAGAGGAATAGGCAGAGTGGCAGGAAGCTCAACGAAGTCGACATCAGGGACACCAGGAGGGCGTGGCACCGGTGCATGATCTCGTAGCGAGCTCGGAACCAGACGAAGGGCCCGCCGATTACGTCGGCGAATGGAGCCACCAGGCAGGCGAACCAGGAACAAGCGGGGAGCCACGCGGCGGAGAACCTCGGCGGTTGTCAACCAGCCACCCTCCAGGCGCCAGGGCAGGAAGATCAGTTGCCCGAACATCATGTGTCACCTTCTGCTGAGCACGCTGCTGTCGCATCCTTTGCAGTACTGGAGCATGGTCGGGTTCAGGGACATGAATGGACGGCACAGTGGTCCTGAGGGTGCGACCCATCAACAGCTGTGCTGGCGAGAGGCCTGTGATGGGGCTGAGTGACAGGCCAGCAGGGTTAAACAGAAGTCAGTTCTGGCATCAGCAACCTTTCAGAGGAGCCGCTTCACAATGTGGATGCCCTTTTCCGCCTTGCCATTCGACTGGGGATGCAAGGGACTGGACGTCACGTGTGTGAAGTTGTATGAAGTGGCAAAGGAAGACCATTCTTGGCTCGCAAAGCAAGGCCCTTTGTCAGACATGACGGTGAGCGGAATTCCATGGCGAGCAAAGGTTTCTTTGCATGCCCGGATGACAGCTGATGATGTCACATCATGCATGCGTATGACCTCCGGATAATTTGAGAAGTAGTCAATCAGAATAATGTGGTCCCTGTCGAGCGGATGAAAGAGGTCCACACCCACCTTTGCCCAGGGGGACATGACCAACTCATGGGGCTGAAGTGTCTCAGGGGGTTGCGCCGTCTGAAACCTTTGGCAAGTGGGGCAGTTGAGCACCATGTTGGTGATGTCGTCGCTGATGCCCGGCCAGTACACCGCCTCTCGGGCCCTCCGCCTGCACTTTTCAACTCCGAGATAGCCTTCGTGCAGTTGTTCGAGGACAAGCCGGTGCATGCTGTGTGGGATCACGATCCGGTCCAACTTCAAGAGGACACCATCAATGACGGCCAAGTCGTCCCGGACATTGTAGATTTGTGGGCACTGCCCCTTGAACCACCCTTCCATCATGTGGCGCATTACACGTTGTAGAAGGGGGTCAGCTGCAGTCTCACGGCGAATGTGGGCCAGACGTGCATCAGTAGTCGGAAGATTGGCCGATGTGAAGGCTACTTGTGCGTCGACTTGACAAACGAACCCCTCCGATTCAGGCGGTGTGTTAACCGCCCTGGACAGAGCATCTGCGATAATGAGGTCCTTCCCCGGGGTGTAGACAAGTTGGAAGTCGTACCTCCGGAGCTTGAGCAGAATGCGCTGGAGGCGAGGGGTCATATCGTTGAGGTCCTTCTGAATGATGCCGACCAGGGGGCAATGGTCGGTCTCCACAGTGAACTGCGGAAGACCAGATACATAATCATGAAATTTGTCGATGCTGGTCAAAAGGCCGAGGCACTCCTTTTCAATCTGCGCATAGCGCTGTTCTGTGGGGGTCATGGCCCGTGACGCATAGGCGACCGGGGCCCAAGATGCGGTGTTGAGCAGACAATTGACATGCTGAAGATGCATTTCAGACATCTGGACTGGTCTGGCGGAACTCTCCAGTACTCTGCCCAGAGGATATCCCGTATCATCATGGCTTGCTGCTTTCTCCACAATCTGGGGCTCCAAATGGGGGATGTGTTTCCAGATGAAGAGATGGAGGAACTGCACCGACTCCGAGGTCAATAAGGGCCAGGATGGTGAGATCCCCTTAGAAATAAGCCATATCCCAAGCCAGATGCAGCAGACATGTCTGTGAGATCTCTATAGCCACAAATGTCCGGGATGACGAAGGTAAATAGGTCACACAAGCTTTTTTTTACCTGTGCCCTCAATGCAGCCACAATATTAACACATTCTTTGCTATCCTCTGCATCTTAATGAATGATATCAATCTCAGAATGATGAGTCACAATCTTTTGTGATGAAGGTCGCCTTCTTTGAAAACTGGGCAGCCTCTGTAGCATTTGGCCATACTGTAACGGGTTAACAAGTCCACCGGCAAACACTGTGAAACAAGTTGACATGGTGCAGCCTTTCAAACATTGCACCACCATTTCATTGCCCATTGCAGCCTTCAAAAGGCAGGAAAAGCACTGCAAAGCTCAGTGCACTCACGGCAGTGCGCCTGAAGTGTTGCAACATGCCAATCAATGGTTCTTGTATGAATGTCTGAGGCATGATCTGAATGCAGACTGTGGCAACTCTCCACGGCCATTCCTCATGGAAGAATAATGGTCAGGTCTCATCCTCATACTGAGCCCCAGCATGAAATTTTTCTTTTGGGCAAAATGATCTGTCATTCTCAGTCACGGGTGTGAACCTAAGTGTTCATGGAGAGAGCTTCAGTAGCATTATCGTTCAATCATTGACAAGCACTCTAGACCCAGTAAATGTTAACACTGCATTTAGGCATTACTTTGTTACTCCATTGATAATAAAGAGCATGGGTGTGATTCTCTGAGCCAAAATCGCGATCGGCACGGAGGCAGAGAATGGGCGTCAAACCCGAGGCCGGGTCCGACGCTGCTCCCGCGATTCTCCGGGGAATTGCCGCCAATAGCGCGCGGTCGACGTGGTGCCGGTCGGGGGCCATTAAAAGAGGCCCCCGCGGCGATTCACTGAGTGCAGATGGCCGAGTTCCCGACGCCATGGTTCTCTCATGGTTTCACCCGTCGGGAACTCGGCGTGGCGGCTGAGGACTCAGTCCGCGGCCGCCCTGGTGGTGGGCGGGGGGATCATTCAAGGGGTGGGGGGGGCTCCAGGATGGCCAGGCTACCGATCGGGGGCCACCGATCCGCGGGTGCGCGCGATCTGGGGGGCGCTATGTTTTCGGTGCCGGTCCGCGGTGTGGGTCGGCCATGTCGTGCAGGGCGGCCGATGCAGGCCGCCACCTTGCGCATGCGCGGACCCCGACCGGAAGAGCAGGGCCCCGTATCGGCAGCCAGAGCTGCGAGGCCCACTCCGGGGCCCTGCTAGCCTCCCGTAAATCGCAGAATCACCCTGAACTTTCTCCAAGTAAGTCCAGAGTGATTCGCGTGTGTTTCTTCGCGGGCGTGGGGACATAGCCCCAATATTGGAGAATTCCGGCCCATATATCAGATTAAATGAAATTTTACTCTGATCCCATTTAAAGCCACCATATTTTCAGCCCAGCGATTTCAGATATGTACAAGGAAACCTAGCACACTGTATGCATGATGGTGATCAGATAACCATGCCAATTGGCCATTGGACTGCTGGTTCAGGGATATGTCAAGCTATGTTAGCCAGACCTCCCATTTAATAGTCCAGTGTCTGTGGCCTCGACACACATCTCTGACCTTGTACAGTCATTGCCATCTAGCAGACATCCCAGGGCTCACCAAGTCCGAGCTAGGTCCATAGATCTGCATCATGCAAGTGGAGAATGAGTACTACAATAGGGGTGATGTCCAGCTGTATACATGGTCATGATGTCAAACAAAAGGCTACCGTTAGCACTTAAGATCCTCTACTATTACTTAAAATGTTACCACACCCAAGCCTGACAAAGATTACATGGAGGCTTTAGTAGTCATTTGCAGGTCCAAGCGCATGTCTGGCACAAACTGCAAGACCAAGATCACCATGGATGTCGCCATCTTCCAATGATGACCTCAATGCACTGGCATGATGGTGCCATGAGATCAGACAAAGCGATGGATGGACTCCTTCATCCTCCATTCTAATCTGCTGGTGGCCTCTGACAACCCTGCCTGCTGTGCCCCTGGAGCCCCAACATCTCTCTGAAGGCCGATTCCAGAGGTTCACCATCAGACTGCGCTGGTGGAGGGTGCAATTGAACAATGTGAAGGTTCTACAGTGAGTGGTTCCTCAGGGTCTTTCTCCAAAATTGGCTGGGGGGCTGGCGTTGATGGGCTGATATAAAGCATCATCCCTTACTTGCTGTTGCCTGTAATAGATAGAAGAGAAAATTAGAGATTGGATGGTCACCTACATTAAAGAGCACTCACTGTTTTGTTGGGTGGGGGAAGACTTAGGATGGGACCTCACTGGTTTGTTGGGGACACCAAACTCACTTTTGGCAAAGGCGCAGTCCCGGTCCTTATCAGACAACTCTGCTGCCTGCTCCTTCATAGTGGGTGAGTGACCTGAGCTCCAATATCCCTCCGACCCCTCCAGTCTGTGTGTCTCCCTGTTGTTGTGGGTGATATTTTCCTGCATAAAGACAAATTGTGAGCAGGACAGATACCAAAGCAAATGATAAGCTTGTCTACTTTCTGTGTGTGCTGAATGGGGCACTGTATCAGTTTAGGACGTGACTTGTGCGGGATGTGGCAAGCGATGAGGATATAAAAGTGTGTGTATGAGTGGTGATTTTCCTTGTTCTGGTATTGTGTGAGATCCCTGTGGATCGTAACTCAGCCAATGCATGATGACCTTCTGAGTATTAGTACAGACTGAGGAGAAGTTTCTCTTACCCTGGCAGAGTACACAGATTTCACAGAATTTACAGTGCAGAAGGAGGCCATTTGGCCAATCGAGTCTGCACCGGCCCTTGGAAAGAGCACCCTACCTAAGCCCACACCTCCACCCTATCCCCACACTTCCACCATATCCCCGAAACCCCACCTTACCTTTTTTTTGGACACTAAGGGCAATTTAGCACGGCCAATCCACTTATCCCTGCACATCTTTGGACTGTGGGAGGAAACCGGAGCACCCGGAGGAAACCCACGCAGTCACGGGGAGAACGTGCAGACTCCGCACAGACAGTGACCCAAGCCGGGAATCGAACCTGGGACCCTGGTGCTGTGAAGCCATTGTGCTAACCACTATTCTACTGTGCTGCCCAGACTAGGGGCTTTTCACAATAACTTCATTTGAAGCCTACTTGTGACAATAAGCGATTTCATTTCATTTTTCATTTTCATTTCATTTTATTTCATTTTCAGTAAGAAGTCTTACAACACCAGGTTAAAGTCCGACAGGTTTGTTTCAAACACTAGCTTTCAGAGCACTGCTCCTTCCTCATCATTTCCACATCCTCCACATCCTTCCACATCATTTCATTTTCATGACACCATTCATCCTTTTCTGCAATGGATTGCGGTCCTCTTTTGGGGAGCTTTGGTGCTGCATCAGAAACACTTCAGAGAAGTGTTACTTTAGTCACTTTAGACTAATATCAGGAATGGGTGGGTTGTCTTGTGAAGAAAGATTGGAAAGGTTAGGTTTGTATCCACTAGAGTTTAGAAGAGTAAGAGGCAACTTGATCAAAACCATTAAGATCTGAGGGGTATTGACAGGGTACATCTGGAGGAGACCACATTGGGAGCAGTGAATGCAGTAGACCAAATTGGAAGAGATGCAAGTGAAACGCTGCTTAACCTGGAATGAGTGTTTTGGGCCTGGGATGTTAAGCATGAAAGAGGTACAGGGGCAGGTGTTACACCTTCTGCGATTGCATAGGAAGGTCCCATGAGTGATGGGAGAGGTGTTGCGTGTGGTGGAGGAGTGGACAAGATGATCTTGGAGGGAACGGTCTCTGCCTTGTGTGTGACTGGGTAGAGGATGGGATGAGATATTGGGATTAGGTAGTCTGGTAGACAACTATCCTGTTATTTTCTTATATGTTCATCTTGTCTCCTTTTTATTAATACGTAGTTTGTTAATATTTTCCTTATAAATCAGGGGCGAAATTCTCCGGTATCGGCACGATGTCCGCCGACTGGCGCCAAAAACGGCGCAAATCAGCCAGGCATCGCGCCACCCCAAAGGTGCGGAATCCTCCGCATCTTGGGGGGGCCGAACCCTAATGTTGAGGGGCTAGGCCCGCGCCGGACTGATTTCCGCCCCGCCAGCTGGTGGACGTGCCCCGCCAGCTGGCGCGGAAATGAAATTGCCGGGCGGTGCATGCGCGGGAGCGTTAGCGGCCGCTCATGGCACCCCGCGCATGCGCAGTGGAGGGAGTCTCTTCTGCCTCCGCCATGGTGGAGACCGTGGCGAAGGCGGAAGGAAAAGAGTGCCCCCACGGCACAGGCCCGCCTGTGGATCGGTGGGCCCCGATCGCGGGCCAGGCCACCGTGGGGGCACCCCCCAGGGCCAGATCGCCTCAGATCTTAATGGTTTCGATCAAGTCGCCTCTTACTCTTCTAAACTCTAGTGGATACAAACCTAAACTTTCCAATCTTTCTTCACAAGACAACCCACCCATTCCTGATATTAGTCTAGTAAACCCCAGGACCCCGGAGCCCGCCCGCGCATCCTTGTCCCGCCGGTAAGAGAGGTGGTTTAATCCACGCCGGCGGGACAGGCATCCTAGCAGCGGGACTTTGGCCCATCCGGGCCAGAGAATCGCGGGGGGGGCCCGCCAACCGGTGCGATTCCCGCCCCCACCGAATATCCGGTGCCGGAGAATTCGGCAACCGGCGGGGGCGGGTCTCACGCTAGCCCCCGGTGATTCTCCGACCTGGCGGGGGGGCGGAGAATCTCGTCCCTGGTGTCTGTAACTCATTGGAGCACTCAAGGGTTAAAGATCTTTGGAAAACACAAATTCTTGGTTAATGCAGTTATGTTGGCACTCCGGTGTCTGTGAGGTTGGAATTGACAGCGCACTCGCCCAGGGTGTCGTAACAGTATCTCCCGCTGGTCGTCGACCACCTGAAGGAGTTTCGCCAGTGCCTTTCTGTTGAATTTCGGGGCACAACGCTTGGCTCTTCACAGGGCCATAATGGTATTTATCACAAAAAACCCAGGGCTGCAGATCCATGCGGGGAGGCCGTTTAAATATGGCACCCAGAAATACGAGCCGACAAATTCCACCCTGCCCCACCATGCGATAAGACATCCTGTATGTTTATGTATTCATAATAAGCTAAAAGGCAGACGATTTGACATGGCAGCTCACCACACTGGCCAGCAGGAGCTTTTCCTGCCCATCACCTCACTTAGTCTCTGGAATGGAAAATTCTACTCGTAGTCATTAAAATTAAATTTTAAATGGAGTCCTTAAGCCAGAAATTCAGGAGTACCCAATTTCAAGCGCTGAGGGTAATTACGCTGTGCGGAATGGAGAATAAAACTAGATATTAGGCCTTGGACATCATTAAATTTAAGCTAATTTGGTCAGAGGAGCCCTTCAGTAAAATAAGAAGGAAAGCAGGGCTACTGTAAAGACTGGCAATGGAAGGAATGAAACAGTTTGATCACAGAGAGCAGCCTTGAGGGATTATCACAGATCTTAGGCCCGAGGAAATATCTCCAAGGTGAGGGTGGTTTGAGGGGTTAAGCCTTGGGTGGAGACCTTACAGGCCATGACACAGGGAAAGGATTGGAGGTTTAATTGTGACCTTCAGTAAAGTGGTGATGAGAGGGGTAGAGGAGTCTAATCAGGAGATTTAGGAGAGTATGTCACCACGTTAGAATGGTTTGGGATGGGAAGAGAAGGAAATTGCATACCATTGGACCATGTATCAAGTGTGGAGCCTTGGGTAGGTGATCGCGAGCGAGTCGAAGAAGGGCTTACACTCAAATGATAAAAAACCTCACCTTCTATGGTTCAAAATGACATGTTTTGACTAAACATGACAGTTTATTGATATTGAGTACAGGTGACAGGCCCAACTAGTGATGACACCACAAAAACACTTCATTGGCTTGCGATTCACGGTTGTGAATTGCACTGTATAAATTCTTTCCTTCAGGCATGAGTAGAGGACATCTCTTGTATGTTCTTACCCAATATGGCAGGGAGCGCACTTCGTGGCAGAAATGTGTGTTTCCTGCCTGCTGTTGTAACTGAACAATAGCCACTATGCAGCAAAGTTCTTGAATTTTCTCTGTGCTATGAGGCACAATTTGAAGAAGAGCCAGGTGTCCTGGTGTTCTGGCCTATATTTAATCAATATTTCTTAAACCTGCTATGCCCCCCATAGGGGTACACTGTTTTGAAAGTACATGATGCACTAGGGTAGAAATGTCACTGGCGCATTCCTGCATATAGTTTTTACCCTCTGTATCACATTCTTATACTCTTACCAGATGGCATTTACTGCAATATGAAGGCAAGAGGATCAGGGAAAGTACTCTTGGCTCCACAGCAATTCCGAAAGAAAGACTTGGACATTTATGCATCTTTCTTGAGCACAGGCCATCCCATAGAACTTTACAGGCAATTAAATACTCTTCAATTGCTGTTACTGTTGTACTGTCGGAAGTGCAGCAGCCAATTTGCATCCAGCAAACTCCCACAATAATGCTAATAACCAGACAATCTGTTTTTGTGATGTTGATTATGGGATGGATATTAACCAGGATACCAGGGATAAATCCACGACTCTTCTTAGAGCAGGTTCGCCTGAGAGGGTAGAAAGGGCCTTTGTTTCACTCAGCTGAAAGACAGCATTACTGGCCATACAGTTGGTGCTGGGCTCAGCATTCAACTGGAATAGCAGTCTTGGTTATTGTACTCAATTCCTGGAGGGGGATTTGAACCCACAACCTCTGCCTCAGAGGTGAGACTGCTGCCAACTGAGCCATGGGTTGATGCAGCAATTACAGCAGCACTGCAGGCCGCTACTTGCACTTACACCGTGAATTACCATGGACCTGTTCAGTATTGGAGCTGGATGATTTTCACGTGACCCAGATCTGTGAGAGGTGTTGTGGTACCTGATTGCCATCTGCAGCTTGCTGGCATTGTGGAGGTGAGGCCTTAGGCCTGATTCGAGAGGAGTCTGGGGCCTTCATCCACCAGCACATATTTTCAATGCATCACAAATTTTGTATCATTTCCTTGCAAAGATGCAATTTTTCCTCAACGCCTTTTCACCGTGTGGTCCATTTTTCTTCATTGCTCTGCTGTTCCATTAAAGAGTGCCTGATGAGCCACCTGGCATGGCAATAATTCTTTTTTGTATGTCAAGCAGATGATTATTGCATAGATAACGGGCGGGATTCTCCGTCGGCCGTCCCCAAAATCGGGAAATGCAATTTGGCGGAGAATCGGTTTCGACGCTGAAATTGTGGAGGATGCCAGGTTCACGCCTGATCGCAATTTTCTGTCGCCTCGACAGCAACATCAGTGCTTTCCACTCCACATGTACAGTACACAACGTTTGCATTTCATTAGTGAGCCTGACCCGGTATTCTCCGGCATCTCTGAAGTGTTGGGTACTCTGACACACAGACAAACCAACACGGTTGCGTATGGTACAACGCAGTTTTATTTCATTGAACTATAAACACAGTAAACTCTGGTATTCAGCACATGGTGAGCCTCTGAGTGGCTGGCAATGAGGTCTGTGCCCTGAGCTTCCTCCTGCTCGAGTGCCCCGGAAGTGTCGTGTTCCCTGCTTTTGTACTGTGTATGCTCTTGTCCGTGATTGGCTGTCGTGTTGTGTGTGTTGATTGGTCCATTGATCTGTCCATCATTATGTGTGTGTGTGTGTGCTGTGATGTTCACCTGAATATCACGACATCCCCCCTTTTTTACAGGATTATGTGCCTACGTGGTTATAAATAGAGATGTATACTGAGTGTAGCTAAATGTGTGTGTGTGCAATATTTACAGCATGTACATGGGGTTTAACTATATACAAGGGGCGATGTCGGGTGTGACATAACAACGAGGTTGTACCATGAACAAAGAACGGGGAAACGTTGAACGATAAAGCGAATTCCTGTAACGATAAGAACATAAACATATTAACAAAGTGGTGCATGAGTTCAATGTATAAACAGTCTCATAAGTACAGTCTAGTAGGTGGGCGACGAATTCGGGTTGACCGCCTCAAGGGTGGGTCTGGAACCACCGGCTGAGGAACGGGTATGGCCACGGGCGACGACGGAAGGGGCATGGTAGCAGGCAGCTCCACGAAGTCGAAATCAGGAACAACAGGAGGGCATGGTGTCGGTGTACGGTCTCGTAGCGAGCGTGGAAGCAGACGAAGAGCCCGGCGATTGCGCCGACGAACGGATCCATTAGGCATGCGAACCAGGAACGAGCGGGGAGCCACACGTCGGGAACTTAGGCAGGTGCTGACCAGCCACCTTCTGGTAGGTGGATGCGGACGTTGTCTCCAGGGGCCAGGGAGGGAAGATCAGTTGCCCGTATGTCGTACGATCTCTTCTGGCGATCTCCACGATTCTCCACCTCCACTGGGGGGAATTCACGGCAGTGAGGTTCACTTGTGCTATTAAAAATGGAGAAACAGGCGGCGTGCTGATGAGGGAGAGAGAAAATAGGACACAGAGCGGCCCCACCGTGGGCCGGGGTGGTGGGGTGTGTTGGGGAGAGGGGGGCGTTGGGGAGGGGGAGGGAGGTGTAGGGGTAGTGGTGGTGGTGGAGTGGGGGTATGGGGGTGGTGTGGGTGTGGGGGTGTTGTGGGGGCATTGGCAGGGGGGGTGACACACATGCCATGGGGATCAGCAACTTAGTGGGGTCTCACTTCATCGTCCGATACCGACCTTCACCCCGGCAACTGCCCCTTCTTCGGGCCTGCCAACCATGTCCAGTGCCCTCTGCTCTGCTGCGGTGAGGGTCCGCAGGTCTGGTGGTCCCCCTCCAGTCTTCTTCCACACCCGGCGGTTATAAGTGCGGGGGGGGGGGAGCGTAGCAGAAAACACACAGTGTTAACAGTGTTAGACAGCAGCCCAGGAGGTGGGTAGCTGACGGCTTCAGTGGCCTGGGCACCTGACCGTGGTGGCCGGTATGGATGCCGGCATATGGTGTGGTGTGGGTGTTCGACCGTCCTCGGGGTGGGGTAGTGGGGTTATGGGTGTGTGGAATGGGGGTTGGTGTTAGGGGCACAGTGCTGCCTACTCACCCTGGCCACCCTGAGAAGTTTGTGCAGTTTCTTCCGGCACTGCAATCTGGTACCGATGGTGTTGCCCATGTGGATGGTTACCCCTGCCACGTGCGTCCAGGTCCGACGAACGGCCGCGGCTAGCAACCTCCTTCCCATTCCAGGGTACGGGGTCACCCGCCCCTCATCCATGGCGTCCAGCAGTCTCTCTAGTTCCGCGTCAGGTGAACCTCAAGGCTGCGCTTCTTGCTGCCATCTTGTTGGCTGGGCTGGTGTGTGTGGGGAGTAAAATGTATATATGTGGCTGCAGTTTGTCAGCCTCCTGAGTGTCAATCATCGACGCGGCGAATCCGGCACCGTTTCCCATTGGAATCGATTGTGATCCATGTGGTGCTGATGCTAGCCCCTCAACGGTCGCTGTATTGATCCACTTTTTGCTGTCATAGAAGTCCACGAATCCTGCCCTGCATCAACACTTAGCCACAGGAACGGAGAATCCAGACCAACACTTTTAAAATTTCAACCAGACAATTTGGCCTTATAGTCCTTATTTAGTAAGGGAAATTTTCTTACCCAACCGTAGCTTTCTTTTTCAGATTATGAAAGTATTTTGGAATCGGCAGGGTGGTAGACCCTGAGGTCAGCCTCTGAATAATTTCCCGTCAAGTATCTTGGGGCCTTCTCACTCCACCAAAATGTACAGCACAGCCAGCATAGACTTGATAGGTCGAATGGCCTCATCAGTGCCGTAATTTCTCAATGACATGTATGAGTGCAGGTTCTGTGAGAACTATACCCAATCTCCACTCCCTCCACTGCCAATCCCGGTGGCTGCTGAGATGTTGGGTGCTCTGAGGTACAGACGAACCAACACGGTTGCGATTGGTACAACACAGTTTTATTCCATCTAACTATTTATACATCAGACTTGGTACTCAGCACGTTGTGACTGTGTGTGTGTCTTGCTATGAGGTCCTGGCCCTGTGCTGTCTCCAGATGGACTGCCCAGGAAGTGTCGTGTTTCTTGTTTTATACTGTGTCTGCTCTTGTCTGTGATTGGCTGTCGTGTTATGTGTGCTAATTGGTCCGTTGGTCTGTCTATCATTATGTATGTGTTATGATGTATGTTTGAATATCATGACATCCCCCCTTTTTTACAAGATTACGTGCCTACGTGGTTATAAATATAAATGTGTCCTGGGTGCAGCTAAAGGTGTGTATGTGTGCGTAATATTTACATCATGTACATGGGGCTTAACTATATACAAGGGGCGATGTCAGGTGTGACATGCTAACGAGGGTGTACCATAACAAAAGAAGAACAACGTGGAAATTTGGAACGATCAAACGAGGCCTGTAACGATAAGACAGTGACATGTTATAAAACAGTGGTTGCAAAAGTTTGACGTGTGAACAGTCTCATAAGTCCAGTCTAGTAGGTGGGCGACGAATTTGGGTTGATTGCCTCAAAGGTGGGTCGAGAACCACCAGCTGAGGTGTGAGCCTGGCCACGGGCGGCAACAGAAGGGGCATGGTATATGGCAGCTCCACAAAGTCGCTATCAGGAACCAGTGGAGGACACGGCGTCTGTGTAGGGTCCCGTTGCGAGCGTGGAAGTAAGTGAAGGGCTCGGCGATTGCGCCTACGCACGGATCCATCCGGCATGCGTACCAGGAACGAGCGGGGAGCCACGCGTCGGAGAACTTCGGCAGGTGCTGACCAGCCACCGTCTGGTAGGTGGATGCGGACGTTGTCTCCAGGGGCCAGGGAGGGAAGATCAGTTGCCCGTATGTCGTACGATCTCTTCTGGCGATCGCGCTGCAGTTGCATCCTATGCAGTACCGGAGCATGGTCTATTGTTGGTGCCAGGATGGAAGGCACAATGGTTCTGAGGGCGCAACCCATCAGCAGCTGTGCTGGTGAGAGACCAGTGGCTAGTGGGGCCGAGCGATAGGCCAGCAGGGCGAGGTAGAAGTCCGATCCAGCAGCAGCAGCCTTGCAGAGGAGCCACTTGGCAATGTGAACGCCCTTCTCCGCCTTTCTATTGGACTGGGGATGCAGAGGGCTGGACGTCACGTGTGTGAAGCCATACGAAGCAGCAAAGGATGACCATTCCTGGCTGGCGAAACAGGGCCCATTGTCCGACATGACCGTCATCGGAATGTCGTGGAGAGCGAAGGTGTCTTTGCAGGCCCTGATGACAGCAGACGACGTCAAATCGTGCAGGCGTATGACTTCAGGGTAGTTTGAGAAGTAGTCAACTATGATGACATAGTCCATTCCGAGAGCGTGAAATAGGTCAACACCCACCTTCGCCCAGGGGGATGTCACCAGCTCATGGGGCAGAAGCATCTCAGGAGGTTGCGCCGGCTGAAACCTTTGGCAGGTTGTACAGTTGAGC
The DNA here is from genome assembly GCF_047496885.1 of Scyliorhinus torazame. Classification (NCBI taxonomy): domain Eukaryota; kingdom Metazoa; phylum Chordata; class Chondrichthyes; order Carcharhiniformes; family Scyliorhinidae; genus Scyliorhinus; species Scyliorhinus torazame. The sequence goes on from NC_092717.1 coordinate 158,076,216, forward strand.
ACCATGTTGGCAATATCGTCACTGATGCCCGGCCAGTATACCGCCCCTCGAGCCCTCTGTCTGCACTTCTCAACCCCCAAGTGGCCTTCATGTAGTTGGCCGAGAACCAGCTGGCGCATGCTGTGCCGAATCACAATCCGGTCCAGCTTCAGAAGGACACCATCAATGATGGCTAGGTCGTCTCGTACATTGTAGAATTGTGGGCACTGCCCCTTGAGCCACCCTTCCGTCATGTGGCGCATCACACGTTGTAGAAGGGGGTCAGCCGCAGTCTCACGGCGAATGTGGGCCAGACGTGCATCAGTAGCCGGCAGGTTGGCCGATGTGAAAGCCACCTGTGCCTCGACCTGACATACGAACCCCTCCGCATCTGGCGGCGTGCTCACTGCTCTGGAAAGGGCATCCGCCACGATGAGGTCCTTCCCTGGAGTGTAGACCAGTTGGAAGTCATACCTCCTGAGTTTAAGTAGGATGCGCTGGAGGCGAGTGGTCATCTCGTTCAGGTCCTTGTTTATTATGTTGACCAGGGGGCGGTGGTCAGTTTCGACCGTAAACCGTGGAAGACCATAGACGTAATCGTGGAACTTGTCTAAACCGGTTAGCAAGCCCAGGCATTCTTTTTTGATTTGCGCGTAGCGCTGCTCTGTGGGGGTCATGGCCCGCAATGCATAGGCCACTGGGGCCCATGATGCCATGTCATCCCTCTGCAGGAGCACTGCTCCAATGCCGGATTGGCTGGCATCAGTTGAGATTTTGGTGGCACGAGACGTATCAAAAAACGGCAACACTGGTGCCGTAGTGAGTTTGCGTTTGAGCTCCTCCCATTCCAGCTGGTGTGTGTGTTGCCACTGGAACTCTGTGGATTTTCTGACGAGGTGGCGCAGAGTCGTCGTGTGGGAGGCAAGGTTGGGAATGAACTTCCCCAGGAAGTTGACCATGCCAAGGAAGCGTAGGACAGCCTTCTTGTCAGCCGGCTGCGGCATGGCTGTGATGGCGCTCACCTTGTCTGCATCCGGACGGACCCCTGACCGGGAGATATGGTCCCCCAGGAATTTCAATTCGGTCTGGCCATAGGAGCACTTGGCTCGGTTGAGGCGCAGGCCGTTTTCCCGTATGCGGGCAAAAACGCGTTGGAGACGATATATGTGCTCCTGCGGTGTGGTGGACCAGATGATGACATCGTCCACATATACACGCACCCCTTCGATGCCTTCCATCATCTGCTCCATGATTCTATGGAAGACCTCGGATGCCGAGATGATGCCAAATGGCATTCGGTTGTAGCAGAACCTGCCGAAAGGGGTGTTGAAGGTACATAGCTTTCGGCTGGACGGGTCCAGTTGGATCTGCCAGAATCCTTTAGAAGCATCCAGTTTCATGAATATCTTCGCCTGGGCCATTTCACTGGTGATCTCCTCCCGTTTGGGTATGATATAATGTTCCCTCATAATATTATTATTGAGGTCTTTGGGGTCAATACAGATGCGGAGCGCGCCAGAGGGCTTCTTGACACACACTATGGAGCTGACCCATGGCGTGGGCTCCGTGACCCTGGAAAAGACCCCTTGGTCCTGGAGACCCCGCAGCTGCTGCTTGAGGCGGTCTTTAAGTGGCGCAGGAACCCTGCGAGGTGCGTGAACGACCGGGATGGCGTCCGGTTTGAGGCAAATTCGGTAGATGTATGGCAGTGTTCCCATGCCTTCGAATGCCTCCTGGTTGTGGGCGAGGAGCGATTGGAGCTGTGCGTAGAACTCTGCATCCGGGAAGTCAGACGTGCCGTCAGGAGAGAGAGAGAGGATTCGTTGCACAAGGTGGAGAGCCTTGCATGCCTGTGCGCCCAGCAGGGAGTCCTTCGATGAGCCAACTATCTCGAACGAAAGTGTGGCCGTGTGTGTGTTGTGTGTTACCTGGAGCTGGCAGGATCCCATGGCCGGGATAACGTTCCCGTTGTAGTCGACCATCTTGCACCGGGATGGCTGGATTGGTGGTCTGACCTTTATGGCGTAGAAGGCTGACCATGCTATGAGGTTGGCGGAGGCGCCAGTGTCCAGGCGGAAAGTGATTGGCGATCAGTGACCGTTAGGGTGGCACTCCATTCATTGCCCGGATTGATGGTGTTGACCCGGTTCGCATCAATGATCGCAACCCGGAAGGCGTCTTGGTCATCTGTGTCGTCGGTTTGGATGTCGTGATGTGGAAGCTGAATGGTCCGCACGTTCCTGCGAGGTTGTCGGAGATGTGGAAGATCAACAGGTTGAGCCGCTCGACAGTAGGCAGCGTAGTGGCCCATCTTGCCACAACGTAGGCATTGTTGGGTTTTTGCAGGACATTGCCCTTTTAAATGTGCAGCTCCACAGTTGCCGCACGTCATGACGTCATGGCGTTCGCTACGCCACTGCGCATGCGCAGTTCGGTCTTGCTTCGGGCGCGCCTGCGCAGCACGTCCCTCAGTGTTGCCGTAGTATTTGGCGCGCACAAACGCGGGAGGCCTTAAAAAGCGCGCGAAACGGCCGCCCTCGTCCGGGCCGCGGGCCGGGAGAAACTCAATTGCCTGGACGCGTTCGGCCTCATGGGCGGCCTGGCTTGCCGATTCGATCGCGTGGGACCCCCTCCGTGCTGATTCGGTCGCCTGAAATTGGGCATATAGGCTAGTCGCATTCTCATGCAGGACACAGGCTTCAACTGCAGATGCTAAGGTCAGGCCTTTAATTTTTAGAAGCTGCTGGCGTAGGCCACTGGAGGCAACGCCAAAAACGATCTGGTCCCAGATCATGGACTCTGAGGTGGTGTCGTAACCGCAGGACTGCACGAGTATGCGTAGGTGCGTCAGGAAGGACTGAAAGAGCTCATCCTTATCTTGCAGGCGCTGCTGAAAGACATACCTCTCAAAGGTTTCGTTGACCTCAACGTTGAAGTGCTTGTCGAGCTTGAGGAGGACCGTGTCATATTTAGATTTGTTCTCGCCTTCCGCGAACACCAAGGAGTTGTATACATCGATGGCGTGCTGACCTGCGTTAGTGAGGAGCATGGCAATCTTTGTTTCGTCCGAGGCACCCTGTTTTTCATTGGCTTGCATGAAGAGTTCAAAGCGCTGCTTGAAGAGCTTCCAATTTGTGCCCAGGTTCCCAGCGACTTGCAACGGCTGCGGTTTGTTGCGGATGTCCATGGCTCAGGATGGCAGATTTGCCGGTAGGTATCGATTCACTCCTGGTACCATGAGGTGTTGGGTGCTCTGAGGTACAGACGAACCAACACGGTTGCGATTGGTACAACGCAGTTTTGTTCCATCTAACTATTTATACATCAGACTTGGTACTCAGCACGTTGTGACTTGTGAGTGTCTTGCTATGAGGTCCTGGCCCTGTGCTGTCTCCAGATGGACTGCCCAGGAAGTGTCGTGTTTCTTGTCTTATACTGTGTCTGCTCTTGTCTGTGATTGGCTGTCGTGTTATGTGTGCTAACTGGTCTGTTGGTCTGTCTATCATTATGTATGTGTTATGATGTATGTTTGAATATCATTTTTTTTTTAAGTATATTTTATTCAAGTTTTTTGGCCAAACATAACAATACGTAGTGTTTCTTTTACACAACAATAAAGCAATATAAATAACCCTTGCCAGTTTTAAACAAATAAATAAGTAATATATAAACAAAAACAAAAAACAAAAAACAAAACTAAATGGCAACTGCCTTGTCCAAAATAAATACTCTCCAAAAATACAATCCAACAAACCAATGTACAATTACATATACCAAATACCTATACATATACAATAACATCCCTGAGAGTCCGTCCGATTCCTCCCCCCCCCACCCCCCCCCCCCCCCACCTACCCCCTGGGTTGCTGCTGTTATCTACTTCTTTTCCATTCCCTCTATCTTTCTGTGAGGTAGTCGACGAACGGTTGCCACCGCCTGGTGAACCCCTGAGCCGAACCCCTTAACACAAACTTAATCCGTTCTAACTTTATGAACCCTGCCATATCGTTTATCCAGGTCTCCACACCCGGGGGTTTGGCTTCCTTCTACATTAACAATATCCTGCGCCGGGCTATAAGGGACGCAAAGGCCAACACGTCAGCCTCTCTCGCCTCCTGCACTCCCGGCTCTTCTGCAACCCCAAATATAGCCAACCCCCAGCTTGGTTCGACCCGGACCCCCACCACCTTCGAAAGCACCTTTGCCACCCCCACCCAGAACCCCTGTAGTGCCGGGCATGACCAGAACATGTGGGTGTGATTCGCTGGGCCTCTCGAGCATCTTGCATACCTATCCTCTACCCCAAAAAATTTACTGAGCCGTGCTCCAGTCATATGCGCCCTGTGTAACACCTTAAATTGTATCAGGCTTAGCCTGGCACACGAGGACGATGAGTTTACCCTACGTAGGGAATCAGCCCACAGCCCCTCCTCAATCTCCTCCCCCAGTTCTTCTTCCCATTTCTCTTTCAGCTCATCTACCATGATCTCTCCCTCGTCCCTCATCTCCCTGTATATGTCCGCCACCTTACCGTCCCCCACCCATGTCTCTGAGATCACTCTATCCTGCACTTCCTGCGTCGGGAGCTGCGGGAATTCCCTCACCTGTTGCCTCGCAAAAGCCCTCAATTGCATATACCGAAATGCATTCCCTTGGGGCAACCCATATTTCTCCGTCAGCGCTCCCAGACTCGCAAACGTCCCATCTACAAATAGATCTCTTAATTGTACTACCCCAGCTCTTTGCCATGCTCCAAATCCCCCATCCATTCTCCCCGGAACAAACCTATGATTGTTTCTTATCGGGGACCGCACCGAAGCTCCCGTCCCTCCCCTATGCCGTCTCCACTGCCCCCAAATTTTCAATGTAGCCACCACCACCGGGCTTGTGGTGTATTTCTTTGGTGAGAACGGCAACGGCGCCGTCACCATTGCTTGCAGGCTAGTCCCCCTGCAGTGTTGAATCCTAAGTTTCTTTACCCGTCAGTCTGGCCTCAATAAAAGACGAGATGGATTTGCAGGTACAGCAGTAGTTATTTTATTCAGCTTGCAAGCTTTACTCAGTTCACAGCGGCACAAAGCACATCTTGCTTCGTACACCTCTGGAATCAAGTGAGGATATAAGTCAAAGGGATCTGTACTGATACATTCAAATGGCATCAAGTTTCACATACTCGACGCCCATAGGTCATCCTATATCCCTCCTGACCTGTTTGATCTATTCTGATTGGCTCACTTCCAATCCCTTCCTCTGGCCCCTATTACTCAGCATCCTTTTCTCCTGCTTTGGTGGACACACCTCTTCCTGCTTTTCCATGCGGTCTGAAATCCTTTGTCTGTGAACTAACCAGAAGTAAACTGGCCTACCTCTACATTACATTAACTAATATCTCTAAAGTAACTATTTTATATCACATTTGTCATTCTCTCCTTTTATCATTCCATGATAACCGAACTATCCAATCCATAGCTACGGTTCCTCATCTAAAAAGATCCGTCGCTGCATTTCCAATTCCTGGCTTAGCCCCCCTTCATCTGCTTCACCCTCATGGATTTTAACAGTTATGTTTTTAGGGGCGTTGATCTGATCCAGTGCACCCCGCATTCTACCCATCACACATTTAAGGATGGCCAGGCCCACAAAGATGCAGCCGATAGCCACCACTAAATTCATGGCCATATTTATCAACCAGTCCTTCCAACCCCCAAATCCCCAATTACCCCAAGAGCCAGGATCCTGCATTCCGTCCAGGTGATCCCGTATGTGATCCATAAATTTAGTGATGTTAGCGGTCAAGTCCTGAACTCCCATGATACACTTGCCCTGTACTATGGCGCATACCCCACCCTCACGGGCCAGAAGATAGTCAAGAGCATACCGGTTCTGCATTGCAAACAACCGTAGCTGAGACAATTCCTTGGTTATTGCCCCGAGGGCTCCCAAGGTTTCATTTCCCAAGATGGTAAGGCCACAAATAAAATAATTCCAATCACTGACAGCCAAGGAACCCCCCACACCTCCCAGTGTCAAGACGCTCAGAATCCCCCACCCGGCTGAGTGGCCCCGGTTGGGTGCAAGAACCTGAGGTTTTTTCCAGTTCTCGCAAAATTCAGCAGAGACTGCCCGGCGTGCTAACTGATTATGCAGCATCCACGCCGAAGGGCAGGGGACTGTGGTAGGGACTAGAGTCCCTATAGCAATTTGGCCGGGAAATGGGGGTGACAAAACGTTGGTCGCTGTGCCATTAAATAAAAAGTAGTATCCTTGCTCCGTGTGCAGGCTAGCATCACAATCAGTATATCGGTTGCGTAAGGACCCCCTAGTAGCCCAGTTTATCCAACTTCGAAACGCCCATTCGGGCCGCCTAGCAATGCGGAAAGCCCTAGTCCCAACAGTGATATGAGAGACATTCGCCCAGCCACAAAGGAGCTGGAGGCTGGCGTTCAATGGAACGCAAGTGGTGTTGTAACAAACGCATTGGCCAGACGCCTGGGTGATATGGCACCTCCTGTCCGTACAGGTGGGGAACAGACATGTTATATTCGTGTCCACCTCTACCAGCAAACAGCCGTATCCTTCACTGCTGAAACAATTCTCGTACGACCGGGAATCCCGATTGGGAGTGAAGTGGCTAGGTATGTACGCCCTCCACCGTTGCAGCCTATCATACTGTGAATGGGAATTATCCCGAGGAAGGGGAAGGCAAATAGCCGCTGGTGCTGAACCCGGATCGTAAGGAAGAGTGACCTGATCGGGCAGTGGTTCGGAATGCTGACAATGAACCACCGTTTGGGGAGTGCCTCAAAGCGGTGAAACAGAAAATAACCTAGACACCGCTGCAGGGTTCGGGTAGCAGACAACCCGTCCCTGGCCATACAAGTGGTGGTAAATCTGGTAAAAGAGATTCATACTACCCGGGTTTTCCTCAGTTTGGCCTTTAACTAACTTAAGTGTATCTCCCGGTAACCTACGTTCTAGCTGTACTTCCCTTCTCACACGCCCCGTCCTCTCTCTAGTCCCTTTCTCTTTCTCATAGCCTCTTCCTACGCTCTCCTGACGGCCTGATGTTACCTTTATTGCACCAATCCTAACACATCCAAAATCAAATTTACATGTATTCCAAAAACAAGGCAATGTCCATATAATATTCCCTTCCCATCGCCGGGACCGGTGCAATTGCTTCATGAGTCCTGCATTCTCCTTAACTTTGACGACCTTCCATGAGTCGATACCATGTCCTCGTATATGGGGGCAGCGAAGAACATCACCTTTGCATAAGTGAAATATCCTTGTAGATTGGTTGGGGTTACAAATATAAATAATATTCCCCTTTTCCATGTCCGTCGCCAATAACACTCCAAGCGAAGTGAGGCCAAATATCACACAGACGGTGCGTAACCACTCCATCATGCTCCACACCTGTAAAATAGCACTGGAGAAGGGAGGCAGGTTAGTATCCGACCTTTTACAGTAGTGGAGATGGACTCAATTTACAGTGATGAAGGTGGACCCAAGCACTTCGACCCTCCACTTTAACTGCTGTGGGGTGGTAAGGAGAACTTGGAAGGGCCCATCCCATTGCGGCTCCGACCCCTTCCTAGTCCAATTTTTGACCATGACATAACTGCCGGGCTGGACTGAAAGTGAGCTAGGTACTGGGGGCGATGGCTGGTGAGCCGCGCGGACCTGGCCATGGAGTTCCTTGAGCACTTGCGTGAGGGCTAGAACATAGGTGGTCATCTCTTCAGTCATATGGTGAAACTGAACCAGTCTGGGAACCTGCAGGCTCCAGGGAGTTCTAAGAGGCCTGCCATAAAGAATCTCGGCAGGAGAGAGCCGGGCCGGTCCCGCAGGTGTAACCCGCAGCTGGAAGAGGGCAACGGGGAGCAACTTAAGCCATGTCAGTCCTGTGTCTGCTCTTAATTTAGCCAATTTAGTTTTGAGGGTCTGATTGTGTCTCTCAACCAACCCGGCCGCCTGCGGTCTATAAGCACAGTGTAACTGCTGGCGTATGACCAACTGGGAGCAAAACTCCTTGTTAATTTGTCCAATAAAATGAGGCCCATTATCAGAACTTAACTGAGCTGGTATACCGTACCGGGGAATGATTTCCCGCATCAAGACTTTAACCACAGTAGCAGCTTTATTATCGATAGTCGGATACGCCTCGACCCATCTGCTGAACACATCCACAATGACCAAAACATATTTATAACATTGACACCTTTCCAACTCAATGTAATCCATTTGGAGCGTCTCAAAGGGACCACTGGGCAACGGGGTTTGCCCCATCCCACAAGGGATACCTTTTCCGGTGTTATATTGCTGACAAATCAAACACCGATGACTGATACTTTGGGCCAACCCCTGCATTTTAGGGTGCCACCAAGTGTCCAGCAACAAATCACTAGTCCCTCGAGCCCCACAATGAGTTGCAAAGTGTACACATTCGATGACCCATAAAGCCAGTACATCAGACATACAAGTCTGATGTGCTGGCGTGGTCCATAAAGAGGAAACAGAATCATATGTACAACCTAACCGTTTCCACATTTGTTTATTACTCTCAGGAGCGTCCTCCTGTAACCTTATGACGTCTTGGATGGTTGGCATTGACTTGTCAGAAGCAGACATATTTATAGTAGATCGTTTAGTCTGACTTAACATCTTAGGCACCATCACTTGCTGAATTTGCACGGCTGTCCGCGCTGCACAATCTGCTCGTTCATTACCAACGTCAACTGGGGTCCTACCATTCGTGTGGGCAGCGCATTTAATAACGGAAATCTGCGCGGGCATAAGGAGGGCCTGCAGTAAGTCATTAACCAAACCCCGGTTGGATATTTCTGTGCCTGCCGAGGTAAGGAATCCCCTATTCTTCCAGAGTTGTCCGAAGTCATGAACTACCCCGAAAGCATATCGGGAGTCAGTGTAAATATTTACCCGACGATCTCCCCCAAGTATACATGCACGGGTGAGGGCAAAAAGTTCGGCTTGTTGAGCTGAATAAGGGGTCTGGAAAGCTGCCGCTTCTAGAATCAGACCATCCTGTTCTACGATTGCATAACCGGACAGTCTCCGGCTAGTGGGGCTTACTAATGCACTGCCATCAACATACATAATCATGTCAGGTTGTTCTAACGGAATATCACTCAGATCGTCCCTCATTGTTGTAGTTTCCTGAATCAAGGCTAAACAGTCGTGACCAGGTGCGTCCTCATGGACAGGGGGACCGCTAAGAAAACAGGCTGGATTGATAGTGGTACAGTATTTAAATGTCAGACGTGGATTGTTCAAAAGGTATATCTCATACCTATTCTGACGAGCTGCGGTAAGATGCTGAGTCTGCAGTTGCCCCAATAGTGCGATTACCGAGTGGGAGCTATACACCGTAATATCCTGTTGGAGAGTGATATTGGCAGCAGCCTGCAAACTATTGTATATTGCTGCCAAGATCTGGGTGCAAACAGGGTGGCCCAACGCCACTGGGTCGAGTTTGGAAGAGTAATATGCTACGGGCCGGTGCTTGTCCCCATGTTGCTGGGTGAGTACCGCTGTTGAACATCCTTCCAGAACAGTACAGTATATCTGGAATGGTCGGTCGTATAGGGGCCTACCGAGGGCCGGTGCTTGTAGCAAGGCCTGCTTCAGGCAACGGAAGGCCTCGAGTGCCTTCGTGGTGAGAGTAAAGTTCCCCTCTTCACTAGTGTAAGGCGTCAGCAGCTTTGTATAGACAGCGATGTTTGGTATCCACTGCCGACAATAATTCACCATACCCAGCCAATGACGAACCTCCTTGGCTATTGTAGGGGCGGGGAATTGGCATATTGGTTCAATCCTACTGGGTTCGAGACTTCTTTCTGTGGCTGTAAGTAAAACTCCTAAGAACTTAACTTTTCTCTGAGCCACCAAGACCTTTGCTTGTGAGACAACATAACCCAACGAGGATCGGTGGTTCAATAATTGGATCACATCATCCCTATTACTGGGCTCGTCAGGACTTGCCACCAATATGTCATCTACATACTGCACTAGAGTGGAACCATGCTCCAATGTCAAGGCCTGGAGTTGGGTCTGCAGACATCTGGAGAAGAGTGTAGGTGAGTTGACGAACCCCTGTGGCAGTCGGGTCCAGGTATACTGCTGCCTATTGTAAGTGAAGGCAAACAAATATTGACTTTCAGTCGCAAGTGGGAGGGCAAAGAAGGCGTGCTGAAGGTCAATTACGGCGAAGACCCGGGCTTGAGCTGGAATTTGAGCCAGTATGTGGGCAGGGTTAGGGACGAGAGCATGTAACGGCTGTGCGATGGCATTGATTGAACGTAAATCCTGTACTAATCGGTACTGGTCTGGTTTGGCTGGTTTAGGCACAGCAAGTATGGGGGTGTTACATTCTGATTGGCAAGGGACCAAAATACCCTGTTGCAACAGCTCTTGAATTAATTTGTCTATTGACGGAGCAGCTTGGGATTTCAGGGGGTATTGCCGAATGGAAGGTAGCTTTACATGATCCTTAATCATTACCTTAATAGGTGTAACATTTGTCTTTCCCACTTGTGATGGGTATTCCGCCCAGACCTGTGGATTGACATATTCCAACACATCATGTCCCCAGTGATGCTGCAGTCGAGTGTTAATTGTTTCAGGGACCTCAAAATATCTTATGGTAGTGCCGTCCGGCATGACTTGAAGTGCGTACTCTGTTGGATCCGAATGATCCACTGCCCTCCTTACCATTCGCCCCATATCCCTGGCATGGTACTGGTCGTGGACCTGACGTGTAATATGAGGGCTGACCGAAGCTGACTGTGGCCAGAAATGTGGTGATATTGTAACAAAATCGGCTGTACCTTCTTTTCCCGTGACTGTGGCTGTAACCTTGACTGGCCATTCGGTCCCAATTAATGGCCGGTATTTGTCCTCCAACTCCCTGTTTCGCCCAGTTCTGTCATAGGCCAGGGTAACGTGATGCAGTGACTGTTCAATGTCTAACGTCCACCACTGGGGGGTGATAGAAATATAGCACTGTTGTCTCATCCTCCATGATTTAACCGTTACCCCCTCATCTCCGCACTCTAGCTGTAGCTGGAAGATACACAGTAAATCTCGGGCCAACAAGTTACAGTCCAATCCAGTAGTCACTACAAACTGATGATCTGCAGACTTATTCTCATAAGTGACTGTCACAGGTTCAGAAATAGGATACTCACACACCTGTCCTTGGAACCCCAATAATTGCTGCGTGTGGTCGGATAGTGGTAGTCGAAGTTCTGATTGCACAGAAGACATGGCTGCTCCAGTGTCGATTACAAATGGGTGATGTTGATCTCCTATCTGCAGAGAGATAATAGGTTCCCTGTCCGATTGGAGAGTCCTTATGACTAAGTTAGCTAGTCAATCCTGTGTTGGGAAAGGGATTTCCTGGGAGAAGTCAGTGTATCTCGTCTGTCTTCCCCTTGGTGGGTACCCCCTCCTTTGGGTCGGATAATCTCCTTCTACTGCCTGTCATTTAAAGGGGCATTCCTGTTGCCAGTGATCTGCACGGCCGCAATTAAAACATGCATTGCTCCCTCTATATCTGCCTCGTCCTCTTCTCCCAGTAGACCAATGGCCCCTCAGAGGGGGCTGCGGTTGTAAAGCTGTTGATGCATTCGGTGGGCCATAAAAAGGAGCTGAGGGTCCCTTTGGGTGGGTTTGGTATCCTCCCCCTCGCTGATCCACCCACCCAAAGTCACAATATTGGGGCTCCTGCTGGTAAACTACCATTTCTGCCGCTTGTTGGGGTCGCAGATCATCCTTTTTCATTACATACTCAGTCTTAACCTTTGTAACTGAGCCTCCTTCCTGGCCTACACCCTCCTTCCAATAAAATCTGACTGCCCTTGCCATCTGGGAAGGGTCGTTCTCTGTCGAATTCATGTTATTACATTTCACAGCAGTAGCCACAGAAGGTGGTAGGCAATGCATTAACATAGCACAATATTGAGGGGAATTCTGACCATTTTGATACAGCAAGTCGCCTGACTGCCCACGGTAGATTTCATTAAAACGCTCCAGAAATTCCTCTGGCTCTTCAATCTTCTTAGGTTTTAGGTCTAAGATAACAGAAAGATTTATGGGCTTTTGAAATGTGCTTTTCAACGCATCCAGGATCTGTATCCTTCTATCGTCGTCTAACGCATAGGCCTGCTGAAGTGCGGCATGGCTAGCATAATTCAAGTGGTTAAGATAATTGCGGTACTCTGCTGGGGTTAAAACCTGCTGGACTAGGGCCCAGAGGTCCCTAGAATCAGCTTGATAAATTGAGATGGTAGTTCTCAAGGAATCCACGAAAGCAGCAGGAGATTTTTTCCTATCTGGGATTGTAGCCATAATAGCCATCATCTCACTGGGTGTCCATGGGAAGTAAACGTCTATCGTGGGTTGCGCCCCGGCAGTCGCCGCGTCAGGGTTTCGCATCTTCCTAATCGGTAACTGTCTCCGAATGTCACCAGGGGGCACTCTAGCTATTTCCCCTGGTTGTTCCAGACTTCAACGTCTCTCCCTGTCACTAGGGGGAGTTCTTTCTCTTCAAAATCATCTGTTGCAGCTTCCTTTGCTCCCGAACCTTTTGGTTTCTCCTTAGTTTGGAGAGACTTAGGTGGTATACTTAATTGTTTCTGGTGAGGATCAAGCCCCTCTCTCGCTGTCCGAGATCTGGTCCTAGAGCTAACTGAATTGTGGAACAGAGCTCCTCTTTCTCTACTGATCGTGAAGATGGTAAATCAGGTCCCACACTATCACCCAAAAGGGCTTGAGTTACTGGCATATTTGGAATCTGGGGAGCAATGACTGGATATATATTATTATACTCTGGTGGTTCTGGAATGAGTGCAGACCATGCTACAGGTGCAGTCGGAACGTTTAGTGACTTTTCCAAATTATTGAATTTATCATTTTCTGTCAATTCAAGGCCAGCCATTGAACTACGTAGCTCATCTCTTGTTTGACCCGCGTCTTTCCTGTCTCTACTTGCGCGTTTTTTGAATGCACATTGCTTTTTCAAGACCTGTAATGTTTTTAGGTTACCCTGTTCACTAATTGGAATTCCCATTTTAAGGGCATTGTCCTGCCAACTCGACAACATGATCTTATCTCTTTCCTCTTGACAATATTGCCTCCATAATCCAATTAATTCTTTTGCTTTCATACTTTGACTCTTTTTCCAAATTTGTCCCTGGATTTTCTTAACAATTTCTAGGTCTTTGGTGCCCCCTAGTGGCCATTCATCCCCCATTTTACTTCTTAACTGTGCTGACATTTTTCTAAAATCCTTCGCTTTATCCGGATACTTATCACATAATATTTGCAGTGGCATGCCTGGATCATTTGTGCTATCCAAGGAATTCCCCATAATCTCAACTAGTCCTCGGAACTACAGTCCAAGGGTACAATTTTAGCTTAATCAACTATAGATTTAAAACACTCACACATGGAAGTGAATCCTTTTCAGATTTAAAAACAGTTATTATAGACTGAACCCTCACTACTGAAGTCACATCAGCCTTTCTACCCATATAATAGACTGAACCCTCACAACTGAAGTCACATCAGCCTTTCTACCCATATAATAGACTGAACCCTCACAACTGAAGTCACACCAGCCTTTCTACCCATATAATAGACTGAACCCTCACTACTGAAGTCACATCAGCCCAAAACCCTAACCCAAGCCGAATCAACAATATGAAATCCCATCAATTAAATTGCTAATCCCCAGACTGACCTTTGATTTCGTCGAGACGATCTTTCCGTACCAACCGCGAGTGACCAGACTAATCAGACGATAAGAAGAGGGGAAAAATCAATGCGTGGTCATTTTCCAGTTCTGCATTGTGGGCCCTCTTTCCCCATCCTCCTGTTCATAATCAGTCTAATTCTGATTTCGCAGTTGGTCAGAACCGTCTTGAGAAATCCCGGGTTTTCGGCACCAAATGTTGAATCCCAAGTTTCTTTACCCGTCAGTCTGGCCTCAATAAAAGCCGAGATGGATTTGCAGGTACAGCAGTAGTTATTTTATTCAGCTTGCAAGCTTTACTCAGTTCACAGCGGCACAAAGCACATCTTGTTTCGTACACCTCTGGAATCAAGTGAGGATATAAGACAAAGGGATCTGTACTGATACATTTAAATGGCATCCAGTTTCACATACTCGACGCCCATAGGTCATCCTATATCCCTCCTGACCTGTTTGATCTATTCTGATTGGCTCACTTCCAATCCCTTCCTCTGGCCCCTATTACTCAGCATCCTTTTCTCCTGCTTTGGGGGGGACACCTCTTCCTGCTTTTCCATGCGGTCTGAAATCCTTTGTCTGTGAACTAACCAGAATTAAACTGGCCTACCTCTACATTACATTAACTAATATCTCTAAAGTAACTATTTTCTATCACATTCGTCAGCAGGACGCCCTCTCCAATCTCTTCCACGCCGCTCCCTGCCCTTCTCCCATCCACTTACACACCATTGAAACATTGGTGGCCCAGTAGTATTCACTTAGGCTCGGTAGTGCCAGCACCCCCCTGTCCCTACTACACTGCAAGAATCCCCGCCTCACTCTCGGGGTCTTCCCAGCCCACACAAAACTCATAATACTCTTCTCGATTCTTTTGAAAAAAGCCTTCGTGATCACCACCGGGAGGCACTGGAAAACAAAAAGGAATCTCGGGAGGACCACCATTTTAACCGCCTGCACCCTACCTGCCAATGACAGGGACACCATGTCCCATCGCTTGAAATCCTCCTCCATCTGTTCCACCAGCCGTGTTAAATTAAGCCTATGTAATGTACCCCAATTCTTGGCTATCTGGATCCCCAGGTACCGGAAGTCCCCTGTTACCTTCCTCAATGGTAAATCCTCTATCTCTCTGCTCTGCTCCCCCGGATGCACCACAAATAACTCACTTTTCCCCATGTTCAGTTTGTACCCTGAAAAATCCCCAAACTCCCCAAGTATCCGCATTATCTCTGGCATCCCCTCCGCCGGGTCCGCCACATATAGCAACAAATCATCCGCATACAGAGATACCCGGTGTTCTTCTCCCCCCCTAAGTACTCCCCTCCACTTCCTGGAACCCCTCAGTGCCATGGCCAGGGGTTCAATCGCCAATGCAAACAATAACGGGGACAGAGGACATCCCTGCCTCGTCCCTCTATGGAGCCGAAAATAGTCAGACCCCCGTCCATTCGTGACCACGCTCGCCATCGGGGCCCTATACAGCAACTGTACCCACCTGATATACCCGTCCCCAAAGCCAAATCTCCTCAACATCTCCCACAAATAATCCCACTCCACTCTATCAAATGCTTTCTCGGCATCCATCGCCACCACTATCTCCGTTTCCCCCTCTAGTGGGGGCATCATCGTTACCCCTAGCAGCCTCCGTATATTTGTATTTAGCTGTCTCCCCTTCACAAACCCAGTTTGGTCTTCATGGACCACCCCCGGGACACAATCCTCTATCCTCATTGCCATTACCTTGGCCAGAATCTTAGCATCCACATTCAGGAGGGAAATGGGCCTGTATGACCCGCATTGCAGCGGGTCTTTTTCCTTCTTTAGGAGGAGCGATATCGTTGCCTCTGACATAGTCGGGGGCAGCTGCCCCCTTTCCCTCACCTCATTAAAGGTTCTCATCAGTAGCGGGGCCAGCAAGTCCAAATATTTCTTATAGAATTCAACTGGGAATTCGTCTGGTCCCGGGGCCTTCCCCGCCTGCATGCTTCCAATCCCTTTCACTACTTCCTCCGTCTCAATCTGTGCTCCCAGCCCCACTCTCTCCTGTTCCTCCACCTTAGGAAATTCCAGCTGATCCAGAAAGCACACCATTCTCTCCTTCCCGTCCGGGGGCTGCGCTTCATATAATCTTTCATAAAATGCCTTGAACACTCCATTCACTCTCTCCGCTCCCCGCTCCATCTCTCCCTCCTCATCTCTCACCCCCCCTATCTCCCTCGCTGCTCCCCTTTTCCTCAGTTGGTGGGCCAACAACCTACTCGCCTTCTCCCCGTATTCGTACTGTACACCCTGTGCCTTCCTCCATTGTGCCTCTGCCTTACCCGTAGTCAACAAGTCAAATTCTACATGTAGCCTTTGCCTTTCCCTGTATAGTCCCTCCTCCGGTGCCTCCGCGTATTGTCTGTCCACCCTCAGAGGTTCTTTCAACAACCGCTCCCTTTCCCTACCCTCCTGCTTTCCTTTATGTGCCCTAATAGATATCAGCTCCCCTCTAACCACTGCCTTCAGCGCCTCCCAGACCACTCCCACCTGTACCTCCCCATTATCATTAAGTTCCAAGTACCTTTCAATACACCCCCTCACCCTTAAACACCCCCCCTTATCTGCCAATAATCCCATGTCCATTCTCCAGGGTGGAAACTGTTGTTTCTCTTCCCCTATCTCCAGGTCCACCCAGTGTGGAGCATGATCCGAGATGGCTATAGCCGTGTACTCCGTCCCCGTCACCTTTGGGATCAGTGCCCTTCCCAAAACAAAAAAATCTATTCGTGAAAATACTTTATGTACATAGGAGAAAAACGAAAATTCCTTACTCCTGGGTCTACTAAATCTCCAGGGATCTACCCCTCCCATCTGCACCATAAAATCCTTAAGCACCCTAGCTGCAGCCGGCCTCCTTCCGGTCCTGGACCTCGATCTGTCCAGCCCTGGGTCCAGCACCGTATTAAAGTCTCCACCCATTACCAACTTCCCCACTTCTAGGTCCGGGATTCGTCCTAACATACGCCTCATAAAATTGGCATCATCCCAGTTCGGGGCATACACGTTCACTAATACCACTGCCTCCCCTTGCAGTTTGCCACTCACCATCACGTATCTGCCCCCACTATCCGCCACTATAGTCTTTGCCTCAAACATTACCCGCTTCCCCACTAGTATGGCCACCCCCCTGTTTTTTGCATCTAGCCCCGAATGAAACACCTGCCCTACCCATCCTTTGCGAAGTCTAACCTGGTCTGTCAGCTTCAGATGCGTCTCCTGAAGCATAACCACATCTGCCTTAAGTTTCTTTAGGTGTGCGAGTACCCGTGCCCTCTTAATCGGCCCGTTCAGACCTCTCACATTCCACGTGATCAACCGGGTTGGGGGGCTCTTTACCCCCCCCCCCCCCCCCTTGACGACTAGCCATTTCCTTTTTCAATCCAGCTCCTCACCCGGTTCCCACGTAGCTGTATCCCCCCCAGGCGGCGCACCCCCACCCCGACCCCCCCTCCCACACCAGCTCCCTCTTCTCCCCAGCAGCAGCAACCCATTTAACCCCCCCCCCCCCCCGCTAGATCCCAAGCTAGCGTAATTGCACCCCCCCATGTTGCTCCCAGAAGTCAGCAAACTCTGGCCGACCTCGGCTTGCCCCGTGACCTCGGCTCACACTGTGCGAGGCCCCCTCCTTCCTGCTTCCCTGTTCCCGCCATGATTACCATAGCGCGGGAACAAAGCCCGCGCTACCCCTTTTGGCCCCGCCCCCAATGGCCGGCGCCCACAGCTCCTCATCCTCCCTCACCCCCTCCCCCACGACATGGGGAAGAGAGAGAAGTTACAGGGTCGCAGGTTAACAACCTGGGAAGTCCTCTCTTCCCCCTTTTCCCCCCTTCATCCCACAAATTCACCCCCCCACTTTTGTCCCAAACGTTCTTTTTCTGGCCCGCTCACTCCAGCTTCTCCTCGACAATAAATGTCCACGCCTCGTCTGCCGTTTCGAAATAGTGGTGTTTCCCTAGATGTGTGACCCACAGTCTTGCCGGTTGCAACATTCCGAATTTGACCTTCCTTTTATGCAACACCGCCTTGGCCCGATTAAAGCTTGCCCTCCTTCTCGCCACCTCCGCACTCCAATCTTGATACACGCGGATCACCGCATTCTCCCACCTACTGTTCCGAGTTTTCTTGGCCCATCTGAGGACCATCTCTCTGTCCTTGTATCGGAGAAATCTCACAACTATTGCTCGAGGAATTTCTCCAGCCCTCGGTCTTCGCACCATAACCCGATAGGCTCCCTCCACCTCCAGCGGACCCGTCGGGGCCTCCGATCCCATTAACGAATGCAGCATCGTGCTCACATATGCCCCGACGTCCGCCCCTTCTGCACCTTCGGGAAGACCAAGGATCCTTAAGTTCTTCCTCCTCGCATTGTTCTCCAGCACCTCCAGCCTTTCCACACATCTTTTGTGTTGTGACTCGTGGATCTCCGTTTTCACCACCAGGCCCTGTATGTCGTCCTCATTCTCAGCAGCCTTTGCCTTCACGACCCGAAGCTCCTGTTCCTGGGTCTTTTGCTCCTCCTTTAGCCCCTCAATCGCTTGTAATATCGGAGCCAACAGCTCCTTCTTCATCTCCTTTTTGAGTTCATCTACGCAACGCCGCAGGAACTCTTGCTGGTCAGGGCCCCATATTAAACTGCCTCCCTCCGACGCCATCTTGCTTTGTGCCTGCCTTCCAGGCCGCTGCTCTTGAGGATCCACCGCAATCCGGCTACTTTCCTCTCTTTTTTCCATCCGTGTCCGGGGGAGATTCCCTTCTGGATTACCGCACAGTGTTATTTGCCGTTAAAATTGCCGATGGGGCTCCTATTAAGAGCCCAAAAGTCCGTTCCACCGGGAGCTGCCGAAACGTGTGACTTAGCTGGTCATCGCCGCACCCGGAAGATGTTTGAATATCATGACAGCTGCAGTACGTTTACTTAGCGTGTTACTGTTCAACGACTGATCGGAACAGCTTTAATGACAACACATTCCCTGTGACCATTGCACCAGGAACAACAGGAGCATAAATATTACAGAGTGCACCATCACCTCCAATTTCTCTGCAAGTATCACACTAGGAAATGTGCTGTTCCTGTATAATCACTGTGTCAGTACTCTCGAATTCCCAGTTTAGCACCATCACTACAAAGGCACTGCACTCGGGGCTTATCACAGTAACTTCATTGAAGCCTACTTGTGACAATAAGCATTATTATTATTACATGGTTCAAGAAGCCCGACCACCACCTTCCCAGGGCCAAAATGGTTTAGCAATAAATTCAGCCAACAATTTCTGCTTCAAATCATATATGTAATAAGAGTGAAAAATAATTATTGCAGGCGGGATTTATTAACTCCTTCAACCGCGGTTATAAAATTGATCCTTTAAATTCCGGAAACCAAGACAAGGAAAAAGCTTTAATTGCTTTTGGTATCCATGGTCACTTCCACAGATATTTCTCAGCACAACGGTAACCATAGTGACCAGATTTTTCACAAACAGTGCAGAGGGGTAGTGATTTCACTGTCTCCTCGGAGAAAAATAAAGAGTGCTGTAAATTTGTAACGATTTTCAACTGTTACTCTTGCTGTTCTCCCTGAGTTTTGCATTTCAAAAGAAAATTATCGGAAAGTAATTAAAGGATTTATTTATCTTTTTTGAGTTTCAATGGGAATCAAAAGCCTAAGAAATAGGATGTGGCAACTTTAATTCAAGTGACCTCACAACGTAACCCATTAGTGAATTGCTTAAATTCAGAAATTTAATTATTCCACAATGTGCCGCAATTTGGTTGCGGCATTGTGCTTTCTGCAGTCGGAAATAATTGCTGTAAAAATATATATTTTTTGGTAATTAATCAAAATTAAATACACCATAGCGAGAAGATTAATGAAATCTTTATTCTTTAAAAAGATGCAATACAGCAGAGTCGTCAAATTAAAAGAATAGGTTTAAATACACGAAATGTCAATTGACAATGTCAAATTATTCAGGTAATGTAAAAATAACATTAACATAATTACCCTGTACTAGTAAATGAATCGTATTCAATTTCTTTAAGGATTTCATGCTGGCGGTCCTCAGTACATTTTTAACGTCACAGCATTCCGAAATGCCATGGAAAATCTATGGAAGCACAATTGCAATTAACGATAACTCAAATATAATCAGGAATTACAGTACTATCAAATAAAATACTTTAAGAAGGAAATATTAATGATCAATTTTCATAATAAAAATGTGTTCGGCTTGACAGAGAAGAGAAAGATATTTTAATGCTGCTAATTTGCTCAACTTTCTGGGTTCATTGACATTTAGCGCCTCATATTCCCATCCCAAATGGAGGCGGAGCACCAGAGAAAATGTTGCAGGCGGCCTGTGGGTTGGTCTGCTGCTTCCATTCCTGACCCTGATGGCTTTTCCGAGCAGAGGGGCAGGTGGAGAAAAGAGTGGGTGTGGAGGTCCAGGCCGTGAAGTCACCTTCCTTGTTCATTGGATGTGATGAGGTCATCAGGGTGCTCATTTAGACCTCGCCGTCTGGCTTCCTGCGATTTTCCTTGGGGCGGTTGAAGATTAGGACCTCTCTGAAGCTGACTAGCTGCAGCCTGGTGAGAATGAGGCAGCAGCGCTGAAACCATTTTATTTGATGCATATAAGTGAAACCTGGATAAAAACCATGTCGAGCAGCAATGAAATTTCAATCATCAACTTTTCCCTTCCCTAACCTGGGTCGCAACTCTTCATTTCCACGGCCGCTTTGAAGGTGAAGATCCTCTCTTTCTGTCAGGACCTCACACAGATGACAGCCACAACAATGGCTGCTGATTTGTGCCAGGATGTGACCCACTTTCCTGGTGTCCTGACTCCATTTGCATTTCCCCCTGGCCACTAATTAGGCAGATGACCCACCTCATGGGTCCGACCCCATGAAAATCATGCTTTGCGATAGGCTGACATCGGGGGCCATGTCTGTGACCCGGATGCTGTCGATGAGAGGCAGGGCATCTTGTTCCGCTGAAGGGGTCAGAAGACCAGCAGCAGGGTGAGCAATGTCGCCTAGGAGACAGTGGCAGCGAAAGTCAATGCAGTCAGTGAAGTGTTAGGCAGGTAGGTTCAATGTGGACTGCACTCAATGCAGGGAAGCTAGAAACAGACGTCTAACACTGGAGAAGACCCAACACTGTTTTATTCAACAATAGAACTGATATACATATTCAGCTGTGGGTCGACACTATACTGAACTGACTGGAGACCTTGTAGTAGCCTGACCAGACTTACTAGCTACCGCATGGTGTTTGCACTTGCTAGCTCGTGGACTCTGACTGTCTCAGTGGCTGGGTCCCGAGAGAGTGGGAAACCTAGTGCCCTCTGGCTTTATAGTGGTAGTGTCCTGTCTGGTGATTGGCTGCACTGTGTTGTGTGCTTACTGGTCATCCTGTGTGTCAATCACTGCCTGTCTGCATCTCATTATATACATGAGTGGATATTATGACAGTCAGTACGACAAGTGTGACCGTTGTCCAATATCGGAAGATCAACAACCCCCAATGAGCTGCATGCATGAGTTATGACCTCTCTGTTCCCACTTCCCAATTCTTTCCTCCAATGGGAAAATCCAATTTCTGATTCCATTTGCGTTTCACTTGCAGTGTCAATATGAAGCAGACAAACAGTACTGACAGAAAAATTGTGAGACAAATTTGGAATCGGAAACAATTTGGAATTTTACCCTGTATGATGCGGAGTGTTGGTCTGAATCAAATTGTTCGTTCCTCACTTTCAGCTTGTGTGAATAAAGTAGAAACGCAGAGGGGAGTGTCGCATAGCTCAGGAATATGGTGGAAGGGCACAGTGGGTTAGCCCTGTTGCCTCACGGCGCCGAGGTCCCAGGTTCGATCCCGGCTCTGGGTCACTGTCCATGGGGAGTTTGCACATTCTCCCCATGTCTGTGTGGGTTTCGCCCCACAACCCAAAAGATGTGCAGGGTACGTGGATTGGCTACACTAAATTGCCCCATAATTGGAAAAAATGAATTGGGTACTCTAACTTTATTTTTAAAAAGAAGGAAAAAAAGGAATATGGTGGAAGAAAAGGGCATTTTTAGAGACATGGGGTGCGATTCAGCGGACCAAAGTTAAAGTCTGGTTTTGGGCAGATTTGGCGAGAGTTTTGCGATGGCCGGTAGGCAAGATCACGGCCCCCATTCATAAAACAAACAAAAACCTCGGTAGGACCGTCATTTTCACTGTCTGTACTCTGTGAGGAAATGGGCCCTGGGGATCGCGGGATTGTCTGAGGAGAGAACAGACACCGACAGCGAAGTTGACCCTGCCAGAGAGATGAGGATCCACTGCCCATTCACCCAGATGACCTGTCTCAAGTGAGTTGTGTTATTCATGTCAGACAAAATGATCCTTCCCTCTCACTGACCATATGTTCATTGTCTCACAGGATCACCATCTGATGAGGCCGGGCCATCTGGAGTCATCCCCCCACCCCCCATCCAAAAGAACACCTCGGAGGAGACCTCTGATGAGACCACCAGCGATGCATCACAGCTATCACCTCGACCTTCCAGCAGCGCAGAGACGCACTCCTTGCTGGGCGACATTAGTGGACAAGTTTCTGACGCACAATCTGGTGTTGCACCACACAGTTGCTGATGCAAATCAGGTGGAGGCAGGAACCTCCAAGGGAGACAGTATTCGGAGGTCTGCTGGATCCCTTCACACAGCTGGGTCAGATGCTGAGCCTCTGAACAAGATTCTTCCAGAGCTGATGCAGATGATAGGCCACAGCCATGACATTCACGAGGGGATGTCAGATACATTCCAGTGACTGCATAGCCGATTGGAAGTGTCTCCACGGCTTGGTCTCTGGAGATGTTGCCAAGCATGCATGGCACCGAGGCCAACAATGCTCATGTGGTGGCCACAGTGCAAAACTTGGAGCAGGACATCCACGATGTAGGTGGACATTGCTGAGGCACTTCAGAGCATGGCCCAGTTACTGAGGACCATCGCTGATGGCATTGATACCATAGTGCAGATAATAGGGAGCCTCTAGGACTGGCAGCGCCAGATGATTCAGAGGCCTCTACCACTCACTTCAGCTGCCCCGCCATCCAATGGAATCCTCCAGGGCCCAACGGTGTAAGGACCCTTCCTGTTTGTTACTGTTTATTCTCTTATTTCCCCTTTTATTTTTGCCATTAGTCCATAGATGATTTATGGGCCTGTGTCTTCAAGGAAAGTGGCCTGAGCCTTTAGTTTGAGCAGAAGCCTGTGCTGGTTTTGACTGGAGTTGTGGACTGACCGGCATCAATGACAGAGATTGGCTGAGTTTCAGTTTGATTTATTTAGTTGAGGGCCAATGACTTGGCCCTAAGGCTGCGTTCTGCCCAGTAACGGGTGGTGGCTGGATCTGTTCTCACTGAAATGGTTTAGAGACCTAAGGAGCTTTAAGTTTAGCTTTGGCGGCTAAGAGGGAACACCTCTCTTTTTCCCAC
This sequence comes from Scyliorhinus torazame, assembly GCF_047496885.1. Lineage (NCBI taxonomy): Eukaryota > Metazoa > Chordata > Chondrichthyes > Carcharhiniformes > Scyliorhinidae > Scyliorhinus > Scyliorhinus torazame. The sequence continues at coordinate 158,099,501 of NC_092717.1, forward strand.
TCTGCTTTTCCACAAATAGTCAGCGGATTCTCACCAAAAGGCCACTGTGGGAACCAACTCTCTCCAGAACAGGCTGATGCAAACAGAATCCAGAATATGATTACTCTCTCTGCAGAAAAGACTGATGTGAAGCCAGGGGCCTCTACTGGAAAAGCTGTGAGTCAGATATTGCTAACTGCAAGGATGTCATTAGGGGCTGTGAACCAGAGTCTTTGATCCATACTCATACTATGAAGAAAGTGCACAAAAGGACTCATCTTCTGAAGCAAGGACTCTTATTTTTTGAAATGAAATGAAATGAAAATGAAAATTGAAATGAAATGAAAATTGCTTATTGTCACAAGTAGGCTTCAAATGAAGTTACTGTGAAAAGCCCCTAGTCGCCACATTCCGGTGCCTGTTCGGGGAGGCTGGTACGGGAATTGAACCGTGCTGCTGGCCTGCCTTGGTTTTTCAAAGCCAGCGATTTAGCCCTGTGCTAAACCAGCCCCAACCTTAATACTTATTATTTTGACCCCTTTCCACCCCTTTTTGTGTGTCTGCTTTGTGTGTGAGGGTAGAGGCTGGGATAGTTAAAGGGGGGGGGGGGGGGGGGGCAGGTATTAGCTTACCATTAATCAGCTGTATTTACTGCATATTTCATATTTGTTTTGTTATAAATAAACAGAAATTATGTTTAACTTACTACCTCGTGACTGTAATCATTGGCAGCCAAGAGCTAAAGATTTGGGGTATTTTTGTAAGAATTATTGGTTAATTCACTTGAGTTCTGACTCCGAGACGAGTGGGTCTTGAACTGGCCACTCAGCTGTACAAGGTGTCATAACAATGGGCACCATCAAGGAGGAGGAAACGCGGGAGGCCTACCCGGGGCTGCCACCAGGGTGATGATGGCGGTCTCCAGTTCTTCAAAAATCCCCTTTCCCGACACCAGCGCACCTCAAGGGCAGCAGGAAGAACAGGGTGGCATAGCGATGCCAGTGACATTAATAAGTCAGCCAGGGCCCTCTGGCTCCAGCCCCTGCAGTGGATGGCCGCCAAGGACAACAAACGCCACAGGGTATGGAAAGCGGCAGGCTGCCTCCACCTCTGATATGCATCCTGGGTACACACCTCGACAGAGCACTAGGACCACAAAAGATCAGAAGAGTGAGAAGCACTGAGTGGGCACTGGCGAGGTCACTATCTGTAACTAGGGGGAATGGAGATCTGGCACAGTAAAATGTTCACTATTAAAACATGTCACATCTGACACATGTGATGTCTCAGTCATGTTAATCTTCCAGCGGGCCTGCCCGTACCCCAACTCCCTGTTCTCCTCTGCAACCCCCCACCCACCCCCCCCCGGCACAGTGGTCCAAGATCAAAAGCCCCTAATGCAGATCCCATTCAGAGGATGGGTGTGAGCGCGCTGTCGGCAGAAAGACAGGGTTCAGGCATTAGCATAATCTGAGGAGCACCAGAGCTTTCCTCACAGTGAGTTATCATCACTCCCCTGCAGACACTACCAAAACAGGCCCATCACCTGGTGTGAAGTTACACAGACCCTTGGAGAAGAGAACAGGGTGGTCAAGGAGGGGGCGGTGTTAACAGGGGGGGGCAGATGGGAGGGAGGGAAGGAGTGACATGGGAGGGCTTGGTTTGGGGGGAGGGAAACGGGTGGGTGGGGAGCTGTTGAGCTGATGGGCGCAGCCTCGTTCAAAGAGAATTTTGAGATGTTGAGGGCCTCCCTGGTCCCCCTGGCATATCGGACATTCATCGCAGCCTGTCCTCCATTCTCCGGCTCCCCCTCGGGCTTGTCCTCCTGGTCCACCACCTCCTCCTCAGACGAGGCCACATGTCCCTCTCCTTCCTCTTCCTCCTCCAGTATTTCGCCCCGCTGCTGAGCCAGATTGTTGAAAGCACAGCAGGCCACCCATAGTGGGAGGCCTGCTCTACAGGGCACTGCCAGAGTGATCAAGGCATCGGAAACTTATTTTAAGCTGTCCAATGCACCATTAAATGACAGCACAGGTGGCAACATGGGCCTCATCGTATCGGGTCTCTGCCTCAGTCTCAGGCCTCTGCACCGGCGTCATGAACCATCCTTAGTGTATCTCCCTTGTAGCCTCGGCTAGCATTGCTTTCGTCTACAATGTTTGCTCGCTTCGGCTAGAACAAGCACTGTGAGGACAGCCTCTGCCGGATCAACACCTGCAAACACAGTTTTATCTGGAAGGAATTGAAGAATGACAGAGACCAACAATCTGTTCGGACTTCCACCCCAGGACCATCAACTCCCCCAAGACTCCCCCACACGTACCTGTACTGCCTTCTCTCTGAGTGCCTTCCTGCAAGCCTCTTGTGCTGGCAAACCTCGCTCTGCACACTGACCCCTGGCCTGATCAGGAGCCCCTAGATCCCAGGGCTCTGTTGGGAATATGAGGCAGGCCATGCTCAGCTGTCCTCCGCTCATTAGGACACTTACCCTTTGGCCGTGAGAGAGTCCTCAGTCGTGAAGCCCTGCTCTTTAGTGTTTGGTTGTTGACAGCTGCCTCTATGGTGCTGATGCTGCTAGAGTTCAGGCACACTGTTCAGGCATCAACGTTTGCTGGACACGCAGTGCACTAATCATTGTCCGAGACATGGCACTGTGCCTTCGAGGAGACACTTGAGAGTTGAGAATATTTTTATTAAATGGTCAACAGTAAAAAAAGATTTGAAAATCAACTACGTAGTATTCCACAAATCGTACTAACCATTAAACAACAAGGAAACATCACCGTTCCATATTGTTCTTCGGTTCCAATACAAAGCTATAACAGCTCATTTTCACAATAAAACAAATACACGGTGTCACCCCTCAAAGGTTCCTCAACAGAAATGGAGGATAAGCCTGAAAATGTGTAATCATGTCCAGACCTTTTGTAGCCATCTGGGATGGCCACTTCCCGATTACAAAATGGACACTTTGCAAAGATTGCAGGGAAAATGGACAAGACTGAGAAAGCAAGCAGGTGCAGGGTTTGTCTGTTGATTGGAGCCATAGCTCCTAGACAAGACCCTGCAACACCCTGACCATACTAATGAGCCATCTCCAGGGACAAAAGGGTAACATTTAAGTAAACAATACCAAATGTACGCGAAGCCCCTTTTGGGTACAAGAAGAATCTTCCAAGAGCGAATCGCTCTCTTGTGGCTCCGGCTCTCACCAAGGAGAGACCTGCCCAACAGCAACATCAGAACTGTTGGTCCAAGGTCAACGCACGCTACGAGACAGAAGCTCTTAGCTGTTATTCCATAACAGTTCGACCCCTTTAGCAGTAGCGATAATTTAGTTTGTAGAGTTTTATGCATGAGTATATTTGACTGTGTAAATAAATGAGCATTGAGTTTGAACTTACTAACTGGTGTATCGAGCCTTTGATCAGTATTCGGTTTTGAACCTTGTGGCGGTATCGAGAGATACCTGGTAACTCTAGAGCAAAACGTAAGTAGAATTAAGGAAGGCGACCATATTGGCTGCCATCTTCAGAGCCAAATTAAGAGAAGCACAATTAGCAACACATTGTTGTAGAAATGATCTGTCTATCAATGTGTTACTTGTTCCATGTATCAGTGCCATTGTCCGTCCAGGAGCCACAACTGTGCAGGCCCTCCCACATGGCCCAATCACACTGGAACCCAATCCTGGCATGCACATATTCATTGGCATTCAAGGTGCAGTTGAACATCTTGACTTCCAGTGTGTTTAACCCACTGTGACATGCCAGTTACATGCAGCATTCACCACACTAGCAACAAAAGCATTAGATTATCTATGAAAGCATTTCTTCATCGGCGTCATCAGGTGGCCCATTTGGAACAATGTCATATACCAGGTCCCACAGAGTCTTCTTACTTCAAATTGGATTGTCTTCTGGACTCATACATCCCCCTGAGCCGAGTCTTCCAGGACCCAGGTATTGTAGAAAAAATGGTCCTTCTTTCTCCTGCTACGGAAAAGAGAGGAAGCAACAACAGCAGCCTCCAGGCATCTGCAGCCACCAGTGGGAGCAAGCAACAAACCACAACCTGCAGCTGTGATGTGCTCTCACAACTAACAAGGCTAATTCTTTATTTGAAATAGCCTTCAGCTGCGTAGCTAGAGGCTGCTCGCAGTCAAAGGAGGTGAAATTGACTTTCAGGATAAAAGCTGCAGCAGGGCTCTGTCCTGGAAGTGTTTGGTAGGATAGGCAGGCAGCAGTTGTAGTTTCCCCTGTTATGGATCTCCACAATACTTAAAGATAGCTTGACAGCCTCACAGATGCAAAGTCCCTCTCCGTTCCCCCTCCCCGGCCCAGGGGCGACTCCCAACCTGGAACACGTCAGCCCTATGACCAAGCCCAACCCCCATGAGGGATCCCCCACTCCCCCCCAAGTACTTGGGCAGCAGCTCTGGTGCCCTTCAGCTGCATGTCGGAAAATGGAAATGGCTACTCACTTCCCCTCAGTAGCCATTGCATCAGCTCCACATTTTTGGAAACGAGCAGTAAACGACGCCTACATTACTTCCTGCTGGGAAGTCGGGTGATTCCCGGGAGGCTTCTGCATTTGCCTTCAATGTTGTTAATGAGATTGAAATGCATGAAAATTAGGGTTAATGACATCCGAAACTCTCCATCAGGAGCGGCGGGGTGAATTGCAAAATGGTTCACGCCTGGCATGAATCCTAATTTTATCCTCTCCCACTATTCATCCGGTGCACTCAGATTCCCACCTAGCACAAGACAGTCACTGAATCACGCCCATAGAGTCATACAGTCCAGATATATATCATCTCAAATATCCACTGTTGAAGGAGAAAGTTTAAAGGGGTGGAAAAGACCCTCAAAGATCGAGAAGGACCGGTTTCCCACTCCAAATGGCAGCATTTAGACAAAACGTAGCAAAGCACTGAGCAATTCAAAGACTGCCCATCAACACAAATTAGATGGCTGGATTGGATCAGGGTTATCTTGCATTCAAGAAGTTGTGGGATGTGGTGTGTGGGGAAATTCTTGGCGTGCAAAGCGTAAGCTTTCTTTTTCACTCCTGGCAAAGTATTCCTGCTGTCTCTGACCCCAAAGAGACAGCAAAACAAACTCATCTGTTTGAGTCTATTCTGGCCCTGTCTCCTCTTCCTGCGGTCATCAACCTGCTGGGGAAGCCACCATGGCTGATGGCATTGCGATCTTAACCTGGAAATGTGAAGGCGAGCCCACATTTTTAATTGAGTGTCCTTCCACCTGCTCAAAATTCTGAATACTGAATTGGTGGGGTCCTTCTAGTCGTTAACCAGGGCAATTTTAACCACACTCACAAAATAAACAAAAACAGAATCCAAGTGCCTGATGAAAGTTCATTGATTTAAACTATTGACTCTTTCCCCACAGAAGCTGCCTGATCTATTTAGTGCTTTCAGTAGTTTCTGATCTTAATCTAAATACTGTTTCCTTGGTTCTGTGCCTATACTTTTTTACCAACCAACAAGCTATACTGGACATCCTTCTCTATTTACACAAGTTTTGTCAACATGCTAAGGTGACACCCTGCACATGTTTGAAAGTGATATGTTTAAATTATGTACAATGACACATGGTAGAATAAATATTCACAGGCTTGGGGGAGGAAGGAGCAGCAGGATTTTGGCAGATTTCTTTAAGAGTCTAAATATAATTTTTAATAAGATTTTCCCATGATCTTTGCTATATCCAGGTCCAGCAGCAAGCTAGAGAGTGAGGGAGGGAGAGAGAAGAAACAAAGAACCAAAGAAGGACAAAAGGGAGACGAGTGTTTATGCGGTACCTTACACAACCTCAGCATGTCCCAAAATGCTTTACAGCTATTGACGTACTTTCAAAATGTAGTCAGTGTGGTAACATAGCAAAAGCGGCAACCAATTTGCAAATACTGCAGCATTCTCCCACAAGCACCAATGTGATAATGACAAGATTTATCTGTTTGTGGTGATGTTGAGCAATAAATATTGGCTCAGGTACCGTATATGAAGTTCTTATCTTGTGCAGTGTAGGAAATTGAAACAAGTAAAATGGAGGAGAAACCATTTGTGTTATGAGGACATCTACAACAGCTCTGAGTATGTGTGAAAATTTAATTAGAGTGTGAGTCGCTCAGAGAAAACTCTGTTACTTTGTTTTCTCAGTGGACGAAAGTGAGTTGGTTTCCTCCCCAAGTGATAGAATTTAATGAGCACTGAGATGAGGGACTGCATTTTCACCTGGCTGCCAGAGATTGTGCCACCAGGAGCCAGCAAAACCTTTCCCAGGTGGGCCTCATGGTATATCCACGGGGGGGTTCCAGTTCCTGACTGATTCATCCTGTGAGTGCATAGAAATGAAACTCTAGGAGCAGCACTTAAGAGACTGTAATTGTTTCTGGGATCAGATGCACTTGAACTGAAAGGACAAATAAGAGGGCCCGATTCTCCAGAAACATTCCACGTATGGAAGCGAGTGGGAATTGCCGCGAGCTTCCCCATGCTCAGCCCGGCGAGGCCGACAATGCTAGTCAACGTCAATTGGTCGACAGAATGAGACCCCAAGGGCTTCACGGCCCAAATGAAGGTTCGCCAGCCATTTTGCCGGGACCACGGTCACCAGACACCCCCCCCCCCCCCCCCCCCACCACCACCACCACCTCCGCTAAGAAGGTCAAGCAGCACTTAAACAGCAGTTGTAGAGCCAACCCCACTCAGCTCACAGCCATGGCGCCGAGAAGACCGTCCCCAAGGTTTAGAGATGCGGATCTGGCGAGGATCCTAGATGCAGTCGTGGCCTGGAGGGATGTCCTATTCCCCCGAGGATCCCGGAGGGTGAGCCACAGGGCAGCCAGCGCTGCCTGAGGTGAAGTGGCTGCAGCCGTCAGCTCGGGAAGAATGAACAGGAGTACTGGCTTCCAGTGTGCCAGAAGGTCAGCGACCCGTACCAAATTGACACCAAACCCCCATCCCCCCTCAAAACATTTCCTCCCCCATGCAAGGATCCCCCATGCAGCCCCCAAACCCCCCTTCACCCACCCTCTCCCTTCAACTGCTCCCCCCAACACTTCCTTCACCACCATCCCCCCCCACCCCCCCTCACCCACTGTGAACCACACATGCAGCGAACGATGCCCTCTCTGTGTCTCCGCAGGAGAAGCCCTCCCAGAATTGCCGGGAGAGAGCCCAGACAGGCGGAGCCCTGGAGATAAGAATCCTCACAATCTTCGAGGAACGGGCCCTGGAGATAAGGAGGATGGCCGAGGACAGAGCAGTCACCAATGCGGAGGTGCCTGTCAAGTGTGAGCTGCTATTGCCATACAGACTGAACCATCCCTCCACTGACCACATGTTCATTGTCTTGTAGTTCCTCCAGCCAATGGCACCGGCCCATCCTGGGTGGCCCCCTCCCCTGACTACCATGAGATCACCTCGGAGGAGAGCTCCAAGGGTGCCACAATCTATGTGTCACAGTTGTCATCCCCACCCTCCACCAACGCAGAGACACACATCTCGGTGGGCAACATTAACGGTCAGGTTTCTGGGGCACAATCTGGTGAGCATCAAACAGCTGCTGATGTACATCAGGTGGAGGCAGGAACGCCCGTGCAAGACAGCAGTCAGAGGTCAGCTGGATCCCAGGACCCAGCTGGGTCCCAGACAGATACTGAGCTTATGGACCAGGCTGTCCTGGAGCTGATGGAGACGTTAGGGAGCGGCTGGACCATTCAGAGACAGATGTCAGCATCACTCCAGCAGGCCCATGACATCTTGGAGGAGTCCCAGAGGCTGTGGGCACAGGAGGTGTTGCCGGCAAAGCATGGCATCGTGGCCAACCCTGCTCAGGTGGTGACCACAGTGGAGAGCCTGGTGCACGATGTCAGCAGCATTAGTGAAGGTGTCCAAGGCATCGCGCAGTCGGTCTCGGCAGAATGCCTGACTCGCTGCCATATGCGACCCAGTACCAGGCTGACCTTGATAAGGTGCTGCACGACATGTACCGCTCTCAGATGGGCATGGTCGAGGTGCTGCAGAGCATGGCCCAATCACTGAGGAGCATCGCCGAGGGCATCGACACAATGGTGCAGATGGGAGCTGCCAGTGCTGGCAGGGCTAGATGACGCAGGGGCAGCCAGGGCTCGAACCTGCTGCCCCTCTGTTCTCCAGGGCCCTATGGGAACCCAGTGGGAGGGGAGGGTGCCGGGTGCCAACCCGCACCCATACCACGGAGTGGGGATGGTGGCCACAAGCTCCCCCGAGTTACACTCCTCTGATGATGCCGCGTCTCGCAGTCGGCAAACGGAAGAGGGCGGCACGGCATGCATGTGCCGCCGACCAGTGTGCCGGGGCCTCCTGGCCCCTGAACTCGGGATGTGGTAAGCAGCTGGCTACCTCCATCTCAGATGTGTATCTTGGGGACACATCTAGGTATCACGGTAGAACAAGGAAGGCTAAGCACGTTGAGGATCACTGAGGGCACTGGGGCTGGAGGGAGAGGACGGGGTTGGGTAAGTAGGGTGTGAGGGGGTGGTGGGGAGAGTGGGGCGGCACCATCCGGAGAGTGAGGAATCATTAACCACAACCAGTATAACGCCTCTGTCACTTTCCTCCACAACGCAGGCCGACTTCAGAACCCTTGGCCCATTTCTCCAGGCATGATAGATGGCAAGGTCCTCAGGGTGTGAGGCGGGGTCCGGCACATAGGCCGCCACCTCGATCCTCTGCAGACACTGGTGCTGCTGCCATCGCCGACATCTGGCCGCCCGGCCTAGCAGCAGCACAACCAAGGCCTGTTCTGCGGTCCAAAATAATATCCATATCATTCAATATCTGTAAGAGAGTGTTAGACTAACAAACAGCCGGCCCCCAACCTTGGACCGTCCATTCCCCCACTGATGCCCCCTCACCCACACCCAGCACACACTGCCCATGCACTACCAGCCGCGTGCAGTTTCATTCCCCCCAGCGCCTCTCCAATTGTGGCCCACCCCAGCTAAGGGTGCCTCCCCCATCCCCGCCACTGAGCACCAAACCTGCGCCTGAGCTCTTTGCCTGTGAGCAAAGATGGCAACTCACCTCCTCGACTCCCCGCAGAAGGCCTTCCGCCAGGTTCATGTTTTTAAAATGGAATACCAATTGGCGCCAGGGGAGGCCGCTGAATCATGGGAGCCTGTTGGATATGGGGTTGCCCCCTTTAATTGTTTGGAAATAGGCCTTAAGTGGAGATAATTGGTTTCTCACCACACTTCGACAGGATCCCGATTTTGCCTACAGGAGGGCAAAATTCATTTTTGGCCTCGCCTGCTATTCACAGGCCTCGTTGTACTCTCACTCAAGCGTAATGAGGCCAGAGAGTCACGACCAGAGAGAGCGCACAACTGGGTTGCAAAGTAGGGAAAGGAAAGGGATCCGATAACTGCTGTGCTAAACATATTCTATTAATATTAATGCAAGAATGAAGCAAATGTCTCTTCAGCACTGCTGGCTCTGCTACTGCTCTTTCTGCTACAGCTTTTTCTGCTACTGTTCTCTCTGCTAATTGTTTCCTTGCTACTACTCTCTCTGCTAATGCTCTCTCAGCTACTGCTCTTTCTGCAACTGTTCTCTCTGCTACTGCTCTCTCTGCTACTGTTCTCTCAGCCACTCCTCCTTCAGCGACTGCTCTCTCTGCTACGGCTCTCTCAGCTACTGCTCTCTCAGCTACTGCTCTCTCAGCTACTGCTCAGTCTGCTATTCTATTCTCAACTACTGCTCTCTCTGCTACTGCTCTCTCTGCTACTGCTCAGTCTGCTATTCTATTCTCAACTACTGCTCTCTCTGCTACTGCTCTCTCAGCTACTGTTCTTTTTGCGACTGCTCTCTCTAGTACTGCTCTCTCTGCTTCTGTTCTTTGTGCTATTGTTCACCCAGCTACTGCTCTCTCTGCTGTTGATCTCTCTGCTAATGCTCTCTCGGCTGCTGCTCTCTCTGCTACTGTCCTCTTTGCTACTGTTCTCTCGGCTACTGCTCACTTTGCTACTGCTCTCACTGCTCCTGCTCTCACGACTAGTGCTCTCCTTATACTGCTCTCTCTGTTAGTGCGCTCTCTATGAGTGTTCTCTCTGCTACTGGTCTCTTCTAGTGTTCTGTCTGCTAGTGCCCTCTCTGCTACTGCTCTCTCTGCTACTGCTCTCTCTGCTACTGCTCGCTCTGTTAGTGGTCTTTCTGCTCGTGCTCTCTCTGCTACTGCTCTCTCTGCTACTCCTCTTTCAGCTACTGCTCTCTCTGCTACTGATCTTTCTGCAAGTGCTCTCTCTGTGAGTTCTCTCTCTGCTACTGCTCTCTCTGCTACTGCTCTCTCTGTTTGAGGCACGATCAATTGGACAAAGACGATTGTTGAATCCAACTGAGGCTTTATTGCTATCAGATGTGTGGCCTCCCACAGCACCTGGCGAAATGGCTGCTGGCTGGAAGACATGCATATTTATACCCCGCCTCCTGGGCGGAGCCAGCAGGCAGGGACTACCGGCGAACCTGTAGTACAGGTCCTACCATACATCACCTAATACATGTGCAACAGTGGTTTACCACATTCACCCCCTGTTAAAAATTGAGTTCGGATGGGGTTGATGGATAACTATATACAACAATGAGTTAATATTTACAAGACTTGAGCAAACAAATGACCTTTGATGTCTGGTGGACCGGTCATAGGTTTAGCCGGTCCGGGGCCTTGATGTTCCTCTGGGAGCGACGCAGTGGTGTCGGCGATGTTAGTGCTGATCTGGTTGATGGTGACTCCGGGTGCGTGCCGAAATCCTCTTCATCGTTGGGCGTGGGCAGGGGGAGGACGGATGATCTTGGGGGATGGGGGGTGCTGTTGGGAGCGACGGGGAGGGGAGGGTGGCGCCGAGGGCGGAGGGGGTGTGGGGGTAGAACCTGCTGGTGCCAGGTCCCTGAGGGAGACAGTATCCTGGTGGCCGTCGGGGAATGCCACGTAGGCATACTGGCGGTTTGCGTGGAGCAAGAGTACCCCCTCCACCAATGGGTCCGCCTTGTGGAGTCGGACGTGCTTACGGAGAAGCACGGTTCCCGGAGCGGCGAGCCACGTTGGGAGCGACACCCCGGATGTGGACTTCCTGGGGAAGGCAAAAAGACGTTCATGGGGTGTTTTGTTAGTGGCAGTGCAGAGCAATGAGCGAATGCAGTGAAGTGCATCCGGGAGGACCTCCTGCCAGTGGGAGGCCGGGAAGTTTCTAGACCGTAGGGCCAGCTGGACGGCCCTCCATACCGTCCCATTCTCCCTTTCTACCTGTCCGTTTCCCCGGGGGTTATAGCTTTTCATTCTGCTGGAGGCGATACCCCTGCTGAGCAGGAACTGGCGCAGCTCATCACTCATGAATGAGGATCCCCTGTCACTGTGGATGTAGGCGGGGAAACCGAACACAGCGAAGATTGTGTTGAGGGCTTTGATGACGGTGGCAGACGTCATGTCGGGGCATGGGATGGCGAAGGGGAATCTGGAGTATTCGTCGATCACAGTGAGAAAATATGTGTGACAGTCGGTGGAGGGGAGGGGGCCTTTGAAGTCCACGCTGAGGCGTTCAAAGGGGCGGGAGGCCTTCACCAGGCGCGCGCAGTCCGGCCGGTAGAAGTGCGGCTTGCACTCCGCACAGACCTAGCAGTCCCTGGTGATTGTCCTTACTTCCTCGACGAAGTAAGGCAGATTTTGTGCCTCAATGAAGTGGTACAACTGTGTGACTCCTGGGTGACAAAGGCTGTCATGCAGGGTCCGGAGTCGGTCTATCTGTGCGCTGGCACATGTACCTCGTGATAGGGCTTCTGGGGGCTCGTTGAGTTTGCCGGGGAGATACATAATCTCGTAATTGTCGGTGGAGAGCTCGATTCTCCACCTCAAGATTTTATCGTTCTTGATCTTGCCCCGCTGTGTGTTGTTGAACATGAAGGCTACCGACCGTTGGTCAGTGAGGAGAGTGAATCTCCTGCTGGCCAGGTAATACCTCCAATGCCGCACAACTTCAACGATAGCTTGGGCGTTCTTTTCAACGGATGAGTGCCGAATTTCAGAGGCATGAAGGGTGCGGGAAAAGAATACCATGGGCCTGCCTGCCTGATTAAGGGTGACGGCAAGAGCTGCATCTGATGAGTCGCTTTCTTCTTGGAAGGGCAGTGTCTCATCTACAGCGTGCATTGTGGCCTTAGCAATATCAGCTCTGATCCGGGCGAAGGCCTGTTGGGCCTCGGCCGTCAGGGGAAACTGGGTGGACTGTATGAGTGGGCGGGCCTTGTCCGCATAGTTTGGGACCCACTGAGCGTAGTACGAAAAGAACCCCAGGCAGCGTTTGAGGGCCTTGGGGCAGTGGGGGAGGGGGAGCTCCATGAGGGGGCGCATGAGTCGGGATCGGACCCCAGAACTCTGTTCTGGACCACATAGCTGAGGATGGCTAAGCGGTTTGTGCTGAACACGCACTTCTCCTTGTTGTAAGTGAGGTTTAGGAGAGTTGCGGTGTGGAGAAATTTAGCAAGGTTGGTGTTGTGGTCCTGCTGATCATGGCCGCAGGTGGTGACGTTGTCTAGGTACGGAAAGGTGGCCTGCAACCCTTACCGGTCGACCATTCGGTCCATCTCCCTTTGGAAGACCGAGACCCCGTTTGTGACGCCGAAGGGGACCCTAAGGAAGTGATATAGACGGCCGTCTGCCTCGAAGGTGGTGTATGGACGGTCCGATTTACGGATGGGGAGCTGGTGGTAGGCGGATTTCAGGTCTGCATTGAGAAGGCCCGGTACTGCGCAATCTGGTTAACCATGTCAGATATGCGTGGGAGGGGGTACGTGTCGAACTGCGTGTACCGATTGATTGTCTGGCTGTAGTCCACGACCATTCGGTGTTTCTCCCAAGTTTTCACCACTACCACTTGAGCTCTCCAGGGGCTGTTGCTGGCCTCGATGATGCCTTCCCGAAGCAGCCGCTGGACTTCGGAACTGATGAAGGTCTTGTCCTGGGTGCTGTACCGTCTGCTCCTGGTGGCGACGGGTTTGCAATCTGGAGTTAGATTGGCAAAGAGGGAAGGTGGGTCGACCATTAGAGTCGCGAGGCCGCACACAGTAAGGGGTGGTAAGGGCCCACCGAATTTCAGGGTTAGGCTCTGGAGGTTGCACTGGAAGTCCAGGCCGAGGGTTAGTGCAGCGCAGAGGTTAGGGGGGACATAGAGGCGGAAGCCGCTGAATTCTACGCCCTGAACCATGAGCGTGACCATACAGTAACCCCGGATCACTACGCAATGGGATCCGGAGGCCAGGGAGACTTTTTGGTTGGCACGGTGCATCGTGAGGGAGCAGCACCTTACTGTATCCAGGTGTATGAAGCTTTTGGTGCTCCTGGAGTCCAGCAGGCAGGAGGTTACATGCCTGTCGACTTTCACGCTGGTGGATGCGTTGGTCAGGTTTTGCGGACGAGGCGGTGCCCATGGAACGCACATTGCGGGGGTGGAACAAGATGGCGGCGCCCATGGAATGCACGTGTTGCGCGGAGGGGAAGATGGCGGCGCCCACTGGCCGCACGTGGTCTGAGGGGGGGGATTGCGGCGCCCATTGTCCGTGACCGAGGCGGGTGGGGGCGATAGCGGCTACTGAGCGGGCCTGGCACACCACGGCGAAGTGGCCCTTCTTCCCACAGGCTTTACAAAGGACAGCGCGGGCCGGGCAGCGTTGACGGGGGTGCTTCTGTTGGCCGCAAAAATAGCATTGGGGGCCCCCGGGGTTCGCTGGCTGGCGTGCAGCGCAGGTGTATTGGGTGGGCAGCGCCCCCGCTGGGGCGGTGTTAATTCTGTCACCTTTGCTCACGAGTCGCCAGGTATCTTTCTGATACCGCCACGTGGTTCAAGCTCAAGTAATGATTAATAATGCAGCGCACCGCTTCGTAAAAGTTAAATCAACGATCATTTATTATCTACAGTAATAAATACTTATACAATAATCCTACTTCTAGACTATTACCTACCACTAAAGGCCAATACTTAACTTTGGTGATGGCCCACCAGGTCAGGGAAATGAATGGTCTATCGAATTGAGTCTGGCCTGCGGGATTCAAAAAGGCTGGTACGAGTCGATAGTCTGGAACACCTATCTGGTAGCGATCGCTGGAGTAACACTTACTTGTTTCTTCGTCGAAGGGTCTCGAAGGTTGCGAGTAGGAGAAGAAGGGTCGATCTGAACTTGGCCCCTTATTTTTATAGTTCACAGGGGCTTCCCGCCTCTCGGGGCGGACCTTGAACATGGTTCCAAGTGATTGGACTTGGTCCCAATCACTGGGTTCGATATGCTCCAATAATGGGGCGATTTCGTGATCGGTGGATGGTCGTCCACCTTTCTTTGTCTCAGCCACTGCTGGCGCCGAAAAGTCTGGATCGGCTTTATGTTGCTAATGTGTAGCAATTGTTCCCGGGGATGGCTGCTTAGTATGCAGATGGCTGGGTTGATGTGCTGTTAATGGTTGCAGGTATCGGTCTGGGCCGACTTCCCCAGAGCCGAATACACTGTTTTGCCTGCAGCTGTCCGTTTGAGTCCTGTTGGCTGATTTTCCCAACAGCCTCTTTCGTTCGCCATTTTAGATCAGGGTTTGACCATTTTACTCGGGAATCAGCCATTTTAGGTGGATACAGCGGCTGTCTATGGGGTCCACGAAGCGTAGGAGGGGTGGGCTGCACGGCTGGTGGTGTAGGACTGGACATTGCGCAGGGCGACTGTTATGGAGAGCGCTAGCGTTTTAGTCTCTGCGAGGTCACGCGTGGTCCCTTCTAGGAGTCGTTGGCGTATGAGATCTGACCCAATTCCAGTCACAAAAGCGTCCCACATAAGGAGGTCTGAGTGTTCCGTGGCCGTAACGGCCTGGCAGTCACAGTCGTGGACTAGAGGGATTAGGGCCCGCTAGAAGTCTTCTATGGACTCACCAGGGATTGAGAGTGAGTGGCGAGTGCGTGCCTGGCGAAGAGCGTGTTCGCTTTCTGTGCGTAGTTGTCCTTGAGTAGCATTATGGCTTCGGCGTAGTTCAGCGCGTCCTGGATTAACGGAAAGACTTTGGAGCTCAACCTGGAATATAAAATCTGAATCTTCTGAGCCTCCGAGACAGGGGTTGGTGCCGAGTTGATGTACGCCTCGAAGCAAGCTAGCCAGTGCTGAAAGTCCTTTCTGGCATCGCTTGAGTGCGGATCCAGCTGCAGGCGATCCGGTTTGATACGGAGGTCCATCCGTAGAAACTGATAGCAATAAATTGAGGCACGATCAATTGGACAAAGACGATAGTTAAAACCAACTGAGGCTTTATTGCTATCAGATTGTGGCCTCCCACAGCAGCTGGCGAAATGGCTGCTGGCTGGTGGACATGCATATTTATACCCCGTCTCTTGGGCGGAGCCAGCAGGCAGGTCCTACCGTACATCATCTAATACAGGTGCAACAGTGGTTTACCACACTGTTAGTGCTCTCTCTGTTACTGCTCTCTCAGCTACTGCTCTCACGGCTAATAATTTCTCTGCTATTGCTCTCTCTGCTAATCCTTTCTCTGCCAATGCTCTCTCTGCTGTTGCTCTCTTCTAGTGCTCTCGCTGCTACTGCTCTCTGTGCTACTGCTCGTTCTGCAACTGCTCGCTCTGCTACTCTCTGCTAAACCTTTCTCTGCTAATACTCTTTCTGCTAATCGTTTCTCAGCTACTGCTCTGTCTTCTGCTACTCCTCTCTCTGCTACTGCTCTTTCTGCTACTGCTCTGTCTGCTACTGCTCTCTTCTGCTACTGCTCTCTCTGCTACTGCTCTTTCTGCTACTGCTCTTTCTGCTTCTGCTCGCTCTGCTACTGTTCTCGCTGCTAATCCTTTCTCTGACAATGCTCTCTCTGCTAATCGTCTCTCAACTAATGCTCTCTCTGCTACTGCTCTGTCTGCTTCTGCTCGCTCTGCTACTGCTCTCTTTGCTAATCCTTTCACTGCCAAACCTGCTCCGCTACTGCTGTCTCTGCTAGTGCTCTTTCTGCCACTGATCTCTCTGCTACTACTCTTCTGCTTCTGCTCGCTCTGCTCTCTCTGCTAATCCTTTCTCTGCTAATGCACTCTCTGCTAATCTTTCCTCAGCTACTGCTCTCTCTGCTACTGCTTTCTCTGCTAATCCTGCTCCACTAATGCTCTTTCTGCTAGTGCTCTTTTTGCCACTGCTCTCTCTGCTACTGCGCTCTCTGCTACTGCTCACTCTGCTAATCGTTTCTCAGCTACTGCTCTCTCTGCTACTGCTCTCTCTGTTACTGCTCTCTCTGTTAGTGCTCTCTCAGCTACTGCTCTTCTGCTATTGTTCTCTCTGATAGTGCTCCCTCTGTTAGTGCTCTCTCTGCTGCTGCTCCCTCTGCTGCTGCTCTCTCTGCTCCTACTCTCTCTGCTACTGCTCTCTCTGCTACTGCTCTGCCTGCTAATCATTTATCTGCTATTGCCCTCTCTGCTAATCCTTTCTCAGCTAATGCTCTCTCTGCTAGTGCTCTTTCTGCAACTGCTCGCTCTGCTACTCTCAGCTAATCTTTTCTCTGCTAATACTCTCTCTGCTAATCGTTTCTCAGCTACTGCTTTGTCTGCTACTGCTCTCTCTGATACTGCTCTCTCAGCTACTGCTCTGTCTAGTACTGCTCTCGCTGCTAGTACTCTTTCTGCCAGTGCTCTCTCTGCTACTGTTCTTTGTGCTATTGTTCACCCAGCTACTGCCCTCACTGCTAGCGCTCTCTCTGCCCATGCCCTCTTTGCTAATGCCCTCTCTGCTCATGCCCTCTCTGCTAATGCCCTCTCTGCTAATGGCCTCTCTGCTACTGCTCTCTCTGCTAATGCTCTCTGTGCTACTGCTCTCTGTGCTACTGCTCTCTCTGTTACTGCTCTCTCTGCTACTGTTCTTTGTGCTATTGTTCACCCAGCTACTGCCCTCACTGCTAGCGCTCTCTCTGCTCATGCCCTCTTTGCTAATGCCCTCTCTGCTCATGCCCTCTCTGCTAATGCCCTCTCTGCTAATGGCCTCTCTGCTACTGCTCTCTCTGCTAATGCTCTCTGTGCCACTGCTCTCTCTGCTAGTGTTCTCTCTGTTACGTCTCTCGCCGCTAATCCATTCGCTGCTGTGTACTCTCTCTGCTACTGCTCTCGCTGTTACTACTTTCTCTGCGAGTGCACTTTCTGTTACTGCACTCTCTGCTACTGCTCTCTGCTACTGCTCTCTCTACTAGGGGTCTCTCAGCTACTGCTCTCTCAGCTACAGTTCTCGCTGCTAATCCTTTCTCTGCCAATGTTCTCTCTGTTACGTCTCTCGCCGCTAATCCATTCGCTGCTGTGTACTCTCTCAGCTACTGCTCTCGCTGTTACTACTTTCTCTGCGAGTGCACTTTCTGTTACTGCACTCTCTGCTACTGCTCTCTGCTACTGCTCTCTCTACTAGGGGTCTCTCAGCTACTGCTCTCTCAGCTACAGTTCTCGCTGCTAATCCTTTCTCTGCCAATGCTCTCTCTGCTAATCGTTTCTCAGCTAATGCCTCTCTGGTACTGCTCTTTCTGCTTCTGCTCGCTCTGCTACTGCTCTTTCTGCTACTGTTCTCTCTACTACTGCTCACTCTGCTACTGCTCTCTCTGCTAGTGCTCTCTCTGCTTCTGTTCTCTCTACTACTGCTCACTCTACTACTGCTTTCTCTGCTAGTGCTCACTCTGCTACTGTTCTCTCTACTACTGCTCACTCTGCTACTGCTCTCTCTGCTAGTGCTCTCTCTGCTTCTGTTCTCTCTACTACTGCTCACTTTACTACTGCTTTCTCTGCTAGTGCTCACTCTGCTACTGTTCTCTCTACTACTGCTCACTCTGCTACTGCTCTCTCTGCTAGTGCTCACTCTGCCACAGCTCTCTCTGCTACTGCTCTCTCTGTGAGTGCTCTCTCTGCTTTGGTTTCTCAACTAGTGTTCTCTCAGCTACTGATTCTCTGCTACTGCTCTCTCTGCTAGTGTTCTCTCTGTTACTTCTCTCACTGCTCATTCATTCGCTGCTATGTCTCTTTCTGCTACTGCTGTTTCTGCTACTGCTCCGTCTACTGCTGCCCGCTCTGCTACTGTTTCCTCTGCTACTACTCTCTCTGCTACTGCACTCTGCTCCTGCTCTCTCTGCTAGTGCTCACTCTGCTACTGCTCTCTGCTAGTGCTCACTCTGCTCTTCCTGTCTCTGCTCGTGCTCTCTCTGCTACTGTTCTATCTGCTACTGCTCATTCTACTACTGCTCGCTCTGTTACTGCTCTCTCTGCTAATGCTCTATCTGTTACTGCTCTCTCTGGTACTGCTCTCTCTGTGAGTCCTCTCTCTGCTTTGTTTTCTCACCTAGTGTTCTCTCTGCTACTGATCTCTCAGCTACTGCTCTCTCTGCTAGTGTTCTCTCTGCTACTGATCTCTCAGCTACTGCTCTCTCTGCTAATCCTTTCTCTGCCAATGCTCTCTCTGCTAATTGTATCTCAGCTAATGCTCTCTCTACTACTGCTCTCTCTGCTACTGCTCCCTCTGCTCTCTCTGTTACTGCTCTCTCTGCTACTGCTCCCTCTGCTCTCTCTGTTACTGCTCTCTCTGATACTGCTGTCTCAGCTACTGCTGTTGCTGCTGATCATTTCTCTGCTACTGCTCTCTCTGCTAATCCTGCTTCGCTACTGCTGTCTCTGCTAATGCTCTTTCTGCCACTGCTCTCTGTTACTGCTCTCTCTGTTACTACTTTTTCTGCTACTGATCTCTCTGCTATTGCTCTCTCTGCTACAACTCTCTCTGCCACTGCTCTCTCTGCCACTACTCTCTCTGCCACTGCTCACTCTGTTACTGTTACTAGCTAGGGCTGGTTTAGCTCAGTGGGCTAGACAGCTGGTTTGTAATGCAGAACAAGGCCAGCAGCGCGGGTTCAATTCCCGTACTGGCCTCCCCGAACAGGCTCCGGAATGTGGCAACTCGGGGCTTTTCACAGTAACTTCATACTTGTGACACTAAAGATTTTATTATTAATATTTCTGCTCTCTCAGCGACTGTTCTCTCTCCTGCTGCTCTCTCTGCTATTGTGCTCTCAGCTAATCCTTTCTCTGCTACTGCTCTCACTGCTGCTGTCTCTGTCTGTTAATGCTCTTTCTGCTACTGCTGTCTTTGCTACTGCTCTCTCTGCTAATCCTTTCTCTTCTCATGCTCTCTTTGCACTTGCTCGCTCTGCCTCTGCTGCTGTGCTCACGCTCTCTCTGCTCTCCCGTTTCTGTTGCCCCCCTCTCCAGTGTGCAATAACAAGTCTGTGGTCAGCAGACTGCAGATGCTTTTGCTGATGTCAATAATCTTGGTCTTCGTCTTAGGTTCAATCGAAGACAACAAAAACACCATGCATCCTGGTTTGATAAAGCAAAGCTCCAAAGTGTAAAAAGTTACCTCTGAAGTGTAGACAGCAAGCTCTCAGCGAAAGTATCACAAACAAACCCTTTCCAACTAGCAGGTAAGGAAACAACTGTGAGTACTGAGCACATATTTGCCTGAGTTTGATCCTGCTACTCCAATTGCTGCTGTGCTCTCCCCTTGCTTTCACTGGCAAGCTTCAGGAGACCCAAGAAATCCACGGCTTAATGTTAAGGTCAGAAATGTATTGAAATATTGCTCTAATTGAGCAATTGATATATGGCTATTGGCAAAGTGCATGAGGGGCCTGCCTGCAACCTAATGCACTAGAATGAAATATAGAAGTCAGCTGGAGTTGGCTTCCCAAGCCCAAGCGCACGCACTCCTTCAGATTAAAATTCAGCTCATCAATCAATCATGGCATATTATTTCTTCAGCCCAGGAACTGGCACTTGGAATGATTTTGATTGAAAAGGAGGTAATGTACTGAGCACGAGTGAGCAGGAGGTGCTGGGAAGGAATGATGAGGAGCCAGCTGTGCCTTCCTGAGAAACAAACACTAATTGCCCTCAGCCACGAGGCCTAAAGATGAGGATTTCAGTCATGGAGCATCAATAATTTTTGCAGGTGGGTTCCATGTTCGTGGAAGAGGTGTGGCCTGTACTGCTCACATCTGCAACACTGTGGAGGAAGATTTCCAGACTAGGCAGAATACCGTCCAGAGTGTGGCAACCCAGGAGAACCTGCAGCAACAATGCTTTAAAGGAAGGTTACAAGATCAATTGTGGCTTCAGGTGTATCAGCCAGAGAACACATGAAAGATACCCTTAACAGCACGATGGACGTGATTCACCGGAAAGTTTAGTAAGTATGGTAGTGAGAGGGAATAGCCACGAGCTTGTTGGCACTTGGCCCAGCGAGGCCGGCAACGGTATTCAACGTTAATTGGTCCACTTTACATGGCCTCACAGGGTTCTCACTGCAAATGAAGGCTCGACAGCTGATTCGCCGGGACAGCGCCCCCGCCAACAAGGTCGAGCAGCACTTAAACTGGACTTGCTCAGCCAACCCCAGTCAGCTCGCAATAATGGCGCCCAGATTCGGGGATGCTGACCTGGGGAGGCTGCTAGATGCCGTGGAGGCCAGGAGGGATGTCCTGTTCCCCTGAGGGTCCCGGAAAGTCAGCCATAAGGCAGCCAGTGCTGCCCGGGACGAAGTGGCGGCAGCAGTCAGCTCGGGGAGTGTGGCCAGGAGGACAAACCTCCAGTGCCGGAAGAATGTCAACGACCTACATCGGGCAACACGAGTGAGTAGACACCAATCCCCCACCCCAAGGGAGCATCTACCCACCAACTACCCATGCAGCCCTCAACCCTTCCTCCACTCCCTCCCCTTTCAACCCTCCCCACAACCCGCCCTCCACACACACCCTCCCACCACTGTGAACCACGCGTGTGGCTAACGATGCCCTCTCTGTGTCTCCTCAGGAAAAGCTCTCCAATAATTATCGGGGGAGGGCCTAGAATTGCGGAGGGGTGCTGGACTTAAGAATCCTGACCTTCTTTGAGGAGCGGGCCCTGAAGGTGACTGCCGTGGCCGAGGACAGGGTGGTCACCCATGCCGAGGCTGGCGGACGCCACAGAGGTGAGGGACCACCGTGCTCCTCCCAGGGAACTTGTCAAACGTGAGTTGTTATTGCCTTACAGACTGACCCATCCCTCCCACAGACCACATGTCCATTCACCCGCAGGTCCTCCCACTGGCAGTGTCCGCCGGTCCCGGGCGGCACCTTCTCCTGATGCCGAGAAGAGCACCGAGGATACAACGGTTTTAGTTGTGGCACAGCTGTCATCCCCATCCTCCACCAGTGCAGATACATGCACTTCGGTGGTGCATGTTAGTGGACAGGCTTCTGGGGCACAATCTGGTGAGCACCACACAGCTGATGATGCACATCTGGTGGAGGCAGGGACCCCCAGGCGAGACAGCAGTCGGAGGGCTGTTGAATCCCAGGACCCAGCTGGGTCCCAGCCTGATGCTAAGCCTATGGTACAGAGGTGCCCGGAGCTGATTGAGATGATAGGGGGCAGCCGGGACATTCAGGGGGAGATGTCAGTGTCATGCCAGCAGCTCCATGGGCGTTTGGAGTCCTTGAGGCTACTGGCGCAGGAGATGGCTCTGGCAATGCATAGCGCCGAGGCCAACACTGCTAGGGTGGCAACCGCAGTGGAAAACCTGGTGCATGACGTCGGCACCATGAGTGAAGGTGTCCAATGCTTTGCGCAATTGGTGACGGCCATGGCTGAGTGTCTCGGCGAATGTCACCCCGTACCAGGCTGACCTTGATGAGGTTCTGTGGGACATGTCCCGCTCTCAGATGGAAATGGCCAAAATGCTGCGGAGCTTGTCCCAGTCGCAGATGGGCATTGCAGAGGCAATGCAGAGCATGTTCCAGTCACTGAGGAGCATCGCCGAGGGCATCGGTCGACACCATGGGGAACCACCAGGGCTAGCAGAGCCAGATGATGCAGGGGCAGCCGGAGCTCGAACTAGATGCCCCTCCATCCTAAGATGAGCCCCACGGCCCTACAGGCTCCGACCGGGAGGAACCGCCGCTAAGTGCCAACCCGGACTCATCCCATGGAGACCAGTTCCCCCTAGTCCCACCCCTCTGATGAGGCTGCGTCTTGAGGTCAGCACATGGGACAGGGCGGCACGGCTGTGCATGTGCCGCTGACAAGTGCCCCAGGGGCCACTGGCCCCAGGGCCCCCAGAGGATGTCTGCCAGTGGCATCAAAGGCCATGGGATGAGGTAAGAGCTGGCTGCCTCCACCTCAGGTGGGCATCCTGGGGAAACACCTAGATGTAGTGGTGGATCTAGGAGGGCCAAGCACGTTGAGGATCACTGAGGGCACCGGGAGAGGGGGTGGATGGAGTAAGTAGGGGGTGGGGAAGGGGGGTTGGGTGGTGGGGAAAGGGCACCATGGTGTGAATGGGGATTGTAAAACACATTAAACACCTTTTTGCATAAACATTCTGATGCTTCTGTCACTTTCTGCTGCAATGTGGGCTGACCTCCGAACTCTTTGCCCATCTCTCCAGGCATTCACTTCCCTCCCCGTGGCACTCACCCACCCTCTGGCCGTGGACATGTCCCCGGAGCTGTGTCCCATCCCCTAGGTGTTTGACTGTTGGCTGCTGTGTGTGTGGTCTTGCCTCCCCCACTGTTCAGGCACAGTGTCTAGGCATCAATGTATGATTGGGATACTAGGCAATGACCCCCACATGCTACATGGCCCGCACACACATGGGGATCCACTTGGGATGTGTGAAGTGATCACTTAACCACGATTGCCAATTCCCATCACATCAGCAGTAGCCTTGAACCGCACTTCCAGAGGCCTTGGCAGTCTGTGGGGGTTATGGGTGGTCATTTGGGCGGAAGGGCAGGAACAAGGGTTGCACCCGGAACGGGTACACACGATCCAGGGGTTGGCATGGTGCAGCCGCGGATGGTTGCCCATCGGTTGTCCTCCCCCAGCACCGCCCACCCTCCTATGACAGCCCACCCCTGTGGACTGTCCCTCACCCCCCGCCGAGCATTGGGGTGGCAACGCCAGCACCCCTGGGCACTTTGCCTGTGAGCAAAGATTTTTTTTCTAAATTTAGAGTACCCAATTCTTTTTTTCCAATTAAGGGGCAATTTAACGTGGCCAATCCACCTAACCTGCACATCTTTGAGTTGTGGGGGCAAAACCCACGCACACACGGGGAGAATGTGCAAACTCCACATGGACAGTGACCCAGAGCCGGGATCGAACCTGGTACCTCGGCACCGTGGGTCAGCAATGCTAACCACAGCGCCATCGGCTGCCCATCCTGTGAGCGAAGATGGCTACTCACCTCCACTCCCCACAGAAGCCCTTCCTCCAGTTCACATTTTACAAAAGGAGTACTAATCGGCGCCAGCGTGACCATTTGCTGGGGATGCCGCTGAATGACGGGAGGCCATTGGATACGGGGTTGCTCCCATTAATTGTATGAAAATTGGGGTTAAGTGATGATAATTGGTTTCTCGCGACGCTGCAGCGAGATCCCGATTTCACCCAGCGGAGCGGGACGGTTGCATCACAAACTGTTTGCCACCTGCCGTGGTTCTCGTTTTTGGCATCTCCCGCTATTCACCGATCTTGTTTCGTTTGAGCGAGAACGTAAAGAGGTCAAAGAATCACGCCCCATAACTCACGATTTCAAGAATTAATTGGGATTATTTGATCTGATCATGTCAACTGTTGTCATAAAGGAACCTAATGCACTGCCAGGAGTGTTACTTTAAGATGATAGTCTCTCAGAATAGTGTCTCTGAATGTAATATCATATTTCCTCTTCCTTTGGTTGGTCCATCAGAGTAGATTAGATACAATTATCTGTCGTGTTATTCACCCTGGGGTAACACGGACTGCAACTGGATGCAGTTGTACTGTAGACACCAAATTTAGACGTTAGTTCAATACGTTTTATTGAACTTGTGGAGCAGTGAACACAGCCTGCTGTGGATTGACACTCTACTACTCTAAGTGTACTAACTCTAACTTACTAGACAGGGTAGCTCTGATCCACGTGTAGAAGGTGCTAACTGATATATACACCCTGACTGTCACTACAGTTATCACCAGTGGAAAGAGGCAGAGTGCTGATGCCTCGTGTGTTTTATAGTGGGAAACCCCCCTCTAGTGTTCTGCCTGGTGATTGGTTGTGTTCTGTCCTGTCTGTTGATTGTCTGTACTGGGTGTCTGTCACTTCCTGTATCTCATTATGTGCATGAATGCATATCATGATATCCTCCCTTTTTAAAAAAAAATGTTGGTTGCTTACAGCCTATGTGACTGCATGTACATGTATAACTATTTACATTAAATGGTGAGTGAATGAATATGTACATGAAAGGTGTCTAGCGTGCAGATACAGAACAATATTTACAAGATAAGTGTCTATAAGTCCAATCTTTGGGGCTGGCGTCAGATCCTTGTCGACTGCCTGAGAGGTGGAGGTGGGGACGATGGCGCCTTGACAGGCAGGATTGCTGCCAGATTGGTGGTGCAGACCTGCACAAGGCTGCATAATGTCCAGGCTTCCCACCATTTAAACATCGCCTGCCTTTTGCAGTGCATTGCCGCTTTAAGTGGGCGGTGCTGCAGTTTGGGCATGTCATGACGTTGACGTCGTTACGCTCCGTGCGTCGTCGCACATGCGCAGTGCGGTTAGCCAACGTTCGCTCTTGCGCAGTTTGGTCTTCGGCCGCTTCGTTCTCCCGTTCATGGTGCGCATGCATGGGACCCCGGGAAAAGCGCGCAAAATGGCCGCCTTCATCGATACTGAGGCGCCGCATCCGGGTGATGGCCTGTACACTCTCTGCCTCGTGGGAGGCTAGTTGTTCCTGTTCTGCCAATTTGAAATGGGAGTACCGATTTCTCGCCTGTTCATGCACTTTACATGTCTCGATTGCGCCTGGCAGGGTCATGTTTTTAATTTTGAGGAGCCGCTCCCGCAAAGAGTCGGAGTGGACCCCAAACACGATCTGATCCCTGATGATGGAATCAGCGGTGTCACCATAGTTGCAAGACTGCGCTAATATACGGAGATGAGTTATAAGGGATTGGAAAGGTTCATCCTTACCCTGAAGGCGTTGCTGGAAGACATAGCGCTCAAAGCTCTCGTTCGTTTCGACTTTACAGTGACTGTCGAATTTAACTAAAACGGTTTTGAATTTGGTCTTGTCCCCGCTGTCGCCAAAAGTGAGCGAGTTGAAAATTTGGATGGCTTGGACTGCCGTAGTTGATAGGAGCTGCCCGATTTTTCTGGCATTGGACGCATCCTCGAGGCCCTAGGCCTCAATGTGGAGAAGGAACCTCTGCTTGAAGACCCACCAGTTGGCACCAAGATTGTTGGAGGTCCGGAGCTGTGGAGGGGCCTGGATCTTCTCCATGCCGCTGGAAGGCACTTGCTGGTCGTCACTGAATCACTCGAGGTAAACCACTTAGATAAAGTAGACTACTGGTACCATGTCGTGTTATTCACCCTGGGGTAACACGGACTGTAACTGGATGCAGTTGTTCTGTAAAGTAGACACCAAACTTAGACGTTAGTTCAATACGTTTTAATAAACTTCTGGAGCAGTGCACACAGCTTGCTGTGGGTTGACACTCGACTAATCTAAGCGTGCTAACTATAACTAACTAGACCAGACTAGCTCTGAGCCACGTGTAGAAGGTGCTAACTGATATATACACCCTGACTGTCACTACAGTTGTCACCAGTGGAAAGAGGCAGAGTGCTGATGCCTCGTGTGTTTTATAGTGGGAGACCACCCTCTAGAGTTCTGCCTGATTGTCTGTACTGGGTGTCTGTCACTGCCTGTCTGTATCTCATTATGTGCATGAGTGCATATCATGACACCATGGCTGAAACTTCCCACGAGATAAACTGGGATTTAGGAGGACCGGCAATAGAGCAGGAAAAGATGTCGGGAGGCAGGTCCTGTGGCACCTTGCTGCCATGGAATGTTGCCAGCAGCAGGCACATTGGCAGTGCAGCCCACTCGTCAGGTGGCTGATTAGGCCACTTATTGGTCCAATTAAGGGCCACTTCCCACCTGTGGCAGCAATGGTCGCCTCCAGGTCCAATGTTCACCAGAGCGACTGGCTCGTTATTGAGGCGTCTTGAAATGGATGGCAGCTCAATCTTCAGCCAGCTAATCACCCACTGCCAGCAAAATGCCACCTCAGGGGCCTACCACCCTTCAGAGCAGGGTCAGCTCCCACTTCCAACTCCAGCGACAGGATTCAACCTCCCAATATAGTACTCAAGGTATTTTTCTCCAAATTGTTTCTTCTGAAGTCAACCTCAAAGCCTTATTACACTCATCACCAATGGCCATACTGTGAAGAACTCATGCACACAGATAAAGCGGCTCCAGGGTTGACTTGCCAGTGGAATTACATTTGAGTGGTAGAGGATGGGATTCCAGTCCAGCAATCCTTCTCTTCCAAGGGGGAGATTGAAGGCAAAAATAAACCTTAGTGTGAATGCTTACTGAAAAAATTACAGTGAATTTCTGCAAGATCCTCCCATCGGCAACCATAGATCCTGCCGGTGGCCAATGGCAACTGCCTCCACCAATTGGTGGTGGGGGGGGGGCACGGGGAGGGGGTAAATAAATACTAAAAAGGAAAATCTTCCCCATCAAATTAAATATTGGGCCCCACTGCAAATGTTATGACCTGCAGGTACAATAAACTTTCTATATTCTGCTCATGTCTAACCTTTTATTTTACTACAGCATGTCCCAATCTTGCAAAGAAATATCCTCAAGATGAAATCTATTAACCATAACAGAAAACAGCTAAGAAGGAGGCCAACATCCTTTCTGAAAGGTGTATTATTTTTACTTAGTGTCATCGAGCTTGTTAAGTACTTCAGATCCCTCTGTACAAGTGCAGTTATACTGGTTTATTCCCTTTTAGATACTGCAGAAACAATTATCCATTTGAGTCCCTATCGTGTCTGCAAGGTACACTCTGTCATTATTAAACTTGAGGTCACCTCGAGGAGTTAAGTTTTTTTTATGAAACAAGTTGTAATGATCTGTTGCTTGAAAGGTGCTGGAAGTAAATTGAATTGCAACTTTCTCTCTTCAGATGCTGATTACCCTCTGTGTTAGCCGCAGTATTTTTATTTTCGATTTACATTTGCAATTTTTCTCTTAATCTATGTTGATGTGCAGGCTAATATTGGAGCTGGCCTCATGACAACAGGCTGTTGGGGAGTGATGTGGGGGAGGGGCTGGGGTGCAGAGTGGAAGGTCTAAAGAGGGCTGCCAGCTGGAAAGGGAGATCCTGTGGTCCAGCTGACCCCCTGCAGGTTGTGGAAGGCACAGTAGCTGAGCATGATGAACTACACCCTCTGCTGACTGTACTGCAGGGCTCTTTGGTCTACACCAGACTAGCCCAAGCACCGGAACCTCTTTTTCAGCAACTCGATGGTCTGCTACACCGAAGTGCGAGTAGCAGCATGAATCTTTCTGCATCAGGTCCCAGATGAACTCTGCTCTCTCTGCACAGGCATCATCAGTTACGTCCCTCAGTGGGTATCCCCTGTCCCCGAGGAGGTAACCCAGTAACCGCTGTGGGCCCTCAGAAACATTGGGAATCTAAGAGCAGCTCAGGGTGTATGAGGCGTGCACACTCCCCGGAAACATTTGTAGGATTCGCTTGGCGCGGTCGCAGAACAGCGGAACATTTCGGGAGTGGAAGCCCTTGTGGTTGACAAACTGCACTTCTTGATGACATGGGGATCGTAAAACCATCTGAGTGCAGTTAATGGCACCTTGCACCTGTGGAAAGCCAGACATCTGGGCTAATCCCTGTCGTGTTGGGTGTTCCGATACACAAACGAACCAACACGGTTGTAGATGGTACAACTCTGTTTTATTTTTCTGTACAATAATAACTATTAACTTCTGGCTGTGGTTCGTACTTCACCAGCTAACCTGTGGACCCAGCCCTAGCACTATCTTTGTGAGGCACTCAGCACCTGGTGTATGTCTGAGTGGCACGCTGTGAGCTCTGTGCTCTGAGCTATCTCCTGGTAGAATGAGCGGGAACTGTGGTGTTCCCTGTTTTATAGTGCGTGTGCTCTCACTGGTGATTGGCTGCGATGTTGTGTGTGTGTTGATTGGCCCAACTACCTGTCCATCAGTGTGTGTGTGTGATTGCACCATAAGAACATAAGAACTAGAAGCAGGAGTAGGCCATCTGGCCCCTCGAGCCTGCTCCACCATTCAATGAGATCATGGCTGATCTTTTGTGGACTCAACTCCACTTTCCGGCCCGAACACCAAAACCCTTAATCCCTTTATTCTTCAAAAAACTATCTATCTTTATCTTAAAAACATTTAATGAAGGAGCTGCTACTGCTTCACTGGGCAAGGAATTCCATAGATCCACAACCCTTTGGGTGAAGAAGTTCCTCCTAAGCTCAGTCCTAAATGTACTTCCCCTTATTTTGAGGCTATGGCCCCTAGTTCTGCTTTCACCCGCCAGTGGAAACAACCTGCCCGCATCTATCCTATCTATTCCCTTCATAATTTTATATGTTTCTATAAGATCCCCCCTCATCCTTCTAAATTCCAACGAGTACAGTCCCAGTCTACTCAACCTCTCCTCTTACTCCAACCCCTTCAGCTCTGGGATTAACCTAGTGAATCTCCTCTGCACACCCTCCAGTGCCAGTACGTCCTTTCTCAAGTAAGGAGACCAAAACTGAACACAATACTCCAGGTGTGGCCTCACTAACACCTTATACAATTGCAGCATAACCTCCCTAGTCTTAAACTCCATCCCTCTAGCAATGAAGAACAAAATTCCATTTGCCTTCTTAATCACCTGTTGCACCTGCAAACCAACTTTTTGCGACTCATGCACTAGCACACCCAGGTCTCTCTGCACAGCAGCATGTTTTAATATTTTATCATTTATATAATAATCCCTTTTGCTGTTATTTCTACCAAAATGGATAACCTCACATTTGTCAACATTGTATTCCATCTGCCAGACCCTAGCCCATTCACTTAGCCTATCCAAATCCCTCTGCAGACTTCCAGTATCCTCTGCACTTTTTGCTTTACCACTTATCTTAGTGTCGTCTGCAAACTTGCACACATTGCCCTTGGTCCCCAACTCCAAATCATCTATGTAAATTGTGAACAGTTGTGGGCCCAACACTGATCCCTGAGGGACACCTACTGATTGCCAACCAGAGAAACACCCATTAATCCCCACTCTTTGCTTTCTCTTAATTAACCAATCCTCTATCCATGCTACTACTTTCCCCTTAATGCCATGCATTTTTATCTTATGCAGCATCCTTTTGTGTGGCACCTTGTCAAAGGCTTTCTGGAAATCCAGATGTACCATATCCATTGGCTCCCCGTTATCTACCGCACTGGTAATGTCCTCAAAAAATTCCACTAAATTAGTTAGGCACGACCTGCCCTTTATGAACCCATGCTGCGTCTGTCCAATGGGACAATTTCCATCCAGATGCCTCGCTATTTCTTCCTTGATGATAGATTCCAGCATCTTCCCTACTACCGAAGTTAAGCTCACTGGCCTATAATTACCCGCTTTCTGCCTACCTCCTTATTTAAACAGTGGTGTCACGTTTGCTAATTTCCAATACGCTGGGACCACCACAGAGTCTAGTGAATTTTGGTAAATTATCACTCATGCATTTGCAATTTCCCCAGCCATTTCTTTTAGCACTCTGGGATGCATTCCATCAGGGCCAGGAGACTTGTCTACCTTTAGCCCCATTAGCTTTCCCATCACTACCTCCTTGGTGATAACAATCCTCTCAAGGTCCTCACCTGTCATAGCCTCATTTCTATCAGTCACTGGCATGTTATTTGTATCTTCCACTGTGAAGACCGACCCAAAAAACCTGTTCAATTCCTCAGCCATGTCCTCATTTCCCATTATTAAATCTCCCTTGTCATCCTCTAAAGGACCAATATTTACCTTAGCCACTCTTTTTTGTTTTATATATTTGTAGAAACTTTTACTATCTGTTTTTATATTCTGAGCAAGTTTACTCTCATAATCTATCTTACTCTTCTTTATAGCTTTTTTAGTAGCTTTCTGTTGCCCACTAAAGATTTCCCAGTCCTCTAGTCTCCCACTAATCTTTGCTACTTTGTATGCTTTTTCCTTCAATTTGATACTCTCCCTTATTTCCTTAGATATCCACGGTCGATTTTCCCTCTTTCTACCGTCTTTCCTTTTTGTTGGTATAAACCTTTGCTGAGCACTGTGAAAAATCGCTTGGAAGGTTCTTGACTATTCCTCAACTGTTTCACCATGAAGTCTTTGCTCCCAATCTAGTTTCGCTAGTTCTTCTCTCATCCCATTGTAATCTCCTTTGTTTAAGCACAAAATATTAGTGTTTGATTTTACCTTCTCACCCTCCATCTGTATTTTAAATTCCACCATATTGTGATCGCTCCTTCCGAGAGGATCCCTAACTATGAGATCATTAATCAATCCTGTCTCATTACACAGGACCAGATCTAGGACCGCTTGTTCCCTCGTAGGTTCCATTACATACTGTTCGAGGAAACTATCGCGGATACATTCTATAAACTCCTCCTCAAGGCTGCCTTGACTGACCTGGTTAAACCAATCAACATGTAGATTAAAATCCCCCATGATAACTGCTGTACCATTTCTACAAGCATCAGTAATTTCTTTGTTTATTGCCTGCCCCACCATAATGTTACTATTTGGTGGCCTATAGATTACTCCTATCAGTTACTTTTTTGCCTTACTATTCCTGATTTCCACCCAAATGGATTCAACCGTATCCTCCATAGCACCGATGTCATCCCTTACTGTTGCCCGGATGTCATCCTTAAATAACAGAGCTCCACCACCTCCCTTACCATCTGCTCTGTCCTTCCGAATAGTTTGATACTCTTGGATATTTAACTCCCAGTCGTGACCATCCTTTAACCATGTTTCAGTTATGGCCACTAAATCATAGTCATTCACGATGATTTGCGCCATCAACTCATTTACCTTATTCCGAATACTATGAGCATTCAGGTAAAGTACACTTATGTTGGCTTTTTTACCTCTGTTCTGAATCTTAACACCTCGATCAGTAACCTCTCCTAAGTTATATTTCCTTTTAACCTTTCTCCTAATTTTCCTTGTTGTTGAACCCATATCTTCATGTAACAACCTGCCGCGTCGCTTACCATTAATGTTTCCACTTCCCGTTTTATTCCTTTTAGTGTTCCTGGTCCTATTCACTGAGCTCCCCATGATATGTTAATGTGGATAGCATGACAATCCCTTGGCTCTTGCCACCTGGCTAGCTTGATCTTGGTTGAAATGGGCATAGTTGTGTGCCCTCACAAAGATTGTGCCCGTCACCTCCTGGGTGCATTTATGAGCAGAGGCACGTGAGATACCACAAATGTCACCAGAGGTCGAGTCAAGCAACACCCTGACATAGTCATACTGACAAAACCATACCTTACAGAAAATGTCCCAAGCATCACGATCACCATTCCTGGGTATGTCCTGTCTCACCAGCAGGACAGACCCAGCAGAGGTGACAGGGCGACACAGTGGTATACAGTCGGGAGAGAGTTGCCTTGGGAGTCCTCAACATCGATTCTGGACCCCATGAAGTCTCATGTCTTCAGGTTAAACATGGGCAAGGAAACCTTCTGCTGATTACCATGTACCGGCCACCATCAGCTGATCAATCAGTGCTCCTCATGTTGAACACCGGGAGAGGAAGCACTGAGCATGGCAAAGGTGCAGAATATGTTCTGGGTGGGGAAATTCAATATCCATCATCAAGAGAGAAACACTGCTCCCCGTGTTTGTGTGGGTCTCACCCCCACAACCCAAAGATATGCAGGATAGGTGGATTGGCCACGCTAAATTGCCCCTCAATTGTAAAAAATGAATTGGACACTCTAAATTTTTTTTTAAAAGACAAAAAAAAAAAGAGGGAAACACTGACTTGATCTCATCCTCACCAACCTGCCTGCTGCAGATGCACCTGTCCATGACAGTATCGGTAGAAGTGACCACTGCACAGTCCTTGTGCAGACAAAGTCCCGTCTTCACATTGAGGATAGTCTCCATCGTGTTGTGTGACACTACCACTGTGCTAAATGGGATAGACTTTGAACCAGATCTCGCAACTCAAGACTGGGTATCCATGAATCGCTGTGGGCCACTGGTAGCATCAGAATTGTATTCAATCACAATCTGCAACCTCATGGCCTGGATATATCCCCACTCTACCATTACTACCAAGCCAGGGTATCAACCCTGGTTCAATGAAGAGTGCAAGAGAGCATGCTCGGGGCAACATCAGGCATACAGAAGAATGAGGTGTCAACCTGGTTTAAGCTACAACACAGGACTACTTGTGTGCCAAACAACATAAGCTGCAAGTAATAGACAGAGCTAAGCAATTCCACAACCAACGCATCAGATCTAAGCTCTGCAGTCCTGCCACATCCAGCCGTGAATGGTGGTGGAAAATTAAACATCTCATTGGAGGAGAAGGCTCCACAAATATCTCCATCCTCAATGATGGAAGAGCCCAGCACAAATGTGCAAAAGACAAGACTGAGGCATTCGCAACAATCTTCAGCCAGAAGTGCCAAGCGGATGATCTATCTCAGTCTCCTCCGGAAGTCAGTTTTCAGCCAATATGATTCACTCCATGTAATATCAAGAAACGGCTTAAGGCACTGTATACTGCAAAGGTTATGGGTCCTGATAATATTCCGACAATAGCACTGAAGACTTGTGCTCCAGAATTTGCCCCATCCCAAGCCAAGCTGTTCCACTATAGCTACAACACTGGAAAATTGCCCAGATGTGTCCTGTACACAAGAAACAGGACAAATCCAACCCAGCCAAATACCACCCCATCAGTCTACTCTTCATCATCAGCAAAGCGATGGAAGGAGTCATCAACAGAGGTATCAAGCGGCACTTACTCAGCAATAACCTGCTCATGGACACTCAGTTTGGGTTCCATCAGGTCACTCAGCTCCTGACCTCATTACAGCCTTGGTTCATACATGGACAAAAGAGCTGAATGTGAGAGGTGAGGTGAGAGACTGCCCTTGACATCAATGCAGCATTTGACTGAGTGTGTCATCAAGGAGCCCCAGCTAAACTGAAATCAATGGGAATCAGTGAGGAACCTCTCCACTGGTTAGAGTCATACCTGGCACAAAGGAAGGTGGTTGTGGTGGTTAGAGGTCAATCATCTCAGCTCCAGGACATCACTGCAGGAGTTCGCCAGGGTAGTGTCCTAGGCCCAGCCATCTCCAGCTGCTTCACCAATGCCCTCCCTCCCGCACATAAGGGTGGCATGGTAGCACAGTGGTTAGCACAGTTGCTTCACAGCTCCTGGGTCCAGGTTTGATTCCCGGCTTTGGTCACTGTCTGTGTGGAGTCTGCACATTCTCCCCGTGTCTGTGTGGGGTTCCTCCTGGTGCTCTGGTTTCCTCCCACAAGTCTGAAGATGTGCAGGTTAGGTGGATTGGCCATGCTCAATTACCCTTAGTGTCCAAAAAGGTTAGACTGGGTTACGGGGATGGGGTGGAAGTGTGGGCTTGGGTAGGGTGCTCTTTTCAATGGCCGGTGCAGACCCGATGGGCCGAATGGCCTCCTTCTTCACTGTACTGTAAATTCTATGATTCTATGATTCTATGATCATAAAGTCAAAAGTGGCGATGTTCGGAGGTGACTGCACAATGTTCAGCACCATCTGCAACTCCTCAGATAATGAAGCAGTCCATGTCCAAATGCAGCAAGACCTGCACAATATCCAGGCTTGGGCTGAGAAGTAGCAAGTTACATTTGTGACATGCAAGCACCAGGTAATGATCATCTCCTACAAGAGAGCATCTAACCACCACCCCTTGAAATTCAATGGCATTACCATCGCTGAATTCCCACAATAAACATCCTGGGTGTTACCATTGATCAGAAACGGAACAGGACTAGCCATATTAATACTGTAGTTACCAGGGTAGGTCAAAGGCAAGGAATTATTATTATTATTATCCCACAGCGAGTAACTCACCTTGTGATCCACCCAAAGCCTATGTACAAGGCACAAGTCAGGAGTGTGAAGGAATACTCTCCACTTGCCTGGGTGAGTGCAGCTCCAACAACACTCAAGAAGCCCGCCACCATCCAGGACAAAGCAGCCTGCTTGATTGCTCCTCCTTCCACAAACATTCAAACTCTCCACCATCAACGAATAGTGACAGCCGGGTGTACCATCTACACGATGCACTGCAGTAACTCACCAAGTGAAAGAATCAACTATTTCCTGTTAGATCTGATAGGTAAAAAGGCTATTTTAATGTAAATATTAAGACCCAGTTTTAATACCCATTTTAAAATGAGGATTTCAGCACCTCAGGTCATGACAAAACACATAGCTTCAACAGAGGCACAAAAAGCCTGACACATGCATAAACTAATTGGAGATAAAAACAACATTTTCATTAACAAGATGAAAAAGCTATTGTTCTAATAAATATATTTTCAAAGTCAGTTTGACATTAAGAAATGAGCTGTACCAGTAATCAGATCAAGGCCAAGTAAGCACCATAGCAATATGAAGGCACCATTGTCCAGAATGTGGTTAAAAGCAAAGTCAGCAGAAAACCAGTAGAAACCAGTCTTGATCAAAGCACAGAATCGCATTCCATAACATACACAAATATTCAAACATGAAACATTCAGAACTTATGTTGCACATTAAGGATTGACAGTTAACCATTGAATCAAATGTATTTGATTCTAACCCAAACTAATTAGGACGACATAGAGGTGCAGATAGATGCCTAACGTCTGATAGGATTCTCCTGAAACATGATGGTCCGTACGGCCATCTTTATCCAGGATTATCCTATACTTTGATCTAACTACTCGCTATCCTTATTTTCGTATTTTCACTTTTCCACTCTAACTCTTGAAGTAAATGCAAGCTGTTTTGCTGTAAGCAAGAAACCATTTCTGTATTATTTTGTAAGTTAAATTGTTTATAAGTTACTTCTCTTTAAGTCCTTTTGCTAGCCGGACTTTAATGAGAATAGATTTAAGTTTCTCTCAATTGTAATCAAATAGAGGCAATAAAGATTCTTGTTTGCATCCGAGAAGTTTAACTCCAATTTCTACTGAGTTTTAATGTCGCAAGACTTCTCTAATTCCACATGGTAGATCTCATCAATTTGGCATTGTTTGGCAAAAGGGGAGGAGCGCAGAATCGGAGTAAATCGGAAGACCAAAGATCGTACCGTTAACGGAAGCCCAGAAGGACGGAAGACCCAAAGAAAAACGGCTAGACTGGGGTAAGAAACAACTTTTTCACACATTAAAAGTCTTAAAGCCACATCAAGTAGTGCTCCAACCTCTTAGAAAGGACCTTTTTCAGACTGCCAGTTGTTTAAACTCAAAATAACACATGGCTGAAAGGTTAAATAGTCGCGGTAGTGTACCAAGATTACACATAACGTGGCTGGCGACCAAAACATTGGGTGTAAGGCTGAGTTTATGGCGGATATGACTCCTAAAATAGATTCAGAACCTTCAAATGGTAGAGAACTACTTCCCACAACGTCCAAGGGAGGTCGCGCTGTACCGGATGTCTCTGTTGATGATATATTGGGTGATCTTAGATCTTTGATTTATAGACAATTTGGACTGTCTAAAGTATCCACAAAAATTGAATCAAAATATGACACCACAAAAGGACAGTGGTCCCTTGACAACATCAAAAACTTTTGGAAAGAACCACACGATTGACCAAAAAGAAACCTATGACATGGTCTTTTTCAGTATTGGCACAGCTCTATAAGCAGCAAGAAACAGTCACAAACACAAAACACACTTGCGAACTTAAAACTGCCAAATAAAAACTAGTGGCAGTCATTGACCAATTGCGAGCTGGAAAATCTAAGCACGAGAAATCTGATCAAACTATTGGCAGACTCAAAATGCAGAACTCAGCTATTACTGTTACAAATTGATGAACTCCAGCATTCATTGCCTGTGCATCCATTCCCTGGACCTTCAGGCCTGGTGCATTGCCCCATTATGGAATCGGTGACTCTGCCACTAACCCGCACACCCTCACTGGCACCCCTTCGCTTTACTGGTGCACCCCTCGGCCTCGCCAGCAGCACTTACTGGCACCCCTCTATGTCGCCCTGACACTCCCCCTTGCCATCGCTGGCACCCCCGAGCCCTTTGCCAATACCCCCCCCTTCCCCAGCCTTGCCAGTACCCTACTCACCTTTGCTGCTACCACGCTTCGCCCATGCCGGCATCCTCTGAGGTCTTTGCTGCTCCCAACGGAGCCAGGTTCCTATCTTTTGAAAGCTGTCGTGATTCATGCCATCCTGATACCATGCCCTGTGGGCAGACCTATGAATGTGGGGGATAATTGCTGTGGGGCGACCCGATAATTAGATGGCAATGTATTGAAATTAGGTTCCCGATGTTGCATGAAACCGATTATGTTACTGGCGGAGTGATGGGCGATCACAGTAAGACTTAATACTGACATAAGACACAATTTGGGACTCTTACAAGATTTTCAGCTCCTGTCACAAAGCCCGGCCGAAAAGAACGGGGGAGCAAATTCCCAGCCAACATCCCTCAAGGTGGACAGTCACTGAGCTCAGCACCCTAATGCAGGCCAAAGTTCGACCAGGGGGATAGGCTAGCAGATGCCAGTGGACCTGTGAGTAACTCCAGTTCTGAATTTCTACGCTTTTGTATCTTCTAGATGTGACGGCCGGGATTCTCCGGAATCCCGGCCAAGCGTTGACGCCGGCGTCAAAAACGGCGCGAGCGACACCGGCGTCTACGGGCCTCCTGGCCCAGTCATTCTCCCCTTCCTCGGGGGCTAGCATGGCACGAGAGTGCTGTTCGCTGCCCCGGTGCCGAAAGCCGCCCTATGCGGTTGACGCGGGCCCATGCTTGCGCGCCACGGCCGTCTCCGCACAGCCCCCGGGCAACATGGCAGAGCCCTACAGGGGCCCGGCACGGAGGAACATGGCCCCGTTCCCCGGAATGAGTGTGCCCTCCAATCGGTTACCCCCAATCGCGGGCCTGGCCACCGTGGAGGCCCCGCCCCCGGAGTCGCCTCCCCACTGCCAACCACCAGGACGACCCCCGCAGCCAGAACGCCAAGGTCCCGCCGGGTAGGACCATACGCGAACGATGCCGGCGGGACTCGGCAGAACTCGCAGGGCACTCGGCCTGTCGGTGCTGGTTTAGCACAGGGCTAAATAGCTGGCTTTGAAAGCAGACCAAGGCAGGCCAGCAGCACGGTTGAATTCCTGAACCAGCCTCCCCAAACAGGTGCAGGAAGGTGGTGACTAGGGGCTTTTCACAGTAACTTCATTTGAAGCCTACTTTTGACAATAAGCAATTTTCATTTCATTTTCATTTTCGAGCGCGGAGAATGGCCGCTTGGGGCGCTTTCAAAGGCTCCCGCCAGCGCCGCGGCGATCGCGCCAGTGCGATTACCGCCAATTCTCCAGTCGCCGGAGAATCGACGGCCAGGCGTGGCAGAATTCGCGAGCCCCCCTGCGATTCTCCGACCCGGCGCGGGCTCAAAGAATCCCGCCCGACATGTGTGAGATTATGGGGCGAGATTCTCCGACCCCCCGCCGAGTCGGAGAATCGTTGGGGGCTGGCATGAATCCCGCCCCCGCCGGTTGCCGAATTCTCCGGCACCGGAGACTCGGCGGGGGCGGGAATCGGTTGGCGGGCCCCCCGATGGGCCGAAGTCCCGCTGCTAGAATGCCTGTCCCGCAGGCGTGGATTAAACCACCTCTCTTACCGGCGGGACAAGGTGGCGCGGGCGGGCTCCGGGGTCCTGGGGGGGGCGTGGGCGACCTGGCCCCGGGGGGTGCCCCCACGGTGGCCTGGCCCGCGATCGGGGCCCACCGATCCGCGGGCGGGCCTGTGCCATGGGGGCACTCTTTTCCTTCCGCCTTCGCCACGGTCTCCACCATGGCGGAGGCGGAAGAGACTCCCTCCACTGCGCTTGCGCGGGGATGCCGTGAGCGGCCGCTGACGCTCCCGCGCATGCGCCGCCCGGCAATGTCATTTCCGTGCCAGCTGGCGGGGTGGAAATCAGTCCGGCTCGGGCCTAGCCCCTTAAGGTTAGGGCTCGGCTGGTCAAGATGCGCACCTTTGGGGCTGCACGATGCCGGACTGATTTGCGCCGTTTTTGGTGCCGGTTGGCGGACATCGCGCCGATTACAGAGAATTTTGCCCATTATTAGTAGCAGTATTAAGCCATAAAACAGATGAGCAGAATTAGGCAATTTAACCCTTCGAGTCTGTTCCAACATTTGATCATGGCTGATATGTTTCTCATCCCCATTCTCCTGCCTTCTCCCCATAATCTCTGATCCCCTTATTAGTCAAGAACATATCTATCTCTGTCTTAAAGACACTCAGTGATTTGGCCTCTGCAGCCTTCTGTGGCAATGAGTTCCACAGATTCACCACCCTCTGGCTAAAGAAATTCCTCCTCATCTCAGTTTTAAAGGATCGTCCCTTCAGTCTGAGGCTGTGCTTTCAGGTTCTAGTCATTCCTACAAGTGGAAACATCCTCTCCACGTCCACTCTATCACGGCCTCTCAGTATTCTGTAAGTTTCAAAAAGATCCCCCTCATCCTTCTAAACTCCATTGAGTACAGACCCAGAGTCCTCAACCGCTCCAACTGCCATCCTGAAATCGGAAACATCAGAAAACCGTCAATAAAAGGGGAAACATGAATTAAACCCGAAACACAGTTTAATGTGCCCTGACATCGATCGCAATGAAGTGCTTCAAGAGGCTGGTAATGAAGCACATTAACTCCATACTCCCAGAATACCTTTATCCACTGCAATTCGCATACCGCCGCAACAGGTCCACAGCAGACGCCATCTCCCTAGCCCTACACTCCCAGCCAGCTCATATCAAAGCTCCAAAACCTAGAACTTGGCTCCTCACTCTGCAACTGGATCCTCGACTTTCTGATCCATCGACCACAATCAGTAAGAATAAACAACAACACTTCCTCCACAAAAGTCTTCAAAACCGGGGACCTGCAAGGCTGCGAATGTAGCCCCCTACTACACACATGACTGAGTGGCAAAATTTGCCTCCAACTCAATCTACAAATTTGCTGACAACGCAACCATAGTGGGTCCGATCTCAAACAATGACGAGTCCGAATACAGGAAGGAGATGGAGAACCTAGTGGAGTGGTGTAACGACAACAATCTATCACTGAATGGCAGAAAAACTAACGAGCTGGTCATTGACTTCAGGAAGCAAAGTACTGTACACACCCCTGTCAGCATCAACGGGGCCGAGGTGGAGATGGTTAACAGCTTCAAATTCCAAGGTGTGCATGTGGTAAACCACTCTGTATTGTATTATATTGTATTGTTACATGCCTGGGCTTATCCCTGCTGGCTCCGCCTGTGGCTCCGCCCCTCGGGCTCAGGTATAAAGGTGGCTGATCTCCATCTCTGATCCAGTTTGGGATCAGAGGCCAGGAGCCTTTCTGTTTAGTGTATTAAAGTCTCAGTTACGTTCACCACTCGTCGTGTGTTCATTGATGGCATATTAGTGCACATCACCAAAAATCTGTCCTGGTCCACCCATGTCGACACTACAACCAAGAAAGAACAACAGCGTCTATACTCCCTCAGGAAACTAAGGAAATCCGGCATGTCCACACTGACTCTTACCAATTTTTACAGGTGCACCATAGAAAGCATCCTATCTGGCTGAATCACAGCCTGGTATGGCAACTGTTCGGCCCAAGATCTCAAGAAACTTCAGAGTCGTGAACACAGCCCAGTCCATCACACGAACCTGCCTCCCATCCATTGACTCTATCTTCACCTCCTGCTGCTTGGGGAAAGCGGGCAGCATAATCAAAGACCCCTCCCACCCGGCTTACTCACTCTTCCAACTTCTTCCATCAGGCAGGAGATACAACATTCTGAGAACACGCATGAACAGATTCAAAAACAGCTTCTTCCCTGCTGTTACCAGACTCCTAAATGACCCTCTTATGGACTGACCTGATCAATACTACACCCCTGTATGCTTCACCTGATGCCGGTGTCTATGTATTTACATTGTGTACCTTGTGTTGCCCTATTACATATTTTCTTTTCTTTTCATGTACTAAATGATCTGTTTGAGCTGCTTGCAGAAAAATACTTTTCATTGTACCTCAGTCCACGTGACAATAAACAAATCCAATCCAATCTTTTCATTAGACAATAATATAACCAATATTGCCACCCCAGTGTGTCTAAGTGACTTTATTGAAACACATCTGGTTGTTACTGTGAGGTGTGCCCCCACACTGCTTCTCTCCATGCCCCACCACCTTTGTCGACTGTGGAAGCCGCAGGCTTGGAGTCTCCCAGGGAAATAGGGGGCTCCTGCAGCAATGCAGTATCCTCCTCTATGGCCAGCCTCGCTGGGAATCACTGGCTGAGGGGCTGCAGAACTCCTGTCAACCCTCCTAAACATTTATGGGAACCCTGAGGTGTGTCAGGCTGCAGCTCCTCTGGCCGATTGGTGCAAAATAGCACCTTCCTGCTTCCTATAGATTGATGTGTTCCTGGAGGATGTCCAGATACACGGCAAATCTTTATCTGGCCCAATGCTGCAATGAGGTTATGGCACCAACCTCATGTGGACTAATTGTATGCAGGGTCATGCCAACACCAAATATTCACAGAGTGACCTCTTGGGTTTGCCTTTCCATGATGGTTGACAATCTCTCCCTGGTGGAAGCAATGCACTCATCCACATAGCAAAAGTTATGGCCTGGCTGGATACCTCCATCACGCATATGTGTCTACTCAAAACCTCAGGCAGCTCCACTCCTTTCTCCCCTCTTTTCCTCTGCAACTCCAACATGTTGGGTGTGGCACTCTTAGAGGTCCATCATCAGGTTAGATGCAGCAATGATCCGGCCTCCAGCAGCTCGCTGGACCCTTGGAACCATCACCGTCTACATCCGCAGTCTTTTGAGCGGCTCACCAGAGTGTGACCCAAAGCCAAATTGCGAACCTACACCCACTAGGCTGGCTGTATCTGCCCTGGTGCTTGGAGCAGGGAAAAGATGAGACTTTGGGACCATTGTCCTCAATGGGGGTCTGAGGAGGATCACTTGGGCAGGCTGCTCATGAGTCACAGCTGCAATCACAACTGCAAAGGAAAAAAGAAAACAATTAGCGAAGGCAATATTGGTTTTATTCCTGGCGTACATGTTGAACGCTGTTTTATGAAGGAATTTTCAAAACTTCAAAGATTGTCTTATAGGTTGCGATCTATGTTGGATTTGAGTTATGGTTCTCCGTCAATGGTAGATAATTACATAGTTGCCTGTTAGCTGCATCCATTACATGTGGATGAAAATGGAAAAACACTTAGTTCTCTGAACATTTTGCACAGTCTAGTCAATCCAAACAATACTTTATTCAAGGAATGTGAGCCTCATAAGAAAGGCATTTGACAAGATTTCCTTCAGTCATCCACAAAGTTGTTGTGCAATTATATAAATAATGTAGAAATGAATCATTGCATTAGCTGTGCATCAAAAGATACACGACACTCTTCTTTACCAAAACAAACTAAATACCTGCCGGAATTCTCCGTTCCTGAGACTAAGTGTTGATGCCGTGGCAGGATTCGTGGAGTTCAACGACAACAAAACTGGCGCCGCACCTGGACTGATTCAACGGCCGCTAAGGGGCTAGCACCAGTGCCACGTGGAACATGATCTTTTCCAATGAGAATGGCGCGGGACTCACTGTCACTCCGGAAGCTGACAAGCTGCAGCCGCATGTACAGACTTCACTCTCCACACACACCATCCCAGCCAACAAGATGGCAGCGAGGAGAGCGGCACCCCGGTTCACGGACACCGAGCCCGAGACCCTGCCGTGTACCTCAGGCCGGGAAGGAGGCTGCCAGCCACTGCCGTTCGCCGTGCCTGGACACAGGTGGGAAAGGTGGTCAATGCCGTGGGCAACATCGTCCGGACTGGCCAGCAGTGCAGGAAAAAACTGCACGACTCCTCAGAGCACCCAGGGTGAGTAGGCAGCACTGAGCCCCCGGCACGAACCACCGTCCCAAACACCCGTAAACGCACCCCCATCTGGAGATCGGCTGAGCCCCCACCCTGCACCACACGCCGGCACCCATACCAGCCAACATGGCTGGGTGCTGGGTGCCCTGGCCACTGAAGCCACCAGCTGCCCACACCCTGGGCTGCCTGCATTGGACTGTCTTAACACTGCTCATTTTCTGTTCCCCACCCCGCCCCCTCCAGGAGAAGGCTGTCCATAATCGTCGGGAGTGGAAGAGGACTAGAGGAGGACTGCCAGACCTGCGGCTCCTCACCGCAGCAGAGCAGCAGGCCTTGGGCTATGTCGGCGGGCCCGAAGAAAGGACAGTCGCCGGGGTGGAGGTCAGCATCGGGCGCTGAATTGCAGTTCCTCATGACACGTGTGTCACCCCCCCCCCCCCCCCCCGCCCCCCCCACCACCACCGTCACCCCACAACACCCTCACACCCTGACCAGACTCCTGGAGGGTGTGCAACAGAGGGGAGAAGTACTGTACCCGCAATCCGGAAGGCGGTCCAGTAGTAGGGATTCCAGCAGTGCAGAAGTGCAGGAAGAAGATGAATGGCCATTTTCACGCAACCATTTTCACGTCACCAGCCTCTCTCACCTCCAAAGTGATCTCTCAGCCCTCTTCTCCACCACTCCCCAAATCAATGCACAGGCCTCTCATTGCAG
Organism: Scyliorhinus torazame; assembly: GCF_047496885.1. Classification (NCBI taxonomy): domain Eukaryota; kingdom Metazoa; phylum Chordata; class Chondrichthyes; order Carcharhiniformes; family Scyliorhinidae; genus Scyliorhinus; species Scyliorhinus torazame. Next base: position 158,142,358 of record NC_092717.1, read on the forward strand.
CCAGTCTTCTCCAGTGAGAAGGATGCCATAGGTTGATAAAGTGTCGAGAGGCTAGCCCACCCTGGAAGTGAGTTGGAGAAACACAACGGAATCCCTGACCTCGAAGGGGGCTGTAGCAGATGAGAGCTCATCCCACGTCTCTAAACTCTATGATAAGCAATTTCCTTGAGGACAGGATACGTTCAGCTCTCTGTCAGGCAGAAGTCTGATATATCCCAGAGAAAGAGAGGAACATCGCTCTATCTTCCCGACAAATTATCATCATTCTCCTGCAGAGTCTGGCCAATGGCTTTAGCCCCTTGCCCATGGTTTTGGGAACCATCACGGATTCATCCCGCTGGCATTACACTAATGCTGAGATTGAAGTCCCCACGGTTGGAGATATCCTCACCTGCATATCCCAAAACCGAGAGGCAATGAGGGCATCCCTTGCCTGATGGATGAAGCGTGCCCTGGCCATGGCCTGAGGCCCTTCCAGCTTTTCCTCCACAGATTGTCGCACACCGACTTCCTTGAACTCCTCTTCATCCGAGGAGATGTGACACTCCTCCAAGTCCTCCTGGGCCAGGTAGCCTCCCTTCTGCAGCGCCATATTATGGAGAGCGCAGCAGTGCACAATGATGCGCAACACCCTCTGGGGGCTGAACTGGATGGCACCCCCTAACTGCTCCAGGCACTGGAACAGCTTCATCAAATGTCTGATCAACTGTTCCACCAGCATGCGGGTTGAAGCATGAGCCTCGCTGTAGCGGGTCTCCACCTCAGTTTGGGGCCTCCGCACTGGCGTCATCAAACACCTCCTTATTGGGTACCCCTTGGCCCCAAGGACCCAGTTGCTGATCTCCCTCAAAGAAGATCTGCGAACGCCCCAAAATGTAACTATCCTGGACGCTTCTGGGGAAACGGGGCACACACTGTTAGCAAAGAATTAATGTTCCCCAGTGCTTATGTTAGAATTGGAGCATTAATTGTTTAATAGCTCCCACTTATTATTTGATAGGCCACATATATATAAAGGAGATACAGGTGGCACTGTGGAGTTGGAGAAGAAGTGATTGTAGAACACAATAACAATGGGAGCTGGATTCCTCCATCTCGCATATGTGTCTACTCAAAACCTCAGGCAGCTCCACTCTTTTCACCCCTCTTTTCCTCTGCAACTCCAACATGTTGAGTGTGGCACTCTCAGAGGTCCATCATCAGGCTAGATGCAGCAATGATCCGGCCTCCAGCAGCTCGCTGGACCCTTGGAACCACCACCGTCTACATCCGCAGACTTTTGAGCGGCTCACCAGAGTGTGACCCAAAGCCAAATTGCGAACCTACACCCACTGGGCTGGCTGTATCTGCCCTGGTGCTTGGAGCAGGGAAAAGATGAGACTTTGGGACCATTGTCCTCAATGGGGGTCTGAGGAGGGTCACTTGGGCAGGCTGCTCATGAGTCACAGCTGCAATCACAACTGCAAAGGAAAAAAGAAAACAATTAGTGAAGGCAATATTGGTTTTATTCCTGGCGTACATGTTGAACGCTGTTTTATGAAGGAATTTTCAAAACTTCAAAGATTGTCTTATAGGTTGCGATCTATGTTGGATTTGAGTTATGGTTCTCCGTCAATGGTAGATAATTACATAGTTGCCAGTTAGCTGCATCCATTACATGTGGATGAAAATGGAAAAACACTTAGTTCTCTGAACATTTTGCACAGTCTAGTCAATCCAAACAATACTTTATTCAAGGAGTGTGAGCCTCATAAGAAAGGCATTTGACAAGATTTCCTTCAGTCATCCACAAAGTTGCTGTGCAATTATATAAATAATGTAGAAATGAATCATTGCATTAGTTGTGCATCAAAAGATACACGACACTCTTCTTTACCAAAACAAACTAAATACCTGCCGGAATTCTCCGTTCCTGAGACTAAGTGTTGATGCCGTGGCAGGATTCGTGGAGTTCAACGACAACAAAACTGGCGCCGCACCTGGACTGATTCAACGGCCGCTAAGGGGCTAGCACCAGTGCCACGTGGAACATGATTTTTTCCAATGAGAATGGCGCGGGACTCACTGTCACTCCGGAAGCTGACAAGCTGCAGCCGCATGTACAGACTTCACTCTCCACACGCACCATCCCAGCCAACAAGATGGCAGCGAGGAGAGCGGCACCCCGGTTCACGGACACCGAGCCCGAGACCCTGCTAGATGCCGAGTACCTCAGGCGGGGAAGGAGGCTGCCAGCCACTGCCGTTCGCCGTGCCTGGACACAGGTGGGAAAAGTGGTCAGTGCCGTGGGCAACATCGTCCGGACTGGCCAGCCGTGCAGGAAAAAACTGCACGACTCCTCAGAGCACCCAGGCAGCACTGAGCCCCCGGCACGAACCACCGTTCCACACACCCGTAAACGCACCCCCATCCAGAGGGCGGCTGAGCCCCCACCCTGCACCACACGCCGGCACTCATACCGGCCACCATGGCTGGGTGCCCTGGCCACTGAAGCCACCAGCTGCCCACACCCTGGGCTGCCTGCATTGGACTGTCTTAACACTGCGCATTTTCTGTTCCCCACCCCGCCCCCTCCAGGAGAAGGCTGTCCATAATCGTCGGGAGTGGAAGAGGACTAGAGGAGGACTGCCAGACCTGCGGCTCCTCACCGCAGCAGAGCAGCAGGCCTTGGGCTATGTCGGCGGGCCCGAAGAAAGGACAGTCGCCGGGGTGGAGGTCAGCATCGGGCGCTGAATTGCAGTTCCTCATGACACGTGTGTCACCCCTCCCTACCCCCACCACCACCACCCCCACCACCACCACCGTCACCCCACAACACCCTCACACCCTGACTCGACTCCTGGAGGGTGTGCAACAGAGGAGGGAAGTACTGTACCCGCAATCCGAAAGGCGGCCCAGTAGTAGGGATTCCAGCAGTGCAGGAAGAAGATGAATGGCCATTTTCACGCAACCATTTTCACGTCACCAGCCTCTCTCACCTCCAAAGTGATCTCTCAGCCCTCTTCTCCACCACTCCCCAAATCAATGCACAGGCCTCTCATTGCAGCCAGTCTTCTCCAGTGAGAAGGATGCCATAGGTTAATAAAGTGTCGAGAGGCTAGCCCACCCTGGAAGTGAGTTGGAGAAACACAACGGAATCCCTGACCTTGAAGGGGGCTGTAGCAGATGAGAGCTCATCCCACGTCTCTAAACTCTTTGATAAGCAATTTCCTTGAGGACAGGATGCGTTCAGCTCTCTGTCAGGCAGAAGTCTGATATATCCCAGAGAAAGAGAGGAACATCGCTCCATCTTCATGACAAATTATCATTATTCTCCTGCAGAGTTTAGCGCCTTGCCCATGGTATTGGGATCCATCACGGATCCATCCCGCTGGCATTACACTAATGCTGAGATTGCAGTCCCCACGGTTGGAGATATCCTCATCTGCTCATCCCCAAATCGAGAGGCAATGAGGGCATCCCTTGCCTGATGGATGAAGCGTACCCTGGCCATGGCTGAGGTCCTTCCACCTTTTCCTCCACAGATTGTCGCTCACCGACTTCCTTGACCTCCTCTTCATCCGGGGAGATGTGACACTCCTCCAAGTCCTCCTGGGCCAGGTAGCCTCACTTCTGCAGCGCCATATTGTGGAGAGCGCAGCAGTGCACAATGATGCGCAACACCCTCTGGGGGCTGAACTGGACGGCACCCCCTAACTGGTCCAGGCACTGGAACAGCTTCATCAAATGTCTGATCAACTGTTCCACCAGCATGCGGGTTGAAGCATGAGCCTCGCTGTAGCGGGTCTCCACCTCAGTTTGTGGCCTCCGCAATGGCGTCATCAGACACCTGCTTATTGGGTACCCCTTGGCCCCAAGGACCCAGATACTGATCTCCCTCAAAGATGATCTGCGAACGCCCCAAAATGTAACTATCATGGACGCTTCTGGGGAAACGGGGCACACACTGTTAGCAAAGAATTAATGTTCCCCAGTGCTTATGTTAGAATTGGAGCATTAATTGTTTAATAGCTCCCACTTATTATTTGATAGGCCACATATATATAAAGGAGATACAGGTGGCACTGTGGAGTTGGAGGAGAAGTGATTGTAGAACACAATAACAATGGGAGCAGAGGATGGTTCCTGCTAGTAAGGAAAAAAGGATTGCAAACTCAGATTTCTTCAGACAAAAATCTGTATTCTTAATTATAACCTAGAAGAGTGATTTCAATAAACTTGGAAATCAAATGGTTGAATCCAAGTGTAGAATGTCGGGTTTTGACTACCCACTATTGTTTGATGAGTGTTCACCCAATGACCATTGGAAGAATGAAGTTACCATATGGACATGGGTTACATCCTTGCCCAAGAAAAAACAAGGAATGGCCTTTGCACTTTCATTACCGTGCAAAAGCAAAATAAGACGCAAGGTATTCTCTGAATTGGTTCCAGAACATTTAAACTCAGATGAAGGTTTGGATACATTATTAACTTTCATGGATAAGATTTGCAAAAAGGATGACTTATTTAAGTGCTTATGAGGCTGGTCAGATAATCGAAGGATACCTCCATAGAAGACTACTTAATGGAATTTAACGGACTGGATACAAAGCTGCAGAATTTCCACCGAGAAATTCCTCAGTCAGTGCTCGCGTTCAAATTATTGGACTGTGCTAAAGTTATAAATATGGATAGGTTTCTGGTTTTGATGTGAGTTAGATTTGCATAAAGACACCCTGGGCGGGATTCTCCGACCTCCCACCGGGTCGGAGAATCGACGGGGGGGGCGGCGTGAATCCCGCCCCCGCCGGCCGCCGAATTCTCCGGCACCGGAGATTCGGCAGGGGCGGGAATCGTGCCGTGCCGGTTGGCGCCCCCCCCCCCCCCCCCCGGCGATTCTCCGGCCCGCGATGGGCCGAAGTCCCGCTGGTTTTATCCTGGTCCCGCCAGCATGAATTGAACCACGTCCCTTAGCGGCAGGACCTAGTGGCGTGGGCGGGCTCCGGGATCCGGGGGGGGCGCGGGACGTTCTGGCCCCGGGGGGTGCCCCTACGGTGGCCTGGCCCGCGATCGGGACCCACCGATCCGCGTGCGGGCCTGTGCCACGGGGGCACTCCTTTCCTATGCGCTGCCATCAGCCTCCGCTATGGCCGACGCGTAGGTGACACCCCCCCGCGCATGCACGGGATGACGTCAGCAGCCGCTGGCGCTCCCGCACATGCGCGGACTCCTGCCGGCCGGCGGAGTCCCTTCGGCCCCAGTTGGCGTGGCGCCAAAGGCCTTCCGCGCCAGCCGGCGGGGCGCCAACCACTCCGGGGCAGGCCTAGCCCCTAAAGGTGCGGAGGAATCCGCACCTTTGGGGTGGCCCGACGCCAGAGTGATTCACACCACTCCATCCTGCCGGGACCCCCCGCCCCGCCGGGTAGGGGAGAACCCCGCCCCTTGTTAGAACCAATGTCAGTCAAAAGCTCAAAATTGGCCCCTATCCGGCGTTGGGCCGCCCCAAAGGTGCGGATTCCGCACCATGAGGGGCCAAGCCCTCACCTTTAGGGGCTAGGCCCGCGCCGGAGTGGTTGCCGTCCCACCGGCTGGCGTGGAAGGCCTTTGGCGCCACGCCAGCTGGGGCCAAAGGGACTCCGCCGGCCGGCGGAAGTCCGTGCATGCGCGGGAGCGTCAGCGGCTGCTGATGTCAACCCCGCGCATGCGCAGGGGGGGTCATCACCACGTTGGCCATCGCAGAGACCTACATGGCCGACATGTAGTGAAAGAGTGCCCCCCACAGCACTGGCCCGCCAGTGGGACGGTGGGCCCCGATCGCTGGCCAGGCCAACGTGGGTGCGCCCTCCGGGACCAGATCGCCCCGCGTCCCCCCCCAGGACCATGGAGCCCGCTCGCGCCGCCTGGTACCGCCGGTAAGGGGGGTGGTTTAATTCACGCCAGCGGGACCGGCATTACAACAGCGGGACTTCAGCCCATCACGGGCCGGAGAATCCGCAGGGGGGGGACCGCCGACTGGCGCCGCTCGATTACCGCCCCCACCGAATCTCTGGTGACGGAGAATTCAGCGGCCGGCGGAGACATGATTCATGTCGGGGGGTCGGAGAATCCCGCCCGAGGTTCCTGGACAACCATTACTTCCCGGCTGTCTCCATGACATAAATGAATGGATCAGCAATATGACAGATTATGGAAGACATGAAAAATGAAATGAAATGAAAATGAAATGAAAATGTAACTGACGTGGGCTGGGTCTCTCGGTCTGCCAGCCGTGTTTTCTGACTCGGTGCGCCCCCGGCGGCAGTGGGATTCTCCATTCCTGCAGCCGGCCAATGGGGTTTCCCATTGTGGACACCTCACGCCGCCGGGAAACCCGCGGGCGTAGGTGCACTGCCGGCTGATCGGAGGAGAATCCCGCAGACGGAGAATTTCGCAGATTATGCTAATGGTTGGCGAGGTGGTCTGGGTCAGAAGCGTTGATATGAAAGAAGATATATAACTCAAAATAACAAGGACAGAAACACCTTTAACAATTATGGGACGAAGAATGAATTGGGAAATTTCATTTTTTTAAATGTTTTTATTAGATTTTCACATCTAATATTTAGCAAAATCATTTCATATTACATATTTTAGTTTGAATGTTGAGATTTTTAGTTTGAATGTTGAGTTACAAGTTTCATACCCACACGTTACAAAGATAATCAGGGAGCAATTATCAGAGAAAAAGAAAAAGTAAAAAGAAATATTATAAAAGTCAACCGAAGTGCGAGCAGGCTCGGCTCGCTGTGCATATTTACAATTGGCTGCTTTGTCTCCCTTCGGTGGCTTTGGGCCTTATTTGGCCGCTCTGCCTCTGCTGCCCTGCCTGTTGTTGGCTCTGGTTTGTGCTTCTCTGCTTGTTGTCATTCTCTCTGGTCCTCCTTTGGCCCTTGGGTTTATCCCCCTTCAGCTGTGCCCCTTGCATCTCATGATCTTCTTGTGGGTTTCTCCTGCCACCCCTTCCCCTTCCTTTGCTATTCATGACTCTCCCGTGCCTACCACCCTCCCTACCCCCCAGCACCCCCAGCCCCCCACCCCCGCCGGCTCTATTGGCTGTCGTTTACAAACAGATCCTGGAACAAGTTGTGAACTGCTTTCATGTCTTTTCGAAGCCCTCTTCCCACCCCTGGATGGTGAATTTGATTTTCTCCAGTTGGAAAAATTCCGATAGGTCGGACAGCCAGTCTGCAGCTTTGGGTGGTGCTGCTGACCGCCAGCCGAGCAGGATTCTTCGACGGGCGATTGGGGAGGCAAAGACAAGTTCATCTACCATCCTCCCCATGAGAGTTCTGGCTGGTCTGATACCCTGAAGACCGCCACTTTTAGGCATAGCTCCACCCTCATCCCCACAACCTTGGATATCGCTTCAAAGAAGGCTCTCCAGAACCCGACACGTCTGGGGCATGCCTAGAACATGTGAGTGTGTGGTTGGTCGGACCTGCCTAGCAACATTCACGTTTGTCCTCCAACTCCGAAAAGAACCTGTTCATTTGGGTTCTGGTTAGGTGTGCTCTGTGCACCACATTTAGTTGCATTAGGTTTAGTCTTACACATGTGGAGGTGGAGTTTGCTCTGTTCAGTGCTTTGCCCTAGAGCCCCACCCTATTTCTATCCCTAGTTCTTCCTCCCATTTTTCCCATGTCTTGTCCAGCAGGGAACCAGTCTCTTCGAACAGTCACTCATATAGGTCCCTGTAGTTCCCCCTTCCTAGGCCGCCCGCGTCCAACAGTTCCCTAACATTGGGTGTCTTGGCGTCCATGGGTATTACAGAGGAAGTTTTTGATTTGTAAATGTCGTAGTTCGTTCCCTTTGGGCAGTTGCCAACTCCTCTCATATCGCAAGTTTGTCGTCTGTGTTTCGACCATGGGTCAGGATATCCAAGGCCTGGGGCACACTGTGTGGGCGTTGGCTGAGGCCCAGGATAGGGCTGCCCAATCACAGGCAACCATGCACCAGGGCTACCTGGACATTGCAGCGGTCCTCCAGAAGGTGGCCCAGTCACAGCGGGTCATGGCTGAGGGTGTCGGCCGCAATGCCCGTGTGCTGACCGACGTGGCACAGACCCAGAGGGAGGTGGTGCAGTCACAGCGCGATGTGGCACCATCCCAAAGGAAGGTGGTCCATGGCCATGAGACACCCTGGTCGTGGCAGGTGCAGGGAGAGGAAGGGTGGGCAAGACACAGGAGAGCACACAATGTGAGCCCCTGGGCTGGCACGCACGGGATGCTCTAATCGCCTCCAGGTTCACCAACCAGGTGGCCTGGCCAGTGGCAAGGATATCCCATCCCACTGTCACACCCCCGCCACCACACCCCCGGCCTGCCACCCTTATCCTCCTCCTCCCGCACGGCACCCCTCTGCTGCGCAATGTTGTCGAGGACGCAGCAGGCCACCATGATGTGGGAGACTCTCTGGCTCTATACTGGATGGCCCCTCCAGAGCAGTCCAGGTAACTGAACCGCATCTTAGGTAGGGAATATACAGTGAATGGTAGAACCCGCAAGAGTATTGAAAGTCAGAGAGATCTAGGAATACAGGTCCACAGGTCACTGAAAGGGGCAACACAGGTGGACAAGGTAGTCAAGAAGGCATACGGCATGCTTGCCTTCATTGGCCGGGGCATTGAGTATAAGATTTGGCAAGTCATGTTGCAGCTGTATAGAACCTTAGTTTGGCCACACTTGGAGTATAGTGTTCAATTCTGGTCGCCACACTACCAGAAGGATGTGGAGGCTTTAGAGAGGGTGCAGAAGAGATTTACCAGAATGTTGCCTGGTCTGGAGGGCATTAGCTATGAGGAGCAGTTGAATAAACTCGGTTTGTTCTCACTGGAACGATGGAGGTTGAGGGGTGACCTGATAGAGGTCTACAAAATTATGAGGGGCATAGACAGAGTGGATAGTCAGAGGCTTTTCCCCAGGGTAGAGGGGTCAATTACTAGGGGGCATAGGTTTAAGGTGAGAGGGGCAAGGTTTAGAGTAGATGTACGAGGCAAGTTTTTTACACGGAGGGTAGTGGGTGCCTGGAACTCACTACCGGAGGAGGTGGTGGAAGCAGGGACGATAGGGACATTTAAGGGGCATCTTGACAAATACATGAATAGGATGGGAATAGTGGGATACGGACCCAGGAAGTGTAGAAGATTGTAGTTTAGTCGGGCAGCATGGTCGGCACGGGCTTGGAGGGCTGAAGGGCCTGTTCCTGTGCTGTACATTTCCTTGTTCTTTGTTCTTGTTCACACCTCGATCACACCCCTGGTCGCTGCATGGGCGTCGTTATCGCGGGTCTCCATGTTGGTCTGTGGCCTCCAGATAGGCGACATCAGCCACGACTGCAGCGGATAGCTCCTATCGCCCAATGGCCAACCCCTCAGCCAGGGGTGCGCCTCAAAGAGATCAGGAACCATCAAGTGTGCCAGGATGAAGGCGTTGTGTACACCGTCTGGGCATCAGGTGCAGGCATGTATGATGTGCATTTGATGGTAACACACCAGCTGCATGTTCATCAAGTGGCACCTCTTTCAGTTTGTGAAGACCGGCCTGTCATGGGCCAGCACTCGTAGGTGACATGCATCCCATCAATGGATCCAGGCATCTCGGCAGTGGCGGCAAACCCCGCGTCCCGGACACCCTGGTGGGCATTGAATTTGATATACTGGGCCATCTGGGGATATAGGGCCTCCATGACAGCACAGATACACCTCACCTGTGCACCGAGGTCTGTGAGATGCTGGACAAGTTTCCACTCGGCGCCTGGAAGGACCCTGTGGTGCAAAGGTTCAGGGCAACCATCACCTTGACGGCCACCGGGAGCGGGTGTCCTCTCCCATACCCCCACGGTGCCAGGTGTGCCATATATCTGGCAGATATGTCGCACTGTCCCCCTACTCAGCCGGAGTCTTCGACGGCATGCCTGGTCTGGCAGTTCATCAAATGCCAGGCGCTGCCAGTACACACGAGGCCTCATGCAGTGCCTCCTTCCCACCTCCTTCTCCTCCGCCACTTGGGTGACTGGCTCTCCATCCTCACTGGCTGACTCCTGTTTCTCCGGGGTAGGCTCCACTGCAGCAGGGTCCCCCTCGAGCAACTCCAGCTCGAACTGCCTCAGTGCAGACCCCAGAGCTCTGGCGACCAGGATGAAGATGACCATTCCTGGTTGAATTCCGAAGTCCATTGTCTGCAGGGGTTGCAAGTCAGACATGTTAGAATGATATGTACCCCTTTGCCCAACCAGGTCCAACGGGCGACACGGTGGCCCCGGTGTGCACTGCAGCAACTTGCCCCGTCGGTGCCCAGTATTGCGGGGACCTCGGGACCTGGCAGCCATCCCTGCTGTAATCACTGCGTCAGCTGTAATCTCTGCAGCCCCCGTCTGCCGCCCTCCTGCAGGAACTACTGCGGATGTTCTCTTGGGTGGGCAATGTGATGCCCCGCAGCTGGTGGCGCCTGGTTGGGGAGGGGTGTGGGTTCGGGCGGGGGATTGCGGTGCGTTGCTGTTGGCGTGGGGGCGCCCATACAGCCGGTGGCACTCTGCACAACCATGGGCCACGGTGGGTGGTCAGTGGGGTGTGCAGCAAGATGGCTGCCTTGCAGGTCGCTGCAATGAAGCCCATGCTTGGATGTCCCTGTCCCATAGGGGGTCATCCCAACCCCATAGCCTATCCTGCACCCCATGCCCCAGCCAGTCCGCAGCGCACGGTCACACCTCTGCAAATCCTACCTCCTCTCTCTCCCTCATCAGCTTCGGCGCCTGTTTCCCGATTTTTAAAACCACAAGTGAACCTCGCTGACGGTAATTCACGCCCCCCCCCCCCCCCCCCCCACTCCGCCTCGGCGGAGGCAGAGCATCGCAGAGGCCCCAGAGAATACCGGGTCAGGCCCGCTAATGATATGCCAATGCCGTTTACTGTACGTGCGGAGTAGAATGCGTGGACGCCGCTGTCGAGGAACTCGGAGCATGGCATTCTGCCCCGGGGCCCACCACGATTTTGGTCTCACAACCGATTCTCCGCATAACAACTATGGAAATCAGGTAAGTTTTATGTTGGCAGAAGGGAACAAGTTATGCCGCATGAAAGGAATATGTATTATATCAATATAAATAAAAACATTTGATCAGGAGCAGTTTGAGATAAAACCTCGCTCTTTGAAGAAGAATGAATTCTGAGATTCCAGTTTTGGAAATGTGATGCTGCCACCCTGTGGTTTGGAATGGTATTTGTGTATACCATTAACTTCCTTTACACCGAGACTAATACAGGTGCACAGGGATGAAGGCAATACGCATAACCATGGAAGCATAGCACATGGTCTTGTCTCCAATCAAATTTATAGAGGACAAGCAAACCATCTACATTCTGCACCAGGTTTTGTAAAAGCCTTGGTTTAGTTTCATTCCCCCTCATGCTGCTATTTTTGATGTACTGCGATGATAGGGTTTTCATTTTGTTGACAGATATTTTTCATAATATTTCTCTGAGTTTTGCAAACTAACACAAAAACAAGGAGGTTGAAACCTTTTATCAAACCTTCCTGAAGCTCCAACTCCCATTTCATTCAATGTAGGTACCTCAGAAAATGTGCAGATTATCCATTCATCAGTAACCGGGTATAATTTGTGCAGTTTAAGAATCAAATAATGCGTCCCCCACTCCTCCTCCATCCCACTTCTATCCCTAAAACCTAACCCTAACCCACCATCCCAACACCATTACCAGAAGAGAAGGTGGGTTACTAGATTGAAAAGAACGACTTGCATTTATGTAGTCCCTTTCATGATCTCAGAACACTGTAAAGTCCTTTAATGCAAAGGAAGTACTTTGAGTGTAGTCACTGTTGTAATGTATGAAATGCAACAGCCAGCTTGTGCACAGCAAGCTCCCAGAAACTGCAATGTGCTAATCATGAGATAATGGATGGAATTTATTTGAGCCCAAAGGAATGGGGAGCGAGGTGGGGAGTGGCCATAGAATCACATGGGCGCTGCTGCATCAGAATCCCTATGCCAGGAACTCTTGGCTGTATTATGCTGGCGATGAGAAGACCAAGGTGAGGCTGACTGCTAGAAGTAACAGCAAGCCAAGTGAGCGAGTTAAAAAAGCACTTATGGCACATTCATCCCACTTTAGCAACTGCTCAAAGGTGGAGTACTTTGGCAGTTGCCTTTGGAAGCCCAGGAGGTATTGGAAGGTGTGAGGAAAGTACTGACTAATTCTGCTATTTTGGCCAACTATGATCTATGGTTTTGTGTGTGGAACTTCATTGAAGCCTACTTGTGACAATAAGCAATTATTATTATTATTATTAATTTAGTGTGGCCAATCCACCTACCCCGCACATCTTTGGGTTGTGGGGTGAGGCCTATGCAGACATGGGAAACTCCACATGGACAGTCACCCAGGGCCGGGATCGAACCCAGGTCCTCAGCACCGTGAGGCAGCAGTGTTAACCACTGCGGCACCCTGCCACAAGATTCAGAGCAAAATTAATCACAAGATGCAAAAGAGACATCTGTCATCATATATGGTGTTGCAAAGTTCCATAATTGCCTGTATGGTAGAAAAATCAATCTATTAACAGATCACCATGTCCTTGCGATAGTATTTGGTTCAAAGAAGGGAGTACCCTCCCTAGGGATCACCAGGACTTCAGAGATGGCTGTTGATATTTATGTACCTTACAGACAGAGACTAAAAGCAGACTGTTAGATTTGGCAAAAACATTGCAGTTAACATTACCTGACAAAATGCGAAAAGATGAGGTAATTATGGCAGTGGCTAAGCATTTAAGGTTGTCTGAGATACAGTTTGACTCATTGGAAAAAATTCAGTTGTAAATTAAACAAATGGATCTTGAGAAAGAATTAAAGCAGCTTGAACACGAAAGAGAGAGAGTGGAAAGAGAAAGAGAGAGAGAGGAAAAAGAAAAGGAGAGAGAAGAAAGGAGAAAAGAAAGAATAGCCCTAGCAGAACAAAAAGAAAGAGAAAGGGAGATACAGATCAGGGAAAAAGATAAAGAGAGAGAGTTTGAACTTCAGAAAATGGCCATGAAACATGACAGTCAGTTAAAATTGGCAGACGTAAAGGGAAACGTACAGTTGGTGGACAGTGATGAGGATAGTGAGAAAGAGCGTCAAAGTCGAAGGCTTGGTGGGAATCTATGTAAATATGTCCAAACATTGCCAAGGTGTGCCGAGGAGGAAGTGGAAGCCTTTTTCATTTCATTTGAGAAGGTAGCTAAACAAATGAAATGGCCACAGGACATGTGGGTGTTACTGATTCAAACAAAGCTGGTAAGTAGAGCTAGTGAAGTGTTTGCATCACTACCGGAGGAGGTATCTGGAACGTATGAGGAGGTGAAGAAATCCATCTTAAGTGCACATGAGCGAGTGCCTGAAGCTTACAGACAAAGGTTTACAAATTTAAGGTAAGAATTTGGTCAAACATACAATGAGTTTGAAAGGCTTAAACAGAGTAATTTGCCTCCATCATCTGCTCCATGATGCGATGAAAGATCTCCGATGCCGAGACAATGCCAAACGGCATGCGATTATAGCAGTATCTGCCAAACAGTGTGTTGAAGGTGCAGAACCTTCTGCTGGACTCATCTAGCTGGATTTGCCAAAATCCATGTGATGCATCTAACTTGGTAAAAAAATGTGTGTGTTCCATCTCACTGGTGAGTTCCTCCCGCTTCGGGATGGGATAGTGTTCACGCAGTATATTCTTATTGAGATTGTTGGGATCAATGCAGATGCGCAGGTCTCCTGAAGGCTTTCTGACACATACCATCGAGCTGACCCAGTCAGTCGGTTCGGTTACCTTGGAAATGATGCCCTGTTGCTGAAGATCCTTGAGCTGTGCCTTCAGGCGCTCCCTCAGCGGAGCCGGGACCCGGTGTGGTGCGTGGACCACTGGTTTGACATCAGGTCGTAGCAGAATCTTGTATCGATATGGCAGCGTGCCCATCCCGTTGAGCACATCCGGATACTGAGCAAGGATGTCGTCAATGCCGGCTTGAAGATCCTCATTGGAGAATGTGGCTGCGTAAACCCGCTGCACGAGGTTCAGCTGCTTGCAGGCGTGCGCGCCAAGTAGGGATGCCGTGTCTGGCTTGAAAATTTCAAAACGTAACCGAGCATGGGTGCTCTAGTTGGAGACGAGTAGATGACAGGATCCCAGTGCCGTGATGGCATTCCCATTGTAGTCCAGGAGCATGCAGGCTGCTGGAAGGACCTTGGGGGGCTTCTTGATGCAATGTCCAAAGTGGTGGGGATGAGGGTGGAGCCATGCCCGAAAGTGGCGGTCTTCGGAGTATCAGACCAGCCAGATCTATTCCTGGGGAGGAGGGCAGACACCCTTGCCTTTGCCTCCCTGATCACCCACCGTAGAATCCTGTTCAGCTGGCAGTCAGCAGCACCACCCAAAGCTGCAGACTGGCTGTCCGACTTCTCAGAAGCTCTCCAAATGGAGAAAATCAAATTCGCCATCTGAGGGTCAGACAACGGCTTCCACAGAACGTGGGAGCCATTCACCCAATTGTTCCGGGACCTGTTTGTGGCCAACGAACAAGCAGAAGAATAGCAAGGTAGCCAAGAATCAGGGGAAAGTAGCCAAGGCATGTGAGGGAGAGATAGACCGGGAGAGGGGGGATGGACAGCTAAACCTAAGAGGAAAGAAAGGCGAACCACAGGAGGGGGGAGGGGGCAGAAGGGGGGGGAAGAGTTAAGAGACAGGGAACAATAGAGGAGAACCAGGGAGGTGGGGGGGAGGCAGGGAAATGATAGCCGGAAGGAGGGCATGAGAAACGATAACAAACTTGGCATCCACAGGAAGAGAGAGCAAGGAAAATCCGGGCGAAAGACGGGACGAACGGCTGAAACGGAGGTGATCGCGAGACGACAACAGCAGCGAAACCCATCCAGGAGAAGCAAGTGACAACACCAACACCAGACCCATTCGAGTATTGCCCTCTGTAATTGTTTATCCGGCACCCAAATGTATATCTACCTCCCCAGTCTCCACCCCCCCCCCCCCGCCCACAAACTGGTGCCTACTTATGTGTTGTAAATAATATTGCCAATTGTACAGAGTTGCTGCTGTTGAGCAGGTGCATAATAAATACCCTACCAGTTACTTTATTTTATTTTTTATTTATCTTTTATTATTACTTTTTTTTGGTATGTTTGTGTGTACCCTTCTCTTCTGTATATATATATCTTATTCTGTGTACATAACGGTAGATATACTTTGTTCAAAAACCCAATAAAAAACATTTATAAAAAAAAGATCTTAGTATCATCTGCGAACTATGACACATTACACTTGGTCCCCAACTCAAAATTATCTATGTAAATTGTAAACAATTGCAGTCCGAATGCTGATCCCTGAGGCACACCACAAGCCACTGATCGTCAACCAAAAAAACACCCATTATCCCCACTCTTTCCTGTTCGTTGACCAATCCTCTATCCAAGCTAATACATTACCCTTAACGCCGTGCACCTTTATCTTACAGCCTTTTGTGCAGCACCTTGTCGAATGCCTTCTGGAAATCTAGATACACCACATCCAACTGTTCCCTGTTTGGGCAGCACGGCAGCACAAGTGGATAGCACTGTGGCTTCACAGTGCTAGGGTCACAGGTTCGATTCCCCGCTGGGTCACTGTCTGCATGTTCTCCCCGTGTCTGCGTGGGTTTCCTCCGGGTGATCCGGTTTCCTCCCACAGTCCAAAGACGTGTAGGTTAGGTGGATTGGCCATGCTAAATTTCCCTCAGTGTCCAAAAAGGTGAGATGGGGTTATTGGGTTACGGGATAGGGTGGAAGTGAGGGCTTAAGTGGGTCGGTGCAGACTCAATGTGATCGATGGGCCAAATGGCCACCTTCTGCACTGTATGTTCTATGTTCTAATGCGCTTGTAATGCCCTCAAAGAATTCCAATAAATTAGTTAAACATGGCCTGCCTTTCATGAACCCATGCTGCGTGAGCCCAATGGGACAATCTCTATCCAAATGTCTCGCTATTTCATCCTTGATGATAGATTCAAGCATTTTCCCCACTACAGAAGTTAAGCTAACCGGCCTATAGGTACCCGCCTTTTGTCTACTTCCTTTTTTAAACAGTGGTGTCACATTTGCTGTTTTCCAATCTGCTGGAACCAGACAACAGACCACCTTAGCCTCAGCTGCGGATACTCGGGATACACCGAGACACACCGGGAGGGTGAGGAAGAGTAAGAATCTATAGGCACCTAGTGGTGAACATCGGCACTAGTTGAGAGAGGTCACCACTGTAATGTAGCTCTTGTATTAAACATTACTTTGATCACCAGCAGATCCTCCACCCTGTCATTTCTTGGCGCCATGCGCCGAAAATACCCATGCACACTCGGCGCTTCATCCCTGTGCAGTGTGAGAGTGGCAGCGCTGTGTCTCTGCCACCTCCCACATTGGTGACCAAGTAAAGATGTGTTGCTGCTGGCAGGCCCCTGCCCATGAACTTGAGCACCATCATGAGAATCTACCACTGACACCACAATACTGATGAGATGTCATACCCCACAATGGGAGAGCTCCTCGCTCCCTAGTCCTGGTCGTCCACAAACCAAGAGGCTATGAGGGTGTCCCGAGATCTTAGGCCAATGCGGGTCCTGGGCATGCCCAAGATCCTTCCTCCTCCTCTGCAAGATGGCCCTCACCGCCCTCCTCGAACTCTCGTCATCTGAGGAGATGTGGCGTTCCCCCATCTTCTCCAGGCCTAACTGGTCTCCCCTCTGCAGTGCCAAGATGTGGAGAGTGCAGCAGACCACAATAATGCGGGACACCTTCTGGGGGCTGTACTGGAGGGCACTCCCCGACTGGTGCAGGCACCGGAACTACACCTTCAGCATTCCTATCGCCTGCTTGACCAGCACAGGCTCATTGTAGTGAGTCTCCACAGGTGTTTGTGTCATCAGCTACCTCCTGAGTGGGTACCCCTACCCCTGAGGAGCCATCCTTCCAGTTGCTGCTCTCCCTCAAAAAGGTCTAGAATCTACGAGTGCCCCAAGATGTAACTGTCATGGACATTTCCCGGGAAACGGACACACACTTGCATTATGCTCATCGCGTGGTCACAAACGGTCTGGGCATTGAGGGTGTGGCATCCTTTGCAGTTCATGGATGGCGCCTCATGATGCCATGGAGACTGCAGGCCACCTGGGAGCAGTCTATCACACCCTGCACCCTGATAATCAGGCAAAGCTCAGGGCCCTGATATCCTGGCTCTCCTGGTCCTAGTCCAAGTTTATATACATGTGGGCCCTCGCATAAAGGGTATCTGTTACCTCCCTGGTGCATTTGTGTGTGGAGAACTGGGAAATGCCACACAGTTCATCAATGCTGCCTTGAATCAAGATACTGACATCATATGTTCAGAATGGCGATAACTTTAAAGGCCATGGGCAGTGGGTGTCCTCCCATTCCATGTGGCGGCAGCTCTTGCAGGACCTGTTCCCTGGGACAGATGCAGTCTTTTCCAGCCCTGAATCTCTGATATCTGCAGGTAGGATATCTGACATGGGAAGACACTTTGCCGGTGGTGTCTCCATCCGTGGTGCAGTTCCCGAAACAGCAAAGGGCCCAGCCTCCGGTTCCTCTACAGGGCACTGGGCCAGGCCACGAGCAACGTCAGGTTGATGGCTCTGCTGTTGTTCAATCACTATGAGTAGAAAAGCAACTCGACAGGCTCCATGATTCTCCAGAATCATGCACTAAAAAGAAGAGAACACCAAAGTGAGCGGTGAGGATTCCTGACAGAGCCCTGGCACTCAGCCTCCACTCCCCTGGGACCTCCATCCATGCAGTCCCCTTAGTGAGTGCCTCTCCACTAGGCCTCACATGCTCCCCTCTCGTACTGCCACTTCCCCACAGTTATCCCTCTCAAATCCACCAGGATGAGGTGTGTGGACCCTCTAGCATCTCCTTGGCACCGTACGCCCAACTATTACCCAACTACACCCCATTCCCACCTCCACCATCTCTGACATTCAGTGAAAAGGCAGCTGAGTGGATACATGGGACCATCGTCTGCATCCTCTCTGGGCAACCTCAAAGACGGCTCCCATCATGACCTGTAATGGGGGTGAATGATGATGGACATCACCATTATACCTTGCATAGTGTTACACATCAGTGTTAACTGGGTAATGTTAATGCTTGTATCAGAATTGGACTTCAATGCTTGGGGTGAATGCTTCTAAAGGGTTAAGAACTTGGCTCCAATCGGTGGCACGGATGTTTAGCTCTGCAGGTTTCATTGGCACAATTGACTGATCAAGGAAGGGTGAGGTAGCATATTAGTAAAATGCCTGCCTCTTGTGGCAAATGAGGCACAGCTGATTAGAGTAAAACCTGAAATTAGCATGACAAGCACATCCCTAGAGGGCACCCTCATTCTCCCAGTTCACAAGGGCTGCAGAGTTGAAAAGACTGCAATAAACTTCCCAGCCCAACACTAATTCCTGACAGTCAAACTTCCCAGACGAATGGAATTGAAATTTTATACAGCTTAACCCCTTTGACCTCACAGTGCTGCCTGAGTATGAGGTTCTACTCGCACTGCAGTAATCCTCCCAGGTGAGAGGGTCTTCAAGCCTCATGAGACAGGGATGCAGCTCATTCTTGAGTCCCTCACTCTGCCCTTGCCACCTGGCCTTTCATTATACCCCACCCAAAATCCTCACAGATGCCCCCAGTGCTGATCCTCTGTAATCAACTCCTCCCTCCCACTTTCCAGCTACCACTAGGGATGGGCACTCCTTCAGGGCTGATTTGGGCATAACCCCAACAATGAGGACACAGGAAGTGATGCCTGTATGCCAGTCTTCAGACCCCCTGTTACGGACGCCTTCTCAGCTCTCAGAGCCGCAGCTTTTTAAAGTTTTTACGGCAGTGCGGAAAGATTGACTCATTCTGGGAGTGACAAGACAAGAAATAGGGCTTGGTTATTTTATAGAACAAACTTTATTGAAACAAAAAAAAAATATTTAAACTTCAACCCGAACAATAATAGATTACACATAATGTCTTAACTTTAATACACTAGTTCCCATTAAACAGCACTTTAAACGAACATACAGCATTCATTCCACAAACACAGGTAACCAAAGGCACTGCTTTACAAAATAATTTTTCTTCTGTGAGGGAAATTCTTTCAGTACCCTTTTCCAAAGCTTGCCTTGGTGGCAACTTTCATGACCTCTCTCGGTCGCCTTCTCTCTGTACCTGTTCAAAACACGATTCTTTCTCTCTCTCTCTATAAGCTCTGCCAACCCCTCAAAAAAGGTTCTCTGCTGGGGTTTCCAGGCTTCAATCCATCATTGCAATCTTGGCTGTTTGATTGCCCACTTCTGTGTATACAAAATAACAGAGCCATGCTTTGTTAAGCCTTCTTTTGATGGACAAAGAAGCCGTCAGGCTCTGTAATGAGCTAATAGCTGGTCCGACAGGAGTGTCCCAAATTACAATGGATCTTGAGTGACTCACCCTTGCTGAACAGGGCCATCCTGTGTTCCCACTAATGGGTTTAAGTCTGAATGGGGTAACATAACTCATGCCATGTGTGGGCATAGCCCTCTGACTCCGTGCCAGCAGTTTTCTTTCCCTCAGTGTGGTTAGCCCCTAAATTGCCTGCTACATCCTCAATCCCATTTCTGGACCCAATTTCCAAATATCTCCCTTGTCTAACACCCCCTTAAAGCAAGGAGTGCCCAGAATGAAGGGAATGTAAGACCTGCGAGCAGCCCTTTGCCCCAGGATTGATTGACTGAACCCTAGCCCCAAGTTGAACTTATCCGTATTTCCCGAGTCCCAAGTTGAACTTATCCGTATTTCCCGAGTCTTCCCTGGTGCACCCTGAGCAGCAAAGACCCTGGAGATTCATGGTTGCATGAGTGCTCACCTCTGAAATCCCCCTCAGAGGTGAGGCTGCCAGGTTCACGTTTATGTAAATGGCATAGGCGTGATGTCACGCCAGTGCCCGGTGAATATTCAGTAAGGGGCGGAAGGTCACGAATGACATGCTAATGTATTAGAATGAGATTCCCGTGCTCCAGTGGTGTGATTCATGTTACTCCACCAGTAAGGAGGGGGTGAAAATTAGAAATCGCGATCTCACCAGGGATTTATTTGAAGATGCTTCTTAAAACATAACGCTATCCTAATATCATCTGATGTGACAAAAACATGTTAACGCTCCTTGGATACAATGCCTTGGATCATTACTCATTAAAGGCACAACATAAATGCAAGATGCTACTATTGCTGTGAAGGAAAACAGCCTCCAACTATGAACACCATCAGAGATCTACTATTGTACATATAAATAAATGGAAATGTATAAGAAAGAACTTGACAGAAATAAAATGATAGTAAAAGAGAGGAACCAAAAAACAATCCAGTACGCAAAAGATGGTCACATTAGTCTGAGCAGGAGAACTTAATGTTTAACAATAAATTAATAACTTTACATTGTAATAGTTTTCTTTAACTTAATGAATTCATAGAATATACACAACACAATTAATTAAACTTCTGAAAACCATCATTCAAAAAACTTCCCTATTTTTACATGTTGCGGAGGTTTGTACATTAAATTGTTTTTCCTGCAACCATATTTTGTAAATAAGGAAATTTGTATTATTGGTTTCCCTTCATTACTTCATAAAACATATTAGGAATATTGGTATAAATTAAATAATGCGATCCAATATAAAAAAATGGCTCCTTTTCGTTTTCTGGAGGAATGCAGCTATTTTGATGTATGTTAATTATATCTCGAAACAAAAACACACGATCAAACACAAGGATTCCTTGAGTGCTTCCTGCCTTTTATTTCTTCTTTTTCCATTGCTCGGAACATTCTGATACCTGCAGAAATGAATCTTTTTTTGCTTTTGCTTTCTTCTCTTTCTGTTTCCTCTCCTGGGAATACTGCTGCACAGCTTGGAGAACAGCCTTTTCCACAATCTGCTTACTGATATTCCACAGCTCTTCTTCCTGTCGTTCATCCTCAGGCTTGCCACCTGCCAGGAGATTGCAGCTATCAGTCAGTCATCTACATGCACAAATATATCTGCCTAATATGTTGAAAGATTTCCACATGGAATGCCTTTCCTGTCCATATTTATTCTTACTTCCTGTTGTCACAAGTTTCATATCATGGTTTTTACTTTGACATTTATAATGGAAAAATGTGATGTTAACGTTTCACAATACAAAATAGATGTGTAAACACCTTATGATGGCAAAGCCCTATCTGACATGTCATGCTACATGTGTAGGCCTGTCAATAAGTGGAGATGTGAGGGCTCCTGCTCCCATCGCCTCACGAGGGAAGTTGAACAGGAAAAGCAATGGGTCAGTTGGGGTTATACCTGTTGTTAAATTCAGAGAAAAATTTAGTGGAACCACATTCCAGTTCCAATACGCTAACTTCTGGGTTTAACAATGATATATTTAGCTACATGTAAGTAACCTGCCTGCTAGAGTCTGTGCAATCATTCGTGCAGGCAGGCCATTAAAACAGTTTTTAAGCTGACAATTGCACGAAAATGAAGGCCTATCGACAGATTTGATGTCTCCAGCAAGGGTGAATTGGGATTATGGAAGCCCAGTAGATGAAGAAAGGCAAGAAGATCCAGATGTTCAGGGTAATTGCCTTTCCAGTGCCATTCCGCCGTCTCTCAAGTCAACCTGCTTCCTTCCCCCTGATTGGCCACCCTCACCCACCACGATCTGATATCCACTCCATCCTCCACAATCGCCTTCCAAAAACCCCTTCATAACTTTTCATCTGTGATCACTACAAATCTTCCATACACCAAATTGGCCTATGACCTTCCATCTACGATGATTTTCACCCTGCCATCCATGATATCCCCCATGAGTTTCCAACCACAACCTCCTCAAAACCTCCATGCATCATCTTTCCTGACCCTCAAACCATGATCTCCCTTGACTTTCCATCCAATAACGAACACCCTGACTCACAATCTCTCCCTCCCTCTGCTCCCTAGCTGTGGTGTACCAGCGTGGGCCTTCATGTCTAAGAGTGGCTTCTCAATCTGGTTGGCTACTGACCAAGAAATGGAGATTTCTTTTTCAAATTATGTCCTGAAATTAAGTGGTAGAACCTTCCAATTATCTGATTTCTGAGTTTCTTGGCCACTGGGAAACCTCCCCATACCCATACCTCATTCCAATCCCTCCCTGCCTGTTTGTAACTATCCAAATTCTGTAGATGCTGGAAATCTAAAATAAAAATAGATAATACTGGAACTGCCCAACATGCTGGGCAGCATCCGTGGAAAGAGAAACAGAGGACACAATCCTACTGTCATGCTGCGTCGGAAAAGCAGCTCGCTGAGGCGCAGCGTTGCTGTTAAAAGCTGGGAGACCCCGCTCTCAGGATCTATCCGGCTCGCAACGCCTCGCGAGATGTTCCCACAATGGGCAGGATCACTTTTCGGCAAATCTGCATATTAGAGTGTGGCAGCTAGCCTTACTCTAATGTGCAGATTCCCAAGGTACCTGAGGCTTTGGGATTCAACCCCTTTGCCTCAGAGACCTCGGGCGAGCGCCTTTCAGCACTGCTCCTCATAAATGGGGACCAGACAAAACGGCACTTGTGGGGGTCCCCCAAGGGATCAGAGGCCCCCAGCTGCATGCCCTTTGCAGGGTGATATCCTGGCACTGCTAGTGCTACCTAGGCACCCTGGCAGTGACAGCCTGGCACTGCCAAAGTTCCCAGGTAGCACTGCCAGCTGACATGGGCACCATCAGGGTGCCGGGTTTGTGGTGCCAAGCTGGCCTTCTTTGTGCATGCACGATTGGGCTGGGGTTTCCCGGTGTGGGTGTTTGGGGGGGGGGTCCAAAACTCTTGCTACATTGGGGATTTCTGGAGAGCCGAGCTCCCCATTATAAAAAACGGGGCTATGTACTGCACGTTCCCCGTATAGGCCCCATATTCAATGTGACTGGCGTTGAATAGTCATGTGTTTCTTGTCACTGCGATCGCTGGGAAACGCGCACATTAGGGGACTTTGTTCCCTTTTGGGATGATCGCACCCAGAGTTAACTCCTGAGTAAAATAGAACTGACAACGAGCACGTTACATGTTACAATTGCCAACCCACCTACACAATGAGGGTTTCCCGTGTACAGCAAATTGTGTGCAGGTTAAAGGTGGAAGATGACGGTGCTTTCAGCCCTGTTAAGTACCCGTCAGCCCACACACCTATTCACTTTCTGTACCTAAATTTACAAACATATGAACATATGAATTAGGGGCGGGAGTAGGCCACTCGGCCCCTCGAGCCTGCTCTGCCATTTAATAAGATCATGGTTCATCTGATTGCAACATCTACCCCACATTCCCATCTACCCACAATAAACTTTGACCCATTACTTATCAAGAATCTATCTACCACTGCCATAAAAATATTCAGGTTAAAGTCCAACAGGTTTGTTTCAAATCACTAGCTTTCAGAGCACTGCTCTTTCCTCAGGTGAGGCACTCTGATGTGGCATCTCCACATCAAAAGGCAGCCATTTAAGGGAATATTTCAGAATGCACAGATACATTCCAAGGGCAGTACCCACCATCCGTGGTTAACTAAAAAAGTTAAACATAACATCAAACTTAAAGAAAAAGCATATAGTTGCACAAAGGTGGTGGCAGGTCAAAAGATTGGGCAGAAGATTAAAAAAGCAAAGAATGACCAAAAGGTTGGTAAGGAAGAGTACAAGAAGTTAGCTAGAAACATAAAGTCAGATAGTAAGATTTTCTATATATCTTTAAAACAAAAAGCGGTAATAAAGTGAGTGTTGGTTCTATAGAAAGTAAGTCTAGGAATTAGTATCAGAAAATAAGGGGAAGGCAGATTAATTCATCTGCTAGTTTGCATCAGTCTTCACAATGGAGGTTGTAAGTAACATCCCAGAAATGGCTGTAAATCAGAAAATGAAAGGGAGGGAGGAACTTGGCAAAGTTGTATCTCAGATAGTTGTGAGTCTTTGGAACTCTCTTCCTCAAAAGACGGTGGAAGCAGAGTCTGAATATTTTTATGATGTATCCAGTATTGGATTGCAAAAAATTTCCTCAAGTTTATTATTGGGAAGACCAATTGGGTTTGATTTTGCAAGTGAATAGGTTTTGTGTGAGCAAAAATCTCACATTGTCTTCAGTCCCCAGTACTCCAATAACTAACCACTGATTCTATCTGTCACCTTGGTCACTATCTGAGACTTAATTAGGTTATTCAGAAACCAAGTGTCCTAAATGACCAAGAAATGATTCTCCAGCCCCATCTACTCCGATGGCTGGCTTCCAACTTGTAGCCTTCATAAACTATAGCTCAGTCAAAGCTCTGATGCTCATGTCTAACTTACACCAAGTTCCATTCGCTCATCATACCTGTATACACTGACCTATATTGGATTCTAATTAAGCAACACCTCAATTTTAATATTTAAAACTATCGCCGTTGTTTTCAGGTCCGTCCATGGGTCCCCACTCCCTAGCTTTGTAACCTCCTCCAATTCTACAACTCTTGAGAGCTCTACAGTCTTCACATTTTAGCTTGTTGCACATCTCACCATTCTTATCACGCCACCATGGTGGCCATACCTTCAGATGCCCAAATCCTAAGAGCTGGATTTCCTCCCTAAACTTCTTTATCTCTCTCTTCCTTTGCTTTGAACAATCGCTTTGACCAAACTTGTGATAACTTGTCCTAAATCTTCTTAAGTGGCTCCGTGTCAAAACTTTATTTGATAGCACTCCTGTGAAGCACCTTGACACTTTTTACAATGTTAAAGGCATTAATAAATCTAAGTTATTATTGTACCGTCCTTAGGATGCTGAGTCAAAATTCTGGAATGATACCTAATAGCATTGTGGGGGGATCTTCACTGCACAGGCTGGGGTGGCTCAAGAAGAAAGTCCATCACCACTTTCTCAGGGGCACCTAGGGATGGGCAATAAACACTGGTCTTTCTAGTGACACTGCTGAAGCAGCAGCAGAAACCATTGTGCCCAGGCTAATAGCCCTAACATCTGCATTGTTTTAATTATTGTCATAGCAACTTATTTTCAGTTGTACTGAAGAGATCATGTAATGAATGACATTTCAATGCATTTTGCCAATTAGTGATGAAATAGATCTGCTCGCGCTGGTGCACTCTTTGTCCTTTACTCACCCAGTAGGGAGTGTGAAAAGGACAGAGTAAGCCACAGCAAATAGCAGGATTAGTATTTTCCTGCTTACTTACCGCAGCCAGCTATGAATATGCAATCTGCATGAAATGAGTACAGAATAATTTGTGCTTTTTTCTACTCTCCAATGCTTATTCTACCTATTTTCTCCACCCTATCCTGAAAACATTGACTCCTGGTGTGGTAAAATTGCATGAGTACTAATCATATTCCACTATGTTAATTAAATGGTCACTCTTTAAACACAAAACAATGTTTATTCCATGAACTCAACTTATTTTGACTTAGTTAATGTAGCAGACATCAGGGGCGTCATTCTCCGACCCCCGCCGGGTTGGAGAATGGCCGTTGGCCGCCGTGAATCCCGCCCCCGCCCCCGCCGAAGTCTCCGGTACCGGAGATTGGGCGGGGACGGGAATCGGGCCGCGCCGGTTGGCGGGACCTCCCCCGCTCAATTCTCCGGCCCGGCTGGGCCGAAGTCCCGCCCAGAAATTGCCTATCCCGCCGGCGTAAATCAAAGCTGGTATTTACCGGCGGGACCAGGCGGCGTGGGCTGGCTCCAGGGTCCTGGGGGGGGCGTGGGGCGATCTGACCCCGGGGGGTGCCCCCACGGTGGCCTGGCCCGCGATCGGGGCCCACCGATCCGCGGGCGGGCCTGTGCCGTGGGGGCACTCTTTCCCTTCCGCCTCCGCAACGGTCTCCACCATGGCGGAGGCGGAAGAGACTCTCCCCACTGCGCATGCGCGGGAAACTGTCGGCGGCCGCTGACGCTCCCGCGCATGCGCCGCATTTCCGCACCAGCTGGCGGGGCACCAAACGCCATTTCCGCCAGCTGGCGGGGCAACAAACGCCACTTCCGCCAGCTGGCGGGGCGGAAATCCCTCTGGCGCCGGCCTAGCCCCTCGATGTTGGGGCTCGGCCCCCAAAGATGCGGAGCATTCCGCACCTTTGGGCCGGCGCGATGCCCGTCTGATTGGCGCTGTTTTTGGCGCCAGTCGGCGGACATCGCGCCGTTGGGGGAGAATTTCACCCCAGAGATCAACCTGGACCTTCCTGATCTTAGATTCGGGTTTCGATCCCCATCAATGTCAATCGAAACATTGGAAGAGACCCTTTCAATGTGAATGATATTACTGTGTTCTATGCTTCATGAAAGGTTTTAATTTGGAACTTTAAAGGCAGTGACAAACCTTTAAATAAATTAATGAACAAATATTTTGCAGAGAGAATTGTAATCAACTGATGATATTCAATAAGATGATTTTACTTTCCATACCACATTAATTAAACAAAATATTTTACTGTGTTTCTTTTCATATTTGAAAATGACCAAATGCAGCCACCTGAAAATGTAAACAAACCCATCTCATTGGTTTCATACATACATAGTCGAGGGCTGCTGTTTCATCAATATTCATGAAAGATGTACTGATGCCGTCAACAATTCCCACAGTTTATTGAGTACAATATATGTCGTTACTGAATTCACACTGCCAAACCACTGACACATAGCATAATTAAGTAATACATTCAGATCTCAATCCATTCTCTCGTTCACGAATGATGAGTGATAGCTTTTCAAGGGTAATTAAGGATGGTCAATAAATGTTGGCCTTGCCAGCAATTCTCACTTCCCATGAGCTAATAAAACTAATGCGTCAATGTTGTGATTAAAATAATCAGTAGAAGTTCCAGCTGGATGCTGGCCAACATGACTTCAGGAAGCAAAGTACACACCCCTGTCTGCATCAATGGTGCAGAGGTGGAGATGGTTAGCAGTTTCAAATTCCGAGGTATGCGCATCATCAACAATCTGTCCTGGTCCACCCATGTCAACGCTACCACAAAGAAAGCACAACAGTGCCTATACTTCCTCAGGAAACTAATGAAATTCGCAAGTCCACATTGACTCTTACCAATTTTTACAGATGCACCATAGAAAGCATCCTAATTGGCTGCATCTCATCCTGGTAAGGGAACTGCATGACCAAAGACTGTAAAAAAACTACAGAGTCGTGAACATAGCCCAATCCATTACGCGAGCCTGCCTCCCAGCAATAGACTCAGTCCACACCTCCTGCTGCCTTGGGAAAGTGGGCAGCAGAATCAAAGATCCTTCCCACTTAGGTTAGTCTTTCTTCCAACCTCTTCCATCGGGCAGGAGATACAAAAGTCTGAGAACACACACAAAAGGTTCAAAAGCAGCTTCTTCCCCACTCTTACCAGACTCCTGAATGACCCTCTTATGGACTGAACTGATCTCTTCACACAGCTTCTCTACTGAATAGTACTATACTCCGTATGCTTCACCCGCTGCCCATGTATTTGTATGCGTCCTATGTTTTTACATGTATGGAATGATCTGTCTGGACTGTACGCAGAACCATACTTTCACTGTACCTCGATACACGTGACAGTAAATCAAAATCAAAATCAAAATCCATTTAATAAATCAAAATTAATTGCACCAATTATAGCCCTCTTTATGCAAAGTATAGCATAGAGCTATTCTTTAGCCACAGCAAGCTTGCTTACAGCTGAAGGCCCTGAACATCCGCAGCCCTTAAGACAGACTTCTGCCATACCTTTGGCAGAAATCTGCCTCTGGGTTGAACTCTTGGCTGGGACACATGTGCAAGGTGCCAGCCATGTGCTGAAGTTTCCAAGATAGGCATGTGGGGCAGAAGTTACATGTACCAGAAACAGGGTTATAAGCATGAGGCCATTGTGCAAACTTGCTATGTCAGACATTCCTAGTTTTCTGGCTTTGGGGAGACCTAATACAGCATCAATCGAGTCACGTTTGATAATACCAATGTTATGCCTATTAAAAGCATGTAATTCTTAAAGCTTTAAATAGGAACTCTGTGTTCATATAGAAGTTTCTGAAACTGTCTTTTCTTTAAAATCAACACTGATGAATTGTTAAGGTGGCTGTCAAGGGTCATGTAACCTTTGCAACTTCAACACTATATGAAGCGTCCAGAAGGTTCCTGAGTGCATTGCCTTGGGGTAGGTGTATCAAAATGAATGAACTTCTGTGGAAATCACACTTGCGCTCATTTGGGGATTGACCCAATACACAAGTCCAGATGGCCGGGATTTTCCCATCCCACTGGCTGCAGGAACCATCATCATAGAATCATAGAATTTACAGTGCAGAAGGAGGCCATTCGGCCCATCGAGTCTGCACCGGCTCTTGGAAAGAGCACCCCACCCAAGGTCCACACCTCCACCCTATCCCCACAACCCAGTAACCCCACCCAACACTAAGGGCAATTTTGGACACTATGGGCAATTTAGCATGGCCAATCCACCTAACCTGCACATCTTTGGACTGTGGGAGGAAACCGGAGCACCCGGAGGAAACCCACGCACACACGTGGAGGATGTGCAGACTCCGCACAGACAGTGACCCAAGCCGGAATCGAACCTGGGACCCTGGTGCTGTGAAGCATTTGTGCTATCCACAATGCTACCGTGCTGCTACCATCTTAGGTGTGTAAAGTTATTAAAGTCACCATAGTCCCAAATGACCATAGGCTGTTTTCCCTTTTGAGGGCAGCCAACTGAGCTAAACCGGGTGGGGCAGAATATTTGATGGACCAGACAAAGATCTGCTGACTACAGGCAGGAATTTTCTAGTTTTATTTATTCACTCATGGGATGTTTTCCTTGAGAAGGTAGTAGTGAGCTACCTCCTTGAATTACTGCAGTCCTTGTGGTGTAGGTACACCAACTGTGCTGCCAAGGAGGGAGTTTCAGGATTTTGACCCTGTAACAGTGAAGGAACAGCAACATATTTCCAAGTCAGGATGGTGAGTGGCTTGCCGTGGAATTTCCATGTGGCAGTGTTCCCATGTGTCTGCTGCCCTTATCGTTCTAGATGATAGAGGTCATGGGTTTGGAAGGAGCCTTAGTGCATTCCTGCGCTATATTTTGTAGATGGTACACACTGCTGTTACTGTGCATCAGTGGTAGAGGAAGTAAAGATTATGGATGGAGTGCCAACCAAGTGGGCTGCTTTGTCCTGGATGAAGTCAAGCTTCTGGAGTGTTATTGAAGCTGCACTCATCCAAGCAAGTGGAGAGTATTCCGTTACATTGCTGACTTGTGCCTTGTAGATGGTGGATGGGTTTTGGGGAGTCAGGAGGTGAGTTACTCACTGCAGGATTCATAGCCTCTGGACTGCTCTTATATTTATATGGCTAGTCCAGTTCAGTTTGGGGTCAATGGTAACACCTCGGATATCGATAGTGGGGGATTTAGCGATGGTAATATCATTGAATGTCAAGGGATGATGGTTAGATTCTCTGCTGTTGGAGATGGTCATTGCCTGGCATTTGTGAGATGTGAATCTTACTTGCCACTTGTCAAACCAAGAATGAGTATTGTCCAGGTCTTGTTGTGTTTGGACATGACTGCTTCAGTACCTGAGGAGTCGCGAAAGGTGCTGAACATTGTGCAGTCATCCGCAAATATCACCACTTCTGACCTTATTACAGAAGGAAGATCATTGATGAAGCAGCTGAAGGTGGTTTTGCCTAGGACACTACTCTGAGGAACAGTGATGTCCCAGATTTATGGTAATAACACTCTGGTATACTTTCAGGGGCGGGATTCTCCGATATCGGCGCGATGTCCGCCGACCGGCGCCAAAAACGGCGCAAATCAGTCCGGCATCGCGCCGCCCCAAAGGTGCGGAAGTCTCCGCATCTTGAGCAGCCGAGCCCTCACCTTGTGGGGCTAGGCCCGCGCCGGACTGATTTCCGCCCCGCCAGCTGGCGGGAAAGGCCTTTGGTGCCCCGCCAGCTGGCACGAAACTGACTTTGCCGGGCGGCGTATGCGCGGGAGCATCAGCGGCCGCTCATGGCATCCCCGCGCATGCGCAGTGGAGGGGGTCTCTTACACCTCCGCCCTGGTGGAGACCATGGTGAAGGCTGAAGGAAAAGAGTGCTCCCACGGCACAGGCCCGCCTGCGGATCGGTGGGCCCCGATCGCGGGCCAGGCCACCGTGGGGGCACCCACCGGGGCCAGATCGCCCCGTGCCCCCCCCAGGACCCCGGAGCCCGCCCGCGCCGCCGTGTCCCGCCGTCCCAAAGGTGGTTCAATCCACGCCGTCTGGCGT
Source organism: Scyliorhinus torazame (assembly GCF_047496885.1). Classification (NCBI taxonomy): domain Eukaryota; kingdom Metazoa; phylum Chordata; class Chondrichthyes; order Carcharhiniformes; family Scyliorhinidae; genus Scyliorhinus; species Scyliorhinus torazame. The sequence continues at coordinate 158,172,762 of NC_092717.1, forward strand.
GGGTTGACAGCAGCGGGACTTCGGCCTATCGCGGGCCGGAGAATCGCCGGGGGGGGGGGGGGCCCGCCAACCGGCATGCCGCGATTCCCGCCCCCGCCAAATATCCGGTGCCGGAGAATTCGGCAACCGGCGGGGGCGGGATTCACGCCAGCCCCCGGCGATTCTCCGACCCGGCGGGGGGTCGGAGAATCCTGCCCCAGATTCCTCTTCCGTGTATGCATTCTGATACATTTGTTTCATTTCTATATCTTTTTGTTGTAACTCCGCCAATTGTCCTGAACTAAAAATATCCGCCTCATCCTCCACCTGTTCTTGTTCTTTTTCAACCATCTGATCAAAAATCGTTTCTGATAATTGCACTTCAATGTCATCTTCACTCTTTGATTTCGCCTCTTGTCTTAACCTGTGACTTTGCGACCTTGTTACCACATAATCCCGCTCTCCACTGGCAGCGGGATTCTGTCTTCCCTCCGTTTGTCAATAGGATTTCCCACTGAAGCCAACCCACACCGCAGGGAAATCCGCAGGCGGAGTTGAGCTGCTGGCTGGAAAAATGAATTGCAAAGGCCGTAGAATTCCAGCCATGATGTTCACCTCAACAAAAATTCTGTTACAATTAGAGTGAATGTCACAAAATTCCTCAAAATAAACTTTCAGAAACAAATACTATACATGGGGAAAGTGGAGAAATAGGACTTATCGTGGGATGCCACACCAAATCAGTTTCCCCTGATATTGCTCAATACTGGTGCAATACATCTTCATTTTTCCTGTCAGTATTTTCTAAGATGTCTCATTTAAATATTTTTATGAACAAAAATAAAGTTGACACTATGTAAACCAAAACGAGAAATAAATTCCACCGATGACAGGTGCAGGCATCCAACACACCAAATATTCCATGTGTACTGAAATGTAATGAACATGCAAACATAGGAGTGAGGAAAATTTATGGATCCCTCTGCATCAAGAGTAAATGAAAAAAAATCACCCAAGTCAGCTGGATCTGACCAAGATATATCTGACTACTGCTCTGACCAAATGCTAAGTATTGCAATTCAGGACAACCATTACTGAGGGAGCAACAATCAGCACGGGTCACATTGACTTTAACATCAGAACAGGATATGTCAGCAATGGGCTAGGATCTGCATTCAACACAAAGTCAAAAGTCAACAGCATCAACGGATAATTACTGAAATTGGTTCATCCCAAGACATCCAGGCCACATCCTATTTGAAGCAGTCTCCTTTCCGGTCCTCACTAAAACTTTTTTTCAGCTCACAAACAATGTGTAGCATTTATTGTCAAGCAGTAGCAATCACAGAGTGGCACTCACCTACAACAAACACCATGATATTGGCTGGATAAATACACGTTTTTGTATCAGTTGACCTTAAAAGCCGAGACTTGAATCTTGCTTCGGTGCTGGGCCAGGTCCAACAATAGATTTTCTGAGCAAAATCACTTTTCTGCCCTTTTATGCCGAACAAAATTATCTTGAAAGTGATCTCGATCTGTAGAACAACTGACTGACGTCCAAGGCTGTCATTTGCAATTGGGGACAGTTGCTACTTGAAACCTGCTGTGCAGGGAGACAGCTAATTGCTCTTAATTAAATGCTGCCATTTCTGAAGAGCATATCATGGCATTCGGACACAACAGCTTTCTCATTGCCAAACTCAAACTAAACATTAAAAGTGAAGATTAAAATGCCTGTTTACCTAATATAATAATGCTTCAAATACTGAACACTGAATCTAAATAAATATCCTTAATTACAGTTGCATATTTTTCAGAAAGCAGCATGCTTCCATGAAGCTTTCGGAGGACATTAATATTTTATTAGGTTTTAATGATCTCATTTTTTCGGTTAATGTGTGTGCGAGGTTGAGGATATTGCATTTTATACCTTTATTTAATATCCTTACTGTGCAATGTTTATTTAATTTTCAGTTTGTTAATACCACACAGGTTTGCTGTGTTTCACATCTGAAACCCTCAGTCCCATTGACTTTGAATGGACTGAAGCATTACAAATTTCATATTTAATATATAGCAAGCCTCATATTTATCATTCCAAACAAACAATAGCAATTTGTTTTCTGAAGCAAAGAAACGCAGCAAAGATTGAACTGATAAAATTAAAGTACAGAATTTTTTCTAGCCGATACAATGGAAAAAGAGTCAAATGCCTGGTTGAGCAGATTAGGTTAAGAAAGAAGATGGAAGAGTGGATGGAAGAGATTTTCACATCCCTAATGGCTCTGATTCAGTCCATTTCTCATTTATTCTGATGTTTTGATGGACTCAAACCAGTTGGCCAGAGGTCTTGCTGGAATTAAGCAGAACTGGAACGAATTTATGGCAATCAGAGTCAAAGAATTAGTTAGAAATTCCAAAGCCATTTTTGCCTCTGTCCCCTGGATTACCATCAGTTCCACCCCCACTCACCAACCTTCATCCATGATTGAATGGCGGAGCAGACCCAATGGGCCTAATGGCATAATTCTGCTCCTATATTTTATGATCTTATGGTCTTCGGGGTGGAAAAGCTCAATTTGACAATAAAATCTTTTATTTTAGTTTTTTTCAAGGCACCCAAAACATTTTTCCCAAAATGCAGCCGCACCCCTTTAAATTTCCTCATCAATGCATGTCGGCAGCTCTTAATGCTTACTAACACTGTAAAATTAGTCCCTGCTGTTGTGTTCTTCATTTTAATTCTTTCAGGATGGTGAAGGTTGTAGTACTAACAAAGAACAGCAAGCCGTGTTTAATCTACAAAGCTAATTTATTACATTACACTGAATTATATTTGAACATATTACTAAGGAATTAGTTCAGTAAAGATTGCGCCACACAGTTACACTATACTATTAGTTCAACTATCTCACAACTACTCTATCTTGCTCTCTTCCACTCTCTCCATCTATCTCCATCTACCTCCCAGAAGTCAAGGAGGCATGTGACATTTATATGGTTGCTTTATAGCACCATCTAGTGACTAGAGTAGTAACATTACATTAACCCTTTATGTACTTTACAATATCCACATATTGTGACACCTGCCGGAATGATGGGGCCATTTTTGGGCAGGAAAGGGGGCAAGCTCATTTGCGCATCTTCTGTATTTTTCCCCTCAAGAGCAATATAATTATCATACCAGCTCCAGATTCTATGGCCAAATCAGGGAGGGCTGAAAGGGTGATGTCCCTAACCATCCAATGAAAGATCTCTATTTAAAGGCACCCCAACCGGACTCATGATAGCTGCTGTCTTTGCAACATACAATTGAATTTGAAGAAGCAAAGAGCTAAGAGGCGGGATTCTCCGCAATCGGTGCGATGTCCACCGACCGGCGCCAAAAACAGCACGAATCAGTCCGGCATCGCGCCGCCCCAAAGGTGCGGAATTCTCCGCATCTTGAGGGGCCGAGCCCTCACCTTGAGGGGCTAGGCCCGCGCCGGACTGATTTCCGCCCCGCCAGCTGGCGCGGAAATGACTTTGCCGTGCTTTGCCTGCCCATAGTGAAGACCATGGCGAAGGCGGAAGGAAAAGAGTGCCCCCACGGCACAGGCCCGCCCGCGGATCGGTGGGCCCCGATCGCGGGCCAGGCCACCGTGGGGGCACCCCCCGGGGCCAGATCGCCCCGCGCCCTCCACCCCAGGACCCCGGAGCCCGCCCATGCCGCCTTGTCCCGCCGTTCAAAAGGTGGTTCAATCCACGCCGGTTGGCATAGGTTGACAGCGGCGGGACTTCGGCCCATCGCGGACCGGAGAATCGGCGGGGGTGGGCCCGCCGACCGGCACGGTGCGATTCCCGCCCCCGCTGAATCTCCGGTGGCAGAAAATTCGGGACATGGCGTGGGCGGGGTTCACGCCGGCCCCCGGCGATTCTCCGACCCGGTGGGGGGGTCGGAGAATCGTGCCCAAGGAGTGGATGAATAACATGGAAGGACTGCCCTCACTGTTATATATTTTATATCTCAGAGCTATATAGAGTTGACACAACAGCTTCTATATATGTAACAAGTTTTACTCACAATGTTTTAAATTGTAGGCTCTATGCTTACAGTTCTAGCTTCTTGCAACTTTTATATTTTGTTTACTTTTCTCTGATCCTACACCCAGGCTTAACGAATCAAGCACAGTGCGCATCAATAATACAGACACACATAATTAAACACAGAACCATTGAACAATTTAACACTACATATTTCCCCCCTTATAAATCTAAAGACCTTGGCCTGGATTCTCCAGTCATTGGAATTTTCTGTTTGCATTGGCAGCACATTCCCACCCGCAGGTCTCCCAGCAGCATGGGTTGGCTTCAATGGGAAATCCCATTGACAAGCGGCTGGAAAATAGAATCCTGCTGCCAGCGAACAATGCGCTGCTGAGAAACACGTGGCTGGGGTACCGGAGAAAATATCAAACCATCCTAAACAGCAAAGACATGTACACTGAGTCATTTCTTAGAGTTCTGCTTGTCAGTTTAAGTACAGAAATAGTCTTTGAGATATAAATATCTCTGATGACTGCTTTGAGATCCATGAATTTGCAGTTATGGTTCTGCATGATCAAATATGTTGCATGAACCTTTGTCCATAACTCTTGCACTTGAGCTGGTTGGGCTAGCTGTATCTACAATGCTGAATCTTGAGCGTGCATTTCTGTGTAACCGCTTTGAATCAAACATGGCAGATTCAATTTGGACTGCCAAGGTTGTGGTTGTTCCAAGTTTAAATGTTCATCCCCCATGAGAGAACATTCCCTAATTCGTAGAAGTGAAGTGTTTTTAATTCATTGGTCACAAGTCACTTTGCTGATTTACATACCTAATTTTCATGGAGAAGCCAAGCACTGTCAAGCACATTTTAAAATTATTTCGCAAGATATGGGTGTCACGGGTTAGGACTGCATTTATTATGTATTTTTAATTGCCCTTGAGAAGATGGTGGTGAGTCGCCTTCCTAAACCACATCAGTCCCTGTGGTGTAGATAGATGCACAGTGCTGTTAGGAATGGAGTTCCAGTGACAGGGAATTAATTGTCTATGGGCTCACTTTTTCCACAGCACATCTGGCAGAAAGCATATCATTCAATCATCACATTTTTCTTTGGACCAAAGTACTTTTCAACGACACTTATTGCTATCAAACATTGATGTGTTCTTTGTGAGCGTTGCTCGAATTTTCGCTGGCCTATTGCCCTGAGGAAATGTGCGAGTACTGCGTTCTTACAGATAGCTGCTACATCTGGACCATGGCTGTGAGAAAGTGCATCTTCAACCCTGAAACTCATTGATCCCATAGCATAGGTGGATCTCCCGGCAAAGAACGAAGAGGTGCAGGAATCGGTACATTTACATTCTTCACCATCATCCTTGTTGTCATTTTGTTCTACATTTTGTATCTCAGAGCTATGTCAAGATGACATACCAGGTTTGTGTGACAGGTTTTATTCACAGCCCCCTCTGAAAATATGAGTGGTACTGCCAAATCTAGACCCCCTCCTGGTTGACTAGAGGAATACAGGGGAAGGTCAAACAGAAAAATATAGCATATGATAGGCACAAAGAACTAAGCACTGTAGATAGCTTCAACGAGTATAGGAAATGCAGGGGTGAAGTCAAATAGGAAACAAGTGTGGTGATATACATTACTGTAAGTACACAAAGGGTTAATGTACATACGCTACACCTAGCTGGACACTAGAGGGAACACCAGAGACATGACACACAAACAGTCAACCAATAGGTCAGTAAGATAGGACACGACCAATGGGCATTCACTTTTTTAAAAAAAATAATTTTTATTAAAGGTTTTCATAAAATATCAATAACACAATGAGAAAGAAAAAAGAACCCAACAGGATTAAGTACAAAACACAATCTAAAAAAGCAACCCCCAAACCCCTCCCCCCCTGTACCTAAATAATAAATTAACATTAACACCCCGACTTAAGACAACGGGTGTATACACCCCCTCAGATCCTTCCAGTGTAAATAACATAAACAAAAATAAAGTAACCCCCCCCCCCCCCCCCCGAGCTGCTGCTGCCATTGACCAATGTCTATCGTTCTGCCAAAAAGTCTAAGAACGGTTGCCACCGCCTAAAGAACCCTTGTACCGACCCTCTCAAGGCGAATTTCACCTTCTCCAATTTAATGAACCCTGCCATATCGCTGATCCAGGATTCCACGCTTGGGGACCTCGTATCCTCGTATCTTTCCACTGAAGGAGAATCCTTCGCCGGGCTACCAGGGACGCAAAGGCCAGAATTCCGGCCTCTTTCGCCTACTGCACTCCCAGCTCCTCTGCCACCCCAAATATTGCGAGCCCCCAGCCCGGTTTGACCCTGGATCCTACCACCCTCGTCACCGTCCTCGCTACGCCCTTCCAAAATTCCTCCAGCGCTGGGCATGCCCAGAACATATGGGTGTGATTTGCTCGGCTCCCTGAGCACCTAACACACCTGTCCTCACCCCCAAAGAACCTGCTCATCCTTGTCCCGGTCATGTGTGCCCTGTGCAGCACCTTAAACTGTATGAGGCTGAGCCTCGCGCACGAAGAGGAAGAGTTCACCCTCCCTAGGACATCTGCCCACGTCACCACTTCTATCTCCTCTCCCAAATCCTCCTCCCACTTACCTTTCAACTCCACCACCGAGGCCTCCTCCTCCTCCTGCATCACCTGGTAAGTTTCCGAGATCTTCCGCACTCCCACCCACCCCCCCGAGAGCACCCTGTCCTGTACTGTGTGTGGCAGTAGCCGTGGGAATTCCACCACCTGCCGTCTGGCAAACGCCCTTACCTGTAAGTACCTGAAGGTGTTCCCTGGGGGGAGCCCGTACGTCTCCTCCAGCTCACCCAAGCTCGCAAACTTCCCGTCCACAAACAGGTCCCCCAACTTTCGTATCCCTGCCCTGTGCCACCCCGAAAACCCTCCACCTGTTCTTCCTGGGGCGAACCGGTGGTTCCTCCATAATGGGGTCCACGCCGAGGCCCTAACTTCCCCCCTATGCCACCTCCACTGCCCCCAGATTTTGAGGGCCCCCACCACCACCGGGCTCGTGGTATACCTCCTTGGAGGGAGCGGCAGCGGCGCCCCCAGACTCGTACCCACACAGGACGCCGTCTCCAGCCTCTTCCATGCAGCCCCCTCCCCCTCCATCACCCACTTGCGCACCATTGTCGCATTGGCGGCCCAGTAGTACCCACAGAGGTTGGGCAGCGCCAGCCCCCCCCCTATCTCTACTCCGCTCCTGGAACACCCTTCTCACCCTCGGAGTCCCTCGCGCCCACACAAACCCCATTATACTCCTGTTAACCCGCCTGAAAAAAGCCTTCGGGATAAACACGGGTAGGCACTGGAACAGGAACAAAAACCTTGGGAGCACCGTCATTTTGATTGACTGCACCCTACCCGCCAGGGACAGCGGCAGCGCATCCCACCTCTTGAACTCCTCCTCCATTTGCTTCAGCAGCCTTGTAGAGTTAAGCCTATGCAGGGTCCCCCAGCTCCTGGCCACCCGACCCCCCAAATATCTGAAGCTCCTCTCCGCCCTTTTTAGTGGGAGCTCGCCAATCCCCCTCTCCTGGTCCCCTAGCTGAACTACGAACAGCTCGCTCTTCCCCATATTGAGCTTGTACCCCAAAAAGTCCCCGGATTCCCTAAGGATCCTCATTACCTCTGGCATTCCTCCCACCGGGTCCGCCACATACAGCAGCAGGTCGTCCGCATAAAGCGACACCATATGCTCCTCCCCACCCCGCACCAACCCCCTCCAATTCCTCGACTCTCTCAGTGCCATAGCCAGGGGTTCAATCGCCAGTGCGAAGAGCAGGGGGGGACAGGGGACACCCCTGCCTCGTCCCTCGGTGCAACCGAAAGTACTCGGACCTCCTCCTATTTGTGGCCACACTCGCCATCGGGACCTCATACAACAGCCTAACCCACCTGACAAACCCCTCCCCAAACCCGAACCTCTTCAGCACCTCCCACAGGTACCCCCACTCTACCCTATCGAAGGCTTTCTCAGCGTCCATCACCACCACTATCTCCGCCTCCCCCTCCCTCGCCGGCATCATGATAACGTTCAAAAGCCTCCGCACATTCGCGTTCAACTGTCTCCCCTTCACAAACCCCGTCTGGTCTTCATGGATGATCTGCGGCACACAATTCTCAATCCTCGTGGCTAAGACCTTCGCCAGCACCTTGGCATCTACATTTAGCAAGGAAATCGGTCTGTAAGACCCACATTGCAGGGGATCCTTGTCCCGCTTCAGGATCAAGGAGATCAGTGCCCGGGACATCGTCGGGGGTAAAGCCCCCCCCTCCCTTGCCTCATTGAAGGTCCTAACTAACAGCAGGCCCAACAGGTCCATATATTTTTTATAGAACTCGACCGGGAAACCGTCCGGCCCCGGTGCCTTCCCCGCCTGCATGCTTCCTATCCCTTTGATCAGCTCCTCCAGCCCAATCGGGGCCCCCAGTCCCGCCACCAGTCCCTCTTCCACCTTTGGAAACCTCAATTGGTCCAGGAAATGGCCCATCCCTCCCTCCTCCCGTGGGGGCTCGGATCGGTACAATTCCTTGTAGAAGTCCCTGAAGACCCCATTGATGCCAACCCCACTCCGCACCACGCTCCCTCCCATATCCTTAACTCCCCCGATCTCCCTAGCTGCGTCCCGCTTCCGAAGCTGATGCGCCAGCATCCGGCTTGCCTTTTCCCCATACTCGTAGACCGCCCCCTGGGCCTTCCTCCACTGCACCTCCGCCTTCCTGGTGGTCACCAGGTCGAATTCGACCTGAAGGCTGCGCCTCTTCCTCAACAATCCTTCCTCAGGTTCTTCCGCATACCTCCTGTCTACCCTCACCATCTCCCCCACCAGCCTCTCCCTCTCCCCCACTCTCTCCGCTCCTTGTGGGCCCTGATGGAGATCAGCTCTCCCCTCACCACCACCTTCAGTGCCTCCCATACCATCCCCACTCGGACCTCCCCGTTGTCGTTGGTCTCCAAGTACCTCTCTATACTTCCTCGGACCCGCTCGCTCACCTCCTCGTCCGCCAACAGCCCCACCTCCAAGCGCCACAGCGGGCGCTGGTCCCTCTCCTCCCCCATCTCCAAGTCCACTCAATGCGGGGCGTGGTCCGAAATGGCTATTGCCGAATACTCGGTATCCTCTACTCTCGCTATCAGCGCCCTACTCAAAATGAAAAAGTCGATTCAAGAATAAGCCTTATGGACATGTGAGAAGAATGAAAATTCTCTAGCCCCCGGCCTTGCAAATCTCCAAGGGTCCACCCCTCCCATTTGGTCCATAAATCCCCTCAACACTCTAGCCGCCGCCGGCCTCCTACCCGTCCTAGACCTGGAGCAATCCAGTGCAGGATCCAACACCGTGTTAAAGTCTCCCCCCATTATCAGGCCCCCCACTTCCAAGTCTGGGATCCGACCCAACATACGCCGCATAAAACCCGCATTGTCCCAGTTCGGAGCATACACATTGACCAGTACCACCCTCTCTCCCTGCAACTTACCACTTACCATTATGTACCGACCGCCATTATCTGCCACAATGCTCGACGCCTCGAATAACACCTTCTTTCCCACCAAGATCGCCACCCCTCGATTTCTGGCATCTAGCCCCGAGTGAAACACCTGACCTACCCACCCTTTCCTCAGTCTTACCTGGTCTGCCACCTTCAGGTGTGTCTCCTGGAGCATAACCACATCCGCCTTGAGCCCCTTCAGGTGCGTGAACGCGCGGGCCCACTTAACCGGCCCATTCAGTCCCCTTACATTCCAGGTTATCAGCCGGATCAGGGGGCTACCCGCCCCCCTCCCCCGCCGACTAGCCATGACCCCTCCTCGGCCAGCCACGCGCCCGCACCCCACACCTGGCCCGTTCCCCACAGCGGCATACCCCCGTCTCGACCCACCCCACTCGTTCCAGCTCCTCCTTGATCTTAGCAGCAGCAACTCGTTTACCCCCCCCCCCGGGCTAGGACCCATCCTAGCTGGTTTACTCCCCCCATTGCACTTCCGCAAGTCAGCTGACTCCTGCTGACCCCGGCCACTCCCGCCTCCCCTTCAACTCCTCCCATTGTGTGGCACACCCTCCTCTCCCACTCCCCATTCACAGGCTCTCCCCCTCCGTTCTAAGCGCGGGAAGCAATCCTCGCTTCCCCGCCCCAGTCCCGCCCCCCCCAGTCTTCGGCACGGGAAAACATCCCGCGCTCTCCACCTACCAGGCCCCGCCACCAACCAAAACAGTGTCCAACCCGCCCCATCCACCCTCCCCATCCACCCTCCCCATCCACCCTCCCCAACCCGAAAGAGAAAAACACAGAGAAAAAGAAACCCAAAACAATGCAAAGGCCCACCCCCCTGAACCAAAAATAGGCATAACATATCCACCGCAGTCCCCAATCGTCCATCCCGACCCTCAGTCTGTGTCCAGCTTCTCGGCCTGAACAAAGGCCCACGCCTCCTCCGGAGACTCAAAATAATGGTGCCGGTCCTTGTAGGTAACCCACAGTCGCGCCGGCTGCAACATGCCAAACTTCACCCCTCTCCTGTGCAGCACCGCCTTCGCTCGATTGTACCCGGCCCTCCTCTTCGCCACCTCTGCACTCCAGTCCTGATATATCCGAACCTCTGCGTTCTCCCACCTGCTGCTCCTCTCCTTCTTGGCGCACTTGAGCACACACTCCCGATCGACGAACCGATGGAACCGCACCAGCACCGCTTGCGGAGGCTCGTTAGCCTTTGGCCTCCTCGCCAAAACTCTATGGGCCCCTTCCAGTTCCAGGGGCCCCTGGAAGGACCCCAGTCCCATCAGCGAGTTTAACATGGTGACCACATAGGCCCCCACGTCCGGCCCCTCCAGCCCCTCCGGGAGGCCCAGAATCCGCAGATTCTTCCGCCTCAGCCGACTCTCCATCTCCTCGAACCTCTCCTGCCATTTCTTGTGGAGTGCCTCGTGCGCCTCCACCTTTACCGCCAGGACTAAGATCTCGCCCTCATTGTCAGAGATCTTTTGTTGAGCCTCTCGGATCGCCACCCCCTGGGCCATCTGTGTCTCCAGCAGCTTATCAATAGAAGCCTTCATCGGCTCTAGCAGGTCCGTTTTAATCTCTCAGAAGCAGTGCTGGAAAGCCTCCTGTTGCTCCTCCGCCCACTGCCTCCACGCTGCCTGGTCTCCGCCCGCCGCCATTTTGTCCTTCTTCCCTCCCTTCTTCTGGTCCACCACCACCTTTTTTGTCACCCCGCTCCTAGTTAAAGCCATATACTGACGGGGAGCTATTATTAACTCCTTCCCACACCGGGAAACGTCGAAAAAGTGCCCTTGGTGGCCCTGAAAAGAGCCCAATAGTCCATTTTTGCGGGAGCCGCCAAATGTGCGACTTAGCTCCGCATAGCCGCAACCGGAAGTCTCGAGAGGGAATCCTTTTGGCAGTGTTCGCTTCACCAATCTGCCCCAATCTGTCTAAGAGTCCGTTCCAGACGGGAGCTGCCGAATGCGCGACCTACTCCTCCATGGCCGCCACCGGAAGCCTCGTCCCTGCTTCTTCAGTGGCCTTGGTGAGATCTTTTCACAGTTGTTCCCTCTGCTGCTAGAATTTGCCTTTGATAAAGGCCCTCAGGTCAGCTTGCAGCTTTAAGCTTGCCCTTCCCCCGCCTGCATGCTGGAAGAGGCCTTGTTTATCCTGTTGCAGCCAAATCTTTTACTGTTTCTGCCGGGTCTGGTAGCCAAAAGACATAACATTCCTGGGGGACACTGTCAGGGGAATGCTGCAGTCTTCTTCCCACACCGGGAAATGTCAAACAAGTGCCGTGGGGGCCCTGTAAAAGTGCCCAAAAGTCTGTTCCAAGCGGGAGCTAACGAATATGCGACCTAGCTCTGCATAACCGCACCCGGAAGTCACCAATGGGCATTCACGATACACACAGAGGTGACACTACCACAGGGGGGCATTACACCAAGCCCCTGCTGAACTAGTTTAAACCCTCCCGAAGAGCACATTTTTATCTCTTTCTGTGCCACTTTCAGCACCCTTCTTAACCTTAATCACCCCCATTTACATTCCTTTTGTCTTCTGTCCTCAACATCTTTGTCAATCTCCACCTATCGCTGGCCCCCTATCCAGCCCCACCGCTCCACGCCCCCCCCCCCAACTATGGTATAAATCTGACCCTATTTCCTTCTAGCTTTGACAAAGCGTCATCCAGACTCGAAACGTCAGCTCCCTCTTCTCTCCACAGATGCTGTCAGACCTGCTGAGATTGTCCAGTATTTTCTGTTTTGTTTCAGATTCTAGCATCTGCAGTAATTTGCTTTTATCCTAATCTTTTGGACATTTGCCATTTCAATTCACCATCTTGTTCTCAAGCACACATTACTACCCTTGCCCTGCTACAACAATAGGGTGAAACAAGCTTCCAATTAGGTACTTTACAGCTTTTTGGACTCAACATTGAGTTCAACAACTTCAGACCATGAGCTCCGTCTTCCGTTTTTATTTTGTCGCCTGTGCCAGTCTTTATCTTGTTCTCATGCTTTTGCTTTCAAACAGGCTGACCTTTATTCTGCTAATAACACCTACACTGCACAAGCTCTGTGGCTTTAATACCATCATTAACATTCCTTTTGCCTCTGTTCCATGACATCTTCATCACGTCTACCTGCTCTATAACCTATCTCTGACCATCTCTTTTGCTCCACCTACGCTCCCATCCCTTTTTCAACAGCATAACACCCATCACATTCCTACCTTTCCTCAGTTCTGACGAAGAGCCATATTGGATTTGAAGAGTTAACTATTTTTCTCTCTCACAAATGATGTTCGGCCCGCTGAGTTTTACTAGCACTTTGTGTTTTATTTCAGATTTCCAGCATCTGCAGTATTTAGCTTTTATTTGAGAATCCCATATGTTTTATGCCATACTTATGCCAGGGAGAGAGACATCGCAAATCAGTTTCAAAGAATATTAGAGATCATAAGGGAGGATCCAGTCGTTGTGGTCCATTTTGGAACCAACAACAAAGGAATGAGGAGGAAAAAGGCCCTGTTTGTTGGGCACCAGGAGCCAGTAGCTAAATTAAAGATAGAACGTTGAAGGATATTGGGTGCTAACCTCTTCCCACTGGTGAAAAGTGATGTCCCGCTGGAATTACAAGAGTTTAAACTGCATTTAGCTGCACTGGAAAACTTCATTCAAACCACAACTGGCTGGAGCTTCTTGGGACCTCTTGCAAAAGAGTCCCCAAAGGCACCCATGCAGGGCAAAGGTGGCAAGCTCAGGGTGGCCATGCCCCTTTTTTTGCTACACCGGCTGCCTTAAGCAGGTAGGTTTAAAGGTCCAGTGAGACTGACAGGCCAGGGAGAAGGTAAATGTCCAGATTAGTGGATGGGATTTGGCTGGTTGGGGAAGTCGGGTGGAGCCATCTGGGATGGCCACTTACAATAAGAAAGATGGACGGTCGCAAAGCATAACGGGAAATGTGGACAATGTAAGGTTCAGGCAGGCTCAGAGCCTGAATGTATATTTGTGAGCGAAGAATCCAGGCGGTATCGAAACCCCCAACCGATTAGCACTTTGATGGCCCATCTCCGTAAGACAAAAGACTGATACTTGAGCAATCGATACAATCCCAGACATTTCGTCGCCACTCCCTGTACTCGGGAAGCATCAACAACAGGGTCAATGACCGCTTAGGCCATGCCCAGCCATCAAGGCACCCGCCCCTTTATTAGCTCAAATCGAACACAGTGATCAAGAATTACTCAATTAATGGGGTCCAAACCGAAGGACCGCCCAAAAGAGCGCAAAGCTCCCCAATGATAAAGAGAGACACCGCCATGTGTTCTGCCTCTCTTGGACCTGGTGCTCCGGCAACGTCCACCTCCAAGTGCAGCACCATCAGAAGCAAGTTCAAGTTCAACGCCCGCTACCAGACGGATGAGCCCAGCTGAACAGCAGTTACTTCTCCAGACCCAGTAGATCCAGATTCGAACAAAGGCCACTGTTCCTCTGACCTAAGCCGGGTGCCTGAAGTTAAGTACAGGTTGTCATAGTTGATAGGTGTAGTTTAACTAGTAGTGTTTATGTTGCATGATAATTGTGTGTAAATAAAGTACCATTGATCTTGAACTAACTAACTGGTGTTTGGCTCTTTGATCGATACCCGGTTGAACCTTGTGGCGGTATCATTTGATACCTGGCGACTCTGAGCAATATCATATCGAGATCTAAAGAAAGAAGGGCAACCTTATTGATTGCCATATTTATAGCAGGTTAAAAAAGGCAACACGGGTCAGGTCAGCAGGGGTCAGGTCGGGGAAGTCAGGTTGGGGTTGAGGGGCTTGGAGGGGTGGGGTCAGAGAGGGTTAGAGACTTGGGGTGGTCATCTTATGTGGGGGGGGGGGGGAGTCGGGGCGGGTCAGGTCAGTGGGGGATCGGACCAGATTGGGGGTTTGTCGGCAAGGAGGGAAGGGTTGAGGTTGGGCCGGGTCATGGTGGGACTTAGAGCCATGCCCAGGGGTTGGGGAAGTGAATCCATGCAGTATTGGGTCGGGAAAGGGCAGAATCCAACGCGGGGAGGATTCAGGGGTGGAGCTGGAAATGTTCTGGAGGGGGTGGGGTGTCCGGACTGTGGGATGTCTGTAGTGTGGGGGGTTGTCATACCGTGCTCGGTCTGGGTGTTTAAAATGGTTATGCTAAAGTTTGAAGTAGTTTTATTTCTTCTACCTCTTTCAGAGTAAGTTTTGGTGTAAAACTGGCAGAATCATCAGTAGTTAGTGATTTTAATCACTTGGTCAGATGGTTCCTGTAATGACTTAGACCAGGCCTTTGAGACTGGCCAATTGGAATACAAGTTTCCTGATTGGTGGGCCAATCAGGGAACCCCTTTCTCTGTATATGACAGAGAGTGTCAGATCCTCTACACTCCCAGTATAGACAACAAGCACCTGGTCATACTGCTGTTGGTTTTGTTGACACAGGGATTCTGGTGAAGGGACTTCTGCCTTGTGGACTTATTGCAGTGGCGATGAGGAATACGGAACGACCCGAAGGAACCTGCTCATTAGCAGCCACCACATATTGAGGGTAAGACACTGACAGGCAAAATGCCTTTATTTGGGAGGTTGGATTCTTTTGACCCTGCAGTGGAAGACTGGGCCCAATATGTAGGGTCGATGAAGTACTTCTTTAGAGCAAATGATATAGTTCTGGATGAAAAGCAACGGGTCATTCTACTGACCGCGTGTGGGCCAACAGCTTTTGCCATTATGTGCAGTCTCACTTTTCCGGAGGAAACGGACACAAAAACTTGCCAGAAATTGACGGACTTAGTAAAAGAGTACTGTGACCCTAAGCCACCTCTGATCCTGCGAAGGTACCAGTTTTACTCTGCTTTACAGCTTGTCCTTATAAAAAGCGGCGAGCGGCGCACATGAGTTACAGGGTACTCGGATGGAGGTAGACGCCCACACCAGTGAAACTGAGTTGAGGGACTACCACTGGGGAATAGGCAACTTCTTAGCCACACTTAGGAATGACTAGGGAACCTGGGTGTGGTAGTATGTATTGGGGGTCATGTGGGACTGGAAGCCCTAATGTCATTGGCTGACCGATCCCGGGTCCTGGTTGGCCGTTGACCTCAAGCTCCGCCCTGAAGGCGGAGTATAAGAAGCCGGAGTCTTCCCCCGCAGGCCAGTTTACTATCGAGCTGCGGGGGAACAGACACGCTTAATAAAGCCTCATCGACTTCACTCTATTCGTCTCACGGAGTCTTTGTGCGCTACACTGGGCGCACTTGCAGAACCACTCCCAAGCAAGGGAATATTTGGACCAGACAAACGGCAGCCCCTGCAGACTTCTGCCCGGCAAGAAATTGTAGTTGTTGCCAGAGTTTGGAGCCAATGAGGAAAAATAGAAGTCCAAAACCAACATTTCGGAGAAGGACACGTAGGCCGGGGCACAGGTGAATGCACACCCTGAAAGCCCCACCTACCTCCAACGAGGAACAACTAAATTGTGTAACGATGGTTAAATCAAGACCCATTAAATTAACCATAAGGTTGAATGGACGTCCCACATTAATGGAAGTTGACACGGGAGCAGTCGTATTAGTGATAGGGAAAACAGTATTTAATAAAATTTGCACTGGACTCCAACCCTTATCCCTAACCAGGACCACGGCAAAACTGAGGACGTACACAGGAAAACCACAGAGTGTTGGGCACAACACATGTAACTGTGGCTTAGGAAGAGCAACTGATTAGGCTGCCTTTAATGGTAGTGGAAGGTTCGGGACCGAGCTTATTGGGATGAAACTGGCTAAAAGAGATCCAGCTGGAAAGGGTAAACATTTTCCAGTTGGAAACTAGTCTCCTGAGCAAAGTCCTGTGCAGATACCCAGAGGTTTTCCGAGAAGGGCTCGGAACAATAAAGGGAGCAAAGGCGACATTGCACGTAGATCCAGAATCAGTCCCAAAATTCTACCAAGGTCCGACCGGTACCTTTTGCATTAAGGCAGAAAGTCGATACTGAAATCAAGAGATTGGAGTGAGAAGGAATAATAAAACCGGTCAAGTTTGCAGAATGGGAGCACCCGTGGTGCCTATCCTTAAGCCGGATGGCTCGGTCAGCCTTTGTGGAAACTTCAAACAAATGGTTCTTATTCTCAAAACTGGACAAGAACCATACTTACCTGTAGCTGAAGCTGGACGAAGAGTCACACATTCTCAATGATCAACACACTGAAGGGCCTTTTTCAGTACACAACACACTGAAGGGCCTTTTTCAGTACACAAGATTACCCTTCGGGGTATCGTCAGCCTGTGCGAATTCAGAGGACGATGGAGAATATATTACAAGGGTTACCACCGGTCACCATTTACCTGGTCAACGTCCTCATTACAGGAACAAAAAGGGCAGAACACTTGTAAAACCTGGAGGAAGTCCTTGGGAGGTTTTCAGTAGCAGGCGTGCGCCTAAAGAGGGAGAAATTTGTTTTTCTAGCACCTCAAGTAACTTCTCTGTGGTGCAAGGTTGACATGTCAGGGCTACACCCTTTGGAGGATCGGATGAGGGCGATAAAAGATGCCCCGTCCCCCACCACAATCCAGGAGTTAAGGAGCTGGTAGCCCCATTTTGGGAGAATGTTCCCATGCCGGCGTAAAAACGCTGTCATTGCACTCCCGTTTCCTGCAAAAAATAAAAAGTGATTCACTTACCTTCAGGGAGCTAACAGAGACCCGGGGACCTTCACGCAGCTTTGGTTGCGGACTCGGACCCCCGCACTTCCCGGTCCGCGCATGCGCAAGGCGGTGGCCTCCAGTGGCCACAGGAACGCCATGAACCGTGGATCAACACCAAAAAATAAGATCTCCGCCTCCCCACCAGGATGGCCGCGGACTGAGTCCCGACCGGCCATACCACATTAGTTCCACGCCGTCAGCAACTCGGCCGGTCGGGATAAGAGTATTGCTGGGAGGGCCTCTGGCAATGGCCTCCCCAGCCATACAGCATAATTCACGGACGTGCAATTCTCCGGGCCCCGGAGCGGTGCTGGGCCCGATTCGGTTGGGAACTTTGATTCTCCGCCCGCTTGCCAAACGCGATTTTGGCACGGGTCTGTGGAGAATCCAGCCCAAATCTTTTTTAGGACTGGTGATGTAGTATGGAAAGTTCATACATAACAGGGCTTTCATCTTCAACCCCCCTGATGCTCGATCAATAACTCCAGAAGCGAGATTGGAGACAATTGAAGGCTTTATTACACTAGATGTATCACCCAGCAGCGCAGGTACAGAAGGCAGCTGCTGGGGCGACATGGTCTCTTATACTCCGCCTTACTGGGCGGAACCAGCAGGCAGGCTTAACCAATTAAAACAGTACCTCCTACACCAATGGTCTTACAGCATTACAGGGTACCGTAATTCCTCTAATACTGACTACCACATTCACCCCGTTTTAAAAAAAAAAAAGAGTCCGGCGGGGGTGGTGGCCTTGCATTACTGAGTGGTAGAGGCTAAGGTTATGGAGGTACCCGGTATACATCAGTACAGTGGTTTTGCCTCGTTACATCGCAACTATTTACAAAATTTATTTACAGTTCAGAATGAAGCAATTAGTCGATCGGGGGCCCTGGTTGTCCTCTGCGATTGTCGTAGCTTCAGTGGTGATGCAGGTGCCGGCTCAGGCATCTGTGGCTCCGGGAGCGTGGTTTTGGCATCTTCGGCAGCTTCATCACCCCTAGACGGGACCAGTGGGAGGACCGATCCACCTGGGAAGGGGGCGGCTGTGGGGTGCGCCGGTGGGAGGGTGGGATTGGTGGTGGGGGGTGTGTGTGGGGATCCAGCAGGCGCCAGGTCCCATAGGGAGACCGTATCCTGTCGGCCATCGGGGTACGCCACGTAGGCGTACTGAGGGTTAGCGTGGAAGAGATGGACTCTCTCGACCAATGGATCCGACTTGTGCGCCCGCACGTGTTTGCAGAGCAGGGTGGGTCCAGGAGCTGCCAGCCAGGTTGGGAGCAAGGTCCCAGAGGAGGACTTCCTAGGGAAGGCAAGGAGACGTTTGTGAGGTGTTTGGTTGGACGTGGTACACGGCAGTGACCGGATGGAGTGGAGGGCATCCGGGAGGACCTCCTACCAGCGGGAGACTGGGAGATTCCTGGACCGCAGGGCCAGTAGGACGGTCTTCCAGACCGTTCCGTTCTCCCTCTCTACCTGTCTGTTTCCCCGGGGGTTGTAACTGGTCGTCCTGCCTCGAGGCGATGCCCTTGCTGAGCAGGAATTGACGCAGTTCATCGCTCATAAAGGAGGCCCGTCTATCGCTGTGTATGTCGGCGGGGATGCCGAACAGCGTAAAGATACTGTGGAGGGCTCCCCGAACAGGCGCCGGAATGTGGCGACAAGGGGCTTTTCACAGTAACTTCATTGAAGCCGACTTGTGACAATAAGCCATTTTCTTTCTTTCTTTCTTTTATGACAGTGGCTGCGGTAATGTCGGGGCAGAGAATGGCGAATGGGAACCGAGAGTACTCATCAATCACATTCAGGAAGTACGTGTTGCGGTCGGTGGAGGGGAGGGGCCTTTTGAAGTCCATACTGCGGCGTTCAAAGGGACGGGAAGCCTTTATCAGGTGCGCGTTCTCTGGCCTGTAGAAGTGTGGCTTGCACTCCGCGCAGGTTTGGCAGTTTCTGGTGGCTGACCTGACCTCCTCGATGGAGTAGGGCAGGTTGCGGGTTTTAATTAAATGGAAGAATCGAGTGACCCCCGGGTGGCAGAGGTCCTCGTGGAGGGCTCGGAGGCGGTCCACTTGTGCATTGGCACATGGGGATAGGGCATCAGGAGGCTCGTTTAGCTTCCCGGGACGATATAAGATCTCATAGTTGTAAGTGGAGAGTTCGATCCTCACACGTAAGATCTTGTCGTTCCTTATGGCCTGGGCCTCCTTTTTCAACTGAGGAATGGCGGATTTCTGAAGAGTGGAGGGTGCGTGAGAAGAAGGCCACGGGTCTGCCCGCTTGGTTGAGGGTGGCCGCCAGAGCTACGTCGGACGTGTCGCTCTCGACTTGGAAGGGGAGGGACTCGTCGATGGCGTGCATCATGGCCTTTGCGATGTCCGCTTTGATGCGGCTGAAGGCCTGGCGGGCCTCTTGTCGACAGGGTAAAACCGTGGATTGGATTAGAGGGTGGGCCTTGTCCACATATTTGGGGACCCACTGGGCATAATAAGAAAAATCCCAGACAGCGTTTCAGGGCCTTGGAGCAGTGAGGGAGGGGTACTCCATGAGGGGGCGCATGCGTTCAGGGTCTGGGCCTATAACTCCATCATGCATTACGTAGCCGAGGATGGCTAGATGGTCGGTGCTGAACACTCATTTATCCTTGTTATATGTGAGATTAAGGATTTTTGCGGTGTGGAGGAATTTTCGGAGGTTGGTGTCGTGGTCCTGCTGGTCGTGGCCGCAGATGGTGACATTATCAAGGTACGGAAACATGGCCCGCAGACCGTACCGGTCAACCATTCGGTCCATCTCTCGTTGGAAGACCGAGACCCCATTAGTGACACCGAAGGGAACCCTTAGGAAGTGGCAGAGCCGCCCATCTGCTTCGAAGGCAGTGTATTTGCGGTCGCTAGGGCAGATGGGGAGCTGGTGGTAGGCGGACTTTAGATCCACCGTGGAAAAGACCTTGTATTATGCGATCCTGTTTACCAGATCGGATATGCGGAGGAGAGGGTACGCGTCAAGCTGCGTATACCTGTTAATGGTCTGGCTACAATCAATGACCATCCTCTGCTTCTCCCCGGTCTTTACAACCACTACTTGAGCTCTCCAGGGACTGTTGCTAGCCTCAATGACACCTTCCCTCAGTAATCGCTCGACCTCCGACCAAATAAAGGTCCGGTCCTGGGCACTACCGTCTGCTCCTGGTGGCAACAGGTTTGCAATCCGGGGTGAGGTTCGCAAACAGGGAAGGCGGATCAACCTTCAGGGTCGCGAGGCTGCAGACAGTGAGGGGGGGTTATAGGGCTGCCGAATTTAAAGGTTAAGCTTTGGAGGTTGCATTGAAAATCTAACCCGAGGAGTGGGGCAGCGCAGAGGTGGGGAAGGACGTAGAGCCGGTAATTTTTAAACTCCCTTCCCTGGACCGTGAGGTTCGCTATGCAGAACCCCTTTATCTCCACTGAATGAGACCCGGAGGCCAGGGAGATTTTTTGGTTACCTGGGTTAACTGGGAGAGAACAGCGCCTTACAGTGATTGGGTGTATGAAGCTTTCCGTGCTCCCAGAGTCAATCAGACAGGACGTTTTATGCCCATTGAGCACCGTCGTCGTTGCAGTCGAGTGTTCGGTGCCGAGACTGGTCCATGGTCACCGAGGCTAGTCGTGGCAGAAGTTGGATGTTCTCCTCGGGCGGTGTGTGGTCATCCGAGTCAGGGTCCTGAGTCCAGCCAAAATGGCGGCACCCACTGGTTGCACATGGCTGGGGGTGCACAAATTGGCGGCGCCCTTCCATCACACGTGCTGTCCGAGAGGCAAGATGGCGGCACCCGGAGGCCACTTGTGGTCCTGAAGAAGGAAGAGGGCGGCGCCCGCTGGCTGCATGTGGCCCATGGAGAGGGTTGTGGTGGTGGTCCCGATTTCGCCTCCGGAGACCGCAGCGACCGCCCGGGCCTGGCATACCGCCACAAAGTGGCCCTTTTTTGCCGCATCCTTTGCAGAGGGATGAGTGGTCCGGACAGTTCTGTCGGGGGTGCTTGGCTTGCCTGCAAAAATAACAGCAGAGCCCCCCAGGGTTGCCTGGCAGTCTCGCAGCACAAGCTTGTGGGGGAATGGGGGATGCATCGGAGTCGGTCACGGGGGGGTTCCACGCTGCCCAAGGGGGTGCTGCACGGTCGGGGACGTAAACGCGGGCATTTCGGGAGGCCACATCCAGGGAGCTAGCAAGGGCCCATGCCTCCTTGAGGCCTAGTGTCTCTTTTTTCAGCAATCGCTGGCGGATTTGGGAGGACAGCATACCTGCAACAAATGCGTCCCGGATCAAATGTTCTGTGTGGTCGCTGGCCGAAACTTGCGGGCAGTTACAGTTCCTCCCCAACACCAGGAGCGCACGGTAGAACTCCTCCAGCGATTTCCCCAGGGATTTGTCGCCTCGTCGCTAGTAGATGTTGGGCATAGACCTGGTTTACAGGGCGAATATAGTGTCCTTTCAGCAGATTAATTGCGGCCTCGAAATCGTTTGCGTCCTTGATGAGAGTGTAGATCTCTGGGATCACCCTCGAGTGCAGAACTTGCATTTTCTGGTCCTCCGTGGGTGTAATTGTGGCCGTCCTGAGATATCCATTGAAACACGCCAGCCAGTGCTTGAAGGCTGCCACTGAGTTTGCTGCGTGGGGGCTGAGTTGCAGACACTCTGGCTTGAT
This sequence comes from Scyliorhinus torazame, assembly GCF_047496885.1. Classification (NCBI taxonomy): domain Eukaryota; kingdom Metazoa; phylum Chordata; class Chondrichthyes; order Carcharhiniformes; family Scyliorhinidae; genus Scyliorhinus; species Scyliorhinus torazame. The sequence continues at coordinate 158,194,718 of NC_092717.1, forward strand.
TCAGAGTTCTTTAAAATCTAGTGTAATAAATTGATGCTCGATCAATAACTCCAGAAGTGAGATTGGAGACAATTGAAGGCTTTATTACACGCTGTTTCCCCCAGCAGCGCAGGTACAGAAGGCAGCTGCTGGGGCGACAAGGGCTCTTATACTCCGCCTTACTAGGCGGAACCAGCAGGCAGGCTTAACCAATGAAAACAGTACCTCCTACACCAATGGTCTTACAGCATTACAGGGTACCGTAATACTTCTAATACCGACTACCACACCCCTACACCAATTACTAAAAAAGGGGCGAGCCTGGCAATGGTCCGCCTGCCAGGACGGGGCTTTCAAGAAAATCAAACAACAGCTCTCCTCTGAAAACATCTTGGCACACTATGACCCCAGGAAAGAGTTTGTGCTCACTTGCAATGCATCACCATTGATGTTGGTGTAGTTCTGGCACACACAGGGCAAACGGACAGGGACGGCCTATAGCGTTTGCCTCTCGGACTTTGGAAACAGCAGAGCGAAAGTACGCTCAAATTGAAAAAGAAGGACTGGCTGTGATCTTCGCAGTGAAGAAATTTCACCAGTATTTGTATGGGCGGAAATTCACAAACCACAAGCCATTGCTGGGCTTGCTGAAAGAAGACGGTGCCACCAACAGCTTCGGCCCAGATGCAATGCTGGGCTCTACTACTGGCAGCATACCAATATCAACTGGAGCATCAGCCAGGAACCCGGTGGCAAACGCTGATGCACTAAGCAGGCTGCCATTACCGGACACCCCACCATTGGTACCCAGAATAGAAGAAACGGTGATTACACTACATTTCCTGGACACCCTTCCTGTGGCCGCAAAAAACATTCATTTGTGGACCCAAAGAGACCCGGCTTTAGCAAAAATAAAATACGTGGTGCTAACAGGGGAGATGGAAAGGCCAGTCCAGGTGGAATTCCAACCCTACTGGAGCAGAAGAGAGCAGATCATTGTGGAAGATGGGGTACTGCTATGGGGAGCTGGAGTAATAGGTCCAAGTCAAAGCTGTCGAGCCATACTGGCTGAACTACTTCATGGAGTCTCAAAAATGAAGATGCTTGCCAGGAGCTATGTCACGTGGCCAGGCCTGGACACAGACATAGCGGCATTGGTAGGTCAGTGCCAAGAATGCCAACAAGGGCAGAAGGTGCCACCGGCAGCTCTGCTGCACCCATCGGAATGGCCGGGTAGACCATGGTCGCAACTTCTATGTCAATATTGCAGGCTGTTATTGAAAAGATGTGTCATTTGAAACATAGAAGTCTGGCAATATCTGGTCTGCGAGAAACATGAGAGAATGTAGGGAAAGATCCCACAAAGGGTTAACAGCAGCTGCAAAGAGAAGGATTGTAAAATGCAGATATCCTTGGTCAAGCAGGCTTAGCAAACAAGACAAACAGGATTTTGAATGAAGCCAAAAACAATGCCTCACACCTTCATTGATATTAACTATCTTAGTAAATCAAAGTCAAACTTATGAGCTGAGGACACAATTGGAAAATAAAACTATAGAAATGACAGGAACCAAACCAAAATTTACACCTCTTGAAGTCAAAGCATTTTTGAATATGACAAAGGACACAATGTAATCAGATCTATGAGGTGAAGTCATGTCAAAATGAATACTTAGTTGGATTAGAATGTTTAGATCAAAGATACTTTTTACAATCAAAGTGAAAAATGTTACTTCACAATAGTCATAAAAACTTAATAACTGTTAGAAAAATACATAAACCTAGAGACCAGAGCAGGAACTACCAGAACCAAAACTCAAAGAGAGACGGAGAAGCAGAGTCAGATTACAGTCAGCTCGGCCATGGGAAAGGGACAGGGCAAAGCAGCCGAGCTAAAACAGCTAATACATCTAAGGAAGACTAGAATTTAAAGAGAAGGCAGAGTCAGCTCAGACAGCCAGCTCTCACAGCTCGGTACATGGGAAAGATAGGACACAGCAACCGAGCTAACCAGCGAATACATCTTTAGAAGACCATACTTTAAAGAAGATTGATTGTCAAGTTGGGCCTGAAGGTCCCTTCAACCAACCAGAAGGATCCAGAAGCAGGATCTTTTTCCTTTCTGTGAAGAAGGCAATTGCAGCTTTTAAAAGAAAAAATATAATAATAAAATAACTTAATTTAACCTGAAATAGTGGTTGTTCCAAAGTCTACTTTACTTACTTATCAATGCGGGACCAAGGATCGATTCTACTAAGTGGTAAGTAGATAATCTTCGGTGAAGGTATGGGTTAAACCGGGGGATAACTTGAAAACATAGTTTGACCTGACTAGCACCCACTGAAGCCTGCATCGGAATCAGGGAGTGAGAATCCCTGATCACCATTTAGAATGTCGGCCCTTTTTGGTATAGGGGGACTTCTAAGAATAGTGGTGAGTTTTCAAAAACAAGGCCCATTTATTGGTTTAATGTTTTTTGTGATAGTGGACAACCATTCCAAATGGCTGGATGTCTACAAAATGAACTCGGCAAATACAACAGCAACCATTGAAAAGCTTTGCACCTAGTTTGTAACACATGGTATCCCGGAGCTGTTAGTTTCAGACAATGGGTCGGTTTTCACCAGCCAGGAGTTCACAAAATTCATGAAGTTGTTTGGCACATAGGGACGGCATCATATCACCCGGCATCAAATGGATTGGCGGAGAGAGATGTCCAGACCCGAAAAAGCCAGGTTGAAAAAGCAGTCAGTAGCATCAATAGACACTAAACTATCGCGCCGGCTATTCGACTATAGAACAACGCCACAACGGGAATAGCGCCAGAGGAGCTATTCATGGGCAGCCGACTCTGGACCAGGCTGAGCCTACTATTCCCAAATTTAGGCGGAAGAGTAGAGAAAGACCAAGAGGCCAGCGGTGCTAACCACCGTGCCGCCCACAGTACCCTTGCTTAACAGAAAATGATCAGTCTTCGTTTTGAAGTTTTTCATTGACCGAGCCTCAGCAGTTTTTGTGGGGCAAACGTTTCCACTGAACCTTGTGTGATGAAGATGTTCCAAACATCACTCTTGAATGGCCCTGAAGGTTTTGCCCCCTGCCAGACCAGCAGATGAAATTATATTTCTCTGTCCATTCTGATCATTATGAACACATTAATTAGAGCGGCCATTAATCTTTTATTCACAGCACCTAACCCCCTCCCCCCACTTAAACTCACCCCATCCTCTATACACACACACACGACAGGTAGAGAAGAGAAGAGGTGTGTAAAATAATAAGTAAAGTTAAAAGATAAGAGTCTATGGGTGCAATTCCGGACCAATTTCCAAGTGGTGTAGTGAGCGGGAATTGCTGCGAGTTTCCTGGTGCTCCACCCATTGAGGCCGGCAACGCTATTCAACGTTTAATTGGTCCACTTAACGAGGCCTCACGGGTTTCTCGCCCCGAATGCCAGGCTCGCCAGCTGATTCGCCGGGACCGTGCTCGTCAGCCCTCCGTTAACACCGAGCAGCATTTAGGCTGCACTTGCTCAGCCAACGCCATCCAGTTCGCAACAATGGCACGGGGGAAACCGGCCCCAAGATTCGGCGATGCTTCCTGGGGAGGCTCCTGGACGCGGTAGAAGCCAGGAGGGATGTCCTGTTCCCCCGAGAGTCCCAGAGGGTGAGCCACAAGGCAGCCAGTGGTGCCTGGGACGAGGTAGGCAGCTGGCTGCCCCACCTCTGATGTGCATCCTGAGGACTCAACTGGGTATAATGGTAGAGCTAGGAGAGCAAACCACATCGAGGATCACTGAGGGCACCAGGGGAGGGGTGAATGGGGTAGGTAGGGGGTGAGGGGTGGTGGATGGGGGATGCACCATCGGAAGAGTGGGGGCACCTTGAACAATAAACACCCTCATGGACAACTAGTAGGAAGCCTCTGTCACTTTCATCCGCAATGCATTGTCGCGTGCAGGTGATGGGTGTAAGCGAGCACTCAGCAGACAGGCAAGGGTCAGACTATGGCATAGATTGAGGAGCACCAGCGCTCAGCTCTCTGTGGGTTATCATCACCCCTCTGCCCTCGACAGTGTCCCACTGACGGTGCTGACACAGTCCCTGCACCCTGGAATGATGTGACACATATTCTGGGAGGGTGGTAAATAGGGGTGGCGGGTGGGTAAGAATGCGAAGATTGACCAGGCCACATCATAGTTGGATCGGGCCAGTATGAGGGACTCCCTGGACCTCCGGGCCCTCACCACTGCCACCTGTCCTGCAGCATCCGGTCGGGCCTCAGGTTCCTCTCGGGCCTCGTACTCCAGCCACTGCTGGTCCGGTGCCTCCTCATCACCCTTGTCCCTGTCCCCCTCCTCCGCTGAGGTGGCCACATGTTCCTCATCACCGCCCCGCCGCTGTGCGAGGTTGTGGAGGACACAGCAGACCACAACAAAGTGAGCATCCCTCCGGGCAGTGTACAGGAAGGCACCTCTGGAGTGGTCGAGGCATCGGAACCGCATCTTGTGGAGTCCGATGCACCGCTCAATGACTGCCCTTGTTGCTGCATGGGTCTCATTCTACCTGGTCTCCACTTCGGTCACCGGCCTTACTACTGGTGTCATTAGCCAGGTCCTCAGCGGATAATCCTTGTCGCCCAAGAGCCAGCCGTCCATGCTGGGATGCTCCTCAAACAGGGCAGGGATGACCGACTGCCCCAGGATGTAGCGGTCGTGTGCACACCCCGGGAAGTGGGCACACACAACTCATCTCCGACCACCAGATAATGCACGTATGTTGAGGGATTGGAACCCCTTTCTGTTAATGTACGGCACTCCCAAATGGCCCGGTGAGCGCAGGACAACATGCATGGGATCTATGATTCCCTGAACCTGGGGCATCCTGGCGATGGTGGAGAAACCTGCTGCCCTGGCATCCTGTTGGGCCTGGTCCATGTCAAAAACGATGTAGTCTTCCGCCTGGGCATAAGGGCATTCGTGAACTGCCGGGTGCACCTATGGACTGTGGCTTGTGAGATACCACACAGGTCCCCACTTGAGCCCTGGAATGATCCCATGGCACAAATGTTTAGTGACCTTGACAGCCACCAGGGGTGGGTGTCCTCCTCCTCCATGTGGCACCAAGTCCGCGAGGGTATGACACCGGTGTCGCACCGTCTTCTTGTTGATGGAGCCTCCGTGGATCAAAATGATAACAGCAAAAAAAGAGAAAACTTGAATCAACTGGACCGAACCTTACATGATGTTCACTCAGGAAAAAGATAATGTTGTGGAGGAGAATGCTGAGACCCAGGCTAATAGAATAGATGGCATTGAGGTACGTAGGAAAGAGGTGTTGGTAATTCTGGACAGGCTGAAAATAGATAAGTCCCCGGGGCCTGGTGGGATTTATCCTAGGATTCTCTGGGAGGCCAGGGAAGAGATTGCTGGACCTTTGGCTTTGATTTTTATGTCATTATTGGCTACAGGAATAGTGCCAGAGGACTGGAGGATAGCAAATGTGGTCTCTTTGTTCAAAAAAGGGAGCAGAGACAACCCCGGCAACTATAGACCGGTGAGCCTCACGTCTGTAGTGGGTAAAGTCTTGGAGGGGATTATAAGAGACAAGATTTATAATCATCTAGATAGGAATAATATGATCAGGGATAGTCAGCATGGCTTTGTGAAGGGTAGATCATGCCTCACAAACCTTGTCGAGTTCTTTGAGAAGGTGACTGAACAGGTAGACGAGGGTAGAGCAGTTGATGTGGTGTACATGGATTTCAGCAAAGCGTTTGATAAGGTTCCCCACGGTAGGCTATTGCAGAAAATACGGAGCCTGGGGATTGAGGGTGATTTAGAGATGTGGATCAGAAATTGGCTAGCTGAAAGAAGACAGAGGGTGGTGGTTGATGGGAAATGTTCAGAATGGAGTTCAGTTACAAGTGGAGTACCACAAGGATCTGTTCTGGAGCCGTTGCTGTTTGTCATTTTTATCAATGACCTAGGTGTCCATGTACATAGATCCCTGAAAGTTGCCACCCAGGTTGATAGGGTTGTGAAGAAGGCCTATGGAGTGTTGGCCTTTATTGGTAGAGGGATTGAGTTCTGGAGTCAGGAGGTCATGTCGCAGCTGTACAGAACTCTGGTACGGCCGCGTTTGGAGTATTGCGTACAGTTCTGGTCACCGCATTATAGGAAGGACGTGGAGGCTTTGGAGCGGGTGCAGAGGCGATTTACCAGGATGTTGCCTGGTATGGAGGGAAAATCTTATGAGGAAAGGCTGATGGACTTGAGGTTGTTTTCGTTGGAGAGAAGAAGGTTAAGAGGAGACTTAATAGAGGCATACAAAATGATCAGGGCGTTAGATAGGGTGGACAGTGAGAGCCTTCTCCCGCTGATGGAAATGGCTGGCACGAGGGGACATAGCTTTAAACTGAGGGGTAATAGATATAGGACAGAGGTTAGAGGTAGATTCTTTATGCAAAGAGTAGTGAGGCCGTGGAATGCCCTACCTGCTGCAGCAGTGAACTCGCCAACATTGAGGGCATTTAAAAGTTTATTGGATAAACATATGGATGATAATGGCATAGTGTAGGTTAGATGGCTTTTGTTTCGGTGAAACATCGTGGGCCGAAGGGCCTGTACTGCGCTGTATCGTTCTATGTTCTATGTATGTTCTTACGTATAGAATCATGAAATCCCTACAGTGCAGAAGGAGACCATTTGGCCCATCGAGTCTGCACGGACCCTCAAAAGTCATTGGGCGCAATCTAATAGAAAAGTTTCAAAGTGTCATTTGTGGCGGGTTTTGCTGGGAGTTTCCCTGGCTCTGTCAGTGAGTTCCCCACCGCTATCTAACCACACTTAGTCATTTTTGGGGGGCACTGGAAAGCTTCTCCCTGGTCAAGCTCACAAGCCGTTGAACACTGGTCCACACAAAGATGGAGCGGTACTTGTGAGGGTCTCTCAGGGGATCGGAGGCCCCCAGCTATATGCCCTTTGGACAGGGTGGTGCCCTGGCACTGCTGGTGCAACCTGGGCACCCTGGCAGTGTCAGCATGGTACCTTGACGGTGCCATTTTGGTGCCAGCCTGGCATTGCCAAGATTCCCAGGTGGCACTGCCAGCTGGCATGGGCACTGCCAGGGTGCCAGTTTGGCACAGGCAAGGTGCCAAGCTGGCATTTGTTCCACACACGTGATCGGGCTGGGGGTGCCCTGCATAGGTGTTGGGATGGTGCTCAATTCAACTAATTGGGAAAAAAGTCCAATAGTGGGCATGTTTAGCCACGTGTTTCCTGGTGCTCATAGTGCCGAGGAACACCGGGCTATTCAATGTGACTCATGGTGTATAAGGGCCCTCAGCGGGGAACATGTGGCCGAGTTTGCACATAGCTCCATTTTGTACACCGGGGAGCTCTGCTCGCTGGAACTCTGCAATGTAGCAAGACACCAGGATGCCATTTTTAAGTGGCGTCCCAATCTCCGAGGCCCCTTAAGTGATCCCCAAATCCCCCAGTCCAAATGCACTATAGGATGGCCCCCAGCCCCACCCACGCAGGGCAGCCCCAGCCCGATCACGTGTGTGGAAAAAATGCCTGCTTGGCACCTTGCCTGTGCCAAACTGGCACCCTGGCAGTGCCCATGCCAGCTGGCAGTGCCACCTTGGAACCTTGGCAGTGCTAGGCTGGCACCCAAACGGCACTGTCAAGGTACCAGGCTGACACTGCCAGGTGCACAGGTTGCGCCAGCAGTGCCAGGGCACCACCCTGTCCAAAGGGCATATAGCTGGGGGCCTCCGATTCCCTGAGACCCTCACGAGTGCCGCCCCATCTTTGTGTGGACCAGTGTTGAACGGCACTTGCCCAAGATCTGCAAGGCAAAGGGGATCAAGCCCAAAGACTCAGGTACCTTGGGAATCTGCACCTTCGAGTGAGACGTAATGTCTTGCTCTAATATGCAGATTTGTCAAAACGTGATTGCTCAATGGGCGGGATTTACATTGCAACGTCTCGCGAGATCCAACGCGTTGCGAGCCAGTTAGATCTCGGGAGCAGGGTCTCCCGGATTTCATCAGCCATGCTGTGCCATGGTGAGCTGCTTTTCGGGCATAGCGTGGCCATTGGATCGCGCCCTTAGAATGATTTTCATCACTGGGAGCTGAACTGGGTGGCAGACCAGCTCCTCCGAGATTGGGCCACCAGTATGAAAGGGTGCCCCAATCTCTAAGTGGGCTTGTGGGTCCCCCCACCCATGGGCAATGCCAGCCCCCACATACATAGGCATTAGCCACACCCACCCCCCCCCCCAAGTGATAACACCTCACTTTGGGGTCGCTAGGGCCCCCCATTTCCAGGCCTTTCCATGCCTCCTTTTGGGGCACCCTTCCAGGACGCCCACCCACTTCTGGAGGCCTCTTATCTGCCCTGCACCCCCCCACCCTTCATACCTCCTCCACCCTCCTTTCATGGGTATGACCTCTTCAGGCCCTAACCCTTGACAGTGCCACCCACCCTGGCAGTGCTCCTGCCAGCTTTTCAGTGGCACCTTGGCAGTGCCAAGGTGCCAGCATGAAAGTGCCAAGGTGGCCACATTCAAGGGAGCTACTCTGCCCTGTCCCTGACGACCTTGGGGCCTCCTATGGTCTGGGAGACTCCCTTGTAACATTCCGCCTGGTCCACTTTTGCGTGGACCAGTACTGAACGGCGCCCGCTGTGGTCTCCCTGGGGAGCCCGATCGATCACGGGTCAGCATGCCTAAGTGGGTTTTAAACCTACGTAGGCATGCGAGGTTGGTCCCACCCATTGCGGCGGGATCTTGATTGCAAAGTTTCTCGAGACGTGGGTAGATCTCACGAGGCATACCGGCTGTGGGTAAGCCTGCGAGAGGCCTCTCGCAGCATCTACTGACCGCGTCACACTCCCATTCGGGCACAATGCAGCCGGTAGACCGTGCCCATTGAAAGTGACAATGTATGTTGCGAATGGCATCAAAAAGCATCCTGAACTTTGCCATCGAATTTTTAAAAAAGGAAGTTATGATGAAACAAGACATTCAGCTCAATCAGTTGGTCAGAAGTTGACGTTTCACATAGAGCTTCCTCCCACTCTGTCCACTGTATCTCACCCTATTAACATAAACCCTGTACTTCCATTTTTTCTCCCTCACTGACTATCTAGCTTTCCCTCAAATGCATTCATACTTGCCTTAACTATTCTATCTAATAGCAAGTTTCACATTCTCACAGTTTCGCCTGAATCCTTTTAGTAACTATCTTTAGCACAGGGCTAAAGAGCTGGCTTTTAAAGCAGACCAAGGCAGGCCAGCAGCACGGTTCGATTCCCGTATCAGCCTCCCCGAACAGGCGCCGGAATGTGGCGACTAGGGACTTTTCACAGTAACTTTGTTTGAAGCCTACTTGTGACAATAAGCGATTTTCATTTTCATTTCATTATATTATTCCCCATAGCTTACAGATTCCTTTCTGTACCTAGTTTCATTTTTAGCTCAATCAATTCTTTTAAGCAAGATACGAACATCAAAGTGGCTTTTGCAATTGCAACCTGCTGAACTGATTTATTTCCATTATGTATGAATTACTTCAGGAAGGACTTGCCAACGGACGTATGCATCTGGGTGAACAATCATTGAAGGCACCCAAGTGCTAGAAACCATTAAGATGCATCACAGGCTATTACACAATTACACAATCAAATCAGGATCGCCCGAGCATCTTGACAGATACCACAGATGGCCTTTGAATAAGTTATGAAACTTGCTCAGGTAAAGTTCCTCTGTCTAGTAGACTAACCTCACAAAGGATTTCTACAATTTTCAGTTTTGATAAATCAATCGGTTTTGACCTAGCCCTAACAGATGTTGAGGCAGAATCCAGCCCTTTTGGTAAGACACCTAAATAATTCTGAGAAAGACTGTAACACACTCTGTTTGCAGGATTACTCTCTGCAGCCAGGTTGTACGCAATCCAATTTCTCCCCCATTGATTTTACTGACATTTCGCCCCGAGCAGCAGATTGCTTACGTTGCCCCAGAGTGTGTCTTTCATAAATACAAAGGGTAATCTTCAAGTAAATTCTTACTCGTGCACCTCTCAGTTCTTATATTCCGATTCACATAAATAGAAGTAAATATTTAAATACAAGTTCATTTTTCTTTCTTTCTTTCTTTCTCCAGTATTGGCGTTTGCTTCAGTACTTCTACAGCTGCTCAGCTCCATGCTAATTTTCTGCATCCGGAAGAGTAGATCTTTCTCTGTCCTATTTACACCATGTACTTACTGATGAATCAGCTGCTCCTGGATGACATTTTTCCTGGAGAGGGTTCAGTTCATGTCAATCATGTCAAACTAAAAAAAATGTGCAGATGGACAGAGGGCTAAATGTCAACACCGTGACTTAAATCCATAATCACAACATCTTAAGAATCATACTGTAATAGCTGTTGACAAATGCTTCATGTTCTACATTTATAAGAGTTTCTGGAACATACAATGTAAAAATTACTTTGGGGCCCTTTGATATGAGCACTGGGACACTATGCCACCATGGGCTAAGGTGTCCATATCCATGTTCTGCTTGCATTTACTTCTCCATCTCCACCTTATCACCTGCAGTAAACATAGAAATGAGCTCAAGTGTTCGCACAAAGAAAAAAGGTGTAACCAAACAGAGATTTTGAACAATTACCTTGGAAGGATTCTGGGAAAGACCACTTGTTTTTCTTAAGTGTTCCATCCTTCTTCAAAAAAAGGTATCAAGGATAAAGCCAGCAACTGAAGGTCAATCAGTTTAAGCTTGGTAGTGGGAAAGCTTTTAGAAATATTGGACACCATCTTGCCAAAAATGGCAAAGTGTTTCATTTATAATCTTTATTGTCACAAGTAGGCTTACATTGAGTCGCCACATTCCGGCGCCTGTTCGGGTACACAAAGGGAGAATTCAGAACATTCAATTCACCTAACAAGCACGTCTTTGGGACTTGTGGGAGGAAACCGGAGCACCCGGAGGAAACCCACGCAGACATGGGGGGAACGTGCAGACTCCACACAGATAGTGACCCAAGCTGGGAATCGAACCTGGGACCCTGGAGCTGTGAAGCAACAGTACTACACCCGGTGCTACCGTGCTGCCCTAGCCATCGGGAGTCATGCAGGAGCTCCGCAACCTCACCCTACACGAAGAGCGAATCTTGAGCTGGCCAGGGAAGAGCCTGTATTGATGGCAAAGTGGGGACAGCAAGCAAAAGTGAGAACCGTAAGGACACACGGTCATTCCTCAAACCTCATGTCAGTAAACATGTCACATCATTTATCCCCTGTGATGTACTAAAGTCCTCCCCCTTCCAGCACAATCAGGCGAGCAGCCTGGTGCATCCTCACACCCCCTGGAAACCACAGATCCAAGCAGCTCAGAGGGGGACTTTACGGACATAACCATTGTTACATCCATCACCCGCACCCTCCACCACCAAAGATGGGATTAAGTAGTAGGCAGGCTTCTGGGTGAGCACCTCACAGCTGATGATTCACAGCATGTGGAGGCACGGGCATCTCAGGGATCTGGCACTTGGAGGTATGCTGGAGCTCAGGACATGGCTGAGCCCCTGGCTGATGACATTCCCCTGGGTCCGGTCATCCCAGAGCTAATGGAACTACAATGGCAGAGTCGTGAGAATCAGGAATGGATGACAGCATCCCTCCTTGGACTGCAAGGCCAACTGGAGGAGTCCACGCGCCTTCTGACCGAGGAGGTGGTGCTGTCAATGCATCGCAACCAGGCCAACCCTGCAAGGGTGGCATCTGCAGAGGAGTCATTGGTGCAGGATGTATACTCCATGATGGGGGATGTCCGCTCCATGGCTCAGATCATGACTTTCATGGCGAGGGCATGAGCTCCATGGTGCAAGGCTACAACATCATGGTGCAGGCACTAGTGGGAATCTACAAATATTTGCACCAGAGGTTGGCGGGGTTGGACGAGTTACTGATGAAACTGGGCAGGACCCAGACTAATGTTTTGGGGGGAGTATTTTCTAGAGAGGTTGGGAAGGGTTTAAACTAATATGGCAGGGGGATGGGAACCAATGCAAGGAGTCAAAGGAGGAAGAAACAAGGACAAAAACAAAAGACAGAAAGGGAATAAGGAAAGTGATAGGCACAGAAACCAAGGGCCAAATTCAAACAGGGCCACAGTGAAAAATATTGGGAGCGAGACAAGTAATGTTTAAAATACAAGCCTTATTGCTTTGTGCTTTAATGTATGGAGCATTCGCAATGAAGTGGATAAATTACTCTCTCAAATAGATGGAAATGGGTATGATACAGATTGGATTAAGGAGACATGGCTGCAGGGTAACCAGGATGGGGACTGAATATCCACGTATATTCAGTATTTAGGAAGGACAGACAAAAAGGAAAAGGCCATAGAGTTGCACTGCTGGTTAAAGAGGGAATTAACACAATTCTGAGGAAGGATATTAGCTGTGACAATGTGGTATCTGTATGGGTAGAGCTGGGAAACACCAAGGGGCAAAAAACATTAGTGAGCATCGTATATAGACCCCAAATTGAGGGGTGAAGTTGGGGATGAAATTAAACACGAAATTAGAGATGCAGCAAATTGGAGAGGGTGGCACAGTACCACAGTGGCTAGCACTGTTGCTTCACAGTGCCAAGGTCCCAGGTTCGATTCCCGCTTAGGTCACTGTCTGTGTGGAGTCTGCACGTTCTCCCAGTGTCTGCGTGGGTTTCCTCCGGGTGCTCCGGTTTCCTCCCACGGTCCAAAGATGTGCAGTTTAGGTGGATTAACCATACTAAATTGTCCTTGGTGTCCAAATTTTCCCATCAGCGGGGGTGAAGGCTAATGGTGGAAATGGGAGGGCAGGACCCTTGGAGGTTTCTGCACCCGAGGGAACGGGAGTACTCGTTTTTCTCAGCAGTCTATAAGGCATACTCGCGGATCGACTTTTTCGTGGTGGGGAAGGCTTTGCTGGCCGGGGTTAAGGGGTCGGAATACTCGGCAATTGCAGTGTCAGATCATGCTCCACATTGGGTGGATATGGTACTGGAGAAGGGGGTAGCGCAGAGGCCGGGGTGGAAATTAGATGTGGGACTTTTGGGGGACCAAGGGTTCTGTGACAAAATTGAAAAGGTAATTGAGGAATATGTAGATTTCAACTGTACGGGTGAGGTGTCGAAGGCAATTGTCCGGGAGGCTCTAAAGGCGATGGTGAGGGGTGAGGTGATTTCATTTAAGGCCAGGGTGGACAAAGAGGAGGGGTTGGAGCGGCAGAGGGTAATAAATGAGATGTTGGAGGTAGATAGGAGTTATGCAGAAAATGGGGACCCAGCGAAGCTGGAAAAGAGGAAGGAACTACAGGCGAGCTTTGACCGACCATCTACCAGGAAGGTGGTGCGCCAACTGAGACGAGCAAGGGGTGCAGTTTAGGAACATGGAGGTAAGGTATGTTAGCAGGTCAGCTCCGGAGGGAGGCAGCGGTAAGGGAAATTGTTCAGGTGAGGGATAGGCAGGGAAGTTGGTGGTGGCTTCGGATCTGATTAACAAGATATTTGAGGAGTTTTATGAGAGGTTGTACAGGTCAGAGCCACCTGGGGGAGACCGTGAGATGCAGGAATTTCTAGATGGGTTGGAGCACCCGAGGTTAGGGGAGGGGGACAGGGCTACATTAGAAGGAGCGATGTTGGAGCAGGAGATAAAGGATGCGATTGGGAGGATGCAGTCAGGGAAGGTGGCAGGGCCAGATGGGTTTCCGGTGGAATATTATAAAAAATTCAAGGATAAACTGGCATCCCCTAATGGTGGGGATGTTTGAAGAGGCGATAGGGAGGGGGGTGTTGCCACAAACTTTAGGGCAGGCATCGATTTTCCTATTGCTAAAAAAAGATAAGTATCCGACGGCGTGGGGGTCGTATAGGCACATATCACTTCTGAATGTGGACGCAAAAGTATTGGCGAGTAGGCTGGAGGAGTGCCTCCCGAAGGTGATAGGTGAAGATCAGACGGGTTTTGTGAGAGGGAGGCAGCTCTTTTCAAACATTAGAAGGGTATTGAATGTGGTTATGGCACCGGCAGAGGGGAAGGAAACAGAGGAGGTTGTGGCATTGGATGCTGAGAAGGCGTCAGAACATAGAACATAGAACAATACAGCGCAGTACAGGCCCTTCGGCCCACGATGTTGCACCGAAACAAAAGCCATCTAACCTACACTATGCCATTATCATCCATATGTTTATCCAATAAACTTTTAAATGCCCTCAATGTTGGCGAGTTCACTACTGTAGCAGGTAGGGCATTCCACGGCCTCACTACTCTTTGCGTAAAGAACCTACCTCTGACCTCTGTCCTATATCTATTACCCCTCAGTTTAAAGCTATGTCCCCTCGTGCCAGCCATTTCCATCCGTGGGAGAAGGCTCTCACTGTCCACCCTATCCAACCCCCTGATCATTTTGTATGCCTCTATTAAGTCTCCTCTTAACCTTCTTCTCTCCAACGAAAACAACCTCAAGTCCATCAGCCTTTCCTCATAAGATTTTCCCTCCATACCAGGCAACATCCTGGTAAATCTCCTCTGCACCCGCTCCAAAGCCTCCACGTCCTTCCTATAATGCGGTGACCAGAACTGTACGCAATACTCCAAATGCGGCCGTACCAGAGTTCTGTACAGCTGCAACATGACCTCCTGACTCCGGAACTCAATCCCTCTACCAATAAAGGCCAACACTCCATAGGCCTTCTTCACAACCCTATCAACCTGGGTGGCAACTTTCAGGGATCTATGTACATGGACACCTAGATCCCTCTGCTCATCCACACTTCCAAGAACTTTACCATTAGCCAAATATTCCGCATTCCTGTTATTCCGTCCAAAGTGAATCACCTCACACTTTTCTCTACATTAAACTCCATTTGCCACCTCTCAGCCCAGCTCTGCAGCTTATCTATATCCCTCTGTAACCTGCTACATCCTTCCACACTATCGACAACACCACCGACTTTAGTATCGTTTGCAAATTTACTCACCCACCCTTCTGCGCCTTCCTCTAGGTCATTGATAAAAATGACAAACAGCAACGGCCCCAGAACAGATCCTTGTGGTACTCCACTTGTGACTGAACTCCATTCTGAACATTTCCCATCAACCACCACCCTCTGTCTGCTGTCAGCTAGCCAATTTCTGATCCACACCTCTAAATCACCCTCAATCCCCAGCCTCCGTATTTTCTGCAATAGCCTACCGTGGGGAACCTTATCAAACGCTTTGCTGAAATCCATATACACCACATCAACTGCTCTACCCTCGTCTACCTGTTCAGTCACCTTCTCAAAGAACTCTAAGGTTTGTGAGGCATGACCTACCCTTCACAAAGCCATGCTGACTATCCCTGATCATATTATTCCTATCTAGATGATTATAAATCTTGTCTCTTATAATCCCCTCCAAGACTTTACCCACTACAGACGTGAGGCTCACCGGTCTATAGTTGCCGGGGTTGTCTCTGTTCCCCTTTTTGAACAAAGGGATCACATTTGCTATCCTCCAGTCCTCTGGCACTATTCCTGTAGCCAATGATGACATAAAAATCAAAGCCAAAGGTCCAGCAATCTCTTCCCTGGCCTCCCAGAGAATCCTAGGATAAATCCCATCAGGTCCCGGGGACTTATCTATTTTCAGCCTGTCCAGAATTGCCAACACCTCTTCCCTACGTACCTCAATGCCATCTAATCTATTAGCCTGTTCTACCGGGTACTTGATGGCAGTTCTGGAGCGGTTTGGGATTGGACCACGATTTGTGAACTGGGTAAAGCTACTATATAAGGAGCCGAGGGCGAGTGTCTGCACAAACAACATCAGCTCGAGGTACTTTTTCTCTCCACCGTGGGACTAGGCAGGGATGTCCTATGTCCCCCCTGCTGTTTGCACTCGCGATTGAGCCGTTGGCCATCACATTAAGAAGTTTGGGGGTATGGAAAGGAATAATGCGGGGGGGGGGGGATAGAGCATAGGATGTCTTTATATGCCGATGACTTGCTGTTATACGTGTCGGAACCGAGTATGTCGATAGGGGGAATATTGGAGCTGCTTCGAGTGTTTCGGTCTTTCTCGGGGTACAAGATAAATCTAGACAAGAGTGAGTATTTTGTGGTGTCTCGGCCGGGGATGGGGGCAGGGGTGGGGGGGCTGCCATTCCGTGGGGCAGGGATTCACTTTAGGTACCTGGGGGTGCAGGTTGCCCAGGAGTGGAGGGGGCTCTGCAGGTACAACATTAATGGCGACTATGGGTGATCCCTAATTCCTTTTTGTCAATTGTTTATGTGAACATGCGGGCTAATGTTTGGGGTTTGGTGGGAGGATGGGATCGTTGTTATTAAAAGAACAAAGAACAAAGAAATGTACAGCACAGGAACAGGCCCTTCGGCCCTCCAAGCCCGTGCCGACCATACTGCCCGACTAAACTACAATCTTCTACACTTCCTGGGTCCGTATCCTTCTATTCCCATCCTATTCATATATTTGTCAAGATGCCCCTTAAATGTCCCTATCGTCCCTGCTTCCACTACCTCCTCCGGTAGCGAGTTCCAGGTACCCACTACCCTCTGCGTAAAAAACTTGCCTCGTACATCTACTCTAAACCTTGCCCCTCTCACCTTAAACCTATGCCCCCTAGTAATTGACCCCTCTACCCTGGGGAAAAGCCTCTGACTATCCACTCTGTCTATGCCTCTCATAATTTTGTATACCTCTATCAGGTCGCCCCTCAACCTCCTTCGTTCCAGTGAGAACAAACCGAGTTTATTCAATCGCTCCTCATAGCTTATGCCCTCCATACCAGGCAACATTCTGGTAAATCTCTTCTGCACCCTCTCTAAAGCCTCCACATCCTTCTGGTAGTGTGGCGACCAGAATTGAACACTATACTCCAAGTGTGGCCTAACTAAGGTTCTATACAGCTGCAACATGACTTGCCAATTCTTATACTCAATGCCCCGGCCAATGAAGGCAAGCATGCCGTATGCCTTCTTGACTACCTTCTCCACCTGTGTTGCCCCTTTCAATGACCTGTGGACCTGTACTCCTAGATCTCTTTGACTTTCAATACTCTTGAGGGTTCTACCATTCACTGTATATTCCCTACCTGCATTAGACCTTCCAAAATGCATTACCTCACATTTGTTTAGACCTTCCAAAATACATTACCTCACATTTGTTATTGATATGGGGATTGACATATTTATCACTGATTATTGTTTATTGTTGGTGGTTGTAAATTTGGGAGAAAATGTGAAAAAAGAGGAGAATAATAATATTTAAAAAAGAAGGGGTGAATTTCGGGGTTTTGTACACTGCCCACTTGTGGGTGACACACCAAAAGCAGGAATTTTATTTTGACTTGCCAGTTGAGGTGATGGACTTCATGACGGACCATGAGGGAGGAGTGCGAGGACACTGAACTTCAGAGACGAGTTTTGTGTTCATTGTAAGGCACATGGGGTGGGTTTTGACGGGAGAGCGGTGATGGTGAGTGTGCCTTTTGTTCTCTTTTTTTTGTTTGTGGTTGGGAGGATTGGGGGTGAAGGATGGGCTCGAGGGGTGAGGAGAAGTCAAAAGCCTTGGGCGGGGGCCACATGCTAGCTCCGCGGGTTAGGTAAAGGGAGGGGGAATGGGTATTTTTTTTGTTTGGTAGTGCGGGGAAGGTTGCTGACATGGGTGTGGCTGGTGTGGCCCAGTTGGGAAGGGAGATATGGAGGTGAACATCCAAGGGCATGCCTGGGGAGGCGCGTGACCCGGGCCGGGGGCTGGCTTAAAAATGGATATGGCTGATTGGCAGGGGACCCCCCCCCCCCCACCACTCACAGACCAGGCTGGTCATGTGGAATGTGAGGGGGCTGAATGGGCCGGTTAAACGGTCGTGTGTTTTCACGCCTCTGAGGAGCCTGAAGGCAGACGTTCTGTTCCTGCAGGAGACGCACCTGAAGCTGGGGTTCAGACGAGGCTGAGGAAGGAATGGTGGGGCAGGTGTTCCACTCGGGGTTGGATATGAAGACTAGGGGGGGTGGCGGTGTTGGTTTGTAAGAGGGTGGCGTTCAAGGTGGGGAGCACTGTGGCCGATCTGGGGGGCAGGTATGTGATGGTCAGTGGGAAGATGGAGGGAATGTCGGTAGTCCTGGTAAATGTTTACGCCAAGAATTGAGATGGCATGGACTTTATGAGACGGGTGTTAGGAATGATTCCGGGACTTGAAAAACACTGGCTGATTATGGGGGGTGATTTCAATATGGTGCTGGACCCGAGTTTGGACCGTCGAGTCCTAAGCCGTCTGGGGTGTCGGCAGTGGCGAGAGTGTTGAGGGGGTTCATGGAACGCATGGTGGGGTGGACCCATGGAGGTTTGGGAGGCCGAGGGTGAAGGAGTTTTCATACTTTTCCCACGTGCACCGGGTATACACCCCGATCGATTTTTTTCCGATGGACAAGGATGTGGCTGATCGGAGCATTCGTCGATTGTGGTTTCTGACCACGTGCTGCATTGGGTGGATTTGAGGGTGGTTCACGGGGAGGCCCAAAGGATGCAGTGGTGGTTATGTGTGGGTCTGTTGGGGGATGAGAGAGAGAGACACAACCCCCCCCCCCCCCACACACACACGCACACACACACACACACACACACACACACAAACTGTCGCAGGCTTCCACCTCCCTGATTTTAAAGAAAGATGTGGGGTGTCATTCTCCGCCGGCGGGAGTCCCCGTTTTGCCAGCGCCCGGGGGTTTCCCGACGGCGTGGGGCTGCCCCACAATGGGAAACCCCATTGACCGGCCGGTGTAACGGAGCATCCCGCCGGCGGGTCGGGGCAGAAATGTGGCGGGGCGGGATGGAGAATTTCGCCCAAGGACCCGGATCAGTGTGGGTCATACTGCCCAATATCGCTGCTGAACATTGATGCTAAACTGTAAGGCGAAGGTGCCAGCTTCATGAATTGAGAGATGTGATAGGGGAGGACCAGACGGGATTTGTGAAGGGAGGGCAGTTGTCGGCAAGTATATGGAGGCTGCTTAATGTAATTATGATGCCCTTGGAGGAGAAGGAAGTAGAAGTGGTGGTGGCAATGGACACGGAGAAGGCTTTTGATCAGTTGGAGTGGGCGTATTTGTTGGAGGTGTTGGGGCAGTTTGGGTTTGTGCAGGGATTTGTGGACTGGGTCCGGCTGTTGTATAGGGCGCCGGTGGGGAGCGTTCGGACGAACTGGATGTGTTCCATTGGCAATTGCCACTGGCAATGGCGTTTCGGGTGTCGAGGGATTGGAAAGGGATTCAGCGGGGTGGTGCCAAGCATAGGGTTTTGCTATACGTAGACAATTTGTTGTTCTATATCTCGGACCCGGTGGGCAGAGTTGGAGGGATTATGGAGATTTGGGGGGAATTTGGCTGGTTGTCGGGGTATAAATTGAACATGGGAAAGAGCGAGGTGTTCCCGATCAATGCCAAAGAGCAAGAGGGAAGGTTAGGGCTGTTGCCATTCAGGGTGGTGGGGACGAGCTTTAGGTATTTAGGAATCCAGGTGATGCGGAGCAGGGCCCAGCTGCATAAATTGAACTTGGCATGATTGGTAGTGGGAATGAAGGCAGATTCTAAGACGTGGAATGTGCTGCCGCTGTCTCTGGCTGGGAGAGTGCAGTGAAAATTAAGGTGTTGTCCAGGTTTCTGTTCGTGTCCCACAGCGTCCCTATCTTTGTCCCAAAATCCTTTTTAGTAAGGTTAATGGGATCATTTCGCAGTTTGTGTGGGCGGGGAAGATCCCCGTGGGTGAGGCTGGGTGTTTTTGGAGCGGCAGCGAGTGGGGGGCTGGCATTTCCGAATTTGATACATTACTATTGGGTGGTGAATATTGCAATGGTGGGAAATGGGCTGTGGAGGAGAGGTTAGTCTGCAGGTGTGTGGAGGTGGCATCGTGTAGGAGGATGAGTTTGAGGGCTCTTTTGTTGGCATCTCTCCCATTCTCGTCAGCCAGGTACCCTGTGGACCCAGTAGTGGTGTTGGCGTTAAGGGTATGGGGGCGGTTTAGGCAACATTTTGGGCTGGAGGGCATGTCTTTGTGGGCGACAACCATCGGTTTGTGGCGGGGCTGGATGTGAGGTTCTGTGAGTGGCGGCAGGTGGGGATAGAGTATTTTAGGTGTGGTGGAAATATTTGGTGTGTCGGAAGACCCGGGTTAGTGGGACTCGGAGCCACCAAGGACAGGGATATGGGTGCCCGACTTGGCAGAATTCCTGAAGTTGGAGAAGATTAAGTTTGCTCTGCGGGGGTCAGTAGAAGGGTTCACATGGAGTTGGAAACTGTTTATTGATTTCTTCAAGCAGGATTGAGAGGATAAGGGGGGTGTTGGGTGTGAAAAGGGGTTAAAATGGGGAAGGCAAAGTGTGGTGGGGTGTGGGTATTAGGGGACTTTGGGGTTCTAGAATATAGAACAATAGAGCATAGAAAAATACAGCACAGAACAGGCCCTTTGGCCCACGATGTTGTGCCGAACTTTTGGCCTAAATTAAGAACAAATTAATCTACACCCCATCATTCTACCGTAATCCATGTACCTATCCAATAGCCGCTTGAAGGTCCCTAATGTTTCCGACACAACTACACAGGCAGTGCATTCCATGCCCCCACTACTCTCTGGGTAAAGAATCTATCTCTGACATCCCCCCCTATATCTTCCACCATTCACCGTGAATTTATGTCCCCTTGTAATGGTTTGTTCCACCCCGGGGAAAAAGTCTCTGACTTTCTACTCTATCTATTCCCCTGATCATCTGAAAAACCTCTGTCAAGTCGCCCCTCATCCTTTTCCATTCAAATGAGAAAAGGCCTAGCACCCTCAACCTTTACTTGTAAGACCTACTCTCCATTCTAGGCAACATCCTGGTAAATCTCCTTTGCACCTTTTCCAAAGCTTCCACATCCTTCCTAAAACGAGGTGAGCAGAACTGCACACAGTACTCCAAATGTGATCTTACCATGGTTTTGTACAGCTGCATCATCACCTCACGGCTCTTAAATTCAATCCCTCTGCTAATGAACGCTAGCACACCATAGGCCTTCTGCACAGCTCTATCCACTTGAGTGGCAACTTTCAAAGATCTATGAAAATAGACCCCAAGATCTCACTGCTCCTCCACATTGCCAAGAACCCTACCATTAACCCTGTATTCCGCATTCATATTTGTCCTTCCAAAATGGACAACCTCACACTTTTCAGGGTTAAACTCCACCTGCCACTTCTCAGCCCAGCTCTGCATCCTATCTATGTCTCTTTGCAGCCGACAACTGCAATCCTCACTATCCACAACTCCACCAATCTTCGTATCGTCTGCAAATTTACTGACCCACCCTTCAACTCACTCATCCAAGTCATTAAATGAAAATCACAAGCAGCAGAGGACCCAGAACTGATCCCTGCGGTACGCCACTGGTAACTGGGCTCCAGGCTGAATATTTGCCATCCACCACCACTCTCTGAATTCTATCGGTTAGCCAGTTCATTATCTAACTGGCCAAATTTCCCACTATCCCATGCCTCCTTACTTCCTGCATAAGCCTACCATCGGGAACCTTATCAAATGCCTTACTAAAATCCATGTACACTACATCCACTGCTTTACCTTCATCCACGTGCTTGGTCATCTCCTCAAAGAATTCAATAAGACTTGTGAGGCAAGACCTACCCCTCACAAATCTGTGCTGACTATCCCTAATCAAGCAGTGTCTTTCCAGATGCTCAGAAATCCTATCACTCAGTACCCTTTCCTTTACTTTGCCTACCACCGAAGTAAGACTAACTGGCTTGTAATTCCCAAGGTTATCCCTATTCCCTTTTTTGAACAGGGGCATGACATTTGCCACTCTCCAATCCCCTGGTACCACCCCTGTTGACAGTGAGGACAAAAAGATCATTGCCAACAGCTCTGCAATTTCATCTCTTGCTTCCCATAGAATCCTTGGATATATCCCGTCAGGCCCGGGGGACTTGTCTATCCTCAAGCTTTTCAAAATGCCCAACACATCTTCCTTCCTAACAAGTATCTCCTCGAGCTTACCAGTCTGTTTCACACTGTCCTCTCCAACAATATGGTCCCTCTCATTCATAAATGCTGAAGAAAAGTACTCGTTCAAGACCTCTCCTATCTCTTCAGACTGAATACACAATCTCCCGCTACTGTCCTTGATCGGACCTACCCTCGCTCTAGTCATTTTCATATTTCTCACATATGCGTAAAAGGCCTTGGTTTTCCTTGATCCTACCCGCCAAAGATTTTTCATGCCCTCTCTTAGCTCTCCTAATCCCTTTCTTCAGTTCCCTCCTGGCTATCTTGTATCCCTCCAGCGCCCTGTCTGAACCTTGTTTCCTCAGCCTTCTTTCTTCCTCTCAACAAGACATTGTCAAGCATGGCTCTCTCACTCGACCATCTCTTCCCTCCCTGACAGGGACGTACATATCAAGGACACATAGTATCTGTTCCTTGAACAAGTTCCACATTTCACTTGTGTCCTTCCCTGACAGCCTATGTTCCCAACTTATGCACTTCAGTTCTTGTCTGACAGCATCGTATTTACCCTTCCCCCAATTGTAAACCTTGCCCTGTTGCACGCACCTATCCCTCTCCATTACTAAAGTGAAAGTCATAGAATTGTGGTCACTATCTCCAAAATGTTCCCCCACTAACAAATCTATCACTTGCCCTGGTTCATTACCAAGTACCAAATCCAATATGGCCTCCCGTCTGGTCAGACAATCTACATACTGTGTTAGAAAAGCTTCCTGGACACAGTGCACAAACACCACCCCATCCAATCTATTTGATCAAAAGAGTTTCTACTCCATGTTTGGGAAGTTGAAGTCACCATGGCTACTACCCTGTGACTTCTGCACCTTTCCAAAATCTGTTTCCCAATCTGTTCCTCCACATCTCTGCTGCTACTGGGGGGCCTATAGAAAACTCCCAACAAGAAGACTGCTCCTTTCCTATTTCTGACTTTAACCCATACTACCTCAGTAGGCAGATCATCCTCGAACTGCCTTTCTGCAACTGTTGTACTATCTCTAATTAACAATGCAACCCCCCACCTCTTTTACCACCCTCCCTAATCTTATTGAAACACCTATAACCAGGAACCTCCAACAACCATTTCTGCCCCTCTTCTATTCAAGTTTCCGTGATGGCCACAACATCGTAGCTCCAAGTACCGATCCTTGCCTTAAGTTCACCCACCTTATTCCTGATGCTTCTTGCATTGAAGTATACACACTTCAACCCATCTCCATGCCTGCAAGTACTCTCCTTTGTCAGTGTTACCTTCCTCACTGCCTCACTACACGCTTTGACATTCTGAACATCAGCTACCTTAGTTGCTGGACTCCAAATCTGATACCCATTCCCCTGCCAAATTAGTTTAAACCCTCCCGAAGAGTACTAGAAAACCTCCCTCCCAGGATATAGGTGCCCCTCTGGTTCGGATGCAACCCGTCCTGCTTGTACAGATCCCACCATCCCCAGAATGCGCTCCAATTATCCAAATACCTGAAGCCCTCCCTCCTACACCATTCCTGCAGCCATGTGTTCAACAGCACTCTCTCCCTATTCCTAGCCTCGCTATCACGTGGCACCGGCAGCAAACCAGAGATGACAACTCTGTCTGTCCTGGCTTTTAACTTCCAGCCTAACTCCCTAAACTCGTTTATTACATCCGCACCCCTTTTCCTACCTGCGTCATTGGTACCAATGTGCACCATGAATTCTGGCTCCTCAGCCTCCCCCTTAAAGATCCTCAAGACACGATCCGAGACATCCCTGGCACCTGGGAGGCAACATACCTTCCGGGATTCTCGCTCGCGACCACAGAAACTCCTATCTATTCCCCTAACCATTGAGTCTCCTATCATTATTGCTTTTCTATTCTCCCCCCTTCCCTTCTGAGCCCCAGAGCCAGACTCAGTGCCAGAGACCTGGCCACTAGGGCCTTCCCCCGGTAGGTCATCCCCCTCCCCCAACAGCATCCAAAACGGTATACTTGTTTTGAAGAGGAATGGCCACGAGGGATCCTTGTACTGTCTGCCCATTCATTTTTTTCCCCCTGACTGTAACCCAGCTACTCTTGTCCTGTACATTGGGTGTGGTTACCTCCCTGTCACTCTTGTCTATTAACCCCCTGCCTCCTGGATGATCTGAAGTTCATCCAGCTCCAGTTCCCTAACATAGGGCGTCATTCTCCGACCCCCCCCCGCCGGGTTTGGGCGCCAGTCGGCGGACATCGCGCCGTTTCGGGAGAATTTCGCCCATGGTCTCTGAGGAACTGGATTTGGGTGCACTTCCCGCAGGTATAGTCAGCGGGGACACCGGTGGTATCCCTCACCACCCACATCCTACAGGAGGAGCATGCAACTGGCCTAGCCTCCATCCCTTCTTACCTTACAGAATATGCTGCCCTGTGGACCAACTGGAACTCCGCCCTCCGACTCTGTTCCCAGTCAGCTGCACACTCTGTACACTCCCGGCTCCCTTCACACTCTTTGAGGAAATGTAGGAAATGAAATGAAAGGAGCACCATACTCCCTCCTCACCCAACTCCCTCAGTCACCAAACTCTCACTATAGCACTCAAATGCACCCAAATTCAGCACTCACTGCAAACAAAGTCTGCACTGTAACTGGCTCTTTATACTGTACCTTTATACTGTAAATCTAGCCTCTGAAAACTGGCCTAATCCAATTAACTAATTAACAAGCTCCAGCTGCAAGTAGCTACAAGTTGAACCTTTGTTTAAAGCTGATTGAAAATTCACCTTCTTCTAAAGCAAGCAACTTGAAGGTGAATGCTGCATAGCCTCCTGCCTAATCCCTACCCTTTACCTGCCCTACCTTCCGTTCTCCCAGCCCTGTGCCTGTGGTGGTAGTGGGACTACCTGAGGCCTGGTGCTGTAGGCCCCCTCCTGAGGTGAAGGCCCTGCTGCCTGCCTTTGTCCTCCCAGCCCTCTGCCTGAGGTGGGAGTGGGACCACCTGGGACTACAGGCCCAGCCTTCTGTCCTCCTACCCCTCTGCCTGAGGTGAGAGTGGGACCACCTGGGGCCTAGTGCTGTGCCCCCCCTCCTGGGGTGAAGACCCTGCTGCCAGCCTTCTGTCCTCCCACCCCTCTGCATGAGGTGGGAGTGAGACCACCTGGGGCTGCGGCAAAATACTTTATTTCGGGCCCCTGCAGAGCTTAGGAGCCTGCCTTTCTACCACCTGTGGCGAGAGTGGGGCAGCTTTGGACATTACCTTGGCCCCCTCCAGGGCTGAAGAACGCTGCCCCACTGTTCTGCAGCGCCTTCCCTTGTGGCACCTGTGGTTAAGGGGTCACGTCACTACCTCCTTTCCCCTTTCATTGTTTTACGCACGGTCAGGCCGTACAAGGGGTGGGCATGGCCAGCACCTCTGGGGCATCCTCCACTCTGCCAGGGGCAGGGCGGCCAAGCACTTGTGTGGGGGCGGCAGCCTCTCGACCTTCCACTGCGTCCGTGGCCCCCACGCCCTTCCGCCTACTAACGCGGCAACTGGGGGTGAAGAGTTATGCCCACCCCACCATGACCATCGAGGCGTGCACCCGTGCGATGGCCGGGGTTGTCGGCCCCTCGGCCATCGTAGCCGCCTCACAGATGTACGGCAAGGCCGTGTTTTTCCTGCGTGCCGAGCAGGCGGTCCACCGGGCCCTGGAAAGGGGGCTCACGGTGGGTGGGACACACGTGGCGGTGGACCCGCTGGAGGCCACCGCCGAGCGTGTCGTTCTTTCAAACGTCCCGTCCTACCTTCCCACTGAGCTCCTCCTCCCCCATCTCAACCTACTGGGTGAGGTCAGGTCCAGGGTGGCGCCGCTGACGCTCGGCCTTCGGGACCCCTCCCTCCGCCATGTATACTCCTTCCGGCGACAGGTTTTTATCCACCTGACCCGGGAGGAGGTCACGGAGGGAGGTTTTTTAGTCTCCGACCAAGGGGAGGATCACAAGGTATTTTGGTCGGCGGACGGCATGCGGTGCCATGCTTGTAGAGGGCTGGGGCATATTCGCCGGAACTGCCCCACCCTAACGGCCGCCGCCAACACCACCTCCACGGTGGCTGCGGTTGGCACTGCCCCCCTCTCCTCTACCATCTCATCATCTGCCCAGCAGCCGGCCTCCGATAACACCGCGGCTGCTGGCGTGGGGGGGGGCGGGGCAGGGGAGAGAGAGGGAGCCGCCACTAGACCAGGGACAGCCCAAAAAGGCAAAAAAGAAGACGGCACGGCGATCAGAAAGGACTCATTCACTCCTTGGCCCCATCACGGGTACTGACCCCTTGCCCGTTTCAATCAATTCCAAGGCCAGAGCCTCACCTCGGGTTACCGCTGCCTCACAACAACATGAGGGGCCCGGAGAGACCACCACACGGGCTCCAGGGAGTGGTGGGGAGCCTGTGTTTGGCCCCGAGCTGGAGGCTGCACCTCGCCACGGCCCCAGGAAATGGGCGATGCAGAGGGAGGCGATGCTGCCGAGGGCCCTCCAGCGGTGGAGGTCCTGCAGCAAGATGGGACTGTCCCCCGCAAGCGCCACCTGTCTGAGCTGGAGGGGGTGGTGGGTCTCGCTGTCCCCTCCCCGGGCGAGCGGGGTTGGGTGTCTCCGGCGTTTATTCCCATCACCCTGATGCCCAGCCCCGTTAAAAAGAAAGCCAGGACAGTCTCCAAGCTGCCATCATCCCCCGAGCAGGGAGACCCGGGGTCGGGCGGAGACGTGACCCCCCGAGGGCTCGTTCCGCCCGGTGGAGTTTTACTCCCTGGTCATCTCCTTTTGTTCATCGCCGGGGGCCGGCGGCAGCCACTGGAGCCCGTATATATTCGGGTCGCGGGCGACGGCGAGGAAGGCTCCCTGCTCACCACAACCGTGCAAACGATGCCAGGGAGCCCAGGTTCCATCCCGGAGCTGTTCCCAGGGGTTTTTCCGGGTCTCTCTGAGGGCCCGGCATCGACGGTGGTGGCGGGGTCGGAGCTGCCGCCACCCACGGATCTTGAGTCGCGGGGGGGGGAGCCTGCGAGGGACCCGCCTGAGGATGATCCTGGGGGTGGGATCGACTCGGGCCTAGGGCTAGCCGGTGGGCCCGTGTTGCCCACCACACTCCATGTGGCGGGGGACTCGGGCTCAAGTGGTGACCGCTCGGAGGAGGAAAGCTGCTCGGTGACGGGTGTGGAGGAGAATTTAGACGCTCTTTGCAGCGAGGCTGAGGGCGCCCTCACACCCGGCACCGAGTATCCCCTCATCTCCTCAGGAGAACGCCGAGCATTTTTGAAAACACATCACGGTCACCAGGACTGTGTGCGGCTGGCCCTGGACAGCTGGGGAAATCTGGGGCAGCTCCTCGAGTCGACCCGACTCTATGCCAGAGAGGCGCCAGATTTCGACTAGGACCAGGGGGAGCAGCGCCAAGCTGTTCTCTTCCTCGCGGGGCTCCTGAGGGAGTGGATGGGGCATTGAACCTCCACTCCCTCTGTGCACTGAGGTGATTGGTGACGGATACACACGACTACTGACATGGAGGTAACCATAGCCAGCCTCAACATCAACGGCAGCAAGGACGCACATCGCCGTTTCCAGTTCTTCTCCATCCTTCGGGACGGAAAGTACGGGGCGTGCTTTGTAGGCACGTAAAATGGCTGATTCACGATTAGAATGGCCAAACCCCGATTTAAAATGGCGAACGGAAGAGGCTGATGGGAAAATCAGCCAACAGGACTCAAACAGACAGCTGCAGGTAAAACAGTGTATTCGCCTCTGGGGAAGTCAGTTCAGACCGATACCTGCAGCCATCAACGTCACAACAACCCAGCCATCTGCATTTTAATCAGCCATCCCCGGGAACAATTGCTACAAATTAGTAACATAAAGCCGACCCAGACCTTTCGGCGCCAGCAGGGGCTGAGACAAAGAAAGGTAAACGACCACCCCCCAATCAAGGAATCGCTCCAGTATTGGAGCATATCGAACCAAGTGATTGGGACCAAGTCCAATCACTTGGGACCAGGTACAAGGTCCGCCCCGAGAGGCGGGAAGCCCCTGGGGACTATAAGAATAGGGGCCAAGTTCAACTCGACCCTTCTCTTCCTGCTCTCAACCTTCGAGACCCTTCTACAAGAAACTGTAAGTGTTACTCCAGCGATCGCTACCAGATAGGCACTCCAGACTATCGACTTGTACCAGCTTTTGAATCCCGCAGGCTCAGAACCAATTCGAAAGACCATTCGTTTCCGTGACCTGGTGGGCCATTTCCAATGTTAAGTATTGGCCTTTAGTGGTAGGTAGTAGTCTAGAAGTAGGATTATTGTATTAGTATTAATTGCTGTATATAATAAATGAGCGTTGATTTAACTCTTACTAAGCGGTATGTTGCATTATTAATCATTACTTGGACTTGAACCACGTGGCGGTATCAGAAAGATACCTGGCGACTCATGAGCAAAGGTGACAGAATAAGAATAAAGTAAACTAAGGCTAAAACGAGCAACAGCTTCCTGCAGGAAACCCACGCCATTCTGAGTGACGAAGCTCAGTGGACCCTGGAGTGGCCAGGAGGATTCTTCATGAGTCACCTGGCCCCATGTTCGGGCGGGGTGGCTATCTTGTTGGCTCCACATTTTCAGCCGGAGATCTTGGGGGTCAAGGAGCCAGTGCCAGGCCGTCTGTTGCACTTAACAGTCCGCGTCGGGGATGTGGTGCTTCACTTTGTGAATGTCTACGCTCCCCTGGTCGGGCTGCAGCAGGCGACTTTTTACAAAAAAGTGTCCACTCTTCTAGGCACCATCTCGGTGGGCAAGTGCATTGTCCTCGGAGGGGATTTTAATTGCACCCTCCCGGACAAGGACCGTCGTGGAGTCCAGCGCAGCTCGCCGGCGGTGGTTAAGTTGAGGGACCTGTTAGGTCCTTCGACTTGGTGGACGTCTGGCAGACTCTCCATCCTGAATTGCGGGTGTACACCTTTGTGCACCCTCCATTCACAGCGTCCAGAATCGACCATCTTTATATTTCCAAGCCGTACTTGCCCAGCGTTCCGACGGCCTCTGTGAGCTGATGCCGTGCTCGGATCACCACCTGGTGTGGGCGGGGCTCGCCCCGTCCCGTGCTCAGACACGGTCCGCGTACTGGCACTTTACCAACCTGCTGCTGGAGGACGAGCAGTTCCTGGACTCATTTAGCTGTTTCTGGGCCGGCTGGAGAAGGAAGCGGGCTGGCTTCCCCTCCTTGAGGCTATGGTGAGACGTGGGCAAGACTCACGTCTGCGCCTTCTGTCAGGGGTACACGAAGGGGTCTACGGCGGGGCGGAACTCCACAATCGCCAAATTGGCTGAGGAACCCTTCGATCTGGAGTCACGTCTTGCACAGCCCGATGAGGACCCAGCTCTGGGGCGGGTGCACAGAGAGAAGAAGGGCGCGCTGCGGGACCTGCAACTTGCCGGGTCCCGCGGTGCATACGTGCGGTCGCGGATCCGTCTCCTGACGGACATGGACCGCGGCTCCCCCTTCTTCAACTCGCTGGAAAGAGGACGTGGGGCCCGTCAGCAGATTTCTACGCTGCTGGCCAACTACGGGTCCCTCGTCTCGGATCCAGAGGGGGTCAGGACCCTGATTAGGGACTTTTATTCCGACCTCTTCTCTCCGGGTCCGTCCAGCGAGGATGCTTGCAGAATTCTGTGGGAGGACCTGCCGTAGGTCGGCCCGGAGGAAGCCGGGAGGCTTGATCAAACCATCAACCTCCAAGAGCTGACCGGCGCCCTGGACAGCTTGTCACGGGTCAAAACCCCAGGGCTGGACGGGCTGACCGTGGAGTTCTTCAGGGCGTCCTGGGACGTCCTGGGGAGCGACTATGCGGGGGTCCTGGGGGAATGTATTGCGACCGGCGAGATGCCCCTTTCGTGGCGCAGAGCCGTCATTGCCCTGCTGCCCAAGAAGGGGGATCTCCGCCTGCTTAAAAACTGGCGATCAGTCTCCCTCCTCAGCACGGACTACAAATTCTTTGCCAAGGCGATGTCTTTATGCCTTGGCCCCGTGCTGGACCACATGATTCACCCTGACCAGTCCTACACAGTCCCGGACCGAACCATTTATGATAACATCCATTTGGTCCGGGACGTTATTCATTTTACCCAGAGGACCGGTATGTCGAGCGCCTTCCTGTCTCTTGACCAGGAGAAGGCGTTCGACAGGGTGGGGCACGAGTATTTGCTCGGGACTCTGCGAGCTTTTGGGTTCGGGACGCACTTCGTCGCCCGGATCTGATTATTGTACGCCGCCTCAGAGTGTCTGATTAAGGTTAATGGGTCCCTGACGACGCCCCTTCGCTTTGGGAGAGGGGTGCGTCAGGGCTGCCCCTTGTCCGGCCAACTTTATTCTGTGCGTGGAGCCTTTCCTGCGCCTCCTGCGGAGGAGGTTGTCGGGGCTGGTTCTGTGCGAGCCGGACATTGCGGTGGTCCTCTCGGCTTACGCTGATGACGTGCCCCTCATGTTCACTGACCCCGGTGACCTGCGGAGGATGCGAGAGTGCCAGGCTGTGTACTCCGCCGCGTCCTCTGCTAGGATCAACTGGGCTAAATGTTTGGGACTGCTGGTCGGTCCGTGGCAGATGGACCCCCTCCCGGAGGAGCTCAGGCCCTTTAGCTGGAGTCGGACCAACATCCTCTACTTGGGAGTCCATCTTTGCCCGGCAGAGGAAGCCTGGCCGGCGAAGTGGCAGGAGTTGGAGACCAAGGTCACCACTCGCCTGGGACGCTGGACAGGACTGCTCCGAGTGCTGTCCCACTGGGGTCGAGTTCTCGTCATAAACCAGCTGATCGCCTCTATGCTGTGGTATCGGCTGGTCACTTTGACCCCTCCCCCTGACTTTGTCACACGCATCCAGAGAACCCTGCTTCGGTTCCTCTGGGACACAGGATTGCACTGGGTCGCTGCGGAGGTCTTGAGTATCCCGATTGCGGAGGGTGGTTTGGCGCTGGTGTGCCTTCGCACCCAGATTGCAACTTTCTGCCTTCAGACTCTGCAGCGATACCTGTACATTGAGCCTCCTCCACGATGGTGTACCCTGGCGACGTATTTCTTCCGCCAGGTGCACAGCCTGAACTACGTCGTGCAGCTCCTGTTCGTTGACCGGAATGGTCTTCGGAACTCTTTGTTGGCACTGCCCATCTTGTACCAGGACCCCCTCAAAGTCTGGAACACAGTCGCCACACGCCGCAGCTCTCCCCCGTCAGGAGTAGTGGCTGTCGTAAGGGAGCCGCTGCTCAGGAATCCACACCTCCGCCAATATCCATTCAGGTGGCTGGTGGAGCGGAGGGCTGTGGATGCCGGGGTGACCAGGATCGGGGATGTGCTGGGTAGCGGAGGGGCGGGCTGCATGACACCCTACGAGATAGCCAGACGCGGAGCAGTGTCTGTCCGGTGCGCGGCCAATGCTATCCAAAGCCTCAAAACGGTCGTGCTTGGCCCCGTGGGCACACTTGGACTTGAGACAGCGCGGTTGTGCGGGGGCAACCCGTCTGAGCGGACCCCTGCTCGGACGGAATTCCACATTGTTCCCAAACCCCGGAACCATCCCTGGGTACTGGTGCCCCACAGCCCCAGCCACCTCACGGAAATACCCTTCGTGCCCTTTCGCACTGCACGGAGGGGTTTCCTGTACGGCCTGCTGTTGCACACTTTCCACCTCCTTGCCCTCGCCCGCTGCCCGGATACACCTTGGCGTGCCTCATTGCCGTCCGGCGGCGGAGGTCCCCACTGGAAGTCCCTCTACGGAGGTGTCCTCTCCATAAAACTAGGGGACCTGGGGTGGAGGGTGCTGCGCATGGCAGTGCCGTGCAACTATCGTTTGAATCACTTCACGGCTCTGCCAGAGACCAGCCACTTTTGCGGCCTGGTGGAGACCGTGGAGCACGTTTATGTTGTCTGTCCTAGGCTGCACCCCCTTTTTGGTTTCTTGACAACGTTGTTGTTGAGGTTTTCTTTGCACTTCAGCCCCACGCTCCTGATCTACGTGCATCCGGTGCGGAGGGGGGCGGGGAAGGCGGAGGACCTCCTCGTGAACCTGCTCCTGGGCCTGGCCAAACTTGCCATTTATAGGTCCAGGCAGCGGGTGACCGAGGGGGTCGTCCAGCCTGACTGTCTGCCCATCTTCCGCGGCCTCGTTCGCGGCTGGGCGTCCCTGGAAAGGGAGCATGCGGTGTCCACGGGCACACTCGAGGCCTTCCGTGCTCGGTGGGCACCGCAGGGGTTGGATTGCCTTATCCACCCCGATTTTCACACTTTAATTTGACGGGTTTTTGCTAGGTTTTTGTTTCCTTTCTCGTTCCTTTAGGGCTGTGCTCCACTCGTTGTTTTGGGGCACTCCCCTCTTTTGTTTTATCCATCAGTTCCTTTATGTTCTTTTGCTTGGTTTTCACACCCAGCATCAAGCCAGTATCAGTGGTGGATGCTGGCCTAATCCTGCACGTGTAGATAAACGTGCAGATCAGAAACTCACAAAAAACATAGAAAAATTTTAAAAAATTAAAAAAGGCAAAAACTCATATACAAAAATATTTCCCTATTTGTTAAATTAGAGTAGTAAGACCATATAAAAGTTCTAAACCAAACAGCAACTTTTAAGTTAATTAACTAAATAAAAGAAAGACTAGACTTTAGATAAAAATGAACCGTTATTATCCCTCAGTCACCAAACTCTCACTATAGCACTCAAATGCACTCAAATTCAGCACTCAGTTCTGTGGTTGTTTGTTTAGGTTGATGTGTTGTTCTTCTGATATTTTGTGTATATATGTAAAAAGCCTTTGTCATGCGAGAGTGCCTTTAAGAACTGGATGTTTAAGCAATGTACTTTTAAGAAAGCAGTGATGTCATAGAGTGGGCGGAGCTCAGCTCAGTTCAGCCATTTTGCAGTGGTTTTGCAATTTGAAAAGTGCCTGGCTGGTTTTGCCGAGAGCAGCTAAAAAGTAGAAAGCCAGTTTGAGACAGCAGCTTCAGAAGTTCTGTTTTGCTGTGATCTGCTTGAAGGGAGAAAGCCAGGTTTGAGAAAGTAGCGTGGGTGTGTATGTGGGTTTCCAGAGAGCTGCATGAAGAAAGCAAGGTGCTGGAGCTGAAGTCACCCAAGCTAATATATCTCTGCCATTCTACAGAAAATATATATATCCTTTAACCTGATGTGATACTGTTTAAAGGTGTTAAGTCTCTTGGAAGTTTGAAGGAACATTTTAAGGAGTTATTTACTGTTGCAATATTTTATGAGTTATCTTTGAAGTAAGGGGAGTTAAGAGATCCAATGTTGATTTAAGATGTTAAGTTGACTTCATGGAATAAACAGTGTTTTGTGTTTAAAAACCCACGTGTCCATAATTGTAATTCCACACCTCGGGAAAAAGCCGTGTGCTCGGAAAAGCAACAAATCCATTAAAGGGAGAGGTTGGTTGAACTCCATGATACATTTTGGGGTTCTGAAAACGCCTCGCCCATAACACCTTGAATAAAAATATATATTTTTTAACTCATAATTGCAATGTGTGGGAAACTCATTACCCAATGAAGGAGCTTAGACTCACTCACGGCAACTTTTGGATTTCTGTATTATACTGTTGCGTCAATAAAACATGAAACAAAATCAACATTATCAAAACATTGTGCATAATTCAGCGGCCTCGTCCCGCCTGACTTGGTGTCGGGATGAGGCCGCGAGAGGTTATTCGTGAGATTCGCGATGCTCGAAACATCTCGTGAAATTTAGTTGAATCTTGCGAGCTTCGCAGTCATCACGATCTTGACACTGCCAGCCTGGCACCTTTGCACTGCCAGGGTCCTGGGTGGCATTACCAGGGGTACTGCCAGGGTGCAAAGACTGGCAGTGCCAAGGTGCCCATGTTGCCCATGCAAGGGGTCAGGCTTGGTGGGTCTTGTCCATCAGAGGAGGGATGAGGGGGCTCGAGGACCCCGGAAGAAATACATTGGGTGAAGTAGGGGAGGGGGGGGGGGGGAGGTCTCTGATCATTACTTGCCAAGTGGTCTAAGCACAGAAAACCCATTGTGCTGTAGCAACAGTCATTTCAAGGATTTTCCTGTTGTTGTCTTATTATGGGCCAGGGTTTAGAGAACACCAAAGTATATCATGGAGTTCACCTGACCCACAACTTTGAATAGATTTTGGTTATGGGGAGCACAAGGGCCACTTTACAGCTGTGATGCAACAGAGATCTGAAGTATTTTTTAAACAAAAACAATGTTTATTCTAGTTAACAGTTTATAAACAGTTTATATCCAGTTAACAGTTTATAAATACACAGTAAACAGTTTATCAACTACCAACATAAATAATCCCCAGATACAATACTCTACTGGTAACCCTTAATAACTTCCCTAACAACATCCATAAGTCAAAAACCCTTTTTAACAAAGACAGTAGGTTTGCATGCCTGACAGAAACAGGTATTACTTTGAAATCATCAAGTGATCTGGAGAAATTCTTTAGTAGGCAGAGAGAGAGAGAGAGAACACATCCTTTGTTTGAATGCAGCTCCCCAACTGAAAACAAAACTAAAACGAACAGCCAAAAACAGCTTCCAGTTCAAAGCGAAAGTAAAAAGCAGAGCAGAGCCCAGCTCTGCCCACACAATGACATCACTGCAGCCACTTGAGAAGACAAACATTTCTTAAAGTGACATTCCCATGACAGTCTCCAACCAGGCACTCATTCTCGACTGAACTCCGCCACGAAGGAAACACCTTCTGGACTTTGACTTCTCAGGCTCTGTAAATCACATGAAATAATATTTATTTCTGTGGTTCTTTTATTGTTTTTGTGCATAGTTGTAAATCTTCCTCTTTTTCTCATCCCCCTTACTGTATATGTGTGTTTGCGAACACTGTCATCCACCCCTCCCCCAAACCCTCCACAATTGAATGTGAATAAACTAACCTTCTGAGTTAATCATAACAAGTTGCTTTGAACCATTGTTAAATTGGATCATACAAATGGGGAGTTTGGGGAAATACACCAAAACCTATTTTAAAAAACAAATTAAAAAACACTTCTGCTTACGGACAGATAGGGATGTTAAATCAGCAAAATATGGGCCATCATCTCTACAGAGAGTCAACCTGATGTACAGATTCTTGCTAGAATTATGAAATTGATGTTTAATCCTACAGTAGTGCATAATAATGCATCCTCAACACATTTTGGTTTCTGATGCAAATCTGACCTGCACCATAGGAGATGTGGTTGTAGCAGAACATATCAGAGGGCAAAGTGATGCCTGGGAACCAGGAAGGTTGGCTTCATTCAATGAACCTCCACCCTGCTGTTTTCTAAAAGGCTTTTGCGTCAATAGTTTGCATGACAGGGACTATTCCAGTTCACGGGATTTTGGTTCAGATTTCAGGATTTCTGCATGGTGAAAAACAAATTTCACAATTTATGCCTGAACTTGAAACTAATAAAAGTGGATGTTTTCATAAGATGCGTTTCCTGGCGAAGTGATATGCTGGCATTAAACATAATGTTTGTTTTTTCTCATGAACAAGGGTTAACAAAAACATTGGCAGTTTAACATTGCGATTATATGAGTCACTTACTTGTGATTGATGCGCATTTCCTCCTGACACTCCCTAAAACCTACCTTTTTGACAAACCGTTCGACTATCTGGCCTAGAATGGATGTGCTGCTCAGTGTCACAGCCTATTTTATAATACTCCTGTGAAGTGCCTTGGGACGTTTTACTACACTATTACCTCCCCAGTCCAAATATCTGTTGTCTCTTTTAAGAGCCAGGCAGATCACGATAACATTTAAAGACAGTACATTGAGAGTGTAAACATGGAAGTTATAGTACTTGGATAAGTAAAATCATTTCTATTATTGAGATACATGGACGATTCTCCCTCCACATTGCACCCAGCACACATCCAACTATTCCTGGAGAATAGCAGGAGAGCCTTTAAACGGGTTCGTGCTGGGCGCTGTACAGAGCTCGATGCTCCCGGCCCATAGCACTGGACACAGTCAGCTTCATGCCCTCACTGGGTGTGAACCAGATTCATATCTTTAAATTGGTATTTACACACATTTAAATGTGCATTTCCACGTTTTAGCCAGAGTCTACCGGCTCCCGGGATTCACTGCCCCCATCGAGGCAGCGTGAGGCTGGCGGAAATCACTACTGGTCTTCATAAATGGAGCTCAGACGTGATGACATGCCGAGGGGGCTCGGAGGCCATTGGAGCCCCGGATGGTCAGGGACAGGGCCCTGGATTTGCCCCCTGGCACGGCCAGTCTGTCACTGCCAGATTGGCACTGCCAGGGTGCCATGTTGTTACTGCCATGGTTTCATGGGGCAGTGCCAGACTGCCAGGGGGCAGTGCTAGGGTGACAAGGGAGAAAGGGACAAAGCCAGAGAGGGTGCATGGCCATGAAACAGGGGGGGATTGACTGGGGTGCAAAAAGGTGTGCATGAAATGGGGGGGGGGGGGCAGAAGGGGGCATGGAGGTGGAGGGGGTGGCTGAAACGGAGTGCCCTTAAAGAGGGGGCCTTCGGTGACCCCATAGCGGAGTGTCAGTTACTTGCGGGTGGGGGTGGGGAGGAGAGATACGGGCTGCTGGCACCAGGGATGGGAGAGGTCCTGATGATGCGACTGGGGGGGGGGGCTCTGCCGGTGAGTGATGGTGGGGGGGGGGGACTGCTGTAGGGTTGTCTGGAGATTGGGGGCCAATTTAAAGGAGCCAGTCTGGTGGCGTCTTTGGGTCCTTCACTTATCTTTCCCAGCAGGAATCTTCCCAGGCTCTGGAAAAATGACATGGTGTGGGCGGATTGCAATGGGAATTGCACCGGAACAGCTAGCTGCATTCCCATCGGTTTTTCCACCCCAAAATGATGACTTTAAAGTACTAAAATTGCACAACTGCGCCTTCAACTTCAAGTCAGTTAAAAAGCTATTAAAAGATTTGCCTGCCTTCTGGGTATGCGTACGAAATAGATAACGTTTTCTCCAGAGACATAACTGCTTGGAAAGATAGGTAACGACCTATGATACAAACGGTAACAAAATAAATGAATTCAGTGAATTCTTCTGGAGCTACCTCTAGTGCGACTATCCTCTAGCACGACTTATTACCAACTGGGGGATATCCCAAGTCACATGGTCAATCTCTATCGCCACCTGTTGGTTGGAGGTTGTATGACAACTATATACCTTGATAGATAACTATATACAAAACATATCACCACATTCCCTTTCCTTTGGAGGTGTTAACATCTACAAATGTAACTGTGCTTTTACAAAATATGATATGCCTGAAAATTTTAAATGTATCCCTTGTGCACAGTTTATTAAACGTTCAAGACGACATCATCCCGTGGGTTTTCTGAACCTTGACCTGATATTCGACCTTGCTTCAACTTTTGGAAGACCAGTTTTCTGGCTAGTCCTTTTTGCATCACCACTTTTTTTAACCTTTTAAAGCGATGCTTCCTACTCGGTCTCAGTGTGTTTTCTTTCAGTGTGTTTTTGCATATCGGCCGTATTGCAGATGCTACTGTCTTCACTGTCGCGGGTGCTACCCGGTCCACCAACTTTGTCCTCAGCTCTTCCCCTTCCTTCTCATTCAAATAAGCCACTCTTTGCATCTCCTTTTCTGCATGGCTTTGGGGGCATCATGCTTCCAACTGGTGTCGGCCAAGGGGTTAGTTGCTTCTGGTACTTTTTCTGTAGTAACTGCTTTTGGATCGTCTGCTGTGCAAGCGGATTCTGGCTCTTCTGTCAACATAGTTGATTCTCGAGCCTTTGCTGGATTGAGGGGTTTTGGTTGACCCATGGTGCTTGCGTTCGAACGCTGAACTGCATGCCCATCCACTAGTGAGGCATCCAGTGTCGGCATACTTTTGGATGCTTTCGCAGTTGCAGGCAAGTTTGCGACTTCAGGAATGTTCAGCACATCCTCGCATTCCATTATCTTAGCTGGATCAACATCCTCAACAGTAGGCGTGGCTTCTTCACTTTGTGTTTTAGCGTCAATTGATGGCTCATCCTCATCTAATATAATGATATATGCTTAGTCTTTCATTATAGAATTTCATACAGACGTATCCATCTGTTCTTCCTGCAAGTCTTTTGGTGTAGTGGCCTCAACTATTCCGTGGGTGTAGGATGATTCAGCGTCCTGCTCTGGAGCCAATTTCTCCAAAATGGGGATTATTTCTTCAGTTACCAGTTGGCTGTTCGCACTTGATTTGCTCTCAGCTGATATATCTGCTGCTGCAATCTCACTATCAGCCTCTGCACACATCATCTTAGAGCTTTCACACTTATTGTTGTCCTGCGCAGATCAGGTGCCGTCTTGTGGTCACCTTGTCATTACCGCCAAACCAACTGATTAGATTTTCATAGTCTTCCTCTTCTGGCTCATCGTAATCATGGTCGTCGTAATTAACATCATCGTTGCAGGTTATAACAGGACATTGTCAGGATGCAGAGCTGGGCTGAGAAGTAGCAGATGGAGTTCAACCTAGATAAATGTGAGGTAATTCATTTTGGAAGGTCGAATTTGAATGCTGAATACAGAGTTAAAGGCAGGATTCTTGGAAGTGTGGAGGAACAGAGGGATCTTGGGGTCCACGTACATAGATCCCCAGGGTGATAGGGTTGTTAAGAAGGCATATGGTGTTGGCTTTCATTAACAGGGGGATTGAGTTTAAGAGCCATGAGATTTTGCTACAGCTTTATAAAACCCTGGTTAGACCACACTTGGAATATTGTGTGACAGTCCTCGTCGCCTATAGGAAGGACGTGGGTGCTTTGCAGAGGGTGCAGAGGAGATTTCCCAGTATGCTGCCTGAACTGGAGGGCATGTGTTATGAAGAAAGTTGAGGGAGCTCGGGCTTTTTATTTACACAGAGTGGTGGGTGCGTGGAATGCACTGCCAGCAGAGGTGCTGGAGTCAGAGTCATTAGGGACATTTAAGCGACTCTTGTACAGACACATGGAAAGCAGTAATTTGAATGGGTGTAGGTTAGATTAGGATAAATGGTCGGCACAACATCGTCGGCCGAAGGGCCTGTACTGTGCTGTACTGTTCTATGTTCAATGTAATCATCATCATCTGCAATGGCTTCTCCTGTAAAGTATGACATTGCATGTGGAATTATGTGTTCACACAAGACTTGACCAATTTCAAAGTCAGTAGTGAGTCTTGCTGCAGAACCTTCATCCAACTCTCCATGCTCTGGAACCTCAGGAGGACTGAAGAAATTGAAGAAAGATCCATTTGGTTAAAGTTTTTGTAACTGCTCTATCAGTGGCCCCACCCTTCTGCTTTGTTTTAATGGTTTTTAATGTGACATTTTTCCTTTCTTCCAGTCGATCTGGCACCCTGTGCATCCCGGGATTTCTGGTTCATCAAAGAAGAGAAAGTCTAACTCGTCAGGCTGTGGCTCCATCTGGTATGTTTTTGTGAGTACCTCATTTGTGAAATACTCATTTAGCTCAACTCCAGAGTAAAGCTATTTGGCTGACCAGGCTCTGAACAGTTTACGTTACATCTTGTAGATCTGAGTGAATCCACATTTTTGAAGACTGTTAACCAGAATTCTGGAATTCCCTCCATCACTTCATCTGTTTTATCCTCCTCCAATTTAACTTCTTGTATGTCATCGGATAACTGCGGCATTATATCTTGTTGCCAGTCACAATGATCCTCTGTAGCCGCGCTGTCTGGAATGTACAGCTGCTCAACTAGGTTCAGGGCCTCACATGCATCCGCTCTTATGATGGACTCACGATCTGTGTCCACAATGGAAAATGGTATGATGTGACTTCTGTTGTGTACCCATGCTTTGAGTTCACATAGATCCAGCATCTCAATCTCATGCCCATTGTCGTCTTTCAGTAGTCTCGTTTGATTTATTTTGTTTAACTCGCAGCCCATTCAAATCGGACACACTGAGAAGGTTGGCCCTCACTCCCGTGTCGAGCTTGCATTTGATCAATGTGGCATTCAGCATCACTGGAATTGTCCATCTGTCTTCGATGGTATCAGCATCACCATCACTATTGCCACAACTGGTCAGTAAGACTTCTTCACTCTGCATATTCAGACTCATCATATCCTTAGTTGAAATCAGATCAATGAAAAACAGGTCTTCAATGGACATCTAATCAATCGCGTTGATTGATCCGGTTTGGTCCACTTATGGGGGCGAAAAGTATTACTTCGCAAAGTGATTTGTTCTGCCACACTTGGAACACATCTTCCCAAATGCTGGACATTGCTGTGGCCTGCATCGATTGCCACATCGCTGACATAAAATGGTGGATCAGGTCGGCCGCTTAAAATGGTCGCCAACACTGAGACCGCGTTTTTTATTCAGCTGCTACACAGTGCTGATGGTGCTGGCATCTTCTTCCAGATTGGCACCAAAATGTTTCAGGTTGAGTGTACTAATCTGGTGTGCAGCTAGCTCGCTTGCATGACAAATCTTGATAGCATTTTCTAATTGAAGCTCTTCTTCCGTTAATAGCCTCCTGTGTATCTTGTCATTTGATATCCTGAACACTATCTGATCGCGGATCATCGACGACTTTAAAGTACGAAAATTGCATGACTGCGCCTTCAATGGCAAGTCAGTTAAAAAGTTATCAAAAGATTTTCCTGCTTTCTGAGTACACGTACGAAATAGATAACGTTCAAACGTTTCATTTTTCTTCAGAAAGCAATGCCGATCAAAGTACTTTATTACTCCATCAAAGCTCTTGCTGTCATCTTCGCTGTCGAACGCGAAGGTATTGTAAATTTCTAATGCTTGAGGACCTGCTACCATGAGCAGCAATGCAATCCTTCTCTCATCAGACTGTGCCTGTAGGCCAAGGGCTGCAACATAGAGTCTGAATTACTGCTTGAAACACACCAATTCTCATCTACATTACCGGTGACCTGAAGCTGGTGGGGTGCCTTCAAACCTTCCATCACTAACTTCACAGTTTTTACATGATTTGAGTTCCAGTTGCGCGTAGTTTGCCAGGTAGGTGGAAAATTGTTATTCTTTCTTTCTTCAGCCTCTTTTGTTCCGTCTTCTCCATTGTTATCTTCAATTGTTCTAAACTCCTGGTACCATGTTATGTTCTGTGTTGTGTAATACAGATGCACACAGAACATTTAGTTATTTGACTAGTAATGTAATTTATTAACAAGATAAACACTTGGAAAGATAACTAACGATCTATGATACAAATGGTAACAAAATTAATGAATTCAGTGAATTCTCCTGGAGCTACTGCTAGTGCGACTATCCTGTTGTACGACTTACTACCAACTGGGGATATCTCAAGTCACATGATAGATCTCTATCACCATCTGCTGGTTGGAGGTCATATTGATAACTATATACATTGATAGATAACTGTATGCAAAACTGTGAACAGGCATATCACCACAAAACCCAACAAAGGTTGCAGCACAGTGTTATACATTTGGAAGGGAGTTACCCTGGGAGTCCTCAACATCAACTCTGGACTCCATGAAGTCGCATGGCACCAGGTCAAATATGGGCAAGGAATCCTCTTGCTGATTACCACCTACCTATCACCATCAGCTGATGAATCAGTACACCTCTATGTTGAGCACCACTTGGAAGAAGCACTGAGGGTGGCAAGGATGCAGAATGTACTATGAGTGGGGGGCTTCAATGTTCATCACCCAGACTGGCTTGATGGCACCCCTACAGACTGAGCCCTAAAGGACATACCTGTTAGCGACTGTTTTCATTGAAACAATAAGAGAGAAAATGTACTTGACCGCATCCTCACTAACTTGCTTGGCACACGTGCATCTGTATAACAACAGTATTAGTAAGAGTGACCACCGCACAAACCTTGAGACAATGAAATCCCAAGGATACTCTCCATCGTATTGTGTGCCACTACTACCATGCCAAATGAGATAGATTTTGAACAGGAGCAGCAACAGACATACCTAAAAATGAGATGTGAACCTGGTGAAGTTACGACACAGACCACTTACATGCCAAACTCAGAAGCGCCATGTGATAGACAGAGCTAATCAATCCCGCACAGAACAGATCAGATATTTGGTTTTGGATTTATTGTCACATGTACAGAGGTACAGCGAAAAGTATTATTCTGCGTAAAGTACATGAAAAAACATTGGACGAAAGATACATAAAGTAAATACAGAGACATTGACTCTGGGTGAGGCATTTGAACAGTAGAGAAGCTGTGTGGAGCGATCAGTTCAGTCCATAAGATGGTAATTCAGGAGTCTGGAAACAGTGGGGAAGAAGCTGTTTTTGAATATGTTAGTGCGTGTTCCAGTGAGTATAGTAAGGGGCTAAGTGCGTAGTCTTGCGGGGTCCTGGTATTGAGGACTATCGTGGAGGAGGTGTTGTTATTTATCCAGTCCTACCACATCCAGCCATGAATGGTGATGGATAATTAAACATCTCACTGGAGGAGGAGGCACTAAAAATATCCCCTTTCTCAATGATGGGAGAGCCAGGCGGCACGGTGCCGCAGTCCTTAGCACTGCTGCCTCATGGTGCTGAGGACCTCTGTTCGTTCCCTGCCCTGGATCACTGGCCTTGTGGAGCTTGCACATTCTCCTCGTGTCTGCGTGCGTCTCACCCCCACAACCCAAAGAGTGCAGTGTAGGTGGATTGGAGACGGTAAATTACCCCAAAATTTTATTAAAAAGTTAGATTTATTAATGATGGGAGAGCCAAGCACATCAGTACAAACAAACAATTAAGGTTGAAGCATTTGCACCAATCTTCAGCCAAAAGTTCCAAGTAAATGATCCATCTCTGCCCCGCCTGATGTCCCCAGCACCACTGATGTCAGTTTTCAGCTAATTCAATCTTTCACATGATATCAAGAATTGTTGAAGACACTGGATACTGCAAAGACAATGGGCCTTGATAATCTTCCTGCAATAGTACTGAGAATTTGTGATGCAGAACTTGTCAGGCCCCTAGCCAAGCTGTACAGCTACAGCACCGGCACCTACACAGCAATGTGAAAAATTGCCCAAGTATGTAAAGAACAGGGCAGATCCAACCCAGTCAATGATCATCACATCAGTTTACTCTTGATCATCAGCAGAGTGAAGGAAGGGGTCTTTGACAGTGCTAGCAAGTGACACTTATTCAGCATTAACCTGCTCATTCATGCTTAGTTTGGGTTCTGCCAGGGCAACTCAGCTCCTGACCTTATTGCAGCCTTGGTACAAACATGGACAAAAGTTGAACTCGGATGAGGAGAGAGTGACTGCCCTCAACATCAAGTGAACATTTGTCCAAGTGTGACATCAAGGAGCCCTAGCAAAACTGGAGTCAATGGGAATCGGGGGGTAAACCTTCCATTGGCTGGAGTCATACCTTGTACGAAGAAAGATGGTTGTGGTTGTTGGAGATCAATCATCGTAGTCCCAGGACATCACTGCAGGAGTTACTCAGGGTGGTGTCCAAGGCCCAACCATCTTCAAAATTACAGCTCAGTAATGGTGAATCTGGTGTGTGCACTTCATCGGTAAGGAAGGTTCGTGCCATCTGGCAGTGTGGCAGGAGTTTCTTTGTTATAAAATGCAGAGTGATGTGCACTGAATCCAAGGACCTCGGCACCAACTTTTATAACTCACATTATCTTTTGGCCTTGGTAAATTACACCGATAATCAATAGCCAGAATCCCTAGTTTTGGACATACATATTGAACTATAAATTAGAAATCTCTTGTTTGTATGCTGTTATCGTGCCCAGTCAGCATAAACAAAGATTGTAACTGTAATGTTTGTCAATGTTTTTATATGTTTGTCTTATTGTTGTACTAATTGCTACGACAAGAACTAGATCAACAAGAAGGCATGTCAGCATAGTAGCCGGTTGCTTTGAGAAGTAGTTTTGAGCAACATTGTAAATGTCCTCCAGGGTGTGCACTTGTACAGTAGGTAAAGAAGATTCCTGTTCTTTTGTTTTATTCCATTGTCAGTCAACGAGCAAAATGAAAACCGAATCACATTTCACTCAAAAATAATTACACTTGCAATCATCATAAAAAATGTCCCTGCTTGTTAAAAGTCAGCTGTTTTGTAGATATTAATAGGTGATCTTTAATCTTTGGAAAGAGATTTACTTTCAGATTTTAGGATTTGATTTTTTTTTTAATGTATAATATATTTTTTTAATTGTATCCTTATTGTGACTCAAAATATGATAATTTGATAGAGAACATTAATAATCTCCTAGTCAATAACCCATGGCATTTATGATAGGATGGAGATTATGGCAATTCCCTTACTTGTCTCTGAAGTCTTTGGAAGCCATCAACTTCCGAGAGACCTCTTCAAACAGACACTAAGCCCTTAAGTATGTTAATAACAGGGCCTAACACCCCACTGTCAAAGTTAGCAGAAATGTAAGCAGGCATCCAGCATACGCAGGTCAAGGAGACACTGCGCAGGTCAAGGAGACACAGCCTGAGTGAGAGAGATACAGACCGAGTGAGAATTTGGTAATTTGGTGCAGTGAGGTAATTCGGTGAAGAGTGGGAGAAGGTGCTTTTTCCCTACTGTTTTGTTCTCTCTCTTTCTTCGGGCCTAATTTCGGGAGCCGTTCAGAGGAGGAGGAGCAGTCTCTGTGAGTATAAAAACCTAACGGAAACTTCCTGTTTTCCAGTTTTTTTTCCCAAAAGTGACATCAGAAGCTGTGATCTAAGTGGTTGATAGCAAATCTGCCCCAAATTTTTAAAAAAACACAGCTAAACTCATAAACTTAAATTAAACTAATTAATTAATTAGTGATGGCTGGTCAGGTGATGTGCTTGAGCTGCTTGATGTGGGAGCTGGCAGCTCCCATTGCGAGCTGCAGCGACCACATCTGCAGTAAGTGTTGGCTGCTCGAAGAGCTCCGGCTCAG
The DNA here is from genome assembly GCF_047496885.1 of Scyliorhinus torazame. Classification (NCBI taxonomy): domain Eukaryota; kingdom Metazoa; phylum Chordata; class Chondrichthyes; order Carcharhiniformes; family Scyliorhinidae; genus Scyliorhinus; species Scyliorhinus torazame. The sequence continues at coordinate 158,239,714 of NC_092717.1, forward strand.
AGTTGATGAGCTGGAGTCTGAGCTTCAAACACTGAGGCACGTCCAGGAGGGGGAGACTTACCTGGACACTGTGTTTCAGGAGGCAGTCACACCTGTCAGAGTAAGTAGTTTAAATCCTGCCAGTGGCCAGGGACAGCAGGGTGTGACTGCAAGTCAGGCAGGTAAAGGGAACCAGCAGTCAGGAACTCAGGAGACTCAGCCCTTGACCCTGTCCAACAGGTATGAGGCACTTGCTCCCTGTGTGGATGGCGAACAGGGCTGCAGGAAGGATGAGTCAGCTGACCAAGGCACCATGGTTCAGCAGGCCATTCAAGGGGAGGGAGTAAATAGGCAAGTTGTAGTTGTAGGGGATTCTATTATCAGGGGGATAGATGGTATCCTTTGTGAGCAGGATAAAGAGTCCCGCATGGTATGTTGCCTGCCCGGTGCTAGGGTGCGGGACATCTCTGACCGGCTTGAAAGGATACTGGAGAGGGAGGGGGAGGATCCAGTTGTTGTGGTCCATGTCGGTACCAACAACATAGGCAAGTCTAGGAAAGAGGACCTGTTTAGAGATTATAAAGAGCTAGGATTCAAATTTAAAAAAACAGGTCCTCAAGGGTCATAACCTCCGGATTACTGCCCGAGCCACGTGCAAATTGGCATAGGGAGGCAAGAATAAGGGAAGTTAACACGCGGCTGAAAGAGTGGTGTGGGAAAGAGGGGTTCCTTTTCATGGGACACTGGCATCAGTTTTGGGACAGGGGGGACCTATACCGTTGGGATGGTCTCCACCTGAATCGAGCTGGGACCAGTGTTCTGGCGAAAAGAATAAATAGGGTGGTCAATAGGACTTTAAACTAAAGATTGGGGGGGAAGGGAAAGTCAGGGAACCAAGAGGTGACGGAATCAGTGGGAAGCGTAGCTGCTTAGGAATACAAAAAAGCACGAAAAGACAAAACTCAGGAGAGGTTACGATAGTCCCCATCCCACAAAATATGACACAGTGTATGGAAAGGCTCAGTAAACCAAGGTCCACCACACTAAGAAAACAAAAAGGGACGGTCAATAGAGAATTAAAGGTGCTATATTTAAATGCGCGCAGTGTACGGAACAAGGTAGATGAGCTTGTGGCCCAGATTGTGACTGGCAGGTATGATGTGGTAGGCATCACAGAGACATGGTTGCAGGGGGTTCAGGACTGGCATTTAAACATCCAGGGATTCACAACCTATCGAAAAGACAGGGAGGTGGGCAGAGGGGGCGGGGTTGCCTTGTTAATTAGGAATGAAATTAAATCAATAGCACTAAATGACATAGGGTCAGATGATGTGGAGTCTGTGTGGGTAGAATTGAGGAACCACAAAGGCAAAAAAACCATAATGGGAGTTATGTACAGGCCTCCTAACAGTGGTCAGGACCGGGGGCACAAAATGCACCACGAAATAGAAAGTGCATGTCAGAAAGGCAAGGTCACAGTGATCATGGGGGACTTCAATATGCAGGTGGACTGGGTAAATAATGCTGCCAGTGGACCCAAGGAAAGGGAATTCATTGAATGTTTACAGGAGGGCTTTTTGGAACAGCTTGTGATGGAGCCCACGAGGGAACAGGCCATTCTGGACTTAGTGTTATGTAATGAGCCAGACTTGATTAAAGATCTTAAAGTAAGGGAGTACTTAGGAGGCAGTGATCATAATATGGTAGCATTCAATCTCCAATTTGAAAGAAAGAAGGTAGAATCAGATGTAAAGGTATTACAGTTAAATAAAGGTAACTACAGGGGCATGAGGGAGGAACTGACGAAAATCGACTGGGAGCAGAGCCTAGTGGGAAAGACAGTAGAACAGCAATGGCAGGAGTTTCTGGGAGTAATTGAGGACACAGTGCAGAGGTTCATCCCAAAGAAAAGAAAGGTTATCAGAGGGGGGATTAGGCAGCCATGGCTGACAAAGGAAGTTAGGGAATGCATCAAAGCAAAAGAGAAAGCCTATAATGTGGCAAAGAGTAGTGGGAAGTCAGAAGATTGGGAAGGCTACAAAAACAAACAGAGGATAACAAAGAGAGAAATAAGGAAAGAGAGGATCAAATATGAAGGTAGGCTAGCCAGTAACATTAGGAATGATAGTAAAAGTTTCTTTAAATACATTAAAAACAAACGGGAGGCAAAAGTAGACATTGGGCCGCTCCAAAATGACGCTGGTAATTTTGTGATGGGAGACAAGGAAATAGCTGAGGAACTAAATGAGTACTTTGCGTCAGTCTTCACAGTAGAAGACATGAGTAATATCCCACCAATTCCGGAGAGTCAGGGGGCAGAGTTGAATATGGTAGCCATCACAAAGGAGAAAGTGCTAGAGAAACTAAGAGGTCTAAAAATTGATAAATCTCCAGGCCCAGATGGGCTACATCCTAGAGTTCTAAAGGAGATAGCTGATGAAATAGTGGAGGCGTTAGTTATGATCTTTCAAAAGTCACTGGAGTCAAGGAAAGTTCCAGAGGATTGGAAAATCGCTGTTGTAACCCCCCTGTTCAAGAAGGGAACAAGGAAAAAGATGGAAAATTATAGGCCAATTAGCCTAACCTCGGTTGTTGGCAAGATTCTAGAATTCATTGTTAAGGATGAGATTTCTAAATTCTTGGAAGTGCAGGGTCAGATTAGGACAAGTCAGCATCGATTTAGTAAGGGGAGGTCATGCCTGACAAACCTGTTAGAGTTCTTTGAAGAGATAACAAATAGGTTAGACCAAGGAGAGCCAATGGATGTTATCTATCTTGACTTCCAAAAGGCCTTTGATAAGGTGCCTCACGGGAGACTGCTGAGTAAAATAAGGGCCCATGGTATTCGAGGCAAGGTACTAACATGGATTGATGATTGGCTGTCAGGCAGAAGGCAGAGAGTTGGGATAAAAGGTTATTTTTCGGAATGGCAACCGGTGACGAGTGGTGTCCCGCAGGGTTCAGTGTTGGGGCCACAGCTGTTCTCTTTATATATTAACGATCTAGATGACGGGACTGGGGGCATTCTGGCTAAGTTTGCCGATGATACAAAGATAGGTGGAGGGGCAGGTAGTATGGAGGAGGTGGGGAGGCTGCAGAAAGATTTAGACAGTTTAGGAGAGTGGTCCAAGAAATGGCTGATGAAATTCAACGTGGGCAAGTGCGAGGTCTTGCACTTTGGAAAAAAGAATAGAGGCATGGACTATTTTCTAAACGGTGACAAAATTCATAATGCTGAAGTGCAAAGGGACTTGGGAGTCCTAGTCCAGGATTCTCTAAAGGTAAACTTGCAGGTTGAGTCCGTAATTAAGAAAGCAAATGCAATGTTGTCAATCATCTCAAGAGGCTTGGAATATAAAAGCAGGGATGTACTTCTGAAGCTTTATAAAGCATTAGTTAGGCCCCATTTAGAATACTGTGAGCAATTTTGGGCCCCACACCTTAGGAAGGACATACTGGCACTGGAGCGGGTCCAGCGGAGATTCACACGGATGATCCCAGGAATGGTAGGCCTAACATACGATGAACGTCTGAGGATCCTGGGATTATATTCATTGGCGTTTAGGAGGTTGAGGGGAGGTCTAATAGAAACTTACAAGATAATGAATGGCTTAGATAGGGTGGATGTAGGGAAGTTGTTTCCATTAGCAGGGGAGACTAGGACCCGGGGGCACAGCCTTAGAATAAAAGGGAGTCACTTTAGAACAGAGATGAGGAGAAATTTCTTCAGCCAGAGAGTGGTGGGTCTGTGGAATTCATTGCCACAGAGGGCGGTGGAGGCCGGGACGTTGAGTGTGTTTAAGACAGAAGTTGATAAATTCTTGATTTCTCGAGGAATTAAGGACTATGGAGAGAGAGCGGGTAAATGGAGTTGAAATCAGCCATGATTGAATGGCGGAGTGGACTCGATGGGCCGAATGGCCTTACTTCCGCTCCTATGTCTTATGGTCTTATGGTCTCATACAAGCTGTGCTTCAGTTTTCCAGGTCTATTGTGACCTGATCAGTGCTCTTTATAGGGTCTACTGGAGGCTGGCAGCAGTAAGGTAACCTTTTTATTGTTTACTTACTGCATGTGTTAAAACAGAAATGTTCTTCTTGATTGCAAATTGATAATGCTGGCAACTGCCAACTTTTATCCCTCCTATTTGCCTCTTTCTATTTCCAGGGCAACCTTACGAGCCAACCTATTCTGGGAAGATTCCGATAGGTGCTGATTGCTGGTGGTATGGAGTTGCGGACTGAGGCCCTGTTTGGAGTGAGCCTCAGGCCTTTGTCCTAGTTTGCGGAGGTTACTCAAGCCTGAACCGTTGCAAAACCAATTTCTTCCCCTCTTCTGCCTCACCTATTGAAATTAAATCCTTCATTTCAAAAGTGTAGACCATTAACATTGAACTTTTCAAAATGTTAATAAAATATGTAAGAACATTACAAATGGGAGGCCATTCAGCCTTTTAAGCCTGTTACACCATTCAATGAGATTATGGCTGATTTTGTGCCTCAACTCCACTTGTATGCACACTCCCCATCTGCATTGATTCCATAGAATCTTAGAAGAAGTATAGAATTCCTACAGTGCAGGAGGAGACCATTTGGCCCATTGAGTCTGCACCGACCCTCTGAACGTGTACCCTACCTAGGCCCACACACCATCCTATCCCCGTAATCCCAGCTAACCTGCACATCTTTGGACACTAAGGGGCAATTGATCATGGCCAATCCACCTAACTCTCACATCTTTGGACTGTGGGAGGAAACCAGAGCACCTGGAGGAAACCCACGCAGACATGGAGAGTGTCATGATATGCAGACATGCAGATAATGATATACGGACAGGCACAGACAGGCAGCTAATGAACACAAGAGATCAGGACATGACCAATGAGCAGGCAGGACACTCAGGGGTGGTATCGCACTATAAAAGGCACGAGGCACTCACATTCCACTCCTTTCCACTGATGAACATCTACAGAGTGAGTATTTACAGTATCACACTTCCAGCACGTGGCTAAGAGCTAGTCTGGTTCAGTCAGACAGAGTAACCACACTTAGGTTAGCAGAGTTGAACTCATGGGGAAATGTGCTACTGGTTCAATAAATCAGACTGAACTAACTTCAAGGTCTGGAGTATCTTTTGGTTAAAGCTGCATCCAGTTGCAGCCTGTGTTATCCCAGAGTACATAACACAACAGGGAGAATGTGCAAACTCCACACAGTCACCCGAGGCCGGAAATGAACCTGATGCTGTGAGGCAGTGGTGCTAACCACTGTGCCACCATGATGCCCTGAGATCAAAATTCTGTCTATGTCAATCTTAAATATATTCAACAATAGAGCATTCAACACCCCCTGCGCTAGACAATTCCAAAGAAACATGCTCTTTCAGTGAAGAAATGTCTCCATATACCAATCCTAAATGCCCCACTTATTCTGAGGCTGTTTTGTCCATCCTTCAGATGCAGAGATCTGTGCTGTACACAGTACAGGTGTGGACACTCGGTGTGGACTTAGCTTGGCCCTATGCAATGGCAATAAGGCTTCGACACTCTTATTTTCTAATTCCTTTGTAATAAAGGCTAAAATACCATTTCCTTTCCTAACCGCTTACTGTACCGGCTGGATTCAAACAAAAATTAGAAGTGAACAATCATTAAATTACAAAAACTTGCTCCCTGACCTCAGTTTCCGACTCAACCCTATTGCTTCTCTTTCTACTTCAGTTGAATACACAGAGGAAAGAAATGCTCTAAGAGATGCAAAATGAAATTACTGGAGGACATCAGTCAGTAGGCTCCAAAGCTTGAAGATCTTGCTGGATAAAGAATAAAAATTATTTACCCGTTGTGCCTGTCCTTTTCAGTTTTCTTCCAGGTCCCTCTCAGGTCCTCCGGTCTAAGTCTCTCTGACAGCATTTCTTGGGTATGTGTGCACTTTAATATTGCATGAAAGATGCCAAAGGTAAGTGAATGGAAGAGGATGTCCCCTTCTGCTTAAAAAATAACTGCAGGTGATTTGGGGTGGAGAAGTGAACTGGGAATAATTAGAATGAACTGAATGACCTGTAAGATTGCCTGATCTCCCTGGATAGTAGAATGGGGTCAAGAGACTGAATGGCTATTCCTGTGTTCTGTAATAGATATTCCTTATAGATTACGGAATAGTTGGGAAGAAATAAAGGCAGATAAAGGAAGTTGGCAGAATTATCATATGGTGAAGCTTTAACTAAGCTCAGCTTTAACTAACCTAGTGAGCAAATCGGTGGCAAACACAGTTCAATGCAGAGTAAAGTCGATAATTTTGAGAAAAAGTGCAAGCTATGATATCAGTGAACAATATACATAAATTAATAGAAATGAACAGATTCTGGGCAAAATGGGTGAGCATAGGTGCAAAGAATAATATGTTAGGATTTTGAATAACTGCTCAAGAAATTGGAACTTTTCTACTGGGTAATTGTAGTTAGAGATAAGTGCCCTGCAGAATGACTTTGAATGAAATAAAATAAAACTTTTGACCATGGGATCGGGAATGAGTGGTGGTGAAAATGAGAGCATGGGCTGAGAGAGCTGGGAGGGGAGGTGGGGGCTGCATATGGCGGTGGTTTAATTAGACTCCCTACAATGCAGAAGGAGGCCATTTGGACCATCGAGTCAGCATCGACCCTCTGAAAGAGCACCCACTCCCATGCAAACCCACCTTTGGACACTCAGGGGCAATTTTGAATGGCCAATGAAACCTAACTTGCACATCTTTGGACTATGGGAGGAAACTGGAGCATAGAATCATAGAATCCCTACAGTGCAAAAGGAGGCTATTCAGCCCATCGTGTCTGCACTGATCCTCTGAAAGAGCACCTTACCAAGCGCACTCCCCCACCCTATCCCCTTAAACACATATTTTGGACATTAAGAGTCAGTGTAGCATGGCCAATCCACCTCACCCATGTTTGGACTGTGGGAGGAAACCAATGCACCCTGAGGAAACCCACACAGCCACAGGGAGAAAGTGCAACGCCACAGAGACCCAAAGCCAGAATTGAACCCGAGTCCCTGGCACTGTGAGGCAGCAGTGCTAACCACTGTGCCGCCCCAAGAACCCCGAAGAAACCCAGGCAGGCACGCTTGTAATGTGCAAATTCCACACAGTCACCTGAGGCTGGAATTGAATCGGGGTCCCTGGCTCTGTGATGCAGCAGCGCTAACCACTGTGCCATCCTTCATCATTACAAGAGGTGGGGAAGTGTTCCTTGGGTCACAGCATTATCATCTCTCTGCTGGGCCAATTCACTCACTTCCAGTCTGTCCCAAATCAACCTGGAGATTCCCACCTGCTGCCCTGGAAACACATCCCCACATAGGCATACATCAAATCAGGGACAATCCCTTAAAAAATAGGTCGGACACTCTTCGGTTGCCTCTCTCTCAACTTTGGAAAAAAAAACCTCAAACAAACCTTGCACTTCCCAGTAACACCCACCCCCTCCTCATTTCCTACAGTTAAATCTCCTCTTAGAACAGCATTCTACGAAAAGTACTTCGCAAATGTAGATACAGACATCACGAGGCAGTCTGTGCATATCCCAGCTGATTGTGTGGGTGGTGCATGTTCTTAGCGAATCTGCATTTCCAAATCATTGTGGAAAGTGCAGGATTGTATTGTGGTTTGAGGGGGGGGGGATACTTGCTTTTCTCCCACATTCGGTATTTTAGGGTTCAATTAAATCAATATAATAAAGGCAACAAACTCAGTGACAAATTAAAAAGGGGCCGCTCCTGGTAGGGGCACTGCCCAGAAAAAACAAAGAACAGCAGAAACTTATCAACATCATAAGAAAATGTGAAAAGAGGGGTCGATGAAGCCCCCTAACGAAGTCCAAACCCTGCAGTGCCCACCATGCATGGAAAACCTCGAGGAAGTCCGTGGACACCGCATGCTCCCTCTCCGGTGACACCCGGCTGCGAATGAAGCCGCGGAAGAATGGCAGGCAGTCCGGCTGGACAACCCCCTCGGTCACCCGCTGCCTGGATCCATTAATGGTGAGTTTCACCTCAGGCCCAGGAGCAGGCTCGCGATGAGGTCCTCCGCCTTCCTCACCCCTCTCCGCATCGGAGCCCGTAGATCAGGAGCGTGGGGCTGAAGTGCAAACAAAACTTCAATAAACGAATTTTCAAGAAACGAAAAAGAGTCTAGGACATTCAACATAGACGTGGCTCACGGACTCTACAAGACCGCAAAACGGTAGGATTCTTGGGCATCCGTGAGCCGTTGCAAGCGTTAATTGCACGGTACCGTCATGTGCATCACCCTCCACCCCAAGAGGGACCTCCAGCACCTGACGACAACGTGTCCGGATGGCAGGCGAGGGCAAGGAGGTGGAAGGTGTGCAGCAGCAGTCCGTACAGGAAACCCCTCCGCGCTGTGTGAAAGGCACAAGGGTATTTCCGCGAGGCGGTTAAAATTGTGAGGCACAGGCGCCCGAGGGATGGTTCGGGGCCAAGGACCAATGTGGAATTCCGTCCGAGCAGGGGTCTGCTCAGGCAGGATGCCACCGCACACCTGCGCTGCCTAAGGACAACGAGTGCTCCCAGGTCCAAGCACGGCCGTTTTGAGGCCTTGGATGACATCGGCCACATACTCGAAGGGCACCGCTCCTCGCTCGGCGAGCTCACTCCTACACCACCCAGCACAGCCATCGGAATGGAAATTGGCAGAGGTGTGAATTCTAACCAGCGGCTCCCTAATGATAGCCACTGCTGCTGATGGGGAGAGCTGCAGCACATGGTGACCATGCGCCAGACATTGAGAAGGTCCTGGTACAAGATGGGCAGTGCCTGCTGGTTGACTAACAGGAGCTGCACGACACAATTCAGGCCGTGCACCTGGTGGAAGAAATACGTCGCAAGGACAAACCATCGTGGAGGAGGTTTGACGTAGAGATATTGCTGTAGGGCCTGAAGACGGAAAGTCACCACCTGGGTCCAAAAGCAAACCAGCCCCTGACTGCCCTCTCCAAGCGGGAGACTCAGAACCTCCGCAGCGACCCAGTGCAATCCCTTTTCCCAGAAGAACTGATTGAAAGTTCTCTACATGCATGTGACAAAGTCAGTGTCAAAGTAACCAGCCGATATCACAGCATGGAGACGATCAACTGGTTAATGACCAGAACTTGACCCCTGTAGGACAGCACTCAGTGCAGTCCTGTCTAGCGTTCCAGGCAAGCGATGATCTTGGCCTTCAGCTCCTGACAGTTAACCGGCCAGGATTCCTCCACCAGGCAATTAAGATAACAATCCATAGAAACCCTACAATGCAGAAGGAGGCCATTCAGCCCATCAAGTCTGCACCAACCCTCTGAAAAATCACCCTACCTAGGTCCACTCCCCCACCCTATCCCCATAACCCCACCTAACCTGCACAATGTTTGATCTGTGGGAGGAAACTGGAGCATCTGGAGGAAACCCACACAGACACAACGAGGAAGTACAACATTCACACAGTCACCCAAGGTTGAAGTCGAACCCAGTTCCCTGGCACTACGAGGCAGCAGTGTGATGCACTATCAATTACAACGTGACAAGAGCAGAGAGTAATCGAGGCTTTATTACACAGAGATGTGTGGCCTCCTACAGCTGCTGCCGAAATGGCTGCAGTTTGGAGAGCACACACATTTATACTCTGGCTAATGGGCGGAGCCAGCAGGCAGGGATTTACCCCCATACCTGTAGTACAAGGGCCTTACCGTAATACCCTCGTATGCAGTGCAGTATATACAATATAATACAACAGTGGTGACTACCACATTCACCCTGTTAAGCGGGGGTGGTGGAAAACTATTTACATACAGGTTGTCATTAAAATTTCAGAGAAGGTTACAAATTTAGACGGTCGGGCACCTTGATCCGTCGTTGAGAGCGCCGCAGTGCTGGTGGCGAGTCAGGCGTCGGCTCGGTTGTCGGTGACTCCGGGAGCTTGTCGACATGCTTTCATCTCCGGGTGGGACCAAGGGGAGGACGGATTGTCCTGGAGCGGGGGCTGTGTTGGGGTGCGCTGGGGGAAGGGAGGGTAGCGCCGGGGCAGGGGGGTGGGTGTGTGGGGACCCAGCTGGTGCCAGGTCCCTGAGGGAGACTGTGTCTTGGTGGCCGTCGGGATACGCTACGTAGGCGTACAGCGGGTTTGCGTGGAGTAGCTGTACCCTCTCAACCAACGGGTCTGCCTTGTGGAGCCACACGTGCTTGCGGAGGAGAATGGGTCCTGGAGCTGCCAGCCACGTTGGGAGTGAGACCCCGGAGGTGGACTTCCTGGGGAAGGCAAAGAGACGTTCATGGGGGGATTTGTTGGTCATCGTGCACAGGAGAGACTGAATGGAGTGAAGTGCTTCGGGGAGGACCTCCTGCCAGCGGGAGGCCGGGAGATTTCTGGACCATTGGGCCAGCTGAATGGCCTTCGTGACCGTCCTATTCTCCCGCTCCACCTGCCCGTTTCCCTGGGGGTTATAGCTGGTCGTCCTGCTCAAGGCAATGCCCCTGTTGAGCAGGTACTGGCGCAGCTCATCGCTCATAAATGAGGATCCCCAGTTGTTGTGGACGTAGGTGGGGAAACCGAACAGAGCGAAGATGGAGTTGAGGGCTTTGATGACGGTGGCAGACGTCATATCGGGGCATGGGATGGCGAAGGGGAATCTGGAATATTTGTCGACCACATTGAGAAAATACATGTTGCGGTCGGTGGAGGGGAGGGGCCCTTTGAAGTCCACGCTGAGGCGGTCAAAGGGGCGGGAGGCCTTCACCAGGTGCGCATGGTCTGGCCAGTAGAAGTGCGGTTTACACTCCGCGCAGACCTGGCAGTCTCTGGTGACAGCCCTGACTTCCTCGATGGAATAGGGCAGATTGCGGGCCTTTATGAAGTGATAAAAGCGGGTGACCCCTGGGTGACAGAGATCGTCGTGCAGGGTCCGGAGTCGGTCCACTTGTGCGCTGGCACATTTACCTCGGGACAGGGCATCGGGGGGGCTCGTTGAGCTTACCGGGGCGATACAAAATCTCGTAATTAAAGGTGGAGAGTTCGATCCTCCACCGCAAGATCTTAGCATTTTTGATCTTACCCCGCTGTGTGTTGTTAAACATGAAGGCAACCGACCGTTGGTCTGTGAGGAGAGTGAATCTCCTCCCGGCCAGGTAATGCCTCCAGTGCCGCACAGCTTCAACGATAGCTTGGGCCTCCTTTACGACGGAGTAGTGCCGAATTTTGGAGGCGTGGAGGGTGCGGGAAAAGAAAGCCACGGGCCTGCCTGCCTGGTTGAGGGTGGTGGCCAGAGCGACATCTGATGCATCGCTCTCGACTTGGAAGTGGAGCGTCTCGTCGACCGCGTGCATCGCGGCCTTGGCGATGTCGGCCTTGATACGGTTGAAGGCCTGGTGAGCCTCGGCCGTCAGTGGGAAACCGGTGGAGTGGATGAGTGGGCGGGCCTTGTCCGCATAGTTAGGGACCCACTGGGCGTAATACGAAAAGAACCCCAGGCATCGTTTGAGGGCCTTGGGGAACGGGGAGATCCATGAAGGGGCGCATGCGATCGGGGTCAGGCCCTAGAACTCCGTTCTGAACCACATAGCCTGAGGATGGCTAATCGGTTCTTGCTAAACACACATTTCTCCTTGTTGTAGGTTAGGTTGAGGAGTTTGGCGGTGTGGAGAAATTTAGAAAGGTTAGCGTTGTGGTCCTGCTGGTCGTAGCCGCAGATGGTGATGTTATCCAGGTACGGGAAAGTGGCTCGCAGTTCGTACCTGTCAACTATTCGGTCCATCTCCCGTTGGAAGACCGAGACCCCGTTAGTGACGCCGAAGGGAACCCTAAGGAAATGGTAAAGGCGGCCGTCCGCTTCAAACGCGGTGTACGGGTGGTCTGCCTTGTGAATGGGGAGCTAGTGGTAGGCAGATTTCAGGTCTACTGTCGAGAAGACCAGGTACTGTGTAATCTGATTGACCATATCAGATATGCGTGGAGGGAGTACGCGACGAGCTACGTGTACCGATTGATGGTCTGACTGTAGTCAACGACCATGCTGTTTTTCTCCCCCGTTTTCACCACTACCACCTGGACTCTCCAGGGTCTGTTGCTGATCTCGATGATACCTTCCCGCAGTAGCCGCTGGACCTCAGACCTGATGAAGGTCCTGTCCTGGGTGCTGTACCTTTGCTCCTGTCCGGGGTGCTGTACCTCTGCTCCTGGTGGCGACAGGTTTGCAATCCGGGGTGAGGTTTGCAAACAGAGAAGGCGGGTCGACCTTAAGGGTCGCGAGGCCGCACACAGTAAGGGGTGGTAGGGGATCGCCAAATTTCAGGGTTAGGCTCTGGAGGTTGGACTGGAAGTCCAGGCCAAGTAGCAAGGCAGCGCAGAGGTTGGGGAGGACGTAGAGCCTGAAGCCACTGAACTCGATGCCCTGGATGGTGAGGGTGGCGATGCAGTACACCTGGATCGCCACGAAGTGGGATCCGGTGGCCAGGGAATTCTTTGGTTAATGGGGTGTACCGCGAGGGAGCAGCGCCTTACCGTATCGGGGTGGATGAAGCTCGCAGTGCTCCCGGAGTCCAGCAGGCAGGATATCTCATGCCCGTCGGCCTTCATCTTTGTCGACGCGGTCGCGAGGTTGTGCGGTCAGGACTGGTCGATCGTGATGGAGGCGAAACGCGGCTGGTCGTCGGCGGTTGCAGGTGATGAGTGGCCCGATGAGGTGCCTGACGGGCAGGGGCTCTGAGGCGGCGAAGATGGCGGCGCCCATTGGTTGTGAGGCAAGCAAGATGGCGACACCCACAAGCCGCACGTGGTCTGAGGCGAGGAAGTTGGCGGCGCCCACTGGCCGCACGCAGGGGGGGGGGGGGTGCAGGGACAATAGCGGCAATTGAGCGGGCCTGGCCCTCGGGCTGCGCATGTCCTGAGGCAGGCAAGATGGCTCCGCCCATTGGTTGTGAGGCAAGCAAGATGGCAGCACCCACAGGCTGCACGTGTTGTGAGGGGAGCAAGATGGCGGCGCCCACGGGCCGCATGTGGTCTGAGGCGCGGAAGATGGCGGCGCCCACTGGCCGCATGTGGGGGGGGGGTGCAGGGACAATAGCAGTGATTGAGCAGGCCTGGCACACTGCAGCGAAAATGTCCTTTCTTGCCGCAGGCCTTGCAGAGCGCGCTCCCCGCCGGGCAGTGCTGCCGGGGGTGTTTTGTCTGTCCACAGAAGTAGCACTTGGGTCCCCCGGGGTCGGTTGGCTGCCGCGCGACGCAGGCGTGGGGTTGGCTGGGGGCGGTCGCTGATGGGGTCCACGATGGGGTGGCCGCTGGCGGAGTCCACAATGCCCAGGAGGGGTGGGCCATGCGGTCGGGGGCATATGCTTGTACATTGCGTGAGGTGACTGTGAGCAAGAGAGCTAGTTTCTTGGTCGCCGCGAGGTCAAGCGTAGCCCCTTCTAAGAGGTGCTGGTGGATGTAGGCCGACCCTATGCCCGTAATGAACGCGTCTCTCATTAGCAGGTTAGAATGTTCAGCGGCCGAAACGGCCTGGCAATCACAGCCTCTCACCAGGGCGAGCGGGGCACGCCAGAAATCTTCCACAGACTCACCGGGAAGTTGGTGCCGCGTGGACAGGAGGTGCCTGGCATAGATCTTGTTGGTCTGCTGAGCGTAGTTCTCCTTCAGTAGCGCCATGGCCTCTGCGTAGGTAGGCGCGTCCTGGATGAGGGGAAGACATCGGAGCCCAGCCGCGTGTACCAGAATCTGGAGCTTCTGGCTTCTGGGATTGGGTCTGTTGCAGATCCGATATATGCTTCAAAGCAAACTAGCCAATGTGCAAAGTCCTTCTTGGCGTTGTCTGCTTGAGGATGCAGCTGCAGGCGATCTGGCTTGATGCGGAGCTCCATCTTTGTAAAATCTCGGTGTAATAAATTGATGCACTATCAATTACGACGAGACGAGAGTAGAGTAATCGAGGCTTTATTACAGAGATGTGTGGCCTCCTACAGCTGCTGCCAAAATGGCTGCAGCTCGGTGAGCACAAACATTTATACTCCGCCTACTGGGTGGAGCCAGCAGGCAGGGATCTACCCCCGTACCTGTAATACAGGGGCCTTACCGTAATACCCTCGTATGCAGTGCAGTATATACAATATAATACAAGTAGTGACTACCACACAGTGCTAACCACTGTGCCATCCTTCAACATTACAGGGGGGGGCGGGGGGGGGGGGGGTTCCTTGGGTCACAGCATTATCATCTCTCTGCTGGACTAATTCACTCACTTCCAGTCTGAACCAAATCAACCTGGAGATTCCCACCTGCTGCCCTGGAAACACATCCCCAAATGGGCACAGTCAAATCAGGGACAATCCCTTAAAATACAAATAGGGCAGCCACTCTTCGGGTGCCTCTCTCTCCACTTTGGGGGGAAATAAAGCCCTCAAACAAACCTTGCCCTTCCAGTAACACCCATACCCTCCTCATTCCGTACAGTTAAATCTCCTCCTCTTAGAACAGCATTCTGCATAAAGTACTTAGCAAATGTAGAGTACAAACATCACGAGGCAGTCTGTGCATATATCAGCTGTTCGTGTGGGTGGTGCACGTTGTTAGCGAACTTGCATTTCCAGTTCATTGTGGAAAGTGGAGGATTTTATTGTGGTCGGGGTCTTGTGGGGGGTGACTTGCTCTTTCTCCCACCTCAGTGCTGCCAATCTCTCAAGCTGCCATTTGGGATTGGCTGAAGTGTTTTGCACGTGGTTCTGAGCTGCAGTGGTTTAAAAGCCAGAGAACCCAGAGCGGGGGGCGGTGGCGTGAAGAGGATCGGGAGCACGGGTGTGAGCAGCGGCAAGGTCTCCTGGTCCCCGTCCTTGGTTTTAAAGCGGATCGGCGCGCATACACCAGCAAAATGGTCGATGCGTTTCTAGGTGTTTGGAGCTTGCACGCAAGCGACAATTTCGATGACTACATGAAGAGTTTGAGTGAGGATTCTGTCTGTTGTGGGGGGTTTATTTTGTAAGCGCCGCCAAATGATATCGTTTTGGGGAGGAGGGGGTTTCTGCAGCTGCACCGCTATTTATTTGCTGGTGCATTTTGTTTCCGCGGCGATTAAAACGCCCAAAATTCACAATTACTCCCGGAGAGAAAAAAAGCGTGGGCTGTGCGCTTTAAAATGTGTCTATCTGCATAGCGACCTCCTTTCCAAACACCGGGACGCGATTGTTTGGTGTGTCTTTTTTAAAACCATTGCATATAATTTTTACTCGCGCGTAAAAAAAAAATTATGTCAGAAAATGAACGCCCAGAATCTTTTAAATGTAGTGGGGGACTATATTCTATTTTGTCTCCGCCGGTAGTGATTTTGGTTACACTGGTGTAACGAATCGTGCGCGGTTACCGCCGGGACTGTTCCACCCATTTCCCCATCTCCCTCTCCGTGTGTGTGTACCACTGAATGTTTGTCTCTTTATTTCAGAGGTGAGTTTGGTACAAAGGAATGTGGCCAGGGCGCTGCACCCCGACACCTTAATTTCTAAGGATGGCGACACAATCATTATAGAAACCAAAAGTTCATTCAAAAACACAAAGATCCAATTCAAGCTAGGGGAGGAATTTGATGAGACCACAGCAGACGATAGGAAAACCAAGGTACGTTGGCGATCAACCCCTTTTTAAGCCATTCGCAATGACTTGTATATTACGAGTTCTGAAGATCATTTTATTATTTTAAATTCTCAACAGACCACAGTGATTCTAGAAGGTGGAAAACTAGTCCAAACGCAGCGGTGGGATGGAAAAGAGACCACTCTGGTTAGAGAATTGAAGGATGGTGACCTTATACTGGTAAGGAGTCCAGAGCATCATTAAAGATTGGGAGAACCAAATAGCTCCTGCTGGTTAGACGTGTAAATTGGTGGCAGTGGACAGTGTAAGAATTGCAGTTTATTATTTAACCCAACTATAGTGTTTAATGATTTTTACTTTTTTCTTTGCAAATCAGACCTGCACCTTGGGAGATGTGGTGTGCACCCGAACCTATCAGAAGAGTAAAGTGTGATGATATGAAACCAGAAGGATTGGCTCAGTTCAAAACTTCACTTTTGCTGCTTTTCTACTGGACATCCCTTCAGTATTTTGCATAATTGGGACTGTTCTTCTTCATGTGACATTTGGTTACATTTCATAGTATTTGCATGATGGGAGACAAATTTCAGGAATGGTAGATTCACACAAATAAAGATGGTGCCAGTTTGCCATTGCTAATCTAGTAATTTGGGCTTTTTTTTCAAAAAAAATTCCCTGAATATTATCAATAACAAACATTGACAGACAGAAAAAAAATATAGTTTCTCAAATTATTTCATGCTGCCAAGATACATAATTATGCTGAACAAAGTGAGACAAAGTACAAGCCTTCAAATATTTAAATTTGATTGTTTATATTACAAAGTGTATTGTACTATCCTTGCTCCTGTGTAAAATTGCTGGCAGAGTCTGAATTGTTTCCAGTGTTTCAGGGACCTTTTTCAGATCTACAGCACATGTAAGCTGGGGGGAGAAAAAAAGAGAGAGCACCTCCTTTTGCAAAAGTTGTCAAATTTGTGCAGCTTTAATAAAATTGTATATTAAGCAAGATCAGTCTGATTCTCCTTCAATATAAAGTGACACAACTCACTAATCAATAGACAGTGAGGGAAAAAAGAATCTTGAATTGCAGTAATGCCTGATTGTAAAACATACCTACAGATTTTCTCATTGGCATTTCTGATTTATTTACACTTTCAGTGACGTTCCCATTCCTCCTATAAAGCTCGATTTGTACCTGGTTGTGTTTGAAAGGCTACAGTTGTTTACTCTAATGGCACTAACATTGGAATAGTAATTATTGATATGGTGGTGAATCCTTTTTTTTGGTCTTTGATTTTTGCAGCAAAATTGCCTTAATAGCAGTACTTAGGAAGAAATTTTTTTAAAAAGGAGAATTGGTGTGAATTGTGTGACCATGGTGTGGGTGACAGCAAATGCATAGGTATAAATGGTACCTATGCTTAGAACCTGAATCCTGACAATACAGTAAGTTTGCTTCTATTTGTGGGAACTTTATTTTGTGGTAAAATTGGCTTTAAAATGTTATACTTTAGAGAATATCTGCAAGCTATTGCATGAATTTGGGTATCTGGGATCATTGGAGATGCAGCATTGAGGCCATGATCTTGAATGGTGATGTGGCCTTGGAATTCTTAGAGCAGAATGAGACCATTCAGCCCACAGAATCTGCAACCAACCCTCTGAAAGAGCACCCTGTCCAGGCTGGCTCCCTTGCCCTAAGCCAACACATCTTTGCACTGTGGGAGGAAACCCACGTGGTTACTGTCTGGAGTTTACACATTCACCCAATGACCCAAGTCTCTGCTGCTGAGACAATTGTGCTAACCACTATGCTGCCTTTTGGGCCAAATCCCTGTTGAACTGTTCATGTCCACTACTGGAGCTTTTAAGTCAATCAGCTGGAAATTGTTTTGTTTGAATTACTAGCCTAAAGGTACACTGCAGCATAAGTTTGCTTAAATTCCTGACCCAGCCCTTATGGAAATCTTCCATTTCCGCGAGAACACTGGCATCTACCCACAAAGTCTCACCTCACCATATCACCCTCCTCTGGGTCATCAGCAAGGGGATAGCTCTTGTCTGTACAAAGAAAAGTACAGCACAGGCCCTTCTGCCCTCCAAGTCTGTGCCGACCATCCTGCCCATCTAAACTAAAATCTTCTACACATCCGGGGACCGTATCCCTCTATTCCCATCCTATTCGTGTATTTGTCAAGATGCCCCTTAAATGTCACTACTGTCCTTGCTTCCACCACCTCCTCCGTCAGTGAGCTCCAGGTACCCACTACCGTCTGTTTTTAAAATTTTAAAAAACTTGCCTCGTACATCTCCTCTAAACCTTGCCCCTCACACCTTGAACCTATTTCCCCCTAGTAATTGACCCCTCTACCCTGGGAAAAAGTCTCTGACTATCCACTCTGTCCATGCCCCTCAATTTTGTAGACCTCTTTCAGGTCGCCCCTCAACCACCTTCGTTCCAGTGAGAACAAACCGAGTTTATTCAACCTCTCCTCATAGCTAATGCCCTCCATACCAGGCAACATCCTGGTAAATCTCTTCTGCACCCTCTCCAAAGCCTCCACATCCTTCTGATAGTGTGGCGACCAGAATTGAACACTATACTCCAAGTGTGGCCTAACTAAGGTTCTGTACAACTACAACATGACTTGCTAATTCTTATACTCCATGCCCCGGCCATTGAAGACAAGCATGCCATATGTCTTCTTGATTACCTTCTCTACCTGTGTTGCCCCTTTCAATGACCTGTGGACCTGTCCACCAAGATCTCTCTGACTGTCAGTACTCTGAAGGGTTCTACCATTCACTGTATATTCCCTACCTGTGTTAGACCTTCCAAAATGCATTACCTCACATTTGTCCGGATTAAACTCCCATCTGTCATCACGCCGCCCAAGTTTCCAAACTATCTAAATCCTGCTGTATCCTCTGACAGTCCCCATTGCTATCTGCAATTCCACCAACCTTTGTCGTCTGCAAACTTACTAATCAGACCAGTTACATTTTCCTCCAAATCATTGATATATACTACAAACAGCAAAGGTCCTAGCACTGATCCCTGCGGAACACCACTAATCACAGCCCTCCAATTAGAAAAGCACCCTTCCCTTGCTACTCTCTGCCTTCTATGACTTAGCCAGTTCTGTATCCATCTTGTCAGCTCACCTCTGATCCCGTGTCCCTTCACCTTCTGTACCAGTCTGCCATGAGGGACCTTGGCAGAGGCCTGACTGAAGTCCTCGAAAAACCTAAAGTTAGTGAGATCATGCTGCCTCTTGCTAATACGACACCTTGCTTCCAAATGGGAGTAGATTCTGTCTCGGGAGAATTCACTCCAGTAATTTCCCTACCACTGACTTAAGGCTCACCTGCCTGTAGTTCCCTGGATTATCCTTGCTACCCTTCTTAAACAAAGGAACAACATTGGCTATTCTCCAGACCTCTGGGACATCACCTGAAGACAGTGAGAATCCAAAGACTTCTGTGGGTCAACCATTTCCCTGGCTACCCTCTTACTTTTTATGTACGTGTAAAAAGCCCTGGGAATTTCCTTAACATTATTTGCCAATGACTTTTTGTGACCCCTTCTAGCCCTCCTGACACCTTGTTTAAGTTCCTTCCTACTTTCCTTTTATTTCACACAGGTTTCGTCTGTTCCCAGCCTTCTAGCCCTGACAAATGCATCCATTTTCTTTTTGACGAGGCCTACAATATCCCTCGTTATCCAAGGATCGCAAAATTTGCCATATTTATCCTTCTTCCTCACAGGAACATGCCGGTCCTGAATTCCTTTCAACTGACATTTGAAAGCCTCCCATATGTTAGATGTTGATTTACTCTCAAACATCCGCCCCCAATCTAGGTTCTTCAGTTCCTGCCTAATATTGTTATAATTAGACTTCCCCCAATTTTGCATATTCACCCTAGGACCACTCTTATCCTTGTTCACCAGCACTTTAACATTTACTGAATTGTGGTCACTGTTCCTGAAATGCTCCCCTACTGAAACTTCTACCACCTGGCTGGGCTCATTCCCCAATACCAGGTCCAGTACAGCCCCTTCCCGAGTTGGACTATCTACATATTGTTTTAAGAAGCCCTCCTGGATGCTGCTTACAAACTCTGCCCTGTCTAAGCCCCTAGCACTAAGTGAGTCCCAGTAAATATTGGGGAAGTTAAAGTCTCCCATCACAACAACCCTGTTGCTTTTACTCCTTTCCAAAATCTGTCTACCTATCTGCTCCTCTATCTCACGCTCGCTGTTGGGAGGCCTGTAGTAAACCCCCAACATTGTGACTGCACCCTTCTTATTCCTGATCTCTGCCCATATAGCCTTGCTGCCCTCTGGGGTGTCCTCCCGCAGTACAGCTGTGATATTCTCCCTAACCAGTAGCGCAACTCCTCCACCCCTTTTACTGCACCCTCTATCCCGCCTGAAACATCTACATCCTGGATTGTTTAGCTGCGAATCCTGTCCTTCCCTCAACCAGGTCTCTGTAATGGCAACAACATCATCGTTCCAAGTACTAATAATCCAAGCTCTTAAGTTCATCTGCCTTACTTGTTATACTTCTTGCATTCACACAAATGCACTTCAGGCCACCAGTCCCACTGTTTTCAGCAACATCTCTGTCTGCTCTTCCTCAGAGCCATTGTGGCCCTATTTCCTAGTTCTCAATTTTTTCACCTTCTGACCTATTGCTCCGGTACCCACACCCCTGCCATACTAGTTTAAACCCTCCCGTGTGACACTAGCAAACCTCGCGGCCAGGATATTTATGCCTCTCTAGTTTAGATGCAACCCGTCCTTATACAGGTCACACCTGCCCCGGAAGAGCTCCCAGTGATCCAGATAACTGGAACCCTCCCTCCCACGCCAGCTGTTTAAACACATGTTTAGCTGCTCCCATTCTGAGACATCCTGGACCCTGGCACCAGGGAGGCAACATACCATCCTGGAGTCTCTTTCACATCCACAGAAGCGCCTATCTGTGCCCCTGACTACAGAGTCCCCTATGACTATTGCTCTTCTACGCTTTGACCCTCCCTGCTGAACATCAGAGCCAGCCGTGGTGCCACTGCTCTGGCTGCTGCTGTTTTCCCCTGATCGGCTATTCCCCCCGACAGTATCCAAAGGGGTATACCTGTTCGAGCGGGGGACAACCACAGGGGATTCCTGCACTGACTGCCTGCCCCTTTTGGTTGTCACCCATTCCTCTGCCTGCACCTTGGGTGTGACCACATTTATATAACTGCTATCTATGATGCTTTCTGCCACCTGCATGCTCCCAAATGCATCCAATTGCTGCTCCAACCGAACCATGCGGTCTGCGAAGAGCTCCAGTTGGGTGCACTTCTGCAAATGTAGCTATCCGGGATGCTGGAAGCCTCCTGGACCTGCTACATCTCACACTCCGAGCACTGCACCCCTCTAATTGACATCATTAATTAATTAGTAAATTAAATTAAGAAATATATATTTTTTAAAAGTTACTGTTAACTATATGTTTCCTAGCACTAGATTTCTACTATAAATGTAAATGCGAAATAGAGTACTCTCCAATCTCTGGCTTAGATACCCCTCTAAATTACGATTAATTAATTAGTTTAACAATGTTTAATTTTTAAATTTATCAGCCAATCAGGTCACAGCTTTCCTGTGATGTCAGTAATTATTAGTCTTGAATATTTACCTTATCAAAGGCAGTGTGGAAAGACTCTTCCTTTGTACCCCTATAATTTCAAAGGTACATCGGAACAGATGCACCTTGCCCTGTTCAGATGCTGGTGCTTGTGTGTTTTAACCAGGTTTTTTTAAAAAACAGTAAGGGTCTACCTTGCACCTGTACATAGGCAGACTCTGCCATTGGTGCAGGGGTGCATATTGACTGGGTCCCTTGCTCCAGTCAGTTGACAGATACAACTTTATCTTTAAAATCACGTTTTATTGAACGCAATATAATCTAATGCTTGTCACTACTATGGGATGTTCCTCATGCACGACATCAAAAACACACAAATGATTCTATCTTCCTTTGCTACCACTGCAGGTTCGCAAGCATAAGTTAAACTGTTAATTCTTATCTAACTTCCAGTAGTGGACTTCATAGAATCATCATAGAATTTACAGTGCAGAAGGAGGCCATTCAGCCCATCGAGTCTGCACCAGCTCTTGGAAAGAGCAGCCTACCCAAGCCCACACCACCCTATCCCCATAACCCAGTAACCCCACCCAACACCAAGAGCAATTTAGCATGGCCAATCCACCTAACCTGCACATCTTTGGATTGTGGGAGGAAACCGGAGCACCCGGAGGAAACCCACGCACACACGGGGAGAATGTGCAGACTCCGCACAGACAGTGACCCAAGCTGGGAATCGAACCTGGAACCCTGGAGCTGTGAAGCAATTGTGCTAACCATTACGCTACCACGCTGCCCACTTGTGTAGGCTGTGACTACCCTATCGCACTTGGCCAAGCACAAGTGGAGATCAGACTCCATCTTAAAACTGGAGACTTGAGGCTTCCTTCTGCGATTGTTGTTCCTTGAGGTTTTGCTGATAATCTCTTTGTCTCTTTGTGGCTGTCAATGATGGCTGGTCAGACGGGGATGTGAGGAGGTATCTTGAAAGAGGGACGGGTGCACCCATTTTTTCTGAGGAACAGCAGAAGACTGGCAAGGTAAAGAGGGCTTTTGCCCATGAATGTTCCATGACGCACACCTTTGTTCTTTGGAGGCCTTACCAACAGCTGGGAACAAAGGCTTGAATTTTCACAATTGGGTAGAAGGCCAGGCATTAGCAGGTGATGTCTACTGGCACGCATGAGTGGCTGGCAGGGATTTACATTCAATTTTACGGGGGTTTTTGGTAAATTTACTGTTTTTTGGTAATATCCATTTCTTTGACACTGATGACAGAAACAAAACCACTGTGGGCCGAATTTCCCCATGCTGCCGGTGGCAGGTGGGATCGGTGAATCCAGTAGGAGCCAACAAAATTGGAATCCTGCCTGGTTTGTAATTCTCCCGATGAAGAATCCTGCTGACTCATGACATGAACACAATTTGTATTCATTTTTATCTCAATAATCCTTGTAAACTCTGCTGCTCGCTGGAATCACATGCCTACCAATCTTGCGTTCTGCCAGCGGCAAATCACAACAGTCTGATTCATGTTTGACAAATGCAGCAGTTGGAATTCGTATGTATGTGACCCGGGGCTGGGATTGAACCCGGGTCCTCGGCGGCGTGAGGCAGCAGTGCTAATCACTGTGCCGCTCTGAGTTGCAATGACATATTGCATGCTGAGTCACTCCCAGGTGCCTCAGATGTTCCATGTCTACATGGATGGCTGCTTGGTTATAAGGGGTATCCACTGAACACTGGCATCAGCCTCAAAATGCTTTGAAGAAGAGGTACAACACAGCTCCACACAGTACATAATTGAGCACCATTGGCATTCTGAAGATGTGCTTCCCATGTTTGGACCACTCAGATGGGGCACTGCAGCACACTCTATACAGGGTACACCGCATCATGTTTTGCCCCCTTCATAACCTGGCCATGCAAAGGTGTGATCCCTTACCAGAGACAGAAATGGAGGAGGATGAGAGCAGCAGGCCCTAATGAGGTTGGCGAGTGCGATTTCCGTGCCACATTAATTGCTAATTCCAGGAAGAGTAAAATGAATGCAATGGAAAATGGCACTCTCTGTCCCTTAATGCCATTCGATAGCATTCAAAGGGATGCCCAGCCAGTCACAAGGACCGCAGCAAGTTTCACATTGAGGCTTCCTCTTAAAGCCTCATGATTCACCAGGCCATGATCTCCAGAAGGTCTGCTTGCTCTGGGAAGTGAAAGTCAAAAAAACAGCGAGAACATGATGGCCACATAATGCAGTCATCACCAGCTTAATGAGAAACTACAGCAGTCAGTGAGATTAGGCATGGTTGAGGATATCCTCCGCTGCCTATGTTTTGTTCTTTGCCATTACCACTGTGAAGACACAACTTCACCAAATCCCTCAAGGCTGCTGAGCTGCCTCCACACAATGATGTGGCATGAGGAAAAAGATTTACAAGCGCTTTCCGCCCACATTTCCAATATAAATTGCAACACGTCTCCATGACACAAGGGTGCAGAAACTATCTCCAATGAGGTTGACATCACATAAATGCAAAACTTACAAAGGGACACTATCACTGAGTGGGTTGATAACTAAACCACAAAATAACAGGATTCATATGCACACAATCTCAATGCCTTCAGTTGGCCAAGCCATTCATAGAAGCATTAAATGTATTGACAAAAAGGCAATTGCACACCCATGACCCAAAAGTAATTTTAATACTTATTAATTTTCCTACCCAACCACTATTCCTGGGTGCAGCCTTATGTTCACAACAGAGGTGGAGGTAGCCGGCTGACTGCTACATCCTGATGTCTGTGATGACTCCTGCTCACGCACAGATGCACCCTCCTCGGTTGTGCAGCTGGAGTGGATGTGGTCACAGGCAGAGGGGGATTCTGCGCTGAATGGCTTACCCTCTCTGTGGAATATTGGCACAGACCACCAATGCCACCATCTCCCAAGCAGGAGTTGGTGGACCTCCTCTACCTATCATGGGGATAGGGGACATTGTGCCCAGGCTCGACTGCCATTCCAGTAAGCCATCACTAAACCTGGGCACTGTCGTCTTCTCGACTTTCAGGGAAATGTCTTTGGTGGAGCAGCCCTGGGCTGCATGAATCAAGAACACTGTGAATGGCTACTGGAGCGAGAAAGCAGTGAGCTTACAACGAGGCAGGCTAATTAGAGATCATCCACCCACTATCCGGCATGTTCCCTCTGCATGAATAATGAATGTGATGGGAAGCAAAAAATACGACTCAAAAACCAATCATGTGGGAAAAACATTGATTTTCACACCCACTGCCACACTTAGTGCACTGAAGGGAAAATCCTGCCCTTAGAAAACTTCTCAAAGATATTTGAAAATGAAGAGATGAACAGGAACAATCACCAGCACCAGGGAAACGGTGATGGGAAAACTA
Source organism: Scyliorhinus torazame (assembly GCF_047496885.1). NCBI lineage: Eukaryota > Metazoa > Chordata > Chondrichthyes > Carcharhiniformes > Scyliorhinidae > Scyliorhinus > Scyliorhinus torazame. The sequence goes on from NC_092717.1 coordinate 158,264,372, forward strand.
TTGGACCTAAAGGCTGACAAGTCCCCAGGACCGGATGGCCTACACCATAGAGACTTAAAAGAAGTGGATGCTGATAATAGATGCATTTGTTATAATCTTTCAAAACTTCTCATGTTCTGATATCAAATAATGGAGCATGTTCGAGGGTTCAAATGGCTTCCTCCGGCTCCAGGGTCCTATGTTCTGATTGGTCCTAGACAAGGGCCCTGAGCACACCAGATGTTAATTGAACACTTCTGGTTAGGCAACCATGGTATCTCCCACTCTGCATGCGCCAGTGAGGAATTATGATCATTTACGATCTTAATGTTGTAAACGTTCTGTTCAGCACAAAGCTAAATGGAATTTATGAAGAACATCACACTGCCTCAACCTTGAATATTCACAACAAAATTACATTTGCTGTGCTGCACAGGGTTTAGATTTGATGAGTAGATGTTCCCTTTTTCTCATATCTGTAACATTTCTAGCTAAAGCAAATTGAGGCCACCTTTGAAATGAGAACCACGAATGCATGTAAATGTAGACAAGCATTGTCAAAATAAACTATCCTGGCTGTCTTGACACATTTACTGTTGCTTTCACATACTTCAGAAAAGTGGTGGTTCCCCAAAACTGTGCTGCACAAATGCAGGGGACTGTTTGTTGACAGAACCTCTGGTGTGCCACCTCTACTTGCATTCTGTCTTGCTCTCTCCCTTCACTGTTTCCTATCATTTCACTGTAACTTGTTGCAAATTGCAACGACTTTGCAAGCTGCAGACCCTTGGTCGCTGGCAATGATGACCCTATAGGCTGTTAAATAGAGGAATCTTTAGGATTTGCTGGCTGCATTTTATTGGGTTTCATCCTTTGGTTGAGCTGCCATTTGCTTTGTTAAGATTGTTTAAAGTTTAAAGTAATAATAATCTTTATTGTCTCAAGTAGGCTTACATTAGCACTGCAATGAAGTTACTGTGAAAAGCCCCTAGTCGCCACATTCCAGCACCTGTTCGAGTACACAGAGGGCGAATTCAGAATGTCCAATTCACCTAACAGCACGTCTTTCGGGACTTTGTGGGAGGAAACCAGAGCAGCCGGAGGAAACCCACGCAGACATGGGGAGAATGTGCAGACTCCGCACAGACAGTGACCCAAGCCGGGAATTAAACCGGGGACCTTGGCGCTGTGAAGCAACAAGTGCTAACCACTGTGCTACCATGCCGCCTGCAATTAAGATCACCACTGACCAAACATAGCAGGAGTTGGTGGAGACAGATCATAAACTTACTGAAGTATTCCTTAGGTTAAATAGTTCAGCTTTTTAGAAATAAACTTTGCTTACTGTTGCCCAAGAATTTCTCCTCTCTTGTATGCCCTTTCTCCACCTTTGAAAGTTTTGACGTTAATACTGCTTTTGGGGTGAAGAATTTGTTTTTTAATGTTTTAATAGTAGTCATTTTATTGAGAAAATCTTGAAGTATTTTGACTAACTTCACATGCTGACTGATTGGGCCTCTCCATTATTAAAAAAAATATATTTCAATTGACATTCATTTGTATTTACAACAAAAAGAAAAGGTAAGAACACACAGGAAATATTTACACATACACGAGACATATTCACATTAAACTCCAAATGATCGGCATACTATTAATTATATACATGTATACATACCAGGGTGTATTTGAGGCCACAAGGGTGTGGTAGTAGAAGTATTACGGTACCTGGTAATGCTGGAACACCATTGGTAGAAATTGTATGCTTCCTATTGGTCAAGCTGTATGGTAGCTCCGTCCTGCTAGGCAGGGTGTAAGGGCCCGTGCCACCCCAGCAGCCTTCATTCTGCACCTGAGCTGCTGGGGGAAACATCGAGCTTATTAAAGTCTTCAGTTGGACTACAACTTTACTTTAGTGGTCCTTGATCGTGCATCAATTTAATAAGCTAGGTTTAAAAGGATGAAGCTCTGAATCAAGCCGAAGTGTCTGCAACTCAGCCCCCACGCGGCGAACTCAGCGGCAATCTTCAAGCACTGGCTGGCGTGTTTTAAAGGATATCTCAGGACAGCCGAAAACACACCCACGGGAGAACAGAAAATGCAAGTCCTGCAATCGAGGGTGAGCCCGGAGATTTATAACCTCATCGAGGAAGCGGAAGACTTCAATGCAGCAATAGAGCTGCTCAAAGGACATTATATTCGCCCGGTAAACCAGGTCTACGCCAGACATCTGCAAGCAACGAGGCGACAAATCCCTGGGGAATCGCTGGAAGAATTCTACCGTGCACTCCTGGTGTTGGGGAGAAACTGCAGCTGCCCGCAAGTTTCAGCGAGCGAACACACAGAACTCTTGGTCCGGGTCGCTTTCGTGGCAGGTACGCTGTCCTCCCAAATCCGCCAGCAATTGCTGGAAAAAGACACTCTAGGTCTCAAGGAGGCACGGACCCTTGCAGGCTCCCTGGATGTGGCCTCCAGAAACGCCCGCGCTTACGTTCCCGACCGCGCGGCAGCCCCCTGGGCAGCATGGAACCCCTCCGCAGCCGACCCCGAGACATCCCCCATCCCCCCACAAGCTTGTGCTGCAAGGCGGCCTGGCAACCCCGGGGGGCCCCGCTGCTACTATTGTGGGCAGGCCAAGCATCCCCGCCAGCGCTGCCTGGCACGCGCATCCACCTGCAAGGGGTGCGTTAAAAAGGGCCATTTTTTGGTGGTATGCCAGGCCCGTGCGATTGCTGCGGTCTCCGACGGCAAATGTGGACCGCCACCACAAACCTCTCCACGGTCCCCGTGCGGCCAGTGGGCGCCGCCATCCTCGTACTCCAGGGCCTCGTGCGGCCGCCATCTTGTCCCGCGGACGCCACGTTAGATGGATGGGTGCCGCCATTTTGTGCACCCCCAGCCATGTGCGACCAATGGGAGCTGCCATCTTGGATGGACCCCCAGGACCCCAGCTCGGCTGACCACCCACTGCCCGAAGAGAACTGCTGCGTTTAGCCTCAGTGACTCTGGATCTGTCCCGGCCTCGGACACTCTCAACTGCTACAACGACTGTATTTATCAACGGGCACGAGACGTCCTGCCTTATCGACTCTGGGAGCACGGATAGCTTCATACACCCCGACACGGTAAGGCGCTGTTCTCTCCTTGTCCACCCCGTTTACCAAAAAATCTCCCTGGCCACCGGTTCCCACTCAGGAGAGATAAAGGGGTTTTGTGTAGCAAACCTCACAGTCCAGGGAAGGGAGTTCAAACATTATCGGCTCTACGTCTTTCCCCACCTCTGCAAGGCCACACTCCTAGGTTTAGACTTCCAGTGTAACCTCCAAAGTCTAACCTTCAAATTTCGTGGCCCTATACCACCCCCCCCCCCCCCCCCCCCACTGTCTGCGGCCTTGCGTCCCTTAAGGTCGACCCACCTTCCCTGTTTGCAAACCTCCCCCGGATTGCAAACCCGTCGCCACCAGGAGCAGACGGTACAGAGCCCAGGACCGGACCTTCATCAGGTCAGAGGTCCAACGGCTACTGAGGGAAGGCGTCATTGAATCTAGCAACAGTCCCTGGAGAGCTCAAGTAGTGGTGGTAAAGACCGGGGAGAAGCATAGGATGGTCATCGACTACAGTCAGACCATCGACAGGTTTACGCAGCTGGACGCGTACCCTCTCCCCCGCATATCCGACCTGGTAAACAGGATCGCGCATTACAAGGTCTTCTCCACGGTGGATCTTAAGTCCGCCTACCACCAGCTCCCCATCCGCACTAGTGACCATAAATACGCTGCCTTTGAGGCAGATGGGCGGCCCTATCACTTCTTGAGGGTTCCCTTCGGTGTCACCAACGGGATCTCGGTCTTCCAGCCCGAGATGTACCGAATGGTTGACCGGTACGGTTTACGGGCAACATTCCCGAATCTCGATAATGTCACCATCTGCGACCACGACCAGCAGGACCACGACACCAACCTCCAAAAATTCCTCCAGACCGCAAAGATCCTTAACCTTACATACAACAAAGATAAATGCGTGTTTAGCACCGACCGCCTAGCCATCTTCGGCTACGTAGTGCGAAATGGAGTTATAGGCCCCGACCCTGAACGCATGCACCCCCTGATGGAGTTCCCCCTCCCTCACTGCTCCAAGGCCCTGAAGCGCTGCCTAGGGTTTATCAGTTACTACGCCCAGTGGGTCCCCAACTATGCGGACAAGCCCGTCCCCTGATCCAATCCACAGCTTTTCCCCTGTCGATAGAGGCCTGCCAGGCCTTCAGCTGCATCAAAACGGACATTGCAAAGGCCACGATGCACGCCATCGACGAGTCCCTCCCCTTCCAGATCGAGAGCGACGCATCTGACGTAGCTCTGGCGGCCACCCTCAACCAAGCGGACAGGCCCGTGGCCTTCTTCTCACATACCCTCCATGCGTCCGAAATCCGCCACTCCTCAGTCGAAAAGGAGGCCCAGGCCATAGTAAAAGCTGTGCGACATTGGAGGCACTACCTGGCCGGCAGGAGATTCACTCTCCTCACTGACCAACGGTCGGTTGCTTTCATGTTCGATAATGCACAGCGGGGCAAGATAAAAAACGATAAGTTCTTGCGGTGGAGGATCGAACTCTCCACCTACAACTACGAGATCTTGTATCGTCCCGGGAAGCTAAACGAGCCTCCTGACGCCCTGTCCCGTGGCACATGTACCACCGCACAAGTGGGTCAACCGTTTTCCCCACCAGCACCCTCCACGAGGACCTCTGCCACCCGGAGGTCACTCGCTTTTTCCACTTATTCAAGACCCGCAACCTGCCCTACTCCATCGAGAAGGTCAGGACAGCCACCAGGGACTGTCAAATCTGTGCGGAGTGCAAACCGCACTTCTACTGGCCAGAGAAAGTGCACCTGATAAAGGCTTCCCGTCCCTTTGAACGCCTCAGCATGGACTTCAAAGGCCCCCTCCCCTCCACCGAGCGCAACACGTACTTCCTGAACGCGATTGACGAGTACTCCCGGTTCCCATTCGCCATTCCCTGCCCCAACATGACCGCAACCACCGTCATCAAGGCCCTCCATAGCATCTTTGCACTGTTCGGTTTCCCCGTCTACATACATAATGATAGGGGGTTCTCCTTTATGAGCGACGAACTGCGTCAATTCCTGCTCAGCAAGGGCATCGCCTCGAGCAGGACGACCAGTTACAACCCCCGGGGTAATGGACAGGTAGAGAGGGAGAATGGAACGGTCTGGAAGACCATCCTACTGGCCCTACGGTCCAGGAATCTCCCAGTCTCCCACTGGCAGGAAGTCCTCCCGGATGCCCTCCACTCCATCCGGTCACTGCTTTGTTCCACAACCAACCAGACACCTCAATAACGTCTCCTTGTCTTCCCCAGGAAGTCCTCCTCTGGGACCTCGCTCCCGACATGGCTGGCAGCTCCCGGACCCATCCTTCTCCGAAAACACCTGCGGGTGGACACGTCGGACCCGTTGGTTGAAAGGGTCCATCTTCTCCATGCTAACCCCCAGTACGATTACGTGGCGTACCCCGACGGCCGACAAGATACGGTCTCCCTACGAGACCTAGCGCCCGCCGGAGCTCCACGTACACCCCAGCCACCAGTCCCACCCTCCCCCCCACCAGGGCACCTTACAGGAGGATCCGTCCTTCTGCCGGCCCCGTCTAGGCCGCCCCACCCACCGACACACTCCGCAGGCGCTCCCTTCCCAGGTCAACCGTTTTCCCCACCAGCACCGTCTAGGGGTGTCAAAGCTGCCACAGAGACAGAGGCCACGCTTCCGGAGTCACAGACGCCCGAGCCTCCACCGGAGTCACCACCGAAGCTTCCACGATCACAGAGGATGTCCAGGGCCCCCGATCGACTGATTGCTTCATTTTAAATTGTAAATTTAAATCATAAATTGTAAATAGTTACCAGAATTGTAAATAGTTACAAAATGCTGTACGGAGGTATTACGGTACTTCCATAATTAATTCTACCACGTTGCCATGTTTGTAGTATCAGGCCACCACCCCCGCCAGACTCTTTTTTAACAGGGGGTGAATGTGGTAGTAGAGATATTACGGTACCTGGTAATGCTGGAACACCATTGGTAGAAATTGCATGCTTCCTATTGGTCAAGCTGTATGGTAGCTCTGCCCTGCTAGGCGGGGTATAAGAGCCCGTGCCGCCCCAACAGCCTTCATTCTGTACCTGAGCTGCTGGGGGAAATATCTAGCTTATTAAAGCCTTCAGTTGGACTATAACCTCGCTTTCGTGGTCATTGATCGTGCATCAAAGGGCGTAACCTATTGTTTGCCATGGCAGCATCAGTGGGTTTTTCCTTCCGCAGTATCTTTTGGCCCCTCTGTACTTGTTTTCCTTGCGCTCTGGGCGCAGAGAGGCAGCAGTGCTAACTGCTGTGCAAAAGAGCACCCTACCCAGAGCCACACCTCTGCCCCATCCCTGTAACCCCACCTAACTTACAGGATACTGCGAGGCCTGGATAGAGTGGACGTGGAGAGGATGTTTCCACTTGTAGGAACAACCAGAACCAGAGGGCACAATCTCAGACTAATGGGTCGATCCTTTAAAACAGAAATGAGGAGGAATTTCTTCAGCCAGAGGTTGGTGAATCCGTGGAACTCTTTGCTGCAGAAGGCTGTGGAGGCCAAATCACTGTCTTTAAGACAGTGATAGATAGGTTCTGAATTAATTAAGGGATCAGGGGCTATGGGGAAAAGGCAGGAGAATGGGGTCGAGAAAAATATCAGCCATGATTGAATGGCGGAGCAGACTCGATGGGCAGAGTGGCCTAATTCTGCTCCTATGTCTTATGATCTAAGCGCTGGACAATAAGGGCCAATTTAGCATAGCCAATCCACCTAACCTGGTTATCTTTGGATTGTGGGAAGAAAACCAGAGCATCTGGAGAGAACCCACCCAAACACAGGGAGCCTTGTGGAAACCTTCTTCTGATCCTCTGATGGCAAATTTTATTTTCTCTAATTTGTGGAATTCCGCCAAGTTGGACAGCCAGTCTGTGGCCTTGGGTGGCACTGCTGGTCTTCAGCCGAGCAGGAGTCTCCAGCGGACGATAAGGGAGGCAAAGGCTAGGGCTCTGCCGCTCTCCCCTTGAAGAGCTTTGGCTGTTCCGATACCCCGAAGACTGCCACCAGTAGGCATGGCTCCACCCTCACTCCCACATACCAGGACATGACTCCAAAAATGGCAGTCCAGTGCCCAGCAGGTTTGGGGCAGACCCAGAACATGTTGGTCTGGTTGGCAGGGCCTCTCTCCCACCATTCACATTTGTCCTCCACTTCCCTGAAGAACTTGTCAAGTGTGCCTGTGCACTACCTTTAGCTGCATTATGCTCAGCCCTGCACATGAGGAGGTGGAATTCAATCAAGATTCCTGCCCCTATCTCCAGGCCCAGCTCCTCCTCCCACTCTTCTCTTTGTAAAATTGACTTTGATTAAATATGCACTGATCCCAATATAAACCTGAAATGTATAACTTGTCTCAGAAACACAGCATTAAACTATGAAACATTTTAGTCCAAAATATTAATACTTAGTGGAAACAGTATATTCTAAATAGCTGTATATGTAATCCTCGTTTTGATGTGATTGATGTTAAACACAACAGGATATATTGAAAAATGCATCTGGAGGAATAGAAAAATTAACTTAAAAATTGGATGTTTAGTTTGCAGATACAGTGGTCACAAAACCAAATGATATGCGGTGATGGAATTGCATCAACTGGAACCAACATGGAGTATGTTTGCTGTTGGGAAAAATGATTTTTGGAATTGTCAAATAGGGAGGAATGATCAAAGTTGGAGTGGTACGTTAATTTTTAATACGAGGGGGTGGCATGGTGGCGCCGTGGTTAGCACCACTGCCTCATGGCTCCACATTGTCTGTGTGGAGTTTTCACATTCTCCCCGTGTTTACGTGGGTCTCACCCCCACAACCGAAAGATGTGCAGGGTAGGTGAATTGGCCACAATAAATTGCCCCTTAATTAGAAAAAAATAATTGGATACTCTAAATTTTTTTTTTTTAAATTAATCGGAGATTTAGATGAAACTGATGGGTCGGTCATCCTGGATTTCATAGATCATAGAATTTACAGTGCAGAAGGAGGCCATTTGGCCCATCGAGTCTGCACCGGCTCTTGGAAAGAGCACCCTACCCAAGGTCAACACCTCCACCCTATCCCCATAATCCAGCAACCCCACCCAACATTAAGGGAAATTTTGGACTGTAAGGGCAATTTATCATGGCCAATCCACCTAACCTGCACATCGTTGGACTGTGGGAGGAAACCGGAGCACCCGGAGGAAACCCACGCACACACGGGGAGGATGTGCAGACTCCGCACAGACAGTGACCCAAGCCGGAATCGAACCTGGGACCCTGGAGCTGTCAGAAGACTGTTCCCAGTGAAATGCAAACAGCTGGATCTGCGTTTCTTTCGCAATCTTTTCTGCAGTATCCACGTGGCAGTCTCATCCTGGACATCTCAGCTGATTGTGAACTCAAGATTGAGCGACAACCAATGTTCTCTTTAAAGTTTTGTTGCCTTATCTGTTTTCTTGCTTTTGGTTCTTTTAATGATTTTTGTAAGATGTGCACACAAAGTATTTAAATGGAACACGGCTGACAGGTTACAATCTGATGTGTGGTCATGCACACGTGCATGGAAACATTAATTCCAACAAAACAAGTTGGTTGAGCTTTGATTGCAAATGTAAGTAGAGTTCTGAATTGTCAGGCACGGCTGTTGTCAAAGTTTTGATACCAGAACGGAGAATGCTGGGAAAAACTCAGCAGGTCTGGCAACTGAGTTAACATTTCGAATCCGTTTGACTCTTTTCACTGTTCTTGTTTTCGATTCCAGTATCCACAGTATTTTATTTTAATGTTTTGGTACCGTTTGCTATAATTTATCTGTGAAAGTGAACTTTCATCACCAACTGGAGTGAAATGAAAGAATGTTCACTGCCTTCAAACTACCACCTGTCACTCCAAAAATTATGCATATATGTTCGAACAAAGAACCTCAACCTCTTCTGTCACATGAATAGCGAATAGTACTATTCAGTTGTGTGTATATATATATTTTGTAACCAGCACACTTTTATAATGCATGACCATTAAAGAGTTTAAAATATTGAACCTTGTTGCTCTCTTTGGTTGGCTCTGAATATGGTGGTCAATATGGTCTTCTTCCTTAAGTCTAATTTTATTTGCTCTAGAGTCGGCAGGTATCTCTCGATACCGCCACAAGGTTCAAAACCGAATACTGATCAAAGACTCGATACACCAGTTAGTTAGTTCAAAGTCAATGCTTATTTATTTACACACACAGTTAAATATACTCATGCACGAAACTCTACAGACTAAACTATCACTACTGCTAAAGCCTATACTTCGGGCGCCCACTCAGTCAGAGGAACAATGGCCGTTGTTCGGTTCTGAGGCTGCTGGGGTGGAACTGGTATAGGGGAACAGCTAAAGTCGTCTGTCTGGTAGCCTTGGACTTACTTGTTTCTGGTGTAGCTGGTGGACAGGTCTCTCCCGGTGAAAACTGGGTCCAAGAGAATGATTCTCTCTTGGGGGCTCCTTCTTATACCCAAAGGGGCTTCGCGCTCTTTTTGGCGGGCCTTGAACTTGGCCCCAATCAATTGGTCCGTTTCTTGATCATTCCTATTGATTTCATCCAATAAAGGGGTGGGTGACCTGATGGCTGGGCGTGTCTTAGGTGGCCATTGGCCTGCTTTGTTTCGGTCTCCTCTGGCGCCGGGGTGTCTGCCTTAGTATCGGTTACTCAAATGTTACTCTTTTGTTCCCGGAGATGGGCCATTAGTATGCTAATGGGCCTACAGTTTTGGTCTTGTCTGGGAGCTGCGGCTCCAATATACAGACAAGCTCTGAACCTGCTTGTTTTCTCAGCAGTGTCCATTTTCCCTGCAATCTTTGCAAAGTGTCCATTTTATAATCGGGAAGTGGCCATCCCAGGTGGCTACACTCTCACCTTGTGAACCTCAACGCGAAGTGTGAAGGATCACATTACCGCGTCGTCTTCATTCTCTGACCAAGCTGGGCACCCATAAGCACTTCATAGGCTCTACACTGCTCTGTCCTATGAATTGCAACTTTACCTATGTTATTTTATATACATACATCATTATAAAACTCTACGGGGCGCTATGACATTCAGGCATGCATTACAAAATAAAAAACTGGAACCTCTAACTATCCTCAATAAACTATCCTCACCTAAACATAAGAACATAAGAACATAAGAATTAGGAACAGGAGTAGGCCATCTGGCCCCTCGAGCCTGCTCCGCCATTTAATGAGATCATGGCTGATCTTTGTGGACTCAGCTCCACTCTCCGGCCCGTACACCATATCCCCGAATCCCTTTATTCTTTAGAAAGGCATCTATCTTTTTCTTAAAAACTTTTAAAGAAGCAGCCTCAACTGCTTCACTGGGCAAGGAATTCCAGAGATTCACAACCCTTTGGGTGAAGAAGTTCCTCCTACACTCCGTCCTAAATCTACCTCCCCTTATTTTGAGGCTATGCCCCCTAGTTCTGCTTTCCCCGACCAGTGGAAACAACCTGCCCGCATCTATCCTATCTATTCCCTTCATAATTTTATATGTCTCAATAAGATCCCCCCGCATCCTTCTAAACTCCAATGAGTACAGTCCCAGTCTACTCAACCTCTCGTCATAATCTAATCCCCTCAACTCTGGGATCAACCTAGTGAATCTCCTCTGCACTCCCTCCAGTGCCAATATGTCCTTTCTCAGGTAAGGAGACCAAAACTGAACAGAATACTCCAGATGCGGCCTCACCAACACCTTATACAATTGCAGCATAACCTCACTAGTCTTGAACTCCATCCCTCCAGCAATGAAAGACAAAACTCGATTAGCCTTCTTAATCACCTGTTGCACCTGCATACCAACTTTTTGCGACTCGTGCACCAGCACACCCAGGTCCCTCTGCACAGCAGCATGTTTTAACATCTTACCGTTTAAATAATAATCCATTCTGCTGTTCTTCCTGCCAAAATGGATAGGCTCACACTTGGCAACATTGAATTCCATCTGCCAGACCCTAGCCCATTCACCTAACCTATCCAAATCCTTCTGCAGACTTCCGGTATCCTCTGCACTTTTTGCTTTACCGCTCATCTTAGTGTTGTCTGCAAACTTTGACACATTGCACTTGGTCCCCAACTCCAAATCGTCTATGTAAATTGTGAACAACTGCAGGCTCAACACTGATCCTTGAGGGACCCCACTAGTTACAGGTTGCCAACCAGAGAAACACTCATTTATCCCCACTCTCTGCTTTCTGTTAGTTAACCAATCCTCTACCCATGCTACCACTTTACCCTCAATGCCATGCATCTTTAGTTTATGCAGCAACCTTTTGTGTGGCACCTTGTCAATCAAAAATAATCTACAACATTTTAAACTGTACAAATAGCAGCAACACAAGTCTCTCTGGCTTGGCAGTCAAGGACAAAGGTTTACATTTCTTTATTAAACGAACAAAACACACACAAAAATCGGATGCACTTTAATTCACTTAGAGGGGTTGGGGGGTTTGTTGCAGTCTGAAGATAGGGGATCTAAATGTGTATACCGGAGTGTGGTTGCGGGAGGCTCTCCTCCGCCATTTTCTGAGTCTAAGTGTCTGCACGACACTGCAGAGTATCGCCAGTACTAAGAGTGCTTCTACGATGTAAGATAGTGAATACCAGGTGATAAACTTCTCACACCAAGTCGGGGAATCGGTACCTGTCTCGGGGGTAACTAGCTCAGGGTACAGTGTATGGCAAGGGTGGGAATCATTCACGGCCTGTGTGGTAGGGGTCAGAGGGGTAGAGTCTGCGTGCAACTGAAGGGATCCCGCTAAGATCCAGGTAAAAAAGCATGAAGGTTGTCTTCATCTTTCCATTTGTCGGTCTTCTTTTTCTTCCTCTGGGGTTCCTGAGGTTCCAGAGTTCTATGGACACAAGCATAATATCTGTTATTATCTTGCTTAAGATCTCATATGTCTGTCTGTCTGTCCTTTGTTGCCAATTACCCATTATAATTGGTCACCATCTGTGACTCCCTTATTTTTTTTTAAACCGAATATTTGGACAAGACATCCGAGAAAAATACTGACATAGTGCGAGCCGTCTCGCAGCCTGTGTGATCTACCATCCTAGTGCTTGAGGATGTAAATCTAATCCCCTCAACTCTGGGATCAACCTAGTGAATCTCCTCTGCACTCCCTCCAGTGCCAATATGTCCTTTCTCAGGTAAGGAGACCAAAACTGAACAGAATACTCCAGATGCGGCCTCACCAACACCTTATACAATTGCAGCATAACCTCACTAGTCTTGAACTCCATCCCTCCAGCAATGAAAGACAAACAAGACAAACAGAAACAAACAAAAGAATTTTGAACGTAACGAGCCAAAATGGGGTGCGTGTGGGCCGCGGCGGGTAAGAAATTGGTGGAATCCCTGGGTAGGACGGTGATCAATGCCGTTTGTGCTCTACCTGAGCGTAGCTGACCAGAGGGGGGTCCTCAGGCAGGGTGGGGACCAGTGCCGTTTCTCCACTGACTTTGCGACCGGCAAGAACGGGTAAGAATGTGGTCGTCGTGGGGGCTGTCTCTTATGATCAAATCAGAAGAGTAGCTATGAGTGATGTCTGCCGACAAACTAGTTCCTCTGAACGGTTGTCGGTCGACAAACTTGTTCCATTAACTGCCAGTGGGCGTCAAAAGAGTGGTGGTGTGGGGCCATGAAAACTTTTAAATTCACAAACAACATTTAACATGTACATTGAACGAACAAACATACAACAAACATGGTGCAGGTTCCATCAGAAAGGACACCGTATCTCTCCATCAGTTCCTTTTTACCATCATGTGGACACCTCATTACTCAGTAGTGAACAGGGTCGCAAAGGGATTCGTTTGGTGAGAGTCAGACTCGATGTCATCATTTTCTCCCGGCTGCCATGCTCTTGACTGGAGTAATTTGGCTAAAGCTGCTTGGGGCGAATTGGGGTCCATCTCATCATTCCGGATGAGCCTGAACAAATTGTCTCGGTGCCAGAATCGTGTGTCAAGGTTGGAGCTACTAGATTTTAATCCGTAATCGTCGGGCGGTGGGTCTGGGTCAGGGGATTTGATATACGTGATTTCGAAGGGGTCACTGGAATCATGCTCGGATTGGCTGGGAGTGGGGCCTGGTGCAGGGCTATAATCATAACGTGGTGTGCTGAGGCTGCGTCATTGCTATTGCTATCACTGTCGCTGGCGCTGCTGGTTGAAGGAAGGGAGAGACGGAGTCGTACCTCTGGGGGTGGAGTTGAAGATGTGTCTGAGGACCGGCTGGACTGGCTGGGGGAGGGTAGGAATGCGTCATCTGTGGGCGGGGCATGCTCATCTGCTGCTGCAAGCGAGATGTGGTGAGCATGGTTATTCTGCGAGCCATAAGCCTTAAGCTGGTTTATGTGGAACCACGCAGACTTGCCATTGGGATATGTGATCTTGTATACCGAGGGGCTGACTTTGTCTGAAATGGAGTACGGTCACAAAGTTTTGGGGAAAGGAATGAACTGGGGTTGTATAGGAAAAGCATCACTTGCTGCCCTACTACAAACTCGGTGGCGTATACCATTTTATCGAAACAAGCTTTGCTTTGTTTCCTCCTGGTCCCAAATCTCACAGCTGCTGCAAGCTGGGCGGCTTTCACATTCTCAATAACCTGTTGTACTGCTTCCTCATGTGTGAGGGCGGTGACTGTGGGGCTGGCCAAATCCAGTCCTAATAAATACTCTGTCCCTTTCATGGGGCGTCCGGTCATGAGCGTGTGGGGGGTGTGTCCCGTCGACGTGGATACCATGTTTTGTAAGAACATTAAAGCGAATGGGAGAACTGAATCCCAGGTGGTGTTGTTCTGTTGCAGCATTTTCCTGAGAGTGGCTTTTAGAGTTCTGTTTATCCTCTTCACAATGCCGCTTGACTGGGGGTGGTATGCAATGTGAAACTTCTGCCTAATTCCAAAAATTGTGAGAATGTTTTTCATTACTCGTCCTGTAAAATGGGAGCCTTGATCGGACTCTATACTGCGTGGGAGGCCCCATCTTGTAAAGATGTGCTGTGTGAGGATTTTAGCTGTTGTTTTTGCCGTATTCGTTCCGGATGGGAAAGCTTCCACCCATTTTGTGGAGGTGTCGATGACCACCAACACATACTTAAAACCATTTTTGCAGGGGGGTAGGGGTCCTATATAATCTATTTGTAAATTCGTCCAGGGGCCATTAATTTAACTTGTTTATCATAGAATTTACAGTGCAGAAGGAGGCCATTCGGCCCATCGAGTCTGCACAGGCTCTTGCAAAGAGCACCCTACCCAAGGTCAACACCGCCACCCTATCCCCATAACCCAGTAACCCCACCCAACACTAAGGGAAATTTTGGACACTAAGGGCAATTTATCATGGCCAATCCACCTAACCTGCACATCTTTGGACTGTGGGAGGAAACCGGAGCACCCGGAGGAAACCCACGCACACACGGGGAGGATGTGCAGACTCCGCACAGACAGTGACCCAAGCCGGAATCGAACCTGGGACCCTGGAGCTGTGAAGCAATTGTGCTATCCACAAGGCTACCGTGCTACCCTTAATGGGGCGGGTGTGACTAAGCTGAGCCTTTCTTGCATATCTGTCCGGATTGTTCTGAGCACAGATCAAGCAATTTTCAATGTAATGGGTTACATCGGCTTTTAAATCAGGCCACCAGCAGAGAGGTCTGAGGTGGGTTTGGGTGGGTTCAATGCCTTGGTGTCCATGATTGTCATGGAACTGACAAATAAGCTGGTTCCTGTCCTGGCTGGGGACAACATAAATGCCGTCTTTCAAAATCACACCGTCATGTGTGGTGATTGTGTTCGTAAACCTATCGTACGGGGCTGGGAAGGTTCCTTTTAAAACTTCCCTGAGCTTTTCATCTTCCTTTTGGGCCTTTGCTAGATCCTGAATGTTGGTCTGTGAGACCTGAACTGCGTGTACTGGGGTGCTCTCGGGGGTGGGGGGTTCCAAAAGTAACCATGTCTGGAACCTGCCTTCACTAGGGCGTCTGCTTTAACGTTACCGGGGGGGAAGAACGGTGATGATTGCGAACCTTAATGATACCATATTTCCTATCTTTAGCTGTCTCTAGGATATGCCGGAGTAATGGGTCTGAGGGTCGGGGCTTTCCGTCTGTGGAAACAAATCCTCTAGTTTCCCACAGGGGTAGGAATTCCGTTAAACTGTTGCAGACATATAAACTGTCCGAATATATGTCCGCTGGAGTCGGAAACGAGTCGGGGTGATCAACAATGTAAGCTCTGGCTGCCAGTTCTGCTGCCTGAGAGCCTAGATGTCCTGGCAACTTTAATGAAATCTCTTCAAAGGCACGTCCCTGCGCGTCCTCTACATAAATGCCGCAACCGGTGATTCTCTTTCCATTCAAAACTGTGGAGGAGCCATCCACATAAACTTTCAGGGGTGGGCACGTGTCTGTGGGCTGGGGTCTCTGGGGTGTATTACCTGCTTTCCTGGGAGCTGACTTAGGTATAAATGGGCCTGAATTATGGTTTGTGGTGATGATCTCACACTCATGTGGGGTACCTGCATATTGCAAATTATCGGTTAGGAAAGTGTGGGTCTTGGTTCTTTTTACTGTGATGTCCCGTCCCTGTAAAAGAAGGGTCCAACGGGCTGCGCGGATTTGGCTGACTGTGCCATCTTTAAGTCAACCGTCTAATAATAGCTGTGTTGGGGTGTGTTCAGTGAGAATGGTGATGGGGTTGAGTCCTGTAATGTAGGCGAAGTATTGTATTGCCCAAAAACTGCAAGCAGGTGCCTTTCGCAGGCAGAAAATCCTTGCTCGACAGGATCTAACATGCGTGAGGCGTATGCCATGGGGCCTAATCGGTCATGGCGTTCCTGGAGGAGCACAGCCGAAAGGGTTCGGTCGGTGCTTGCTACTTCGATAGCATACGGGGAAGTGGATCTGGGACCTGTAATGCGGGGGTTGTGCTGAGGGCTCTTTTTAGAGCATCCACGGCATCCGTGTGCTGTGGAAGCCATTCCCAAGGTGCTTGTTCCTTGAGAAGGTCGGATAGGGGCGCTGTTTTTGTGGCGAAAACATCGATATGGTTTCGGCAGTAGCCAACCAGTCCTAGAAATGACCGGAGGGCTGTGACATTATGGGGAAGGGGCAATTTGACGATCGAGTCAAGTCTCTTTTGCTCGATCTCATGTTTACCATGAGTGATTACTGTACCCAAGCAAATCACTTTTTCCTGCAAAATCTTGGTCTTCCTGGGGTTGACTTTACATCCAATCTGTTTTAGGAGTCCTAGGAGTTCGGCGAGAAGCAAAATGTGCTCTCCCTTTATGTCTGTCTGTAGCAGCAAGTCATCTACATACTGGACCAGACAATCGGGTCGGGAAAATTTTGCTAGTCCATTTGCCAGCTGTCGGTGGAAAATGAAGGGGGTGTTGTGGAAGCCTTGTGGAAGGCACGTCCACGTGTATTGTTGTCCCTGGAATGTAAAGGCGAATTTGTATTGGCATGCTTTATCCAATGGAATGGACCAAAAGCCGTTGCTAATGTCCAAAACCAAATTTTTTTTTGACTGGAGTCCCTGGTTGAGCATGGTCTCAGGACGCGTGGCTATGGTGGGGGCTGCTACTGGGGTTACTTTGTTCAGTTCCCGGTAATCAATGGTCAGTCACCATGATCCATCGGGTTTCCCGACGGGCCAAATTGGTGTGTTATTCGTGGAGGCTACTGATCGGAGTATGCCTTGATCAAGCAAACTCTCTATTACTTTTCAGATTTCTCCCTCTGCTTCTTGGGGAAAACCGTACTGCTTTTGGAGTCTGGGGTCAGGACCTGTAATGTTCACTAAGCCAGCTATCTTGCCACAGTCATGCTTGTGCTGTGCAAATGCTGCTTTGTGTTGTTGTAGGACTTCCCTAACCTGTTTATCCTGACTAATGGCTCGAGGGTCGAACCAGAAGTCTCCTACTGCGCTGATTCTGTTTGCACACTCTCCAACTGTGAGCGTGGCGGGGGCCCGTGCTGCCTTTGCCATTCTCCATACACATTTATTTACCGGATCAAATGAGAGGTTGTGGGAGCTCATAAAGTCGATTCCTAGGATGTGTTCAGCTGTCTGGGATAGATCTACCAAAACTACGGGGTGTTTATTCGTAATGTTCCCTATTTGTATTGCTACAGAGGCTGTGATGTGTCCTTGTTGTAAATGACCTGTAAAGCCGCTGAGTGTGATGGTGTCTGTTGTGGGCCACGTGTCTTGTTGAAACATCATGGAGGAATTGAGCGTGGTGCAGGACCCTCCTGTGTCCCAAAGAAATTCTACGGGCTGTCCCCGGACTTTGCCTGCTACTACCGGTCTACCGGACTTGTCCCAAAGGGTGTCGCAGACCCAAGTTGGTGAGCCCGAACACCGTCAGTCGGTGCCGTTCATGTCTGCGTTCTCTGCACAGGCGCTAACACCAGGGATTGGCTTTGCCCTATTCTTATTTAGAGTGCCTGTCTGTTTGTTTCTCTGCTGCTTTTGGGGCACTTTGCACTCTCGTGCATAGTGTCCTAATTGTCCACAATTGTAGTATTCCTGGGATTTAGGCTGCGGTGGGCTGCTCCTGCCCTCATTTACCCATGCAGGGTTCTGGTGCTTCCTAACTGGATGCATGTCTGCCTGCTCTTCCTCTGGCTTTGCAAATGCGGTTTTGCCTTGGACGGATTGTTCCCAAAAGCGGGACAGTCTTTTCAAAACCTATTTCTCATTGTGGGCCTCGTCTAAGGGGTCGTAATTTGTGCAAGCTCTCTGTCCTGCCTCTGTCGCATGAGAGACTAGGATTCAAGTCCATTTGGCCATATTATCCGCGGACAAATGGGCGCGGGCTAACTCTCCAAATACTGCTATGAAATGTATCCACAAGCATCCAGCAAACGCTGTGGGGTGCTCTGTTTTCTTTTGCCTACACTTGTTTAGGCCTTATACGGGGTCTCCTCTGTTATAGCCGATCGCATCCAGGATCGCTGTGTGCATTTCTTGGAGTGTGCCTCCTCCTACATTCTGTGGGTCGGGAATGGCTGCCACGACTGAAGGATCGAGGCTTAAAACTGTGAGCTTCACTTGCTCCTTTTCATCCAGGCCGTACATGGTAGCCTGCTGTTTAACTCTAGCGAAAAACTGGTGGGGGTTTGATGTGGGAAGGCACGGTGTAATTTTTCCACACACATCCCATAATTGGGTTACGGTGAACTGGGTTGTTTATAGGAAATCTGTGTTTCCTTCTGCTGCGGCCCTGCGGTGTGTGGTTACTGGGTTCATGGGAGTGTGTTCTGCCTGTTCAGTCGGGGGTTGGGGTGCTTTCCTTTTCTGGGGTTTCTCTTGCGTACATGTCCCATGTACGTATCTGTGGGCAGTTTCATTTAACTCCTGCCAATCGGGGCCGTTTTCCTGATCTAACTGGGTGCCAAACATAGTTTGAAACCCATTCTGGACAGAAAGCAGAGATTGCAATTCTGTAATTTGCTTCCGGCACTTTGCGTGATCTACTGAGCTCTGCCTTTGTTCCGTCGTGGAAGTGTGGAGCGCTCGTAGGGCTGCTTTTAAATAATTGCACTGTTTCTGCAATTGCTCTGCCTGTTACTCGGTTTCTTGTCTTATCAAGACTGCGCATTGCGTGTCCTGGTAGGCCTTATCGTACTGGGTCTGAAAACTACTCAAATGTCCCTCGCTGCTAACTGTTCTCTTAACTCCTTATTCTCCTTCTCAAATTCGCTCACATCTCCCTCACTATTTCTGTCGCTCTCCTCAATCTCTCTACGGAGCGTCCTAATGACCTCCTCTGTGCCTCGCAATTGTGCCAAGCAGGACACGATTGCCATCGGCTTGCGAGCTTTCCCCAAGCTCTTCTTATGAATTTCTGACAGGTTCTCCCACTAAGTATGTCCTATACTCCCGGGACCTGTTTCGTCATTGGCGCAGAATTCACTCCAAAGAGGCCATCCTTTCCCTTTGAGATATTTTCTGATCTCTTCTTCCCATACGGGACACTGTCCTACTCTACTGGTCGCTGAGACCTCGAATTCTTGGGGGTTCATAAGGCGTTCCATTGCCTTCATTGTCATTTTCTCTCTATCTCTGGGTTCTCTACTGAATTTGGAACAGGGGGTGATAAAGTGGTGATGTAAACACGGGTACGGCTTACGCTAATTTCCGGCCTACAAAACTCCAGACAGTTTTACGCAACAAAATCTCTCAGGTTTACCTTATATCCCTGTTAGTACGCAAGCATTAACACACTTCCAAATCTCGGCGGTTTGATCAGTATCGTTCTCACACTTGTGGTTTTTCAGTTTCCAATTGGATTCCAATTCAAATTTGGGTTCTCTCGGAGTGACTAGGCCATTTCTAGGTCGAGTCCCGTCAGAGGTCGCCAGTAAATGTTGCTCTCTTTGGTTGGCTCTGATAATGGCGGTCAATATGGTCACCTCCTTAAGTATAATTTTGCTTGCTCTAGAGTCGCCAGATATCTTTCGATACCGCTACAAGGTTCAAAACCGAATACTGATCAAAGACTCGATACACCAGTTAGTTAGTTAAAAGTCAATGCTTATTTATTTACACACACAGTTAAATATACTCATGCACAAAACTCTACAGACTAAACTATCACTACTGCTAAAGCCTATACTTAGCTTCGGGCGCCCACTCAGTCATAGATCATAGATCATAGATCATAGAATTTACAGTGCAGAAGGAGGCCATTCGGCCCATCGAGTCTGCACCGGCTCTTGGAAAGAGCACCCCACCCAAGGCAGTCAGAGTAACAATGGCCGTTGTTCGGTTCTGAGGCTGCTGGGATGGAACTGGTACAGGGGAATAGCTAAGGTCGTCTGTCTGGTAGCGTGAGTTGACTTACTTGTTTCTGGTGTAGCTGGTGGACAGGTCTCTCCTCGGTGAGAGCCGGGTCCAAGAGAATGATTCTCTCTTGGGGGCTCCTTCTTATACCCAAAGGGGCTTCGCGCTCTTTTGGGCGGGCCTTGAACTTGGCTTCAATCAAATGGGCCGTTTCTTGATCATTCCTATTGATTTCATCCAATAAAGGTGTGGGTGTCCTGATGGCTGGACGTGTCCTACGTGGCCGTTGGCCTGCTTTGTTTCGGTCTCCTCTGGTGCCACGGTGTCTGCCTTAGTATCGGTTACTCAAATGTTACTCTTTTGTTCCCGGAGATGGGCCATTAGTATGCTAATGGGCCTACAGTTTTGGTCTTGTCTGGGAGCTGCGGCTCCAATATACAGACAAGCTCTGAACCTGCTTGTTTTCTCAGCATTGTCCATTTTCCCTGCAACCTTTGCAAAGTGTCCATTTTATAATCGGGAAGTGGCCATCCCAGGTGGCTACAACCTGTATGTTGTTAGGAGTATGCGTTGAGGAGCTCTGGTTATGCATGCACTTTAAGTGAAGATTGGGAATCTCTACTCTTGAAGAAAGCTTAACATAGGAAAGAGCAGATAGAGCAGCAGAAAAAACTGCTTTGTGGCACCACTGCTGAAGGATTAATGCTTTGTGCCATTCCCTTCATCCTTCTCCTCAGGTGCTTAGTTGGCGAATTGTTCTATGGGAACTACCAGTACCTGCCCCAGGTGATCATCCTCTACATATGAGCATAGGCATAAGAACAAAGAAAAGTACAGCACAGGAACAGCCTGTCCAAGCCAATGTCACATGCTGCCCGTCTAACCTAGAACCTTCTACACTTCCGTGGTCCGTATCCCTCTATTCCCATCCTATTCATGCATTTGTCAAGACGCCCCTTAAACATCACTATCGTCCCTGCTTCCACCACCTCCTCCGGTAGCGAGTTCCAGGCACCCAGTACCCTTTGTGTAAATAAACTTCCCTCGCACATCTCTAAACTTTGCCCCTCGCGCCTTAAACCTATAAGGAGACAGCATTCACAAAAGACTTGGTTTTTTTTTCAAAGATCTGTCTCTCTTTTGATACTGCAGATGTTTCTAATCAAAAATGAAACAAATGGTAATTATTGGTATTTCTCCTTTAAATCTTCTACTATTTTTAGATTAAGTAGAGTGACAAAATTACTGGGCAGAAAAATGAGACAAAACATTGCAAGGCAACATTCCATATTATAACAACAACTTGAATTAAATGACACGTTTAATGTTGTGAAATACCTCAAGATGCTTCACAGGACGTTATGAAAAATACTTTAACGCAGTGGTGTGGATAAGGAAATTTTAGGGAAGATCAGCAAAAGCTTGATCAAAGAGTTAAGCTGTAAGGAGTGTTTCAAAGGAAAAGAGCGAGGTGGGAAGGGAGCTCTACAGGTCTGGGTCTTGTCAGCCGCCTATGGTAGAGCAATTAAAATATGAGGCAAAACTCTCCATTCGGAAGACTATGGGCAGAATTCTCCGTTTCTGAGAATAAGTGTTGACACCGGGACAACAGAGTTCGTGAACTTTCATGACAGCAAAACTGGTGCCGACCCTGGATCGGGGCTAGCACTGGCGCCACATGGAACACAATCGATTCCAGTGAGAAATGGTGCGGGATTCGCTGGGTCTGTGATTGACACTCGGGAGGCTGACAAGTTGCGGTCGCTAACACACTCATCCCAGCCAACAAGATGGCACTGGTTGTGCTGGAGCGCGCGCCCATACAGCTGATGAGTCAGCTGGGCCCAGAGTTTGGCCAGGGGGGACCACTATATTGGGGGCAGCACGGTAGCATTGTGGATAGCACAATTGCTTCACAGCTCCAGGGTCCCAGGTTCGATTCCGGCTTGGGTCACTGTCTGTATGGAGTCTGCACATCCTCCCCGTGTCTGCGTGGGTTTCCTCCGGGTGCTCCGGTTTCCTCCCACAGTCCAAAGATGTGCAGGTTAGGTGGATTGGCCATGATAAATTGCCCTTAGTGTCCAAAATTGCCCATAGTGTTGGGTGGGGTTACTGGGTTATGGGGATGGGGTGGAGGTGTTGACCTTGAGTAGGGTGCTCTTTCCAAGAGCCTGTGCAGACTCGATGGGCCGAATGGCCTCCTTCTGCACTGTAAATTCTATGGCCAAATTCTATACGACCCCTGGCCCTAAGTTCGCAATGTGCTGTTAGCGATGTGCGCAGCTGCATGGCTGCCTTTCCGGTTGTGGCAAGGCTGTTCCATGCCCATTCACCCCGACCCCACAGCCCACCTCCTGGCCACCCCCACTACTCCCCCCGGCCCTGGCAGAAGGACACCGGCCAGTGGCACAACTGTCAGCAAACTGTAGTGATGTTGAACACTTTCCGTACCCCCTCTCTCTCCCTCAGCAGCCATGATGCCAGTTTCATGATTTCTAAAAGTACAAGTGAACCGTGCCAGCGGGAACTCGGCCCATCAGAGGCGGAGAATCGCGGAGGCCCTGGAGAATATCGGGTCGGGCCTGTTAGTGACATGCAAACAGTGTGTACTGTACATGCATTCCGGACCGCATTGACGCCACTGTCGAGGTGATGGAGAATTGCGATTTGGCGTCAAATCGGTGCCTGCTGAGATTTTGGCCTCGGAACCTATTATCCCAATCATGTTTCGCGATTTCGGTATCAGCCAATGGATAATTCCGTCCTGTGTTCCATCACCAGAGCTCACGTGATTTACCTATCCTTTTTCATGCAAATTTATGCATAACAAGGAATATTTGGGATTCCCTCAGGAATCCCACTGTCGGGTGCCATTATGAGGGGTAATCCAGCAGCCGGCCACTCCAACACCCGCACAGTAAATCAGCCCACCTCCCCTGAATCTCAGTCCCCTTCTCGTGCCGGGGTACAGAGTCACCCGCTCTCCTCCAGGCATCCAGCAGCGTCTCAAGCTCGGCGTACATAAAAACCCCTGAATCGCAAAGCAGCCCCCAGCCCCTGATTTTCTGGGTGCCCTCCCCCAAATACAGGGGTGACCTGACCTGCACCCCTCCCCTCACTAGGGACCTCCTAAATAGGGAGACCCCCACAGGGTCCTCCTAACTAGAGGGACCCACAGAGAACCCCTAAATGAGACACGCCACAGGGATGCCCTAACTAAAGGAACCCCCTCCCGTACTCCATGGGATGGAGGTGCAAGCGGAGAAAACGTCTGAGGCTCCCCGCCACCTGGCGCTGCCAGTCCTGGAGGCCTGCTGCCGTCTCGGCCAAGGTCTGCTTGCTCGCGGCTTTGGAGCACAGGGAGTGGACCACCTCTGTTCCGGACTGCGCACATCACACTGCGACTGTGCCATCACCTTCTGGGACTGGGCCACCTCCCTCTGTGTCTGCACCACGTCAGCTAACGCCTGGACAATGCCACAAAGGCTGTCAGCCATGGTCTGGTGTGACTGGGCTGTGCAGGTGGCTCTGGCACATAGCTGCCTGTGAGAGGAAAGCCCTGTCCTGGGCCTCGGCCAATGGCTACATTGAGTGCCCCAGGCATTGGATATGCTGATCCATGGCCGAAATCCTCGCCCCCAATGACTCCACAGTGGACGCCACCCATGCGGTGTTGATATGGGTGGCACGCATGGCAGCCTGCATGTGGTGCAGGGTGGGGGTTCAGCTGTCCTCCAGATGGGGGTGGTAACAGCATTGTGGGACAGGGCTTGGTGCCAGGGCACAGTGCTGCCTACTCACCCTGGCCGCCCTAAGGAGGTGGTGCAGTTTCGTTCGGCACTACTAGTCGGTCCGGACGGTGTTGCTCACAGTGCTTACTGCCTCTGCCACCTGCGGCCAGGCATGGTGATCGGCAACGGTTGGCAGTCCCCTTCTCGTGCCGGGGTACAGAGTCACCCGCTCTCCTCCAGGCATCCAGCAGCGTCTCAAGCTCGGCGTACATAAAAAGGGGTGCTGCTCTCCTCACAGACATCTTATTGGCTGGGATGCTGTGTGTGGGGAATGAAGTGTGTATATGCACCTGCAGCTTGTTGGCCTCCTGAGTGTCAATCATGAACCACAACATCTGCAATGTTTCTCATTGGTTATTGAATAGCCCAGGTGCGGCGCTAGTTGTGCTGTCATAGAACCCTGCGAATCTTACCCTGGCATCAACACTTAGTCTCAGACACAGAGAATTCTGTTGAGAATTATTCTTTTATTTTAATTCATACTTACTTACACATCTCCAGAGTTTAAGTTAAAAGGTGATTAAGGCAAGCATTTCAGCCCCATGAATGCAACATGTAAAGTAAACAGTTCTGCAGCTGAGAAAGGTGGTTCCAGATTCTAAGCTTGGTTAACATATGCGGTTGAGTTTTCCACAATGAGTTGTTTATCTGGGAAAGTTGTCAAGAATAGTATTAGTCAGAGGCAGACTGGCTGAGCATAGGGATAAGAGATTGTTAAATTCTCACCTCACTGTATTGTGGCTGCTCACAAAGGCACCTTGCCTGAAGTGATGGACATATCTACAACAGACATTAGCTTTTCATTTAGCTAGAACCTAGATTCAATATATTGAAGAAATATCTAAATTATGTATTCTTTCTATTAACATTTATCTTCAAGAGCTCTGTTGTGAAAAGCTTCACTTATGTATTTTTCCTATCATACAACATTTTCATTTAAAAAAATATTTCTTTATTCTCCTCCTTTTACACATTTTCTCCCAAATTTACACCCACCAACAGTGAACAATAATCAGTAATAAACAATAATCAGTAACAAATATGTCAATCCCCAAATCGATAACAACGATCCCATCCTCCCACCAAACCCAAAACATTAGCCCACATGTTCACATAAACAACTGACAAAAAGGAATTAGGAATCACCCGTGGCCACCATTAACACCCATCGCCCCCCTCCCCCCAACCCCCCCACCCCCCCCCCCCCCCCCCAACTAATGTTCGATGTTATCCAGTTCTTGAAAGTGCATAATGAATAATGCCCATGAATTGTAGAACCCCTCCATCCTTGCCCTCAGTTCAAACTTAACCTTCTCAAGAGTCAAGAATTCCAACAGATCCCCCCGCCACGCCAGGGCACAGGGTGGGGAGGTTGCTCTCCAACCCATCAGGATCCGCCTTCGGGCGATCAACGAGGCGAAGGCTATAACATCTGCCTCCGCACCCGTTTCCAACCCTGACCGATCCGACACCCCGAATATGGCCTCCCGGGGGGGGCCCGGGTCCAGTTTCACGTGCACCACTTTAGAAATTACCCTAAAAACCTCCTTCCAGTAATCCTCTAGCTTTGGACAGGACCAAAACATATGAATGTGATTAGCCACCGCCCCCCCCCTCCCCCGCCCCCACCCCACAACGTTAATACAACATTTTCATGATAAATGTTATTGACATTTCTAATCCCGATAAAGTCTGATTAAAGAGATGTATGAAATAATAAAGCAGTTGTTACTTTATAATGGTGCATACATGCGACTCATTCGGAGTTAAAACATTACAGAGAGTCAATATTAATTTTAAGAAGTATTTCCTGATCTTTACTTTTCCACAGGCATAACAATAATGGAAAATGGTGTTGAAATGCTCCAAAGATAAGTTACTTCTTACAGTTTTTTAAACATTTCAGAGTATCTAGAACTGTGTGAAGTATATAATTGCATAAGCAATTTGGCATGTCACACTGCCTGTTACATGTTAGAACATCAGCTTACACGCCCTTTACTTTGTGCAGTTTTGCCAAGGGAACTAAATGAATCAACTAATTTCTCCAAAGCTGTGCTGCAAACAGAAAACTGTTTTGTATTCTACTTGTTACTATTCATGAAATAATTAATGTTTTGAGATATTGTACAACTTATGCAGTAGATTGGGATGAGAATTCAATTTTTTTGTGTCATGTGAATTTAACGGAAGAAAAAAGTGAAGAAGGTAATTTTATATCATTGTTAACTCTGCTTATGAATTCTGGAATTGGGTATATGAGGAACGGGAGAAGAAATATTTTATGCATGTCAATACAAGCAAGAAGCTTAATTACATTGCTGAGAGAAGCCTAATTCCCACATTCTGCAAGTGATTTTAGCATTGAAGAGAATATTTGTTCAGGCAGGTGAAGGTTTTCATCTTGCTTTCAATATAAATCTCACACACTCCCAGATTATGTACAAAATTGAACAAAAACAGAAGGGGGCTGGTTGGGCCTGCATCCAAATTCTCAGCTTGGGTTGGAGGTACTGTATGGAGAGAATGGACGTCCATAATGAAGATGAGACTATTAGCGCTAGGATACTGGATACTGTTAAATTGTTGGAGGGCATTGGAAGAGTCCCACATGTAATGCAGGTGGGAAGAGACTGGACAAGGGAAGAACACATGAGAATTGAAATAAAGAGAAATCAGTTCAGTGGGTCAACAACAAGCTGAAACGATGGATCTACCAGGGCAGTCCTGTTTTGGGATTTTTAGAGATAGTGTGACTCAGGATTAAGGAATATGAGTTTGGAAGATGTGGCAAAAAAGATGTCCAGAAGGCATGAGGTCACTGACAGTTATGGAAACAGTGGCTTCATGTTCATTGGTGGAGTATTTGTCCAGTGGGAGATAGGAAGAAGTGTCAAAGAATTGACACCCAGCCTCTGCTATCTAGAGGTCGGTATGCCAGATAACATGGCACTGCCCTTGTCAGCAGGCTTGATGGTAATTTTAGGGTTGGACTCCAAAGAATGGGGTGCTGCAAGTTTAGAGGGCGATAGGTTAGAGTGAGCGAGGACAACAAAGAAATCGAGATGCCATTGTCATACTGACAGTGCTTGCTGAAAATATCTCGGAGGAGGAAAGGAGGGCTTTGTTGGCTAGATGGTTCATAATAACACAACATTGGTTTCACTGGAACTTGGAGGGGAGGCCCATCCGCAGGAAAACCTTCTAAACAAACCAAGCAGGGGGTAGCACAATAGCCAAAAATAGCAAATGTACATTGTGTTTTTCATTTTTGGAACAATTTCTTAGAGGCCGGCACCAGGAGGAGCAGGAGTGCTCCTTCAGGCAAAGCAAAGAATCCTTGGGCTTCCCCTACTGCAATCTTTACTCCTCCTTGTCCAAGCAGCAACAACTCTGCAATGCCTGCTCAATAATTAAATTATGTCAAAAATTCCCAAGGGTCCATAAGAACAAAGGAATTAGGACCAGAAGTAGGTCCTATGTTTCTTACCCCCTCTGCCATTCAATAAGATCATGGCTGAACTTTTACTTTGTCACCACTTTTCCACCTGATTCCTCATATCCCTTACTACCTTCCAATCCATTAAACCATTCCAGAATCGAATACATTTTGGAAGATCGCATCCACTTCTAACCCTAATCTCTTTTAGAACCCTGGAATGAAATCCATCAAGTTGAAGAGATTTCACAGTAATACGTTTTATTTTTGCTCTAGTATTTTTTCTCTACTGATATTAATTATTTAAGTTCCTTACTCTCATTGATCCCTTGAGTCATTACTATTGTTGGTGTTCTTTTTTGTGTCTTCTGTGTAAGTAGGTACAAAATACCTGTTTAAATCTGCCATTTCCTTATTTCCTATTATAATTTCACCCATGTCAGCCTCTAAGGGACCAACATTTATTTTTGCCACTCCCTTCCATTGTACATACTTGTAGAATCTATTTTTCCTATTTCTTGCTGTTTATTCTCATATTCAATTTTCCCTCAAAACCCTCAGGCTGTTATTCTTCGCAATTTTTCAAGCCTCTTTTAATCCAACATTATCCTTAACGTATCAGTGAGCCACAGATGGATCACTTTTCCCATAGAGTGTCTGTTTCTCAATGGAATGTATTTTTGTTGATTATTTTAAATTATGTCTTCAATGTTTGCCATAGCTTATTTATCTACATATTGTTTCATCTACGTTCCCCAACAAACCTTAGCCAATTCACCTCTCATGCTCATGTAATTGCTTCATTTGAGTTTTAGATTCTTGTTTCGGTCATAAGTATATCACTGTGAAAAATTCCATCATATTATGGTCACTCTTTCCCAAAGGATCTTTACTATGACATTAGTATTTCATTACACAAAACAAGATCTATATTAAGCTGGTCTGGCAGCATCTGTGGAGAAGGAAACAGAGTTAACATTTCAAGTTCACATGACTCCTCCCCATCTGGACTCGAAAACATTAACTCTGTTCTTTCTGCTGCCAAACCTGCAGAGTTTATCCAACATTTTCTACTTTTATTTCAGATTTCCAGAATCCGCAGTATTTCTCTTATTGTAAGGTCTAAATTAATCTTTCCCTGGTTGGTTCCACTGGTTCCCCAATTTTTGATCTTCTGCTCTACTGCCAAGCCATTGAGACTATTTCCAGTAGTGGGAGAAAGATGTCAAAATTAAAATGAGGCCATATAATCAGCTCTGTTCTTTTTTGGAATATCCACCGCCCGTTTTCCTCCCCCTTCCCTCGAACCCACCTCATATCGATTCTGCCCTGACTTACAATCTAACCTATTGTTTGCCGGGACCATCAATGACATCCTGTTCCCTGTGGAACAAAGAAAGAACTAACTCTCCATTTCTTCCATTTGGCAAAATTCCCATAATTGAAGACATCAAAGGTGCCATTCATGAGGCCTTGTCCATTGCCTTGGACCGAGCAGCCAGCCATTCATGAAGACAAAGAGCTATTATTTCATCAATATACAGTTGGTACACGAATCATGAATGTAAATTTGATTTTAGAAAAACTTGGAAATATAGTAAACTGGGGAAAATTTCAACAGATTTTGGGAGAACAGAGGCAGCTTGGGTGATACAAGGCACATGAGATTTTGTGCAGAGAAATGTGAAGTGAGGCATTTTTGCAGGAAGAATGAGGTGAGACAATATGAACTAAGGTACAATTGTAAGAGGAATGCAAGAGCAGAGAGATTGGGATTGGAGTGGTGGGGGTGGGCATTATGTACACAAATCTTTGAAGGTAGCAGGGCAAATTGAGAAGGCTATTAAAAATATGGATCATCAATAGAGAGGTCGAATGAAAAATACAGGAGATTATGCTAAATCTTTATACAACACTGGATAGGCCTCAGCTGGGGTTTCAGAAACTGTGTTCAATTTGGGGCATCTTATCTCTATCATCGTCCCCCCACCCCTGATTCCCCAATCCCCGCCAACCCCTCTCTCCCGGGATCTCTACCCTGCACAGATTCTGGCCTGTTGAGCATTCCCGATTTTAATCATTCCACCAATGGTGGCCATCTATTCAGTTGCCACTGCTCTAAACTCTGGAATTTTCTCTCTAAAAATCAGCTCTGTTCTAAAAATGTCTCTATTCTCTTTCCTTCTGTGAGATGCTTTGAAAAGCATTTGGGCAGCTGGCCCCTAATATCTTCTTAAGTGGCTTGGTGGCCTTTTATCACCTCTAAGAGCACATTGGAAAGTTGATTAGATTAACGGTGTTATATAAATGCACGTTTTTGGTTTGTTGGATGTCCTGTTCGTGGACAGGATGCAGAGAAGATTTGATAGAATGGTACCATGAGTGAGAGATCTCTTTCTTGTTCAGTGACTGCAGAAACTGGGATTGTTCTCTTTCGAACTCACAAGATTAAAGGGACTTGTGATAGAGGTGTCCAAAATAATGTGGAATTTGATAGAGTGGAAAGGGAGAGATATTTCAGTAGCAAGAAGATCAACAACCAAAGGGAAAAAGGCTTAGGAAATAGTAAGCAAAAGAACCAGGAGGGTGATGAGAATTTTTTAATGCAGTAGCTGCCATGATCTGCAACGTTTGAAAAGGAAGCTGATTCAGGTTCAGTCGTAACTTTTAAATGGAAATTGGATAAAAGCTTGAAGGGGAAAGATTTGCAAAGAGCAGTGGAATGGTACAAATTGGACATCTCTTTCAATGAGTTGGCAGAGGCATTTTGGATCAATGACCTTCTTTTATGCTGCATCATTTGATAATTCTATGATCCATGCCATGCATTGGTTACTGGGATGTTTGCAGAAACATCCAAGCCACTTAATCTTGTGTAATAAATACATAAAATGCTCGAAAAACTCAGCAGGTCAGGTTGCATCTATGGAGAGAGAAACAGAGGTAATGTTTTGAGTCCAATATACCTCTTTTGCAGACACTCAACTGATTCTGATCTCTTGAGCACCCCTAATTTTAATTGTTCTGCCATTGGTGGCAATGCCCCCAGCTGCCTAGGTCCTGAGCTTTGGAGTTTTCTCCGTGTTACAGTTTATTCAAAGAAGAGTCATACGGACTCAGAATTGTAACTCTGTTTCTCTCTCCACAGATGCTGCCAGACCTGCTGAGTTTTTCCAGCACATTTTGTTTTTATTTCAGATCCCCAGCCTCCGCAGTATTTTGCTTTTCAGTTATTTGATCTTGTGTTGTCCAATCCAATTATGGGTGGAATGTTACAGCCCCTCCCGCCGGTGGGATCTTCCGGTCTTGCCGAAGTCGGTGGACCTTCGAATAGCTCGCCACATTTTCCAGGCCCACCCCCACCATGACAAGACTGGAAAATTCCACCCGAGGCGGGGAAGCATGTGCACAGAGCTCATCAACATTGAGCCAAGGTCACATTTGGGGTGATTTTGCACCCCCGTTCGCCTTGAACACAAATGGTGATATGGACGCGAGATCCCATTTTCCAATTTTCCTCGCCCCTCGTCGGTAATATAGCGAGTTTGCCGTCCTAAATTGAATGTATTTAAAGGGTTTCCCTGCCATATGTCCTCCCCCAGATAAGGTATTCTTTCCTTGCCAATGTGACGTCACATCGGCGAGACTTACACTAGCCATTGCAAAATGGAAAGTAGTCAAGGGGAGCCCACCAGGGCGCAAACTAAGTATAGCTCCTGGGGGAAAGGGGACATGTACACTCCCCCCTGCCACTCCGGCACTGCCGCCAGCAGTGTCATCATCCGCGGCAAACTAAAGAAGTGTCAAATTGAAAGAAAATGTGGACAATACTTCAAAGGTTGGTGGAAAGTCAGAAGATTGAACAGATTTCAGAAGCCAGCCAAAAAAAACCTTAAAAATGAGGGAGAAATCTGAGTATGTGAGAAAACTAGCTGGAAATATAAAAGCAGATAGTAAGAGTTTCTACAAGTTTAAAAAGAAATAGAGTAATAAAGTAAGTCTTGGTCCCTTAGAGGGCGAGATTGGGAAACAAATGGCAAAAGCATTGACTAGGTATTTTGTGTCTGTCTTCGCTGAAGAAACCCCCCCAAAACCCTAAGAATACTTGAAAATCAAGAGGGAAAAGACAGAAGAAATTAAAACAGTCATAATCACTGGAGAAAAGGTACTGGGAAAACTATTAGAACTAAAAGCTAACAAGTTCCCTGGAGCTAATGACCTGCATCCTCAGGTCTTAAAATAAGTGGCTGCAGAGATAGAAGAGTTACACTCCTTCCTTGTCAACAGGGAAAGCAGAGATCAGTAGGATAGAGAAAAAACAAAAAAGTAGGGGCGAGGAAGTAGCACTGTTTCACTCCATTCTTTATTTAAAAGCTGTCAGTTGTGGAGTTATTGAACTGAATGGTGCCGCGAATGTTATCATGGAAGGACCGTCTGAAACTGTAAAGTTTGGGAGGACAGCCGATTTTCTCTAGTGTCCAGTAGAGGCCCATCCTGCTGACAGTGTCAAATGCCTTTGTGAGATGCGCTTGGTAGAGTGGCATTTGCTGCTTGCTGCATTTCTCTTGAAGTTGAGGAAAGGAAAACCTTGGACGGGATTCTCCCGCAACTGGCCGGATGGCCCGACGTGGCGCCAAGAGCGGCGCGAACCACTCCGGCATCGGGCCGACCGGAATGTGCGGAATCCTCCGCACTTCCGGGCGCTAAGCCGCCGCCGCAGGGGTTGGCGGCGTGCCAACCGGCGCCGAAGGGCCAGGGCGAGTTGGCGCATGCGCAGAACCGCCGGCGTGATTCCGCGCATGCGCAGAGGGTTCTTCTCCGCGCCGGCCATGGCGGAGCCCTACAGAGGCCGGCGATGGAAAGAGTGCCCCCACGGCACAGACCCGCCTGCAGATTGGTGGGCCCCGATCGCGGGCCAGGCCACCGTGGGATCCCCCCGTGTCCCTCCGAGGACTCACCTAGCCGGCCTACAAGCCAGGTCCCGCCGTGATGGACCATGTCCATTTCACGCCGGCGGGACAAGCCAAAAACGGGCGGCCGCTCGGCCCATCGGGGACTGAAGAATTGCCGGGTGGGCCGCTGCCAATGGCCCCCGACCGGCGCGGCGTAAACCCCGCCCGAAAACTGGCGGCAGAGAATTCGGCAGCCGGCGTCGGCGGGGCAAGATTCACGCCGCCCTCCCCCCCCCCCCCCGGTGATTCTCCGACCTGGCGGGGGATCGGAGAATCCCGCCCCTTGTGTCTACCGTGGATCTACCTGCTCTGAAGCCACATTTTTCTTCCAGATATACTCTGTTGGTTAATCAATGGAGTTTTATTAGAATGATTCTGGCAAAGGCCTTTCCAGTGATGCTAAGGAGTGAGATGCCATGGTAGCTGTTGTAAACCCTTTGACTTTGTTCACATATAATGTGATGATATTTGCATCCTGTTGATATTCTGTGTGACCGACCTTTCCCTCCAGCCCTTGGAGTAGGACCTGGAGGCATGGCACCCAGTGGGGATTTCCATACATGAGTAGGTCAGCTGGTATTCCATTCTTTCCAGGTACTTACCTTGCTGCTGGAGAGTCAGTGGCCTTTTAAAGCTCAAGTACAGAGGGTTGTGCATCAAGCGCATACAGGTCAGGTAGCTGTAGAAGATCATCGAGCATAGGCAGTAAGATATCCACCTCATGTGAGTATAGCTCAGAGAGGTTCTTTATCCAGCAAGCCATTTGCTTGTTTCTGTCAGTGAATACTTTCCCAACTCTGGATTTCAAAGGAACAACTTTGTTGATGGTGGGCTGAGTGCTCTTTTGAGATCGTCATACTGAGCATGAAAGTAGCCATTGTCACTAGCAGTTTGTACTTCTTCGCACGGATTGATCCGATACTTCTTGGCACAGTACGTGCTGTCTTCTGTATAACTGCCTTGGCTAGCATGAGAGTGTCACATGCTTCAGAGTTAGGAGACAGGTTGTAAGCCAGGTGAGCTGTGCTCTTCACTACATTGGCATGAATCATTTCTGAAAGTTTGGTCACACCAATGTTTGTTGCCATTTCTTCCTCTGTCAAACATGCAGCATCCCAGCTGACTGACCACAGAAACTTCAATGCTTCAACACCACTATCTGGTGAGCCCTCATGGGAAAGGATATGGCCTAGTAGCCCTGAGAACGCTTGACGTTTGTTGTCATCCCTCATGCATGGAATATTGATGTGTGACACGCCATTCCAAACCAGAGTGAGTTCATCATGCAAATCTGTGCTACTTTCTTGTTCACTACAATTACATTTTTATAAAGCACCAATGCTCGATCTCCCCACTTCTTGTCCCCTGCACAGTAATACAGTCCCCATAGAGATTATTAACTTTTTACAATAGATACATTTCCCAAAAGGCTGTCAGAAACAAACCGAATGGACAAGATTTCACTTTTTACTGGAACAAACAAATGAAAATCAACATCCATTAACAAGCAATTGGTACATTCAACTAAAGAAAAAGGTGAGTATTACATTAACTAGCACAATCAAAATATGACTGACTGTGGTTATAAGGAGAAATGTGTTTTCCACACAACCTGCCTAGCCATCCTTGGCTACGTCGTGGAAAACGGAGTCCTAGGGCCCGACCCCGACCGCATGCGCCCCCATCTGCAAATTCCCCTCCCCCACTGCTCCAAGGCACTGAAGAGAGGGTTTCCCCTCCTATTATGCCCAGTGGGTCCCCAATTATGGAGACAAAGCCCGCCCACTTATCAAATCCACCATTTTCCCCCTGACGGCTGAGGCCCGCCTGGCCTTCAACCATATCAAGGCAGATATTGCCAAGGCCACGATGCATGCAGTGGGTGAGTCCATCTCGTTCCAGGTAGAGAGCGATGAATCTGACTTTGCTCTGGCTGCAACCCTTGCGGTACAGGGCGTAGAGTATGCTAATTTCAAACTCTACGCCCTCCCCCATCTCTGCGCTGCCCTGTAACTAGGACTGGACTTCCAGTGTAACCTCCGAAGCCTGACTTTGAAGTTCGGTGGACCCCTGCCCCCTCTCACCGTCTGTAGCCTTAAGGTCGCCCCTCCCTTGCTCTTCGCTAACTTCACCCCCGACTGTAAGCCCATCGCCACCAGGATCAGATGATACAGTGCCCAGGACAAGGCCTTTATCAGGTCGGAAGTGACTCCTGCGGGAAGGGATCATTGAGGCTAGTAACAGCCCCTGGAGAGCCCAATTGGTGGTCGTCAGGACTGGGGAGAAACACCGGATGGTCGTCGACTACAGTCAGACAATCAACCGGTACACGCAGCTCGATGCGTACCCCCTCCCCCGCATATCTGACATGGTCAACCCGATTGCGCAGTGCCGGGTCTTCTCCACAGTAGACTTGAAGTCCGCGTACCACCAGCTTCCTATCCGCCCGGAGGACCGCCATTACACTGCCTTCGAGGCAGATGGCCGCCTCTACCCCTTTTTCCGGGTCCCCTTCGGCGTCACCAATGGGGTCTCGGTCTTCCAGGGAATGATAGACTGAATGGTTGACCAGTACAGGCTGCGGGCCACGTTCCCGTATCTGGATAATGTCACCATCTGCAGCCATGACGAGCAGGACCACGACGCTAACCTCCAGAAATTCCTACACACCGCCCAGCTCCTTAATTTAACCTATAAGGAGAAATGTGTTTTCCGCACAACTTGCCGAGCCACCCTTGGCTATGACGTGGAAAACGGAGTCCTAGGGCCCGACCCCGACCGCATGCGCCCCCATCTGCAACTTCCCCTCCCCCACTGCCCCAAGGCCCTGAAGAGATGCCTGGGGTTTTTCTCCTATTATGCCCAGTGGGTCCCCAATTATGCGGACAAGGCCCGCCCACTTATCAAATCCACCATTTTCCTCATGACGGCTGAGGCCTGCCTGGTTTTCAACCGCATCAAGGCAGATATTGCCAAGGCCACGATGCATGCAGTAGACAAGTCCATCCCGTTCCAGGTGGAGAGCGATGCATCGGACTTTGCTCTAGCCGCTATCCTCAACCAGGTGGACAGGCCCATGGCTTTCTTCTCCCGTACCCTTCATGCCTCCGAAATCTGGCACTCCTGTCGAAAAGGAAGCACAAGCCATTGTGGAAGCTGTGCGACATTGGAGGCATTACCTGGCCGGCAGGCAATTCGTTCTCCTCACTGACCAACGGTCGGTTGCCTTCATGTACAATAACACACAGCGGGGCAAGATCAAGAACGATAAGATCTTGAGATGGAGAATCGAACTCTCCACCGATAACTACGACACCTTGTATCGGCCTGGGAAATTCAATGAGCCTCCAGATGCCCTACCCCGCGGTACATGTGCCAGTGCACAAGTAGACTGACTTTGGGCTCTCCACAATGACCTCTGTCACACGGGGGTCACCCGGCCCCTCCATTTCATCAAGGCCCGCAACCTGCCTTACTCCACCGAGGAGGTCAGGACCATGACCAGGCATTGCCAAGTCTGTGCCGAGTGCAAACCGCACTTCTATCAGCAAGACAAAGCTCACCTGGTGAAGGCTTCCCACCCCTTTGAACGCCTCAGTATCGATTTCAAAGGGCCCCTCCCCTCCACTGACCGTAACGTGTACTTCTTCAACATCGTTGACAAGTACTCCCGTTTTCCCTTTGCCATCCCATGCCCTGACATGACCTCTGCCACCGTCATCAAGGCTCTGCACAGTCTCTTCACCTTGTTCGGTTTCCCCACCTTTGTCCATAGTGGTCGGGGCTCCTCTTTTATGAGTGATGAGCTGCGTCAGTTCCTGCTCAGCAAGGGCATCGCCTCAAGCAGGACAACCAGCTACAACCCCCGGGGAAACGGACAGGTGGAGAGGGAGAATGCGATGGTCTGGAAGGCCGTCCTTCTTGCCCTGCGGTCTAGAGGTCTCCCTGTCTCCCGCTGGCAGGAGGTCCTTCCCGATGCAATCCACTCCATCCGGTCACCTCTGTATAATGCCACCAACGAGACCCCTCACGAACGTTTGTTTGTCTTCCCTAGGAAGTCCACCTCAGGGATCTCGCTCCCGTCCTGGCTGACAATCCCAGGGCCCGTACTCCTCTGGAAGCATGCGAGAAGCCATAAGTCAGACCCCTTGGTTGAGAGGGTTCTGCCTCTCCATGCAAACGCACAGTATGCCTACATGGCACACCAATACGGGCGACAGGACACAGTCTCCCTCAGGGACTTGGCACCCGCAGGTTCCCCAGGGACTATCACCAACACGCCCACCCCTACACCGACTACCACCATCACCACCACTCGGCTGCCTCGGGACTTGGCACCGGCAGCCTCCCCAGTGACCAATACCACCACCTCCGCCCCTACACCGTCTCCCTCTCCTTCGGCTCATCGGGATGAAGAAGAAGACGACACGCTCCCGGAGTCGAAGGTCTCGACACCCATGCCCAAAACCACAGCCGGGACTGAGGCGATCACGGCGGAAGGTTAAAGCTCCTGTCAAACACAATCTGTGAGTCCACTTCACCCCCGCTGGACTTTATTTTAACAGGGAGTGAATGTGGTAAACCATGTTCCACTGTTGCTCACTGCTGTATATATATATTCACCTTTATTGTTTGTTCCATTGTTATTTACTGTTGTTGCTGTTGTTGCTTCTGTTGGCTCCGCCTGTGGCTCCGCCCCTCAGGCTTTGTATATAGTTGGCTGATCTGTGGCCCTGCCCCCAGTGAGGGATCAGCAGCAGGCAGGCACACATCTCAGTGTATTAAAGCTACAATTTACTTCTGACTCGCTTTGTCTATTATTGATGGTCCATCACTGACAAATAGCTTTTACTTGACACCACACTACTGAAAGATGTGTAGTGTTAAAGGGGCAGTCTCAAAGTCACTCCCAGCTTTCCAGGTCAAAACTTTCAGTGTTTTTTGACAATCATTCCATCACTCTGCCTGTTTTCTAGATCCAATTATCTCCAGTGTGGCTCATCCCAAGGCTCGCATTCACTAAATCTTCAGGAGCCCTGTCTGCTCTCTCCCCTTTCTTTTGAATAGAAACTGAATCATTAAAATTGTCCCGTTTTGTCTCTAACACAAGCCTTTGTTCTGTTTTTTACATAGAATTTACAGTGCAGAAGGAGGCCATTCGGCCCATCGAGTCTGCACCGGCTCTTGCAAAGAGCACCCTACCCAAGGTCAACACCTCCACCCTATCCCCATAACCCAGTAACCTCACCCAACCCCACCCAACACTAAGGGCAATTTATCATGGCCAATCCACCTAACCTGCACATCTTTGGACTGTGGGAGGAAACCGGAGCACCCGGAGAAAACTCACGCACACACGGGGAGGATGTGCAGACTCCGCACAGACAGTGTCCCAAGCTGGAATCGAACCTGGGACCCTGGAGCTGTGAAGCAATTGTGCTATCCACAATGCTACCGTGCTGCCCCAAATGATGCTTACTACTATGAGATACTGTGAAAGGTACTAAAACTGCTACTCGATTACTTTTTGAGCTTCTCTCCCCATGGCAGCCTGAGATCACATGGGCATTTCTCTGCACTGGAGGTGGATACCTGAAATTTACCCCTTTTTAGAATTATTTGTTTCACTTCAAGATAAAGGGACATTTTAAAATATAGTTGTTTCACAAAATTCCGCATTCACACAACAGCAACTGAGTTCTGGATGGTGTGTGGATGGGGATATCCCAAACACACGTGCCTCACGCTCTCTGCTCACAAATGAACACGTGGCCAAATGGCCAAATTCATGGTTCAACTGGGAAAGAAAGACTTGCATTTATGGAGTTCTTTTCACAAGCTCAGAATGTCCCAGATCCCTTCACAACCAATAAAATCATTTTGAAATGTATTCATTATTGTAATATAGGTATCGGAGAAAGTTTTAAAAACCAATGAAAGATGACCAAAAAATAAAAAAGAGGGAGAAGATAAACTAGCAGGATAAACTAACAAGTAATATGAAAACAGACAGCAAGAGTTTCATTAAATATATAAGCAGGAAGGAAGAGGGAGGCCAAAGTGAATATAGGCCCCTTACAGAATGATTAGGGAAATAATAATGCGGAACCACGAAAAAACAGAGGCGTTAAACAAATACTTTGCGTCAATCTTCAGTAGAAGAAACTAATAACATTTAAAAATAAACAATCAAGGGGCAGAAGAGAGGGTAGGAAATAAATAGTGAGGCGGGACGGTGGCACAGTGGCTGCCTCACAGCGCCAGGGACCCGGGTTCAATTCCAGCCTTCGATGATTGTCTGTGTGAAGTTTGCACATTCTCCCAATGTCTGTGTGGGTTTACTCTGGATGCTCCGATTTTCTCCCACAGTCCAAAGATGTGCAGGTTAGGTGGATTGGCCACGCTAAATTTCCCCTTAGTGCCGAAACCTAACAGGGATAGGGCGGGGGAGTGGGCTTGGGTAGGGTTCTCTTTCGGAGGGTAGGTGCAGACTCGATGGGCCAAATGGCTCCCTTCTGCACAGTAGGGGTCCTATGATTCTATGAGAAATGCAATAACAAACCCTAGGGAAAAAGTACTAGGGAAACTAATGGGGCTAAATGTAAGTAGTATAACAATCTATATTAATGACTTGGGCGAAGGAAGTGAATGTACTTGTTGAATCCCAAATTTCTTTCTCTGTCAGTCTGGCCTCAATAAAAGTCGAGATGGATTTGCACGTAAAAAGAAGTTATTTTATTCAGCTTGCAAGCTTGATTCATTTCACAGAAACATAAGAGACATCCAGTCTCCTACATCCCAGAAAGCGAATGAACAAAGAGACAAAGGGATCTCTGCAAATCAATTCAAATGGTATCAAGTTTC
The DNA here is from genome assembly GCF_047496885.1 of Scyliorhinus torazame. Lineage (NCBI taxonomy): Eukaryota > Metazoa > Chordata > Chondrichthyes > Carcharhiniformes > Scyliorhinidae > Scyliorhinus > Scyliorhinus torazame. The sequence continues at coordinate 158,303,373 of NC_092717.1, forward strand.
ACATACTCGACGCCCATAGGTCAGCCTATATCCCTCCTGACCTGTTTGATCTATTCTGATTGGCTCACTTCCAATCCCTTTCTCTGGCCCCTATCAATGCAGCATCACTCTCGTAGACACACCTCTTCCTGCTTTCCCCATGCGGTCTAACATCCTTTGTCTCTGAACTAACCAGAGTCAAAGTGGCTTATTTCTACATTACATTAACTAATATCTCTAAAGTAACTATTTTATATCACATTCGTCATACTTTTGTCAAGTTTGCGAAAGACACAAAAATACTTGGGAAGGCAAATGGCCAGGATGACACGAAGGGCCGGATTCTCCTTTCGTGGGACTAAGTCCCCACGCCGGCGGGAAAGCCGGCGTGAACCACTCCGGTGTCAACAGTCCCCGAAAGTGTGGAATTCTCCGGGGGCTAGGTGGACGCTGCAGGGGTTGGCACCGCGCCAGCCGCGCCGCAGGGACTGCACGAGTCTGCGCATGTGCCAAAGTGCTGGCGTGATCCTGCGCATGCTCGGAACCGCCGGCGTGGTTCCACGCATGCGCAGGGGGTTGTCTTCTCCGCGCCAGCCATGGCGGAGCCCTACAGGTGCTGGCGCGGAAGGACTGCCCACATGGCACAGGCCCGCCCGCAGATCGGTGGGCTCTGATCGCGAGCCAGGCCACTGTGGGGCCCCCCCCCCTGGGGTCGAATACCCCCATGCCCACCCGAGGACAGCACCAGCCGACTTACCTGCCAAGTCCCGCCGTGTGGGACCATGTCTAATCCACGCCGGTGGGACTGGTCAAAACCAGACATCGCTCGGCCCATTGGGGCCCTGAGAATTGCCGGGGGGGCCGCTGCCAATGGCCCCCGACCGGCAGGGCGTGAACCCCGCCCCCACCCAAAAACCGGCGCCGGAGAATATGGCAGCTGGCGTAGGGGCAGCGGAGCGGGACTCGCGTCGCCCCCCTCGCGGGGGTCGGAGAATCCCGCTGAAAGAGTCGACAGAGTGATTTAGACAGATTAGGTGAGTGGGCAAAAACTTGTCAGGTGGAATATAATGTAGGAAAATTGAAGTTATGCAGTTCGGCGAGAAGAATAAAGGTGTTAAATATTATATAAATGGAGAAAGACTGCAAAAATCTGGAGCACAGAGGCATAAATTATGAAAAGCTAACAGGCAATTTTAGCAGGTAATTAAAGGCAAATTGAATGTTCATAGAAAATAGAATTTACAGTGCAGAAGGAGGCCATTCGGCCCATCGAGTCGGCACCGGCTCTTGGAAAGAGCACCCTACCCAAGGTCAACACCTCCACCCCATCCCCATAACCCAGCAACCCCACCCAACACTAAGGGCAATTTTGGAAACTAAGGGCAATTTATCATGGCCAATCCACCTAACCTGCACATCTTAGGACTGTGGGAGGAAACCGGAGCACCCAGAGGAAACCCACGCAGACACGGGGAGGATGTGCAGACTCCGCACAGACAGTGACCCAAGCCGGAATCGAACCTGGGACCCTGGAGCTGTGAAGCAATTGTGCTATCCACAAGGCTACCATGCTGCCCACCCACAATGCTACCGTGCTGCCCACTTACTGTTCTTACTTATTAGACCATAGAACATTACAGCGCAGTACAGGCCCTTCGGCCCTCGATGTTGTGCCGACCTGTGAAACCACTCTAAAGCCCATCTACACTATTCCCTTATCGTCCATATGTCTATCCAATGACCATTTGAATACCCTTAGTGTTGGCGAGTCCACTACTGTTGCAGGCAGGGCATTCCACGCCCTTACTACTCTCTGAGTAAAGACCTACCTCTGACATCTGTCTTATATCTATCTCCCCTCAATTTAAAGCTATGTCCCCTCATGCTAGACATCACCATCCGAGGAAAAAGGCTCTCACTGTCCACCCTATCCAATCCTCTGATCATCTTGTATGCCTCAATTAAGTCACCTCTTAACCTTCTTCTCACTAACGAAAACAGCCTCAAGTCCCTCAGCCTTTCCTCATAAGATCTTCCCTCCATACCAGGCAACATTCTGGTAAATCTCCTCTGCGCCCTTTCCAATGCTTCCACATCCTTCCTATAATGCGGCGACCAGAATTGCACGCAATACTCCAATTGCGGCTGCACCAGAGTTTTGTACAGCTGCAACATGACCTCATGGCTCCGAAACTCAATCCCTCTCCCCATAAAAGCTAACATACCGTACGCCTTGTTAACAACCCTGTCAACCTGAGTGGCAACTTTCAGGGATCTATGTACATGGACACCGAGATCTCTCTGCTCATCCACACTGCCAAGAATCTTACCATTTGCCCAGTACTCTGTCTTCCTGTTATTCCTTCCAAAATGAATCACCTCACACTTTTCTGCATTAAACTCCATTTGCCACCTCTAAGCCCAGCGCTGCAGCTTATCTATGTCCCTCTGTAACTTGTAACATCCTTCCGCACTGTCCACAACTCCACCGACTTTAGTGTCATCTGAAAATTTACTCACCCATCCTTCTACACCTTCCTCCAGGTCATTTATAAAAATGACAAACAGCAGTGGCCCCAAAACCGATCCTTGTGGTACACCACTAGTAACTGGACTCCAGTCTGAACACTTCCCATCAACCACCACCCTTTGTCTTCTTCCAGCTAGCCAATTTCTGATCCAAACTGCTAAATCTCCCTGAATCCCATGCTTCCGTATTTTCTGCAGTAGCCTACCGTGGGGAACCTTATCAAACGCTTTACTGCAATCCATATACACCGCATCAACTGCTTTACCCTCATCCACCTGTTTGGTCACCTTCTCAAAGAACTCAATAAGGTTTGTGAGGCACGAGCTACCCTTCAAAAAACCATGTTGACTATGCCTAATCAAATTATTCCTTTCCAGGTGATTATACACCCTATCTCTTATAAACCTTTCCAAGATTTTGCCCACAACAGAAGTAAGGCTCACTGGTCTATAGTTACCGGGGTTGTCTCTACTCCCCTTCTTGAACAAGGGGACAACATTTGCTATCCTCCTGTCTTCTGGCACTATTCCTGTAGACAAAGATGGCTTAAAGATCAAAGCCAAAGGCTCAGCAATCTCCTCCCTAGCTTCCCAGAGAATCCTAGGATAAATCGCATCCGGCCCAGGGGACTTATCTATTTTCACACTTTCCAGAATTGTTAACACCTCCTCCTTATGAACCTCAAGCCCTTCTAGTCTAGGAGCCTGAATCTCAGTATTCTCCTCGACAACATTGTCTTTTTCCTGTGTGAATACTGACGAAAAATATTCATTTAGCACCTCTCCTATCTCCTTGGACTCCAAGCACAACTTCCCACTACTGTCCTTGACTGGCCCTACTCTCACCCGAGTCATTCTTTTATTCCTGACATAACTACAGAAGGCTTTAGGGTTATCCTTGATCCCACCTGCCAAAGATTTCTCATATCCCCTCCTGGCTCTTCTTCGCACTCTCTTTAGGTCCTTCCTAGCTAACTTGTAACTCTCGAGCGCCCTAACTGAACCTTCATGTCTCATCTTTACATAAGCCTCCTTCTTCCTCTTGACAAGTGTTTTGATTGCCTTAGTAAACCACGGTTCCCTTGCTCGACCACTTCCTCCCTGCCTGACAGGTACATACTTATCAAGGACACGCAGTAGCTGTTCTTTGAACAATCTCCACATTTCCATTGTGCCTATCCCCTGCAGTTTTCCTCTCCATCCGATGAATACTAAGTCTTGTCTCATCGCATCATAATTGCCTTTCCCCCAGATATAACTCTTGCCCTGCGGTATATACCTATCCCTTTCCATCACTAAACTAATCTTAATCGAATTGTGGTCACTATCACCAAAGTGCTCACCTACCTCCAAATTTAACACCTGTCCTGGTTCATTACCCAGTACCAAATCCAATACGGCCTCGCCCCCCGTTGGCCTATCGACATACTGTGTCAGGAAACCCTCCTGCACACATTGGACAAAAACGGACCCATCTAAAGTACTCGAACTATAGCATTTTAAGTCAATATTTAGAAAGTTAAAGTCCCCCATAACAACTACCCTGTTGCTTTCACTCCTATCCAGAATTATCTTTGCAATACTTTCCTCTACATCTCTGGGACTTTTCGGAGGCCTATAGAAAACCCCTAACAGGGTGACCTCTCCTTTCCTGTTTCTAACCTCAGCCCATACTACCTCAGTCGACGAGTCCTCATCAAACGTCCTTTCTGCCACCATAATACTGTCCTTGACTAACAATGCCACCCCTCCCCCTCTTTTACCACCTTCCCTGAGCTTACTGAAATATCTAAACCCCGGCACCTGCAACAACCATTCCTGTCCCTGCTCTATCCATGTCTCCGAAATGGCCACAACATCGAAGTCCCAGGTACCAACCCATGCCGCAAGTTCACCCACCTTATTCCGGATGCTCCTGGCATTGAAGAAAACACACTTTAAACCACCTTCCTGCCTGCCGGTACACTCCTGCAACTTTAAAACCTTACTCATGACCTCACTACTCTCAACCTCCTGTATACTGAAGCTACAATTCAGGTTTCCAAGCCCCTGCTGAACTAGTTTAAACCCTCCCGAAGAGCATTAGCAAATTTGTACTTACTGTTCTTACTGTTTGTTACATGTCTGGGTTTGTCCCTGCTGGCTCCGCCTGTGGCTCCGCCCCTCGGACTCAACTAATGCAGCAGGGGCATGGGAACCTGGATTGTAGTTTTAGGGTAAGGGAGAATGAGAGTATAGAGGTCAGGAGCACAGATTTGACGTCGCAGGAGGGGGCCAGCGTTCAGGTAGGTGGTTTGAAGTGTGTCTACTTCAATGCCAGGAGTATACGAAACAAGGTAGGGGAACTGGCAGCGTGGGTTGGTACCTGGGACTTCGATGTTGTGGCCATTTCGGAGACATGGATAGAGCAGGGACAGGAATGGATGTTGCAGGTTCCGGGGTTTAGGTGTTTTAGTAAGCTCAGAGAAGGAGGCAAAAGAGGGGGAGGTGTGGCGCTGCTAGTCAAGAGCAGTATTACGGTGGCGGAGAGGATGCTAGATGGGGACTCTTCTTCCGAGGTAGTATTGGCTGAAGTTAGAAACAGGAGAGGTCACCCTGTTGGGAGTTTTTTATAGGCCTCCTAATAGTTCTAGGGATGTAGAGGAAAGGATGGCGAAGATGATTCTGGATATGAGCGAAAGTAACAGGGTAGTTATTATGGGAGACTTTAACTTTCCAAATATTGACTGGAAAATATATAGTTCGAGTACAATAGATGGGTCGTTTTTTGTACAGTGTGTGCAGGAGGGTTTCCTGAAACAATATGTTGACAGGCCAACAAGAGGCGAGGCCACGTTGGATTTGGTTTTGGGTAATGAACCAGGCCAGGTGTTGGATTTGGAGGTAGGAGAGCACTTTGGGGACAGTGACCACAATTCGGTGACGTTTACGTTAATGATGGAAAGGGATAAGTATACACCGCAGGGCAAGAGTTATAGCTGGGGGAAGGGCAATTATGATGCCATGAGAAGTGACTTGGGGGGGATAAGGTGGAGAAGTAGGCTGCAAGTGTTGGGCACACTGGATAAGTGGGGCTTGTTCAAGGATCAGCTACTGCGTGTTCTTGATAAGTATGTACCGGTCAGACAGGGAGGAAGGCGTCGAGCGAGGGAACCGTGGTTTACCAAGGAAGTGGAATCTCTTGTTAAGAGGAAGAAGAAGGCCTATGTGAAGATGAAGTGTGAAGTTTCGGTTGGGGCGATGGATAGTTACAAGGTAGCGAGGAAGGATCTAAAGAGAGAGCTAAGACGAGCAAGGAGGGGACATGAGAAGTATTTGGCAGGAAGGATCAAGGAAAACCCAAAAGCTTTCTATAGGTATGTCAGGAATAAGCGAATGACTAGGGAAAGAGTAGGACCAGTCAAGGACAGGGATGGGAAATTGTGTGTGGAGTCTGAAGAGATAGGCGAGATACTAAATGAAAATTTTTCGTCAGTATTCACTCAGGAAAAAGATAATGTTGTGGAGGAGAATGCTGAGCCCCAGGCTAATAGAATAGATGGCATTGAGGTACATAGGGAAGAGGTGTTGGCAATTCTGGACAGGCTGAAAATAGATAAGTCCCCGGGACCTGATGGGATTTATCCTAGGATTCTATGGGAGGCCAGGGAAGAGATTGCTGGACCTTTGGCTTTGATTTTTATGTCATCATTGGCTACAGGAATAGTGCCAGAGGACTGGAGGACAGCAAATGTGGTACCTTTGTTCAAAAAGGGGAGTAGAGACAACCCCGGCAACTATAGACCGGTGAGCCTCACGTCTGTTGTGGGTAAAGTTTTGGAGGGGATTATAAGGGACAAGATTTATAATCATCTAGATAGGAATAATATGATCAGGGATAGTCAGCATGGCTTTGTGAAGGGTAGGTCATGCCTCACAAACCTTATTGAGTTCTTTGAGAAGGTGACTGAACAGGTAGACGAGGGTAGAGCAGTTGATGTGGTGTATATGGATTTCAGCAAAGCGTTTGATAATGTTCCCCACGGTAGGCTATTGCAAAAAATACGGAGGCTGGGGATTGAGGGTGATTTAGAGATGTGGATCAGAAATTGGCTAGCTGAAAGAAGACAGAGGGTGGTGGTTGATGGGAAATGTTCAGAATGGAGTACAGTCACAAGTGGAGTACCACAAGGATCTGTTCTGGGGCCGTTGCTGTTTGTCATTTTTATCAATGACCTAGAGGAAGGCGCAGAAGGGTGGGTGAGTAAATTTGCAGACGATACTAAAGTCGGTGGTGTTGTCGATAGTGTGGAAGGATGTAGCAGGTTACAGAGGGATATAGATAAGCTGCAGAGCTGGGCTGAGAGGTGGCAAATGGAGTTTAATGTAGAGAAGTGTGAGGTGATTCACTTTGGAAGGAATAACAGGAATGCGGAATATTTGGCTAATGGTAAAGTTCTTGAAAGTGTGGCTGAGCAGAGGGATCTAGGTGTCCATGTACATAGATCCCTGAAAGTTGCCACCCAGGTTGATAGGGTTGTGAAGAAGGCCTATGGAGTGTTGGCCTTTATTGGTAGAGGGATTGAGTTCCGGAGTCGGGAGGTCATGTTGCAGCTGTACAGAACTCTGGTCCGGCCGCATTTGGAGTATTGCGTACAGTTCTAGTCACCGCATTATAGGAAGGACGTGGAGGCTTTGGAGCGGGTGCAGAGGAGATTTACCAGGATGTTGCCTGGTATGGAGGGAAAATCTTATGAGGAAAGGCTGACGGACTTGAGGTTGTTTTCGTTGGAGAGAAGAAGGTTAAGAGGAGACTTAATAGAGGCATACAAAATGATCAGGGGGTTGGATAGGGTGGACAGTGAGAGCCTTCTCCCGCGGATGGATATGGCTGGCACGAGGGGACATAACTTTAAACTGAGGGGTAATAGATATAGGACAGAGGTCAGAGGTAGGTTCTTTACGCAAAGAGTAGTGAGGCCGTGGAATGCCCTACCTGCTACAGTAGTGAACTCGCCAACATTGAGGGCATTTAAAAGTTTATTGGATAAACATATGGATGATAATGGCATAGTGTAGGTTAGATGGCTTTTGTTTCGGTGCAACATCGTGGGCTGAAGGGCCTGTACTGCGCTGTATTGTTCTATGTTCTATGTTCTAAGTATAAAGATGGCTAACCTCCAGCCCTGCCCTCATTCTGGGACCGGCTGTCAGCAGGTGTCTTTTAGCTGATTAAAGCCACAGTTTACTCTTCCGACTCTCGTCTGTTGTCATTGATGGTACATCAATTTAATCAGCTAAAATTTTAAGATGGATTCATCGCTCAAGCCTGATCGCCTGGAGGTGGACCCCCAAGCAGCCGACGCCACTGCCACATTTGAACACTGGCTAAGCTGCTTCGAATCTTACATTGATTCCTCCGCCACCGCTGTCGCTGAGACCCACAAGCTGCGAGTCCTCAACTCGCGGGTGAGCCCGCAGGTTTTCCTTCTTATCAGGGACGCTACCTCGTACGAGGATGCGATAACGCTGTTGAAGGGGCATTATGTTAAGGAAGTCAATGAGGTGTACGCTAGGTATCCCCTTGCCACGAGGCGACAGCACCCCGGAGAGTCGCAAGCTGAATTTCTGCGCACCTTGCGGGTACACGGCCGGAACTGCAGTTGTAAGGCGGTATCGGCTGTCAAGCACACCGAATTGCTGATCCGGGACACCTATGTCGCAGGCATAAAATCTAATTACATCCGCCAGCGCTGACTAGAAGGGGGTACACTCGACCTCCAAGACACAGTACAGCTCTCGGACTCGTTGGAAGTGGCCTTCCATAACATGGATGCCTACAGCTCCGACCACGCGGCACCCTCGTGGACGTCGTGGGCGCCGCCATCACCCGACCCAGGGGCGCCGCAAGCCTGTGCCGCGCAGTGACCCGCCAACTCCGGAGGCCCGAAATGTTACTCCTTTGGCCAGGGTAAGCACCCCAGAAAACGCTGCCCAGCGAGGATGGCGATCTGCAACGGGTGCGGAAAGAAGGGCCACTTCTCTAAAGTCTGCCAGGCCCGACCTGTTTGACATGACTTCTGCCACAGTCAGCAAGGCCTTGCACGGTCTCTTCACCTTGTTCGGTTTCCCCACTTACATCCATAGCGATCGTGGTTCCTCCTTCATGAGTGATGATCTGCGTCAGTTCCTGCTTAGCAAGGGCATCGCCTCAAGCAGGACTAGCAGCTACAATCCCGGGGAAACGGACAGGTGGAGAGGGAGAACGCAACGGTCTGGAAGACCGTCCTTCTTGCCGTACATCTAGAGGTCTCCCTGTCTCCCGCTGGCAGGAGATCCTTCCCGATGAGCTCCACTCCATCCGGTCGCTCCTGTGTACCGCCACGAATGTGACACCTCATGAGAGAATGTTTGTCTTCCCAGGAAGTCCACCTCAGGAGTCTCGCTCCCATTCTGGCTGATGGTTCCAAGGCCCGTCCTCCTCTGGATGCATGCGAGAAGTCACAAGTCGGATCCCCTGGTCGAACGGGTCCTTCTCCTCCATGCTAACCCCCAATATGCCTACGTGGCACACCATGACGGGCGGGAGGACACAGTCTCCCTTCGGGACTTGGCACCCGCAGGTTCCCCAGCGACCATCACCACTACCCCCGACTCTACACTGTCTCCCTCCATTGCTACTCACGACTCTACACCGTCTCCCTCCGTTGCTACTTATCCGTAAGACGACACACTCCTGGACACGCAGGCCTCAACACTTCATCCGACACCAGTGTCCTCACCACAGCCGGGACTGAGGCGATCACAGTGGAAGGTCAAAGCTCCCGACAGACTCGATCTCTAATTTAACCCGTCCACTTCACCCCCGCCGGACTCTTTTTTAACAGGGGGTGATTGTGGTAAACCACTGTATTATATTGTACTTACTGTTTTTACTGTTTGTTACATGTCCGGGCTTGTCCCTGCTGGCTCCGCCTGTGGCTCCACCCCTCGAGCTCAAGTATAAAGGTGGCTAACCTCCAGCCCTGCCCTCATTCTGGGACCGGCTACCAGCAGGTGTCTTTTAGCTGATTAAAGCCACAGTTTACTCTTCCGACTCTCGCCTGTTGTCATTGATGGTACATCATAGTGCCATGAACCTTTTATATCCATCTGCAGGAACAGATATGGCCTTGCTTCACACCTCATTCAAAATATAATACCTGGAGAATGCATCACTGGAGTCTCAAAGTGGGACTTCAACCCAGAACCTTCTGACTCAGAGTTGAGTGTGCTGCTGAATGTGTCACAGCTGACACAAATGAGAGCCCTCATAGAAGTCTAATCATCGAATCCCTACAGTGCAGGAGGAGGCCATGCAGCCCATCGAGTATGCACCGACCTTCTGAAAGGGAACCCTGCCTAGACCCAATCCCCATAATCCAATCTAACCTTTGCACACTTAGGGGCACTTTAGCATGGTCAATCCACCTAACATGCACATCTTTGGAATGTGGGAGGAAACCCATGCAGACACAGGGAGAACGTGCAGACTCCAAACAGTCATCCAAAGCTCCATGGAATTGAACCTGGGTCCCTAGCACTGTGAGGTAGCTGTGCTAATCACTGTGCCACAGTGCCACACAGTGCCACAATTATTAATTGACGCAATGTCAGTTAGAGGGGTGCAGTGCTCTGACTGTGAGATGTGGCAGGTCCGGGAGGCTTCCAGTGTCCTGGATGGCTTCATCTGCAGAAAGTGCACCCAACTGGAGCTCCTCACAGACCGCATGGTTCGGTTGGAGCAGCAATTGGATGCACTTAGGAGCATGCAGGTGGCGGAAAGCGTCATAGATCGCAGTTATGTAAATGTGGTCACACCCAACGTGCAGGCAGAGAAATGGGTGACCACCAGAAAGGGCAGGCAGTCAGTGCAGGAATCCCCTGTGGTTGTCCCCCTCTCGAACAGGTATACCCCTTTCCCCTTTGGATACTGTCGGGGGGGATAGCCTATCAGGGGAAAACAGCAGCAGCCAGAGCAGTGGCACCACGGCTGGCTCTGATGTTCAGAAGGGAGGGTCAAAGCACAGAAGAGTAATAGTAATAGGGGACTCTATAGTCAGGGGCACAGATAGGTGCTTCTGTGGACGTGAAAGAGACTCCAGGATGGTATGTTGCCTCCCTGGTGCCAGGGTCCAGGATGTCTCCGAACGGGTAGAGGGCATCCTGAAGGGGGAGGGCAAACAGGCAGAGGTCGTTGTATATATTGGTACTAACGACATAGGCAGGAAGGGGCATGAGGTCCTGCAGCAGGAGTTCAGGGAGCTAGGCAGAAAGTTAAAAGACAGGACCTCGAGGGTTGTAATCTCGGGATTACTCCCTGTGCCACGTGCCAGTGAGGCTAGAAATAGGAAGATAGAGCAGCTAAACACATGGGTAAACAGCTGGTGTAGGAGGGAGGGTTTCCATTATCTGGACCACTGGGAGCTCTTCCGGGGCAGGTGTGACCTATATAAGAAGGACGGGTTGCATCTAAACCGGAGAGGTATAAATATCCTGGCCGCGAGGTTTGCTAGTGTCACACGGGAGAGTTTAAACTAGTATGGCAGGGGGGTGGGCACGGGAGCAATAGGTCAGAAGGTGAGAGCATTGAGGGAGAACTAGGGAACAGGGACAGTGGGGCTCTGAGGCAGAGCAGACAGGGAGAAGTTGCTGAACACAGCGGGTCTGGTGGCCTGAAGTGCATATGTTTTAATGCAAGAAGTATTACGGGTAAGGCAGATGAACTTAGAGCTTGGATTAGTACTTGGAACTATGATGTTGTTGCCATTACAGAGACCTGGTTGAGGGAAGGGCAGGATTGGCAGCTAAATGTTCCAGGATTTAGATGTTTCAGGCGGGATAGAGGGGGATGTAAAAGGGAGGCGGAGTTGCGCTACTGGTTCGGGAGAATATCACAGCTGTACTGCGGGAGGACACCTCAGAGGGCAGTGAGGCTATATGGGTAGAGATCAGGAATAAGAAGGGTGCAGTCACAATGTTGGGGGTTTACTGCAGGCCTCCCAACAGCCAGCGGGAGCTAGAGGAGCAGATAGGTAGACAGATTTTGGAAAAGAGTAAAAACAACAGGGTTGTGGTGATGGGAGACTTCAACTTCCCCAATATTGACTGGGACTCACTTAGTGCCAGGGGCTTAGACGGGGCGGAGTTTGTAAGGAGCATCCAGGAGGGCTTCTTAAAACAATATGTAAACAGTCCAACTAGGGAAGGGGCGGTACTGGACCTGGTATTGGGGAATGAGCCCGGCCAGGTGGTAGATGTTTCAGTAGGGGAGCATTTCGGTAACAGTGACCACAATTCAGTACGTTTTAAAGTACTGGTGGACAAGGATAAGAGTGGTTCTAGGATGAATGTGCTAAATTGGGGGAAGGCTAATTATAACAATATTAGGTGGGAACTGAAGAACATAGATTGGGGGCGGATGTTTGAGGGCAAATCAACATCTGACATGTGGGAGGCTTTCAAGTGGCAGTTGAAAGGAATTCAGGACCGGCATGTTCCTGTGAGGAAGAAGGATAAATACAGCAATTTTCGGGAACCTTGGATAACGAGAGATATTGTAGGCCTCGTCAAAAAGAAAAAGGAGGCATTTGTCAGGGCTAAAAGGGTGGGAACAGACGAAGCCTGCGTGGAATATAAGGAAAGTAGGAAGGAACTTGAACAAGGAGTCAGGAGGGCTAGAAGGGGTCACGAAAAGTCTTTGGCAAATAGGGTTAAGGAAAATCCCAAGGCTTTTTACACGTACATAAAAAGCAAGAGGGTAGCCAGGGAAAGGGTTGGCCCACTGAACGATAGGGAAGGGAATCTATGTGTGGAGCCAGAGGAAATGGGCGAGGTACTAAATGAATACTTTGCATCAGTATTCACCAAAGAGAAGAAATTGGTAGATGTTGAGTCTGGAGAAGGGTGTGTAGATAGCCTGGGTCACATTGAGATCCAAAAAGACGAGGTGTTGGGTGTCTTAAAAAATGTTAAGGTAGTTAAGTCCCCAGGGCCTGATGGAGGCTGGAGAGGAAATTGCTGAGGCCTTGACAGAAATCTTTGGATCCTCACTGTCTTCAGGGGATGTCCCGGAGGACTGGAGAATAGCCAATGTTGTTCCTCTGCTTAAGAAGGGTAGCAAGGATAATCCCGGGAACTACAGGCCGGTGAGCCTTACTTCAGTGGTAGGGAAATTACTGGAGAGAATTCTTTGAGACAGGACCTACTCCCATTTGGAAGCAAATGGACGTATTAGTGAGAGGCAGCACGGTTTTGTGAAGGGAAGGTCGTGTCTCACTAACTTGATAGAGTTTTTTGAGGAGGTCACTAAGATGATTGATGCAGGTAGGGCAGTGGATGTTGTCTATATGGACTTCAGTAAGGCCTTTGACACGTTCTCTCATGGTAGACTAGTACAAAAGGTGAAGTCACACGGGATCAGGGGTGAGCTGGCAAGGTGGATACAGAACTGGCTAGGTCATAGAAGGCAGAGAGTAGCAATGGAAGGATGCTTTTCTAATTGGAGGGCTGTGACCAGTGGTGTTCCACAGGGATCAGTGCTGGGACCTTTGCTCTTTGTAGTATATATAAATGATTTGGAGGAAAATGTAACTGGTCTGATTAGTAAGTTTGCAGACCACACAAAGGTTGGTGGAATTGCGGATAGCGATGAGGACTGTCAGAGGATACAGCAGGATTTAGATTGTTTGGAGACTTGGGCGGAGAGATGGCAGATGGTGTTTAATCCGGACAAATGTGAGGTAATGCATTTTGGAAGGTCTAATGCAGGTAGGGAATATACAGTGAATGGTAGAACCCTCAAGAGTATTGAAAGTCAAAGAGATCTAGAAGTACAGGTCCACAGGTCATTGAAAGGGGCAACACAGGTGGAGAAGGTAGTCAAGAAGGCATACGGCATGCTTGCCTTCATTGGCCGGGGCATTGAGTATAAGAATTGGCAAGTCATGTTGCAGCTGTATAGAATCTTAAGTTAGGCCACACTTGGAGTATAGTGTTCAATTCTGGTCGCCACACTACCAGAAGGATGTGGAGGCTTTAGAGAGGGTGCAGAAGAGATTTACCAGAATGTTGCCTGGTATGGAGGGCATTAGCTATGAGGAGCGGTTGAATAAACTCGGTTTGTTCTCACTGGAACGAAGGAGGTTGAGGGGAGACCTGATAGAGGTATACAAAATTATGAGGGGCATAGACAGAGTGGATAGTCAGAGGCTTTTCCCCAGGGTAGAGGGGTCAATTACTAGGGGGCATAGGTTTAAGGTGAGAGGGGCAAGGTTTAGAGTAGATGTACGAGGCAAGTTTTTTACGCAGAGGGTAGTGGGTGCCTGGAACTCGCTACCGGAGGAGGTGGCGGAAGCAGGGACGATAGTGACATTTAAGGGGCATCTTGACAAATACATGAATAGGATGGCCCACTGTAATTCCCTCCATTCCACCCGGTGAGCACACTAAAAGGAGTATGATTAGAACTGGCAACTTGCCAATTGAATTCCAATAGGGCCTGATCTCAGAGGGTGATCAGAGTGTCCATTGGGCACGCTGAGCAGCCACACTGCCCAACTGTACACACGGGAAAGAAAAATCATTCCCAAATTCTTCAACTTCACTCAATGAACTGTTTTGAGGGGAATTTGTATACATTCTGCCTTTCCTGGGATAGCAGATGTTCTGCAAGACATATAATTTGAAAACCATTTTAGTCGCCTGTTCCTTTGAAAACTTCTACCTCATCTGCGCTGGTGGTGGGGGAGTGTAGATTCCTATGCTTAAGCTGAAATATTTCTTTGATCCCTGTTGGAACACGTGGAAAGCCAAAGACCTTAGGAGTGGTTTTGGCCTTCCCTTCCCAGGAAGCTGACATTGATGGAAAGTAAAATCAGGCAGGTAAAACAGGTGGTCACTCTGACCCATTCAGCTGCTCACCAGGTGAGTTATGTGAAAAATACCCTGTCTCTCCCCCCACCCCTCAACACACACATACACACACCCTCCCCCACTTATGGTTTTGATACTTAAGGCTCTATGGGATTTGGAATATCTAACAGTCAAATTCAATTGCAACAAGCATTTTACTGTCATTGTCAGATGTTGGGTGGGATTCTTGCCTATCCGGTGGGGCTGAGGGTCCCGGCGCCGAGGATGGCGTGAACCACTCCAGCGTCAGGCCGCCCCAAAGGTGCGGAATCCTCCGCACCTTCAGGGGCTAGGCCCGCCCCGGAGTGGTTTGCGCCCTGCCGGCCGGCGGGGAAGGGGCTTGGCGCCACGCGAACCGGCGGCGAAGGGCCTCCGCCGGCCGGCGCGAGTTGGTGCATGCGCGGGAGCGCCAGCGTGTGCTGGCGTCATCCCCGCACATGCGCAGAGGGCTCTGTTTCCGCACCGGTAATGGCGGACCGTTACAGCCGCCGGTGCGTAAGAATAGAGTGCCCCCACGGCACAGGCCCGCCCGCGGATTGGTGGGCCCCGATCGCGGGCCAGGTCACCGTGGGGGCACCTCTTGGGGCCAGATCCCCCCGCGCCCCCCCCAGAACCCCGGAGGCCGCCTGCGCCGCCAGGTCCTGCCGGTAAGGACATACTCCAATTTACGCCGGCGGGACTGGCAATAAATGGGCGGCCACTCGCCCCATCGCGGGACGGAGAATCGCCCGGGGGGCCGCCGACCGGTGCGATGCGATTTCCGCCCCCGCCAAATCCCCGGCGCCGGAGAATTCAGCAGCCGGCGGGAGCGGGATTCATGCCAGCCCCCGGCGATTCTTCGACCCGGCAGAGGGTCGGAGAATCCCGCTCGTTATCTTCAATGGGCTACATAGTGGGCCTAACTTTCAGTCAAGGTCAGGGTCAGGATTGAAGACGGGTGGGCCCTCAATTTGGAGCCACTAGATATCGTGGCAGCTCCCCATCACAATCCTGACTCTGACGCAAGGCAGGGGCTAGATCACCTCACTGCCAGCAAGCGACTGGTCACCAATCATCTGCAAATCAATTCAATTAAGTGGAATATTATGGCCCCAATTTCCACTCAGCAATGCAGGCAAACCACAATGTGGTGGACTCAGTGCAGGAAGTCTGTAATTTTTCAAAGGACGCACACCCCCTCTACACCTATAATGATCACTGGACCACAGCTGCGCCTGCTGGCTGTCACTGATGGATCTGCCCCTGCAGGTGATGCCCGAGGACAGCTGTGGTCTTTTAAAAATCAAAAAACCATTCCTGGACTTCTTCCTCACTGCCTCCACCTTCAGATTGGCAGCCTCCACCTCAGCTGCTGACTTATGAATGCCTAATGGCCTCCCATTGGTCATCCAGCTCTGGAGCCTGCCCACCCATCATCACTAATTGGACGGCGAGCCCATTCCCTGGCCTTTAGTTGGCTCCCTGTTTCAAAATGGCAGTAGGCATGTTTATAATATGCTATGTGCAGTTGGGACCCGACATGTGCCTTCATGACAAGTTCTTGGCCCTTTAATTTAGATTGAACCTGCTATTTCTGACATTTTAGTACCTTTGTATTCTAATGTACACCACAGGACTGAGGAAATGCTGTACTGTTAGAGGTGTTATCTTTTAGATGGGATGTTTAAACCCAGGACTGCCTTCCCTTTCAAATAGTCATAAAAGATCTTCCCATGGGACTATGTTGTAGGCTAACAGAAAAGTCCTAGCTAATATTTTTGTTGCCTGTCATCGCTAAAACAGATGATCACATTTCTGTGTGTGGGATCTTGCTATGTGCAAATTCCCTTTCACATCTCCTGCATTACAACATTACACTTCAAAAGTACTTCATTGTATTGTGCTTTGGAAAGTCCTTTGTTATATTCCAGGAAACCACTCAGCGAAGGATTGAACTGGAACTAATCTTTACACACGTATTTGAACATCTATTTTCACAGCTGCATATTAGAAAAATGAGCCTTTGAAACCAACAGCCACAATTTCTGTCCGTTCTTTTTTCCTGGGGCAAAGCGAATCCCCAGTTAATGCCTACCACCTGCATACAATTAAATAAGATGAGTATGACGTTGGATAATGAGATGAGTAATAAGATAACTGCATTTAAAATATGAAAAAGGATGTATTAAATAAATTAATCAATGTCAAAGTGGATAAAACTCCTTGTCCAGATGGATTGCATCCATTAAAAGAGCCTCGGGATAAATGTCAGAAAACTGGCAGACAGCTGATATAATTCCCATATTTAAGAAGGGGATAGAGCATGTCCAGGGAATTACAGGCCAACTGCCTCACATCAGTAGTAGGGAAAATAACAGAATCCCTACTAATGAAAAGAATAGAACATCTAGAAATTAAGAATATTATTATGAATAGAATGAGGAACCCGTTTTTGAAAACAACTGAAGGACCTTGGGCGGAATTCTCCGACCCCGCGCCGGGTCGGAGACTCACCATGGGGCTGCGCGAATTGTGCCACGCCGCCCCGACGCTGGGACGCGATTCTCCGCAGAGCAGAGAATCAATGCCATTGGGGCTGGCCGCTCTACGCTGCCCCCCGCGATTCTCCGGCCTGGGTAGGCTGAGCGGCCGTGATAAAAAACCCGAGTCCCGCCGGTGCCGTTCTAACATGCTCTGAGCCGGCGGGACCTCGGCGTTGAAGGGTCCGAGGGCGGCCTGTGGGGGGGAAGGGGGGGTCCGATCCCGAGGGGGGCCTCCGTCGTGACCTGGCCGCGATCGGGGCCCACCGATTAGTGGGTCGGTTTCTCGGGCTGGGGGCCTCCTTTCTTCCGCGCCGGCCCCTGTAGCCCTACGCCATTTGGCGTTGGGGCCGGCGCGGAGAAGGGAGGCACTGTGCATGCGCGCGTTGGCGCCGGTGCCACTGCGCATACGCGGACCCCGTAGCATCCAGTTGACGCCGGGGTCAGTGGCGTGGGCCGCTCCAGCGCCGTGCTGGCCCCTGTGGCCCGGAGAATCGGGCGCCAAAAGGCCTGTTGACAACGGAGTAAAACACTCCTGTTTTTACGCTGGCGTCAACACTTAGGCATGCCATGGGAGAATCCCATCCCTTGAATTTGTAAAGTGTTATTCTTGGGACTAACAATACAAAATAAATAGATTTCTGATGCACTTGAATCAAATGCAACATCAATAGAGGTTTATTAAATAGGTTTTCGCTGTATGAAGGTATTAGATTAAGGGTCTGCATGGATTTCCTCTGGGTTTCCTCTGGGTGCTCCGGTTTCTTCCCACAGTCCAAAGATATGCGGGTTAGGTGGATTGGCCAAGCTAAATTGACCCTGAGTGTAAAAAAAAGGACAGGTGGGATTTCTGGGTTACGGGGATAGGGTGGAGTTGTGGGCTTAAGTAGAATGCTCTTTCCAATGTAGACTTGAAGGGCCTATAAGGGCCTCCTGCACTGTAGGGATTCTATGAAAAACCTGCACAGTAGCTGATGATGTCGCGTGACACAGTTTTTAAAGAGACATTGCACAAAACTACAACAACCCACGTATATAACATCCCTCACCCTTTACTTCTAAGGCCCAACACAGCTAATGACTAGTATTTTAACATAGTCATTTACCTATATATTCAAGTGTAGGAAACATATTATTACATTGTAATAACACAGTCAATAAGATAGACAATCAGATGGGCATCTATTTCTTGCTGATTGCCTGCACACTTCCAGGACTTTGTTATTCTTGACCTTAGATATATTTTCAGGTTCTCCAGTAGATGTCTCTACCCTGGAAGGTACAGTCCCTTTTCCAAAGGGAAGTTTAGTAGTAGCAGGGACTTCTGGTGCATTCCCTGCTTCTGTAGATGGACTAGAGGTCACACAGTCAGACGGAAAAGAGGCTGGTATCTTCTGAGGTAGCCCTGGAACTGGCACACTAATGCACGTTGACAATAATTGATCTGCATGGCGTCTCCACACAAATTTGTCTGTCATTTGGATCGTGTAGGATATTGGACCAGTCTGAGCCAATACAATCATAGGGACCCACTTCTCACTAGTGATGTAGCAGCACGCCAACACATGGGGCAGGATTCTCCGCAATCGGCGCGATGTCCGCCAACCGCCGCCAAAAACGGCGCGAATCAGTCCGGCATTGTGCCTCCCCAAAGGTGCGGAATTCTCCGCATCTTGGGGGGCCGAGCCCTCACCTTGAGGGGCTAGGCCCGTGCCGGACTGATTTCCGCCCTGTCAGCGGGCGGGAAAGGCCTTTGGTGCCCCGCCAGCTGGCGCGGAAATGACTTTGCCGTGCGGCGCATGCGCGGGAGCGTCAGCTCACGGCATCCCCGCGCATGCGCAGTGGAGGGGGTCTCTTCCGCCTCCTCCATAGTGGAGACCATGGCAAAGGCGGAAGGAAAAGAGTGCCCCCACGGCACAGGCCTGCCCGCGGATCGCTAGGCCCCGAATGCGGGCCAGGCCATTGTGGGGGCACCCCCCCGGAGCCCGCCCGCGCCGCTTTGTCCCGCCGTTCAAAAGGTGGTTCAATCCACGCCGGCTGGCATGGGTTGACAGCGGCGGGACTTCGTGTTGTCGTGTGTGTTGTGTTATGGTATGTTGCTAAAAATTTGTCCCCACACTGATAAAGTGACTCTTGGTCCTTGGAAGCTTTTAATGCCTGCTCCAAGTCTGGACAAACCATTTGGCCAAACCATTCGTGAATAGATGGTCAGGTGTTTTAAGTAGTCTTCACACTCTTGGGCTGTAACGTTTGGTCCAATGTTGCTCATGAACTGCTCTACTTTTCCGAATCTCACAGATATCTTGTCAAGATTCGCAATGGTTTGTTCCAGAGTTAGGCCCACTTCAGTCCACTCACACAACACAGACTGCTGAGTCAATCAGCACAGACTGCATATTCACACGGCACAGACTGCACACTTGCAACACAGACTACGCACTCACACAAACAGACTGCACACTCACACAGCATAGACTGCATATCCACACAGGAGAGACTGCATATTCACACAGCAGACTGCACACTCTCAGCACAGACTGCACACTCTCAGCACAGACTGCATACTCACACAGCACAGGCTGCATATTCACACAGCACAGGCTGCATATTCACACAACACAGACTGCTGAGTCAATCAGCACAGACTGCATATTCACACAACACAGACTGCTGAGTCAATCAGCACAGGCTGCATATTCACACAACACAGACTGCTGAGTCAATCAGCACAGGCTGCATATTCACACAGTACAGACTGCACATTAACAGAGCACAAACTACACACCCAAAGAGCACAGACAGCACACCAACACAGCACAGACTGCACACCCAAAGAGCAGGCTGCACACTAACACAGCACACACTGCACACTCGCACAACAGACTACACATCACACAGCACACACTGCATGCTCGCACAGCACAGACTGCACTCCCATACAGCACAGACTGCACACTGTTGCTATATTTATTTGGTTCTAGCTATGGCAGCCAATACGGTCGCCTTCCTTAATCCTAATTATATTTGCTTTAGAGTCGGCAGTATCTCTCGATACCGCCACAAGGTTCAAACCCGAAAACTGATCAAAGAGCCAGTTAGTTAGTTCAAAGTCAATACTATTTATTTATGCACACAGTAAGATCTACACATGCACAAAGTATTACAAACTGAACTATCTCTAACGCTAACGCCTATACTTAGCTTCGGGTGCCCACTCAGTCAGAGGAACAATGGCCGTTGTTCGGATCTGAGGCTGTTGGGTTCGAAGTGGTACAGGAGAACAGCTAAGGTTGTCCATCTGGTAGCGAACGTTGACCTTGGACTTACTTGCTTCTGGTGCAGCTGGTGGACGGGTCTCTCTGCTTTCAGACCCGATTCCAAGAGAGCGATTCTCTCTCGGGGGTTTCTTCTTATACCCGGAGGGGCTTCGCGCACTTTTGGGCGGGCCTTAAACTTGGCCCCAATTAATTGGGCCGCATCTTGATCACTCGTATTGATCTTGACCAATAAAGGGGTGAGTGTCCTGATGGCTGGGCGGGTCCTATGTGGCCGTTGGCCTTGCTTTGTTTACGCTTTCGGTTTGGGGAACTGGCGCCGCGCGTTCTGGAGCTAGATGGGTTGCTTAGGTGTCTTTCCTTTGTTCCCGGAGATGGGCCATCAATATGCTAATAGACCTACAGTTTCAGTCTCGTCTGGGAGCTGCGGTTCCAGTATGCATACAGGCTCTGTGCCTGCCTGGTTTCTTAGCATTGTCCATAGTTCCCTACAGCCTTTGCAAACATTCATTTTGTATTGTGGAAGTGGCCATCCCAGATGCCTACACTCCCTCCTTGTGAACCTCTACGCGAAGCGTGAAGGATCAAATTACTGCATCTTCTTCATTCTCCTCCCAAGTCGGGCACCCATAAGCAATGACAGGCCCTACACTACTCTGTCCTATGAATCAAAACTTTTACCTAATTTACTTTATGTACACACATCATTATAAAATTCTATGGGGCACTATGACATTCAGGCATGCATTACAAAATAATAAAAAACTGGAACATCTAACTGTCCTTAACTAAACTATCCTTAATCAATCAAAAGAATTTACAATATTTTAAACTGTACAATAGCAGCAACACAGGTTACTCTGTTTGGCAGTCAAGCGCAGAGTTTTACATTTTTTTATTAGAACAAAACAAACACACAAAAAAACGGATGTACTTTAATTCACTTAAAGGAGTTGGGGGGTTTGTTGAAGTCCAGAAATAGGGGATCTGAAGGTGTATACCGGGGTGTGGGAGGCTTTCCTCCGCCATTTCCTGAGCCTAAGGGTCTGAACGACACTGCAGAGTATCGCAATTACCAGCAGTGCTTCCACAACGTAGGGCAAGTTATGAACTTGTTACACCAGGTCGGTGCATCGGTAACTATCTCGGGGTCGAGTGTATGGCAGGGGTGCGAAACATTCACGGCCTGTGTGGTAGGGGTCAAGGGGGTAGTGTCCGCGCGCAACTGGAGGGATCCCGCTAAGATCCAACTTTAGAGCATGATGGTTGTCTTCATCTTTTCTTCTCCTTTCGTCTTCTTGAGCCTTCTGTGGTTTCGGAGTTCTATAGACACAAGCATCATTTCTGTTATTATTTTGTTTAAGATCTCGTCTGTCTGTCTGTCCTTTTATTGCCAATTACCCATTATAATTGGTCACCATCTGTGACTCCCTCATTTAAAAACAATTTTTTAAACCAAATATTTGGGACAAGATATCCGAGAAAAATACTGACACAGCGCGAGCTGTCTCGCAGCCTGTGCGATCTACCATCCCAGTATTTGAGGATGTAAATAGCATTTGGAAGCAACCTAAGGGTCGCCGTAAACAAACAGAAGAGTTTTGAACTAAAAGTGCCAAATAGGGTTCGTATGGGCCACGGCGAGTAAGAATGGGTGGAATCCCCGGGTAGGACGGTGATCAGTGCCATATGTGCTCTACCCGAGCGTAGCTGACCAGGTGGTGGCCCTCAGGCAGGGCAGGGTCCAGTGTCATTTCTCCACTGCCTGAGCGACTGGCAAGAACGGTAAGAATTTGTGGTCGTCGTGGGGGTTGCATTTATTGCTAACTCTACCGTCGAAGCAGAAGAGTAGCTATGATCGCTTGTCTGCGGACAAACTTGTTCCTCTAACAGCCATTTGGCGTCAGAAGGGTAGTTCTGACTGCATCAAGATGTGGCGTGGGGCCACGAAAACTTTAAATGAACAAACAACGCTTAACATTCACAATAACAAACAAACATACATTACAAACATGGTGCAGGTTCCATCAGAAAGGAGACCGTAACTCTCCATCGGTTCCATTTTACCATCATCTGGATACCTCATTGCTCTAAAGCGAACAGAGTCGCAAAGGGATTCGTTTGGTGGGAGTCAGACTCAATGTCATATCTTCTCCCGGCTGCCATACTCTTGACTGGAGTAGGTGTGCTAAAGCTGCTTGGGGCAAATTGGGGTCCATCTCATCATTCCGGTTGAGCCTGAATGAATTGTCTCAGTGCCAGAATTTTGTATCGAGGTTGGAGCTGCTAGGGGGTAATCCATAATCGTCGGGCGGTGGGTCTGGATCAGGGGCTTTAATGCACGTTACCTCAAAGGGGTCACTGGAATCATGTTCGGAGTCGCTGGGAGTGGGGCCTGGTGCAGGGGTGTAATCGTAGCGTGGTGTGCTGGGGTTGTCACTATCGCTATCGCTGTCGCTGCTGGTTGAAGGAAGGGAGAGGCGGAGTCGTGCCTCTCGAGTGGAGTCGAAGCCATGTCTGAGGATGGGCTGGACAGGTTGGGGGAGGGTGGGAATACGTCGTTCGTGGGCAGGGAGTGTTCATCTGCTGCTGCAAGCGAGATGTGGTGTGCATGGTTGTTCTGCGAGCCATAAGCCTTAAGCTGGTTTATGTGGAACGAGTAAGAAGTCTTACAACACCAGGTTAATGTCCAACAGGTTTGCTTCAAACACTAGCTTTCGGAGCACTTCTCCTTCCTCGGGTGAATATGTGGTTCTACATATGTGGAACCACGCAGACTTGCCATTAGGATAGGTGATCTTATACACAGAGGTGCTGACTTTATCAGAGATGGAGTATGGTCTGGCAAATTTGTGGGAAAGGAATGAATTGGGGTTGTATAGGGATAGCATAATTTGCTGCCCTACTACAAACTCTGTGGCGTGTACTGTCTTATCAAAGCAAACTTTGCTTTGCTTCTTGTGGATTTCAAGCCTAATGGCTGCTGCAAGCTGGGCGGCTTTCACATTCTCAATAACCTGTTGTACTGCTTCCTCATGCGTGAGGGCAGTGACTGTGGGGCTGGCCAAATCCAGTCCTAATAAATATTCTGTCCCTTTCATGGGGCGTCCGGTCATGAGGGTGTGGGGGGTGTGTCCCGTCGACGTGGATACTGTGTTTCGAATGAACATTAATGCAAATGGGAGAACTGAATCCCAGGTGCTGTTGTGTTGTTGCACCATTTTTCTGATGGTCGCTTTTAAAGTTCTGTTCATTCTTTCTACTATGCCGCTTGATTGGGGGTGGTATGCAATATGGAACTTTTGTTTTCTGCCAAAAATTGTAAGGACGTTTTTCATAACTTGTCCTGTAAAATGGGAGCCTTGATCGTACTCTATGCTGCGTGGAAGTCCCCATCTTGTTAAGATGTGCTGAGTGAGGATTTTAGCTGTCGTTTTGGCTGTGTTTGTTCTGGATGGAAAGGCTTCCACCCATTTTGTGAAGGTGTTGATGACCACCAAGACATACTTGAAACCATTCCTGCAGGGGGTAGGGGTCCTATATAGTCGATTTGCAAATTTGTCCAGGGGCCATTAATGGGGCGGGTGTGACTTAGCTGAGCTTTTCTTGCGTATCTGTCCGGATTGTTCTGGGCACAGATTAAGCAATTCTCGATGTAATGTGTAACATTGGGTTTTAAATCAGGCCACCAGCAGAGAGGTCTGAGGTGGGCTAGCGTAGCTTCTATGCCTTGGTGTCCATGGTTGTCATGGAACTGACAAGTAGTTTGATTCCTGTCCTGGCTGGGGACTACATAAATTCCTTCTTTTAAAACCACACCGTCATGTGTGGTTAAAGCGTTTTTAAACTTACCATAAGAGTCAGGGAAGTTGCCTTTTAAAACTTCCCTGAGCTTCTCATCTTGTTTTTGAACCTTTGCTAAATCTTGAATGTTGGTCTGTGAGACCTGAACCACGTATACTGGGGTGCTCTCAGGGGGTTCCAAAAGTGACCGTGTCTGGAACCTGCCTTTGCTAGTGCGTCTGCCTTAACATTCCCAGGGGGGAAGAACGATGATGACTACGAACTTTGATGATTCCATATTTCCGGTCTTTGGCCGTCTTCAGGATATGCCGGAGTAATGGGGCTGAAGGTAGGGTCTTTCCGTCTGTGGAAATGAATCCTCTAGTTTTCCACAGGGGTAGGAATTCGGTTAAACTGTTGCAGACATATAAACTGTCTGAATATATGTCTGCCGGGGTTGGAAACGAGTCGGGGTGTTCTACAACGTACGCTATGGCTGCCAGTTCTGCCTGCGAGCCTAAGTGTCCTGTCAATTTTAACAAAATCTCTTCTAGGGCGCGTCCCTGTGCATCCTCTACATAAATACCGGTAATCCTTTTCCCGTTTAAAACTGTGGAGGAGCCATCCACATAGATTCTCATGGGTGCGCATGTGTCTGTGGGCTGGGGCCTCTGGGCGTAGTACCTGCTTTCGGGGGAGCTGACTTTGGTACAAAAGGTCCTGTATTGTGTTTAGTGGAGATGATTTCACACTCATGTGGGGTGCCTGCATATTGTAAATTGTCAGCGAGGAAAGTATGGGTTTTTGGCCTCTTAACTGTTATGTCCCATCCCTGTAAAAGAAGGGTCCAACGGGCTGCGCGGATCTGGCTGACTGTGCCATCCTTAAGTCTACCATCAAATAGGAGTTGTGTTGGGGTGTGCTCAGTTAAAATGGTGATGGGGTTGAGTCCTGTAATGTAGGCAAAGTATTGTACTGCCCAAAAAACTGCAAACAGGTGCCGTTCGCAGGCAGAAAATCCTTGCTCCACTGGATCTAATACACGTGAGGCATATGCCACGGGGCCTAAGCGATCATGTTGTTCTTGGAGGAGCACGGCTGAAAGGGTTCGGTCGGTAGTTGCAACCTCAATTGCGTACGGGGAAAGTGGATCTGGGGCTGTGCTGAGGGCTCTCTTTAATCATCCATGGCATCCGTGTGCTGTGGAAGCCATTCCCAAGGTGCCTGCTTCTTGAGAAGTTCGGATAGGGATGCTGCCTTTGTGGCAAAACCGTCGATATGGTTTCTGCAGTAGCCAACCAGTCCCAGAAATGACCGGAGGGCTGTGACATTATGGGGCAGTGGTCATTTGCCGATCGAGTTGATCCTTTTCTGCTCGATCTCACGTTTGCCATGCGTAATTACTGTTCCTAAGTAAATCACTTTTTCCTGTAAAATCTGGGCCTTCTTGGGGTTCACTTTACTGCCAATTTGTTGTAGGAGTCCTAAAAGTTCGGCGAGAAGCGAAATGTGCTCTCCCTTTGTGTCCGTCTCTGGCAGCAGATCATCTACATATTGTACCAGACAATTGGGTCGGGAAAATTTTTCTAATCCGTTTGCCAGTTGTCGGTGGAAAATGGAGGGGGAATTGTGGAAGCCTTGTGGAAGGCACGTCCACGTATATTGCTGTCCCTGGAAGGTGAAAGCAAATTTATATTGGCACGCTTTATCCAATGGAACGGACCAAAAGCCATTGCTAATGTCCTAAACTGAATTTTTTTTTGACTGTAGTCCCTGTTTGAGCATGGTCTCGGGACTCGTGGCTACGGTGGGGGCTGCTACTGGGGTTACTTTGTTCAGTTACCAGTAATCAATGGTCAGTCGCCATGATCCATCGGGTTTTCTGACGGGCCAAATTGGTGCATTATTCGTGGAGGCTACTGATCGGAGTACGCCTTGATCAAGCAGACTCTGTATCACTTTTGAGATTTCTCCCTCTGCTTCTTGGGGAAAATCGTACTGCTTTTGGGGTCTGGGGTCGGGACTGGTAATATTCACCAAGCCAGCAATCTTGCCACAGTCGTGCTTGTGCTGTGCAAATGCTGCTTTGTGTTGCTGCAGGACTTCCCTCACTTGTTTGTTCTGACTAATGGGTCGAGGGTCGATCCAGAAGTCTCCTACTGCGCTGATCCTATTTTCATACATTCCAACTGTGAGCGTGGCGGGGGCTCGCGCTGCCTTTGTCATTCTCCACACACATTTATTTACCGGATCGAATAAGAGGTTGTGGGAACGCATAAAATCAATGCCTAAAATGTGTTCAGCTGTCTGGGGTAGGTCGACCAGGACTATGGGGTATTTTGTTTTAATGTTCCCTATCTGGATTGCTACAGGGGCTGTGATGTGTCCCTGCTGTAAATGCCCTGTGAAACCACTGAGTGTAATGGTGTCTGTCGTTGGCCACATGTCTCGCTGAAACATCGTGGAGGAGTTGAGCGTGGTGCGGGACCCTCCTGTGTCCCAAAGGAATTCTACGGGGTGTCCCCGGACTTTGCCTGCCACTACCGGTCTACCGGACTTGTCCCAAAGGGTGTCGCAGACACAAGTTGGGGAGCCCGAACACCGTCAGTCGGTGCCGTACATATCTGTGCTATCTGCATGGGAGCTAATACTGTGGATTGGCTTTGCCCTATTCTTATTTAGGGTGCCTGTCTGTTGGTTTCTCTTCTGCTTCTGGGGTGCATTGCATTCTCGTGCATCGTGTCCTAATTGGCCCCAATTATAACACTCCTGGGATTTGGGTTGTTGTGGGCTGTTCCTTCCCTCTTTACCCATGCAGGGTTCTGGTGCATCCTAACTGGATGCATGTCTGCCTGTTCTTCCTCTGCTTTACCATAAGCTGTTTTACCATGAATGGACTGTTCCCAAGTGCGGGACAATCTTTTCAAAACCCATTTCCCGTTGTGGGCCTTGTCTGAGGGGTCATAATTTGCACAAGCTCTCTGTCCCACCAGAATCGTCTGTAAATGTTGCTATATTTATTTGGTTCTAACTATGGCCTTCCTTAATCCTAATTACGTTTGCTTTAGAGTCACCAGGTATCTCTCTATACTGCCACAAGGTTCAAACCCGAATACTGATCAAAGAGCCAATACACCAGTTAGTTAGTTCAAAGTCAATACTATTTATTTACACACACAGTAAGATCTACACATGCACAAAGTACTACAAACTGAACTATCTCTAACGCTAACGCCTATACTTAGCTTCGGGTGCCCACTCAGTCAGAGGAACAATGGCCGTTGTTCGGATCTGAGGCTGTTGGGTTCGAAGTGGTACAGGAGTCGTCCGTCTGGTAGCGAGCGTTGACCTTGGACTTGCTTGCTTCTGGTGGAAGGGTCTCTTCGCTTAAAGAGCCGATTCCAAGAGAGCGATACTCTCTCGGGGCCTTCTTCTTATACCCGTAGGGGGCTTCGCGCGCTTTTGGGCGGGCCTTGAACTTGGCCCCAATTAAATGGGCCGTATCTTGATCATTCGTATTGATCTTGACCAATAAAGGGGTGGGTGCCCTGATGGATGGGCGGGTCCTATGTGGCTGTTTGCCTTGCTTTGTTTATGCTTTCGGTTTGGGGAACTGGTGCCGCGAGGTCTGGAGCTAGATTGGTTGCTTGAGTGTCTTTCCTTTGTTCCCGGAGATGTGCCATCAATATGCTAATAGACCTACAGTTTCAGTCTCATCTGGGAGCTGCGATTCCAATATGCATACAGGCTCTGTGCCTGCCTGCTTTCTTTGCATTGTCCATAGTTCCCTACAGTCTTTGCAAACATCCATTTTGTATTGTGGAAGTGGCCATCCCAGATGGCTACAACACATACACAGCACAGACTGCACACACACACAGGCTGTACATCACACAGCACAGACTGCACACGAACACAATACAGACTACACACTAACACATCACAGACTGCACACTCACACACAGACGACACACGAACACAGCACAGACTGCACACTCACACACAGGCTGCACATGAACACAGCACAGACCGCACTCTCGTACAGCACAGACTGCAATCTCGTACAGCAGACCGCGCACACACACACATGTAGCACAGACTACACACTAACACAACACACACTGCACATTCACACAACAGACTGCACATCACACAGGACAGACTGCACATGAACACAGCACAGACTACACACTAACACAGCACACACTGCACACTCGCACAACAGACTGCACATCACACAGCACAGACTGCACGCACACACAGCACAGACTGCACGCACACACAGCACAGACTGCACGCACACACAGCACAGACTACACATCACATATAGCACAGACTGCACGCACACACAGCACAGACTGCACGCGCACACAGCACAGACTGCACGCTCGCACAGCACAGACTGAACTCTCATACAGCACAGACTGCACATGAACACAGCACAGACTGCACGCACACACACACACAGCACAGACTGCACGCACACACAGCACAGACTGCACGCACACACAGCACAGGCTGCACGCACACACAGCACAGACTGCACGCATCACACAGCACAGACTGCACGCATCACATAGCACAGACTGCACGCTCGCACAGCACAGACTGCACGCTCGCACAGCACAGACTGCACACACAGCACAGACTGCACATCACACACACAGCACAGACTACGCATCACACAGCACAGACTGCACGCACACACAGCACAGACTGCACACACAGCACAGACTGCACGCACACACAGCACAGACTGCACGCTCGCACAGCACAGACTGCACGCTCGCACAGCACAGACTGCACACTCACACAGCACAGACTGCACGCACACACAGCACAGGCTGCACGCACACACAGCACAGACTGCACGCACACACAGCACAGACTGCACGCTCGCACAGCACAGACTGCACGCACACACAGCACAGACTGCACGCACACACAGCACAGACTGCACGCACACACAGCACAGACTGCACGCACACACAGCACAGACTGCACGCACACACAGCACAGACTGCACGCACACACAGCACAGACTGCACACTCACACAGCACAGACTGCACGCACACACAGCACAGACTGCACACTCACACAGCACAGACTGCACGCACACACAGCACAGACTGCACACTCACACAGGACAGACTGCACGCACACACAGCACAGACTGCACACTCACACAGCACAGACTGCACGCACACACAGCACAGACTGCACACTCACACAGCACAGACTGCACGCACACACAGCACAGACTGCACACTCACACAGCACAGACTGCACGCACACACAGCACAGACTGCACACACACACTGCACAGACTGCACACACACACAGCACAGACTGCACACACACACAGCACAGACTGCACTCTCATACAACACAGACTGCACACTCACACAGCACAGACTGCACGCACACACAGCACAGACTGCACACTCACACAGCACAGACTGCACGCACACACAGCACAGACTGCACTCTCATACAACACAGACTGCACACTCACACAACACAGACTGCACGCACACACAGCACAGACTGCACTCTCATACAACACAGGCTGCACGCACACACAGCACAGACTGCACGCACACACAGCACAGACTGCACATCACACAGCACAGACTGCACGCACACACAGCACAGACTGCACGCACACACAGCACAGACTGCACACTCACACAGCACAGACTGCACGCACACACAGCACAGACTGCACACTCACACAGCACAGACTGCACGCACACACAGCACAGACTGCACGCACACACAGCACAGACTGCACTCTCATACAACACAGACTGCACACTCACACAGCACAGACTGCACGCACACACAGCACAGACTGCACGCACACACAGCACAGACTGCACTCTCATACAACACAGACTGCACTCTCATACAACACAGGCTGCACGCACACACACAGCACAGACTGCACGCACACACAGCACAGACTGCACATCACACAGCACAGACTGCACACTCACACAGCACAGACTGCACTCTCATACAACACAGACTGCACACTCACACAGCACAGACTGCACGCACACACAGCACAGACTGCACGCACACACAGCACAGACTGCACTCTCATACAACACAGACTGCACTCTCACACAGCACAGACTGCACGCACACACAGCACAGACTGCACACTCACACAGCACAGACTGCACACTCACACAGCACAGACTGCACTCTCGTACAGCAGACCGCGCACACACACACATGTAGCACAGACTACACACTAACACAACACACACTGCACATTCACACAACAGACTGCACATCACACAGCACAGACTGCACGCACACACAGCACAGACTGCACGCACACACAGCACAGACTGCACACACACACAGCACAGACTGCACGCACACACAGCACAGACTGCACACTCACACAGCACAGACTGCACGCACACACAGCACAGACTGCACACTCACACAGCACAGACTGCACGCACACACAGCACAGACTGCACGCACACACAGCACAGACTGCACACTCACACAGCACAGACTGCACACTCTCACAGCACAGACTGCACGCACACACAGCACAGACTGCACACACACACAGCACAGACTGCACACACACACAGCACAGACTGCACGCACACACAGCACAGACTGCACACACACACAGCACAGACTGCACACTCACACAGCACAGACTGCACGCACACACAGCACAGACTGCACACACACACAGCACAGACTGCACGCACACACAGCACAGACTGCACACACACACAGCACAGACTGCACACTCACACAGCACAGACTGCACGCACACACAGCACAGACTGCACACACACACAGCACAGACTGCACACTCACACAGCACAGACTGCACGCACACACAGCACAGACTGCACACACACACAGCACAGACTGCACACTCACACAGCACAGACTGCACACTCACACAGCACAGACTGCACGCACACACAGCACAGACTGCACACACACACAGCACAGACTGCACACTCACACAGCACAGACTACACATCACACAGCACAGACTGCACACACACACAGCACAGACTGCACACTCACACAGCACAGACTGCACACACACACAGCACAGACTGCACACTCACACAGCACAGACTGCACACACACACAGCACAGACTGCACACTCACACAGCACAGACTGCACGCACACACAGCACAGACTGCACACACACACAGCACAGACTGCACACTCACACAGCACAGACTGCACACTCACACAGCACAGACTGCACGCACACACAGCACAGACTGCACACACACACAGCACAGACTGCACACTCACACAGCACAGACTACACATCACACAGCACAGACTGCACACACACACAGCACAGACTGCACACACACACAGCACAGACTGCACGCTCACAGCACAGATTGCACACTCACACAGCACAGACTGCACACTCACACAGCACAGACTGCACGCTCACAGCACAGATTGCACACTCACACAGCACAGACTGCACACTCACACAGCACAGACTGCACACTCACAGCACAGACTGCACGCACACACAGCACAGACTGCACACACACACAGCACAGACTGCACACTCACACAGCACAGACTGCACACTCACACAGCACAGACTGCACACTCACACAGCACTGACTGCACACTCACACAGCACAGACTGCACACTCACACAGCACAGACTGCACACTCACACAGCACTGACTGCACTCTCACACAGCACAGACTGCACACTCACACAGCACAGACTGCACTCTCACACAGCACAGACTGCACTCTCACAGCACAGACTGCACGCTCGCACAGCACAGACTGCACACTCACACAGCACAGACTGCACGCACACACAGCACAGACTGCACTCTCACACAGCACAGACTGCACACTCACACAGCACAGACTGCACACTCACACAGCACAGACTGCACTCTCACACAGCACAGACTGCACACTCACACAGCACAGACTGCACACTCACACAGCACCGACTGCACACTCACACAGCACAGACTGCACACTCACACAGCACAGACTGCACACTCACACAGCACACACTGCACTCTCACACAGCACAGACTGCACACTCACACAGCACAGACTGCACACTCACACAGCACCGACTGCACACTCACACAGCACAGACTGCACACTCACACAGCACAGACTGCACTCTCACACAGCACAGACTGCACACTCACACAGCACAGACTGCACACTCACACAGCACAGACTGCACACTCACACAGCACACACTGCACTCTCACACAGCACAGACTGCACTCTCACACAGCACACACTGCACACTCACAGCACAGACTGCACACTCACAGCACAGACTGCACACTCACACAGCACAGACTGCACACTCACAGCACAGACTGCACACTCACACAGCACAGACTGCACACTCACAGCACAGACTGCACACTCACACAGCACAGACTGCACACTCACAGCACAGACTGCACACTCACACAGCACAGACTGCACACTCACACAGCACAGACTGCACACTCACACAGCACAGACTGCACACTCACAGCACAGACTGCACACTCACACAGCACAGACTGCACACTCACAGCACAGACTGCACTCTCACACAGCACAGACTGCACTCTCACACAGCACAGACTGCACACTCACAGCACAGACTGCACACTCACACAGCACAGACTGCACACTCACAGCACAGACTGCACACTCACACAGCACAGACTGCACACTCACACAGCACAGACTGCACTCTCACACAGCACAGACTGCACTCTCACACAGCACACACTGCACACTCACAGCACAGACTGCACACTCACACAGCACAGACTGCACACTCACACAACACAGACTGCACACTCACACAGCACAGACTGCACACTCACACAGCACAGGCTGCACTCTCACACAGCACAGACTGCACACTCACAGCACAGACTGCACACTCACAGCACAGACTGCACACTCACACAGCACAGACTGCACACTCACACAGCACAGACTGCACACTCACAGCACAGACTGCACACTCACACAGCACAGACTGCACACTCTCACAGCACAGACTGCACACTCACACAGCACAGACTGCACACTCACACAGCACAGACTGCACACTCACAGCACAGACTGCACACTCACACAGCACTGACTGCACACTCACACAGCACAGACTGCACACTCACACAGCACAGACTGCACACTCACACAGCACAGACTGCACACTCACAGCACAGACTGCACACTCACACAGCACAGACTGCACACTCACACAGCACAGACTGCACACTCACACAGCACAGACTGCACACTCACACAGCACTGACTGCACACTCACACAGCACAGACTGCATACTCACACAGCACAGACTGCACACTCACACAGCACAGACTGCACTCTCACACAGCACAGACTGCACACTCACACAGCACAGACTGCACACTCACAGCACAGACTGCACACTCTCACAGCACACACTGCACTCTCACACAGCACAGACTGCACACTCACACAGCACAGACTGCACTCTCACACAGCACAGACTGCACTCTCACACAGCACAGACTGCACACTCACAGCACAGACTGCACACTCTCACAGCACACACTGCACTCTCACACAGCACAGACTGCACACTCACACAGCACAGACTGCACTCTCACACAGCACAGACTGCACACTCACACAGCACAGACTGCACACTCACAGCACAGACTGCACACTCTCACAGCACACACTGCACTCTCACACAGCACAGACTGCACACTCTCACAGCACACACTGCACTCTCACACAGCACAGACTGCACACTCACACAGCACACACTGCACTCTCACACAGCACACACTGCACACTCACACAGCACAGACTGCACTCTCATACAGCACAGACTGCACTCTCACACAGCACAGACTGCACACTCACACAGCACAGACTGCACACTCACAGCACAGACTGCACACTCACACAGCACTGACTGCACACTCACACAGCACAGACTGCACACTCACACAGCACAGACTGCACACTCACACAGCACAGACTGCACGCACACACAGCACAGACTGCACTCTCACACAGCACAGACTGCACACACACAGCACAGACTGCACACTCACACAGCACAGACTGCAGACACACACAGCACAGACTGCTCACTCTCACAGCACAGACTGCACTCTCACACAGCACACACTGCACACACACAGCACAGACTGCACGCACACACAGCACACACTGCACACACACAGCACAGACTGCACTCTCACACAGCACACACTGCACACACACAGCACAGACTGCACACTCACACAGCACAGACTGCACACACACACAGCACAGACTGCACACTCTCACAGCACAGGCTGCACGCACACACAGCACAGACTGCACTCTCACACAGCACAGACTGCACACACACAGCACAGACTGCACTCTCACACAGCACAGACTGCACACACACAGCACAGACTGCACACTCACACAGCACAGACTGCACTCTCACACAGCACAGACTGCACTCTCACAAAGCACAGACTGCACTCTCACACAGCACAGACTGCAGACACACACAGCACAGACTGCACACTCACACAGCACAGACTGCAGACACACACAGCACAGACTGCACTCTCACACAGCACAGACTGCACTCTCACACAGCACAGACTGCACACTCACACAGCACAGACTGCACTCTCACACAGCACAGACTGCACACTCACACAGCACAGACTGCACTCTCACACAGCACAGACTGCACTCTCACACAGCACACACTGCACTCTCACAGCACAGACTGCACTCTCACACAGCACAGACTGCACACTCACACAGCACAGACTGCTCACTCACACAGCACAGACTGCTCACTCACACAGCACAGACTGCACTCTCACACAGCACAGACTGCACACTCACACAGCACAGACTGCACTCTCACACAGCACAGACTGCACTCTCACACAGCACAGACTGCACACTCACACAGCACAGACTGCACACTCACACAGCACAGACTGCACACTCTCACAGCACAGACTGCACACTCACACAGCACAGACTGCACTCTCACACAGCACAGACTGCACTCTCACACAGCACAGACTGCACACTCACACAGCACAGACTGCACTCTCACACAGCACAGACTGCACACTCACACAGCACACACTGCACACTCACACAGCACAGACTGCACACTCACACAGCACAGACTGCACTCTCACACAGCACAGACTGCACACTCACACAGCACACACTGCACACTCACACAGCACAGACTGCACTCTCACACAGCACAGACTGCACTCTCACACAGCACACACTGCACACACACACAGCACAGACTGCACACTCACACAGCACAGACTGCACTCTCACACAGCACAGACTGCACTCTCACACAGCACAGACTGCACTCTCACACAGCACAGACTGCACACTCACACAGCACAGACTGCACTCTCACACAGCACAGACTGCACACTCACACAGCACAGACTGCACACTCACACAGCACAGACTGCACTCTCACACAGCACAGACTGCACACTCACACAGCACAGACTGCACACTCACACAGCACAGACTGCACTCTCACACAGCACAGACTGCACACTCACACAGCACAGACTGCACACTCACACAGCACAGACTGCACACTCACACAGCACAGACTGCACACTCACACAGCACAGACTGCACTCTCACACAGCACAGACTGCACACTCACACAGCACAGACTGCACACTCACACAGCACAGACTGCACTCTCACACAGCACAGACTGCACTCTCACACAGCACAGACTGCACTCTCACACAGCACAGACTGCACACACACACAGCACAGACTGCACTCTCACACAGCACAGACTGCACACTCACACAGCACAGACTGCACTCTCACACAGCACAGACTGCACACTCACACAGCACAGACTGCACTCTCACACAGCACAGACTGCACTCTCACACAGCACAGACTGCACTCTCACACAGCACAGACTGCACACTCACACAGCACAGACTGCACACTCACACAGCACAGACTGCACACTCACACAGCACAGACTGCACTCTCACACAGCACAGACTGCACTCTCACACAGCACAGACTGCACACTCACACAGCACAGACTGCTCACTCTCACAGCACAGACTGCACTCTCACACAGCACAGACTGCACTCTCACACAGCACAGACTGCACTCTCACACAGCACAGACTGCACACTCACACAACACAGACTGCACACTCACACAGCACAGACTGCACACTCACACAGCACAGACTGCACACTCACACAGCACAGACTGCACACTCACACAGCACAGACTGCACTCTCACACAGCACAGACTGCACACTCACACAGCACAGACTGCACACTCACACAGCACAGACTGCACACTCACACAGCACAGACTGCACACTCACACAGCACAGACTGCACACTCACACAGCACAGACTGCACTCTCACACAGCACAGACTGCACTCTCACACAGCACAGACTGCACACTCACACAACACAGACTGCACACTCACACAACACAGACTGCACACTCACACAGCACAGACTGCACACTCACACAGCACAGACTGCACACTCACACAGCACAGACTGCACTCTCACACAGCACAGACTGCACACTCACACAGCACAGACTGCTCACTCTCACAGCACAGACTGCACTCTCACACAGCACAGACTGCACTCTCACACAGCACAGACTGCACTCTCACACAGCACAGACTGCACTCTCACACAGCACAGACTGCACTCTCACACAGCACAGACTGCACACTCACACAGCACAGACTGCTCACTCTCACAGCACAGACTGCACTCTCACACAGCACAGACTGCACTCTCACACAGCACAGACTGCACTCTCACACAGCACAGACTGCACTCTCACACAGCACAGACTGCACTCTCACACAGCACAGACTGCACACACACACAGCACAGACTGCACACTCACACAGCACAGACTGCACACACACACAGCACAGACTGCACACACTCACACAGCACAGACTGCACACACACACAGCACAGACTGCACACACACACAGCACAGACTGCACACTCACACAGCACAGACTGCACGCACACACAGCACAGACTGCACTCTCTCACAGCACAGACTGCACTCTCACACAGCACAGACTGCACACACACACAGCACAGACTGCACTCTCACACAGCACAGACTGCACTCTCACACAGCACAGACTGCACACTCACACAGCACAGACTGCTCACTCTCACAGCACAGACTGCACACACACACAGCACAGACTGCACACACACAGCACAGACTGCACTCTCACACAGCACAGACTGCACTCTCACACAGCACAGACTGCACACTCACACAGCACAGACTGCTCACTCTCACAGCACAGACTGCACACACACACAGCACAGACTGCACACACACAGCACAGACTGCACTCTCACACAGCACAGACTGCACACTCACACAGCACAGACTGCACACTCACACAGCACAGACTGCACACTCACACAGCACAGACTGCACTCTCACACAGCACAGACTGCACTCTCACACAGCACAGACTGCACTCTCACACAGCACAGACTGCACACTCACACAGCACAGACTGCACTCTCACACAGCACAGACTGCACACTCACACAGCACAGACTGCACTCTCACAGCACAGACTGCACACTCACAGCACAGACTGCACACTCACACAGCACAGACTGCACTCTCACACAGCACACACTGCACACTCACACAGCACAGACTGCACACACACACAGCACACACTGCACTCACACACAGCACACACTGCACTCTCACACAGCACAGACTGCACACTCACAGCACAGACTGCACACTCACACAGCACAGACTGCACTCTCACACAGCACAGACTGCACACTCACACAACACAGACTGCACACTCACACAGCACAGACTGCACTCTCACACAGCACCGACTGCACTCTCACAGCACAGACTGCACACTCACACAGCACAGACTGCACACTCACACAGCACAGACTGCACACTCACAGCACAGACTGCACACTCACACAGCACAGACTGCACTCTCACACAGCACAGACTGCACACTCACAGCACAGACTGCACACTCACACAGCACAGACTGCACTCTCACACAGCACAGACTGCACACTCACACAACACAGACTGCACTCTCACACAGCACAGACTGCACACTCACACAACACTGACTGCACACTCACACAGCACAGACTGCACACTCACACAGCACAGACTGCACACTCACACAGCACAGACTGCACTCTCACAAAGCACAGACTGCACACTCACACAGCACAGACTGCACACTCACACAGCACAGACTGCACTCTCACACAGCACAGACTGCACACTCACACAGCACAGACTGCACACACACACAGCACAGACTGCACTCTCACAGCACAGACTGCACACTCACACAGCACAGACTGCACACTCACAAAGCACAGACTGCACACTCACACAGCACAGACTGCACTCACACAGCACAGACTGCACACTCACACAGCACAGACTGCACTCTCACACAGCACAGACTGCACACTCACACAGCACAGACTGCACTCTCACACAGCACAGACTGCACACTCACACAGCACAGACTGCACACTCACACAGCACAGACTGCACACTCACACAGCACAGACTGCACACTCACACAGCACTGACTGCACACTCACACAGCACAGACTGCACACTCACACAGCACAGACTGCACACTCACAGCACAGACTGCACACTCACACAGCACAGACTGCACTCTCACACAGCACAGACTGCACACTCACACAGCACAGACTGCACACTCACAGCACAGACTGCACACACACAGCACAGACTGCACTCTCACACAGCACAGACTGCGCACACACAGCACAGACTGCACACTCACAGCACCGACTGCACACTCACACAGCACAGACTGCACTCTCACACAGCACAGACTGCGCACACACAGCACAGACTGCACACTCACAGCACAGACTGCACACTCACACAGCACAGACTGCACACTCACACAGCACAGACTGCACTCTCACACAGCACAGACTGCACACACACACAGCACAGACTGCACGCACACACAGCACAGACTGCACACTCACACAGCACAGACTGCACACTCACACAGCACCGACTGCACACTCACACAGCACCGACTGCACACTCACACAGCACAGACTGCACTCTCACACAGCACAGCCTGCACACTCACACAGCACCGACTGCACACTCACACAGCACCGACTGCACACTCACACAGCACAGACTGCACTCTCACACAGCACAGACTGCACTCTCACACAGCACAGACTGCACACTCACACAGCACCGACTGCACTCTCACACAGCACAGACTGCACGCTCACACACAGCACAGACTGCACTCTCACACAGCACAGACTGCACTCTCACACAGCACAGACTGCACACTCACACAGCACACACTGCACACTCACACAGCACCGACTGCACACTCACACAGCACAGACTGCACACTCACAGCACAGACTGCACTCTCACACAGCACAGACTGCACTCTCACACAGCACAGACTGCACACTCACACAGCACAGACTGCACACTCACACAGCACAGACTGCACACTCACACAGCACCGACTGCACACTCACACAGCACAGACTGCACACTCACACAGCACACACTGCACACTCACACAGCACCGACTGCACACTCACACAGCACAGACTGCACACTCACAGCACAGACTGCACACTCACACAGCACAGACTGCACTCTCACACAGCACAGACTGCACACACACACAGCACAGACTGCACACTCACACAGCACACACTGCACACTCACACAGCACCGACTGCACACTCACACAGCACCGACTGCACACTCACACAGCACAGACTGCACACTCACAGCACAGACTGCACTCTCACACAGCACAGACTGCACTCTCACACAGCACAGACTGCACACACACACAGCACAGACTGCACACTCACACAGCACACACTGCACACTCACACAGCACACACTGCACTCTCACACAGCACAGACTGCACACTCACACAGCACACACTGCACACTCACACAGCACACACTGCACTCTCACACAGCACAGACTGCACACTCACACAGCACAGACTGCACTCTCACACAGCACAGACTGCACACACACACAGCACAGACTGCACACTCACACAGCACACACTGCACACTCACACAGCACACACTGCACTCTCACACAGCACAGACTGCACACTCACACAGCACAGACTACACACTCACACAGCACAGACTGCACACTCACACAGCACACACTGCACTCTCACACAGCACAGACTGCACACTCACACAGCACACACTGCACACTCACACAGCACACACTGCACTCTCACACAGCACACACTGCACACTCACACAGCACAGACTGCACTCTCACACAGCACAGACTGCACACTCACACAGCACAGACTGCACACTCACACAGCACACACTGCACTCTCACACAGCACAGACTGCACACTCACACAGCACAGACTGCACTCTCACACAGCACAGACTGCACTCTCACACAGCACAGACTGCACACTCACACAGCACACACTGCACTCTCACACAGCACAGACTGCACACTCACACAGCACAGACTACACACTCACACAGCACAGACTGCACACTCACACAGCACACACTGCACTCTCACACAGCACAGACTGCACACTCACACAGCACAGACTGCACACTCACACAGCACACACTGCACTCTCACACAGCACAGACTGCACACTCACACAGCACAGACTGCACTCTCACACAGCACAGACTGCACACTCACACAGCACAGACTGCACACTCACACAGCACAGACTGCACACTCACACAGCACAGACTGCACACTCACACAGCACAGACTGCTCACTCACACAGCACAGACTGCTCACTCACACAGCACAGACTGCACACTCACACAGCACAGACTGCACACTCACACAGCACAGACTGCACACTCACACAGCACAGACTGCACTCTCACACAGCACAGACTGCACACTCACACAGCACAGACTGCACACTCACACAGCACAGACTGCACACTCACACAGCACACACTGCACTCTCA
The DNA here is from genome assembly GCF_047496885.1 of Scyliorhinus torazame. Lineage (NCBI taxonomy): Eukaryota > Metazoa > Chordata > Chondrichthyes > Carcharhiniformes > Scyliorhinidae > Scyliorhinus > Scyliorhinus torazame. Next base: position 158,344,555 of record NC_092717.1, read on the forward strand.
CACAGCACAGACTGCACACTCACACAGCACAGACTGCACACTCACACAGCACAGACTGCACACTCACACAGCACAGACTGCACACTCACACAGCACAGACTGCACACTCACACAGCACAGACTGCAGTCTCACACAGCACAGACTGCACTCTCACACAGCACAGACTGCACACTCACACAGCACAGACTGCACGCACACACAGCACAGACTGCACTCTCACACAGCACACACTGCACACACACACAGCACAGACTGCTCACTCACACAGCACAGACTGCACTCTCACACAGCACAGACTGCACACTCACACAGCACAGACTGCACACTCACACAGCACAGACTGCACTCTCACACAGCACAGACTGCACACTCACACAGCACAGACTGCACACTCACACAGCACAGACTGCACTCTCACACAGCACAGACTGCACTCTCACACAGCACAGACTGCACTCTCACACAGCACAGACTGCACTCTCACACAGCACAGACTGCACACTCACACAGCACAGACTGCACTCTCACACAGCACAGACTGCACACTCACACAGCACAGACTGCACTCTCACACAGCACAGACTGCACACACACACAGCACAGACTGCACTCTCACACAGCACAGACTGCACACACACACAGCACAGACTGCACTCTCACACAGCACAGACTGCACACACACACAGCACAGACTGCACTCTCACACAGCACAGACTGCTCACTCACACAGCACAGACTGCACACTCACACAGCACAGACTGCACACTCACACAGCACAGACTGCACACTCACACAGCACAGACTGCACTCTCACACAGCACAGACTGCTCACTCACACAGCACAGACTGCACTCTCACACAGCACAGACTGCACTCTCACACAGCACAGACTGCACACTCACACAGCACAGACTGCACTCTCACACAGCACAGACTGCACACTCACACAGCACAGACTGCACACTCACACAGCACAGACTGCACACTCACACAGCACAGACTGCTCACTCACACAGCACAGACTGCACACTCACACAGCACAGACTGCACTCTCACACAGCACAGACTGCACACTCACACAGCACAGACTGCACACTCACACAGCACAGACTGCTCACTCACACAGCACAGACTGCACGCTCACACAGCACAGACTGCACACTCACACAGCACAGACTGCACTCTCACACAGCACAGACTGCACACTCACACAGCACACACTGCACACTCACACAGCACAGACTGCACACACACACAGCACAGACTGCACTCTCACACAGCACAGACTGCACTCTCACACAGCACAGACTGCACTCTCACACAGCACAGACTGCACTCTCACACAGCACAGACTGCACTCTCACACAGCACAGACTGCACACACACACAGCACAGACTGCACACTCACACAGCACAGACTGCACACTCACACAGCACAGACTGCACACTCACACAGCACACACTGCACACTCACACAGCACAGACTGCACACACACACAGCACAGACTGCACACTCACACAGCACAGACTGCACACTCACACAGCACAGACTGCACACACACACAGCACAGACTGCACTCTCACACAGCACAGACTGCACACACACACAGCACAGACTGCACACTCACACAGCACAGACTGCACTCTCACACAGCACAGACTGCACACACACACAGCACAGACTGCACACTCACACAGCACAGACTGCACACTCACACAGCACAGACTGCACACACACACAGCACAGACTGCACTCTCACACAGCACAGACTGCACACACACACAGCACAGACTGCACTCTCACACAGCACAGACTGCACTCTCACACAGCACAGACTGCACACACACACAGCACAGACTGCACACTCACACAGCACAGACTGCACACTCACACAGCACACACTGCACACTCACACAGCACAGACTGCACACTCACACAGCACAGACTGCACTCTCACACAGCACAGACTGCACACTCACACAGCACAGACTGCACACACACACAGCACAGACTGCACTCTCACACAGCACAGACTGCACTCTCACACAGCACAGACTGCACTCTCACACAGCACAGACTGCACTCTCACACAGCACAGACTGCACTCTCACACAGCACAGACTGCACACACACAGCACAGACTGCACACTCACACAGCACAGACTGCACTCTCACACAGCACAGACTGCACACACACACAGCACAGACTGCACGCACACACAGCACAGACTGCACACTCACACAGCACAGACTGCACACACACACAGCACAGACTGCACTCTCACACAGCACAGACTGCACTCTCACACAGCACAGACTGCACACACACACAGCACAGACTGCACTCTCACACAGCACAGACTGCACTCTCACACAGCACACACTGCACTCTCACACAGCACAGACTGCACTCTCACACAGCACAGACTGCACTCTCACACAGCACAGACTGCACGTACACACAGCACAGACTGCACTCTCACACAGCACAGACTGCACTCTCACACAGCACAGACTGCACGTACACACAGCACAGACTGCACTCTCACACAGCACAGACTGCACTCTCACACAGCACAGACTGCACTCTCACACAGCACAGACTGCACTCTCACACAGCACAGACTGCACACACACACAGCACAGACTGCACACTCACACAGCACAGACTGCACACTCACACAGCACAGACTGCACACACACACAGCACAGACTGCACACTCACACAGCACAGACTGCACACACACACAGCACAGACTGCACTCTCACACAGCACAGACTGCACACACACACAGCACAGACTGCACTCTCACACAGCACAGACTGCACACACACACAGCACAGACTGCACTCTCACACAGCACAGACTGCACTCTCACACAGCACAGACTGCACACTCACACAGCACAGACTGCACACTCACACAGCACAGACTGCTCACTCACACAGCACAGACTGCACACTCACACAGCACACACTGCACACTCACACAGCACACACTGCACACACACACAGCACAGACTGCACTCTCACACAGCACAGACTGCACACTCACACAGCACAGACTGCACACACACACAGCACAGACTGCACTCTCACACAGCACAGACTGCACACTCACACAGCACAGACTGCACACTCACACAGCACAGACTGCACACTCACACAGCACAGACTGCACTCTCACACAGCACACACTGCACGCACACACAGCACAGACTGCTCACTCACACAGCACAGACTGCACTCTCACACAGCACAGACTGCACACTCACACAGCACAGACTGCACACTCACACAGCACAGACTGCACTCTCACACAGCACACACTGCACACTCACACAGCACAGACTGCACACACACACAGCACAGACTGCACTCTCACACAGCACAGACTGCACACACACACAGCACAGACTGCACTCTCACACAGCACAGACTGCACACACACACAGCACAGACTGCACTCTCACACAGCACAGACTGCACACACACACAGCACAGACTGCACACTCACAGCACAGACTGCACACTCACACAGCACAGACTGCACTCTCACACAGCACAGACTGCACTCTCACACAGCACAGACTGCACTCTCACACAGCACAGACTGCACACACACACAGCACAGACTGCACTCTCACACAGCACAGACTGCACACACACACAGCACAGACTGCACACTCACAGCACAGACTGCACACTCACACAGCACAGACTGCACTCTCACACAGCACAGACTGCACACACACACAGCACAGACTGCACACTCACAGCACAGACTGCACACTCACACAGCACAGACTGCACACACACACAGCACAGACTGCACTCTCACACAGCACAGACTGCACACACACACAGCACAGACTGCACTCTCACACAGCACAGACTGCACTCTCACACAGCACAGACTGCACACTCACAGCACAGACTGCACACTCACAGCACAGACTGCACACTCACACAGCACAGACTGCACTCTCACACAGCACAGACTGCACACACACACAGCACAGACTGCACTCTCACACAGCACAGACTGCACTCTCACACAGCACAGACTGCACTCTCACACAGCACAGACTGCACTCTCACACAGCACAGACTGCACTCTCACACAGCACACACTGCACACACACACAGCACACACTGCACACACACACAGCACAGACTGCACACTCACACAGCACAGACTGCACTCTCACACAGCACACACTGCACACACACACAGCACACACTGCACACTCACACAGCACAGACTGCACACTCACACAGCACACACTGCACACTCACACAGCACAGACTGCACACTCACACAGCACACACTGCACTCTCACACAGCACACACTGCACACACACACAGCACAGACTGCACACTCACACAGCACAGACTGCACACTCACACAGCACACACTGCACTCTCACACAGCACAGACTGCACACTCACACAGCACACACTGCACTCTCACACAGCACAGACTGCACACTCACACAGCACACACTGCACTCTCACACAGCACAGACTGCACTCTCACACAGCACACACTGCACACACACACAGCACACACTGCACACACACACAGCACAGACTGCACTCTCACACAGCACAGACTGCACTCTCACACAGCACACACTGCACACACACACAGCACACACTGCACACTCACACAGCACAGACTGCACACTCACACAGCACACACTGCACACTCACACAGCACAGACTGCACACTCACACAGCACACACTGCACTCTCACACAGCACACACTGCACACACACACAGCACAGACTGCACACTCACACAGCACAGACTGCACACTCACACAGCACACACTGCACACTCACACAGCACAGACTGCACACTCACACAGCACACACTGCACTCTCACACAGCACACACTGCACACACACACAGCACAGACTGCACACTCACACAGCACAGACTGCACACTCACACAGCACACACTGCACTCTCACACAGCACAGACTGCACACTCACACAGCACAGACTGCACACTCACACAGCACAGACTGCACACTCACACAGCACAGGCTGCACTCTCACACAGCACAGACTGCACACTCACACAGCACAGACTGCACACTCACACAGCACAGACTGCACACTCACACAGCACAGACTGCACTCTCACACAGCACAGACTGCACACTCACACAGCACAGACTGCACTCTCACACAGCACAGACTGCACACTCACACAGCACAGACTGCACGCACACACAGCACAGACTGCACACTCACACAGCACAGACTGCACACTCACACAGCACAGACTGCACACTCACACAGCACAGACTGCACTCTCACACAGCACAGACTGCACACTCACACAGCACAGACTGCACACACACACAGCACCGACTGCACACTCACACAGCACAGACTGCACTCTCACACAGCACAGACTGCACACTCACACAGCACAGACTGCACACTCACACAGCACAGACTGCACACTCACACAGCACAGACTGCACACTCACACAGCACAGACTGCACACTCACACAGCACAGACTGCACTCTCACACAGCACAGACTGCACACTCACACAGCACAGACTGCACACTCACACAGCACAGACTGCACTCTCACACAGCACAGACTGCACTCTCACACAGCACAGACTGCACACTCACACAGCACAGACTGCACACTCACACAGCACAGACTGCACTCTCACACAGCACAGACTGCACTCTCACACAGCACAGACTGCACTCTCACACAGCACAGACTGCACACTCACACAGCACAGACTGCACTCTCACACAGCACACACTGCACTCTCACACAGCACCGACTGCACACTCATACAGCACCGACTGCACACTCACACAGCACAGACTGCACACTCACACAGCACAGACTGCACACTCACAGCACAGACTGCACACTCACACAGCACAGACTGCACACTCACACAGCACAGACTGCACACTCACACAGCACAGACTGCACTCTCACACAGCACAGACTGCACTCTCACACAGCACAGACTGCACACTCACACAGCACAGACTGCACTCTCACACAGCACAGACTGCACTCTCACACAGCACAGACTGCACTCTCACACAGCACAGACTGCACTCTCACACAGCACAGACTGCACTCTCACACAGCACAGACTGCACACACACAGCACAGACTGCACACTCACACAGCACAGACTGCACTCTCACACAGCACAGACTGCACACACACACAGCACAGACTGCACGCACACACAGCACAGACTGCACACTCACACAGCACAGACTGCACACACACACAGCACAGACTGCACTCTCACACAGCACAGACTGCACTCTCACACAGCACAGACTGCACACTCACACAGCACAGACTGCACACTCACACAGCACAGACTGCACACTCACACAGCACAGACTGCACACTCACACAGCACAGACTGCACACTCACACAGCACAGACTGCACGCCCACACAGCACAGACTGCACTCTCACACAGCACAGACTGCACACCCACACAGCACAGACTGCACACACACACAGCACAGACTGCACTCTCACACAGCACAGACTGCACTCTCACACAGCACACACTGCACTCTCACACAGCACAGACTGCACTCTCACACAGCACAGACTGCACTCTCACACAGCACAGACTGCACGTACACACAGCACAGACTGCACTCTCACACAGCACAGACTGCACTCTCACACAGCACAGACTGCACGTACACACAGCACAGACTGCACTCTCACACAGCACAGACTGCACTCTCACACAGCACAGACTGCACTCTCACACAGCACAGACTGCACTCTCACACAGCACAGACTGCACACACACACAGCACAGACTGCACACTCACACAGCACAGACTGCACACTCACACAGCACAGACTGCACACACACACAGCACAGACTGCACACTCACACAGCACAGACTGCACACACACACAGCACAGACTGCACTCTCACACAGCACAGACTGCACACACACACAGCACAGACTGCACTCTCACACAGCACAGACTGCACACACACACAGCACAGACTGCACTCTCACACAGCACAGACTGCACTCTCACACAGCACAGACTGCACACTCACACAGCACAGACTGCACACTCACACAGCACAGACTGCTCACTCACACAGCACAGACTGCACACTCACACAGCACACACTGCACACTCACACAGCACACACTGCACACACACACAGCACAGACTGCACTCTCACACAGCACAGACTGCACACTCACACAGCACAGACTGCACACACACACAGCACAGACTGCACTCTCACACAGCACAGACTGCACACTCACACAGCACAGACTGCACACTCACACAGCACAGACTGCACACTCACACAGCACAGACTGCACTCTCACACAGCACACACTGCACGCACACACAGCACAGACTGCTCACTCACACAGCACAGACTGCACTCTCACACAGCACAGACTGCACACTCACACAGCACAGACTGCACACTCACACAGCACAGACTGCACTCTCACACAGCACACACTGCACACTCACACAGCACAGACTGCACACACACACAGCACAGACTGCACTCTCACACAGCACAGACTGCACACACACACAGCACAGACTGCACTCTCACACAGCACAGACTGCACACACACACAGCACAGACTGCACTCTCACACAGCACAGACTGCACACACACACAGCACAGACTGCACACTCACAGCACAGACTGCACACTCACACAGCACAGACTGCACTCTCACACAGCACAGACTGCACTCTCACACAGCACAGACTGCACTCTCACACAGCACAGACTGCACACACACACAGCACAGACTGCACTCTCACACAGCACAGACTGCACACACACACAGCACAGACTGCACACTCACAGCACAGACTGCACACTCACACAGCACAGACTGCACTCTCACACAGCACAGACTGCACACACACACAGCACAGACTGCACACTCACAGCACAGACTGCACACTCACACAGCACAGACTGCACACACACACAGCACAGACTGCACTCTCACACAGCACAGACTGCACACACACACAGCACAGACTGCACTCTCACACAGCACAGACTGCACTCTCACACAGCACAGACTGCACACTCACAGCACAGACTGCACACTCACAGCACAGACTGCACACTCACACAGCACAGACTGCACTCTCACACAGCACAGACTGCACACACACACAGCACAGACTGCACTCTCACACAGCACAGACTGCACTCTCACACAGCACAGACTGCACTCTCACACAGCACAGACTGCACTCTCACACAGCACAGACTGCACTCTCACACAGCACACACTGCACACACACACAGCACACACTGCACACACACACAGCACAGACTGCACACTCACACAGCACAGACTGCACTCTCACACAGCACACACTGCACACACACACAGCACACACTGCACACTCACACAGCACAGACTGCACACTCACACAGCACACACTGCACACTCACACAGCACAGACTGCACACTCACACAGCACACACTGCACTCTCACACAGCACACACTGCACACACACACAGCACAGACTGCACACTCACACAGCACAGACTGCACACTCACACAGCACACACTGCACTCTCACACAGCACAGACTGCACACTCACACAGCACACACTGCACTCTCACACAGCACAGACTGCACACTCACACAGCACACACTGCACTCTCACACAGCACAGACTGCACTCTCACACAGCACACACTGCACACACACACAGCACACACTGCACACACACACAGCACAGACTGCACTCTCACACAGCACAGACTGCACTCTCACACAGCACACACTGCACACACACACAGCACACACTGCACACTCACACAGCACAGACTGCACACTCACACAGCACACACTGCACACTCACACAGCACAGACTGCACACTCACACAGCACACACTGCACTCTCACACAGCACACACTGCACACACACACAGCACAGACTGCACACTCACACAGCACAGACTGCACACTCACACAGCACACACTGCACACTCACACAGCACAGACTGCACACTCACACAGCACACACTGCACTCTCACACAGCACACACTGCACACACACACAGCACAGACTGCACACTCACACAGCACAGACTGCACACTCACACAGCACACACTGCACTCTCACACAGCACAGACTGCACACTCACACAGCACAGACTGCACACTCACACAGCACAGACTGCACACTCACACAGCACAGGCTGCACTCTCACACAGCACAGACTGCACACTCACACAGCACAGACTGCACACTCACACAGCACAGACTGCACACTCACACAGCACAGACTGCACTCTCACACAGCACAGACTGCACACTCACACAGCACAGACTGCACTCTCACACAGCACAGACTGCACACTCACACAGCACAGACTGCACGCACACACAGCACAGACTGCACACTCACACAGCACAGACTGCACACTCACACAGCACAGACTGCACACTCACACAGCACAGACTGCACTCTCACACAGCACAGACTGCACACTCACACAGCACAGACTGCACACACACACAGCACCGACTGCACACTCACACAGCACAGACTGCACTCTCACACAGCACAGACTGCACACTCACACAGCACAGACTGCACACTCACACAGCACAGACTGCACACTCACACAGCACAGACTGCACACTCACACAGCACAGACTGCACACTCACACAGCACAGACTGCACTCTCACACAGCACAGACTGCACACTCACACAGCACAGACTGCACACTCACACAGCACAGACTGCACTCTCACACAGCACAGACTGCACTCTCACACAGCACAGACTGCACACTCACACAGCACAGACTGCACACTCACACAGCACAGACTGCACTCTCACACAGCACAGACTGCACTCTCACACAGCACAGACTGCACTCTCACACAGCACAGACTGCACACTCACACAGCACAGACTGCACTCTCACACAGCACACACTGCACTCTCACACAGCACCGACTGCACACTCATACAGCACCGACTGCACACTCACACAGCACAGACTGCACACTCACACAGCACAGACTGCACACTCACAGCACAGACTGCACACTCACACAGCACAGACTGCACACTCACACAGCACAGACTGCACTCTCACACAGCACAGACTGCACACTCACACAGCACAGACTGCACTCTCACACAACACAGACTGCACACACACACAGCACAGACTGCACTCTCACACAGCACACACTGCACACTCACACAGCACAGACTGCACTCTCACACAGCACAGACTGCACACACTCACAGCACAGACTGCACACTCACACAACACAGACTGCACACTCACACAGCACAGACTGCACACTCACAGCACAGACTGCACACTCACACAGCACAGACTGCACACTCACACAGCACAGACTGCACTCTCACACAGCACAGACTGCACACTCACACAGCACAGACTGCACACTCACACAGCACAGACTGCACACTCACACAGCACAGACTGCACTCTCACACAACACAGACTGCACACACTCACAGCACAGACTGCACACTCACACAACACAGACTGCACACTCACACAGCACAGACTGCACTCTCACACAGCACAGACTGCACACTCACACAGCACAGACTGCACTCTCACACAGCACAGACTGCACACACACACAGCACAGACTGCACACTCACACAGCACAGACTACACTCTCACACAGCACAGACTGCACACTCACACAGCACAGACTGCACACTCACACAGCACAGACTGCACACTCACACAGCACACACTGCACACTCACACAGCACAGACTGCACTCTCACACAGCACAGACTGCACACTCACACAGCACAGACTGCACTCTCACACAGCACAGACTGCACACTCACACAGCACAGACTGCACACTCACACAGCACAGACTGCACACTCACACAGCACAGACTGCACTCTCACACAACACAGACTGCACACACACACAGCACAGACTGCACACTCACACAGCACAGACTGCACACTCACACAGCACAGACTGCACACTCACACAGCACAGACTGCACTCTCACACAGCACAGACTGCACACTCACACAGCACAGACTGCACACTCACACAGCACAGACTGCACACTCACACAGCACAGACTGCACTCTCACACAACACAGACTGCACACACACACAGCACAGACTGCACACTCACACAGCACAGACTGCACACTCACACAGCACAGACTGCACACTCACACAGCACAGACTGCACTCTCACACAGCACAGACTGCACACTCACACAGCACAGACTGCACACTCACACAGCACAGACTGCACACTCACACAGCACAGACTGCACACTCACACAGCACAGACTGCACTCTCACACAACACAGACTGCACACACACACAGCACAGACTGCACTCTCACACAGCACAGACTGCACACTCACACAGCACAGACTGCACTCTCACACAACACAGACTGCACACACTCACAGCACAGACTGCACACTCACACAACACAGACTGCACACTCACACAGCACAGACTGCACTCTCACACAGCACAGACTGCACACTCACACAGCACAGACTGCACTCTCACACAGCACAGACTGCACACACACACAGCACAGACTGCACACTCACACAGCACAGACTACACTCTCACACAGCACAGACTGCACACTCACACAGCACAGACTGCACTCTCACACAGCACAGACTGCACACTCACACAGCACAGACTGCACACTCACACAGCACAGACTGCACACTCACACAGCACAGACTGCACACTCACACAGCACAGACTGCACTCTCACACAGCACAGACTGCACACTCACACAGCACAGACTGCACTCTCACACAGCACAGACTGCACTCTCACACAGCACAGACTGCACACTCACACAGCACAGACTGCACACTCACACAGCACAGACTGCACACTCACACAGCACAGACTGCACTCTCACACAGCACAGACTGCACTCTCACACAGCACAGACTGCACACTCACACAGCACCGACTGCACACTCACACAGCACCGACTGCACACTCACACAGCACAGACTGCACTCTCACACAGCACAGACTGCGCACACACAGCACAGACTGCACACTCACAGCACAGACTGCACACTCACACAGCACAGACTGCACACTCACACAGCACCGACTGCACACTCACACAGCACAGACTGCACTCTCACACAGCACAGACTGCGCACACACAGCACAGACTGCACACTCACAGCACAGACTGCACACACACACAGCACAGACTGCACACTCACACAGCACACACTGCACACTCACACAGCACAGACTGCACACTCACACAGCACAGACTGCACTCTCACACAGCACAGACTGCACTCTCACACAGCACAGACTGCACACTCACACAGCACAGACTGCACACACACACAGCACAGACTGCACACTCACACAGCACCGACTGCACACTCACACAGCACCGACTGCACACTCACACAGCACAGACTGCACTCTCACACAGCACAGACTGCGCACACACAGCACAGACTGCACACTCACAGCACAGACTGCACACTCACACAGCACAGACTGCACACTCACACAGCACCGACTGCACACTCACACAGCACAGACTGCACTCTCACACAGCACAGACTGCTCACTCACACAGCACCGACTGCACACTCACACAGCACAGACTGCACTCTCACACAGCACAGACTGCACACTCACACAGCACAGACTGCACTCTCACACAGCACCGACTGCACACTCACACAGCACAGACTGCACACTCACAGCACAGACTGCACTCTCACACAGCACAGACTGCACTCTCACACAGCACAGACTGCACACTCACACAGCACAGACTGCACACTCACACAGCACAGACTGCACACTCTCACAGCACAGACTGCACTCTCACACAGCACAGACTGCACACTCACACAGCACAGACTGCACACTCACACAGCACAGACTGCACACTCACACAGCACAGACTGCACTCTCACACAGCACAGACTGCACACTCACACAGCACAGACTGCGCACTCACACAGCACAGACTGCACACTCTCACAGCACAGACTGCACACTCTCACAGCACAGACTGCACACTCTCACAGCACAGACTGCACTCTCACACAGCACAGACTGCACACTCACACAGCACAGACTGCACACTCACACAGCACAGACTGCACACTCTCACAGCACAGACTGCACTCTCACACAGCACAGACTGCACACTCACACAGCACAGACTGCACACTCACACAGCACAGACTGCACACTCACACAGCACAGACTGCACTCTCACACAGCACAGACTGCACTCTCACACAGCACAGACTGCACACTCACACAGCACAGACTGCACACTCACAGCACAGACTGCACTCTCACACAGCACAGACTGCACTCTCACACAGCACAGACTGCACACTCACACAGCACAGACTGCACTCTCACACAGCACAGACTGCACTCTCACACAGCACAGACTGCACACTCACAGCACAGACTGCACACTCACACAGCACAGACTGCACTCTCACACAGCACAGACTGCACACTCACACAGCACAGACTGCACACTCACACAGCACAGACTGCACACTCACACAGCACAGACTGCACTCTCACACAGCACAGACTGCACTCTCACACAGCACAGACTGCACACTCACAGCACAGACTGCACACTCACACAGCACAGACTGCACACTCACACAGCACACACTGCACTCTCACACAGCACAGACTGCACGCACACACAGCACAGACTGCACACTCACACAGCACAGACTGCACACTCACACAGCACAGACTGCACTCTCACACAGCACAGACTGCACTCTCACACAGCACAGACTGCACACACACACAGCACAGACTGCACGCACACACAGCACAGACTGCACGCACACACAGCACAGACTGCACACACACACAGCACAGACTGCACGCACACACAGCACAGACTGCACACCCACAGCACAGACTGCACACTCACACAGCACAGACTGCACTCTCACACAGCACAGACTGCGCACACACAGCACAGACTGCACACTCACAGCACAGACTGCACACACACAGCACAGACTGCGCACACACAGCACAGACTGCACACTCACAGCACAGACTGCACACTCACAGCACAGACTGCACACTCACACAGCACAGACTGCACTCTCACACAGCACAGACTGCACACTCACAGCACAGACTGCACACACACACAGCACAGACTGCACGCACACACAGCACAGACTGCACGCACACACAGCACAGACTGCACACCCACACAGCACAGACTGCATGCACACACAGCACAGACTGCACTCTCGCACAGCACAGACTGCACACACACACAGCACAGACTGCACGCACACACAGCACAGACTGCACGCACACACAGCACAGACTGCATGCACACACAGCACAGACTGCAATCTCGCACAGCACAGACTGCACGCACACACAGCACAGACTGCACACTCACACAGCACAGACTGCACACTCACACAGCACAGACTGCACTCTCACACAGCACAGACTGCACACTCACAGCACAGACTGCACACACACACAGCACAGACTGCACTCTCACACAGCACAGACTGCACTCTCACACAGCACAGACTGCACACTCACACAGCACAGACTGCACTCTCACACAGCACAGACTGCACTCTCACACAGCACAGACTGCACACTCACAGCACAGACTGCACACTCACACAGCACAGACTGCACTCTCACACAGCACAGACTGCACACTCACACAGCACAGACTGCACACTCACACAGCACAGACTGCACACTCACACAGCACAGACTGCACTCTCACACAGCACAGACTGCACTCTCACACAGCACAGACTGCACACTCACAGCACAGACTGCACACTCACACAGCACAGACTGCACACTCACACAGCACACACTGCACTCTCACACAGCACAGACTGCACGCACACACAGCACAGACTGCACACTCACACAGCACAGACTGCACACTCACACAGCACAGACTGCACTCTCACACAGCACAGACTGCACTCTCACACAGCACAGACTGCACACACACACAGCACAGACTGCACGCACACACAGCACAGACTGCACGCACACACAGCACAGACTGCACACACACACAGCACAGACTGCACGCACACACAGCACAGACTGCACACCCACAGCACAGACTGCACACTCACACAGCACAGACTGCACTCTCACACAGCACAGACTGCGCACACACAGCACAGACTGCACACTCACAGCACAGACTGCACACACACAGCACAGACTGCGCACACACAGCACAGACTGCACACTCACAGCACAGACTGCACACTCACAGCACAGACTGCACACTCACACAGCACAGACTGCACTCTCACACAGCACAGACTGCACACTCACAGCACAGACTGCACACACACACAGCACAGACTGCACGCACACACAGCACAGACTGCACGCACACACAGCACAGACTGCACACCCACACAGCACAGACTGCATGCACACACAGCACAGACTGCACTCTCGCACAGCACAGACTGCACACACACACAGCACAGACTGCACGCACACACAGCACAGACTGCACGCACACACAGCACAGACTGCATGCACACACAGCACAGACTGCAATCTCGCACAGCACAGACTGCACGCACACACAGCACAGACTGCACACTCACACAGCACAGACTGCACACTCACACAGCACAGACTGCACTCTCACACAGCACAGACTGCACACTCACAGCACAGACTGCACACACACACAGCACAGACTGCACTCTCACACAGCACAGACTGCACACTCACAGCACAGACTGCACACTCACAGCACAGACTGCACACACACACAGCACAGACTGCACACACACACAGCACAGACTGCACACACACACAGCACAGACTGCACGCACACACAGCACAGACTGCACACTCACACAGCACAGACTGCACTCTCACACAGCACAGACTGCACACACACACAGCACAGACTGCACTCTCACACAGCACAGACTGCACTCTCACAGCACAGACTGCACACTCACACAGCACAAACTGCACTCTCACACAGCACAGACTGCACACACACAAAGCACAGACTGCACTCTCACACAGCACAGACTGCACTCTCACAGCACAGACTGCACACACACACAGCACAGACTGCACACACACACAGCACAGACTGCACTCTCACACAGCACACACTGCACTCTCACACAGCACAGACTGCACACTCACACAGCACAGACTGCACACATACAGCACAGACTGCACGCACACATAGCACAGACTGCACACTCACACAGCACAGACTGCACTCTCACACAGCACAGACTGCACTCTCACACAGCACAGACTGCACACTCACACAGCACAGACTGCACTCTCACACAGCACAGACTGCACGCACACACAGCACAGACTGCACACTCACACAGCACAGACTGCACACTCACACAGCACAGACTGCACACTCACACAGCACAGACTGCACTCTCACACAGCACAGACTGCACACTCACACAGCACAGACTGCACACTCACACAGCACAGACTGCACACTCACACAGCACAGACTGCACTCTCACACAGCACAGACTGTACTCTCACACAGCACAGACTGCACTCTCACACAGCACAGACTGCACACTCACACAGCACAGACTGCACACATACAGCACAGACTGCACGCACACATAGCACAGACTGCACACTCACACAGCACAGACTGCACTCTCACACAGCACAGACTGCACTCTCACACAGCACAGACTGCACACTCACACAGCACAGACTGCACACATACAGCACAGACTGCACGCACACATAGCACTGACTGCACACTCACACAGCACAGACTGCACTCTCACACAGCACAGACTGCACTCTCACACAGCACAGACTGCACACTCACACAGCACAGACTGCACACATACAGCACAGACTGCACGCACACATAGCACAGACTGCACACTCACACAGCACAGACTGCACTCTCACACAGCACAGACTGCACACTCACACAGCACAGACTGCACACATACAGCACAGACTGCACGCACACATAGCACAGACTGCACACTCACACAGCACAGACTGCACTCTCACACAGCACAGACTGCACACATACAGCACAGACTGCACACATACAGCACAGACTGCACTCTCACACAGCACAGACTGCACACATACAGCACAGACTGCACTCTCACACAGCACAGACTGCACACTCACACAGCACAGACTGCACACTCACACAGCACAGACTGCACACTCACACAGCACAGACTGCACACATACAGCACAGACTGCACGCACACATAGCACAGACTGCACACTCACACAGCACAGACTGCACTCTCACACAGCACAGACTGCACACTCACACAGCACAGACTGCACACATACAGCACAGACTGCACGCACACATAGCACAGACTGCACACTCACACAGCACAGACTGCACTCTCACACAGCACAGACTGCACACATACAGCACAGACTGCACACATACAGCACAGACTGCACACTCACACAGCACAGACTGCACACATACAGCACAGACTGCACGCACACTTAGCACAGACTGCACACTCACACAGCACAGACTGCACTCTCACACAGCACAGACTGCACACATACAGCACAGACTGCACACATACAGCACACACTGCACACTCACACAGCACAGACTGCACTCTCACACAGCACAGACTGCACACTCACACAGCACCGACTGCACACTCACACAGCACAGACTGCACACTCACAGCACAGACTGCACACACACACAGCACAGACTGCACGCTCGCACAGCACAGACTGCACACATACAGCACAGACTGCACACTCACACAGCACAGACTGCACACTCACACAGCACAGACTGCACACTCATACAGCACAGAGTGCACACATACAGCACAGACTGCACACTCACACAGCACACACTGCACACTCACACAGCACACACTGCACTCTCACACAGCACAGGCTGCACACTCACACAGCACAGACTGCACACTCACACAGCACAGACTGCACACTCACACAGCACAGACTGCACACTCACACAGCACAGACTGCACACTCACACAGCACAGACTGCACTCTCACACAGCACAGACTGCTCACTCACACAGCACAGACTGCACACTCACACAGCACAGACAGCACACTCACACAGCACAGACTGCACACTCACACAGCACAGACTGCACACTCACACAGCACACACTGCACACTCACACAGCACAGACTGCACTCTCACACAGCACAGACTGCACACTCACACAGCACAGACTGCACACTCACACAGCACAGACTGCACTCTCACACAGCACAGACTGCTCACTCACACAGCACAGACTGCACACTCACACAGCACAGACAGCACACTCACACAGCACAGACTGCACACTCACACAGCACAGACTGCACACTCACACAGCACACACTGCACACTCACACAGCACAGACTGCACTCTCACACAGCACAGACTGCACACTCACACAGCACAGACTGCACACTCACACAGCACAGACTGCACACTCACACAGCACAGACTGCACCCTCACACAGCACAGACTGCACACTCACACAGCACACACTGCACTCTCACACAGCACAGACTGCACTCTCACACAGCACAGACTGCACACTCACACAGCACAGACTGCACACTCACACAGCACAGGCTGCACACTCACACAGCACAGACTGCACACTCACACAGCACAGACTGCACACTCACACAGCACAGACTGCACACTCGCACAGCACAGACTGCACACTCACACAGCACACACTGCACACTCACACAGCACAGACTGCACACTCACACAGCACAGACTGCACACTCACACAGCACAGACTGCACTCTCACACAGCACAGACTGCACACTCACACAGCACAGACTGCACACTCACACAGCACAGACTGCACACTCGCACAGCACAGACTGCACACTCACACAGCACACACTGCACACTCACACAGCACAGACTGCACACTCACACAGCACAGACTGCACACTCACACAGCACAGACTGCACTCTCACACAGCACAGACTGCACTCTCACACAGCACAGACTGCACACTCACACAGCACAGACTGCACACTCACACAGCACACACTGCACTCTCACACAGCACAGACTGCACACTCACACAGCACAGACTGCACACTCACACAGCACAGACTGCACACTCACACAGCACACACTGCACTCTCACACAGCACAGACTGCACTCTCACACAGCACAGACTGCACACTCACACAGCACAGACTGTACACTCACACAGCACACACTGCACACACACACAGCACAGACTGCACACACACACAGCACAGACTGCACACTCACACAGCACAGACTGCACACTCACACAGCACAAACTGCACGCACGTACACAGCACAGACTGCACACACACACAGCACAGACTGCACACACACACAGCACAGACTGCACACACACACAGCACAGACTGCACACACACACAGCACAGGCTGCACGTACACAGCACAGACTGCACGCACACACAGCACAGACTGCACTCTCACACAGCACAGACTGCACACACACACAGCACAGGCTGCACACTCACACAGCACAGACTGCACACTCACACAGCACAGACTGCACACTCACACAGCACAGACTGCACACTCACACAGCACAGACTGCACTCTCACACAGCACAGACTGCACGTACACAGCACAGACTGCACACACACACAGCACAGACTGCACTCTCACACAGCACAGACTGCACACACACACAGCACAGACTGCACACACACACAGCACAGACAGCACTCTCACACAGCACAGACTGCCCACTCTCACAGCACAGACTGCACACTCACACAGCACAGACTGCACACTCACACAGCACAGACTGCACTCTCACACAGCACAGACTGCACGTACACAGCACAGACTGCACACACACACAGCACAGACTGCACTCTCACACAGCACAGACTGCACACACACACAGCACAGACTGCACACACACACAGCACAGACTGCACTCTCACACAGCACAGACTGCACACTCACACAGCACAGACTGCACGTACACAGCACAGACTGCACACACACACAGCACAGGCTGCACGTACACAGCACAGACTGCACACACACACAGCACAGACTGCACACTCACACAGCACAGGCTGCACGTACACAGCACAGACTGCACACACACACAGCACAGACTGCACACTCACACAGCACAGACTGCACTCTCACACAGCACAGACTGCACACACACACAGCACAGACTGCACACACACACAGCACAGACTGCACTCTCACACAGCACAGACTGCACACACACAGCACAGACTGCACACACACACAGCACAGACTGCACACTCACACAGCACACACTGCACTCTCACACAGCACAGACTGCCCACTCTCACAGCACAGACTGCACGCACACACAGCACAGACTGCACACACACACAGCACAGACTGCACACTCACACAGCACAGACTGCACTCTCACACAGCACAGACTGCACACACACACAGCACAGACTGCACACACACACAGCACAGACTGCACACTCACACAGCACAGACTGCACTCTCACACAGCACAGACTGCACACACACACAGCACAGACTGCACACACACACAGCACAGACTGCACTCTCACACAGCACAGACTGCACACACACACAGCACAGACTGCACACACACACAGCACAGACTGCACACTCACACAGCACAGGCTGCACGTACACAGCACAGACTGCACACACACACAGCACAGACTGCACACTCACAGCACAGACTGCACACTCACACAGCACAGACTGCACACTCACAGCACAGACTGCACACCCACACAGCACACACTGCACACTCACACAGCACAGACTGCACTCTCACACAGCACAGACTGCACACACATACAGCACAGACTGCACACCCACACAGCACACACTGCACACACACACAGCACAGACTGCACACTCACACAGCACAGACTGCACTCTCACACAGCACAGACTGCACACACATACAGCACAGACTGCACACCCACACAGCACACACTGCACACACACACAGCACAGACTGCACACTCACACAGCACAGACTGCACACTCACACAGCACAGACTGCACACTCACACAGCACAGACTGCACGCACACACAGCACAGACTGCACACACACACAGCACAGACTGCACACTCACACAGCACAGACTGCACGCACACACAGCACAGACTGCACGCACACACAGCACAGACAGCACACTCACACAGCACAGACTGCACTCTCACACAGCACAGACTGCACACTCACACAGCACAGACTGCACACTCACACAGCACAGACCGCACTCGCGCAGCACAGACTGCACACTCACACAGCACCGACTGCACACTCACACAGCACAGAGAGCACACTCACACAGCACAGACTGCACACTCACACAGCACACACTGCACACTCACACAGCACAGACTGCACACTCACACAGCACAGACTGCACACACACACAGCACAGACTGCACACTCACACAGCACAGACTGCACACACACACAGCACAGACTGCACACTCACACAGCACAGACTGCACACACACACAGCACAGACTGCACACTCACACAGCACAGACTGCACACTCACACAGCACAGACTGCACTCTCACACAGCACAGACTGCACACTCACACAGCACAGACTGCACTCTCACACAGCACAGACTGCACACCCGCACAGCACAGAGTGCACACTCACACAGCACAGACTGCACACTCACACAGCACAGACTGCACACATACAGCACAGACTGCACTCTCACACAGCACAGACTGCACACTCACACAGCACAGACTGCACACTCACACAGCACAGACTGCACACTCACACAGCACAGACTGCACGCTCACACAGCACAGACTGCACACTCACACAGCACAGACTGCACGCTCACACAGCACAGACTGCACGCTCACACAGCACAGACTGCACACTCACACAGCACAGACTGCACACTCACACAGCACCGACTGCACACTCACACAGCACAGACTGCACGCTCACACAGCACAGACTGCACACTCACACAGCACAGACTGCACTCTCACACAGCACAGACTGCACACTCACACAGCACAGACTGCACACTCACAAAGCACAGACTGCACACACACACAGCACAGACTGCACACTCACACAGCACAGACTGCTCACTCACACAGCACAGACTGCACACTCACACAGCACACACTGCACACTCACACAGCACAGACTGCACTCTCACACAGCACAGATTTCACTCTCACACAGCACAGACTGCACGCTCACACAGCACAGACTGCACACACACACAGCACAGACTGCACACTCACACAGCACAGACTGCTCACTCACACAGCACAGACTGCACACTCACACAGCACAGACTGCACTCTCACACAGCACACACTGCACACACACACAGCACAGACTGCACACACACACAGCACAGACTGCACACTCACACAGCACAGACTGCACTCTCACACAGCACAGACTGCACGCACACACAGCACAGACTGCACACTCACACAGCACAGACTGCACGCACACACAGCACAGACTGCACTCTCACACAGCACAGACTGCACACTCACACAGCACAGACTGCACACTCACACAGCACAGACTGCTCACTCACACAGCACAGACTGCACACTCACACAGCACAGACTGCACTCTCACACAGTACAGACTGCACACTCACACAGCACAGACTGCACACTCACACAGCACAGACTGCACTCTCACACAGCACAGACTGCACACTCACACAGCACAGACTGCACTCTCACACAGCACAGACTGCACACTCACACAGCACAGACTGCACACTCACACAGCACAGACTGCACTCTCACACAGCACAGACTGCACACTCACACAGCACAGACTGCACACTCACACAGCACAGACCGCACTCGCGCACAGCACACACTGCACACTCACACAGCACAGACTGCACTCTCACACAGCACACACTGCACACTCACACAGCACAGACTGCACTCTCACACAGCACAGACTGCACACTCACACAGCACAGACTGCACACTCACACAGCACAGACCGCACTCGCGCAGCACAGACTGCACACTCACACAGCACCGACTGCACACTCACACAGCACAGAGAGCACACTCACACAGCACAGACTGCACACTCACACAGCACACACTGCACACTCACACAGCACAGACTGCACACTCACACAGCACAGACTGCACACACACACAGCACAGACTGCACACTCACACAGCACAGACTGCACACACACACAGCACAGACTGCACACTCACACAGCACAGACTGCACACACACACAGCACAGACTGCACACTCACACAGCACAGACTGCACACTCACACAGCACAGACTGCACTCTCACACAGCACAGACTGCACACTCACACAGCACAGACTGCACTCTCACACAGCACACACTGCACACTCACACAGCACAGACTGCACACTCACACAGCACAGACTGCACTCTCACACAGCACACACTGCACACTCACACAGCACAGACTGCACACTCACACAGCACAGACTGCACTCTCACACAGCACACACTGCACTCTCACACAGCACAGACTGCACACTCACACAGCACAGACTGCACTCTCACACAGCACAGACTGCACGCTCACACAGCACAGACTGCACACTCACACAGCACAGACTGCACGCTCACACAGCACAGACTGCACGCTCACACAGCACAGACTGCACACTCACACAGCACAGACTGCACACTCACACAGCACCGACTGCACACTCACACAGCACAGACTGCACGCTCACACAGCACAGACTGCACACTCACACAGCACAGACTGCACTCTCACAAAGCACAGACTGCACACACACACAGCACAGACTGCACACTCACACAGCACACACTGCACACACACACAGCACAGACTGCACACTCACACAGCACAGACTGCACGCTCACACAGCACAGACTGCACACTCACACAGCACAGACTGCACTCTCACAAAGCACAGACTGCACACACACACAGCACAGACTGCACACTCACACAGCACAGACTGCACACACACACAGCACAGACTGCACACTCACACAGCACAGACTGCACACTCACACAGCACCGACTGCACACTCACACAGCACAGACTGCACGCTCACACAGCACAGACTGCACACTCACACAGCACAGACTGCACACTCACAAAGCACAGACTGCACACACACACAGCACAGACTGCACACTCACACAGCACACACTGCACACACACACAGCACAGACTGCACACTCACACAGCACAGACTGCACTCTCACACAGCACAGACTGCACGCTCACACAGCACAGACTGCACACACACACAGCACAGACTGCACACTCACACAGCACAGACTGCACACACACACAGCACAGACTGCACACACACACAGCACAGACTGCACACACACACAGCACAGACTGCACACTCACACAGCACAGACTGCACACACACACAGCACAGACTGCACACACACACAGCACAGACTGCACACTCACACAGCACAGACTGCACACTCACACAGCACAGACTGCACACACACACAGCACAGACTGCACTCTCACACAGCACAGACTGCACTCTCACACAGCACAGACTGCACACTCACACAGCACAGACTGCACTCTCACACAGCACACACTGCACACTCACACAGCACAGACTGCACACTCACACAGCACAGACTGCACACACACACAGCACAGACTGCACACTCACACAGCACAGACTGCACACTCACACAGCACCGACTGCACACTCACACAGCACAGACTGCACACTCACACAGCACAGACTGCACACACTCACACAGCACAGACTGCTCACTCACACAGCACAGACTGCACACTCACACAGCACAGACTGCACACTCACACAGCACAGACTGCACACTCACACAGCACAGACTGCACACTCACACAGCACAGACTGCACACTCACACAGCACAGACTGCACACTCACACAGCACAGACTGCACTCTCACACAGCACAGACTGCACACTCACACAGCACAGACTGCACACTCACACAGCACAGACTGCACACTCACACAGCACAGACTGCACACTCACACAGCACAGACTGCACACTCACACAGCACAGACTGCACACACTCACACAGCACAGACTGCACACTCACACAGCACAGACTGCACACACACACAGCACAGACTGCACACTCACACAGCACAGACTGCACACTCACACAGCACAGGCTGCACACTCACACAGCACAGACTGCACTCTCACACAGCACAGACTGCACACTCACACAGCACAGACTGCACACTCACACAGCACAGACTGCACGCTCACACAGCACAGACTGCACACTCACACAGCACAGACTGCACACTCACACAGCACAGACTGCACACTCACACAGCACAGACTGCACACTCACACAGCACAGACTGCACTCTCACACAGCACAGACTGCACTCTCACACAGCACAGACTGCTCACTCACACAGCACAGACTGCACTCTCACACAGCACAGACTGCACGCACACACAGCACACACTGCACTCTCACACAGCACAGACTGCACTCTCACACAGCACAGACTGCACACTCACACAGCACAGACTGCACACTCACACAGCACAGACTGCACACTCACACAGCACAGACTGCACTCTCACACAGCACAGACTGCACTCTCACACAGCACAGACTGCACACTCACACAGCACAGACTGCACACTCACACAGCACAGACTGCACACTCACACAGCACAGACTGCACACTCACACAGCACAGACTGCACTCTCACACAGCACAGACTGCACTCTCACACAGCACAGACTGCACACTCACACAGCACAGACTGCACACTCACACAGCACAGACTGCTCACTCACACAGCACACACTGCACACTCACACAGCACAGACTGCACTCTCACACAGCACAGACTGCACTCTCACACAGCACAGACTGCACTCTCACACAGCACAGACTGCACTCTCACACACAGCACAGACTGCACGCACACACAGCACAGACTGCTCACTCACACAGCACAGACTGCACACTCACACAGCACAGACTGCACACTCACACAGCACAGACTGCACACTCACACAGCACAGACTGCACTCTCACAGCACAGACTGCACACTCACACAGCACAGACTGCACGCACACACAGCACAGACTGCACACTCACACAGCACAGACTGCACACTCACACAGCACAGACTGCACACTCACACAGCACAGACTGCACTCTCACACAGCACAGACTGCACGCACACACAGCACAGACTGCACACTCACACAGCACAGACTGCACTCTCACACAGCACAGGCTGCACTCTCACACACAGCACAGACTGCACGCACACACAGCACAGACTGCTCACTCACACAGCACAGACTGCACACTCACACAGCACAGACTGCACACTCACACAGCACAGACTGCACACTCACACAGCACAGACTGCACACTCACACAGCACAGACTGCACACTCACACAGCACAGACTGCACTCTCACACAGCACAGACTGCACTCTCACACAGCACAGACTGCACACTCACACAGCACAGACTGCACTCTCACACAGCACAGACTGCACGCACACACAGCACAGACTGCACACTCACACAGCACAGACTGCACACTCACACAGCACAGACTGCACACTCACACAGCACAGACTGCACTCTCACACAGCACAGACTGCACGCACACACAGCACAGACTGCACACTCACACAGCACAGACTGCACACTCACACAGCACAGACTGCACTCTCACACAGCACAGACTGCACACTCACACAGCACAGACTGCACACTCACACAGCACAGACTGCTCACTCACACAGCACACACTGCACACTCACACAGCACAGACTGCACTCTCACACAGCACAGACTGCACACTCACACAGCACAGACTGCACTCTCACACAGCACAGACTGCACTCTCACACAGCACAGACTGCACACTCACACAGCACAGACTGCACACTCACACAGCACAGACTGCTCACTCACACAGCACACACTGCACACTCACACAGCACAGACTGCACTCTCACACAGCACAGACTGCACACTCACACAGCACAGACTGCACACTCACACAGCACAGACTGCACACTCACACAGCACAGACTGCACACTCACACAGCACAGACTGCACTCTCACACAGCACAGACTGCACACTCACACAGCACAGACTGCACACTCACACAGCACAGACTGCACACTCACACAGCACAGACTGCACACTCACACAGCACAGACTGCACACTCACACAGCACAGACTGCACACTCACACAGCACAGACTGCACACTCACACAGCACAGACTGCACACTCACACAGCACAGACTGCACACTCACACAGCACAGACTGCACACTCACACAGCACAGACTGCACACTCACACAGCACAGACTGCACACTCACACAGCACAGACTGCACTCTCACACAGCACACACTGCACACTCACACAGCACAGACTGCACACTCACACAGCACAGACTGCACACTCACACAGCACAGACTGCTCACTCACACAGCACACACTGCACACTCACACAGCACAGACTGCACACTCACACAGCACACACTGCACACTCACACAGCACAGACTGCACACTCACACAGCACAGACTGCTCACTCACACAGCACACACTGCACACTCACAGCACAGACTGCACACTCACACAGCACACACTGCACACTCACACAGCACAGACTGCACACTCACACAGCACAGACTGCACTCTCACACAGCACAGACTGCACTCTCACACAGCACAGACTGCACACTCACACAGCACAGACTGCTCACTCACACAGCACAGACTGCACACTCACACAGCACAGACTGCACACTCACACAGCACAGACTGCTCACTCACACAGCACACACTGCACACTCACACAGCACAGACTGCACACTCACACAGCACACACTGCACACTCACACAGCACAGACTGCTCACTCACACAGCACAGACTGCACTCTCACACAGCACAGACTGCACACTCACACAGCACACACTGCACACTCACACAGCACAGACTGCACACTCACACAGCACACACTGCACACTCACACAGCACAGACTGCTCACTCACACAGCACAGACTGCACTCTCACACAGCACAGACTGCACACTCACACAGCACACACTGCACACTCACACAGCACAGACTGCTCACTCACACAGCACACACTGCACACTCACACAGCACAGACTGCACACTCACACAGCACACACTGCACACTCACACAGCACAGACTGCTCACTCACACAGCACAGACTGCACTCTCACACAGCACAGACTGCACACTCACACAGCACACACTGCACACTCACACAGCACACACTGCACACTCACACAGCACAGACTGCACTCTCACACAGCACAGACTGCACACACACACAGCACAGACTGCACACTCACACAGCACAGACTGCACTCTCACACAGCACAGACTGCACTCTCACACAGCACAGACTGCACACTCACACAGCACAGACTGCACACTCACACAGCACAGACTGCACACTCACACAGCACAGACTGCACACTCACACAGCACAGACTGCACACTCACACAGCACAGACTGCACACTCACACAGCACAGACTGCACACTCTCACTGCACAGACTGCACACTCACACAGCACAGACTGCACTCTCACACAGCACAGACTGCACACTCACACAGCACAGACTGCACGCACACACAGCACACACTGCACTCTCACACAGCACAGACTGCACACTCACACAGCACAGACTGCACACTCACACAGCACACACTGCACTCTCACACAGCACAGACTGCACACTCACACAGCACAGACTGCACACTCACACAGCACAGACTGCACACTCACACAGCACAGACTGCACTCTCACACAGCACAGACTGCACTCTCACACAGCACAGACTGCACACTCACACAGCACACACTGCACTCTCACACAGCACAGACTGCACACTCACACAGCACAGACTGCACACTCACACAGCACAGACTGCACACTCACACAGCACAGACTGCACACTCACACAGCACAGACTGCACACTCACACAGCACAGACTGCACACTCACACAGCACAGACTGCACACTCACACAGCACAGACTGCACACTCACACAGCACAGACTGCACTCTCACACAGCACAGACTGCTCACTCACACAGCACAGACTGCTCACTCACACAGCACAGACTGCACACTCACACAGCACACACTGCACACTCACACAGCACAGACTGCTCACTCACACAGCACAGACTGCACTCTCACACAGCACAGACTGCACTCTCACACAGCACAGACTGCACACTCACACAGCACAGACTGCACACTCACACAGCACAGACTGCACACTCACACAGCACAGACTGCACTCTCACACAGCACAGACTGCACACTCACACAGCACAGACTGCACACACACACAGCACCGACTGCACACTCACACAGCACAGACTGCACTCTCACACAGCACAGACTGCACACTCACACAGCACAGACTGCACTCTCACACAGCACAGACTGCACACTCACACAGCACAGACTGCACTCTCACACAGCACAGACTGCACACTCACACAGCACAGACTGCACACTCACACAGCACAGACTGCACTCTCACACAGCACAGACTGCACACTCACACAGCACAGACTGCACTCTCACACAGCACAGACTGCACACTCACACAGCACAGACTGCACTCTCACACAGCACAGACTGCACTCTCACACAGCACAGACTGCACACTCACACAGCACAGACTGCACACTCACACAGCACAGACTGCACACTCACACAGCACAGACTGCACACTCACACAGCACAGACTGCACTCTCACACAGCACAGACTGCACTCTCACACAGCACAGACTGCTCACTCACACAGCACAGACTGCTCACTCACACAGCACAGACTGCACACTCACACAGCACAGACTGCACACTCACACAGCACAGACTGCACACACACAGCACAGACTGCACACTCACACAGCACAGACTGCACACTCACACAGCACAGACTGCACACACACAGCACAGACTGCACACTCACACAGCACAGACTGCACTCTCACACAGCACAGACTGCACTCTCACACAGCACAGACTGCACACTCACACAGCACAGACTGCACACTCACACAGCACAGACTGCACTCTCACACAGCACAGAATGCGCACTCACACAGCACAGACTGCACACTCACACAGCACAGACTGCTCACTCACACAGCACAGACTGCTCACTCACACAGCACAGACTGCACTCTCACACAGCACAGACTGCACACTCACACAGCACAGACTGCTCACTCACACAGCACAGACTGCACACTCACACAGCACAGACTGCACTCTCACACAGCACAGACTGCTCACTCACACAGCACAGACTGCTCACTCACACAGCACAGACTGCACACTCACACAGCACAGACTGCACACTCACACAGCACAGACTGCACACTCACACAGCACAGACTGCACTCTCACACAGCACAGACTGCTCACTCACACAGCACAGACTGCACACTCACACAGCACCGACTGCACACTCACACAGCACAGACTGCACACTCACACAGCACACACTGCACACTCACACAGCACAGACTGCACACACACAGAGCACAGACTGCACACTCACACAGCACAGACTGCTCACTCACACAGCACAGACTGCTCACTCACACAGCACAGACTGCACACTCACACAGCACAGACTGCACACTCACACAGCACAGACTGCACACTCACACAGCACAGACTGCACACTCACACAGCACAGACTGCACACTCACACAGCACAGACTGCACTCTCACACAGCACAGACTGCTCACTCACACAGCACAGACTGCTCACTCACACAGCACAGACTGCACTCTCACACAGCACAGACTGCACACTCACACAGCACACACTGCACACTCTCACTGCACAGACTGCACGCACACACAGCACAGACTGCACACTCACAGCACAGACTGCACACTCTCACTGCACAGACTGCACACTCACACAGCACACACTGCACACTCTCACTGCACAGACTGCACACTCACACAGCACACACTGCACACTCTCACTGCACAGACTGCACACTCACACAGCACAGACTGCACTCTCACACAGCACAGACTGCACTCTCACACAGCACACACTGCACACTCACACAGCACAGACTGCACTCTCACACAGCACAGACTGCACTCTCACACAGCACAGACTGCACTCTCACACAGCACAGACTGCACACTCACAGCACAGACTGCACACTCACACAGCACAGACTGCACACTCACACAGCACAGACTGCACACTCACACAGCACAGACTGCACACACACACAGCACAGACTGCACACTCACACAGCACAGACTGCACACTCACACAGCACAGACTGCACACTCACACAGCACAGACTGCACACTCACACTGCACAGACTGCACACTCACACAGCACAGACTGCACTCTCACACAGCACAGACTGCACACTCACACAGCACAGACTGCACTCTCACACAGCACAGACTGCACACACACACAGCACAGACTGCACTCTCACACAGCACAGACTGCTCACTCACACAGCACAGACTGCACTCTCACACAGCACAGACTGCACACACACACAGCACAGACTGCACACTCACACAGCACAGACTGCACTCTCACACAGCACAGACTGCACTCTCACACAGCACAGACTGCACTCTCACACAGCACAGACTGCACTCTCACACAGCACAGACTGCACACTCACACAGCACAGACTGCACTCTCACACAGCACAGACTGCACTCTCACACAGCACAGACTGCACACTCACACAGCACAGACTGCACACTCACACAGCACAGACTGCACACTGACACAGCACAGACTGCACACTCACACAGCACAGACTGCTCACTCACACAGCACAGACTGCACACTCACACAGCACAGACTGCACACACACACAGCACAGACTGCACACTCACACAGCACAGACTGCACACTCACACAGCACACACTGCACACACACACAGCACAGACTGCACACTCACACAGCACAGACTGCTCACTCACACAGCACAGACTGCACACTCACACAGCACAGACTGCACTCTCACACAGCACAGACTGCACACTCACACAGCACAGACTGCTCACTCACACAGCACACACTGCACACTCACACAGCACACACTGCACTCTCACACAGCACAGACTGCACACTCACACAGCACAGACTGCACTCTCACACAGCACACACTGCACACTCACACAGCACAGACTGCACACTCACACAGCACACACTGCACACACACACAGCACAGACTGCACTCTCACACAGCACAGACTGCACACTCACACAGCACACACTGCACACTCACACAGCACAGACTGCACACTCACACAGCACACACTGCACACTCACACAGCACACACTGCACTCTCACACAGCACAGACTGCACGCACACACAGCACCGACTTCACACTCACACAGCACAGACTGCACACTCTCACACAGCACACACTGCACACTCACACAGCACACACTGCACACTCACACAGCACAGGCTGCACGCACACACAGCACCGACTTCACACTCACACAGCACAGACTGCACTCTCACACAGCACAGACTGCACACTCACACAGCACTGACTGCACACTCACACAGCACAGACTGCACACTCACACAGCACAGACTGCACACTCACACAGCACACACTGCACACTCACACAGCACAGGCTGCACGCACACACAGCACCGACTTCACACTCACACAGCACAGACTGCACTCTCACACAGCACAGACTGCACACTCACACAGCACAGACTGCACACTCACACAACACAGACTGCACTCTCACACAGCACAGACTGCACACTCACACAGCACAGACTGCACACTCACACAGCACACACTGCACACACACACAGCACAGACTGCACACTCACACAGCACAGACCGCACTCTCACACAGCACAGACTGCACACTCACACAGCACAGACTGCACTCTCACACAGCACAGACTGCACTCTCACACAGCACAGACTGCACACTCACACAGCACAGACTGCGCACTCACACAGCACAGACTGCACTCTCACACAGCACAGACCGCACACTCACACAGCACAGACCGCACTCTCACACAGCACAGACTGCACACTCACACAGCACAGACTGCACTCTCACACAGCACAGACTGCACACTCACACAGCACAGACTGCACACTCACACAGCACAGACTGCACTCTCACACAGCACAGACTGCACACTCACACAGCACAGACTGCACTCTCACACAGCACAGACCGCACACTCACACAGCACAGACTGCACACTCACACAGCACAGACTGCACACTCACACAGCACAGACTGCACACTCACACAGCACAGACTGCACACTCACACAGCACACACTGCACGCACACACAGCACAGACTGCACGCACACACAGCACACACTGCACTCTCACACAGCACAGACTGCACACTCACACAGCACAGACTGCACACTCACACAGCACAGACTGCACACTCACACAGCACAGACTGCACACTCACACAGCACAGACTGCACACTCACACAGCACAGACTGCACTCTCACACAGCACAGACTGCACACTCACACAGCACAGACTGCACACTCACACAGCACAGACTGCACACTCACACAGCACAGACTGCACACTCACACAGCACAGACTGCACACTCACACAGCACAGACTGCACTCTCACACAGCACAGACTGCACACTCACACAGCACAGACTGCACACTCACACAGCACAGACTGCACACTCACACAGCACAGACTGCACACTCACACAGCACAGACTGCACTCTCACACAGCACAGAGACACACTCACACAGCACAGACTGCACACTCACACAGCACAGACTGCACTCTCACACAGCACAGAGACACACTCACACAGCACAGACTGCACACTCACACAGCACAGACTGCACACTCACACAGCACAGACTGCACACACACACAGCACAGACTGCACACTCACAAAGCACAGACTGCTCACTCACACAGCACAGACTGCACTCTCACACAGCACAGACTGCACACTCACACAGCACAGACTGCACACTCACACAGCACACACTGCACGCACACACAGCACAGACTGCACGCACACACAGCACACACTGCACTCTCACACAGCACAGACTGCACACTCACACAGCACAGACTGCACACTCACACAGCACAGACTGCACACTCACACAGCACAGACTGCACACTCACACAGCACAGACTGCACACTCACACAGCACAGACTGCACACTCACACAGCACAGACTGCTCACTCACACAGCACAGACTGCACACTCACACAGCACAGACTGCACACTCACACAGCACAGACTGCACACTCACACAGCACAGACTGCACTCTCACACAGCACAGACTGCACACTCACACAGCACAGACTGCACACTCACACAGCACAGACTGCACGTACACAGAGCACAGACTGCTCACTCACACAGCACAGACTGCACGTACACAGAGCACAGACTGCACACTCACACAGCACAGACTGCACGCACACACAGCACAGACTGCACACTCACACAGCACAGACTGCACACTCACACAGCACAGACTGCACACTCACACAGCACAGACTGCACACTCACACAGCACAGACTGCACTCTCACACAGCACACACTGCACTCTCACACAGCACAGACTGCACACTCACACAGCACTGACTGCACGCACACACAGCACAGACTGCACACTCACACAGCACAGACTGCACACTCACACAGCACAGACTGCACACTCACACAGCACAGACTGCACACTCACACAGCACAGACTGCACTCTCACACAGCACACACTGCACTCTCACACAGCACAGACTGCACACTCACACAGCACTGACTGCACGCACACACAGCACAGACTGCACACTCACACAGCACAGACTGCACACTCACACAGCACAGACTGCACACTCACACAGCACAGACTGCACACTCACACAGCACAGACTGCACACTCACACAGCACTGACTGCACGCACACACAGCACTGACTGCACGCACACACAGCACAGACTGCACTCTCACACAGCACAGACTGCACACTCACACAGCACACACTGCACTCTCACACAGCACAGACTGCACACTCACACAGCACAGGCTGCACACTCACACAGCACAGACTGCACACTCACACAGCACAGACTGCACACTCACACAGCACTGACTGCACACTCACACAGCACACACTGCACGCACACACAGCACAGACTGCACACTCACACAGCACAGACTGCACGCTCACACAGCACAGTCTGCACACTCACACAGCACAGACTGCACGCACACACAGCACAGACTGCACACTCACACAGCACAGACTGCACACTCACACAGCACAGACTGCACACTCACACAGCACAGACTGCACACTCACACAGCACAGACTGCACACTCACACAGCACTGACTGCACACTCACACAGCACACACTGCACTCTCACACAGCACAGACTGCACACTCACACAGCACAGGCTGCACACTCACACAGCACAGGCTGCACACTCACACAGCACAGACTGCACACTCACACAGCACAGACTGCACACTCACACAGCACAGACTGCACTCTCACACAGCACAGACTGCTCACTCACACAGCACAGACTGCACACTCACACAGCACAGACTGCACACTCACACAGCACAGACTGCACACTCACACAGCACTGACTGCACACTCACACAGCACACACTGCACTCTCACACAGCACAGACTGCACACTCACACAGCACAGGCTGCACACTCACACAGCACAGACTGCACACTCACACAGCACTGACTGCACACTCACACAGCACACACTGCACGCACACACAGCACAGACTGCACACTCACACAGCACAGACTGCACGCTCACACAGCACAGTCTGCACACTCACACAGCATAGACTGCACGCACACACAGCACAGACTGCACACTCACACAGCACTGACTGCACACTCACACAGCACACACTGCACGCACACACAGCACAGTCTGCACACTCACACAGCACAGACTGCACGCACACACAGCACAGACTGCACTCTCACACAGCACAGACTGCTCACTCACACAGCACAGACTGCACACTCACACAGCACAGACTGCACACTCACACAGCACAGACTGCACACTCACACAGCACTGACTGCACACTCACACAGCACACACTGCACTCTCACACAGCACAGACTGCACACTCACACAGCACAGGCTGCACACTCACACAGCACAGACTGCACACTCACACAGCACTGACTGCACACTCACACAGCACACACTGCACGCACACACAGCACAGACTGCACACTCACACAGCACAGACTGCACGCTCACACAGCACAGTCTGCACACTCACACAGCATAGACTGCACGCACACACAGCACAGACTGCACACTCACACAGCACTGACTGCACACTCACACAGCACACACTGCACGCACACACAGCACAGTCTGCACACTCACACAGCACAGACTGCACGCACACACAGCACAGGCTGCACACTCACACAGCACAGACTGCACACTCACACAGCACAGACTGCACACTCACACAGCACAGACTGCACACTCACACAGCACAGACTGCACGTACACAGAGCACAGACTGCACACTCACACAGCACACACTGCACTCTCACACAGCACAGACTGCACACTCACACAGCACAGACTGCACACTCACACAGCACACACTGCACTCTCACAAAGCACAGACTGCACTCTCGCACAGCACAGACTGCACACTCACACAGCACAGACTGCACACTCACACAGCACACACTGCACTCTCACACAGCACAGACTGCACACTCACACAGCACAGACTGCACACTCACACAGCACACACTGCACTCTCACACAGCACAGACTGCACACTCACACAGCACAGACTGCACACTCACACAGCACAGACTGCACGTACACAGAGCACAGACTGCACACTCACACAGCACAGACTGCACACTCACACAGCACACACTGCACTCTCACACAGCACAGACTGCACACTCACACAGCACAGACTGCACACTCACACAGCACACACTGCACTCTCACACAGCACAGACTGCACACTCACACAGCACAGACTGCACACTCACACAGCACAGACTGCACTCTCACACAGCACAGACTGCACACTCACACAGCACAGACTGCACTCTCACACAGCACACACTGCACTCTCACACAGCACAGACTGCACACTCACACAGCACAGACTGCACACTCACACAGCACAGACTGCACACTCACACAGCACACACTGCACTCTCACACAGCACAGACTGCACACTCACACAGCACAGACTGCACACTCACACAGCACACACTGCACGCTCACACAGCACAGGCTGCACGTACACAGAGCACAGACTGCACACACACACAGCACACACTGCACGCTCACACAGCACAGACTGCACACTCACACAGCACAGACTGCACACTCACACAGCACAGACTGCACACTCACACAGCACACACTGCACGCTCACACAGCACAGACTGCACTCTCACACAGCACAGACTGCTCACTCACACAGCACACACTGCACGCTCACACAGCACAGACTGCACTCTCACACAGCACAGGCTGCACGTACACACAGCACAGACTGCACACTCACAGCACAGACTGCACACTCACACAGCACAGACTGCACACTCACACAGCACAGACTGCACACTCACACAGCACAGACTGCACACTCACAGCACAGACTGCACACTCACACAGCACAGACTGCACACTCACACAGCACAGACTGCACACTCACACAGCACAGACTGCACACTCACAGCACAGACTGCACACTCACACAGCACAGACTGCACACTCACACAGCACAGACTGCACACTCACACAGCACAGACTGCACACTCACACAGCACAGACCGCACACTCACACAGCACACACTGCACACTCACACAGCACAGACTGCACACTCACACAGCACAGACTGCACACTCACACAGCACAGACTGCACTCTCA
Source organism: Scyliorhinus torazame (assembly GCF_047496885.1). Classification (NCBI taxonomy): domain Eukaryota; kingdom Metazoa; phylum Chordata; class Chondrichthyes; order Carcharhiniformes; family Scyliorhinidae; genus Scyliorhinus; species Scyliorhinus torazame. The sequence continues at coordinate 158,382,821 of NC_092717.1, forward strand.
CACAGCACACACTGCACTCTCACACTGCACAGACTGCACACTCACACAGCACAGACTGCACTCTCACACAGCACACACTGCACTCTCACACTGCACAGACTGCACACTCACACAGCACAGACTGCACACTCACACAGCACAGACTGCACTCTCACAGCACAGACTGCACTCTCACACAGCACAGACTGCACTCTCACACTGCACAGACTGCACACTCACACAGCACAGACTGCACACTCACACAGCACAGACTGCACTCTCACAGCACAGACTGCACTCTCACACAGCACAGACTGCACTCTCACACAGCACAGACTGCACACACACACAGCACAGACTGCACTCTCACACAGCACAGACTGCACACTCACACAGCACAGACTGCACTCTCACACAGCACAGACTGCACGCTCACACAGCACAGACTGCACACACACACAGCACAGACTGCACTCTCACACAGCACAGACTGCACACTCACACAGCACACACTGCACTCTCACACAGCACAGACTGCACACTCACACAGCACAGGCTGCACACTCACACAGCACAGACTGCACACACACACAGCACAGACTGCACTCTCACACAGCACAGACTGCACACTCACACAGCACAGACTGCACTCTCACACAGCACAGACTGCACGCTCACACAGCACAGACTGCACACACACACAGCACAGACTGCACTCTCACACAGCACAGACTGCACACTCACACAGCACACACTGCACTCTCACACAGCACAGACTGCACACTCACACAGCACAGGCTGCACACTCACACAGCACACACTGCACTCTCACACAGCACACACTGCACACTCACACAGCACAGACTGCACACACACACAGCACAGACTGCACACACACACAGCACAGACTGCACTCTCACACAGCACAGACTGCACACTCACACAGCACACACTGCACTCTCACACAGCACAGACTGCACACTCACACAGCACAGGCTGCACACTCACACAGCACAGACTGCACGCACACACAGCACAGACTGCACACTCACACAGCACAGGCTGCACACTCACACAGCACAGGCTGCACGCACACACAGCACAGACTGCACGCACACACAGCACAGACTGCACGCACACACAGCACAGACTGCACACTCACACAGCACAGACTGCACACTCACACAGCACAGACTGCACGCACACACAGCACAGACTGCACACTCGCACAGCACTGACTGCACACTCACACAGCACAGACTGCACGCACACACAGCACAGACTGCACACTCACACAGCACAGACTGCACACTCACACAGCACAGACTGCACACTCACACAGCACTGACTGCACACTCACACAGCACACACTGCACTCTCACACAGCACAGACTGCACACTCACACAGCACAGGCTGCACACTCACACAGCACAGACTGCACACTCACACAGCACACACTGCACACTCACACAGCACAGACTGCACACTCACACAGCACAGACTGCACACTCACACAGCACAGACTGCACACTCACACAGCACAGACTGCACACTCACACAGCACTGACTGCACACTCACACAGCACACACTGCACTCTCACACAGCACAGACTGCACACTCACACAGCACAGGCTGCACACTCACACAGCACAGACTGCACACTCACACAGCACTGACTGCACACTCACACAGCACACACTGCACGCACACACAGCACAGACTGCACACTCACACAGCACAGACTGCACGCTCACACAGCACAGTCTGCACACTCACACAGCACAGACTGCACGCACACACAGCACAGACTGCACACTCACACAGCACTGACTGCACACTCACACAGCACACACTGCACGCACACACAGCACAGTCTGCACACTCACACAGCACAGACTGCACGCACACACAGCACAGGCTGCACACTCACACAGCACAGACTGCACACTCACACAGCACAGACTGCACACTCACACAGCACAGACTGCACACTCTCACAGCACCGACTGCACACTCACACAGCACAGACTGCACACTCACACAGCACAGACTGCACGCACACACAGCACAGGCTGCACACTCACACAGCACAGACTGCACACTCACACAGCACAGACTGCACACTCACACAGCACAGACTGCACACTCACACAGCACAGACTGCACACTCTCACAGCACCGACTGCACACTCACACAGCACAGACTGCACACTCACACAGCACAGACTGCACGCACACACAGCACAGGCTGCACACTCACACAGCACAGTCTGCACACTCACACAGCACAGACTGCACGCACACACAGCACAGGCTGCACACTCACACAGCACAGACTGCACACTCACACAGCACAGACTGCACACTCACACAGCACAGACTGCACACTCACACAGCACAGACTGCCCACTCTCACACAGCACACACTGCACTCTCACACAGCACAGACTGCACACTCACACAGCACAGACTGCACTCTCACACAGCACAGACTGCACACTCACACAGCACAGACTGCACACTCACACAGCACACACTGCACTCTCACAAAGCACAGACTGCACTCTCGCACAGCACAGACTGCACACTCACACAGCACAGACTGCACACTCACACAGCACACACTGCACTCTCACACAGCAGAGACTGCACACTCACACAGCACAGACTGCACACTCACACAGCACACACTGCACTCTCACACAGCACAGACTGCACACTCACACAGCACAGACTGCACACTCACACAGCACAGACTGCACGTACACAGAGCACAGACTGCACACTCACACAGCACAGACTGCACAGTCACACAGCACACACTGCACTCTCACACAGCACAGACTGCACACTCACACAGCACAGACTGCACACTCACACAGCACACACTGCACTCTCACACAGCACAGACTGCTCACTCACACAGCACAGACTGCACACTCACACAGCACAGACTGCACGTACACAGAGCACAGACTGCACACTCACACAGCACAGACTGCACACTCACACAGCACACACTGCACTCTCACACAGCACAGACTGCACTCTCACACAGCACAGACTGCACACTCACAGCACAGACTGCACACTCACACAGCACAGACTGCACACACACACAGCACAGACTGCACACACACACAGCACAGACTGCACACTCCCACAGCACAGACTGCACACTCTCACAGCACACACTGCACTCTCACACAGCACAGACTGCACACTCACAGCACAGACTGCACACTCACACAGCACACACTGCACTCTCACACAGCACAGACTGCACACTCACACAGCACAGACTGCACACTCACACAGCACAGGCTGCACACTCACACAGCACAGACTGCACACTCACACAGCACACACTGCACTCTCACACAGCACAGACTGCACACTCACACAGCACAGGCTGCACACTCACACAGCACAGACTGCACACTCACACAGCACAGACTGCACACACACAGCACAGACTGCACACTCACACAGCACAGACTGCACACACACACAGCACAGACTGCACACACACACAGCACAGACTGCACACTCCCACAGCACAGACTGCACACTCTCACAGCACACACTGCACTCTCACACAGCACAGACTGCACACTCACAGCACAGACTGCACACTCACACAGCACACACTGCACTCTCACACAGCACAGACTGCACACTCACACAGCACAGACTGCACACTCACACAGCACAGGCTGCACACTCACACAGCACAGACTGCACACTCACACAGCACAGACTGCACTCTCACACAGCACAGACTGCACACTCACACAGCACAGACTGCACTCTCATACAACACACACTGCACACTCACACAGCACAGACTGCACACTCACACAGCACACACTGCACTCTCACACAGCACAGACTGCACTCTCACACAGCACAGACTGCACACTCACACAGCACAGACTGCACACTCACACAGCACAGACTGCACACTCACACAGCACAGGCTGCACACTCACACAGCACAGACTGCACACTCACACAGCACACACTGCACACTCACACAGCACAGACTGCACACTCACACAGCACACACTGCACTCTCACACAGCACAGACTGCACTCTCACACAGCACAGACTGCACACTCACACAGCACAGACTGCACACTCACACAGCACAGACTGCACACTCACACAGCACAGGCTGCACACTCACACAGCACAGACTGCACTCTCACACAGCACAGACTGCACACTCACACAGCACAGACTGCACTCTCACACAGCACACACTGCACACACACACAGCACAGACTGCACACTCACACAGCACAGACTGCACGCACACACAGCACACACTGCACACACACACAGCACAGACTGCTCACTCACACAGCACAGACTGCACACTCACACAGCACAGACTGCACACTCACACAGCACAGACTGCACTCTCACAGCACAGGCTGCACGTACACAGAGCACAGACTGCACACTCACACAGCACAGACTGCACACTCACAGCACAGACTGCACACTCACACACAGCACAGACTGCACACTCACACACAGCACAGACTGCACACTCACACAGCACTGACTGCACACTCACACAGCACAGACTGCACACACTCACAGCACAGACTGCACACTCACACAGCACTGACTGCACACTCACACAGCACAGACTGCACACTCACACAGCACAGGCTGCACACTCACACAGCACAGACTGCACACTCACACAGCACAGACTGCACACTCACACAGCACAGACTGCACACTCACACAGCACAGACTGCACACTCACACAGCACCGACTGCACACTCACACAGCACAGACTGCACTCTCACACAGCACAGACTGCACACTCACACAGCACAGACTGCACACTCACACAGCACAGACTGCACTCTCACACAGCACAGACTGCACTCTCACACAGCACAGACTGCACACTCACACAGCACAGACTGCACACTCACACAGCACAGACTGCACTCTCACACAGCACAGACTGCTCACTCACACAGCACAGGCTGCACACTCACACAGCACAGACTGCACACTCACACAGCACAGACTGCACTCTCACACAGCACAGACTGCACTCTCACACAGCACAGACTGCACACTCACACAGCACACACTGCACACTCACACAGCACAGGCTGCACACTCACACAGCACACACTGCACACTCACACAGCACAGGCTGCACACTCACACAGCACTGACTGCACACTCACACAGCACTGACTGCACACTCACACAGCACAGACTGCACACTCACACAGCACACACTGCACACTCACACAGCACACACTGCACACTCACACAGCACAGGCTGCACGCACACACAGCACAGACTGCACACTCACACAGCACACACTGCACACTCACACAGCACAGACTGCACACTCACACAGCACAGACTGCACACTCACACAGCACAGACTGCACACTCACACAGCACAGACTGCACACTCACACAGCACACACTGCACACTCACACAGCACAGACTGCACACTCACACAGCACAGACTGCACACTCACACAGCACAGACTGCACACTCACACAGCACAGACTGCACACTCACACAGCACAGACTGCACTCTCACACAGCACAGACTGCACACTCACACAGCACAGACTGCACTCTCACACAGCACACACTGCACACTCACACAGCACAGACTGCACACTCACACAGCACAGACTGCACACTCACACAGCACAGACTGCACACACACACAGCACAGACTGCACTCTCACACAGCACAGACTGCACACTCACACAGCACAGACTGCACACTCACACAGCACAGACTGCACACACACACAGCACAGACTGCACACTCACACAGCACAGACTGCACACACACACAGCACAGACTGCACACTCACACAGCACACACTGCACTCTCACACAGCACAGACTGCACACTCACACAGCACAGACTGCACACTCACACAGCACAGGCTGCACACTCACACAGCACAGACTGCACACTCACACAGCACACACTGCACTCTCACACAGCACAGACTGCACACTCACACAGCACAGGCTGCACACTCACACAGCACAGACTGCACACTCACACAGCACAGACTGCACACACACAGCACAGACTGCACACTCACACAGCACAGACTGCACACACACACAGCACAGACTGCACACACACACAGCACAGACTGCACACTCCCACAGCACAGACTGCACACTCTCACAGCACACACTGCACTCTCACACAGCACAGACTGCACACTCACAGCACAGACTGCACACTCACACAGCACACACTGCACTCTCACACAGCACAGACTGCACACTCACACAGCACAGACTGCACACTCACACAGCACAGGCTGCACACTCACACAGCACAGACTGCACACTCACACAGCACAGACTGCACTCTCACACAGCACAGACTGCACACTCACACAGCACAGACTGCACTCTCATACAACACACACTGCACACTCACACAGCACAGACTGCACACTCACACAGCACACACTGCACTCTCACACAGCACAGACTGCACACTCACACAGCACAGACTGCACTCTCACACAGCACAGACTGCACACTCACACAGCACAGACTGCACACTCACACAGCACAGACTGCACTCTCACACAGCACAGACTGCACTCTCACACAGCACAGACTGCACACTCACACAGCACACACTGCACTCTCACACAGCACAGACTGCACACTCACACAGCACACACTGCACTCTCACACAGCACACACTGCACACTCACACAGCACAGACTGCACGCACACACAGCACACACTGCACACACACACAGCACACACTGCACACACACACAGCACAGACTGCACACTCACACAGCACAGACTGCACACTCACACAGCACACACTGCACTCTCACACAGCACACACTGCACACTCACACAGCACAGACTGCACGCACACACAGCACACACTGCACACACACACAGCACACACTGCACACACACACAGCACAGACTGCACACACACACAGCACAGACTGCACACTCACACAGCACAGACTGCACTCTCATACAACACACACTGCACACTCACACAGCACAGACTGCACACTCACACAGCACACACTGCACTCTCACACAGCACAGACTGCACACTCACACAGCACAGACTGCACTCTCACACAGCACAGACTGCACACTCACACAGCACAGACTGCACACTCACACAGCACAGACTGCACTCTCACACAGCACAGACTGCACTCTCACACAGCACAGACTGCACACTCACACAGCACACACTGCACTCTCACACAGCACAGACTGCACACTCACACAGCACACACTGCACTCTCACACAGCACACACTGCACACTCACACAGCACAGACTGCACGCACACACAGCACACACTGCACACACACACAGCACACACTGCACACACACACAGCACAGACTGCACACTCACACAGCACAGACTGCACTCTCTCACAGCACAGGCTGCACGTACACAGAGCACAGACTGCACACTCACACAGCACAGACTGCACACTCACACAGCACTGACTGCACACTCACACAGCACAGACTGCACACACTCACAGCACAGACTGCACACTCACACAGCACTGACTGCACACTCACACAGCACAGACTGCACACTCACACAGCACAGGCTGCACACTCACACAGCACACACTGCACACTCACACAGCACAGGCTGCACACTCACACAGCACAGACTGCACACTCACACAGCACAGACTGCACTCTCACACAGCACAGACTGCACTCTCACACAGCACAGACTGCACACTCACACAGCACACACTGCACACTCACACAGCACAGGCTGCACACTCACACAGCACACACTGCACACTCACACAGCACAGGCTGCACACTCACACAGCACTGACTGCACACTCACACAGCACTGACTGCACACTCACACAGCACAGACTGCACACTCACACAGCACACACTGCACACTCACACAGCACACACTGCACACTCACACAGCACAGGCTGCACGCACACACAGCACAGACTGCACACTCACACAGCACACACTGCACACTCACACAGCACAGACTGCACACTCACACAGCACAGACTGCTCACTCACACAGCACAGACTGCACACTCACACAGCACAGACTGCACACTCACACAGCACACACTGCACACTCACACAGCACACACTGCACACTCACACAGCACAGACTGCACACTCACACAGCACAGACTGCACACTCACACAGCACAGACTGCTCACTCACACAGCACACACTGCACACTCACACAGCACAGGCTGCACGCACACACAGCACAGACTGCACACTCACACAGCACACACTGCACACTCACACAGCACAGACTGCTCACTCACACAGCACAGACTGCACACTCACACAGCACAGACTGCACACTCACACAGCACAGACTGCACACTCACACAGCACAGACTGCACACTCACACAGCACAGACTGCACACTCACACAGCACAGACTGCACACTCACACAGCACAGACTGCACACTCACACAGCACAGACTGCACACTCACACAGCACAGACTGCACACTCACACAGCACAGACTGCACTCTCACACAGCACAGACTGCACACTCACACAGCACAGACTGCACACTCACACAGCACAGACTGCACTCTCACACAGCACAGACTGCACACTCACACAGCACAGACTGCACACTCACACAGCACAGACTGCACTCTCACACAGCACACACTGCACTCTCACACAGCACACACTGCACTCTCACACAGCACAGACTGCACACTCACACAGCACAGACTGCACACTCACACAGCACAGACTGCACACTCACACAGCACAGACTGCACTCTCACACAGCACAGACTGCACACTCACACAGCACAGACTGCACACTCACACAGCACAGACTGCACTCTCACACAGCACAGACTGCACACTCACACAGCACAGACTGCACACTCACACAGCACAGACTGCACTCTCACACAGCACAGACTGCACACTCACACAGCACAGACTGCACACTCACACAGCACAGACTGCACTCTCACACAGCACACACTGCACTCTCACACAGCACACACTGCACTCTCACACAGCACAGACTGCACACACACACAGCACAGACTGCACTCTCACACAGCACACACTGCACTCTCACACAGCACAGACTGCACACTCACACAGCACAGACTGCACTCTCACACAGCACAGACTGCACACTCACACAGCACAGACTGCACACTCACACAGCACAGACTGCACACTCACACAGCACAGACTGCACGTACACACAGCACAGACTGCACACTCACACAGCACACACTGCACACTCACACAGCACACACTGCACACTCACACAGCACAGGCTGCACGCACACACAGCACAGACTGCACACTCACACAGCACACACTGCACACTCACACAGCACAGGCTGCACGCACACACAGCACAGACTGCACACTCACACAGCACAGACTGCACACTCACACAGCACAGACTGCACACTCACACAGCACAGACTGCACACTCACACAGCACAGACTGCACACTCACACAGCACAGACTGCACACTCACAGCACAGACTGCACACTCACACAGCACAGACTGCACTCTCACACAGCACAGACTGCACACTCACACAGCACAGACTGCACTCTCACACAGCACAGACTGCACACTCACACAGCACAGACTGCACACTCACACAGCACAGACTGCACACTCACACAGCACACACTGCACACACACACAGCACAGACTGCACTCTCACACAGCACAGACTGCACACTCACACAGCACAGACTGCACACTCACACAGCACACACTGCACACACACACAGCACAGACTGCACACTCACAGCACAGACTGCACACTCACACAGCACAGACTGCACACTCACACAGCACAGACTGCACACTCACACAGCACAGACTGCACACTCACAGCACAGACTGCACACTCACACAGCACAGACTGCACACTCACACAGCACAGACTGCACTCTCACACAGCACAGACTGCACACTCACACAGCACAGACTGCACTCTCACACAGCACAGGCTGCACGTACACAGAGCACAGACTGCACACTCACACAGCACACACTGCACACACACACAGCACAGACTGCACTCTCACACAGCACAGACTGCACACTCACACAGCACAGACTGCACACTCACACAGCACACACTGCACACACACACAGCACAGACTGCACTCTCACACAGCACAGACTGCACACTCACACAGCACAGACTGCACTCTCACACAGCACAGACTGCACACTCACACAGCACAGACTGCACTCTCACACAGCACAGACTGCACACTCACACACAGCACAGACTGCACACTCACAGCACAGACTGCACTCTCACACAGCACAGACTGCACACTCACACAGCACAGACTGCACTCTCACACAGCACAGACTGCACACTCACACAGCACAGACTGCACACTCACACAGCACAGACTGCACACACACACAGCACAGACTGCACTCTCACACAGCACAGACTGCACACTCACACAGCACAGACTGCACTCTCACACAGCACACACTGCACTCTCACACAGCACAGGCTGCACACTCACACAGCACAGACTGCACACTCACACAGCACAGACTGCACACTCACACAGCACAGACTGCACACTCACACAGCACAGACTGCACACTCACACAGCACAGACTGCACTCTCACACAGCACAGACTGCACACTCACACAGCACCGACTGCACACTCACACAGCACAGACTGCACACTCACACAGCACAGGCTGCACACTCACACAGCACAGACTGCACACTCACACAGCACAGACTGCACACTCACACAGCACAGACTGCACTCTCACACAGCACAGACTGCACACTCACACAGCACAGACTGCACTCTCACACAGCACAGACTGCACACTCACACAGCACAGACTGCTCACTCACACAGCACACACTGCACTCTCACACAGCACAGACTGCACTCTCACACAGCACAGACTGCACACTCACACAGCACAGACTGCACACTCACACAGCACACACTGCACTCTCACACAGCACAGACTGCACACTCACACAGCACAGACTGCACACTCACACAGCACAGACTGCACACTCACACAGCACAGACTGCACTCTCACACAGCACAGACTGCACACTCACACAGCACAGACTGCACTCTCACACAGCACAGACTGCACTCTCACACAGCACAGACTGCACACTCACAGCACAGACTGCACACTCACACAGCACAGACTGCACTCTCACACAGCACACACTGCACACTCACACAGCACAGACTGCACACTCACACAGCACAGACTGCACACTCACACAGCACAGACTGCACACTCACACAGCACAGACTGCACTCTCACACAGCACACACTGCACACTCACACAGCACAGACTGCACACTCACACAGCACAGACTGCACACTCACACAGCACAGACTGCACACTCACACAGCACAGACTGCACTCTCACACAGCACAGACTGCACACTCACACAGCACAGACTGCACACTCACACAGCACAGACTGCACACTCACACAGCACAGACTGCACTCTCACACAGCACAGACTGCACTCTCACACAGCACAGACTGCACACTCACACAGCACAGACTGCACTCTCACACAGCACAGACTGCACTCTCACACAGCACAGACTGCACACTCACACAGCACAGACTGCACACTCACACAGCACAGACTGCACACTCACACAGCACAGACTGCACACACACACAGCACAGACTGCACTCTCACACAGCACAGACTGCACTCTCACACAGCACAGACTGCACACTCACACAGCACAGACTGCACTCTCACACAGCACAGACTGCACTCTCACACAGCACAGGCTGCACGCACACACAGCACAGACTGCACACTCACACAGCACAGACTGCACACTCACACAGCACAGACTGCACACTCACACAGCACAGGCTGCACGCACACACAGCACAGGCTGCACGCACACACAGCACAGACTGCACACTCACACAGCACAGACTGCACGCACACACAGCACAGACTGCACACTCACACAGCACAGACTGCACACACACACAGCACAGACTGCACACTCACACAGCACAGACTGCACACTCACAGCACAGACTGCACACTCACACAGCACAGACTGCACACTCACACAGCACAGACTGCACACTCACACAGCACAGACTGCACTCTCACACAGCACAGACTGCACACTCACACAGCACAGACTGCACACTCACACAGCACAGACTGCACGCACACACAGCACAGACTGCACACTCACACAGCACAGACTGGACACTCACACAGCACAGACTGCACTCTCACACAGCACAGACTGCACTCTCACACAGCACAGACTGCACACTCACACAGCACAGACTGCACACTCACACAGCACAGACTGCACACTCACACAGCACAGACTGCACACTCACACAGCACAGACTGCACACTCACAGCACAGACTGCACTCTCACACAGCACAGACTGCACACTCACACAGCACAGACTGCACTCTCACACAGCACAGACTGCACACTCACACAGCACAGACTGCACACTCACACAGCACAGACTGCACACTCACACAGCACAGACTGCACTCTCACACAGCACAGACTGCACACTCACACAGCACAGACTGCTCACTCACACAGCACAGACTGCACACTCACACAGCACAGACTGCACACTCACACAGCACAGACTGCACACTCACACAGCACAGACTGCACACTCACACAGCACAGACTGCACTCTCACACAGCACAGACTGCACACTCACACAGCACAGACTGCACACTCACACAGCACAGACTGCACACTCACACAGCACAGACTGCTCACTCACACAGCACAGACTGCACACTCACACAGCACAGACTGCACACTCACACAGCACAGACTGCACACTCACACAGCACCGACTGCACACTCACACAGCACAGACTGCACACTCACACAGCACAGACTGCACTCTCACACAGCACAGACTGCACACTCACACAGCACAGACTGCACACTCACACAGCACAGACTGCACTCTCACACAGCACAGACTGCACACACACACAGCACAGACTGCTCACTCACACAGCACAGACTGCACACTCACACAGCACAGACTGCACACACACAGCACAGACTGCACTCTCACACAGCACAGACTGCACTCTCACACAGCACAGACTGCACACTCACACAGCACAGACTGCACACTCACACAGCACACACTGCACTGTCACACAGCACAGACTGCACACTCACACAGCACAGACTGCACACACACACAGCACAGACTGCACACTCACACAGCACAGACTGCACACTCACACAGCACAGACTGCACACTCACACAGCACAGACTGCACACTCACACAGCACAGACTGCGCACTCACACAGCACAGACTGCACACTCACACAGCACAGACTGCACACTCACACAGCACAGACTGCACACTCACACAGCACAGACTGCACACTCACACTGCACAGACTGCACACTCACACAGCACAGACTGCACTCTCACACAGCACAGACTGCACACACACACAGCACAGACTGCACGTACACAGAGCACAGACTGCACTCTCACACAGCACACACTGCACTCTCACACAGCACAGACTGCCCACTCTCACAGCACAGACTGCACACTCACACAGCACAGACTGCACACTCACACAGCACAGACTGCACTCTCACACAGCACAGACTGCACACTCACACAGCACTGACTGCACACTCACACAGCACACACTGCACTCTCACACAGCACAGACTGCACACTCACACAGCACAGACTGCACTCTCACACAGCACACACTGCACTCTCACACAGCACAGACTGCACACTCACACAGCACACACTGCACTCTCACACAGCACAGACTGCACACTCACACAGCACACACTGCACTCTCACACAGCACAGACTGCACACTCACACAGCACAGACTGCACACTCACACAGCACAGACTGCACACTCACACAGCACAGACTGCACACTCACACAGCACACACTGCACTCTCACACAGCACAGACTGCACACTCACACAGCACAGACTGCACACTCACACAGCACAGACTGCACACTCACACAGCACACACTGCACGCACACACAGCACAGACTGCACACTCTCACAGCACAGACTGCACACTCACACAGCACAGACTGCACACTCACACAGCACAGACTGCACTCTCACACAGCACACACTGCACACTCACACAGCACAGACTGCACACTCACACAGCACACACTGCACTCTCACACAGCACAGACTGCACGTACACAGAGCACAGACTGCACTCTCACACAGCACACACTGCACGCACACACAGCACAGACTGCACACTCACACAGCACACACTGCACTCTCACACAGCACAGACTGCACACTCACACAGCACAGACTGCACACTCACACAGCACAGACTGCACACACATACAGCACAGACTGCACACTCACACAGCACAGACTGCACACTCACACAGCACAGACTGCACGCTCACACAGCACAGACTGCACTCTCACACAGCACAGACTGCACACTCACACAGCACAGACTGCACTCTCACACAGCACAGACTGCACACACACACAGCACAGACTGCACACTCACACAGCACAGACTGCACTCTCACACAGCACACACTGCACACTCACACAGCACAGACTGCACACTCACACAGCACACACTGCACGCACACACAGCACAGACTGCACACTCACACAGCACACACTGCACTCTCACACAGCACAGACTGCACACACATACAGCACAGACTGCACGCTCACACAGCACAGACTGCACTCTCACACAGCACAGACTGCACGTACACAGCACACACTGCACTCTCACACAGCACAGACTGCACACACATACAGCACAGATTGCACTCTCACACAGCTCAGACTGCACACTCACACAGCACACACTGCACTCTCACACAGCACACACTGCACTCTCACACAGCACAGACTGCACTCTCACACAGCACAGACTGCACACTCACACAGCACACACTGCACTCTCACACAGCACAGACTGCACACACATACAGCACAGACTGCACGCTCACACAGCACAGACTGCACTCTCACACAGCACAGACTGCACGTACACAGCACACACTGCACTCTCACACAGCACAGACTGCACACACATACAGCACAGATTGCACACTCACACAGCACAGACTGCACACACATACAGCACAGATTGCACACTCACACAGCACAGACTGCACTCTCGCACAGCACAGGCTGCACGTACACAGAGCACAGACTGCACACTCACACAGCACAGACTGCACTCTCACACAGCACACACTGCACGCACACACAGCACAGACTGCACTCTCACACAGCACACACTGCACGCACACACAGCACAGACTGCACACTCACACAGCACAGACTGCACACTCACACAGCACAGACTGCACACTCACACAGCACAGACTGCACTCTCACACAGCACACACTGCACACTCACACAGCACAGACTGCACACTCACACAGCACAGACTGCACACTCACACAGCACAGACTGCACACTCACACAGCACAGACTGCACTCTCACACAGCACAGACTGCACACTCACACAGCACAGACTGCACACTCACACAGCACAGACTGCACACTCACACAGCACAGACTGCACACTCACACAGCACAGACTGCACGCACACACAGCACAGACTGCACACTCACACAGCACAGACTGCACACTCACACAGCACAGACTGCACACTCACACAGCACAGACTGCACACTCACACAGCACAGACTGCACACTCACACAGCACAGACTGCACTCTCACACAGCACAGACTGCACACTCACACAGCACAGACTGCACACTCACACAGCACAGACTGCACACTCACACAGCACAGACTGCACACTCACACAGCACAGACTGCACGCACACACAGCACAGACTGCACACTCACACAGCACAGACTGCACACTCACACAGCACAGACTGCACACTCACACAGCACAGACTGCACACTCACACAGCACAGACTGCACACTCACACAGCACAGACTGCACACTCACACAGCACAGACTGCACACTCACACAGCACAGACTGCACACTCACACAGCACACACTGCACTCTCACACAGCACAGACTGCACTCTCACACAGCACAGACTGCCCACGCTCACACAGCACAGACTGCACACTCACACAGCACTGACTGCACGCCCACACAGCACAGACTGCACACACACACAGCACAGACTGCACGCTCACACAGCACAGACTGCACACACACACAGCACAGACTGCACTCTCACACAGCACAGACTGCACACACACGCAGCACAGACTGCACACTCACACAGCACAGACTGCACACTCACACAGCACAGACTGCACTCTCACACAGCACAGACTGCACACTCACACAGCACAGACTGCACACTCCCACAGCACAGACTGCACACTCACACAGCACAGACTGCACTCTCACACAGCACACACTGCACACTCACACAGCACAGACTGCACACTCACACAGCACACACTGCACACTCACACAGCACAGACTGCACACTCACACAGCACAGACTGCACTCTCACACAGCACACACTGCACACTCACACAGCACAGATTGCACACTCACACAGCACAGACTGCACTCTCACACAGCACAGACTGCACACTCACACAGCACAGACTGCACACTCACACAGCACAGACTGCACTCTCACACAGCACAGACTGCACACTCACACAGCACACACTGCACACTCACACAGCACAGATTGCACACTCACACAGCACAGACTGCACTCTCACACAGCACAGACTACACACTCACACAGCACACACTGCACACTCACACAGCACAGATTGCACACTCACACAGCACAGACTGCACTCTCACACAGCACAGACTGCACACTCACACAGCACAGACTGCACACTCACACAGCACAGACTGCACTCTCACACAGCACAGACTGCACACTCACACAGCACACACTGCACACTCACACAGCACATACTGCACACTCACACAGCACAGACTGCACTCTCACACAGCACACACTGCACACTCACACAGCACAGATTGCACACTCACACAGCACAGACTGCACGTACACAGCACAGACTGCACACACACACAGCACAGACTGCACACTCACACAGCACACACTGCACTCTCACACAGCACAGACTGCACACTCACACAGCACAGACTGCTCACTCACACGGCACAGACTGCACACTCACACAGCACAGACTGCACACTCACACAGCACAGACTGCACACTCACACAGCACAGACTGCACACTCACACAGCACAGACTGCACACTCACACAGCACAGACTGCACACTCACACAGCACAGTCTGCACACTCACACAGCACAGACTGCACACTCACACAGCACAGACTGCACGTACACAGCACAGACTGCACTCTCACACAGCACAGACTGCACACTCACACAGCACAGACTGCACACTCACACAGCACAGTCTGCACACTCACACAGCACAGACTGCCCACTCTCACACAGCACACACTGCACACTCACACAGCACACACTGCACACTCACACAGCACAGACTGCACACTCACACAGCACACACTGCACACTCACACAGCACAGACTGCACACACACAGCACAGACTGCACACTCACACAGCACAGACTGCACTCTCACAGCACAGACTGCACACTCACACAGCACAGACTGCACACACACAGCACAGACTGCACACTCACACAGCACAGACTGCACACTCACACAGCACAGTCTGCACACTCACACAGCACAGACTGCCCACTCTCACACAGCACACACTGCACACTCACACAGCACACACTGCACACTCACACAGCACAGACTGCACTCTCACACAGCACAGACTGCACACTCACACAGCACAGGCTGCACGTACACAGAGCACAGACTGCACACTCACACAGCACAGACTGCACACTCACACAGCACACACTGCACACTCACACAGCACAGACTGCACACTCACACAGCACAGACTGCACACTCACACAGCACAGGCTGCACGTACACAGAGCACAGACTGCACACTCACACAGCACAGACTGCACACTCACACAGCACAGACTGCACACTCACACAGCACAGACTGCACACTCACACAGCACAGACTGCACACTCACACAGCACAGACTGCACACACACACAGCACAGACTGCACACTCACACAGCACAGACTGCACACTCACACAGCACACACTGCACACTCACACAGCACACACTGCACTCTCACACAGCACAGACTGCACTCTCACACAGCACAGACTGCACACTCACACAGCACAGACTGCACACTCACACAGCACAGACTGCACTCTCACACAGCACAGACTGCACACTCACACAGCACACACTGCACACTCACACAGCACAGACTGCACTCTCACACAGCACAGACTGCACACTCACACAGCACAGACTGCACACTCACACAGCACACACTGCACTCTCACACAGCACAGACTGCACTCTCACACAGCACACACTGCACTCTCACACAGCACAGACTGCACACTCACACAGCACAGACTGCACACTCACACAGCACAGACTGCACTCTCACACAGCACAGACTGCACACTCACAGCACAGACTGCACACTCACACAGCACAGACTGCACACTCACACAGCACAGACTGCACACTCACAGCACAGACTGCACACTCACACAGCACAGACTGCACACTCACACAGCACAGACTGCACACACACACAGCACAGACTGCACACTCACACAGCACAGACTGCACACTCACACAGCACAGACTGCACACTCACAGCACAGACTGCACACTCACACAGCACAGACTGCACACTCACACAGCACAGACTGCACACACACACAGCACAGACTGCACACTCACACAGCACAGACTGCACACTCACACAGCACAGACTGCACACTCACACAGCACAGACTGCACACTCACACAGCACAGACTGCACACTCACACAGCACAGACTGCACACTCACACAGCACACACTGCACTCTCACACAGCACAGACTGCACTCTCACACAGCACACACTGCACTCTCACACAGCACAGACTGCACACTCACACAGCACAGACTGCACACTCACACAGCACAGACTGCACACTCACACAGCACAGACTGCACACTCACACAGCACAGACTGCACACTCACAGCACAGACTGCACACTCACACAGCACAGACTGCACACTCACACAGCACAGACTGCACACTCACACAGCACAGACTGCACACTCACACAGCACAGACTGCACACTCACACAGCACCGACTGCACACTCACACAGCACAGACTGCACACTCACACAGCACAGACTGCACGTACACACAGCACAGACTGCACACTCACACAGCACAGGCTGCACGTACACACAGCACAGACTGCACTCTCACACAGCACAGACTGCACACTCACACAGCACAGACTGCACTCTCACACAGCACAGACTGCACACTCACACAGCACAGACTGCACTCTCACACAGCACAGACTGCACACTCACACACAGCACAGACTGCACACTCACACAGCACAGACTGCACACTCACACAGCACAGACTGCACACTCACACAGCACAGACTGCACTCTCACACAGCACAGACTGCACACACATACAGCACAGACTGCACTCTCACACAGCACAGACTGCACACACACACAGCACAGACTGCACACACACACAGCACAGACTGCACTCTCACACAGCACAGACTGCACACTCACACAGCACAGACTGCACACTCACACAGCACAGACTGCACACTCACACAGCACAGACTGCACACTCACACAGCACAGACTGCACACACACACAGCACACACTGCACTCTCACACAGCACAGACTGCACACTCACACAGCACAGACTGCACTCTCACACAGCACAGACTGCACACTCACACACAGCACAGACTGCACACTCACACAGCACAGACTGCACACTCACACAGCACAGACTGCGCACTCTCACAGCACAGACTGCACTCTCACACAGCACAGACTGCACACTCACACAGCACAGACTGCACACTCACACAGCACAGACTGCACACTCACACAGCACAGACTGCACACTCACACAGCACAGACTGCACTCTCACAAAGCACAGACTGCACACTCACACAGCACAGACTGCACACTCACACAGCACAGACTGCACTCTCACACAGCACAGACTGCACACTCACACAGCACAGACTGCACACTCACACACAGCACACACTGCACTCTCACACAGCACAGACTGCACACACACACAGCACACACTGCACACTCACACAGCACAGACTGCACTCTCACACAGCACAGACTGCACTCTCACACAGCACAGACTGCACACACACACAGCACACACTGCACTCACACACAGCACAGACTGCACACTCACACAGCACAGACTGCACTCTCACACAGCACAGACTGCACTCTCACACAGCACAGACTGCACACACACACAGCACACACTGCACTCTCACACAGCACAGACTGCACACACACACAGCACACACTGCACTCTCACACAGCACAGACTGCACACACACACAGCACACACTGCACTCTCACACAGCACACACTGCACTCTCACACAGCACAGACTGCACACTCACACAGCACAGACTGCGCACTCTCACAGCACAGACTGCACTCTCACACAGCACAGACTGCACACACACACAGCACACACTGCACTCTCACACAGCACAGACTGCACACTCACACAGCACAGACTGCACTCTCACACAGCACAGACTGCACACTCACACAGCACAGACTGCGCACTCTCACAGCACAGACTGCACTCTCACACAGCACAGACTGCACTCTCACACAGCACAGACTGCACACACACACAGCACACACTGCACTCTCACACAGCACAGACTGCACACTCACACAGCACAGACTGCACTCTCACACAGCACAGACTGCACACTCACACAGCACAGACTGCGCACTCTCACAGCACAGACTGCACTCTCACACAGCACAGACTGCACACTCACACAGCACAGACTGCGCACTCTCACAGCACAGACTGCACTCTCACACAGCACAGACTGCACACTCTCACAGCACAGACTGCACACACACACAGCACAGACTGCACACTCACACAGCACAGACTGCACACTCACACAGCACAGACTGCACACTCTCACAGCACAGACTGCACTCTCACACAGCACAGACTGCACACACACACAGCACACACTGCACTCTCACACAGCACAGACTGCACACTCACACAGCACAGACTGCACACTCACACAGCACAGACTGCACACTCACACAGCACAGACTGCACACTCACACAGCACAGACTGCACACTCACACAGCACAGACTGCACTCTCACACAGCACAGACTGCACACACACAGCACAGACTGCACACTCACACAGCACAGACTGCACACTCACACAGCACAGACTGCGCACACACACAGCACAGACTGCACTCTCACACAGCACAGACTGCTCACTCACACAGCACAGACTGCACACTCACACAGCACAGACTGCACACTCACACAGCACAGACTGCACTCTCACACAGCACAGACTGCACGTACACAGAGCACAGACTGCACACTCACACAGCACAGACTGCACACTCACAGCACAGACTGCACACTCACACAGCACAGACTGCACACTCACACAGCACAGACTGCACACACACACAGCACAGATTGCACACTCACACAGCACACACTGCACTCTCACACAGCACAGACTGCACACTCACACAGCACACACTGCACTCTCACACAGCACAGACTGCACACTCACACAGCACACGCTGCACACTCACACAGCACAGACTGCACTCTCACACAGCACAGACTGCACACTCACACAGCACACACTGCACACACACACAGCACAGACTGCACACTCACACAGCACACACTGCACACTCACACAGCACAGACTGCACACTCACACAGCACAGACTGCACACTCACACAGCACACACTGCACGCACACACAGCACAGACTGCACACTCACACAGCACACACTGCACTCTCACACAGCACAGACTGCACACTCACACAGCACACACTGCACTCTCACACAGCACAGACTGCACACTCACACAGCACACACTGCACACTCACACAGCACAGACTGCACACTCACACAGCACAGACTGCACTCTCACACAGCACACACTGCACACTCACACAGCACAGACTGCACACTCACACAGCACAGACTGCACTCTCACACAGCACACACTGCACTCTCACACAGCACAGACTGCACACTCACACAGCACACACTGCACACTCACACAGCACAGACTGCACTCTCACACAGCACACACTGCACACTCACACAGCACAGACTGCACACTCACACAGCACACACTGCACTCTCACACAGCACAGACTGCACACTCACACAGCACACACTGCACACTCACACAGCACAGACTGCACACACACACAGCACAGACTGCACTCTCACACAGCACACACTGCACACTCACACAGCACAGACTGCACTCTCACACAGCACACACTGCACTCTCACACAGCACAGACTGCACACTCACACAGCACACACTGCACACTCACACAGCACAGACTGCACACTCACACAGCACAGACTGCACACACACACAGCACAGACTGCACTCTCACACAGCACACACTGCACACTCACACAGCACACACTGCACTCTCACACAGCACAGACTGCACACTCACACAGCACACACTGCACACTCACACAGCACACACTGCACTCTCACACAGCACAGACTGCACACTCACACAGCACACACTGCACACTCACACAGCACAGACTGCACACTCACACAGCACAGACTGCACACACACACAGCACAGACTGCACTCTCACACAGCACAGACTGCACTCTCACACAGCACACACTGCACTCTCACACAGCACAGACTGCACACTCACACAGCACAGACTGCACACTCACACAGCACAGGCTGCACACTCACACAGCACAGACTGCACACTCACACAGCACAGACTGCACACTCACACAGCACACACTGCACACTCACACAGCACAGACTGCACACTCACACAGCACACACTGCACGTACACAGAGCACAGACTGCACACTCACACAGCACAGGCTGCACGTACACAGAGCACAGACTGCACACTCACACAGCACAGACTGCACACTCACACAGCACACACTGCACGTACACAGAGCACAGACTGCACACTCACACAGCACAGGCTGCACGTACACAGAGCACAGACTGCACACTCACACAGCACAGACTGCACACACACACAGCACAGACTGCACACTCACACAGCACAGACTGCACACTCACACAGCACAGACTGCACACACACACAGCACAGACTGCACACTCACACAGCACAGACTGCACACTCACACAGCACAGACTGCACTCTCACACAGCACAGACTGCACACTCACACAGCACAGACTGCACACTCACACAGCACACACTGCACACTCACAGCACAGACTGCACACTCACACAGCACAGACTGCACACTCACACAGCACAGACTGCACACTCACACAGCACAGACTGCACACTCACACAGCACAGACTGCACACTCACACAGCACAGACTGCACACTCACACAGCACAGACTGCACACTCACAGCACAGACTGCACACTCACACAGCACAGACTGCACACTCACACAGCACAGACTGCACTCTCACACAGCACAGACTGCACACACACACAGCACAGACTGCACTCACACAGCACAGACTGCACACTCACACAGCACAGACTGCACACTCACACAGCACACACTGCACACTCACAGCACAGACTGCACACTCACACAGCACAGACTGCACACTCACAGCACAGACTGCACACTCACACAGCACAGACTGCACACTCACACAGCACACACTGCACACTCACAGCACAGACTGCACACTCACAGCACAGACTGCACACTCACACAGCACACACTGCACACTCACACAGCACAGACTGCACACTCACACAGCACAGACTGCACACTCACACAGCACAGACTGCACTCTCACACAGCACAGACTGCACACTCACACAGCACACACTGCACACTCACAGCACAGACTGCACACTCACAGCACAGACTGCACACTCACACAGCACACACTGCACACTCACACAGCACACACTGCACTCTCACACAGCACCGACTGCACACTCACACAGCACAGACTGCACACTCACACAGCACAGACTGCACACACACACAGCACAGACTGCACACTCACACAGCACAGACTGCACACTCACACAGCACAGACTGCACTCTCACACAGCACAGACTGCTCACTCACACAGCACAGACTGCACACTCACACAGCACAGACTGCACACTCACACAGCACACACTGCACACTCACACAGCACAGACTGCACTCTCACACAGCACAGACTGCACTCTCACACAGCACACACTGCACACTCACACAGCACAGACTGCACACTCACAGCACAGACTGCACACTCACACAGCACACACTGCACTCTCACACAGCACAGACTGCACACTCTCACACAGCACAGACTGCACTCTCACACAGCACAGACTGCACACTCACACAGCACAGACTGCACACTCACACAGCACAGACTGAACTCTCACAGAGCACAGACTGCTCACTCACACAGCACAGACTGCACACTCACACAGCACAGACTGCACACTCACACAGCACAGACTGCACACTCACACAGCACAGACTGCACACTCTCACACAGCACAGACTGCACACTCACACAGCACAGACTGCACACTCGCACAGCACAGACTGCACACTCACACAGCACAGACTGCACACTCACACAGCACAGACTGCACACTCACACAGCACAGACTGCACACTCACACAGCACAGACTGCACACTCACACAGCACAGACTGCACACTCACACAGCACAGACTGCACACTCACACAGCACAGACTGCACACTCACACAGCACAGACTGCACACTCACACAGCACAGACTGAACTCTCACAGAGCACAGACTGCTCACTCACACAGCACAGACTGCACACTCACACAGCACAGACTGCACACTCACACAGCACAGACTGCACACTCACAGCACAGACTGCACACTCACACAGCACAGACTGCACTCTCACACAGCACAGACTGCACTCTCACACAGCACAGACTGCTCACTCACACAGCACAGACTGCACACTCACACAGCACAGACTGCACACTCACACAGCACAGACTGCACACTCACACAGCACAGACTGCACACTCACAGCACAGACTGCACTCTCACACAGCACACACTGCACACTCACAGCACAGACTGCACACTCACAGCACAGACTGCACACTCACACAGCACAGACTGCACACTCACACAGCACAGACTGCACACACACACAGCACAGACTGCACACACACACAGCACAGACTGCACACTCACACAGCACAGACTGCACACACACACAGCACAGACTGCCCACTCTCACACAGCACAGACTGCACACACACACAGCACAGACTGCACTCTCACACAGCACAGACTGCACTCTCACACAGCACACACTGCACGCACACACAGCACAGACTGCACACTCACAGCACAGACTGCACACTCACAGCACAGACTGCGCACTCACACAGCACTGACTGCACACTCACACAGCACAGACTGCCCACTCTCACACAGCACACACTGCACTCTCACAGCACAGACTGCACACTCACAGCACAGACTGCGCACTCACACAGCACTGACTGCACTCTCACACAGCACACACTGCACGCACACACAGCACAGACTGCACACTCACAGCACAGACTGCACACTCACAGCACACACTGCACTCTCACACAGCACTGACTGCACTCTCACACAGCACAGACTGCACACTCACACAGCACTGACTGCACACTCACACAGCACACACTGCACACTCACACAGCACACACTGCACTCTCACACAGCACACACTGCACACTCGCACAGCACTGACTGCACACTCACACAGCACACACTGCACTCTCACACAGCACACACTGCACACTCACACAGCACAGACTGCACACTCACAGCACTGACTGCACACTCACACAGCACACACTGCACACTCACACAGCACAGACTGCACTCTCACACAGCACAGACTGCACACTCACACAGCACTGACTGCACACTCACACAGCACAGACTGCCCACTCTCACAGCACAGACTGCACACTCACACAGCACACACTGCACACTCACACAGCACACACTGCACACTCACAGCACAGACTGCACTCTCACACAGCACAGACTGCACTCTCACACAGCACAGACTGCACACTCACACAGCACTGACTGCACACTCACACAGCACACACTGCACACTCACACAGCACACACTGCACTCTCACACAGCACACACTGCACACTCGCACAGCACTGACTGCACACTCACACAGCACACACTGCACTCTCACACAGCACACACTGCACACTCACACAGCACAGACTGCACACTCACAGCACTGACTGCACACTCACACAGCACACACTGCACACTCACACAGCACAGACTGCACTCTCACACAGCACAGACTGCACACTCACACAGCACTGACTGCACACTCACACAGCACAGACTGCCCACTCTCACAGCACAGACTGCACACTCACACAGCACAGACTGCACACTCACACAGCACAGACTGCCCACTCTCACAGCACAGACTGCACACTCACACAGCACAGACTGCACACTCACACAGCACAGACTGCACACTCACACAGCACAGACTGCACACTCACAGCACAGACTGCACACTCACACAGCACAGACTGCACACTCACACAGCACAGACTGCACACTCACACAGCACAGACTGCACACTCACACAGCACAGACTGCACTCTCACACAGCACAGACTGCACACTCACACAGCACAGACTGCACTCTCACACAGCACAGACTGCACACTCACAGCACAGACTGCACACTCACACAGCACACACTGCACTCTCACACAGCACAGACTGCACACTCACACAGCACAGACTGCACACTCACACAGCACAGACTGCACACTCACACAGCACAGACTGCACACTCACACAGCACAGACTGCACACTCACACAGCACAGACTGCACACTCACACAGCACAGACTGCACACTCACACAGCACAGACTGCACGCACACACAGCACAGACTGCACACTCACACAGCACAGACTGCACACTCACACAGCACAGACTGCACTCTCACACAGCACAGACTGCACTCTCACACAGCACAGACTGCACACTCACACAGCACAGACTGCACTCTCACACAGCACAGACTGCACACTCACACAGCACAGACTGCACACTCACACAGCACAGACTGCACACACACACAGCACAGACTGCACTCTCACACAGCACAGACTGCACACTCACACAGCACAGACTGCACACTCACACAGCACAGACTGCACACTCACACAGCACAGACTGCACGCACACACAGCACAGACTGCACACTCACACAGCACAGACTGCACACTCACACAGCACAGACTGCACTCTCACACAGCACAGACTGCACTCTCACACAGCACAGACTGCACTCTCACACAGCACAGACTGCACTCTCACACAGCACAGACTGCACACACACACAGCACAGACTGCACACTCACACAGCACAGACTGCACTCTCACACAGCACAGACTGCACTCTCACACAGCACAGACTGCACACTCACACAGCACAGACTGCACACTCACACAGCACAGACTGCACACTCACACAGCACAGACTGCACACTCTCACAGCACAGACTGCACACACACACAGCACAGACTGCACACTCACACAGCACAGACTGCACACTCTCACAGCACAGACTGCACACTCACACAGCACAGACTGCACACTCACACAGCACAGACTGCACACTCACACAGCACAGACTGCACACTCACACAGCACAGACTGCACACTCACACAGCACAGACTGCACACTCACACAGCACAGACTGCACACTCACACAGCACAGACTGCACACTCACACAGCACAGACTGCACACTCACACAGCACAGACTGCACTCACACAGCACAGACTGCACTCTCACACAGCACAGACTGCACTCTCACACAGCACAGACTGCACACACACACAGCACAGACTGCACACTCACACAGCACAGACTGCACACACACACAGCACAGACTGCACACTCACACAGCACAGACTGCACACTCACACAGCACAGACTGCACTCACACAGCACAGACTGCACTCTCACACAGCACAGACTGCACACACACACAGCACAGACTGCACACTCACACAGCACAGACTGCACGCTCACACAGCACAGACTGCACTCTCACACAGCACAGACTGCACTCTCACACAGCACAGACTGCACACTCACACAGCACAGACTGCACTCTCACACAGCACAGACTGCACTCACACAGCACAGACTGCACTCTCACACAGCACAGACTGCACACTCACACAGCACAGACTGCACACTCACACAGCACAGACTGCACACTCTCACAGCACAGACTGCACACACACACAGCACAGACTGCACACTCACACAGCACAGACTGCACACTCTCACAGCACAGACTGCACACTCACACAGCACAGACTGCACACTCACACAGCACAGACTGCACACTCACACAGCACAGACTGCACACTCACACAGCACAGACTGCACACTCACACAGCACAGACTGCACTCTCACACAGCACAGACTGCACTCTCACACAGCACAGACTGCACTCTCACACAGCACAGACTGCACTCTCACACAGCACAGACTGCACACTCACACAGCACAGACTGCACACTCACACAGCACAGACTGCACACTCACAGCACAGACTGCACACTCACACAGCACAGACTGCACACTCTCACAGCACAGACTGCACACTCACACAGCACAGACTGCACACTCACACAGCACAGACTGCACACTCTCACAGCACAGACTGCACACTCACACAGCACAGACTGCACACTCACACAGCACAGACTGCACACTCACACAGCACAGACTGCACACTCACACAGCACAGACTGCACTCTCACACAGCACAGACTGCACACTCACACAGCACACACTGCACTCTCGCACAGCACAGACTGCACACTCACACAGCACACACTGCACTCTCACACAGCACAGACTGCACACTCACACAGCACAGACTGCACACTCACACTGCACAGGCTGCACACTCACACAGCACAGACTGCACACTCACACAGCACACACTGCTCACTCACACAGCACAGACTGCACACTCACACAGCACAGACTGCACACTCGCACAGCACAGACTGCACACTCACACAGCACAGACTGCACACTCACACTGCACAGGCTGCACACTCACACAGCACAGACTGCACACTCACACAGCACACACTGCTCACTCACACAGCACAGACTGCACACTCACACAGCACAGACTGCACACTCGCACAGCACAGACTGCACACTCACACAGCACAGACTGCACACTCACAGCACAGACTGCACACTCACACAGCACAGACTGCACACACACACAGCACAGACTGCACACTCACACAGCACACACTGCACACACACACAGCACAGACTGCACACTCACACAGCACAGACTGCTCACTCACACAGCACAGACTGCACACTCACACAGCACAGACTGCACACACACACAGCACAGACTGCACGCTCACACAGCACAGACTGCACACTCGCACAGCACAGACTGCACACTCGCACAGCACAGACTGCACTCTCACACAGCACAGACTGCACACTCACACAGCACAGACTGCACACTCACACAGCACAGACTGCACACTCACACAGCACAGACTGCACACTCGCACAGCACAGACTGCACACTCGCACAGCACAGACTGCACTCTCACACAGCACAGACTGCACACTCGCACAGCACAGACTGCACACTCGCACAGCACAGACTGCACACTCACACAGCACAGACTGCACACTCACACAGCACAGACTGCACACTCACACAGCACAGACTGCACTCTCACACAGCACAGACTGCACACTCACAGCACAGACTGCACACTCACACAGCACAGACTGCACACTCACACAGCACAGACTGCACTCTCACACAGCACAGACTGCACACTCACACAGCACAGACTGCACACTCACACAGCACAGACTGCACACTCTCACAGCACAGACTGCATACTCATACACCACAGACTGCACACTCACACAGCACAGACTGCACACTCACACAGCACAGACTGCACACTCACACAGCACAGACTGCACACTCACAGCACAGACTGCACACTCACACAGCACAGACTGCACACTCACACAGCACAGACTGCACACTCACACAGCACAGACTGCACACTCACACAGCACAGACTGCACACTCACACAGCACAGACTGCACACTCACAGCACAGACTGCACACTCACACAGCACAGACTGCTCACTCACACAGCACAGACTGCTCACTCACACAGCACAGACTGCACTCTCACACAGCACAGACTGCACTCTCACACAGCACAGACTGCTCACTCACACAGCACAGACTGCACTCTCACACAGCACAGACTGCACTCTCACACAGCACAGACTGCACTCTCACACAGCACAGACTGCACACTCACACAGCACAGACTGCACTCTCACACAGCACAGACTGCACTCTCACACAGCACAGACTGCACACTCACACAGCACAGACTGCACACACACACAGCACAGACTGCACACTCACACAGCACAGACTGCACACTCACACAGCACAGACTGCACTCTCACACAGCACAGACTGCACTCTCACACAGCACAGACTGCACACTCACACAGCACAGACTGCACTCTCACACAGCACAGACTGCACACTCACACAACACAGACTGCACTCTCACACAGCACAGACTGCACACTCACACAGCACAGACTGCACTCTCACACAGCACAGACTGCACACACTCACAGCACAGACTGCACACTCACAGCACAGACTGCACACTCACACAGCACAGACTGCACACTCACACAGCACAGACTGCACTCTCACACAGCACACACTGCACACTCACACAGCACAGACTGCACACTCACACAGCACAGACTGCACACTCACACAGCACAGACTGCACACTCACAGCACAGACTGCACACTCACACAGCACAGACTGCTCACTCACACAGCACAGACTGCACTCTCACACAGCACAGACTGCACTCTCACACAGCACAGACTGCACACTCACACAGCACAGACTGCACACTCACACAGCACAGACTGCACTCTCACACAGCACAGACTGCACTCTCACACAGCACAGACTGCTCACTCACACAGCACAGACTGCACACTCACACAGCACAGACTGCACACTCACACAGCACAGACTGCACACTCACACAGCACAGACTGCACACTCACACAGCACAGACTGCTCACTCACACAGCACAGACTGCACTCTCACACAGCACAGACTGCACTCTCACACAGCACAGACTGCACTCTCACACAGCACAGACTGCACACTCACACAGCACAGACTGCACTCTCACACAGCACAGACTGCACTCTCACACAGCACAGACTGCACACTCACACAGCACACACTGCACACTCACACAGCACAGACTGCACTCTCACACAGCACAGACTGCACACTCACACAGCACAGACTGCACTCTCACACAGCACAGACTGCACACTCACACAGCACAGACTGCACACTCACACAGCACAGACTGCACACACACACAGCACAGACTGCACACTCACACAGCACAGACTGCACTCTCACACAGCACAGACTGCACTCTCACACAGCACAGACTGCGCACTCACACAGCACAGACTGCACACTCACACAGCACAGACTGCACACACACACAGCACAGACTGCACTCTCACACAGCACAGACTGCACTCTCACACAGCACAGACTGCACACTCACACAGCACAGACTGCACACACACAGCACAGACTGCACTCTCACACAGCACAGACTGCACTCTCACACAGCACAGACTGCACACTCACACAGCACAGACTGCACACTCACACAGCACTGACTGCACGCACACACAGCACAGACTGCACACACACACAGCACAGACTGCACTCTCACACAGCACAGACTGCACTCTCACACAGCACAGACTGCACTCTCACACAGCACAGACTGCACACTCACACAGCACAGACTGCACTCTCACACAGCACAGACTGCACTCTCACACAACACAGACTGCACTCTCACACAGCACAGACTGCACTCTCACACAACACAGACTGCACTCTCACACAGCACAGACTGCACACTCTCACAGCACAGACTGCACACTCACACAGCACAGACTGCACTCTCACACAGCACAGACTGCACTCTCACACAGCACAGACTGCACACTCACACAGCACAGACTGCACACTCACACAGCACAGACTGCACACTCACACAGCACAGACTGCACACTCTCACAGCACAGACTGCACACACACACAGCACAGACTGCACTCTCACACAGCACAGACTGCACGCACACACAGCACAGGCTGCACTCTCACACAGCACAGACTGCACACTCACACAGCACAGACTGCACACTCACACAGCACAGACTGCACACTCTCACAGCACAGACTGCACTCTCACACAGCACAGACTGCACACTCACACAGCACAGACTGCACACTCTCACAGCACAGACTGCACACTCACACAGCACAGACTGCACACTCTCACAGCACAGACTGCACTCTCACACAGCACAGACTGCACACTCACACAGCACAGACTGCACACTCTCACAGCACAGACTGCACACTCACACAGCACAGACTGCACACTCACACAGCACAGACTGCACACTCACACAGCACAGACTGCACACTCTCACAGCACAGACTGCACTCTCACACAGCACAGACTGCACACTCACACAGCACAGACTGCACACTCACACAGCACAGACTGCACACTCACACAGCACAGACTGCACACTCACACAGCACACACTGCACACTCACACAGCACATACTGCTCACTCACACAGCACACACTGCACACTCACACAGCACAGACTGCACTCTCACACAGCACAGACTGCACACTCACACAGCACAGACTGCACACTCTCACAGCACAGACTGCACACTCACACAGCACAGACTGCACACTCACACAGCACAGACTGCACACTCACACAGCACAGACTGCACACTCACACAGCACAGACTGCACACTCGCACAGCACAGACTGCACTCTCACACAGCACAGACTGCACACTCACACAGCACAGACTGCACACTCTCACAGCACAGACTGCACACTCACACAGCACAGACTGCACACTCGCACAGCACAGACTGCACACTCACACAGCACAGACTGCACACTCTCACAGCACAGACTGCACACTCACACAGCACAGACTGCACACTCACACAGCACAGACTGCACACTCTCACAGCACAGACTGCACGCACACACAGCACAGACTGCACACTCACACAGCACAGACTGCACACTCTCACAGCACAGACTGCACACTCACACAGCACAGACTGCACACTCTCACAGCACAGACTGCACGCACACACAGCACAGACTGCACACTCACACAGCACAGACTGCACACTCTCACAGCACAGACTGCACACTCACACAGCACAGACTGCACACTCTCACAGCACAGACTGCACACTCACACAGCACAGACTGCACACTCACACAGCACAGACTGCACACTCACACAGCACAGACTGCACACTCTCACAGCACAGACTGCACTCTCACACAGCACAGACTGCACACTCACACAGCACAGACTGCACACTCACACAGCACTGACTGCACACTCACACAGCACAGACTGCACACTCACACAGCACAGACTGCACACTCGCACAGCACAGACTGCACTCTCACACAGCACAGACTGCACACTCACACAGCACAGACTGCACACTCACACAGCACAGACTGCACACTCGCACAGCACAGACTGCACTCTCACACAGCACAGACTGCACACTCACACAGCACAGACTGCACACTCACACAGCACAGACTGCACACTCGCACAGCACAGACTGCACACTCACACAGCACAGACTGCACACTCTCACAGCACAGACTGCACACTCACACAGCACAGACTGCACACTCACACAGCACAGACTGCACACTCACACAGCACAGACTGCACACTCACACAGCACAGACTGCACACACACACAGCACAGACTGCACTCTCACACAGCACAGACTGCACACTCACACAGCACAGACTGCACACTCACACAGCACAGACTGCACACTCACACAGCACAGACTGCACACTCACACAGCACAGACTGCACACTCACACAGCACACACTGCACGCTCACACAGCACAGGCTGCACACTCACACAGCACAGACTGCACACTCACACAGCACAGACTGCACACTCACACAGCACAGACTGCACACTCACACAGCACACACTGCACACTCACACAGCACACACTGCACTCTCACACAGCACAGACTGCACACTCACACAGCACAGACTGCACACTCACACAGCACAGACTGCACGCACACACAGCACAGACTGCACACTCACACAGCACAGACTGCACACTCACACAGCACAGACTGCACACTCACACAGCACAGACTGCACACTCACACAGCACAGACTGCACACTCACACAGCACAGACTGCACACTCACACAGTACAGACTACACACTCACACAGCACAGACTACACACTCACACAGCACAGACTGCACACTCACACAGCACAGACTGCACACTCACAGCACAGACTGCACACTCACACAGCACAGACTGCACTCTCACACAGCACAGACTGCACACTCACACAGCACAGACTGCACTCTCGCACAGCACACACTGCACACTCACACAGCACAGACTGAACACTCACACAGCACAGACTGCACACACACACAGCACTGACTGCACACTCACACAGCACAGACTGCACTCTCACACAGCACACACTGCACTCTCACACAGCACAGACTGCACACTCACACAGTACAGACTACACACTCACACAGCACAGACTACACACTCACACAGCACAGACTGCACACTCACACAGCACAGACTGCACACTCACACAGCACAGACTGCACGCTCACACAGCACAGACTGCACACTCACACAGCACTGACTGCACACTCACACAGCACAGACTGCCCACTCTCACACAGCACACACTGCACTCTCACACAGCACAGACTGCACTCTCGCACAGCACAGACTGCACACTCACACAGCACAGACTGCACACTCACACAGCACAGACTGCACACTCACACAGCACACACTGCACACTCACACAGCACAGACTGCACTCTCACACAGCACACACTGCACACTCACACAGCACAGACTGCACACTCACACAGCACACACTGCACTCTCACACAGCACACACTGCACACTCACACAGCACAGACTGCACACTCACACAGCACAGACTGCACACTCACACAGCACAGACTGCACACTCACACAGCACACACTGCACACTCACACAGCACAGACTGCACTCTCACACAGCACACACTGCACACTCACACAGCACAGACTGCACACTCACACAGCACCGACTGCACACTCACACAGCACAGACTGCACTCTCACACAGCACAGACTGCACACTCACACAGCACAGACTGCACACTCACACAGCACAGACTGCACTCTCACACAGCACAGACTGCACACTCACACAGCACAGACTGCACACTCACACAGCACAGACTGCACACTCACACAGCACAGACTGCACTCTCACACAGCACAGACTGCACACTCGCACAGCACAGACTACACTCTCACACAGCACAGACTGCACACTCACACAGCACAGACTGCACTCTCACACAGCACAGACTGCACACTCACACAGCACAGACTGCACTCTCACACAGCACAGACTGCACACTCACACAGCACAGACTGCACACTCACACAGCACAGACTGCACTCTCACACAGCACAGACTGCACACTCACACAGCACAGACTGCTCACTCACACAGCACAGACTGCCCACTCTCACACAGCACAGACTGCACACACACACAGCACACACTGCACTCTCACACAGCACAGACTGCACACTCACACAGCACAGACTGCACTCTCACACAGCACAGACTGCACACACACACAGCACAGACTGCACACTCACACAGCACAGACTGCACACACACACAGCACACACTGCACTCTCACACAGCACACACTGCACTCTCACACAGCACAGACTGCGCACTCACACAGCACAGACTGCACACTCACACAGCACAGACTGCACACACACACAGCACAGACTGCACTCTCACACAGCACAGACTGCACACACACACAGCACAGACTGCACTCTCACACAGCACAGACTGCACACACACACAGCACAGACTGCACACTCACACAGCACAGACTGCACACACACACAGCACAGACTGCGCACTCACACAGCACAGACTGCACACTCACACAGCACAGACTGCACACACACACAGCACAGACTGCACTCTCACACAGCACAGACTGCACACTCACACAGCACTGACTGCACACACACACAGCACAGACTGCACACTCACACAGCACAGACTGCACAATCACACAGCACAGACTGCACACACACACAGCACAGACTGCACACTCACACAGCACAGACTGCACACACACACAGCACAGACTGCACTCTCACACAGCACTGACTGCACACACACAGCACAGACTGCACACTCACACAGCACAGACTGCACACTCACACAGCACTGACTGCACACACACACAGCACAGACTGCACACTCACACAGCACAGACTGCACACTCACACAGCACAGACTGCACACACACACAGCACAGACTGCACACTCACACAGCACTGACTGCACACACACACAGCACAGACTGCACACTCACACAGCACAGACTGCACACTCACACAGCACAGACTGCACACACACACAGCACAGACTGCACACTCACACAGCACAGACTGCACACACACACAGCACAGACTGCACTCTCACACAGCACAGACTGCACACACACACAGCACAGACTGCACACACACACAGCACAGACTGCACACTCACACAGCACAGACTGCACACTCACACAGCACAGACTGCACACTCACACAGCACAGACTGCACACTCACACAGCACAGACTGCACACTCACACAGCACAGACTGCACACACACACAGCACAGACTGCACACTCACACAGCACTGACTGCACACACACACAGCACAGACTGCACACTCACACAGCACAGACTGCACACTCACACAGCACAGACTGCACACTCACACAGCACAGACTGCACACTCACACAGCACAGACTGCACTCTCACACAGCACAGACTGCACACTCACAGCACAGACTGCACACTCACACAGCACAGACTGCACACTCACACAGCACAGACTGCACTCTCACACAGCACAGACTGCACACTCACACAGCACAGACTGCACACTCACACAGCACAGACTGCACACTCTCACAGCACAGACTGCATACTCATACACCACAGACTGCACACTCACACAGCACAGACTGCACACTCACACAGCACAGACTGCACACTCACACAGCACAGACTGCACACTCACAGCACAGACTGCACACTCACACAGCACAGACTGCTCACTCACACAGCACAGACTGCTCACTCACACAGCACAGACTGCACTCTCACACAGCACAGACTGCACTCTCACACAGCACAGACTGCACACTCACACAGCACAGGCTGCACACTCACACAGCACACACTGCACTCTCACACAGCACAGACTGCACTCTCACACAGCACAGACTGCACACACACACAGCACAGACTGCACTCTCACACAGCACAGACTGCACACTCACACAGCACAGACTGCACTCTCACACAGCACAGACTGCACTCTCACACAGCACACACTGCACTCTCACACAGCACAGACTGCACTCTCACACAGCACAGACTGCACTCTCACACAACACAGACTGCACACTCTCACAGCACAGACTGCACACTCACACAGCACAGACTGCACTCTCACACAGCACAGACTGCACACTCACACAGCACAGACTGCACACTCACACAGCACAGACTGCACACTCACACAGCACAGACTGCACACTCTCACAGCACAGACTGCACACACACACAGCACAGACTGCACTCTCACACAGCACAGACTGCACGCACACACAGCACAGGCTGCACTCTCACACAGCACAGACTGCACACTCACACAGCACAGACTGCAATCTCACACAGCACAGACTGCACACTCACACAGCACAGACTGCACTCTCACACAGCACAGACTGCACACACACACAGCACAGACTGCACACACTCACAGCACAGACTGCACACTCACACAGCACAGACTGCACTCTCACAGCACAGACTGCACACTCACACAGCACAGACTGCACACTCTCACAGCACAGACTGCACACTCACACAGCACAGACTGCACACTCACACAGCACAGACTGCACACTCACACAGCACAGACTGCACACTCTCACAGCACAGACTGCACTCTCACACAGCACAGACTGCACACTCACACAGCACAGACTGCACACTCACACAGCACAGACTGCACACTCACACAGCACAGACTGCACACTCACACAGCACAGACTGCACACTCACACAGCACACACTGCACACTCACACAGCACAGACTGCTCACTCACACAGCACACACTGCACACTCACACAGCACAGACTGCACTCTCACACAGCACAGACTGCACACTCACACAGCACAGACTGCACACTCTCACAGCACAGACTGCACACTCACACAGCACAGACTGCACACTCACACAGCACAGACTGCACACTCACACAGCACAGACTGCACACTCACACAGCACAGACTGCACACTCGCACAGCACAGACTGCACTCTCACACAGCACAGACTGCACACTCACACAGCACAGACTGCACACTCTCACAGCACAGACTGCACACTCACACAGCACAGACTGCACACTCGCACAGCACAGACTGCACACTCACACAGCACAGACTGCACACTCTCACAGCACAGACTGCACACTCACACAGCACAGACTGCACACTCACACAGCACAGACTGCACACTCTCACAGCACAGACTGCACGCACACACAGCACAGACTGCACACTCACACAGCACAGACTGCACACTCTCACAGCACAGACTGCACACTCACACAGCACAGACTGCACACTCTCACAGCACAGACTGCACGCACACACAGCACAGACTGCACACTCACACAGCACAGACTGCACACTCTCACAGCACAGACTGCACACTCACACAGCACAGACTGCACACTCTCACAGCACAGACTGCACACTCACACAGCACAGACTGCACACTCACACAGCACAGACTGCACACTCACACAGCACAGACTGCACACTCTCACAGCACAGACTGCACTCTCACACAGCACAGACTGCACACTCACACAGCACAGACTGCACACTCACACAGCACTGACTGCACACTCACACAGCACAGACTGCACACTCACACAGCACAGACTGCACACTCGCACAGCACAGACTGCACTCTCACACAGCACAGACTGCACACTCACACAGCACAGACTGCACACTCACACAGCACAGACTGCACACTCGCACAGCACAGACTGCACTCTCACACAGCACAGACTGCACACTCACACAGCACAGACTGCACACTCACACAGCACAGACTGCACACTCGCACAGCACAGACTGCACACTCACACAGCACAGACTGCACACTCTCACAGCACAGACTGCACACTCACACAGCACAGACTGCACACTCACACAGCACAGACTGCACACTCACACAGCACAGACTGCACACTCACACAGCACAGACTGCACACACACACAGCACAGACTGCACTCTCACACAGCACAGACTGCACACTCACACAGCACAGACTGCACACTCACACAGCACAGACTGCACACTCACACAGCACAGACTGCACACTCACACAGCACAGACTGCACACTCACACAGCACACACTGCACGCTCACACAGCACAGGCTGCACACTCACACAGCACAGACTGCACACTCACACAGCACAGACTGCACACTCACACAGCACAGACTGCACACTCACACAGCACACACTGCACACTCACACAGCACACACTGCACTCTCACACAGCACAGACTGCACACTCACACAGCACAGACTGCACACTCACACAGCACAGACTGCACGCACACACAGCACAGACTGCACACTCACACAGCACAGACTGCACACTCACACAGCACAGACTGCACACTCACACAGCACAGACTGCACACTCACACAGCACAGACTGCACACTCACACAGCACAGACTGCACACTCACACAGTACAGACTACACACTCACACAGCACAGACTACACACTCACACAGCACAGACTGCACACTCACACAGCACAGACTGCACACTCACAGCACAGACTGCACACTCACACAGCACAGACTGCACTCTCACACAGCACAGACTGCACACTCACACAGCACAGACTGCACTCTCGCACAGCACACACTGCACACTCACACAGCACAGACTGAACACTCACACAGCACAGACTGCACACACACACAGCACTGACTGCACACTCACACAGCACAGACTGCACTCTCACACAGCACACACTGCACTCTCACACAGCACAGACTGCACACTCACACAGTACAGACTACACACTCACACAGCACAGACTACACACTCACACAGCACAGACTGCACACTCACACAGCACAGACTGCACACTCACACAGCACAGACTGCACGCTCACACAGCACAGACTGCACACTCACACAGCACTGACTGCACACTCACACAGCACAGACTGCCCACTCTCACACAGCACACACTGCACTCTCACACAGCACAGACTGCACTCTCGCACAGCACAGACTGCACACTCACACAGCACAGACTGCACACTCACACAGCACAGACTGCACACTCACACAGCACACACTGCACACTCACACAGCACAGACTGCACTCTCACACAGCACACACTGCACACTCACACAGCACAGACTGCACACTCACACAGCACACACTGCACTCTCACACAGCACACACTGCACACTCACACAGCACAGACTGCACACTCACACAGCACAGACTGCACACTCACACAGCACAGACTGCACACTCACACAGCACACACTGCACACTCACACAGCACAGACTGCACTCTCACACAGCACACACTGCACACTCACACAGCACAGACTGCACACTCACACAGCACCGACTGCACACTCACACAGCACAGACTGCACTCTCACACAGCACAGACTGCACACTCACACAGCACAGACTGCACACTCACACAGCACAGACTGCACTCTCACACAGCACAGACTGCACACTCACACAGCACAGACTGCACACTCACACAGCACAGACTGCACACTCACACAGCACAGACTGCACTCTCACACAGCACAGACTGCACACTCGCACAGCACAGACTACACTCTCACACAGCACAGACTGCACACTCACACAGCACAGACTGCACTCTCACACAGCACAGACTGCACACTCACACAGCACAGACTGCACTCTCACACAGCACAGACTGCACACTCACACAGCACAGACTGCACACTCACACAGCACAGACTGCACTCTCACACAGCACAGACTGCACACTCACACAGCACAGACTGCTCACTCACACAGCACAGACTGCCCACTCTCACACAGCACAGACTGCACACACACACAGCACACACTGCACTCTCACACAGCACAGACTGCACACTCACACAGCACAGACTGCACTCTCACACAGCACAGACTGCACACACACACAGCACAGACTGCACACTCACACAGCACAGACTGCACACACACACAGCACACACTGCACTCTCACACAGCACACACTGCACTCTCACACAGCACAGACTGCGCACTCACACAGCACAGACTGCACACTCACACAGCACAGACTGCACACACACACAGCACAGACTGCACTCTCACACAGCACAGACTGCACACACACACAGCACAGACTGCACTCTCACACAGCACAGACTGCACACACACACAGCACAGACTGCACACTCACACAGCACAGACTGCACACACACACAGCACAGACTGC
The DNA here is from genome assembly GCF_047496885.1 of Scyliorhinus torazame. Classification (NCBI taxonomy): domain Eukaryota; kingdom Metazoa; phylum Chordata; class Chondrichthyes; order Carcharhiniformes; family Scyliorhinidae; genus Scyliorhinus; species Scyliorhinus torazame. Next base: position 158,425,142 of record NC_092717.1, read on the forward strand.
GCACTCACACAGCACAGACTGCACACTCACACAGCACAGACTGCACACACACACAGCACAGACTGCACTCTCACACAGCACAGACTGCACACTCACACAGCACTGACTGCACACACACACAGCACAGACTGCACACTCACACAGCACAGACTGCACAATCACACAGCACAGACTGCACACACACACAGCACAGACTGCACACTCACACAGCACAGACTGCACACACACACAGCACAGACTGCACTCTCACACAGCACTGACTGCACACACACAGCACAGACTGCACACTCACACAGCACAGACTGCACACTCACACAGCACTGACTGCACACACACACAGCACAGACTGCACACTCACACAGCACAGACTGCACACTCACACAGCACAGACTGCACACACACACAGCACAGACTGCACACTCACACAGCACTGACTGCACACACACACAGCACAGACTGCACACTCACACAGCACAGACTGCACACTCACACAGCACAGACTGCACACACACACAGCACAGACTGCACACTCACACAGCACAGACTGCACACACACACAGCACAGACTGCACTCTCACACAGCACAGACTGCACACACACACAGCACAGACTGCACACACACACAGCACAGACTGCACACTCACACAGCACAGACTGCACACTCACACAGCACAGACTGCACACTCACACAGCACAGACTGCACACTCACACAGCACAGACTGCACACTCACACAGCACAGACTGCACACACACACAGCACAGACTGCACACTCACACAGCACTGACTGCACACACACACAGCACAGACTGCACACTCACACAGCACAGACTGCACACTCACACAGCACAGACTGCACACACACACAGCACAGACTGCACACACACACAGCACAGACTGCACACTCACACAGCACAGACTGCACACACACACAGCACAGACTGCACTCTCACACAGCACAGACTGCACACACACAGCACAGACTGCACACTCACACAGCACAGACTGCACACTCACACAGCACTGACTGCACACACACACAGCACAGACTGCACACTCACACAGCACAGACTGCACACTCACACAGCACAGACTGCACACACACACAGCACAGACTGCACACTCACACAGCACAGACTGCACACACACACAGCACAGACTGCACTCTCACACAGCACAGACTGCACACACACAGCACAGACTGCACACTCACACAGCACAGACTGCACACTCACACAGCACAGACTGCACTCTCACACAGCACAGACTGCACACTCACACAGCACAGACTGCACACTCACACAGCACAGACTGCACTCTCACACAGCACAGACTGCACTCTCACACAGCACACACTGCACACTCACACAGCACACACTGCACTCTCACAGCACAGACTGCACACTCACACAGCACAGACTGCACACTCACACAGCACAGACTGCACACTCACACAGCACAGACTGCACACTCACACAGCACAGACTGCACTCTCACAGCACAGACTGCACACACACACAGCACAGACTGCACACTCACACAGCACAGACTGCACACTCACACAGCACAGACTGCACACACACACAGCACAGACTGCACACTCACACAGCACAGACTGCACACTCACACAGCACAGACTGCACTCTCACACAGCACAGACTGCACACACACACAGCACAGACTGCACTCTCACACAGCACAGACTGCACACTCACACAGCACAGACTGCACACTCACACAGCACAGACTGCACACTCACACAGCACAGACTGCACACTCACACAGCACAGACTGCACACTCACACAGCACAGACTGCACACTCACACAGCACAGACTGCACACTCACACAGCACAGACTGCACTCTCACACAGCACAGACTGCACACTCACACAGCACAGACTGCACACTCACACAGCACAGACTGCACACTCACACAGCACAGACTGCACACACACACAGCACACACTGCACTCTCACAGCACAGACTGCACACTCACACAGCACAGACTGCACACTCACACAGCACAGACTGCACACTCACACAGCACAGACTGCACACTCACACAGCACAGACTGCACACTCACACAGCACAGACTGCACACACACACAGCACAGACTGCACACTCTCACTGCACAGACTGCACACTCACACAGCACAGACTGCACACTCACACAGCACAGACTGCACACTCACACAGCACAGACTGCACACTCACACAGCACAGACTGCACACTCACACAGCACAGACTGCACACTCACACAGCACAGACTGCACTCTCACAGCACAGACTGCACACACACACAGCACAGACTGCACACTCACACAGCACAGACTGCACACTCACACAGCACAGACTGCACACACACACAGCACAGACTGCACACTCACACAGCACAGACTGCACACTCACACAGCACAGACTGCACACTCACACAGCACAGACTGCACACTCACACAGCACAGACTGCACTCTCACACAGCACAGACTGCACACACACACAGCACAGACTGCACTCACACAGCACAGACTGCACTCTCACACAGCACAGACTGCACTCTCACACAGCACAGACTGCACACTCACACAGCACAGACTGCACTCTCACACAGCACAGACTGCACTCTCACACAGCACAGACTGCACACTCACACAGCACAGACTGCACACTCACACAGCACAGACTGCACTCTCACACAGCACAGACTGCACTCTCACACAGCACAGACTGCACACACACACAGCACAGACTGCACACTCACACAGCACAGACTGCACTCTCACACAGCACAGACTGCACTCTCACACAGCACAGGCTGCACTCTCACACAGCACAGACTGCACACACACACAGCACAGACTGCACACTCACACAGCACAGACTGCACTCTCACACAGCACAGACTGCACTCTCACACAGCACAGACTGCACTCTCACACAGCACAGACTGCACTCTCACACAGCACAGACTGCACACTCACACAGCACAGACTGCACTCTCACACAGCACAGACTGCACACTCACACAGCACAGACTGCACTCTCACACAGCACAGACTGCACTCTCACACAGCACAGACTGCACACTCACACAGCACAGACTGCACTCTCACACAGCACAGACTGCACACACACACAGCACAGACTGCACACTCACACAGCACAGACTGCACTCTCACACAGCACAGACTGCACACTCACACAGCACAGACTGCACACTCACACAGCACAGACTGCACTCTCACACAGCACAGACTGCACACTCACACAGCACAGACTGCACTCTCACACAGCACAGACTGCATAATCACACAGCACAGACTGCGCACTCACACAGCACAGACTGCACACTCACACAGCACAGACTGCACTCTCACACAGCACAGACTGCACACTCACACAGCACAGACTGCACTCTCACACAGCACAGACTGCACACTCACACAGCACTGACTGCACACTCACACAGCACAGACTGCACACTCACACAGCACAGACTGCACTCTCACAGCACAGACTGCACACTCACACAGCACAGACTGCACACTCACACAGCACAGACTGCACACTCTCACTGCACAGACTGCACACTCACACAGCACAGACTGCACACTCACACAGCACAGACTGCACACTCTCACTGCACAGACTGCACACTCATACAACACAGACTGCACACTCACACAGCACAGACTGCACACTCACACAGCACAGACTGCACACACACACAGCACAGACTGCACACTCACACTGCACAGACTGCACACACACACAGCACAGACTGCACACTCTCACTGCACAGACTGCACACTCACACTGCACAGACTGCACACACACACAGCACAGACTGCACACTCTCACTGCACAGTCTGCACACTCACACAGCACAGACTGCACACTCACACAGCACAGACTGCACACTCTCACTGCACAGACTGCACACTCACACAGCACAGACTGCACACTCACACAGCACAGACTGCACACTCTCACTGCACAGACTGCACACTCATACAACACAGACTGCACACACACACAGCACAGACTGCACACTCACACTGCACAGACTGCACACACACACAGCACAGACTGCACACTCTCACTGCACAGACTGCACACTCACACAGCACAGACTGCACAGTCACACAGCACAGACTGCACACTCACACAGCACAGACTGCACACTCACACAGCACAGACTGCACACTCTCACTGCACAGACTGCACACTCACAGCACAGACTGCACACTCACACAGCACAGACTGCACACTCACACAGCACAGACTGCACACTCACACAGCACAGACTGCACACTCACACAGCACAGACTGCACACTCACACAGCACAGACTGCACACTCTCACTGCACAGACTGCACACACGCACAGCACAGACTGCACACTCTCACAGCACAGACTGCACACTCACACAGCACAGACTGCAGACTCACACAGCACAGACTGCACACTCACACAGCACAGACTGCACACACACACAGCACAGACTGCACACTCTCACTGCACAGACTGCACACTCACACAGCACAGACTGCACACTCACACAGCACAGACTGCACACTCTCACTGCACAGACTGCACACTCATACAACACAGACTGCACACACACACAGCACAGACTGCACACTCACACTGCACAGACTGCACACACACACAGCACAGACTGCACACTCTCACTGCACAGACTGCACACTCACACAGCACAGACTGCACAGTCACACAGCACAGACTGCACACTCACACAGCACAGACTGCACACTCACACAGCACAGACTGCACGCACACACAGCACAGACTGCACACTCTCACAGCACAGACTGCACACTCACACAGCACAGACTGCACACACACACAGCACAGACTGCACACTCTCACTGCACAGACTGCACACTCTCACAGCACAGACTGCACACACACACAGCACAGACTGCACACTCTCACTGCACAGACTGCACACTCTCACAGCACAGACTGCACGCACACACAGCACAGACTGCACACACACACAGCACAGACTGCACACACACACAGCACAGACTGCACACTCTCACTGCACAGACTGCACACTCTCACAGCACAGACTGCACGCACACACAGCACAGACTGCACACACACACAGCACAGACTGCACACTCTCACAGCACAGACTGCACGCTCACACAGCACAGACTGCACACTCACACAGCACAGACTGCACACTCTCACAGCACAGACTGCACGCTCACACAGCACAGACTGCACACTCACACAGCACAGACTGCACATTCACACAGCTCAGACTGCACGCACACACAGCACAGACTGCACGCACACACAGCACAGACTGCACACACACACAGCACAGACTGCACGCACACACAGCACAGACTGCACGCACACACAGCACAGACTGCACACACACACAGCACAGACTGCACACTCATACAACACAGACTGCACACACACACAGCACAGACTGCACACTCTCACAGCACAGACTGCACGCACACACAGCACAGACTGCACGCACACACAGCACAGACTGCACACACACACAGCACAGACTGCACTCTCATACAACACAGACTGCACACACACACACAGCACAGACTGCACACACACACAGCACAGACTGCACACACACACAGCACAGACTGCACACACACAGCACAGACTGCACACACACAGCACAGACTGCACACTCACACAGCACAGACTGCACACTCACACAGCACAGACTGCACACTCACACAGCACAGACTGCACACTCTCACTGCACAGACTGCACACTCTCACTGCACAGACTGCACACTCTCACAGCACAGACTGCACACTCACAGCACAGACTGCACACTCACACAGCACAGACTGCACACTCTCACAGCACAGACTGCACACTCTCACAGCACAGACTGCACACTCACAGCACAGACTGCACACTCTCACTGCACAGACTGCACACTCTCACAGCACAGACTGCACACTCACAGCACAGACTGCACACTCTCACAGCACAGACTGCACACTCACAGCACAGACTGCACACTCACAGCACAGACTGCACACTCACACAGCACAGACTGCACGCACACACAGCACAGACTGCACACTCACACAGCACAGACTGCACACTCACACAGCACAGACTGCACACTCACACAGCACAGACTGCACACTCACACAGCACAGACTGCACACTCGCACAGCACAGACTGCACACTGACACAGCACAGACTGCTCACTCACACAGCACCGACTGCACACTCACACAGCACAGACTGCACACTCTCACTGCACAGACTGCACACTCTCACAGCACAGACTGCACACTCACAGCACAGACTGCACACTCACACAGCACAGACTGCACACTCACAGCACAGACTGCACACTCACACAGCACAGACTGCACACACACACAGCACAGACTGCACACTCACAGCACAGACTGCACACTCACACAGCACAGACTGCACACTCACACAGCACAGACTGCACACTCACAGCACAGACTGCACACTCACACAGCACAGACTGCACACTCACACAGCACAGACTGCTCACTCACACTGCACAGACTGCACACTCACAGCACAGACTGCACACTCACACAGCACAGACTGCACACTCACACAGCACAGACTGCACACTCACAGCACAGACTGCACACTCACACAGCACAGACTGCACACTCACACAGCACAGACTGCACACTCTCACTGCACAGACTGCACACTCTCACTGCACAGACTGCACACTCACACAGCACAGACTGCACACTCTCACAGCACAGACTGCACACTCACAGCACAGACTGCACACTCACAGCACAGACTGCACACTCTCACAGCACAGACTGCACACTCACACAGCACAGACTGCACACTCACACAGCACAGACTGCACACTCTCACTGCACAGACTGCACACTCACACAGCACAGACTGCACACTCACACAGCACAGACTGCACACTCACAGCACAGACTGCACACTCACACAGCACAGACTGCACACTCACACAGCACAGACTGCACACTCTCACTGCACAGACTGCACACTCTCACTGCACAGACTGCACACTCACACAGCACAGACTGCACACTCTCACACAGCACAGACTGCACACTCTCACTGCACAGACTGCACACTCTCACTGCACAGACTGCACTCTCACACAGCACAGACTGCAGACTCACACAGCACAGACTGCACACTCTCACTGCACAGACTGCACACTCTCACAGCACAGACTGCACACTCACACAGCACAGACTGCACACTCTCACAGCACAGACTGCACACTCACACAGCACAGACTGCACACTCTCACAGCACAGACTGCACACTCACACAGCACAGACTGCACACTCACACAGCACAGACTGCACACTCTCACAGCACAGACTGCACACTCACACAGCACAGACTGCACACTCACACAGCACAGACTGCACACTCTCACAGCACAGACTGCACACTCTCACAGCACAGACTGCACACTCACACAGCACAGACTGCACACTCTCACAGCACAGACTGCACACTCACACAGCACAGACTGCACACTCACACAGCACAGACTGCACTCTCACACAGCACAGACTGCAGACTCACACAGCACAGACTGCACACTCTCACTGCACAGACTGCACACTCTCACAGCACAGACTGCACACTCACACAGCACAGACTGCACACTCACACAGCACAGACTGCACACTCTCACAGCACAGACTGCACACTCACACAGCACAGACTGCACACTCTCACAGCACAGACTGCACACTCACACAGCACAGACTGCACACTGACACAGCACAGACTGCACACTCACACAGCACAGACTGCACACACACACAGCACAGACTGCACACTCTCACTGCACAGACTGCACGCACACACAGCACAGACTGCACACTCACAGCACAGACTGCACACTCTCACTGCACAGACTGCACACACACACAGCACAGACTGCACACTCACACAGCACAGACTGCACACTCACAGCACAGACTGCACACTCTCACTGCACAGACTGCACACTCTCACTGCACAGACTGCACACTCACACAGCACAGACTGCACACTTACACAGCACAGACTGCACACTCACAGCACAGACTGCACACTCACACAGCACAGACTGCACACTCACACAGCACAGACTGCACACTCACACAGCACAGACTGCACACTCACACAGCACCGACTGCACACTCACACAGCACAGACTGCACACACACACAGCACAGACTGCACACTCACACAGCACAGACTGCACTCTCACACAGCACAGACTGCACACTCACACAGCACCGACTGCACACTCTCACAGCACAGACTGCACACTCACACAGCACAGACTGCACACTCTCACAGCACCGACTGCACACTCTCACAGCACAGACTGCACACTCACACAGCACAGACTGCACACTCACACAGCACAGACTGCACACTCACACAGCACAGACTGCACGCTCACACAGCACAGACTGCACACTCACACAGCACAGACTGCACACTCACAGCACAGACTGCACGCACACATAGCACAGACTGCACACTCACACAGCACAGACTGCACACTCTCATACAACAGAGACTGCACACTCACACAGCACAGACTGCACACTCACACAGCACAGACTGCACACACACACAGCACAGACTGCACACTCACACAGCACAGACTGCACACTCACACAGCACAGACTGCACACACACACAGCACAGACTGCACACTCACACAGCACAGACTGCACACTCACAGCACAGACTGCACGCACACATAGCACAGACTGCACACTCACACAGCACAGACTGCACACTCTCATACAACAGAGACTGCACACTCACACAGCACAGACTGCACACTCACACAGCACAGACTGCACACACACACAGCACAGACTGCACACTCACACAGCACAGACTGCACACTCACACAGCACAGACTGCACACTCACACAGCACAGACTGCACACTCACACAGCACAGACTGCACGCACACACAGCACAGACTGCACACTCACACAGCACAGACTGCACACTCACACAGCACAGACTGCACACACACACAGCACAGACTGCACACTCACACAGCACAGACTGCACACTCACACAGCACAGACTGCACACACACACAGCACAGACTGCACACTCACACAGCACAGACTGCACACTCTCACTGCACAGACTGCACACTCACACAGCACAGACTGCACACTCACACAGCACAGACTGCACACACACACTGCACAGACTGCACACTCTCACTGCACAGACTGCACACACACACTGCACAGACTGCACACTCACACAGCACAGACTGCACACACACACTGCACAGACTGCACACTCTCACTGCACAGACTGCACACTCTCACTGCACAGACTGCACACACACACTGCACAGACTGCACACTCACACAGCACAGACTGCACACTCACACAGCACAGACTGCACACTCACACAGCACAGACTGCACACACACACAGCACAGACTGCACACTCACACAGCACCGACTGCACACTCTCACTGCACAGACTGCACACTCACACAGCACAGACTGCACACACACACAGCACAGACTGCACACTCACACAGCACAGACTGCACACTCTCACTGCACAGACTGCACACTCACACAGCACAGACTGCACACTCACACAGCACAGACTGCACACACACACTGCACAGACTGCACACTCTCACTGCACAGACTGCACACACACACTGCACAGACTGCACACTCACACAGCACAGACTGCACACACACACTGCACAGACTGCACACTCTCACTGCACAGACTGCACACTCTCACTGCACAGACTGCACACACACACTGCACAGACTGCACACTCACACAGCACAGACTGCACACTCACACAGCACAGACTGCACACTCACACAGCACAGACTGCACACACACACAGCACAGACTGCACACTCACACAGCACCGACTGCACACTCTCACTGCACAGACTGCACACTCACACAGCACCGACTGCACACTCTCACTGCACAGACTGCACACTCACACAGCACAGACTGCACACTCTCACTGCACAGACTGCACACACACACTGCACAGACTGCACACTCACACAGCACAGACTGCACACTCACACAGCACAGACTGCACACTCACACAGCACCGACTGCACACTCTCACTGCACAGACTGCACACTCACACAGCACAGACTGCGCACTCACACAGCACAGACTGCACACTCACACAGCACAGACTGCACACTCACACAGCACAGACTGCACACTCTCACAGCACAGACTGCACACACACACTGCACAGACTGCACACTCTCACTGCACAGACTGCACACACACACTGCACAGACTGCACACTCACACAGCACAGACTGCACACTCACACAGCATTGACTGCACACTCACACAGCACAGACTGCACACTCACACAGCACAGACTGCACACACACACTGCACAGACTGCACACTCTCACTGCACAGACTGCACACTCACACAGCACCGACTGCACACTCTCACTGCACAGACTGCACACTCACACAGCACAGACTGCACACTCACACAGCACAGACTGCACACTCACACAGCACAGACTGCACACTCACACAGCACAGACTGCACACTCACACAGCACCGACTGCACACTCTCACTGCACAGACTGCACACTCACACAGCACCGACTGCACACTCTCACAGCACTGACTGCACACTCACACAGCACCGACTGCACTCTCACACAGCACAGACTGCACACTCACACAGCACAGACTGCAATCTCACACAGCACAGACTGCACACTCACACAGCACAGACTGCACACTCACACAGCACAGACTGCACACTCACACTGCACAGACTGCACACACACACTGCACAGACTGCACACTCACACAGCACAGACTGCACACTCACACAGCACAGACTGCACACTCTCACTGCACAGACTGCACACTCACACAGCACCGACTGCACACTCACACAGCACAGACTGCACACTCACACAGCACAGACTGCACACTCACACAGCACAGACTGCACACTCACACTGCACAGACTGCACACACACACTGCACAGACTGCACACTCACACAGCACAGACTGCACACTCACAGCACAGACTGCACACTCACACTGCACAGACTGCACACTCACACAGCACAGACTGCACACTCACACAGCACAGACTGCACACTCACACAGCACAGACTGCACACTCACACAGCACAGACTGCACACTCACACAGCACAGACTGCACACTCACACAGCACAGACTGCACACTCACAGCACAGACTGCACACTCACACAGCACAGACTGCACACACACACAGCACAGACTGCACACTCACACAGCACAGACTGCACACTCACACAGCACCGACTGCACACTCTCACTGCACAGACTGCACACTCACACAGCACAGACTGCGCACTCACACAGCACAGACTGCACACTCACACAGCACAGACTGCACACTCACACAGCACAGACTGCACACTCTCACAGCACAGACTGCACACACACACTGCACAGACTGCACACTCTCACTGCACAGACTGCACACACACACTGCACAGACTGCACACTCACACAGCACAGACTGCACACTCACACAGCATTGACTGCACACTCACACAGCACAGACTGCACACTCACACAGCACAGACTGCACTCTCACACAGCACAGACTGCACACTCACACAGCACAGACTGCACTCTCACACAGCACAGACTGCACACACACACTGCACAGACTGCACACTCTCACTGCACAGACTGCACACACACACTGCACAGACTGCACACTCACACAGCACAGACTGCACACTCACACAGCATTGACTGCACACTCACACAGCACAGACTGCACACTCACACAGCACAGACTGCACTCTCACACAGCACAGACTGCACACTCACACAGCACAGACTGCACACTCACACAGCACAGACTGCACTCTCACACAGCACAGACTGCACACACACACTGCACAGACTGCACACTCTCACTGCACAGACTGCACACACACACAGCACAGACTGCACTCTCACACAGCACAGACTGCACACTCACACAGCACAGACTGCACTCTCACACAGCACAGACTGCACACTCACACAGCACAGACTGCACACTCACACAGCACAGACTGCACACACACACAGCACAGACTGCACTCTCACACAGCACAGACTGCACACTCACACAGCACAGACTGCACTCTCACACAGCACAGACTGCACACTCACACAGCACAGACTGCACACTCACACAGCACAGACTGCACACTCACACAGCACAGACTGCACACACACACAGCACAGACTGCACGCACACACAACACAGACTGCACACTCACACAGCACAGACTGCACACTCACACAGCACAGACTGCACACTCACACAGCACAGACTGCACACTCACACAGCACAGACTGCACACTCACACAGCACAGACTGCACACTCACACAGCACAGACTGCAGACTCACACAGCACAGACTGCACACTCACACAGCACAGACTGCACACTCACACAGCACAGACTGCACACTCACACAGCACAGACTGCACACACACACAGCACAGACTGCACTCTCACACAGCACAGACTGCACACTCACACAGCACAGACTGCACTCTCACACAGCACAGACTGCACACTCACACAGCACAGACTGCACTCTCACACAGCACAGACTGCACACTCACACAGCACAGACTGCACACACACACAGCACAGACTGCACACTCACACAGCACAGACTGCACACTCACACAGCACAGACTGCACACTCACACAGCACAGACTGCACACACACACAGCACAGACTGCACTCTCACACAGCACAGACTGCACACTCACACAGCACAGACTACACACACACACAGCACAGACTGCACTCTCACACAGCACAGACTGCACACACACACAGCACAGACTGCACACACACACAGCACAGACTGCACTCTCACACAGCACAGACTGCACACTCACACAGCACAGACTGCACACACACACAGCACAGACTGCACACACACACAGCACAGACTGCACACTCACACAGCACAGACTGCACACACACACAGCACAGACTGCACACACACACAGCACAGACTGCACTCTCACACAGCACAGACTGCACACTCACACAGCACAGACTGCACACTCACACAGCACAGACTGCACACACACACAGCACAGACTGCACACTCACACAGCACAGACTGCAGACTCACACAGCACAGACTGCACACACACACAGCACAGACTGCACACTCACACAGCACAGACTGCACTCTCACACAGCACAGACTGCACTCTCACACAGCACAGACTGCACACTCTCACTGCACAGACTGCACGCACACACAGCACAGACTGGACACTCACACAGCACAGACTGCAGACTCACACAGCACAGACTGCACACTCACACAGCACAGACTGCACTCTCACACAGCACAGACTGCACACACACACAGCACAGACTGCACACTCACACAGCACAGACTGCACACACACACAGCACAGACTGCACACTCACACAGCACAGACTGCACACTCACACAGCACAGACTGGACACTCACACAGCACAGACTGCACACTCACACAGCACAGACTGCAGACTCACACAGCACAGACTGCACACACACACAGCACAGACTGCACACTCACACAGCACAGACTGCACACTCACACAGCACAGACTGCAGACTCACACAGCACAGACTGCACACACACACAGCACAGACTGCACACTCACACAGCACAGACTGCACACTCACACAGCACAGACTGCACACTCACACAGCACAGACTGCACTCTCACACAGCACAGACTGCACACTCACACAGCACAGACTGCACACACACACAGCACAGACTGCACACACACACAGCACAGACTGCACACTCACACAGCACAGACTGCACACACACACAGCACAGACTGCACACACACACAGCACAGACTGCACACTCACACAGCACAGACTGCACACACACACAGCACAGACTGCACGCACACACAGCACAGACTGCACACACACACAGCACAGACTGCACACTCACACAGCACAGACTGCACACACACACAGCACAGACTGCACGCACACACAGCACAGACTGCACACTCACACAGCACAGACTGCACACTCACACAGCACAGACTGCACACTCACACAGCACAGACTGCAGACTCACACAGCACAGACTGCACACACACACAGCACAGACTGCACACTCACACAGCACAGACTGCACGCTCACACAGCACAGACTGCACACTCACACAGCACAGACTGCACACTCACACAGCACAGACTGCACACTCACACAGCACAGACTGCACACTCACACAGCACAGACTGCACACTCACACAGCACAGACTGCACACACACACAGCACAGACTGCACTCTCACACAGCACAGACTGCAGACTCACACAGCACAGACTGCACACACACACAGCACAGACTGCACGCACACACAGCACAGACTGCACGCACACACAGCACAGACTGCACGCTCACACAGCACAGACTGCAGACTCACACAGCACAGACTGCACACACACACAGCACAGACTGCACACACACAGCACAGACTGCACACTCTCACTGCACAGACTGCACACACACACAGCACAGACTGCAGACTCACACAGCACAGACTGCACACACACACTGCACAGACTGCACACACACACAGCACAGACTGCAGACTCACACAGCACAGACTGCACACACACACAGCACAGACTGCACACTCACACAGCACAGACTGCACGCACACACAGCACAGACTGCACACACACACAGCACAGACTGCACACACACACAGCACAGACTGCACTCTCACACAGCACAGACTGCACACTCACACAGCACAGACTGCACACTCACACAGCACAGACTGCACTCTCACACAGCACAGACTGCACACACACACAGCACAGACTGCACACACACACAGCACAGACTGCACACACACACAGCACAGACTGCACACTCACACAGCACAGACTGCACACTCACACAGCACAGACTGCACACTCACACAGCACAGACTGCACACTCACACAGCACAGACTGCACACACACACAGCACAGACTGCACACACACACAGCACAGACTGCACACACACACAGCACAGACTGCACACTCACACAGCACAGACTGCACACTCACAGCACAGACTGCACACTCACACAGCACAGACTGCACACTCTCACTGCACAGACTGCACACTCACACAGCACAGACTGCACTCTCATACAACACAGACTGCACACACACACAGCACAGACTGCACGCACACACAGCACAGACTGCACACTCTCACTGCACAGACTGCACACTCACACAGCACAGACTGGACACTCACACAGCACAGACTGCACACACACACAGCACAGACTGCACGCACACACAGCACAGACTGCACACTCTCACTGCACAGACTGCACACTCACAGCACAGACTGCACACTCACACAGCACAGACTGCACACTCTCACAGCACAGACTGCACACTCTCACTGCACAGACTGCACACTCACACAGCACAGACTGCACACTCTCACTGCACAGACTGCACACTCTCACTGCACAGACTGCACACTCACACAGCACAGACTGCACACTCTCACAGCACAGACTGCACACTCACACAGCACAGACTGCACACTCACACAGCACAGACTGCACACTCTCACTGCAAAGACTGCACACTCTCACTGCACAGACTGCACACTCTCACTGCACAGACTGCACACTCTCACTGCACAGACTGCACACTCACACAGCACAGACTGCACACTCACACAGCACAGTCTGCACACTCACACAGCACAGACTGCACTCTCACACAGCACAGACTGCACACTCTCACTGCACAGACTGCACGCACACACAGCACAGACTGCACACTCACACAGCACAGACTGCACACACACACAGCACAGACTGCACACACACACAGCACAGACTGCACACACACACAGCACAGACTGCACACTCACACAGCACAGACTGCACACTCTCACTGCACAGACTGCACACTCTCACTGCACAGACTGCACACTCACACAGCACAGACTGCACGCACACACAGCACAGACTGCACACTCACACAGCACAGACTGCACACACACACAGCACAGACTGCACACACACACAGCACAGACTGCACACACACACAGCACAGACTGCACACTCTCACTGCACAGACTGCACACTCTCACTGCACAGACTGCACACTCTCACTGCACAGACTGCACACTCACACAGCACAGACTGCACACTCACACAGCACAGTCTGCACACTCACACAGCACAGACTGCACTCTCACACAGCACAGACTGCACACTCTCACTGCACAGACTGCACGCACACACAGCACAGACTGCACACTCACACAGCACAGACTGCACACACACACAGCACAGACTGCACACACACACAGCACAGACTGCACACACACACAGCACAGACTGCACACTCACACAGCACAGACTGCACACTCACACAGCACAGACTGCACACTCACACAGCACAGACTGCACACTCACACAGCACAGACTGCACACTCTCACTGCACAGACTGCACACTCTCACACAGCACAGACTGCACACTCACACAGCACAGACTGCACGCACACACAGCACAGACTGCACACTCACACAGCACAGACTGCACACACACACAGCACAGACTGCACACTCACACAGCACAGACTGCACATTCACACAGCACAGACTGCACACACACACAGCACAGACTGCACACTCACACAGCACAGACTGCACATTCACACAGCACAGACTGCACACACACACAGCACAGACTGCACTCTCACACAGCACAGACTGCACACACACACAGCACAGACTGCACACTCTCACTGCACAGACTGCACACACACACAGCACAGACTGCACACTCACACAGCACAGACTGCACATTCACACAGCACAGACTGCACGCACACACAGCACAGACTGCACACTCACACAGCACAGACTGCACACACACACAGCACAGACTGCACACACACACAGCACAGACTGCACATTCACACAGCACAGACTGCACTCTCATACAACACAGACTGCACACTCACACAGCACAGACTGCACACTCACACAGCACAGACTGCACACACACACAGCACAGACTGCACTCTCATACAACACAGACTGCACACACACAGCACAGACTGCACACACACACAGCACAGACTGCACACTCACACAGCACAGACTGCACACTCACACAGCACAGACTGCACACACACACAGCACAGACTGCACTCTCACACAGCACAGACTGCTCACACACACAGCACAGACTGCACATTCACACAGCACAGACTGCACTCTCATACAACACAGACTGCACACACACAGCACAGACTGCACTCTCACACAGCACAGACTGCACACACACACAGCACAGACTGCACACTCACACAGCACAGACTGCACATTCACACAGCACAGACTGCACGCACACACAGCACAGACTGCACACTCACACAGCACAGACTGCACGCACACACAGCACAGACTGCACACTCACACAGCACAGACTGCACACACGCACAGCACAGACTGCACACTCACACAGCACAGACTGCACACTCACACAGCACAGACTGCACACTCACACAGCACAGACTGCACACACACACAGCACAGACTGCACACTCACACAGCACAGACTGCACATTCACACAGCACAGACTGCACACACACACAGCACAGACTGCACACTCACACAGCACAGACTGCACACACACACAGCACAGACTGCACACTCACACAGCACAGACTGGACACACACACAGCACAGACTGCACGCACACACAGCTCAGACTGCACACTCACACAGCACAGACTGCACACACACACAGCACAGACTGCACACTCACACAGCACAGACTGCACACACACACAGCACAGACTGCACACTCACACAGCACAGACTGGACACACACACAGCACAGACTGCACGCACACACAGCTCAGACTGCACACACACACAGCACAGACTGCACGCACACACAGCTCAGACTGCACACTCACACAGCACAGACTGCACACACACACAGCACAGACTGCACACTCACACAGCACAGACTGGACACACACACAGCACAGACTGCACGCACACACAGCTCAGACTGCACACTCACACAGCACAGACTGCACACACACACAGCACAGACTGCACGCACACACAGCTCAGACTGCACACTCACACAGCACAGACTGCACACACACACAGCTCAGACTGCACACTCACACAGCACAGACTGCACACACACACAGCACAGACTGCACGCACACACAGCTCAGACTGCACACTCACACAGCACAGACTGCACACACACAGCACAGACTGCACACACACACAGCACAGACTGCACACACACACAGCACAGATTGCACACACACACAGCACAGACTGCACACACACACAGCACAGACTGCACACACACACAGCACAGACTGCACACACACAGCACAGACTGCACACTCACACAGCACAGACTGCACACTCACACAGCACAGACTGCACACACACACAGCACAGATTGCACACACACACAGCACAGACTGCACACACACACAGCACAGACTGCACACACACACAGCACAGACTGCACACACACAGCACAGACTGCACACACACAGCACAGACTGCACACACACACAGCACAGACTGCACACACACACAGCACAGACTGCACACACACAGCACAGACTGCACACACACAGCACAGACTGCACACACACACAGCTCAGACTGCACACACACACAGCACAGACTGCACACACACACAGCACAGATTGCACACACACACAGCTCAGACTGCACACACACACAGCACAGACTGCACACACACAGCACAGACTGCACACTCACACAGCACAGACTGCACACACACACAGCACAGACTGCACACACACACAGCACAGACTGCACACACACAGCACAGACTGCACACACACAGCACAGACTGCACACACACACAGCACAGACTGCACACACACACAGCACAGACTGCACACACACAGCACAGACTGCACACACACAGCACAGACTGCACACACACACAGCACAGACTGCACGCACACACAGCACAGACTGCACGCACACACAGCACAGACTGCACACACACTCAGCACAGACTGCACTCTCATACAACACAGACTGCATGCACACACAGCACAGACTGCACGCACACACACAGCACAGACTGCATGCACACACAGCACAGACTGCACACACACACAACACAGACTGCACACACACACAGCACAGACTGCACACACACACACAGCACAGACTGCATGCACACACAGCACAGACTGCACACACACACACAGCACAGACTGCATGCACACACAGCACAGACTACACACACACACAGCACAGACTGCACGCACACACAGCACAGACTGCACACACACACAGCACAGACTGCACGCACACACAGCACAGACTGCACACACACACAGCACAGAATGCAGGCACACACAGCACAGACTGCACACACACACAGCACAGACTGCACACACACACACCACAGACTGCACTCTCATACAACACAGACTGCACGCACACACAGCACAGACTGCACGCACACACAGCACAGACTGCACGCACACACAGCACAGACTGCACGCACGCACAGCACAGACTGCACGCACACACAGCACAGACTGCACTCTCATACAACACAGACTGCACGCACACACAGCACAGACTGCACGCACACACAGCACAGACTGCACGCACACACAGCACAGACTGCACACACACACACAACACAGACTGCACGCACACACAGCACAGACTGCACGCACACACAGCACAGACTGCACGCACACACAGCACAGACTGCACGCACACACAGCACAGACTGCACTCTCATACAACACAGACTGCACGCACACACAGCACAGACTGCACGCACACACAGCACAGACTGCACACACACAGCACAGACTGCATGCATACACAGCACAGACTTCACACACACACAGCACAGACTGCACACACACACACCACAGACTGCACTCTCATACAACACAGACTGCACGCACACACAGCACAGACTGCACGCACACACAGCACAGACTGCACGCACACACAGCACAGATTGCACGCACGCACAGCACAGACTGCACGCACACACAGCACAGACTGCACTCTCATACAACACAGACTGCACGCACACACAGCACAGACTGCACGCACACACAGCACAGACTGCACGCACACACAGCACAGACTGCACACACACACACAACACAGACTGCACGCACACACAGCACAGACTGCACGCACACACAGCACAGACTGCACGCACACACAGCACAGACTGCACGCACACACAGCACAGACTGCACTCTCATACAACACAGACTGCACGCACACACAGCACAGACTGCACGCACACACAGCACAGACTGCACGCACACACAGCACAGACTGCACGCACACACAGCACAGACTGCACTCTCATACAACACAGACTGCACGCACACACAGCACAGACTGCACGCACACACAGCACAGACTGCACGCACACACAGCACAGACTGCACACACACACACAACACAGACTGCACACACACACAGCACCGACTGCACGCACACACAGCACAGACTGCACGCACACACAGCACAGACTGCACGCACACACAGCACAGATTGCACTCTCATACAACACAGACTGCACGCACACACAGCACAGACTGCACGCACACACAGCACAGACTGCACGCACACACAGCACAGACTGCACTCTCATACAACACAGACTGCACACTCACACAGCACAGACTGCACACTCACACAGCACAGACTGCACGCACACACAGCACAGACTGCACGCACACACAGCACAGACTGCACGCACACACAGCACAGACTGCACACACACACAGCACAGACTGCACGCACATACAGCACAGACTGCACACACACACAGCACAGACTGCACTCTCATACAACACAGACTGCACGCACACACAGCACAGACTGCACACAAACACAGCACAGACTGCACACACACACAGCACAGACTGCATGCACACACAGCACAGACTACACACACACACAGCACAGACTGCACACACACACACCACAGACTGCACTCTCATACAACACAGACTGCACGCACACACAGCACAGACTGCACGCACACACAGCACAGACTGCACGCACACACAGGACAGACTGCACGCACATACAGCACAGACTGCACGCACACACAGCACAGACTGCACTCTCATACAACACAGACTGCACGCACACACAGCACAGACTGCACGCACACACAGCACAGACTGCACGCACACGCAGCACAGACTGCACACACACACACAACACAGACTGCACGCACACACAGCACAGACTGCACGCACACACAGCACAGACTGCACGCACACACAGCTCAGACTGCACGCACACACAGCACAGACTGCACTCTCATACAACACAGACTGCACGCACACACAGCACAGACTGCACGCACACACAGCGCAGACTGCACGCACACACAGCACAGACTGCACACACACACAGCACAGACTGCACTCTCATACAACACAGACTGCACGCACACACAGCACAGACTGCACGCACACACAGCACAGACTGCACGCACACATAGCACAGACTGCACACACACACACAACACAGACTGCACGCACACACAGCACCGACTGCACGCACACACAGCACAGACAGCACGCACACACAGCACAGACTGCACGCACACACAGCACAGATTGCACTCTCAAAGAACACAGGCTGCACGCACACACAGCACAGACTGCACACACACACAGCACAGACTGCACGCACACACAGCACAGACTGCACTCTCATCCAACACAGACTGCACGCACACACAGCACAGACTGCACGCACACACAGCACAGACTGCACGCACACACAGCACAGACTGCACACACACACACACAACACAGACTGCACGCACACACAGCACAGACTGCACACACACACAGCACAGACTGCACTCTCATACAACACAGACTGCACACACACACAGCACAGACTGCACGCACACACAGCACAGACTGCACGCACACACAGCCCAGACTGCACACGCACACACAACACAGACTGCACGCACACTCAGCACAGACTGCACGCACACACAGCCCAGACTGCACACGCACACACAACACAGACTGCACGCACACTCAGCACAGACTGCACGCACACACAGCACAGACTGCACGCACACACAGCACAGACTGCACGCACACACAGCACAGACTGCACGCACACACAGCACAGACTGCACGCACACACAGCACAGATTGCACTCTCATACAACACAGACTGCACGCACACACAGCACAGACTGAACGCACACACAGCACAGACTGCACGCACACAAAGCACAGACTGCACGCACACACAGCACAGACTGCACTCTCATACAACACAGACTGCACGCACACACAGCACAGACTGCACGCACACAAAGCACAGACTGCACGCACACACAGCACAGACTGCACGCACACACAGCACAGACTGCACGCACACACAGCACAGACTGCACACACACACACACAACACAGACTGCACGCACAAAGAGCACAGACTGCACACACACACAGCACAGACTGCACTCTCATACAACACAGACTGCACACACACACAGCACAGACTGCACGCACACACAGCACAGACTGCACGCACACACAGCCCAGACTGCACACGCACACACAACACAGACTGCACGCACACTCAGCACAGACTGCACGCACACACAGCCCAGACTGCACACGCACACACAACACAGACTGCACGCACACTCAGCACAGACTGCACGCACACACAGCACAGACTGCACGCACACACAGCACAGACTGCACGCACACACAGCACAGACTGCACTCTCATACAACACAGACTGCATGCACACACAGCACAGACTAATCACACACACAGCACAGACTGCATGCACACACAGCACAGACTGCAATCTCATACAACACAGACTGCACGCACACACAGCACAGACTGCACGCACACACAGCACAGACTGCACGCACACAAAGCACAGACTGCACGCACACACAGCACAGACTGCACTCTCATACAACACAGACTGCACGCACACACAGCACAGACTGCACGCACACACAGCACAGACTGCACACACACACACAACACAGACTGCACGCACACACAGCACCGACTGCACGCACACACAGCACAGACTGCACGCACACACAGCACAGACTGCACGCACGCACAGCACAGATTGCACTCTCATACAACACAGACTGCACGCACACACAGCACAGACTGCACGCACACACAGCACAGACTGCACGCACACACAGCACAGACTGCACTCTCATACAACACAGACTGCACGCACACACAGCACAGACTGCACGCACACACAGCACAGACTGCACACACACACAGCACAGACTGCACGCACACACAGCACAGACTGCACACTCACACAGCACAGACTGCACACACACACAGCACAGACGGCACGCACACACAGCACAGACTGCACTCTCATACAACACAGACTGCACGCACACACAGCACAGACTGCACGCACACACAGCACAGACTGCACACACACACAGCACAGACTGCACACACACACAGCACAGAATGCAGGCACACACAGCACAGACTGCACACACACACAGCACAGACTGCACACACACACACCACAGACTGCACTCTCATACAACACAGACTGCACGCACACACAGCACAGACTGCACGCACACACAGCACAGACTGCACGCACACACAGCACAGACTGCACGCACGCACAGCACAGACTGCACGCACACACAGCACAGACTGCACTCTCATACAACACAGACTGCACGCACACACAGCACAGACTGCACGCACACACAGCACAGACTGCACGCACACACAGCACAGACTGCACACACACACACAACACAGACTGCACGCACACACAGCACAGACTGCACGCACACACAGCACAGACTGCACGCACACACAGCACAGACTGCACGCACACACAGCACAGACTGCACTCTCATACAACACAGACTGCACGCACACACAGCACAGACTGCACGCACACACAGCACAGACTGCACACACACACAGCACAGACTGCAT
The DNA here is from genome assembly GCF_047496885.1 of Scyliorhinus torazame. Lineage (NCBI taxonomy): Eukaryota > Metazoa > Chordata > Chondrichthyes > Carcharhiniformes > Scyliorhinidae > Scyliorhinus > Scyliorhinus torazame. The sequence goes on from NC_092717.1 coordinate 158,449,356, forward strand.
GCATACACAGCACAGACTTCACACACACACAGCACAGACTGCACACACACACACCACAGACTGCACTCTCATACAACACAGACTGCACGCACACACAGCACAGACTGCACGCACACACACCACAGACTGCACTCTCATACAACACAGACTGCACGCACACACAGCACAGACTGCACGCACACACAGCACAGACTGCACTCTCATACAACACAGACTGCACGCACACACAGCACAGACTGCACGCACACACAGCACAGACTGCACGCACACACAGCACAGACTGCACACACACACACACAACACAGACTGCACGCACACACAGCACAGACTGCACGCTCACACAGCACAGACTGCACACACACAGCACAGACTGTACGCACACACAGCACAGACTGCACGCACACACAGCACAGACTGCACGCACACACAGCACAGACTGCACGCACACACAGCACAGACTGCACTCTCATACAACACAGACTGCACGCACACACAGCACAGACTGCACGCACACACAGCACAGACTGCACGCACACACAGCACAGACTGCACGCACACACAGCACAGACTGCACTCTCATACAACACAGACTGCACGCACACACAGCACAGACTGCACGCACACACAGCACAGACTGCACGCACACACAGCACAGACTGCACACACACACACAACACAGACTGCACACACACACAGCACCGACTGCACGCACACACAGCACAGACTGCACGCACACACAGCACAGACTGCACGCACACACAGCACAGATTGCACTCTCATACAACACAGACTGCACGCACACACAGCACAGACTGCACGCACACACAGCACAGACTGCACGCACACACAGCACAGACTGCACTCTCAAACAACACAGACTGCACACTCACACAGCACAGACTGCACACTCACACAGCACAGACTGCACGCACACACAGCACAGACTGCACGCACACACAGCACAGACTGCACTCTCATACAACACAGACTGCACGCACACACAGCACAGACTGCACGCACACACAGCACAGACTGCACGCACACACAGCACAGACTGCACTCTCATACAACACAGACTGCACGCACACACAGCACAGACTGCACGCACACACAGCACAGACTGCACACACACACAGCACAGACTGCACGCACACACAGCACAGACTGCACACTCACACAGCACAGACTGCACACACACACAGCACAGACTGCACGCACACACAGCACAGACTGCACACACACAGCACAGGCTGCACGCACACACAGCACAGACTGCACGCACACACAGCACAGACTGCACGCACACACAGCACAGACTGCACGCACACACAGCACAGATTGCACTCTCATACAACACAGACTGCACGCACACACAGCACAGACTGCACGCACACACAGCACAGACTGCACGCACACACAGCACAGACTGCACTCTCATACAACACAGACTGCACGCACACACAGCACAGACTGCACGCACACACAGCACAGACTGCACACACACACAGCACAGACTGCACACACACACAGCACAGAATGCAGGCACACACAGCACAGACTGCACACACACACAGCACAGACTGCACACACACACACCACAGACTGCACTCTCATACAACACAGACTGCACGCACACACAGCACAGACTGCACGCACACACAGCACAGACTGCACACACACACACCACAGACTGCACTCTCATACAACACAGACTGCACTCTCATACAACACAGACTGCACGCACACACAGCACAGACTGCACACACACACAGCACAGACTGCACACACACACACCACAGACTGCACTCTCATACAACACAGACTGCACGCACACACAGCACAGACTGCACGCACGCACAGCACAGACTGCACGCACACACAGCACAGACTGCACTCTCATACAACACAGACTGCACGCACACACAGCACAGACTGCACGCACACACAGCACAGACTGCACGCACACACAGCACAGACTGCACACACACACACAACACAGACTGCACGCACACACAGCACAGACTGCACGCACACACAGCACAGACTGCACGCACACACAGCACAGACTGCACGCACACACAGCACAGACTGCACTCTCATACAACACAGACTGCACGCACACACAGCACAGACTGCACGCACACACAGCACAGACTGCACACACACACAGCACAGACTGCATGCATACACAGCACAGACTTCACACACACACAGCACAGACTGCACACACACACACCACAGACTGCACTCTCATACAACACAGACTGCACGCACACACAGCACAGACTGCACGCACACACACCACAGACTGCACTCTCATACAACACAGACTGCACGCACACACAGCACAGACTGCACGCACGCACAGCACAGACTGCACGCACACACAGCACAGACTGCACTCTCATACAACACAGACTGCACGCACACACAGCACAGACTGCACGCACACACAGCACAGACTGCACGCACACACAGCACAGACTGCACACACACACACAACACAGACTGCACGCACACACAGCACAGACTGCACGCACACACAGCACAGACTGCACGCACACACAGCACAGACTGCACGCACACACAGCACAGACTGCACTCTCATACAACACAGACTGCACGCACACACAGCACAGACTGCACGCACACACAGCACAGACTGCACGCACACACAGCACAGACTGCACGCACACACAGCACAGACTGCACTCTCATACAACACAGACTGCACGCACACACAGCACAGACTGCACGCACACACAGCACAGACTGCACGCACACACAGCACAGACTGCACACACACACACAACACAGACTGCACGCACACACAGCACCGACTGCACGCACACACAGCACAGACTGCACGCACACACAGCACAGACTGCACGCACACACAGCACAGATTGCACTCTCATACAACACAGACTGCACGCACACACAGCACAGACTGCACGCACACACAGCACAGACTGCACGCACACACAGCACAGACTGCACTCTCATACAACACAGACTGCACACTCACAAAGCACAGACTGCACACTCACACAGCACAGACTGCACGCACACACAGCACAGACTGCACGCACACACAGCACAGACTGCACGCACACACAGCACAGACTGCACACACACACAGCACAGACTGCACGCACATACAGCACAGACTGCACACACACAAAGCACAGACTGCACACACACACAGCACAGACTGCACTCTCATACAACACAGACTGCACGCACACACACAGCACAGACTGCACGCACACACAGCACAGACTGCACGCACACACAGCACAGACTGCACGCACACACAGGACAGACTGCACGCACATACAGCACAGACTGCACGCACACACAGCACAGACTGCACTCTCATACAACACAGACTGCACTCACACACAGCACAGACTGCACGCACACACAGCACAGACTGCACACACACACACAACACAGACTGCACGCACACATAGCACAGACTGCACGCACACACAGCACAGACTGCACGCACACGCAGCACAGACTGCACACACACACACAACACAGACTGCACGCACACACAGCACAGACTGCACACACACACACAACACAGACTGCACGCACACATAGCACAGACTGCATGCACACACAGCACAGACGGCACGCACACGCAGCACAGACTGCACACACACACACAACACAGACTGCACGCACACATAGCACAGACTGCACGCACACACAGCACAGACTGCACGCACACACAGCACAGACTGCACTCTCATACAACACAGACTGCACGCACACACAGCACAGACTGCACGCACACACAGCACAGACTGCACGCACACACAGCACAGACTGCACGCACACACAGCACAGACTGCACTCTCATACAACACAGACTGCACGCACACACAGCTCAGACTGCACGCACACACAGCACAGACTGCACTCTCATACAACACAGACTGCACGCACACACAGCACAGACTGCACGCACACACAGCACAGACTGCACGCACACACAGCACAGACTGCACTCTCATACAACACAGACTGCACGCACACACAGCACAGACTGCACGCACACACAGCACAGACTGCACACACACACAGCACAGACTGCACACACACACAGCACTGACTGCACTCTCACACAGCACAGACTGCACTCTCATACAACACAGACTGCACTCTCATACAACACAGACTGCACGCACACACAGCACAGACTGCACGCACACACAGCACAGACTGCACTCTCATACAACACAGACTGCACGCACACACAGCACAGACTGCACGCACACACAGCACAGACTGCACGCACACACAGCACAGACTGCACTCTCATACAACACAGACTGCACGCACACACAGCACAGACTGCACGCACACACAGCACAGACTGCACGCACACACAGCACAGACTGCACACACACACACAACACAGACTGCACGCACACACAGCACCGACTGCACGCACACACAGCACAGACTGCACGCACACACAGCACAGACTGCACGCACACACAGCACAGATTGCACTCTCATACAACACAGGCTGCACGCACACACAGCACAGACTGCACGCACACACAGCACAGACTGCACGCACACACAGCACAGACTGCACTCTCATCCAACACAGACTGCACGCACACACAGCACAGACTGCACGCACACACAGCACAGACTGCACGCACACACAGCACAGACTGCACACACACACACACAACACAGACTGCACGCACACACAGCACAGACTGCACACACACACAGCACAGACTGCACTCTCATACAACACAGACTGCACACACACACAGCACAGACTGCACGCACACACAGCACAGACTGCACGCACACACAGCCCAGACTGCACACGCACACACAACACAGACTGCACGCACACTCAGCACAGACTGCACGCACACACAGCCCAGACTGCACACGCACACACAACACAGACTGCACGCACACTCAGCACAGACTGCACGCACACACAGCACAGACTGCACGCACACACAGCACAGACTGCACGCACACACAGCACAGACTGCACGCACACACAGCACAGACTGCACGCACACACAGCACAGATTGCACTCTCATACAACACAGACTGCACGCACACACAGCACAGACTGCACGCACACACAGCACAGACTGCACGCACACAAAGCACAGACTGCACACACACACAGCACAGACTGCACGCACACACAGCACAGACTGCACACACACACACACAACACAGACTGCACGCACAAAGAGCACAGACTGCACACACACACAGCACAGACTGCACGCACACAAAGCACAGACTACACGCACACACAGCACAGACTGCACGCACACACAGCACAGACTGCACGCACACACAGCACAGACTGCACACACACACACACAACACAGACTGCACGCACAAAGAGCACAGACTGCACACACACACAGCACAGACTGCACTCTCATACAACACAGACTGCACACACACACAGCACAGACTGCACGCACACACAGCACAGACTGCACGCACACACAGCCCAGACTGCACACGCACACACAACACAGACTGCACGCACACTCAGCACAGACTGCACGCACACACAGCCCAGACTGCACACGCACACACAACACAGACTGCACGCACACTCAGCACAGACTGCACGCACACACAGCACAGACTGCATGCACACACAGCACAGACTGCACGCACACACAGCACAGACTGCACTCTCATACAACACAGACTGCACGCACACACAGCACAGACTGCACGCACACACAGCACAGACTGCACGCACACACAGCACAGACTGCACTCTCATACAACACAGACTGCATGCACACACAGCACAGACTAATCACACACACAGCACAGACTGCATGCACACACAGCACAGACTGCACTCTCATACAACACAGACTGCACGCACACACAGCACAGACTGCACGCACACACAGCACAGACTGCACACACACACAGCACAGACTGCACGCACACACAGCACAGACTGCACGCACACAAAGCACAGACTGCACGCACACACAGCACAGACTGCACGCACACAAAGCACAGACTGCACACACACACAGCACAGACTGCACACACACACAGCACAGACTGCACGCACACACAGCACAGACTGCACTCACACACACAACACAGACTGCACGCACACACAGCACCGACTGCACGCACACACAGCACAGACTGCACGCACACACAGCACAGACTGCACGCACACACAGCACAGATTGCACTCTCATACAACACAGACTGCACGCACACACAGCACAGACTGCACGCACACACAGCACAGACTGCACGCACACACAGCACAGACTGCACTCTCATACAACACAGACTGCACGCACACACAGCACAGACTGCACGCACACACAGCACAGACTGCACACACACACAGCACAGACTGCACGCACACACAGCACAGACTGCACACTCACACAGCACAGACTGCACTCTCATACAACACAGACTGCACGCACACACAGCACAGACTGCACACAAACACAGCACAGACTGCACACACACACAGCACAGACTGCACGCACACACAGCACAGACTGCACGCACACACAGCACAGACTGCACTCTCATACAACACAGACTGCACACTCACAAAGCACAGACTGCACACTCACACAGCACAGACTGCACGCACACACAGCACAGACTGCACGCACACACAGCACAGACTGCACGCACACACAGCACAGACTGCACACACACACAGCACAGACTGCACGCACATACAGCACAGACTGCACACACACAAAGCACAGACTGCACACACACACAGCACAGACTGCACTCTCATACAACACAGACTGCACGCACACACACAGCACAGACTGCACGCACACACAGCACAGACTGCACGCACACACAGCACAGACTGCACGCACACACAGGACAGACTGCACGCACATACAGCACAGACTGCACGCACACACAGCACAGACTGCACTCTCATACAACACAGACTGCACTCACACACAGCACAGACTGCACGCACACACAGCACAGACTGCACACACACACACAACACAGACTGCACGCACACATAGCACAGACTGCACGCACACACAGCACAGACTGCACGCACACGCAGCACAGACTGCACACACACACACAACACAGACTGCACGCACACACAGCACAGACTGCACACACACACACAACACAGACTGCACGCACACATAGCACAGACTGCATGCACACACAGCACAGACGGCACGCACACGCAGCACAGACTGCACACACACACACAACACAGACTGCACGCACACATAGCACAGACTGCACGCACACACAGCACAGACTGCACGCACACACAGCACAGACTGCACTCTCATACAACACAGACTGCACGCACACACAGCACAGACTGCACGCACACACAGCACAGACTGCACGCACACACAGCACAGACTGCACGCACACACAGCACAGACTGCACTCTCATACAACACAGACTGCACGCACACACAGCTCAGACTGCACGCACACACAGCACAGACTGCACTCTCATACAACACAGACTGCACGCACACACAGCACAGACTGCACGCACACACAGCACAGACTGCACGCACACACAGCACAGACTGCACTCTCATACAACACAGACTGCACGCACACACAGCACAGACTGCACGCACACACAGCACAGACTGCACACACACACAGCACAGACTGCACACACACACAGCACTGACTGCACTCTCACACAGCACAGACTGCACTCTCATACAACACAGACTGCACTCTCATACAACACAGACTGCACGCACACACAGCACAGACTGCACGCACACACAGCACAGACTGCACTCTCATACAACACAGACTGCACGCACACACAGCACAGACTGCACGCACACACAGCACAGACTGCACGCACACACAGCACAGACTGCACTCTCATACAACACAGACTGCACGCACACACAGCACAGACTGCACGCACACACAGCACAGACTGCACGCACACACAGCACAGACTGCACACACACACACAACACAGACTGCACGCACACACAGCACCGACTGCACGCACACACAGCACAGACTGCACGCACACACAGCACAGACTGCACGCACACACAGCACAGATTGCACTCTCATACAACACAGGCTGCACGCACACACAGCACAGACTGCACGCACACACAGCACAGACTGCACGCACACACAGCACAGACTGCACTCTCATCCAACACAGACTGCACGCACACACAGCACAGACTGCACGCACACACAGCACAGACTGCACGCACACACAGCACAGACTGCACACACACACACACAACACAGACTGCACGCACACACAGCACAGACTGCACACACACACAGCACAGACTGCACTCTCATACAACACAGACTGCACACACACACAGCACAGACTGCACGCACACACAGCACAGACTGCACGCACACACAGCCCAGACTGCACACGCACACACAACACAGACTGCACGCACACTCAGCACAGACTGCACGCACACACAGCCCAGACTGCACACGCACACACAACACAGACTGCACGCACACTCAGCACAGACTGCACGCACACACAGCACAGACTGCACGCACACACAGCACAGACTGCACGCACACACAGCACAGACTGCACGCACACACAGCACAGACTGCACGCACACACAGCACAGATTGCACTCTCATACAACACAGACTGCACGCACACACAGCACAGACTGCACGCACACACAGCACAGACTGCACGCACACAAAGCACAGACTGCACACACACACAGCACAGACTGCACGCACACACAGCACAGACTGCACACACACACACACAACACAGACTGCACGCACAAAGAGCACAGACTGCACACACACACAGCACAGACTGCACGCACACAAAGCACAGACTACACGCACACACAGCACAGACTGCACGCACACACAGCACAGACTGCACGCACACACAGCACAGACTGCACACACACACACACAACACAGACTGCACGCACAAAGAGCACAGACTGCACACACACACAGCACAGACTGCACTCTCATACAACACAGACTGCACACACACACAGCACAGACTGCACGCACACACAGCACAGACTGCACGCACACACAGCCCAGACTGCACACGCACACACAACACAGACTGCACGCACACTCAGCACAGACTGCACGCACACACAGCCCAGACTGCACACGCACACACAACACAGACTGCACGCACACTCAGCACAGACTGCACGCACACACAGCACAGACTGCATGCACACACAGCACAGACTGCACGCACACACAGCACAGACTGCACTCTCATACAACACAGACTGCACGCACACACAGCACAGACTGCACGCACACACAGCACAGACTGCACGCACACACAGCACAGACTGCACTCTCATACAACACAGACTGCATGCACACACAGCACAGACTAATCACACACACAGCACAGACTGCATGCACACACAGCACAGACTGCACTCTCATACAACACAGACTGCACGCACACACAGCACAGACTGCACGCACACACAGCACAGACTGCACACACACACAGCACAGACTGCACGCACACACAGCACAGACTGCACGCACACAAAGCACAGACTGCACGCACACACAGCACAGACTGCACGCACACAAAGCACAGACTGCACACACACACAGCACAGACTGCACACACACACAGCACAGACTGCACGCACACACAGCACAGACTGCACTCACACACACAACACAGACTGCACGCACACACAGCACCGACTGCACGCACACACAGCACAGACTGCACGCACACACAGCACAGACTGCACGCACACACAGCACAGATTGCACTCTCATACAACACAGACTGCACGCACACACAGCACAGACTGCACGCACACACAGCACAGACTGCACGCACACACAGCACAGACTGCACTCTCATACAACACAGACTGCACGCACACACAGCACAGACTGCACGCACACACAGCACAGACTGCACACACACACAGCACAGACTGCACGCACACACAGCACAGACTGCACACTCACACAGCACAGACTGCACTCTCATACAACACAGACTGCACGCACACACAGCACAGACTGCACACAAACACAGCACAGACTGCACACACACACAGCACAGACTGCATGCACACACAGCACAGACTACACACACACACAGCACAGACTGCACACACACACACCACAGACTGCACACTCACACAGCACAGACTGCACGCACACACAGGACAGACTGCACGCACACACAGCACAGACTGCACGCACACACAGCACAGACTGCACTCTCACACAGCACAGACTGCACACACACACAGCACAGACTGCACGCACACACAGCACAGACTGCACGCACACACAGCACAGACTGCACGCACACACAGCACAGACTGCACGCACATACAGCACAGACTGCACGCACACACAGCACAGACTGCACGCACACACAGCACAGACTGCACGCACACACAGCACAGACTGCACTCTCATACAACACAGACTGCACTCTCATACAATACAGACTGCACGCACACTCAGCACAGACTGCACGCACACACAGCACAGACTGCACGCACACACAGCACAGACTGCACACACACACAGCACAGACTGCACTCTCATACAACACAGACTGCACACTCACACAGCACAGACTGCACGCACACACAGGACAGACTGCACGCACACACAACACAGACTGCACTCTCATACAATACAGACTGCACGCACACTCAGCACAGACTGCACGCACATACAGCACAGACTGCACGCACACACAGCACAGACTGCACTCTCATACAACACAGACTGCACTCTCATACAATACAGACTGCACGCACACTCAGCACAGACTGCACGCACACACAACACAGACTGCACACACACACAGCACAGACTGCACGCACACACAGCACAGACTGCACGCACACGCAGCACAGACTGCACACACACACACAACACAGACTGCACGCACACATAGCACAGACTGCACGCACACACAGCACAGACTGCACGCACACACAGCACAGACTGCACGCACACACAGCACAGACTGCACGCACACGCAGCACAGACTGCAGACACACACACAACACAGACTGCACGCACACATAGCACAGACTGCACGCACACACAGCACAGACTGCACGCACACATAGCACAGACTGCACGCACACACAGCACAGACTGCACGCACACACAGCACAGACTGCACGCACACACAGCACAGACTGCACTCTCATACAACACAGACTGCACGCACACACAGCACAGACTGCACGCACACACAGCACAGACTGCACTCTCATACAACACAGACTGCGCGCACACACAGCACAGACTGCACGCACACACAGCACAGACTGCACGCACACACAGCACAGACTGCACACACACACACAACACAGACTGCACGCACACACAGCACCGACTGCACGCACACACAGCACAGACTGCGCGCACACACAGCACAGACTGCACGCACACACAGCACAGATTGCACTCTCATACAACACAGGCTGCACGCACACACAGCACAGACTGCACGCACACACAGCACAGACTGCACGCTCACACAGCACAGACTGCACGCACACACAGCACAGACTGCACACTCACACAGCACAGACTGCACGCACACACAGCACAGACTGCACGCACACACAGCACAGACTGCACGCACACACAGCACAGACTGCACACACACACACACAACACAGACTGCACACACACACACACAACACAGACTGCACGCACACACAGCACAGACTGCACACACACACAGCACAGACTGCACTCTCATACAACACAGACTGCACACACACACAGCGCAGACTGCACGCACACACAGCACAGACTGCACGCACACACAGCCCAGACTGCACACGCACACACAACACAGACTGCACGCACACTCAGCACAGACTGCACGCACACACAGCACAGACTGCACGCACACACAGCACAGACTGCACGCACACACAGCACAGACTGCACGCACACACAGCACAGATTGCACTCTCATACAACACAGACTGCACGCACACACAGCACAGACTGCACGCACACACAGCACAGACTGCACGCACACAAAGCACAGACTGCACGCACACACAGCACAGACTGCACTCTCATACAACACAGACTGCACGCACACACAGCACAGACTGCACGCACACAAAGCACAGACTGCACGCACACACAGCACAGACTGCACGCACACACAGCACAGACTGCACGCACACACAGCCCAGACTGCACACGCACACACAACACAGACTGCACGCACACTCAGCACAGACTGCACGCACACACAGCCCAGACTGCACACGCACACACAACACAGACTGCACGCACACTCAGCACAGACTGCACGCACACACAGCACAGACTGCACGCACACACAGCACAGACTGCACGCACACACAGCACAGACTGCACGCACACACAGCACAGACTGCACGCACACACAGCACAGACTGCACTCTCATACAACACAGACTGCACGCACACACAGCACAGACTGCACGCACACACAGCACAGACTGCACGCACACACAGCACAGACTGCACGCACACACAGCACAGACTGCACGCACACACAGCACAAACTGCACGCACACACAGCACAGACTGCACTCTCATACAACACAGACTACACACACACACACAACACAGACTGCACGCACACACAGCACCGACTGCACGCACACACAGCACAGACTGCACGCACACACAGCACAGACTGCACGCACACACAGCACAGACTGCACGCACACACAGCACAGATTGCACTCTCATACAACACAGACTGCACGCACACACAGCACAGACTGCACGCACACACAGCACAGACTGCACACACAGTACAGACTGCACGCACACACAGCACAGACTGCACACACACACAGCACAGACTGCACACACACACAGCACAGACTGCACGCACACACATCACAGATTGCACTCTCATACAACACAGACTGCACGCACACACAGCACAGACTGCACGCACACACAGCACAGACTGCACACACAGTACAGACTGCACGCACACACAGCACAGACTGCACACACACACAGCACAGACTGCATGCACACACAGCACAGACAACACACACACACAGCACATACTGCACACACACACACCACAGACTGCACTCTCATACAACACAGACTGCACGCACACACAGCACAGACTGCACGCACACACAGCACAGACTGCACGCGCACACAGCACAGACTGCACGCACACACAGCACAGACTGCACGCACACACAGCACAGACTGCACTCTCATACAAGACAGACTGCACGCACACACAGCACAGACTGCACGCACACACAGCACAGACTGCACACACACACACAACACAGACTGCATGCACACACAGCACAGACTGCACGCACACACAGCACAGACTGCACGCACACACAGCACAGACTGCACGCACACACAGCACAGACTGCACTCTCATACAACACAGACTGCACGCACACACAGCACAGACTGCACACACACACAGCACAGACTGCACGCACACACAGCACAGACTGCACGCACACACAGCACAGACTGCACTCTCATACAACACAGACTGCACGCACACACAGCACAGACTGCACGCACACACAGCACAGACTGCACGCACACACAGCACAGACTGCACACACACACACACAACACAGACTGCACGCACACACAGCACCGACTGCACGCACACACAGCACAGACTGCACGCACACACAGCACAGACTGCACGCACACACAGCACAGATTGCACTCTCATACAACACAGGCTGCACGCACACACAGCACAGACTGCACGCACACACAGCACAGACTGCACGCACACACAGCACAGACTGCACTCTCATACAACACAGACTGCATGCACACACAGCACAGACTGCACGCACACACAGCACAGACTGCACACACACACACACAACACAGACTGAACGCACACACAGCACAGACTGCACACACACACAGCACAGACTGCACTCTCATACAACACAGACTGCACGCACACACAGCACAGACTGCACGCACACACAGCCCAGACTGCACACACACACACAACACAGACTGCACGCACACTCAGCACAGACTGCACGCACACACAGCACAGACTGCACACACACACAGCACAGACTGCACTCTCATACAACACAGACTGCACGCACACACAGCACAGACTGCACGCACACACAGCACAGACTGCACGCACACTCAGCACAGACTGCACGCACACACAGCACAGACTGCACGCACACACAGCACAAACTGGACGCACACACAGCACAGACTGCACGCACACACAGCACAGACTGCACGCACACACAGCACAGACTGCACTCTCATACAACACAGACTGCACGCACACACAGCACAGACTGCACTCTCATACAACACAGACTGCACACACACACACAACACAGACTGCACGCACACACTGCACAGACTGCACGCACACACAGCACAGACTGCACTCTCATACAACACAGACTGCACGCACACACAGCACAGACTGCACTCTCATACAACACAGACTGCACACACACACACAACACAGACTGCACTCTCCGACAACACAGACTGCACTCTCATACAACACAGACTGCACGCACACACAGCACAGACTGCACGCACACACAGCACAGACTGCACGCACACACAGCACAGACTGCACGCACACACAGCACAGACTGCACACACACACAGCACAGACTGCACGCACGCACAGCACAGACTGCACACACACACAGCACAGACTGCACACTCTCACAGCACAGACTGCACGCACGCACAGCACAGACTGCACACACACACAGCACAGACTGCACACACACACAGCACAGACTGCACTCTCATACAATACAGAATGCACGCACACACAGCACAGACTGCACGCACACACTGCACAGACTGCACACACACACACAGCACAGACTGTATGCACACACAGCACAGACTACAAACACACACAGCACAGACTGCACACACACACACCACAGACTGCACTCTCATGCAACACAGACTGCACGCACACACAGCACAGACTGCATGCACACACAGCACAGACTGCACGCACACACAGCACAGACTGCACGCACACACAGCACAGACTGCACGCACACACAGCACAGACTGCACTCTCATACAACACAGACTGCACGCACACACAGCACAGACTGCACGCACACACAGCACAGACTGCACGCACACACAGCACAGACTGCACACACACACACACAACACAGACTGCACGCACAAACAGCACAGACTGCACACACACACAGCACAGACTGCACTCTCATACAACACAGAATGCACGCACACACAGCACAGACTGCACGCACACACAGCCCAGACTGCACACACACACACAACACAGACTGCACGCACACTCAGCACAGACTGCACGCGCACACAGCACAGACTGCATGCACACACAGCACAGACTGCACGCACACACAGCAAAGACTGCACGCACACACAGCACAGACTGCACACACACACAGCACAGACTGCACTCTCATACAACACAGACTGCACGCACACACAGCACAGACTGCACGCACACACAGCACAGACTGCACGCACACACAGCACAGACTGCACGCACACACAGCACAGACTGCACGCACACACAGCACACACTGCACGCACACACAGCACAGACTGCACTCTCATACAACACAGACTGCACACACACACACAACACAGACTGCACGCACACACTGCACAAACTGCACTCTCATACAACACAGACTGCACTCTCATACAACACAGACTGCACGCACACACAGCACAGACTGTACGCACACACAGCACAGACTGCACGCACACACAGCACAGACTGCACGCACACACAGCACAGACTGCACACACACACAGCACAGACTGCACTCTCGTACAATACAGACTGCACGCACACACAGCACGGACTGCACGCACACACAGCACAGACTGCACACACACACAGCACAGACTGCACACACACACACCGCAGACTGCACTCTCATGCAACACAGACTGCACGCACACACAGCACAGACTGCACGCACACACAGCACAGACTGCACGCACACACAGCACAGACTGCACGCACACACAGCACAGACTGCACGCACACACAGCACAGACTGCACTCTCATACAACACAGACTGCACGCACACACAGCACAGCCTGCACGCACACACAGCACAGACTGCACGCACACACAGCACAGACTGCACACACACACACACAACACAGACTGCACGCACACAGAGCACAGACTGCACACACACACAACACAGACTGCACGCACACACAGCACAGACTGCACGCACACACAGCCCAGACTGCACGCACACACAGCCCAGACTGCACACACACACACAACACAGACTGCACGCACACTCAGCACAGACTGCACGCACACACAGCACAGACTGCACGCACACACAGCACAGACTGCACACACACACAGCACAGTCTGCACTCTCATACAACACAGACTGCACGCACACACAGCACAGACTGCACGCACACACAGCACAGACTGCACGCACACTCAGCACAGACTGCACGCACACACAGCACAGACTGCACGCACACACAGCACAAACTGGACGCACACACAGCACATACTGCACGCACACACAGCACAGACTGCACGCACACACAGCACAGACTGCACTCTCATACAACACAGACTGCACGCACACACAGCACAGACTGCACTCTCATACAACACAGACTGCACACACACACACAACACAGACTGCACGCACACACTGCACAGACTGCACTCTCCCACAACACAGACTGCACTCTCATACAACACAGACTGCACGCACACACAGCACAGACTGCACGCACACACAGCACAGACTGCACGCCAACACAGCACAGACTGCACGCACACACAGCACAGACTGCACACACACACAGCACAGACTGCGCACACACACAGCACAGACTGCACGCACGCACAGCACAGACTGTACACACACACAGCACAGACTGCACACTCACACAGCACAGACTGCACGCACGCACAGCACAGACTGCACGCACACACTGCACAGACTGCACACACACACACAGCACAGACTACAAACACACACAGCACAGACTGCACACACACACACCACAGACTGCACTCTCATGCAACACAGACTGCACGCACACACAGCACAGACTGCATGCACACACAGCACAGACTGCACGCACACACAGCACAGACTGCACGCACACACAGCACAGACTGCACGCACACACAGCACAGACTGCACTCTCATACAACACAGACTGCACGCACACACAGCACAGACTGCACGCACACACAGCACAGACTGCACGCACACACAGCACAGACTGCACACACACACACACAACACAGACTGCACGCACAAACAGCACAGACTGCACACACACACAGCACAGACTGCACTCCCATACAACACAGAATGCACGCACACACAGCACAGACTGCACGCACACACAGCCCAGACTGCACACACACACACAACACAGACTGCACGCACACACAGCACAGACTGCACGCACACACAGCACAAACTGCACGCACACACAGCACAGACTGCACACACACTGCACACACTGCACTCTCATACAACACAGACTGCACTCTCATACAACACAGACTGCACGCACACACAGCACAGACTGTACGCACACACAGCACAGACTGCACGCACACACAGCACAGACTGCACGCACACACAGCACAGACTGCACACACACACAGCACAGACTGCACTCTCGTACAATACAGACTGCACGCACACACAGCACGGACTGCACGCACACACAGCACAGACTGCACACACACACAGCACAGACTGCACACACACACACCGCAGACTGCACTCTCATGCAACACAGACTGCACGCACACACAGCACAGACTGCACGCACACACAGCACAGACTGCACGCACACACAGCACAGACTGCACGCACACACAGCACAGACTGCACGCACACACAGCACAGACTGCACTCTCATACAACACAGACTGCACGCACACACAGCACAGCCTGCACGCACACACAGCACAGACTGCACGCACACACAGCACAGACTGCACACACACACACACAACACAGACTGCACGCACACACAGCACAGACTGCACACACACACAGCACAGACTGCACTCTCATACAACACAGACTGCACGCACACACAGCACAGACTGCACGCACACACAGCCCAGACTGCACACACACACACAACACAGACTGCACGCACATTCATCACAGACTGCACGCACACACAGCACAGACTGCACGCACACACAGCACAGACTGCACTCTCATACAACACAGACTGCACGCACACACAGCACAGACTGCACTCTCATACAACACAGACTGCACACACACACACAACACAGACTGCACGCACACACTGCACAGACTGCACGCACACACAGCACAGACTGCACGCACACACAGCACAGACTGCACTCTCATACAACACAGACTGCACACACACACACAACACAGACTGCACTCTCCCACAACACAGACTGCACTCTCATACAACACAGACTGCACGCACACACAGCACAGACTGCACGCACACACAGCACAGACTGCACGCACACACAGCACAGACTGCACGCACACACAGCACAGACTGCACACACACACAGCACAGACTGCACGCACGCACAGCACAGACTGCACACACACACAGCACAGACTGCACACTCACACAGCACAGACTGCACGCACGCACAGCACAGACTGCACACACACACAGCACAGACTGCACACACACACAGCACAGACTGCACTCTCATACAATACAGAATGCACGCACACACAGCACAGACTGCACGCACACACTGCACAGACTGCACACACACACACAGCACAGACTGTATGCACACACAGCACAGACTACAAACACACACAGCACAGACTGCACACACACACACCACAGACTGCACTCTCATGCAACACAGACTGCACGCACACACAGCACAGACTGCATGCACACACAGCACAGACTGCACGCACACACAGCACAGACTGCACGCACACACAGCACAGACTGCACGCACACACAGCACAGACTGCACTCTCATACAACACAGACTGCACGCACACACAGCACAGACTGCACACACACACACACAACACAGACTGCACGCACAAACAGCACAGACTGCACACACACACAGCACAGACTGCACGCACACACAGCACAGACTGCACGCACACACAGCACAGACTGCACACACACACACACAACACAGACTGCACGCACAAACAGCACAGACTGCACACACACACAGCACAGACTGCACTCTCATACAACACAGAATGCACGCACACACAGCACAGACTGCACGCACACACAGCCCAGACTGCACACACACACACAACACAGACTGCACGCACACTCAGCACAGACTGCACGCGCACACAGCACAGACTGCACACACACTCAGCACAGACTGCATGCACACACAGCACAGACTGCACGCACACACAGCAAAGACTGCACGCACACACAGCACAGACTGCACGCACACTCAGCACAGACTGCACGCACACACAGCACAGACTGCACGCACACACAGCAAAGACTGCACGCACACACAGCACAGACTGCACGCACACACAGCAAAGACTGCACGCACACACAGCACAGACTGCACACACACACAGCACAGACTGCACTCTCATACAACACAGACTGCACGCACACACAGCACAGACTGCACACACACACAGCACAGACTGCACGCACACACAGCACAGACTGCACGCACACACAGCACAGACTGCACGCACACACAGCACAGACTGCACGCACACACAGCACAGACTGCACGCACACACAGCACAGACTGCACACACACACAGCACAGACTGCACTCTCGTACAATACAGACTGCACGCACACACAGCACGGACTGCACGCACACACAGCACAGACTGCACACACACACAGCACAGACTGCACACACACACAGCACAGACTGCACACACACACACCGCAGACTGCACTCTCATGCAACACAGACTGCACGCACACACAGCACAGACTGCACGCACACACAGCACAGACTGCACGCACACACAGCACAGACTGCACGCACACACAGCACAGACTGCACGCACACACAGCACAGACTGCACTCTCATACAACACAGACTGCACGCACACACAGCACAGCCTGCACGCACACACAGCACAGACTGCTCGCACACACAGCACAGACTGCACACACACACACACAACACAGACTGCACGCACACACAGCACAGACTGCACACACACACAACACAGACTGCACGCACACACAGCACAGACTGCACGCACACACAGCCCAGACTGCACGCACACACAGCCCAGACTGCACACACACACACAACACAGACTGCACGCACACTCAGCACAGACTGCACGCACACACAGCACAGACTGCACGCACACACAGCACAGACTGCACACACAAACAGCACAGTCTGCACTCTCATACAACACAGACTGCACGCACACACAGCACAGACTGCACGCACACACAGCACAGACTGCACGCACACTCAGCACAGACTGCACGCACACACAGCACAGACTGCACGCACACACAGCACAAACTGGACGCACACACAGCACATACTGCACGCACACACAGCACAGACTGCACGCACACACAGCACAGACTGCACTCTCATACAACACAGACTGCACGCACACACAGCACAGACTGCACTCTCATACAACACAGACTGCACGCACACACTGCACAGACTGCACTCTCCCACAACACAGACTGCACTCTCATACAACACAGACTGCACACTCACACAGCACAGACTGCACACTCTCACTGCACAGACTGCACACACACACAGCACAGACTGCACTCTCATACAACACAGACTGCACGCACACACAGCACAGACTGCACTCTCATACAACACAGACTGCACACTCACACAGCACAGACTGCACACTCTCACTGCACAGACTGCACGCACACACAGCACAGACTGCACTCTCATACAACACAGACTGCACGCACACACAGCACAGACTGCACTCTCATACAACACAGACTGCACGCACACACTGCACAGACTGCACTCTCCCACAACACAGACTGCACTCTCATACAACACAGACTGCACACTCACACAGCACAGACTGCACACTCTCACTGCACAGACTGCACACTCACACAGCACAGACTGCACGCACACACAGCACAGACTGCACGCACACACAGCACAGACTGCACGCACACACAGCACAGACTGCACGCACACACAGCACAGACTGCACACACACACAGCACAGACTGCACACACACACAGCACAGACTGCACGCACGCACAGCACAGACTGCACACTCTCACAGCACAGACTGCACGCTCACACAGCACAGACTGTACACACACACAGCACAGACTGCACACTCACAAAGCACAGACTGCACGCACGCACAGCACAGACTGCACGCACACACTGCACAGACTGCACACACACACACAGCACAGACTACAAACACACACAGCACAGACTGCACACACACACACCACAGACTGCACTCTCATGCAACACAGACTGCACGCACACACAGCACAGACTGCATGCACACACAGCACAGACTGCACGCACACACAGCACAGACTGCACGCACACACAGCACAGACTGCACGCACACACAGCACAGACTGCACTCTCATACAACACAGACTGCACGCACACACAGCACAGACTGCACGCACACACAGCACAGACTGCACGCACACACAGCACAGACTGCACACACACACACACAACACAGACTGCACGCACAAACAGCACAGACTGCACACACACACAGCACAGACTGCACTCCCATACAACACAGAATGCACGCACACACAGCACAGACTGCACGCACACACAGCCCAGACTGCACACACACACACAACACAGACTGCACGCACACTCAGCACAGACTGCACGCGCACACAGCACAGACTGCATGCACACACAGCACAGACTGCACGCACACACAGCAAAGACTGCACGCACACACAGCACAGACTGCACACACACACAGCACAGACTGCACTCTCATACAACACAGACTGCACGCACACACAGCACAGACTGCACGCACTCACAGCACAGACTGCACGCACACACAGCACAGACTGCACGCACACACAGCACAGACTGCACGCACACACAGCACAAACTGCACGCACACACAGCACAGACTGCACACACACTGCACACACTGCACTCTCATACAACACAGACTGCACTCTCATACAACACAGACTGCACGCACACACAGCACAGACTGTACGCACACACAGCACAGACTGCACGCACACACAGCACAGACTGCACACACACACAGCACAGACTGCACTCTCGTACAATACAGACTGCACGCACACACAGCACGGACTGCACGCACACACAGCACAGACTGCACACACACACAGCACAGACTGCACACACACACACCGCAGACTGCACTCTCATGCAACACAGACTGCACGCACACACAGCACAGACTGCACGCACACACAGCACAGACTGCACGCACACACAGCACAGACTGCACGCACACACAGCACAGACTGCACGCACACACAGCACAGACTGCACTCTCATACAACACAGACTGCACGCACACACAGCACAGCCTGCACGCACACACAGCACAGACTGCACGCACACACAGCACAGACTGCACACACACACAGCACAGACTGCACTCTCATACAACACAGACTGCACGCACACACACAACACAGACTGCACGCACACACAGCACAGACTGCACACACACACAGCACAGACTGCACTCTCATACAACACAGACTGCACGCACACACAGCACAGACTGCACGCACACACAGCCCAGACTGCACACACACACACACAACACAGACTGCACGCACACACAGCACAGACTGCACACACACACAACACAGACTGCACTCTCATACAACACAGACTGCACGCACACACAGCACAGACTGCACGCACACACAGCCCAGACTGCACACACACACACAACACAGACTGCACGCACACTCATCACAGACTGCACGCACACACAGCACAGACTGCACGCACACACAGCACAGACTGCACTCTCATACAACACAGACTGCACGCACACACAGCACAGACTGCACTCTCATACAACACAGACTGCACACACACACACAACACAGACTGCACGCACACACTGCACAGACTGCACGCACACACAGCACAGACTGCACGCACACACAGCACAGACTGCACTCTCATACAACACAGACTGCACACACACACACAACACAGACTGCACTCTCCCACAACACAGACTGCACTCTCATACAACACAGACTGCACGCACACACAGCACAGACTGCACGCACACACAGCACAGACTGCACGCACACACAGCACAGACTGCACGCACACACAGCACAGACTGCACACACACACAGCACAGACTGCACGCACGCACAGCACAGACTGCACACACACACAGCACAGACTGCACACTCACACAGCACAGACTGCACGCACGCACAGCACAGACTGCACACACACACAGCACAGACTGCACACACACACAGCACAGACTGCACTCTCATACAATACAGAATGCACGCACACACAGCACAGACTGCACGCACACACTGCACAGACTGCACACACACACACAGCACAGACTGTATGCACACACAGCACAGACTACAAACACACACAGCACAGACTGCACACACACACACCACAGACTGCACTCTCATGCAACACAGACTGCACGCACACACAGCACAGACTGCATGCACACACAGCACAGACTGCACGCACACACAGCACAGACTGCACGCACACACAGCACAGACTGCACGCACACACAGCACAGACTGCACTCTCATACAACACAGACTGCACGCACACACAGCACAGACTGCACGCACACACAGCACAGACTGCACGCACACACAGCACAGACTGCACACACACACACACAACACAGACTGCACGCACAAACAGCACAGACTGCACACACACACAGCACAGACTGCACTCTCATACAACACAGAATGCACGCACACACAGCACAGACTGCACGCACACACAGCCCAGACTGCACACACACACACAACACAGACTGCACGCACACTCAGCACAGACTGCACGCGCACACAGCACAGACTGCACACACACTCAGCACAGACTGCATGCACACACAGCACAGACTGCACGCACACACAGCAAAGACTGCACGCACACACAGCACAGACTGCACGCACACTCAGCACAGACTGCACGCACACACAGCACAGACTGCACGCACACACAGCAAAGACTGCACGCACACACAGCACAGACTGCACGCACACACAGCAAAGACTGCACGCACACACAGCACAGACTGCACACACACACAGCACAGACTGCACTCTCATACAACACAGACTGCACACACACACAGCACAGACTGCACGCACACACAGCACAGACTGCACGCACACACAGCACAGACTGCACGCACACACAGCACAGACTGCACGCACACACAGCACAAACTGCACGCACACACAGCACAGACTGCACTCTCATACAACACAGACTGCACACACACACACAACACAGACTGCACGCACACACTGCACAAACTGCACTCTCATACAACACAGACTGCACTCTCATACAACACAGACTGCACGCACACACAGCACAGACTGTACGCACACACAGCACAGACTGCACGCACACACAGCACAGACTGCACGCACACACAGCACAGACTGCACACACACACAGCACAGACTGCACTCTCGTACAATACAGACTGCACGCACACACAGCACGGACTGCACGCACACACAGCACAGACTGCACACACACACAGCACAGACTGCACACACACACACCGCAGACTGCACTCTCAGGCAACACAGACTGCACGCACACACAGCACAGACTGCACGCACACACAGCACAGACTGCACGCACACACAGCACAGACTGCACGCACACACAGCACAGACTGCACGCACACACAGCACAGACTGCACTCTCATACAACACAGACTGCATGCACACACAGCACAGCCTGCACGCACACACAGCACAGACTGCACGCACACACAGCACAGACTGCACACACACACACACAACACAGACTGCACGCACACACAGCACAGACTGCACACACACACAACACAGACTGCACGCACACACAGCACAGACTGCACACACACACAGCACAGACTGCACTCTCATACAACACAGACTGCACGCACACACAGCAGAGACTGCACTCTCATACAACACAGACTGCACACACACACACAACACAGACTGCACGCACACACAGCACAGACTGCACGCACACACAGCACAGACTGCACTCTCATACAACACAGACTGCACACACACACACAACACAGACTGCACTCTCCCACAACACAGACTGCACTCTCATACAACACAGACTGCACGCACACACAGCACAGACTGCATGCACACACAGCACAGACTGCACGCACACACAGCACAGACTGCACGCACACACAGCACAGACTGCACACACACACAGCACAGACTGCACGCACGCACAGCACAGACTGCACACACACACAGCACAGACTGCACACTCACACAGCACAGACTGCACGCACGCACAGCACAGACTGCACACACACACAGCACAGACTGCACACACACACAGCACAGACTGCACTCTCATACAATACAGAATGCACGCACACACAGCACAGACTGCACGCACACACTGCACAGACTGCACACACACACACAGCACAGACTGTATGCACACACAGCACAGACTACAAACACACACAGCACAGACTGCACACACACACACCACAGACTGCACTCTCATGCAACACAGACTGCACGCACACACAGCACAGACTGCACGCACACACAGCACAGACTGCATGCACACACAGCACAGACTGCACGCACACACAGCACAGACTGCACGCACACACAGCACAGACTGCACGCACACACAGCACAGACTGCACGCACACACAGCACAGACTGCACTCTCATACAACACAGACTGCACGCACACACAGCACAGACTGCACGCACACACAGCACAGACTGCACGCACACACAGCACAGACTGCACACACACACACACAACACAGACTGCACGCACAAACAGCACAGACTGCACACACACACAGCACAGACTGCACTCTCATACAACACAGAATGCACGCACACACAGCACAGACTGCACGCACACACAGCCCAGACTGCACACACACACACAACACAGACTGCACGCACACTCAGCACAGACTGCACGCGCACACAGCACAGACTGCACACACACTCAGCACAGACTGCATGCACACACAGCACAGACTGCACGCACACACAGCAAAGACTGCACGCACACACAGCACAGACTGCACGCACACTCAGCACAGACTGCACGCACACACAGCACAGACTGCACGCACACACAGCAAAGACTGCACGCACACACAGCACAGACTGCACGCACACACAGCAAAGACTGCACGCACACACAGCACAGACTGCACACACACACAGCACAGACTGCACTCTCATACAACACAGACTGCACACACACACAGCACAGACTGCACGCACACACAGCACAGACTGCACGCACACACAGCACAGACTGCACGCACACACAGCACAGACTGCACGCACACACAGCACAGACTGCACGCACACACAGCACAGACTGCACACACACACAGCACAGACTGCACTCTCGTACAATACAGACTGCACGCACACACAGCACGGACTGCACGCACACACAGCACAGACTGCACACACACACAGCACAGACTGCACACACACACACCGCAGACTGCACTCTCATGCAACACAGACTGCACGCACACACAGCACAGACTGCACGCACACACAGCACAGACTGCACGCACACACAGCACAGACTGCACGCACACACAGCACAGACTGCACGCACACACAGCACAGACTGCACTCTCATACAACACAGACTGCACGCACACACAGCACAGCCTGCACGCACACACAGCACAGACTGCACGCACACACAGCACAGACTGCACACACACACACACAACACAGACTGCACGCACACACAGCACAGACTGCACACACACACAACACAGACTGCACGCACACACAGCACAGACTGCACGCACACACAGCCCAGACTGCACGCACACACAGCCCAGACTGCACACACACACACAACACAGACTGCACGCACACTCAGCACAGACTGCACGCACACACAGCACAGACTGCACGCACACACAGCACAGACTGCACACACAAACAGCACAGTCTGCACTCTCATACAACACAGACTGCACGCACACACAGCACAGACTGCACGCACACACAGCACAGACTGCACGCACACTCAGCACAGACTGCACGCACACACAGCACAGACTGCACGCACACACAGCACAAACTGGACGCACACACAGCACAGACTGCACGCACACACAGCACAGACTGCACGCACACACAGCACAGACTGCACTCTCATACAACACAGACTGCACGCACACACAGCACAGACTGCACACTCACACAGCACAGACTGCACACACACTCAGCACAGACTGCACTCTCATACAACACAGACTGCACGCACACACAGCCCAGACTGCACACACACACACAACACAGACTGCACGCACACTCAGCACAGACTGCACGCACACACAGCACAGACTGCACGCACACACAGCACAGACTGCACACACAAACAGCACAGTCTGCACTCTCATACAACACAGACTGCACGCACACACAGCACAGACTGCACGCACACTCAGCACAGACTGCACGCACACACAGCACAGACTGCACGCACACACAGCACAAACTGGACGCACACACAGCACATACTGCACGCACACACAGCACAGACTGCACGCACACACAGCACAGACTGCACTCTCATACAACACAGACTGCACGCACACACTGCACAGACTGCACTCTCCCACAACACAGACTGCACTCTCATACAACACAGACTGCACGCACACACAGCACAGACTGCACGCACACACAGCACAGACTGCACGCACACACAGCACAGACTGCACGCACACACAGCACAGACTGCACACACACACAGCACAGACTGCACACACACACAGCACAGACTGCACGCACGCACAGCACAGACTGTACACACACACAGCACAGACTGCACACTCACAAAGCACAGACTGCACGCACGCACAGCACAGACTGCACGCACACACTGCACAGACTGCACACACACACACAGCACAGACTACAAACACACACAGCACAGACTGCACACACACACACCACAGACTGCACTCTCATGCAACACAGACTGCACGCACACACAGCACAGACTGCATGCACACACAGCACAGACTGCACGCACACACAGCACAGACTGCACGCACACACAGCACAGACTGCACGCACACACAGCACAGACTGCACTCTCATACAACACAGACTGCACGCACACACAGCACAGACTGCACGCACACACAGCACAGACTGCACGCACACACAGCACAGACTGCACACACACACACACAACACAGACTGCACGCACAAACAGCACAGACTGCACACACACACAGCACAGACTGCACTCCCATACAACACAGAATGCACGCACACACAGCACAGACTGCACGCACACACAGCCCAGACTGCACACACACACACAACACAGACTGCACGCACACTCAGCACAGACTGCACGCGCACACAGCACAGACTGCATGCACACACAGCACAGACTGCACGCACACACAGCAAAGACTGCACGCACACACAGCACAGACT
This sequence comes from Scyliorhinus torazame, assembly GCF_047496885.1. Lineage (NCBI taxonomy): Eukaryota > Metazoa > Chordata > Chondrichthyes > Carcharhiniformes > Scyliorhinidae > Scyliorhinus > Scyliorhinus torazame. The sequence goes on from NC_092717.1 coordinate 158,478,236, forward strand.
GCACACACACACAGCACAGACTGCACTCTCATACAACACAGACTGCACGCACACACAGCACAGACTGCACGCACTCACAGCACAGACTGCACGCACACACAGCACAGACTGCACGCACACACAGCACAGACTGCACGCACACACAGCACAAACTGCACGCACACACAGCACAGACTGCACACACACTGCACACACTGCACTCTCATACAACACAGACTGCACTCTCATACAACACAGACTGCACGCACACACAGCACAGACTGTACGCACACACAGCACAGACTGCACGCACACACAGCACAGACTGCACACACACACAGCACAGACTGCACTCTCGTACAATACAGACTGCACGCACACACAGCACGGACTGCACGCACACACAGCACAGACTGCACACACACACAGCACAGACTGCACACACACACACCGCAGACTGCACTCTCATGCAACACAGACTGCACGCACACACAGCACAGACTGCACGCACACACAGCACAGACTGCACGCACACACAGCACAGACTGCACGCACACACAGCACAGACTGCACGCACACACAGCACAGACTGCACTCTCATACAACACAGACTGCACGCACACACAGCACAGCCTGCACGCACACACAGCACAGACTGCACGCACACACAGCACAGACTGCACACACACACAGCACAGACTGCACTCTCATACAACACAGACTGCACGCACACACACAACACAGACTGCACGCACACACAGCACAGACTGCACACACACACAGCACAGACTGCACTCTCATACAACACAGACTGCACGCACACACAGCACAGACTGCACGCACACACAGCCCAGACTGCACACACACACACACAACACAGACTGCACGCACACACAGCACAGACTGCACACACACACAACACAGACTGCACTCTCATACAACACAGACTGCACGCACACACAGCACAGACTGCACGCACACACAGCCCAGACTGCACACACACACACAACACAGACTGCACGCACACTCATCACAGACTGCACGCACACACAGCACAGACTGCACGCACACACAGCACAGACTGCACTCTCATACAACACAGACTGCACGCACACACAGCACAGACTGCACTCTCATACAACACAGACTGCACACACACACACAACACAGACTGCACGCACACACTGCACAGACTGCACGCACACACAGCACAGACTGCACGCACACACAGCACAGACTGCACTCTCATACAACACAGACTGCACACACACACACAACACAGACTGCACTCTCCCACAACACAGACTGCACTCTCATACAACACAGACTGCACGCACACACAGCACAGACTGCACGCACACACAGCACAGACTGCACGCACACACAGCACAGACTGCACGCACACACAGCACAGACTGCACACACACACAGCACAGACTGCACGCACGCACAGCACAGACTGCACACACACACAGCACAGACTGCACACTCACACAGCACAGACTGCACGCACGCACAGCACAGACTGCACACACACACAGCACAGACTGCACACACACACAGCACAGACTGCACTCTCATACAATACAGAATGCACGCACACACAGCACAGACTGCACGCACACACTGCACAGACTGCACACACACACACAGCACAGACTGTATGCACACACAGCACAGACTACAAACACACACAGCACAGACTGCACACACACACACCACAGACTGCACTCTCATGCAACACAGACTGCACGCACACACAGCACAGACTGCATGCACACACAGCACAGACTGCACGCACACACAGCACAGACTGCACGCACACACAGCACAGACTGCACGCACACACAGCACAGACTGCACTCTCATACAACACAGACTGCACGCACACACAGCACAGACTGCACGCACACACAGCACAGACTGCACGCACACACAGCACAGACTGCACACACACACACACAACACAGACTGCACGCACAAACAGCACAGACTGCACACACACACAGCACAGACTGCACTCTCATACAACACAGAATGCACGCACACACAGCACAGACTGCACGCACACACAGCCCAGACTGCACACACACACACAACACAGACTGCACGCACACTCAGCACAGACTGCACGCGCACACAGCACAGACTGCACACACACTCAGCACAGACTGCATGCACACACAGCACAGACTGCACGCACACACAGCAAAGACTGCACGCACACACAGCACAGACTGCACGCACACTCAGCACAGACTGCACGCACACACAGCACAGACTGCACGCACACACAGCAAAGACTGCACGCACACACAGCACAGACTGCACGCACACACAGCAAAGACTGCACGCACACACAGCACAGACTGCACACACACACAGCACAGACTGCACTCTCATACAACACAGACTGCACACACACACAGCACAGACTGCACGCACACACAGCACAGACTGCACGCACACACAGCACAGACTGCACGCACACACAGCACAGACTGCACGCACACACAGCACAAACTGCACGCACACACAGCACAGACTGCACTCTCATACAACACAGACTGCACACACACACACAACACAGACTGCACGCACACACTGCACAAACTGCACTCTCATACAACACAGACTGCACTCTCATACAACACAGACTGCACGCACACACAGCACAGACTGTACGCACACACAGCACAGACTGCACGCACACACAGCACAGACTGCACGCACACACAGCACAGACTGCACACACACACAGCACAGACTGCACTCTCGTACAATACAGACTGCACGCACACACAGCACGGACTGCACGCACACACAGCACAGACTGCACACACACACAGCACAGACTGCACACACACACACCGCAGACTGCACTCTCATGCAACACAGACTGCACGCACACACAGCACAGACTGCACGCACACACAGCACAGACTGCACGCACACACAGCACAGACTGCACGCACACACAGCACAGACTGCACGCACACACAGCACAGACTGCACTCTCATACAACACAGACTGCATGCACACACAGCACAGCCTGCACGCAGACACAGCACAGACTGCACGCACACACAGCACAGACTGCACACACACACACACAACACAGACTGCACGCACACACAGCACAGACTGCACACACACACAACACAGACTGCACGCACACACAGCACAGACTGCACGCACACACAGCCCAGACTGCACGCACACACAGCCCAGACTGCACACACACACACAACACAGACTGCACGCACACTCAGCACAGACTGCACGCACACACAGCACAGACTGCACGCACACACAGCACAGACTGCACACACACACAGCACAGTCTGCACTCTCATACAACACAGACTGCACGCACACACAGCACAGACTGCACGCACACACAGCACAGACTGCACGCACACTCAGCACAGACTGCACGCACACACAGCACCGACTGCACGCACACACAGCACAAACTGGACGCACACACAGCACATACTGCACGCACACACAGCACAGACTGCACGCACACACAGCACAGACTGCACTCTCATACAACACAGACTGCACACACACACACAACACAGACTGCACGCACACACTGCACAGACTGCACTCTCCCACAACACAGACTGCACTCTCATACAACACAGACTGCACGCACACACAGCACAGACTGTACGCACACACAGCACAGACTGCACGCACACACAGCACAGACTGCACGCACACACAGCACAGACTGCACACACACACAGCACAGACTGCACTCTCGTACAATACAGACTGCACGCACACACAGCACGGACTGCACGCACACACAGCACAGACTGCACACACACACAGCACAGACTGCACACACACACACCGCAGACTGCACTCTCATGCAACACAGACTGCACGCACACACAGCACAGACTGCACGCACACACAGCACAGACTGCACGCACACACAGCACAGACTGCACGCACACACAGCACAGACTGCACGCACACACAGCACAGACTGCACTCTCATACAACACAGACTGCATGCACACACAGCACAGCCTGCACGCACACACAGCACAGACTGCACGCACACACAGCACAGACTGCACACACACACACACAACACAGACTGCACGCACACACAGCACAGACTGCACACACACACAACACAGACTGCACGCACACACAGCACAGACTGCACGCACACACAGCCCAGACTGCACGCACACACAGCCCAGACTGCACACACACACACAACACAGACTGCACGCACACTCAGCACAGACTGCACGCACACACAGCACAGACTGCACGCACACACAGCACAGACTGCACACACACACAGCACAGTCTGCACTCTCATACAACACAGACTGCACGCACACACAGCACAGACTGCACGCACACACAGCACAGACTGCACGCACACTCAGCACAGACTGCACGCACACACAGCACAGACTGCACGCACACACAGCACAAACTGGACGCACACACAGCACATACTGCACGCACACACAGCACAGACTGCACGCACACACAGCACAGACTGCACTCTCATACAACACAGACTGCACACACACACACAACACAGACTGCACGCACACACTGCACAGACTGCACTCTCCCACAACACAGACTGCACTCTCATACAACACAGACTGCACACACACACAGCACAGACTGCACGCACACACAGCACAGACTGCACGCACACACAGCACAGACTGCACGCACACTCAGCACAGACTGCACGCACACACAGCACAGACTGCACGCACACACAGCACAAACTGGACGCACACACAGCACATACTGCACGCACACACAGCACAGACTGCACGCACACACAGCACAGACTGCACTCTCATACAACACAGACTGCACACACACACACAACACAGACTGCACGCACACACTGCACAGACTGCACTCTCCCACAACACAGACTGCACTCTCATACAACACAGACTGCACACACACACAGCACAGACTGCACGCACACACAGCACAGACTGCACGCACACACAGCACAGACTGCACGCACACACAGCACAGACTGCACACACACACAGCACAGACTGCACACACACACAGCACAGACTGCACGCACGCACAGCACAGACTGTACACACACACAGCACAGACTGCACACTCACACAGCACAGACTGCACGCACGCACAGCACAGACTGCACGCACACACTGCACAGACTGCACACACACACACAGCACAGACTACAAACACACACAGCACAGACTGCACACACACACACCAGAGACTGCACTCTCATGCAACACAGACTGCACGCACACACAGCACAGACTGCATGCACACACAGCACAGACTGCACGCACACACAGCACAGACTGCACGCACACACAGCACAGACTGCACGCACACACAGCACAGACTGCACTCTCATACAACACAGACTGCACGCACACACAGCACAGACTGCACGCACACACAGCACAGACTGCACGCACACACAGCACAGACTGCACACACACACACACAACACAGACTGCACGCACAAACAGCACAGACTGCACACACACACAGCACAGACTGCACTCCCATACAACACAGAATGCACGCACACACAGCACAGACTGCACGCACACACAGCCCAGACTGCACACACACACACAACACAGACTGCACGCACACTCAGCACAGACTGCACGTGCACACAGCACAGACTGCATGCACACACAGCACAGACTGCTCGCACACACAGCAAAGACTGCACGCACACACAGCACAGACTGCACACACACACAGCACAGACTGCACTCTCATACAACACAGACTGCACGCACACACAGCACAGACTGCACGCACACACAGCACAGACTGCACGCACACACAGCACAGACTGCACGCACACACAGCACAGACTGCACGCACACACAGCACAAACTGCACGCACACACAGCACAGACTGCACACACACTGCACACACTGCACTCTCATACAACACAGACTGCACTCTCATACAACACAGACTGCACGCACACACAGCACAGACTGTACGCACACACAGCACAGACTGCACGCACACACAGCACAGACTGCACGCACACACAGCACAGACTGCACACACACACAGCACAGACTGTACTCTCGTACAATACAGACTGCACGCACACACAGCACAGACTGCACTCTCATACAACACAGACTGCACGCACACACAGCACAGACTGCACTCTCATACAACACAGACAGCACGCACACACAGCACAGACTGCACGCACACACAGCACAGACTGCACACACACACAGCACAGACTGCACGCACGCACAGCACAGACTGCACACACACACAGCACAGACTGCACACTCACACAGCACAGACTGCACACACACACAGCACAGACTGCACACACACACAGCACAGACTGCACACACACACAGCACAGACTGCACTCTCATACAATACAGAATGCACGCACACACAGCACAGACTGCACGCACACACTGCACAGACTGCACACACACACACAGCACAGACTGTATGCACACACAGCACAGACTACAAACACACACAGCACAGACTGCACACACACACACCACAGACTGCACTCTCATGCAACACAGACTGCACGCACACACAGCACAGACTGCATGCACACACAGCACAGACTGCACGCACACACAGCACAGACTGCACGCACACACAGCACAGACTGCACGCACACACAGCACAGACTGCACACACACACAACACAGACTGCACTCTCCCACAACACAGACTGCACTCTCATACAACACAGACTGCACGCACACACAGCACAGACTGCACGCACACACAGCACAGACTGCACGCACACACAGCACAGACTGCACGCACACACAGCACAGACTGCACACACACACAGCACAGACTGCACGCACGCACAGCACAGACTGCACACACACACAGCACAGACTGCACACTCACACAGCACAGACTGCACACACACACAGCACAGACTGCACACACACACAGCACAGACTGCACACACACACAGCACAGACTGCACTCTCATACAATACAGAATGCACGCACACACAGCACAGACTGCACGCACACACTGCACAGACTGCACACACACACACAGCACAGACTGTATGTACACACAGCACAGACTACAAACACACACAGCACAGACTGCACACACACACACCACAGACTGCACTCTCATGCAACACAGACTGCACGCACACACAGCACAGACTGCATGCACACACAGCACAGACTGCACGCACACACAGCACAGACTGCACGCACACACAGCACAGACTGCACGCACACACAGCACAGACTGCACTCTCATACAACACAGACTGCACGCACACACAGCACAGACTGCACGCACACACAGCACAGACTGCACGCACACACAGCACAGACTGCACACACACACACACAACACAGACTGCACGCACAAACAGCACAGACTGCACACACACACAGCACAGACTGCACTCTCATACAACACAGAATGCACGCACACACAGCACAGACTGCACGCACACACAGCCCAGACTGCACACACACACACAACACAGACTGCACGCACACTCAGCACAGACTGCACGCGCACACAGCACAGACTGCATGCACACACAGCACAGACTGCACGCACACACAGCAAAGACTGCACGCACACACAGCACAGACTGCACACACACACAGCACAGACTGCACTCTCATACAACACAGACTGCACGCACACACAGCACAGACTGCACGCACACACAGCACAGACTGCACGCACACACAGCACAGACTGCACGCACACACAGCACAGACTGCACGCACACACAGCACAAACTGCACGCACACACAGCACAGACTGCACTCTCATACAATACAGACTGCACACACACACACAACACAGACTGCACGCACACACTGCACAAACTGCACTCTCATACAACACAGACTGCACTCTCATACAACACAGACTACACGCACACACAGCACAGACTGTACGCACACACAGCACAGACTGCACGCACACACAGCACAGACTGCACGCACACACAGCACAGACTGCACACACACACAGCACAGACTGCACTCTCGTACAATACAGACTGCACGCACACACAGCACGGACTGCACGCACACACAGCACAGACTGCACACACACACAGCACAGACTGCACTCTCCCACAACACAGACTGCACTCTCATACAACACAGACTGCACGCACACACAGCACAGACTGTACGCACACACAGCACAGACTGCACGCACACACAGCACAGACTGCACGCACACACAGCACAGACTGCACACACACACAGCACAGACTGCACTCTCGTACAATACAGACTGCACGCACACACAGCACGGACTGCACGCACACACAGCACAGACTGCACACACACACAGCACAGACTGCACACACACACACCGCAGACTGCACTCTCATGCAACACAGACTGCACGCACACACAGCACAGACTGCACGCACACACAGCACAGACTGCACGCACACACAGCACAGACTGCACGCACACACAGCACAGACTGCACGCACACACAGCACAGACTGCACTCTCATACAACACAGACTGCATGCACACACAGCACAGCCTGCACGCACACACAGCACAGACTGCACGCACACACAGCACAGACTGCACACACACACACACAACACAGACTGCACGCACACACAGCACAGACTGCACACACACACAACACAGACTGCACGCACACACAGCACAGACTGCACGCACACACAGCCCAGACTGCACGCACACACAGCCCAGACTGCACACACACACACAACACAGACTGCACGCACACTCAGCACAGACTGCACGCACACACAGCACAGACTGCACGCACACACAGCACAGACTGCACACACACACAGCACAGTCTGCACTCTCATACAACACAGACTGCACGCACACACAGCACAGACTGCACGCACACACAGCACAGACTGCACGCACACTCAGCACAGACTGCACGCACACACAGCACAGACTGCACGCACACACAGCACAAACTGGACGCACACACAGCACATACTGCACGCACACACAGCACAGACTGCACGCACACACAGCACAGACTGCACTCTCATACAACACAGACTGCACACACACACACAACACAGACTGCACGCACACACTGCACAGACTGCACTCTCCCACAACACAGACTGCACTCTCATACAACACAGACTGCACACACACACAGCACAGACTGCACGCACACACAGCACAGACTGCACGCACACACAGCACAGACTGCACGCACACTCAGCACAGACTGCACGCACACACAGCACAGACTGCACGCACACACAGCACAAACTGGACGCACACACAGCACATACTGCACGCACACACAGCACAGACTGCACGCACACACAGCACAGACTGCACTCTCATACAACACAGACTGCACACACACACACAACACAGACTGCACGCACACACTGCACAGACTGCACTCTCCCACAACACAGACTGCACTCTCATACAACACAGACTGCACACACACACAGCACAGACTGCACGCACACACAGCACAGACTGCACGCACACACAGCACAGACTGCACGCACACACAGCACAGACTGCACACACACACAGCACAGACTGCACACACACACAGCACAGACTGCACGCACGCACAGCACAGACTGTACACACACACAGCACAGACTGCACACTCACACAGCACAGACTGCACGCACGCACAGCACAGACTGCACGCACACACTGCACAGACTGCACACACACACACAGCACAGACTACAAACACACACAGCACAGACTGCACACACACACACCACAGACTGCACTCTCATGCAACACAGACTGCACGCACACACAGCACAGACTGCATGCACACACAGCACAGACTGCACGCACACACAGCACAGACTGCACGCACACACAGCACAGACTGCACGCACACACAGCACAGACTGCACTCTCATACAACACAGACTGCACGCACACACAGTACAGACTGCACGCACACACAGCACAGACTGCACGCACACACAGCACAGACTGCACACACACACACACAACACAGACTGCACGCACAAACAGCACAGACTGCACACACACACAGCACAGACTGCACTCCCATACAACACAGAATGCACGCACACACAGCACAGACTGCACGCACACACAGCCCAGACTGCACACACACACACAACACAGACTGCACGCACTCTCAGCACAGACTGCACGTGCACACAGCACAGACTGCATGCACACACAGCACAGACTGCTCGCACACACAGCAAAGACTGCACGCACACACAGCACAGACTGCACACACACACAGCACAGACTGCACTCTCATACAACACAGACTGCACGCACACACAGCACAGACTGCACGCACACACAGCACAGACTGCACGCACACACAGCACAGACTGCACGCACACACAGCACAGACTGCACGCACACACAGCACAAACTGCACGCACACACAGCACAGACTGCACACACACTGCACACACTGCACTCTCATACAACACAGACTGCACTCTCATACAACACAGACTGCACGCACACACAGCACAGACTGTACGCACACACAGCACAGACTGCACGCACACACAGCACAGACTGCACGCACACACAGCACAGACTGCACACACACACAGCACAGACTGCACTCTCGTACAATACAGACTGCACGCACACACAGCACAGACTGCACTCTCATACAACACAGACTGCACGCACACACAACACAGACTGCACTCTCATACAACACAGACTGCACGCACACACAGCACAGACTGCACACACACACAGCACAGACTGCACTCTCATACAACACAGACTGCACGCACACACAGCACAGACTGCACGCACACACAGCACAGACTGCACACACACACAGCACAGACTGCACGCACGCACAGCACAGACTGCACACACACACAGCACAGACTGCACACTCACACAGCACAGACTGCACACACACACAGCACAGACTGCACACACACACAGCACAGACTGCACACACACACAGCACAGACTGCACTCTCATACAATACAGAATGCACGCACACACAGCACAGACTGCACGCACACACTGCACAGACTGCACACACACACACAGCACAGACTGTATGCACACACAGCACAGACTACAAACACACACAGCACAGACTGCACACACACACACCACAGACTGCACTCTCATGCAACACAGACTGCACGCACACACAGCACAGACTGCATGCACAGACTGCATGCACACACAGCACAGACTGCACGCACACACAGCACAGACTGCACGCACACACAGCACAGACTGCACGCACACACAGCACAGACTGCACACACACACAACACAGACTGCACTCTCCCACAACACAGACTGCACTCTCATACAACACAGACTGCACGCACACACAGCACAGACTGCACGCACACACAGCACAGACTGCACGCACACACAGCACAGACTGCACGCACACACAGCACAGACTGCACACACACACAGCACAGACTGCACGCACGCACAGCACAGACTGCACACACACACAGCACAGACTGCACACTCACACAGCACAGACTGCACACACACACAGCACAGACTGCACACACACACAGCACAGACTGCACACACACACAGCACAGACTGCACTCTCATACAATACAGAATGCACGCACACACAGCACAGACTGCACGCACACACTGCACAGACTGCACACACACACACAGCACAGACTGTATGCACACACAGCACAGACTACAAACACACACAGCACAGACTGCACACACACACACCACAGACTGCACTCTCATGCAACACAGACTGCACGCACACACAGCACAGACTGCATGCACACACAGCACAGACTGCACGCACACACAGCACAGACTGCACGCACACACAGCACAGACTGCACGCACACACAGCACAGACTGCACTCTCATACAACACAGACTGCACGCACACACAGCACAGACTGCACGCACACACAGCACAGACTGCACGCACACACAGCACAGACTGCACACACACACACACAACACAGACTGCACGCACAAACAGCACAGACTGCACACACACACAGCACAGACTGCACTCTCATACAACACAGAATGCACGCACACACAGCACAGACTGCACGCACACACAGCCCAGACTGCACACACACACACAACACAGACTGCACGCACACTCAGCACAGACTGCACGCGCACACAGCACAGACTGCATGCACACACAGCACAGACTGCACGCACACACAGCAAAGACTGCACGCACACACAGCACAGACTGCACACACACACAGCACAGACTGCACTCTCATACAACACAGACTGCACGCACACACAGCACAGACTGCACGCACACACAGCACAGACTGCACGCACACACAGCACAGACTGCACGCACACACAGCACAGACTGCACGCACACACAGCACAAACTGCACGCACACACAGCACAGACTGCACTCTCATACAATACAGACTGCACACACACACACAACACAGACTGCACGCACACACTGCACAAACTGCACTCTCATACAACACAGACTGCACTCTCATACAACACAGACTGCACGCACACACAGCACAGACTGTACGCACACACAGCACAGACTGCACGCACACACAGCACAGACTGCACGCACACACAGCACAGACTGCACACACACACAGCACAGACTGCACTCTCGTACAATACAGACTGCACGCACACACAGCACGGACTGCACGCACACACAGCACAGACTGCACACACACACAGCACAGACTGCACACACACACACCGCAGACTGCACTCTCATGCAACACAGACTGCACACACACACAGCACAGACTGCACGCACACACAGCACAGACTGCACGCACACACAGCACAGACTGCACGCACACACAGCACAGACTGCACGCACACACAGCACAGACTGCACTCTCATACAACACAGACTGCACGCACACACAGCACAGCCTGCACGCACACACAGCACAGACTGCACGCACACACAGCACAGACTGCACACACACACACACAACACAGACTGCACGCACACACAGCACAGACTGCACACACACACAACACAGACTGCACGCACACACAGCACAGACTGCACGCACACACAGCCCAGACTGCACGCACACACAGCCCAGACTGCACACACACACACAACACAGACTGCACGCACACTCAGCACAGACTGCACGCACACACAGCACAGACTGCACGCACACACAGCACAGACTGCACACACACACAGCACAGTCTGCACTCTCATACAACACAGACTGCACGCACACACAGCACAGACTGCACGCACACACAGCACAGACTGCACGCACACTCAGCACAGACTGCACGCACACACAGCACAGACTGCACGCACACACAGCACAAACTGGACGCACACACAGCACATACTGCACGCACACACAGCACAGACTGCACGCACACACAGCACAGACTGCACTCTCATACAACACAGACTGCACGCACACACAGCACAGACTGCACTCTCATACAACACAGACTGCACACACACACACAACACAGACTGCACGCACACACTGCACAGACTGCACTCTCCCACAACACAGACTGCACTCTCATACAACACAGACTGCACGCACACACAGCACAGACTGCACGCACACACAGCACAGACTGCACGCACACACAGCACAGACTGCACGCACACACAGCACAGACTGCACACACACACAGCACAGACTGCACACACACACAGCACAGACTGCACGCACACACAGCACAGACTGCACGCACACACAGCACAGACTGCACACACACACAACACAGACTGCACGCACACACAGCACAGACTGCACGCACACACAGCACAGACTGCACGCACACACAGCACAGACTGCACGCACACACAGCACAGACTGCACACACACACAGCACAGACTACAAACACACACAGCACAGACTGCACACACACACACCACAGACTGCACTCTCATGCAACACAGACTGCACGCACACACAGCACAGACTGCATGCACACACAGCACAGACTGCACGCACACACAGCACAGACTGCACGCACACACAGCACAGACTGCACGCACACACAGCACAGACTGCACTCTCATACAACACAGACTGCACGCACACACAGCACAGACTGCACGCACACACAGCACAGACTGCACGCACACACAGCACAGACTGCACACACACACAAACAACACAGACTGCACGCACAAACAGCACAGACTGCACACACACACAGCACAGACTGCACTCCCATACAACACAGAATGCACGCACACACAGCACAGACTGCACGCACACACAGCCCAGACTGCACACACACACACAACACAGACTGCACGCACACTCAGCACAGACTGCACGCGCACACAGCACAGACTGCATGCACACACAGCACAGACTGCACGCACACACAGCAAAGACTGCACGCACACACAGCACAGACTGCACACACACACAGCACAGACTGCACTCTCATACAACACAGACTGCACGCACACACAGCACAGACTGCACGCACACACAGCACAGACTGCACGCACACACAGCACAGACTGCACGCACACACAGCACAGACTGCACGCACACACAGCACAAACTGCACGCACACACAGCACAGACTGCACACACACTGCACACACTGCACTCTCATACAACACAGACTGCACTCTCATACAACACAGACTGCACGCACACACAGCACAGACTGTACGCACACACAGCACAGACTGCACGCACACACAGCACAGACTGCACGCACACACAGCACAGACTGCACACACACACAGCACAGACTGCACTCTCGTACAATACAGACTGCATGCACACACAGCACGGACTGCACGCACACACAGCACAGACTGCACACACACACAGCACAGACTGCACACACACACACCGCAGACTGCACTCTCATGCAACACAGACTGCACGCACACACAGCACAGACTGCACGCACACACAGCACAGACTGCACGCACACACAGCACAGACTGCACGCACACACAGCACAGACTGCACTCACACACAGCACAGACTGCACGCACACACAGCACAGCCTGCACGCACACACAGCACAGACTGCACGCACACACAGCACAGACTGCACACACACACACACAACACAGACTGCACGCACACACAGCACAGGCTGCACACACACACAGCACAGACTGCACTCTCATACAACACAGACTGCACGCACACACAGCACAGACTGCACGCACACACAGCCCAGACTGCACACACACACAGCACAGACTGCACACACACACACCGCAGACTGCACTCTCATGCAACACAGACTGCACGCACACACAGCACAGACTGCACGCACACACAGCACAGACTGCACGCACACACAGCACAGACTGCACGCACACACAGCACAGACTGCACTCTCATACAACACAGACTGCACGCACACACAGCACAGCCTGCACGCACACACAGCACAGACTGCACGCACACACAGCACAGACTGCACACACACACACACAACACAGACTGCACGCACACACAGCACAGACTGCACACACACACAACACAGACTGCACGCACACACAGCACAGACTGCACGCACACACAGCCCAGACTGCACGCACACACAGCCCAGACTGCACACACACACACAACACAGACTGCACGCACACTCAGCACAGACTGCACGCACACACAGCACAGACTGCACGCACACACAGCACAGACTGCACACACACACAGCACAGTCTGCACTCTCATACAACACAGACTGCACGCACACACAGCACAGACTGCACGCACACACAGCACAGACTGCACGCACACTCAGCACAGACTGCACGCACACACAGCACAGACTGCACGCACACACAGCACAAACTGGACGCACACACAGCACATACTGCACGCACACACAGCACAGACTGCACGCACACACAGCACAGACTGCACTCTCATACAACACAGACTGCACGCACACACAGCACAGACTGCACTCTCATACAACACAGACTGCACACACACACACAACACAGACTGCACGCACACACTGCACAGACTGCACTCTCCCACAACACAGACTGCACTCTCATACAACACAGACTGCACGCACACACAGCACAGACTGCACGCACACACAGCACAGACTGCACGCACACACAGTACAGACTGCACGCACACACAGCACAGACTGCACACACACACAGCACAGACTGCACACACACACAGCACAGACTGCACGCACACACAGCACAGACTGCACGCACACACAGCACAGACTGCACACACACACAACACAGACTGCACGCACACACAGCACAGACTGCACGCACACACAGCACAGACTGCACGCACACACAGCACAGACTGCACGCACACACAGCACAGACTGCACACACACACAGCACAGACTACAAACACACACAGCACAGACTGCACACACACACACCACAGACTGCACTCTCATGCAACACAGACTGCACGCACACACAGCACAGACTGCATGCACACACAGCACAGACTGCACGCACACACAGCACAGACTGCACGCACACACAGCACAGACTGCACGCACACACAGCACAGACTGCACTCTCATACAACACAGACTGCACGCACACACAGCACAGACTGCACGCACACACAGCACAGACTGCACGCACACACAGCACAGACTGCACACACACACAAACAACACAGACTGCACGCACAAACAGCACAGACTGCACACACACACAGCACAGACTGCACTCCCATACAACACAGAATGCACGCACACACAGCACAGACTGCACGCACACACAGCCCAGACTGCACACACACACACAACACAGACTGCACGCACACTCAGCACAGACTGCACGCGCACACAGCACAGACTGCATGCACACACAGCACAGACTGCACGCACACACAGCAAAGACTGCACGCACACACAGCACAGACTGCACACACACACAGCACAGACTGCACTCTCATACAACACAGACTGCACGCACACACAGCACAGACTGCACGCACACACAGCACAGACTGCACGCACACACAGCACAGACTGCACGCACACACAGCACAGACTGCACGCACACACAGCACAAACTGCACGCACACACAGCACAGACTGCACACACACTGCACACACTGCACTCTCATACAACACAGACTGCACTCTCATACAACACAGACTGCACGCACACACAGCACAGACTGTACGCACACACAGCACAGACTGCACGCACACACAGCACAGACTGCACGCACACACAGCACAGACTGCACACACACACAGCACAGACTGCACTCTCGTACAATACAGACTGCACGCACACACAGCACGGACTGCACGCACACACAGCACAGACTGCACACACACACAGCACAGACTGCACACACACACACCGCAGACTGCACTCTCATGCAACACAGACTGCACGCACACACAGCACAGACTGCACGCACACACAGCACAGACTGCACGCACACACAGCACAGACTGCACGCACACACAGCACAGACTGCACGCACACACAGCACAGACTGCACGCACACACAGCACAGCCTGCACGCACACACAGCACAGACTGCACGCACACACAGCACAGACTGCACACACACACACACAACACAGACTGCACGCACACACAGCACAGGCTGCACACACACACAGCACAGACTGCACTCTCATACAACACAGACTGCACGCACACACAGCACAGACTGCACGCACACACAGCCCAGACTGCACACACACACACAACAAAGACTGCACGCACACTCATCACAGACTGCACGCACACACAGCACAGACTGCACGCACACACAGCACAGACTGCACTCTCATACAACACAGACTGCACACACACACACAACACAGACTGCACGCACACACTGCACAGACTGCACGCACACACAGCACAGACTGCACGCACACACAGCACAGACTGCACTCTCATACAACACAGACTGCACACACACACACAACACAGACTGCACTCTCCCACAACACAGACTGCACTCTCATACAACACAGACTGCACGCACACACAGCACAGACTGCACGCACACACAGCACAGACTGCACGCACACACAGCACAGACTGCACGCACACACAGCACAGACTGCACACACACACAGCACAGACTGCACGCACGCACAGCACAGACTGCACACACACACAGCACAGACTGCACACTCACACAGCACAGACTGCACGCACGCACAGCACAGACTGCACACACACACAGCACAGACTGCACACACACACAGCACAGACTGCACTCTCATACAATACAGAATGCACGCACACACAGCACAGACTGCACGCACACACTGCACAGACTGCACACACACACACAGCACAGACTGTATGCACACACAGCACAGACTACAAACACACACAGCACAGACTGCACACACACACACCACAGACTGCACTCTCACGCAACACAGACTGCACGCACACACAGCACAGACTGCATGCACACACAGCACAGACTGCACGCACACACAGCACAGACTGCACGCACACACAGCACAGACTGCACGCACACACAGCACAGACTGCACTCTCATACAACACAGACTGCACGCACACACAGCACAGACTGCACGCACACACAGCACAGACTGCACGCACACACAGCACAGACTGCACACACACACACACAACACAGACTGCACGCACAAACAGCACAGACTGCACACACACACAGCACAGACTGCACTCTCATACAACACAGAATGCACGCACACACAGCACAGACTGCACGCACACACAGCCCAGACTGCACACACACACACAACACAGACTGCACGCACACTCAGCACAGACTGCACGCGCACACAGCACAGACTGCATGCACACACAGCACAGACTGCACGCACACACAGCAAAGACTGCACGCGCACACAGCACAGACTGCACACACACACAGCACAGACTGCACTCTCATACAACACAGACTGCACGCACACACAGCACAGACTGCACGCACACACAGCACAGACTGCACGCACACACAGCACAGACTGCACGCACACACAGCACAAACTGCACGCACACACAGCACAGACTGCACTCTCATACAACACAGACTGCACACACACACACAACACAGACTGCACGCACACACTGCACAAACTGCACTCTCATACAACACAGACTGCACTCTCATACAACACAGACTGCACGCACACACAGCACAGACTGTACGCACACACAGCACAGACTGCACGCACACACAGCACAGACTGCACGCACACACAGCACAGACTGCACACACACACAGCACAGACTGCACTCTCGTACAATACAGACTGCACGCACACACAGCACGGACTGCACGCACACACAGCACAGACTGCACACACACACAGCACAGACTGCACACACACACCGCAGACTGCACTCTCATGCAACACAGACTGCACGCACACACAGCACAGACTGCACGCACACACAGCACAGACTGCACGCACACACAGCACAGACTGCACGCACACACAGCACAGACTGCACGCACACACAGCACAGACTGCACTCTCATACAACACAGACTGCACGCACACACAGCACAGCCTGCACGCACACACAGCACAGACTGCACGCACACACAGCACAGACTGCACACACACACACACAACACAGACTGCACGCACACACAGCACAGACTGCACACACACACAACACAGACTGCACGCACACACAGCACAGACTGCACGCACACACAGCCCAGACTGCACGCACACACAGCCCAGACTGCACACACACACACAACACAGACTGCACGCATTCTCAGCACAGACTGCACGCACACACAGCACAGACTGCACGCACACACAGCACAGACTGCACACACACACAGCACAGTCTGCACTCTCATACAACACAGACTGCACGCACACACAGCACAGACTGCACGCACACACAGCACAGACTGCACGCACACTCAGCACAGACTGCACGCACACACAGCACAGACTGCACGCACACACAGCACAAACTGGACGCACACACAGCACATACTGCACGCACACACAGCACAGACTGCACGCACACACAGCACAGACTGCACTCTCATACAACACAGACTGCACGCACACACAGCACAGACTGCACTCTCATACAACACAGACTGCACACACACACTCAGCACAGACTGCACACACACACACAACACAGACTGCACGCACACACAGCACAGACTGCACGCACACACAGCACAGACTGCACACACACACAGCACAGACTGCACACACACACAGCACAGACTGCACGCACGCACAGCACAGACTGTACACACACACAGCACAGACTGCACACTCACACAGCACAGACTGCACGCACGCACAGCACAGACTGCACGCACACACTGCACAGACTGCACACACACACACAGCACAGACTACAAACACACACAGCACAGACTGCACACACACACACCACAGACTGCACTCTCATGCAACACAGACTGCACGCACACACAGCACAGACTGCATGCACACACAGCACAGACTGCACGCACACACAGCACAGACTGCACGCACACACAGCACAGACTGCACGCACACACAGCACAGACTGCACTCTCATACAACACAGACTGCACGCACACACAGCACAGACTGCACGCACACACAGCACAGACTGCACGCACACACAGCACAGACTGCACACACACACACACAACACAGACTGCACGCACAAACAGCACAGACTGCACACACACACAGCACAGACTGCACTCCCATACAACACAGAATGCACGCACACACAGCACAGACTGCACGCACACACAGCCCAGACTGCACACACACACACAACACAGACTGCACGCACACTCAGCACAGACTGCACGCGCACACAGCACAGACTGCATGCACACACAGCACAGACTGCACGCACACACAGCAAAGACTGCACGCACACACAGCACAGACTGCACACACACACAGCACAGACTGCACTCTCATACAACACAGACTGCACGCACACACAGCACAGACTGCACGCACACACAGCACAGACTGCACGCACACACAGCACAGACTGCACGCACACACAGCACAGACTGCACGCACACACAGCACAAACTGCACGCACACACAGCACAGACTGCACACACACTGCACACACTGCACTCTCATACAACACAGACTGCACTCTCATACAACACAGACTGCACGCACACACAGCACAGACTGTACGCACACACAGCACAGACTGCACGCACACACAGCACAGACTGCACGCACACACAGCACAGACTGCACACACACACAGCACAGACTGCACTCTCGTACAATACAGACTGCACGCACACACAGCACGGACTGCACGCACACACAGCACAGACTGCACACACACACAGCACAGACTGCACACACACACACCGCAGACTGCACTCTCATGCAACACAGACTGCACGCACACACAGCACAGACTGCACGCACACACAGCACAGACTGCACGCACACACAGCACAGACTGCACGCACACACAGCACAGACTGCACGCACACACAGCACAGACTGCACTCTCATACAACACAGACTGCACGCACACACAGCACAGCCTGCACGCACACACAGCACAGACTGCACACACACACAGCACAGACTGCACACACACACACACAACACAGACTGCACGCACACACAGCACAGACTGCACACACACACAGCACAGACTGCACTCTCATACAACACAGACTGCACACACACACAGCACAGACTGCACACACACACACACAACACAGACTGCACGCACACACAGCACAGACTGCACACACACACAGCACAGACTGCACTCTCATACAACACAGACTGCACGCACACACAGCACAGACTGCACGCACACACAGCACAGACTGCATGCACACACAGCACAGACTGCACGCACACACAGCCCAGACTGCACACACACACACAACACAGACTGCACGCACACTCATCACAGACTGCACGCACACACAGCACAGACTGCACGCACACACAGCACAGACTGCACGCACACACACAGCACAGACTACAAACACACACAGCACAGACTGCACACACACACACCACAGACTGCACTCTCATGCAACACAGACTGCACGCACACACAGCACAGACTGCATGCACACACAGCACAGACTGCACGCACACACAGCACAGACTGCACGCACACACAGCACAGACTGCACGCACACACAGCACAGACTGCACTCTCATACAACACAGACTGCACGCACACACAGCACAGACTGCACGCACACACAGCACAGACTGCACGCACACACAGCACAGACTGCACACACACACACACAACACAGACTGCACGCACAAACAGCACAGACTGCACACACACACAGCACAGACTGCACTCCCATACAACACAGAATGCACGCACACACAGCACAGACTGCACGCACACACAGCCCAGACTGCACACACACACACAACACAGACTGCACGCACACTCAGCACAGACTGCACGCGCACACAGCACAGACTGCATGCACACACAGCACAGACTGCACGCACACACAGCAAAGACTGCACGCACACACAGCACAGACTGCACACACACACAGCACAGACTGCACTCTCATACAACACAGACTGCACGCACACACAGCACAGACTGCACGCACACACAGCACAGACTGCACGCACACACAGCACAGACTGCACGCACACACAGCACAGACTGCACGCACACACAGCACAAACTGCACGCACACACAGCACAGACTGCACACACACTGCACACACTGCACTCTCATACAACACAGACTGCACTCTCATACAACACAGACTGCACGCACACACAGCACAGACTGTACGCACACACAGCACAGACTGCACGCACACACAGCACAGACTGCACGCACACACAGCACAGACTGCACACACACACAGCACAGACTGCACTCTCGTACAATACAGACTGCACGCACACACAGCACGGACTGCACGCACACACAGCACAGACTGCACACACACACAGCACAGACTGCACACACACACACCGCAGACTGCACTCTCATGCAACACAGACTGCACGCACACACAGCACAGACTGCACGCACACACAGCACAGACTGCACGCACACACAGCACAGACTGCACGCACACACAGCACAGACTGCACGCACACACAGCACAGACTGCACTCTCATACAACACAGACTGCACGCACACACAGCACAGCCTGCACGCACACACAGCACAGACTGCACGCACACACAGCACAGACTGCACACACACACACACAACACAGACTGCACGCACACACAGCACAGACTGCACACACACACAGCACAGACTGCACTCTCATACAACACAGACTGCACACACACACAGCACAGACTGCACACACACACACACAACACAGACTGCACGCACACACAGCACAGACTGCACACACACACAGCACAGACTGCACTCTCATACAACACAGACTGCACGCACACACAGCACAGACTGCACGCACACACAGCACAGACTGCATGCACACACAGCACAGACTGCACGCACACACAGCCCAGACTGCACACACACACACAACACAGACTGCACGCACACTCATCACAGACTGCACGCACACACAGCACAGACTGCACGCACACACAGCACAGACTGCACGCACACACAGCACAGACTGCATGCACACACAGCACAGACTGCACACACACACAGCACAGACTGCACACACACACAGCACAGACTGCATGCACACACAGCACAGACTGCACACACACACAGCACAGACTGCACGCACACACAGCACAGACTGCACGCACACACAGCACAAACTGCACGCACACACAGCACAGACTGCACACAAACACAGCACTGACTGCACGCACACACAGCACAGACTGCACGCACACACAGCACAAACTGCACGCACACACAACACAGACTGCACACACACACAGCACAGACTGCACGCACACACAGCACAGACTGCACGCACACACAGCACAAACTGCACGCACACACAGCACAGACTGCAGACACACTGCACAGACTGCACTCTCATACAACACAGACTGCACGCACACACAGCACAGACTGCACACACACACAACGCACAGACTGCACGCACACACAGCACAGACTCCACACACACACAGCACAGACTGCACGCACACACAGCACAGACTGCACGCACACACAGCACAAACTGCACGCACACACAGCACAGACTGCACGCACACACAGCACAAACTGCACGCACACACAGCACAGACTGCACGCACACACAGCACAGACTGCACGCACACACAGCACAAACTGCACGCACACACAGCACAGACTGCACTCTCATACGACACAGAGTGCACTCTCATACAACACAGGCTGCACGCACACACAGCACAGACTGCACGCACACACAGCACAGACTGCACGCAAACACAGCACAGACTGCACGCACACACAGCACAGACTGCACACACACACAGCACAGACTGTACGCAAACACAGCACAGACTGCACGCACACACAGCACAGACTGCACACACACACAGCACAGACTGCAAGCACACACAGCACAGACTGCACGCAAACACAGCACAGACTGCACGCACACACAGCACAGACTGCACACACACACAGCACAGACTGCACGCACACACAGCACAGACTGCACACACACACAGCACAGACTGCACGCAAACACAGCACAGACTGCACGCACACACAGCACAGACTGCACACACACACAGCACAGACTGCACACACACACAGCACAGACTGCACACACACACAGCACAGACTGCACTCGCATACAATACAGACTGCACGCACACACAGCACAGACTGCACGCACACACAGCACAGACTGCACACACACACATAGCACAGACTGCATGCACACACAGCACAGACTACAAACACACACAGCACAGACTGCACACACACACACCACAGACTGCACTGTCATGCAACACAGACTGCACGCACACACAGCACAGACTGCACGCACACACAGCACAGACTGCACGCACACACAGCACAGACTGCACACCCACACACACAAAACAGACTGCACGCACACACAGCACAGACTGCACGCACACACAGCCCAGACTGCACACACACACAACACAGACTGCACGCACACTCAGCACAGACTGCACGCGCACACAGCACAGACTGCACTCTCATACAATACAGACTGCATGCACACACAGCACAGACTGCACACACACACAGCACAGACTGCACACACACACAGCACAGACTGCACACACACACACCACAGACTGCACTCTCATGCAACACAGACTGCACGCACACACAGCACAGACTGCACGCAGACACAGCACAGACTGCACGCACACACAGCACAGACTGCATGCACGCACAGCACAGACTGCACTCTCATACAACACAGACTGCACGCACACACAGCACAGACTGCACGCACACACAGCACAGACTGCACATACACACATCACAGACTTCATGCACACGCAGCACAGACTACACACACACACAGCACAGACTGCACACACACACAGCACAGACTGCACTCTCATAAAACACAGACTGCACGTACACACAGCACAGACTGCACGCACTCACAGCACAGACTGCACGCACACACAGCACAGACTGCACGCACACACAGCACAGACTGCACGCACACACAGCACAGACTGCACTCTCATACAACACAGACTGCACGCACACACAGCACAGACTGCACGCACACACAGCACAGACTGCACGCACACACAGCACAGACTGCACGCACACACAGCACAGACTGCACTCACACACACAACACAGACTGCACGCACACACAGCACAGACTGCACACACACACAACACAGACTGCACACACACACAGCACAGACTGCACGCACACACAGCACAGACTGCACGCACACACAGCACAGACTGCACGCACACACAGCACAGACTGCACACACACACAACACAGACTGCACACACACACAACACAGACTGCACGCACACACAGCACAGACTGCACGCACACACAGCACAAACTGCACGCACACACAGCACAGACTGCACGCACACACAGCACAGACTGCAAGCACACACAGCACAGACTGCACGCACACACAGCACAGACAGCACACACACACACAACACAGACTGCACGCACACACAGCACCGACTTCACGCACACACAGCACAGACTGCACGCACACACAGCACAGACTGCATGCACACACAGCACAGACTGCACGCACACACAGCACAGACTGCACGCACACACAGCACAGACTGCACACACACACACAACACAGACTGCACGCACACACAGCACCGACTTCACGCACACACAGCACAGACTGCACGCACACACAGCACAGACTGCATGCACACACAGCACAGACTGCACTCTCATACAACACAGACTGCACGCACACACAGCACAGACTGCACGCACACACAACACAGGCTGCACGCACACACAGCCCAGACTGCACACACACACACAACACAGACTGCACGCACACTCAGCACAGACTGCACACACACACAGCACAGACTGCACGCACACACTGCACAGACTGCACACATACACAGCACAGACTGCACACACACACAGCACAGACTGCACTCTCATACAACACAGACTGCACGCACACACAGCACAGACTGCACGCACACACAGCACAGACTGCACACACACACAGCACAGACTGCACACACACACAACACAGACTGCACGCACACACAGCACAGACTGCACACACACACAGCACAGACTGCACTCTCATACAACACAGACTGCACGCACACACAGCACAGACTGCACGCACACACAGCACAGACTGCACACACACACAGCACAGACTGCACACACACACAACACAGACTGCACGCACACACAGCACAGACTGCACACACACACAGCACAGACTGCACTCTCATACAACACAGACTGCACGCACACACAGCACAGACTGCACGCACACACAGCCCTGACTGCACACACACACAACACAGACTGCACGCACACACAGCACAGACTGCACGCACACACAGCCCTGACTGCACACACACACAACACAGACTGCACGCACACACAGCACAGACTGCATGCACACACAGCACAGACTGCACTCTCATACAACACAGACTGCACGCACACACAGCACAGACTGCACGCACACACAACAAAGGCTGCACGCACACACAGCCCAGACTGCACACACACACACAACACAGACTGCACGCACACTCAGCACAGACTGCACACACACACAGCACAGACTGCACGCACACACTGCACAGACTGCACACATACACAGCACAGACTGCACACACACACAGCACAGACTGCACTCTCATACAACACAGACTGCACGCACACACAGCACAGACTGCACGCACACACAGCACAGACTGCACACACACACAGCACAGACTGCACACACACACAACACAGACTGCACGCACACACAGCACAGACTGCACACACACACAGCACAGACTGCACTCTCATACAACACAGACTGCACGCACACACAGCACAGACTGCACGCACACACAGCCCTGACTGCACACACACACAACACAGACTGCACGCACACTCAGCACAGACTGCACACACACACAGCACAGACTGCACGCACACACAGCACAGACTGCACGCACACACAGCACAGACTGCACACACACACAGCACAGACTGCACACACACAGCACAGACTGCACTCTCATACAACACAGACTGCACGCACACCCAGCACAGACTGCACGCACACACAGCACAGACTGCACATACACACAGCACAGACTGCATGCACACACAGCACAGACTACACACACACACAGCACGGACTGCACACACACACACCACAGACTGCACTCTCATACAACACAGACTGCACGCACACACAGCACAGACTGCCCGCACACACAGCACAGACTGCACGCACACACAGCACAGACTGCACGCACACACAGCACAGACTGCACACTCACACAGCACAGACTGCACGCACACACAGCACAGACTGCACGCACACACAGCACAGACTGCACTCTCATACAACACAGACTGCACGCACACACAGCACAGACTGCACGCACACACAGCACAGACTGCACGCACACACAGCACAGACTGCACACACACACACAGCACAGACTGCATGCAGACACAGCACAGACTGCACTCTCATACAACACAGACTGCACGAACACACAGCACAGACTGCACGCACACACAGCACAGACTGCACGCACACACAGCACAGACTGCAAGCACACACAGCACAGACTGCACTCTTATACAACACAGACTGCACGCACACACAGCACAGACTGCACGCACACACAGCACAGACTGCATGCACACACAGCACAGACTGCACACACACACACAACACAGACTGCACGCACACACAGCACCGACTTCACGCACACACAGCACAGACTGCACGCACACACAGCACAGATTGCACTCTCATACAACACAGGCTGCACGCACACACAGCACAGACTGCACGCACACACAGCACAGACTGCACGCACACACAGCACAGACTGCACTCTCATACAGCACAGACTGCACGCACACTCAGCACAGACTGCACGCACACACAGCACAGACTGCACGCACACACAGCACAGACTGTACGCACACACAGCACAGACTGCACGCACACACAGCACAGACTGCACTCTCATACAACCCCGACTGCACGCACACACAGCCCAGACTGCACGCACACACAGCACAGACTGCACGCACACACAGCACAGACTGCACGCACACACAGCACAGACTGCACTCTCATACAACACCGACTGCACGCACACACAACACAGACTGCACGCACACACAGCACAGACTGCACGCACACACAGCACAGACTGCACGCACACACAGCACAGACTGCACACACACACAGCACAGACTGCACGCACACACAGCACAGACTGCACACACACACAGCACAGACTGCACGCACACTCAGCACAGACTGCACGCACACACAGCACAGACTGCACGCACACACAGCACAGACTGCACACACACACAGCGCAGACTGCACGCACACACAGCACAGACTGCACACTCACACAGCACAGACTGCACACTCACACAGCACAGACTGCACGCACACACAGCACAGACTGCACGCACACACAGCACAGACTGCACACACACACAGCACAAACTGCACACACACACTGCACAGACTGCACTCTCATACAACACAGACTGCACTCTCATACAACACAGACTGCACGCACACACAGCACAGACTGCACGCACACACAGCACAGACTGCACGCACACACAGCACAGACTGCACGCACACACAGCACAGACTGCACGCACACACAGCACAGACTGCACGCACACACAGCACAGACTGCACACAAACACAGCACAGACTGCACGCACGCACAGCACAGACTGCACACACACACAGCACAGACTGCACACACACACAGCACAGACTGCACGCTCACACAGCACAGACTGCACTCTCATACAATACAGACTGCACGCACACACAGCACAGACTGCACGCACACACAGCACAGACTGCACTCTCATACAATACAGACTGCACGCACACACAGCACAGACTGCACGCACACACAGCACAGACTGCACTCTCATACAATACAGACTGCACGCACACACAGCACAGACTGCACGCACACACAGCACAGACTGCACACTCACACAGCACAGACTGCATGCACACACAGCACAGACTACAAACACACACAGCACAGACTGCACACACACACACCACAGACTGCACTCTCATGCAACACAGACTGCACGCACACACAGCACAGACTGCACGCACACACAGCACAGACTGCACTCTCATACAATACAGACTGCACGCACACACAGCACAGACTGCACGCACACACAGCACAGACTGCACGCACACACAGCACAGACTGCACGCACACACAGCACAGACTGCACACTCACACAGCACAGACTGCACGCACACACAGCACAGACTGCACGCACACACAGCACAGACTGCACGCACACACAGCACAGACTGCACGCACACACAGCACAGACTGCACGCACACACAGCACAGACTGCACACACACACAGCACAGACTGCACGCACACACAGCACAGACTACAAACACACACAGCACAGACTGCACACACACACACCACAGACTGCACTCTCATGCAACACAGACTGCACGCACACACAGCACAGACTGCACGCACACACAGCACAGACTGCACGCACACACAGCACAGACTGCACGCACACACAGCACAGACTGCACACACACACAGCACAGACTGCACGCACACACAGCACAGACTACAAACACACACAGCACAGACTGCACACACACACACCACAGACTGCACTCTCATGCAACACAGACTGCACGCACACACAGCACAGACTGCACGCACACACAGCACAGACTGCACGCACACACAGCACAGACTGCACACACACACAGCACAGACTGCACTCTCATACAACACAGACTGCACGCACACACAGCACAGACTGCACGCACACACAGCACAGACTGCACGCACACACAGCACAGACTGCACACACACACACACACACAACACAGACTGCACGCACACACAGCACAGACTGCACACACACACAGCACAGACTGCACTCTCATACAACACAGACTGCACGCACACACTGCACAGACTGCACGCACACACAGCACAGACTGCACACACACACAGCCCAGACTGCACACACACACACAACACAGACTGCACGCACACTCAGCACAGACTGCACATACACACATCACAGACTTCATGCACACACAGCACAGACTACACACACACACAGCACAGACTGCACGCACACACAGCCCAGACTGCACACACACACACAACAAAGACTGCACGCACACTCAGCACAGACTGCACATACACACATCACAGACTTCATGCACACACAGCACAGACTGCACATACACACATCACAGACTTCATGCACACTCAGCACAGACTGCACGCGCACACAGCACAGACTGCACGCACACACAGCACAGACTGCACGCACACACAGCACAGACTGCACGCACACACAGCACAGACTGCACGCACACACAGCACAGACTGCACTCTTATACAACACAGACTGCACGCACACACAGCACAGACTGCACGCACACACAGCACAGACTGCACGCACACACAGCACAGACTGCACGCACACACCGCACAGACTGCACTCACACACACAACACAGACTGCACGCACACACAGCACAGACTGCATGCACACACAGCACAGACTGCACTCTCATACAACACAGACTGCACGCACACACAGCACAGACTGCACGCACACACAGCACAGACTGCACGCACACACAGCACAGACTGCAAGCACACACAGCACAGACTGCACTCTCTTACAACACAGAATGCACGCACACACAGCACAGACTGCACGCACACACAGCACAGACTGCACGCACACACAGCACAGACTGCACACACACACACAACACAGACTGCACGCACACACAGCACCGACTTCACGCACACACAGCACAGACTGCACGCACACACAGCACAGACTGCATGCACACACAGCACAGACTGCACTCTCATACAACACAGACTGCACGCACACACAGCACAGACTGCACGCACACACAACACAGGCTGCACGCACACACAGCCCAGACTGCACACACACACACAACACAGACTGCACGCACACTCAGCACAGACTGCACACACACACAGCACAGACTGCACGCACACACTGCACAGACTGCACACATACACAGCACAGACTGCACACACACACAGCACAGACTGCACTCTCATACAACACAGACTGCACGCACACACAGCACAGACTGCACGCACACACAGCACAGACTGCACACACACACAACACAGACTGCACACTCACACAGCACAGACTGCACACACACACAACACAGACTGCACGCACACACAGCACAGACTGCACACACACACAGCACAGACTGCACTCTCATACAACACAGACTGCACGCACACACAGCACAGACTGCACGCACACACAACACAGGCTGCACGCACACACAGCCCAGACTGCACACACACACACAACACAGACTGCACGCACACTCAGCACAGACTGCACACACACACAGCACAGACTGCACGCACACACTGCACAGACTGCACACATACACAGCACAGACTGCACACACACACAGCACAGACTGCACTCTCATACAACACAGACTGCACGCACACACAGCACAGACTGCACGCACACACAGCACAGACTGCACACACACACAGCACAGACTGCACACACACACAACACAGACTGCACGCACACACAGCACAGACTGCACACACACACAGCACAGACTGCACACACACACAACACAGACTGCACACACACACAACACAGACTGCACGCACACACAGCACAGACTGCACGCACACACAGCACAGACTGCACGCACACACAGCACAGACTGCACGCACACACAGCACAGACTGCAAGCACACACAGCACAGACTGCACTCTCTTACAACACAGACTGCACGCACACACAGCACAGACTGCACGCACACACAGCACAGACTGCACGCACACACAGCACGGACTGCACACACACACACAACACAGACTGCACGCACACACAGCACCGACTTCACGCACACACAGCACAGACTGCACGCACACACAGCACAGACTGCATGCACACACAGCACAGACTGCACTCTCATACAACACAGACTGCACGCACACACAGCACAGACTGCACGCACACACAACACAGGCTGCACGCACACACAGCCCAGACTGCACACACACACACAACACAGACTGCACGCACACTCAGCACAGACTGCACACACACACAGCACAGACTGCACGCACACACTGCACAGACTGCACACATACACAGCACAGACTGCACACACACACAGCACAGACTGCATTCTCATACAACACAGACTGCACGCACACACAGCACAGACTGCACACACACACAGCACAGACTGCACACACACACAGCACAGACTGCACACACACACAACACAGACTGCACGCACACACAGCACAGACTGCACACACACACACAGCACAGACTGCACTCTCATACAACACAGACTGCACGCACACACAGCACAGACTGCACGCACACACAACACAGGCTGCACGCACACACAGCCCAGACTGCACACACACACACAACACAGACTGCACGCACACTCAGCACAGACTGCACACACACACAGCACAGACTGCACGCACACACTGCACAGACTGCACACATACACAGCACAGACTGCACACACACACAGCACAGACTGCACTCTCATACAACACAGACTGCACGCACACACAGCACAGACTGCACGCACACACAGCACAGACTGCACACACACACAGCACAGACTGCACACACACACAACACAGACTGCACGCACACACAGCACAGACTGCACACACACACAGCACAGACTGCACTCTCATACAACACAGACTGCACTCTCATACAACACAGACTGCACGCACACACAGCACAGACTGCACGCACACACAGCACAGACTGCACACACACACAGCACAGACTGCACACACACACAACACAGACTGCACGCACACACAGCACAGACTGCACACACACACAGCACAGACTGCACTCTCATACAACACAGACTGCACTCTCATACAACACAGACTGCACTCTCATACAACACAGACTGCACGCACACACAGCACAGACTGCACGCACACACAGCACAGACTGCACACACACACAGCACAGACTGCACACACACACAACACAGACTGCACGCACACACAGCACAGACTGCACACACACACAGCACAGACTGCACTCTCATACAACACAGACTGCACTCTCATACAACACAGACTGCACGCACACACAGCACAGACTGCACGCACACACAGCCCTGACTGCACACACACACAACACAGACTGCACGCACACACAGCACAGACTGCACGCACACACAGCCCTGACTGCACACACACACAACACAGACTGCACGCACACACAGCACAGACTGCATGCACACACAGCACAGACTGCACTCTCATACAACACAGACTGCACGCACACACAGCACAGACTGCACGCACACACAACACAGGCTGCACGCACACACAGCCCAGACTGCACACACACACACAACACAGACTGCACGCACACTCAGCACAGACTGCACACACACACAGCACAGACTGCACGCACACACTGCACAGACTGCACACATACACAGCACAGACTGCACACACACACAGCACAGACTGCACTCTCATACAACACAGACTGCACGCACACACAGCACAGACTGCACGCACACACAGCACAGACTGCACACACACACAGCACAGACTGCACACACACACAACACAGACTGCACGCACACACAGCACAGACTGCACACACACACAGCACAGACTGCACTCTCATACAACACAGACTGCACGCACACACAGCACAGACTGCACGCACACACAGCCCTGACTGCACACACACACAACACAGACTGCACGCACACTCAGCACAGACTGCACACACACACAGCACAGACTGCACGCACACACAGCACAGACTGCACGCACACACAGCACAGACTGCACACACACACAGCACAGACTGCACACACACAGCACAGACTGCACTCTCATACAACACAGACTGCACGCACACCCAGCACAGACTGCACGCACACACAGCACAGACTGCACATACACACAGCACAGACTGCATGCACACACAGCACAGACTACACACACACACAGCACGGACTGCACACACACACACAACAGACTGCACTCTCATACAACACAGACTGCACGCACACACAGCACAGACTGCCCGCACACACAGCACAGACTGCACGCACACACAGCACAGACTGCACGCACACACAGCACAGACTGCACACTCACACAGCACAGACTGCACGCACACACAGCACAGACTGCACGCACACACAGCACAGACTGCACTCTCATACAACACAGACTGCACGCACACACAGCACAGACTGCACACACACACAGCACAGACTGCACGCACACACAGCACAGACTGCACACACACACACAGCACAGACTGCATGCAGACACAGCACAGACTGCACTCTCATACAACACAGACTGCACGCACACATAGCACAGACTGCACGCACACACAGCACAGACTGCACGCACACACAGCACAGACTGCAAGCACACACAGCACAGACTGCACTCTTATACAACACAGACTGCACGCACACACAGCACAGACTGCACGCACACACAGCACAGACTGCATGCACACACAGCACAGACTGCACACACACACACAACACAGACTGCACGCACACACAGCACCGACTTCACGCACACACAGCACAGACTGCACGCACACACAGCACAGACTGCACGCACACACAGCACAGATTGCACTCTCATACAGCACAGACTGCACGCACACACAGCACAGACTGCACGCACACACAACACAGGCTGCACGCACACACAGCACAGACTGCACGCACACACAGCACAGACTGCACGCACACACAGCACAGACTGCACTCTCATACAGCACAGACTGCACGCACACTCAGCACAGACTGCACGCACACACAGCACAGACTGCACGCACACACAGCACAGACTGCACGCACACACAGCACAGACTGCACGCACACACAGCACAGACTGCACGCACACACAGCACAGACTGCACTCTCATACAACCCCGACTGCACGCACACACAGCACAGACTGCACGCACACACAGCACAGACTGCACGCACACACAGCACAGACTGCACTCTCATACAACCCCGACTGCACGCACACACAGCCCAGACTGCACGCACACACAGCACAGACTGCACGCACACACAGCACAGACTGCACGCACACACAGCACAGACTGCACTCTCATACAACACCGACTGCACGCACACACAACACAGACTGCACGCACACACAGCACAGACTGCACGCACACACAGCACAGACTGCACGCACACACAGCACAGACTGCACACACACACAGCACAGACTGCACGCACACACAGCACAGACTGCACACACACACAGCACAGACTGCACGCACACTCAGCACAGACTGCACGCACACACAGCACAGACTGCACGCACACACAGCACAGACTGCACACACACACAGCGCAGACTGCACGCACACACAGCACAGACTGCACACTCACACAGCACAGACTGCACACTCACACAGCACAGACTGCACGCACACACAGCACAGACTGCACGCACACACAGCACAGACTGCACACACACACAGCACAAACTGCACACACACACTGCACAGACTGCACTCTCATACAACACAGACTGCACTCTCATACAACACAGACTGCACGCACACACAGCACAGACTGCACGCACACACAGCACAGACTGCACGCACACACAGCACAGACTGCACGCACACACAGCACAGACTGCACGCACACACAGCACAGACTGCACGCACACACAGCACAGACTGCACACAAACACAGCACAGACTGCACGCACGCACAGCACAGACTGCACACACACACAGCACAGACTGCACACACACACAGCACAGACTGCACGCTCACACAGCACAGACTGCACTCTCATACAATACAGACTGCACGCACACACAGCACAGACTGCACGCACACACAGCACAGACTGCACTCTCATACAATACAGACTGCACGCACACACAGCACAGACTGCACGCACACACAGCACAGACTGCACTCTCATACAATACAGACTGCACGCACACACAGCACAGACTGCACGCACACACAGCACAGACTGCACACTCACACAGCACAGACTGCATGCACACACAGCACAGACTACAAACACACACAGCACAGACTGCACACACACACACCACAGACTGCACTCTCATGCAACACAGACTGCACGCACACACAGCACAGACTGCACGCACACACAGCACAGACTGCACTCTCATACAATACAGACTGCACGCACACACAGCACAGACTGCACGCACACACAGCACAGACTGCACGCACACACAGCACAGACTGCACGCACACACAGCACAGACTGCACACTCACACAGCACAGACTGCACGCACACACAGCACAGACTGCACGCACACACAGCACAGACTGCACGCACACACAGCACAGACTGCACGCACACACAGCACAGACTGCACGCACACACAGCACAGACTGCACACACACACAGCACAGACTGCACGCACACACAGCACAGACTACAAACACACACAGCACAGACTGCACACACACACACCACAGACTGCACTCTCATGCAACACAGACTGCACGCACACACAGCACAGACTGCACGCACACACAGCACAGACTGCACGCACACACAGCACAGACTGCACGCACACACAGCACAGACTGCACACACACACAGCACAGACTGCACGCACACACAGCACAGACTACAAACACACACAGCACAGACTGCACACACACACACCACAGACTGCACTCTCATGCAACACAGACTGCACGCACACACAGCACAGACTGCACGCACACACAGCACAGACTGCACGCACACACAGCACAGACTGCACACACACACAGCACAGACTGCACTCTCATACAACACAGACTGCACGCACACACAGCACAGACTGCACGCACACACAGCACAGACTGCACGCACACACAGCACAGACTGCACACACACACACACACACAACACAGACTGCACGCACACACAGCACAGACTGCACACACACACAGCACAGACTGCACTCTCATACAACACAGACTGCACGCACACACTGCACAGACTGCACGCACACACAGCACAGACTGCACACACACACAGCCCAGACTGCACACACACACACAACACAGACTGCACGCACACTCAGCACAGACTGCACATACACACATCACAGACTTCATGCACACACAGCACAGACTACACACACACACAGCACAGACTGCACGCACACACAGCCCAGACTGCACACACACACACAACAAAGACTGCACGCACACTCAGCACAGACTGCACATACACACATCACAGACTTCATGCACACACAGCACAGACTGCACATACACACATCACAGACTTCATGCACACACAGCACAGACTACACACACACACAGCACAGACTGCACGCACACACAGCCCAGACTGCACACACACACACAACACAGACTGCACGCACACTCAGCACAGACTGCACGCGCACACAGCACAGACTGCACGCACACACAGCACAGACTGCACGCACACACAGCACAGACTGCACGCACACACAGCACAGACTGCACGCACACACAGCACAGACTGCACTCTTATACAACACAGACTGCACGCACACACAGCACAGACTGCACGCACACACAGCACAGACTGCACGCACACACAGCACAGACTGCACGCACACACCGCACAGACTGCACTCACACACACAACACAGACTGCACGCACACACAGCACAGACTGCATGCACACACAGCACAGACTGCACTCTCATACAACACAGACTGCACGCACACACAGCACAGACTGCACGCACACACAGCACAGACTGCACGCACACACAGCACAGACTGCAAGCACACACAGCACAGACTGCACTCTCTTACAACACAGAATGCACGCACACACAGCACAGACTGCACGCACACACAGCACAGACTGCACGCACACACAGCACAGACTGCACACACACACACAACACAGACTGCACGCACACACAGCACCGACTTCACGCACACACAGCACAGACTGCACGCACACACAGCACAGACTGCATGCACACACAGCACAGACTGCACTCTCATACAACACAGACTGCACGCACACACAGCACAGACTGCACGCACACACAACACAGGCTGCACGCACACACAGCCCAGACTGCACACACACACACAACACAGACTGCACGCACACTCAGCACAGACTGCACACACACACAGCACAGACTGCACGCACACACTGCACAGACTGCACACATACACAGCACAGACTGCACACACACACAGCACAGACTGCACTCTCATACAACACAGACTGCACGCACACACAGCACAGACTGCACGCACACACAGCACAGACTGCACACACACACAACACAGACTGCACACTCACACAGCACAGACTGCACACACACACAACACAGACTGCACGCACACACAGCACAGACTGCACACACACACAGCACAGACTGCACTCTCATACAACACAGACTGCACGCACACACAGCACAGACTGCACGCACACACAACACAGGCTGCACGCACACACAGCCCAGACTGCACACACACACACAACACAGACTGCACGCACACTCAGCACAGACTGCACACACACACAGCACAGACTGCACGCACACACTGCACAGACTGCACACATACACAGCACAGACTGCACACACACACAGCACAGACTGCACTCTCATACAACACAGACTGCACGCACACACAGCACAGACTGCACGCACACACAGCACAGACTGCACACACACACAGCACAGACTGCACACACACACAACACAGACTGCACGCACACACAGCACAGACTGCACACACACACAGCACAGACTGCACACACACACAACACAGACTGCACACACACACAACACAGACTGCACGCACACACAGCACAGACTGCACGCACACACAGCACAGACTGCACGCACACACAGCACAGACTGCACGCACACACAGCACAGACTGCAAGCACACACAGCACAGACTGCACTCTCTTACAACACAGACTGCACGCACACACAGCACAGACTGCACGCACACACAGCACAGACTGCACGCACACACAGCACGGACTGCACACACACACACAACACAGACTGCACGCACACACAGCACCGACTTCACGCACACACAGCACAGACTGCACGCACACACAGCACAGACTGCATGCACACACAGCACAGACTGCACTCTCATACAACACAGACTGCACGCACACACAGCACAGACTGCACGCACACACAACACAGGCTGCACGCACACACAGCCCAGACTGCACACACACACACAACACAGACTGCACGCACACTCAGCACAGACTGCACACACACACAGCACAGACTGCACGCACACACTGCACAGACTGCACACATACACAGCACAGACTGCACACACACACAGCACAGACTGCATTCTCATACAACACAGACTGCACGCACACACAGCACAGACTGCACACACACACAGCACAGACTGCACACACACACAGCACAGACTGCACACACACACAACACAGACTGCACGCACACACAGCACAGACTGCACACACACACACAGCACAGACTGCACTCTCATACAACACAGACTGC
This sequence comes from Scyliorhinus torazame, assembly GCF_047496885.1. Classification (NCBI taxonomy): domain Eukaryota; kingdom Metazoa; phylum Chordata; class Chondrichthyes; order Carcharhiniformes; family Scyliorhinidae; genus Scyliorhinus; species Scyliorhinus torazame. The sequence continues at coordinate 158,518,541 of NC_092717.1, forward strand.
ACGCACACACAGCACAGACTGCACGCACACACAACACAGGCTGCACGCACACACAGCCCAGACTGCACACACACACACAACACAGACTGCACGCACACTCAGCACAGACTGCACACACACACAGCACAGACTGCACGCACACACTGCACAGACTGCACACATACACAGCACAGACTGCACACACACACAGCACAGACTGCACTCTCATACAACACAGACTGCACGCACACACAGCACAGACTGCACGCACACACAGCACAGACTGCACACACACACAGCACAGACTGCACACACACACAACACAGACTGCACGCACACACAGCACAGACTGCACACACACACAGCACAGACTGCACTCTCATACAACACAGACTGCACTCTCATACAACACAGACTGCACGCACACACAGCACAGACTGCACGCACACACAGCACAGACTGCACACACACACAGCACAGACTGCACACACACACAACACAGACTGCACGCACACACAGCACAGACTGCACACACACACAGCACAGACTGCACTCTCATACAACACAGACTGCACTCTCATACAACACAGACTGCACTCTCATACAACACAGACTGCACGCACACACAGCACAGACTGCACGCACACACAGCACAGACTGCACACACACACAGCACAGACTGCACACACACACAACACAGACTGCACGCACACACAGCACAGACTGCACACACACACAGCACAGACTGCACTCTCATACAACACAGACTGCACTCTCATACAACACAGACTGCACGCACACACAGCACAGACTGCACGCACACACAGCCCTGACTGCACACACACACAACACAGACTGCACGCACACACAGCACAGACTGCACGCACACACAGCCCTGACTGCACACACACACAACACAGACTGCACGCACACACAGCACAGACTGCATGCACACACAGCACAGACTGCACTCTCATACAACACAGACTGCACGCACACACAGCACAGACTGCACGCACACACAACACAGGCTGCACGCACACACAGCCCAGACTGCACACACACACACAACACAGACTGCACGCACACTCAGCACAGACTGCACACACACACAGCACAGACTGCACGCACACACTGCACAGACTGCACACATACACAGCACAGACTGCACACACACACAGCACAGACTGCACTCTCATACAACACAGACTGCACGCACACACAGCACAGACTGCACGCACACACAGCACAGACTGCACACACACACAGCACAGACTGCACACACACACAACACAGACTGCACGCACACACAGCACAGACTGCACACACACACAGCACAGACTGCACTCTGATACAACACAGACTGCACGCACACACAGCACAGACTGCACGCACACACAGCCCTGACTGCACACACACACAACACAGACTGCACGCACACTCAGCACAGACTGCACACACACACAGCACAGACTGCACGCACACACAGCACAGACTGCACGCACACACAGCACAGACTGCACACACACACAGCACAGACTGCACACACACAGCACAGACTGCACTCTCATACAACACAGACTGCACGCACACCCAGCACAGACTGCACGCACACACAGCACAGACTGCACATACACACAGCACAGACTGCATGCACACACAGCACAGACTACACACACACACAGCACGGACTGCACACACACACACAACAGACTGCACTCTCATACAACACAGACTGCACGCACACACAGCACAGACTGCCCGCACACACAGCACAGACTGCACGCACACACAGCACAGACTGCACGCACACACAGCACAGACTGCACACTCACACAGCACAGACTGCACGCACACACAGCACAGACTGCACGCACACACAGCACAGACTGCACTCTCATACAACACAGACTGCACGCACACACAGCACAGACTGCACACACACACAGCACAGACTGCACGCACACACAGCACAGACTGCACACACACACACAGCACAGACTGCATGCAGACACAGCACAGACTGCACTCTCATACAACACAGACTGCACGCACACATAGCACAGACTGCACGCACACACAGCACAGACTGCACGCACACACAGCACAGACTGCAAGCACACACAGCACAGACTGCACTCTTATACAACACAGACTGCACGCACACACAGCACAGACTGCACGCACACACAGCACAGACTGCATGCACACACAGCACAGACTGCACACACACACACAACACAGACTGCACGCACACACAGCACCGACTTCACGCACACACAGCACAGACTGCACGCACACACAGCACAGACTGCACGCACACACAGCACAGATTGCACTCTCATACAGCACAGACTGCACGCACACACAGCACAGACTGCACGCACACACAACACAGGCTGCACGCACACACAGCACAGACTGCACGCACACACAGCACAGACTGCACGCACACACAGCACAGACTGCACTCTCATACAGCACAGACTGCACGCACACTCAGCACAGACTGCACGCACACACAGCACAGACTGCACGCACACACAGCACAGACTGCACGCACACACAGCACAGACTGCACGCACACACAGCACAGACTGCACGCACACACAGCACAGACTGCACTCTCATACAACCCCGACTGCACGCACACACAGCACAGACTGCACGCACACACAGCACAGACTGCACGCACACACAGCACAGACTGCACGCACACACAGCACAGACTGCACTCTCATACAACACCGACTGCACGCACACACAACACAGACTGCACGCACACACAGCACAGACTGCACGCACACACAGCACAGACTGCACGCACACACAGCACAGACTGCACACACACACAGCACAGACTGCACGCACACACAGCACAGACTGCACACACACACAGCACAGACTGCACGCACACTCAGCACAGACTGCACGCACACACAGCACAGACTGCACGCACACACAGCACAGACTGCACACACACACAGCACAGACTGCACACTCACACAGCACAGACTGCACACTCACACAGCACAGACTGCACGCACACACAGCACAGACTGCACGCACACACAGCACAGACTGCACACACACACAGCACAAACTGCACACACACACTGCACAGACTGCACTCTCATACAACACAGACTGCACTCTCATACAACACAGACTGCACGCACACACAGCACAGACTGCACGCACACACAGCACAGACTGCACGCACACACAGCACAGACTGCACGCACACACAGCACAGACTGCACGCACACACAGCACAGACTGCATGCACACACAGCACAGACTGCACACAAACACAGCACAGACTGCACGCACGCACAGCACAGACTGCACACACACACAGCACAGACTGCACGCTCACACAGCACAGACTGCACTCTCATACAATACAGACTGCACGCACACACAGCACAGACTGCACGCACACACAGCACAGACTGCACTCTCATACAATACAGACTGCACGCACACACAGCACAGACTGCACGCACACACAGCACAGACTGCACTCTCATACAATACAGACTGCACGCACACACAGCACAGACTGCACGCACACACAGCACAGACTGCACACTCACACAGCACAGACTGCATGCACACACAGCACAGACTACAAACACACACAGCACAGACTGCACACACACACACCACAGACTGCACTCTCATGCAACACAGACTGCACGCACACACAGCACAGACTGCACGCACACACAGCACAGACTGCACGCACACACAGCACAGACTGCACACACACACAGCACAGACTGCACGCACACACAGCACAGACTACAAACACACACAGCACAGACTGCACACACACACACCACAGACTGCACTCTCATGCAACACAGACTGCACGCACACACAGCACAGACTGCACGCACACACAGCACAGACTGCACGCACACACAGCACAGACTGCACACACACACAGCACAGACTGCACTCTCATACAACACAGACTGCACGCACACACAGCACAGACTGCACGCACACACAGCACAGACTGCACGCACACACAGCACAGACTGCACACACACACACACACACAACACAGACTGCACGCACACACAGCACAGACTGCACACACACACAGCACAGACTGCACTCTCATACAACACAGACTGCACGCACACACTGCACAGACTGCACGCACACACAGCACAGACTGCACATACACACATCACAGACTTCATGCACACACAGCACAGACTACACACACACACAGCACAGACTGCACGCACACACAGCCCAGACTGCACACACACACACAACACAGACTGCACGCACACTCAGCACAGACTGCACGCGCACACAGCACAGACTGCACGCACACACAGCACAGACTGCACGCACACACAGCACAGACTGCACGCACACACAGCACAGACTGCACGCACACACAGCACAGACTGCACTCTTATACAACACAGACTGCACGCACACACAGCACAGACTGCACGCACACACAGCACAGACTGCACGCACACACAGCACAGACTGCACGCACACACAGCACAGACTGCACTCACACACACAACACAGACTGCACGCACACACAGCACAGACTGCATGCACACACAGCACAGACTGCACTCTCATACAACACAGACTGCACGCACACACAGCACAGACTGCACGCACACACAGCACAGACTGCACGCACACACAGCACAGACTGCAAGCACATACAGCACAGACTGCACTCTCTTACAACACAGACTGCACGCACACACAGCACAGACTGCACGCACACACAGCACAGACTGCACGCACACACAGCACAGACTGCACACACACACACAACACAGACTGCACGCACACACAGCACCGACTTCACGCACACACAGCACAGACTGCACGCACACACAGCACAGACTGCATGCACACACAGCACAGACTGCACTCTCATACAACACAGACTGCACGCACACACAGCACAGACTGCACGCACACACAACACAGGCTGCACGCACACACAGCCCAGACTGCACACACACACACAACACAGACTGCACGCACACTCAGCAGAGACTGCACACACACACAGCACAGACTGCACGCACACACTGCACAGACTGCACACATACACAGCACAGACTGCACACACACACAGCACAGACTCCACTCTCATACAACACAGACTGCACGCACACACAGCACAGACTGCACGCACACACAGCACAGACTGCACACACACACAGCACAGACTGCACACACACACAACACAGACTGCACGCACACACAGCACAGACTGCACACACACACAGCACAGACTGCACTCTCATACAACACAGACTGCACGCACACACAACACAGGCTGCACGCACACACAGCCCAGACTGCACACACACACACAACACAGACTGCACGCACACTCAGCACAGACTGCACACACACACAGCACAGACTGCACGCACACACTGCACAGACTGCACACATACACAGCACAGACTGCACACACACACAGCACAGACTGCACTCTCATACAACACAGACTGCACGCACACACAGCACAGACTGCACGCACACACAGCACAGACTGCACACACACACAGCACAGACTGCACACACACACAACACAGACTGCACGCACACACAGCACAGACTGCACACACACACAGCACAGACTGCACTCTCATACAACACAGACTGCACGCACACACAGCACAGACTGCACGCACACACCGCCCTGACTGCACACACACACAACACAGACTGCACGCACACACAGCACAGACTGCACGCACACACAGCCCTGACTGCACACACACACAACACAGACTGCACGCACACACAGCACAGACTGCATGCACACACAGCACAGACTGCACTCTCATACAACACAGACTGCACGCACACACAGCACAGACTGCACGCACACACAACACAGGCTGCACGCACACACAGCCCAGACTGCACACACACACACAACACAGACTGCACGCACACTCAGCACAGACTGCACACACACACAGCACAGACTGCACGCACACACTGCACAGACTGCACACATACACAGCACAGACTGCACACACACACAGCACAGACTGCACTCTCATACAACACAGACTGCACGCACACACAGCACAGACTGCACGCACACACAGCACAGACTGCACACACACACAGCACAGACTGCACACACACACAACACAGACTGCACGCACACACAGCACAGACTGCACACACACACAGCACAGACTGCACTCTCATACAACACAGACTGCACGCACACACAGCACAGACTGCACGCACACACAGCCCTGACTGCACACACACACAACACAGACTGCACGCACACTCAGCACAGACTGCACACACACACAGCACAGACTGCACGCACACACAGCACAGACTGCACGCACACACAGCACAGACTGCACACACACACAGCACAGACTGCACACACACAGCACAGACTGCACTCTCATACAACACAGACTGCACGCACACCCAGCACAGACTGCACGCACACACAGCACAGACTGCACATACACACAGCACAGACTGCATGCACACACAGCACAGACTACACACACACACAGCACGGACTGCACACACACACACCACAGACTGCACTCTCATACAACACAGACTGCACGCACACACAGCACAGACTGCACGCACACACAGCACAGACTGCACGCACACACAGCACAGACTGCACGCACACACAGCACAGACTGCACGCACACACAGCACAGACTGCACTCTCATACAACACAGACTGCACGCACACACAGCACAGACTGCACGCACACACAGCACAGACTGCACGCACACACAGCACAGACTGCACACACACACACAGCACAGACTGCATGCAGACACAGCACAGACTGCACTCTCATACAACACAGACTGCACGCACACACAGCACTGACTGCACACCCACACAGCACAGACTGCACGCTCACACAGCACAGACTGCACGCACACACAGCACAGACTGCACTCTCATACAACACAGACTGCACGCACACACAGCACAGACTGCACGCACACACAGCACAGACTGCACGCACACACAGCACAGACTGCACACACACACACAGCACAGACTGCATGCAGACACAGCACAGACTGCACTCTCATACAACACAGACTGCACGCACACACAGCACAGACTGCACGCACACACAGCACAGACTGCACGCACACACAGCACAGACTGCAAGCACACACAGCACAGACTGCACTCTCATACAACACAGACTGCACGCACACACAGCACAGACTGCACGCACACACAGCACAGACTGCATGCACACACAGCACAGACTGCACACACACACACAACACAGACTGCACGCACACACAGCACCGACTTCACGCACACACAGCACAGACTGCACGCACACACAGCACAGACTGCACGCACACACAGCACAGATTGCACGCGCACACAGCACAGACTGCACACACACACAGCACAGACTGCACTCTCATACAACACAGGCTGCACGCACACACAGCACAGACTGCACGCACACACAGCACAGACTGCACTCTCATACAGCACAGACTGCACTCTCATACAACACAGACTGCACGCACACACAGCACAGAAGGCACGCACACACAGCCCAGACTGCACATATAAACACAACACAGACTGCACGCACACTCAGCACAGACTGCACGCACACACAGCACAGACTGCACGCACACACAGCACAGACTGCACGCACACACAGCACAGACTGCACGCACACACAGCACAGACTGCACGCACACACAGCACAGACTGCACTCTCATACAACCCCGACTGCACGCACACACAGCACAGACTGCACGCACACACAGCACAGACTGCACGCACACACAGCACAGACTGCACGCACACACAGCACAGACTGCACTCTCATACAACACCGACTGCACGCACACACAACACAGACTGCACGCACACACAGCACAGACTGCACGCACACACAGCACAGACTGCACGCACACACAGCACAGACTGCACACACACACAGCACAGACTGCACGCACACACAGCACAGACTGCACGCACACACAGCACAGACTGCACGCACACTCAGCACAGACTGCACGCACACACAGCACAGACTGCACGCACACACAGCACAGACTGCACACACACACAGCACAGACTGCACACTCACACAGCACAGACTGCACACTCACACAGCACAGACTGCACGCACACACAGCACAGACTGCACGCACACACAGCACAGACTGCACACACACACAGCACAAACTGCACACACACACTGCACAGACTGCACTCTCATACAACACAGACTGCACTCTCATACAACACAGACTGCACGCACACACAGCACAGACTGCACGCACACACAGCACAGACTGCACACACACACAGCACAGACTGCATGCACACAAAGCACAGACTGCACGCACACACAGCACAGACTGCACGCACACACAGCACAGACTGCACGCACACACAGCACAGACTGCACGCACACACAGCACAGACTGCACGCACACACAGCACAGACTGCACACAAACACAGCACAGACTGCACGCACGCACAGCACAGACTGCACACACACACAGCACAGACTGCACTCTCATACAATACAGACTGCACGCTCACACAGCACAGACTGCACTCTCATACAATACAGACTGCACGCACACACAGCACAGACTGCACTCTCATACAATACAGACTGCACGCACACACAGCACAGACTGCACGCACACACAGCACAGACTGCACGCACACACAGCACAGACTGCACGCACACACAGCACAGACTGCACTCTCATACAATACAGACTGCACGCACACACAGCACAGACTGCACGCACACACAGCACAGACTGCACGCACACACAGCACAGACTGCACGCACACACAGCACAGACTGCACGCACACACAGCACAGACTGCACGCACACACAGCACAGACTGCACTCTCATACAATACAGACTGCACGCACACACAGCACAGACTGCACACACACACAGCACAGACTGCACACACACACAGCACAGACTGCACTCTCATACAATACAGACTGCACGCACACACAGCACAGACTGCACGCACACACAGCACAGACTGCACTCTCATACAATACAGACTGCACGCACACACAGCACAGACTGCACACACACACAGCACAGACTGCACTCTCATACAATACAGACTGCACACACACACAACACAGACTGCACGCACACACAGCACAGACTGCACACACACACAGCACAGACTGCACTCTCATACAATACAGACTGCACGCACACACAGCACAGACTGCACGCACACACAGCACAGACTGCACACACACACAGCACAGACTGCATGCACACACAGCACAGACTACAAACACACACAGCACAGACTGCACTCTCATACAATACAGACTGCACACACACACAACACAGACTGCACTCTCATACAATACAGACTGCACACACACACAACACAGACTGCACGCACACACAGCACAGACTGCACACACACACAGCACAGACTGCACTCTCATACAATACAGACTGCACGCACACACAGCACAGACTGCACGCACACACAGCACAGACTGCACACACACACAGCACAGACTGCATGCACACACAGCACAGACTACAAACACACACAGCACAGACTGCACACACACACACCACAGACTGCACTCTCATGCAACACAGACTGCACGCACACACAGCACAGACTGCACGCACACACAGCACAGACTGCACGCACACACAGCACAGACTGCACACACACACAGCACAGACTGCACTCTCATACAACACAGACTGCACGCACACACAGCACAGACTGCACGCACACACAGCACAGACTGCACGCACACACAGCACAGACTGCACACACACACACACACACAACACAGACTGCACGCACACACAGCACAGACTGCACACACACACAGCACAGACTGCACTCTCATACAACACAGACTGCACGCACACACAGCCCAGACTGCACACACACACACAACACAGATTGCACGCACACTCAGCACAGACTGCACGCGCACACAGCACAGACTGCACGCACACACAGCACAGACTGCACGCACACACAGCACAGACTGCACACACACACAGCACAGACTGCACTCTCATACAATACAGACTGCACGCACACACAGCACAGACTGCACATACACACATCACAGACTTCATGCACACACAGCACAGACTACACACACACACAGCACAGACTGCACGCACACACAGCCCAGACTGCACACACACACACAACACAGACTGCACGCACACTCAGCACAGACTGCACGCGCACACAGCACAGACTGCACGCACACACAGCACAGACTGCACACACACACAGCACAGACTGCACTCTCATACAATACAGACTGCACGCACACACAGCACAGACTGCACATACACACATCACAGACTTCATGCACACACAGCACAGACTACACACACACACACCACAGACTGCACTCTCATAAAACACAGACTGCACGTACACACAGCACAGACTGCACGCACACACAGCACAGACTGCACGCACACACAGCACAGACTGCACGCACACACAGCACAGACTGCACGCACACACAGCACAGACTGCACTCTCATACAACACAGACTGCACGCACACACAGCACAGACTGCACGCACACACAGCACAGACTGCACGCACACACAGCACAGACTGCACGCACACACAGCACAGACTGCACTCACACACACAACACAGACTGCACGCACACACAGCACAGACTGCATGCACACACAGCACAGACTGCACTCTCATACAACACAGACTGCACGCACACACAGCACAGACTGCACGCACACACAGCACAGACTGCAAGCACACACAGCACAGACTGCACTCTCTTACAACACAGACTGCACGCACACACAGCACAGACTGCACGCACACACAGCACAGACTGCACGCACACACAGCACAGACTGCACACACACACACAACACAGACTGCACGCACACACAGCACAGACTGCACGCACACACAGCACAGACTGCATGCACACACAGCACAGACTGCACTCTCATACAACACAGACTGCACGCACACACAGCACAGACTGCACGCACACACAACACAGGCTGCACGCACACACAGCCCAGACTGCACACACACACACAACACAGACTGCACGCACACTCAGCACAGACTGCACACACACACAGCACAGACTGTACGCACACACTGCACAGACTGCACACATACACAGCACAGACTGCACACACACACAGCACAGACTGCACTCTCATACAACACAGACTGCACGCACACACAGCACAGACTGCACGCACACACAGCACAGACTGCACACACACACAGCACAGACTGCACACACACACAACACAGACTGCACGCACACACAGCACAGACTGCACACACACACAGCACAGACTGCACTCTCATACAACACAGACTGCACGCACACACAGCACAGACTGCACGCACACACAGCCCTGACTGCACACACACACACAACACAGACTGCACGCACACTCAGCACAGACTGCACACACACACAGCACAGACTGCACGCACACACAGCACAGACTGCACGCACACACAGCACAGACTGCACACACACACAGCACAGACTGCACACACACAGCACAGACTGCACTCTCATATAACACAGACTGCACGCACACCCAGCACAGACTGCACGCACACACAGCACAGACTGCACATACACACAGCACAGACTGCATGCACACACAGCACAGACTACACACACACACAGCACGGACTGCACACACACACACCACAGACTGCACTCTCATACAACACAGACTGCACGCACACACAGCACAGACTGCCCGCACACACAGCACAGACTGCATGCACACACAGCACAGACTGCACGCACACACAGCACAGACTGCACGCACACACAGCACAGACTGCACTCTCATACAACACAGACTGCACGCACACACAGCACAGACTGCACGCACACACAGCACAGACTGCACGCACACACAGCACAGACTGCACGCACACACAGCACAGACTGCACACACACACACAGCACAGACTGCATGCAGACACAGCACAGACTGCACTCTCATACAACACAGACTGCACGCACACACAGCACAGACTGCACGCACACACAGCACAGACTGCAAGCACACACAGCACAGACTGCACTCTCATACAACACAGACTGCACGCACACACAGCACAGACTGCACGCACACACAGCACAGACTGCATGCACACACAGCACAGACTGCACACACACACACAACACAGACTGCACGCACACACAGCACCGACTTCACGCACACACAGCACAGACTGCACGCACACACAGCACAGACTGCACGCACACACAGCACAGATTGCACTCTCATACAACACAGGCTGCACGCACACAGAGCACAGACTGCACGCACACACAGCACAGACTGCACGCACACACAGCACAGACTGCACTCTCATACAACACAGACTGCAGGCACACACAGCACAGACTGCACGCACACACAGCACAGACTGCACGCACACACAGCACAGACTGCACACACACAACACAGACTGCGCGCACACACAGCACAGACTGCACACACACACAGCACAGACTTCACTCTCATACAACACAGACTGCACGCACACACAGCACAGAAGGCACGCACACACAGCCCAGACTGCACATACAAACACAACACAGACTGCACGCACACTCAGCACAGACTGCACGCACACACAGCACAGACTGCACGCACACACAGCACAGACTGCACGCACACACAGCACAGACTGCACGCACACACAGCACAGACTGCACGCACACACAGCACAGACTGCACTCTCATACAACACCGACTGCACGCACACACAGCACAGACTGCACGCACACACAGCACAGACTGCACGCACACACAGCACAGACTGCACGCACACACAGCACAGACTGCACTCTCATACAACACCGACTGCACGCACACACAACACAGACTGCACGCACACACAGCACAGACTGCACGCACACACAGCACAGACTGCACGCACACACAGCACAGACTGCACACACACACAGCACAGACTGCACGCACACACAGCACAGACTGCACGCACACACAGCACAGACTGCACGCACACTCAGCACAGACTGCACGCACACACAGCACAGACTGCACGCACACACAGCACAGACTGCACGCACACACAGCACAGACTGCACGCACACACAGCACAGACTGCACACACACACAGCACAGAGTGCACTCTCATACAACACAGACTGCATGCACACACAGCACAGACTGCACGCACACACAGCACAGATTGCACGCACACACAGCACAGACTGCACGCACACACAGCACAAACTGCACGCACACACAGCACAGACTGCACACACACACTGCACAGACTGCACTCTCATACAACACAGACTGCACTCTCATACAACACAGACTGCACGCACACACAGCACAGACTGCACGCACACACAGCACAGACTGCACGCACACACAGCACAGACTGCACACACACAACACAGACTGCGCGCACACACAGCACAGACTGCACACACACACAGCACAGACTGCACTCTCATACAACACAGACTGCACGCACACACAGCACAGAAGGCACGCACACACAGCCCAGACTGCACATACAAACACAACACAGACTGCACGCACACTCAGCACAGACTGCACGCACACACAGCACAGACTGCACGCACACACAGCACAGACTGCACGCACACACAGCACAGACTGCACGCACACACAGCACAGACTGCACGCACACACAGCACAGACTGCACTCTCATACAACACCGACTGCACGCACACACAGCACAGACTGCACGCACACACAGCACAGACTGCACGCACACACAGCACAGACTGCACGCACACACAGCACAGACTGCACTCTCATACAACACCGACTGCACGCACACACAACACAGACTGCACGCACACACAGCACAGACTGCACGCACACACAGCACAGACTGCACGCACACACAGCACAGACTGCACACACACACAGCACAGACTGAACGCACACACAGCACAGACTGCACGCACACACAGCACAGACTGCACGCACACTCAGCACAGACTGCACGCACACACAGCACAGACTGCACGCACACACAGCACAGACTGCACGCACACACAGCACAGACTGCACACACACACTGCACAGACTGCACTCTCATACAACACAGACTGCACTCTCATACAACACAGACTGCACGCACACACAGCACAGACTGCACGCACACACAGCACAGACTGCAGGCACACACAGCACAGACTGCACGCACACACAGCACAGACTGCACGCACACACAGCACAGACTGCACGCACACACAGCACAGACTGCACACAAACACAGCACAGACTGCACGCACGCACAGCACAGACTGCACACACACACAGCACAGACTGCACACACACACAGCACAGACTGCACTCTCATACAATACAGACTGCACGCACACACAGCACAGACTGCACGCACACACAGCACAGACTGCACACACACACAGCACAGACTGCACACACACACACACACACAACACAGACTGCACGCACACACAGCACAGACTGCACACACACACAGCACAGACTGCACGCACACACAGCACAGACTGCACTCTCATACAACACCGACTGCACGCACACACAGCACAGACTGCACGCACACACAGCACAGACTGCACGCACACACAGCACAGACTGCACGCACACACAACACAGACTGCACGCACACACAGCACAGACTGCACGCACACACAGCACAGACTGCACGCACACACAGCACAGACTGCACACACACACAGCACAGACTGCACGCACACACAGCACAGACTGCACGCACACACAGCACAGACTGCACGCACACTCAGCACAGACTGCACGCACACACAGCACAGACTGCTCGCACACACAGCACAGACTGCACGCACACACAGCACAGACTGCACGCACACACAGCACAGACTGCACACACACACAGCACAGAGTGCACTCTCATACAACACAGACTGCACGCACACACAGCACAGACTGCACGCACACACAGCACAGACTGCACACACACACAGCACAGACTGCATGCACACACAGCACAGACTACAAACACACACAGCACAGACTGCACACACACACACCACAGACTGCACTCTCATGCAACACAGACTGCACGCACACACAGCACAGACTGCACGCACACACAGCACAGACTGCATGCACACACAGCACAGACTGCACACACACACAGCACAGACGGCACTCTCATACAACACAGACTGCACGCACACACAGCACAGACTGCACGCACACACAGCACAGACTGCACGCACACACAGCACAGACTGCACACACACACACACACACAACACAGACTGCACGCACACACAGCACAGACTGCACACACACACAGCACAGACTGCACTCTCATACAACACAGACTGCACGCACACACTGCACAGACTGCACGCACACACAGCCCAGACTGCACACACACACACAACACAGACTGCACGCACACTCAGCACAGACTGCACGCGCACACAGCACAGACTGCACGCACACACAGCACAGACTGCACACACACACAGCACAGACTGCACTCTCATACAATACAGACTGCACGCACACACAGCACAGACTGCACACACACACAGCACAGACTGCACACACACACAGCACAGACTGCACACACACACACCACAGACTGCACTCTCATACAACACAGACTGCACGCACACACAGCACAGACTGCACGCACACACAGCACAGACTGCACGCACACACAGCACAGACTGCACGCACACACAGCACAGACTGCACACACACACACAGCACAGACTGCATGCAGACACAGCACAGACTGCACTCTCATACAACACAGACTGCACGCACACACAGCACAGACTGCACGCACACACAGCACAGACTGCAAGCACACACAGCACAGACTGCACTCTCATACAACACAGACTGCACGCACACACAGCACAGACTGCACGCACACACAGCACAGACTGCATGCACACACAGCACAGACTGCACACACACACACAACACAGACTGCACGCACACACAGCACCGACTTCACGCACACACAGCACAGACTGCACGCACACACAGCACAGACTGCACGCACACACAGCACAGATTGCACTCTCATACAACACAGGCTGCACGCACACAGAGCACAGACTGCACGCACACACAGCACAGACTGCACGCACACACAGCACAGACTGCACTCTCATACAACACAGACTGCAGGCACACACAGCACAGACTGCACGCACACACAGCACAGACTGCACGCACACACAGCACAGACTGCACACACACAACACAGACTGCGCGCACACACAGCACAGACTGCACACACACACAGCACAGACTTCACTCTCATACAACACAGACTGCACGCACACACAGCACAGAAGGCACGCACACACAGCCCAGACTGCACATACAAACACAACACAGACTGCACGCACACTCAGCACAGACTGCACGCACACACAGCACAGACTGCACGCACACACAGCACAGACTGCACGCACACACAGCACAGACTGCACGCACACACAGCACAGACTGCACGCACACACAGCACAGACTGCACTCTCATACAACACCGACTGCACGCACACACAGCACAGACTGCACGCACACACAGCACAGACTGCACGCACACACAGCACAGACTGCACGCACACACAGCACAGACTGCACTCTCATACAACACCGACTGCACGCACACACAACACAGACTGCACGCACACACAGCACAGACTGCACGCACACACAGCACAGACTGCACGCACACACAGCACAGACTGCACACACACACAGCACAGACTGCACGCACACACAGCACAGACTGCACGCACACACAGCACAGACTGCACGCACACTCAGCACAGACTGCACGCACACACAGCACAGACTGCACGCACACACAGCACAGACTGCACGCACACACAGCACAGACTGCACGCACACACAGCACAGACTGCACACACACACAGCACAGAATGCACTCTCATACAACACAGACTGCATGCACACACAGCACAGACTGCACGCACACACAGCACAGATTGCACGCACACACAGCACAGACTGCACGCACACACAGCACAAACTGCACGCACACACAGCACAGACTGCACACACACACTGCACAGACTGCACTCTCATACAACACAGACTGCACTCTCATACAACACAGACTGCACGCACACACAGCACAGACTGCACGCACACACAGCACAGACTGCACGCACACACAGCACAGACTGCACACACACAGCACAGACTGCACGCACACACAGCACAGACTGCACACACACACAGCACAGACTGCATGCACACACAGCACAGACTACAAACACACACAGCACAGACTGCACACACACACACCACAGACTGCACTCTCATGCAACACAGACTGCACGCACACACAGCACAGACTGCACGCACACACAGCACAGACTGCATGCACACACAGCACAGACTGCACACACACACAGCACAGACGGCACTCTCATACAACACAGACTGCACGCACACACAGCACAGACTGCACGCACACACAGCACAGACTGCACGCACACACAGCACAGACTGCACACACACACACACACACAACACAGACTGCACGCACACACAGCACAGACTGCACACACACACAGCACAGACTGCACTCTCATACAACACAGACTGCACGCACACACTGCACAGACTGCACGCACACACAGCCCAGACTGCACACACACACACAACACAGACTGCACGCACACTCAGCACAGACTGCACGCGCACACAGCACAGACTGCACGCACACACAGCACAGACTGCACACACACACAGCACAGACTGCACTCTCATACAATACAGACTGCACGCACACACAGCACAGACTGCACACACACACAGCACAGACTGCACACACACACAGCACAGACTGCACACACACACACCACAGACTGCACTCTCATACAACACAGACTGCACGCACACACAGCACAGACTGCACGCACACACAGCACAGACTGCACGCACACACAGCACAGACTGCACGCACACACAGCACAGACTGCACACACACACACAGCACAGACTGCATGCAGACACAGCACAGACTGCACTCTCATACAACACAGACTGCACGCACACACAGCACAGACTGCACGCACACACAGCACAGACTGCAAGCACACACAGCACAGACTGCACTCTCATACAACACAGACTGCACGCACACACAGCACAGACTGCACGCACACACAGCACAGACTGCATGCACACACAGCACAGACTGCACACACACACACAACACAGACTGCACGCACACACAGCACCGACTTCACGCACACACAGCACAGACTGCACGCACACACAGCACAGACTGCACGCACACACAGCACAGATTGCACTCTCATACAACACAGGCTGCACGCACACAGAGCACAGACTGCACGCACACACAGCACAGACTGCACGCACACACAGCACAGACTGCACTCTCATACAACACAGACTGCAGGCACACACAGCACAGACTGCACGCACACACAGCACAGACTGCACGCACACACAGCACAGACTGCACACACACAACACAGACTGCGCGCACACACAGCACAGACTGCACACACACACAGCACAGACTTCACTCTCATACAACACAGACTGCACGCACACACAGCACAGAAGGCACGCACACACAGCCCAGACTGCACATACAAACACAACACAGACTGCACGCACACTCAGCACAGACTGCACGCACACACAGCACAGACTGCACGCACACACAGCACAGACTGCACGCACACACAGCACAGACTGCACGCACACACAGCACAGACTGCACGCACACACAGCACAGACTGCACTCTCATACAACACCGACTGCACGCACACACAGCACAGACTGCACGCACACACAGCACAGACTGCACGCACACACAGCACAGACTGCACGCACACACAGCACAGACTGCACTCTCATACAACACCGACTGCACGCACACACAACACAGACTGCACGCACACACAGCACAGACTGCACGCACACACAGCACAGACTGCACGCACACACAGCACAGACTGCACACACACACAGCACAGACTGCACGCACACACAGCACAGACTGCACGCACACACAGCACAGACTGCACGCACACTCAGCACAGACTGCACGCACACACAGCACAGACTGCACGCACACACAGCACAGACTGCACGCACACACAGCACAGACTGCACGCACACACAGCACAGACTGCACACACACACAGCACAGAGTGCACTCTCATACAACACAGACTGCATGCACACACAGCACAGACTGCACGCACACACAGCACAGATTGCACGCACACACAGCACAGACTGCACGCACACACAGCACAGACTGCACGCACACACAGCACAGACTGCACGCACACACAGCACAGACTGCACACACACACAGCACAGAGTGCACTCTCATACAACACAGACTGCATGCACACACAGCACAGACTGCACGCACACACAGCACAGATTGCACGCACACACAGCACAGACTGCACGCACACACAGCACAAACTGCACGCACACACAGCACAGACTGCACGCACACACAGCACAGACTGCACGCACACACAGCACAGACTGCACACACACAACACAGACTGCGCGCACACACAGCACAGACTGCACACACACACAGCACAGACTGCACTCTCATACAACACAGACTGCACGCACACACAGCACAGAAGGCACGCACACACAGCCCAGACTGCACATACAAACACAACACAGACTGCACGCACACTCAGCACAGACTGCATGCACACACAGCACAGACTACAAACACACACAGCACAGACTGCACTCTCATACAATACAGACTGCACACACACACAACACAGACTGCACTCTCATACAATACAGACTGCACACACACACAACACAGACTGCACGCACACACAGCACAGACTGCACACACACACAGCACAGACTGCACTCTCATACAATACAGACTGCACGCACACACAGCACAGACTGCACGCACACACAGCACAGACTGCACACACACACAGCACAGACTGCATGCACACACAGCACAGACTACAAACACACACAGCACAGACTGCACACACACACACCACAGACTGCACTCTCATGCAACACAGACTGCACGCACACACAGCACAGACTGCACGCACACACAGCACAGACTGCACGCACACACAGCACAGACTGCACACACACACAGCACAGACTGCACTCTCATACAACACAGACTGCACGCACACACAGCACAGACTGCACGCACACACAGCACAGACTGCACGCACACACAGCACAGACTGCACACACACACACACACACAACACAGACTGCACGCACACACAGCACAGACTGCACACACACACAGCACAGACTGCACTCTCATACAACACAGACTGCACGCACACACAGCCCAGACTGCACACACACACACAACACAGACTGCACGCACACTCAGCACAGACTGCACGCGCACACAGCACAGACTGCACGCACACACAGCACAGACTGCACGCACACACAGCACAGACTGCACACACACACAGCACAGACTGCACTCTCATACAATACAGACTGCACGCACACACAGCACAGACTGCACATACACACATCACAGACTTCATGCACACACAGCACAGACTACACACACACACAGCACAGACTGCACGCACACACAGCCCAGACTGCACACACACACACAACACAGACTGCACGCACACTCAGCACAGACTGCACGCGCACATAGCACAGACTGCACGCACACACAGCACAGACTGCACACACACACAGCACAGACTGCACTCTCATACAATACAGACTGCACGCACACACAGCACAGACTGCACATACACACATCACAGACTTCATGCACACACAGCACAGACTACACACACACACACCACAGACTGCACTCTCATAAAACACAGACTGCACGTACACACAGCACAGACTGCACGCACACACAGCACAGACTGCACGCACACACAGCACAGACTGCACGCACACACAGCACAGACTGCACGCACACACAGCACAGACTGCACTCTCATACAACACAGACTGCACGCACACACAGCACAGACTGCACGCACACACAGCACAGACTGCACGCACACACAGCACAGACTGCACGCACACACAGCACAGACTGCACTCACACACACAACACAGACTGCACGCACACACAGCACAGACTGCATGCACACACAGCACAGACTGCACTCTCATACAACACAGACTGCACGCACACACAGCACAGACTGCACGCACACACAGCACAGACTGCAAGCACACACAGCACAGACTGCACTCTCTTACAACACAGACTGCACGCACACACAGCACAGACTGCACGCACACACAGCACAGACTGCACGCACACACAGCACAGACTGCACACACACACACAACACAGACTGCACGCACACACAGCACAGACTGCACGCACACACAGCACAGACTGCACGCACACACAGCACAGACTGCACGCACACACAGCACAGACTGCACGCACACACAGCACAGACTGCACGCACACACAGCACAGACTGCATGCACACACAGCACAGACTGCACTCTCATACAACACAGACTGCACGCACACACAGCACAGACTGCACGCACACACAACACAGGCTGCACGCACACACAGCCCAGACTGCACACACACACACAACACAGACTGCACGCACACTCAGCACAGACTGCACACACACACAGCACAGACTGTACGCACACACTGCACAGACTGCACACATACACAGCACAGACTGCACACACACACAGCACAGACTGCACTCTCATACAACACAGACTGCACGCACACACAGCACAGACTGCACGCACACACAGCACAGACTGCACACACACACAGCACAGACTGCACACACACACAACACAGACTGCACGCACACACAGCACAGACTGCACACACACACAGCACAGACTGCACTCTCATACAACACAGACTGCACGCACACACAGCACAGACTGCACGCACACACAGCCCTGACTGCACACACACACACAACACAGACTGCACGCACACTCAGCACAGACTGCACACACACACAGCACAGACTGCACGCACACACAGCACAGACTGCACGCACACACAGCACAGACTGCACACACACACAGCACAGACTGCACACACACAGCACAGACTGCACTCTCATATAACACAGACTGCACGCACACCCAGCACAGACTGCACGCACACACAGCACAGACTGCACATACACACAGCACAGACTGCATGCACACACAGCACAGACTACACACACACACAGCACGGACTGCACACACACACACCACAGACTGCACTCTCATACAACACAGACTGCACGCACACACAGCACAGACTGCCCGCACACACAGCACAGACTGCATGCACACACAGCACAGACTGCACGCACACACAGCACAGACTGCACGCACACACAGCACAGACTGCACTCTCATACAACACAGACTGCACGCACACACAGCACAGACTGCACGCACACACAGCACAGACTGCACGCACACACAGCACAGACTGCACGCACACACAGCACAGACTGCACACACACACACAGCACAGACTGCATGCAGACACAGCACAGACTGCACTCTCATACAACACAGACTGCACGCACACACAGCACAGACTGCACGCACACACAGCACAGACTGCAAGCACACACAGCACAGACTGCACTCTCATACAACACAGACTGCACGCACACACAGCACAGACTGCACGCACACACAGCACAGACTGCATGCACACACAGCACAGACTGCACACACACACACAACACAGACTGCACGCACACACAGCACCGACTTCACGCACACACAGCACAGACTGCACGCACACACAGCACAGACTGCACGCACACACAGCACAGATTGCACTCTCATACAACACAGGCTGCACGCACACAGAGCACAGACTGCACGCACACACAGCACAGACTGCACGCACACACAGCACAGACTGCACTCTCATACAACACAGACTGCAGGCACACACAGCACAGACTGCACGCACACACAGCACAGACTGCACGCACACACAGCACAGACTGCACACACACAACACAGACTGCGCGCACACACAGCACAGACTGCACACACACACAGCACAGACTTCACTCTCATACAACACAGACTGCACGCACACACAGCACAGAAGGCACGCACACACAGCCCAGACTGCACATACAAACACAACACAGACTGCACGCACACTCAGCACAGACTGCACGCACACACAGCACAGACTGCACGCACACACAGCACAGACTGCACGCACACACAGCACAGACTGCACGCACACACAGCACAGACTGCACGCACACACAGCACAGACTGCACTCTCATACAACACCGACTGCACGCACACACAGCACAGACTGCACGCACACACAGCACAGACTGCACGCACACACAGCACAGACTGCACGCACACACAGCACAGACTGCACTCTCATACAACACCGACTGCACGCACACACAACACAGACTGCACGCACACACAGCACAGACTGCACGCACACACAGCACAGACTGCACGCACACACAGCACAGACTGCACACACACACAGCACAGACTGCACGCACACACAGCACAGACTGCACGCACACACAGCACAGACTGCACGCACACTCAGCACAGACTGCACGCACACACAGCACAGACTGCACGCACACACAGCACAGACTGCACGCACACACAGCACAGACTGCACGCACACACAGCACAGACTGCACACACACACAGCACAGAGTGCACTCTCATACAACACAGACTGCATGCACACACAGCACAGACTGCACGCACACACAGCACAGATTGCACGCACACACAGCACAGACTGCACGCACACACAGCACAAACTGCACGCACACACAGCACAGACTGCACACACACACTGCACAGACTGCACTCTCATACAACACAGACTGCACTCTCATACAACACAGACTGCACGCACACACAGCACAGACTGCACGCACACACAGCACAGACTGCACGCACACACAGCACAGACTGCACACACACAACACAGACTGCGCGCACACACAGCACAGACTGCACACACACACAGCACAGACTGCACTCTCATACAACACAGACTGCACGCACACACAGCACAGAAGGCACGCACACACAGCCCAGACTGCACATACAAACACAACACAGACTGCACGCACACTCAGCACAGACTGCACGCACACACAGCACAGACTGCACGCACACACAGCACAGACTGCACGCACACACAGCACAGACTGCACGCACACACAGCACAGACTGCACGCACACACAGCACAGACTGCACTCTCATACAACACCGACTGCACGCACACACAGCACAGACTGCACGCACACACAGCACAGACTGCACGCACACACAGCACAGACTGCACTCTCATACAACACCGACTGCACGCACACACAGCACAGACTGCACGCACACACAGCACAGACTGCACGCACACACAGCACAGACTGCACGCACACACAGCACAGACTGCACTCTCATACAACACAGACTGCACACACACAGCACAGACTGCACGCACACACAACACAGACTGCACGCACACACAGCACAGACTGCACGCACACACAGCACAGACTGCACGCACACACAGCACAGACTGCACACACACACAGCACAGACTGCACGCACACACAGCACAGACTGCACGCACACACAGCACAGACTGCACGCACACTCAGCACAGACTGCACGCACACACAGCACAGACTGCACGCACACACAGCACAGACTGCACGCACACACAGCACAGACTGCACACACACACTGCACAGACTGCACTCTCATACAACACAGACTGCACTCTCATACAACACAGACTGCACGCACACACAGCACAGACTGCACGCACACACAGCACAGACTGCAGGCACACACAGCACAGACTGCACGCACACACAGCACAGACTGCACGCACACACAGCACAGACTGCACGCACACACAGCACAGACTGCACACAAACACAGCACAGACTGCACGCACGCACAGCACAGACTGCACACACACACAGCACAGACTGCACACACACACAGCACAGACTGCACTCTCATACAATACAGACTGCACGCACACACAGCACAGACTGCACGCACACACAGCACAGACTGCACACACACACAGCACAGACTGCACACACACACACACACACAACACAGACTGCACGCACACACAGCACAGACTGCACACACACACAGCACAGACTGCACGCACACACAGCACAGACTGCACTCTCATACAACACCGACTGCACGCACACACAGCACAGACTGCACGCACACACAGCACAGACTGCACGCACACACAGCACAGACTGCACGCACACACAACACAGACTGCACGCACACACAGCACAGACTGCACGCACACACAGCACAGACTGCACGCACACACAGCACAGACTGCACACACACACAGCACAGACTGCACGCACACACAGCACAGACTGCACGCACACACAGCACAGACTGCACGCACACTCAGCACAGACTGCACGCACACACAGCACAGACTGCTCGCACACACAGCACAGACTGCACGCACACACAGCACAGACTGCACGCACACACAGCACAGACTGCACACACACACAGCACAGAGTGCACTCTCATACAACACAGACTGCACGCACACACAGCACAGACTGCACGCACACACAGCACAGACTGCACACACACACAGCACAGACTGCATGCACACACAGCACAGACTACAAACACACACAGCACAGACTGCACACACACACACCACAGACTGCACTCTCATGCAACACAGACTGCACGCACACACAGCACAGACTGCACGCACACACAGCACAGACTGCATGCACACACAGCACAGACTGCACACACACACAGCACAGACGGCACTCTCATACAACACAGACTGCACGCACACACAGCACAGACTGCACGCACACACAGCACAGACTGCACGCACACACAGCACAGACTGCACACACACACACACACACAACACAGACTGCACGCACACACAGCACAGACTGCACACACACACAGCACAGACTGCACTCTCATACAACACAGACTGCACGCACACACTGCACAGACTGCACGCACACACAGCCCAGACTGCACACACACACACAACACAGACTGCACGCACACTCAGCACAGACTGCACGCGCACACAGCACAGACTGCACGCACACACAGCACAGACTGCACACACACACAGCACAGACTGCACTCTCATACAATACAGACTGCACGCACACACAGCACAGACTGCACACACACACAGCACAGACTGCACACACACACAGCACAGACTGCACACACACACACCACAGACTGCACTCTCATACAACACAGACTGCACGCACACACAGCACAGACTGCACGCACACACAGCACAGACTGCACGCACACACAGCACAGACTGCACGCACACACAGCACAGACTGCACACACACACACAGCACAGACTGCATGCAGACACAGCACAGACTGCACTCTCATACAACACAGACTGCACGCACACACAGCACAGACTGCACGCACACACAGCACAGACTGCAAGCACACACAGCACAGACTGCACTCTCATACAACACAGACTGCACGCACACACAGCACAGACTGCACGCACACACAGCACAGACTGCATGCACACACAGCACAGACTGCACACACACACACAACACAGACTGCACGCACACACAGCACCGACTTCACGCACACACAGCACAGACTGCACGCACACACAGCACAGACTGCACGCACACACAGCACAGATTGCACTCTCATACAACACAGGCTGCACGCACACAGAGCACAGACTGCACGCACACACAGCACAGACTGCACGCACACACAGCACAGACTGCACTCTCATACAACACAGACTGCAGGCACACACAGCACAGACTGCACGCACACACAGCACAGACTGCACGCACACACAGCACAGACTGCACACACACAACACAGACTGCGCGCACACACAGCACAGACTGCACACACACACAGCACAGACTTCACTCTCATACAACACAGACTGCACGCACACACAGCACAGAAGGCACGCACACACAGCCCAGACTGCACATACAAACACAACACAGACTGCACGCACACTCAGCACAGACTGCACGCACACACAGCACAGACTGCACGCACACACAGCACAGACTGCACGCACACACAGCACAGACTGCACGCACACACAGCACAGACTGCACGCACACACAGCACAGACTGCACTCTCATACAACACCGACTGCACGCACACACAGCACAGACTGCACGCACACACAGCACAGACTGCACGCACACACAGCACAGACTGCACGCACACACAGCACAGACTGCACTCTCATACAACACCGACTGCACGCACACACAACACAGACTGCACGCACACACAGCACAGACTGCACGCACACACAGCACAGACTGCACGCACACACAGCACAGACTGCACACACACACAGCACAGACTGCACGCACACACAGCACAGACTGCACGCACACACAGCACAGACTGCACGCACACTCAGCACAGACTGCACGCACACACAGCACAGACTGCACGCACACACAGCACAGACTGCACGCACACACAGCACAGACTGCACGCACACACAGCACAGACTGCACACACACACAGCACAGAGTGCACTCTCATACAACACAGACTGCATGCACACACAGCACAGACTGCACGCACACACAGCACAGATTGCACGCACACACAGCACAGACTGCACGCACACACAGCACAAACTGCACGCACACACAGCACAGACTGCACACACACACTGCACAGACTGCACTCTCATACAACACAGACTGCACTCTCATACAACACAGACTGCACGCACACACAGCACAGACTGCACGCACACACAGCACAGACTGCACGCACACACAGCACAGACTGCACACACACAGCACAGACTGCACGCACACACAGCACAGACTGCACACACACACAGCACAGACTGCATGCACACACAGCACAGACTACAAACACACACAGCACAGACTGCACACACACACACCACAGACTGCACTCTCATGCAACACAGACTGCACGCACACACAGCACAGACTGCACGCACACACAGCACAGACTGCATGCACACACAGCACAGACTGCACACACACACAGCACAGACGGCACTCTCATACAACACAGACTGCACGCACACACAGCACAGACTGCACGCACACACAGCACAGACTGCACGCACACACAGCACAGACTGCACACACACACACACACACAACACAGACTGCACGCACACACAGCACAGACTGCACACACACACAGCACAGACTGCACTCTCATACAACACAGACTGCACGCACACACTGCACAGACTGCACGCACACACAGCCCAGACTGCACACACACACACAACACAGACTGCACGCACACTCAGCACAGACTGCACGCGCACACAGCACAGACTGCACGCACACACAGCACAGACTGCACACACACACAGCACAGACTGCACTCTCATACAATACAGACTGCACGCACACACAGCACAGACTGCACACACACACAGCACAGACTGCACACACACACAGCACAGACTGCACACACACACACCACAGACTGCACTCTCATACAACACAGACTGCACGCACACACAGCACAGACTGCACGCACACACAGCACAGACTTCACGCACACACAGCACAGACTGCACGCACACACAGCACAGACTGCACACACACACACAGCACAGACTGCATGCAGACACAGCACAGACTGCACTCTCATACAACACAGACTGCACGCACACACAGCACAGACTGCACGCACACACAGCACAGACTGCAAGCACACACAGCACAGACTGCACTCTCATACAACACAGACTGCACGCACACACAGCACAGACTGCACGCACACACAGCACAGACTGCATGCACACACAGCACAGACTGCACACACACACACAACACAGACTGCACGCACACACAGCACCGACTTCACGCACACACAGCACAGACTGCACGCACACACAGCACAGACTGCACGCACACACAGCACAGATTGCACTCTCATACAACACAGGCTGCACGCACACAGAGCACAGACTGCACGCACACACAGCACAGACTGCACGCACACACAGCACAGACTGCACTCTCATACAACACAGACTGCAGGCACACACAGCACAGACTGCACGCACACACAGCACAGACTGCACGCACACACAGCACAGACTGCACACACACAACACAGACTGCGCGCACACACAGCACAGACTGCACACACACACAGCACAGACTTCACTCTCATACAACACAGACTGCACGCACACACAGCACAGAAGGCACGCACACACAGCCCAGACTGCACATACAAACACAACACAGACTGCACGCACACTCAGCACAGACTGCACGCACACACAGCACAGACTGCACGCACACACAGCACAGACTGCACGCACACACAGCACAGACTGCACGCACACACAGCACAGACTGCACGCACACACAGCACAGACTGCACTCTCATACAACACCGACTGCACGCACACACAGCACAGACTGCACGCACACACAGCACAGACTGCACGCACACACAGCACAGACTGCACGCACACACAGCACAGACTGCACTCTCATACAACACCGACTGCACGCACACACAACACAGACTGCACGCACACACAGCACAGACTGCACGCACACACAGCACAGACTGCACGCACACACAGCACAGACTGCACACACACACAGCACAGACTGCACGCACACACAGCACAGACTGCACGCACACACAGCACAGACTGCACGCACACTCAGCACAGACTGCACGCACACACAGCACAGACTGCACGCACACACAGCACAGACTGCACGCACACACAGCACAGACTGCACGCACACACAGCACAGACTGCACACACACACAGCACAGAGTGCACTCTCATACAACACAGACTGCATGCACACACAGCACAGACTGCACGCACACACAGCACAGATTGCACGCACACACAGCACAGACTGCACGCACACACAGCACAGACTGCACGCACACACAGCACAGACTGCACGCACACACAGCACAGACTGCACACACACACAGCACAGAGTGCACTCTCATACAACACAGACTGCATGCACACACAGCACAGACTGCACGCACACACAGCACAGATTGCACGCACACACAGCACAGACTGCACGCACACACAGCACAAACTGCACGCACACACAGCACAGACTGCACGCACACACAGCACAGACTGCACGCACACACAGCACAGACTGCACACACACAACACAGACTGCGCGCACACACAGCACAGACTGCACACACACACAGCACAGACTGCACTCTCATACAACACAGACTGCACGCACACACAGCACAGAAGGCACGCACACACAGCCCAGACTGCACATACAAACACAACACAGACTGCACGCACACTCAGCACAGACTGCACGCACACACAGCACAGACTGCACGCACACACAGCACAGACTGCACGCACACACAGCACAGACTGCACGCACACACAGCACAGACTGCACGCACACACAGCACAGTCTGCACTCTCATACAACACCGACTGCACGCACACACAGCACAGACTGCACGCACACACAGCACAGACTGCACGCACACACAGCACAGACTGCACGCACACACAGCACAGACTGCACTCTCATACAACACCGACTGCACGCACACACAACACAGACTGCACGCACACACAGCACAGACTGCACGCACACACAGCACAGACTGCACGCACACACAGCACAGACTGCACACACACACAGCACAGACTGCACGCACACACAGCACAGACTGCACGCACACACAGCACAGACTGCACGCACACTCAGCACAGACTGCACGCACACACAGCACAGACTGCACGCACACACAGCACAGACTGCACGCACACACAGCACAGACTGCACGCACACACAGCACAGACTGCACACACACACAGCACAGAGTGCACTCTCATACAACACAGACTGCATGCACACACAGCACAGACTGCACGCACACACAGCACAGATTGCACGCACACACAGCACAGACTGCACGCACACACAGCACAAACTGCACGCACACACAGCACAGACTGCACACACACACTGCACAGACTGCACTCTCATACAACACAGACTGCACTCTCATACAACACAGACTGCACGCACACACAGCACAGACTGCATGCACACACAGCACAGACTGCACACACACACACAACACAGACTGCACGCACACACAGCACCGACTTCACGCACACACAGCACAGACTGCACGCACACACAGCACAGACTGCACGCACACACAGCACAGATTGCACTCTCATACAACACAGGCTGCACGCACACAGAGCACAGACTGCACGCACACACAGCACAGACTGCACGCACACACAGCACAGACTGCACTCTCATACAACACAGACTGCAGGCACACACAGCACAGACTGCACGCACACACAGCACAGACTGCACGCACACACAGCACAGACTGCACACACACAACACAGACTGCGCGCACACACAGCACAGACTGCACACACACACAGCACAGACTTCACTCTCATACAACACAGACTGCACGCACACACAGCACAGAAGGCACGCACACACAGCCCAGACTGCACATACAAACACAACACAGACTGCACGCACACTCAGCACAGACTGCACGCACACACAGCACAGACTGCACGCACACACAGCACAGACTGCACGCACACACAGCACAGACTGCACGCACACACAGCACAGACTGCACGCACACACAGCACAGACTGCACTCTCATACAACACCGACTGCACGCACACACAGCACAGACTGCACGCACACACAGCACAGACTGCACGCACACACAGCACAGACTGCACGCACACACAGCACAGACTGCACTCTCATACAACACCGACTGCACGCACACACAACACAGACTGCACGCACACACAGCACAGACTGCACGCACACACAGCACAGACTGCACGCACACACAGCACAGACTGCACACACACACAGCACAGACTGCACGCACACACAGCACAGACTGCACGCACACACAGCACAGACTGCACGCACACTCAGCACAGACTGCACGCACACACAGCACAGACTGCACGCACACACAGCACAGACTGCACGCACACACAGCACAGACTGCACGCACACACAGCACAGACTGCACACACACACAGCACAGAGTGCACTCTCATACAACACAGACTGCATGCACACACAGCACAGACTGCACGCACACACAGCACAGATTGCACGCACACACAGCACAGACTGCACGCACACACAGCACAGACTGCACGCACACACAGCACAGACTGCACGCACACACAGCACAGACTGCACACACACACAGCACAGAGTGCACTCTCATACAACACAGACTGCATGCACACACAGCACAGACTGCACGCACACACAGCACAGATTGCACGCACACACAGCACAGACTGCACGCACACACAGCACAAACTGCACGCACACACAGCACAGACTGCACGCACACACAGCACAGACTGCACGCACACACAGCACAGACTGCACACACACAACACAGACTGCGCGCACACACAGCACAGACTGCACACACACACAGCACAGACTGCACTCTCATACAACACAGACTGCACGCACACACAGCACAGAAGGCACGCACACACAGCCCAGACTGCACATACAAACACAACACAGACTGCACGCACACTCAGCACAGACTGCACGCACACACAGCACAGACTGCACGCACACACAGCACAGACTGCACGCACACACAGCACAGACTGCACGCACACACAGCACAGACTGCACGCACACACAGCACAGTCTGCACTCTCATACAACACCGACTGCACGCACACACAGCACAGACTGCACGCACACACAGCACAGACTGCACGCACACACAGCACAGACTGCACGCACACACAGCACAGACTGCACTCTCATACAACACCGACTGCACGCACACACAACACAGACTGCACGCACACACAGCACAGACTGCACGCACACACAGCACAGACTGCACGCACACACAGCACAGACTGCACACACACACAGCACAGACTGCACGCACACACAGCACAGACTGCACGCACACACAGCACAGACTGCACGCACACTCAGCACAGACTGCACGCACACACAGCACAGACTGCACGCACACACAGCACAGACTGCACGCACACACAGCACAGACTGCACGCACACACAGCACAGACTGCACACACACACAGCACAGAGTGCACTCTCATACAACACAGACTGCATGCACACACAGCACAGACTGCACGCACACACAGCACAGATTGCACGCACACACAGCACAGACTGCACGCACACACAGCACAAACTGCACGCACACACAGCACAGACTGCACACACACACTGCACAGACTGCACTCTCATACAACACAGACTGCACTCTCATACAACACAGACTGCACGCACACACAGCACAGACTGCACGCACACACAGCACAGACTGCAGGCACACACAGCACAGACTGCACGCACACACAGCACAGACTGCACGCACACACAGCACAGACTGCACGCACACACAGCACAGACTGCACACAAACACAGCACAGACTGCACGCACGCACAGCACAGACTGCACACACACACAGCACAGACTGCACACACACACAGCACAGACTGCACTCTCATACAATACAGACTGCACGCACACACAGCACAGACTGCACGCACACACAGCACAGACTGCACACACACACAGCACAGACTGCACTCTCATACAACACAGACTGCACGCACACACAGCACAGACTGCACGCACACACAGCACAGACTACAAACACACACAGCACAGACTGCACACACACACACCACAGACTGCACTCTCATGCAACACAGACTGCACGCACACACAGCACAGACTGCACGCACACACAGCACAGACTGCACGCACACACAGCACAGACTGCACACACACACAGCACAGACTGCACTCTCATACAACACAGACTGCACGCACACACAGCACAGACTGCACGCACACACAGCACAGACTGCACGCACACACAGCACAGACTGCACACACACACACACACACAACACAGACTGCACGCACACACAGCACAGACTGCACACACACACAGCACAGACTGCACGCACACACAGCACAGACTGCACTCTCATACAACACCGACTGCACGCACACACAGCACAGACTGCACGCACACACAGCACAGACTGCACGCACACACAGCACAGACTGCACGCACACACAACACCGACTGCACGCACACACAGCACAGACTGCACGCACACACAGCACAGACTGCACGCACACACAGCACAGACTGCACGCACACACAGCACAGACTGCATGCACACACAGCACAGACTGCACGCACACACAGCACAGACTGCACGCACACACAGCACAGACTGCACGCACACACAGCACAGACTGCACGCACACTCAGCACAGACTGCACGCACACACAGCACAGACTGCACGCACACACAGCACAGACTGCACGCACACACAGCACAGACTGCACGCACACACAGCACAGACTGCACACACACACAGCACAGAGTGCACTCTCATACAACACAGACTGCACGCACACACAGCACAGACTGCACGCACACACAGCACAGACTGCACACACACACAGCACAGACTGCATGCACACACAGCACAGACTACAAACACACACAGCACAGACTGCACACACACACACCACAGACTGCACTCTCATGCAACACAGACTGCACGCACACACAGCACAGACTGCACGCACACACAGCACAGACTGCATGCACACACAGCACAGACTGCACACACACACAGCACAGACGGCACTCTCATACAACACAGACTGCACGCACACACAGCACAGACTGCACGCACACACAGCACAGACTGCACGCACACACAGCACAGACTGCACACACACACACACACACAACACAGACTGCACGCACACACAGCACAGACTGCACACACACACAGCACAGACTGCACTCTCATACAACACAGACTGCACGCACACACTGCACAGACTGCACGCACACACAGCCCAGACTGCACACACACACACAACACAGACTGCACGCACACTCAGCACAGACTGCACGCGCACACAGCACAGACTGCACGCACACACAGCACAGACTGCACACACACACAGCACAGACTGCACTCTCATACAATACAGACTGCACGCACACACAGCACAGACTGCACACACACACAGCACAGACTGCACACACACACAGCACAGACTGCACACACACACACCACAGACTGCACTCTCATGCAACACAGACTGCACGCACACACAGCACAGACTGCACGCACACACAGCACAGACTGCACGCACACACAGCACAGACTGCACGTACACACAGCACAGACTGCACGCACACACAGCACAGACTGCACACTCATACAACACAGACTGCACTCTCATACAACACAGACTGCACGCACACACAACACAGACTGTACGCACACACAGCACAGACTGCACGCACACTCAGCACAGACTGCACGCGCACACAGCACAGACTGCACTCTCATACAATACAGACTGCACGCACACACAGCACAGCCTGCACGCACACACAGCACAGACTGCACACACACACAGCACAGACTGCACACACACTCAGCACAGACTGCACGCGCACACAGCACAGACTGCACTCTCATACAATACAGACTGCACGCACACACAGCACAGACTGCACTCACACACAGCACAGACTGCATGCACACACAGCACAGACTGCACGCACACACAGCACAGACTGCACTCTCATACAACACAGACTGCACTCACACACAGCACAGACTGCATGCACACACAGCACAGACTGCACGCACACACAACACAGACTGCACGCACACTCAGCACAGACTGCACGCACACACAGCACAGACTGCATGCACACACAGCACAGACTGCACGCACACACAGCACAGACTGCACTCTCATACAACACAGACTGCACTCTCATACAACACAGACTGCACGCACACACAACACAGACTGCACGCACACTCAGCACAGACTGCACGCGCACACAGCACAGACTGCACTCTCATACCATACAGACTGCACGCACACACAGCACAGACTGCACGCACACTCAGCACAGACTGCACTCTCATACAATACAGACTGCACGCACACACAGCACAGACTGCACGCACACACAGCACAGACTGCACTCTCATACAATACAGACTGCACGCACACACAGCACAGACTGCACGCACACACAGCACAGACTGCACGCACACACAGCACAGACTGCACGCACACACAGCACAGACTGCACGCACACACAGCACAGACTGCACACACACACAGCACAGACTGCACACACACACAGCACAGACTGCACACACACACACACAACACAGACAGCACACACACAGCACAGACTGCACTCTCATACAATACAGACTGCACGCACACACAGCACAGACTGCACACACACACAGCACAGACTGCACACCCACACAGCACAGACTGCACACACACACACCACAGACTGCACACACACAGCACAGACTGCACGCACACACAGCACAGACTGCACGCTCACACAGCACAGACTGCACTCTCATACAACACAGACTGCACGCACACACAGCACAGACTGCACGCACACACAGCACAGACTGCACACACACACAGCACAGACTGCACTCTCATACAACACAGACTGCACGCACACACAGCACAGACTGCACGCACACACAGCACAGACTGCACTCTCATACAACACAGACTGCACGCACACACAGCACAGACTGCGCACTCACAGCACAGACTGCACACACACAACACAGACAGCACGCACACACAGCACAGACTGCACACACACACAGCACAGACTGCACTCTCATACAACACAGACTGCACACACACACACCACAGACTGCACACTCACACAGCACAGACTGCACACACACACAACACAGACAGCACACTCACACAGCACAGACTGCACGCACACACAGCACAGACTGCACACACACACACCACAGACTGCACACACACACAACACAGACAGCACACTCACACACCACAGACTGCACGCACACACAGCACAGACTGCACACACACACAGCACAGACTGCACTCTCATACAACACAGACTGCACGTACACACAGCACAGACTGCACGCACACACAGCACTGACTGCACGCACACACAGCACAGACTGCACACACACACAGCACAGACTGCACTCTCATACAACACAGACTGCACGCACACACAGCACAGACTGCACACACACACAACACAGACAGCACACTCACACACCACAGACTGCACGCACACACAGCACAGACTGCACACACACACAGCACAGACTGCACTCTCATACAACACAGACTGCACACTCACACAGCACAGACTGCACACTCACACAGCACAGACTGCACACACACACAGCACAGACTGCACGCACACACAGCACAGACTGCACGCACACACAGCACAGACTGCACGCACACACAGCACAGACTGCACGCACACACAGCACAGACTGCACACACACACAGCACAGACTGCACTCTCATACAACACAGACTGCAGGCACACACAGCACAGACTGCACGCACACACAGCCCAGACTGCACACACACACACAACACAGACTGCACGCACACTCAGCACAGACTGCACGCACACACAGCACAGACTGCACGCACACACAGCACAGACTGCACACATACACAGCACAGACTGCACACACACACAGCACAGACTGCACTCTCATACAACACAGACTACACACACACACAGCACAGACTGCACGCACACACAGCACAGACTGCACTCTCATACAGCACAGACTGCACACACACACAGCACAGACTGCACGCACACACAGCACAGACTGCACACACACACAGCACAGACTGCACTCTCATACAACACAGACTACACACACACACAGCACAGACTGCACGCACACACAGCACAGACTGCACTCTCATACAACACAGACTGCACGCACACACAGCACAGACTGCACACACACACAGCACAGACTGCACGCACACACAGCACAGACTGCACACATACACAGCACAGACTGCACACACACACAGCACAGACTGCACTCTCATACAACACAGACTACACACACACACAGCACAGACTACACACACACACAGCACAGACTGCACGCACACACAGCACAGACTGCACACACACACAGCACAGACTGCATGCACACACAGCACAGACTGCAAGCACACACAGCACAGACTGCACACACACACAGCACAGACTGCATGCACACACAGCACAGACTGCATGCACACACAGCACAGACTGCATGCACACACAGCACAGACTGCACGCACACACAGCACAGACTGCACGCACACACAGCACAGACTGCACACACACACAGCACAGACTGCACTCTCATACAACACAGACTGCACGCACACACAGCACAGACTGCACGCACATACAACACAGACTGCATGCACACACAGCACAGACTGCACACACACACAGCACAGACTGCACTCTCAGACAATACAGACTGCACGCACACACAGCACAGACTGCACGCACACACAGCACAGACTGCACACACACACAGCACAGACTGCACGCACACACAGCACAGACTGCACACACACACAGCACAGACTGCACACACACACACCACAGACTGCACTCTCATGCAACACAGACTGCATGCACACACCGCACAGACTGCACGCACACACAGCACAGACTGCACACACACACACAACACAGACTGCACGCACACACAGCACAGACTGCACGCACACACAGCACAGACTGCACGCACACACAGCACAGACTGCACACACACACAGCACAGACTGCACGCACACACAGCACAGACTGCATGCACACACAGCACAGTCTGCACGCACACACAGCACTGACTGCACACACACACAGCACAGACTGCACTCACACACAGCACAGACTGCACACCCACACAGCACAGACTGCACACACACAGCACAGACTGCACTCACACACAGCACAGACTGCACACACACACAGCACTGACTGCACTCACACACTGCACAGACTGCACGCACACACAGCACAGACTGCATGCACACACAGCACAGTCTGCACGCACACACAGCACTGACTGCACGCACACACAGCACAGACTGCACGCACACACAGTACAGACTGCACGCACACACAGCACTGACTGCACGCACACACAGCACTGACTGCACTCTCATACAACACAGACTGCACGCACACACAGCACAGACTGCACGCACACACAGCACAGACTGAACGCACACACAGCACAGACTGCACACAAACACAGCACAGACTGCACGCACGCACAGCACAGACTGCACACACACACAGCACAGACTGCACACACACACAGCACAGACTGCACTCTCATACAATACAGACTGCACGCACACACAGCACAGACTGCACGCACACACAGCACAGACTGCACGCACACACAGCACAGACTGCACACACACACAGCACAGACTGCATGCACACACAGCACAGACTACAAACACACACAGCACAGACTGCACACACACACACCACAGACTGCACTCTCATGCAACACAGACTGCACGCACACACAGCACAGACTGCACGCACACACAGCACAGACTGCACGCACACACAGCACAGACTGCACACACACACAGCACAGACTGCACTCTCATACAACACAGACTGCACGCACACACAGCACAGACTGCACGCACACACAGCACAGACTGCACGCACACACAGCACAGACTGCACACACACACACACACACACAACACAGACTGCACGCACACACAGCACAGACTGCACACACACACAGCACAGACTGCACGCACACACAGCACAGACTGCACTCTCATACAACACCGACTGCACGCACACACAGCACAGACTGCACGCACACACAGCACAGACTGCACGCACACACAGCACAGACTGCACGCACACACAGCACAGACTGCACTCTCATACAACACCGACTGCACGCACACACAACACAGACTGCACGCACACACAGCACAGACTGCACGCACACACAGCACAGACTGCACGCACACACAGCACAGACTGCACACACACACAGCACAGACTGCACGCACACACAGCACAGACTGCACGCACACTCAGCACAGACTGCACGCACACACAGCACAGACTGCACGCACACACAGCACAGACTGCACGCACACACAGCACAGACTGCACGCACACACAGCACAGACTGCACACACACACAGCACAGAGTGCACTCTCATACAACACAGACTGCACGCACACACAGCACAGACTGCACGCACACACAGCACAGACTGCACACACACACAGCACAGACTGCATGCACACACAGCACAGACTACAAACACACACAGCACAGACTGCACACACACACACCACAGACTGCACTCTCATGCAACACAGACTGCACGCACACACAGCACAGACTGCACGCACACACAGCACAGACTGCACGCACACACAGCACAGACTGCACACACACACAGCACAGACGGCACTCTCATACAACACAGACTGCACGCACACACAGCACAGACTGCACGCACACACAGCACAGACTGCACGCACACACAGCACAGACTGCACACACACACACACACAACACAGACTGCACACACACACAGCACAGACTGCACTCTCATACAACACAGACTGCACGCACACACAGCACAGACTGCACGCACACACAGCACAGACTGCACGCACACACAGCACAGACTGCACACACACACACACACACAACACAGACTGCACGCACACACAGCACAGACTGCACACACACACAGCACAGACTGCACGCACACACAGCACAGACTGCACTCTCATACAACACCGACTGCACGCACACACAGCACAGACTGCACGCACACACAGCACAGACTGCACGCACACACAGCACAGACTGCACGCACACACAACACCGACTGCACGCACACACAGCACAGACTGCACGCACACACAGCACAGACTGCACGCACACACAGCACAGACTGCACGCACACACAGCACAGACTGCATGCACACACAGCACAGACTGCACACACACACAGCACAGACTGCACGCACACACAGCACAGACTGCACGCACACACAGCACAGACTGCACGCACACTCAGCACAGACTGCACGCACACACAGCACAGACTGCACGCACACACAGCACAGACTGCACGCACACACAGCACAGACTGCACGCACACACAGCACAGACTGCACACACACACAGCACAGAGTGCACTCTCATACAACACAGACTGCACGCACACACAGCACAGACTGCACGCACACACAGCACAGACTGCACACACACACAGCACAGACTGCATGCACACACAGCACAGACTACAAACACACACAGCACAGACTGCACACACACACACCACAGACTGCACTCTCATGCAACACAGACTGCACGCACACACAGCACAGACTGCACGCACACACAGCACAGACTGCATGCACACACAGCACAGACTGCACACACACACAGCACAGACGGCACTCTCATACAACACAGACTGCACGCACACACAGCACAGACTGCACGCACACACAGCACAGACTGCACGCACACACAGCACAGACTGCACACACACACACACACACAACACAGACTGCACGCACACACAGCACAGACTGCACACACACACAGCACAGACTGCACTCTCATACAACACAGACTGCACGCACACACTGCACAGACTGCACGCACACACAGCCCAGACTGCACACACACACACAACACAGACTGCACGCACACTC
The DNA here is from genome assembly GCF_047496885.1 of Scyliorhinus torazame. Lineage (NCBI taxonomy): Eukaryota > Metazoa > Chordata > Chondrichthyes > Carcharhiniformes > Scyliorhinidae > Scyliorhinus > Scyliorhinus torazame. The sequence goes on from NC_092717.1 coordinate 158,560,501, forward strand.
AGCACAGACTGCACGCGCACACAGCACAGACTGCACGCACACACAGCACAGACTGCACACACACACAGCACAGACTGCACTCTCATACAATACAGACTGCACGCACACACAGCACAGACTGCACACACACACAGCACAGACTGCACACACACACAGCACAGACTGCACACACACACACCACAGACTGCACTCTCATGCAACACAGACTGCACGCACACACAGCACAGACTGCACGCACACACAGCACAGACTGCACGCACACACAGCACAGACTGCACGTACACACAGCACAGACTGCACGCACACACAGCACAGACTGCACACTCATACAACACAGACTGCACTCTCATACAACACAGACTGCACGCACACACAACACAGACTGTACGCACACACAGCACAGACTGCACGCACACTCAGCACAGACTGCACGCGCACACAGCACAGACTGCACTCTCATACAATACAGACTGCACGCACACACAGCACAGCCTGCACGCACACACAGCACAGACTGCACACACACACAGCACAGACTGCACACACACTCAGCACAGACTGCACGCGCACACAGCACAGACTGCACTCTCATACAATACAGACTGCACGCACACACAGCACAGACTGCACTCACACACAGCACAGACTGCATGCACACACAGCACAGACTGCACGCACACACAGCACAGACTGCACTCTCATACAACACAGACTGCACTCACACACAGCACAGACTGCATGCACACACAGCACAGACTGCACGCACACACAACACAGACTGCACGCACACTCAGCACAGACTGCACGCACACACAGCACAGACTGCATGCACACACAGCACAGACTGCACGCACACACAGCACAGACTGCACTCTCATACAACACAGACTGCACTCTCATACAACACAGACTGCACGCACACACAACACAGACTGCACGCACACTCAGCACAGACTGCACGCGCACACAGCACAGACTGCACTCTCATACAATACAGACTGCACGCACACACAGCACAGACTGCACGCACACTCAGCACAGACTGCACTCTCATACAATACAGACTGCACGCACACACAGCACAGACTGCACGCACACACAGCACAGACTGCACTCTCATACAATACAGACTGCACGCACACACAGCACAGACTGCACGCACACACAGCACAGACTGCACGCACACACAGCACAGACTGCACGCACACACAGCACAGACTGCACGCACACACAGCACAGACTGCACACACACACAGCACAGACTGCACACACACACAGCACAGACTGCACACACACACACACAACACAGACAGCACACACACAGCACAGACTGCACTCTCATACAATACAGACTGCACGCACACACAGCACAGACTGCACACACACACAGCACAGACTGCACACCCACACAGCACAGACTGCACACACACACACCACAGACTGCACACACACAGCACAGACTGCACGCACACACAGCACAGACTGCACGCTCACACAGCACAGACTGCACTCTCATACAACACAGACTGCACGCACACACAGCACAGACTGCACGCACACACAGCACAGACTGCACACACACACAGCACAGACTGCACTCTCATACAACACAGACTGCACGCACACACAGCACAGACTGCACGCACACACAGCACAGACTGCACTCTCATACAACACAGACTGCACGCACACACAGCACAGACTGCGCACTCACAGCACAGACTGCACACACACACAACACAGACAGCACGCACACACAGCACAGACTGCACACACACACAGCACAGACTGCACTCTCATACAACACAGACTGCACACACACACACCACAGACTGCACACTCACACAGCACAGACTGCACACACACACAACACAGACAGCACACTCACACAGCACAGACTGCACGCACACACAGCACAGACTGCACACACACACACCACAGACTGCACACACACACAACACAGACAGCACACTCACACACCACAGACTGCACGCACACACAGCACAGACTGCACACACACACAGCACAGACTGCACTCTCATACAACACAGACTGCACGTACACACAGCACAGACTGCACGCACACACAGCACTGACTGCACGCACACACAGCACAGACTGCACACACACACAGCACAGACTGCACTCTCATACAACACAGACTGCACGCACACACAGCACAGACTGCACACACACACAACACAGACAGCACACTCACACACCACAGACTGCACGCACACACAGCACAGACTGCACACACACACAGCACAGACTGCACTCTCATACAACACAGACTGCACACTCACACAGCACAGACTGCACACTCACACAGCACAGACTGCACACACACACAGCACAGACTGCACGCACACACAGCACAGACTGCACGCACACACAGCACAGACTGCACGCACACACAGCACAGACTGCACGCACACACAGCACAGACTGCACACACACACAGCACAGACTGCACTCTCATACAACACAGACTGCAGGCACACACAGCACAGACTGCACGCACACACAGCCCAGACTGCACACACACACACAACACAGACTGCACGCACACTCAGCACAGACTGCACGCACACACAGCACAGACTGCACGCACACACAGCACAGACTGCACACATACACAGCACAGACTGCACACACACACAGCACAGACTGCACTCTCATACAACACAGACTACACACACACACAGCACAGACTGCACGCACACACAGCACAGACTGCACTCTCATACAGCACAGACTGCACACACACACAGCACAGACTGCACGCACACACAGCACAGACTGCACACACACACAGCACAGACTGCACTCTCATACAACACAGACTACACACACACACAGCACAGACTGCACGCACACACAGCACAGACTGCACTCTCATACAACACAGACTGCACGCACACACAGCACAGACTGCACACACACACAGCACAGACTGCACGCACACACAGCACAGACTGCACACATACACAGCACAGACTGCACACACACACAGCACAGACTGCACTCTCATACAACACAGACTACACACACACACAGCACAGACTACACACACACACAGCACAGACTGCACGCACACACAGCACAGACTGCACACACACACAGCACAGACTGCATGCACACACAGCACAGACTGCAAGCACACACAGCACAGACTGCACACACACACAGCACAGACTGCATGCACACACAGCACAGACTGCATGCACACACAGCACAGACTGCATGCACACACAGCACAGACTGCACGCACACACAGCACAGACTGCACGCACACACAGCACAGACTGCACACACACACAGCACAGACTGCACTCTCATACAACACAGACTGCACGCACACACAGCACAGACTGCACGCACATACAACACAGACTGCATGCACACACAGCACAGACTGCACACACACACAGCACAGACTGCACTCTCAGACAATACAGACTGCACGCACACACAGCACAGACTGCACGCACACACAGCACAGACTGCACACACACACAGCACAGACTGCACGCACACACAGCACAGACTGCACACACACACAGCACAGACTGCACACACACACACCACAGACTGCACTCTCATGCAACACAGACTGCATGCACACACCGCACAGACTGCACGCACACACAGCACAGACTGCACACACACACACAACACAGACTGCACGCACACACAGCACAGACTGCACGCACACACAGCACAGACTGCACGCACACACAGCACAGACTGCACACACACACAGCACAGACTGCACACACACACAGCACAGACTGCACGCACACACAGCACAGACTGCATGCACACACAGCACAGTCTGCACGCACACACAGCACTGACTGCACACACACACAGCACAGACTGCACTCACACACAGCACAGACTGCACACCCACACAGCACAGACTGCACACACACAGCACAGACTGCACTCACACACAGCACAGACTGCACACACACACAGCACTGACTGCACTCACACACTGCACAGACTGCACGCACACACAGCACAGACTGCATGCACACACAGCACAGTCTGCACGCACACACAGCACTGACTGCACGCACACACAGCACAGACTGCACGCACACACAGTACAGACTGCACGCACACACAGCACTGACTGCACGCACACACAGCACTGACTGCACTCTCATACAACACAGACTGCACGCACACACAGCACAGACTGCACGCACACACAGCACAGACTGAACGCACACACAGCACAGACTGCACACAAACACAGCACAGACTGCACGCACGCACAGCACAGACTGCACACACACACAGCACAGACTGCACACACACACAGCACAGACTGCACTCTCATACAATACAGACTGCACGCACACACAGCACAGACTGCACGCACACACAGCACAGACTGCACGCACACACAGCACAGACTGCACACACACACAGCACAGACTGCATGCACACACAGCACAGACTACAAACACACACAGCACAGACTGCACACACACACACCACAGACTGCACTCTCATGCAACACAGACTGCACGCACACACAGCACAGACTGCACGCACACACAGCACAGACTGCACGCACACACAGCACAGACTGCACACACACACAGCACAGACTGCACTCTCATACAACACAGACTGCACGCACACACAGCACAGACTGCACGCACACACAGCACAGACTGCACGCACACACAGCACAGACTGCACACACACACACACACACACAACACAGACTGCACGCACACACAGCACAGACTGCACACACACACAGCACAGACTGCACGCACACACAGCACAGACTGCACTCTCATACAACACCGACTGCACGCACACACAGCACAGACTGCACGCACACACAGCACAGACTGCACGCACACACAGCACAGACTGCACGCACACACAGCACAGACTGCACTCTCATACAACACCGACTGCACGCACACACAACACAGACTGCACGCACACACAGCACAGACTGCACGCACACACAGCACAGACTGCACGCACCCACAGCACAGACTGCACACACACACAGCACAGACTGCACGCACACACAGCACAGACTGCACGCACACTCAGCACAGACTGCACGCACACACAGCACAGACTGCACGCACACACAGCACAGACTGCACGCACACACAGCACAGACTGCACGCACACACAGCACAGACTGCACACACACACAGCACAGAGTGCACTCTCATACAACACAGACTGCACGCACACACAGCACAGACTGCACGCACACACAGCACAGACTGCACACACACACAGCACAGACTGCATGCACACACAGCACAGACTACAAACACACACAGCACAGACTGCACACACACACACCACAGACTGCACTCTCATGCAACACAGACTGCACGCACACACAGCACAGACTGCACGCACACACAGCACAGACTGCACGCACACACAGCACAGACTGCACACACACACAGCACAGACGGCACTCTCATACAACACAGACTGCACGCACACACAGCACAGACTGCACGCACACACAGCACAGACTGCACGCACACACAGCACAGACTGCACACACACACACACACAACACAGACTGCACGCACACACAGCACAGACTGCACACACACAGCACAGACTGCACTCTCATACAACACAGACTGCACGCACACACTGCACAGACTGCACGCACACACAGCCCAGACTGCACACACACACACAACACAGACTGCACGCACACTCAGCACAGACTGCACGCGCACACAGCACAGACTGCACGCACACACAGCACAGACTGCACACACACACAGCACAGACTGCACTCTCATACAATACAGACTGCACGCACACACAGCACAGACTGCACACACACACAGCACAGACTGCACACACACACAGCACAGACTGCACACACACACACCACAGACTGCACTCTCATGCAACACAGACTGCACGCACACACAGCACAGACTGCACGCACACACAGCACAGACTGCACGCACACACAGCACAGACTGCACGCACACACAGCACAGACTGCACGCACACACAGCACAGACTGCACACTCATACAACACAGACTGCACTCTCATACAACACAGACTGCACGCACACACAACACAGACTGTACGCACACACAGCACAGACTGCACGCACACTCAGCACAGACTGCACGCGCACACAGCACAGACTGCACTCTCATACAATACAGACTGCACGCACACACAGCACAGCCTGCACGCGCACACAGCACAGACTGCACACACACACAGCACAGACTGCACACACACTCAGCACAGACTGCACGCGCACACAGCACAGACTGCACTCTCATACAATACAGACTGCACGCACACACAGCACAGACTGCACTCACACACAGCACAGACTGCATGCACACACAGCACAGACTGCACGCACACACAGCACAGACTGCACTCTCATACAACACAGACTGCACTCTCATACAACACAGACTGCACGCACACACAACACAGACTGCACGCACACTCAGCACAGACTGCACGCGCACACAGCACAGACTGCACTCTCATACAATACAGACTGCACGCACACACAGCACAGACTGCACGCACACTCAGCACAGACTGCACTCTCATACAACACAGACTGCACTCTCATACAACACAGACTGCATGCACACACAACACAGACTGCACGCACACACAGCACAGACTGCACGCGCACACAGCACAGACTGCACTCTCATACAATACAGACTGCACGCACACACAGCACAGACTGCACGCACACACAGCACAGACTGCACTCTCATACAACACAGACTGCACTCTCATACAACACAGACTGCACGCACACACAACACAGACTGCACGCACACACAGCACAGACTGCACGCGCACACAGCACAGACTGCACTCTCATACAATACAGACTGCACGCACACACAGCACAGACTGCACGCACACACAGCACAGACTGCACGCACACACAGCACAGACTGCACGCACACACAGCACAGACTGCACGCACACACAGCACAGACTGCACACACACACAGCACAGACTGCACACACACACAGCACAGACTGCACACACACACACACAACACAGACAGCACACACACAGCACAGACTGCACTCTCATACAATACAGACTGCACGCACACACAGCACAGACTGCACACACACACAGCACAGACTGCACACCCACACAGCACAGACTGCACACACACACACCACAGACTGCACACACACAGCACAGACTGCACGCACACACAGCACAGACTGCACGCTCACACAGCACAGACTGCACTCTCATACAACACAGACTGCACGCACACACAGCACAGACTGCACGCACACACAGCACAGACTGCACACACACACAGCACAGACTGCACTCTCATACAACACAGACTGCACGCACACACAGCACAGACTGCACGCACACACAGCACAGACTGCACTCTCATACAACACAGACTGCACGCACACACAGCACAGACTGCAAGCACACACAGCACAGACTGCACGCACACACAGCACAGACTGCACTCTCATACAACACAGACTGCACACACACACACCACAGACTGCACACTCACACAGCACAGACTGCACACACACACAACACAGACAGCACGCACACACAGCACAGACTGCACACACACACAGCACAGACTGCACTCTCATACAACACAGACTGCACACACACACACCACAGACTGCACACTCACACAGCACAGACTGCACACACACACAACACAGACAGCACACTCACACAGCACAGACTGCACGCACACACAGCACAGACTGCACTCTCATACAACACAGACTGCACACACACACACCACAGACTGCACACTCACACAGCACAGACTGCACACACACACAACACAGACAGCACGCACACACAGCACAGACTGCACACACACACACCACAGACTGCACTCTCATACAACACAGACTGCACGCACACACAGCACAGACTGCACGCACACACAGCACAGACTGCACACACACACAGCACAGACTGCACTCTCATACAACACAGACTGCACGTACACACAGCACAGACTGCACACACACACAGCACAGACTGCACACACACACAACACAGACTGCACGTACACACAGCACAGACTGCACGCACACACAGCACTGACTGCACGCACACACAGCACAGACTGCACGCACACACAGCACAGACTGCACGCACACACAGCACAGACTGCACACACACACAGCACAGACTGCACTCTCATACAACACAGACTGCACGCACACACAGCACAGACTGCACACACACACAACACAGACAGCACACTCACACACCACAGACTGCACGCACACACAGCACAGACTGCACACACACACAGCACAGACTGCACTCTCATACAACACAGACTGCACGCACACACAGCACAGACTGCACGCACACACAGCACAGACTGCACGCACACACAGCACAGACTGCACACACACACAGCACAGACTGCACTCTCATACAACACAGACTGCAGGCACACACAGCACAGACTGCACGCACACACAGCCCAGACTGCACACACACACACAACACAGACTGCACGCACACTCAGCACAGACTGCACGCACACACAGCACAGACTGCACACATACACAGCACAGACTGCACACACACACAGCACAGACTGCACTCTCATACAACACAGACTACACACACACACAGCACAGACTGCACGCACACACAGCACAGACTGCACTCTCATACAGCACAGACTGCACACACACACAGCACAGACTGCACGCACACACAGCACAGACTGCACACACACACAGCACAGACTGCACTCTCATACAACACAGACTACACACACACACAGCACAGACTGCACGCACACACAGCACAGACTGCACTCTCATACAACACAGACTGCACGCACACACAGCACAGACTGCACACACACACAGCACAGACTGCACGCACACACAGCACAGACTGCACACATACACAGCACAGACTGCACACACACACAGCACAGACTGCACTCTCATACAACACAGACTACACACACACACAGCACAGACTACACACACACACAGCACAGACTGCACGCACACACAGCACAGACTGCACACACACACAGCACAGACTGCATGCACACACAGCACAGACTGCAAGCACACACAGCACAGACTGCACACACACACAGCACAGACTGCATGCACACACAGCACAGACTGCACGCACACACAGCACAGACTGCATGCACACACAGCACAGACTGCACGCACACACAGCACAGACTGCACGCACACACAGCACAGACTGCACACACACACAGCACAGACTGCACTCTCATACAACACAGACTGCACGCACACACAGCACAGACTGCACGCACATACAACACAGACTGCATGCACACACAGCACAGACTGCACACACACACAGCACAGACTGCACTCTCAGACAATACAGACTGCACGCACACACAGCACAGACTGCACGCACACACAGCACAGACTGCACACACACACAGCACAGACTGCACGCACACACAGCACAGACTGCACACTCTCACAGCACAGACTGCACACTCACACAGCACAGACTGCACTCTCATACAACACAGACTGCACACTCACACAGCACAGACTGCACACTCTCACAGCACAGACTGCACACTCACACAGCACAGACTGCACACTCTCACAGCACAGACTGCACACTCACACAGCACAGACTGCACACACACACAGCACAGACTGCACTCTCATACAACACAGACTGCACGCACACACAGCACAGACTGCACGCACATACAACACAGACTGCATGCACACACAGCACAGACTGCACACACACACAGCACAGACTGCACTCTCAGACAATACAGACTGCACGCACACACAGCACAGACTGCACGCACACACAGCACAGACTGCACACACACACAGCACAGACTGCACGCACACACAGCACAGACTGCACACTCTCACAGCACAGACTGCACACTCACACAGCACAGACTGCACTCTCATACAACACAGACTGCACACTCTCACAGCACAGACTGCACACTCACACAGCACAGACTGCACACTCACACAGCACAGACTGCACTCTCATACAATACAGACTGCACACACACACAACACAGACTGCACACACACACAGCACAGACTGCACTCTCATACAATATAGACTGCACACACACACAACACAGACTGCACACACACACAGCACAGACTGCACACACACACACCACAGACTGCACTCTCATGCAACACAGACTGCATGCACACACCGCACAGACTGCACGCACACACAGCACAGACTGCACACACACACACAACACAGACTGCACGCACACACAGCACAGACTGCACGCACACACAGCACAGACTGCACGCACACACAGCACAGACTGCACACACACACAGCACAGACTGCACACACACACAGCACAGACTGCACGCACACACAGCACAGACTGCATGCACACACAGCACAGTCTGCACGCACACACAGCACTGACTGCACACACACACAGCACAGACTGCACTCACACACAGCACAGACTGCACACCCACACAGCACAGACTGCACACACACAGCACAGACTGCACTCACACACAGCACAGACTGCACACACACACAGCACTGACTGCACGCACACACAGCACAGACTGCACGCACACACAGCACAGACTGCATGCACACACAGCACAGTCTGCACGCACACACAGCACTGACTGCACGCACACACAGCACAGACTGCACGCACACACAGCACAGACTGCATGCACACACAGCACAGTCTGCACACCCACACAGCACAGACTGCACACACACAGCACAGACTGCACTCACACACAGCACAGACTGCACACACACACAGCACTGACTGCACGCACACACAGCACTGACTGCACACACACACAGCACAGACTGCACGCACACACAGCACAGACTGCACACACACACAGCACAGACTGCACGCACACACAGCACTGACTGCACGCACACACAGCACAGACTGCACTCTCACACAGCACAGACTGGGCGCACACACACAGCACAGACTGCACACACACACAGCACAGACTGCACTCTCATACAACACAGACTACACACACACACAGCACAGACTACACACACACACAGCACAGACTGCACACACACACAGCACAGACTACACATCACACAGCACAGACTGCACGCACACAAAGCACAGACTGCACGCTCGCACAGCACAGACTGCACACACACAGCACAGACTGCACACACACAGCACAGACCGGGCGCACACACACAGCACAGACTGGGCGCACACACACAGCACAGACTGCAATCTCATACAGCACAGACCGGGCGCACACACACACACACAGACACACACACACACACACACAGCACAGACTGCTTTTGAAAATGGCAGTGGTTCCTTCATCAGAGACATTTCTGTTTCTCATCCTGAGAAAGAAATGCACTATTCATACATTATAGACACAAGAGATATGGGAAGTGTGCAGGAGGGTGATGTTGAGGTAGAAGATCGGCAACGATCTTGTTAAATGTTGGAGTGGGCTCAAGGGGCCGATTGGTCTACTTAATCACTACCGTGCAGAAGGGGGCTATTCGAACCATCGAGTCTGCACCCACCCAGTGAGAGCTAGCTCCCTACCTGGACCCATGTCTCTACCCTATCCGCGTTTGCCAGTAACTCCACCTAACCTTTTTTTTTAATGAACATTTTATTGAGGTATTTTTTTTGGCATTGTAACAGCAGCAATATAAACAATGTACATGAAAATATAAACATAGTGCAAATACCACCTCCCTCCCCAACAGGTCCCACCATTAATTAACCCCCTAATCTACGCTAACCTAACCCGCCCCCCCCCATGCTGACGATTATTTATCCGCAAGGAAGTCGACGAATGGTTGCCACCTCCGGGCGAACCCTAACAGTGACCCTCTCAAGGCGAACTTGATTTTCTCCAAACAGAGAAAGCTAGCCATGTCCGATAGCCAGGCCTCCGACTTAGGGGGCTTTGAGTCCCTCCATGCTAATATTATCCGTCTCCGGGCTACCAGGGAAGCAAAGGCCAGAATGTCTGCCTCTTTCTCCTCCTGGATTCCTGGGTCCTGCGACACCCCGAAAATCGCCGTCTCTGGACTCAATGCCATTGCTATGCCATCAATAAACACACAACGAGTGATGAACGTAACTGAGGCTTTAATACACTAAGCAGCATGCCTCCTGGCCTCTGATCCCGAACTGGATCGGAGGCGGAGACTAGCCACCTTTATACATGAGCCCGAGGGGAGGAGCCACAGGCGGAGCCAGCCGGGACAAGCCCAGGCATGCAACAACACAATACAATGCAATACAGTGGTTTACCACATTCACCCCCTGTCAAAAAAAAGAGTCCAGCAGGGGTGAAGTGGTCTTAAAGGTCAAGTCTGTCGGGTGCCTTGACCTTCCGCCGTGATCACCTCAGTCCCGGCTGTGGTGTGTGCACCGGTGTCGAGACCTGCGCGCCTGGGAGCGTGTTGTCCTCTTCTTCACCCAATTGTTGAGTCGGTGGAGGGGGGGCGGTGTATGGGCGGAGGTGGTGGTGATGGTCGGCGGTGGGCCTGTGGGTGCCAGTTCTTGAGGTAGGTGGGTAGAGGTGGGGGAAGACGGTGTAGGGTCGGGATGGTGGTGATGGTCGCTGGGAACCTGCAGGTGCCAAATCCCGAAGGGAGACTGTGTTCTGTCGCCCATACTGATGTGCCACGTAGGCATATTGCGAATTGGCAAGGAGGAGCAGGACCTTCTCGAGCAGGGGGTCTGATTTATGGCTCCTCTCATGCTTCCGGAGGAGGACGGGCCCTGGGACTGTCAGCCAGGACGGGAGCGAGACCCCTGAGGTGGACATCCTGGGGAAGGCAAACACACGTTCGTGAGGGGTCTCGTTGGTAGCAGTGCACAGGAGCGACTGGGTGGAGTGGAGCGCATCGGAGAGGACCTCCTGCCAGCGAGAGACTGGGAGACTTCTAGACTGTAGGGCCACGAGGATGGCCTTCCAGACCATCGCATTCTCCCTCTCCACCTGTCCGTTTCCCCGGGAGTTGTAGCTGGTCGTCCTGCTTGAGGCGATGCCCTTGCTGAGCAGGAACTGACGCAACTCGTCGCTCATGAAGGCGGAACCCCGATCACTGTGGATGTAGGTGAGGAACCCGAACAGGGTGAAAAGACTATGCAGGGCCTTGATGACAGTGGCAGAGATCATGTCAGGGCATGGGATGGCAAAGGGGAATCTTGAGTACTCGTCAACAATGTTGAGGAAGTACACGTTACGATCCATGAAGGAGAGGGGCCCTTTGAAATCGATGCTGAGTCGCCCAAAGGGGCGAGAGGCCTTTACCAGGTGCGCTCTGTCTGGCCGATAGAAGTGCGGTTTGCACTCCGCGCAGACCTGGCAGTCCCTGGTCACGGTCCTGACCTCCTCGTTGGAGTAAGGCAGGTTGCAAGCCTTGATGAATTGAAAAAAACGGGTGACCCCCGTGTGACAGAGGTCATTGTGGAGGGCCTGGAGTCGATCTACTTGTGCGCTGGCACATGTACCGCAGGATAGGGCATCTGGGGGCTCATTGATCTTCCCAGGTCGATACATGATATCATAATTATAGGTGGAGAGTTCGATCCTCCACCTTAGGAACTTGTAATTCTTGATCTTGCCCCGCTGTGTATTATTGAACATGAAGGCAACCGACTGTTGGTCAGTGAGGAGAATGAATCGCCTGCCGGCCAGGTAATGCCTCCAGTGTCGCACAGCTTCCACAATGGCTTGGGCTTCCTTTTCAACGGAGGAGTGTCGAATTTCAGAGGCATGGAGGGTACGGGAGAAGAAATCCACGGACCTGCCCGCCTGGTTGAGGGTAGCGGCAGCGCAAAGTCTGACGCATCGCTCTCCACCTGGAACGGAATGGACTCGTCCACAGTGTGCACCGCGGCTTTGGCAATGTCTGCCTTGATGCGGTTGAAGGCCAGTCGGGCCTCAGCCGTCAGGGGAAATATGGTGGATTTGATAAGTGGACGGGCCTTGTCCGCATAATTGGGGACCCACTGGGCATAGTATGAGACAAACCCCAGGCATCTCTTCTGGGGGCTTGGGGCAGTGGAGGAGGGGGAGTTCCAGGAGGGGGCGCATGCGGTCGGGGTCGGGCCCTAGGACTCCATGTTCCAAGACGTAGCTGAGGATGGCGAGGCGGGTTGTGCGGAAAACGCATTTTTCCTTAGTATAGGTGAGGTTCAGGAGTTTAGTGGTGTGGAGGAAGGGCCGGAGGTTTTCGTCGTGGTCCTGCTGGTCATGGCCGCAGATGGTGACATAGTATGGGAACGTACTGCAGCCTGCAGCCCGTACTGGTCAACAATTTGGCCCATTTCCCTTTGGAAGACCGAGACTCCATTGGTGCTGCCGAGGTGGACCCTGAGGAAGTGGTAGAGGAGGCCATCTGCCTCGAAGGCAGTGTATTGGCGGTCCTCTGGGCGGATAGGGAGCTGGTGGTACGCGGCCATCAAGTCAACTGATGAGAAGACTCGATACTGCGCAATCTAGTTGACCATGTCAGATATGCGGGGGAGGGAGTACGCATCGAGCTGCATGTACCGGTTGATGGTCTGACTGTAATCAATGACCATCCGGTGCTTCTCCCCAGTCTTGACGACCACCACTTGGGCTCTCCAGGGGCTGGTACGAGCCTCAATGATCCCCTCTCGCTGGAGTCGCTGGACCTCCGACCTGATAAAGGCCCTGTCCCGGGCACTGTATCGTCTGCTCCTAGTAGCGACGGGCTTACAGTCCGGGGTGAGATTTGTGAAGAGCGATAGTGGGGCGACCTTAAGGGTCGCGAGGCTACAGACAGTAAGGGGGGGCAAGGGTCCACCGAACTTTAAAGTAAGGCTTTGGAGGTGGTATTGGAAGTCGAGCCCCAGTAATAGGGCAGCGCAGAGATGGGGAAGGGCGTAGAGTTTGAAGTTAGTGTACTCTACGCCTTGTACAGTAAGGGTCGCGACACAGTACCCCCAGATTTCTACTGCATGGGATCCAGAAGCCAGGGAGATTTTCTGGGTCGCGGGTAAAATTGGCAGAGAGCAGTGCCTTACCGTATCTGGGTGTATGAAGCTGTTTGTTCTCCTGCAGTCGAAAAGACAGGCCGTCTCGTGCCCGTTGATCTGAACGGTCACCGTAGACTTCGGGAGGTGATGAGGCCGGGACTGGTCGAGCGTGATGGAGGCGAGCTTCGGAAGGCGGTTGGTAGGCCGGTCGGAGGTAGCGGCGGCCAGCGTACGGTCGGGTGAGCCGGGCTCCCGGGAGGCTGCGGAGTGGTCCCAAAATGGTGGCCCCCATGAGTCGTGTGTGGCGGGAGGCATCAGCGATGGCATCAAAGATGGCTACTCCCGTGGGTTGCGCATGGCGAGTGGCAGCGGCAATGTTGTCCAAGATGGCGGCCCCAGTGGGTCGCACATGGCAGGTGGAGAACACAATTGCGTTAAAGATGGCGGCTCCCACGGGACGCACATGGCGGCCGAAATTGAAGATGGCGGCGAAGATGGCGGCGCCCATGGGTCGCACATGGCGGGTGGCGCGGCAGCTGGGAGCTGCCCCGACAGACAGCAGGCAGCGCTGCTGGGCCTAGACATTTTAGGGGGAGAGCAGGCCTGGCAGGCTTTTGCAAAGTGGCCCTTCCTCCCATACCCGTTGCAAGTTGTGTTCCGTGCAGGGCAGCGTTGTCTGGGGTGATAACCCTGGCCGCAAAAGTAGCACCTCGCGCTTCCGGCGTTGGCGGGCCGCTGTGCGGCACAGGCTTGCATCGCACCTGGGTCAGATGATGGCGGAGCCCATGAGGTCCACGAGGGTGACGTGCCGTCGGAGGTGCAGGCCTCCGAGTGCTGGGAGGCCACCTCCAGCGAGTTTGAGAGTTGCACTGTCTGTGGGAGGCCGAGTGTACCCCCTGCCAGTAATCATTGGCGGATATAGTTTGATTTCATGCCCGCGACATAAGTGTGCCTGACCAACATCTCCGAGTGTTGGGTAGCCGATGCCGCCTGGCAATCACAGTTCCGGCAGAGTACCCACAGAGCGTGCAGGAATTCTGCAAGTGATTCCCCAGGGCTTTGTCGTCTCGTGGCAAGGAGGTGCCTAGCATACACCTCGTTTACAGACTTCACATATTGTCCCTTCAGCAGCATTATTGCCTCCATATACGAGGAGGCATCCCTGATGAGAAGAAAGACTCGTGGGCTCACCCGTGCGTGGAGGATCTGCTTCTTCTGGAGGTCTGTGAAGTCTTCGGTGAAGGATCCGAGGTACGCTTCGAAGCAGCTTAACCAGTGCTCGAATGTTTCCATGGCGTCAGCTGCCTGTGGGTCCAGATCCAGGCGATCAGGCTTGAGTGATGAGTTCATCTTAGGAGTTTAGTGTATTAAATTGATATGCCATCAATAAACACACGACGAGTGATGAACGTAACTGAGGCTTTAATACACTAAACAGCAAGCCTCCTGCCTCTGGTCCCGAACTGGGCTGGAGGCGGAGACTAGCCACCTTTATACATGAGCCCGAGGGGAGGAGCCACAGGCGGAGCCAGCCGGGAAAGCCCAGGTATGTAACAACACAATACAATGCAATACAGTGGTTTACCACAGCCACCCTTGATTTTAATACCTTGGACATGACACCAGCAAACCCCTGCCAAAATCCCCTCAGCTTTGGACATGCCCAGAACATGTGGACATGGTTCGCTGGTCCTCCCGCACATTTTGCGCACCTGTCTTCCACCCCAAAGAATCTGCTCATCCGAGCCACTGTCATGTGGGCCCAGTGAACGACCTTGAATTGAATCAGGCTGAGCCTGGCACACGTCGCGGTCGCGTTGACTCTACTCAACACATCCGCCCAAAGGCCCTCCTCTATCTCTCCCACCAGCTCCTCCTCCCACTTTCGCTTCAGCTCCTCGGTCTGCGTCTCCTCTGATCCCATAAGTTCCTTGTGAATGTCAGAAACGCTCCCCTCACCTATCCATCCTCTGGAAACTACCCTGTCCTGAATCCCCCTCAGTGGCAGGAGTGGGAAAGTTGATACCTGTCTACGCAGAAAGTCCCACACCTGCACATATCGAAATTCGTTCCCCCCCACCAATGAAAACTTCTCCTCCAGCGCCCTCATACTCGGAAAGCTCCCTGATGCACGACCAATGACCTCTAAAGCGAGGTTGTAGTCCAACTGAAGGCTTTAATCAGCTAGATGTTTCCCCCAGCAGCTCAGGTACAGAATGAGGGGTTCTTATACCCCGCCTATCAGGGCGGAGCTATTATACTCTCTAGCCAATAGAAAGCATACAGTTTACACCAATAGTGCTTTAGCCTGTCAGGTACCTTGATACCTATAATACCACATTCACCCCCTGTTAAAAAAAGAGTCCAGCGGGGGTGGTGGCCAGAAACTACAAAACATAACAACATGGTATAATTAGTTATGGAGGTACCGTAATACCTCCGTACAGTGTTTAGTAACTATTTACAAGTCTGGTAGCTATGTACATTTGATGGTTTATATTTACAGATTACAGTTAAAATGAAGCAATCAGTCGATCGGGGGCCCTGGTCGTCTTCTGTGATCGTCAGAGCTTCGGTGGTGACTCCGGTGGAGGCTCGGGCGTCTGTGACTCCGGGAGCGTGGCTTCGATCTCCATGGCAGCTTCGTCACCCCTAGACGGCGCTGGTGGGGAAAGCGGCTGACCTGGGAAGGGAGTGCCTGCGGGGGGCGTCGGTGGGTGGGGTGGGCCTAGACGGGGCGGCGGAAGGACCGATCCTCCTGTAAGGTGCTGCGGTGGAGGGGAGGGTGGAACTGGTGGCTGGAAAGTGCGTGGTGTTCCGGCGGGCGCCAGGTCCCGTAGGGAGACCGTATCTTGTCGGCCGTCGGGGTACGCCACGTAAGCGTACTGGGGGTTAGCATGGAGCAGGTGGACCCTCTCGACCAACGGGTCCAACTTGTGCGCCCGCACGTGTTTTCGGAGCAGGAAGGTTCCGGATGCTGCAAGCCAGGCCGGGAGCGAGGTCCCAGAGGAGGACTTCCTAGGGAAGACAAGGAGACGTTCGTGAGGCGTCTGATTGGTGGTCGTACAAAGCAGTGACTCATGGAGTGGAGGGCATCCGCCAGGACTTCTTGACAGCGGGAGACTGGAAGATTCCTGGAATGTAGGGCCAGTCGGACGGTCTTCCAGACCGTTCCGTTCTCCCTCTCTACCTGTCCATTACCCCGGGGGTTGTAACTGGTCGTCCTGCTCGAGGCGATGCCCTTGCTGAGCAGGAATTGACGCAGTTCGTCGCTCATAAAGGAGGACCCCCTATCACTGTGTATGTAAGCGGGGAACCCGAACAGTGCAAAGATGCTATGGAGGGCCTTGATGACGGTGGTTGCAGTCATGTCTGGGCAGGGGATGGCGAATGGGAACCGGGAGTACTCGTCAATCACGTTCAGGAAGTTCGTGTTGCGGTCGGTGGAGGGGAGGGGGCCTTTGAAGTCCATGCTGAGGCGTTCAAAGGGACGGGAAGCCTTTATCAGGTGCGCTTTCTCTGGCTGATAGAAGTGTGGTTTCCACTCCGCGCAGATTTGGCAGTCCCTGGTGGCTGTCCTGACCTCCTCGATGGAGTAGGGCAGGTTGCGGGTCTTGACAAAATGGAAAAAGCGAGTGACCCCCGGGTGACAGAGGTCCTCGTGGAGGGCTCGGAGGCGGTCCACTTGTGCGGTGGCACATGTGCCGCGGGACAGGGCGTCAGGAGGCTCATTTAGCTTCCCGGGACGATACAAGATCTCGTAGTTGTAGGTGGAGAGTTCGATCCTCCACCGCAAGATCTTGTCGTTTTTTATCTTGCCCCGCTGTGCATTATCAAACATGAAAGCAACCGACCGTTGGTCAGTGAGGAGAGTGAATCTCCTGCCGGCCAGGTAATGCCTCCAATGTCGCACAGCTTCCACTATGGCCTGGGCCTCCTTTTCGACTGAGGAGTGGCGGATTTCGGAAGCATGGAGGGTACGGGAGAAGAAGGCCACGGGTCTGCCCACTTGGTTGAGGGTGGCGCAACGTCGGACGCATCGCTCTCGACCTGGAAGGGGAGGGACTCGTCGATGGCGTGCAACGTGGCCTTTGCAATGTCTGCTTTGATGCGGCTGAAGGCCTGGCGGGCCTCTATAAACAGGGGAAAGGCTGTGGATTGGATCAGGGGATGGGCCTTGTCCGCATAGTTGGGGACCCACTTAGCGTAGTAGCTAAAAAACCCTAGGCAGCGTTTCAGGGCCTTGGGGGAGGGGGAACTCCATAAGGGGGCGCATGCGTTCAGGGTCGGGGCCTATAACTCCATTTCGCACTACGTAGCCGAGAATGGCTAGACGGTCGGTGCTAAATATGTTTTTATCCTTATTGTATGTCAGGTTAAGGATTTTAGCCGTCTGGAGAAATTTTCGGAGGTTGGTGTCGTGGTCCTGCTGGTGATGGCCGCAGGTGATGACATTATCGAGATACGGGAATGTTGCCCGTAAACCGTACCGATCAACCATTCGGTCCATCTCTCGCTGGAAGACCGAGACCCCGTTGGTGACACTAAAGGGAACCCTTAAGAAGTGATAGAGCCGCCCGTCTGCCTCGAAGGCAGTGTATTTGCGGACACTAGTGCGGATTGGGAGCTGGTGGTAGGCGGACTTGAAATCCACCGTGGAGAAGACCTTATAAGCGCGATCCTGTTCACCAGGTCGGATATGCGGGGGAGAGGGTACGCGTCCAGCTGCGTAAACCTTTTGATGGTCTAACTGTAGTCGATGACCATCCTATGCTTCTCCCCAGTCTTTACCACCACTACTTGAGCTCTCCAGGGGTTGTTACTGGCTTCAATGACCCCTTCCCTCAGTAGCCTTCAGACCTCTGACCTAATAAAGATCCGGTTCTGGGCACTGTACCGTCTGCTCCTGGTGGCGACGGGTTTGCAATCCGGGGTGAGGTTCGCAAACAGGGAAGGCGGGTCGACCTTAAGGGTCGCGAGGCAGCAGACAGGAAGGGGGGGTTTTGGGCCGCCGAATTGGAAGGTCAGACTTTGAAGGTTACACTGGAAGTCTAGACCCAGGAGTGTAGCTGCGCAGAGGTGGGGAATGACGTAGAGACGGACATTTTTGAACTCCCTTCCCTGGACTGTGAGGTTTGCTACACAAAACCCCTTTATCTCCACTGAGTGGGAACCGGAGGGCAGAGAGATTTTTTGACTAACGGGGTGGATGAGGAGGGAACAGCGCCTTACCGTATCGGGGTGTATGAAGCTCTCCGTGCTCCCAGAGTCAATTAGGCAGGATGTCTTGTGCCCGTTGATGAAAACGGTCGTCGTAGCAGTTGAGAGTGTTCAAGGCCGGGACTGATCCAGGGTCACCCAGGCTAATCGCAGCAGTTGAGAGTTCTGTTCGGGCAGTGTGTGGCCGGCCGACCTGGGGTCCTGGTGGTTCATCCAAGATGGCGTCTCCCATTGGTCGCACATGGCCGGGGGTGCAGAAAATGGCGGCGCCCATCCCTCCAACGTGGCGTCCGTGGAACAAGATGGCGGTGCCCGGGGTCCGCACGTGGCCCTGGGATATGGGGGTGGCGGTGACCGCTGGCCGCACGGGGCCCGTAGAGAAGTTTGTGGTTGCGGTCCGCATTCGCCGCTGGAGACTGCGGCCACCGCTCGGGCCTGACATACCCCCACGAAATGTCCCTTTTTGCCGCATCCCTTGCAGGTCGATGCGCGAGCCGGGCAGCGTTGGCGGGGGTGCTTGGCCTGCCCGCAAAAGTAGCAGCGGGGCCCCTCGGGTTGCCAAGCCGCCTTGCAGCGCAGGCCTGTGGGGGAACGGGGGAAGTCTCAGGGTCGGCCGCGGCGGAGTTCCACACTGCCCAGCGGGCTGCCGTGTGGGCGGGAACGTAGGCGCGGGCATTCCTGGAGGCCATGTCCAGGGAGCCTGCAAGGGCCCGTGCCTCCCTAAGGCCCAGAGTGTCCTTCTCTAAGAGGCGCTGGCGGATTTGTGACGATAGCATACCTGCCACGAAAGCATCCCGGACTAAGAGTTCTGCGTGTTCGCTCGCCGAAACTTGCGGGCAGCCGCAGCTTCTTCCCAGCACCAGGAGTGCACGGTAGAATTCCTCCATTGATTCCCCAGGGGTTTGTCGCCTTGTTGCAAGCAGGTGCCGGGCGAAGACCTGGTTCACCGGGTGAATATATTGTCCTTTTAGCAGCTCAATTGCTGCATCAAAGTCTTCTGCTTCCTCGATGAGAGTGTAAATCTCTGGGCTCACCCTTGAGTGCAGGACATGCAGTTTCTGCTCTCCCGTGGGTGCGTTTTCGGCCGTCTCGAGATACCCTTTAAAGCACGCCAGCCAGTGCTTAAAGATTGCCGCTGAGTTTGCCGCGTGGGGGCTAAGTTGCAGACACTCCGGCTTGATTCGGAGCTCCATCCTTCTTAAAATTCTAGCTTATTAAATTGATGCACGATCAATGTCCACTAAAGCGAGGTTGTAGTCCAACTGAAGGCTTTAATAAGCTAGATATTTCCCCCAGCAGCTCAGGTACAGATTGAGGGCTGCTGGGGCGGCACGGGTTCTTATACCCCGCCTATCAGGGCGGAGCTATTATACTCTCTCGCAAATAGAAAGCATACAGTTTCCACCAATAGTGCTTTAGCCTGTCAGGTACCATAATACCTATAATACCACACTCCCCTCTATAAACAAGTACCCCATCCTCTCAATCCACGCTCTCCGCCATATTCGGAACCCCCCGTCCATCCTCCCTGGGGCAAACCGGTGATTATCGCAGATTGGGGACCAGACCGATGCTCCCACTGCTCCCACATATCTCCTCCACTGTCCCCAGATTCTCAAGGCTGCCACCACCATGGGGCTGGTGGAGTACCGCACTGGCGGGAATGGCAGAGGCGCAGTTACCAGCGCCCCCAAACTTGTGCCCTTGCAAGAAGCCGCCTCCATATGCACCCATGCCGACCCCTCCCGCACCAGCAACTTCCTAATCATGGCTATGTTAGCCGCCCAGTAATAATTGCTAAAGTTCGGCAGCGCCAGCCCTCCGTCTCCCTGACTCCGCTCAAGCATTACGGTCCTCACCCGCGGGGACTTGCCCCCCCATACAAAGCCCGCAATAACTTTATTGACCCACTTAAAAAAGGACTGCGGATCGAAGATGGGGAGACATTGAAATACAAACAGGAATCTCGGGAGGACCGTCATTTTCACCGTTTGGACTCTCCCAGCTGGAGACAACGGGAGCGCATCCCATCTCCGGAAATCATCTTTCATCTGATCCACCAACCGGGCCAAGTTCAATTTATGTAACCGGTCCCAATCCCGGGCCAGTTGAATACCGAAGTACCTAAAACTGTCCCCTACCAAACTAAACGGCAGTTCCCCAGTCGCCTCTCCTGACCCCTCGCCTGGACCGCAAACATTTCGCTCTTCCCCATATTAAGCTTGTACCCTGAAAAACGGCCGAATTCCCCTACAATTCCCATGATTTCTTCCATCCCCTCAATTGGATCTGAAACATACAGAAGCAGGTCATCCGCATACAACAAGACTCTGTGCTCCACCCCCCCTCCCGGACCAGCCCCTTGAGGCTCTCAGAGCAATTGCCAGCGGCTCTATAGCCAGCGCAAACAGCAGTGGGGAGAGTGAGCATCCTGTCTCGTCCCCCGGTGCTGTCTAAAATAGTCCGAAGTCGTCCTGTTCATCCGTACACTTGCCACAGGAGCCTGGTACAGCAACCTGACTCAGTCACTAAAGCCCCTCCCAAATCCGAACCACCCCAGAACCTCCCATAAATAATACCACTTAACCCGGTCATTTTCCGCATCCATTGCGACCACTACCTCCACCTCCCTACTTTCCGGGGGCATCATGATCACGTTTAACAGCTTTCTTACATTGGCCACCAGCTGCCTGCCCTTAACGAACCCCGTCTGATCCTCCACAATAACGTCCGGTACACAATCCTCAATCCTGGAGGACAAAACTTTGGCCAACAGTTTGGCGTCGACGTTCAACAGGGAAATCGGCCTAAGGCCCACATAGCTCCGGGTTCTTGTCCCGCTTCAGGATAAGCAAAATGGCCTGTGACATCATCTGGGGCAGAACCCCTCTTTCCCTTGCCTCATTAAACACCTTCATCAGCACCGGTCCCAATATCCCGGAGAACTTTCTGTAGAACTCTGTTGGGTACACGTCCGGTCCCGGGGCCTTACCCAACTGCATGGCCATCAAGCCCTCCACTATCTCCTCCAACCCGATCGGGGCCCCCAGCCCTTCTACCAGCTCCCCATCCACCTTCGGGAAAGTCAGCCCCTCCAGGAAGTGCCTCATCCCCTCCGACCCCGTAGGGGGTTCTGACCTGTACAGCCTGCTGTAGAAATCCCCGAACACCTTACTCACCCCTGCCGAATCCGCAACTAAGTTCCCATCCCCATCAATAACTTTCCCTATTTCTCCAGCCACCTCCCTCTTTCTGAGCTGCTGTGCAAGCATCCTGCTAGACTTCTCACCATGCTCGTAGATCGCTCCCCCTCGCCTTTCTGAGCTGTTCCACTGCCCTCCCTGTGGTTAACAAGCCAAACTTCGCCTGTAGCCTCCGCCGTTCCCTTAAAAGCCCTATCTCTGGAGTCTCCGTGTACCTCCTGTCGACTTGTAGACTCTCTTTTGCCCAGTCGGTCCATCTCTGCCCTGTACATCCTGTCCCTGTGAGCCCGGATTGAGATCATCTCTCCTCTCACCACTGCCTTCAGCGCTTCCCAGACCACCGCTGCTGAGACTTCCCCCGTATCATTTATCTGCAGGTAATTTTGTATGCATTTTCTCAACCTCTCGCAGACTGCTTCGTCCGCCAATAGCCCTACATCTAACCTCTATTTCGGGCACTGATTGCTATCTTTACTAACCTGCAGGTCAACCCAGTGTGGAACATGGTCCGAGATTGTGATCGCCGAATACCCCATGACCACCACCCCTGCCAGCATGACCCTACCCAAAACAAAGAAGTTGATCCGAGAGTATACCTTATGCACGTGGGAGTAGAAGGAGAACGCCTTCACCCTCGGCTGCCTAAATCTCCATGGATCCACCCCCCCCCCCATCTGCTCCATGAACCCTTTCAGTTCCTTTGCCATTGGTGACACTCTGCCTGTTTTCGAGCATGACCGATCCAGGCTTGGATCAATAATTGTATTAAAGTCCCCTCCCATGACCAGCTTGTGCGAGTCCAGGTCCGGTATCTTCCCCAACATCCTCTTTATAAATTCCACGTCATCCCAATTTGGTGCATATACATTAACCAGCACTACCTTCATCCCCTCCAGCTTACCACTAAGCATAATATATCGACCTCCCACATCCAAAACTATTCTGCCTACCTCAAATATCACCTGCTTATTAATCAAGATCGCAACCCATCTAATCTTTGCGTTCAACCCCGAGTGGAAGAGCTGACTGACCCAGCCTTTCCTCAATCTAACCTGGTCCACTACTCTAAGGTGCGACTCCTGCAGCATTACCACGTCCACCTTCAGTCACCTCAGGTGTGCGAACACAGGCGCCCTCTTAACCGGCCCATTTAGCCCTCGAACATTCCAGGTGATTAGCCTAGTTGGGGGGGCAAAGTGCCCCCCCCCCTCGCCGATCAGCCATCCCCTTTCTTGGGCCCGCCTCCAGCCCATGTGCCACGCCTCCTCCGGCCCGCCCCCCTGCAGCCCCCGCCACTGACCTCCTCTCCAGCAGCTTTTCAAACATACCCGCTACGTATGCCCCAGCATCAGCTCCCTCAGACCCCTCCGGGAGCCCGACAATTCTTAAGTTCTGCCGGCGGGGCCTATTCTCTAGGTCCTCCACCTTCTCCAGAAGCCTTTTCTGCTAGTCCCGCAGCATCCCCACCTCCAGCAGTTTGATGCTCCCCTTGCTCAGCCAGCGCCTTCTCAACCTTCTGGATCGCCCGATCCTGGGCGTCCAATCTGTGCTCCTGCCGATCAATCGACTCTTTACTCGGGTCCAGGCAGTCCCGTTTCTGCTTGGCAAAGCCATCCTGGATGACCTGCATCAATTGATCTGTTGATTGCTGGGCCGACACCCCAGGGGTCCGGTCCTCGGCCATGCTGTCTCCTGCTGCAGCTTCAACACAGCTCTTGCCTATCTTTCTATTTCTGCCTTTTGGTGCACTTCTGGGTCTTTTCTCCATGCACCGATACGTGGAAACGGTGCCCAATTGCATCGGCCTTCGACTTTACAGCTTAAAACCGGAAAAAAGTCGGGGGGAAAGGTCCACAAGTCCGACCAGAGCGGGAGCCACCAAATGTGCGACTTACTCCTTCATAGCCGCCACCGGAAGTCCACCTAACATTTTTTTGATGCTAAAGGGCAATTTAGCTTGGCCAATCCACCTAACCTGTACTTCCTTGGACTGTGGGAGGAAACTGGAGCACCCAGAGGAAACGCACACAGACACGGGGAGAAAGTGCAAACTCCACACAGACAGCCACCCGAGGCTGGAATTGAACTCGGGTCCCTGGCGCTGTGAGGCAGCAGTGCTAACCATCGTGCTGCCCTGCCCCTCTGTTCCTCTTCCTAAGAGTTCTAATTATTAAATGACTTGACATCTGTACAACATTGAGACTTTGCCAACATAAAAATTACTGCAGTCAAAATTAAATAATTGGTTGTGAAATATTTGGGACATCCTGAGGAAACATTAAGGCAATCTCGAAATATTATAATGAATTCTTCCTTAAACCATGGTTAGACATACCTTAAATGTCTGCTAAATGGAGCAGTTTGGATAGATAGGATAAAGATTTCCCGAGCAGATTCATGTTTTTTATGTAAATAGAAGTATTATCATATTAGATTGCAGATCCTGGCATGTTCTAATTATAACATTTGTATGTTTTCACGTACAAAAAATGCTTTGAATGAGCATTTTTATCTATTTGTTGCCTATAAAAATCATTATGTGAGGATGTTATAACAGCCTGTTTAATTAATAATATATAACCATATCTGTATTATCTGTTATCATCGTTGTGGGTCTCAGATGAGGTTGTTCTTGGTCAGGAATGATAGAGGCTGCTCGAGTCAAGGCTGGTGGTAAACTTTCCTTTCTGTTGAAAATTCTACTAACTATGTACAACATAAGGCTGGCACCAAGCTTCACATAGAACTATCGCCCTGCATACTCTGTTACAATGTGATCTTCCATCACTGATGATGTAGACTTCCTTTGTACTGAAGTGTAGCAATCAACTGTCCCATGACATTCAGTTGAATGCCTCCTGGACATGGAAACATATAGTCGTTGGCTGAAGGAAGCCTTGCTTTAGTCATTGTTCTGTGTCTGAAAGAATTGAAATGCCTATTTCAATGTCTATTTGAAGTTTGTTTCATTTCTGTTGATCAAATGTTTGCGCTGCAATAGTTGCCATGAGAACCTGTAATGTCTCCCAAGAAGTGCACTTTATAAACTTTTACATCTTCAATTTCTTGAATTCTACACGTTTTAAGTGGTTACTGGTTTAATTTTTGTACTAGGAGCTTTTCACTGTGGCTTGCCTCTCTTCTTACAGGAATGGCGGTCTGTATTTTTGGCAGGGTGTTTTTCGTGCCGGGGCAGCCTTTTCCCGCCACAGTGAGAACACTGAGTAAGGGCAGATCTTGTGCCCTCTTCATTCTTTCTCTGTTTTTGAGTACAAATCACACTGTAGTCGCTGTTTTTCTTCACAAATTCTCCTTGTCGCCTCAAATAAATACATAAGTTTGCTTTCTCACTTCCACATGCCTTGCTAACTGCACAACCTCCAGTAGTGTAAAATCTTCCACGACTGCAGAAAGTCTAATAAAGTCTCCTCAAAGTCTCCTTCAATCCAGAATTAATTCATCTTTCAAGGCTCCATATTCGCAACTCTCAGCCAGCCGATATAAATCATCAGTGAAGGAATCTACACTCTCTCCCGGTCTTTAGATATGTTTATTAAACTTCACACTTTCTATGATGATGCTCCTTCTCAAGCTAAAATCAGCATCCTAGGCTTTTATAACCTCTTTATATGTCATTGTCTCTTCGTTTATGCCCTCACATTGTCTGCACTACTGCATATGGTGTAGAGAAGAGTACTGACCTGGTCTTTGCTCGTGTTCTCTGCTTGGCACAAAGTGTTTGTGTACCTGGGAAACCTACAATGCCACTTCCATGGCTTCTCAGCTTGATCCAGGCCTTTCACTTGGGTGGAGCAGTCTGGTAAAGGAGATGTTTTCTCCTTGGCTTTTCTTCACTCTAGACTCCCTCTGAGTCCTTTTGGTATTTCCCCATGCTGCCCGTGCTCCACAGTCATTTGCATTGCTACTATTTCCAGTTACTGAGCACTATCGTTGGTACCTTTTTGGTCATTTTGTTCTGCTGTCACCTTCTATTACCATCACCGTGGGTCTTAAATGAGGTTGATTTTGGTCAGGATTGATAGAGACTGCTGGAGGCAAGGCTTTTGGTAAACTTTACGTTTTATTGAACTTTCTACCAACAATGTACAGCACAAGGTTTCACATAGAACTATCTTTCAGCAAATCCTGCTGTCATGTGATCTGCCATCACTGAAGATACAGACTGTCCATATACTTATTTAACATTAAACCTTTACACTACATATTACAGTAAGAAAATGTGGATAGGCAGGTTAATTTAATGACTGAAACTTCAAATTGAGTCTTTTAATTGGCTTGCTGTCCTCTGTTTGCAAAATAAGTGCAGTTGGAGCCCTTTATTGTTATTCAAGTACAACATTTAGTGATCCACTGCAGATTTCAAATATGATCTCCTAATATTGAAACAAGAGGGAAGAATGGTCCATAAATGTAGATATATAAATGCAAAATTCTGTCATCAAAACACTCCCTTTCCACAAATCAAGATGGTGCACAATGAAAAGGAAAGAATCAAGATTAAGGAAAGAGTTCTGAACATAACTCAAGGAGAGCCTTGCTGGTCTGATCAATGACCCAGGTAGAGTCAGCATTATCAAAGAACTGATGCCGGCTATCTACATATTATTTACAACCTTTCCTTATTCTCAGCAAGCACTGAAATCTCAAGCTATATTCTCAAGACTATCATCTGAAAATTTGCAATTTCTGTCTCCCATCATGACTCCTGTTCCTTTTCCCCTTGTTTTAGGTCCTGCTCACTAGCAAGAGCGTCTCTCGCAAGAAAAGACCTCGGAAGAAATTATGCCTCTTAAATATTGTCATATATCCCTCCAAGGTATCAGCTCAAGTTAATCAGCTGTCATATACTGTTTGAGGGATCAGCACATGGTAAATCACAGAGCACCAGTAACCAGCAACAAGATTGTTGGCAGGAATAGGAAAGGAGACACTTCATGAGGGGGTGAGGTCCTCACCCAGTTGATAACTACTGTAGCCACCTGAGTTGGCCACGTCCCGATTTAAAATGGCGAACGGCAAAGGCTGAAGGGAAATTCAGCCAACACAGGCAGAAACCAGCAGGTGCAAGTTTGCTGTGCATTTAACTCTGCAAAGGCCCAGACAGCATCGATACTAGCAGCCACCTGCATAATAATGTAGCAACCATCTACATACTAATAAGCAATCCCTGGGAACAATAGCAACATTTGGGATAAACAAAGCTAAGCCAGACTCCTCGGCGCCAGCAGGAGCCAACACAAAAGAGGTTAACGGACACCTCAAGACCGCCCATTGATCAGGGAACCGCTCCAGTATTGGAGAAATCGAACCAAGCGATTGGAACGAAGCCCAATCACCTAGAACCAGGTACAGGGTCCGCCCCCATAGGCGGGAAGCCCCTGGGTACTATAAAGTTAAGCCCCCAAGTTCAGATCGTTCTTCTTGACCGTGTCACCCAGCAACGCAAACCAACATTGACTGTAACCAGTTCAACTGCCGCCGAGAGATCGTAAGTCTTAAGTCAACGCTCGCTACGAGATAGGCGCTCCTAGCTATCAATCCGTACCAACTTCGAATCCCACAGACTCAGAACCCGAACGAAAGGCCATTTGTTCCCATGACCTGGTGGGCCAGTCCGAAGTTAAGTACAGGCCTGTTAGTCGAAGAAGTAGCTTAGACGTAGAATTTGTGCATGAGTAGCGATTACTGTGTATATTAAATGTGCTTTGATTTAAATCTTACTAATCGGTGTATTGAGTTATTGGTCATTACTCGAACTTGAACCTCGTGTCGGTATCATAAAGATACCTGGCGACTCGAGAGCAAAGGTTATAAAACAGAGCCAAGTGAACCAACCAAAAGTTAGCAACATATTACTGGCGACATGTGACGGGACCCGAACTAGAAGTGGCTTAACCACTCCGGGAGAACCCAAAAATTTGAATTAGAGATCTAATTGGGAACAGAAAACGACAAGTGTTCAAGCAGTTCTGACCAATCCTCATAATTCGGAAGTGTGTGTATACATGCGTAACTAACAGGGCTATAAGGTAAACTGATAGATTTTTTGTTGCGACAAAACTGTCGGGAGTTTGTACTTCAGAAATTAGCGAGAGCCGTACCCGTATTTACAGCACCGCCTTAGCTCCCCTGTTCCAAATTTAAAAGAAGCATCCAGACAAGAAAGATGGCAATGCAGGCAATGCAGCGCCTCATGAACCCAGAGGAATTTGCGGTCGCAGCGACCAGCAGCAGTAGAGTAGGACAGTGTCCCGTATGGGAGGAAGAAATTAGGAAGTACCTCAAAGGGAAAGGATGGCCCCTTCGGAGCGAATTCTGTAGCAATGAGGAAACAGGTCCCGGGAATATAGGACATACTTGGTGGGAGAACCTGAGCGAGATCCACAAGAAGAACTTGGGGAAAGCGCGCAAGCCGATGGCAATCATGTCCTGCGAGGCACAGTTGCGAGGCACAGAGGAGGTCGTTAGGACGCTCCTGAAAGAGATAGAAGACATACATTGAATGAGTATGGTCGATGTTAGTGAGGTAGAAAGGGAGAATGTAGAGTTAAGGAGGAAGTTGGCAGCAAAAGACGGAGAGGTGGATGATGCCAAGTGGGCACACCAGTCTTGTCTGGCGCACTTAAGCAGCTTCCAGTCCCAGTATGAAAAGGCCTATCAGGACACGCAACGTGCAGTCCTGGTACGAGAGGAAACCGAAAAGCAGGTGGAGACATTGCAGAGACAGTGTAGTGACCTGAAGGCAGCGTTAAGAGCACTCCATGCTGCCACCATGGAGCAAAGACAAAGCTCACTAGACCACGCAAAGTGCCGGAAGCAGATTGCAGAGCTGCAATCGCTGCTTTCAGTCCAAAAAGGATTCTAGGAAACCTTTGGAGCAAAATTAGATGAGGAAGCTGGCCCTGATTGGGAAGAGTTGAATGACAGCACAGAGATATGTTCAGGGAACATGTGCGCAGAGAAATCCCCAAAAGAGGAAAGCGCCCCAACCCTCCACAGAGCAGATAGCTCAGGCTCCAATGAACCCTGTAACCACCCACCGCACAGCCACATCGGACGATACGGAATTTCTGTACACCACCCCCTTAAAAGTGACCCAATTATGGGATGCGTGCGAGAAAATCACACCGTTCCTCCCCACCTCAGACCCCCACCATTTCTTTGCCAGAGTAAAGCAGCAGGCGACCATGTATGGCCTGGATGAGCAAGAGCATGTAAAGCTCACAGTTTTAAGTTTAGACCCTTCGGTCGTAACAGCCCTTCCCGACCCACAGAATGTAGGAGGAGGCACCCTTGCAGAAATGCATACCGCGGCCCTGGATGCGATCTGGTATAACCGGGGTGACCCCGTAGATGGCCTCAATAAATGCAGGCAAAAGAAAACCGAGCACCCCACAGCGTTTGCTGGACGCCTGTGGATCCACTTTGCAGCAGTTTTTGGAGACTTAGACCGCGCCCATTTGTCCCCAGACAACATGGTCAAATGGACCCGCACCCTTATCTCCTGTGCCACAGAAACAGGACAAAAAGCTTGCGCGAATTATGATCCCTCAGAGGAGGCTCATAATGAAAAATGGGTAGTAAAAAGATTTTCCTGCACCTGGGAGCAGTCTGTACAAAACAAACCCGCAGTTAAAAATCCCGAAGAAAAGCAGGCCGACGCAGATATACAGGCAGTTAAAACACACCAGAACCCCGCATTGGTAAATGAAGGAAAGAACAGCCCCCCACAAAAGTCAGAGGAGTATTACAACTGTGGACAGTTGGGACACTTTGCAAGAGAGTGCAATGCCCCACGAAAGCCACTGAGAGCCCAGCAGACGGGCACTCTAAGTAAGAATAAGACAGAGCCCATACATAGTGTGAGCACCCGTTCAGATCAGACGGACCTGAACGGAACGGACTGACGGTGTTTGGGCTCCCCCAGTTGGGTCTGCGACACCCTTTGGGATAGGTCCGGACGACCGGTAGTTGCAGCGAAAATACAGGGACAGCCCATCGAGTTTCTCTGGGACACAGGAGGGTCACGCACCACAATAAATTCCTCCACCATGTTTCAAAAGGACACCTGGCCCACTACAGCCACTATCACCCTCAGCAGCTTTACAGGCCACTCACAGCAGGGACACATCACAGCCCCTGTACCCATTGAAATCGGTAATATCACCACCAAGCACCCCGTAGTTTTAGTTGACCTGCCCCCCACAGCAGAACACATTCTGGGAATAGACTTCATGAACTCCCACCACCTTTCATTTGATCCAGTCAACCAATGTGTCTGGAAAATGGCAAAGTCTGCAAGAGCCCCCGCAACGCTCACAATAGGTGAATACGCCAACAAAATCAATGCAGTAGTCGAATTTTGGTTTAACCCGACCACGCTTAGCACGGACAAGCAGGTTAGGGCAGTTTTACAGAAAAACAGGACAGCATTCGCGACCCACAAACACGACTGTGGCCAGATGACTGGTTCAGGTCAAATCACAGGACCTGAGCCTAGACCCCAAAAACAGTATGGATTTCCCCAAGAGGCAGAGGGAGAAATCTCAAAGGTAATCGACAGCTTATTAGAGCAGGGCGTACTTAGATCAGTAGCCTCCACTAATAATGCCCCGATTTGGCCAGTGAGAAAGCCCGATGGATCATGGCGACTGACCATCCATTACCGGGAACTCAACAAAATCACCCCCGCAGCAGCCCCCACAGTAGCAACAAGTCCCGAGACCATGCTCAAGCAGGGACTCAATTCCCGATTCTTTACGGTTTTAGACATCAGTAATGGATTCTGGTCCATTCCATTGGCAAAGGCGTGCCAGTACAAATTTGCCTTCACCTTTAAAAACCAACAGTACACGTGGACATGCGTTCCACAAGGATTCCACAACTCCCCCTCCATTTTCCACCGACAGCTGGCAAATGGTTTAGCCAAATTTTCTCGCCCCGAATGTCTGGTCCAGTACGTAGACGACCTACTACTGCAGACAGACACCAAGGAAGAGCACATTGAGCTTCTGTCCGAACTCCTGGAACTCTTACACTCAATTGGTTGTAAAGTTAACCCCAAAAAGGCCCAGATTTTGGAAGATAAGGCGATATATTTGGCTACAATTATCACACATGGTAAACGCGAGATCGAGCACAAAAGGATTGACTCGATTGCTAAATTGCCCCTTCCCCAGAACGTTTCAGCCCTCCGGTCGTTTTTAGGACTGGTTGGCTACTGCCGAAACCACATTGACGGTTTCGCCAGCAAGGCAGCACCCCTCTCAGACCTCCAAAAGAAAGGAGCCCCCTGGGAATGGCTTCCGCAGCATACAGATGCTGTGGATGCGTTGAAACAAGCACTCATAGCAGCCCCCGCAGTACAAGTTCCAGACCTGCTTTCCCCCTATGCGATAGAGGTAGCAAACACAGACCGCACCCTTTCGGCCGTGCTCCTCCAGGAACGGCATGAACAGTTAAGGCCCGTGGCTTACGCCTCCAGAGTTTTAGATGCTGTAGAAGAGGGAGTTTCAGCCTGTGAACGGCGCCTGCTCGCCGTATTCTGGGCAGTACAGGATTTTTCGTACATTACCGGACTCAACCCCATCACAATTCTCATTGAACACACCCCCACCCAACTTTTACTGGACGGACGACTCAAGGACGGTACAGTCAGCCAGATAAGAACAGCTAGATGGACCCTTCTCTTGCAGGGACGGGACATCACTGTTAAACGGACAAAGAACCACACCTTTTTAGCCGACAACCTACAGTACCCCGGAACCCCCCATGAATGTGAAATTATATCTCCACACCACAATACAGGCCCCTTTATTGCTAAAATACCCCCTCGAAAGATAGGCAGTTCAACCCAGAGCCCCAAGCACACAGACACGTGCGAACCCACAAAGATATATGTGGATGGATCTTCCACAATATTAGAAGGGAAGCGCATAACAGGATGCGGTATTTATGTCGAGGACGCGCAGGGATGCACCCTAGAAAAAATAGCAATAAAACTTCCAGGACACTTAGGCGCGCAGCCAGCAGAGCTCGCGGCCATCGCATACATAGTGGAACACCCAGATTCCTTCCCCAGCCCAGCAGACATATACTCGGACAGCCTCTATGTCTGCAACAGCCTCACAGAATTCCTACCCCAGACGGAAAACCCCTCCCTTCAGCCCCATTGCTCCATCACATCTTAGAAAGAGCACAGAACAGGACTGTTGGTATAGTCAAAGTTTGAAGTCACCATCGTTCCTCCCCCGCTGGAAATGTAAAGGCCGATGCACTGGTTAAAGCAGGTTCCAGGCATGGATATTTTTGGACACCCCCCGAAAGCGCACCAGTGAATGAAGTTCAGGTCTCGCAGACTAAGATCGAGGATTTAGTGCAGGCCCAGAAGCAAGACAGCAATATCAGGGTGATTTTAAAAGGAAACTATCCAGCACCCTACGAGAGATTTAAAAATGCTCTGACCACACATGACTGTGTGGTGTTAAAGGGCACCCTTTATGTGGCTCCTGAACAGGACAGGAACCAACTGATTTGTTTATTGCATGACGGTCATGGACATCAGGGAATCGATCCCACGACAGCCCACCTCAGGCAGCTCTGCTGGTGGCTGAGTTTAAAGGACGATGTAAATCACCACATTGAGAATTGCCTTATCTGTGCCCAGAACAACCCGGACAGATACGCCAAAAAGGCTCAGCTCAGTCACACCCGACCCGTTAATGGCACCTGGACTAACCTCCAGATTGATTATATTGGACCATTGCCCCCTTGCAGGAATGGTTATAAATATGTACTCGTGGTGATAGACACGTTTACAAAATGGGCGGAAGTATTCCCATCCAGAATTAACACGGCAAAGACCACAGCCAAGATTTTGACACACCACATCTTAACACACGAGATGGGGACTCCCCAGCAGCATTGAATCCGACCAAGGTTCCCATTTTACGGGACGTGTCATGTAGAACGTCCTCACGATATTTGGCATTACCCAAAAATTCCAGATGGCATACCACCCCCAGTCAAGTGGTATCGTGGAGCGCATGAATCGGACCCTAATATCCACCCTCAGAAAAATGGTCCAGCAAAACAACACCACTTGGGACTCAGTCCTCCCTTTTGCGCTGATGTTTTTTGCGAAATACAGTTTCAACTTCTACAGGTTACACCCCACACACCCTCATGACCGGACGCCCCATGAAAGGCACAGAATTTTTATTAGGCTTAGACTTGACCAGCCCCGAAGTGACAGCCCTCACACAAGAGAAAGCAGTAGAACAATTGGTGGTGAATGTTAAAACGGCTCAGCTAGCAGCCGCAGTGAAATTGGGCACAAGAAAGAAACAGAGCACGGCTTGTTTCGATAAGACGGTGCATGCGACTGAGTTCAGTGTAGGACAGCAAGTCATGCTCTCCGTATACAACCCCAGCACATTCCTGTCACCAAAGTACTCGGGTCCGTACTCCATTGCGGACAAAGTATTTTGTCTACAAAATAAAGTACCCCAATGGAAAGACTGCGTGGTTCCATATCAACCAGCTGAAGGCATATGGAGCACAGTCTAACCACGCATACCACGTCATGCTCGACGCAGCACACCACACCCTGCCCACGGCCAACGTAACCCTACCATCCCCCAACACGTCCAGCCCAGCCACGGACTCAACCTCGACTCCACCCCCGAAATATACACTCCGCCCCAGAACGCCCACAGTCTGCAGCAACAGCGACTGTGACTCAGACAATAGCCACAGCACACCTCCCTACTATCCCCATGCAACAGGACCGACACCCAGCGATTCTGAGCACGATTCGAGTGATCCCTTCAAGATCACTTTCCCAAACAAACCCCACCACCGACCACCGACCTACAATGACGACCCCGATTCCCTCCCCACAGAACTAGACACCACCTTTTGGCACCGAGATAATTCGTACAGACTCGTCCGGAATGACGAGAGCGATCCCACATCACACCATGCAGCCCTATCAGCCCTGATACACTCGAGAGTTTGGCATCTGGGAGAAGATGACGACCTTGAGTCTGACGAGAACCCCTTTGCGACCCTGTTCGCAACCGATAACTGAGGTGTCCAAATTATGTTTTAAAAGGAACCGCTTGGGAGAAAACGGTGTCCTTTCTGATGGAACCTGCCGCATGTTTTATGTTGTTTGTAGTGTTTTGTTAAATGTTGTATGTTCGACCGGAAAAAAATTTCCACGGCCCCACGACACCACCCTTCTGACGCCCACTGGCAGTCAGAGAAACTAGTTTGGCCAGACGCTAGTTCAGCGGAACTAGTTTGTCCACAGAGACTTGTTAATGTCCCAGACGCCAGTTCAGAGGAACTCGTCTGTCGACGGAAACACAGACCCCCGTTCGTAACTGCTCTTCTGGTTCGAGGAAGGAACCAATACGGCAGCCCCCCACGATGACTACATTTCTTGCCCATTCTTGTCGGTTGCTCAGGCAGTGGAGAAACGGCTTGGAACCCGCCTTGCCTGGGAACCCCCCCCCCTCTGGTTAGCTACGCTCGGGTAGGGCACACACGGTATTGGTCGCCATCCTACCTGGGGACTCTATCCAACTCTTACCCGGTGTGGCCCATACGCACCTCATTTCGGAAAATTTGGTTCAAAATGTTTTGTTTTGTTTCAGGTAACCCTTAGGTTGCCAACCCTCTGCTATTTACATCCTGAAACATTGGGATGGTAAACCGCACAGTCTGCGAGACGGCTCGCACTGGTTCATTATCTGTATGTGTGTCTTGTCCTGAAATTCGGTTTTTGAAAAAAAATGAGGGAGTCACACATAGTGACCAATTATAAAGGGAGTAATTGGCACTAAAGGACAGACAGGCTATCATACGAGATATTAAACCAAGATAGTAACAGACACTGCTTGATCACACTGAACTCCAGAAGCTCCAGGACCGGAGAAGAGAAGAGAAGTGAAAGAAGAACCATGAGGACATCCTCCGCGTGGCTCATCGCTATAATGGACATTTGGTTGCGCGCAAACTCGAACCCCCTGACCTCAACCCCCCAGCCGTTAATGATTCACTTCCCCACAGTACCCGGAGCCCAGTCACAAGCGACACCACACCATCTTGGTGTGCCAGGTTTATAACCTGGTACTCCCTGTTCTACGTGATAGAATCCCTATTGGTATTGCCGATACTCTGCTGCATCATGCAGACTATTCGTCTGAGAAAATGGAGAAGGAGAACCTACCGCGCTCGCACCCCGGTATATAGGATCAGATCCCCTATTTTCGGATACGACCAGACCCCCGACCCCCGCGATCTATAATAAAGAGCATTCGTTTGCGTTTTGTTGTAAATAAATAAATGTTCATGAGCAATTGTACAATCCTGAGCTTGACTGCCAAGCCAGGAAAATGTGTATAAAACTGCTATGATTTTGTTTGTATGGTTTAGGAAGTTAGTGTGATGAAATATTTGAGTGAGTGTAGTTTATTAAGGATAGTTAGAGGTTCCCATTTTCTTGTTTTGTAATGCATGTCCCTGTTTGACATAGCGCCCCTCAGAATGTCAGTTAAAATTTTCTTGCATAGTTATGGTCAGTGTAGAGGCCA
The DNA here is from genome assembly GCF_047496885.1 of Scyliorhinus torazame. Taxonomy (NCBI): domain Eukaryota; kingdom Metazoa; phylum Chordata; class Chondrichthyes; order Carcharhiniformes; family Scyliorhinidae; genus Scyliorhinus; species Scyliorhinus torazame. The sequence goes on from NC_092717.1 coordinate 158,597,619, forward strand.
TCGAAGAGTGCTCGCCGGGTCAGGGAATGGAAAGCAATGCAGTTATGTGATCCTTCACGTTCGCGTTACGATCACAAGGAGGGAATGTAGCCACCTGAGTTGGCCAAGTCCCGATATAAAATGGCAAACGGCAAAGGCTGAAGGGAAATTCAGACAGAAACCAGCAGGTGCAAGTTTGCTGTGTATTTAACTCTTCAAAGGCCCAGACAGCATTGATACTAGCAGCCATCTGCATAATAATGTAGCAACTATCTGCATACTAATAAGCAATCCCCGGGAACAATAGCAACATTTGGGACAAATAAAACTAAGCCAGACTCCCCGGTGCCAGCAGGAGCCAACACAAAAGAGGTTAACGGGCACCTCAAGACCGCCCATCGATTAGGGAACCGCTCCAGTATTGGAGAAATCGAACCAAGCGATTGGAACAAAGTCCAATCACCTAGAACAAGGTACAGGGTCCGCCCCAAAAGGCGGGAAGCCCCTGGGGACTATAAAGTTAAGCCCCCAAGTTCAAATCGTTCTTCTTGACCGTGTCACCCAGCAACGCGAACCAACATTGACCAAGACCGGTTCAACTGCTATCAATCCGTACCAACTTCGAATCCCGCAGACTCAGAACCCGAACGAAAGGCCATTTGTTCCCCTGACCTGGTGGGCTAGCCCGAAGTTAAGTACAGGCCTGTTAGTCATAGAAGTAGCTTAGACGTAGAATTTGTGCATGAGTAGCGATTGCTGTGTATAATAAATATGCTTTGATTTAAATCTTACTGATCGGTGTATTGAGTTATTGGTCATTACTCGAACTTGAACGTCGTGGCGGTATTATAAAGATACCTGGCGACTCGAGGGCAAAGGTTATAAAACAGAGCCAAGTGAACCAACCAAAAGTTAGCAACACTACAGGAACTCCAACCATAAAAAGAAAACTGCTGGAATCACTCAACCATACGTATGATTGTATTGGAAAGCCAGCCAAGGAATGTTAATGCTATGACTGTCAGTATGGGAGAGTCCGCTTCCATCCTGTGTAGCCTCGGGTTCCATAGGCAGAACGTGGCATGTCCCATTGTAGGAGGTTACAGGTGCCTGACTGGTGAAACAAAGCCTCCTGTGGCACTGCTCCAAGTCAGGTCCAGGAATCTTATTCTAGGCCTGTATATGGCCTCCTGTAATCAGCCTTCTCCGGTCCTATGCCTGGTGTGAAGCCATATGAAGCACTATTCCCTGAGTCTGTTGAGGTCCCTGAGATTGTTGAGGCCTTTGAGATTGTTAAGGCCCTTTGCTGAAGCAATTGAGGTCAATAAGGCTGTTGGAACCCCTGAGGCTGCCACTGATGTTGTTGAGGCAGTCAGCTATTCTAGTTCCTGAGGTTGTTGAAGTCAGTGACAACAACTTTAATCTTGTCCAGGCCAAAACTGGACAGAACCAATGTATTTAAAACAAAAACTGTGTACCTGCATGAAACAGGGAAGGGATTGATTTTGCCTGCACAAGAACCCTTTCACGCATGCATACAAATGTTTTAAAAGTTCAGCCTTTTCTGCCATAAAGAAGTAGTAGTTTGATAATACAGAATTTGAGTATTGCTGAAATAAGCGACATTTTGTCAAAGCTTTTCATCTTGCACTTATCAGAACAAGTCGCAAGAATACCAATGTGAGGGAAAACAACAGCTTTACACCAAATGGGAGAGAGTACTGACTGGCTCAGTTGGCTGGACAGCTGGTTCGTGATGCAGAATGAAGCCAACATTGTGGGTTCAATTTCCATGCCGGCTGAGGTTAATCATGAAGGTTCCACCTTCGCTAACTTGCCCCTCGCCTGAGGTGTGGCCACCCTCAGGTTAAATCACCACCAGTCAGCTCTCCCCCCCCAAAAGGTGAAAGCAGCCTATGGTCATCTGGGACTATGACGACTTTACTTACTCTTCTCATACAGAGTAAATTTGTTGTTTGTTGACCATCCTTGGGCGAGATTCTCCGACCCCCCCCCCCGGCCGGGTCGGAGAATCGCCGGCGGCTGGCGTGAATCCCGCCCCCGCCGGTTGCCGAATTCTCCGGCACTGGATATTCGGTGGGGGCGGGAATCGCGCCGCGCCGGTTGACTGGCCCCCCCCCGCGATTCTCCGGCCCGGATGGGCCGAGGTCCCGCTGCTAGAATGCCTGTCCCGCCGGAATAGATTAAACCACCTACCTTACCGCCGGGACACGGCGGCACGGGCGGGCTCCGGGGTCCTGGGGGGGGGGCGCGGGGCGATCTGGCCCCGGGGGGTGCCGCCACGGTGGCCTGGCCCCGCGATCGGGGCCCACCGATCTGCGGGCGGGCCTGTGCCGTGGGGGCACTCTTTTCCTTCCGCCTTCGCCACGGTCTCCACCATGGCGGAGGCGGAAGAGACTCCCTCCATGGCGCATGCGCGGGGATGTCATTTCCGCGCCAGCTGGCGGGGCACCAAAGGCCTTTTCCGCCAGCTGGCGGGGTGGAAATTAGTCCGGTGCGGGCCTAGCCTCTTAAGGTTGGGGCTCGGCCCCCCAAGTTGCGGAGGATTCCGCACCTTTGGGGCGGCGCGATGCCCGACTGATTTGCGCCGTTTTGGGCGCCGGTCGGTGGACATCGCGCCGATACCGGAGAATTTCGCCCCTGATTTCTCAAAGTTCCAAGGAAGCGATCTGCAAAAATGGCATTACCAATGGTAGCTTCAGGGAAATGTAGCAGTCAGAGGTACCCATGCTTCATATTTTCAGAACGTGGGAACAGGAAAGCAAAGAGTCAAATTTAATTTTTAAACTGACTATTTTACTAATTCCGTGCGCACAAAACAAACAATGCTTCAGTCAGTAAAGGAAAATGATGGTGTCTCAAATGAACAAAGCAGCACTGTGCAGGGTTTTTCAAATGCCTCCTCCTCCCTCCTGAATATTCATGCACAGTATGCTTCGTCACCATGAATAAACTCCAAAAACATCCAATATTTAAAATATTCGGAGTGAAAATTAATCTCCATAATAAGCAATAATTATATTACTCCCTCACAAGTAGATAATGATGGAAATTATCATTAATCTCATGCTGAGGTATTGGATTAGTGCAAATTGATACAGGAGGAAGCTTTCCTTCTGTCACCATTTATAAATCCATTCTTTATAAGTGGATTCACCAGTTTGTCACAGCTACCCCATCGAAGAAAGATTCTTCCACAATCATTATATATTTTAGTGTGATGAATGTTCACTGCTTGCTTCTCCCCTTAGACTTGTATTTTTGACAGTGGGTGGATACTGAATGCAGTCCTGAATGCTTTGCCAATCATTCAACGCTTTTTAGGCTCTATGTTTAGCTCACTGATTACAGTTAAGTGTATTTCGATTGAATCCATATGTTCAGGAGGCAGCAGGCACTCAAACAATTCTATGGGCTCCTGCTTCAGTTTATTTGAGTTCTTTTTGTTTTTTAAAAATAATTTTTAAAAATTTGTCAGTTAAGGGGCAAATTAGCAAATGATGGTCCCTTCAGTCTGAGGCTGTGCCCTTGGGTTCTAGTTTTTCCTATTGGTGGAAACATCCTCTCCACGTCCACTCTGTGTAGGCCTCTCAGCTTCCTGTAAGTTTCAATAAGATCCCTTCTCATCCTTCTAAACTCCAACTGGTACAGACCCAGAAGCCGGGGACCCATCCATAGTGCGTTCGGGCTGGGGGAGTGGGTCGGGGTTTGCTCCGCGGCCTCGGAGATCGGGATGCTATTTCTCAGCACAGTGAGCACCGGGAAACAAGCGTCTAAACGCGCTCGCTATGGAACTTTGTTCTAAATTAGTTGAATTGCGCTCTATGTTCTCCTGCCGGCAGTGAATTGGCCCTGGTTTGCGCTGGCACTAGGAGCAGCATACAGCAGCGACTTCTCCTTTCCCAAGCAAATTTACGCATGGCTGGGTGCTCAAAGGATTCCATTCCGAATCCCGTCAATGGGCCGCAATTTTGAGCGGGTGTCCTGATACCAAGGTCTGGAGGTTGCCCGCCCTCGGCCCCACAATGTAAATCCTGAAACCCCCCCACTCCCGACATTGATCTCAGGGCTTTCACTACATATCAAAGCCTTTTGTTATTTTGGAAAAAGAAGACCTTCGGCATAAACTTTTTAAAAAGACATTCAAATTAAGGGGCAATTTAGCGTGGCCAATCCATCTACCCCAAAAATCTTTGGGTTGTGGGGATGACCCACACAGACACGGACTGGGGCCGGGATCAAATCGGGGTCCTAAGTGACGTAAGGCAACAGTACTAACCACTGCACCACAGTGCTGCCCCTTCAGCATAAACTTAACAAACGTAATTCCACTTCAGTAAATTGAAATTTATACTATAAACTTCCTGCAAACTTTTAAAATTGAATTCTATCAAGCAGAAAAACAGTCATATAGATCCATTTAAAAAGGAATTTCAAAAGATTCTACAACTAATCCAATATGATAAAGCTGTAAATGACGTATTTGGCCCTCACCCAATATGGAAAAGACAGAAAGCAAAACGACCCTTTCCTGAATCCAACTGATACAATGATGTCTGTATCAATATGCAGGGTAAATGAGAGAGATTTAACGTCCATTTACATCAGTACAATTGCAAAAGCTGACATCTAGTGATCTCTTCAAAATAGAAATTGTTTTGAAGGATAATAAAATAAAACATTTGGCATACTCATCAAATAAAATTGATGTGGTCAATGTGGAACAATCTTCCCAACAGATCAGAGTTTTGTTTGCTGTCTGACAAAGTCAAAACAATTACAACATAAGCTATTTTTGTACAAAGCGATATAGCACAGTCGTCATTTTCCATTGTGAAATAATTAATGCATCAATCCTATTCTGATTCCTCTGAAATTACAGGCTGATATTTTCTGATTTGTATGATTCTCAGAAATACAAAGCCATACAGTATGACTCAAGTGGTCCCTAAAGAGTCCATAACGACATGAACCTCTGGTTCAATGCCAATTTGCTGCTGGCTGAATTAATAGCAGGGCACCCACTAACAATTAATGGAGAGTGGTCGATTACATTTGACATCTGATAACTGAATGGAAAAGCAGATTGTTAGTATTAAATAAACAAACATAAATTCACATTAATGAATGTACCAACCAGGGGTCTGACCTAAGCAGCAGCTTTTGCAAGGACTTCAGCATGCTTTGGATACAATTAGCTTGCAGTCAAACAATAGAACATATCCAACAAATAGTGAAAAGAAAGATTTGCATTTATAGAGTGACTCACAACCACAGGACATCTCAAAGCGCTTTACTCAATGGAATATTTTTTGAAATGTTGTCTCTGTTATAACATAGAAAAAGAGGCAGCCAATTTGTGCATAGCAAAGTCCCAGAAACAGCAATATGATAATGACCATAGAATCTGTTTTTGTGATGGTAATGGAGGGCAAAGTATTGACCAGGAGAATACTAGAATAATGCACTTGCTTTTCTTCATGTAGTGTTATCAGATATTTTACATTAACCTGAGAGAGGATAGAGATTTGATGTGATTAAAAGTGGGTTTTTATTTACAATTTTTTTTTAAAAATTCATTTACGAGCTGGCAAGGCTAGCATTTTTATTGCCGAGTCCTAATTGACCATGAAAGGTGAGGTGACCAACTGCCTTCTTGAACCGCTGTCCTTGAGGCAATGAATTTAATAACTTTAGTGAGCTGGTGTTCCATGTCCTGGAAAGTGAGTTTGCAGACCATTTATGTAACAGCACTTTTTCTTCTGGGTAGTTTTATGATAATAGAAAGGGTAACTGTGGTAAACCACTGCATTATATTGTGCTTACTGTTCTTACTTATTGTACTTACCGTTCTTACTGTTTGTTACATGTCTGGGTTTGTCCCTGCTGGCTCCGCCTGTGGCTCCTCCCCTCGGGCTCAAGTATAAAGGTGGCTAACCTCTAGCCCTGACACATTCTGGGACCGGCTGCTAGCAGGTATCTTTTAGCTGATTAAGGCCACAGTTTATTCTTCCGCTCTCGTCTGTTGTCATTGATGGTACAGCAATTTAATCAGCTAAAATTTTAAGATGGATCCATCACTCAATCCTGATTGCCTAGAGCTGGACCCCCAAGCAGTCAACGCCACTGCCACGTTTGAACACTGGCTAAGCTGCTTCAAATCTTACATTGATTCCTCCGCCGCCGCCGCCATCGCTGAGACCCACAAGCTGCGAGTCCTCAACTCCCTGGTGAGCCCGCAGGTTTTCCTTCTTATCAGGGATGCTACCTCGTACGAGGATGCGATAACGCTGTTGAAGGGGCAGTATGTTAAGGGAGTCAACGAGGTGTACGCTAGGCATCTCCTTGCCACGAGGCGACAGCGCCCCGGAGAATCGCAAGCTGAATTTCTGCGCACCTTGCAGGTACTTGGCTGGAATTGCAGTTGTAAGGCGGTATCAGCTGTCAACCGAATTGCTGATGCGGGACGCCTATGTCGCAGGTATAAAATCTAATTACATCCGCCAGCGCCTACTAGAAGGGGGTACACTCGACCTACAAGACACAGTACAGCTCTCGGACTCATTGGAAGTGGCCTTCCATAACATGGACGCCTACACCTCCGGCCATGTGGCACCCTCGTGGACGCCGTGGGCGCCGCAAGTCTGTGCCGCGCAGAGACCCGCCAACTCCAGAGGCCCGAAATGTTACTTCTGTGGCCTGGGTAAGCACCCCAGACAATGCTGCCCAGCGAGGAGCGCGATCTACAATGGGTGCGGATCGAAGGGCCACTTCTCTAAAGTTTGCCAGTCCCGACCTGTTTCTAAACCCAGCATCGCTGCGTGTAGCCCATGGGGACTGCCCCCATCTTCCACGTCATCCACCACGTGCGACCCATGTTGGCCGCCATCTTCGACGCCACTCGCCACGTGCGATCCGTGGGAGACGCCATTTTCGTCACCACCTGCCACGTGCGACCCGTGGGGGCCGCCCTCTTGGAATCACCCTGCCACCTCCCGGAACCCCTGCTCACCAGATCGTACGCTGGCCTCCGCTACCCTCGATCAGCCCACCCACCTTCCGAAGCTCGCCTCCATCGCCCTCGACCAATCTCAACCTCATCACCTCCAAATCCATGATGGCCGTCCAGATCAACGGCCACGAGACGACCTGCCTCTTCGACTCCGGGAGCACGGAGAGTTTCATTCACCCAGATATGGTACGGCGCTGCTCCCTCCCAATTTTACCCGCGACCCACATCCGTGGAAGTCCGTGGGTACTGTGTCACAACCCTTACAGTACGGGGCATCGGGTACAAATATTCCAAGCTCCACGTCCTCCCCAAACTCTGCGCTGCCCTACTACTAGGTCTAGATTTCCAATGCCACCTCAAAAGACTTACCTTGGAGTTCAATGGACCCCTGTCCCCTCTCACCGTCTGTAGTCTCTCGACCTTTAAGGTCTCCCCACCCCCGCTCTTTGCTAACCTCACCCCGGACTGTAATCCCGTCGCCTCCAGGAGCAGACGATACAGTGCTCGGGACAAGGCCTTTATCAGGTTGGAGGTCCAGCGACTCCTGCGGGAAGGGATCATAGAGGCCAGTACTAGCCCAAGTGGTGGTCGTCAAAACTGGGGAGAAGCACCGGATGGTCATCGACTACAGTCAGACGATCAACCAGTACACACAGCTCGATGCGTACCCTCTCCCCTGCATATCTGACATGGTCAATCAGATTGCGCAGTAGCGAGTCTTCTCCACTATTGACTTGAAGTCCACATACCACCAGCTCCCTATCCGCCCGGAGGACCACCAATACACTGCCTTTGACACAGATGGCCGTCTCTACCACTTTCTTAGGGTCTCGGTCTTCCAACGTGAGATGGACCGAATGGTTGACCAGTACGGGCTGCAGGCCACGTTCCCGTATCTGGATAATGTCACCAACTGCGGTCATGACCAGCAGGACCAAGACGCTAACCTCCAACATTTCCTCCACACCGCCAAGCTCCTTAACCTCACATATAATAAGGAGAAATGCGTTTTCCGCACAACCAGCCTAGCCATCCTTGGCTGCGTTGTGGAAAACGGAGTCCTCGGGCCCGATCCCACCGCATGCGCCCCCTCCTGGAACTTCCACTCCCCCACTGCCCCAAGACCCTGAAGAGATGCCTGGGGTTCTTGTCCTATTATGCCCAGGCGGTCCCCAATTATGCGGACAGGGCCCGCCCACTCATTAAATCCACCATTTTTCCCCTGACGGTTGAGGCCCACCTGGCCTTCAACCACATCAAAACAGATATTGCCAAAGCCACGATGCACGCAATAGATGAGTCCATCCCGTTCCAGGTGAAGAGCGATGTGTCGGACCTTGCTCTGGCCGCTACCCTCAACCAGACGGGCAGGCCCGTGGCTTTCTTCTCCCGTACCCTCCAGGGCTCCGCAATTCGACACTCCTCCGTCGAAAAGGAAGCCCAGGCCATTGTGGAAGCTGTGCGACATTGGAGGCATTACCTGGCCGGCAGGTGATTCACTCTCCTCACTGACCAACGGTCGGTTGCCTTCATGTTCAATAATACACAGCGGGGCAAGATCAAGAATGACAAGATCCTAAGGTGGAGGATCGAACTCTCCACCTATAATTATGATATCTTGTATCGACCTGGGAAGCTCAATGAGCCCCCAGATGCCCTATCCCGCGGTACATGTGCCAGCGCACAAGTAGACCGACTTTGTGCCTTCCACAATGACCTCTGTCACCCGGGGGTCACCCATTCTTTTCATTTTATCAAGGCCCGCAACCTGCCTTACTCCATCGAGGAGGTCAGGACCATGACCAGGGACTGCCAGGTCTGCGCGGAGTGCAAACCGCCCTTCTATCGGCCGGACAGAGCACACCTGGTAAAGGCCTCCCGCCCCTGTGAGCGCCTGAGCATCGATTTCAAAGGGCCCCTCCCCTCCACTGACCGTAATGTGTACTTCCTCAACATCGTTGATGAGTACTCACATTTCCATTTCGCCATCTCGTGCCCTGACATGACCTCTGCCTCCGTCATCAAGACCCTGCACGGCCTCTTCACCTTTTTTGGTTTCCCCACTTACATCCATAGCGATCGGGGTTCCTCCTTCATGAGTGATGAGCTGCGTCAGTTCCTGCTTAGCAAGGGCATCGCCTCAAGCATGACTACCAGCTACAACCCCCGGGGAAACGGACAGGTGGAGAGGGAGAACGCGACGGTCTGGAAGGCCGTCCTCCTTGCCCTGGTCTTGACGTCTCCCTGTCTCCCGCTGGCAGGAGGTCCTTCCTGTTGCGCTCCACTCCATCCGGTCGCTCCTGTGTACCGCCACCAATGTGACACCTCACGAGAGAATGTTTGGCTTCCCCAGGAAGTCCACCTCAGGCGTCTCGCTCCCGTCCTGGCTGACGGTTCCAGGGCCCGTCCTCCTCCGGAAGCAATGGAAGAGTCACAAGTCGGATCCCCTGGTTGAACGGGTCCTTCTCCTCCATGCTAACCCCCAAATGCCTACGTGGCACACCATGACGGGCGGGGGGACACAGTCTCCCTTCGGGACTTGGCACCCGCAGGTTCCCCAGCGACCATCACCACTACCCCCGACTCTACACTGTCTCCCTCCATTGCTACTCACGACTCTACACCGTCTCCCTCCGTTGCTACTTATCCGTAAGACGACACACTCCTGGACACGCAGGCCTCAACACTTCATCCGACACCAGTGTCCTCACCACAGCCGGGACTGAGGCGATCCCAGTGGAAGGTCAAAGCCCCCGACAGACTCGATCTCTAATTTAACCCGTCCACTTCACCCCCGCCGGACTCTTTTTTAACAGGGGGTAATTGTGGTAAACCACTGTATTATATTGTACTTACTGTTTTTACTGTTTGTTACATGTCTGGGTTTGTCCCTTCTGGCTCCGCCTGTGGCTCCTCCCCTCGAGCTCAAGTATAAAGGTGGCTAACCTCCAGCCCTGCCTCATTCTGGGACCGGCTACCAGCAGGTATCTTTTAGCTGATTAAAGCCACAGTTTACTCTTCCGACTCTCATCTGTCGTCATTGATGGTACATCAGTAACGTTAGGAGACATTCTGCCAAAACCTTACCGCAGTCCGGGTTTTGCTTTACTGGATCTAACATTGGTTTTGACTGCCCTTCTCATTCTGTCCTGCCATCTGAGCCAGATCCTACTATTTCCCTTTTTCTCACCTTTTACCATCTCCTCCACAATGATCGCTGGGTTCTCCCAAGTTACTATCCATTTTGGGAAGGTTCAGTTGAGTAAATAGAGTAAAATGTATTCTTAGAAGCTAATAGTTTAATACCATTGTAAAAAATGTGCACCTCAGTTATTTTCTCTGGGATATTGGTCTCATGGACATTAGACTGGCTAAGTTAGCACAAGGGATGGATAAAGAAAATTGATGCATTGATAATTCTCACAACTATGAGAAAAACCATCCCCTGTACTTGAAGTTGCCTGCAGGTTTCCTTGGAGCAGATTGCATAGTTCCTATGACAGATAGGGGCGGCAATGGCATAGTGGTATTGGCACTGGACAAGATCCAGGGACTCGGGTTCAAAATCGGGCAGTTGGTGAAATTTGAATTGTCGATCGTGTAAAAACCTATCTGATTCACTAATGTCCTTTAGGGAGGGAAATCTGCCATCCTTACCTGGTCTGGCCTACATGTGACTCCAGATCCACAGCAATGTGATTGACTCTCAATTGCCTTCCGAAATAGAAGGCAGTTATTGATGGGCCATAAAGGCCGGAATTCTCTGGCTATTCGCTAGAGGCAGGATTCTCTGGTCCTGTCAAGAGTGCAACCGCGGCAGCGTGGGGTGACGTCAATGGAAAATCCCAAAATCTTGCGGCTCCCCTCCCTAACAGCACTGTGAGTTAACCTGCGGCACAGGGACTGCAGCAGTTCAAGAAGGCAGCTCACCACCACCTGCTCAAGGCCAATTAGTGATGGGCAATGCATGCTGGCCTAGCCAGTGCCAACCACATCTATGAATGAATAAAAAAATGTATTTCATAAATAGATGGCTGCAACACCCGAACCAATGCCAGCTTGGGAAATACACTGAAGAATGAAGGGCTTAAATTCCAATCGTGCCCTTCTTGACTTCATGTACGAGGGAATCAATGTCTTTCAGATTTATTTTTGTTTATCTTTGTAAGTTAGCACTTGGGGGTGATGGAGGTGGGGAACCTTTGTTTGACTGGAGATTGTAATCTTTAAAATACAGAATGTACCTAGCTTGGCTACATTAGTCCTAGCCTAATAACAAGGGAGGAATCATGTTGAAAGATATTGACATGTGTTGTGAAAGTATTGCAGTAACCATTCAACCATAATACGCAACGGGGCAAGATCAAGAACAGTAAGATCTTGAGGTGGAGGATCGAACTCTCCATCTATAACTACGATAGAGTATATCGTCCTGGGAAGCTCAACGAGCCCCCAGCTGCCCTGTCGTGCGGCACATGCGCCAGTGCGCAAGATGACCGACTACGGGCTATCCACGATGACCTCTGCCACCCGGGGGTCACCCGGCTTCTCCACTACATCAAGGCCCGCAACCTGCCCTACTCCACCGAGGAGGTCGGAGCCATGACCAGGGACTGCTAAATCTGTGCGGAGTGTAAACCGTACTTCTATCGACCGGATAAGGCCCACCTGGTAAAGGCATCCCGGCCTTTTGAGTGCCTCAGTATCGATTTCAAAGGGCCCCTCCCCTCCACCAACCGCAACACATATTTCCTCAACATCATTGACGTGTTCTCCCGCTTCCCCTTTGCAATCCCTTGCCCCGACATGACCGCGGCCACCGTCATTAAAGCCCTCCATAGTGTCTTCACCCTGTTTGGTTTCCCCACGTACGTTCACAGTGACCGGGGCTCGTCGTTCATGAGCGACGAACTGCGTCAGTACCTGTTCAGCAAGGGCATCACCTCGAGCAGGACTACCAGTTATAACCCCAGGGGAAACGGGCAGGTGGAGAGGGAGAACGCGACGGTCTGGAAGACCGTCCTCCTGGCTCTACGGTCTAGGAATCTCCCAGTTCCCCACTGGCAGGAGGTCCTCCCTGACGCACTCCACTCCATTAGGTCCCTCCTTTGCACGGCCACAAATGAGACCCCTCATGACCGCCTGTTTGTTTTCCCCAGGAAATCCACCTCCGGGGCCTCGCTTCCGTCCTGGCTGAAGACACCAGGGCCCGTCATGCTCCGCAAACACGTCAGGAGCCATAAGTCCGACCCCTGGTCGAGAGGGTCCAGCTCCTACACACCAACCCCCAGTACGCATACGTAGAACACCCCGACGGCCGACAGGATACAGTTTCCCTCCAGGTCCTGGCACCCGCAGGTTCCACTACCACCGCCACCCCAACCTACCCCCCCCCCAACCTGCGCTGACCAGCGCCCCCGCCCCTACATGGCACCCGCAACCCCTCCCGCTCTCCATTCCTCCTTCACCGACCCACAGGAATGAAACACCAGAAGACACGCTCCCGGAGTCCACATCTGTGTCCGCACCGGCGACTTCACTACCCATGCCCGCATGGATGAGTTTGACACCCGGGCCAGCTGCGATACCAGAGCTTCGACGTTCACAGCGCACGATCCATGTGCCGGTCAGGCTGAACTTATGAACTCTTCAACCCCACCGGACTTCATTTTTTTAACAGGGGGTGAATGTGGTGAACGTATTGCAGTAACCATTCACCATGTATATATCTGTATTACGCTGTTGCCCATGTGGGCTCCACCTATGGACCATTGTAAGGTATTACCTGTAATGTATCATGTTGGTGCCTTGTGGGCTCCACCCCTTGAGGGGAGGTATAAAGAGCAGTAGCCCTGTAGGCGGCTCTCACTAGCAGACTAGTTGATTAAAGCCACAGTTTAATTCTACTCTTGAGGAACCATGTCGAAAGATATTGACAGGTCACTGATCAGTTCAAGGGGAAGTAGCCGGTTGGGAACAGCCAAAGATGAATGTTGGCTCCACACGTTGGGTGCTGCTATCAGCTGGGTGCTGCTGAGGGTACAGGAGTTAAGAGAAGCCCAGAGGAGGGCATGATGGGAAGGAGGGCAGTGATAGCTCCATGAAACTGGGAGTTAGGAAAAGGAAAGCACATGAGCAGCTGGGTCTACTCAGGGTAGCTAGAGAGCTGGAATCATGCAGGTAACTAGATGCTGTTGTGCAGCTTTATGAATCCACTGGGTCGCAGGTTCAGGAGAAGAGATTGAGCAACTGGGAGGCACCAAGTTGCTGGGGCAATCTGAGTTGGAGCAGCTTTTGAGGGAAATCAGAGGCTACGGAGGGGATCCTCCGGTCTCCCGGCCGCATGTTCCTTGGTGGCGGGAGGCAGCGTGCCGTTAGTTGATGTCAGGGTTCTCTGCTCCCGCTACTGTCAATGGGAATTCCCATTGAAGCAACCCCACGCCACCAGGAAACTCGCATGCGGGGGTGCACTGCCAATGGGACCAGAGAATCCCGCCGCCAGAGAACGACCAGAGAATCCCAGTCCATACCTTCAAAAGCGAGGAACTGGAATCCTGCAGGAGGAAAGCAGAGTTTTGAATAATTTTTGTGACTCACTGTGGCCTGGATGGCTTGCTGAGAAATGGGTTTTTGGTGTGCTTGTCATTTCATGTGCAGTATTTGTCTGACCACAGATTGACTGTTAATTCATGTTAACCTCAGGTTAATTCATGTTGACCTCATGTTAATTCTGGATGTTAGTGTAGAAGGGGATAGTGCTGACATTTGTGTAGTAAAATTTCTTACGATTGTTTGAAATCATGAAATCTTGTGGCTTTATTCTCTTAGTAAGTAACTTGTATTTCAAATTTCATCCACTTTCCCTAATGGATCATAACAACATTTGGGGTCTTGTCCGGGATTGTACCAAAGTTTGGTAGTCAGGATCATAACATAAAGGATGTGATCTTCCTGAAGGAGAACAAAGTCCCCAAATGGCGCTCGCCCGAGGTCTCTGAGGTGAAGGCTTTGAATCCCAAAGCCTCAGGTTCCACAGGAATCTGCACATTAGAGTGAGGCTTACTGCCTCACTCTAATATGCAGATTTGCCAAAAAGTGATCCTGTCCATTGTGGGCAGGATTCACCTCGCAACGTCTCGCGAGATTGCATTAAATCTCGCGAGGCGTTGCAAGCCGCATAGAGCTGCTTTTCTGGTGCAGGGTGGCCATAAGTTCGTGCCCATGACATCTCAAAGAGTTTTAGAACAAATGATGTACTTGTGAAGTGTACTCACTATTGTAGGAAATATGGCAGTCAATTTACTCACAGCAAAGTCCCACAAACAGCAATGTGCTGATGACCAGATAATCTGTTTTAGTGATGTTGATTGAGGGATAAATATTGGCCAAGGCATCGGGGAGAGTGTAAAAAGTCCACAGAGGCAGACATCCCTTCACCAGAATCCCTTTTATTAACAAAACCAACAGAAGTACGACACACCATGATCACCAATTACAATGTAGTGGTTCCCTGATTGGCCCACTAATCAGGGAACTCATACTCCAATTGGCTAATCTCAACGGCCTGGTCGCAGTCATTACAGAGAGCTCCCCTGCACGTCCTTAAAAAATTAGCTCCTTCACAGCCACCTCAGAATATGCCCCAATTTAAGTCTTATTTAGAAACCACCAATTGAAATGGTGTAGCACTTCTTCAGCAATGCACAAGAATATGTCCTCAAACCTCTGGAGTGGGATTGGAATCCCCAACCTTTTGATTCAGAGGCAATACCAAAACATCCTCAACCCTCAAGCTCACTATTGACCCCCTTCACTGTACATGTAACTGCGCTGGATGTTGCAAAAATGGTGATCATGGTGCTGCATTACGTGCAGATATTAGTTGTTGCTTTGGATTAGGAGAGGGCCTCAACTTCAGATCTCCACTCCTTTCCCAATCAATTATTTTCAAACTGGCCTTGTTGAAGGGATCAGAGATTTGTATTAGTTGAGTCCTGTGCCGGGATAGCAGCTTTTGATTTACTTTAATGGAAGGATTTGCAATCTTTTTGGAGCTTGGAACCAGTATATGTGCAAACCCAGTGACTGACCAAAGGGCATTTTCTTGTGCAAGTAGAAGATAAGGATTGATACACTAAATCTACATCGAGTGTGGCAATATTGGCTTACTAGAGGGGTATCAAACTCAGATTTTCATGTGGCTGTGCCAAGGCATCACAGTGTGCAATTCCAATCTGTGCCCCCAATCGTTTATATATGTGTATACCTCAATGCTTTGAAACCAACAGACTACCAACAGATCTAAGCATCAGGAAGACATCAATGTTAGCAGCTGCACTTCTTAAACACTGGGTTCAATCATAATGCTGAATTAGACTTCCCTGCATCGTAAGGGCAAAAATGCGAATGTTCGCTGATGATTCCACAGTGTTCAATTCCATTTGCAAGTCTTTACATGTTGAAGCAGCCTGTATTTATGAAGTAGCTAAAGATGGTTGGGCCTTGGACATTATCCTAAAGAACTCCTGCAGTGATGACCTGAGGTTAAGATAATTGATCTCCAAAAATTACCATCTGCGGAACTTGCCGTCGGCGGGATCCTCCGGTCCGCCAGCAGCGCACCCACGCTCGCGCGTGGGGTGTTCCACAATGGGAAACCCCATTGGCCAGCTGCAGGAACGGAGAATCCCACTGCTGGCTGGAGCGCGCTGTGCAGGAAAATGTAGCTTGCGGACCGGAGAATCCCGCCCCACCATCATATCTTTCATTGTGCTGGGTATGACTGAAACCAGGGAAGAGTTTTCATCCTGGGCAGCATGGTGGCATAGTGGTTAGCACTGTTGCCACATGCGCTGAGGTCCCAGGTTCGATCCCAACCCTGGGTCACTAACCGTGTGAAGTTTGCACATTCTCCCCGTGTTTGCGTGGGTTTCACCCCCACAACCCAAAGGGGTAGCACGGTAGCATAGTAGTTAGCACAGTTGCTTTACAGCTCCAGGGTCCCAGGTTCGATTCCCGGCTTGGGTCACTGTCTGTGCGGAGTCTGCACGTTCGCCCCGTGTCTGCGTGGGTTTCCTCCGGGTGCTCCGGTTTCCTCCCACAGCCCAAAGATGTGCAGGGTTAGGTGGATTGGCCATGCTAAATTGGCCTTAGGTTAGGTGGGGTTACTGGGTTACAGGGTATGGTGGAGGTGTGGGGCTTAAGTAGGGTGCTCTTTCCAAGAGCCAGTGCAGATTCAATGGGCCGAATGGCCTCCTTCTGCACTGTAAATTCTATGATCTATGAACTATGTGCAGGGTGGGTGGATTGACCAGGCTAAATTGCCCCTTAATTGGAAAAAAGGAAATGTGTACTCTAAATTTATATTTAAAAAAAAGTTTTCATCCTGATTATCACTGACTTCAGTTTTGCTGGGATTTCCTGTGGCCACACAAGTGCTAGCCTGATATAAAGGGCAGTCACTCTAACATCAATGAGCAGGTTATTGCTGTGAATGTGCCACTTGACAGCACTTTTGAGAAACACGTTCTATCACTTTACCAAGCAGACTGAAGGGGTGGTAATTGGCAGAATTTGATTTGACTTGTTCTGTGGGCCGAACACACACTGGCAATTTTCCACATTTCCAGCTGGATGCCCATGTTGTAACTGTACCTGGCCAGTTCTGGAGCACAAGTCTTCAGTAGTGCTGCTGGGATGCTGTCAGGGGACAACCAATGTACTAAATGGGATAGATTCAGAAGTTTGCTCAAACTTGGGCATTGCCATACTGAGTTGCTATGGACCATTAAGAACAGCACAATTGTATTCAACCACAATCTGTAACCTTGTGTCTTTGCTATATCCAGCCCCTTTGCTTTTATCATGTGGAGTGAAACAAACTAGCTGAATATTGGCACCTGGGATCTCATGAGGAAGTTGAGATGACTATCACATTCGGACCTTTTGAGCGAAGGTGGTTGCAAATGCTTGAGCCTTGTATTTTACACTGATGTGTTGGACTTCCCCATCTGGAAGCCTCCCCCTCCAGTTAGTCGTTTAATCGTCCACCAACATTCAAGACTGGATGTGACTGGACTACATATAGAGCTTTGGTGTGATCCATTGGTTGTGGGATAATTGATCACCGTCTATTTCTTGCTGCTTCCACTGTTTGGCACGCATGTGGCATTTTCTAGCTTCCCCAGGTGCATATCCAATCTTATACCTGGTGCTGTCCCTGGCATACACTCCTGCATTCTTCATTGAGCCAGGATTGATCCCCTGGCTTGATGATAGCGATAGATTGAGTGATATGCAGGCCATGAGGTTACAGATTGTGGTTGAATATAATTCTGCTGATCTTGATAGTCCACAATACCTTAGTACGGCAATGCACAAGTTTGAGAAAATTTATGAATCTATTCCATTTAGTACAGTGGTTATGCCACACAACAAGGATAATGATATCCTCAGTATAAAAGTGGGACTTTGTTGCCATAAGGAATGTTCAGTGGTCAGTCCTCCAATATTGTCAGAGACAGGTGCACCCGCTTCGGATGGATTGGTGGCCCTGATGTCAAGTAGGGTTTTACATCTTGTTCGCTGCTTCACCAGCTACCATAGACCCAGTCTAGAAGATAACGCATGCAGTAAGACATGGATAGCATTCAGGCTTGTGTTGATAAGTGATAAGTAATATTTGCACCACATAGGTGTCAGGCAACTACCGCCAACAAGTCAGAGTCCAACAATTTATTTTTGACATTCAACAGCATCTGAAATCCCCCATCAACAATATCCTAGGCATCAACAGCGACCAGAAACTTACCTAAACCATAAGAATAGGTTGGAGGCTGGGTATTCTGCAGAAGGTAATTCACCTTTTGACTCCCCAAAGCCTGTCCAGCAGCTATAACACACAAGTCGGGAATATGATATAAAATTGCAATGATACAATTAAGGAGTGGAATGTCTCTCTTCATCCCACCTGGTGAAATGTGGAAATTGTGTGTGTTGCAGTAGTCTGGGCAGTTTGTTTTTAAATCCCATTGTTTATATATAGGGTGCCAGTTTTTAAAAAAATTCCAACCAGGAAAAGAAAAATAGAAATCATGGGCGGGATTCTCCGTCCCGGCGCACCTGTTTTCCGGTGCAACAGATCCCTGTCGGCAGCGGGATCTTCGGTCCCAGAAGCCAGTCATTGGCGTTTCCCATTGTTGCGACCCCCACGAGGATGGGAAATCCGTGGGTGTGATTGCGCTGCCGGTGAAGCGGCTGATCCTGCTGAAGGAGAATCCCACCCATTCAAAAAGCACATATTGATAAGAATTGATAGTATCTAAGTCTATTGTTGGATAATGTTTGTAGCTACCTGGGGTCTAACCTAAATATACATCTGTCGGTCACAATTCCTGTCTCATTCGTCAGTTTGGTTACATTTTTTTCAGACTTCCCTACAGTGGTGTGTTGACAGGGACTCATTTTAATTTTATAGTTAAAACTATCTCAATCCATTTTAAGTTGGTGATGAGGAGGCTATGTTATTGTTGCCCATTCACGTCACACTTCAGGTGATTATTGTCCAGATCTTTCATTTTCACTCAGAGCACTGAATTTGTGGAAGGTTGTGTCAGTTTTCTTGACATTGCCACCATGTCATCTTGTTTTAAAATCCTTAATCGTGTTATTGTAAATTTAAGAAAATAACAGCATCCACAGGATTTAGCATCTAAAGAGGGCAGTCTAACCTGAATCCATCTGAAAACCTTACATATGCCTGCATCCCTGCTGAGACCATGACCTGAGCTGAACAACAGTCTTTAGTTTCTGTCATTTCATGTTTCTAAGAAAATGTTTGAAATTTGATCATCTGAGACATAATTTGACTGTATCCTGCCTTTCCTATAATAGAAATAACAGGGTATATTTTTGTTCCATGTAATTTGTTATGTCTGTGCAGATTGATAAAGGGTTTCATTCAAATATGATAATTAATGGCACCATGCATGGCAATTCTCTCAGCTGTGCATTCAATTCATTCATTCATTTGAAAAAGGCAGTGAGGATCGGGCTGGTTCAAGGAAGAAAGAAAATGACTACTTCAAGGGGAACCGGCTTGGACTTTTCATGCACTCGTTACAAAAAAAAAATTGTTTAACAAAGTGAAATCTTAAGGCTGTTTTTGTTGAATGGGTTGGAGGCGACTTTCCATGGGGATTCTCCGAATCAACCATTGCAACTTTAGCAAACGTTTGGGCAGCGGTGGTTAGCACTGGAACTTCACAGTGCCAGGGTCCAGGCTTGATTTCCGGCTTGGGTCACTGTCTGTGCTGAGTCTGCACGTTCTCCCCGTATCTGCGTGGGTTTCCTCCGGGCGCTCTGGTTTCCTCCCACAAGTCCTGAAAGACCTGCTGTTGGGTAATTTGGACATTCTGAATTCTCCCTCTGCATACCCGAACAGGCGCAGGAATGTGGCGACTAGGGGATTTTCATAGTAACTTCACTGCAGTGTGTTTTCTTTTATAAATTTAGAGTACCCAATTAATTTTTTCCAAATAAGGGGCAATTTAGCGTGGCCAATTCACCTACACTGCACATCTTTGGGCTGTGGGGGTGAAACCCACACAAACATGGGGAGAATGTGCAAACTCCACACAGCCAGTGACCCAGAGCCGGGATCGAACCTGGGACCTCGGTGCCGTGAGGCAGCATGGCTAACTCACTGCACCACCGTGCTGCCCTTTCACTGCAGTGTTAATGTAAGCCTACTTGTGACAATAATAAAGATTATTATTATTAGAAGACACACTAAAACGTTAGAGAAGCAACAAAAATAGGGTCACTTTCATCTTATTTTTGATAGCAATGATTTTGATCGTTCCAATTAACTTTGAAATATGGTAAATTACATTTTGTATATTATGTTGAAGGAACAGGCAATGTACGACGGGATGAAGGCAGGTTAATTTGTACCTGATAACATATAAGTTAACTTGCAAATGGTAATGCCTACTTGCTAGTCAACAGTCTTGGTGCCTTTGGTTTTAGATAATCCTCTCCACCTGTGCTTTTTGAAGGAAAATTAAGAAAATGACCTCTTGGGACATAGGAACAATAGTAAACCATTCAGTTAGATTGTGGCTGATAAGGATATTAAATTAATTTCTCCATGTTGGTTCTGCAAATCTTGTCTATCAAAATGTCTATTCATCTCAGTTTTGACATTTTCAATTATCCTAACGTCTTTTCAGTGAAGAGAGTTTGATTTCCTTTGCCCTTCTGTGTGAAGAAGTGCTTCCCTACATCATGCCTGAATTGGTTAAACTCTTCAGTCCTGGCTCATGATACCATGAAAGGAAGGGTAAAGCTACAAGAAGTGTAATGATTTTCGGAACCATAGCAGCAGGTTAGCATGTGAGGAGAAGGATAAACTGGCCGGGCCAATCTAACGACTAGGGAGGGGAAATTAAACATAAAGAATCAAAGTGTAAGGTGACTGTGGGAGTGAAAGTTGGAGATGACGCTGAGTGTTATCAGAGATGAATAAAGGAGGTCAGAATATTTGAAGGGTGTAGTGCACAAGAAAATCCTGCAAGGGAAAGACAAATCAGTAGGACATATTTAAAAACCTTGTACCTAAATGCATGCAGTATTTGGAATAAGGTCAATGAGCTGACAGCACAAATAGAGACAAATGGGTATGATTTGGTGGGGATTACAGAAACATGGTCAGAGGAGGACCGGGACTGTGAGCTGAATGTTCAAGGGTACTCAGTATTCTGAAAGGATAGACAGGACGGAACAGGAGGTGAGTTGCTTTATTGGTTAAAGATGACATCAAGGCTGTATTAAGAAATGATATAGGCACTAAGGGCTCGAATGTCGAATCAATCTGGGTGGATATAAAAAACAAGGGAAAAAACTCCTTGGTTGGAGTAATTTACAGGCCCTTGTGCAATACTTCCAAAGTGGGGCATAGTATAAACCAATAAATAATGAGGGCTTGTGAGAAGGGCACAGTGGTAATTATGGATGTTTTAATATGCATATTGAGTGGATTAATCAAATTGGTAAGGATAGTCTCGAGGGAGATTTCATAGAGTGTATGAGGGATTGTTTCTTAGGGAACAGGCTATTTTAGATTTAGTATTATGTAACAAAGAAGATTTGATAAATAATCTTGTCATTCAGGATCCTCTTGGAATGAGTGATCACAGCATGCTAGAATTTTCAATTCAGATTGAGCGAGAGAAGACTTGCCATACTAGAGTTTTAGCGTTGGACAGAGGTAATTATACAGGCCTGAGGAAAGTGTTGGCCCAAGTAGACTGGGCACAAATAATTGAGGGTAAGACAGCTGAGTAACAATGGTGGATGTTCAGGGAGATATTAAATACCACTCAGTCAAAGAACATTCCTGAGAGGAAGCGAAACTGTAAAAGGGAGAAAAACGTTCCATGCCTAAACAAAGAAGTCAAGGAAGGCATAAAGGCAAAAACTAGGGCATACCAAACTGCAAAAACTAGTAGTAAGCTGGTGGATTGGGAGAACTTTAAGGTTCAGCAAAAGGCTACTAAAAATAAAATGAAAAGAGCTCAAATGAACTATGAAAGGAAACTAGCAGAAAACATAAACACTGATACCAAAAGCTATAAGTACATAAAGAGGAAGAAAATAGCTAAAGTAAATGTTGGCCCTTTAACGGATGACACTGGTGAGGTAATAATGAGGAACAGAGAGATGGTGGAGGCACTGAACCAATATTTTGCCTCTGTAGTCATGGTCGAAAATAATAAAATATTTCCAAAAACTACAGTTAATGCAGAGGAACTTGGTGCAATATCCATCACTGGGGAGACGGTATTGAATAAACTGGTGGGATTAAGGGCAGATAGGACTCCGGGGCCTGATGGCCTGCACACTAGGGTATTAGGGAGGTGGCAGCAGAGATAGAGAATGCATTGTTTATGATATTTCAGAATTCCCTGGATTCTGGAAGGGTCCCGATGGGTTGGGAACATGCTTATGTGACACCCCTATTCAAAAATGGAGAGAGGCAAAAAGTAGGAAACTATAGAGCAGTTAGCTTGACTTCTGTGGTGGGGACATTGCTGGAATCAATCATTAAGGAGGAGATGACTGAACATTTGGAAGGACAAAGCTCAATCCACCATTATCAGCATGGTTTTATGAAGGGTAAGTCATTCTTGGCAAACTTGCTTGAGTTGTTTGAGGATGTAACCAGCAAGGAGAATAATGGCGAAGCTGTGGATGTGGTATATCTCGACTTCCAGAAGGTGTTTGATGAGGTGCGGCATAACAGAATGATCCAGAAGATGAGATCACAGTGGATTGTGGGTAGAGTACTAGATTGGATCGAGGACTGACAGAAAGCAGAGGGCTGAGATAAATGGGTCCTTCTCTGGCTGGCGAATTGTAACTAATGGGGTGCCACAGGGGTCAGTCTTCGGACCTCATCTGTTTACAATCTATATAAATGATCTGCAAGCAGGGACAGAGTGTAATTTGTGGATGATACTGAACAATGTGGGAAAGCAGGCAGTGAAGAGGAGATAAAGATTTTACAGACAGATATAGATAGGTTCGGAAATTGGGCCAAAGTTTGGCAATGGAGTTTAATGTACATAAGTGGGAGGTTCTCCATTTGGCCAAAAAAATAGAAAGGCAAATTATTATCGATATGGAAAGCAGATTCAAGATGCGCCGGCAGATGGATCTGGGTGTTTTTGTTCATAAGTCACAGAGAGTCGGTATGCAGATACAGCATGTAATTAAAAAGGCAAATGGAATGTTAGCATTAATTGCAAAAGGACTGGAGTATAAAAGTGTTGTTGCAATTGTATAAGGTGTTGGTGAGATTACATCTGGAGTATTTGTTCAGTTTTGGTCTCCTTATTTGAGGAAGGATGTGGTGGCATTGGAGGCAGTTCAGAAGAGGTTCACCAGATTGATTACGGGGATGAAAGGGTTAATGTACAAAGAGCGATTAAACAGTTTGGACTTATACTTGCTAGAGTTTAAAAGGATGAGAGGGGATCTAATTGAGGTGTATAAAATGCTAAATTGGATTGATAAAGTAAACGTAGACCAAATATTCCCCCTGTGGGGCAATCCAGAATGAGAAATTACGGATATAGGAATACTTATAAAACATAGAACATACAGTGGAGAAGCAGGCCATTCGGTCCATCGAATCTGCACTGATCCACTTAAGCCCTCACTTCCACCCTATCCCCATAACCCAATAATCCCATCTAATTTTTTTGGACACTAAAGACAAGTTAGCATGACCAATCCACCTAACCTGCACGTCTTTGGACTGTGGGAGGAAACCGGAGCACCCGGAGGAAACCCACACAGACACGGGGAGAGCGTGCAGACTCCGCACAGATAGTGACCCAGCAGGGGATCGAACCTGGGACCCTGGTGCTGTGAAGCCACAGTGCTAGCCACTTGTGCTACCGTGCTGCCCTATCGAACTGAGATGAAGAGGAACTACTTAGCCCAGAGGTTGGTGAATTTGTGGAACTCGCTGCCCGTGGCGCTAGTGCAGTGGAATCGGAATCATTAAATGGTTTCAAGAAGGAGATAGATATATTTCTGATCAAAAAAATGTGTTAAAGGGATATGAGCAACAAGTAGGGAGGTGTATTTGAGACCAGGAAGAGACCAGCCATGATCTGATTGAATGATGGAGCAGGTTTGAAGGGCTGAAGTGCCTAGTTCTGCTCCTAATTCCGATGTTGTTCCTATGATCCATTGAGATATTCAAGAACAGCAAACTACAATGAGACACATGGGGCGGGATTCTCTGACCCCCCCGCCGGGTCGGAGAATCGCCGGGGGGGCGGCATGAATCCCGGCTCCGCCGGCCGCCGAATTCTCCGGCACCAGAGATTCAGCGGGGGCGGGATTCACGCCGCGCCGGTCGGCGGGCCTCCCCGGCGATTCTCTGGCCCGTGATGGGCCAAAGTCCCGCTGCTGTCGTGCCAGTCCCGCCAGCGGGAATTAAACCACCTCTCTTACCGGCGGGACTGACGGCACGGGCGGGCTCTGGGGTTCTGGGGGGGTGGGGCGCGGGGCGATCTGGCCCCGGGTCGGTGGCCTGGCCCGCGATCGGGGCCCACCGATCCGCGGGCGGGCCTGTGCCGTGGGGGCACTCTTTTCCCTCTGCCTCGGCCATAGCCTCCGCCATGGCCGACGCGGAAGTGACCCCCCCGCGTATGCGCGGGGATGACGTCAGCAGCCGTTGACGCTCCCGCGCATGCGCGGACTTCCGCCGGCCAGTGGAGTCCCTTCGGCCCCGGCTGGCGTGGCGCCAAAGGCCTTTCCCACCGGCCGGCGGCGCGCCAACCACTCTCGAGCGGGTCCAGCCCCTCAAGGTGAGGGCCTGGCCCCTAAAGGTGCGGAGAAAGGGCCCGACGCCAGAGTGGTTCACGCCACTCCATCCCGCTGGGACCCCACCCCGCCGGGTAGGGGAGAATCCCGCCCATGAATCTATTTGGACCACTACCAAACGTGTAACAGATATTTTCAAGCAGCACTTCAGATGCTTGCACAGCTCAGTGGATGTTTTAAAATGGAGCCTCACCAGGATGTCAACGATGTATCTAATCCTGTTCATGCGACACAACCCTTCATACCAAAGAGACCTAACCATAGAATTGGTGAGGAGGGTCAGGTGGAGCGGTGCTGGGAAAATGAAGCCAAAGGTAGAATAGGACACAGGCAGGGAGGAAAAATATATCACTATTGAAATACTGAGGTGGTTTTGAGTCCACATTAACCGTCAGCATTAACGGTGATCCGGGCCCAATATCTTGCGATGGTCGAGAAATGTGATTCCCACCCAGAAGGGGCAGGAGCCACATTTCAAAAAACTTTAATAAAGCTAAGTATAATTATCGGGCTTTGCTGCAATATGATCCCCCACATCATGTCAGTGAGGTTCACAACAGGCTTAGAAAATCTTGAAGAAGTCAAGGGGAACCCGCAATGTCTTGCTCTAAGGGGCAGCGGGGGTGAGTGTGCAAAGCAAGGTTTGCCAGCACAACCGAATGGCTGGATGGCACTCTGCGAGAAGGCTTGACGGTCATGGTCAAGGTGGGGGATGCTTGGGGCTTTGGGCGACCCGGGATGGAATCCCTAACTGATTGCCGGTCTTTCTCCTTCGCCAATTCCTTCCAGATTAAAAAAATGTTTGCTAGTGTGGATCCCGCAGAGGCTGCCTCGCTGTTCTTGAGGTAGTCGAGGGGGCAGACGCCATAGAAGGCAGCAGTGACAACTCAGACTGGAGGCGGAACTTCATGTGCAGGGGGCCGCTGCACACCCTGAAGACCCGGCCGCCTATCAGGCTGAGGAGGGATCCAAAGATGATGCCTGCTATGACCTAAGATATACAGGAGTCTTTGCCCCTTCCACGAGCTGACGATCAGCATATGCTGCAGAAGACTGGGGGGCACCTGTGCAATGTCCTCGCGGACCCGGCACCCCATGGAGAAGGACGTCCACTCCCAGTTGTCATAAAAGTCACTGCAGCCCTAAACCTTTATGTCACCAGGTCATTCCAGGACTCGAGCGGTGACCTGTGTGGCATTTCCCAATCTTCAGCCTACAGGTGCAGCCGGGAGATGACAGATGCTCTGTATGCCTGGGTATCAGACTATATTACTTTCGAGCTTGACCATGTCCACCAAGATGGCGGGTCTGCAGGATTTGCTGCCATCGCTGGGATGCCCCAGGTCCAGGGGGCGATCGACAGCATGCCAGTTGCTCTGCCAGCACTGGAGCATCAGGGAGTGCGCTATACTAACAGGAAGGGGTTCCATTTCCTGAATGTTCAGATTGTGTCCGACCACCGCCTCAGAATCATGCACGTGTGGGAGGGTGCATGACAGCTACATCCTGGGGCACTGGAAATCCTCTGTGTCTTTGAGGACCAACCCAGGAGGACAGGTTGGCTTGTGGGGGAACAAGGAATACCCACTGAGATCATGGCTGATGACACCGGTGCGGAGGCCTGAGACCGAGGCAGAGACCTGATATAATGAAGCCCACATTGCCACCCGTGCTTTTATTGAGTGGTGCATCAGGCTGCTCAAGATGCGGTTCCGATGCCTTGATCACTCTGGCGGTGCCCTGCAATAGCCTCCCAGAGGGTATCCGGCTTTGTGGTGGTCTGCTGTGTCCTCCACAATCTGGCACAACAGCGGGGCGACATGCTGGTGGATGAAGAGGAGGACGAGGAAAAGCAGAAGGGGCCAGAGGGACATGTGGCCTCATCTGAGGAGGAGGTGGACCAGGAGGGGTTAGAAGACAACCCCGTGGAGGAGCCGGAGGATGAACGACAGGCTGCAGCGAGGTTCTGACATTCCAGGAAGACCAGGAGGTCTTCACCATCTCCAGATTCTTGTAGGGTGAGGCAGGCCCACTTACAAAACTAAAGTGATAGAGCCTTCAAAAGTTTCAAGTGTGAAATGGTTTAATGGTGAGCATTTTCATGTGACAATTTTCTATTTCCACCTAGCTATGGATAGTGATCTCGCCAGCGCCCACTCAGTGGGCTTCTGTGGCCTTGTGCTATGTCTAAGTCTGTCCCCAGGATGTACATCAGAGACTGCTGCTTTCTGTACCCTGTGGTGTCTGATGCACTTGGCGGATGTCCTCTGGAGGGCCTGGAACTGGAGGGCTCCAGCCAACTTATCGGTGTCATCGGCCTCGCTTTGTCACCCTGTTCTGTCCCCTGCCCTTGAGATGCACCACTGTTAGGAGGTGGTGGGGAATCAGAAGAACTGGAGATCGCCGTAGTTTCCTTGGTGGCAGGCCCTGGGTTGACCTCCAGTATTTCCTCCTCCCTGTGGATGCCCGGACGGATCCTGAGGGATTCCATGGGATGGAGGGACAGCTGGAGTGAGCTCCAGAAGCCTCTGAGTCATATGGTTTTGCCCCATTGTCTACATCATGATGTTGATACCCTCAGTGATGCTCTTCAGTGATTGGGCCACGCTCTGGAGCGCCTCAGCTATGTTCACCTGTGTCTGGGACACGTCCCTCATTGACTGCAACATGATGTTGAGGCCCTCAGCCATGGTCCTCACAGACTGAGCCATGCCTTAGACACCATCACTCAAGATGCGGACATCATGCTCCACGTTTGCCATTGCGATCACCACCCTAACAGTGTTGACCTTGGTGCCATGCATTGTTGGTAGTGTCTCCTGCACCTGAAGACTTAGGGACTCCTCCAATCAGTCTTGCAGTCGCTGGAATATCACTGGCACTCCCTTCTGAATCTCATGACTCTGGCCTATCATTTGCATCAGCTCAGGGAGAACGTTGTCCAGTGGCTCGGCATGTGTGCCAGTTGTGTCCTAGGTCCAGCAGACCTCCATCTGTTGTCTCCCTTAGATGCTCCTGCCTCCACCTGATGTGCATCAGCAACTGTGTGGTGCTCACCAGATTGTGCCCCCGAAGCCTGTCCACTAATGTAACCCACTGAGGTGTGAGTCTCTGCGCTAGTGGAAGGTGGGTGATAGCTGTAACACATCACCACTGTTCTCCTCCGAACTCTCCTCCGAGGTGTTCTCTTGGGTGGCGGGGTTCGATGACTCCGGTGGCCCGGCCTCATCAGATGGTGATCCTCCAAGACAAAGGACATGTCGTCAATGGAAGAGAAAGGTTAATCTTGTGGAACATCAACAACTCAGGTCAGCTGGGTGAAGGGGCACCTTGCTGGCATAGGCTGACCTCGCTGTTGGTCATTACTCTCTCCTCGGGCAACCCCACGATCTCCAGGGCCCGCTCCTCATATGGCGTGACGACTTGGAACTCTGGCATCCCCCCCACCATCTTGGCCCTTTCCCGCTTATTATGGGATATCTTCTCCTGTGGGGACGAAGAGAGAGCATTGTGAGCCGTACGCTTGATGGGTCAGGGGGGCCTATACCAAGTGGCGTGTGTGGGCATCGCACCTGGACATGAAGGGGTTATGCTGGTGGTGCCAGGGGGTTCTGAGGAACAAGCATGAAGATCAGCTGTGGGGAAGATGCGAGGTGTCAGCCAGTGATTTGTGGGAAGGAGGGGTTTGGGAATTTGAGGGGCGGCAGGCGGAACTGATGCCAGGAGAGAGGTGGCAACTTACCCTTGCAGATTGTTGGAGGTCATGTGTCTTCCAACTCTGGATGGCAGGTCCTCCTGGTCATGCTGCCCGTAGTCACTGCAGCTACCACTGCCTCCCAGGCATCATTGCTCACCCTGCGGCTGGTTTTCCAACCCGCCCGGGAGAGCAAGGTGCCCCACATTGATGGCATTGAGTAGCCTGGCTAGGTCGGCATCGCCAAAGCGCGGAGCAGGTCTGCGTGCTGCCATGCTTGTGTGTTGACTGGAAGTGGGTGGTGAGGGAGGGTTTTTAAAAGCAGCTCCCATTTGTTAGCGGCGAACAGCTGATGCGTGAGTCAGATAGCGAAGGAGTCAGGAATCTGACAGCGAGGGAATCAGGAATTGCGAGATTCATGTGGAGGATGATTTTCGGCACTATGTGCTGTTGAATACAGGCCCCAAAAGCCGACTTTAACTTTTGTCTGCTGAATTGCGCCCAATTTGTTTTCGTTCCAGCCCTGCCCCTTGATAACAGCATACATTTTCTGTGCGATAACAGCTAAACCTCTTCCCCTTTTAGGTGGAAGGAGCAAGGCAGATGGTTAAACATAAGGTGTTGGTGAGAACCTCATGTTTCAAGGTGTTTCTCTGTGTCGTTCTGCTGAAGCATTAGATGGTCCTGCTGCTGCTTCTGCTATAAATGGTCTTGTGCTGGCTGCCAGGTTCCAGCAGCTTCCTGGCACATGCACTGTCATAAGAACATAAGAGCTAGGAGCAGGAGTAGGCCATCTGGCCCCTCGAGCCTGCTCCACCATTCAATGAGATCATGGCTGATATTTTGTGGACTCAGCTCCACTTTCCGGCCCGAACACCATAACCCTTAATCCTTTTATTGTTCAAAAAACTATCTATCTTTATCTTAAAATCATTTAATGAAGGAGCCTCTACTGCTTCACTGGGCAAGGAATTCCATAGATTCACAACCCTTTGGGTGAAGAAGTTCCTCTTAAACTCAGTCCGAAATCTACTTCCCCTTATTTTGAGGCTATGTCATTGGCGGTATTCCCGTGGAAGACAGCAGAATAATTTTTCAGTGGGCTCTGTCAGGCTACGTCTGTCCAGTGGGAGGAGGGGAGACAGATGTAAATGGTTTCTATTATTTTCTTGATGGTTTTTTGCAATAAAACATATTTGGAATAAAATATGCATTGTGGGTTTCGGAGTACTTAAGTTTGACGGAATCCTTTTTTTTTGTTATTTTGGGAAGAATTCCTTGCTCTCATGTACATTCAAATTCTACTCCAACTTTGGAAAAAAGGTTGTCAAGTGTGTCAACCATTTAATTCTGCTTACATTGAAATGTTTTGGGGAGAAACTGTTGATCAGGGCAGCACGGTGGCTCAGTGGTTAGCACTGCTGCCTCACAGCGCTGAGGATCCAGGTTCGATCCCGGCCCTGGGTCACTGTCCGTGTCGAGTTTGTACTTCCCCCCGTGACTGCATGGGTCTCACCCCCACAACCCAAAAAAATGTGCAGGGTAGGTGAATTGGTCATGCTAAATTGCCCCTTAATTGAAAAAAAAATTGGGTCGCTAAATTAAAAAAAAAGAAACTGTTGGCCAAGTAGCAATTTCTGGCACATTCACAATAAGCTATTGCCAATCATTTCATTGCTAATAGTACTGAGTCAGTTGAACACTTCCTGTTTTTTTGCTATATTTTTCCATCTTTATTTTTTTTCTCTTGTTTCATTTGGAAAGGCCATTGGCTGGATTCACCATCGGCGAGATCATCCCCTTCGCCGGCAGCGCACTCATGCCCTCTGATTTCCCAATGACGTGGTGGTGCCCACAATGGGAAACCCCATTGGCCGACTGCCGGGGCGGAGAATCCCGCAGCCGATGGGGACGCGCCGCACCAGACAACATGTGCGGCAGGACGGAGGATCCCACCCCAATATTTTTATGTTATGAACTACAGAGGGCAGCACAGTGGCGCAGTGGGTTAGCACTGCTGCCTCACGGCGCCGAGGTCCCAGGTTCGATCCCGGCTCTGGGTCACTGTCCGTGTGGAGTTTGCACATTCTCCCCGTGTTTGCGTGGGTTTTGCCCCACAACCCAAAAGATACGCAGGATAGGTGGATTGGCCGCGCTAAATTACCCTTTAATTGGAAGAAAAAATGAATTGGGTATTCTAAATTTATTTTTTAAAAGGTTTAAAAAAAAATGTTATGAACTACATGAGCCAACATGCATGTTGTCATTCTTTATATGTGTGCCTACACACTGAGTGCTGGAAAGTTCACCAGCAACAGCTGACCTTGTCCTCATATTGCAATTTTTTCAATAGAGACTAGTCCCTCCCTCACCAGTGGAACTGAGGTCAGTTAACAGTGTTCTCATGATGACATCCGCTATAATTTGCTAACTGAGCACTGCCCTGGAACCGGACCTCTGACCGTCTTAGTCTGTATGGTTCAGTGCTACAGACACAGTGCTCACTGCGAGCCATGTAGTTCAAAAGTCATTTTACATTTCAGTATCATTCTTTATCTAACTCCTTTTATCTCTCTTTCCTTTGATCCTGTGGTTTCTGCCAAACTTCCTCAATGTGTGCCTAACATGTTTTGACAAATAGTTTGTTGAAGTGTGCTAACCCTGAAAATAGCAAATGTTTTATACAATCATGTAATCTTACAGTTCAGAGGAGGCCATTTAACCCATCCTGCCTGTGATATTGTGCTGAACAGGCATCTAGCAAAGGAAGAAGCTGGAGTCAGTCTGTCTTCAGCATAGATGAAAAACCCAGTATAAGCGTACCCTTGCCACAGAGGCTGAAACTGGTTCATACATATGTTCTTACATGCATTATCTGTTCATTGAAAGAGCTATTCAGTTCATGCTACTCATCGGTTCCAAGTCCTTACCCAAATAAGGTTACTATTGAATCTGATTCCACCATCCTTTCTGGAAGTATATTCCAGATCAGAAACACTTGCTCTGTGAAAGAAATTTTCTGAATCAAATTCAGTGTTGAGGAAAGCACTTATACATAAATATAATAATAATCTTTATTGTCACAAGTAGAGTTACATTAACACTGCAATGAAGTTACTGTGGAAATCCCCTAGTCGCTAGATTCCAGCGCCTGTTCGGGTACACGGTGGGAGAATTCAGATTGTCCAAATTACCTAACAGCACATCTTTCGGGACTTGTGGGAGGAAACAGGAGCACCTGGAGGAAACCCACGCAGGCACACGGAGAACCTGCAGACTCCACACTGATAGTGACCCATGCCGGGAGTCGAACCTGGGATCCTGGAGCTGTGAAGCAACAGTGCTAACCACCCTTTGATCAACCAACATCCATATTGACCTATGATAAGGATCTTTGTAAGTACTAGAGTGACATAAATATTTGAAGCATTGTCAGTTGGCTCAGGTAAGATGTTTACTTGAATAGGTTACAGTCCATGCTAGGAGATGAGCATATAATCTTCTGAGAGACTGTCTTTTGTGAGAGGCACCGTCTTTTGGATAAACTATTTAACCAAGGCCCTATCTGCTTGCTTCTGTGGGCATTGAGGTTCTGTGTCATTATTTGAAGAAAAGCAAGGAGTTCTAATCTTTTCCTCATTAATATTCCGCCATCAATCAACATCACCAAAATAAATTACCATCATTATCATTGTATTACCATAAGACCATAAGACATAGGAGCGGAAGTAAGGCCATTTGGCCCATCGAGTCCACTCCACCATTCAATCATGGCTGATTTCAACTCCATTTACCCGCTCTCTCTCCATAGCCCTTAATTCCTCGAGAAATCAAGAATTTATCAACTTCTGTCTTAAACACACTCAACGTCCCGGCCTCCACCGCCCTCTGTGGCAATGAATTCCACAGACCCACCACTCTCTGGCTGAAGACATTTCTCCTCATCTCTGTTCTAAAGTGACTCCCTTTTATTCTAAGGCTGTGCCCCCGGGTCCTAGTCTCCCCTGCTAATGGAAACAACTTCCCTACATCCACCCTATCTAAGCCATTCATTATCTTGTAAGTTTCTATTAGATCTCCCCTCAACCTCCTAAACTCCGATGAATATAATCCCAGGACCCTCAGACGTTCATCGTATGTTAGGCCTACCATTCCTGGGAGCATCCGTGTGAATCTCCGCTGGACCCGCTCCAGTGCCAGTATGTCCTTCCTGAGGTGTGGGGCCCAAAATTGCTCACAGTATTCTAAATGGGGCCTAACTAATGCTTTATAAAGCTTCAGAAGTACATCCCTGCTTTTATATTCCAAGCCTCTTGAGATAAATGACAACATTGCATTTGCTTTCCTAATTACGGACTCAACCTGCAAGTTTACCTTTAGAGAATCCTGGACTAGGACTCCCAAGTCCCTTTGCACTTCAGCATTATGAATTTTGTCACCGTTTAGAAAATAGTCCATGCCTCTATTCTTTTTTCCAAAGTGCAAGACCTCGCACTTGCCCACGTTGAATTTCATCAGCCATTTCTTGGACCACTCTCCTAAACTGTCTAAATCTTTCTGCAGCCTCCCCACCTCCTCCATACTACCTGCCCCTCCACCTATCTTTGTATCATCGGCAAACTTAGCCAGAATACCCCCAGTCCCGTCATCTAGATCGTTAATATATAAAGAGAACAGCTGTGGCCCCAACACTGAACCCTGCGGGACACCACTCGTCACCGGTTGCCATTCCGAAAAAGAACCTTTTATCCCAACTCTCTGCCTTCTGCCTGACAGCCAATCATCAATCCATGTTCGTACCTTGCCTCGAATACCATGGGCCCTTATTTTACTCAGCAGTCTCCCGTGAGGCACCTTATCAAAGGCCTTTTGGAAGTCAAGATAGATAACATCCATTGTCTCTCCTTGGTCTAACCTATTTGTTATCTCTTCAAAGAACTCTAACAGGTTTGTCAGGCACGACCTCCCCTTACTAAATCCATGCTGACTTGTCCTAATCCGACCCTGCACTTCCAAGAATTTAGAAATCTCATCCTTAACAATGAATTCTAAAATCTTGCCAACAACCGAGGTTAGGCTAATTGGCCTATAATTTTCCATCATTTTCCTTGTTCCCTTCTTGAACAGTGGGGTTACAACAGCGATTTTCCAATCCTCTGGGACTTTCCCTGACTCCAGTGACTTTTGAAAGATCATAACTAACGCCTCCACTATTTCTTCAGCTATCTCCATTAGAACTCTAGGATGTCGCCCATCTGGGCCCGGAGATTTATCAATTTTTAGACCTCTTAGTTTCTCTAGCACTTTCTCCTTTGTGATGGCTACCATATTCAACTCTGCCCCCTGCCTTTCCTGAATTGTTGGGACATT
This sequence comes from Scyliorhinus torazame, assembly GCF_047496885.1. Taxonomy (NCBI): domain Eukaryota; kingdom Metazoa; phylum Chordata; class Chondrichthyes; order Carcharhiniformes; family Scyliorhinidae; genus Scyliorhinus; species Scyliorhinus torazame. Next base: position 158,631,095 of record NC_092717.1, read on the forward strand.
ACTCATGTCTTCTACTGTGACGACTGACGCAAAGTACTTATTTAGTTCCTCAGCTATTTCCTTGTCTCCCATCACTCGGTTACCAGCGTCATTTTGGAGCGGCCCAATGTCTAATTTTGCCTCCCGTTTGTTTTTAATGTATTTAAAGAAACTTTTACGATCATTCCTAATGTTACTGACTAGCCTACCTTCATAATTGATCCTCTCTTTCCTTATTTATCTCTTTGTTATCCTCTGTTTGTTTTTGTAGCCTTCCCAATCTTCTGATTTCCCACTACTCTTTGCCACATTATAGGCTTTCTCTTTTGCTTTGATGCATTCCCTAACTTCCTTTGTCAGCCATGGCTGCCTAATCCCCCCTCTGATAACCTTTCTTTTCTTTGGGATGAACCTCTGTACTGTGTCCTCAATTACTACCAGAAACTCCTGCCATTGCTGTTCTACTGTCTTTCCCACTAGCCTCTGCTCCCAGTCGATTTTCGTCAGTTCCTCCCTCATGCCCCTGTAGTTACCTTTATTTAACTGTAACACCTTTACATCTGATTCTACCTTCTTTCTTTCAAATTGGAGATTGAATTCTACCATATTATGATCACTGCCTCCTAAGTGTTCCCTTACTTTTAGATCTTTAATCAAGTCTGGCTCATTACAGAACACTAAGTCCAGAATGGCCTGTCCCCTCGTGGGCTCCATCACAAGCTGTTCCAAAAAGCCCTCCTGTAAACATTCAATGAATTCCCTTTCCTTGGGTCCACTGGCAGCATTATTTACCCAGTCCACCTGCATATTGAAGTCCCCCATGATCACTGTGACCTTGCCTTTCTGACATGCACTTTCTATGTCGTGGTGCATTTTGTGCCCCTGGTCCTGACCACTGTTAGTAGGCCTGTACATAACTCCCATTATGGTTTTTTTGCCTTTGTGGTTCCTCAACTCTACCCACACAGACTCCACATCATCTGACCCTATGTCATTTAGTGCTATTGATTTAATTTCATTCCTAATTAACAAGGCAACCACGCCCCCTCTGCCCACCTCTCTGTCTTTTCGATAGGTTGTGAATCCCTGGATGTTTAAATGCCAGTCCTGAACCCCCTGCAACTACGTCTCTGTGATGCCTACCACATCATACCTGCCAGTCACAATCTGGGCCACAAGCTCATCTACCTTGTTCCGTACACTGCGCGCATTTAAATATAGCACCTTTAATTCTCTATTCACCGTCCCTTTTTGTTTTCTTAGTGTGGTGGATTTTGGTTTACTGAGCCTTTCCATACACTGTGTCATATTTTGTGGGATGGGGACTATCGTAACCTCTCCTGAGTTTTGTCTTTTCGTGCTTTTTTGTATTCCTAAGCAGCTATGCTTCCCACTGATTACTTCACCTCTTGGTTCCCTGACTTTCCCTTCCCCCCCAATCTCTAGTTTAAAGTCCTATTGACCACCCTATTTACTCTTTTTGCCAGAACACTGGTCCCAGCTCGGTTCAGGTGGAGACCATCCCAACGGTATAGGTCCCCCCTGTCCCAAAACTGATGCCAGTGTCCCATGAAAAGGAACCCCTCTTTCCCACACCACTCTTTCAGCCACGTGTTAACATCCCTTATTTTTGCCTCCCTATGCCAATTTACACCTGGCTCGGGCAGTAATCCGGAGGTTATGACCCTTGAGGACCTGTTTTTTAATTTGAATCCTAGCTCTTTATAATCTCTAAACAGGTCCTCTTTTCTAGACTTGCCTATGTTGTTGGTACCGACATGGACCACAACAACTGGATCCTCCCCCTCCCTCTCCAGTATCCTTTCAAGCCGGTCAGAGATGTCCCGCACCCTAGCACCGGGCAGGCAACATGCCATGCGGGACTCTTTATCCTGCTCACAAAGGATACTATCTACCCCCCTGATAATAAAATCCCCTACAACTACAACTTGCCTATTTACTCCCTCCCCTTGAATGGCCTGCTGAACCATGGTGCCTTGGTCAGCTGACTCATCCTTCCTGCAGCCCTGTTCGCCATCCACACAGGGAGCAAATGCCTCATACCTGTTGGGCAGGGTCAAGGGCTGAGGCTCCTGAGTTCCTGACTGCTGGTTCCCTTTACCTGCCTGACTTGCAGTCACACCCTGCTGTCCCTGGCCACTGGCAGGATTTAAACTACTTACTCTGACAGGTGTGACTGCCTCCTGAAACACAGTGCCCAGGTAAGTCTCCCCCTCCCGGATGTGCCTCAGTGTTTGAAGCTCAGACTCCAGCCCATCAACTCTGAGCCGGAGCTCTTCGAGCAGCCAACACTTACTGCAGATGCGGTCGCTGCAGCTCGCAATGGGACCTGGCAGCTCCCACATCAAGCAGCTCAAGCACATCACCTGACCAGCCATCGCTAATTAATTAATTAGTTTAATTTAAGTTTACGAGTTTAACAGTGTTTTTTTAAAATTTGGGGCAGATTTGCTATCAACCAATCAGATCACAGCTTCCCTCTGACGTCACTTTTGGAGAAAGAAAACTGGAAAACAGGAAGTTACCGTAAGGTTTTTATACTCACAGAGACTGCTCCTCCTACTCCGAAAGGCTCCCAAAATTAGGCCCGAAGAAAGAGAGAGAACAAAACAGTCGGGAAAAAGCACCTTCTCCCACTCTCCACTGAATTACCTCACTGCACCAAATTACCAAATTCTCACTCTGTCTGTGTCTCACTCACTCAGGCTGTGTCTCCTATGAGGGTCTGGAAGAGAAAGGGTTAACGTGGGACTAAGTACAGTACAATCCACAGTGTGATGTAAAGGAGCACATGATCTGAGTCTATAGGAACAGAGACCAGGGGCGTCATTCTCCGACCCCCCAGAGGGTCGGAGAATGGCCGTTGGCCGCCGTGAATCCCGCCCCCGCCGGTTGCCGAAGTCTCCGAAGGGACAAAAGTCGGCGGGGCGTTAATGGCGCCGCTGCCACGGAGAATGTCACGGGTCTGCGCAAGGCAGCCGATTTTCGGCCTGCCGATATTCTCCCTTCCGGATGGGCCGAAGTCCCGTCGACGTGATGACCGTTCACGTCGACGTGAATCAAACCTCCTTTTCATCGGCGTGACCCGGTGCTCCAGGCTCACGCCGACCAGCGTGGAGGTGAGTGATGGCCTGGGGGGTTGGCTCTGGGCAGGCGATGGCGTGGCTGCAGTCTGAATGCGTGAGGAGAGGTGTGTCTCGGGTTGTGTGTGTGTGTGTGCGGCGGGGGGGGGTGGGGGGGAAGGGGGGGTGGTTAGAGTAGGCTGGGCTCCGGGGGAGTGCCGGGAGGGGGTCCGTGCCGGGGTGGAGGTTGGGGGGGGGTCCGTGCCGTGCCGGGGTGGAGGTTGGGGGGGGGTTCGTGCTGGGGTGGAGGTTGGGGGGGGGTCCGTGCTGGGGTGGAGGTTGGGGGGGGGGTCCGTGCCGTGCCGGGGTGGAGGTTGGGGGGGGGGTCCGTGCTGGGGTGGAGGTTGGGGGGGGGGTCCGTGCCGTGCCGGGGTGGAGGTTGGGGGGGGGTCCGTGCTGGGGTGGAGGTTGGGGGGGGGTCCGTGCCGTGCCGGGGTGGAGGTTGGTGGGGGGTTCCGTGCTGGGGTGGAGGTTGGGGGACGGTCCGTGCTGGGGTGGAGGTTGGGGGGGGTGGGTCCGTGCTGGGGTGGAGGTTGGGGGGTTCCGTGCCGGGGTGGAGGTTGGGGGGGGGTCCGTGCTGGGGTGGAGGTTGGGGGGGGGTCCGTGCTGGGGTGGAGGTTGGGGGGGGGGGGTCCGTGCTGGGGTGGAGGTTGGGGGGGTCCGTGCCGGGATGGAGGTTGGGGGGGGGTCCGTGCTGGGGTGGAGGTTAGGGGGGTCCGTGCTGGGGTGGAGGATGGGGGGGGTCCGTGCCGGGGTGGAGGTTGGTGGGGGGGTCCGTGCCGTGCTGGGGTGCAGGTTGGGGGGGGGGTCCGTGCCGGGGTGGAGGTTGGGGGGGGTCCGTGCCGGGGTGGAGGTTGGGGGTTAGGGGGGGGGTCTGTGCCGAGGAGGGGGATGGGAGGGCAAGTGAGTTGGTCCACCTGGCCAGGTGCCAGCGTCCAACAGTTGGACCCATGCGGTCCATGCCACCTGGCTGGGGGGAGGAGGGGATATGGGCAATGATGACATGTCGTCGTTCCCCTCCCCCCCACCAGGCCGTCATGTTTTCAGATCATCCAGCGATGTTGGCCGCCGCTCATGTCTATGTTGCCCTGGATGAGGAGGAGTTGGAGGAGGAGGAGGAGGAGGAGGAGCGTGCCAGAGAGGCGGCGCAGGCTGCCGCAGAGGGGCAGGCGGCAGCCGTCCCGGCTGGAGGGACACCTGACCGACAGGACGAGGAGGGGGAGGAGGACGTCGCGGCCCCACGGCAACGGAGGCACCCGAGGGCGCCCCGTGTGTACCGGCCCCGGCAGTCATACCAGGACCTCACGGACCGGGAATGCAGGAGGAGACTCCGGATGAGCCGGGAAACTGTGGCACACATCTGCCACCTGCTGGCACACCTGTCACCGCGTGGCACTGGCGGGGGACACCCTCTCCCCGTGTCCGTCAAGGTTACGGTGGCCCTGAACTTTTATGCAACGGGGTCATTCCAGGCACCGAGTGGGGACCTGTCCGGCATATCGCAGACATCGGTGCACCGGTGCATCCGGGCAGTGACAGATGCCCTATATGCCATGGCGCACCGCTACATCCGCTTCCCCATGGACCGGGCCAGCCAAGATGCCCGGGCCGTGGGCTTCTCTGCCGTGGCCGGGTTCCCCATGGTCCAGGGCGCGATCGATGGGATGCACGTCGCCGTGCGGCCACCTGCAGATAACAGGGCCGTGTTCACTAATAGGAAGGGGACCTATTCGATGAACGTACAGGTGGTCTGCGACCACCGCATGCTGATCCTGCACGTCTGCGCCCGTCACCCAGGCAGTGTACACGACTCATTCGTGTTGTCGCGGTCATCCATCCCCGGCATGTACAAGGGATGCCATCCCCGGCTGAGGGGCTGGTTGCTGGGCGACAGGGGCTACCCATTGCGATCGTGGCTGATGACGCCTATACGGAGGCCACGCAATGAGGCGGAGAACCGCTACAATGATGCCCATGTAGCGACAAGGGGAGTGATCAAGAGGTGCTTTGGCGTGCTGAAGATGCGTTTCAGGTGCCTGGACCTCTCTGGGGGCGCCCTCCAGTATCGGTCAGATAGGGTCGGCCGCATCATAGTGGTGTGCTGCGTCCTGCACAACATAGCCCAGCAGAGGGGCGATGTGCCGCAGGCAGAGGAGGGCGGAGTGGAGGAGCAGCAGGAAGAGGCCCAGTCCTCCCCAGATGAGGGGGATGGGGGCAATGGTCAGGGCAGACGGGGTAGACACAGGCGGGTGGCTGTCCACCGTTACCGGCTGGCCCAGCGGGCACGGGACAGACTGATAGACGCCCGCTTCACTGACTAGATGGGCGTGGGAATCGGGTAGTATGGCCACAGACCACACACCATGGCAACAGCCGACCACCCACACCCCCCACCCATCCACCCACCCAGCACCCTCACCCCCCTCCCCAACCCCACCCACCCCACCCGCATGCAAAACACCCCCCCCCCATTGCCGATCCACCTGCGGCACAACGGGCCGGGCTCACACAGTTGCGGGTGGACGCGTGTCTATCGCAAGCCATGGAGGATGATGACAACCCGCCCTGCGATGAGCTCCTGGCTCTACATCGTTGGACTATGTCTGACCCATGGCCACAGTACCACCATCCACCCGGACCATCCCTGCATGCGGCTGTGACACTGCAGCGCACGGTCCCATCCTCTGCCCGGGGGATGTTGATGGCGACCCAGGGGGAAGGGGGCAGACTCACCTGGGGCTGAGGTAAGACCACCCCTCACACACACACTTGCACTCAACATACATGACACCCCCGCACACTTTGGACAGAGCACAAAGGCAGCTTCGGTAGGTGTAACATTGACTTTAATAACCAAAGGAGTTCATGCACGTGCCCTAGCCCCTAAAACTCATCTGTGCCCTGCACCCGTGCCAACTTACTCAGTGTCTAATTGTTTGGCCATACGGGCCCTTTGACTACGTCTACGTGGTTCCCCAGACGGTACAGCAGAACTGGAGGTGGACTCCTGTGATTCCTGCCCTCTGACACTGGATCCCTTTGGCGGCCGTTTCCTGGGGCGTCCTGGCCTAGATGGGCCAGGCTGCGGCCCGGGCGACTGGGATGGCGAGCTGCCAGCCTGTCCTGCCCGTTGCCCACCCGATGCACCTGGGACGGAAGGGGGGGAGTCCGAGGTGTCGCGGTGTACCGGGACCTCCCCTACAGAGGGAGCCGGGACGGACCACACCACCTCCTCCTCCCTCGGGGTGCCCAATGGCCCCCAGGCCTCTACATGGGTGGGGGATGCGAACGGACTGGCCATTCGACGCCCCCCCGACATCTGGCGCTGCCAGTCCTGGAGGCCCGTGCTGGTATCGACAGGGGTCTGCAGGTTTGCAGCCATGGAGCCCAGGGGGTTGGCAAACCCTGTCTGTGACAGTGCGACGCCGGCTCGCACATGGCCACTGGCGCCGATGCCCTCAGCGATGGCCTGCAGAGACTGGGCCATGGCCTGCTGAGACTGGGCCATGGCCTGCAGAGACTGGGCCATGGCCTGCTGAGACTGGGCTATGGCGTTGAGCGCCTCTGCCATCTGGCACTGGCACTGGCTCATGGCCTCCTGTGAGAGGGCAGCCATATCCTGGGCCACAGACGCCGCCTGCACGGAAGGCCCCAGGCCTCGCAAACCGTTCCCCATGTCTGACACCGTCGCACCCATTGCCTCCACCGCGGACGCCACCCGTGCGGTGTCAGCCTGGGTGGCACGCATGACCGGCACCACTCCCAGCTCCTGGACGCGGGTGGACTCCTCCACCTGCGACCGCAGCCGCCGCAAGCCGCCCATCACCCTCTTCGCTCGTCTCCGGGTAGGTGGTTGCATCGGATCTATGTGTGGGTGTGGTAACTGCAGGAACCCGGGATCCATCTGGGCGGCAGATGTTCGCTTGGGCTGGGCTGCCCTCCGACCGCCCGGTCCCTCTGCTGCTCCTACCTCCACCTGCTGTACCGGGACGGCTGTGTTGTGCGCACCAGTGAGTGTAGCAGACGCCTCATCACTAAAGTGCCCAACCGTGGTGAGTGTTTCTGCGATGGTGGAGGGTGTTGGTGACAGCAGTGGCGTTGTGTCGTGCTCTTCGACCCACTCTGAGTCCATGGCACTTTGGGGTAGGGGTTCGTCTCCACCCATCCACTCTGAGTCACTGTCCGGTATTTCGTCTTCCTGGGTAGTGCTGTCCCGGGTAGGGGTGTCCCGGGTAGGGGTGTCCTGGGTAGGGGTGTCCTGGGTAGTTGTGTCCTGGGTAGTGGTGTCCTGGGTAGTGGTGTCCTGGCTCGGATGTGACGGGGGCCTGTGGCTGCCCCCCTCGTCGCTGGGTGGTCGCTCCCGCACGTGACGGGGGTGTCGTCTCCCTGTTGCTCCAGGTCTCTCCGTCTCCCGTGGTGTGCGAGGGGCATCCTGCAGGCGTCGCATGCTGGAGGGTCCGGGTCTCTCCGTCTCCCGTGGTGTGCGAGGGGCATCCTGCGGGCGTCGCATGCTGGAGGGTCCGGGTCTCTCCGTCTCCCGTGGTGTGCGAGGGGCATCCTGCGGGCGTCGCATGCTGGAGGGTCCGGGTCTCTCCGTCTCCCGTGGTGTGCGAGGGGCATCCTGCGGGCGTCGCATGCTGGAGGGTCCGGGTCTCTCCGTCTCCCGTGGTCTCCAAGGGGCATCCTGCGGGCGTCGCATGCTGGAGGGTGCGGATCTCTCCGTCTCCCGTGGTCTCCGAGGGGCATCCTGCGGGCGGTCTGCATCTGCGGGGATGGGTGCCTGGACGTTTGGTCCTGCAATACACAATGAAGCATGCATGGTTAGACATCAGGCAGTGATCAGGTGATACGGGGGAGGGGGATGTAGGGGAGGGGGGATATGGGGACGGGCTGTCGGTGGCTCACTCGCTAGTACGCCCCCGACCTCTGCATCAACAACCTCCCGGTCATCAGGTCCGCCAGCCAGTTCCAGGGCCCTTTCCTCGTGTACGGTCAGTGGCCTCTCATCAGCGGGCCCTCCTCCAGTCCTCACATGCTCCCTATTGTTGTGTGCACGCTTCTCCTGTGGGTGGGGGGGCAGGGGTAAAAGGCAACAGTGTTAGGCAGGTATATGAATGCACGCCATCGGTTGCGCGTGCATTGCAGAGGTTAAGGTTAGGGCTGGATTCACTTGGGGATATGGGGGATATGGGGGAGGGGGGATATGGGGGAGGGGGGAATATGGGGAGGGGGGATATGGGGGAGGGGGGATATGGGGGAGGGGGGATATGGGGGATATGGGGGATATGGGGGAGGGGGGATATGGGGGATATGGGGGAGGGGGGATATGGGGGAGGGGGGATATGGGGGAGGGGGGATATGGGGGAGGGGGATATGGGGGATATGGGGAGGGGGGATATGGGGAGGGGGGATATGGGGGAGGGGGGATATGGGGGATATGGGGGAGGGGGGATATGGGGGAGGGGGATATGGGGAGGGGGGATATGGGGGATATGGGGAGGGGGGATATGGGGGAGGGGGGGATATGGGGGAGGGGGGATATGGGGGATATGGGGAAGGGGGGATATGGGGGAGGGGGGATATGGGGGATATGGGGGAGGGGGATATGGGGAGGGGGGATATGGGGGAGGGGGGATATGGGGATATGGGGGAAGGGGGGATATGGGGGAGGGGGGATATGGGGGAGGGGGGATATGGGGAGGGGGGGTATGGGGGATATGGGGAGGGGGGATATGGGGGAGGGGGGATATGGGGGAGGGGGGATATGGGGGATATGGGGGAGGGGGGGATATGGGGGAGGGGGGGATATGGGGAGGGGGGATATGGGGGAGGGGGGATATGGGGGAGGGGGGATATGGGGGAGGGGGATATGGGGGATATGTGGGAGGGGGGATATGGGGGATATGGGGGAGGGGGGATATGGGGGAGGGGGGATATGGGGAGGGGGGGATATGGGGAGGGGGGGATATGGGGGAGGCTCACCCTGCCTGCTCTGACGAGGTTGTTCACCTTCTTGTGGCACTGGGTGCCTGTCCGTGGTGTCAGGGCCACAGCGGTGACGGCCTCTGCCACTTCCCTCCACAGACGCCGGCTGTGGCGTGGGGCAACTCTGCGGCCGTGCCCGGGATACAGGGCGTCCCTCCTCTGCTCCACTGCGTCCAGGAGCGCCTCCACATCGTGTGACTCGAACCTCGGGGCTGAGCGACGGCCAGCCATCCAGTCGGGTGTTGCGGTCGGGTGTTCCGGTCGGGTGGGGGGGAGCAGCACGGCCTTATGAGCCGTCACGCCGTGCAGCGCGTATGACGCTGCACGGCGTGAACCACTGCGCAAGCGCGAATCCCGTTACGTCGCTGCTAGCCCATTTCGGGCCGAAGACTATCGACCCATTTTTCCGACGTGACGCAAGTCGGATTTGCGGCGTTTTTTGCGCCGATCGGCGGACTTTCCGCCGATAACGGAGAATTTCGCCCATGTATAGAGACAAGCATGGAGACATCTCCTCGCTTAGACCTTATACTGCATAAATGTATATAGTTACAAGTAGTTAATAAACACTTACTATTAAACTATACAAGACTCGGAACCTCTTCCTCAGACCTATCAAATTACGCACTACACCTTACAACAGACATCTCGGACGGGATTCTTCGGAAATCGGCGGGGCGGGCAACTCCGGCGCGAAGGAATGCAGTGAACCACTCCGTCGTCGGGCCGCCCCGAAGGTGGGGAATCCTCCCCACCTTCAGGGGCTAGGCAGGTGCCAGAGTGGTTTTCGCCCCGCTGGCCGGCGCGGAAGGGGCTTGGCGCCACGCCAACCGGCGCCAAAGGGCCTTCTCCAGCCGGCGCGAGTTGGTGCATGCGCGGGAGCGCCAGCATGTACTACTGGCGTCATTGCAGCGCATGCGCAGGGGGGGTTCGGCGCCTGGCAGCGATCTGAAAGCAATGCTCCGACCTCCTACTGGCAGTGTGAATGAAATCCATGATGTGTGCCGGTGGTATGATGTAAATAAATGCAAATGGGTCTTTTGCATCTATTTAGCGGGCCCGCGCCCTATGCTCTGGCCTCCCGTGATTCTCCGGTCCCCGTGGCCTGGAATCGTGCGGGCGCAGATTACTGGTGGTCTCAGCAATCATGAACCGGATTTGGTGGACCTCACAGTGGGCCAAGGAGGCACCAGTTGCCCCTTGGCCCACCGGGAGGTCCAACATGCCAGGACGACACTGGTAGCGACCACCTGAGCACAGCCGGGGGCCAGCCCCTAACAATGCACGCGCCTCCTCCAGCACTATACCCTCCTCACCCACACCCCCCTCCCCTCACAGGGACCTCACAGGGACGCATCATGCACGTCTGCGCCCGATACCCGGGCAGTGTGCATGACACCTTCATCCTGACACACTCTACAGTTCCTGGTCTCATCAAGGTGCACCCCCGGCTGGGGGTGGCTTATAACGCCTATCTGGAGACTACAGACCGATGTGGAGACCCACTACAACGATGCCATGGTGCTACCAGGGGCATGATTGAGTGGTGCTTCGGCATCCTGAAGGTGCAGTTCAGGTGCCTGGGCCGGTCTCGAGGGGTCCTCCAGTATGGCACTGGGAGGGGCGCCCAGATGGTGGTCTGCTGCAACCTGCACAACATCGCGCAGCAGAGAGGCAATGTGCTGGAGGAGGATGAATGGCAGGTTTCCTCCAACGAGGAAGATGCGGGCGAGGACAGGACATGGGGCCCAGGCAGACACGGGAGGCCGCATAATGTGTGTACGAGGGCCGATGCGCAAGGGATGCTCTGATCACCTCCATGTCCACCGAATGTGGGGGGGACCGGCCAGGGGCATGAACACCGCATCCTACCCCCAGATTACCCGCACTACTGGCCACCACCCTGCCTGCAACCCCCTCCGTGATACATATCTGCCGAATTATGGAGTGCGGGCCCTGGGTTAGCAGTAACAACGGGTATGGTCCATTGGATGGAGGATGATGACAACCCATTTTGCGATGAGCTGTGGAACTCCGTACATTTGACAATGTCTGACTCCTGCCCGCGGTAGCACTTTCCCCCGTTCACCTGGGTGATCCCTGCATGCGAGTTGGCCATTCCATCACACGGTCCCACCGATTCCTGATGTTCCGGAGGGGGGGATGGTGAGGAGTGGGGGTTGGGAATGGGACACCGCAGCGGTGAGCACTGGCTGAACTGTGATCCCTGGGCCTAGCCCACCTCCAACATCCATCCATTCCCCCACCCCCCACCCTCTGCAGGCAGCCCAGATCAGCCCACCACTCACCCTTCTGACAGAGCACTGAGGCAGTTTGTAACATTGTGCACAGGAGTTTAATGTGTCATTCGAATGTCACTTTTAAGAAATGTTTGTCTGTTCAAGTGGCTGCAGTGATGTCAGAGCGTGGGTGGAGCTAAGCTCTGACTCTGCTTTTTAGTTTCGCTTTGAGGAAAAGCTTGGGTGTGGCTGTTTTTTAGTTTTGTTTTAGTGTTGGAGCTGCAGCCAGACAAAGAAGGTGTAATTTTGATCTCTCTGCCATCTAAAGACTATCTCCAGATCATTTAGTGAATTCAGAGTGATAACTGCTCTCAGTAGAGAATTTAAACCTGATGTGCTTCTGTAAAAAGGATTTTTGTCTTATGGATGTTAACAGGAAAGTTTAAGGATTACTTAGAGTGTTGTATTCTTTGGGGGTTGTGTTTGAATTGGTGGTTGCTAAGATGTTAACTGTATGTTTTAAAAAGGTTAACTGAGTTCATAGAATAAACATTGTTTTGTTTTTTTAAAATACTTTTAGATTTCTGCTGCACCACACCTGTAGAGTGGGCCGTGTACTCCCCATACCACAATCTAGTAAAAGTCATGGGTCAGGTGATCTCCATGATACACTTTGGAGTTTTCTAAACCCTGGCCCATAACAAATGTGAAACATATATACGGATTTGTGCCCTAGCCCCTATAACTAAACTGTGCCCTGCACCCGGGCCAACTTAACTGGTGTTTACCTTCCTGGCCTTATGGGCCCTGACACAACATCTAGAGTGATCCCCAGACAAAATATCAGGCGTGGAGGCGGCCTGCTGCAATTCCTGGCCTGCGACCTGAGTCTCCTTTGATGGTCGTCTTCTGGGGCGACTGGGCCTGGATGGGCCCGGCTGCTGCTCAGGTGTCCCAGGTAGTGTGGTGCCATCCTGTTCTGCCCGCTGCCCTCCATGCGCCAGGGATAGGAGTGAGGGAGACCAAGGTGTGCAGTGTTCCGGCACCTCCCCTGCGAGAGTCACCGTCATGGGCCCCATGACCTCCTGCTCCCTCAGGGTGCCCGATTGCCCCCAGGCGACTCCATGGGATGAGGGTGCGAGTGAAGCTAACCTGAGGCCCCCCCCCACCTGTTGTTGCCAGTCCTGGAAGCCCGCTGCCATCTCGGTCAGGGTCTGCATGCTCGCAGCCATTGTCCACCACCGTCTACAAATTCGCCACTTCATCCATTGACTGTGCCATTACCTCCTGCGCATGTGCCACATTAGCCAGTGACTTGCCACATCCCTCTGGGACCGGGCCACCTCCCTTTTTGTCTGCACCACGTCGGCCAGCGCCTGGGAAATGCCCCCGACGTTCTCAGCCATGGCATGCTGTGACTGGGGGCATGCTCAGGAGCGCCGTTGCAATGTCCAGGTGGTTCTGGCACATGGAGGCTGTGAGGCGGCAACCCTGTCTTGGGTCTCGGCCACCGCCTGCACAGAATGCCCCAGGCCTTGGACATGCTGATCCATGGCCGAAACCCTCATCCCCAAGGCCTTCACCGGGGACTCCACCTGTGCACTGTTGACCTGGGTGGAATGCATGGCCGGCACCACCTTCTGCTCCTGAACATGGTTGGACTCCTCCACCTGCGCCTGCAGGTACTGGATGCTCACCGACAACCCCTCATGTAGTCCCTGCCTCTGCGACTGCATCTTTATGATCGATATGAAACCCATCTGGACAGCAGCTAGTCCCTGGGATTGGCCCGCCCTCCGACCATCCGCCCCCTCGGGTATTCCTACCTCCATTTGCTGTACCAGAGCATGTGTGTGGTGCGCACCAGAGAGTGCCCCAGGAACCTCTTCAGTGAAGTGCCCAGCCGAGGTGAATGTCTCTGGGATGGTGGAGGGTGTTGGAGACAGCTGTGACGGGAAATCTGTGTCCTCCTCAGACTTAAGATACGGTATGTCCTGGGTCTTGGGTCGATGTTGGCATCTGTGTTGGTGTCAGCCTCGATGCCGGTGTCGTCCTCGTCACTGGTCGGCACCTGGGGTTCTGGCTGTGGCTGCGGCTGTGGCTGGGTTCGGGGGCGAGAGACACCAGAAGTGCCTGTCCCATCACCAGCAGATCCTGCAAGACACAAGACAAGATGCATGATTAGACCGTGAGACAGGGCGGGGCAGTGGGGTTGGTGGGAGTATGTTGGGGAGGGGCGGGTGTTTGGGAGGGGGGAGTAGGGGTAGTGATGGTAGTGGAGTGGGGGTGTAGTGTGGTGTGGCTGTGAGGGTGCTGTGAGGCATGTGTGGGGTGGGGTGAGGTAAGCGTGGTGTGGAGGGGGTGACAGAGGGAGGTGGCCCAGTCCCAGAGGGAAATGGCACAGTAACTGGCTGTTGTGACACAGATCCAGAAGGTGGTGACACAGTCAATGGGTGATGTGATGCTATCCCAGGCGGAGATGGTCCACTCCCTGTGCTCCATTGCCGCGAGTGTGCAGACTCTGGTCAAGACCAGGGCGGGCCTCCAGATGTGGGCATGAGCGGGTGTGAGGTTGGAATGCAGTGGCCATGCCTCTGGCCAATCCCCCCTCCCCCTCTACCTCCCTCCTAGTAGGTGATCCTGGGAACCTGGAGGCGATCAGACGGCCCGTGCGAGTTGGCTCTGGCACACACATTGTGCGGCCTCTTGTGCCTGTGTGGGCCCCATGTCCTGCCCACCTTCGCCCTCCTCCGCATCCTCCTCGTCAGAGAAGGCCTGGCGTTCCTCCTCCTCCAGCACATCACCCCTCAGCTGCGCGATGTTGTGGAGGACTCAGCAGGCCGCCATGATGCGGGCGACCCTCTCAACACCATACTGAAGGGCCCCTCCAGAGCGGTCCAGGCACCTGATCCGCATCTTCAGGAGGCTGAAGCACCGCTCAATCACGCCCCTGGTCGCTGTATGGGTGTCGTTGTCTTGGGTTTCCACATCGGTTTGTGGATTCCGTATAGGCGTCAGCAGCCATGACCGCAACGAATAACCCCTGTCACCCAGGAGCCAACCCCTCAGCCGGGGGGCTGCGAATCGAACATGTCAGGAATCATCGAGTGTGCCAGGATGAAGGTGCCCTGGACATTGCCCGTCTATCGGGCGCAGAGGTGAATGATGCGCAGCTGAACATCCATCGAGTGGAACCCCTTTTGGTTTATGTAGAGCGGCCTGTCATCTACAGGTGCTGGTAGGGGGACTTGCATCCCGCCGATCATCCCCTGGACTCTGGGCATCTTGTCGATGGTGGCGAACCCCTCTGCCCAGGCATCCTGGTCGGCTCGGTCCACATTGAAATAGATGTATTGATCCACCTGTGCATATAGGGCCCCCATGATGGCATGGATGCACATGTGCAACGAGGTCTGTGCATCTGTACAGGTCCCCACTTGGCACCTGGAAGGGTGCAGTCATGTTAAAATTCAAAGAGACTGTCATCTTGATGGTCACTGGCCTTCCCCATACCTCCGCGGTGCCAGTTGTGCCATCATCTGGCAGATATGACGCACCGTCTCTGCTTTTGTTCTTTATTCTTTTACTTGTTCTTTCTTTGTTTTTTTATAAATTTAGAGTACCAAATTCATTTTTTCCAATTAAGGGTCAATCTAGCGTGGCCAATCCACCTACCCTGCACATCTTTGTGTTGTGGGGGCTAAACCCACGCAAACATGGGGAGAATGTGCAAACTCCGCACGGACAGTGACCCAGAGACGTTATTGAACCCCGGACCGCGATGCCGTGATACAGCAGTGCTAGCCACTGTGCCACTTCTTTGTTCTTTCACTAGCTGGCATTAGCCTCGCCAGGGGCTGCCGTCGGTGTTGCCCTAGGTGGGCCGCCGATGGGTGGCGGCAGGGTTGGGGGGAAGTTGGGGTGGGGTGGTGGCGTGCAGGCATGGAGGAGTAGGGGCACCCATGCGGGCGGTGTCACTCTGCAGAACCAGGGGCCAAGGTGGGTGCGCAGCAAGGTGGCCGGTGTATTGGATTCCGTGCCTGGATGCTGCCCAGGCCCATGGGGGCTCACCTCGGCTGCTCGGCCCGCCCTCCCCCTCCTCTCCTGGCCCTGGCAGTGCCTCCCCACCCCAGCCAGCACGGCCATTGTCCGAGCCAGCAGCCCGCAGTCGCTCCTCTCCGGGCCCTACTTCCTCTCTCTGTCCCTCAGTAACCACCACGCCTGTTTCACGAATTTTAAAAGCACAATTGAACCGCGCCGTCGGAAACTCTGCCCATTAGAGGCGGAGAATCGCGGAGGCCCCGGAGAATACAGGCTCGGGCCCGCTAATCACATGCAAGCGTTGTTTACTGTACGTGAGTCCCGGAACGCATTGACGCCATTGTAGAGGTGGCAGAGAATTGAAATTTGGCGACAAATCAACGCCTGTCCCGATTTCCGCGCCAGAAGCTATTCTCCGCCGAATCGCCTTTCGCCTTTCCCGATTTCGGCACTGGCCAATGGAGTATCCCGCCCATTGTTTTAACACTCACCTGGGCAATACACCTGCTAGCTCAGACACGGGAAGTGCATCTGTCAATTCCTGGAAAGAAAAAAACAGTCAGCTGTATTTAAACCGCCTCAGATCTTTGATCTGCAAGCCGTTCATTTCTTTCCTCTTTGATATTGGTTTTACGAGGCTGTGATTGACAGCTTCCAAAGAAATGCAGGTTAGGTTTGGCCATGCTAAATTGCCCTTAGTGTCCAAAGATGCACAGGTTAGGTGAACTTATGGGGATAAGGCGGGGCAGTGGGCTTGGGCAGGGTGCTCTATCAAGGTGATTGATGCAGACTCGATGGGCACAATGGCCTCCTTCTTCACTGTAGGAATTCTATGGTTTCACACAACCCAGCTGTCAGCATTTTTCCACTCATCTTACTTCACATTTGAGTAACTCTGAAGTGGTCAAACGGCAAAGTTTATAAACATCAAGCTTTGATTGGCAGTTATATGGGCGGCATGGCAGCAAGTGGTTAGCACTGTTGATTTACAGCGCTGGGGTCCCAGGTTCAATTCCCGCCTTGGGTCACTGTCTGTGCGGAGTCTGCACGGTCTCCCCGTGTCTGCGTGGGTTTCCTCCGGGTGCTCCGATTTCCTCCCACAAATCCCGAAAGACGTGCTTGTTAGGTGAACTGGATATTCTGAATTCTCCCTCAGTGTACCCGAACAGGCGCCGGAATGTGGTGACTAAGGGATTTTCACAGCAATGTCATCTAATCCTTTCACGCTAAGTCTATTCCAGGAACTATTGGCGAAGTTGAAATCCCCTACGGCTATATCCCTATTCCTCTCACAACTCTCTGTGCTTTGCTTACATATCTGCTGCTCTATCTCCCTCTGACTGTTGGGAGGCCTGTAATATAACTCCAGCAAACTGATCGCCCTTTGCTTATTTCTAAGCTACACCCAGATGACAACATTTGAAGAGCCTTCTCAGGCATCCTCCCTCATTGCTGTGGTGATCATATCAATAATGCAATGCCCCCTCTTTTCTTACACCCCCCCTATCTTGCCTGAAACTTACATACCCTGATGCCTCTGTCACTCTCTTCCGCAATAAGGGCTGACCTCTGAACCCTTGGCCCGTTTCTCCAGGCATCTCTCCCACCCCGTGGCACCCACCCACCTTCCGGCTGTGGACATATCCCCGAAGTTGTGTCTGATCCCCTGGGCGTTCAGCTGTTGACTGTTGCGTGTGTGGTGTTGACTCCTGCAGAATTCAAGCACAGTGTCCAGGCATCAGGGTGTGATTGGGATGCAAGGCAATGACTCCCACATGCTACATGGCCCGCCAACCCACGGAAATCCACTTGGGATGTGTGAAGTGCTCACTTAACCATGATTGCCAATTCCCCATCGGCAATAGCCTTCAGCCATGCGGCCAGAGGCCTCTGCAGTTGTTGGGGTTTTTTGGGACTAAAGTTGCCCCAGAAATGCGTACACACGATACAGATGTTGGCATGGTGGTGCCACGAGTGAGTGCCTCCCAGTTGCCCACCCAGCGCACTCCCCCACCCTCCCATGGCAGCCCACCCCTGCAGAGGGTTCCCCTCAGCCAAGATCCCCTGCTCCCCATTGAGCACTGGGGTGGCAAGGCCAGCACCCCAGGCTCTTTGTCTGTGAACAAAGGTGGCTACTCCCTGTGGCACCACCGATAACACACAAGGCGGGACATAGTGAACTCAATCGAGGCTTTATTGAGCAGACTTGTTTCCCAGCAGCTCAGATACAGAATGCGGCTGCTGGGAGAAACTGGGTTCTTATACCCGCCTTTCTGGGTGGAGCCCAGTAGGCGGGTGATCCAATCAGGACCCAGTATCTATCCACCAATAGCCTCTCGGCATCATGGTGTACCGTATTACCCCTAATACATACCACCACACTCCCCTCCTCAGCTCCCCGCATAAGCCCTTCCGCCAGGTCCCCGTTTTTCAAAAGGAGTACTATTCGGCGCTAGCATGAGCACTTACTGGGGAGGCCATTGAATGACAGAAGGCCAATGGATACGGGGTGGCTCTCGTTAATTACATGGAAATGGGGCTTAAGTGGTGATAATTGGTTTCTCGCCACGCTACGGCAGGATCCTGATTTTGCCTAGGGGAGTGCATCGCAAACTGTTTGGCGCTTGGCGCGCTTCTCGTTTTTGGCCTCTCCCGCTATTGACTGGCCTCATTTCGCTTGAGCGACAGTGCAATGAGGCCGGAGAATCATGCCCTCTGCTGTGCAATGATGTTCCTGACAGAATTTCCAACCTATGTTCTTGTTGTGTGAGGTTTTGCGCAGAAATTCAAAGCTATACATTCTTCCCTCTGGACTGGGTTTTCATTTAAAATATTGCTACACTCTCATTCAAGATCAATTGCCCAAGTGAGGCAAATTGTTGCACATTGCAGATAGCAGAGGCATTCCTTAGGGGATCCTCCTCGCCCCAGGGAGATGAAAGTTAAAATGTTGGAAGTTGTTTCACTCAAGAGCAGAGGCAGATGCACCTAAATCCCAGGAAAGTGTCTGCAGAGTTACTCAAGCAGCCACATGGCTGGAACATGCCAGAGTTTAATGAACATGATCGTCGTCATTTACATTTCACCAAGGAGGCAGACTTGGAGTTTTACCCTTTCTTGACTATGCAGTCGAGTTTCTTCAACACAACATAGGGATGTAAAATACCGATATTATATCCCCACCAAATGGCTTCATAGAGGAAGCTGTCTCAGACACAAAAACATTGTTCACTGCAGCAGCTTAGGGAGCTGCTGTGACACATGCTCCCTTATCTGCAAACATTGCACATTCTTTATGACTGTTTGCTTTTGTAATCAATTCCGAAGTTTCTTACAGTTAAAAAGTAGCACGAAAGCTAAAACCTTAGGCTCTTTCTTGCAAAGATGCCTATTTCAAAAGTGTTGCTTCACACCCCAGATAGCTGACAGTCTGACCTGTAGTAACCTCTTCTTACTTAATTCACTGGCACTAATGCAAGGCAAATGTAAAAGCTCCCATAACTTGCAGCTTACTGCCTGCATTAATTCCTACAAATTCATTTAAATCTTTGGAAAATTATCCTGTTTTTAAATGACCTTATCCTCAGGCATTATTTGCAATAACATATTTACCAATGACCCTGGTAAAATATAGCCCTTATCAGCTTGGTACTGCAGCATTTCAACACTGTCGTTGAGTAATGGCACTGTTGCCATTTTGTTGAAATTAGGTCAGAGGTAATGGGCGGGATTCTCATCGACTGACCCCCACGCAGACACGGGGAGAACGTGCAAACACCCGCACAGACAGTGACCCATTGGGGAATCGAACCTGGGACCCTGGCGCTGTGAAGCCACAGTGCTATCCACTTGTGCTACCGTGCTGCCCACAAAGAAGAAGAAGGAAAAAGGCGGGCAGGCTCCATCAGAACTTTGGACACCTTAATACTTAGGTGGTGTCTCTTTCTCATGATCTGGACACCTCAGGGTTCTGTACCAAACAGTGTTGTAAAAGCATTACCGAATGAGACTCAGTATCTGAATCATCACCATCTCCCGGTTGCCAGACTCATCTGCCGTTTCTGTGCCTTGGCCGCATGGGCCGTCGGATGGTCCGAATCGCATGCTTTACCAGTCTGCACGAGTTGTCGCGGTGCCAAAGAGCGGCTTGTTTTTTGTGAGGCGTAGGGGCGGTGGGAGTGGAGGGCAAGTTACTGTGGTCGGGCGGTGGATGTGGCGGTGGCTGGGGGAGGGCATATAGGGGGTCAAAGATATCTAAGTCGTGGTTCTGGGGGCTGGGGTGACTGGTGGCAGAGAGATCGCGCCAGTGTTCAGGGATAGTCATAAAATCCGGGAGGCTCTCGCTGTCGTCGGAGTCAAGTGCAAGGTTAAAGTCTGTACCTGTGGGGGGAGACAAGTTTGGATCTGTGGGCGTAGACAAGGGATAAATGCCGGCATGGCTGGGGGAGGGTTGGCATAGGGGTCGGACTAGGTTGTCGATGGGTGGGGCGTAATCGTCTCCTATTTCCAGAAAAATATGGTGGGAGTGGCTACATTGTGATCCGTAGACTTTGAGTTGGTTGATGCGGAACCATCCAGTTTTACTGTTGGTGTACGTTATCTTGTACACAGAACGGCTCACTTTGTCTGAAATGGAGTAGGGTCCTGCAAATTTGCGGGAGAGGAAAGAACTGGGGTTGTAAAGTGAAGCCATTATTTGCTAACCGACTGTGTACTCTACGGGTGGACAGTTTTGTCAAAGCAGGCTTTACTCTGCTTCTTTCTAGCACCTAATCGGACAGCTGCAGTGAGTTGTGCCGCTTTAATGTTATCTGTAACCTGTTGGACTGTTTTTTCGTGGGTGAGGGCGGTTACTATGGGGCTTGCCAGATCAAGGCCTATTAAATATTCAATACCCTTCATGGGCCATCCAGTCATGAGAGTGTGGGGGGTGAAACCTGTAGAACTAGAAACG
The DNA here is from genome assembly GCF_047496885.1 of Scyliorhinus torazame. Lineage (NCBI taxonomy): Eukaryota > Metazoa > Chordata > Chondrichthyes > Carcharhiniformes > Scyliorhinidae > Scyliorhinus > Scyliorhinus torazame. The sequence goes on from NC_092717.1 coordinate 158,651,437, forward strand.
GTGTTCCGAAGAAACATGAGAGTAAATGGGAGGACCGTGTCCCACGTGGTATTGTTCTGTTGCACCATCTTCCTAATGGTCGCTTTTAGAGTTCGATTCATTCTCTCGACAATGCCACTGGATTGGGGGTGATATGCTATATGGAATTTCTGCCTGATCCCAAAAATTGTTAAAACATTTTGCATGACTCTGCCGGTGAAGTGGGAACCTTGGTCTGACTCAATGCTGCGGGGGAGACCCCAGCGCGTGAATATCTGTTGGGTCAAAATTGTAGCCGTGGCCTTTGCTGTGTTTGTCCATGAGGGAAATGCTTCTACCCATTTAGTAAAGGTGTCGATTACAACCAGCACGTACTTGAAACCGTTTCTACAAGGGGGAAGGGGACCAATGTAATCGATTTGCAAATTTGTCCAAGGGCCATTCACAGGTCGGGTGTGTCTTAATTGTCCTTTCTTTGAATACGTTCAGGATTGTTCTGAGCACAGATAAGGAAATTCTCGACATAATGGGTTACATCGGCATCAACGCAAAGGTCTTAAATGGGCAATGGTATTGTCTATCCCCTGATGTCCGTGTCCATCATGAAACTGGTAAATGAGCTGGTTTCTGTCCTGGGTGGGGACCACATAAATTCCATTTTTTAAAACGATGCCGTCCTGTACAGTCAGTTCATCCTTTCATTTATCATAGGGGGCTGGGAAGGTGCCGTCTAAAACCTGTTTGAGGGTGTCATCTACTTTTTGGGCTTGAGATAGATCCTCAATATTGGTCTGGGGAACCTGGACTGAGTGTAACGGTTCGCTTTCGGGTGGCAGCCAGAAGTGACCATGGCGTGATCCTGCTTTAGCTAAGGCGTCTGCATTTACATTACCGGGTGGGGAGGAGCGATGATAGCTTCTTAATTTAGTGGGCCATGATCACGGGCCAGGCCACCGTGAGGGCACCCCCTGGGGCCAGATCCCCCCGCGCACCCCCGAGGAGTTTGCAGACTGCCTGTGGAGCCAGGTCCCGCCGGTAAGGACCTGTTGTGATTTATGCCGGTGGATCCACCGAAAATGGATGGCCACTTGGCCCATCGTGGGCCGGAGAATCGCCGGGGGGGGGGCCGCTGCCAGTAGCCGCCGACTGGCGCGCCGCCATTCCCGCCCCTGCCAAAACCCCGGCGCCAGAGAATTCGGCAGCATGCGGGGGCGGGATTCACGCTGCCCCCCGGCGATTCTCCGACCCGGCGGGGGGGTCGCAGAATTCCGCCCCGTATGTGCGATCTGAGGCTGGCTTGAGAATGTGCTTTAACAACGTGGCAGAGTGTAGGGGATTTCCATTAGCTCAAATAAAATCTCGAGATTCCCACAGGGGCAGGAATTCTGTTAAACTGTTGCACACATAGAGGCTGTCTGAGTGTATGTTTGCGGGAGTTGGAAGAGAGTCGGGGTGCTGAATTACATAGGCTATGGCTGCGTGTTTTGCTGCTTGTGAACCTAGGTGGCCGGGCAATTTTAAAGAGTTCTCTTCTAGTGGGCGACCTTGCGTGTCTTCCTCGTAAATTCCACAACCAGTAATTCTAACTCCATTTTCGATTGTGGAAATGTGGATACATTTTTAAAGTATCCCCTGTGGTTTGGGAATCCTGGGCGGGATTCTCCGCAATCGGCGCGATGTCCGCCGACCGGCGCCAAAAACGGCACGAATCAGTCCGGCATCGCGCCGCCCCAAAGGTGTGGAATTCTCCGCATCTTGAGGGGCCAAGCCCTCACCTTGAGGGGCTAGGCCTGCGCCGGACTGATTTCTGCCCCGCCGGCTGGCGGGAAAGGCCTTTGGCGCCCCGCCAGTGGCGCGGAAATTACTTTGCCGTGCGACGCATGCGCGGGAGTGTCAGCAGCCGCTCACGGCATCCCCGTGCATGCGCAGTGGAGGGGGTCTCTTCCGCCTCTGCCATAGTGAAGACCATGGCGAAGGCGGAAGGAAAAGAGTGCCCCCACAGCACAAGCCCGCCCGCGGATCGGTGGGCCCCGATCGCAGGCCAGGCCACCGTGGGGGCACCCCCCAGGGCCAGATCGACCCGCGCCCCCCCAGGACCCCAGAGCCCGCCCGCGCCGCCTTGTCCCGCCGTTCGAAAGGTGGTTCAATCCACGCCGGCTGGCGTGGGTTGACAGCGGCGGGACTTCGGCTCATCGCGAACCGGAGAATCGCCGGGGGTGGGCCCGCCGACTTGCACGATTTCCGCCGACCGGTGCATATTGGAGATTATCGGCCAGAAATGTGTGGGTTTTGGTGCGTTTTACTGTAATGTCCCTACCTTGTAATAGTAGTGTCTAGCGAGCTGCTGTGATTTGGCTGACTGAACCATCTTTTAATCTACCGTCTAGTAATAGTTGCATGGGGGTGTGCTCAGTCAAGATCGTGACTGGGTTGAGGCCTGTGATGTACGTAAAGTACTATACTGCCCAAAAGACTGCAAGCAAGTGCCGTATGCAGACTGAGAATCCTTGCTCTAAGGGTCTAATACTCTTGATGCATAGGCTACAGGTCCTAAGTGATCGTGTCGTTCTTGCAGGAGCACTGCTGATAGGGTTTGGTCGGTTGTTGCTACTTCTATAGCATAGGGCAAGTCTGGGTCTGGAACTTGTAATGCAGGGGCTGTGCCTCGGGTGCGTTTTAAATTGTCAATGGCGTCTGTGTGCTGCGGAAGCCATTCCGATGGGGCGTTCTTTTTAAGGAGCTCTAAGAGTGGGGCTGCTTTGGTGGGAAAACCATCTATATAATTTCTGCAATATCCTACCAAACCTAGGATTGACCGGAGATAAGTGACATTTTGGGGCAGGGGTAATTTAACGATGGACTTGATCCGATTTTGCTCAATTTCTCTCTTCCCATGGGTGATGATGGTGCCTAAATAAAGAACCTTTTCCTTTAAAATCTGGGCCTTTTTGGGGTTTCCCTTACATCCGATTGATTGCAGTAGGCTTTGTAATTCAGATAAGAGCTCTACGTGTTCCTCTTTTGTGTCCGTTTGCAAGAGCAGATCATCTACATATTGTATTGGGCATTCGGGTCGGGAAAATTTAGAAAGTCCGTTGGCCAATTGTCGGCGGAAAATGGAGGGGGAGTTATGGAATCCTTGTGGGAGGCATGTCCACGTGTACTGCTGCCCTTGAAACGTAAATGCAAATTCATACAGGCAGGCCCTGTCTAATGGTATGGACCAAAAGCCATTGCTGATGTCCAACACTGTGAAATACTTTGCCTGTACTCCTTGTTTGAGCATGGTCGCGGGACTCGTGGCAACAGTGGGGGCTGCTAAAGGGGTTACCTTATTAAGTTCTTGTTAGTTAGTCGCCAAGAACCATCGGGCTTTTTTACGGGCCAAATTGGGGCATTATTTGTGGAAGCTATGGGTCGAATAACTCCTTGGTCTAACAAACTGTTGATAACCTTCGAAATCTCACCCTCAGCTTGCTGTGGGAAACCGTATTGCTTTTGCGGCTTTGGATCGGGACCTGAAATCTTCATTGTACCTGGGATCTTCCCACAGTCGTGTTTGTGTTGTGCGAAGGAAGCTTTGTGATTTATGAGGACCTCTCTAATCGTCTGGTCTGCACTAATTGTTTGCAGATTAAGCCAATAGTCCCCTACTGAGCAAATCCTGTTTTCATGATCCCCGACTGTGAGCGTAGCGGGAGCCCTAGCTGTTTTAGCCATTCGCCAGACACATTTGTTTCCTGGGTCAAACGAAAGGTTATGGGAGTTCATAAAGTCAATGCCTAAGATGTGTTCTGTGGTTTGGGGTAAGTCAACTAAAACGACGGGGTGTTTGATGCTAATGTTCCCTATCTGGGTGGGTACGGGAGCTGTGATATATCCTTGTTTCATGTGGCCTGTGAATCCACTCAGGGTGATGGTATTTGTGGTGGGCCATTTGTCCTGTTGAAACATGGTGGAGGAGTTTAAAGTGGTGCGGGATCCTCCTGTGTCCCAAAGAAAATCGACTGTATGTCCCCGGACTGTGCCTGTAACTTCTGGTCTGCCTGATTTGTCCCAGCGTATGTCACAGACCCAAGTTGGGGAGTCTGAACACCGTCAATCTAGGGAGTTAAACGCTAAGTCGTCTGAACGGGTGCTAACATTATGCATGGGCCTAACATAGTTCCTAGGTGGGGGTTTGGTTGTTGGTATCATTGATGGTTCAGAGGGTTCTGTCGGCAATTGCGGGCGTAATGTCTGACGTGGCCACAATTGTAACAACCTCGTGGTGCCTGTGCTCTGGGGTACTATCCCTCGTGAGTACCCTTGTTTATCCATGCTGGGTCCTGGCTAGTCCTAACTGGGTGCATGTTTGCTTCTTTGTCATCCTGATCTGTCCGTCGGTGTAGGATTTGTTCCCATGCTCTAGAAAGTCGTTTAAGTACCCAAACCTCATTGTGTGTGTGGTCTGCGGCGTCGTAGTTTACACAAGCCTTTTGACCTACGTCTGTCGCATGCGAGACTAAGGTGCGGAACCATTTAGTGGTGACCTCCTCATTTAGGTGTGCACGGTTCAATTGTCCATGGACTGCCATGAAATGAAGCCACAGACGACCAGCAAATGTGGTCGGGTGTTCTCCCTTGTTTTGCCTGCAGTGATTTAAATCCTCAACTGGATCGCCTTTGTTATACCCGATGGCATCTAATATGGTTGTTTTCATTTCCTGTCAGGTTCCTCCTGCTACATTTTGGGGTTCTGGCAAAGCTGACTTATGGACTGGCTAAGGCTCATTACTATTAGCTTTACATCCTCCCTCTCATATGGGCCGTACATAACCTTTTGTTGGCGCACCTCCTCAAAGAAGCTGTGCGGGTCTGCGGTGGACTGGAATGGAATAACTTTTGTGCAAGCCTCTCTTAATTGGGTTATGGATAGTGGGGTGGTGTAAACAATATCAGGCTCCTCCTGATCTGGTGACCTGCGTTGTGTGGTAACCGGATTCATGGGGGTCAAATTGTGAATGGGGGGTGTGTGCTGCCCGTGCAGTCGGTGCTGCGGGTGCTTTTCTTTTTGGGGCATGGGGGGGTTCGATTTTGATTTCTCATGTCCTCCATGTATTTTGGGGGGCTTTCGTTTAACTCTTGCCAATCGGGAGCATCTTCCTCATCTAAATCCTGCCCGAAAGTGTGCCTGAAGCAATTCTGTACTGAGAGTAGCGACTGTGACTTTTCTATTTTCTGTCGGCATTTAGCATGGTAAACGGTACTCTGCCTCTGTTCCTTAGTGGAGATGTGGAGCGCTCTCAAAGCTGCTTTTAAATCTGCGCATTTGCTAGTTAGCTGGGCGACCTGCTGTTCTGTTTCCTCTCTTACCAGGACTGCACCCTGTGTATCTTGGTAGACTCTATCATACTGGGTCTGGAAGCTACTAAGGTGAACTAGACAAGATTGATGTGCACGTTTTACACCGGCCACTTCCTTATCCTTAGCTGCTAACTGCGCCCGGAGTTGCTCAATTATCTTCTCATTTTCGTTACCGTTTCCCTCGTTCTTTTCTTCCTTCTCAATTAACTGCCTATGGAGCGTCTTCACGACGTCTTCTGTGCCTCGCAACTGTGCCAAACAGGACACTATTGCCATCGGCTTTCTGACTTTCCCTACGTTTTTCTTGTGAACCCCGCTTAGGTTCTCCCACCAAGTCTATCCTATCTTTCCTGGACTTGACTCATCATTAGCCCAAAAATTCGACCAAAGGGGTCATCCATTCCCCTTTAAGTATTTCCTTAACTCTTCCTCCCATATGGGGCATTGCTCTACTCTGTTGGTTGCTGCGACCTCGGGTTCCTGTGGATTCATCAATCTTTCCATTGCTTTAGTGGCTATTACTTCTCTTATCTCTTTCGCTACTTTTAATTTGGGACAGGGGTATAAGGCAGCCATTTGAACAGCGGGTATGGCTTAAGCTATTTTCCGGCTCACAATCCCTCGGTAGTTGTACACAGTTCTAACAAGTTTACCTTACTCTTCCTGTTAGGTAAGCATGCGGGATAGTACACACTTCCAAAATTCGGTTATTTGTCGATATGGGACTTGCACTTGTGGTTCTTTCTCTTTCTCGCAATTGGTTTCAAAGTTTGTGGGTTCTCTCGGAGTGATAAAGTCACTTCTAATTGGTGAGTCGCCAATAATGTTGCTCTATTTATTTATCTCTGTGAACCACAAGCCTTTCCCTTATATCGATCAAATGACCACACAACCAGTTAGTTAGTTCAAAAGATGGTTTATTTACATACACAAGAGTTATCTCAACATGCAAATACAATATCTACTACAAGTTAAACTACACCTATCAGCTACAATAACCTATACTTAACTTCAGGATGACTGGCACTGTGCAAATGGATAAAGGTCTTTATCTGGATTTCACTTGGCTGGTTCGAAGAAAGTGTCTCTGTCTATGCTGGGCTCATCCGTCAGGTAGCGATCGTTGGTCTTGAACTTAGCTGGCTGTTCCTGCTGGAACAGGCTGGATCCGGAGAGACAGAACATATGGGTGCGTTCTCTTTTATCCCCCTGGGATTTTGCGCTCTTTGGGGCGGTCCTTAACCTTGCACCCAATAGTTTGACAGGACTCTGATCACTCTCTTCGATTTCGGCCAATAAAGGGGCGGGTGCCTTGGTAGCTGGGCGGGTCCTTAGCGGTCACTGACCTTGGCAGTTGTGCTTTCTGAGCAAGGGTGTGACGCTGATCAGCCTGTGGCTGTACCGGTTGCTTGATTGGAGTTCGATTATCCTGGGAAAATGGGCCATTGAAATGTAAACGAGCGGGGGTTTCGGTCAGGTCTGGTTACCTGTGTTTTAGATACACATAGGCTGTGTATCTATCTGAGTCCTGGGTTTGCGATAATTCCCATGGTCCTTTGCATGTGGCCATCTTAGATGGCTACAGGCAGTTCTCAGGCACAGATCGCCATTGCCGCGGGCTGCAATGTAGTCATCTTGCTGCACACCCCACTGACCACCCACCCTGGCCCCTGGTTCTGCAGAATGGCACTGGCCGTATGGGTATCAGTACCCCAGCACCCACCCTCCACACCACCACCCATACACACCACCCTCCACCATACCACCCCCGACCCAAACGGACGGCAGGGCATCAGGCGGCCCACTCAAAATAGGCGGGGTGGGACATGCGGTGGCAGAGTCCACAGTGCCAACCAGGGACACCATGTAGCTCGGTGGACCTGGTTGGGCACAGGGGTGCGCACCATGCTAACATGTCGGCGTTTCAACCCCTGCAGACAACGGATATTGGATTGTAATAAGTTCACGGAGGCAGAAGTCCCTTCACCCAAATTCCTTTTATTAACAAAACCAACAGCAGAACAACCCGGTGCATTGGGCTTGCTGTCCACATTGGGAGTGCAGAGGATCTGACACTCCCTATTATATACAAAGAAGAGGTTCCCTGATTGGCCCACTAATCAGGAAACATGTATTCCAATTGGCCAATCTCAAAGACCTAGTCTAAGTTATTGCAGGAAAACAATCAGGAATAGTGACCTTTCTGCTAGTCGCCACAGCCCTGGGGGATGCCTTGTCCTCGAAAGACAGGCGCTGCTGGTACACAAGAGGCCTCATGCGGTATCTGGCTGTACGAGCTGGAGCTGCTCAAGCAGGAGGAAGCTACAGCAGCGGAGCGTGACGCAGCACAGTGTGTACCAGTGGAGCTTGCCCTAGATGAACAGGAGGCAGCCGCCCAGGATGGAGAGCTGGCTGCCCAACAGGCCGAGGAGGAGGAGGAGCAAAGGAGACACTGCATGAGGCCTCGCATGTACTGGCAGCAACTGTCATTCGAGGACCTGCTGGACGGGGCATGCCGTCGACGACTCCAGCTGAGCAGGCGGCAGTGCGACATATCTATAAGATCATGGCACATCTAGCACTGTAGGGCTATGAGGGAGGACACCCCTCCCGGGGGCCATCAGGTGACGGCTCGCCCTGAACTTTTACGCCACGGGGTCTTTCCAGGTGTCGAGAGGGACCTGTCCGGAATCACAGGCCTCGGTGCACAGGTGTATCCTCGCCGTCACGGAGGCCCTATATGCCCGGTCAGCACATTAGATCCATTTCATTGTGGACCGAGACCACCTGGATGCCTGGGTAGCGAGGTTCACCGCCATCACCGACATACCGCGGATCCAGCTGGTAGGGGGAATGCATGTCCCCCTACGAGTGCCTGCAGATGACAGGCCGCTCTATAAAAACCGAAAGGGGTACCAGTCGATGAACGTGCAACTGAAATGTGACCATCAGATACGCATCATTCACCTCTGTGCCCGATACACGGGCAGCGTGCATGCCGCCTTCATCCTGGCACACTCAATGATTCCTGACATGTAGGAGAGCACCCCCCCCCCCCCTCCCCAGCTGGGGGTTGGCCCCTGGGTGACAGGAGTTATCCAGTATGGTCGTGACTAATGATACCTATCCAAAGGCCACAGAGCGACATCGAGACCCTCTACAACGACGGTCATGCAGCGACCAGGAGTGTGATCGAGCAGTGCTTCAGCCTCCTGAAGATGTGGTTCATCTGCCTGGACCGCACTGGAGGGGCCCTCCAGTATGACGCTGAGAGAGCCGCCTGCATCGTGCGTCCTGCTGCATCCTCGACAGCATCAAGCAGCAGAGGGGCAATGTGCTGGAGGAGGAGGATGAACGGCAGGCCTCATCTGACAAGGAGGATGCGAGGGAGGGCGAGGATGGGTGGGACACGGGGCCCAGGCAGGCACAGGAGGCCTTGGCCAACGTGCACGGGATGCTCTGATCACCCCCAGGTTCCATGACTTGGGTGGGGGGGAGGAGGGGACTGGCCAAGGGCATGGACACCCCATTCCACCCCCACACCCTCTCCACCCCCAGCCACCCACCCTGCCTACAACCCCCCCCATGATACATACCTGCTGCACTACAGGGTGTGGGCCCTGGGTTGGCAATACCAACCAGCCTGGTCCATGGGATGGAGGATAACAACCCGCTCTGTGATGAGCGCTGGTGGTCCGCATCATTTCACAACGTCTGAGTCCTGCCCACCGGAGCAGTTTTCACCATCCACTTGGGTGATCCCTGCATGCGAGCTGGCCATTCCATCACACGGTCCCATTGGATCTCTGGTGGGGGAAGGTCAGGGTGGGGAGCCCAGGCTTCCCACAATGTTTGCCCATTCCCCCCCCACGCACCCCCTCTCTGACCAGCCCATTCTTCACACCCATCTGACAGAGCAGCTCAGCAGGTTGTAACAGTGTGAACAGGTGTTTAATGTGCACAAATATTTACAGGTACGTGCCCGAGCCCTTATAACTAAACTATGCCCTGCACCCATTCCAACTTAACTCGAGTCAATTTTTCTGCTGTTATCGGCACTAATGCTACGTCTAGGTGGTTCCCCAGTACAGCAGGAGTGTAGGCGGCCTGCTGTGATTCCCACCCTGCCACTTGGGTCAATGTTGGCGGGCATCTTCTGGGGCGATCGGGCCTGGATGGGCCCAGCTGCTGCTCGGATGTCCCAGGTGATGTGGTGCTGCCCTGTTCTGCCCGCTGCCCACCAGATGCACCAGGGACAGGAAGGGGGTACTCCGAGATGCCACAATGTTCAGGCACCTTCACTGCGGGAGGCACCGGCACAGACCCCATCATCTCCTCCTCCCTCATGGTGCCCTGTGACCCCCCGGGCCACTCCATGCAACGGGGAGGGGGGGAAGCCTGCGGCTCCCCCTCCACCTGGCGGAGTCATTCCTGGAGGCCCACTCTGGTGTCGACCAGGTCTGCATGCTGGCGGCTACAGAGCACAGGGAGTGGACCATCTCTGTCTGAGACTGCACCACATCACCCATTGACTGTGCCACCACCTTCTGGGTCTTTGTCACATCAGTCAGTGACTGCGTCATCTCCCTCTGGGACTGGGCCACCACCCTCTGTGTTGTGTTCTGTGATAGCACCGTTGTAATGATGTGTGCAGAATAAGTAATTGTTTAACGAGGAAGATGATTAACAAACACGTGGAAAGATAACACAGGAACTATAATACAGACAAAGGCTATTAAATGAATTCAGTGAATTCTCCTGGAGCTGCTCTGAGTTTGACTATCCAGTTGTACATCTTACTACCAACTGGCGGGTATCTCAAGTCACATGATGGATTTCTAATGCCCTGCTGGTCAGAGGTCGTACCGATAACCATGTGCTTGATAGACAACTATATATATTGATGTGTACACACACTTATTACCACATCCCCCTTCCTTTGGAAATATTAATATTTCCAAATGTGACTGTTCTTTAAACATATATTGTTCACAGTTTATTACAAATTCAATCTGTCAGGTTTGCCACATTATCTGGTCAATCTCCTGAGTGATGGCTGAATCGGTGATCGTATTCTACTTTCATTTGTTGTTGGTGTTCCCTCTTGTTCCACATTCACTGCTACGGATGCTTCTTTGATCGCTGGCTCTGTTGGGTGGTCTGTATCTTCGTCAAGTGTTTTGGGATTGCATACCAGCTCTTCTGCTGGACTCAACACAAAAGGACGTTGCACTTTTAACAACGCTCTTTGGTTCCTTCGCAAGACTGAATCATCCTCAGTAAGCATCAAAAATGAACATGGACCTGCCTGTTGCAATATCTTTGCGAGCCTTGACCATCACTTTCCATTGGCATCCTCGAGTCTGACGGTATCACCTGGATGCAGTGACTGGAGCTTCCTTGAGGATCTATCGTAGAACCCTTTCTGCCTCCTCCTTTGAAAAAGCAGTTTCCGTTCCAGTCCTCGATTCACGGGGTGCGCTGCAATGGAAGGCAGGGTTGTTCGCAGCTGTCTATTCATTAGCAGCTGTGCTGATGATAACACATTGACAAGTGGTGCCCAACGATAGCTTAGTAGCGCCAGATAAATGTCTTCCTGGCTGTCAATAGCCTTTTTTAGCAGCTGTTTTACAATATGCACAGCCTTTTCTGCCTCCCCATTTGATTGGGGATGTAGAGGACTCGAGGTGATGTGCCCGAAATCATAGTGACAGACAAATTCAGTCCACTAATAATTTTTGAAACAAGGACCATTGTCAGATGCTTGTAATGCCATGCTGGGCAAAAATCGCTTTAGCATGTTGTATGACATACCGAGCAGTCATGTTCGCAACTGTGCTACCTCTGGAAAACTAGAGAAATAGTCAATAACTAGAGGTAGTCTTTCCCATTGAAGTGGAAAAGATCCATGCCCCCCTTCAGACTTGCGATGATTTCACCCACGTGCATCGGCTCGTTGCTTTGCTTGCAGTGAAATTTCTGACACGTGTCACAATGGTTGACCATGCCTGCAATGTCTTGGGTGATGCCTGGCCAATAAATTGTGGCCCTGCGCTTGCACTTCTCAATGCCCAAGTGCCCTTCATGGAGCTTCTTGAGCGGCATGGTGGCAGAGTGGTTAGCACTGCTGCCTCACAGCTCCAGGGTCCTGGGTTCAATTCCAACCTCAGGTGACTGTCTGTGTGAAGTTTGGACGTTCCCTCCGTGTCTGCATGACTTTCCTCTGGGTGCTCCGATTTTCTACCACAGTCCAAAGATGTGCAGGTTAGGTGGATTGGCCATGCTAAATTGTCCCTTAGTGTCCAAAAGGTTAGTTGGTTTTACTGGGTTAGGGGGATAGGGTGAAGGTGTGGGGTTAAGTAAGGTGTCTTTCCAAGGGCCGGTGCAGAATCGATGGGCTGAATGGCTTCCTTCTGCGCTGTAAATTCTATGATTCTATGAGTGGCCTCAAGGAATGCGGAATCACAATCCTGTGCTGTCGCAGAAGAAGGCCATTTGCCTCACACAATTCTGATCGCACTTTGGAGTAACCCGAGCAGGAACCCTTAGGCCATCCCTCTCGGAGATGTTTGGTTACCTCTTGTAGGAAGGACTACGTCCTTGGAAGTTTCAGCCTTTATTAGGTGTGACTTCTCATTGGAGACTGGAAGCGACGCGGTGACAAGATTGACATGTAGTTGCACATCCTCACCAATCAGATGCCTGTGGCTCGAGACAGCGTGTCGGTGACAGTAGGTGTTTGTCCGGTGTATAGATGAGGTTAAAACTGTAGCGCTGGAGCTTCATCATCATGCACCGGATTCTCGAGGATATTTGGCACAAATTCTTCTGCACAATGTATACAAGTGTCATGTGGTCAGTCTCCACCAGAAATGTTGGAAGCTCATATACATAATCATGGAATTTTTTCAAACCCGTGACTAAATCCAGGCATTCTTTTTCAATTTGCGCGAAGCATGTGCTTCGTTTTGAACATCACTCTGGACGATTATGCTACTGGCAGCCAGCTGTCGCCTGAACTCTGCGGCAGCAATACCGCTCCTCGACACATCTGTCTTTTTCACCGGATCAAAGAATGCGAGGACTGGTGCTGTCGTGAGCGAGATACGCAATGCTTACCACTCCTGCTCATGCTTGGGAGACCATTGAAAGACCACGGGCGGGATTCTCCGACCCCCCCCCGCCGGGTGGGAGAATCGGCAGCGGTCGGCGTGAATCCCCCCCGCCGCCGTCCTCCTAATTCTCCTGGCGGCACGGGCGGGCTCCGGGGTTCTTGGGGGGTCGCGGGGGGATCTGGCCCCGGGAGGTGCCCCCAGTGAGGCCTGGACCGTGGTCGGGTCCCACCGATCCGCGGGCGGGCCTCTGCTGTGGGGGCACTCTATTGTTCCGCACCGGAGTCTCTGGTCCTCCGCTATTCCTGGTGCGGAAGCGAATCCCTCTGCGCATGCGCGGGGATGACGCCAGCACGCGCTGGCACTCCCACGCACGCACCGACCGGCGGAGGCCCTCCGGCGCCTTTGGGGCGGCCTGATGCCAGAGTGGTTCATGCCACTCCGTTCTGCCGGGACCCCCCGCCCCGCCGGGTAGGGAAGAATCCCGCCCCACGTCATTTCGAGTCTCATAGTTGGGAAGTTTTGGAGGCCAGTTTGAGAATAAACTTGCCAACAAAGTTGATCATGCCTAGTATGTGTAAAATGCCTTTCTTGTCTGGGGCGTGGCATCATCAGAATGGCCTTTACCTTTTCGTTATCCGGCAACACACCTTGTGCTGAGAGCCTAATTTGACATTTTGCTTTATTGAGCTTAAGGCCATTTTTTCTTACCCATTGTAGGGACCCCAGATTATGATATCATCGACATAAACGCAGACGGTTGGTAACTCTTCTATGATGTGCTCCATGGCACGATGGCAAATTTCAGGCGCCAAAATTATGCCGAACGGCAAACACAGGAAGCAGTAGTACCTGAAGGGCGTTTTAAACATGCACATCCTTCTGTTCACCTTGTCCAGCTTGACCTGCAAGAAGCCTTGTGTCGCGTCCAACTTGCTGAAACATGTCTTTCCAGCCACCACGCAAGCTATTTCTCCCCTCTTCGGAATTGGATAGTGCTCCCTTTTGATGTTAAGATCCTGGGGGGTCCATGCAAATCCTCAGGTCACCGTTCCTCTTTTTAACACACACCATAGAATTCACCCAGTCGGTAGTTTCCTCGATGTGCCAGAAGACTCTTAGAGCCGTCATTCTGTGTAACTCAGCCTTCAGTTTGTCCTGCAGTGGGGCGGGTACATGTCTGGGCGCGTGAACGACTGGCTTCTCATTCTCCTTCAGATGCATGCGGTATGTAAAAGGGAGAGTGCCAAAGCCTTGAAATGCCTCCGGAAAGGCTTTTATGATGGATTCTATGGATGCATATTGACAGGATGCCATGCTTTCTGTGCAACCTCTCAACAAGCCCAAACTCTTCACACGCCTCCACTCCTATGAGTGATTGACGCTCTGTCTCCACTATGGAGAATGTGATCATGCACGCCCTGTCCTTGACAGTCACTGCGAGCTCACATGCTCCTAGTGTTGTGATTTGCTGACCATTATAGTCCTTCAGCAGCACTGTTCTTTGGACCATTTTCGGTTTGATTTTCAGTCATTTCAACGCTGGTAAAGTGATCAGATTGACCCTCATTCCCATGTCAAGTGTGCATCTGATTAGCGTACCATTAACCAATAGCAGAATTGTCCATCTATCCTCTATGGTCCATACAGCCACACCATTGTTGCTGAAAATGGCGAGAAAAAATTTGCCGTCTTGGCAGGTCGGGCTATTCATGTCCTCCCTCAAAATCAAGTTCAAAGCAGCTAGGACGTCGATGCATATCCCATTATCCACACTAATCGGTCCTGCTTGGTCAACTGTTGGACGTGAGAAACATCCATTGGCAAAGTGACCCATTCTGCCACACTTGTAGCAAATCTTTCCAAGTGCAGGACATCGTCGTGGCAAATGTCGACTCCCGCATTGCTGGCACAAAATGGCGGATCGAACTGGCCGCTCAAAATGGCCACCACACTGTGACCATGTTTTGTATTTGACAAGGTCACAATGCGCTCAAAATGGACCCCCGCACTGAGACCACGTTTCTTTTTTGATGCGTCACATGCCTTAAGGCGCTGGCATCTTCTGCCCGATTTGTGCTATAATGTTGCACGTTGAGCATATTAATCTGCTGTGCAGCTAGCTCACTTGCATGACAGATCTTGGTGGCAATTTCTAATTTCAGGTCCTCTTTCCTCAATAATCTCTCAGCGGCATTCTGTACCTGCGCTGCTGGGGAAACATCTAGCCAATAAAGCCTTCAATTGTCATCCAGTCTCGCTTCTGGAGTCATTGATCGAGCATCAATTTATTGGACTAGATTTTAAAGAATGGCGCTCCGAATCTAGACGGAGTGTCTGCAACTCAGCCCCCACGTGGCAAACTCAGCGGCAACCTTCAAACACTGGCTGGCGTGCTTCAAAGGGTACCACAGGATGGCCACGACTGCACCCACGGAGGACCAGAGGTTGCTAGTTCTCCACTCAAGGGTGAGCCCAGAGATCTACACCCTCATCGAGGATGCGGACGATTTCGAGGCCGCAATGGCCCTGTTGAAAGGACACTGCTTCACCCAGTAAACCAGGTTTACGCCCGACATCTGTTAGCGACAAGGCGACAAATCCCGGGGGAATCGCTGGATGAATTCTACCGCGCGCTCCTGGTACTAGCTAGGAACTGTGACTGCCCGCAGGTTTCAGCCAGCGACCACACAGAACTTTTAATCCGGGACGTATTTGTTACACGTACGCTGTCTTCCCAAATCCGTCAGCGGCTGCTGGAGAAAGAGACACTAGGCCTCAAGGAGGCACGGGCCCTTGCTAGCTCCCTGGATGTGGCCTCCCGAAACGCCCGCGCGTACGTCCCCGACCGTGTGGCAGCCCCTTGGGCTGCGTGGAACCCACCCGCGGCCGACCCTGATGCATCCCCCATCCCCCCACAAGCTTGTGCCACACAGCTACCAGGCAACCCTGGGGGGGCCGCGCTGTTATTTTTGCGGGCAAGCCAAGCACCCCCGGCAACGCTGCCCGGCCCGCTCCTCCACCTGCAAAGGTTGTGGCAAAAAGTGCCATTTCGTGGCAGTATGCCCGGCCCGGGCGGTCGCCTCTGTCTCTGGGGGTGAACCGGGGCTGCCACCACAACTCTCTCCACGGGCCATGTGCGGGCCGCGGGCGCCGCCATCTTCATTTTCCCGAGCCATGTGCGGACCCCGGGCGCTGCCATCTTGTTCCCCAGGGACCACGTGTGATGCGTGGGCGCCGCCATCTTGCCCACCCACAGCCATGTGCGACCTATGGGCTCCGCCATCTTGGCTGGAGTCTCAGGACCCCGATTCGGATGACCACACACCGCCCGAGGAAAATCTTCAACTTTTACCACGACTCGCCTCGGTGACCCTCGCTCTCGGCCCCGAAAGCTCTCGACCGCAACGACGACTGTGCTCATCAACGGGCGCAAAACACCCTGCCTGATCGGCTCCAGGAGCACAGAGAGCTTCATACACCCCAACACGGTAAGGCGCTGTTCTCTTCCCATGCACCCAGTTGACCAAAGAATCTCCCTGACTTCCGGGTCTCACTCTGTAGAGATCAAGGGGTTCTGCATAGCGAACCTCATGATCCAGGGAAGAGTATTAAAAAAATTTCCGACTCTACATCCTCCTTCACCTCTGCGCTGCCACGCTTCTGGGATTGCACTCCCAATACAACCTCCAGAGCTTAACCTTTAAATTCGGCGGCCCTATACCCCCCTCACTGTCTGCAGCCTCGCGACCCTCAAGGTCGACCCGCCTTCCCTTAGGGTCCCCTTCGGCGTCACAAACGGGGTCTTGGTCTTCCAAAGGGAGATGGACCGAATGGTCGACCGGTACGGGTTGTGGGCCACCTTTCCGTACCTAGACAATGTCACCATCTGCGGCCATGATCAGCAGGACCACGACGCCAACCTTGCTAAATTTCTCTGCACCGCTACTCTCCTAAACCTCACTTACAACAAGGAGAAGTGCGTGTTCAGCACAAACTGCTTAGCCATCCTCGGCTATGTGGTCCAGAGCGGAGTTCTGGGGCCCGATCCCGACCGCATTTGCCCCCTCATGGAGCTCCCCCTTCCCCACTGCCCCAAGGCCCTCAAACACTGTCTGGGGTTCTTTTCATACTACGCTCAGTGGGTCCCAAAATATGCGGACAAGGCCCGCCCACTCATACAGTCCACCCAGTTTCCCCTGACGGCCGAGGCCCAACTGGCCTTCGCCCGGATCAGAGCTGATATTGCTAAGGCCACAATGCACGCTGTAGATGAGACACTGCCCTTCTAAGTAGAAAGCGACGCATCAGATGTCGCCCTTGCCGCCACCCTTAATCAGGCAGTCAGGCCCGTGGTATTCTTTTCCCGCACCCTTCATGCCTCAGAAATTCGGCACTCATCCGTCGAAAAGGAGGCCCAAACAATCATTGAAGCTGTACACCATTGGAGGCATTACCTGGCCGGCAGGAGAGTCACTCTCCTCACTGACCAACGGTCGGTAGCCTTCATGTTTGTAGCGCCATACTACCACAATGTTCAACAACACACAGCGGGGCAAGATCAAAAATGATAAAATCTTGCGGTGGAGAATCGAGCTCTCCACCTATAATTACGAGATTATGTATCGCCCTGGCAAATTCAATGAAGCTCCAGACGCCCCATCACGAGGTACATGTGCCAGCGCACAGGTAGACCGACTCCTGGCCCTGCACGACAGCCTTTGTCACCCAGGAGTCACACGGTTGTACCACTTCATTAAGGCACAAAATTTGCCCTACTCCGTCGAGGTAGTAAGGACAATCATCAGAGACTGCCAGGTCTGTGCGGAGTGCAAGCCACACTTCTACCGGTCGGACCGCGCGCGCCTTGTGAAGGCCTCCCGCCCCTTTGAATGCCTCAGCGTAGATTTCAAAGGCTCCCTCCCCTCCACCGATCATCGCACATATTTCCCCAGTGTGCTCGACGAATACTCCAGGTTCCCCTTCGCCATCCCATGCCCCGACATGACGTCTGCCACCGTCATTAAAGCCCTCAACACAATCTTCACTGTTCGATTTCCCTGCCTACATCCACAGTGACAGGGGATCCTCATTCATGAGCGATGAGCTGCGTCAGTTCCTTCTTAGCAGGGGTATCGCCTCCAGTAGAATGACAAGCTACAACCCCCGGGGAAACGGACAGGTAGAAAGGGAGAATGGGATGGTATGGAGGGCCTTCCAGCTGGCCCTACGGTCCAGAAACCTCCTGGCCTCCCGCTGGCAGGAGGTCCTCCCTGATGCACTCCATTCCATTTGCTCATTACTCTGCACTGCCACTAACAATACACCGCGTGAACGTCTTTTTGCCTTCCCAGGAAGTCCACATCCGGGGTGTCGCTCCCGACCTGGCTCACAACTCCAGGCACCGTGCTTCTCTGTAAACATGTCCGACTCCACAAGTTGGACCCATTGGTGGAGAGGGTGCACTTGCTCCACGCAAACCCCCAGTACGCCTACGTGGCGTTTCCCGACGGACGCCAGGATACTGTCTCCCTCAGGGACCTGGCACCAGCAGGTTCCAACCCCACACCACCCCCTTCACCCCGGCACCACCCTCCCCTCCCCTGTCACTCACAACAGCACACCCCCAGGACCGTCCGTCCTCCCCCTGCCCAAGCAGATCAGCACCAACATCGCCGACACCACTGAGTCGCTCCCAGAAGAACATCAAGGCCCCGGACCGGCTAAACCTCTGACCGGTCCACCGGACGTCAATGGACATTTGTTTGCTCAAATCTTGTAAATATTAACTCATTATTGTATATAGTTATCCACCACCCCCGCCGGACTCAATTTTTAACAGGGGGTGAATGTGGTAAACCACTGTTGTACCTGTATTAGAGGATGCACGGTAGAACCTGCACTACAGGTTCACCGGTAGTCCCTGCCTGCTGGCTCCACCCAGGAGGCGGGGTATAAATATGCGTGGCCTCCAGCTAGCAGCCATTTTGCCAGCTGCTGTGGGAGGCCACACATCTGATAGCAATAAAGCCTCAGTTGGATTCAACTATCGTCTTTGTCCAATTGATCGTGCCTCAGTGGTTTGGGCAACCATCTGCCTCGAAGGCGGTGTATGGACGGTCCGATTTACGGATGGGGAGCTGGTGGTAGGCGGATTTCAGGTCTACCGTTGAGAAGACCCGGTACTGCGCAATCTGGTTAACCATGTCAGATATGCATGGGAGGGGGTACGCGTCGAGCTGCGTGTATCGGTTGATGGTCTGGCTGTAGTCCATGACCATTCGGTGTTTCTCCCCAGTTTTAACCACTACCACTTGAGCTCTCCAGGGGCTGATGCTGGCCTCGATGATGCCTTCCCGAAGCAGCCGCTGGACTTCGGACCTGATGAAGGTCTTGTCCTGTGTGCTGTACCGTCTGCTCCTGGTGGCGACGGGTTTGCAATCTGGAGTTAGATTGGCGAAGAGTGAAGGTGGGTCGACCTTTAGGGTTGCGAGGCCGCACACAGTAAGGGGTGGTATGGGCCCGCAGAATTTCAGAGTTAGGCTCTGGAGGTTGCACTGGAAGTCCAGGCAGAGGGTTAGTGCAGCGCAGAGGTTAGGGGGGACGTAGAGGCGGAACCCGCTGAATTCCACGCCCTGGACCGTGAGCGTGACCGCTCAGTACCCCCGGATCGCTACGCAATGGGATCCAGAGGCCAGGGAGATTTTTTGGTTGGTGGGGTGTATCACCTTACCGTATCCGGGTGTATGAAGCTTTCGGTGCTCCCGGAGTTCAGCAGGCAGGAGGTTACATGTCCGTTGACTTTCACACTGGTGAATGCGTTGATCAGGTTATGCAGATGAGACTGATCGATTGACATGGAGGCGAGTCTTGGTTGGTCGTCGGGTAATGGGGCGGCTGGTGAGCCCGGGTCCTGGAACGCTGGTGGTGCTCATGTGCTGAGGGGTAGACAAGATGGCGGCGCCAGAAGATCTTGAGGGTTACAAAATGGCGGCACCCAAGGAACGCACGTTGCAGGGTTGGAACAAGATGGTGGCGCCCATGAAACACACGTGTTGCACGGAGGGGACGTTGGCGGCGCCCACTGGCCGCACGTGGTCTGAGGGGGGGATGGCAGCGCCCATTGTCCTTGACCGAGGGGGGTGGGGGTGATAGCGGCTACTGAACGGGCCTGGCACACCGCGGCGAAGTGGCCCTTCTTCCCACAGGCTTTACAAAGGGCAGCGCGGGCCGGGCAGCGTTGGCGGAGGTGCTTTTGTTGGCCGCAGAAATAGCATCGAGGGCCCCCGGGATTCGCTGGCTAGCGTGCAGCGCTGGTGTATTGGGTGGGCAGCGCTGTGGGAGTCTGTATCTCCCTAGCAGCTGCATTCTGTACCTGCGCTGCTGGGGGAAACATCTAGTCCAATAAAGCCTTCAATTGTCATCCAATCTCACTTCTGGAGTCATTGATCGAGCATCGGGGGCGAACGGTCGGAGGGCAGGCCGACCCCAGGAACTCGCTGCCGCCTAGATGGGTTTCAGACTTGTGGAACGGACTGTCCCATTGATTGTGGAGATGCAACCGTAGAGCCAGGGGCTACATGGGGCCGTTCTCAGAGAGCACCCAGTATCTGCAGGCGCAGATGGAGTGGTTCAACCGCGTGCAGGAGCTGGAGGTGGTGCCAAACATGTGTGCCACCCAGGCTAACACCACTCGGGTGGTGTCCGCGTTGGAGGCATTTGGGGCGAGGGTTGCCATTATGGATCAGCATGTCCAAGGCCTGGGGCATTGTGTGCAGGCGCTGGCTGAGGTCCAGGACAGGGTTGCTGTCTCTCAGGCAGCCATGTGTGAGAGCCACCTGGAAATGGCAACGGCGCTTCTGAGTTTGGCCCAGTCACAGCAGGCCATGACTGAGAACGCTGGTGGCATTTCCCCGGCGCTGATCAATGTGGCGCAGACACACAGGGAGGTGGCCCAGTCCCAGAGGGAGATGGCGCAGTCACTGGCTGATGTGACACAGACCCAGAAGGTGGGGGCACAGTCAGTGGATGATGTGGCGCCGTCCCAGATGGCGATGGTCCACTCCTTGTGCTCCATGGCCGCCAGCATGCAGACCCTGGTCGAGACCAGAGCGGACCTCCAGGACTGGCAGTACCAAGTGGACGGGGAGCCTCAGGGGATAGCTCCTCTCGCATCCCCATCCCATGGAGTAGCCCGGGGCCATCGGGCACTCCGAGGGAGGAGGAGGTGATGGGGCCCGTGCCAGTGATTCCCACAGCATCTCGGACTCCCCCCCGCCGCCCCTGCCTCCCTCCTGTCCCTGGCGCATTTGGTGGGCAGAGGGCAGAACAGGGCAGCACCACGCCATCTGGGACATCTGAGCAACAGCCAGGCCCATCCAGGCCCAGTCGCCCCAGAAGACAACCGCCAATGGGGACCCAGGTTGCAGGGCGCCGTATCCGGCACCTTGGGGGCCTCTGACCCTGGCGCCCATCCCTGATGCAAGTGGCACTGTCTGGTGGTGCTCCCCTTGACAACTGCACCCTCCACGGCCCCGTCCGGCACCCCCATCGGGTCTACAGTGGGTGCCACGTGATGCCCTGCCAGTGGGTTGCGGCTGGTTGGGTGGTGGGGGGAGTGGCAGAGGATGCGTTACAGCCGTGGATCCTGGGATGGGTGGGTGGGGGCAGCCTTACGGCTGGTGTTACTCTGCAGAACCTGGGGCCAAGGTGGGTGCGCAGCAAGGTGGCCGGTGTATTGGGTTCTGTGCCTGGATGCCGCCCGGGCCCATGGGGGCTCACCCCGGCTGCTTGGCCCACCCTCCCCCTCCTCTCCCGGCCCTGCAGGGCCTCCCCCACCCCAGCCAGCAGTGTCCGAGCCAGCAGCCCGCAGTCGCTCCTCTCCAGGTCCTACCTCCTCTCTCTGTCTCTCAGCAGCCACTTGACCCGTTCCCCCCCCCGGCCCTGGCAGGGCCGCCCCCCCCACATCAACCAGCCTGGCCAGTGTCTGGACCGGTAGCCCACAGTCACGTTTCTCTGTAGCCTACCTCCTCTTTCTCCCTCATCAGCCATGATGCTGGTTTCACAATTTCTAAAAGCACAAGTGAACCGCGCCATCAGGAATTCGTCCCATCGGAGGCAGAGAACCGCGGAGGACTGGGAGAGTACCGGGTCAGGCCACTAATGATATGCAAATAGTGTTGACTATACATGCGTTCCGAATTGGTCCTGCAGTCAAAGCAACAGAGAATTGCGATTTAGCGTCAAATCGGCACCCGCCACGATATCAGCATTGGAACCAATTCTCTGCCCATCACCCGATGGAGAATCCCGCCAATTGACCTTTCCCACTGACTGGATCAAAGGTCCATTACGGCGAATTTCAAAGGCACGCAATTAAAGAATTTCACCTTTCTGCGGATGTTCTTCTCCTGTACACAGTCTTCCATCTCTCCTGAATCTCCCATTGAATGATTTCCAGTTCTACCCAAGCCATTTTTGTTCCCCCCACCCCACCCTCCCCCAAAACGTTTGTAGCTGTAAGGGCCCCAACAACTTTTAATAACCCGGCCTTGGGTATTATGGTAATCCCATCCAGTCGTACTGAAGTTTCAGGAGTGCCCCAACAGATAAAACAACCAACCTTACATTTATAAGGATGTATTGGGGGTCATGTGGGACTGGAAGCCCTAATGTCATTGGCTGACAGATCCCGGGTCCTGGTTGGCCGTTGACCTCATACTCCGCCCTGAAGGCGAAGTATAAGAAGCCGGTGCCTTCCCCCGCAGGCCAGTTTACTATCGGGCTGCTGGGGAACAGACACGCTTAATAAAGCCTCATCGACTTCACTCTATTCGTCTCACGGAGTCTTTGTGCGCCACAATTTATTAAGCGTGCCTAAAAAGGACTATGGAGCTCAGGATCATTCCAGAATGCCTGAGGATCAGCCCCCACGCAGTGAATGCGGCAGCAGCCTTCAAACACTGGCAGACTTGCTTTGAGGCCTACATCACATCGACCACAGGCCGCGTCTCAGACGAACAAAAACTGCAGGTCCTGCACTCGAGGGTGAGCACGGAGATTTTCACCCTCATTGAAGACACCCGCGATTTCCAGACGGCGTTCACAGCACTGAGAAGTCTCTACGTTC
Organism: Scyliorhinus torazame; assembly: GCF_047496885.1. Classification (NCBI taxonomy): domain Eukaryota; kingdom Metazoa; phylum Chordata; class Chondrichthyes; order Carcharhiniformes; family Scyliorhinidae; genus Scyliorhinus; species Scyliorhinus torazame. Next base: position 158,674,003 of record NC_092717.1, read on the forward strand.
GCCCAGTTAACCAAATCTACGCTTGCTACCAGCTCGCGACAAGACGGCAAGCTCCCGGAGAATCGATGGACGAGTTCTACGCCGCGCTGCTGATTTTGGGAAGAGCCTGCAACTGCCCGTCGGTGAATGCAAACGAACATACGGACATGTTAATGCGCAATGCTTTTGTTGCAGGTATGCAATCCTCCCAAATCCGCCAAAGACTTCTAGAAAAAGAGTCGCTAGGACTCTCTGAGGCACGGGCCCTGGCAGCCTCGCTGGACGTAGCCGCGCGTAATACCCGCGCCTACGACCCCGACCGCGCGGCAGGCCATTGGGCCCCGTACGTACCCGTCGTGGCAAACCCCCCCCCACGGCCACCCCACAGGCTTGCGCAGTCCAAACGCCGAGTCGCACCGGGGGCGCCCGCTGTTATTTCTGCGGCCAGGCGAAGCACCCCCGACAACGCTGTCCGGCCCGCGCAGCCATCTGCAAAAGCTGCGGGAAAAAGGGCCATTATGCGGTGGTGTGCCGATCCCGCGTGGTCGCCGCCGTCCCGGGAGAACAGGGAGCCCTACAGGCAGCCTATGCGTCCCAACCCCCCCAGCACGCCATGTGCGACCCGCAGGCGCCGCCATTTTGGGTCCCGACCACCGCGGTCCCGGGAGAACTGGGAGCCCTGCACGCCGCCTACGCTCCCCAACCTCCCTCCCCGCAGCCCATGTATGACCCGCCGCCGGCGCTCCCGATTTGGGTGCCGGCCAACACTCTCCACGGAGAGGAGGGGGTTTTTCGCATCCCGAACGCCACCCTCACCCCCGTCCCGCGCCCCACGCCTGACCCGCCGGCGCCACCTACCTTGACCCCGACCACCGCTGTCCCCGGCGAGGGAGCTCCGCGCGGTGCCAGCGCTCGCGGCCCCACGACTGACCCACCGGCGCCGCCGACCTGGGCCCTCACCCCCGTCCTGCGCCCCACGCCTGACCCGCCGGCGCCGCCGACCTGGGCCCTCACCCCCGTCCCGCGCCCCACGCCAGACCCGCCGGCGCAACTTACCTGGACCCCGATCACCGCCGTCCCCGGCGAGGGAGCTCCTCACGGTCCCAGCGCTCGCAGTACTGACCCGCCGGCCTGGGCCCCGACCACCGCTGTCCCCGGCGAGGGAGCTCCGCGCGGTCCTAGCGCCCGCGGCCCTGGCGCTCGCAATGCAGGAACTCCGCGCGGTCCTAGCGCCCCCCAGGCCCCCCAGCACACCATGTGCGACCCGCAGACGCCGCCATTTTGGGTCCCGACCACCACGAGGGGAGGAGGGGCCCCGCCATCTTGGACCGCCCCCGACCTGTACGACGCATGGGGCGGCCATTTTGTCCACCCCCGATGCCATCTTGTGACCCCTCAGCCACGGGTGATGTATGGGGGTGGCCATTTTGTCCATCCCCGACGCCATCTTGGACGGCAACAACGGACCCCACCCCACTACTACAACCACGGCTCGCTTTGGTTACACTCGATCAGGCTCGGCCCCGGACTCTCCAGACGACGACGACAACGGTCCTAATTAACGGCCACGAGACGCCATGCCTAGTCGACTCCGGGAGCACGGAAAGTTTTATACATCCCGACACGGTAAGACGCTGTTCCTTAACTACCTTCCCCAGCGCACAAAAGATTTGCCTAGCTGCAGGATCCCACTCCGTACAGATCCAGGGATTCTGCATAGTTACCCTAACGGTACAGGGGAGGGAATTCAAAAACTACAAACTTAACGTCCTTCCCCAACTCTGTGCCCCCACCTTGCTGGGCTTAGATTTTCAATGTAACCTACAGAGCCTTACGTTTAAATTCGGCGGCCCCATACCCCCACTCACTATCTGCGGCCTCGCCACCCTCAAGGTGCAACCCCCGTCCTTGTTTGCGAACCTCACCCCGGATTGCAAACCCGTCGCCACTAGGAGCAGACGGTACAGCGCCCAGGACCGGACCTTCATTCGCTCCGAAGTCCAGCGGCTACTAAAGGAGGGCATAATCCAGGCCAGCAATAGTCCCTGGAGAGCGCAGGTGGTAGTAGTGAAGACAGGGGAGAAACAAAGGATGGTCATTAACTATAGCCAGACCATCAACAGGTACACACAACTAGACGCGTACCCTCTCCCCCACATATCCGACAGGGTCAATCGGATTGCCCAGTATAAAGTCTTCTCCACCGTGGACCTCAAGTCCGCCTACCATCAGCTCCCCATCCGCCCAAGTGACCGCAAGTACACAGCCTTCGAGGCAGACGGGCGGTTATACCATTTCCTACGGGTCCCTTTTGGCGTCACAAACGGCGTCTCGGTCTTCCAACGGGAAATGGACCGAATGGTTGATCAACATGGGTTACGGGCCACGTTCCCGTACCTCGACAATGTAACCATCTGCGGCCACGATCAGCAGGACCACGACGTCAACCTCCAAAAATTCCTCCAGACTGCCAAAGCCTTGAACCTCACGTACAACGAGGACAAGTGCGTTTTTAGTACCGATCGGCTAGCCATTCTGGGCTACATAGTGCGCAATGGGATAATAGGCCCCGACCCCGAACGTATGCGCGCACTCATGGAATTTCCCCTCCCGCACTGCCCAAAAGCCCTGAAACGCTGCCTGGGGTTCTTTTCATACTACGCCCAGTGGGTCCCCCAGTACGCAGACAAGGCCCGCCCCCTAATACAGACCACGACTTTCCCGCTGTCGACAGAGGCTTGCCAAGCTTTCAGCCGCATCAAAGCGGACATCGCAAAGGCCACGATGCGCGCCATCGACGAGTCCCTCCCCTTCCAGGTTGAGAGCGACGCCTCTGACGTAGCTCTAGCGGCTACCCTTAACCAAGCGGGCAGACCCGTGGCCTTCTTCTCCCGAACCCTCCACGCCTCAGAAATCCGCCACTCCTCAGTGGAAAAGGAAGCCCAAGCCATAGTGAAAGCTGTGCGACATTGGAGGCATTACCTAGCCGGCAGGAGATTCACTCTCCTCACTGACCAACGGTCGGTAGCCTTCATGTTCGATAATGCACAGCGGGGCAAGATCAAGAACGACAAGATCTTGCGGTGGAGGATCGAACTCTCCACCTTCAACTATGAGATCTTGTACCGGCCCGGAAAGCTGAACGAGCCGTCCGATGCCCTATCCCGCGGGACATGTGCCAACGCACAAATTGACCGCCTCCAAGCCCTCCACGAGGACCTCTGCCACCCGGGGGTCACTCGGTTTTACCACTTCATCAAGTCCCGCAATCTCCCATACTCCTTAGAGGAGGTCCATACAGTCACAAGAGACTGCCACATCTGCGCAGAATGCAAACCGCATTTTTTCAGGCCAGATGGAGCGCACCTGATTAAGGCTTCCCGCCCTTTTGAACGCCTCAGTCTCGATTTCAAAGTGCCCCTCCCCTCCACCGACCGCAACGCGTATTTCCTTAATGTAGTGGACGAATACTCCCGCTTCCCTTTTGCCATTCCCTGCTCCGACATGACCTCGGCCACAGTCATTAAAGCCCTGAACAGCATCTTCACGCTGTTCGGTTACCCCGCATACGTCCACAGCGACAGGGGGTCCTCTTTCATGAGTGACGAGCTGCGCCAGTTCCTGCTCAGCAAGGGCATAGCTTCAAGCAGGACGACCAGCTACAACCCCCGGGGGAACGGGCAAGTAGAAAGGGAGAACGGCACGGTCTGGAAGGCCGTCCTTCTGGCCCTACGGTCCAGGGATCTCCCAGTTTCACGGTGGCAGGAGGTCCTCCCGGATGCTCTCCATTCCATCCGGTCGTTATTATGTACGAGCACTAATCAAACGCCTCACGAGCATCTCCTTGTCTTCCCTAGGAGGTCCTCCTCTGGAACGTCGCTGCCGACCTGGCTGGCGGCCCCAGGACCCATCCTGCTCCAAAAGCACGTGCGGGCACATAAGGCGGACCCGTTGGTCGAAAGGGTTCACCTCCTCCACGCAAACCCCCAGTACGCCTACGTGGAGTACCCCGACGACCGCCCCCTTCCCAGGAGGATCAGTCCCCCTCCCCTTTGCACCGACAGCTGAAACCGTGCGGCTCCCGGAGGCGACAACGCTGGTACAAGCACCACAACCACCGCCGGGGCCGAGGCGATCGACACAGACGACCAGACCGCCCGACCGACTCGTGGCGTCGATGTAAAACAAAGATGGACTGTCCAATGAACATTTTGTTTTTCCTATATCCTCTGTAAATAGTTGTAACAGGATGATACTGTCCAATACTGTACTACCATGTAACTGTTCTATCCTCCCAGGACCAGCCCTGTAAACCCTTACCACCATACGAAGCATCACCCCGCCGGGTTCATTTTTGACAAGGGGTGAATGTGGTAGTATGTATTGGGGGTCATGTGGGACTGGAAGCCCTAATGTCATTGGCTGACAGATCCCGGGTCCTGGTTGGCCGTTGACCTCATACTCCGCCCTGAAGGCGAAGCATAAGAAGCCGGTGCCTTCCCCCGCAGGCCAGTTTACTATCGGGCTGCTGGGGAACAGACACGCTTAATAAAGTCTCATCGACTTCACTCTATTCGTCTCACGGAGTCTTTGTGCGCCACAAGCTGTAAGGGCCCCAACAACTTTTAATAACCCGGCCTTGGGTATTATGGTAATCCCATCCAGTCGTACTGAAGTTTCAGGAGTGCCCCAACAGATAAAACAACCAACCTTACATTTATAAGGGTCCTTCCTGCTGATTCCCTTACTTCCCCATTCTTTATTTTTGCCGTTATAATTTTTGATCCATGGATGCTTAATGGACCTGTATCTTTAAGCAAGCAGCAGAGAGAAGGAGGAATTCAGAAAATGACGACAAAGTATATGGTGCCAGCTTTGGACAACAGAACTCAGACCCTGCGGCACTTGAGAGATGGGGTATGACTCGGTTCGATTGGTTGGCTGATGACCAATGAATTGGCCAAAATGGCGTATTCTGCCCGGTAACAGGTAGTGATTGGATCCTGCCTGGTTAGGATGATTTCCAGAGACCTAAGGAAAACAGAGTTGAGACCTGGACACACAGAGAAAAGACCCTGCTCTCTCTCCTCCCTCATGTTTTCTCCAGGAATGCTGTGAGCTGCTGTATTTCTGAAACTGCAGTGACCTGAAGAAATCTACATGAAGACCATTACAGACTGGAAAGCAGAAATCACAACTTGAAAGCCTGGTTTTAATGACAATGTGCTAGAAAAACCATCTGAAACAAAGATCTTTTACTTATTATTCATGCCCCCCTCTTCCCCCTCTGATTGTCTTGTGTGTGTGTGTGTGTGTTGTATCGAGGGTAGGGTCAAGTTAAAGTGAGAGATTAGGAATTAGATGATAGTTAACCATTTGTATTTGCTGCACATTTCATTGTAGTTCGTGGTATTAATAAAAAGTATTTGTGTTTAAATTTACAAACCTGGTGACTAATTATTGGGCAGCCAAGGGCCAAAGGCTTTAGGTATTTTTCTATGATTTCTTTGTTAATTCAATTGTGTTGCGACTCCGGGGCAAGGGGGCTGGAATTGACCATGCACTAACCCAGGGTGTCGTAACACATTATCAGGAATGATTAAGTGCTTGTCCCTGTTCATGTTGTGTAATGCACTGACACAGCTACATTAGGTGGTCTTGTGTTCACACTGTTCAAAGTAGATGAAACATGTTCAGAGGGTGCTGGAAAAACGCGGCAGGTCTGGCAGCACCTATTAGGAGTTAAGCAGACTTAACATTTCGAGTCCTTCAATTCTTCATTGGAACTGAAGGAAGGGAGAATGTGTAGAGGTGTGTGAGAGTGCAAGATTAAATAACAACTTTAAGATCAAAACACAGATGACCTGGTGTGGGAGAGGGAGGGGAGGCATGGTTTGCGTTGAGGGAAAACATGTCTGGGATATTTTTTTAAAAAGAGTTTAAGATGGAGCAGAAAGGTCACAATCTAAAGTTGCTAACCTCCATGTTGAGCCCTGAAGGCTGCAATGTGCCCAATGGAAGATGAGTGCTGCTCCTCCAGTTTGCTTCGGGTTTCACTGAAGCATTGCAGCAGGCCAAGGACAGACATGTGGGCATGAGAGCAAGGTGCTGAGTTAAAATAGCAAGCTACAGGAGGTTAGATTCATTCTTGTTTCAGATTCCAGTACCTGCAGTATTTTGCTTATCTTGGAACATGTTCACACCTGTGTCTCTTTCCACAACTGATTTCCAATCTATTTAATATGCAAATGTTATTTCTTTGAGCGTTCTTTGTGGTTGAGAGGCTGAGATGTGTACAGACAGGAAACCGAGGCTCCTGCTTTGAACTACTTTCAAGTCTGTTGCACCCTTTCTGCATAAACTCAGAAATTATGCCACCCACTATTTTCCCAGCACCAGAAGTAGACTTAATACCAACATTAAGCGTCTGTCAGTGACACATTTGTTCTGTTGAGACGACAGGCAGCATTGTGCCAGTGCTGCTCATTGGGTGTGTGGTTTTTACATCAGCTGTTGGTCCCTGTATTTACATGCTGCAAAATCCAGTTCCTTGAGGGCACTGGTTTGGGTGCCTGAGGAGTTGGGAGAAGAGAACAATGGTAGAGGATCCGCTCCTGGCTACTCCCAGCACGTCCATCCCAATCACCATGTTTGTACGGGCAGATTTCCTTGGACTGTGCAAGAAGCGTGCAGATGGCAGATGACATCGGTCTGGGATAATAACCTTTATTATTGTCACAAGTAGGCTTACATTAACACTGCAATGAAGTTACTGTGAAAAGCCCCTAGTCGCCACATTCTGGCGCCTGTTCGGGTACACAGAGGGAGAATTCACCTAGCAGCACGTCTTTCAGGAATTGTGGGAGGAAATCGGAGCACCGGAGGAAACCCATGCAGACCATAAGACATAGGAGCAGAATTAGGCCACTCGGCCCATCGGGTCTGCTCCGCCATTCAATCATGGCTGATTTTTCCCATTCCCATTCTCCGGGGAGACACAGGGAGAACGTGCAGACTCCGCGCAGACAGGGACCCAAGTCGGGAATCGAACCTGGGACCCTGACGCTGTGAAGCAACAGTGCTAACCACTGTGTTACCGTGCGCAGGAGCGAATCTGGTATTGAGACAATAGATCAGCCACATTGAATCGCGGAGCCGGTTCAAGGTGCTGTATGGGCTTCTCCTGCTGCTACCTTTTTATATTTTCATGCTTAACGAAAATTTGGCACACAACTTTCCATTTTGGACCTCCCAGGAGCCTCCTGTTAATGCCTTAAACATTCACTGCACAACTGACAGCTGCCACCACATTACCACCCCCACCAACACTATACAACTTTCAGGGGCAAAGCTTTAAATTTTCTACTGCTGCCGCAGAGCCCGTGGAACAGTGGTCTGAATTGCAAAGAGCTCTCAGTCAGACACCTGCTCCCAGTCATGTGGTAAATGATCGCAGTACCTCTTGTGCTGCAGCATGGCAGGGAGATGGAGGAGAGGCAGCAGAAAGGAGAAGCTGTTCACAGAGAATGGGGAAGGAGGGCTCTCAAAACCCACCTGGGGTCTTCAGTGAACACTTCCCCACCCCCACCTCAGTTAGGAGCAGTGCCTGTGGTCCTGGTAGCCTGGCCTCTTCAAGCAGTGATCCCTCGCAGGCCACGTGACTGGCTTGGGGCCTAGCGTGCATGAGTGCGTGGACCCTGACCAGTGAGGGAAAAGGGCGGGGCCTGGGAGCAGGAGCCGGGGCAGTGTGGAACCGGAAGTGGTAGAGTGAAGACCTGTATGAGAGACCTCTGTGCATGTACATAGTTAACCCTTCCACTGTTCTCAATAAACCCTTTTTTGTACAAGATGCCTTCTTGGTGTTGCCTCAAGCTACCACATTGGCAAAGAGCGTAAATTGGATAACAATTGCAAGTCTCGAAATTTGTGGGGGAAAGGGTTGCATCAGAAGCCTCGAAGGAACAAAGAAAAACTGATGTCTTCGGAAGAACAGTGAGTGAGAAATCATGCCTGTGATAGGGAAACTCAAATGTTTGAGCGGAGGGCCAAAGACCTGAGCCAATATTCTGAGCGACTCGGCTATTTCGTTAACGCCACAGAGCTCAGGGAAAAGATAAATAAAAGGTAATTTTGTTAACAGTTAGTGGGCCCCAGACGTACAACCTCATAAGGAATTTAACATCCCTGGAGGCCCCCGACACAAAATCGTTTGATTAGTTGGTGACACTTGTGAAAGTGCATTTCATCCCCAGACTCTCCATCATACAACAGCACCACAAGTGTAATTTGGTTGTCAGGGACTCAAGAGAAATGATCTCGGCTTTTTTGTTGCCAGACCCCACCAAATGGCAAACAGTGCGAATTTGACACGGTGTGCAACCGTCTGGTATGAGGCATCAATAACATCAATGTGCAAAGGAAATTGTTGGCTGTAAAAGGTACTTGAAATAGACCAAGCAACTGAGTGTGCTGATAGTGGTGTGTCGGAGCTTCAATGTGTCCAGGAGGGTGAGGTAACCGAACTATAGAGCAGTGTGGCTTCAGGCATGCACCCAGGTCATCGGGCACAGAGGAGGTTCAGCCATGATCTCAGGAGCAGGGTCATAGACAGAGGTCAGGAAGAAAATCAGGCCATCAACACAGGAATTATAATGAATGTTATAGGTGGGGGCGGGAGATCACCCCCAAGGATTGTGCAACTGCAGAGATTTCATCTGTTTTAGGTGCAACAGGAAGGGCCATTCTCATGAGAATGTCGCTTTAAGAAATGGTTAGCTGCTCATGTTACTGCAATGATGTCAGAGTGTGGGTGGAGCTGAGCTCTGGTTCTGCTTTTTACTTTCACTTTGAAAAAACCTTGGGTGTGTCTGTCTTTTTGGTTTCGTTTTGCAGTGTGTTGCAGCTGTAGTCAGCCAAAGCAGCTGTACTGGTGATCTCTCTGCCATGAAGGACTATTTCTTGACCATTTGGTGAATTCAGAAATTTAAATGTTTTCAGTATTGAATGTAAACCCTGATGTGCTTCTGTTAAAATGTTGTTAAGTCTTTTGGATGTTAAACGGACAGCTTAAAGGATTACTTAGTGTTGTATTCTTTGGGGGTTATCTTTGAATTAATGGTTGCTAAGATATTCACTGTTTGTTTTAAAAAGGTTAACTTGAGTTCATAGAATAAACATTGTTTTGTTTTAAAAACCACTGGTCCATTTTCTGCTGTACCATACCTGTAGAGTAAGCCGTGTGCTCCCCATACCACAATCTATTAAAAGTTGTGGGTCAGGTGAACTCAATGATACACTTTGGGGTTCTCTAAACCCTGACCCATAACAAATTGGGGGCTCGTCCAGGATAAAAGTCTATCTATTGGATTGGCTTAATGAATTTAAAGACAGTGAGGTGTGAGCATATTGTGGTTGCTTTTCAAGTGTGGTATTTTAGTTTAAGTGGGGAGTGTGTTGTGGACAATGGCTCTTTCAGAGGCTCAGAAGTTTTTGGGGGTGGAGACGGTCACACGCAGTACCTTACGGACACAGACTAAAAGCAGACTGTTAGATTTGGCAAAAATATTGCAGTTAACATTACCTGACAAAATACAAAAAGATGAGGTAATTATGGTGGTGGCTAAGCATTTAAAGTTGCCTGAGATACAGTCTGACTCATTAGAAATGGTAAAGATCCAGTTGCAGATTAAGTAACTTGAACATGAAAACAAATTAAAGCAGCTTGAATACGAAAGAGAGAGAACTGAGATAATTGACCCTAAACCACCACAACCATCTTCCTTTGTGACAAGGTATGATTCCAATCAGTGGAGAGCTTTCCCTTCTGATTCCCATTGACTCCAGTTTTGCTGGGGCTCCTTGATGCCCCCAAGACAAATGCTGACTTTATGTCAAGAGCAATCCTCACCTCTGGAGTTTGGCTCTTTTTTCCATGTTTGAACCAAGGCTGTAATGAGCAAGGCTGGGTGAACGTGGCAGGACCCAAACTGAACATCCGCGTGCAGGTTATTGCTGAATAAGTACCGTTTAATAGCACAGATACAGTCTAACTGTAATAAATGATTTGGCTGCAATGTATAGCGTTGCTAATGCTAGAAAGATTCTGACCTTAGCTGACAGGCAATTGTTTTTGCATTTGCTTTTGTGGCATCATCTTGCTGCAAAGTTTTATAATTGGATGTCATTTTATAAATGCTGAGTGTATTTGTCTGGAATGTTCTCTCTTTTATGTGGACAGAATTTCTGAGGAATGCAACATATGGACAGCAGCCGGGAATGATTAGCTGAGAGCAGCGGGCAGTGCACATAGCTTATCACCAGCCAATTCCCAGCTCATTTCAACAGCTCAAATTTAAAACAATGGGCACTATCTAACCAAAATAAAACAGAGACCATTCTGGGCGGGAAGCGCCGGGAACAACCCCTCTATCTAACGGCACACTTGGTGATTTTCGGGCCACAGCAGGGAATGCCCCCCCAGCCCCCCCCCCCCCCCCCCCCAAGGCCATACTTAGCATCATTTCATGCACTGAGGAGCTCTGTCGAGTGGAACTCCACAGTGCTGGAAGAGGTCAGTGTGCCATTATTAAATGGCTCACTGATCTCCAGGCCCCCAACGCAACCCACGGACACCCCCAACACCCCAACTCACCAAAAGGGTATTTTCAAGCACCCACCTCATACTGGCCCAATCCCCGGCATGGGAAAATGCCAGCTTGGCATCATGCCACTGCTAGCCTGGCACCTTGGAAATGCCCTGGTAATGCCAGGCTAGTGCCCTGGTGGCATTGCAGGTATACCTAGGTGACATTGCCAGGCTGACAGTGCCAAGGTGTCTGGTGCCACCCTGCTTGGAGGCCCGACCACGAGGGCCTCCGATCGCCTGGGAGATCCCTCAAGTGCCATTCCACTTGGTCCCAGTTTGTGGAAACCAGTGCGAAACAGCACCTGGCTAGGGTCTCCTCTGCGAGGGGATTAAATCCCGGGAGCCGATTAGATCCGGCGTCAGCAGTGTTATGTGAGTTACTAAACTCATTTAACTTTTAAAGTCTGGGTCCCGCCCATTGTGAGGCAGGATCCAGATTGCGATGTCTCGCACGATCAATCCTGAACTCGTAAGGTGTAACAATGTCAGGGATCCTGGAAGAGGACTCTCCCTGGATCTACCGGCCATGTCCCATCCCGAATCCGGTGTGACGCAGCTGGTAAATCGCGTCAAATGTTTCCACGTAGAGGTAAATGGGTTTTCTAACCTCTACCAAAGTATGGGGCGGGATTCTCTCACCCCGGGGCCGAGCCGGAGAATCGCCGTGACCGGCGCGAATCGCACCACGCGGCCCCGACACCGGTCCACCGATTCTCCGGAGAGCGCAGAAACGGCGGCATTGGCGCGGGCACGGTCGGCGCTGTGCCAATTAGGGGCCGCTCTACGGGGCGATTCTCGGTCTGGGGTGGGCCGAGCGAGTTAAAAAAGGCGAGTCCCGCCGCCACCATCCACACCTGCTCTTAGCCGGCGGGACTTTCGGCGTGTATGCATCTGGGGGCGGCCTGGTGGATGGAGGGGGGGGGGCGGGGAAAGGGGGGGTCTGACCCCAGGGGGGGGCCACCCCTGTGGCCTGGCCCACAATTGGGGCTTACCGATCAGTGGGCCAGCCTCACGTGCTGGGGCCTCTTTTGTTCTGCGCCGGGCCCTGTAGCCCTACGCCATGTCGCGTCGGGGCCGGCGCAGAGAAGGGAGCCACTGAGCATGTGCGGCAATCGTGCTGGTCCCACTGCGCATGCGCTGGCCCGCGGCGCCCATCTGACGCCGGGGATCGGCAGCTGGAGTGGCGTGGGTCGCTCCAGTGCCATGCTGGCCCCCTGTAGGGGTCAGAATTGCAACTCCTGAGGCCATGTTGACGCCGTCGAGAAACGCGACTTGGCCTATGGATCAGAGAATCCCGCCCATTGTGTCTGAGGCCACTATCCAAATAACTTTATTTTGCACTAGTCATTAGCACAGTTCTGAAAACTATTAAATCTCTAGCGCTGCAAAATGGAGCACATATGGCACATTGGTGCACAATCTCTGCTCACCGGCAGCTATCCCCATATTCTCAACACGTTTCTGACAGGAATGCAAGAGAAGGAATTTAGCTTGCAATTCAGTGGAAACATTTCAACGTGTTATTTTGAGCGGGTTTGGCAGTGTTGTGGAAAAAACTAGCCAAAACTTCGAGGTTTCGCAAAGGTCTTTTATTATAGCACAAAGTTCGTGGAGGGAGTTAGAGTGACCACCGTCCTTCTAATTGTCCCCCCCTTACAAGAGTATAGCAGTACTTTATATGGTTTAATAAGCAATATTATGGAAAAACGAGTCATTCCTTTGATAAGCCCAGACACAGAAAAGCGAGCAGAGTTAAACAACAGGCCTTGAATTCTCAGCCTAAGGACAATAATAATTGTCTACTCTCAACAAAATGTGCAGCTGCGCACTTGTTTACATAGTCTGACCTTCTGCCTATTACATGCAGAACTTCTTGACTGAAATAAAGCTAATATATCCATCATGCTTTGCCAAGTGCCCATTGCCATGAAATATAGTCAAGCAGCCAGTTAAGAAGGAATACAGGGTATTAAGGCAACTAATCCGCCAACTAAAGTTCCTTCTACAATTCCCTCCTTGTTGATCATATGATCAACACATTGTTAGTACATCACAGTGTCCTCAGGAGCAAAGGGTGGGCTATAATGTAAGGGGAATGGACGTATGATAGACACCTGGTTGTTAAGAGGCTGGGACCATGGAGGCAAAGCTGACATCCGCGCCCCCATGTCCTGACAACATCCCGAGCAACATTTAAACAGTAACCATACGACAATCAGGATTACAATAATGATTATAATCCAAATCACAATCCTCTGTCCTAATGTTCCCAACCATCTAAAGCCAAAGTCCCATCCCTCATCCTCATGCAACTGTGCCACCTCTCGACGAATGTGATCCACCAGGTTATCAATTTTCTCTGAGTTATCAGGGATGTATGTGCAGCAGTCACTGCCAATCAGGGCACAAGTACCTCCCTTCTCTGCTAACAAGAAATCAAGGGCCATCCTATTCTGTAGGGCAACCGCTCTTATAGCAACCATCTCAGTCTCTATTTGGTGAACAGCTTCCGCAGTATCATTAGCTACCTGCTCAAGGATGTCTCTTAATTCGCGTAGTTCGTATGCATTAGCGGCTATTCCTAATGGTGGCATCATGATTCCCAGCATTTGTGCCCATGTCATAACACTGCGTGTCGTCCTGTGATGGGGATGGTCCTTTAGTTGTTGGACGTGATGTACATAAGGGACTACGTATCCCAAATAGCAGGAGCCCTCCCAATTTTCTGGTAACCATGGGTACGCCTTGTGTCCACAGATAAAGTATGTGCTGTTATATGCAGTCAGGTTTCCTTTACTATCAGTCATCATTAGTCTAATCGGATCCCCTCCCCAGGGGCCTCCATGAGTACGATTTTCAACCACTGACCAGTCAAAGATGAATAGTCCTTTAGCTGTAAGGTGAAATATAGGGGGTTGCCAATTCAAGGTCTGGTCGCACTGACTTGTGCAGACTGGGTAGGTCCCATATGTTTTATGTTTCCTAAAGCATATGCTACCCTTTGGGACTCCAGTGTAATTGGGAAGGATCAAACAGGGCGTTTGATGTGTTACATTAAACCTAGGCCCCCACCATTCCTCAAACCTATTCATATCGTATCCAGCTAATCTCTAATCGAACATATTCTGTGTATCTTCACCACGTCCTGTACTATTTTGGCTTAGAGCCCATTCTGCTATCTCTTTACTGCCTAATGGGATAGGTCACAGAGGGAAGCCCTCCCCCGAGCATCTGGGAATTTGTGTACAAACCCAACAACTGAATTTATTTACCCTCTCTGCGTATGAATGAGACATGTATATTAAGGTGTTAGTATGCAATTTACCCTCTACATGATGTTGGATTAATATGATAATGTAAAAACATCAACGCCGTTATTCTCTTCAGGTTAGCGCCTCACTAGTACTCTCAAAGTTCCGTATGATGTAGTTTACACGAGTTGCGTGGATCCCATCTGGCTTTTCTTTTACTTTAACGGCTGTTCGGGCTGTTAGCAGCAATTGGTAGGGTCCTTTCCACTTAGGAGAAAAAGAATCTTTGTTTAGTGCTTTCACATATACTTGATCTCCAGGTTTAAAGGGTGTGTATTTTCCTCTTTTGGATGCATCTGAGCCTGTCGCACCTTTTCATGAGCAAAATTCTCCATCCCGCCCCGCCACATTTCTGCGCTGACCGGCCGGCGGGAGTCTCCGTAACACCGGCCGGTCAAAGGGGTTTCCCATTGTGGGGCAGCCCCACACTGTCGGGAAACCCCCCGGGCGCCGGCAAAACGGAGACTCCCGCCGGCGGAGAATGACGCCCCATGTTTTTGTTTCTTTTCTTTTTTTTTCAGCGGTTTCACACATGGCCTGGGCATACTTTAGTGATGCCTCATCTGCCCATATTATGGCTACTGCCACTGGAGGAATTGGGGGTTTAGTTCCAGTTGTCATGAGACGTTCCAATTATTTTCTCATACGGGGTTAAACCCGTATTACGATTTCTCTGATTTCTCAGGGCATACATCACTATGGGTATGGCATCTGGCCATAGCAACCCATTTTGTTGACACACTTTTGTAACTGCAGTTTTAATTATTCCATCCGCCCTTTCCACCAATCCTGAGGATTGTGGCTGATAATGGATATGCAATTTCCAACCAAATCCCATGGCTTCTGTTCGGGCTTTGGTCAATTTGCTAGTGAAATGAGTTCCCCTGTCACTGTTAATACCCATTGGTATCACAATCCCAGGATATTCATCCTTGAACACTTCAGTTGTCTGATTTTCCACTGGCTTATCAACCACAGTAGGCATCACTCCCACCTGCGATCCAGCTATATAATTACCCAAGATAAACTGTATTCCTGGACCAGATAATTTCTCTATTACTCCTACTACCACTTCACCACTCTTTGCTGGACTTTCCAACCTTACCTTATATAATGGAACACTACTCCTCTCACCCTGAATTCCACATATTATCACCTTTTCTGGCAACATTCTTCCCAGACTACATAACTCCTCATCTCTTCCCATCAAAGATTGACTAGCTCCCGTATCTCTTAAAATTGTGACTTCTTTACCTACTCCTCCTGATACACATGAGTAAACTTTACCCACACAAGTAAATTCTTTAAAAAGATCTGGCACCTTCTTATCAATCAACTCTTGATCAGGCTGTACAATCTTTTGCACCTCCTTCGCTTCACCTGGGTTTTCCTTTACCACTTTAACAAACCCCACAGTCTTATCCTGTTTTACCACATCAGCCTTCCCAGTGCTTTTCTTCACCACCAACACTGTGACTTTACATGGCCTAGTTTATTACAGTGAAAACATTTGAAACTTTTGACACTGTCCTTATTATCTCCCATCAGATCACCTTTACCTTTGCCACTTGAGTATTTCTCATGTCCCCAGTTTCTATCCCTCACCGGCTGAAACTGATGTCGGAAACCAAGCTTTGATTTATGAACTAATTCATAATCATCTGCCAATTCTGCTGCTAATCTTGCAGTTTTAACCCTCTGCTCTTCCTCATGAGTTCTCACTACATCCCGAATTGAATTTTTAAACTCCTTCAAAAGTATAATTTCTCTGAGAGCTTCATACGTTTGGTTTATTTTCAAAGCACTTATCCACCTATCAAAATTGTCTTGATAGCAACCTGCTTTTAGCCAAGAGCGATGCTCCTGTCGGGAGGCTTGCTCCTGTGCCTTTTTTTTAACTTTGCTTCTGTTATGGTGGACAGAAGTTCAACTGCAGCCGCTTGCAGTTGTGGCTGCTGTTTGAGAGCCACTTCCTTAGCTATTTTATCAGCAAATCTGTTTCCCTTGGAGGTTTCATTGTCTGCGGTAGTGTACGCTTCACACTTTAATACAGCTATTTTGCTGGGCAGCTGAACAGCATCTAATAAATTTAAAACCAATTTAGCATGCTTAATAGGTTGGCCTGAGGAAGTTATGAACCCCCTGTTTTTCCATAATTGGCCAAAATCGTGTACTACCCCAAAAGCGTATCGAGAATCAGTGTAAATGTTGACTGTCTTACTCTTTGCTAGGATACATGTCTGAGTAAGCGCAAATAATTCAGCCGCTTGGGCAGACGTTCCCGAAGGCAGAGCAAAAGTTTCCACTATCTCGAATGGAGTTACTATTGCATAGCCGGCTAGGAGGGTTGTATCATTTCGTCGGTTCGCGGACCCATTGGTGAGAAAGATGATGTCTGGATTTTCTCGTGGGTGATTCAATAAATCAGGTCGAGAGGTTGTGGTGGCTTCAACCAATAGTAAACAGTCATGATGAAACAAATGTTCTTCATCCGAGGGCGCGGGTAGGAGTGTAGCAGGGTTGATAGCTGGCGCTCGCTTGTAGACAAAGTTAGTCTTAGAGAGAAGGATTACCTCGTACCCAATGCGTCGAGACGCAGAAAAATGCTGCCTTGCGGATGAATTAAGCAGGAGCAAAACAGGGTGAGGAACCAATACTGTACATGGGTGGTCGAGTACAAGGGGTACTGATTTTTCTACTATGGCGGCCGTGGCTGCTACTGCTCTTAAGCAACTTGGCATACTCTTTACCACAGCACATAGGGCCACCGAGTAATAGGCAAGGGGTCTTTTCCCTCCTCAATGCTCTTGCACCAGGACCCCTGTTGCAAATCCCCCTGCTTCATTCAAATAAAGAGTAAAGAGTTTGCTGAAACAAGGCAGGGGTGCTAATCATGGCTTGTTTCAAATTACGAAATGCTTGCTCCCTCTCTGGGATCCAGGTAACAACTGAAGGGGCATCCTGCAGGGTAGCCTTTCGCAATACTGTGTCCATCTCTCTTTAGTCCGGGATCCACTGCCTGCAATAGCCCACCATTCCGAGGAAGGTGAGGGTCTCCTTTTTTGTACGCGGAGCTGGAACCCTTGCTACAGCCTATATTCTTTCAGACCCAAGCCTCCGCTGTCCTTGCTGAAGCTGAAATCCTAAATACTGAACTGTCTCCTGACAGAATTGCAGCTTGTCCATTGAGGCCCTATGCCCTCTTTTTGCCAGTTGTGTCAATAACAAAAGGGTATCCTGTTGACAAACTAGCCCTCCCTCTGAGGCTATCAATAAGTTGTCATCATATTGAGGGACTGTTGAGCCTGCAGACAACTGGCACTCGTCCAAGTCTCTTTTAATACTGTTAATTCCGATATGTAAAGCAAATAGATGTTGACTTTCCGGCTGCAATGGTATGGAGAAAAAGGCTGAGAAAGTATCTGTTGTTGGTGGTATAGAAGACAAAATGATATTTGAGTCCGGCACCAATGGAGCAATAGTGATAACAGTTTTATTGATGGCTCTAAGATCTTGCACAAACCACCACTCGTTGGGTCTTCCTACCTTTGGAATGGGGAGCATAGGGGGCTTACAGGGGCTTTGTGATCTCTTCAGCACCCCTTGCTGTAATAGTACATTGATAACTCCCTCTATCCCTTTTTTTGCGTCTGACGCCAACCGGTAATGTTCCAAGCAGGGCAGGGCAACGTTCTTCTGCAACTGTACCCTGTGCGCTGGGGCAGAATGTACTTTTCCAACAGGATTTTTATGTTGGGCCCATAGATGTGCCAGTACCTGGTCCAGGATTGAAGGGAGTAAATGATGGCTCTCTCGGGGAGGTTGTTGTATTTCAAATGTAGCAGGCCATTGCTCATCTTTCCAGGTCACTTTGCCCTCCTGTTTGCCATAAAATTCTATCAGGCAATTTTGTCCGTCCATTTAAATATAAATCCGATGTATTACTTTTTTCCTTTGGCCTCTTTGATCACTTCTCCTATTTACTTTGCCTTAGCGGGATGTCTTACGGCCAATGTTAAATGGGGTTCTGAAGTTAAACCCATCCAAAAAAGGTCCCTCTGACTATAGGTCAACTGTACCAACATTCCTAATCCCACAACACCGAAAAATAAAAATGGGGTGACATGTAATGTTGTCTGTTTCCCGAGGTGACTTTGTGTTTATAAATTGTATGCCTGCTCATCCTCACGAGCATACCAAGCCGTGCAATGGGTCACTAGATTCTCTCATCTGGACTCTAACAAGTGTTTTAATAGCTGTGCCCAAGGATCATTAATCTTTTGTAAGACTTCCTGCAGTTTAAATTTTTTAAAACATTTTTCAGCTGGTGAGCTCGTATTTGAGACAGTTCTATAAACATTCCTTTGTTAGTGCAATGAATTATTGCCCCTAATTTGCTGAGGGTCTGCCTGCCAAGCAGAGGGAGGGGCGTAGTTTTTGAAATAATCATAGTATCGACCAAGGGGATACCGTCAATTTCCAGGTTAGTCGGGCGTGATAATGGCTCAGCCATGGGAATGCTGGCTACTCCCACAGTGACAATAGAGGACTCAACTGGTGTTAATTCCACGGAGGGGGGCACAGACGACATAGTAGCGCCGGTATTGACCAGAAGGTCCACATAATGATCTCCTATTTTAACCGTTGTCATGGGTTCGTCTCTTACTGAGTTGGACAGTCTGATCATAGCCGCCTGTATCACCTTTTCTCCGTGGCACCCCTATTGGTTTTGGTTAGGGTTCGGGTCAGTGTACGTAAATGGAGGCGGGGGAGGGGGCATGTCTCCGAGTGGGGCGCATCCTTCCTGGAGATTAAAGTTACAATCACGAGCCCAATGTCCCTTTGCCCCACATCTCCTACATTGATCCTGGGATCTATCTCTTCCTTGCCACTGTCCTCTGCCCCTACCTCTCTGCCCCTTGCTGGCCTGCTGACCACGACCGTGCCCACCCTTTCCCTGGTAGAATTGCCCTGTGATTCTAGGCTTTTGGTCTTTGGGGGCCATGAACAGTCCTTCCCGGTCCATGTTCACCAAGGAGGTAACCACTGTCATCCATGGCTGTGTTTGCCAGGTGAGATTAATCAATTTGTAACTTTGTGCATGCTCTGGTAGCATGAATTCAATAATGACTGCACCTTCCTGGGGGTTAAATGCTCCTTGGCCCGTTGCATGATAGCCTTTCTCCCCCTATTTACTAACCAGTGTTCGAGGGACTCATTTCCTTCATTTAAATGAGCATCATTGTAAGCCCAATCCCTGTTTATACCAGGTGGGACCGCGATTACGTCTTTTAAAGCTGACCAAGATGCACCATAAGAGTATTTTAAAAGCAGCAAAACATCTCCTGGGAGGAGGCTATAAATAGCACACATTTAAGTCAATTTCCAATGATTGGTTTTATAGGCATTAGCTATTCTTAGAGACGTATATCTTTTCTTTGTCAATTCAGAAAAGATCAACTGTCTGCTGAAATGGTTAATGTTTCCTGCAGAATCTAAGGGGCAGAGAACTTGGCATGATGCCATTTACATTTTTTCACGTAATCTAAAAACTTATTCATATTCAATTACTTTTATTTGTAAAGGTACTTTCTTTCTTTTAAACTGATCGTAATTTCCAATGTTTCCGTTCATTAGAGAAATCTCAACAAAAATCACTTAATTTATAATCTCTGACTCACAAAGACAGACGATAAAAATACAACCCACTTCATGCTTTGACTAAAATTAATTGGTTAAACAAAACACACAGATTCTCACAGCTCACAAATATCACAGTTAACCGTTAGCCTTATCTCACGGCTACAGAAAATCTGAATTCCCTTTCTCTCCAGGAACTCATCTGTGACGCTTTTACCTTAATCTTCTACTTACTTTTACTCCCCTGTTTTTTTTTCCTAAAGGGGGGTCAGCTTCATTAGATTCCTATGCGGGACATATGGGTTTTCCTACCTCATTCCGTTGCTTTACGATTGTTTCTTTTCATTTTCGTACTCATTTTGACTCCCTTATTTGTCCTCTTTAAGGAGTTCACCTTCTTTCTCACTCCGGATATCTTTACCGAGGCTTCGGGACGACCTGTGAGGGAGCGGCGAGTTTAGTGCTCATTGTTCCTGCTGCAAAATACTTTAGAACATATGTATAACAATAACAACAACCGCGGAAATCGGAAATCATTTACAAATACTACAGGGAGCGCACACCGGTGTTAGTCCTTTTGCGAATCTCGAAGCTTGCTGATTGTCCAGTATGTTTTAGTTTTTCAGTCTCTAAGGCACCTTTGCAGCTATCATTAATTTATTAACTAAGATAGCTCTCCTAGCATGAGTCACTGGCCAGTAATTAAGGCTGCCGAGCCGCAGACCACCCTTTCAGCTGGGGTCGCGCTATGGCTCTCTCCCTTTCAGCTGAGAGAGTCCTGTTTAGAGATTTGTTTCAGGGTTCGCTTCCCGTTAAATTAGGGAAACTGCACGACTACGCCAATTGTTGTGGAAAAAACTAGGCAAAACTTTGAGGTTTCGCAAAGGTCTTTTATTATAGCACAAAGTTCGTGGAGGGAGTTAGAGTGACCACCGTCCTTCTAATTGTCCCCCCCTTACAAGAGTATAGCAGTACTTTATATGGTTTAATAAGCAATATTATGGAAAAATGAGTCATTCCTTTGATAAGCCCAGACACAGAAAAGCGAGCAGAGTTAAACAACAGGCCTTGAATTCTCAGCCTAAGGACAATAATAATTGTCTACTCTCAACAAAATGTGCAGCTGCGCACTTGTTTACATAGTCTGACCTTCTGCCTATTACATGCAGAACTTCTTGACTGAAATAAAGCTAATATATCCATCATGCTTTGCCAAGTGCCCATTGCCATGAAATATAGTCAAGCAGCCAGTTAAGAAGGAATACAGGGTATTAAGGCAACTAATCCGCCAACTAAAGTTCCTTCTACAGGCAGGATGTTTTGTTTTGGCTGTATGGCAAGATCGCCGCCTATATTCAATGGCACTTTGTCCGAAAAATGTGTCCCCATCTGAATCCCGTTATGCTTGACTTCCTCACCATCTGATTCGTCTGACTCGTGCCTCAGCTGCTCGCCGCTAACCAATGCTCCCTTACCACTCACTCGCAGTCAAGAAACGAGGATGGCAGCTCAGAGACCTGCTCCTCGCTTTGGAGATGCCAACCTGGCCAAGCTTCTCGACGCTGTGAGTGAGAGTCAGGACACCCTTTTCCCACGAGGGGATTGGAGAACGAACAGCATGGGCAGTATTGTCGCCTGGGAGGCAGTGGCAGCTGCAGTGACTGTGGGCAGCATGACCAGGAGGACTGCCGTCGAATGTCGGAAGAAAACGAACAACCTCCAACAAGCTGCAAGGTTAAGTTACCACCTCTCTCCTGGCATCAATCCACCTCCCAACCTTCAAATTCCCAAACACTCCATCCATCCCCCCCCCCCCCCCCCCCCCCATCCACTGGCTGACAACTCGCACCCTCTCAACATCTGATCTTCAAGTTTGTTCCCTAGAATCCTTTCGCACCCACCAGCACAGCTCCTTCATGTCCAGGTGCGGTTCCCACACATGCCACCTGCTAGAGACC
The DNA here is from genome assembly GCF_047496885.1 of Scyliorhinus torazame. Lineage (NCBI taxonomy): Eukaryota > Metazoa > Chordata > Chondrichthyes > Carcharhiniformes > Scyliorhinidae > Scyliorhinus > Scyliorhinus torazame. Next base: position 158,695,536 of record NC_092717.1, read on the forward strand.
CCTGACCCATCAAGTGTGCAGCTCACAATGCCCTCCCTTTGTCCCCGCAGAAGAAGATAACCCAGAATAAGGGCGAAAGAGCCAAGATGAGGGAGGAGTCCCATAGATCAGACTCCTCACTCCTTATGAGGTATAGCCCTGGAGATCGCAGGGTTGGCCGAAGAGAGAGCAATACCCGACAGCGGGGTTGGTCTGCGCCAGAGAGGTGAGGATCCCCTGCCCTTTCATCCAGATAAACTACCTCAAGTGAGTTGTTCAAGTCAGACAAAATGCATCCTTCCCTCTCACTAACCTGAGAATCCCACCTCCGCCATCCTCCAAATTCTCCGGCCCCCAAATATCGCCCCGGCGTGAATCGCGCCGCCCGCCTCGGAGAATGGTGGGTGTTTTGTTATGCTCTTGACGTAGCATAAGCTGCTTCCTTGATGTGCACTCTGACAAAGGAAGGTTCAGACTTGGAGATAGCTTTAACACATTTATTACTGTTAACGATTCTCCTACTTGGATTCAACTCTCCTGTTAATCCTGCTACAGCTACTCAGACTAACTAACCAGTCTGCTACAATCCGCGTGGTGGGTGTGATGTGTTTCAATCAACCTGTCTGTACTCACGGAGTGGCTCCACTGGAAAGAGACTGAGCATGTGTGATGTGTCCTTTTATATGGGTTGGTGCAATGCCCTCCTGTGGCAGTGTCACAGTGTCACCATTGGTGGTGTCCCATCTTACTGACCTGTTGGTTGACTGTCTGTGTGTCATGTCTCTGGTGCTCCCTCTGGTGTCTAGCTAGGTGTAGTGTATGTACATTAACCCTTTGTGTACTTACAGTGATGTATATCACCACAGCGGGGACCGGCGCGACTCAATGGGCCCCGGGGCCGCCCACATTCTCCGGGCCGCGATGGGCCGAAGTCCCGCCCATTTAACGAGGGTCCCGCCGGCGTAAATCAAAGTTGGTCCCTACCGGCGGGACCCAGCTCTGTGGACGGCCTCCGGGATCCTCGGGGGGGGGGGGATCTGGCCCCGGGGGAGTGTCCCCACGGTGGCCTGGTCCGCAATCAGGGCCCACCGATCCGCGGGCGGGCCTGTGCCATGGGGGCACTCTATTCCTCCGCGTCAGCCTTGTACCGATCCGCGATGGCCGACATGGAAATGAACCCCCCCTCTGCGCATGCGCGGGGATGACACCAGCAGGCGCTAGCGCTCCTGCGCATACGCCAACACGCACCGGCCGGCGGGAAGGGGCTTGGCACTATGCCAACCGCACCGGCTGGCGGAGGCCCTTCGGCGCCGGTTGGCATGGCGCCAAGCCCCTTCCCGCCAGCCAGCGCGGCGCAAACCACTCCGGCGCCGTCCTAGCCCCCGAAGTTGCGGTGGATTCCGTACCTTTGGGGCGGCTCGACGCCTGAGTGGTTCCCGCCAGGGTTTGCGCTGTTTTTTTCCGCCCTGACGATTTGCGCAGAATCCCGCCCCACATGTCAATTGTCCCGCAGGATATCTATCTGATAAGTCCGTGTCATCTGGAGTCATCTCCCTGCCACCCAAGAGACCACCTCGGAGGAGAGCCCCAAGGAAAACACTGGTGATGCATCACAGCTCTCACCCCCACCTTCCACAAGCGCAGGGAAACATACCTCGATGGGTAATATTAGTGGACAGGCTTTGGGGGAACTATCCGGTGAGCACCACACAGTCACTGATGCACATCAGGTGGAGGCTGGAACATCCAAAGAACACAGCAGTGGGGGTCTGTTGGATCGCAGGACTGGATGACTTTCTCCCAGAGCTGATGTCGATGATAGGACACAGCCGTGAGATTCAGGAGAGGATGTCAACGAAATTCCAGCAACTGCATAGCCGATTGGAGGAATCCCAAAGCTTCAGGCACAGGAGGTGGTGCCGGAAATGCGAGGCAACCAGGCCAACACTGCTAGGGTGACGACCACTGAGAAAACCTGGAGATTGAAAAGAGATTGAAATGAATGCAAATTAGGCTAAATGAACTTCTCGCCATTTTTGGGCTGATCCGGGACTTGCCATCGGGGCGGGATTCTCCGCAATCGGCGCGATGTCCGCCGACCTGCGCCAAAAACGGCGCGAATCAGTCCGGCATCGCGCCGCCCCAAAGGTGCAGAATCCTCCGCATCTTGAGGGGCCGAGCCCTCACCTTGAGGGGCTATGTCCGCGCCGGACTGATTTCCGCCCCGCCAGCTGGCGGGAAAGGCCTTTGGTGCCCCGCCAGCTGGCGCGAAAGTGACTTTGTCGTGCGGCGCATACGCGGGAGCGTCAGCGGCCGCTCACTGCATCCCCGTGCATGCACAGTGGAGGGGGTCTCGTCCGCCTCCGCCATAGTGGAGACCATGGCGAAGGCGGAAGGAAAAGATTGCCCCCATGGCACAGGCCTGCCGCGGATCAGTGGGCCCCGATCGCGGGCCAGGCCACCGTGGGGGCACCCCCCCCGGGGCCAGATCGCCCCGCGCCCCCCTCAGGACCCCGGAGCCCGCCTGCGCCGCCTTGTCCCGCCGGTAAGACAGGTTGTTTGATTCTCGCCAGCGGGACAGGCATTCCAGCAGCGGGACTTCGGCCCATCGCGGGCCGGAAAATTGCCGGGGGGGGGCCCGCCAACCGGCGCGGCATGGTTCCCACCCCCGCCGAATATCCGGTGCCGGAGAATTTGGCAACCGGCGGGGCGGCAATTTTCCGACCCGGCGGGGGGTTGGAGAATCCCGCCCCAGGTGTGAATCACAAAATGGTTTGCACCTGGCCCGAATCTCAATTTTGCCCTCTCCTGCCATTCACCTGATGTGCCCGGATCTGCGTCGGGTGCAAAGCGGTGGCTGAATCACACCCGTAGTGTTCCAGCCTGTATGTCTAAGATGACCCCTTTTGCATTTGACATTCATGAGAGGCGACTTCCCTGACTCTTTTGCCCTGATTTTTCTTTAAAACAGATTGGTAAGCAGGACAAAATAGTGTGACTGACTGATGCTTCATTCTCACCTGTTCCAAATTTCATGTGGAGTTTGAGTTAGGCTTTATCATTCCAAGGTGAGGAACTCCAGTTATCTGGATCGGTTGGATAAACTGGGTGGATTCTCCTTAGAGAAGAGAAGTTTTAATGGATGTCAAAAGAACCAAAGATAAAATGAGGAAAACCATTTTACACAGCAAGTGGTTAGGATTTGGAGTGCACTGCCTGAGAATGTGGTTGCAGCAGATTCAATCATTGCTTTCAAAGTGGAATTGGATAATTACATGAAAATAAGAGTTTTGGAGGGCTACAGAGAAAAGGCACAGACCAATGAAGGGCCAGATGGCCTCCTTCTGTACTGTAACCTTTCTATGATTCTATGATTAGGTGAAAACAAGATTGTGCTTATCTCTGATGCTCTTCATTCTTGAATAGCTGACTGAAGGGCAACTTGGTTGAGATACGAATTCAGCTGTTACCCCAGCTTTGGAGATGCCTAAAATTGGAACTTTGGCGGGCACAGTTAAGAGAATTGGATAAATACTTGGAGGGGAAAACGTACAAGGCTATGATGTGTGACTAATTAGAATATCTGCCACAGAGTGAATAGCTATAAGGGACTGAATGGCCTCCTTTTGTGCTGTATCTTTCTACTGCAATGGCAAGGTGGATTCTTCTTTAACACATGAGGGAATAACAGGAGAGAGCTTCTGGTGACGGTGGGCAGGAGGCTGCCGCACACTGGAGGACTCTCGCTCGGGAATAGGAATTTCGGAGTTTTAACGCCTGGTCCTGGGGGCAACGGAGGCTGAAAAGGCTGTAAGAAGGCACAGGGAGGAGAAATGTCCAGGTTTGGGAGAAAAACGGCCGTGAAAAAAGGGGGTTAATGGAAGTCCGCCAGGGAGTGAAAAAGTCAGCGCAGGAACTGTAAGGAAAGCGGAGGCTGGAGCACCAGGGGAGGCCGCATCGCTCACAGCAGAAGAAATGACCACAGTGATGGCTGTGGAACTTGGAAGCGATGAAGAAGGAGATGGCGGCGGTATTGAGAGTGCTGGTGGAGGAGGCGATTGCCCCGGTGAAGGCGGCGGTATCAAGCGCAGCGGCGGAGGTGCAGGAGCAGGGTGAGACACTGAAGGAAGTGGAAGAGGCACTATCGCAGCACAGTGATCAACTCACCTCGATGGGGAAGGAGTTGCGGAGGGTGATAGAGACCAACAAGGGTCTGCGAGCCAAAATGGAAGACCTGGAAAATAGATCTAGGTGACAGAACCTGAGGATTGCAGGTCTGCCCGAAGGGGTGGAAGGCCCGAGGCCGACGGAGTATTTTGCCACGATGTTGGCGAAGCTATTGGGGTAGGGGGACGATCCCTCCTGATATGAACTGGATCAGCTCACCGGTCATGGAGGCCTATACCAAAGGCGAGTGAGTCGCCAAGACTAGTAACTCTGTGTTTCCGTAGGTACAGTGTGAAGGAGAAAGTCCTGTGCTGGGCAAAGCAGAAGCGGGTGGTGACATGGGCTGGAGCTGGTATACGCATATACCAGGACCTTACGGTGGAATTGGCGAGGAGGCAGGCTGTCTGCAGCTGGGTGAAGAAGGCACTATAAAACAGCAAGGTGCAGTACGGCATAGTATATCCAGCGAAGTTGAGGGTGAGCTACAAATCCAAGGACTTTTATTTTGGGACGGCGGAAGCAGCGGAGGAGTTTGCGAAGACAGAGAACTGTGGCAGAATTGAGAAATGGTCGTGTACCGATGTAACCTCATGCAACTTTATTTTTTCACTGCGTGCTGGTGTATGTACTAAATGAGTCGACACTGTATATATTTGGACAAGGGAAGAGATGGAACTTTGGGGCTTGGGTGTGTATGCGGGGGTTGTGTGCTAAAGGGGATTTCTTGGTTTTCCTGGGACGGGGCAAGGGGGAAGGAGACCCGGGCGGGGGCTTCCACGCTGGCCGGTTTAAGCCGGCCAGTGAAAGGGAGTGAGGTGGGGGGAGGGGCTGCGGCCATCGGAGCCTGGTAGAACAGGTTTTGATGAGTCTGGCCGGGGTGAAAAGTTGGGGGAATGAACCAAGGTTGGGGGGAGGAGTTTACAAGAGGAAGTGAAGGGGAGGAGTCTGGGAGGAGGAGTAGGGGGGGGGGGGGGTCTACAATTCACGGGTGTCATTCACGGTACTCTTTCCGGGATTGGATGGCATTGAATATTAGGGGATGGGGTGTTGGGGGGTGGACTGTATATGTTAATGGTGACCGGGGGCGATTCCTCATTCCTTTTTCTTTTTTCCTTTGTTTTCCACCTTGGGAGGGTTTGTTTCATTTGATGCTTATATTGTCAGGCGGGCCATTGTTTGGGGGGTGGTGGGAGGATGGGATCGTTGTTGTTGATAAGGGGATTGACATTGTATTCGTTACCGTTTACTGTTTGTTGGTGGTGTGTAAATTCTGAAGAAAATGTGAAATGTGAAAATGGCGAATAAAAATATTTGTATAAATGATGGAATAACAGGTAGTTTTTTTAAAAGGCTGTTCCGTAAAACATTTTCAGAAGCAGATTAATATAGTCCTGAATTTTCAGGATGGTGAGTGCGCAGCCTGCTGCCATTTTACTCTCTAAATGAGCATTGATTGGTGGGCACTTACAAGGGCAGCATGGTATCACAGTGGGTAGCACTGTTGCTTCACAGCACCAGGGTCCCAGGTTCGATTCCCGGCTTGGGTCACTGTCTGTGTGGAATCTGCACGTTCGCCCCGTGTCTGCGTGGGTTTCCACCGGGTGCTACAGTTTCCTCCCACAAGTCCAGAAAGACGGGCTGTTAGGTGAATTAGACATTCTGAATTCTCCCTCCGTGTACCTGAACAAGTGCCGGAATGTGGCGACTTGGGGCTTTTCACAGTAACTTCATTGCAGTGTTAATGTCAGCCGACTTGTGACAATAAAGATTATTATTATTACTTGAAAGGAAACCTCACGTTGGAGACAGTCAGCCAATCAGACAGCTCTCCAGCCTATCCAGACAGAGCACTGCAGTGGCCAGAAGTGTCCTGCAGCACCTGAGACAACAGCCGAGTTCAAGGCAAGTCCCAGGAGCCACTTTGATGGCAAGTAGCAAGGATCCCGGGGACGGGAGGGTAGGGGTTTCCCTGGAGGGGTCGCTTGGAGGTGATGTTGCTGTTGAGCAGTAGACTGAGGGGGTGGGGAGGGTGGGGTGGAGGGCCAGAGGTCTGTGGTCCGTGAGGAGAAAGTGTACCAAGTCTGAAGGGGCCTTCTGATGGAGGCACCCCCACCCCCCTTCCCCCCCACCCTTCCCACCCGAGATTGAGGGTGAGAAATCTTTCTGTTTCCCACCTTCAGACACCGGGAAAAGGCCTTTAAGTTGTCATTAAATGGCCTTAATAGGGGCATGGGCAGACTTCCCGTCTGAGGCCCTATCCGCCCACCTATCCACACGATAAAGTTGTGTCAGGGCCGCTGCAGGCGGGATGCCAGAGGGGATCCCATCCATGCTATTCCCCCCATCTCAGAACTCACTGGAAGGGTCGGGAGGGTGGGGAGCGGAAAATCCTGTCCACAGTTTTTATAAAGAGCTCTGGCCTCTGGCGAGATAATAAACCACTAATGAGATTTCTAACCCAATTGTCAACCCGTGTTGGTTTGTACTTGGAAAAAAATCCCATTGTTTTTATGAGCGTTTCACTTGATTTATGAGACAGTGGGGTTTGCACTACTGCAGGATTGTTTCCCTGAGGTTAGATTTGAGTCACATTGTTAGGACAGAATGGCGCAGGTTTTATTCTGCACCTGGCCTATTACATACTGGACCTGAAAGTGATAAATCCTCAGGTTGAGAGACAGAGAGAAAGAAAGCATTCCAGAGCCAGCACTTCGTGAGTGCTTCAATAGACAGCTATTGAATCATAGAATTTACAGTGCGGAAGGAAGCCATTCGGCCCATCGCGCCAGCACGGCCCTTTGTGGTGATGAAAATTCTATTCGGCCTCTGAACAGAAATGAATTTGTAAAAAAAGTATTATTTTTTTCCTCAAGGAACAAAAATTTCCCGTTAAAGATTCCACAACGTCTCTTTGGAACTTCCTGGTGTGTTTTGAAAATTGGATTTTGAAAACATTCACAGATGAAATCTGCATTAAGAGCAGTGAGGCGTGCTTGAAATGTTCCATTCCTGTGCAAAGAAACAGCTAGCAGTTCTGCAGTATGCCCAGAGCCTTGTCTTTCTATAAGTCAGGTCACGGCGGCCTTGTTTTGTAATTGGCTGCTGATTTTCTCAGTGCCACTGGGGTCAGTTTACATGGCTGTGAGGTGATCATGCTCTGCCTGGATTCCTCCATTCAGAATGCAGCATTATCATCAGACCACTAGGACATTATACAGCATGATAATGAGAAATTGAAAACCCCATCAGCAAGGTTTTGTGAGAGATCAATACCTGATCCGTTTAACAGCTGTCAGCTCCACAGAATGAATGGCTGTGGGGCTTTCTTAATACATCCCCCCGTCGATTTGTGAAGAAATGCCATTTCTTCCTAATGTTGTTGAAATTGGAATATGCACTTAAGCCACAATACCATATTCAGATGAACAATTTCTGGCAAGAAAAGCCTTGCAAGAGTATAGACACAGATGGCCAAATGTTGTGCAGAATGAAGTGGTTTTCCTGTGCTGTGAGGGACATCGATAAACCATCTGTGAAATGTAACTTAGGAAGAGCTGAATTATGTATGTTGTAATATAATAATGTAAGTCATAATATTAGGTTGATTATCTGCCAGGTTATGGAGTCGGGGGTGGGGGGTGGGGGTGGGGGTGGGGGGTGGGGGGGGGGGGGAACAGATAGAGCTTTGAATGAGCTTTATCTTTTGAAGAACAAAACGGTAGCTGGTGTCGCGTTCTGAAAGGCAAGATCACCGGTAGCAGTCACAGATGTACATATACTTTATTAATGCTTGTGGAAAGAACAAAGAAAAAGTACAGCACAGGAAGACCTTCGACCCTCCAAGCCTGCGCTGACCATGCTGCCCATCTAATCTAAAACCTGCTACACTTCCTGGTCCGTATCCCTCTATTCCCATCCTATTCATGTATTTGTCAAGATGTCTCTTGAACGTCACTATCGTCCCTGCTTCCACCACTTCCTCCGGCAGCGGCTTCCAGGCCCCCACTACCCTCTGTGTAAAAAAACTTCCATCGCACATCTCCTCTAAACTTTGTCCCTCGCACCTTAAACCTATGTCCCCTAGTAATTGAAAAATACTACTGTTTTGTAAAATGTTATGATAAATTTCTGAACAGGAAAATAGAAACAGGAGTAGGCCTCTAATATAGCTTTTTCAAATAATATGCTAAGATATTGGAAATATTAAAGACAGAATATTAAGAATAGGAGGACAGGCCTTTGCGCTTAAAGCCAAGCCTGTTGAGAAGAAGGATAAGATTTCACTGCGCGTTCTGTGACTCTGACATTGGAACCATATGAAGGTCTCAAACTTGCACTTGCCAACAGTGAGACTGCCAGGGCAATATTTCCGGAGGCAGCCTCCCAATTGGTCACCTTCTTGCTCGCTGTCTCACTAAGTATGGCAGACAGGATCCTGATGCTATCGGCCCATTCAGAGTGTTAGCAGCTCTGTAGCCTCAGCAGCCCAAGCAGAAGTGATTGACAATGCTGATGGGGTTAGGAGACCATGAGGGCACTTCAACATGATGGTGCCCTTAGAGGGTTAGTATTAAATCATTACATCAGGGGGGGAAAAGGCAATGTAGGCCTCTTGGATCAGAGGGAATACCCGCCATATACTTTTAAAAACAAATTCCAATTAACAGGCAATTTAGTAGCCAAGCCACCTACCCTGCATATCTTTGGGTTGTAGGGGTAAGACCATGCAGACCCCTTCATATACTTTGTTGGAGCTATGGGTCTGCCACTCATACCTCCAATCCCCTCTTTGGGGCATGGGGTCTCCAGCTCCAATGACCCCCTGAACTACTGCAGGGAAGCCTTCTCCGTTAATTTCCTGGCTGCTGTATGTGACGGGGAATTGATGGCGAAAATTGTTCTTAATTGGGTCTTTTATAATGGAAATGGTTTGCTTGCCTCCACGGTGCAGACAACTGCTCTGCAGTCCCATTCCTGCACCCAGAAAATTTCCCTGATGAAAATGAAAAAATGAAATGAAAATCGCTTATTGTCACAAGTAGGCTTCAATGAAGTTACTGTAAAAAGCCCCTAGTCGCCACATTCCGGCGCCTGTTCGGGGAGGCGGTTACGGGAATTGAACCGTGCTGCTGGCCTGTTTTGGTCTGCTTTCAAAGCCAGCGATTTAGCTCTGTGCTAAACAGCCCCGATGATAGAAATATCACTATTTTCCAACACCCCACCACCTCCAAGCCTACCGACACCGGGCTGGGCCAATTCAGACTTCAGTCTCATTCAGGAACAAATCAGCTCCCTGTAGCCATCTGGGATGGCCACTTCCAGAATACAAAATGGACGCTCGCAAAGAATATAGGGAACTGTAGACAATGCTAGAAAACAAGTAGACACAGATCCTGAATGTATATTTGGGAAACAGCTCCCAGACGGAATTGAAACTATGGGCCGATTAGCATATTGATGGCCCATCTCCGGGAAACAAAGGAATGACACTCAGGTAACCGATACTATTGCAGACATCCCGGCGCCAGTTCCCCAACCGAAAAGCACAAACAAAGCAAGGCCAACGGCCACCTAAGACACGTCCAGCCATCAGGGCACCCACCCCTTTATTGGTCAAGATCGATAACAGTGATCGAGAAGCGGCCCAATTAATTGGGAACAAGTTTAAGGCCCGCCTAAAAGCGTGCAAAGCCCCTCCAAGTATGAGAAGGAACCCCCACGAGAGATTCGCTCTCTTGGACTTGGCTCTCAAAGCGGAGAGACCCGTCCACCAGCATCACCAGAAGCAAGTAAGTTCAAGGTCAACGCTCGCTACCAGACGGACGACCTTAGCTGTTCTCCTGTATCTCTTCTATCCCAACAGCTTCAGATCCGAACAACAGCCATTGTTCCTCTGACTAAATGGGCAGCCGAAGTTAAGTACAGGCGTTAGCGTTGAGATAGTTTAGTTTGTAGTACTGTTGTGCATGAGTAGATTTACTGTGTGTGTAAATAAATAGTATTGACTTTGAACGAACTAACTGGTGTATTGGCTCTTCGATCAGTATTCGGGTTTGAACCTTGTGGCGGTATCGAGAGATACCTGGCGACTCTAAAGTAAACATAATTAGGATTAAGGAAGTCGACCATATTGACCGCCATATTTATAACCAGATAAACAGAGCAACATCCCTATGCACCTTTTCAACCCCATTCGTCATTCACTCCCTTTCGAAGGAAAGCTCTGACTGCTGGATACAATTCATCTCTCTTGTCGTTACACTACATTCAACTAAAATAGTGATTAGTAGCAAACTATTCAGTCATGGGTGGCATCACAACAGAGCTGAAGTCCATTCTTGGATAGACAGACTTGCATTTATACAGTGCCTCTCATGACCACCTGACCAGCCAATGAAGTACCTTTTGAAGCACAGTCACTGTTGTAATGTAAGAAATATGACACCCAATTTGCACTCAACAAATATTTTTAAATAGCAATGTGAGAATAACCTGATCATCTATTTTTTGTGACGTTGAAACATTGAACAGGACATGAGGGATGCCTTTGAAATTGTGTCATGGGGTGTTTAACATATTGGGCGGGATTCAGCCACCTCGTTGTGCCTGGCACTGATCTGGGCATAACGGGTGAATTCTGCAAGATTTACCTGACCCACCCGGTGTGACCTGGATCATGCCCTCACATGGCCTTGCCCATGAAAGAGAGGGTGAGGGCGGGTTTGAGGGAACACAAAAAGGTTTTGGGGGGTGAAGGGGGTGTCCTGAAAGCTGGGGGTGGCTGTAAAGATTGGGGCAGCCGTTCAAAATGGTGCTCCGATCGGCACGAAGCCTGGTCCTGCTGGAAAGTCTGGGCGGGATTCTCCATTTCTGAGACGAAGGGCTGGATTCTCCGATTTTGAGGCTATGTCCGGAAGAAGTGTCTAGTTCTGCAATGAAGAAGTTGGTGCCGCCCCCACACCGATGCTCCGCCCGGTGGGTGGCTAGCATCTACGCCACGTAAAATTCCCGCGTTCCCGACATAAACTGCCGGAGAATTTCTGGGCTGTGTCCACGCATGCGCACGCCGACGACCTGCAGTGGTCCCGACCTGCCAGGTAATGCTTCCCTGTACTCCCCTGCACGACCCCCCACAAGTCCCCCCAGCCCCCGCTGAAGTCCCCCCCCCCCTGTCCCCCGGCAAGCGAAATGGCTCCCCCACCCGCCCGACTGTGGCGCCACTGGACAAAGTCCGCAGCCCCCACGCAAGGTTGATGAAAACTCAGAGCAAATGTGTCCCGCGCCGTCAGGAACTCGGCCCCATCAGGAGGGAGCATCAGAGGAGGGCCTTCAGGTGACGCCCTGAGGCCGACCCATGCGGTGTACTCCCCAATGATGTTTTGGAGGGGGCAGAGAACCGAAAACAGGCGGCGCCCCCGATTTCTGCATCAAAAAGGATTCTCCGCGCGATCGCCAATTACAATATCGCCGTCGGGTAACAGATAATCCGGCCCTAAGTGTTGACGCCTGGACAGAATTTGTGGACTTTCACGAAAGCAAAACTGGCGCCGAACCTGGATTGATTCAGTGACTGTGGAGGGGCTAGCACTGGTGCTACGTGGAAAACAATCGATTCCAATGAAAAAGGGTGTGGGGTTCGCTTGGTTCGTATTTGACATTCGGGAGGCTGACAAGCTGCAGCCGCATATACACATTACAATCCCCACACACACACACACACATCCCAGCCAACAAGATGGCACTGGTTGTGCTGGAGCATGCCCATACAGCTGCTGGTTCGGCTGGGCCAGAGGGCACCGAGGGGGGGTGCCGTGGGGGGACACCTATACGAGCCATGGCCCTAAGTTCACAGTGGGCTGTTAGCGGCATGTGCAGCTGCATGGCTGCCTTGCCGGTTGCAGCATTGATGTTCCGTGCCCTTCCACACCGACCCCATAAACCATCTCCTAGCCACCCCCCGCTACTCCACCCAGCCTTGGCAGAAGTCAGAGGTAGCCCGGCCAGTGGCACAACTGTCAGCAAACTATGGCAATGTTGGACACTTTCCGTACCCCTTCTCTCTCCCTCAACAGCCACGATGCCGGTTTCACGATTTTTAAAAGCAGAAATGAATCACGCCATCGGGAACTCGGCCCATCGGAGGCAGAGTATCGCGGAGGCCCCGGAGAATACGTGTTTATTGTACATGCGTTCAGACTGCATTGATGCCACTGTAAGTTGACGGGAATTGCGATTTGGCGTCAAATCGGCGGCCACTGCAATTTTGGCATCGAAACCTATTCTCCGTCCAATCGCGTTTCACGATTTCAGCGTCAGCAAGTGTGGCCCCAATGGTGAGAAACTCCCCTAGGCCCTGATAAATGGCAACGTGCCGATGAATAGCAGGTGAATCTCAGCGCTGCAACTGATGAGAAACACCCCGTCAAACGTGCCGAAAATGGACTTAAACTTGTTCTGCTGAATTGCACCCATTGTTACAATTGTTTATAACATTATTGTACTTTAATTTAAGATAAATTATTTCTGCAAGCTTGGGTGGTTTGACTGTTAGAGATGAAAGGCGACCTAGACTGTTTAACTGGGAAGAAAGTGCAAGGTGTTTATGCTTGGAAACAATGGCAACAATCTATGGGCTAACAGTGGATAGACTGTGAGTCTTCAAGGTCCCAGAAATGTGTTGAGAATTTGAGGTTGTAAGCAGTTGTGGTGTAAACTATCCATTTACATCCAAGATAAAAGACAGTTGGGGTCTCAAGGATGGCTAATCAACATCTCCATCTGGATACAAGACCCATATGATTATTATTGTCATGGAGATGCTTAGGAAATCAGAAGCACAAAGGGACTTGGGAGTCCTTATTCATGATTCTCTTAAGGTTAATGTGCAGGTTCAGCCGGCAGATAGGAAGGCAAATGCAATGTTAGCATTCACGTCAAGAGGGCTAGAATGTAAGACCAGGGATGTACTTCTGAGGCTGTATAAGGCTCTGGTCAGACCCCATTTGGAGTATTGTGAACAGGTTTTGGCCCCGTATCTAAGGAAGGATGTGCTGGCCTTGGAAAGAGTCCAGAGGAGGTTCACAAGAATGATCCCTGGAAGAAAGAACTTATCGTATGTGGAATGGTTGAGGACCCTGGGTCTGTACTCATTGGAGCTTAGAAGACTGAGAGGGGATCTTATTGAAACTTACAGGATACTGTGAGGCCTGGATAGAGTGGACGTGGAGAGGATGTTTCCACTTGTGGGAAAAACTAGAAGTAGGGGACACAATCTCAGACTAAAGGGACGATCCTTTAAAACAGAGGTGAGGAGGAATTTCTTTAGCCAGAAGGTGGTGAATCTGCGGAACTTTTTGCCGCAAAGGCGGTGGAGGCCAAAGCACTGAGTGTCTTTAAGACAGAGATAGATAGGTTCTTGATCAAAATGGGGATCAGGGGTTATGGGGAGAAGGCAGGAGAATGGGGTTAGAAAAATATCAGCCATGATTGAATGGCGGAACAGACTCGATGGGCCGAGTGACCAAATTCTGCTCTTATGTCTTATGGTCTCATGGGCTTTGAGAGGGTAGGATCTAAGATAGTCCTCAGAATTCACAGACGATTTGCCTGGAAATGTAGAGCATCTATAGGCAACATGTAAGATTTTGATAATACTACCAATTTTTAGGTTTAGTTGTGGTCTGATACAACATTTATGATTTTATCTTTAACCACTTTTTCAACAATTCAGTTTGAATTTCTGTTTGTGATACAATGGGACCAAGGCAATTGGGAAACAGCCACTCAGTTATGAGAAACTACATTTAATGGATTTATGACTTTAAGTTGCCTGAGAGTCTGGGTTCGGCCATTGTATGTTATCTTAATTATATCAAAAAATAAATTTAGAGTACCCAATTAATTTTTGCCAATTAAGGGGCAATTTAGCGTGTTCAATCCACCTACCTTGCACATCTTTGGGAACCCACGCAAACACGGGGAGAATGTGCAAACTCCACACGGACAGTAACCCAGAGCCGGGATCGAACCTGGGACCTCGGCGCCATGAGACTGCAGTGCTACCACTGCGCCACTGTGCTGCCCTTTTTTTATCAACTTTGAAGAAATGTTTGAAAGGTAGCTTGAACTTAGGATGACTCCTTATCTTTAAACAAAACCAATGCATTGATTTAATTGATTAACCACATTTGTCGGACAGAATATCTGTATCAGAGGCAAACTTTCTTTCTGATTTGACATTATGGTAGGAAGTGTAATTAACATTTGGCTTCAGTATCTGTGGGACGTGGGCTCAAATAAGTTGAAGAGGATGTGACATTGTTTGTAACTGCACCGTATCTAAAGGAAATGTGTCATTTGTTCACAATGGACTTTACACTCTGGGGGCCCTGAGAACAAGGGATGGACATTTATCTTCCATCTACGTATCTTTAGTTACAGAGGTGAGGTGAAACTAGATGACCTACGCCCTAAGCCAATGGAAGAGGTGAATTTGGACTATTTCCAAATAAGAGTTTCAGGAATAATGAGATAAAAGTTGGAAAATCAAAGTCTTTTTTTGGAACAATTTTATCATGGCTTCCGTGGTATGCTTCTTCGAAGACATAATCAACATCACATCAGAGACAAGAAGGGAAAGCCATTGCCTGTGTTGATGAAGCTCGACGAATCATAGAAACATAAAAAATCGGAGCGGGAGGTGGCCATTCGACCCTTTGAACCTGCTCCACCAATCATTATGATCATGGCTGATCATCCAACTCAATAGCCTAATCCTGCTTTCCCCCATTACCTTTGATCCCCTTCTTCCTAAGTGCTATGTCTAACTGCTTCTTGAAAACATGCAGGGCCGGGTGCTCCATTCCTCAGACTAAGTGTTGAGACCAGAGCAAGATTTGTGGAGTTCTACGACAGCAAAACTGGTGCTGCACCTGGACCAATTCAACAATGTTAAGGGGCTAGCACTAACGAGAAGTGGAACATGGGTGATTCCAATGAGAAGCAATGCAGGATTCGCCGGGTTCGGGATTCACACTCGGGGTCGACATGCTGCAGCCGCATACTCCACCCGGATCTGATAAGCCGCTGCTCGCTCCCGATATTCCCAGCCCAACAAACAATTTCCCTCGCCTCCTGGTCGCACTCGGTACAAATCCAAGGGTGCACTATCGTAACCTTAGCAGTACAGGGCGCTAAGTACACTAATTTCCAGCTGTATGTGCTCCCAGACCTCTACGCCCCCCTTCTTTTAGGGCTCGATTTTCAATGTAATCTCAAGAGCCTGATGCTTAGCTTTGGCGGACCCCTGCCCCCACTCACTGTGTGCAGCCTAGCCACTCTGAAAGTCGACCCTCCTTCCCTCTTCGCTAATCTCACCGCTGATTGCAAGCCAGTAGCCACTCGCAGCAGGCGATATACCATGCACAACAGAATATTTATTAGGTCTGAGGTCCTGCGTCTCTTGCGGGAAGGAGTCATAGAGGCCAGCAATAGCCCCTGGAGGGCTCAGGTGGTGGTCGTCAAGAAGCTCCGAGTGGTGGTTGATTACAGCCAGACCATTAACCGGTTTACGCAACTTGATGCGTACCCCCTTCCCCGGATTGTAGACATGGTCAATCAGATCGCTCACTACCGCGTGTTCTCCACGGTGGATCTGAAGTCTGCATACCCACCAGCTCCCAATCCGTCCGGAGGATCGCCACTACACGCCGTTTGAGGCAGACGGCCGCCTTTTTCATTTCCTACGGGTCCCTTTTGGCGTCACGAACGTGGTTTCGGTGTTCCAACGTGCAATGGACCGAATGGTGGACCAGTACGGGCTGTGGGCCACGTTTCCGTACTTGGACAACGTCACTATCTGCGGCCATGATCAACAGGACCATGACGCCAACCTCTACCAATTTCTCCAAACCGCCCAAAAACTTAATCTCACCTATAATAAGGAGAAATGCGTTTTCCGCACCACCAGGCTAGCCATCCTCGGCTATGTCGTGGAAAACGGAGTCCTAGGGCCCGACCCTGACCATCTGCACCCCCTCCCGCAACTCCCTCGCCCTCACTGTCCCAAGGCCCTCAAGAGGTGCCTTGGATTTTTTTCCTACTACGCCCAGTGGGTCCCCCAGTATGCGGACAAATCCCACCCACTATTTAAGGCCACCCTTTTCCCTCTGGCAGCCGAGGCCCACCAGGCCTTCAACTGCATCAAGGCGGACATCGCCAAAGCCGCGATGCGCGCGGTGGACGAGTCCGTCCCCTTTCAGGTGGAGAGCGACGCCTCAGAGGTTGCTCTCGCTGCCACTCTCAATCAAGCAGGCAGACCGGTTGCGTTTCTTTTAAGCACCCTCACCGCCTCTGAACTTAGACACTCCTCGGTCAAAAAAGAGGCTCAAGCCATCGTGGAAGCCGTGCAGCGCTGGAGACACTACCTCGCTGGTAGGAGGTTTACCCTCGTCACCGACCAACGATCGGTAGCCTTCGTGTTCGACAATATGCAGTGGGGCAAAATCAAGAACGATAAGATCTTGAGGTGGAGAATCGAACTCTCCACCTATAATTACGATATAGTATATCGTCTTGGGAAGCTCAACGAGTCCCCAGATGCCCTGTCCCGCGGCACATGCACCAGTGCGCAAGGGGACGGACTACGGGCTGTCCACGATGACCTCTGCCACCCGGGGTCACCCGGCTCGCCCACTATATCAAGGCCCGCAACCTGCCCTACTCTAACGAGGAGGTCAAAACTGTAACCAGGGACTGCCAAATCTGTGCGGAGTGTAAACCGCACTTCTATCGACCAGATAAGGCCCACCTGCTGAAGGCGTCCCCCCTGAGTATCGATTTCAAAGGGCCCCTCCCCTCGAATAATCGCAATATCTACGTTCTCAATATTATTGATGAGTTCTCCCGTTTCCCGTTTGCCATCCCGTGCCCCGATATGACCACCCCCACTGTTATCAGAGCCCTGCACAGTGTCTTCACCCTGTTTGGTTTCCCCAACTACGTCCACAGCGAGAGGGGCTCGTTGTTCATGAGCGTCGAACTGCGTCAGTACCTGCTCAGTAAAGGATCGCCTCGAGCAGGACTACCAGTTACAACCCCCGGAGAAACGGACAGGTGGAGAGGGAGACAAGACGGTCTGGAAGACCGTCCTACTGACCCTACGGTCCAGGAAGCTCCCGGTTTCCCACAGGCAGTAAGTCCTCCCCGATGTGTTCCATGCTATTAGGTCCCTCCTTTGCACGGCCAGAAACCAGACTCCTCATGACCGCTTGTTTATTTTCACTAGGGGGACTATCTCAGGGGCCTCGCTCCCACCCTGGCTGATGAAACCGGGTCCGGTTCTCCTCCGGAAACACTTTCGGACCCATAAGACCGATTCCCTGGTAGAGAGGGTCCAACTCCTGCACTCAAACCTACACTACGCATATGTTGAGCGTCGACTTGATGGTCGACAGGATACCGTCTCCCTCCGAGACCTTGCGCCCGCAGGCTCCGCCACCACTACGTCCACAGTACCCCCCGCGCTGTACCCCGCTCTTTCTCCCATGCCCAGCACCCCCGCGCCCATTTGGCTCCCACGCTTCCTTCCCCCCGGCACACCAATCCGCAGGAATGAAGCTCCCGGAGTCCACCCCTGGGACTGCACCGGACCCACTTCCCCCGCCACCTGAAGCGGCTGCAACACCAGTGCTTCGGCGGTCGCAGCGTACGATCCGGGCGCCGGACCGGCTGAACTTGTGGCCCATCACCCCCGCCGGACTTTATTTTTTTACAGGGGGTGAATGTGGTGAATGTAAATATAGTTAATTCACCAGTTATGTTCTATGTTTGTAAATACAGTTAATTCACCAGTTATGTTCTATGTTATTAACCCTGTGGGTTTTATCTGTGGGCCATTGTATGGCTTCACCCACAGGGGGAGATGTTGGAGGATGTTGGAGCATGTACGGGCTCAGCCCATGGCTCCGCCCCTTTGAAGGAGTATAAGAGTGGCTGGCCTGTGGGACTGTCCTCAGTATGTACCAGTCGCAGGCAGGCAAAAGTTGATAGTTAATTAAAACCACTGTTTTACTCTGACACGAGTCCTTGGGTGAATTGATGGTCGCATCTGTAACTGAGGCTTTAATACACTAAACAGCAA
Source organism: Scyliorhinus torazame (assembly GCF_047496885.1). NCBI lineage: Eukaryota > Metazoa > Chordata > Chondrichthyes > Carcharhiniformes > Scyliorhinidae > Scyliorhinus > Scyliorhinus torazame. The sequence continues at coordinate 158,713,822 of NC_092717.1, forward strand.
GCCTCCTGCCTCTGGACCCGAACTGGGTCCAGAGGCAGAGACTTGCCACTTTTATACAGAAGCCTGAGGGGAGGAGCCACAGGCGGAGCCAGCCTGGTATGTACAATACAGCACAGTGAATATAAGACAATAACGTGGTTTACCACAAATACCATGCGGACCGGCTCCCGGAGTTGCTGGAAAAAACTGCACAACTTCCTCAGGGCAGCCAGAGTGAGTAGATAGTACTGTGCCCGAGTACCAACCCCTGTCACAAACACCCAAGAAACCCCCCACTCCTCACCCCCCCACCCCGCCCCCCCCCCCCACTCACCCAGAGGGTGGCCGAATTCCTACCCTGCACCACATGCCGGTACCCATACAGGCCGCCATGGCCAGATGCCCTGGCCACTGAAGCCACCACTATCGACCCCTGGGCTGCATGTGTCGGACTGTCTAACGCTGCACGTTTTCAGTTGCAAACCCCCTCCGCTGGCGAGGACCAGGGTGCTGGTTACGTTTCCGGGATCGTGTCTGGCAGGGTCCTGGCGCTGGTTGAGGTAGAGGTGTTGCTGGGGGGGCATGTTTGCACTCCGGTCAGGTCCTGGCATTCTGCAGGCACGGGAATACCTTGTGGCGCGCTCGGGTCCTAACGCAGGGTCTCTGTCATTTCGAGTGTCCTGGGTCGGGGGCAGGGGCTTCCTGAGGCAGGTTGGGCTGGGTCCCATGTTCTGTTCCCACCTTAGGCACTCCTGGGGTTGGATCTTGAAGTAGGCTCGGTTGGGCCTCCACGTGGACTTTTCTTTCTTCCATCTCCAGGTAGGTCGGGTTGCGCCTCTCCGGGTCAGGTCGCTGGGCAGGTCTCTCGGGGTCGAGTTGTCTGGGTCTCATCATCGGGGGTCGGGTCGGGTGCTCCGGGGGCTGGGCCGGGCGATCCGGGGGCTGGCGTCGGTTGTTATGCCGGTTCGGCGCTCCGAGGTCCTGGTCTGGTCCAAATCGAGGTCAGGGCTTCACTTCCGGTTTGGGCCCAATCCGCTTCCAGGTCGTGGAGGTCAGGTTGCGTCGGGTCAAAAGGTCTCCACGGGCCTCGCAGGATGTTCAAGCCTGCAACAAAAGATAAAATAGAGAGGTGTTATTGTCACAAGTAGGCTTACATTAACACTGCAATTAAGTTACTATGAAAATCCCTAGTCGCCACACTCCGGCACCTGTTCGGGTACACAAAGGGAGAATTCAGAATGTCCAATTCACCTAACAAGCGCGTCTTTCGGGACTTGTAGGAAGAAACCGGAGCACCCGGAGGAAACCCACAGAGACACGGGGAGAACGTGCAGACTCTGCACAGACAGTGACCCAAGCCGGGATTCGAATCTGAGCCCTAGGCGCTGTGGAGCACAGTGCTAACCACAGTGCTACCGTGCCACCCTTTGACTTGTTTAATTTTCTATCTTTCTCAGATTTATAATGTGTCGAAAAAAATGCTTTGACCTATGAACCAGCTCATAGCCATCAGCAAGCTCCGTGGCTTGTCTCGCAGTTTTAACTCTTTGTTTCTCCAGATGAATTTCTAACACTGCGGGTAAGGAATATTTAAATTCATCCAACAGAATTATTTCTGTAAGGGCTTTATAGGTGCCTTCTATTTTTCACCCACCTATCAAAATTGCTTTGTTTAACCCTTTCAAATTCAATATCAGTCTGTCCAGGCTGTTTTCTTACATTTTGAAATCTTTGTCTGTAAGCCTCTAGTACTAACTCATAAGCACTCAATATAGCATTCTTCACTGTATTGTACTCCCCAGACTTTTCCTCTGACAAAGCCACACAGACTTCACTAGCCCTACCTACAAGTTTACTCTGTAAGAGCAATGTCCAAATATCGTGCAACCATTTCATTTGTCTGGCTATTTGCTCAAAGGAATTTTAAAATGTCTGAATGTCCTTTTTGTCGAATTGTGGAAGTGCCTGCAGAAACTGAATATCTCTCCAATAGGTTCATGTCTAGAATTACTTCCTCCCTCCAACTGTTCTGGTCTTTTTTCTCACTGCCTGCATTTCAGGTTGAAATTCTCTGCCTCTCTTATTTTTCCTCATTTACAACTCCCTTTGAAAAGTTCTCTTTCTTCTTTTTCTCTCTCTTCCCTTTTGGTTTGCTCTTCCTGCAATCCAAGTTCAGCTTTTTCAATTCTATTTCTTTTTCCTTTTCTTTTTCCTGCATTTCTAATGTCTTCATTTCTAGTCGTAATTGAATTTTAGTTAATTCAATTTCTTCACTTTTCCAAATACTTGGTCTGTCTGACAACTCCTGTACATTTAAATGCGTTGCTAGTTCTTCAATTACCTCAGCCAGTAGATAATCCTAATTGTAACGTATTCGCCAATTACAGCAATTTAGTTTTAGGTACACTTTTCAAACGTTCCAAGGTTATCTTATGTATTCGCAAACAAGTCTTGGCCAAAGCAAGAGCCATTTTTGCAGTCACTTTATTTTAAATCACACCTCCTCACTTGGTTCCATGCTTTCCTCACTCTTGTTACATTTAAAAAGTCGCAAATTCCCTACACCAAAAGAATTATGCTTTTCAAAATCCTGGAATCCTGGACGAACCCACAATTTTTGTTACGAACTATGCTGATGTTAAGTGCAAGGGTATCATATGATACACTATGACACTCATGTATACTGATGACTATACACACATAAATTGACATGAAGCTATCCCTTGGTCCCCCAACTACCTACGTTACCTGAAACTCTGAGACACCACTTTTCCCCAATATTAAGTAACTCTATAAGCTAAATCCAGCAAGTAATTACCCAGGTTGAAGTGGCCACATCTGGAAAATAGTTTACAAGTTCGGTGAAGGTGGGAAATAGCTATTTCTTTGGGAGACTATGGGCTGGATTCTCCGCCCTGCTGCACCACATTTCTGTTTTACCCCGCCAGCAGGATGCTCCATTACACAGACTGGTCAATGGGGTTTCCCATTGCGGGGCAGCCCCACGCCGTCGGGAAACCCCCGGGCTGCTGGAAAAATGGAGCATTCTGTCAGCGGAGAATCCAGCTCGGTGTTTGCTGCATTACTGATGTTAGCTGTCTCTCCCCTTTCCCTTTGTTAATGTTCAACAGTTATACTATTTTTTTCTTTTTGATGTTATTCACCCTGTGAAGTCAGCTTTTGGTAGATATTTTCCATATCTCTCCACTTTCAAGTTACCACCTCTATAACCCCATTGTTTTCTCTAGCCACATATATAAAATACTTGTTTTCCAGTGCACCTCAAAATTGCTCCACACATCTGCCCATGATCAACTCCCTGTTTTACGTTTTTTAAACTTAATTGTTTCCGAATCTTAACACTCCTTCAGAGGGCCAGCACAGACACAAAGGGCAGAATTTTCCAGCTGTTCCTGCCAGTGGGATCGTCCAGTCTCGCCGATGGCAAACGCACCTTGGGTTCCCCGGTGCTGAAGGGTGTGATCAATGGGAAACCCTATTGACAGCAGTGGGACCTGAAGGTGCCATCGCCAGCCAATGGAGAGTCATGGAGGGGAGGGGGGAATGGCCTCTTTATGTGCTGTAAGCAGTATATGATTGTAGTCTTTTGTTACTTTTGTTACAGTAGCTACCACCACTCTCCCACTAACCCTCAATCCTGCCCTCCCCCACCCCTCACCCAGCCTGACTAGGCCTAATCACCAGTGTGTAGCTATTCAGTCAGGTTGCATTCTGTGGGATTGACAGTAAAAAGTTAAGCTGAATTGTGATTTTTCTGCACTCACATGCAAAGGCATCAGTTATTAATGGTAGAAGCACTGAGTGGAGTGATCAATGGAGTCCTGCAGGAATCCGTATAGGCCAATTGCACTTCACCATCTTTATCAATCATTTGGATGAAGTTATCAGGAGCACCACTTTTAGTTTCCTCCTAATACCAGGACGTGTTCAGAAACTAGAGATTTAGACAAACTACAGACTGATTTACACATGAGCCTGGCTGTAACAGGTATTCTTCAATATGGTTGAATCCAGCCTGATGGATTTGGATTATTCTCCTCACAGGCATGTGCATAGTGTGCAAGGTCACTATCTTAAAGCTGTGGAGCAGTGGAGGAGCCCAGAGGACATTGTCCAGACTGATGCCATAAAACTGTAAAGAAAATGCATAAGGACTCAGGATGTGTTGCTGGGATGGTTAATTCTAAAATAAGGGGTAGCAAATTTAAAACAGAGATGAGGAGAAATTACTTCTCTCAAAGGGTCGTGAACCTGTGGAATTCACTACCCCAAAGTGCAGTGAATGCCGGGACATTGAGTAAATTTATTAGAATAATCTTTATTAGTGTCACAAGTAGGCTCATATTCACACTGTGAAAATCCCCTAGTCACCACACTACGGTGCCATTTCAGGTACACTGAGGGAGAATTCAGAATGCCTAATTCACCGGGAAAGCACGTCTTAGGAGATAGGCAGATTTTTAATTAGTAATGGGTTGAAGGATTATGAAGAACGGGCAGGAAAGTGTAGTTGAGACTGAGAGAAGATAGCCACGATCGTATTGAATAGCAGAGCAGGCTTGAGGGGCTGAATTGTCTACTCCTGTTCCTAGGTCTTATGTTCTTAATGGACAAGACTTGAGTATGACTATGTTGGGAATATTGAAACATGTATTAGTTCTCTAATATGGTGGGTATATCAAGGTCCTGAGAAGATCTAGTGATAGGATGCCAGAATGTTATCAACCCTGAAAAGTCTTATTATCTCGATGGGCTGACACAAGTGGAGCTTTTTTCAAAAGTGACACACAGACTTGCATGGGGATACGATTAATGTTTTTCTTAAATGAGGATTAGATTCTGTTCATATAGATACTTAATAAAGCTGCATATGGAGGAGAGGACTAGGAGGCATCATTCAAAAGGGCAAAACAATTAGCTAGATTAGGTACCAAGAAATATATTCCACAGATACTTATACATTTACCCTCAAAAGAGAGCTGGAAGGGTTCTTGCAAATAAATAATGTCTCCAAGTGTAGTGATAGGTGAAACCAACAGTGACTAATTCATCAATACTAGCAAATTCCTGAACCTTGGCTGATTGTCTTCGGGAGGTCAAAGAGGAATTTTGCAAAGTTCTTCCAAAGTTCATTTGCATTTTTTCTCTGTGTTTTTAAGCCTCTCCCAGGGCATCACATGATGTATTTAGAAGGGACAGGCCAGATGAAGCAGTTAATTTTTCTCATCTTTTTTCATGTTTTCATAACTTCATAACTACTAGCAATTTGTTGTGAAAAAATAAAATTAGAAGTTTTCTCACAGTGAAACTGTGTGTTGAGATTTTCCTGTGTCATGCACTATCCCCTCACTGAGGTAACTGCCATGTGCTAATTGACCTGCACTAATATCCTAATGCTGTTTGAACCGTACTAACATCTCAGGTTTACCATCCCACCGCTCGATGCATCTTTCCTCTGTTCAGCTCCTCTCCCTCTCCAGGAACATCAGGGGCTCACTGCCTGAAAGAGTTGTATAGGCAGGAACCCTCAATGCATTGCAAAAAAATACTTGGAAATACATTTGAGATGCCATAACCTTTAGGGCCAGGGACCAAGGTCTGGAAAGGAGGATAGAAAACGTCATGGTTTATTCTCAGCTGGCACAGATTTCATGGGTTGAATAAGTTCCTTCTTTTCTTAATTTGTTCTGTTTGCAATGACACAAATTTTCACTCAAATACTCTGGTCACTTTGTCCTTCAAAATCTTTCATGTTTTTAGAAAAATAATAAATTGGCATTTTGATGATTCCCTACTTATAAAGAAATAATTTGAGATGTACTTTCCTGCATTCTTTCTGTAAAATAGTGATCATGGAGTTTTGTTCTTTTCACCAATGTCAATCAAAAAACCCAGAATATTATCTTTTTTCATGTCTTATCATGTTGACATATCATTGAGTTGATTCACTAACAGAATTAATATGTTTAGACAAATAATAAAACTAACAAATGACAAAGAAGTCTTTAAAATAAATTGGCAAAAAGGCAGCTAACGGAAATACTATGATCATGATGAATTATGACGCCCTCAGTGGTTCAGCTGGTTCAGCCAGGGAATGGCTGAAGTATACAAATTTGGAAAGTCCCAAATTTAATCTCTAAAATTCTGTTAAGGGGACTAAGCAAACGACAATATGCCTCTCAAATGGTGGGTTTGGAAGGGAAAAGTGACATAAATTTCCAGTGTAGATATTATATTATGAATAGATCAGAGCTCAACATTGGCATCCCTGTAATTGAACAGTTTGCCAATTTTCACTGCTTAAAAGTTAGCACGTGCGTCGTCATTTTCTGTCCTGGTGTTGCCTGATTAATTTTTAATCAGTGAGGAATTCTAGGGTTGTGGGGATAAGGTGGAAAAGTGGAGTGAGGATTGTATCAGATAGCACAATCTCATTGAATAGAGGAGCGGACTCATGGGCTGAATGGCATACTTCTGCTCCTACATCTTATGGTCTTTAGTTTGATGATTGTGTGCAGTGTTTGGCTTGAAGTTCAGATATCAGTTTCCCACAGGTAAGAGTGCCAGTGGCAACATAAAGTCAGAAGCGAGGAATCATAAGCGAGGGTGGCATGATGGCACGGTAGCACAGTGGTTAGCACTGCTGCCTCACAGCGCCAGGGACCCAGGTTTGATTCCTGCCTTGGGTCAGTGTCTGTGCGGAGTTTGCACTTTCTCCCCGTGTCTGCGTGGGTTTCCTCCGGGTGCACCGGTTTCCTCCCATAGTCCAAAGATGTGCAGGTAGGTGGATTGGCCATGCTAAATTGCCCCTTAATGTTCAAAGATGTACAGGCTAGGTGGGGTTGCAGGAATAGGGTGGGATGCTCTTTTGGAGATTCAGTGCAGGCTCAATGGGCCGAATAGCCTCCTTCTGCACTGCAGGAATAGCCGAGGCGAGATGCCACCAAGTAGCCAACTGTATTCTAGTATTGGGTCAATAGGACAGAAATTGATGATGCATAGTAGTGTTATGGATGGTATTGGTCACCTGCTATACACCTTGTCTGATATTCAGTTCCGTTGTCACCTCTGGGCATTACTGCTTACATGATGGGCAGGGCTATTTAGTATTGCAGCATCTCCTGTGTCTGCATAATCTTGGGCAGAATTCTCCGACCCCCCGCCGGGTCGGAGCATCCCCGGGGGGTGGGGTGAATCCCGCCCTGCCGCTCCGATGCCGGCTGCCGTATTCTCTGGTGCTGGTTTTCGAGCGGGGGCGGGGATCACGCTGCGCCAGTCAGGGGCCGTTGGCAGCGGCCCCCCCAGCAATTCTCCAGGCCCCAATGTGCTGAGCGACCATCGGTTTCTGGCCAGTCCCACCGGCGTGGATTGGACATGGACCCACACTGCGGGACCTGGTTGGTAAGTTGGCTGGTGCGGTCCTCGGGGGAGCGCGGGGGGATCCGACGCCGGGTGGGGGGGCCCCACGGTGGCCTGGCCCGCTTTCGGGACCCATCGATCTGTGGGCGGGCCTGTGCCGTGGGGGCACTCCTTCCTTCCGCGCCGGCCCCTGTAGGGGTCCGCCATGGCCGGCGCAGAGAAGACACTCCCCTGCGCATGCGCTCGAATACGCCGGCCAGTCTGCACATGCGCTGAACCACGCCGACGGTTATGCATATGCGCTAACTCGCGCAGTCCATTCGGCGCCGGCTGATGCGGCGCCAATCCCTCCGAAGCCGGCCTAGCCCCCGGAAGTGCGGAAAATTCCGCAACTTACGGTCGGCCCGACGCCGGAGTGGTTCGTGCCGTTTTGTACGCCGGCGTCGGACCATCGCACAGATTCGGGAGAATCCCGCCTGTTATCTTTAAAGGGTAAACAACACAGCCCTCAACTACTATGCAATGGAGTCCTCACAGCTGGAAGTGCTGGCTCTGTAACTTCACTCAGTTTGTCATCTACTGCATTTCAGGTGTAGTTACTGATATACTTTTCAACAGAACATCACAATTTATAACCAGAGGAATGTTACCTCAGGAAAGAAAGTCAAATGTTGCAGCATTCTCTGTGATGCTAGATACTGCAGAGAGACCCCATGTTGCAATATGAGCCAACTTTTGAATCTCATTTTTATGACATGACAGATATCTGCATTCTGATCAATTGTATATACTTTAACACAATTTCAAACTTTTAAAGTCACAACTGATTCCACGCTCTTGGTGTATAAGTGTTATCATGGAATTATAGTTTCCATAGTAGTTTTTCTCTAGTGTATTTATTTTCTCCTTCCATCTCTACCCCTCTGCCCCTTGGTTATTTATTTTTGGAATGTTATTTGTGTCTTCCACCATGAAGACTGACCCAAAGTATTTGTTTAACTCCTCTGCCATTTTCTGCTTCCCCATTATTATTTCCCCAGTCTTATTCTCTAAGGGCCTATGTTCACTTTAGACTCCCTCTTCCTTTTCATATATTTAAAGGAACTTTTGTTTTCCGCTTTTGTATTGCTTGCTAGTTTACCCTCATAGTTTATCTTTTTTTTTGTCATCTTTTGTTGGGTTTCAAAACTTTTTAAATGTTTGTACACTCTGTACTTTCCTGTCACACTCCTGTCACACATTGTTACCTAAATAGCTGCCTTGTAATGCTGTCGTATCCTTTTGCTTTGTAAGCCTACGTGTACCCTCAACAGAACCCCCCCCCCTCAACCCCTCCCCACCCCCTACCCACCCCGCCTTCTATTTAGTTTAAAACCCTCTCTACTTCCCTAGTTATGCGTTTGCAAGAACACTGGTCCCAGCACAGTTCAGATGTAGGCCATCCCAATGATACAGCCCCTACTTTCCCTAGCACTATTGCCAGTGCTCCATGAACTGAAACCCACTTCTCCAGCACCATAATTTTATGTACCCTGTACCAATTGGCACATGGCTGAGGTAATAATCCGAAGATTATACAAGGGCAGGGGGATAGAGATTGTGCTGTTTAATTTAGAGCCTAGCTTCTCAAATTCTCCATGCAGAATCTCTTTCCTTGTTCTACCTATATCATTGGTACCTACATGGATCCCAACAATGGGATCATCCTCCCATGGTTCCTGTCCGGCCCGAAGGAGATGTCCCGAATCCTGGCACCGGGCAGGCAACACATACATCAGGACTCTTGATCCTGGCTACAGAGAACAGCGTCTATTCCCCTAACTGTACTATCCCCAACTATGACTACATTTCTCTATTCGCCCCCCCATTTGAATGGCTCCCCGTACCATGATGGTATGGTCAGTTTGCTCATCCTCCTTACGGTTCCCACTCTCGTCCACACAGGGAGAAAGCATCTCAAACCTGTTGGACAAGGGCAGGGACTGAGGCTCCTGCAGTGCTATCTCTTGGATCCCTCTACCTGCCTCACTTATAGTCACACCCTCCTGTCTCTGATCATAGAACCATAGAATTCCTACAGTGCAGAAGGAGGCCATTCGATCCATCGAGTTTGACCGACCCTATGAAAGAGCAGCCTACCTAGGCTCACTCCCCCCCCCCCCCCCATCCCACCTAACCTGCATACCTTTGGACACTAAGGACCACGATGGTCAATCCACCTAACCTGCACATTTTTGGACTCTGGGAGGAAACCAAGCACCCAGAGGAAACGTAGACACGGGGAAAAGGTGCAAACTCCACACTGACAACCAAGGCTGGAATTGAACCCGGGTCCCTGGTGCTGTGAGACAGCAGTTCTAACCACTCTGTCGCCCGACTGAACAAATTCAAGGTATTAAGCTAAGGAGTGTGACTGCCTCCAGAAACACAGCATCCAGGTAACTCTCCCCCTCCATGATGTGTTGCAATGTCTGAAGCCCAGACTTCAGGTCATTAACTCTGAGCCGAAGTTCCTCGAGCAACCAACATTTGCTACAAATGTGGTTGCTATGAACCCCAATGGGGTCCACCATCTCCCCACATGCTGCAGCTACAACATATCGCCTGGCCCTCCATCCCTATTTTATTTATTTAGATTTTCAATTTGTTTTTAATTTTCCTACTGAGCTTTATTTTTCACACTAACCTTTTCAATTTGTCTTCAATTTCAAAACAAGTCTGAAAAGGTAGAAGAGAGGAATACTCACCTACCAGTATTTCTTTCCTTGTTCTATCCATAACATTGGTACCTACATGGACCATCCTCCCATGGTTCCTGTCCAGCCCAAAGGAGATGTCCCGATCCCTGGCACCGGGCAGGCAACACATACATCAGGACTCTCGATCCTGGCTACAGAGAACAGCGTCTATTCCCCTAACTATACGATCCCCAACTATGACTACATTTCTCTTTTCGCCTCCCACTTACCTGTGGTATTACAGAGGTGTGTTCTAATGATGAAAGGCAGGAAAGTTTCAGACCCATTCAGACGTCCTCCAGCTTTGGGAGGCCAGTAGGCCCATCAGGAGAGGTTGGCACTGTTCAGGCAATTAGGGGAGCGTGAAGGAGGCAATTAGGGGAGTGTGACAGCACCTCAACATGGAGATGTCTTTGGAGGCATGCAATAAAATGAAAAATGATGAAAGCCAAAGCTAGTAGCCCCCTCGAAATGGAGGGGAATCATTACAGAGCAACCATTGCCTGTCCACGACCCTGTCATTCGCACACCAATGGCCACCTGGCCTGCTGCTGGAAGGAGCCTCCTCTGAGCTATTGGGTGGGTAGCTGCTTCTATTGTTCCCCCACCTTCAACAAGATTATCCTGAGGTGGAAATTGGTCAGTCCACTGATCCAATGGCAACATTTCATATTTTCCTCCCAGCCTCCCCTCCAAACTGTTCTCAAAGGGTCTCATAACATTCCATCCATGAAGACATAAAATCATGAACTTCATGCAGCATAGCCACAGGTGAGGTACCAGAAAGTGACCAGAGCCCTATATGCATGTTGAATTATGGGAATAATACTGACAGGAGGAATCAACACACATCCTCCCTCCCATACCCTACAAAGGCAGTAAAGGTATGATGATAGAAGGATAGGAGGGCATAGGTAGAGTGCTCTTTCTGATGGTGTAGCCATCTGGGATGGCCACTTCCAGAATACAAAATGGATGTTTGCAAAGATTGCAGGGAACTATGGACAATGCTAAGAAAGCAGGCAGGCACAGAGCCTGTACGTGTATTGGAACCGCAGCTCCCAGGCGAGACTGAAACTGGAGGACCATTAGCATATTGATGGCCCATCTCCGGGAACAAAGGGAGATACTCAAGTAACCGATCTGGCCCCAGACCTCGTGGCGCCAGTTCCCCAAACTGAAAGCACAAACAAAGCCAGGCCAACGGCCACATAGGACACGCCCAGCCATCAGGGCACCCATCCCTTTATTGGTCAAGATCGATATGAGTGATCAAAATACGGCCCAATTGATTGGGGCCAAGTTCAAGGCCCGCCCAAAAGCGTGCGAAGCCCCTTCGGGTATAAGAAGAAGGCCCCAAGAAAGAATCGCTCTCTTGGACTCGACTCTCAAAGTGGAGAGACCCGTCCACCAGCTACACCAGAAGCAAGTAAGTCCAAGGTCAACGCTCGCTACCAGACGGACGACCTTAGCTGTTCCCCTTCACCACTTCGACCCCAGCAGCCTCAGATCCGAACAACGGCCATTGTTCCTCTGACTGAGTGGGCGCCCAAAGCTAAGCATAGGCTTGAGCAGTAGTGATAGTTTAGTCTGTAGTATTTTGTGCATGAGTAGGTATTGCTGTGTGTGTAAATAAATAGTATTGACTTTGAACTAACTAACTGGTGTACCGGCTCTTTGATCAGTATTCGGGTTTGAACCTTATGGCGGTATCGAACGATACCTGGCGACTCTAAAGCAAACGTAATTAGAACTAAGGAAGGCGACCATATTGACCACCATATTTAGAACCAAATAAAGAGAGCAACAATGGTCGGTGCAGACTCGATGGGCCGAGTGACTCCTTCTGCACTGTAGGGATTCTATGATAAGATAACAATGATGTAATTTACCAGAAATAACAAAGAACAAAAAACAGTTCAGCACAGGAACAGGCCTTTCGGCCCTCCAAGCGTGCGCCGATCATGTGTCCTATCTAGACCAACAGCCTGTATCCTATACCCTGACTGTTCATGTGTCTATCTAGATAAGTCTTAAAGGTCGCCTACATATATGCCTCAACCAGCTCACTTGGCAGTGCATTCCAGGCCATCACCACCCTCTGTGTAAAAAACTTCCCCCGCACATCTCCACTAAACCTATCCCCCCTCACACTGATCTCATGCCGCCTTGTAATTGTCATTTCCGCCCTGGGAAGAAGCCTCCAACTGTTCACCCTATTTATACCCCTCATAATTTTATAAACTTCTTTCAGGTCGCCTCTCAGGCTCCGATTCTTTAGGGAGAACAATCCCAGTTTCTTTAATCTCTCTTCATAGCTAATACCCTCCATACCAGCCAACATCCTGGTAAATCTTTTCTGTACTCTCTCCAAAGCCTCCACGTCCTTCTGGTCGAGTGGTGACCAGAATTGGACACATATTCCAAATGTGGCCTAACCAATGTTCTATATAACTGTAACATAATTTGTGAACTTTTGCAAAATAATTGTAACTTCACCAGCATTTCACTTGACTTACCCAATGCCTGCTTGATGTCCCAAATGAGGAAGTGGTTGATTTCACAGGTGCTAACCTGAAGCTATATCTGATATCTTACTTCTGACCAGACCAATTTGAACATTGTTTTTGTGCTGTGCTGATAAAGGACTCTGCCAGGTGCCTTTCTGTAGAGTAAGTTTGGCATTGTTTTCTTCTCCTTACCTCCCACATATTACCACGGAAAGCATGTGTCCCAGATTAGGTCAGTGGAAAAATTCTTAAGCAATCTGCTCATCAGTTGACAGTTCCCTTTTCCCTTGGTCTTTCAGAAATTGTTTGCCACACATAATGTCCCTTGTTGTTGGAAATCAGCCAGCTTTGTTCTGTTTGTTAAGGGGTTGAGTTCTGCTGAGCTGAACGATTACCAACCAGTTGCTCTTACAGTCATGAAATGTTGCGAATGCACTGCGTCAAAGCGTCTTTTCAATCTTCTTGTTCCACATATTGATCAGTTGCATTTTGTCTATCAACCTTGTATATCGGTGGGCGATGCTGACCTGACCCTGGCCCACCTGATCCGACAGCACACAAATAGATTATGCAACTATGCTCACACTACTGTTATGAGTTTCTCTTTCACTTTCCATGCAACCATTCAAGCTAATGAAAAAATTGAAATCCTTGACCTCAATCCTACTCTCCTATTTTGGTTCAGTGATTTCCTTCGTAGCATGACCAAAGGATGTTACTTTCCAGGATTTACTGGGAGCCCATTTTAACCAATATGTGATCTCCCCAAGGTTATGTATTGTCATACGAATATACATACAAGCATACGGATTAGGAGCAGGGGTCGACCACTCAGCCCCTCGAGCCCACTCCGCCATTCAATAAGATCGTAGTTGATCTGACTGTAACCTCCAATCCATATTCCTGCCTGCCCCTGATAACCTTTCACCCCCTTGTTAATCAAGAATCCATCCACCTCTGCCTCAAAAATATTCAAAGACTCTGCTTCCACAGTCTTTTCAGGAAAAGAGTTCTGAAGACTCGTGACCCTCTGAGAGAAAACAATTCTCAACACTGACTCCTAGTTCTACATTCTCCTACAAGAGGAAACAAACTCTCCACATTCATCCTGTCGCAAGACCCCTCAGGATCTCAAAGCTTTTGATCAAGTTGCTTCTTACTCTTCTAAACTCCAGTGGACACAAGCCTCGCCTGTCCAACCTTTCCTCAAAAGACAACCCACCCATTCCTGGTATTAGTCTGGTAAAACTTCTCTGAAGTGTTTCTAACACATTTACGTCTTTCCTTAAATAAGGAGACCAATACAGTACTCCAGATATGGCCTGACCAGTTCCCTGCACAATTGAAGCATAAACTCTCTACTTTTATAATCAATTCCCCTCACAATAAACAATAACATTTTATTTGCTTTCCAAATTACTTGCAGTACCTGTAAACTAACATTTTGTGATTCATGCACTAGGCCACCCAGGTCCGCCTGAATCTCAGAGCTCTGCAATCCCTCACCATTCAGATAAGTGCATTTTTTATTCTTCCTGCCAAAATAGGCAATCTCATATTTGTCCACATGATGCTCCATTTGTCAGATCTTTGCCCACTCACTTAAGCTATCTATGTTACTTAGTAGCCTCCTTGCATTATCTTCATAACTCACTTTCTTATTTACCTTTGTGTCATCATTACTTTCCACCCTCTATCTGAATGATTGTCAGTCAGAGTACAATTTAACAATCCTAAAGCCTGATGATGATATGGTACTTGTGGGTCTCATAAGGAATAACAAAGGAAACTATCAGAACTCAGTGGAGAAATTCATTAAAAAGTGTGAACAATTCTGTTAAATTGAAGGAAAACAAGGAACTAATTGTTGATGTTAGAGAAAAGCCAGTTAATGATATTGGTCCTGTGAAGGTTTATGATGTGCATATTGAAAAAGTTACTGACCACAAGTATCTTTTGTAAGGTGCAATGCAAGGAGTCCACACCAAGTTGCAGAGAAAAACAAAACTCATTTTTATTTAGCACAGTTAACTATATCCACAGCTCCAGTAGCTCCCAATCAGGTCATCTCTAGTTGGTGCCTGACTGGCCAATTTTATTTATACAAAGGCACATTGATTAGTTAAGATTCCACCATCTCTTATCAGGGGAGCCACATTCTGCATGCTCCACGGGGTAGTGGATCATCCGTACTGTAAGCCACATACTTCCCCTCCAAAGTCCAAAGAATCCTCTGCATGGCCGTGGCGAGAGAGGACACTGAACCTTCTTGATGTTTGGCTGGGTGCCGGGCAGCGTATATCTCTAGGGTGATCATCACCTCCAGTTCGAACCTCGTGGTGGCTGCAGCTCCAGAGGCTGTGGATATGAATGTTCCCCATCGGAGGTCGCCTGTGTTTCCATTTCAGAATCTGAGTCGACAACCTCAGTTATCTCGGTGTCCCTTGGATCAGACACAGTTTGTTATTGATGGAGGATGTGAATATTGAGTCCAGTGGCAGGGGCACCAATTATCCGAAATGTTCTGTCCCGCATGGTGTCAGGTTTATGGGTAGCAGCAGAAAATTGGATGGATAAAAGCAAATTACTGAGGATGCTGGAATTTGAAACCAAAAAAGAAAATTAGTTGGTGAATGTTAATCCCTATTACCCTCCATTCCCCTAGAATTGCACTCGGAAGAATTTGCCACAACCCAGTTATTTTAAAACATGCCTGAAGTTGGGAGAAGAGTTGTGGTAGCTGGCCTAGACAAGGTAGAAGCTCTGTAGCTCCACCTGCTGTAAATCTGTATCTGCTGGCATGCTGTTGACCACTCATTGCTCAATGTGACTTCGAGAGCTTATTAAGTTAACATCTGTAGGCATGACAAGGAATGGAAAGGCATTGACTTGAATCTGTCAGCAGTCATAGAAGTTGATTAAATTTTGAACGATATCATTGGAAAATAGTAGACAGTATGAGTAAAGAGCAGAAAGAATATGGGTATGCAACAAAGCAGGAGTGAGGACGAGGTCAATCCAAGGTTTGTGGAGTCCGAAGGTCAGTCAGTCACTATCCAGTCTTCTTCGAATGGTGACCAGGAACATGGTATAAAATGAGCTCAGACAGTTCCCTGAAGGCTGTCAGGATTTGAGAAGTCTAATGGAGCTGTCAATGAGAGTGGAAACTTTGACACAATTGATGGCCTCAGCCCCCGATGGGTACGGCAGATAGGATGCCAATGATGTTAGGCACTCTGCCCTATGATTCTCAGTCAACTAGTGGAGGCAGTTGGTCCTCGGTGTGAAATCCCGTGACATAAGGTGGCAAAAGGAGGCCGCCCCACTATATGAAGAAGGGGAGCACAGAAGTGGCTGCCCAGGTGAGCGGGCATGATGTTGTGCAATGTACATGGATCCAGTGCTGGAAACTAAGTGCTGGAAATAAAGATTATTACTAAGTTCCATGCCGAGTCGGTACTCACCATTGCAGAGGGCAGAAGACCATTTAACTGGTTTAAATCTTCACTTGTTCGTGGTGGCTGGAAGGAGTTGGGGTTGGGCACTACCTTTAGTGGAGCAGTTGCTTTTGAGCGGTCACCTGCCCTGATGGTGCAGTGTACGACAGATGATGGCTGCCGACGAAGCTGCTGTTCTGGCTGAAAGTCCGGCTCTGGGATAATGATCAAGGCCCAATTCCAAGAGTTGTGGAATGTTTTTATGGAGGCAATGGAGGCGCACGAGAAGGCTGTTGCAATAGAGAGTTCTGTCCCTGGTTTAAACATTCAAACTCGGCTCTATCATGCAGAAATACCGACTAACAATTTTCAGGACGTAGTGTGAACTACGTAAACAAGAAAAGACGTAAACGAAGTGCGCACAAGGACAAAAAGGTGGATTAAAAGATGAGCAGAGCGGAGCATCGAAAACACAACCACACGCGTGCACACATTATGTGACCCCCAGCTGGTGGCAGAGCACCTCCCTATGGTCAAGTTCCTGCTGCATGGCCTGTCCTCCATCCTGATGGAATCGGAAGAGTGAGAGGGGGAAGAAAGTGCTGCTGAGCCTGGTCCCCGAGCCTGGTCATGAGGTGAGGAGGTGGCGAAGTTCCCAGCTTCGTTCAAAGATTGGGTGCTCCGTTTCAGGAATCCTGATCTGGAGACTGGGCAAATTAAATTTGATGAAACACTTCTGATCCTATCTTCAAGGCCAGGGGTTGGTGTGGCCTTCCAACCACTGTGTTGTCCAGTTGTGAATGTTGGTCGTGTGAGGTGGGGGTGGCTGAACCTGCGAACAGATTCCAGATCGTTGACCGCCTGGGTTCTGGTGAGATGGCATGGTGGAAATAATGGGGCTGGATTCTCCGCATCCCAACGCCAAAATCATGGCCAGCGCTGGGGGGGGGGGGGGGGGAATCCAGTTTGACGCCATAATCGGCGCTGGTTCGGCGCTTCTCCAGGCACCAAAAGTCGGCGTCACTGGGGAGTGCGCCGGGGGGCCATTGCCAGAGGCCTGCTCAGCAATCCGGCACCCCTGACCAGCCGAATTCCCGAAGGCGTGGAACTCACCTGCTATTCCGGTCGGAATGCGCGCGTAGTGGCTGCGGCCTTAGTCTGCGGCCGCCCTGATCGGGGGCAGGCGGATTGGAGACCAGGGGGGCCTTATAGACAGCCAGGGAATTAATGTACGGGGTTTGAGGGTTGGGCTCGCGGCCGATCGGGGAGTCTCTTTACTGGGTCTGGCTCCGCGGTCTGGGTCTGCCATTGAGCACGGCACTGTCGCTGGAGGCCGCCGCCCTGCGCATACGCGGCCTCTGACCCGGACGTGTGGGAGTCCGTATTTGCAGCAAAAGCTGCGAGATTTACTCCGGGTCCCTGCTAGCCCCCAGCAGCGCTATGAATTTGTTTCACTTTTTCGCAGGAATGTCAGGAGCAAAACTCCACAGTTTTGCCGCCGGCTTGGGGAGAATGTCTCAGTAATGGAGAATCCAGCCCATGGTGTCTCGTATTTCAATCGTTGGAATCCTTGAGAGATCCGAAGAGTGCTCATTGATCCTTATCCTGCATCAAGTTTGATTTTGGCTTTCTTCGTGCACCAGTGAAGAATCCTTTATCCTGAGGACTGCCTTGTATTTTTGATGTGGAGATGCCGGCGTTGGACTGGGGTGAGCACAGTACGAAGTCTTACAACACCAGGTTAAAGTCCAACAGGTTTGTTTCGATGTGCTAGCCGAAAGCTAGTGACATCGAAACAAACCTGTTGGACTTTAACCTGGTGTTGTAAGACTTCGTATTGTATTTTTGCATCTCAGTTATTATCCTGGACTTTGCTCCCTGTTGATCATGTTGTTGTCTGATTGCTGTTGTTAATTTTTTCTGTTTACAGGTAAGTCAGTGATGTGGGGATGATGGCCTGTACCGTTGATTATCCCAATTTAACAAGTTGGTACCATGTTAAGCCCAATATTGAATATGAGATTTGTGCAGTTTTTATCCTAAATGTATTTGGGCCTTATCATGTCTATAATCTTTGTGGTGGAGGGAGAGGGGTGTTTTTTGTTGTCTCCTATCTGTCTTGCTAAGGAGGAAGACAAGCAGAGCCAGAGCGGGGTGAGGGGTGGAGAGTTGGAGTTCGCAGGGTTAGTTTGTCCTCGCTATGATCGAGGAAGGACCCGCCAGTTAGAGCTAGCCAGTTTCAGGGTTTTTTCTTTCTTATTCTTTTAATTTGTACGCAGAGCATCCGTGCTTTTTCCTTTTGAGGCCCAGGCAGGCTGCATCTTATCCTGACAAGGACTGGATTATATTTGACTCTTCCTTTGGATTGAATCAGTCTTTTGTCCTGAAATGGCTGGTTCTTTTTGTTCCTGTTGGAGCTTCACTGAGGGCAAGGGTGGCCTTGAGTATTCTCCAAATGATGGTAGTTTCTGTGATCCTTCTGGGTGTACCTTCTCTGGGAGATCTTCTCTTCTCCCAGCTGGGTAGATGAGGTGTTTGTTCTGGTGGGGTGGTTGGGCCCCTGGGTGTCGAGGAAGGGGAGTGGGGGGAGAACCGTCTTTCTCTCCCAGGGTGCATGCAATGTGGGTGTCTTGATGGTTCTTCTTCCTTCGTGCTGGGGTTCCCAATTGGCTAGGGCCAATTTGTATGTCCTTTCTTGTTGGGTGGGGAGGGGGGGGGGGGGGGGGGGGGGGGGAGAAGTGCCTTGTCCTGACGAGGACAAGGTTGGTACAACCTCGGTGGAGTGTAAGGGCTGGGGCTGCGTGGAAGTTCCTGGGATCAGGTTCCCCTGAGTTTTCATCAGTGACGGTGCTGAGCTAAGCCAGGCCCAGCGCTGTGGTCAGTATCCTGTTGTCCCCAAGGAATGGGGATGCTCTCTCTCAGGGTGACCTTAGGGTGTGTTCAGTGTGGTTGGGTATGGCACTCGGGTGAGCAATGACTTTGGGACTGGCCGAGCGTTGTGCCTAAGAGCTATCCTTTCTTTCTTATTTCCCCTTGGGTTGAGAGTGAGGTCCCCCTGTGCTTCACTTGACAGGTTCTCGTCCTTTTTGAAATGTCTTGGGTGGTAGCTCAAGTAGTTCTGATATTCAAGCGATTAGTTCTGATAGTTCTTGCTCTTTCTCTTTATCCTTTTCTTCTTATTGAGAGATCCCAGAGGTGTCCCTCACTTTCTATTTGTTTTTTTCCCGAACTACTTTTGGTGATGCTAAGAAGGCGGGTCTCGGTGCTAAGGTTAATTGAATGGGATATTTGATAAGCTGTCTTCTGGTAGTCCTAACCCTTTTTTCTGAGTGTTCCTGGTTGTTGACATAGGTTTCCTGGTGACAGGGGAAGGTGGGCTGGCCCTCCCTCCCAGACAGCCCCCTTTACAAGGAGTGCCCTGTTGGCACTCTCTTCTCTGAGACAGGGTTTCCCCTTTCTGGCTGGAATCTGATGATATCCTTCTTGATATCCTTGTTAACCTCGAGTTCCATTTTGGCGTCTCCCTAGGTAATGCGTCGTTGTTTGATGGCCCAATGGCCTGTTCCTCCTCTGGACCTGAGACCTGGTGGATGGGGTTTGGTTGCTGCGGTCTTTGCTCCACAATCTATACTCTTTTCTTAATTTTCCATGGGAGACGTTGGGTTTGAGATCTGAGATCTGAGATTTCCATGGTCTTGTTGTACCCGGTCCTCTCCTTGTGGAGTTATAGTTACATGGTGGTTGTCTGCTGTGTCCTGGGCCTGGAAGGGCATTTGATTGGGTTATTGTGTGTCAGCGTAATTTCCCCCTTAGCTCTGGGATTCTGAGGTATTTTATTCCTCTGTCACTTTCCTTTGAAGCTATGGGAATGACGTAACTCTGTGTTATTGACTGTATCCTGCTTTGACGCAGACAGATCTTGAATCCGTGGAACAAACACTTTGGGGACTTTGCCCCCAGCTCATCCAGTCTTATTTGTTCCTATGTTTGCAGTGACTTCTGTTGTCTGCTGTACCTGTTTTGCATTGATATCTATGACTTCTTTTCTCCTTTCCTTTTGTTTTGATGAGATATTTGTAAAATCTTGAAAACCAATAAAAATACATGCAAAAAAAGATGGTAGCAGCTGGGGCATTGATATTAACAGAGTGATGCATTATATTTTTTTAATTGTATTTTTAATTTTTTAATCCGATCCTCTGATGGTGAATTCTATCTTTTCCAATTTGAGCAATTCCATTAAGTCGGACAACCAGTCTGCGGCCTTGGGTAGCGCTGTTGATCTCCAGCTGAGCATGAATCTCCGGAGGGTGATCAGGGAGGCAAAAGCTAGGGCGTCTGCCCCTCTACACGTAAATAGCTCTGGCTGTTCCAATATCTCAAAGACCGCCACAAGTGGGCATGTCTGCACCTTCACTCCCAGTACCTTGGATGTGGCCTCAAAAACGGCGGTCCCGTACCCAAAAAGTCTGGGGCAAGACCTGAACATGTGGATGTGGTTGGCCTGACCTCCCTGGCACCATTCACATTTGCCCTCCACCTCCATGAAGAACCCGCTCATACATGTTCTAGTCAAAAATGCCCTGTGCACCTTTAGTTGCGTTGGGCTCAGCCCTGCGCATGAGAAGGTGGAGTTCGCCCTATGCAGTGCTTCGATCCAGAGTCATCGCCCTAATTTGCGCTTAGCTCTTCCTCCCATTTTTCCCATGTTTCAACGAGTGGTGCCCTTTACTCTTCTAAGAGTCATCCATACATGTTGGCACAGCTACCGTCCCCTAATTTGTCCGATGTCAGAAGTCTGTCCAGTAGAGTGTGTCTGGGTTGCTGGGGAACTTTACAGTCTCCTTGCAGAGGATGCTCCTTAGTTGTATGTACTGGAGCTTGTTCTCTTTCGACAGCTTGAGCTGGTCCAATAGTTCCCCCCAGGTCGCTACTCTGCATCTATGTATTGGTCCCCTACCGTCAACACCCCTTCGTCCTGTCTCCACCTTTTAAAGGAGGCGTCTATTGTTCCGGGGGTGAATTTATGGGGCGGGATTCTCCACTCATGCGCCGGTTGGGAGAATAGCCCGGGTCGCCGAATTTTCCCGCGACGCCGGTCCGACGCCCTCCTGCGATTCTCCCAAGCGGCGAGAACAGCCCCGCCGAGTTCCCCGCGGCGCAGGCCGGAGAATCGCCCGAGACACCCAAAATGGCGATTCTCCGGCACCCCTGCTATTCTCAGGCCCGGATGGGCCGAGCCTCCAGGCCAAAACGGCGGGTTCCCCCTGGCGCCGTCCACACCTGGTCGCTGCCGGCGGGAACAACGCGGGAATGCTGGGGGGGGGGGCTGCGGGGGGGCGAGGGGGGATCCTGCACCGGGGGGGGGGGGGCCTCAAATGGGGTCTGGCCCGCGATCGGTGCCCACCGATCGTCGGGCTGTCCTCTCTGAAGGAGGACCTCATTTCTTCCGTAGCCCCGCAAGATCCGACTGACATCTTCTTGCGGGGCGGACTCGGAGAGGACGGCAACCACGCATGCGCGGGTTGGTGCCGGCCAACCCGCGCATGCGCGGGTGACGCCAGTTATGCGGCGCCGGCCGAGTCATGTATGCGGCGCCGCCTTTACGTGGCGACAAGGCCTGGCGCGTGTAAATGGCGCGGCCCCGCTCCTAGCCCATTATCGGGCCCTGAATCGGTCGGGATAGGGGCCGTTTCACGCCATCGTGTACCTCGACAGCGTTCACGACGGGAGTGGAGAATCCCGCCCAGGGTTTCTGAGGATGAGGGCCACGGTGGACATTGTAGCTAGATGGAAATGGTGCATGAGATGGTTCCACCTTCTCAGCGTGGCCACTACCACCGGGCTCCTTGAGTACTTGGCTGGGGGAAATGGGAGTGGGGCCGTGGCCAGTGCTGGGAGCGATGTCCCCATGCAGGAGCTCGCCTCCGATCTCACCCATTCTGCCTCCAGATTCTTGATCCACCCCATACCCTTTGTGCGTTGGCTGCCCAGTGGTAGAAGAGGAGGTGCAGAAGGGCCAAGGCCCCCATGTTCCTTCTTCTTTGCAAACCCAAGAACATATCCTTGGGTTCTTCCCCCTGACACACAAATGCCATCATTAGTTTGTCTATTTTGGTGAAGAAGGCCCTGTGGATGAAGATCGGGAATAATCTGAATAGGAAGAGGAATCTTGGCAGCACATTCATTTTGATTGTATGCACTCTTCCCGCCAGGGAGAGCGGGAGCGGGTCCCAGCTCCGCAGGTTCCACTTAACCTTTTCCACTGGACTCAATCGGTTCCACTTGTGGATCCATATCCAGTCACGGGCCATCTGGATCTCCAGGTATCGGAATTTGATTGAGGCCAACTTAAATTGCAACTCTCTCAACTCTGATTCCCCCCTGCGGGTTCACAGGGAAGATTGCACTCTTGCTCAGGTTGAGTTTGTTACCTGAGGAGGCTGTGAAATCCCTTAGGAGTTTTTTTATTCCTCCCATGAGAGGAACAGGTCATCCACGTAGAGTGAGACTCTATACTCCCTGTCCCCCCTCTGGATGCCTCCCCATCCCTTCACTGCTCTAAGGGTAATAACCAGATGCTCGATTGCCAGGATGAAATGCAGCGGAGTCAGTGGGCATCCCAACCTGTGCTTATATGCAGCCGGAAGAATTCAGAGCTGGTGGTACTGGTCTGTACGCTTGCCATGGGAACGCTGTACAGTAGTTTCACCCACAAGGTGAACCTTGGCCCAAACCTAAACCATTCCAATATCTCTATGAGGTACCTCCATTCAACTATGTCAAAGGCCATCTCTGTGCCTAGGGAGATGATCACTTCTGGAGTCCCCTCCCGGGGTGGGGTCATAATCATGTTCATCAAACATCTGGGGCGTCATTCTCCGACCCCCCGCCGGGTCGGAGAATCGCCGGGGGCTGGCGTGAATCCCGCCCCCGCCGGTTGCCGAAGTCTCCGGACCGGAGATTCGGCGGGGGCGGGAATCGCGCCACGCCGGTTGGCGGGCCCCCCCCGCTCGATTCTCCAGCCCGCATGGGCCGAAGTCCCGCCGATAAATTGCCTGTCCCGCCGGCGTGGATTAAACCACCTTTTGAACGGTGGGACAAGGCGGCGTGAGCGAGCTCCGGGGTCCTGGGGGGGGCACGGGGCGATCTGACCCCGGGGGGTGCCCCCACGGCGGCCTGGCCCGCGATCGCGTCCCACTGATCCGCGGGCGGGCCTGTGCCGTGGGGGCACTCTTTCCCTTCCGCCTCCGCCACGGTCTCCACCATGGCGGAGGTGGAAGAGACTCCCTCCACTGCGCATGCGTGGGAAACTGTCAGCGGCCGCTGACGCTCCCGCGCATGCGCCGCCTGGAGTTGTCATTTCCGCACCAGCTGGCGGGGCAACAAAGGCCGTTTCCGCCAGCTGGCGGGGCGGAAATTCCTCCGGCGTCGTCCTAGTCCCTCAATGTTGGGGCTCGGCCCCCAAAGATGCGGAGCATTCTGCACCTTTAGGGCGGTGCGATGCCCGTCTGATTGGCGCCATTTTGGGCGCCAGTCGGCGGACATAGCGCCGTTTCGGGAGAATTTCGCCCCTGATGTTTGCCTTTAGCTATCTGCCCTCGACAAAGCCCACCGCAGTTATGTCCAGCCCGTCGATGCACCGATTCATCTTCAAGACCCCTTCCGGGAGCTCGCAGGTGTACAGCTCCCATAGAAGGTCATGAAGGTCACCTTTACTTTGTCTGCCGCCGTGGCTCGTTTGCCATTCCTGTCCCTCACCTGAGCTATTTCCCTCGTGGCTGTCTGCTTTCTCAGTTGGTGAGCCAGCAGGTGGCTGGCCTTGTCTCCATGTTCAGAGAAGGTCCCCCGTGTCAGGTGGAGTTGGTTACTGCTTTCCTGGTGGAGAACAAGTCAAATTTAATTTGTAGCTTTTTTCCCTCCGCCAGAAGTTCCACAGTCTGGGCCGTGGAGTATCGCCGATTCACATCCACTATGGAGTCGACCAGCTGCTGCCTAGCCACCCTCTCCTTTCTGTCGCTTAGGGCCCTGCACACTATTATTTCTCCCCTTATCACCACCTTCCGGGCCTCCCAGAATGTGAAGGGTGAGACCTTCCCATTTTGGTTGCAGATTGTATATCCATCGATGGCTTGTGACATTCTTTCACAGAAAGCCTTGTCATTGAGGAAGGCTGTGTCCAGCCTCCATGGTGGACACTCGGAGGTTGAACCTCCAGGCGTCTCCTCCACCCCCATCTCTCCATAATGATGTTCAGTTCCTTAGCCATTGTTTGCCTGACTTGAGGTGTTGCCGATTTTGATGAGTGGAATACTATTGCATTAGCGTCACTAATAACTGTTGCCAATTCTGCATCGGAGGCGCCAATAATGTTGCTTTTCTTAATATTGAGTAATATTGCTTTTCAGAGTCGCCAGGTATCAGATGATACCACCACAAGGTTCTACCGGATATTGATCAAAGACCCAACAACCAGTCAGTTAGTTCAAGTTCAATAATGGTTTATTTACACACAAGATTAACTCACACATGCAACATTAAAAACATTACAAGTTAAATTATACCGAACACACAACAACCTGTACTTAACTTCAGGTACCCGGCTTTGGCAGAGGAACAAGGCCTTTGTTTGGATCTGGAGTGGCTGGGTCTGGAGAAGTAACTTCGATTCTGCTGGGCTCATCCGTCTGGTAGCGATCGTTGATCTTGAACTTGCTTCTGGTCGTGATGCTGCAGTTGGCTTCAGGTATAGGCCGGGCCGAAAAGTGCCGGTGTGCCAGGGCCAAAGGAGATCGAACACATGGCACTGTTGCTTTATCCTTTGGGGATTCGCGCTCTTTTGGGCGGTCCTTAGCTTTGGTCCCAATAATTCGGCAGGATTCGATTACTGCCTTCGATTTGAGCCAATAAAGGGGCGGGTGCCTTGATGGCTGGGCGGGTCCTGAGCTGTCATTGACCTTGGCTGTTTGGGCTTCCTGGGTGAAGGGAGTGGCGCCAATGTGTCTGGAATTGTATCTGATACCCAAGTACCAGTCCTTTGTCCTGGGGAAATGGGTCATTAGAATGTAAATCGGCTAGGAGTTTCGATACTGTCTGATTCTCTGTCAGCATATATATATTCAGGCTCTGAGTTTGCCTGAATCCTGTATTGGCCATATTTCCCTTGAGTCTTTGCAAGTATCCATGTTTACTTTGTAAGTAGCCATCCCAGATGGCTACAGTCCGTCCTCTTGATCCTAAACGCGAAGCGTGGTGGATCACAATACTGATCCTTCATCTGTTCTTTGGGGTGCCGGGTACCCTTGGTCAAGGACAGGTTCTATACAACTCTGTCCTATGTATTGGAGCATTTACCTAAGTTTTTAATACATCACACATTCATAAATTCTAAAGGGGCAGTATAAATCATTTAATCATTACACATTTAACTTACTTACATAAAGGGGAACCTCTAACTGTCCTTCCCTAAACTACACTTATGCTGCTAGCTAATAACCAAAAAAAAGAACTTATATTACAGTCCAAAATTTTAAACGATAGCAGCATCACATTCCTACTTAACTCATTACATTTACCGAAAACGCAAACTTTATTCATCATAAAGAGTTCAAAAAGAGTGTGGGGTCTGTTGAAGTCCAACAAAGGGGGCTCGGAGTGTATATATCGGGGAGCGGGAGGCTCTCCCTTGCCATTTTCGAAGTCTCAGTGTGTGAACGACACTGCAGAGTATTGCAATAACTAATAGGGCTTCTACCGTGTATGAGAGGGAATACCATTTTACGATGT
Source organism: Scyliorhinus torazame (assembly GCF_047496885.1). NCBI lineage: Eukaryota > Metazoa > Chordata > Chondrichthyes > Carcharhiniformes > Scyliorhinidae > Scyliorhinus > Scyliorhinus torazame. The sequence continues at coordinate 158,739,655 of NC_092717.1, forward strand.
TATCGCACCATGTGGGGGTATCAATGTTTATTTCCATGTATCGTGTGGTATGGTTGTGTTTGGGGCCAATGTGGTGTGAGTTACAGGGGCCATCAACGCGCGCAACTGTAGTGATCCAACGATGATCATGATGGAGGTCATCGGTTCTGTCTTCATCTTGCCTTTTGTTCTTTGTATCCTCGCATATTCCTGGGGGTGCAAGCATAATATCTATTATTACCTTTGTTAAATATCTCGTTTGTCTGTCCGTCTCTCCTTAATATCAATTTCCCATTAGAATTGTCACCATGTGTGACTTCCTCATTTTTTTTTTAAACCAACCATTTTGGAGACAAGACATCCGAAAAGAACATTTTGTTAAAGTTCAGCTTGTGGTCGATGTGTTGTGTAATAGCAGCAAATTTTGTTTCAATCAAGTGTGTTGAATGTGTAAATAGCAGTTGGGGTTAGCGCCCGAAGGGTCGCCCGAAACCAAAGTTGAGTGCCGAGACTGTGGCTAAGAGCATTCTTTAAACCACACGCAAAAAGAACAGATCAGGGGAAACAAAGGCCTGCCAGAGACAGCAAAGAGTTTTGAAAAACTTTTCCAAATCAGTGATGGGAACATGGGGTGCGTATGAGGCAGTTTCGGCAGTCCAGCACACCAAACTTTTAATTCGAGAAGCTTATGTTACGGGCATTAAGTCTACGTACGTCCGCCAGCGGCTACTGGAAAGGGCTACGCTTGATCTTGCGGGAACTAGGCAGCTCGCTAATTCGTTAGAAGTGGCCTCTCGTAACGCCCAGCCCTACGCCCCCGACCGCGCAGCACCCTTGTGGGCATCGTGGGCCCCACCAGCTGGCGATTCCAGCTCACCGCAAGTCTGCGCCACACGGCAGCTAGCCAACTCTGGGGGGCCCAAGTGCTATTTTTGCGGGCAAAACAAACACCCCAGGCAGCGCTGCCTGGCGCGGAGCGCAACCTGCAATGGCTGTGGGAAGAAAGGACACTTTGTTTCTGTTTGCCAGGCCCGGTCGGTCACCGCTGTTTCCAGGCCCAGCTTTCCTACACCCCCCACGTGCGACCCATGGGCGCCGCCATTTTCCCCTTCGCAAGCCACGTGCGACCCATTGGCACCGCCACTTTCCCCTTCGCAAGCCACGTGCGGCCCCTGGGTGCCGCCATCTTCTTCACCGCAAGCCACGTGCGGCCCGTGGGCATCGCCATCTTTGATGTCGCCCGCCATGTGCGCCCCGTGGGCGCCGCCATCTTCGGCGCCATTTTGGACGGCGTCTCAGGACCCCTGCTCGTCTGGCCGTTCATCGCCTGCCGCTACCTCCACCACTGCTGACCAGCCCGGGACCTCCCAGCATCTGCCGCAGCCTGCCCCTATCACCCTGGATCAGTCCCGGCCCCGCAACCTCGCGACCGCGACGACGACTGTGAAGATCGATGGGCACGAGACAACCTGCCTTTTTGACTCTGGGAGTACAGAGAACTTCATCCACCCCACTACTCCCCCTCCCCACCCCCCCCACCCCCAACCGTAGCCATTTCATACTGTTCCCTGGGCCCGTCACCGTGTTTGTCGCTGATAAGTTCATCCTTTTGATAAACAGTATGGCCGCCCCTCTCATCCTCATACCAAAGCAAGCTTGGTACATCTGTCCTATCCAGCTCTTTCTTATCCTCAGTTGGTTCCTCTCCCTCAGATGTGCCTCCTGGAGGAAGACAATGCCAATCCTCAGGCTTTTTAGATAGACGAAGACTCTGGATCTTTTCACTGGGGCATTGAGTCCCCTGATGTTTCAGGTGACCTTTCTGGTGGGGGGTTTTGATCCCAAACCCCCCCCCCCCCCCGCGTGGGATCAGCCATATTTATCACATGGACATGCCACTGCATGCTGGGGTTTCTCTTTGTTTGAAGGGCCTTCCAAGATGGCTGCCATTTTCTTCTTTGTTCCAGCTGTCCCCATGTGCGACTTGTTGTGACCAGCACTCTACACCCCCCCCAACCCCCCAAGCCTGTCTACCCTCGCTGTCCCCTCTTCCTTTCCTGTACTCGCGCTGCCTCCCCCCCTTACCTCCCCATCTTTACCCGACATCACCCCCCTTCCCCCCTATTTGTTGTTTTGTCCCCCCCTTCTGCCAGACACTCGCTCCCTTTTAGGAGCTGCACCATGCCCGCCCTCCCCTCTTTTTACTTCCTCGCACTAACATACTCACCAGCATGAGGGCTCCCTCCTGAGAGAAGCTCCAAATTCAACATATAGGTCAGATGAACTTCATAATACACTTTGGAGTTTCTAAGCCCTGGCCCATAACACAAGTCAGTGAGGGTCGAGGATGGGGCTCTCCATTATGGTGTTTTTTAAGACGTCCGCGTCATCCCAGTTGGAGGCCTATACGTTTACAAGCACCACCGGTGCCCCTTACAGGACACCGCTAGCCATTTCATACTGTTCCCTGGGCACGTCACCGTGTTTGTCGCTGATAAGTTCATCCTTTTGATAAACAGTATGGCCACCCCCCTCATCCTCATACCAAAGCAAGCTTGGTACATCTGTCCTATCCAGCTCTTTCTTATCCTCAGTTGGTTCCTCTCCCTCAGATGTGCCTCCTGGAGGAAGACAATGCCAGTCCTCAGGCTTTTTAGATAGACGAAGACTCTGGATCTTTTCACAGGGGCATTGAGTCCCCTGATGTTTCAGGTGACCTTTCTGGTGGGGTTTTTCGATCCCAACCCCCCCCCCCCCCCCCCCCCCCCCCCCCCGCGTGGGATCAGCCATACTTATCACACCTGCAGTGAAGGCTTTTGTGCTCATCCTAGCCAAATTCAACATATAGGTTGTAGGTCAGATGAACTTCATAATACACTTCGGGGTTTCTAAGCCCTGGCCAATAACACAGGGGCTGGTTTAGCACACTGGGCTAAATCACTGGCTTTTAAAGCCGACCAAGCAGGCCAGCAGCACGGTTCAATTCCCGTACCAGCCTCCCCTAACAGGCGCCTGAATGTGGCGACTAGGGGCTTTTCACAGTAACTTCATTGAAGCCTACTTGTGACAATAAGCGATTTTCATTCCATTTCATTTTTTCATTTCTCCTGTCCTCAGCCTGTTTTGTCCTCCTCCCACTTCTCGTTTCTGTTTATCTCTGCCTTCTCCCCACCCTGCCCCATCCCCAGGTTGTGTAAGCATTCAGTCCAGAAAAAGAACAGTCTCTTTTAAGAGTTCTTATTTGCCCATTATTGCTGTCTTCCCAGCCGTCTTTCTGGATGAACTCATTTGCGTCCTCTGACGTGTTAAAGACATGTGGGAACAGGGTCCGCAGTACCAACCGGAGCCACCGTGTAGCCCGTTGGACCTGGTTGGTCACGGGGGGGGGTGCACCATGCTAACATGTCAGCCTTGCACCCCCTGCAGACAACGGATATTGAAATTTAACCAGCAGTGGTGGCCTTCCTCCTAGTCGTAGCAGCCCTGGAGGAGTGTGTGTGTGGGGAACCTGCTGGTGCCAGGTCCCCGAGAGAGACAGTATCCTGGCGGCCGTCGGGGTACGCATGGAGCAACTGCACCCTCTCCACCAATGGGTCCGCCTTGTGGATTCAGACGTGCCTACGGAGAAAGATGGGTCCTGGAGCTGTGAGCCAAGTCGGGAGCGACACCCCGGATGTGGACTTCCTGGGGAAGGCAAAGAGACGTTCATGGGGTATATTGTTAGTGGCGGTGCACAGTAGTGACCGAATGGAGTGTAGTGCATCAGGGAGGACCTCCTGCCAGCGGGAGGCCGGGAGGTTTCTGGACCGTAGGGCCAGTTGGACGGCCCACCATACCGTCCCGTTCTCCCTCTCGACCTGTCCGTTTCCCCGGGGGTTATAGCTTTTCGTCCTGCTGGAGGCGATACCCCTGCTGAGCAGGAACTGACGCAGCTCATCACTCATGAATGAGGATCCCCTGTTACTGTGGATGTAGGCGGGGAAACCGAACAGAGCGAAGATTGTGTTGAGGGCTTTGATGACGGTGGCAGACGTCATGTTGGGGCATGGGATGGCGAAGGGGAATCTGGAGTACTCATCGACCACACTGAGGAAATACGTGTTACGGTTGGTGGAGGGGAGGGGCCCTTTGAAATCCATGCTGAGGTGCTCAAAGGGGCGGGAGGCCTTCACCAGGCACGCACGGTCCGGCTGGTAGAAGGGTGGCTTGCACTCCGCACAGACCCGGCAGTCCCTGGTGATTATCCGTACTTCCTCGACAGAGTAGGGCAGATTGCGGGCCTTTATAAAATGGTACAACCGTGTGACTCCTGGGTGACAAAGGCTGTCGTGCAGGACCCGGAGTCGGTCTACTTGTGTGCTGGCACATGTACCTCGGGATAGGGCGTCTGGGGGCTCGTTGAGCTTACTGGGGCGATACAAAATCTCGTAATTGTAGGTGGAGAGCTCGATCCTCCACGTCAAGATCTTATCATTCTTGATCTTGCCCCGCTGTGTGTTATTGAACATGAAGGCTGCTGACCGTTGGTCAGTGAGGAGAGTGAATCTCCTGCCAGCCAGGTAATGTCTCCAATACCGCACAGCTTCAACGATAGCTTGGGCCACTTTTTCGACGGATGAGTGCCGAATTTCTGAGGCATGAAGGGTGCGGGAGAAGAATGCCACGGGTCTGTCTGCCTGATTGAGGGTGGCGGCTAGGGCGATGTCTGATGCGTCGCTCTCCACTTGAAATGGCAGCATCTCGTCTACTGCATGCATCCCGGCCTTGGCGATATCGTCTCTGATACGGGCGAAGGCCTGTTGAACCTCGGCCGTCAGGGGAAAATGGGTGACTGTATGAGTGGGTGGGCATTGTTCGCATAGTTTGGGACCCACTGGGCGTAGTATGAAAAGAACCCCAGGCAGCGTTTGAGGGCCTTGGGGCAGTGGGGGAGGGTGAACTCCATGAGGGGCGCATGCGGTCGGGATTGGGCCCCAGAACTCCATTCTAAACCACATAGCTGAGGGTGGCTAAGCGGTTCGTGCTGAACACGCACTTCTCCTTGTTGTAGGTGAGGTTTAGGAGAGTGGCGGTCTGGAGAAATTAGGCAAGGTTGGCCTCGTGGTCCTGCTGATCATGGCCGCAGATGGTGATGTTGTCTAGGTACGGAAAGGTGGCCCGCAAACTGTACCGGTTGACCATTCGGTCCATTTCCCTTTGGAAGACCGAGACCCCGTTGGTGACGCTGAAGGGAACCCTGAGGAAGTGATAGAGGTGACCGTCTGCCTCGAAGGCAGTGTGTGGACGGTCCGCTTTACGGATGGGGAGCTGGTGGTAGGCGGATTTGAGGTCTTTCTCCCCAGTTTCAACTACTACAACTTGGGCTCTCCAGGGGCTGTTGCTGGCCTCGATGATGCCCTCCCGAAGCAGCCGCTGGACCTCGGACCCTGATGGAAGTACTGTCCTGGGTGCTGTACTGTCTGCTCCTGGTGGCGACGGGTTTGCAATCCAGGGTTAGATTTGCGAAGAGGGAAGGTGGATAGACATTTAGGATCACGAGGATCACCACAGTAAGGTGTGGTAGGGGCCCGCTGAATTTCAGAGTTAGGTCTGGAGGTTACACTGGAAGTCCAGGCCGAGTAGTAGGGCAGCGCAGAGATTTTTTTAAATGAAAATGAAAATTGCTTATTGTCACAAGTGGGCTTCAAATGAAGTTACTGTGAAAAGCCCCTAGTCGCCACATTCCGGCGCCTGTTCGGGGAGGCTGGTACGGGATTAGGGAGGACGTAGAGGCGGAAGCCGCTGAATTCTACGCCATGGACCGTGAGCGTAACCGTACAGTACCCCCGGTTCGCCACGGAATGGGATCCGGAGACCAGGAAGATTCTTTGATTGGCGGGGTGTACTGCGAGGGAGCAGCGCCTTACCGTATCCAGGTGGATGTAGCTTTCGGTGCTCCCGGAGTCTAGCAGGCAAGAGGTCACGTGTCCATTGGTTTTAACCCTGGTCGATGCAGTAGCCAGTTTGCACGGACGAGACTAGTCGATGGTCACTGAGGCGAGTCGTGGTCGGATGATGGGGTGCCCAGGGGGCACGGGTCCTGGAACACTGGTGGTGCCCATGTGTCGTGGGGGAGATAATATGGCGGCGCCTGAAGATCTTGGGGAGGACAAAATGGCGGCGGCCATAGGCCGCACGTGGCGGGGGTTGAAAAGATGGTGGCGCCCATGGGCCGCACAAATTGTGCGGAGGGGAAGATGGAAGCGCCCACTGGCTGCCCTTGGTCTGAGGAGGAGAAGATGGCGGCGCCCACTGGCCGCGCATTGTCTGAGGGGGAGAAGATGGCGGTGCCCACTGGCCGCCCTTGGTCTGAGGGGGAGAAGGTGGCGGCGCCCACTGGCCGCGCGTGGTCCAGGGAGGTGAAGATGGCGGCGCCCATTGTCCGGAAACGAGGGGGGTGGTGGTAATAGCAGCGACTGCGCAGGCCTGGCACACCGCGGCGAAGTGTCCCTTCTTACCGCAAACCTTACAAAGAGCAGCGCGGGCCGGGCAGCATTGGTGGGGGTGTTTCTGCTGGCCGCAAAAGTAACATCGGGGACCCCCGGAGTTCGCTGGCTGGCGCATGGCGCAGGCGTATTGGCTGGGTAAGGCCCCCGCTGGGGCGGCCATCTGAGGGGTCCACGATGCGTAGGAGGGGTAGGCCGCGTGGCTGGGGGTGTAAGCCTGGATATTGCGCGAGGCGACCATCATAGAGAGCGCTCGCTTCTTTGTCTCTGTGAGATCGAGCGTGGCCCCCTCTAGAAGTCGCTGGCGTATGATATCCGACCCAACCCCGTAACAAAAGCGTCCCGCATTAGGAGGTTTGAATGTTCTGTGACCGTAACGGCCTGACAGTCACAGTCCCGGACTAGTAGGATTAGGGCCCGCCAGAAGTCTTCTATGGACTCGCCAGGGAGTTGAGAGCGAGTGGCGAGTATGTGCCTGGCGAAGAGCGTGTTCGTCTTCTGGGCGTAATTTTCTTTGTGTAGAGTCATGGCTTCGGCGTAGTTTGACGCGTCCTGGATCAGCGGAAAGATGTTGAAGCTCAACCTCGAGTACAGTATCTGTATTTTCTGAGCCTCCGGAACAGGGCTTGGTGCCCAGTAGATATACGCCTCGAAACAAGCTAGCCAGTGCTGAAAGTCGTTTTAGCATCGCTTGATTGCAGATCCAGCTGCAGGTGATCCGGCTTGATACGGAGGTCCATCTTCTGAAAATCTTAGAGCAATAAATTAATGCACGATAAGTTTCACAAAGTTGAGAGTTGAATACAACTGAGGCTTTATTGCTCTAAGATGTGTGGCCTCCCACAGCAGCTGGCGAAATGGCTGCTGCGCGGAGGACACACATATTTATACTCCACCTACTGGGCAGAGCCAGCAGGCAGGGACTACCAGCGTACCTGTAGTACAGGTCCTACCATACATCACCTACCATAGGTGCAACAGTGGTTTACCACAGTGGGGACCTGTCCAAATCTCACAGAGCTCGATGCACAGGTGCATCCGCACCATCACGGAGGCCATATAAGCCCAGTCAACACAACATACCCACTTCAATGTGGACCGAGCCGAGGTAGCGGAGTTCGCCACAATTGGCAACATGTCCTAGGTCGAGGGGGTGATCAACGGGATGCATGTCCCCATACGAGCACCTGCAGATGAAAGGCCGCTCTACACAAACCAAAAGGAGTTTCACTCGATGAACGTGCAGCTGGTGTGTGACCATTAGCTGAGCATCATGTGTGTCTGCTCCCGATACCCAGGCAGTGTGTACGGCGCCTTCATCCTGGCATGATTCCCGGCATCTTTGAGGTGCACCCCCCCCCCCCCCCCCCCCCCCGGCTTGGCTCATGGCGAGGGGAGTTACCCACTGCAGTCGATGCTGATGATGCCTATCCGGAGGCCGACGTGGAGACCTGCTACAATGACACCCATGCAGCGACCAAGGGCATGATCGAGCAGTACTTCGGCCTCCTGAAGATGCGGTTCAGATGTCTGGACAGCTATGTAGGGGCCTTCCAATATAATGCTGGGAGGATCACCCTCATCGTGGTGGCCAGATGAGTCCTCTACAACAGTGCGCAGCAGGGTGGGACATACTGGAGGGGGAAGATGAATGGCAAGTTTCCTCCGACAATGTCAGTGTGGGGGAGGGCGAGGATAAGCAGGACATGGGCCCAGGCAGACATGGGAAGCTGCACAACTTGTGTGCCAAGGCCAACGCGCACAGGATGCTCTGATCTCCTCCAGGTTCACCGACTTGAGGGGCACTGGCCAGGGGCATGGACACCGCATCCTACCTCCACCCCACCCCCTCCTCCACCCCCCACCGACAATGCCCCCCCACCTGCAAACCCTCCGTGATACATATCTGCCGCACTATGGGGTGTGGGCCCTGAGTTGGCAGGAACAGCGAGTCTGGTCCATGGGGTGGAGGATGACCATAGCCCACCCTGCGATGAGCTCTGATGCCAGGAGTGGTGAACATTTAAAGATAACAGCAGAAAAAATGAAGCAAAACCAGCTCAAAGTACAAAAAAGAGAAGATTCTTCTACCGACCTGGTAAAACTACGGCCATTGGCAACTCAACGCAACAAATGATGGTGAAGTTTGAGAGAGGAGATTTAAAGGCATCCCACCAGCTTCAAGTCTCAGGTAACATAGATGAAAAATGGTGCCTTTTCGAACAGTTCTCAGCCTTTGACCTGCAGGCACAGCCTGATGAGAGGTGCATTGCGTTGCTGCTCACTGTGGCAGGTCCACAAGTAATTGAAATCCACAATACTTTCACTTTTGATAGCAAAGAGGAAAGCAAGAGCTACGATGAGGTGAGAAAGTACTTCGATAGGCATTGCTCTCTGAAAAAATGAAACATTTGAAAGATATATATTTCGTATGCCGGAATGTGGTGACTCGGGGATTTTCACAGTAACTTCATTGCAGTGTTAATGTAAGCCTACGTGTGACGCTAATAAAGATTATTATTATTTGCAATCACAGGGTCACACGTTGCCACAACGACTGGAAGAAAGGAAAAAAATGGCACAATGAAAACCATTAGAATGAAGCAGACGCATAAGGGTCGGCCTACTCGTAAAGCAGTCACGAAAACTGTACTAAATGACTCTTTTTTCAACTTCTTCACTCCTGCTGAGGTTCCAGAGCATGGAGTGTGAGACTCGCTGCTGGTATGAAAAATGGTCAATTCCTGCATGAACACATAATTCCACGAGCAGTGTTACACTTCACGGAAGACAATGGTGATGAGTACGATTTAGGGGCAACACGGTAGCACAAGTGGATAGCACTGTGGCTTCACAGCGCCAGGGTCCCAGGTTCGACTCCCCGCTGGGTCACTGTCTGTGCGGAGTCTGCATGTTCTCCCGCGTCTGCGTGGGTTTCCTCTGGTTGCTCCAGTTTCCTCCCCCAGTCCAAAGACATGCAGGTTAGGTAGATTGGCCATACTAAATTGCCCTTAGTGAACAAAAAGGTTAGGGTGGGTTATTGGGTTACGGGGATAGGGTGGAAGTGAGGGCTTAAGTGGGTCGGTGCAGACTTGATGGGCCGAATGGCTTCCTTCTGCACTGTATGTTCTATAATAACTATAATAACGATGGTATTGACTCTGATGATGAGGACTACAAGGATATTTACGAAGACCATGAATATGATGAAGAAACTGAAGGCTCGGAGGGTAAGCCAGATGAGGACGACTATGAAACGCTAGTAAGGTTGTTTCGCGGGAGTGATGGTAAGCTAGATGAGGAAGCCTGTGAAGCGCTATTCCGGTGGTTTGGCGGGAATGACGAGGTGGTCACAAGGGACGCCCAGTCTGCACAGGACACCAAGAAGTGTGAAAGCCCTGAGATGGCGAGCGCAGAGACTGAAAATGAGATTGCGGTAGCAGATACTTCGGAGGAAAATGACTCAGACGTGAACAAACTAGTAACAGAAGATATAATATCAATTCTGGAGAAACTAGCTTCAGAGGCATATTGTGGATTGTCTCAGACCTCTGAAATGTTCTGGTGGTGGGCTCCCCAATGCTCGAGGCCACTCTACCAAGGTGAGTTAGAGAAACACTTGGCTATATCGGTATGTAGTTCGGCGACGACGGATGATACATATATAATATCACAAGACGAGGATGAGCCATTACTTGGCTCTTCAGGAACAGATGACCTATCCATTGTCATTTCGAGTGACGAGGAGCCATGACTTGGGGCTCAAGCACAGGATGTAGGGACAGCACCCAACGTTGGAGATGTGGATCCAACCCAGACACCAGAGTGCGAGGCTCTGCAGCCAGCTGCTGAAGGTGCAAAAATGGCCACGACTGCACAGTCCTCGGAAGCATGCCAACACGAACCGTCTCAGCAGACGATCCACAAACAACCACTCCCATGGTGCAGGCCAACGGCAAGACAGAGACTCCCAAACCCAAGTGAAAAAAGAGGATCAGTCACAAAATCATTCTCAAACCAAAAAAGCGGAAGAGAAGGAGAGTGGGGGATACCGTGAGTCCCACTGATGACACCAAGCAAGAAGATGTCTACAATGAGGCTGACAGGCCAGAGAATACACTACAATGCAGCAGCAAAAAACATTGCATAAAGACAGAAAAGAAGCTGGTGATGCAGGCATGGCCAGCAAGGAGACCGGCCTTCAGGATGCATCATGTCAAAAGGATAAGGCACAAAAGACCGGCACGGAAAGCAGTTTTTCCAGAAGCCTGACAAGAGCCTAGATGATCAGCGGGGTGACCCTGTTGGAGATGCACAATGAGCTGTGCACAAAGGACACATTTAGCAGGCATATCATGTGAACTAATGCACAGTTAAATTTGTATATACCTGTCACATGTGTTAAATAATGATTCCAATCATGTTTTGTATATAAATGTTAACATCACCAAAGGAAGGGGGGTGTGGTGATATGCCTGTGAATAATATTGTATATAGTTAGCAATGTGACCCCCAACCACCTGGTGGTGTCAGACATCGGTCATGTGACAACTGCCTCTCACCAGTTGGTAATAAGGCATAGAACAGGACAGTCACACAGAGCGTAGTTCCAGGAGAGCTCATGAAACTCAAATAATAACTTAGTCTGTATAGCATTCTGTATGTTATCTTGCCACGTGTTGATCAACAAATCTTCATTCTAGTTAAGTCACCAGCAGTTTCGTTTGCATTACTGCAACAGCAAGGTCATAGAACACTACACCTCCCATCTACACGACCGCGTGTTCCTCGTCCAGTTCAGCACCTTCTCTTTATCTGGGAACTTATGGAGCTTTGGTATGATCGCCTATGGTTGTTTCTCCTGAATGGGCCTTTACCAGAGCGACATGTGGGTGTGCTCCACCTCTTGCCGTTTGGTGAAGCCTTTCCCTCTGACCAACGTCCTGAGCATCTTCCCAACATACTCCGTCAGATTTCTGCACTCTGTGCCCTCAGATAGCCCGACCATCCTTAGGATCTGGCGCGACACTTGTTTTCCTGTTGTTCAACCTTCCCCTTGAGCGCTTTCTGTGTTGTCACCAATCTTACCACCTCCGCCTCGAACGAGGTGATCAGATAGCTCTGGTTGGTCGCCGTTCTCTCCAGGTCCCGCAATGCCACTTCCTGGGTCTCTAGTCTCCGCTTCATTCTTTCCAACGCTTCCTTGATGAGGGCCAGAGTGGTTTCTATGGCCGACCTCATGGCCGACATGAGGTCCTCCTCTCTGTGTTTTTAGATCTCTATCGAAAGAAGCTCCATCCACTATCCTGTCGGTGAGTGGGCCAGCATTTGCATTGGCGATCCTGTTTTGTCCACCATGCTTTGCTTTGCTTCGCTCTGCATGTCTCATCGCTCTGAGGTCTACGACCTCCTCTCCCAACTCTTATTATTACTAGTATTTTTCTGGCTCTGTTGCTGGCTCAAAGGCATTTCCTTGGATGGTTGTTAGTTTCGGGGTGAGGTTTTTTTTGTTACTTTGGTGTCCAATTTAAGGATTATAAGGGCCTAAATTGAAGTTCCCAAGGGAGAGCCACCTATCATGCAACCGCTCAGCACATCGCAGACTCCGGAACTCCAGAGTGGTGCATTATTGACCACACTTTTAGGCCATATTTGTCCTGTTATCACTAGATTTGGAGAGTTGAAATCAACCCCTGGTTTTGCTAGTTACATTAGATAATTAGCCCTTCTCAACCTTCGAAATATTAAGAATGCTTGCTGGACAATGTAGTTTCCACCATCCTTTCAAACACATGGCCTGTAATTATAGAAAATTTAGATCTAACCAACCAGTTATCAAGAACACAGCTTGACGGGCTGACACAAATGACTTTGGGCATATATTAAAGTTCTTTCTGTTTCAGAGAAACAAGCTACAGGGAGGGGCAGCAAGGTGGCGCAGTGGGTTAACCCTACTGCCTCATGGCGCCGAGGTCCCAGGTTCGATCCCGGCTCTGAGTCACTGTCCATGTGGAGTTTGCACATTCTCCCCGTGTTTGCATGGCTTTTGCTCCCACAACCCAAAGATGTGCAGGATAGGTGGATTAGCCACGCTAAATTGCCCCTTAATTGGGAAAAAATGAATTGGGTACTCTTAAGTTTATTTTAAAAAAAGAATCGAGCTACAGGTGAATGTCAGTATCTTTTTTTTTATCAAACAATTTTATTGAGGTATTTTTGGCATTGTAAACAGTAACAATATACATTAGTGTGCAAATATCAATGACAAAAACATAGTGCAAATACCAGTTCCTCTCTCGCAAATAGACCCGCTTATTCTTCCCCCCTACTCCACACTATTCTATCCCCCCCCCACACCACCACCCCGCTAACGATTAGTTCCCCGCGAAGAAGTCGATGAATGGTTGCCACCTCCGGGCGAACCTCGATAGTGATCCTCGTAAGGCAAACTTGATTTTTTTTCCAAGCCGAGAAAACTTGCCATGTCGGACAGCCGTACTTCGGTCTTTGGGGGCTTTGAGTCTATCCAGGCCAACAGTATTCGTCACTGGGCTACCAGGGAAGCAAAGGCCACAACGTCGGCCTCTATCCCCTCCTGCACTCCCGGGTCCTCCAACACCCCAAAAATCGCCACCTCTGGACTCATCGCCACCCTTGCTTTCAGTACCCGGGACATGACGTCTGCAAATCCCTGCCAGTACCCCCTGAGTTTTGGGCACGCCCAGAACATGTGGACATGGTTCGCTGGCCCTCCCGCACATCTAGCACACTTGTCCTCTAGCCCAAAGAATTTACTCATCCGGGCCACCGTCATGTGGGCCCGGTGAACTACCTTGAACTAAATCAGGCCGAGCCTGGCACATGTTGAGGTTGCATTTACCCTCCTCAGAGCGTCTGCCCATACGCCTCCCTCCAACTCACCGCCAAGCTCCTCCTCCCACTTGAGTTTCAGTTCCTCGGTCCCTGTGTCCTCCGCTCCCATAAGTTCCATATAAATATCCAAGACTCTCCCCTCTCCTACCTCTCCCCTGGAAACTACCCTGTCCTGGATCCCCCTTGGTGGACGGCGTGGAAAGGACGGGACCTGTCTACGTACGAAATCCCGCACCTGCAAGTACCGAAAGTCATTTCCCCTTGCCAGCCCGAACTTCTCCTCCAGCGCCCTCATGCTCGCAAAGCTCCCTTCCAGGAACAAGTCGCCCATCCTTCCCATCCCTGCCCTCCGCCACGCTCGAAACCCGCCATCCATCTTCCCCGGGACAAATCGGTGGTTGTCGCATATTGGGGACCAGTCCGACACTCCCACTTCCCCGCATGCTTCCTCCATTGGCCCCAAACCCGCAGAGCCGCCACCACTATAGGGCTTGTGGAGTACCTGGCTGGCGGGAGCGGCAGAGGAGCCATGAGCAGGGCTGCCAAGCTGGTGCCCCTGCACGAAACAGCCTCCACCCGCACCCAAACCGACCCCGTACCAACCATCCATGTCCTTATCATGGCTATGTTAGCCGCCCAGTAGTAGTTGCTGAGGTTCGGCAACGCCAGTCCCCCCTCACTACGGTTCCGTTCCAGCATCCCCCTCTTTACCTGCGGGGACTTCCCCACCCAAACAAATCCCAGGATGATTTTATTGATCCTTTTAAAGAAGGACCGCGGAATGAAAATAGGGAGACACTGAAAAATAAAGAGGAATCTAGGGAGGATTGTCATCTTCACCGTCTGTACTCTCCCTGCTAGTGACAGCGGGAGCGCATCCCATCTCCGAAACTCGCTCCTCATTTGCTCCACTAGCCTTGACAAGTTCAACTTTTGCATCCTGCCCCAGTCCCGCGCCACTTGTATCCCTGAATACCTGAAACTGTCCTCAACCAGCCTAAACGTCAGCTCCCTCAGCCTATTCTCCTGACCCCTTGCCTGCACCACAAACAACTCGCTCTTTGCCATGTTCAATTTGTACCCTGAAAACCGGCCAAATTCCCCTAGGATTTCCATAATCCCGTCCATCCCTGCCACTGGATCCGACACGTACAAAAGCAGGTCACCCGCGTAGAGCGAGACCTTGTGTTCTACCCCCCCTGACCATTCTCTTCCATCCCCTTGCCGCTCTCAGGCAGTTCTATGGCCAACGCAAACAGCAATGGAGAGAGGGGGCACCCCTGTCTTGTCCCACGGTACAGTCGAAAATACTCAGATGTCGTCCTGTTCATCCTTACACTAGCCTCCGGGGCCTGATATAGCAGTCTAACCCAGTCCACAATGCCTTGCCCAAACCCAAACCGTCCCAGCACCTCCCATAAATAGTCCCACTCCACCCGGACAAAAGGCTGTTCGGCATCCATTGCCATCACTACCTCCAGCTCTCTGCCCTCCGGGGGCATCATAACCACATTGAATAGCCTTCTTAGGATGGCTACCAGCTGCCTGCCCTTTACAAACCCCGTTTTGTCCTCCACAATCACGTCCGGTACACAGTCTTCGATTCTGGACGCCAGGATCTTGGCCAGTACTTTAGCGTCAACATTAATCAAGGAGTTTGGCCTATAGGGCCCACAGGCCTCCGGATCTTTATCCCGTTTTAATATCAGTGAGATGGTGGCTTGCGACATCGTCGGGGGTAACACCCTCTTGTCCCTCGCCTCGTTAAACACCCTAACCAGCACCGGCCCCACTATCCCCGAGAACGTTTTGTAGAACTCCGCTGGATACCCGTCTGGCCTCGGGGCTTTACCCAACTGCATGGCCTTCAGGCCCCCTATTACCTTTTCAGCTCTAATCGGGGCCCACAGCCCCACTACCATCCCCCTGCCCATCTTTGGGAAGGTCAGCCCATATAAGACGCCCCTCATCCCCTCCGGCCCCATGGGGGGTTCCGAGGTATACAGCTTGCTGTAAAAGTCCCTGAATACCCTGTTCAATCCTGCCGGGTCTCCAATCCGCCAGCGATTGCTGGAGAAAGAGACACTAGGCCTCAAGAAGGCACGGACCTTTGCCGGCTCCCTGGATGTGGCCTCCCGAAATGCCTGAGCTTACATCCCCGACAGCGCGGCAGCCCCCTGGGCAGCGTGGAACCCCCCCGCGGCCGACACCGAGGCATCTCCCATCCCCCCACAAGCTTGTGCTGCGAGATGGCCTGGCAACCGCGGGGGGCCCCGCTGCTATTTTTGTGGGCAAGCCAAGCACCCACGACAGCGCTGACCGGCCCGTTCATCCATCTGCAAGGGATGCGGCAAAAAGGGCCACTTCGTGGCGGTATGCCAGGCCTGGGCGGTCGCTGCGGTCTCCGGAGGTGAATACGGACCGCCAACACAACCCTCTCCACGGACCCCGTGTGGCCTCCGGGCGCCGCCATTCTGTCCTGCGGACGCCACGTGCAATGGATGGGCGCCGCCATTTTGTGCACCCCCAACCATGTGCGACCAGTGGGCGCCGCCATCTTGGATGGACTCCCAGGACCCCAGTTCGGCTGACCACACACCGCACAAGTGAACATCCAACTGCTGCCACGATTAGCCTCGGTGACCCTGGACCAGTCTCGGCCCCGAACACTCTCGACTGCTACGACGACGGTGCTTATCAATGGGCCTGAAACGTCCTGCCTAATCGACTCTGGGAGCACGGAGAGCTTCATACACCCCAACACGGTAAGGCGCTGTTCTCTCCCCGTCCACCCCATTAATCAAAAAATCTCCCTGGCCTCCGGATCTCACTCAGTGGAGATCAAGGGGTCTTGTGTAGCTAATCTAACGGTCCAGGAAAGGGAGTTCAAAAACTACAGACTCTACATCCTTCCCCACCTCTGCGGGGCCACACTCCTAGGGTTGGACCTTCAGTGCAACCTCCAAAGTCTAACTTTCAAATTCGGCGGCCCTATACCCCTTACTGTCTGCAGCCTCGCGACCCTCAAGGTCGATCCACCTTGCCTGTTTGCGAACCTCACCCCGGATTGCAAACCAGTCGCCACCAGATGCAGACGGTACAGTGCCCAGGACCGGATTTTTATTAGGTCAGAGGTCCAATGGTTACTGAGGGAAGGTGTCATTGAGGCTAGCAACAGCCCCTGGAGAGCTCACGGAGTGGTTGTAAAGACCGGGGAGAAGCATAGGATGATCATCGACTACAGTCAGACCATCAACAAGTTTACACAGCTTGACGCATACCCTCTCCCCCGCATATCCGACCTGGTCAACAGGATCGCGCAATACAAGGTCTTTTCCACGGTGGATCTTAAGTCCACCTACCACCAGCTCCCCATCCGCACTAGTGATCGCAAATAAACTGCTTTCGAAGCAGATGGGTGGCTCTACAAATTCTTAAGGGTTTCCTTCGGTGTCACAAATGGGGTCTTGGTCTTCCAACGAGAGATGGACCGAATGGTTGACCGGTACGGTTTACGGGCCACATTCCCGTACCTCGATAATGTCACCATCTGCGGCCACGACCAGCAGGACCACGACACCAACCTCCGAAAATTCCTCCAGACCGCAAAAATCTTTAACCTCACGTATAACAAGGATAAATGTGTGTTCAGCACCGACCGCCTAGCCATCCTCGGCTACGTAGTGCGTAATGGAGTTATAGGCCCCGACCTTGAACGCATGTGCCCCCTTATGGAGTTCCCTCTCCCGCACTGCTCCAAGGCCCTGAAGCGCTGCCTAGGTTTTTTTTCCAACTATGCCCAGTGGGTCCCCAACTATGCGGACAAGGCCCGTCCACTGATCCAATCCACAGTTTTTCCCCTGTCGATAGAGGCCCGCCAGGCCTTCAGCCGCATCAAAGCAGACATTGCAAAGGCCACGATGCACGCCATCGACAAGTCCCTCCCCTTCCAGATTGAGAGCGACGCGTTCAACGTAGCTCTGGCGGCCACCCTCAACCAAGCGGGCAGACTCGTGGCCTTCTTCTCATGCACCCTCCACGCCTCTGAAAATCCGCCATTCCTCAGTCGAAAAAGAGGCCCAGGCCATAGTAGAAGCTGTGCGACATTGGAGGCATTACCTGGCCGGCAGGAGATTCACTCTCCTCACTGACCAACGGTCGGTTGCTTTCATGTTCGATAATGCACAATGGAGCAAGATAAAAAACGACAAGATCTTACGATGGAGGATCAAACTCTCCACCTACAACTATGAGATCTCGTATCGTCCCGGGAAACTAAACAAGCCTCCTGATGCCCTATCCCACGGCACATGTGCCAACGCACAAGTGGACCGCCTCCGAGCCCTCCACGAGGACCTCTGTCACCTGGGGTCACTCGATTTTTCCACTTCATCAAGACCCGCAACCAGCCCTACTCCATCGAGGAGGTCAGGACAGCCACCAGGAATTGCCAAATCTGCGCGGAGTGCAAGCCGCACTTCTACAGGCCAGAGAAAACGCACCTGAAAAAGGCTTCCCGTCCCTTTGAACGCCTCAGTATGGATTTCAAAGGCCCCCTCCCCTCCACAGACTGCAACACGCACTTCCTGAACGTGATTGACGAGTACTCCTGGTTCCCACTCGCCATCCCCTGCACCGACATGACCGTAACCACCGTCATAAAAGCCCTTCATAGTATCTTTACGCTGTTCGGTTTCCCCGCCTACATACACAGTGATAGGGGGTCCTCCTTTATGGGCGACGAACTGCGTCAATTCCTGCTCAGCAAGGGCATTGCCTCAAGCAGGACGACTAGTTACAACCCCCGGGGAAACAGACAGGTAGAGAGGGAGAACGGAACGGTCTGGAAGACCGTCCTACTGGCCCTGCGGTCCAGGAATCTCCCAGTCTCCCGCTGGCAGGAAGTCCTCCCGGATGCCCTCCACTCCATCTGGTCACTGCTCTGTACCACGACCAACCAAACACCTCACGAATGTCTCCTTGTCTTCCCCAGGAAGTCCTCCTCTGGGACCTCGCTCCTGACCTGGCTGGCAGCTCCCGGACCCATCCTGCTCCGAAAACACGTGCGGGCGCACAAATCGGACCCATTGGTCAAGAGGGTCCATCTCCTCCACGCTAACCCTCAGTACGCCTATGTGGCGTACCCCGACGGCCGACAGGATACGGTCTCCCTCCGGGACCTGGCGCCCGCTGGATCCTCACACACACCCCCGCCACCAGTCCCACCCTCCCTCCCACCGGCGCACCCCACAGCCGCCCCCTTCCCAGGTGGATCGGTTCTTCCACCGGTCCCGTCTAGGGGTGACGAAGCTGACACAGAAGCCAAAACCACGCTCCCGGAGTCACAGACGCCCGAACCTCCACCGGCATCACCACCAAAGCTACGATGATCGCAGAGGACAACGAGGGCCCCCGATCGACTAATTGCTTCATTTTGAAATGTACATTACTGTTGTAAATAATTAAGATGTAATAAGGCAAAACGCTGTCCGGAGGTATTATGGTACCCTCATAACTGTAACTTCTACCACTTTACCACGTTGTAATACGAAGCCACCACCCCCACCAGACTCCATTTTAACAGGGGGTGAATGTGGTAGTCTGTGTTAGAAGGATTACGGTACCTGGTAATGCCAGAATACCATTGGTGGAGAATGTACTTGTTCCCATTGGTTAAGCCTGTATGTTAACTCCGCCCTGCAAGGCGGGGTATAAGAGCCTGTGCCGCCCCAGCAGCTTTCTTCTGTACCTGTGCTGCTGGGGGAAACATCTGCCGTATTAAAGCCTTCAATTGTCTCCAATCTCGCTTCTGGAGTTATTGATCGTGCATCACTCATACACCGTGCCCCTTGCCTTTCTGAGCTGCTCTATGGCCTTCCCAGTGGATAGCGCCCCCAGCTCCGCCTGCAGTCTCCATCGTTCCCTAAGTAGCTCTGCCCTCGGGGCCTCGGCATATTCCCTGTCCGTCCGTTTCATCTCCTGAACCAGTCTGCCCATCTCCGCCCTGTCCGTTCTGTCCCTATGGGCTCGGATTGAGATCAGTTCCCCTCTCACCACCGCCTTCAGCGCCTTCCAGAACACCGCTGCTGAGACTTCCCCTGTATCGTTGGCCTGCAGGTAGTTCTGCATGCATTTCCCCACTCTCTCACACACACCCTCATCTGCCAACAATACCACCTCTAACCTCCATTGTGGGTGCTGGATAGTTTCTTTGCAGACCTGTAGGTCAACTCAATGTGAAGTATGGTCCAAAATAGTGATCGCCGAGTATTCTGTATCCCTCACCCCCTCCAAAAAGTCTCTACTCATAATAAAGAAGTCAATACGAGAATAAACCTTGTGAACATGCAAATAGAAAGAGAACTCCTTCCCCATCGGCTGACTGATTCTACAGGGGTCTACCCCCCCCCCCCCCCCCCCATTTGTTCCATGAACCCACTCAGTTCCCTTGCCATTGCTGGGATCCTGCCCGTCCTGGAGCACGACCGATCCAGGTCGGGATCAAGGACTGTATTAAAGTCCCCACCCATAATCAGTTTGTACGAATCCAAGTCGGGGATTTTCCCCAGCAGCCTTTTGATGAAATCTACATCATTCCAGTTTGGAGCGTAAACATTCACTGGGACCACCCTCACCCCCTCAAGCTTACCCCGGACCATGAGAAATCTACCACCCCCACCCGCAACTGTGCTGTCCGCCTCAAATTGAACCCGTTTGTTAATCATGATCGCGACCCCTCTGGTCTTAGCATCAAGCCCCGAATGGAAGACCTGGCTAACCCAGCCCTTCGGTAATCTAATCTGGTCCGCCACTTTCAAATATGTCTCCTGCAGCAACATTACATCCGCCTTCA
The DNA here is from genome assembly GCF_047496885.1 of Scyliorhinus torazame. Classification (NCBI taxonomy): domain Eukaryota; kingdom Metazoa; phylum Chordata; class Chondrichthyes; order Carcharhiniformes; family Scyliorhinidae; genus Scyliorhinus; species Scyliorhinus torazame. The sequence continues at coordinate 158,759,845 of NC_092717.1, forward strand.
GAGCCCGTAAGTGCGCGAACACACATGCCCTCTTGACCGGCCCGTTTAACCCTCAAACATTCCAGGTGATCAGCCTGGTTGGAGGGCACCCCCCCCCCAATGCCGATCAGCCATCCCCCTTCTTGGGCCCACCCCCTGCCCGTGTGCCACGCCTCCCTTGGTCCACCTCTTGGCAGCACCCACCCCCGACCTCTTCCCTGTTACCCGGTTCAGTTCCCTCCCTCGTCAGCAGATCATCTTTCCCCCCCCCCAGCAACAACCCCCTGTAACCTAACCCCTGCCATATACTGGCTGTATACACCCCCCACCTCGCTCCCGTTGACTAGCTCAAAGCAGCTAGCCTGGTGACTCTCAACTCTGGTGCCACCATGTTTCCCACCTATTGTGCCCCCCATCCCCCCCCCCCCCCGCCCCCCCACCCATCAACACCACTTCCCCAGAACAGCACTGTTCGAGCAATCGCTCTGGGATCGAAACAGAGAGAAAACAAACAAAGAACAAAGCTCGCCCCCACAATAATGCAATTCAAACTGTGTAATGAGGTGGGCGCTACCACCCACCCCCCTCCCAACATTACCAGAAAAATAGCAGAAAGAACCCGTCCAGCCCCCCAGCACCCAATAACTTAACCTTTAACTATGACTTTGGCTTTAACTTTCAAACTTTCAAACAGGCAAAAACAAACACAAGAACACCCCAAATATTAAGTAAAAGAACATGCCGAACGACATCGCTAACACGAAGGGCAATCCACAAACAAATGCAAACATCCCTTGAAACACTCTAACATGAGTCCATGGGTCCTCAGTTCGTCACCAATCCTTGCCCCTTAGCGAAGTCCATCGCTTGCTCCGGGTCGTCAAAATAATGCTGCTGTTCCCGGTATGTGACCCAAAGGAGCGCCGGAAAAAGTAGCCTGAACTTGACCTTCTTCTTAAACAGGATCTCTTTAATTTGTCTGTGGGCTGTGGCCACCTCCTGGCTCAGATCCTGATAGATGCGCAGGACACTGTTGTTCCATAAGCAGCTCTTCATGTTCTTTGCCCACTGAAGGACCCGCTCCTTGCTCACGAACCTATGGAACCTGACCACCATCGCCCGGGCCCCCCTCGCCCCCCCCCCCCCCCCCCTTCGCGGCTGCCTCGCCTGCACTCTGTGTGCCCTGTCCAGCTCCAACGGGCGCGGGAAGAAATCCTCCCCCTCCAGCTTCTGCAGCATGTCTGCCACATATGCCGTGGCATCCACTCCCTCGGCCCCCTCCGGGAGCCCAATGATTCTCAGATTCTGCCGGCGTGATCTGTTTTCCAGGTCCTCCAGCCTGTCCATCAGCCTTGATTGTTGCTCCTTCAACTTTCTAATTTCCACGCCCGCTACCGTTTGGAAATCCGCCTGCTCCTCCACTGTCTTCTCCAATGCCTGGACATTCTTATCCTGGGCGTCCAGCCTTTGGTCCAGTCGCTCCACCGCTTTCTGAAGCGGTTCCAAATTATCCCGCTTCAATGCTGCAAAGCTCTCCTTCATGACCTTCAGCATGTTGTCCAGTGCTGTTTGGACCGTCCGTTCCGTGGTCCGTTCGTCGGCCATCTTTCCTCCCACTTGAACTTCCACACCACCTTTGTTCAGCCCCTTCTTCGCCTGTATTCACTCACTTCAATTCCTTAAGTCCATACAACTCTGTATGCATCCAGATCTACAGTGCTGTTGTTTTCCACTCCAGCGTTCAAAAGTTCAAAAAAGTTGGGGGAAAGGTCTAAAAGGCTGACCAGGGCGAGAGCCGCCAAATGCGCGGCTTACTCCTTCATAGCCGCCACTGGAAGTCGAATGTCAGTATCTTTAGCATATCGAGTAATGTTTATTGACAAATCTAAGACTCGATGAGTCTGATGCTTTATTTTGTATACAATCTGTAAAGAAACAGGGAAGAAAATCAAAATAAGTCATTGAGCTTTATAACACAGGAAGAGGCAATTAGGCCTATCGTGCCTGTGACGGCCATCAAGCACCTTTCTATTTTAATCCCATTTTCCAGCAGTTCATCTGCAGTCTTTTATGCTCGGGTATTTCAAGTGCTCATCTAAATGCTTCTTAAATGTTGTGAGGGTTCCTGCCCCTATCTACCCCTTCAGGCAGTGAGTTCCAGATTCTCACCACCCTCTGGGTGAAAAAGCTTTTCCTCAAATCTCCCCTAAATCTCCTGCCCTTGACCTTAAATCTATGACAACTGGTTATTGACCAATATCTATAACCCTATCTATGTGCTTCACAATTTTGTACCTAAATCCAGCCCCCCCCCTCAACCTTCTCTGCTCTAAGGAAAAAAAACATAGTCTATCTCGCCGCTCTTCATAACTGATAACTAAATGATCTGTTGTTGACCAACAGACTTAATCTTTGTTGCAATCTCACAGCAGCCTGTGACAGCCACCTTTGTGGAGGCAGAAACAGTACATTATAGTGTCAATCGATGATGTACAGAGCATGGGTAAGGATGAGCAAGTGAAGATGGAATTGCAGGAAATGGGGCTTGCCTATGGAATCCAGTAAATACTGAGCCATGGGATTCCCAGCTACGACAGCCTATTTACAAATGTAATTTGGTAGCCCGGCCTCAGAAGTTAATCCAGCGATTTGATGTGGTGCCATGCATCCCCTACAGTTTATGGAGACAATGACAAGCCCACATCTGTGCAGTGTGGCATGGCCACCACGGAGCCCTCCTTGATCAATACCCACAGTTCAGAATTGTCTTCCAGCACAGTTTTGAATGGAACTCTCAAGAGGTTGCGCCCTAATCCATTGCAATCTTTTGTGTCTGGTTGCGCTGTGCTAAGGAACTTTGACAGCCTTATTGTTGCTCAGTGGCCTGCTCCAACACTGATCTCCGCATTTGCTGAGGGAAAGCACAGTGGAAGAAGATATGCGGGAGTTGGCAATGATTATGGAGATGTCTCTCAATTGCAATGTAAGCTGCTTTCCTTCATTGCGTCTCATATTCCTCTTTCACATTTGGTGCATCAGGGAGTATGTGGACAGATAGCTGAGGATGTAGCACGCAGGTGTGCTACTCTAGACAGGTGGATGAAGAAGAAAAACTGTAAGCGTTTGGGTTAGTGGATCAGAAAGCAGACAAAGATGATATCAGCCCAGTCTAAATGCATCTGAAGCAAGTTCATTGCAGCCTGTCCTTTTTTAAAAAGTTCATTCTTGAGGTATGGGTTTCATGATACTAATCCTTAGTTGCATAGAAGACTTTGTTTGGCTAGTAGAGTAAATACATGTGGAATTTACTGTGGCAGTTCATGCAGTTAATTGAAAATGTTTTATGTGAATGACTGTTGTACCATTCTGGAAGATTGGCTGCTTATTTTGAAAATGTTTATAGACTCCTGGTGGCGTTTAGCTCCAGCTATCTTGGTTGATGCTACATGTGATAAAAACATTACTATGGCTGGTAAATTTTCAAATAATTGAAAAATTCAAAATTGTTGCTTAAGTGGCTCAGGGATCCAGGTTCACTTCTGGCCTTGGGTGACTATCTGTGTGGAGTTTGCACATTCCCCCTGTGTCTGCATGGGTTTCCTCCGGGTGCTTCAGTTTTCTCCCATCATCCAAAGATGTGCAGGTTAGGTGGATTGGCCATCTAAATTGCCCCTAGTGTCCAAAGGTTGCGTGGAAGTGAGCCTAGGTAGGGTGGTCCTTCAGAAGGTTGGTGCAGACTTGATGGGCCAAATGGCTTCCTTCTGTACGGTAGGGATTCTATGATTGTAAGATAACTTCACAATATTATCTAAGCATTTGACTGCTTGCTTCTTACTATTTGACAATTTATCATTGATAGTTTTCAAAAGAAAATTGAGTGATTTTAATTGCTCAACTCTTTACTGCTTGCTTATCAACCATTGGTACCTCCTGAATCTAATTGCTTCCATTTTGTTCAGGTTAAGCCACTTAGAGATAAGTCCTCAATTGTGGCTTTGGAAGATACTGTTGAAGAAACCTTTGTGAGGTGCTGTTGTTATCTTGTAAATGGTACACACTTCAGGTACAGTGTGCTAACAATGAAAGAAGTAAATGTTTAGAGTGATGGATAGGATGTTAAGCAAACAGACTGCTTAGTCCTGGATCGTTCACCCTAACTGAGAGTTATTAGAGCAACACGTGTACAGAGAAAATAGGAGTATTCCACTACACTCCTGACTTGTAGCTTGTAGATAATGGAAAGGCTTTTGATAGTCAAGAGGTGAGGCACTCACCACACAATACCCAACATCTGATTTGCTCTTTTACCCACAGTACTTAAGTGGCTGTCCCAGTTAGGTGCCTGATCAATAATGCCCCCGAGGATGTTAGTGGTGGGGTATTCAACAATGGCAATGCAATTGAATGTCAAGGGGAGTTAATTTACCTCATTATTGTTGGAGATGGCTGATAGGTGGCATTTAACATTGATTTGACATCTGTGTGATGTGAATGTTTCATGCACGCCACTTACCTGCCCAAGCCTGAATGTTGTCCAGGTCTTGTTGTATTCATACATAGATTGCTTCATAATCTGAGAGGTTTTTATTTTCAGTCACTGGATGAGAATATTATTATCAACCATCCCTCACTGGGTAGCAGCTGGTTAGACCATTTCAGAGGGCAGGTAATAGCCAACTGTATTGTTATGAGTCTAGAGTCACATAAGAGCCAGAGCATTGAAGGGCAGCTGATTTTCTTCCCAAAATGGCACGAGTGAACCATCTGGGCCAGGATTCTCCCCTACCCGGCGGGACAGGGGATCCCGGCGGGATGGAGTGGCGTGAACCACTCCGGCGTTGGGCCGCCCCAAAGGTGCGGACTTCTCCACACCTTTAGAGGCCAAGCCCTCACCTTGAGGGGCTAGCCCCGCGCCGGAGTGGTTGGCGCGCCGCCGGCCGGAGGGAACGAACTTTGGTGCCACGCCAGCCGAGGCCGAAAGAACTCCGCCGGTCAGCGGATGCACATGCGCGGGAGCGTCAGCGGCCGCTGACGTCATCCCCGTACATGCGCGGGGGGGGGGTCTCTTACGCGTCGGCCAAGGTGAAGACTGTGGCCGAGGCGGAGGGAAAAGACACAGGCCCGCCCGCGGATCAGTGGGCCCCGATCGCGGGCCAGGCCACCGTGGGGGCACCCCCCGGGGCCAGATCGCCCCGCGCCACCCCCAGGATCCCGGAGCCCGCCCGTGCCGCCTAGTCCCGCCGGGAAGAGAGGTGGTTTGATTCTCGCCGGCGGGACAGGCATTCCAGCAGCGGGACTTTGGCCCATCGCGGGCCGGAGAATCGCCGGGGGGGGGGCCCGCCGACCGGCGTGGCGAGATTCCCACCCCCGCCGAATATCCAGTGCCGGAGAATTCGGCAACCGGTGGGGGCGGGATTCACGCCAACCCCCGGCAATTCTCCAACCCAGCGGAGGGTTGGAGAATCCCGCCCCTGAGCTTTAGGACAATCCAATAGTTACATGGTTAACATTACTGACACTAGCTTTTTATTCATTAAATTCAATTCCATAACTGCTGTGGTGGGATTTGAACTTTTGTCTATGGAATCCAGAACGTAACCATCTAAACTATCAATCCCTAATTGGAAATATTGTGCCCTTGATGTGAATGCGCAACTAGTTTTGGTTAGTCTACATCCTGCCTTAACATTCATTAACTCGGAGGACTGTCATAAGTCACAGTAACACAGTATGGATGGAAATGTTTCCTTTCAGCAGCAAAAGTCAACTTCCTTATTTAAGTAAAATCTGAGTGTCACAAAAGAGGAATTTTATGGTTTGATTTCAAAAGAACAAGGGAAATAATTGCTGAGCATAGGAACTGAAAGATATCAAATTTACCAAGCTTACACTCTTTCTAAATGATGTTTCCCCTATTACAGTTGTGCATTCTGCTTTATATTATTTTACTTTTTTACGACATTGGCATGTTTAACCTTGAATCTGGCTGTGCAGTGCCCATGGTCCCTAAACAGTTTCTTAAGCTTCCAATATATTGGGCAGGAAATGCTCATTTAGGAAAAGCATCACCCATATTGGTGAAGACAAAAATAATCACCTTGCAGTGATAATACCAGGAACAGGGGCGCAATTTAAGGGGAAAAAAAGAGTCCCGTTTTCTGCATGAATAGCAAGGTGTTTCTCATGCCTGCAGTGCTGGGAATGACCCCGCTATCAAACAGGACTTTGGGCATTTTTTGCCGTAGTGAGGAATGCCCTACCGAAGCTGCATTTACCTCTCTTCCTCCACTGACAAGCTAAGCTCGTCAATGCAGAAAGAGATTGGGGCGCCATTTGAAATGCCGCCCCGATCTCTCAGCCACCCCACTGTGACCTCCGGATCCTCCCCAACCTCCCTCTTAGGAGGTCCTCAAGCTCCCCTCTCTCCCCCACCTCTTAAGGGCAGGACGCACCCAAGCCCAATCTCTGGCATGGGCAACCTGGCAGCCATATACCGTGGCACTGCCAGCCTGGCAGGGTACTCAGGTGCCACTGCCAAGGTGCCAGGCTGGCAGTTCCAAGGTGCACGATGGCCTGGGAGACCCCCCCCTCCCCCCCCCAGGTGCCTTTACGCCTGGTCCATGTTTGTGTGGACCAGTGCTAAACAGCACCAGGGTGAAGTCTCCCAGGCAAGGCCTTTCATTCCCTGTCATAGGAATAATCGGGCATAGACATATTTACATGGCTCATTCAAATATGTTAATCTGGATCTTGCGAGGTGTTCCAAGCGTCGCAAGTGTCGCAAAATTTCCAGCCTCATCGCATCAACGAGTCGGGCGTGTCGAGGCTGTTCGATCACGCTCCAGAAGTGACAGCCTTTAGCATGCAAGGGTCCAAATGAGTGCAGGTTAGATGGATTGGTCATGTTAAATTGCTCCTTAGTGTCCGAAAGATTAGGTATGGTTACTGGGTTACAGGAAAAGGGTGGGGCTTGGGCTTTTTTGCTCTTTACAAGGGTCGGTGCAGACTCAATTGCGCTAAATGGCCACCTTCTGCACTGTCGGGATTCCTAACACCTGTTTTAAGGTCTCTGCTGCCTGTCTAACTTGATGAGAGGCTTGTGGTTTGACACACTCTCCTTAAAGGGAAAGTCTATTCGGCTTTAATCAACAAAAATGATGGCTCTAATTTCTCACCGACTAGAAAGTTAATTCTGTCGAGGTAGATTTTAATGAGCATGCACGACATGCCAATGCTCCCAAAAGAGTTTCCTGACATTGTTTCCGAACATCAGCCTTTAATATCCTGAGAAAAGAATTCCAAAACTTCATCCTGACATGGGAAATTTATTTTTGGCTTCACACCAGATTAAAGTCCCCCATGCGTCTCATTTCACACTGTTGGCAGGACCGGAAGTTTCAGTGTAGCTCATTTAAAAGAGTCATTTGTTGTTGATCATTTAAAAAAGAAAATAATAATGAATCTGCAATTAACTAAAAAATATGCTGCAGAGTGAGGGCTTTTATCTGGATATGCTGATCCGTGATCTACAGTTTCAGGATCAGGTTTAAGTTGTGCAATGTCGGCAAGACTTCCAGTTTCAATTCTCTCAAATTGGTCAAGGTCAGATAATGCAACCTCCCCAATGCTGTCTCCTACTCATCAAACCACCAACGTCCCAAACTGCTGAATGCGCCTCTTAAAATCATCAATCAGGACGCATATCAAACATTCAGATTCTGACCTCACTCTCACACACAGCCAGCCTCACACCCAAAGAAATGGGCATATTTGCATATAAAATGTGACCATTTGCCTATGTCCGGTGACACAGTGATTAGCGTTGCTCCCTCACAGCTCCAGGGTCCTGGATCCTGGGTTCAATTCTGGCCTCGGGTGACTGTCTGTGTGGAGTTTGCACTTTCTTCCCGTGTCTGCGTGGGTTTCCTCAGGATGCTTCGGTTTCCTCCCACAGTCCAAAGATGTGCAGATTAGGTACATTGGCCATGCTTAATTGCCCCTTAGTGTCCAAAAGTTTAGGTTGGATTGCTGGGTTATGGGGATAGGCTGGAGGTGTGGGCTTAAGTAGGGTGCTCTTTCCAAGGGCAGGTGTAGACTCGATGAGCCTAATGGCCTCCTTCTGCACTGTAAATTCTATCCTTATGCAAACAACCATAGTTATTCAATGATAATTGTTTTCTTCTCTTGAGGTAGTCCCTCAGGATCAAGGATGACTTGCTTCAACACCAGTTCAATGGGTTCTGAGATAGCTGATAAGTTCAATGCAGACTCTGCCACATGCTGGACTGGTGGTGCTTGAAGTGTCAGCTACGTCAGTTGTTTGGAGATTTAGGTGCTCCTTCTAACACTTTGACTTTACTTCTGCATGTTCCCAATTAAGTCTCCTGATGTGCTCAGTGCCTTCCCGATTCTTCATTTTGTTAAGTCACAAGCTCCCATGAGTCAGCAGAGATGTTTGCTCTCTTCATGGATGCTTTGAGGACATCCATAAAATGTTCCCACTGTCCTTTTAGGAGTTCCTGCTGTGACTGAGTTCCAAGTAGAGCAGTTGCGTTGGGAGTCTGGTATCACGCATATGGTCGCCATGCCCAGCCCAACAGTTTTTGAGTGATTAGCGTCTCAATGTTGGGCATCTTGGCTCATGAGAGGATGCTGCTGTTGGACCATCTTCCTTGCCACTGGATTTGGAGGGTCTCGTGTAGGCACCAATTAAAATACTTTAACTGCTTTAAATGGTTACAGAAAGTAGAATTGAAGTTTCAGTTTAGCCAATTTAATTTTGAAAGAGGTTTCAACAACAAAAACGATTTAGAATATATAGCATATTTTAAGTAATAGAACACCCCAAGCTGCTTCACCAGGAGGTTTATAAAAGAAAGTATGAGATTGAGCCACATAAGATGTAAGGTGAGATGACCAAAAGCTTGGTCAAAGAGGCTTAATTTAAAGATGGTCTTAAAAGAGGTCAGTGAGTTATCGAAGTGTAGGGAGGGAATTCCAGAGTTTTTTTCCAGCTATTCAACAATAACGAGCATGTTACCACGCACATTGGGCAGAATTCTACGTTTCAGAGACTAAGTGCTGACGCTGGGACTGACTCGCAAGAGTTCTACAGGCCCGAAAGCGGCGCCAGTCCCGGAGCCATTCAGGACATCCTAATGGGCTAGCACAGGCCCCACGTGGAACTAGTGCAATTCCAACGGACACTGGCATGTGATTCGCTGGGATCGGGAATGGCACTCAAGGGCCTGACAAGTTGCAGCCATATATAAGCACTCCACTCCCCAGACGCTCTCATTCCAGCCAAAAACATGCCACCCCAAAGAGTGGCACTGAAGTTCACTGATGCAGAGCTGGAGATACTATTGGATATCATGGAGGAGAGGCAGCTCACCGTGTTGCCCGGGGTGGGAAAGTGGCTGTCCCCCATGGATATCGTCTGTGCCTGCACAGTCTGGTCCCAAGGGGACACCCCGACCTCAAGGCCCATCCCCGGCTTGCCCCCCACTATTCCTCCCGGCCCTGGAAGACACCCCTTCAGCCAGCGGCAGGACCGGCGGTCCACAGCTGCACCTTTGGGAACATGTCTGACCTTCTCTCCCCCCCTCAGCAGCCATAGTACCCTTTTCCGGATTTTAAATACCACAACTGAACCTCGCCTGGCGGATGGGCAGGATGCCTGGAGAATGACGGGTTGGGCCCGTTAATGAATGGTATGCCAATGGCCTTTACTGTACAATTTGCATGCCCACTCCAGCATGCGGCATGGAACTCATTCACACCACGGTCTAGGCACCAGAGCATGGCATTCCGTTGGGCCCCGTACGCCGACCTTGATTATCGGCTGCCGCTATTCTCTGTCCAATCACGATTCCGACGTTGCTGGACTGAGAATCCGCCCATTGTATGTACTCACGGACATTCTTTCTCCTGTCATGCAAGACAATGTTGTACAAAACAGGAGGGAACAGCCTGTTGGAGGAGGCCATACTCTGCATTATGGCGTCAGCAGTGACTAAGGTTGTCACAGTAGGTGTCAGCAAGAACATCCAGGATGAAGGTATCTTCCTGCCTGCTGTAACTTCTCAAATTCCACCTCTCCCTCGTCCTGTAATCTGACATGAAGTGCAGGCCGCAGATGGTGTGACCATAGACTCTTGCTTTCCACTCTACCACTGCACCCCTCCACACTGACACTCACCCTTTTTACTTTTGATACGGAAGCAATGATCGGTGGATAAGAATGTAGGGATATTGGAATCTAAGTAAATTCATTGAAAGTTCATGCAGAGTGAAAGGATGCCTCCTTGGGGGATGGATTGAAGAATTCTTGTTGACATGTTCCTCTCTTCTTCCTGACCCTCCTTCTCTTCGCCCCTAAAATGAGAGACTAGCATTAATGTAGTGCATCCCATGACTACCACAGGCCACTGGGATAAGCTCTGGTCTTCTTCAAAACAGTGTCATGGGATCAACTGCAACCACCTGAGTGGTCAGATGAGGCCTGGGTTTCATTTCTCATCTGAAAGACAGCACAGGAACAGGAGTAGGTTATTCAGCCTCTTGAACCTGATCTGCCATTTAATGAGATTATGGATGATATGTGGCCTAACTCCATATACCTGCCTTTGGCCCATATCCCTTAATACCTTTGCTTAACAAAAATGTATCTATCTCAAATTTAAAATTAACAACTGATCTCACATCAAAGGCCATTTATGGAAGAGAGTTCCAAAGCTCTACCACCCTTTGTGTATAGAAGTGCGTCCTAATAATTCTCCTGAATGGTCCGATCCTAATTGTCAGACAATGACCCTAGAATCTCCAACCAGTGGAGACAGTTTATTTTTATCTACCCTGTCTTTTCCTGTTAATATCTTGAAGAATTCAATCAGATCACCCCTTAACTTCTAAATTCTGGAGAAAACAGGCCTAATTTGTATAATCTCTTATAACTTAACCCCTGAAGTCCAGGTATACTTCTTGTAAATCTACATTGCACTCCCTCCAAGGCAAAAAATCCTTCCTAAAGTGTGATGCCCAGATCTGCTCACACTACTCCAAGTGGGGTCTAACCAAGGTTTTGTAAAGCTGCAGCATAACATCTGCATCCTTATAGTCCAGTCCTCTCGCTATAAAGGCCAGCATTCCATTAACTTTCTTGATTACTTTCTGCACTTGTTCCTGGCATTTTAAAGATCTATGCACCTGAACCCCCAGGTCTCTTCGGACATAGAATCATAGGATCCTTACTGTGCAGAAGGAGGCCATTCGGCCCATTGATTCTACACCGACCCTCCAAAAGAGACATTCACTGAATTTAGCTTCATGCCATCTAGAAAGTATATCCTTTTTTGGTACAAAATGGATACTTTGCTTACATTGAAATCCATCTGCCACAGTTTTACTCATTCACCGTCCATCAATATCCCTACGTAATTTTATGCTGTCATCTACACTGTCTACAATGCCACCTAACTTTGTATCTTATTTAACAGTCTCTCATGTGGAACTTCATCAAATTCCTTCTAGAAGTCCATATGAACAGCCTGGCTTCAGTCACTGTCTGTGCGGAGTCTGCACGCTCTCCCCGTGTCTGCGTGGGATTCCTCCGGGTGCTCCGGTTTCCTTCCACAAATCCCAAAAGATGTGTTGTTAGATACTTGAACATTCGGAATTCCCCATCAGCCCCATAGGGACTGGTTTAGCACAGGGCTAAATAGCTGGCTTTTAAAGCAGACCAAGGCAGGCCAGTTCAATTCCCATATAGCCTCCCCAAACGGACGCCAGAATGTGGTGACTAGGGGCTTTTCACAGTAACTTCATTTGAAGCCTACTTGTGACAATAAGCGATTTTCATTTCATTTTTCAGTGCTCCCGAACAGGCGCCGGAATGTGGCGACTAGGGGATTTCCACAGTAACTTTTTTGTAGTGTTAATGTAAGCCTCCTTGTGATAATAATAAAGATTATTATATTATTATAAACAACAGCCATCGATAGTCTCCTGCCCACTATCTTAATCACCTCTTCAAAACATTCAATATGGTTTGTCAGGCATGACCTACCTGTTCTGAATCTAAGCTGCCTCTCCCCGATTAACTGAAGATTTTCGAGGTGTTCAGTTACCCAATCCTTGATTAGAGACTCCAACAATATCTCCACCACAGATGTTAAGCTAACTGCTCTGTCATTACCTGGTTTTCCTCTTTCGCCCTTCTTAAAAAGTAGAGTAATATGAGTAATTTGCTGTCTTCATCAAGTTTTAAGGTAAATTTTAAATATTTGACCAAGAAGGATTGTCTGGACCAGTAAGTGTGTGTCCTGACGAACGCAGGTGTCCACGTAACAGAGAAATATATGGATCTTCTGGCTTTGTTTTAATTTAAAATTATGTTGTGACACTGTGAATGCTGGACTGAGGAGCTTTCTTCAAGGTAAGTATTATTTTTCAACAGTTTGTTTTGCCTGTTGTGTGGATTTATTGACACTTTTATTTCCATTTACTTGCAACAACCAAGTGAATAGGATGGAAATCTTCTAGCATTACAAGATTTGGAGGAGGAAAAGTAATTCTTGAGACTACATAAAATGCTTCTGCAATTAAATCACACAATTTATCCCCAACTTAGTCAGGACGGAAGCTCATTGAACCATATGATAAATATTTAAAATACCCTTTGAAGTTTTATCAGGGCTGATGCTCCAATGTGCAATCAGCGATCTTTTAAATGCAGTTATACCTTTAAATTTGATTTGCCACACGTCCAATTGGGCTGACTATAGTTGCAAAGTCAAATTACCTGACCTTGCAAATGTGACACCATCCTCACTGCACTCACTGCATGTCACCATGAACTTGGCAGACAGCCATTCCTGTCTGCAGGGTGTGCAAAAATAGGGCTTTGCAGTAAAAGTATATATTTTTCCCCCAAGAACAATGCACAACATTGCAAATGAAAAGAACTAACTTTATCCATTCACTCATGATTCAGAAAGCACTCAGCAATTATTTGAATGTGCCTAGTATTGGAAAATGTGCATAATATTGGAAAATTTAACCTTGGTGAAATTGTTTTGGTGTTTTATTTTTTTTTGTCTATTTTACAATAAATTTTACAACAAAACCCATATTACCTATAGCATCTGATACACAAAACCAAGATAACAAAAACCTCCCCAACCAACCGTACACTCCTCATTCACCCAGAGAAAAAGAAAACAGAAAACAAATCCCCCCCCAGCTACTGACCGTGACTAATACCTTAAAGTACAAAGATCAAATAACAATACAGGACCGAAATAGGTCCTTCAGCCCTCCAAGTCTGTACCGGTCATGATACCAACCTCTGCCAAAACCTTCAGCAGTAGCTAATGATGGCTGCCATCTCAGGTAAAACCTCTGAATCGACACCCTCACGGTGTACTTGACTTTCTCCAGGTACAATAATTCCACCAAATCACCGAACCATACTGAGGTGCTGGGCGGAGTGGGAGACCTCCACTGCAGCAGAACTTGTCTTCGGACAATCAACGAGATGAAGGCAAGGACATCTGCCTTCACTCCCATCTGCAGTCCCGGCGAGTCCATCACCGCAAAAATGGCCGCCAGAGGACAAAGCTCCAGATTGATACTCAGAATCGCCGACATGGTGCCAAAGAAGGACACCCAAAAGCTTACCAGTTTGGGACAAGACTCAAGATCATAAGAAATTACTGAGAGTTGCAAACACAGCTCAATCCATCCAACACGCAAGCCCGTCTTCCATCCATTGGGATTCTCCGAAATCCCAGCCAAGTGTTGATGCCGGTGTAGACACCAGAGTGGTGTATGCCAGTGTCAACAGGTCTCCTGGCCCAGCGATTCAGCGGTCCTCAGGGGGCCAGCACGTCGCAGGAGTGCTGCACACTGCTCCGGCGCCGATACGCGGCCCTGCACGGCTGGCGCGGGTCCGCGCATGCGCGCAATGGCCGTCTCCATGCCGGCGCATGCGCATGGTGGCCGTCTCCACGCAGACGTCGCGCAACATGGCGGAGGCCTACAGTGGGCCCATGCGGAAGGAGGTAGGCCCCCTCCAGATCACGTGCGCCCGCCGATCGGTAGCCCCTGATCACGGCCTGGACGCCGTGGAGGCCCCCCCCCCCAGAGTCAGATCCCCCCCGCCCCTCCACCAGGACGGCTACCGTGGCTGCAGGTCCGAGCTCCCACCGGGTGGTACCAGGTTGGAACCATGCCGGCGGAACTTGCCAGAACTCAGCGGGAATTCGGCCAGTTGACCGCGGCAAATCGTCGCGGGGGCCTCTTTCAGTGGCCCACGACCGGCGCCGCGTCGACTGCGCGGGCGAGATTGGTTCAATTCTCCGGTCGCCAGAGAATCACGTCCTGGCGTCGGAGAGGCGTGGCAGGAATTCCCCGCGTCACTGCCGATTCTCCAACCCGCCACGGGCTCGGAGCATCCCGGCCCCTGTCTATATTTCTGCTGCCTTGGGAAAGCAAGCAACTTATTCAAAGACCCCTCCCATCCTGGTTGTTCTTTTTTCCAACTTCTTCCATCGGGCAGAAGATACAAAAGCTGGAGAACTCGTTCTAGCAGATTCAAAAGCAGGTTTTTTTCCTGCTGCCACTAGACTCTTGAGTGGCCCATCTATATATAAAATTGATCTTTCAATGCAATTTTCCTTTTTTACAGTTGTAATTAGTTTTTGTATGTTGTATTTATGCATATGTATGGAATGATCTGTCAGGCCTGTGTGCAGAATAATACTTTTCACTTTACCATGGTACCTGTGACAGATTTTATCAATAAACATTTGGCTGGCCCCAGAACAACACTCGCACCTATCTTCTGACTCCGGAAAGAAACTACACAACTCAGCTTTGTTCAGGTGAGTCCTATGTACTAACTTCAACTGGATTAGACCAAGAGTTCACCTATGCGGGGCCTCAAACCACATCTTATCATCCACTATAGGTCCCAGCTCTCTTTCCCACTTCACCTTCGCCTCATCCACCAAGTCCGAATCCTCAGATGGAGTTCACCCTTAAATACTAGATGTGCAACCCACCTCCGATCCTGCCAGCAAAAGGATCCTTTCCACCAGAGACGTCTGCGGAGCCATGGGAAATGTAAAGAAGGCCAGTTGCACAAACTTCTTAATCTGGAAAACCTGTAAACGTTCGACCCAAGAACCCTAAACTTCGCCGACAATTCCTCCAAACTAGCAAACCATCCCTCTACAAACAAATCCCTAAATCTCTCAAGTGCCTTTCCATCCCACACCCTGAACGTGGCGGCCAGTCTCGATGGCTCAAATAAGTGATGAGCACAAATAGGTGCCAACCTCATCACGGATCCAAGCTTCAAGTGCTGCCTGAATTGTCTTCATATCCTTAAAATGGACATGACCACTGGATCCGAGGAATACCTAGCCGGAGAAAAAGGAAGCAACGCCGTCACCAATGCTACCAGACTAAACCCACTGCATGACCTTATCTCTATCTGTCCCCACACGGAACCTAGGACACTGCACAAACCCAGCACCTCCTCAGCAGTGGACGGCCAATAATAATAAAGCAATTCGGCAATGCTAGGCCCCCTGAATGTCTATCCTTTTGAAGAACGACCCTACGATCCTCGGGATTTTGCCCGCCCATATAAAGGATGAGAGCAAATTCATACGCAATACCACAAGGCTGTGATGAAGACAGTATTTAATATCAATGTCTCCAGATCATTCTAAAGTAACAATTAGAACACAGCTTCTTTTGCATGAACAGATAATTTTATCTATTAATTTTTAAGGTCCAGGAGCTATTCCTCCTTGCATCCATTGCAATGTAATACTACCTACATGAATCAGAAAGGATTTCAGTTTCTGAATAGGTTAATTGACAACTGCATGCGCTGGACTCAGAATGTTGATGCAAGCTGGATCAGTGCCTTCATTTTAAGACATATCATGGCCAAAACCAATATGTGACCGAGAAAGGAAATTGCAGGACAGTTCCTAAGTAACCATGAAGCCTTTGCAATATCTTAGGACACCAACAGAACACTTGGCAAGCACCTGTGTGATCATTGAGCAAATTGTTTGTATGTTGGAGTAGTGTTTCATAAGAACATGAATGATGGAGGCAGGAGTATGCCATATAGCCCCTCGACTCCAGTCGATAAAACAAGGTCATGTTTGATCTTTCATCTCACTCCACTTTCCTATCCAATCCTCAGATAGAACATAGAAAAATACAGCACAGAACAGGCCCTTCGGCCCACGATGTTGTGCCGAACCTTTGTCCTAGATTAATCATAGATTATCATTGCATTTACAGTGCAGAAGGAGGCCATTTGGCCCATTGAGTCGGCACCGGCTCTTGGAAAGAGCACCCTACCCAAAGTCAACACCTCCACCCAACACTAAGGGCAATTTTGGACACTAAGGGCAATTTATCATGGCCAATCCACCTAACCTGCACATCTTTGGACTGTGGGAGGAAACCGGAGCACCCGGAGGAAACCCACGCAGACACGGGGAGGATGTGCAGACTCCGCACAGACAGTGACCCAAGCCGGAATCGAACCTGGGACCCTAGCTGTGAAGCAATTGTGCTATCCACAATGCTACCGTGCTGCCCTTAAGAACAAATATATCTACACTATATAATTTTACCGTAATGCATGTACCTATCCAATAGCTGCTTGAAGGTCCCTAATGATTCCGACTCAACTACTTCCACAGGCAGTGCATTCCATGCCCCCACTACTCTCTGGGTAAAGAACCTACCTCTGACATCCCCCCTATATCTTCCACCATTCACCTTAAATTTATGTCCCCTTGTAATGGTTTGTTCCACCCGGGGAAAAAGTCTCTGACTGTCTACTCTATCTATTCCTCTGATCATCTTATAAACCTCTATCAAGTTGCCCCTCATCCTTCTCCGTTCTAATGAGAAAAGGCTTAGCACCCTCAACCTTTCCTCGTAAAACCTACTCTCCATTCCAGGCAACATCTTGGTAAATCTCCTTTGCACCTTTTCCAAAGCTTCCACATCCTTCCTAAAATGAGGCGACCAGAACTGTACACAATACTCCAAATGTGGCCTTACCAAAGTTTTGTACAGCTGCATCATCACCTCACGGCTCTTAAATTCAATCCCTCTGTTAATGAACGCTCGCACACCATAGGCCTTCTTCACAGCTCTATCCACTTGAGTGGCATCTTTCAAAGATGTATGAACATAGATCCCAAGATCTCTCTGCTCCTCCACATTGCCAAGAACTCTACCGTTAATCCTGTATTCCGCATTCATACTTGTCCTTCCAAAATGGACAACCTCACACTTTTCAGGGTTAAACTCCATCTGCCACTTCTCAGCCCAGCTCTGCATCCTATCTATGTCTCTTTGCAGCCGACAACAGCCCTCCTCACTATCCACAACTCACCAATCTTCATTGATCCCTCGACTCTCCTAGCATCCAAAAATCTATTGATCTCAGCTTTGAAAATACTTAAGGTCTAAGCCTCCACAGCCCTTTGGGTTGCAGATTCCAAAGATTCAAATCAATCTGAGAGAAAATAAATCACTCCTTATTTCAATCCTAAAGGGCCATTTCTTTATCCTGAAATTATGCCCCATAGCTTTAGAATATACAACAGACTAATTAGCTTCTTGGCATCTACCCTGTCAAGCACTCTCAGGATATTAGATCACCTCTCCTTCTTCCAAACTCCAAGGAAGATAGAAAGAAACAAGAAACAAAGAAAATTACAGCACAGGCCCTTTGGCCCTCCAAGCCTGCGGCGACCATGCTGCCCGTCTAACCTAAAACCCTTTACACTTCCTGGGTCCGTAACCCCCTATTCCCATGCTATTCATGTATTTGTCAAGGCGCTCCTTAAACGTCACTATCGTCCCTGCTTCCACCACCTCCTCTGGCAGCGAGTTCCAGGTTCACATTACCCTCTGTGTAAAAGACTTCCCCTACTTTCATATGTTTTGGTCCTGTCCAAAGCTGGAGGATTACTGGAAGGAGGTGTTTAGGGTAATCTCTAAAGTGGCACACGTGAAACTGGACCCGGGCCCTCGGGAGGCCACATTTGGAGTGTTGGACCAGCCGGGGTTGGAAATGAGCGCGGAGGCAGATGTTGTAGCCTTATCCTCATTCATTGCCCGAAGGCGGATCCTGTTAGGGTGGAGATCAACCTCTCCACCCTGTGCCCTGGTGTGGCAGGGGGACCTGCTGGAATTCTTGATGCTTGAAAAGGTCACATTTGAACTGAGGGGAAGGATGGAGGGATTCTACAATTCATGGGCGTTATTCATTATGCACATTCGAGAATTGGATCACAACGAACATTAGGGGGTTGGGGACTGGGAACATTGGGGGGAGGGGCCGGTGTGTGTTAATGGTGACTATGGGTGATTCCTGATTCCTCTTTGTCATTTGTTTATGTTAACATGCGGGCTAATGTTTGGGGGTTTGGTGGGAGGATGAGATCATTGTTATTGATATGGAGATTGACATTACATTCGTTACTGATTATTATTTATTGTTGGGTGTAAATTTGGGAGAAAATGTGAAAAAGGAGGAGAATAAAAAATATTTTTTAAAAAAATATAAGACTTCCCTCGCACATTTCCTCTAAACTTTGCCCCTTGCACCTTATCCTATGTCCCCTAGTAATTGACTCTTCCACACTGGGAAAAACTTTCTGACTATCCATTCTGTCCATGCCCTTCATAATTTTGTATACTTCTATCAGGTCGCCCCCTCAACATCCATCATTCCAGTAGGAATGTTTATCCAACCTCTCCTCATAGCTAAGGCCCTTCCTATCTTGCAATATCCTGGTAAACCTCCTCTGCACCCTCTCCAAAGCCTCCACATCCTTATGGTAGTGTGGTGACCAGAATTGAACACTATATTCCAAATGTGGCCTAACTAAGTTTCTATAAGGTTTTCTAAGGTTCAGCTGCAGCATGACTTGCCAATTTTTATACTCAATGCCCCGGCCAATGAAGGCAAGCATGCCATTTGCCTCCTGATTACCTTCTCCACCTGCGTTGCCACTTTCAGTGGCCTATGGACCCGTACACCCAGGTCCCTCTGCCTGTCAATACTCGCAAGGGTTCTGCCATTTACTGTATATTTCTCATCTGTATTAGACCTTCCAAAATGCATCATCTCAGATTTGTCCGGGTTAAACTCCATCTCCCATATCTCTGCCCAAGTCTCTAATCGATCTATATTCTGCTGTATCCTCTGACACTCCTCATCGTTATCCGCAATTCCACCAACCTTTATATCATTAACAACCTTAATCAGATCAATTACACTTTCCTCCAAATCATTTATATATACTACAAACAGCAAAGGTCCCGGCACTGATCCCTGTGGAACACCACTAGTCACAGCTATTCTCCATTCAGAAAAGCACCCTTCCATTGCTACCCTCTGGCTTATATGACCGGGTCAGTTCTGTGTCCATCCTGCTAGCTTACCTCTGATCCCATGTGAATTCATCTTCTGTACTAGTCTGCCATGAGGGACCTTGTCAAAGCTTGAGGTTGCTCATAGTCAAAGGGAATTAAAGTGACCTTCAGCATATAACAAAGAACAGGGCTCCGTCCTGGAGCTTTTTGATAGGACGGACAGGCAGCAGCTGTAGTTGTCCCTGTTTTGGGTATCCATAATACTTAAAGATGGTTTGAAGGTCTCACGGACGAAAAGCCCCTCACCCCTGCCCCTCCCCCTGCCCCAGGGGTGACCCCCCGATCTGGAACGCTTCAGCCCCCTGAACAAGCCCAACCCCACTGAGGGTCCCTACCTCCCCAAGCACTGTGTAGCAGCTATAGTGCCCTTGAGCTGCATGTCTGAAAATGGCTACTCACCTCCTCAGTTCCCCTCAGTGGCCATGCGTCAACTTCACGTTTTTAAAATGGAGTACTAAACGATGCATGTCAGCTGCTTAATTCCCAGGAAACTGCTACATTTGACTTCAATCTCGCTAATGAGATGGAAATTAATGCAAATTGGGGTTAATGATATGCTCGCCATATTTGGGCAAGATCTGGAACTCACCATTGTGGTGATATGCATCACTATAAGTACACAAGGGGTTAATCGCGGGTCCAAGAGCAGAAGAAACTTTCAAAACATTCAAGTTCTCCAAAGGGCAAGACAAGAGTGAATTCCAGAGAGTCTTGGACATGTTCAAACGATACGAAGGGTCCCTGACTCCACACAGAGAGTGGTCCATACACCGCGAAGAGTCCCCGACTCCACACAGAGAGTGGTCCACGCACCACGAAGGGTCCCAGCCCCACACAGAAAGCGATGAAAGACTCCACAGTGAGACAACTGCACGTCTCCACACAGAAAGTGACTCTAGTGACGCAAGCCTCCACAGAGAGCTCGTGGACAGACTCCACGATAGAAGCAATGCAAGACTCCAGAGCGCAGTCCTTGCATGAACAAGACCATGAGGGTCTAGCAACCTCCTCTAAGCAACCAGCAGCAGACGATGCAGGTCTGCCACACTCAAGTGAACAACAGAAAGACTCTGACAGTCTGCCACACTCAAGTGCACAGCAAGAAGACACTGAGACTCTACCCACTGTATGTGCGACAAGTGACGATGGCATCCAACTTCCCATACCAGATGTGCAACGTGACAGACCTCATCTAGTGTGTACAGAGGCACTCGACAATCACAGTGAGACTACTGGTGACCCCGGTGACACCACGTTACTTCAAACCTCATCCGCACGAGCCTCTCCACAAGCAAATGCATTCCTGAATGTTTTAACTCCGGACGGGGAGCATCAAGAAACCTCAGCTGACTCAAGTGAACCAGAAAGGGCTCCAGACAGGGAGCATCGACAAGCCAAAGCTGATTCAAGTAAGCCGGACATGACTCCAGACGGGGAGCGCCACAAACTCAGTGACGGCACACTCAAGGAAACATGAGATGCCACAAAGGACGCTGACACGAGTAACTGTGTGAAGGACTCGTATTATCCACAGAGTGTGGTCCTTGAGCGCAGCAAACACGACAACAAAACCAACCAACACAACAACATCAAAGACAATGGCAAGAAGTGTACCAAAGGCAACAACGTCGACAACAAGCCCGACAAAAACAACACCAATGGAACTACGACTGGTACGACATGATACAACTCTGCAAATGAGGGACACTGTTACTGCTCAGCTTAGTACAATGACATGCCATGGCAGGACGATGCATCTTACCAATTCACGTTTGCTGCGCTCCCAACAGGCAACCTGGCTTTCAGGACAGATGCCATCAAGAATTACCATCACAAGCATCGAAAGAAAGAAAGAGTCCACCTCAGACAATGAAGTGATTTGACCACTTCTTGGTTCCTTCAGCACAGGGACACTGACGGCGTTTACAAATCACTCATCATGATTTGTACATGTCATCACTCATCTACCTATTTTGTTCAATTTTCTTTAACACTGTACAGAAAATATGTAACATGAAAAAAGGGGGGATATGGTGATATGCATCACTGTAAGTACACAAGGGGTTAATGTACATACACGTAGACTAGATAAACACTAGAGGGAGCACCAGAGACATGACACACAGACATTCAACCAATAAGCCAGTAAGATAGGACACGACCAATGGGCAGTCACGACACACACAGAGGTGACACTACCACAGGAGGGCATTACATCAACCCATATATAAGGACACAGCACACATAATCTTCCTCTTTCCAGTGGAGCCACTCCGTGAGTACAGACAGGGTTGATTGAAACACATCACTCCCACCACGTGGATTGTAGCAGACTGGTTAGTCAGTCTGAGTAGCTATAGAAGGATTAACAGGAGAGTCGAATCCAAGTAGGAGAATTGTTAACAGTTTAATAAACGTGTTGAAGCTATCTCCAAGTCTGAACCTTCCTTTGTCAGAGTGCACATCAAGGAAGCAGCTTATGTTACGTCATGAGCATAACAAAACAACCATTGGGAGTGGGTCGGTTAGATAACAAACTGATTCACGTCTCGATTTTGGCCATTCCCACTATTTAACAGGCACGCCCAGGTCCGCGCCGGATGCAAGGCAGTGGTTAAATCATGTCCGTTAACTGTTTCTCTCCCTTTCTACAGATTCTGCCAAACCTGCTGAGTTTTCTAGCATTTCCTATTCTGATCTAAATGCCCTTGTCCTCATTAAAGCCATAGGTGCCACAATTGTGAGCACTCTTGATTCTGAATCAGTAAGTTGTTTTCAAAAATAGGTCCAGTGCAGTGCTGAAGGAGTGCTGTGCTGTTGCAAGTGCTGTCTTTTGGTTAAGATGTTATACCTAGGCCCTATCTGCCCTTTCTGGTGGGAGTGAAAGACCCTATGGCAACATTTTGAAAAGAGTAGTATGAGGGCGATTCTCCGAGCCCCGCGCCGGACTGGAGAAATGCCGCAACCATGCCACGACATCCCGACACCGCCGCACGATTCTCCGAGTTGTGGAGAATCGGCGCCATTTGCGCCGGCGCATTTGGCGCGGCGATGGCCGCGGGCCGCTGGAATCGGCGGGGACTTAAGAGATGCCAAATTCTTAACTTTGTTTTTCACTAAACAAACTTTAAAATGGGAACATTATTAAAATGCATTTAAAATTGGTCACTAAGTCCCAGGCATCAAAAGCAATATTAATTTACAGCTTTCATAGAAATAAGCTCCAAAGCACCAGTAAAATTCCAGTGATCTTTGAATCCCAATTAATAAAAATAGGATTTGAAGTATAGAGTCACTTTTCACAGCAGTGGCCCCCAAACAAAAGCTTAAACAGCTCACCTCTTCGCTAACTACGATTTTGCTGATCACTGAATCTTTATGATTTGAGATTTCAACTATTTGCTTTACACCTACGGATAGCTGACCCTTTGTTTTCACCAGACTTAATTACTCATAAGGTACTTTTTGCACAGCCATCCACATTGTGCATTATGCAGCCCCATGCATTCTTTAAAACCAATTCTAATATCCTCAGATTTCTTCCCTTGTGGTTGAAAATGGATTAGACCGCAATGTTGTGGGAGTTCATGTGACTGAAGTAATTTCAAAACAATAATGTGTTGGCTGCTGTGTGGCGAATACCAGCTGATTCAGCAGGACGAGTTCAGAATTAGGGTAAAGGTCATAAATTCCATTAGGTCTTTGAATGCATTTGTCTTACAGTACAGGGGTACAGTTTGGAGCAATATTTGTCACTTTCATTGCTTTGCGAAAATAATTAACTCACCTGAAAATAATCACCTCATTGATTCACAATCTGCTTCGACTTGTAAAGACAGGGCATGAGCTGGTTTATCACTTATTTTAGCAAAAATATAGGCTATTCATAAAACATTTGAAAGAAACATGACAAACATTTCAAATTGCCATAACATGGAAATGCAATGATATTCATGTTTTCTCGCATTCTGAGGTACTTTAATTCAAGAATGGGAACATTACGAACATTTCAATATTTTTGTTGCAGAGTACAATTCTGTTTAAACGGTATATATCGGTCATGTTGAATGCTGAGGTGCTTAAAAACAGGTCGTATTATGCCCCCAGTCTGAGGGTGTCTGTCTGTTTACCAGCCCCTTGGCCTACAATGGCTCGAAGGCCTTACACAGTGGCCTTTCCCTATTGCGCCTTGGCAGCAGCTGCCCCAGGTTTGAATGCGTCTCATAGCACATAGTCCTGGACCTTGGAATGTGCCAGTCTGCAACACTCGGTCGAGGGCAATTCTTTGTACTGGAAGACCAACAGGTTTCGGGCAGACCAGAATGTCATTCAGCGAATTGATGATCCTTCAGTGGCAGTTGATGTTTGTCTCGGTGTGCGTCCCTAGGAACAGCCCTTAGAGCACAGAGTCCTGCGCACACAGCTGCTCGGGAGGAACCTCAACAAATGCTACTGCATCTCTCTCCAGGCTGTGGTGTTGGGTGCTCTGAGATACAGACGAACCAACACGGTTGCGATTGGTACAACGCAGTTTTATTCCAACTAGTTATTTACACATCTGTCTTGGTACTCAGCACGTGGTGACTGTGTGAGTGTCTTGGTAATGAGGTCCTGGTCTTGTCCTGTCTCCAGATGGACTGGCCAGCAGGTGTCGTGTTTCTTGTCTTATACTGTGTCTGCTCTTGTCTGTGATTGGCTGTCATGTTATGTGTGCTAATTGGTCTGTTGGTCTGTCTATCATGATGTGTGTGTTGTGATGTGTGTTTGAATATCATGACACAGACCTTCTTTGCAAAGACACAGTCCACAAAGAGGTGTGCAACTGTCTCTTCCCAGCCCCCCTTCCCCTCTGCAGCCACTTCAGGGGCACAATATGATGGCGTAGAGACTTTAAGGGCTGAGATTGGTGTCTCAGGGAATCAAGGGATATGGGGAGCAGGCAGGAAAGTGGAGTGGAAGCCAAAGATCAGCCATGGTTGTAGTGAATGGTAGCAGATCATCCTTCAGAATCCAGTGAATGGATGCTGATACAGGCCAGTTTCCAGCGCTACCAGTTCTGCAACAGGATAATTGGCAAAGCTCTACAATCTTTCTGCCACCCGAGGAATGAAGGTGAGATGGCGCGGAAGTTCTATTGTTCTGAAAAATAGCACTACCACCCATGCCCATTTCTGCCACGGCTTGATTGGAAAATTAAGGTCCTTGTGTCACATGCAATATTGTAGCAGGGAAGGTTGGCAGCTGGTAAGCCCTCCAAGCTTTGCAAAACTGTTGCGTCATTGCCAAATAGAAAATGTAGAAGAGCACCCTGGCATGACTCATGCTTCCTCGTTTTCTTACTTGGGATTTGCCACTTCTCCCTTCTCATGTGGTAATTAAGTCACACTATGAGGAATTGTGCACCAGTTTCAAATGTGGATTGGCCATGATCAATGCGTGGGGTTACAGGGATAAGGCAGGGGAGCGTGCCTAGCAGGGGTACTCTTTTGGAAGGTCAGTGCAGACTTGATGAGCCGAATGACTTCCTCCTGCACTGTAGAGACTCTATGACTCTATGTACAGTAACACCAAGAGCACATCACACCTGATGACCAGATTCTTATTCACAATTGCTTCCCACCAGAAAGAGGGGTTTCACGGATCTACAAGCTTTGTAATCGCTTTTGAGTTCCTCAAAGTTCTCTGGGGTCAAGTTTCACATTCAGCTTCCAAGTCCCCTGTCAATCCTCTTCATGTCGCACTACATTCATGCCCCACCATCTGGCCTGTGAAATCCTACCAACTGTCCTGGCTTGACACAATTCACACCTCTTTAACCTGGGGTTACCCCATCTCTGGATCTGTAAAGATTTAATCACCTGCTAATGCTCGCATTCCAAGCATTGTCTGGCATCTTTGAATTTGTCTATATATATGTTTCTGGAACATACCTCTTCATTCACCTGAGGAAGGAGCAGCGCTCCGAAAGCTAGTGACATCGAAACAAACCTGTTGGACTTTAACCTGGTATTGTAAGACTTCTTACTGTGCTCACCCCAGTCCAACGCCGGCATCTCCACATCAACCCTCTTCCTGTCAGTGTCAGTCGGCTAGTAGGAGGCAGTGGCCAGAGAAGAACACCAGCTTGACGTCGGTGAATCTGACCCTGAGTGCACAGGACACAAAAATCTATCATGGAACGGATGGACCAGTCTGGCCGTGACCATGTGTATCTATGCTCCATCTGCAGGATTGCTGAAGACAGCATGCAGCTTGGCATCATTTACTGTTTGCATCAGGAGTCTGGACATGGCATCCAATTTTGTGTCAACGCTGCCGAATCGTCCAGTTGCATTGATTTTGCAGTTAAAGTCAACATCCAGAATAACCAGCCTGGACACAGCCAGCAGCAGAGGGAGCTGCTGAAAGACTGCCGGCTGCTCATTATTTAGGGCCGGGGCATACATGTTAATCAGTCTGAGGAGAGATATCCTCCCACCTTCTTAACTCTTGTGATGGTGACGTTGCCACCCCTCAGCAGAGCTGCTGAGGTGTAGCATGCCACACGCCTGCAGGAACAGCAGGCTGGCTTTAACATTGGCCAGAAAGACAAAGTTAGCAACACAACACAAAGTAGCAGTAATACTTTGCACGTTAAGAGATGCAAATTTTAAACCTATTTTAATATGTTGATTTACCAACCAGAAGGTCCAGAGTCTATTCAATTGCAGTTTCAAGTTGCTGGATGTGTTCCTGAATACCTGTGGCAGCATGAGCTTGTTCATCACATTTGCAATCTTGGGAGTGAATTCCTGTCCTCGGTGCATCTCCGTCCCCATCACTTTAACCTCGAACTCTGGGTGGGATCAAACATGGGAGTACAAAATGGGCAGCTTGTCTCACCAGGAAAGTACTGCATTACCTAGTGCAATCCCCACTACTGTCTAAAGAGTACCTGGGTTAGATCTAATTCTGTCTTGGTGATTCAGTGACAGATTCTAATTTATCCATCACAGAGCGAATCTGAGCTCGATCAAAACAGTGTATTATCCTTTCCAGATGCAAAGAGAGAACAAAACATCTTGATTGTATTCCAATTCCTTCCCTGCAGTTAATCCTTGATCACCTAATCAATTGGAGCAATCACAGTGTAGCTACTTCTCCTCTAGTGTTGTTTTTTCAAACAGATATTGAATAAACCGGGACGATTGGCACACCCCTTTCAACAACATTGGCCCAAAAAGCCGTCATAGTTAACATGTTAACTTCGAAAATGACTCCTATGGTACCGTGTAGAAAAAGGCTAACAGCATTTACTTGACATAGGAGCTGCCTATGATAAGCATGGGTAGTGTACGTAGTGGGGACTGTACAACATTTCTCCACCATATTATAATATCTATTAAACATTGCTGGAGTGCCAGATGTCCACTTCTACAGTACTATATATTTTAACCAAAACATGAACTCCAAGAATGGCAATTTTTCTGTCTGTGGTAAATTTCAATCTGAAATTGCTAGCTTTAAGCTTCCAGACATTCTGTAATTCGATTCTCAGTCTGCTGTATTCTGTGGGCATCTCTCCATAAACAGTTTTCCATTCACCATCTGCTGATGATTCTATTTTCATCCACCTATCACACACCACCAATGGATGTTAATCGCCCACTCATTGGTGCAACAATCTCCTGATCAACAGCTTTAAGTGCTAGCATGAGGAGGACTAACTAGGAACTAAAATAGCAGCAACCATGACCTGAGCTCCTCTATAGTTGGCACCAGCTTCACTGCCAGCAAAGCAAATAGCCGCAAATTCATCTCCACAGACAGATAGCCAAGTAATATTTTTTTAAGATCCTGGAGCAGACCCCAACATTTGTTGGGATACCAGGCAAGAACCCCAAACACTTTTTTAAATATTTAAAACCGTGAGGAAAGGATACTTCACTCCAGGAGTGATTCCATTAACCAATAGACATCTTTTATACCAAACAAACTATATTCTTAACACAGGATTGAACACATTAACATCACAGAAAATAGCTTTTCAATTAATAGTTAACAATTCTAAAAATAAAAGGAAACCCTTTTTACTACTAACTTATACCTTCTCTATCTCCAATTAAGCAAAGTCCATCACAGGTCAAAAGCCATTTATAAAGTCAGCAAACAAAGGGTTACTTGCTCAGCACTTGAATAGAGATTTATTGGAAAACTGCGAGAGAGATCTTTTCAGGAAATAGCCTGTAGATCCTTCTGTTTGTGACAGATTGGTGCAGACCCGATAAGCCAAAGGGCTTTTTCCTGTACTGTAAATCTCTATGACTATGACTCAATGGCTGCTGCTTAACTTGACAGCTTTTGGCAATAGCTGCTGCTCAGCGTAAAGCTCCGAGCAAAACTAAAAGCAAAACTGCCCACTATAGACCTGGCTCCTCCCATTAATGGCAGCAGGACTGATCGAACAACCTCGTTGTGTCCAACTTGGGAAAGGACAAGGCCGTTAAAACTTGCAAGAGTCCTCTCACTAGATCTTGTGAGATGTTGTGATCTGGATCTTGCCATCACTGGTGGGATCCAGATTTACATATTTAAGTCAGCAGTTAGATTCACTTAAATATGTCTGTGCCCATTTCTCCCAAGGCCCGGGAATGAATGCCCATGCCTGGGACACCATGCCATGGTACGTTTAACAACAAACGTGAAACAAGCATAATGCCATCTAAGGGAGGTACCCCAGGCCATCGGAATCCCTGGGGTGGTCTGGCTGTGGGCAGGGTGGTACCCTGGCACACCTGGCACCTGGGCATCTTGGCACTGCCAAACATGCACCCTGGCTTTTGTGGAAAATACTTTTCCACACAGACTTTGGTCCATAGCTTCCTTGGATTGGCAACAATTGTTTTGTTCCATTATCAGCAGTTCGCCCTGCAATTGCTACTCCTCACGTACCTGTATGTCATAAGGTTCAATTTTGGTAGTCTCCTCTATTGAGGGGAGGCAGTGACATAGTGGTATTGTCACTAGACTAGTAATCCAGAGACCCAGGATAATGATCTGGGGACCAAGGTTTGAATCCCATGATGGCAGGTGATGGAATTTAACTCAATAAAATATCTGGAATTAAAAAGTCTATGAAACCATTGTCGAATGTCGGAAAAACCCATCTGATTTGCTAATGTCCTTTAGAGAATGAAATTTGCCATCCTTACCTGGTCTGGCCTACATGTGACTCTAGACTCACAGCAATGTGGCTGACTCTTAACTGGCCCCTCAAGGGCAATTATGGATGGGCAATAAATGCTGGTACAGCCTGCGATACACACGTCCCATGTATGAATAAAAAAACATCTCATATATATGCTATCTGTGAGGTACATTATCTGCAAACATGAGTTCGGCTTCCTTTTGCTTGCTGATGGCATGCATCCTTGCCATGCTAAAATCATGTATGACAAGGTACAGTTGTGACACTGAACAAATCTCTTTCCGACTCCCAGCATAAATTTCACTTTTGCCCACACTCCATCTCACTTCAGGGATTCTGGGACCTAAACCTAACATTGTGCAATCTCTGAGTTTAACTGAGTTGAACTTTGAATCTCATATCTGTTCCATCCACAAAGCTGCCCACTTTTACCCCACAATATTGCCACTTCACCTCATCTGCTCCCTGCAATACATTTCCACACAGACTTTGGGCCATAACTTCCTTGGATTGGCAATCAACATCAGATTGCTACTTCATACCCACCTACTGTGACCAACTTCATCTGTGTCTGTCTCATCTGACCTTTCTGAGTCAGGCCAGGTAAGATCCAGGCAGCACAGGGATCACAAGGCCCAGCGTCGAAGCCTACCAGAGTTGGAGCGAAGGAGGACACCCCCTCTTTTTTCTGCACTAGCCGCCGTAAGTCAGGTAAGTTTAGAGGTCCAATCGAAACTGACAGGCCAGGGACATGGTAAGTGCCTAGAGTAAATAGATAGGATTGTGGGGGGGGGGTCGGACATCGGGAGGGGGAGGTCGGATTCAGGAGGGTAATCGGGGTCCAGAGGGGGGAGGGGGTGGCGTTGGATGCTGGGGCTGGGGGGGAGGGGGGGTGGAGGGGGAGGTTGGACATCGTGGGAAGGAAGGGTGGTGACATCGTGAGAGGATTTGCGGGGGGGGGGGGTCAAACATTGCGGGAGTGGGAGTGTTGGAAATCATGGTGATGGGAGGAGCAGTTCGAACATTGGGAGGGAGTCAGACACTGGGTTGGGTGAGGCAGGCATCGGGGTATCAGATATCTGAGGGTCAGTTGGTTATCGGGTGGAGAGTCTGGGGTGTTGGGTCGGGGTGACAGGGGGTGTGGATGGAGCTCTGTGTGGTCTTCCGTCTGGGTGTTTAAAATAGTTACAAAGAAGGTAGAAGAGGTTTTAACCCTTCTAAACCTTCAGAGTAACTTTTAGACAAACCATCTGAAGGTAACAATTTAAACACTTTTTCGGATGGATTACAGGACAGGCCTGTGGTGAAATGTATTCACCAGGAGATGTGGTGCCCGTGTAACCTTTAACCTTTAAGGATTGAGCTGGAACCCCGGTGGGCTCCGCCTCTGGCTCCGCCCTCCCGGGATGGTATATAGTCCTGCGCCCAATGGGTGGCGCTCATTTGTACAGAAGTCACTGGCAGGCTAGTTCTTTGTGTAATAAAGCCTTTGTTCACTTGTTCATATGGTCTCGCTGTGAATTGATGGTATATCAATTTATTACACAAACAACGTCACTCTCAAACCAGAAACACTCGACTTAGACGCCCATGCCCCAGAAGCCAAGGGGATCTTCTCTCACTGGCTCCGCTGCTTCGAGGCCTACCTCCGCTCCTCCGAAGCGCCTATTCCCGAAGCTCGCAAACTGCACCTCCTCCACGCCCGGGTGAGCCATCGAATTTCAGTTTTGATCGAAAAGGCAGCCACGTACGAGGCAGCGGTCGCGATTCTGAAGAAGCGCTTCATCAAGCCTGTAAATGAGGTGTTCGCGCGGCATCTGCTCACTACCTGCTGGCAGCACGCAGGAGAATCTCTGGCCGAATATCTGGAAAACCTGACCCTACTCGCCAGAAACTGTAATTATCAAGACGTGACGGCTGAGGAGCACATGAAGCTGCAGATCCGGGACACCTATGTGGCTGGGGTCCACTCTAATTACGTCAGGCAGCGACTGCTGGAAAACGGGGCGACCGACTTGCAGGACAAGGTAAAACTAGCCACCTGGTTAGAGGTGGCCTACCAGAGCCTCAGCGCGTTCCCCGCAGACCCAGCGAGCCCCACGTGGGCCCCGCCAATGCGGATGTCGTCAGACCCGGCCACGCCACAGATCTGTGCCACGCGGCTGCCTGCCCAGACTGGGGACCGTCGTGCTACTTCTGCGGCCAGGGCCAACACCCACGGCAGCGTTGCCCAGCCCACTCCGCGACATGCAGCGACTGCGGCAAAAAGGGTAACTTCGCCAGAGTCTGTCTGGTCAGATCGAAACCCCAGAAGCCGAAAGCCCCTCAGGCTCGACACATGGACTCTCAGGCCCGCAGACTCCGTAATGCGGCTGCGTGCCTGCCGGAAACACCCCCTTCAGACGCATTATCAGCCACGTGCAACTCGTGGGGGCGGCCATTTTATGACCCAGATTCCTCCGACTACATTGATTACCCGCAGCTCGGCGCCGTCATCCTCGACCAGTTCCATGATGGTCGTCTGCGTCAACGGGCACGAGACCCCCTGTCTCTTCGTCTCCGGGAGCACGGAGAGCTTTGTACACCCCGAAACGGTAAGGTGCTGCTCCCTGCGCATCTACCCCGCATCTCAAATGATCTCCCTCACCTCCGGATCACATTCGGTCGGGATCTGGGGGTACTGTGTCACGAACCTCGCTGAGTATGCCCTTTTTAAGCTGTATGTCCTCCCTCACCTCTGCGCCCCTCTACTGCTTGGACTGGACTTCCAATGCAGTCACCGAAGCCTGACCCTGAAGTTCGGCGGACCCTTACCTCCCCTCACGGTATGTAGCCTCGCGACCCTTAAGGTCGCTCCCCCGTCGCTCTTCGCGAACCTCACCCCCGACTGTAAGCCTGTCGCCATCAGGAGCAGGCGGTTCAGTGCACAAGATATGACTTTCATCAAATCAGAGGTCCAGCGACTCTTGAGAGAGGGGGTCATCGAGGCCAGCAACAGACCCTGGAGAGCTCAAGTGGTGGTTGTCAGGACTGGGGAAAAAAAAAGGATGGTGGTGGACTACAGCCAGACCATTAACCGGTTCACGCAACTGGATGCGTGCCCCCTCCGCCGCATTCCGGAGATGGTCAACCAGATCGCGCAATAACGGGTTTTCTCTACGGTGGATCTGAAGTCTGCCTAGCACCAGCTCCCGATTCGCCCGGAGGATCGCTACTACACGGCTTTTGAAGCAGCCGGCCGACTCTTCCACTTCCTCAAGGTCCCTTTCGGCGTCACCAATGGGGTCTCGGTCCTCCAGAGAACGATGGACTGAATCGTGGACCAGTACGGGCTGCGGGCTACATACCCGTACTTGGACAATGTCACCATCTGCGGCCATGACCAGCAGGACCACGACGCCAACCTTAAGAAGTTCCTCCAAACCACCCAATCCCTCAACCTCACATATAATAGGGAGAAGTGTGTTTTCCGCACAACCCAGCTAGCCATACTCGTCTATGTCGTGGAAAACGGAGTCCTGGGGCCCGACCCCGACCGCATGCGCCCCCTCACGGAACTTCCCCTTCCCTACAGCCTCAAGGCACTCAAACGGTGCCTGGGGCTTTTCTCATACTACGCCCAGTGGGTCCCCAACTACGCGGACAAAGCCTGTCCACTTAGTAAGACTACTACGTTTCCCCTGACGGCTGAGGCCCGCTCAGCTTTCAGCCGCATCAAGGCCGATATCACTAATGCCGCCATGCACGTGGTGGACGAGTCCATGCCTTTTTAGGTAGAGAGCGATGCGTCAGACGTTGCCCTGGCTGCTACCCTCAACCAGGTGGGCAGGCCCGTTGCCTTCTTCTCTGGAACCCTCAATGCTGCCGAGATTCGACACTCCTCTGTCGAGAAGGAGGCGCAAGCCATTGTGGAAGCTGTGCGGCGTTGGCGGCACTACCTAGCTGATAGGAGGTTCATCCTCGTCACCGACCAACGGTCAGTAGCCTTTATGTTTGACATTGCACAGCGAGGCAAGATTAAAAATGATAAGATCTTCAGGTGGAGGATCGAACTCTCCACCTACACTTACGATATTAAGTATCGTCCTGGGGAACTCAACGAGCCCCCAGATGCCCTGTCCTGCGGTACTTGCGCCAGTGTGCAGGAGGACCGACTGCGGGCTCTCCACAACTGATTTGTTATGTTGTAGGTGTAGCATAAGCGGTTTCCTTGTGGTGCACTTGACAAAGGAAGGTTCAGACGTGGAGATAACTTAAACACGTTTATTAAACTATTTACACTTCTATTACTCGGGTTCGACACTACTGCTAATCCTACTATAGCTACCCAGACTGACTAACCAGTTGCTGCAATCCACGTGGTGGGTGTAATATTGAATCAACCCTGGATCTCTACTCACTGACTGTCTCCACTGGAAAGAGGCAGATCATGGGTGTGGTGTCCTTTATATATGGGTTGGTGTAATGCCCTCCAGTGGTCGTGTCACCTCTGTGAGTATCATGGATGTCCATTGGTCGTGTCCTATCTAACTGATTTATTGGTTGAGTGTGTGTGTGTGATGTCTCTGGTGCTCCCTCTAGTGTCTAGCTTGCCTACATGTATTTACATTGATGCACATCACCACATCCCCCCTTTTTGATATGTTACATATTTTCTGTACACTTTAAGAAAATTGAACAAAAAACAGGTAGATAAGTTACGGTATATACAAGTCATGGGAACAGTGATTAAACAATAAGTCCAAATCATTCGTGTGAGTCCAAAAACCATCAATCATCATGGTCAAATGTCTCTCTTGGTTATGAACGCCATCAACGTCCATGTGCCAAGGAACCAAGAAGTGGTCAAATCACTTCGCTGTCTGATTTGAAGTCCCTTTCTTTTTCCGATGTTTGTGATGGTGTTGTCGGATGGCATCTTGTAGCTGATAAGGTGTTGACGTTGAAGAGGTCCAATCAACAGTATAATTCGAGGTCATGGATGTGCCATATGTTGAAGTTGGATAAGACTGTACATACTGGTTCTGGCCACATGCTGTGCTGGAAGGGTGATCCTGCTGAGAACCGTTGAAGCTTGTCGAAATGGAAACAGAATTGTTGCTCGCATAAATATCCGGTGATGGTGTGAAACTAGAACGTTGCATCTGATAGGAATATGCTGTCTGGCCAGGCTGGGGTGCAGCAAATCCTGGGCTGTAACTAAGGCATCCAGTCTGTAGTGCAGATTGCGCTTGTGGTAGTCCTCCTTCAGTCTTGATTCCATTAGTGGGCAATCCGTAGTGCTGGCCTGTTTGAGAATATGCTGCATAGACTGCTGGCTGCTGCAGGCCTGAATACTGGGTTTGTCCAGCATGAGCTGTCATTGGCTGCACTGCTGGTGTGGAAACAATGTGTGGATATAGCTGTGGTGAATATTGGTGTATTCCTCTTGGACTGTAGCCGCTGCTTGTTATTACTGACCCAGTGTAATTGTTAAGTGATCCATCTCCTGTCGTTGTGGCATCTGCTGTCACCCTGAGCGTGCCATCACTGAGGTTGCGGCACTCCCTGTCTGGTGTAAAGCCCGGCTTCCATGAATCAGAGTCGGCGTTTGGTTGCTCCCCATCTGGAGTCTGGTCTGTTTTAACTGAGTCAGTGTTGGTTTGTTGATGCTCCCCATCCGGAGTCTTAGCAGGTTCACTGGAGTCAGCTGAGATTTCTTGAAGCTGCCTGTCTGGAGTCGGAACATGCAGAAATGCATTGACTTGTGGAGAGGTTCGAGCGAATGAGGGTGGAAGTATCATGGTGTCACCGGAGTCACCAGTGGTCTCACAGTGATCATCGAGTGCCTCTGTACACACCAGCTGAGGTCTGTCACTTTGCACATCTTGCATGGGAAGTGGGATACTGTCGTCACTCGTCTCACATACCGTGGGTAGAGCCGCAGTAGCTGCTTGTTGTTCACTTGGGTTGGGTAAATAGTCAGAGTCTTCATCTGATGGTGCAAACAATGTGGGTGGACTGTCATTGTCTTGCTGTTGTCCTTCATTTGGGCTTGGACTGTCATCGTCGCTTTGTTCTTCACTGTAGCATGATAGACCGTCATTGTCGTCCTGCTGTGCACTGGAGCGTGGTAGACTGTCATAGTCTTCTTGCTGTTTACTTGAGCATAGCAGACTTGCATCGTCTGCCGCTAGTTGGTCAGAGGAGGTTGCTAGATCCTCATGGTCTTGTTCCTGCAAGGACTACGCATCGGAGTCTTGCGTTGCTTCTATCGTGGGGGCTGTCCACGAGCTCACTGCGGAGGCTTGTGACACTGGAGTCACTTCTTGTTCGTGCAAGGACTGCGCTCTGGAGTCTTGTGTTTCTGCAATTGTGGAGTCTGTCCCCAAGCTCGCTGTGGAGGCTTGTGACACTGGAGTCACTTCTTGTTCATGCAGGGACTGCGGTGTGGAGTCTTGCATGTCTTCTTTCGTAGAGTCGAGAACCCTGAGCGGTGCGTGGACCACGCTCTATGTGGCAGCAGGCCGCTCTCTGTGGGCTTGTTCCGCTCTCTGTCTCTTGGTTTCAAGCCGCAGCATAATCCTGCACTCACGAGTTGGGATGTCATATCTGCTGGGGTGAAGATCCTCAAATCCGAAGAACTCATCGCCGGGGTCGTCAATGTGCAACACATCCAGTTGTGGATCAGATTTGGTACTGGGGTAGCCTCCCAAGCTGAACGGTTCATCTGAGTCGTTGTCTTCCAAGACCACATCATCACGTTTTGTGTCGGAGCTGGCATTGGACTTGCGTGGTCCAGAGAAAATGTAAAGGTCGGTTTTGAAGTATTCTAGGTCAGAATCATCGGTTTGGGCTTAGGTACTGCTTGTTGCAGCGTTCTTCGGAGGTTAATTTCATTTCCTGGTTCAATTTGAGGCATTGTGCTGTCATTCCAGGTGAAGAAAGGTTGTTTTACGGCTTTGAAAGATTTTTTCTTTGATTTGGGACGTTTCCCCTTTAAATGGGCGTGGTCCGGGGCCTCTGACGTCATGATGCATGTGACGTCATACGTCGGAAGCTTTGCGCATGCGCAAATCGCTGTTCCTGTACCGGGGGCCGTTTTCGTGATTGCGCTTGCGCGGCGTCTTGCGCATGCGCAAACGGACCTTCCCATTCTGTGCGCTTCTTGCGCAACTGCCCCTTTAGAAAGATGGCCGCCGATCAAAATTGTTCTCTGCTCCGGGATCTCCGCCTCGTGGTGAGTACTGCCGCTTCTCTTACCTTTTCTTGCTGGTTGGAGTGTGTTTTCCTCACAGTATTTGCCGAATTTGTCCAGCACTGCCTGGAAGTCGCTCCTGTTTTGCCCTTTGGAGAACTTGAATGTTTTAAAGATTTCTTCTGCTCTGGCACCGGCGATGGTGAGCAGAAGCTCTGTCTTTTCAGCATCGGCCACGTCTTGTAGGTCGGCTGCTACCAGGAAGATTTCAAACATTTGCCGGAATGCCTGCCAGTTTTCGAGGAGATCGACGTGGTACTGGAGCTGCTGCGGAACCCGTATCTCGAACATCTTGCCTGGGTATCGTTGCTGGTTGTCACTGTACGCTGAGGTATGGCTATATGGATTGAAACAGTTCACTGCTGGTACCATGATTTGTTATGTTGTAGGTGTAACATAAGCGGCTTCCTTGTGGTGCACTTGACAAAGGAAGGTTCAGACGTGGAGATAACTTCAACACGTTTATTAAACTATTTACACTTCTATTACTCTGGTTCGACACTACTGCTAATCCTACTATAGCTACCCAGACTGACTAACCAGTTGCTGCAATCCACGTGGTGGGTGTAATATTGAATCAATCCTGTGTCTGTACTCACTGACTGTCTCCACTGGAAAGAGGCAGATCATGGGTGTGGTGTCCTTTATATATGGGTTGGTGTAATGCCCCGCTGTGGTCGTGTCACCTCTGTGTGTATCGTGGATGTCCATTGGTCGTGTCCTATCTAACTGATCTATTGGTTGGGTGTCTGTGTGTGATGTCTCTGGTGCTCCCTCTAGTGTCTAGCTAGCCTACATGTATTTACATTGATGCACATCACCACAACAACGACCTCTGCCACCCAGGGGTCACCCGGCTTGTCCATTTTATTACGTCCCGCAACCTGCCCTACTCCACTGAGGAGGTCAGAGCCATGACTAGGGATTGCCAAGTCTGCGCAGAGTGCAAACCGCACTTCTATCAGCCAGATAAGGCCCATCTGGTAAAGGCCTCCCAGCCCTTTGAACGCCTCAGTATCGACTCCAAGGGGCCACTTCCATCCACCAACCGCAATCTGTACTTCCTGACCGTCATTGACGAGTACTCCCGCTTCCCTTTCGCTGTCCCTTGCCCCGGCCGGACCTCGGCCACAGTAATAAAGGCCCTGCACAGCATCTTCAGACTGGTCGGTTTCCCTGCATACATCCACAGTGACCGGGGCACATCGTTTATGAGCGATGAGTTGCTCAGTACCTGCTCGGTAAGGGCATCGCCTCGAGCAGGACTACCAGCTACAACCCGCAGGGCAACGGGCAGGTGGAGAGGGAGAACGCGACAGTATGGAAGGCCGTCCTTCTTGCCCTCCGGTCTAGAAGTCTCCCGGTTCCCTGCTGACAGGAGGTCCTCCCGACGCGCTCCACTCCATTAGGTCGCTCCTCTGCACAGCCACGAATGAGACCCCTCACAACCGCTTGTTTGTCTTCCCCAGGAAGTCCATCTCCGGGGTCTCGCTTCCATCCTGGCTGACAACTCCGGGGCCTGTCCTTCTCCGGAGGCATGTGAGGAGCCATAAGACCACCCCCCTAGTCGAGAGTGTCCATCTGCTGCATGCAAACCCCCATTACGCCTACGTCACGCACCCAGATGGACAGTAAGATACAGTCTCCCTATGGGACCTGGCGCCCGCTGGCCCCCCTGCCAACCCGCCCCCCCCCCTGCATTACAGCATCGCCTACCACCACCAACCGTGTCTCTTTCGCCCCCTGGGGCTCCTGTGTCCTCCCGTGCCTACGCTGCCCCCCGCGCCTGCATTGCCCCCTGTGCCTTCACAGCTGCCACCCACCACCCACCTGCCGACCACTACCCCGCAACCGTCTCCGACATGTCGGGCGGAAGCTCTGAACAACAC
Source organism: Scyliorhinus torazame (assembly GCF_047496885.1). NCBI lineage: Eukaryota > Metazoa > Chordata > Chondrichthyes > Carcharhiniformes > Scyliorhinidae > Scyliorhinus > Scyliorhinus torazame. The sequence goes on from NC_092717.1 coordinate 158,797,628, forward strand.
GCTCTCAGAGTCACCATCATCTACGACGTCCGTGCCCGCCACACCGCCAGAGCTGAGGAGGTCTAAAAGGATGATCCGGCCTCCGGATAGACTGGACATTTGACCCACGCACCTCCGCCGGAATTTGTGTTTTTCTTTAAACAGGGGGTAAATGTGGTGAAATGTATTCACCAGGAGATGTGGTGCCTGTGTAACCTTTAACCTTTAAGGATTGAGCTGGAACCCCGGTGGACTCCGCCTCTGGCTCCGCCCCCCCGGGATGGTATATAGTCCTGCGCCCAGTGGGTGGCGCTCATTTGTACAGAAGTCACTGGCAGGCTAGTTCTTTGTGTAATAAAGCCTTCGTTCACTTGTTCATATGGGCTCGCTGTGAATTGATGGTATATCAATATAACAATCTAAAGCTAACAATTTAAACACTTTTTCAGACGGATCACAGAACAGGCCCATTGCCCAGAGGAAGTTGCTTTTCTGGACAATTGCCGTTCAAACGTTTACTTGAGAATCTCCAAGAAGGATTCCCAATCACATCTTTGGAGTACCCCCCAAATCTGATGCTGGGCAGCCCGAACGTTATGGCCTTTGCTAAGCTCTCCTTACTTGCTGCCAAGCTTCATTCCACCCATCTTATCAATTCAGAACTCCACCGTTTTCAGTCTATTCTGCACTACATTCTGTTCAGTTATGACTTTATCCTTTACTGGACTTTTGTCCCCCAGTGGACTGATTTCAAAATTCATTTGAATATTGCTTTAAAATGCCTCCATGACCTTGCCCCCTGCTACCTCTGCAACTTCCTCTCACTCCTGTTTTCCAACTTGCCCCTTTCACTCTGATCTTCCATAATTTCCTTTTCCCCTTCACGAATGGTGGCAAAGACTTCAATGGCTAGAACCAGGATCCCCTCTTAAAATCTTTCGAAAACCTTTTCGTATTAATCTTAAATTTTAAAAGCCTCCCTCCATCTACCTATTCAATGTCCCTTTGATTACTCGACTAAGCTCCATTCACACTCTTTCTCAGTTTCTTCATTTTCCACTGCAGAATGTGTAAAGTTGTCGCAATATAGGACAGTAATAACCTACCTATAGGCTTTCTGTCCAAAACCCTTTGTTGGAGATCAAAAACAAAAATAACAGTGATACATTTTTTTGAAAATGACAGGGAAAGATGGAATATGTATGTTTTTAAAGATTTCTGTCCAAAAACTGCAAAAGAAAATGGCTGTCCATGAGAAAGATTGTCAATGTGTAGCATGTTGCTATGGCTCTTTACTGACACCAAGTGGTCATAAAGAAAGTTAAAACAAAACTAAACATACTTTTCAAAAATCTGGAACAATCTCAGAAATGTTTATTTTTAAGTAAAATATGAAAATCATTTGCTTAAGTATGCTAAAATATGACAATCTTGAAAATGATCGCTATGGTGTGAGGTGCTGTGGAGGGTGAGTGTCTCAGCCTCGAGCTCGAGGCTGGGCTTGATACAGCTGAAGGTAGTACGCAGAGCGCACCTGACGAAGTTGAAGATGAACCGATTGTTTGAGGGGGTGGAGGCTATTTGTGGGCGGTGTGGCAACGGCCCAGCCAATCACGTACATATGTTCTGGTTATGCCTGAAGTTGGAGAAATTGTGGAGGTCATTCTTCAGCACTATGCCGACGATCTTGCACATAGATTTAGAGCCCAGTCCCCTGGGGTCATATTTAGGTGCCGGGATTCTCCGAGCCCTCGACGGGTCAGAGAATCGGCGGGAGCACAGGAAATTCCTGCCACGCCCCTCCGAAGCCGGGCCGCCGATTCCTCGGTGTGGATGGGAGATTTAATGGAGTTCCTTGTACTTAGTGTCGTGAAATGAAATGAAAATTGCTTATTGTCACAAGTAGGTTTCAAATGAAGTTACTGTGAAAAGCCCCTAGTCGCCACATTCAGGCGCCTGTTTGCGGAGGCTGGTACGGGAATTGAACCGTGCTGCTGGCCTGCCTTGGTCAGCTTTAAAAGCCAGCGATTTAGCCTTGCGCTAAACCAGCCCCTGTGAGCCACGTATGGCTATGTAAGGCTGTTGTATATATGTCCACTATTGTTCTACTGTTCGATTAGTATCGTTATCTCCACTGTTGTATATACTTATTGTTATTGCTGTTCTGTTATTGATTGTTGCTGTTGTACTGTTGGAATGTTATTATTGGTGCTGCTGTTGGCTCCGCCTGTGGCTCCGCCCAGCTGTGGAGGTATAAGGCCTGTTGATCTGGGGCAGTCTTGCAGTGCAGGAAGAGCTGCAGGTCGGCACATATTTAGTTTATTAAAGCATCGGTTCACTGCTTCTCAGCGTCTCGTCTGAATTGATGTCTATCAATTTAATAAACTAAAATTTTGATAATGGATGCTGCCTCTATTATTCTCTAAGTTTGAATAAAGATTGTAGACTTCCAGTTAACACAAATACTTTATTCAGTAGGTTTGTTCTGTTTCCAGAGCTTAACTAGATGTAATACAGTCAAGAGGTATGACCAGTGAAGCTAAGGTAAGCTGCCTATGCTGAGCTGTCTCTGTCTGCTGCTGTTGCTCACTAGCCCTGTGCTTCTGAAAGAGGCAGATCCTACCTTGGGCTGGACCCTTTATACCCGTCTCTGATGTCCTCTAGTGATGCTGTGGCTGTTACATCTGTCTGCAGTCCCTGGTGTATGGGCGGATGTATGTACAGATGAACAGATCACTACACTGCCCTCAAACCTGAACGTTTCGAATTGGACCCGCAGGCCGCTGAATCGCCGGCTATCTTTGAACATTGGCTCAGCTGCTTCGAGGCCTACCTCGAATCCTCGACTGCTGCGGTTTCCCCGGCACTCAAGCAACGTCTCCTCAACGCCCGGGTGAGCCACCAGATCTTCCAGTTAATCCGAGATGCGGGCTCGTATACGGAGGCTGTAGATGTACTCAAGGGACAGTTTGTGAGGCCAGTCAACGAGGTCCTCGCCCGACACCTCCTCACCACGCGGCGTCAGCACCAGGATGAGTCGCTCGTGGAATATCTTCGTGGGTTGAGGGTACTCGCCCGCAGTTGTAACTGCCGGGCGGTCTCTGCATCGGAGCATTTGGAGCTAATGATTCGGGACACTTATGTGGCTGGAGTCCGATCCGGCTATGTCCGGCAGCGCCTCCTCGAGAAAGGGGCTCTCGACCTCGAGGCAACAGTGAAGCTGGCTTCCTCATTAGAAGTGGCTTTCCAGAGCCTCGAGGCCTTCCCGTCCGACCACGCGGCATCCTCGGGGACGTCTGAAGACAAAGCCATCACCCGACCCAGGAGTACCTCACTCCTGCACCGCATGGCTGCCGGCCAGCTCCGGAGGACTTTGCTGATATTTCTGTGGGCAGGGCCAGCATCCCCGGCAGCACTGCCCAGCACGCAGCGCTGTATGTAATGAGTGCGGCAAGAAAGGTCATTTTGCGAAGGTATGTCTGAGCCGCTCTAAGGCCCCAAAATCAAAAGCCTGTCGGCCTGAGGCTCACAGACCCCACAACGTGGCATCATGCCTGCCGGGGCCACCACCTTCCGACGCGTCATCCGCCGTGTGCGACCCGTGGAGGATGCCATCTTGGTCGTCGTTGCCGACGCAGCCTGCCACCTGCGACCTGTGGGCGCCGCCATCTTGGCCGACATCGTTGATGCCGCCATTTTGTGATCATGCTGGTGCCACAGATAGCCCTTAGTATTACCTCAGCTCGGTCCAGCTCGACCAGTCCCAGCCAGCCTTACCATCTGCGAAATTCGATGATGGCTGTCAAACTCAACGGGCAGGAGGCGTCCTGCCTCTTCGACTCACAGATAGTTTTGTCCACCCGGATATGGTAAGGCGCTGCGCCCTCCAGGTCCTCCCTGTCTCGCAGACTATATCCCTCGCGTCCGGTTCGCACTCCGTACAGATCCGGGGGTATTGTGTCGCAAACCTGTCAATACAAGGCGTAGAGTACACTAACTTTAAGCTCTACGTCCTCCCTCATCTCTGCGCTCCCCTCCTGCTCGGGTTAGATTTCCAGTGCAACCTCAGAAGCCTAACACTAAAATTCGGGGTGCCCCTGCCCCCCTTCACGATCTGTAGCCTCGTGCCCCTGAAGGTCGCCCCTCCCTCGCTCTTCGCAAACTTCGCCCCAGACTGTAAGCCCATCGCCACCCGGAGCAGACGGTATAGTGCTCAGGACAGGGCCTTCATCAGGTCAGAGGTTCAGCGGCTCCTGGAGGAAGGGATCATAGAGGCCACAACAGCTCGTGGTGGTCGTCAGGACCGGGGAAAAGAACCGGATGGTAGTCGACTACAGTCAGACGAAAAACTGGTACACGCATCTCGATGCGTACTCCCTCCCATGCATATCTGATATGGTCAATCAGATTGCGCAGTATCGAGTCTTCTCTACGGTAGACTTGAAGTCTGCGTACCACCAGCTCCCCATCCGGCCGGAAGACCGCCTGTACACTGCCTTCAAGGCAGATGGCTGCCTCGTCCATTTCCTCAGGGTCCCCTTCGGCATCACCAAAGAGGTTTCGGTCTTCCAACGAACAATGGACCGAATGGTGGACCAGTACTGTCTGTGGGCCACGTTCCCGTACTTGGATAATGTCACCATCTGCGGCCATGGCCTGCAGGACCATGACGAAAACCTAGACAAATTCCTCCGCCCTGCCCGACTCCTTAATTTAACCTACAATAAGGAGAAATGCGTTTTCCGCACAACCCGGCTAGCCATCCTCGGCTATGTTGTGGAAAACGGTGTCCTAGGGCCCGACCCTGACCGCCTGCACCCCCTTCTCCAGCTCCCCCTTCCCCACTGCCCCAAGGCCCTGAAACGATGCCTGGGGTTTTTCTCGTATTATGCCCAGTGGGTCCCCAACTACGCAGACAAGGCCCGCCCACTCATTAAGTCCACCATTTTTCCCCTGACGGCTGAGGCCCGCTTGGCTTTCAACCGCATCAGAGCCGACATTGCCAAGGCCACAAGGCACACTGTGTATGAATCCCTTCCATTCCAGAGCGATGCGTCTGACTTTTCCCTGGCCGCTACCCTCAACCAGGCAGGAAGGCTGTCGCCTTTTTTTCCCGTACCCTCCATGCCTCCGAGATTCGACACGCCTCCGTCGAGAAGGAGGCACGTTTGCAAATCCCGGGTGACAGAGGTCACTGTGGATAGCCCGTAACCGGTCTGTTTGTGCGCTGGCGCATATACCGCGGGACAGGGCATCTGGGGGTTCGTTGAGCTTCCCAGGGTGATACAAGATGTCGTAGTTATAGGTGGAGAGTTTGATTCTCCACCGCAAAATTTTGTCGTTCTTAATCTTGCCCCGCTGTGTGTTATTGAACAGGAGTGAATCTCTTACCGGCCAGGTAATGCCTCCAATGCCGCACAGCTTCAACGATAGCTTGGGCCTCCTTTTCGACGGACGAGTGTCGAATTTCAGAGGCATGAAGGGTGCGGGAAAAGAATGCCACAGGACTGCCTGCCTGGTTTAGAGTGGCGGCAAGGGCGATGTCTAAAGCGTCGCTTTCTACTTGGAAAGGCAGTGACTCATCCACTGCGCGCATCCCAACCTTGGCGATGTCTGCTCTGATGCGGGCAAAAGCGTGTTGTGCCTCGGCCGCGAGGGAGAATTGGGTGGACTGGATGAGTGGGCGGGCCTTGTCCGCATAGTTTTGGACCCACTGAGCGTAATAGGAAAAGAACCCCAGGCAGCGTTTGAGTGCATTGGGGCAGTGGGGGAGGGGAAGTTCCATCAGGGGGCACATGCGCTCGGGGTCGGGCCCGAGAAGTCCGTTTTGGACTATATAGCCGAGAATGGCTAACCGGGTGGTGCTGAACACACACTTCTCTTTGTTGTAGGTCAGGTTGAGAAGAGTGGCAGTTCGGAGGAATTTATCGAGGTTGGCATCGTGGTCCTGCTGGTCATGGCCACAGATGGTGACATTACCTAAGTACGGAAAGGTGGCCCGCAAACGGTACTGGTCGACCATTGGGTCAATCTCTCTTTGGAAGTGATGCACAATCAATACTCTCGAGACAAAGAGGAGTCATATCTAATCGGCTTTAATCAGCTAGAACTGTACCCAGCAGCGGTGATACAGAAAGTGAAGGCTGCTGGGATGGCATCGGTTCTTATACCCCGCCTCTCAGGGCGGGGCTATGTACATTATCCAATGGAAGACGCCTCGGTCTAGCCAATGGTCATTCTCCTCTCAGGTACTGCAATACCTGGTATTACCACATTCACCCCCTGTTAAAAAGAACCCAGCGGGGTGATGGCCAGTGTTACTGTCGCCTTTTGCATGGTAGGACCAGGTAGTGCAGGTACCATGATGTCGAGGGTAACAAAGAAAGTTTCTTTTTTTTGTTTCATGGTGCAGCAATCAGACGATCGGGTGGGCTGGTCGTCCTTCTGGAGTGTCTGAGTTTCGGCGGCAATCCTGGTGAGGGCCCCGGCGGTTGTGACTCCGGGAACATGGTGTCTTCCTCCCAGGCAGTTTCGTCACCCCTAGGCGGCGCTGTTGGGGCGAAAAGTGGGCAGGGGGGGGAGCGCCTGTAGGGGGCGTCGGTGCCTGTTCGGCGCTGGGTAGGGGTTCCGGTGGCAATACTGACCCTCCGGTCAGGTGCTGCGGGGGGGATGGGGGCAATGGTGCTGGCGCGCGTGGGGCTACGGCGGGCGCCAGGTCCCGAAGGGAGACCGTGTCTTGGCGGCCGTCGGGGAAAGCTACGTAGGCGTACTGGGGGTTGGCATGTAGCAGGTGGACCCTCTCGACAACGGGTCCGACTTGTGCGCCCTCACATGTTTCCGCAGCAGGACGGGTCCGGGTGTCGCTAGCCAGGTGGGGAGCGAGGTCCCGGTGGAGGACTTCCTGGGGAAAACAAGGAGACGTTCGTGAGGTGTCTGGTTTGTGGTAGTACATAGCAGCGACCGAATGGAGTGAAGGGCCACTGGGAGGACTTCTTGCCAGCGGGAGACTGGGAGATTCCTGGACCGAAGGGCCAGCAGGACGATCTTCCAGACCGTTCCGTTCTCCCTTTCTACCTGCCCATTTCCCCGGGGGTTGTAACTGGTCGTCCTGTTCGAGGCGATGCCTTTGCTAAGCAGGAACTGACGCAGTTTGTCGCTCATAAAGGAGGACCCCCTATCACTGTGGATGTATGCGGGGAAACCGAACAGTGTAAAAATACTTTGGAGGGCCTTGATGACGGTGGGTGTGGTCATGTCGGGGCAGGGGATGGCGAATGGGAAATGGGAGTATTCGTCAATCACGTTCAGGAAATACGTGTTACGGTCGTTGGCGGGGAGGGGACCTTTGAAGTCCATGCTGAGGCGTTCAAAGGGACGGGAAGCCTTTATCAGATGCGCCCTCTCTGGTCGGTAGAAGTGTGGTTTGCACTCTGCGCAGATTTGGCAGTCCCTGGTGACTGTCCTGACCTCCTCGATGGAGTAAGGCAGGTTTTGGGTCTTAATGAAATGGAAGAACCGAGTGACCCCCGGGTGGCAGAGGTCCTCGTGGAGGGCTCTGAGGCGGTCTACTTGTGCGGTGGCACAAGTGCCACGGGACAGGGCATCAGGAGGCTCGTTCAGCTTCCTGGGACCGTACAAGATCTCGTAATTGTAGGTGGAGAGTTCTATCCTCCACCGCAAGATCTTGTCGTTTTTTATCTTACCCCGCTGTGCATTATCGAACATGAAGGCCACCGACCGTTGGTCCGTGAGGAGAGTGAATCTCCTGCCGGCCAGGTAATGCCTCCAGTGTCGCACAGCTTCTGCTATGGCCTGGGCCTCCTTTTCGACCGAGGAGTGGTGAATTTCAGAAGCATGGAGAGTGGGGGAGAAGAAAGCCACGGGCCTGCCCGCTTGGTTGAGGGTGGCGGCCAGAGCTACGTCAGACGCGTCGCTCTCGACCTGGAAGGGGAGGGACTCGTAGATGGTGCGCATCGTGGCTTTTGCGATGTCCGCTTTGATGCGGCAGAAGGCCTGGCGGGCCTCCGTCGACAGGGGGAAGGTTGTGGATTGGATCAGGGGTCGAGCCTTGTCGGCGTAATTAGGGACCCATTGTGCATAGTAGCTAAAGAAGCCGAGGCAGCGCTTTAGGACCTTGGGGCAGTGAGGGAGGGGGAACTCCATGAGGGGCCGCATGCGTTCGGGGTCGGGGCCTATGACTCCATTTCGCACTACGTAGCCTAGGATGGCGAGACGGTCGGTGCTAAACACGCACTTCTCCTTATTGTAGGTCAGATTAAGGAGGTGCGCGTTCTGGAGAAATTTACGGAGGTTGGTGTCGTGGTCCTGCTGATCATGGCCGCAGATGGTGACGTTATCGAGATACGGGAACGTTGCGCGTAAGCCGTACCGGTCAACCATCCGGTCCATCTCACGCTGGAAGACCGAGACCCCGTTCGTGACACCGAAGGGAACCCTTAAAAGGTGGTAGAGCCACCCATCTGCTTTGAAGGCAGTGTACTGGCGGTCACTATTATGGAGGGGTAGCTGGTGGTAGGCGGACTTGAGATCCACCGTGGAGAAGACCTTGTATTGCGCAATCCTGTTTACCAAGTCGGCAATACGGGGAAGAGGGTACGCGTCCAGTTGCGAAAACCGATTGATGGTCTGGCTGTAGTTGATGATCATCCTATGTTTCTCCACGGTCTTTACCACCACTATTTGAGCCCTCCAGGGGCTGTTGCTTGCTTCGATGACCCCTTCCTTCAGCGGCCTGTGGACCTCGGACTTGATGAAGGTCCGGTCCTGGGCACTGTACCGTCTGCTCCTGGTGGCGACGGGTTTGCAATCCGGGGTGAGGTTCGCAAACAGAGAAGGCAGGTCGACCTTAAGGGTTGCGAGGCCGCAGACAGTAAGGGGGGGTATAGGGCCTCCAAATTTAAAAGTCAGGCTTCGTAGGTGGCACTGGAAATCCAGCCCGAGAAGGATGGCTGCGCAGAGGTGCGGCAGCATGTACAGGCGGAAATTGCGGAATTCCCTGCCTTGGACGGTGAGGTTCGCGAGGCAGAACCCTTTTATCTGCACTGCGTGTGACCTGGGGGCCAGGGAGATCCTTTGTTTGACGGGATAGGTGACCAGAGAACAGCGCCTTACCGTGTCGGGGTGGACGAAGCTTTCCGTGCTCCCGGAGTCGATCAGGCACAACATCACGTGGCCGTTGATGGCGATCGTTGTGGTGGCCTTTGCTAGCGTCCGGGGCCGACTCTGATCCAGGGTTACGGAGGCCAGCTGCAGCAAGGAGTTCTGGTCGGGCAGCGCGTAGTCAGCCGTGCTGGGGGCTTGAGGCCCCATCCAAGATGGCGCCGGCCATGGGTCGCACATGGAGTCCGCGGACGGGGACTCCGAAGATGGCGGCGGCGAGGGACAAAATGGCGGCGCCCACCCATCCAGCGTGGTTGCCGGGGGGCAAAATGGCCGCGGCCGCGGGTCGCACGCTGCCTGGTGGGACAAAGGCTGCGGTGCGCGTTGTGCTGGTGGGACCTGGGAAAAGGACTGCGGTGGGCCTTGGGCTGCCGGGACCTGAAAGTACGGCCGCGGTGGGCCTTGGACAGCCGGGACCTGGAAGAACGGCTGTTGGTGGTTGCTGGATACCGCGGCCACAGCGTGGGCTAGGCAGACCGCGGCATAGTGGCCTTTCTTGCCCCACCCTTTGCAGGTGACGGTGCGGGCCGGGCAGCGCGCGCGCGGGTGATTCGCCTGGCCGCAGAAGAAGCAGCGTTGGCCGGCGGCGGTAGCGGGGCGCCTTGCCGCGCAGGCCTGCGGAGTTTGCGGGTAAGTCTGCGGGGTTAGCGGGTAAGTCTGGGGGGCTGCCGCGGCGGGGTGCCACGCAGCCCAGGGGTGCGCCGTGTGCGCGGGTGCGTACGCGAGTGTGTTCTTGTACCCAACGTCCATGGACTCTGCCGGGGCCCGGGCCTCGGTGAGGCCCAGTGTGTCCATTTCGAGGAGCCTTCAGCGGATGTTGGGGGAAGCCATACCTGCCACAAAAGCGTCCCGAATTAAAAGTTCCGTGTGCTCGATCCCCGTCACCGCTGGGCAGCCGCAGTTTTGGCCCAGCAGTATCAGTGCCCGGTAGAAGTCTTTGAGTGTCTCGGCTGGGCTCTGTCGTCTCATTGCCAGCAGGTGACGGACGTAGACCTGGTTCAGTGGACGAATGTAATGTCCTTCTAGCAGCTCCATGGCTGCAGCATAGTTCGTCGCCCCTTCGATCAGGGGGTAGATCGCCGGGCTGACCCGCGAGCGTAGGAAGTGTATCTTCTGCCTTTCCGTGGGGGTGTCGGCAGCCGTTTTGAGGTAGCTCTCAAAACACGCCAGCCAATGCTTAAAAATAGCAGCGGAGTTTTCTGCGTGAGGGCTGAGCGTCGGGGTGTCAGCACGCCGTCTTGATGCGGAGATCCATTCTTCAAAAGTACTAGCTGATTAAATTGAGGCACAATCAATACTCTCGAGACAAAGAGGAGTCATATCTAATCGGCTTTAATCAGATAGAACTGTACCCAGCAGCGGTGATACAGAAAGTGAAGGCTGCTGGGACGGTTCTTATACCCCGCCTCTCAGGGCGGGGCTATGTACATTATCCAATGGTAGACCCCTCGGTCTAGCCAATGGTCATTCACCTCTCAGGTGCTGCAATACCTGGTATTACCACAGGAAGACCGAGACCCCATTTGTGACACCGAAAGGGACCCTAAGGAAGTGGTAGAGGCGACCGTCCGCCTCAAAGGCAGTGTATGGCCGGTCCGACTTCCGGATGGGGAGCTGGTGGTAGGTGGATTTCAGGTCAATTGTTGAGAAGACCCAGTACTGCGCAATCTGATTGACCATATCAGATATGCGTGGGAGGGGGTATGTGTCGAGCTGCGTGTACCGATTGATGGTCTGGCTGTAGTCCACGACCATCCTGTGTTTCTCCCCAGTTTTAACCACGACCACTTGGGCTCCTCAGGGCCTGTTGCTGGCCTCGATAATACCCTCCTTAAGCAGCCGCTGGACTTCGGGCCTGATGAACGTCTTCTCCTGGGTGCTGTACCATCTGCTCCTAGTGTCAACGTGCTTGCAATCCGCAGTTAGATTGGCAAAAAGGGAGGGGGGATCGACCTTGAGGGTCACGAGGCCGCAAACGGTAAGGGGGGTTAAGGGCCCGCTGAATTTGAGGGTGAGGCTCTGGAGGTTGCACTGGAAGTCCAGGCCCAACAGGAATGCAGCGCAGAGATTAGGAAGGACATAGAGGCGGAAGTTACTAAATTCTACGCCCTGGACCGTGAGGGTGACTCAACAAAAGCCTTGAATCGGGACGGAGTGGGAACCGGAGGCTAGGGAGATCCTTTGATTGGCAGGGTGGACCTCGAGGGAGCAGAGCCTTACCGTATCTGGGTGAACAAAGCTTTTGGTGCTCCCGGAGTCCAGCAGGCACGAGGTCGCGTGGCCGTTGATTTTAACCGTCGTCGCGGTGGCCAGGTTGTGCGGTGAGATTGGTCCAGCGTCATCGAAGCGAGCTGCGGGTAGGCATCGGATGCTTCGGGTGGCGAGCGTGTGCGGTTCCGATGTCGGGATGTCCGGAGACCCTGTGGGGGACAAGATGGCGGTGCCCATGGTGCGCACATTCCGGGGTCGGGACAAGATGGCGGCGCCCATGGTGCGCACAGTGCGGGGTCGGGACAAGATGGCGGCACCCATGGTGCGCACAGTGCGGGGTCGGGACAAGATGCCGGTGCCCATGGGGTGCACGTGGCCGAAGGGGGACAAGATGGCGGCGCCCATTGGTCGCACATGGACTCGGGAGGAGAAGATGGCGGCTCCCATTGTGTGCCTGGCGTGGGGGAGGGGGTGATAGCAGGCGCGATCGCAGCGACTGCGCGGGCCTGGCACACAGCCGCGAAGTGGCCCTTTTTACTGCAGGCTTTACAAACTGCAGTGCGGGCCGGGCAGTGTTGGCAGGGGTGCTTCTGCTGACCGCAGAAGTAGCAGTGGGGACCCCCGGGGTGCGTGGATTGGTATGCGGCGCAGGCGTATTGGGAAGGCAGGGCCCGGCTGAGGAGGCCGCGGCGGGGTCCAGGAGGGGGAGGAAGGAGTAGAAGGGTGGGCAGCGCGGCAGGAGAGGTACGATTGTACGTTACGGGATGCGACCGTCATGGAGAGCGCCAAGGTTTTTGTCTCCGGCAGTTTGAGCGTGGCCCCTTCCAGTAATCGTTCTCGGATGTGGTCTGACGCAATCCCCGTCACGATGCATCGCGCATGAGGAGATTCGCATGTTCGGCGGCCTGACAGTCACAGGCCCAGACAAGTGGAATTAGGGCCCGCCAGTAGTCTTCAATGGACTCACCAGGTAGTTGCGAGCGGGTAGTGAGTACATGCCTGGCAAAGAGCGTGTTCGCCTTCTGCGCATAGTGTTCCTTAAGGAGTTCCATTGCTTTTGTGTAATTTGTGGCGTCTTGGATGAACGGGAACACGCTAGAGCTCAGTCTGGAGTACAGGACGTTTATCTTCTGAGCCACCGTGGCGCGGGGTCCGCCGCGTTGATGTAGGCCTCAAAACATGCTAGCCAGTGAATAAAGTCTTTCCTGGCGTCGGGCGAGTGCGGATCCAGCTGCAGGCGATCGGGCTTAATTTGGATATCCATTCTGTGGAAAATCTGACTGTAATAAATTGATGCACGATCAATTGCACAAAGACTAATGTTGGGTACAACTGTGACTTTATTACAGTCAGATGCGTGGCCTCCTGCTGCAGCTGGCGAAATGGCAAGGCACTGGAGGTCATGCATATTTATACAGTTCTCCGTGGGTGGAGCCAGCCGGCAGGAGCTACCGGCGAACCTGTAGTGCAGGTCCTACCTTACATCTCCTATTACAGTGGTTCACCACAAGGCTGTTGGATATATGTTCACTATTGTTCTACTGTTCTATTAGTATCGTTATCTCCACTGTTGTATACACTTATTGTTATTGCTGTTCTGTTATTGATTGTTGCTGTTGTACTGTTGGAATGTTATTATTGGTGCTGCTGTTGGCTCCGCCTGTGGCTCCGCCCAGCTGTGGAGGTATAAGGCCTGTTGATCTGGGGCAGTCTTGCCGTGCGGGAAGAGCTGCAGGTCGGCACATATTTAGTTTATTAAAGCATCGGTTCACTGCTTCTCAGCGTCTCGTCTGAATTGATGTCTATCATAGAACATAGAACGATACAGCGCAGTACAGGCCCTTCGGCCCACGATGTTGCACCGAAACAAAAGCCATCTAACCTACACTATGCCATTATCATCCATATGTTTATCCAATAAACTTTTAAATGCCCTCAATGTTGCCGAGTTCACTACTGTAGCAGGTAGGGCATTCCACGGCCTCACTACTCTTTGCGTAAAGAACCTACCTCTGACCTCTGTCCTATAACTATTACCCCTCAGTTTAAAGCTATGTCCCCTCATGCCAGCCATCTCCATCCGCGGGAGAAGGCTCTCACTGTCCACCCTATCTAACCCCCTGATCATTTTGTATGCCTCTATTAAGTCTCCTCTTAACCTTCTTCTCTCCAACGAAAACAACCTCAAGTCCATCAGCCTTTCCTCATAAGATTTTCCCTCCACACCAGGCAACATCCTGGTAAATCTCCTCTGCACCCGCTCCAAAGCCTCCACGTCCTTCCTATAATGCGGTGACCAGAACTGTACGCAATACTCCAAATGCGGCCGTACCAGAGTTCTGTACAGCTGCAACATGACCTCCTGACTCCGGAACTCAATCCCTCTACCAATAAAGGCCAACACTCCATAGGCCTTCTTCACAACCCTATCAACCTGGGTGGCAACTTTCAGGGATCTATGTACATGGACACATAGATCCCTCTGCTCATCCACACTTCCAAGAACTTTACCATTAGCCAAATATTCTGCATTCCTGTTATTCCTTCCAAAGTGAATCACCTCACACTTCTCTACATTAAACTCCATTTGCCACCTCTCAGCCCAGCTCTGCAGCTTATCTATAATCCCTCTGTAACCTGCTACATCCTTCCACACTATCGACAACACCACCGACTTTAGTATCGTCTGCAAATTTACTCACCCATCCTTCTGCGCCTTCCTCTAGGTCATTGATAAAAATGACAAACAGCAACGGCCCCAGAACAGATCCTTGTGGTACTCCACTTGTAACTGAACTCCATTCTGAACATTTCCCATCAACCACCACCCTCTGTCTTCTTTCAGCTAGCCAATTTATGATCCACATCTCTAAATCACCCTCAATCCCCAGGCTCTGTATTTTCTGCACTAGCCTACCGCGGGGAACCTTATCAAACGCTTTGCTGAAATCCATATACACCACATCAACTGCTCTACCCTCGTCTACCTGTTCAGTCACCTTCTCAAAGAACTCGATAAGGTTTGTGAGGCATGACCTACCCTTCACAAAGCCATGCTGACTAACCCTGATCATATTATTCCTATCTAGATGATTATAAATCTTGTCTCTTATAATCCCCTCCAAGACTTTACCCACTACAGACGTGAGGCTCACCGGTCTATAGTTGCCGGGGTTGTCTCTGCTCCCCTTCTTGAACAAAGGGACCACATTTGCTATCCTCCAGTCCTCTGGCACTATTCCTGTAGCCAATGATGACATAAAACTCAAAGCCAAAGGTCCAGCAATCTCTTTCCTGGCCTCCCAGAGAATCCTAGGATAAATCCCATCAGGACCCGGGGACTTATCTATTTTCAGCCTGTCCAGAATTGCCAACACCTCTTCCCTACGTACCTCAATGCCATCTATTCTATTAGCCTGGGTCTCAGCATTCTCCTCCACAACATTATCTTTTTCCTGAGTGAATACTGACGAAAAATATTCATTTAGTATCTCGCCTATCTCTTCAGACTCCACACACAACTTCCCATCCCTGTCCTTGACTGGTCCTACTCTTTCCCTCGTCATTTGCTTATTCCTGACATACCTCGAGAAAGCTTTTGGGTTTTCCTTGATCCTACCTGCCAAATACTTCTCATGTCCCCTCCTTGCTCGTCTTAGCTGTCTCTTTAGATCCTTCCTCGCTACCTTGTAACTATCCATCGCCCCAACTGAAACTTCACACCTCATCTTCACATAGGCCTCCTTCTTCCTCTTAACAAGAGATTCCACTTCTTTGGTAAACCACGGTTCCCTCGCTCGACGCCTTCCTCCCTGCCTGACCGGTACATACTTATCAAGAACACGCAGTAGCTGATCCTTGAACAAGCTCCACTTATCCAGTGTGCCCAACACTTGCAGCCTACTTCTCCACCTTATCCCCCCCAAGTCATGTCTAATGGCATCATAATTGCCCTTCCCCCAGCTATAACTCTTGCCCTGCGGTGTATACTTATCCCTTTCCATCATTAACGTAAACGTCACCGAATTGTGGTCACTGTCCCCAAAGTGCTCTCCTACCTCCAAATCCAACACCTGGCCTGGTTCATTACCCAAAACCAAATCCAACACCTCGCCTCTTGTTGGCCTGTCAACATATTGTGTCAGGAAACCCTCCTGCACACATTGTACAAAAAACGACCCATCTAATGTACTCGAACTATATCTTTTCCAGTCAATATTTGGAAAGTTAAAGTCTCCCATAATAACTACCCTGTTACTTTCGCTCTTATCCAGGATCATCCTCGCCATCCTTTCCTCTACTAGAACCCTAGAACTATTTGGAGGCCTATAGAAGACTCCCAACAGGGTGACCTCTCCTTTCATGTTTCTAACCTCAGCCCATACTACCTCGGAAGATGAGTCCCCATCTAGCATCCTCTCCGCCACCGTAATACTGCTCTTGACTAGCAGCGCCACACCTCCCCCTCTTTTGCCTCCTTCTCTGAGCTTACTAAAACACCTAAACCCCGGAACCTGTAACATCCATTCCTGCCCCTGCTCTATCCATGTCTCCGAAATGGCCACAACATCGAAGTCCCAGGTACCAACCCATGCTGCCAGTTCCCCTACCTTATTTTGTATGCTCCTGGCATTGAAGTAGACACACTTCAAACCACCTACCTGAACACTGGCCCCCTCCTGCGACGTCAAATCTGTGCTCCTGACCTCTATACTCTCATTCTCCCTTACCCTAAAACTACAATCCAGGTTCCCATGCCCCTGCTGCATTAGTTTAAACCCCCCCAAAGAGCACTAACAAATCTCCCCCCCAGGATATTTGTGCCCCTCAGGTTCAGATGTAGACCATCCTGTCTGTAGAGGTCCCACCTTCCCCAGAAAGAGCCCCAGTTATCCAGAAATCTGAATCCCTCCCGCCTGCACTATCCCTGTAGCCACGTGTTTAATTGCTCTCTCTCCCTATTCCTCATCTCACTATCACGTGGCACAGGCAACAACCCAGAGATAACAACTCTGTTTGTTCTAGTTCTGAGCTTCCACCCTAGCTCCCTGAAAGCCTGCCTGACATCCTTGTCCCCTTTCCTACCTATGTCGTTAGTGCCAATGTGGACCACGACTTGGGGCTGCTTCCCCTCCCCCCTAAGGACCCGGAAAACACGATCCGAGACATCACGTACCCTTGCACCTGGGAGGCAACATACCAAACGTGAGTCTCCCACGTTCCCACAAAATCTCCTATCTGTGCCCCTGACTATCGAGTCCCCAATTACTAATGCTCTGCTCCTCTCCCCCCTTCCCTTCTGAGCAATAGGGACAGGCTCCGTGCCAGAGGCCCGTACCCCATGGCTTACCCCTGGTAAGTCCCCCCCCCCCCACAAGTATCCAAAGCAGTATACTTGTTTCTCAGGGGAACGACCGCAGGGGATCCCTGCACTGACTGCTTCTTCCCAGTCCCTCTTACAGTTACCTATCTATCTCCAATCTTTGGTGTAACTAATTCCCTGAAGCAGCTATCTATGACCCACTCTGCCTCCCGAATGATCTGAAGTTCTTCCAACTCCAGCTCCAGTTCCCTAACTCGGTCTTGGAGGAGCTGGAGATGGCAGCACTTCTTGCAGGTAAAATCAGCAGGGACACTAACGGCATCCCTCACCTCAAACATCCTGCAGGAGGAACATTGCACTCCCTTCCCTGCCATCCCTCTAACTTTTACCAAGATCTGGCTAACAACTAAATTAAATTTTTTAAAAAAAAATAATAATAATAAAATATGGTACTTACCTCACACCAATGGGTTTTATTATTAGGTTAGAGGAGGAGGGCGGGTGGGAGACACTACACGTGTAGTGTCTCGGGTTTCCTCTCCACCAGAATTTATTGGTGAGGGTCTTCCCAGAAGTCCGCGGGTCGAACTTCCTGTTCCCGCCTTAAACACTAAATTTTTTTTTTTTTTTAAACAGCAAAGAGGGACCGAAAACGGGACCAGGTAAGTGTTTACCGCTGAAATTGACTAGCCTGCTCCTGTGAAGGTCTCCCAGAAATCACTAACGCACCGCTCCCGCTGAAATCGACTGGCCTGCTCCTGAAAAGACAAGTGTTTTTAAAGGAGAAACTTACCTCCCAGAAATCACTTGCGCACTGCTCCCGCTGAAATTGACTAGCCTGCTCCGCTCCCGCTGAAATCGACTGGCCTGCTCCTGCAAAGACAAGTGTTTTTAAAGGAGAAACGTACCTCCCAGAAATCACTTGCGCACTGCTCCCACTGAAATTGACTAGCCTGCTCCGCTCCCACTGAAATCGACTGGCCTGCTCCTGCAAAGACAAGTGTTTTTAAAGGAGAAACGTACCTCCCAGAAATCACTTGCGCACTGCTCCCGCTGAAATTGACTAGCCTGCTCCGCTCCCACTGAAATCGACTGGCCTGCTCCTGCAAAGACAAGTGTTTTTAAAGGAGAAACTTACCTCCCAGAAATCACTTGCGCACTGCTCCCGCTGAAATTGACTAGCCTGCTCTGCTCCCGCTGAAATCGACTTAGAAAAGATTAAATTTGCTCTGAGGGGGGCGAGTGAGAGGTTCCATAAGAGATGGGGTTTGTTTATATTACATTTCAAGGAGCTGGTTACTGTCAACTGCTAGGGAGGAAGAGGGGGAGGGGGCAAGCTGGGGAGGTTGGTTAGAGCAGTGTTTTTCAAACTTTTTTGCCTGGGACCCATTTTTACCAACCGGCCATCCTTCGGGACCCACGCCAGCCGACCTTCGCGACCCACCATTTTCTCTTACCTTTAATGTGAGAGGTAAGTCTGGGCTTATACTCTATAGTCTAGTAAGAAGTCTTACAACACCAGGTTAAAGTCCAACAGGTTTGTTTCAAACACTAGCTTTCGGAGCACTGCTCCTTCCTCAGGTGAATGAAGAGGTATGAAGAGTAACATACCTCTTCATTCACCTGAGGAAGGAGCAATGCTCCGAAAGCTAGTGTTTGAAACAAACCTGTTGGACTTTAACCTGGTGTTGCAAGACTTCTTACTGTGCTCACCCCAGTCCAACACTGGCATCTCCACATCAGATCTATAGTCTAGAGTGGCGAAGAATGAGAAATGACCTAATTGAAACAGGCACTATTTTCTCAAGACTCTGCAGAGCAGATGCAAAATGTAAGTTTTCTTCAGATGGGTGGTTTATAGCCTGGGGATATAATCTGCAAATTACAATGTGCCGATTTTAGACAAAGATCAGGAGGAATAACTTCACTCAAAGTATTGTGAATCTTTTTAATCTCTAAAATTCACTATCAAAGAGAGTTCTGCAGGCTCGGCCATTGGGCATATTCAAGACAGATGCAGGAAGACTGAATTGAATTAAAAGAAACCTCTACTCCTGGGTCAGCGCGCTGACGTCAGGAGGAGGCAGTGTTTCTCTTTGGGCTACTGATGAGCGGACATGCATGCGCAGCGCATCCGCATTTTTAAAGCTGGTCGCGGCCATCATTCTTAAAAGCCGACTGCTGCAGCTGTTGCATCTGAATTCACGCGATCGGGAACGCTGCGATGGATGGATGGCAAGCTTCCCGACGCCCGCAGCCCACCTGCGGGTCGCGACACCCACTTTGAAAATGCCTAGGTTACGGTGTTGGGTGGGGCGGGCTTGTAATGTTTGTAACATTTACTTTGTAATGTTATGTGTTTTAAATATTACAATGTTAGAGATTTGAATAAAAATACTTCTTAAAAAAATCTTGAAAATGATTATTAATATTCTTAGAAAGATAGAACATAAGAAAAGATTTCAGGATGGGTTATAAAATTAAACAAATTATTTAAAATAGTTGTAACTTATAATAAGAAATTATTTTGAATACATTGTTCATGTTTGAACATTGCACTGTCGATGACACAGTTACGAGGTGAGATACTGGGATCCAGATCTCAAATTAAAGGCCCGATTTTTACTGAGGACGAGGGACATCGTGGAATTGGCAGGATTCTCATTTTTATGAATCTTGACACTGTATTTACACCCTATATTTTTCCGCTGAATTCCCAAATGTTCATGCTGTGTGTGGTTAGGCCCCAGAGGTTTTGGGAACTTAAAAGGGAACAAAATCCAAATAATTGGGATCTTGCATGCGGCTTGTATATGGTTGAATTAATAAGCCGGTGCCAGACAATGATGCAGGAATGGGAGTCAGGTTGCTTAACAACAGCGCCTCAGAAAGGATGGGGTGCAACCCAGATCCACAAAAATTGTAGAACAACAACTGCAAATTGATCTGACTCTTTTAACAAATTAAAGAATCTGTTAGACTTCACCTTGATTGCACATTAGTTTTTGAATAAGGCTAACTCAGTGATAAATAGTCTTAATTTGTTTGAATTATTAGGTTGATTCATTAATTTTTTTGTGTGCTGTATGAAAATCTTAAAGTTGACATTGCTTTAAGTCGCTTTAACTTGACGAAATGTGATGAATGTAGAAATTGATATATATATTGGGCGGGATTTTCCGGTCAGCGATGCCGAAATCGCATTCGGTGATTGGCTGGGGAATCCCTGTTTGCGGCGAAATTGGGAGTGGCGCCGCTTTTGCGATGCTTCACCCCCTCATAAAAGGCATACTTGAAGAGAACACCGCATGCCGTCAGGACGGCCTCAGGACATCACCTGAGGCCCTCCCCTGATGTTCCACTCCTGATGAGCTGAGATCCCGATGGCGTGAAACACTTGTCCTTTGTTTTTCCTGAACCCGGCGTGGCAGCTGCAGACTGAGTCCGCGGGCAGGGAGGGCTTTGACGGGGGTTGGGGGCATTGATAGGGGGTGTTCCAGGGTTAGGGTTAGGGTTAACCTAACCCTAACCCTAACCCTAACCCTAATCCAGGGGTGGCGAGGGGATTACTGGGGGACAGTATGCAGCAGGCCGGGTCCGCGCGCTGCCGGCGCCACGTTGCACAGCGAGGCTGCTGCAGGACGCCGCCGTGCACATGCATGGCCACGGACCCGGCAATTCTCCAGCCGTATCCGCAGGTAAAGCCGGGGGCTTTATGCTGTGTGGCTGCTAGCCCCCCCACCAGATGAAGGATGGGGCAGCTTTTGCGTTGTTTTTTTCTGGCATAAAACACCACTATTCCCACGCCTGCGTCAGCACTTAGTCTGCAAATCGGAGAATCCAGCCCATTATATTTTATATCTATTGTAGTAAGGATTAAGGTTTATATTTGTTGCAGTAATATTATTGAAGAACCTCGGTTAAGTGTGTCTGCTAAATCTGTATATAAGAAGTCGTAAAAAGTGAGATAACTGCGGTTTCTAACCACTTACTAGTTTACATATAGAGGGCCAGTGGAACATTGGTATGATTGCTGGAGATTCCCTAGTGAGTAGATAAATTATATGGGGTTAATTTATTCTTAGCTAAGCAGATCATGTGACATCTTAGTGGGATTCAAATGATGTTAATGGGAGGTGCCAGGTCTGACTGTAATTTTGCAGTTTGCCATAGGATTTGAGTTTGACAAGACAGAATGATTTCAAGTTGAACAGCAGTTTTGCCAAAATGCTACTAGGTTGAGCACAAGTGTACCGGTTATTTTCCTGAAAGGGTCTCTCTTTCCCAAAGTCTTTACACAACTAAGCAAGTAATCTGTTTTGCTAACTTTATTTAAAAGTGGCATTTGAACTGTATTGAATTTATAATTGGAGGTAGTAGCAGGTATAGAAAGTAAGTTCATACTTTTCCTTTTGTTTAAGAACTGTTTAACTGATAATTGTAATGCTATTCCTTTGATGTTAATGTAGTTAATTCTGTGTTTAAATTAAAGCTGGTTTTAACGTGAAAGATACCTATTGGTCAGAGTCATCGTTCCTGGGATGAAGTATCCTTTCAGCACAGTTTTACTAATTTAAAAACATTGTTTGAGGTTCCTATCCAATATCCTAAAAAATGTAGCGGCCTGGTCCAGTGTCCTAACAGAAATGAACGGAAAACACATTTGCACTTTTTGGTTCCAGTTATTCTAGCTGAGTCATGAAGAGAAGCCAAAGCTACAATGCTGATTGACCAAGAAGGTGGCTTGAGGACTAGATGTTCCAAAGCCTCCACTCAAAGATACAAGTTATGGTTTAGCAGTTACAAGGCAAGCATGCTAAGGTTGCAAAGCTGATGGGCTAGAAAAATGGTCTTGGCCCTCCAATGTTCCGAGGACATCCGGTTAGAAATACAAATTAAGATTTGATTATTGTGGCGACGTGGGGACGCTCTTCCCATTGGTCAAGAGTTGTAAATGTTGGGTTAGAATTGTCGGTTGTGTTGTTCCAGATGCACATACTCCGTCTAAATGTTGCAAAACTACCTGCAAAAAGAATATAAAAATAGGAGTGCATCACTGAGATCTTAGCACTAACCAAGAGTTAGCACTTGTCACAGGACACTTGATGAGTGGAGTTTGTCAGGAGAGAGGGAATTAGGAGTAGGACGCTTGCCAGGAGAGCACTTGCCAGGAGCAGGGCACTTGATAGAAAGTTAGCATTTGCATAGCACATTGTCAGTCAACGGTAGTTGTCACAGGCTGAGGGATTGCAGTAAGAATCCAATGTTAGGCTTAGTTAGTGACTAAAGTAACTGTCACAGGGCTGAGGATTTCTGTAAGAATACAATGATAGAGATCAGGGGATACAGTTTAGGCAAGATTGTCAGGGCAAAGTAATTGTCTTAAGAGAGTGTGAATAGAAAGGGTATAATTGCTTAGCTGCCCAGGAATCATTCAATCAGTTTCATAGAATTTACAGTGCAGAAGGAGGCCATTCGGCCTGTCGAGTCTGCACCGGCTCTTGGAAAGAGCACCCTACCCAAGGTCAACACCTCCACCCTATCCCCATAACCCAGCAACCCCACCCAACACTAAGGGCAATTTTGGACACTGAGGGCAATTTATCATGGCCAATCCACCTAACCTGCACATCTTTGGACTGTGGGAGGAAACCGGAGCACCCGGTGGAAACCCACGCACACACGGGGAGGATGTGCAGACTCCGCACAGACAGTGACCCAATCCGGAATCGAACCTGGGACCCTGGAGCTGTGAAGCAATTGTGCTATCCACAATGCTACCGTGCTGCCCTAGTTAAAGTCTAGTTTGGGAGAATCAGTAATTATGTACAGCCTTAGTCACATCGGGAAAACCACAGAGCAGAGCTTTCCGTCCCGGTCCCACTGAAAGTCAATGGATTTTTGACAAGGCTGCTGAATCTCCCGTGGCGGATCCTGCCATGTTGAGGCTGGAAAATCCTGGTACCTGTCTTTGTTAGAAAGATGTTTCCACCAGAGAGAGTAACACCCAGCAGGCAGCTGTGTAGCTTCAGCAGTTAAGGTGGACTGAATCTGTGGGTTGGAAAAGGATAGATGAGTTGAAATCTGAAATTTTCAAACGGATTTGTATGTATGTTAAAAGTTGAATTGGTTAAGCTAAAGCTTTGAAAGGCATCGTGAGCGAAGAGTCCAACTTCAAGAAATCAAGAAGAGATTCCCCAAAAGTCCCAGAATCCATGGGAAAGACAGAACGACAAGCGTTGAACTTGTATATCTTGCCATGTCTTTACTATGTTGAGTATCAATCTTTATTGTCCACTGGAGGTATTGTGGCACAATGGGTTGCATACCTGCCTCTGCACCAGAAGCTCTGAGTTCGACTCTCATCCCAGGTCTTGATGGCTAAGGAAGGTGCATTCATAATGCGGTCACGCAGATTGAATGTGTCAACTTTCAAATCCTTCCAACACACCAATGGCTGGCAGTAAGAACAGGACAGACTCCTGGTCAGCTATGCATCATATGAAGTGGTGACCCTCAGGCTATAAGCCCCCGGTGACAGGCTAGCGACCTGTTCCAGGAATTACTAGCTATGGAATGACAAAAGTCTGCCTTAGTGCATCACTAGTTGCGGGCAGAGAATTGGAATTTATTGTCCAATAGTTGGTTAGCATTTCAAATGAGTGAGTTTCCTTTTTGCCAATATAATGCTGTTAGCCTGAGGTTTAATATAGAGTTCAGATTCCTACACATCCCAGGGTGTTTCACAGGAATAGTGTCAAACAAAAAAAAGCAACTAGCCACAGAAAGAAACACCTGGACAGATGATCAAAAGCTTGGTCAAAGAGACAGGTTTTAAGGAGCATCTTAAAGGATGAGAAAAATTTAGAGAGCCGGTAAGGCTTGGGGCACTCGGGCTAGGCAGCTGAAGGTAGTGCTTCTAATCAGGGCTGAAAGTATTGCATCATGAAGATTGGTTGTATATTTCTGGTTTGCAAGCTACAGTGTAACAAAACCGACAACTTCAGGACTGAGTCTGTGCCAGATTTTGGATCTTGCTAGTTTTTGGTCTGGTCAGGTCAGGCAGATCGGGCCAAGCCAGATCAAATGGGCCAAGAGTAGCTGAGGCAACTCGGAGTGTGAGAAACGATAAGCATGTGAAGCCGATAACTAGTCGGTGCACCAGCGCTGTACCGACCCGAACAAGCTGGTAAGTTACTTTATTCATCTAATAATAATTAAAATTCATGCATGGCAGCTTTAAAAACTGTCCAGTTTTTAAAATGTTAAAAGAATTTGATACGGTAGACATGGAGAAACATTTTCTACTGGTGTGAGAATTATGAACAATCCTCGAGATCAAAATCAGGAAGCACCTTTTCATACAAAGAATAGTAAAAATTTAGAATTCCAACCCCCAAAAGTGGAAGCTCAGAAGAGGCCACTTGGCTTGTCATGTCCGTGCTGGGTCTCTGCAAGAGCAATTTACCTAATGCCACTCCCTACCTTTTCCCTGCAGCCCTGCAGGGAAATAAGTAGCTATGGAAACAGACAGAAGTCTGCCTTTGTGCACCACTAGGTGTGGGAAGAGAATTGAAACGGGATTGTGAATTGTGAGGGGAATAATGATAAACTTTAAAAGGACATAGACAGGATGGTGGAATGCATGGACATGTGGCAAATTAAATTTAATGCAGAGATGCGTGGAGTGATTAATTTTGGTAGACAGAATATGAAGAGACAGAGAGTACAATTCTAAATGGGATGTTGGAGCAGAGCGACCACAGTGTTGCAAAAATCTAAATTACCTCCACCGGGTCACACAGGTGAGTTGGCACCAGGCGCTGGTCACTCCCCTCCACGCCCCCCCCCCCCCCAAGTCCATGCGCCTGACACTGTCCAGCCCAGCACCATGCCGCATCCCACCCCACCATGCCCAGTAGTGGTGCCCACACCTGCCCCCCCATGTTGCCCCCCCCCCCACTCCACTGTGCATGAAGCATGTGGATTTTGGAACACAGACAGATCACCCATCATCTTTATGAATAGCTGAGCGGGGCAGCACGGTGGCGCAGTGGGTTAGCCCTGCTGCCTCACAGCGCCGAGGTCCCAGGTTCGATCCCGGCTCTGGGTCACTGATCATGTGGAGTTTGCACATTCTCCTCGTGTTTGCGTGGGTTTCGCCCCCACAACCCAAAGATGTGCAGGTTAGGTGGATTGGCCACACTAAATTGCCCCTTAATTGGAAAAAAATTGGGTACTCTAAATTTAGAAACAGAAATGAATAGCTGAGCGGGCAATGGGGTATAATGTCCGAGGAGTGGAAATCACAGGCAGATTGTCACTTCACTCCGAGTTACTTCAAATATTGCCACACCTTTCTCAACTGAACTACCGACCTGGGTGCAAAAGGTGGCGTGCAGCAGGTTTGGGTTCCCAAGGCCTTGTGTCAAGTGCAGCAGAGTTGAAGGTAAGAAAGCCACGTTCCCTTTTTTACAGCAGTAGCTGCCATAAAGCACATAAGTTTAACAATCCAGCCACTTTAAAAAGTCAGGGGGAAGGTATGTCCAAAAGGTAAGTGGATAGTGTTTGTGGGGGTGCATGCGAATGGTAGTCGGGTGAAAGGTGGTGGTCGAGATTGGAGGATGGTGGCCAATGGGGGGGTGGGGAGGGTGGTGATCAGATGGTCAATGGATCTGCCAGGTGGAGTAGTCAGCAGGAGGGTTTCGGTGCCAATGGGAGGGGTGGGTTGTGTAAACCCAGGAGGTCAGGTGGAGGGATTATTAGCGTACGGGTAAGGTGGCTAGTAGGATGGGTTGGTGGAGAGGATGAAAGGGGGTGGGGATGTAGTTTGAAGGCTTGTAAAGATACTAGGGGTGGGTGGGTCTGTGATCATGCAGTGGGGGTATATTTGGGTGAAGGGCATATGATTCGGAGGGGAAGGGGGTGTTTAGTCAGCTTCCCGTGGACCCAGGGTTTTGGGGTAGGTCAGTACTATTGTTACCAGGAGTTGGAAGTGTTTTTAATTCTGCTAACTTTTTCTGGGTAACTATTGTGTCATGCAACCGGAATCATCCGAAGATTGCAATTTAAATTGGGGTTTTAAATGGTTCCCATAGCAGGACAATTGCTCAATAGAAATTTAAACTTCCTGGAAACAGTTTTTCCTTATAGAATCATAGAATCCCTGCAGTGCAGAAGGAGGCCATTCGGCCCATTGAGTCTACACCAGCCCTTGGAAAGAACATCCTTCTTAAACCCACACTTCCATAAAGGACATTAGTGGACCAGGTAGGTTCTTACGACGATCAACAATGGTTTCATAGTCATCATTAGATTCCCCCCCCCCCCCCAGATTTTTTTAATTGAATTCAAATTTCACCATCTGCCATGGTAAGATTCAAACCTGGTCCCCAGAGCATTACCCGGGATCTGGGGATTTTTGGTCTCTGGATTACTAGATAATACCATTACTCCACCACATCCTCTAGATAGGTAGATTCTTGTGAGGCAAGGAAAATCAAAGGTTAATTATTGGGGTGGAAGGGAATGTGCAATTCGCAGCACAAACAGATCAACCATGATTTCTATGAATGGCGAAGTGGGCTTGAGAGCATAATTGCCATGGCTTGGCAACCTCAGTCAGATTGCCACTTTGCTGCTGGTAATTTACGGTGAAATGTAGCTGTCGCTGCACTGTCGCTGTGGTCTGAGTGACACACTGCCACCTGGGCCACGTGCACCGTGCCGGCTGTGACAATTCGCAGCTATTGCCAAATGCAGTCACGTGCACACTGCGTCTTACGTCATGCCGCTTTGGATTTTCCGGTTTCGTTCTGAATGTTGAAGAGCGGATTCTGCAGCTGGCACATGATGAGCGCCCCGAGAAACCAGCTGAACCGCTGCCTGAAGGAAGTGAGTCGGATCCGGGGGCCTCTTAACACCCCGAGACCTCAGGGAGCAAACTGCGCAATCTCGGCAGTCAAACTACAGTTTACACACTGGGATCCGGAGTTACAGTGCAGAGTGTTTCCACCGCCATTGTGATCCAGAGTTACAGTGCAGAGTGTTTATACTGCACTGGGATCCGGAGTTACAGTGCAGAGTGTTTACACCGCCATTGTGATCCAGAGTTACAGTGCAGAGTGTTTATACTGCACTGGGATCCGGAGTTACAGTGTAGAGTATTTATACCGCCATTGTGATCCAGAGTTACAGTGCAGAGTGTTTATACTGCACTGGGATCCGGAGTTACAGTGTAGAGTATTTATACCGCCATTGTGATCCAGAGTTACAGTGCAGAGTGTTTATACTGCACTGGGATCCGGAGTTACAGTGTAGAGTATTTATACCGCCATTGTGATCCAGAGTTACAGTGCAGAGTGTTTACAGTGCCTTTGGGATCCACAGTTACAGTGTAGAGTGTTTATACCGCCATTGTGATCCAGAGTTACAGTGCAGAGTGTTTACAGTGCCTTTGGGATCCACAGTTACAGTGCAGAGTGTTTATACTGCACTGGGATCCGGAGTTACAGTGCAGAGTGTTTACAGTGCCTTTGGGATCCACAGTTACAGTGCAGAGTGTTTATACTGCACTGGGATCCGGAGTTACAGTGCAGAGTGTTTACACTGCCATTGGGATAGAGTTACAGTGCTGAGTGTTTACACTGCCATTGGAATCCAGAGTTACAGTGCTGAGTGTTTACACTGCCATTGGAATCCAGAGTTACAGTGCAGAGTGTTTACACTGCCATTGGAATCCAGAGTTATAGTGCAGAGTGATTACACAGCAATGGGATCCAGAGTTACAGTGCAGAGTGTTTACACTGCACTGGGATCCGGAGTTACAGTGCAGAGTGTTTACACTGCACTGGGATCCGGAGTTACAGTGCAGTGTATTTACGCTGCCATTAGGATCCAGAGTTACAGTGCAGAGTGTTTACATTGCATTGGTATCCAGAGTTACAGTGCAGAGTGATTATACAGCAATGGGATCCAGAGTTACAGTGCAGAGTGATTACACACCAATGGGACCCGGAGTTACATTGCAGAGTGTTTACACTGCATTGGGATCCGGAGTTACACTGCAGAATGTTTACACTGCACTGGGATCCAGAGTTACAGTGCAGAGCGGTAAAACTGCACTGGGATCCAGAGTTACACTGCAGAGTGTTTACACTGCATTGGGACCCGGAGCTACAGTGCAGAGTGTTTACACTACACTGGGATTCGGAGTTACACTGCAGAGTGTTTACACTGCATTGTGATTCGGAGTTTACAGTGCAGAGTGGTAACTGCATTGTGATCCGGTGTTACAATGCAGAGTGTTTACACTGCATTGGGATCTGGAGTTACGCTGCAGAGTGTTTGCACTTCATTGGGATCCGGAGTTACACTGCAGAGTGTTTGCACCTCATTGGGACCCAGAGTTACAATGCAGAGCGTTTACACTGCACTGGGATCCGGAGTTACATTGCAGAGTGTTTACACTGCACTGTGATCCGGAGTTACAGTGCAGAATGTTTACACTGTATTGTGATCCAGAGTTACAGTGCAGAGTGTTTACACTGCATTGGGATCCAGAGTTACAGCACTGGGATCCGGAGTTACAGTGCAAAGTGTTCACACTGCATTGTGATCCGGTGTTACAGGGCAGAGTGGTAACACTGCATTGGAATCCAGAGTTACAATGCAGAGTGTTGACACTGCACTGGGATCTGGAGTTACATTGCAGAGTGTTACTTCACTGTGTTTACACTGCATTGGGATCCAGAATTACAGTGTAGAGTGTTTACACTGCACTTCGATCCGGAGTTACACGGCATTGTGATCCGGAGTTACATTGCAAAGTGTTTACACTGCATTGGGATCCAGAGTTACAATGCAGAGTGTTTACACTGCATTGGGAAGCAGCGTTACAGTGCAGAGCATTTACACTGCACTGGGATCTGGAGTTACAGTGCAGACCGTTTACACTGCACTGGGACCTGGAATGATAGTGCAGACTGTTTACACTATACCGGGAATTAGAGTTACAGTGCAGCGTCTGGGATCCGGAGTTACAATATACACTGGAAACCGGAGTTAGTGCAGAGTGTTTGCACTGTACTAGGGTCTGGAGTTACAATGCAGAGTGGAAAGGATGAACCCAGCATTATTTGATGCTCGCTCTGTTGCAGGAGTTGCTGGAAAACTGACTGATAGATGACAGATTATTGGATTCCATTCCGGATTTTATGTCGGGGTTTGCCCCATTAGCTTTCTCTCCCAAGACACCTACAAGGCATTTGTGCTATTTGCCCATAGCTGGACATCTGGTCTGTGGGCACCAGAGTGGTGGGCATGCATGTCACACGTCTATCTCTATAAGGAGGCCTTACATCAGTCTGGCCGGTGAAGAGGTTATGTAATGGTGGAAGAAGCTTACGCATTCAGCTCTCTTCACAGTAGTTATACTGCTAGCTAGTGATCAGAGCTGAAAGCAAGAGGTGGCAAACTGATTGACCGTTAAGCTAACAGACTCGATGCATTGCATCAACTGGTCACTTATTCCTCAACTGAGACTCCTAAAACAGTTGTTTGTAATTAATTTTTGTCCATACAAAAGTCACTGCACTTCAGAAGTTCTTTGTTCAAGTCTCTTAGGATGGCACTTGAATTGGAAGAAGAAAGAGAGCAAAAAGAGGCAGGCAGTAGCAGGAGATGAGCAGTACGAGCATCTGCAGTATTAAGAATCCCCAAATTGTCAGCCAAATTTGTGGAGGTGCTATGACGGAGGTGAGAATGAGGGATTGCCTCTATGGCACCCCTCGTGGATATGGAGTGAGCTGTTGCAGCCAGTGTGCTAGAACCAAATTAAGAGACCCAGTGCTCTGGAGCTGTTACTCAGCTGTAGTGCTTGAGGGTCAGGGTGCAACTCTGCTGAGAAAGTGTACACTTTAGCATCGAGACTGAAAAAAAGGAACTCCGCAAGACCTGCTACTAGTTCTCAAACATGTTGCTGGAAAATTATTGAAAGCCTCCATACATGATTGTCTCAGACAAATCGAAGAAGGAACAGGCCCCAAGGTTCTTGAGGAGCAGTAGATTTCTAAAAATGATCTAGCTTCAAAAATAGTATTTGTTATGGTGGCCAGTTTATGTTGTGTATTGATATGTATTAGAAATAAGGATAAAGCCATTCATATAGTTCATACATTGACAAAACAAATTGCTTGACGTTGGTAGGAGAAGCTCATCTCGAGAGTCTGGGTTATTTCAGCATCACGTCCTGGAAACAATGAGCAGCGTCCTTATCTGCTGTGCTTCCCATTTAAAACAAAAATCTCTCAGAATGAAATTTTACTTTATTTTTTATAGTTTTTCAAATATTTAGAAATGATAAATTAAATGGTAACTGGAAATTATGTTTTGATATTTAATGTGCAATGTTGCAAGTGATTTTGTTTTTCTTTTACAGTGTTCATACAGGTATCCAGCAGAGGTTGGGAAGGAACTTCAAAATGTCCAAGCAAAATACAGAAACCTCTCTGTATGTTTTAACTATTACTGTAAGTAATGATTTAATGTTCATGGAGAGAGATGGATGAATTACATTTAATTGTTCTCTTATTCATGATTAAAATGCGTAACTCCACATCTATTTACTTGAATTGAGAGTTCCTGGAGGATATTTATTGTAAAATGCAAGTTCTTTTTGCTTTAATTATTATTATTATAGAGTACAAATGTTGGTGAGTTGAAAAAGAAAATACAACACTGTATGGTGAGGCAAAACAACAGTACACTCATCAGTTGCAGGAAGACATCACTGGTCATTATTACATTGCAGCATGTGGGACCCTGCTGTTCTCAAATTTATATCCATCCAAGCTTTCAGTTAGGAAGAAGTAAAGGAGATTTTAGGAGATATTAAAAGACATGGTCAGAGTGTATCCGGAAATTTTGTACGCTGTGAGAATGGTAACCGGGTGCAGTATTTCAGAGTGCACGAGCCTCGGACAACTTGCATGGTCCACGGACTCCACAAGGCTGCAAAGGACACAGGCAACTTGGGAGGCCTTGAACCATGGCAACCTGTGGTTGTAAGTGAAGTTTGAGGCAGGAGGAAATCACTGAAGTAGGATGGGGATGTGGACATGCACTTAACTAGAGCATGGCTTACCAGTGAATGTTGAGACACTGACTGCATCAGAAATTTGTCTCCCAAGGTAATAAAACCATTTTCATCTCCATCACACTTATTGTGCAAATATTATTTCATAGAATTTACAGTGCAGAAGGAGGCCATTCGGCCCATCGAGTGCACCGGCTCTTGGAAAGACCACCCTACCCAAGGTCAACACCTCCGCCCTATCCCCATAACCCAGTAACCCCACCCAACACTAAGGGCAATTTTGGACACTAAGGGCAATTTATCCTGGCCAATCCACCTAACCTGCACATCTTTGGACTGTGGGAGGAAACTGGAGCACCCGGAGGAAACCCACGCACACACGGGGAGGATGTGCAGACTCCGCACAGACAGCGACCCAAGCCGGATTTGAACCTGAGACCCTGGAGCTGTGAAGCAATTGTGCTATCCACAATGCTACTGTGCTGCCCCTGCATTATAATAGTTTAATATTTGTACAATTCAGTCAGTTGATCCAAACCACTAGAGCATACACAGTACACGTATCTCATGATAAATCAGTATCTGTGATATATTCAAAAGTGTGTGCTCTAACATTGTTGGATATAATCCTCTGATATTAGAAATGGATATGGATATTAAAAGGGAAAGGCTTCAAATGGGGTAGGGGATGGAGCATTGGATTAGAAACCATGAACTCTGGATTAATGTGCATCTTTTGTCCTTGTGTTCCTTGACCAGAGGTCAGCACGGAAGACTGCAGTGCGGATGCAGGACCGATTACTTACCCACGAGAAGGGGGCAGCAGTGCAGTGGGGGAGCTCTGATCCCGAGGAGTTTTTATATTGAGGGGATTTGGAGAACCAGACCAACCCCCCCAAAAGCTATCCTCGTTTCCCTTCAGGTAGTGGGTTTCCAAGGATTGGGAATCCAATCAGGCTAAGGTTAAACAGTAAAACAGGTTAAATAGGAAATTGCCAACTGGCCTCCTGGAAGCGATCTGGCTGCTTGCCCTTTACCCCAACTCCAATGAGCTTGGAAGTGGCTGATTTGGGAGGTGGGTTAGGTTGGAGATTTTTTTTAAATTGGACCTTTGACCTAATTTTAAACCGCCAGCTTGTAGTGTTAAAATCCAATCCTCTGTGTCTGAGTGAGCGTAGCTGAGTCAAATCATTCTCAGTTGAAATACTTCTTTAATCCATTTTATGAAATTCTGTTTCCTTTTCCTTGCAGGTTATGAAACTGGAGTTCAAAATAAGCTTGTTAATTTAAATGGAACTATTCCGGTGTTGTGCAGAGGTAAGAACGTAATCAGGCAGTTCCATGATGTTTTAGATGTAATCTGGATTAACTTCCAATGATTTAGGTGCTTTTCTCGTCTTGAGAAACTTTATCTGAGGAACACTGCTGAGAGGCAAGTTTGGTTTTACCTTCAACAACACCAGGCGTGAATTAACTAAATCGGAACAAAATACCAAAGCAAGCACGTTTAGCAGCGTGTTTCCCGGCGCTCACGTTTGATAAGGGGCCTCAACGGGGAACGCATGGCCAAGGCTGCACATAGCCCGATTTTCTACAGTGAGGAGCTCAGCTCAGTGTAGTGAGAGATCGGGGTAGCATTTAAAAATGGTGCCCCAAGCCCCAATCCCCCCCGCTGCCACGCCCATGCAGGACACGCTGGCCCAATCGCACTCACACAAAAAATGGCAGCTTGGCACCCTAGCAGTGCCACCTGGGCACATTGGCAGTGCTAGGCTGGCACCCAGGTAGTGCCATGGTACCCAGGTGGCACCAGCAGTGCCAGGTGTCACCCTGCCCAAAGGGCATGCACCTGGGGGCATCCGATCCCCTGGAAGACCCCCACAAGTGCCGTTCCGTCTGGTCCCTTTTGTGGGGAACAGTGCTCACCAAGATTTCCAAGGCAAGGGAAATTGATCCCACGCCTCGGGTAACTCCGGAATCTGCACATTAAAGTGAGACTAGCTGTCTCGCTTTAATATGCAGATTTGCTAACGTCTCGCAAGATCGCATTAGATCTTGTGAAGGATTGCGTGTCGAGTAGATCCCGAGAGTGGGGTCTCCGTCTTTTATCGGCTGCGCTGCGCCACTATGAGCTGCTTTTGGGGCTCAGTGTGGCCATTAAATCACGCCCATTGTGTCTCCTGAGTCAATTAATGGTGTTTATGAACTATTTGTGGGTTAAATTCCATTGGATGAACAGCAGTGTGGGTGAGGGCTGAAAAGCTTGATGGGCTAAAAACCTTCAAAAACAGGATTGATTTTAGAGCGTTACATTTACAAATTTTATGATTAAAAAAAATCTTTCAAATTTAGTGTCAAAGTTATAAAAGTAGAATGGAGCCCCCCCCTCCACCCTGCCATCCCCCGCCCCCCAAAACAAAAGCATGGATCTAATATTTGGTGTGTTTGTACATGATCTATTTCTGTTTTGTTAACAATGTGTAAATGTGTTTATATCCAGGCTTCATTTATAATGTTCCAATAATCATCTGGTTGCGTAACACACACCCCCAGTATCCACCAAAATGTTTTGTGAAGGGGCTACCAATAGTGTGCCGAAACCCTGGAATCCATATAGATAACGCTGGCATGGTGTCTTCGAGTTATTTAAGTAATTGGAAATACGTAAGCAAGAATATATGTTATAATTTTGTTCATGTTGCAAAAAAAAACTTGATATATTCTTTAAGTAAAGATGTGATGAAATGTTTGAAACATACTTGTTTGGGCAGATTTACATGCATAATTGTACACCTGAAGACTGTATTGATGACTATATTAGGACATAAACAGATTGCCAGATTCAATAATTTGACTTGTGTTTCTCGCAGAATACCGAACCTAGTTCGATTCGAAAATGAGAATTGGTAGAAGATACTCATTAAGCACAAATCAGATATATTATTCAATGGTCAAAAGATGTGAAATTATGTATAAATTACAGTTAAAGTTGTTATAAACATTGCATTTAGAAGTGGTGTGAGGAAAATTTAGGAATGTGTTAAAATAGTGTAACAAGTTTTTTTTTAACTTGTTGATTCAAATGTAATATAGATACTGGGTATCATAGAATCCCTACAGTGCAGAAGAAGGCCATTCGGCCCATTGGGTCTGCACCAACCCTCTGAAAAAACACCGTGACTACGCCCACTCCCCTGCCCCATCCCCGTCATCTCATTACCACAGCTCACCTTTTGGACACAAAGGGGCAATGTAGCATGGTCGATCCATCTAACCTGCACATAATAATAATCTTTATTATCGTCTCAAGTAGGCTTCCATTAACACTGCAATGACGTTACTGTGAAAATCCCCTAGTCATCACACTACGGCGCCTGTCCGGGTACACCGAGGGAGAATTCAGAATGTCCAATTCACCTATTCATCTTTGAGTAGAAGAGAAATTTTTCCTCTCCCAGTCTATGAATTAGATCTCAGTTATGTATGCATTGTAAATGTAAGATTAGTTCTGAAGTACTCAGTCCTTATAGCTGCTTTCAACTGTCTTCATAATTTAAGCAAAATGTTGTTTTGTGAGCCAGCAATTTAATTGGGATACAAACTCTATTTCTCTCTCCCTCTTTGTCCTTCTTTCTGAACCTCCTGAGAACACACTTTTTTAATCTTTTGTTATCTCCATGTACATGCAATAAAATTAGCAGGCCAGCTAATTCTGTCCATCAAATCTATCCATTCTGTCCATTGGCACCATGACAGAGTGGTTAGCACTGTGCCTCAGTGCCAGGGACTCTGGTTCGATTCTGACTTTGGATGACTGTGTGGAGTCTGCATGTTCTTCCTGTGTCTGCCTGGATTTCCTTCGGGTGCTCCGGTTTCCTCCCACAGTCCAAAGCTGTGCAGGTTAGATGGATTGGCTATGCTAAATTGCCCTCACGTGGGATTACGGGTATAGAGTGCCATATTGGACTCTGTCAGAGGGTCGGTGCAGACTCGATGGACCGAATAGCCTCATACACTGTCGAGATTCTTTGAATCTATGAAATATATATCTTAGAATTACTTTCTTTTTTAAAAAGACTGGCACTGTTTTTGGTTGCCACTGAATAGCTGTTTACAATTGAACTGCAAAGTTCTAAAAGCAACTGAATAGTTGATTTTTTTGTTTAAGAAATATTAGATATGTTATTATATATAATAGAGTTCTTCAAGTACAATAAAATACAAGAATGAAAGTGTGATGTTGGAGCAGTAGTCGAACAGGATTATAATAGAATTTTATAAATATTTAGGGTGAAATTCACCCCTAAAAAAATCACAGGTCTATATGTACGGGAAGACCTGTGGGAATCCTGCCGACTGTTCCGGCACAATTCCAGTGCAATTCACCCATACTTGGGGAGATTCTCACAAAATTCCTCCAGGGGAACAAAATACACTGGTAAGACCGACTCCTCAGAGTTCGGGGCTCCCTTTTTAACAGGTGCCCAGATCTCAAAGTTGAGTTGAAGATCCCTCACACCGGTGTGAAAGTGATCCGGCCACACTCCCATCGTCGGCATCGAGACAGCGCCACCCCCCACCCCCAAGAGAACATGTCCTGCTGTGAGGTCGCCCCCATGTGCCCACTTCAGCCCTCCCTTCATGCGCTCCCTTCATCCCCCATCCAGTCCCCACGCTTCCTGCTTCCCCCCCGCCCCTTCTCCACCACACACTCTCCCCCCCCCCCCCCCCCCCCCCCACCCCTCATGGCCATGGCTAGCCTCAGGCCCCATTCCCGGCACTGTCCTTTGACACCGTGGCACATGACTGTCCTGTCCCCGACCACCCGGGGCTCCAATGGCCTCCGAGTGCCCAGCGTGCTCACCATGTCTGGTTTGCGTATTTGGAAACCGGTACTGATTTGCACCAGCCTCATGCTGCACCGGTGAGGCCAGTGAATCCCAAAAGCCGGAAGACTACAACTTTGAATGTGCAAAACCCAGATCGCGTCGGGCGCCGCGGGTCGGAACCATTGCGATCCGTTTGGCGCCTGCACGAACCCCATTTAGGGGCTTTCCCACTTATCTCCGGGAATAATGGGAGGAGCGCTGGGCGCAATGCGTGGGAAGAATCGCCCCCTTAATTACAAAGTTAATGTGAGGGTAGTTTAAGTGTGTGTATTTAAATGAGGGAATTAAAAATTCAAGTTTGACTTGGGTGAAGGAAAGGTACCATAAAGTAATTGCTGGGAAGTAAAAATACAAAGTTCAAGGTCCAGGTAATAAGGGTTTTCTTTGTTATTTCTTGCATTTTGAATGATTCTGCTTTCTTCAGCCCACATCACATTTGGAGGGTCTTATTGAAGACATAAAAACATCATTTATGAACTGCTTAAATGATCCAACACAGATTGCTTTTTCACAAGGTAAACTGTCGATCTACTGTCAGTGTATTTTATATTTTTGTATTGAAAGATTTAGCAGAATCCATTTTTCCTACACCTTTTAAATTTGAACTCCCTGTTTTGGTTTATTGTCTTCCCTTCACTGGGCTTCCTATACAATGCATGAGCAATGGCTGAAAAGAGAGGTAGTCTTCTCGCAGACCTCATACTGCACAGAAGAAAAAAGGATGCACGACTGGTCTAGGATTAAATTTTCTCATTTTTTTTCTCGCAATGCCTTCGCAATGTGGGAAAACATGAGGTTTCAACACAGCCGCTTCCCAAAGATAGGATTCCACTTTGCATATTGCCCTGTACCATTATTTTGAATTTCAGTTCATGGATTTACATTCTTGATGTATCTATGTAATTAAAATATCAAACAAGAACAAATGTTTCTTTCATGAAATGAGGAGCATTTATTGTGTAAAGTGCACAGAGTGAATTAAAACCAATGACAGGATATTATAACTAGACCATCTGCCTGGAGGCAGCCTCCCGACAGCAAAGCTCCTGCACTCCAGGCAGCCTTTGATGCATTCTCCGCCTGCCTGGTTACAGTTATGGCCGTAGGCTTCCCCATGAAGGGGTGTCCCTTTCACAGTGGTGGACAGCTGTTGAGGCTATTTTATCAGTTAAAACTTTTGAAACTGGCAGAGATTCCACCTCAAGGTGGAGATGTCCTCTCTTTCTTAACTGAACTGCAGACTTGCTCCTCCTGAACTGGAAGGCCTCTGATTGCCCCTCCAGCTTCAAAACATTGCCCAACAGTGAATCTGTGCTCTGGCCAATAACCAATTTGTGGAAAATCATTGCAAGTGAATGTTTCCCACAGAGTGCGAAGTCGCGACCCCAATTTGACCCTGAGGATGGAGTCCCGAACCAAAACCCGAAATCCTGAACCAAGTGTAGTCTTCGGGTGAGGCAAGATGTGGGATAATTGGAACAAAACATCTGAATATGGGCCGGGATTCTCTGCCATGACTTTGCCCCGCTACCGCTGCTAGCGAGGATGGAGAATTTGGTGCTCAGCCAAATCTCCCCTTCACTGCAGTGGGACCGGAGAATCCAGCTGCCGTGAATGGACGGAGAATCCTGCCCATGATTCAGACCCATTTTAATCACGTTCTTCCCTATTTTATTTTAATTTATCCATCATAAATTCTTCAGCAATATTTCTAATAGCACTGTCTATCTTGGCAGACCACTGATCGGGAGAGCTTCTGAAAATGTTAACTTTTTTTCCCAGACCTGCCGCGTCTTTTCAGCATTATCTGTTTTTGTTTCAGATTTTCAGCATCTGCAGTATTTTGATTTTGAAATATTTTAATGTTAAAGCACGAGATAAACTAGGCATGATGTGCAAAGGTATTTTAATATTGATGTTTGCAAATAGTACTTTAGGAGAACATGTTTTAATTATTTTTCTTTTGAATTTAGCACACCATTCCTCCAGCTCCCTTGCTGTGGCTCCTCAGCCAAGGTAAGTCTCTGTTGCTGCCGATTACTGTTGTGCTATGGATTATTACATGCTAAATACTTCGTTACACCTCTATAAATTTGACTATTAATTGAAATTGCAACATACTTTTACAAAGTGGTGAATCAGTAGAATATTTACAAATGAACAGCAACCTGCAAACATTTGTGGTCAAATTAGTATCTTTATTATTGCAACAGTATTCCTTTAAACAAAAACAGACAAATTATGGGAAATCTCAGCAGGTCTGACAACATCTGTGGAGAGAAAAGGGAGCTAATGTTTTGAGCCTGGATGACTCTTTGTCGATACTGGAGAGAACTGGAAATGGGGTCAGATTTATACTGTTGTGGGGGGAGATGTCGGGCAGTGGGCTGGATAGATAGGTGGAGATTGACAAGGATGCTGTGGGCAGAAAGACAAAAGGAATAAGGCGAAGAAGGGTGCAGATAGTGGCTCATAAAGAGATTAGAATGTGTGAATTGCATAACAAAGGTAAGCAGTGTGTCAAAGGGCAACTAGGAACGGGGAACAGATGGCCAGAGTGGGGTAGGGGGAGAGGGGGCCAATGGTGAAGGAAAAACAGATTGATGGAAGAAATGAAAATGAATTGATAGAAATAAAATAGGGTGTAAATGGTGGTGATCAAGGCTGAGAAGGGGGCTAATAATGGCACTTTAGAGATCAGAATGTGTTAATGGCAGAACAAAGGTAAGCAGTTTGCCAAAGGATAACTGGGGTCAGAAGGCTCAAAGGAGTGGGAGGAGGGTGAACAATGGTGAGGGAAAAACAGATTGATGGCAGAAATTAAAATTAATTGATAGAAATAAAAATACGGTGAAGGTGGAGGAGAGTGTTCATAATCTAAAGTTGTTGAACTCGATGTTACATCCGGAAGGCTGTAACGTGTCTAATTGGAAGATGAGGTGCTATTCCTCCAGTTTGCGCTGGGCTTCACTGGAACATTGCAGCAGGTCAAGGACAGACATGTGTACATGAGAGCAGGACAGTGACTTGAAATGGCAGGCAACAGGAAGGTCTGGGTACTGATTGCGGATGGACCAAAGGTGTTCTGTACTTCTTTAAATTTGATTACTCTTTCGCAAAAAACTTTAACAGAATCCAAACTTCTCACTCTGCAAAATGCTGGATGTAGAAAGCTGTGGGTTCACTAAATCACCAACAACAAGGAATTCCAACAAAGCTACTTTATTCCTGAGCTCATACACTTGTGCTCTGCCCGCGCTCCCTGGCATAACTCCCATTTTCCCACTACGTGACATGTTTTGTAGATGGGTCATCACTTTCTCAGGTGACCACTCTGTCTAAATGCTACATAAAGCTGCCCACGTGTGAAAATAGGCCTAGAATATACCTACAAATTTTGTCAGGAGCCTGGCTTTGTTACTTATTTATAATTATGGAATATAAAAGTCTTAATTGGGAACTGTTCTCCTGAGTTGAAATTTACTAATAGGCTCAATATGATTTGAGGAATAAACACTATTTCATATCACCAAAGAAAACAATTCTCCGCCTACCAATCTTGTTCCATGATGCAGCCTTGTTCAGGATTCAAGTTTTGCCACAACATTATAACTGCTCTTTCCTTGAGTCTTAAATTTGGCTTGCCCGCTGGCGTTAGTGCAGAAACTCTGCAGAATCTAGACTGTTATCATCTTATTTATAGAATCAATGCCAATGCCCATGCTTGATTCGCAGACAGCTTTTCTAAATCTAGTGCATCTTAATTTTGAGCAGAAAGGATAGCTTTCGGATGATAAGTTTTGCCAAATAATTACCCCCCTCCCCCCCCACCCCGCCACGACACCACACAACCATTGGTAGCTCTGTGTGGATCACACACTCCAGTCCTTTGCACGTTCTATGTGTGCCAGGCACCACCCACCCACCCACAAACCCACGCATCCCTTAAACTGACCAGTGAAAACAGTCTGGACGGTCAAAACCTAGTATTATAGGTGTTGGTGATGCACTAGACTGCAGTTAACTACAGAATTTGGAATTTGTAGTGATTACATTAAATATCAGTGTGCCACTAACATTGCAATTTATGTTGAAGTCTGTTTATATATGACAAGTTTAAATTAAAAGTTACAGGCAATTTGGGAAGCAGAAAATACGTGTTTTTCTCACTGCCACTGACTGAAATTAAAGATTTGCAGTACAGATGGTTATGTATGTCATCTCTAAAAGATAAAACCTGATAAAGAATATTGTTTTTCCATTGTAGCATTGTACCTTCCATTGGAAATTGCAGTCAGAGTCGCCAGAATATTCCTGAGCCTTTGAATTCTGGTTGTTTCCTGCCTGTCTATTCAAATGTATGGCGTAAGTAAGCAGGTTAAGATAACTGGATAATAAGTCATTTTAATTATTAAATGCATTTTCAGTAATTTTATTAAATATTAATGGCTGACAACATATAGGTATATTAGTTCGAAAGAAAAATATGACTTTTATTGGACTGCAAAATCTCATTAGAAACTTTCACCTTCAATTATTTTAATGTTTTACATACAGCCAAAATGCTTCCCACCCAAAACTTTGCCTCGCAGTTCAGTCAGGTTTTAAGTAGGTGAGTGCAGCTACTCTTGTGCACAACCATCTCCAACTGAGATAAATGACTAGTTAATCTGACGTCAGTGTACTAATCAGGGAATAACAGGAACTTAGAAAAAGGCAATGCAAAGGTTTTGAAGGACGTTAATTGTCATATCAGCGACACAAATTACACCTGTAAACGTAATTTGGAGGACGAGTCTGAGGGTTGGGATCGTGTTAATTACTTGTAAAGGGTGACCAAAAAGTTGATGAGGAGGAAGAAAACAGAACATGAGAATAAACTCACAAGAAATAGAAAATAAAGGAGCGTCTTTAAATACGTAAAAAGGAGAGTAGCAGAAGTAAATGTTGGTCCCTTAGCAACTGAACAGGAGAAATTATAATAAGAAATAAAGAAATGGCCGGCCATAAGTAAATACTTTGTATTATTATAACCAGGTGAGGAATGGTACAATAGTACTTCCCAGTTGATCACAACAGGATTTATTTTTAAATAATGAGGAATGTGCCAATATGTACCTAATGTGCTATTGCAAAGAATTCAGTCAGGCTAGGTTTTCTTGAGTTTAAACACATAAAGGTTTTCCTAGGAGATCCGGGGTCCCTGGGTGGTCAGGCTCTGGGAAGGGTGGCACCTTGGCAGCGCCACCGGGCATCCTGGCAGTGTCACCCAGGTGCCACCCTGGCACTGCTAGCCTGGCAGGGTCACTGCCAGGGTGCCAGGCTGGCAGCGTCAAGGTGCCTAGGTGGTGTTTTTGCCTGCATCAGGGATCGGGCCCAGGGGTGCCCTGCCCTGGTGAGGTGAGGTGCGGGACGCTCAATGAGTTTGGATGTTGAGCGGGGTCCGGAATCTGCGGTGGGGGTTCTAGAGATTGGGGCACTATTTAAAAATGACTTCCCAATCTCTTCTGCACTGGCGAGGCCCCGGAATGAAGCAGAGTTCCATTTAATTGCCCATTTAACACCCAGCTAAACGCGCTCGGCAGGAGACTCTGTTTCATTTCCGTTAAATCTCGCCCTGAGATTTGTTCATGACTGTTTTATTCTTTAGTCCTTGGTTTTCATCTAGAAACACTGTTTAGAATTTGAAGTCTTCTTTGGAATTTCTCTGTCTGCTATCCACAGTACGATATCAGAAGGCAAGGTTAAAGTTAGAGAGAGACAGGAGATGCCGATAGATGTTAATTTTCCAAACTGCTCCCAAAGCAGAAGACATTTCAAAATGGTCACTCCAATCAAATGACTTCTCTCTCCATAATGATTGAGTATTCCACAAAAATTCATGTCTGGGCAGGCCTTGACTATTGTGTTATGGCCTAGGTGATTATTTTTTACGTTCAAGTCATTACTTCTAAATGACTCATTCTCCCATGTAATGAGCTAGGAGGAAGATCTCAACACCTTGAAGGTGTAGCCATTGCCTCTGTACTCTCCATCTCCAACCAAACAGAAATGGAAAGTGGCTATTATAATGTTTGTCTATTTTTGAAGGAACCCTCGACATCAGCATGTGTGAAATTCCATGGAAGGCCTGCCTGGACATGTCCTAATTGTAACCCACATTGGAAACTTCCAGAATTTGCAGATGCAGACATGTCATGTGATCTTTGGCAGCCATATTAAGTCCTGTCAGCTGTTTGTTTTAACAGTTGAAACTACCCTTTTAAAAAAACGTTCCATACGTGAGTCGAGAAGATGAAATTGAAGTTTAATACTTGATATCAACACCCTCAGAAACTGTACCTGTCTTCACAATAGAAGACTTTCAAGAAATACCAGAAATTGCCCTTAGTGTCCAAAAAGGTTAGGAGGGGTTATTGGGTTATGGGGATAGGGTGGAAGTGAGGGCTTAATGTGGGTCGCTGCAGACTTGATGGGCTGAATGGCCTCCTTCTGCACTGTATGTTCTATGTTCTAAATGGCCATCTATATATTTGATCTGAGCACTAATCTTAACAGGGTTCTTAGTGGGGGGGCTGTAACTTCACTGCCTGGCCAAATATTATTTTCCTGAAGTTTATATATGTAACTTTATGGTTAGAGGATTTGGGTACAAAGTAAACGCTGACATTAGGATATTGTTGAACTCCACCTGAATTATATCAGTCAGACTGCACATAGCTACGTGTTGCATTAAATAGGGTACTCACAAATTCAACCATTGAGGCAGTATATGAAATTATCTGTTGTAACTTTCTGACAGTGCGTAAATTTGTTAAGATCATCGTCTAAATATGTTCATGTTTT
The DNA here is from genome assembly GCF_047496885.1 of Scyliorhinus torazame. Classification (NCBI taxonomy): domain Eukaryota; kingdom Metazoa; phylum Chordata; class Chondrichthyes; order Carcharhiniformes; family Scyliorhinidae; genus Scyliorhinus; species Scyliorhinus torazame. The sequence continues at coordinate 158,840,151 of NC_092717.1, forward strand.
TACAATATAACTTTTACAGCCCTTAGTTACCAACATCAAGGCAGTGGTTATTCTGTATCTCCTGCAAGAACTTCTCTGAGGTAATACTTTGTCCTAAGAATTTTTATATTACAGGTAAATTCAAATTAAAATTGTTAATTACTACACTATGTTGGGCAGCACGATAGCATAATGGTTAGCACAGTTCTAGGGTCCCAGGTTCGATTCCCGGCTGGGTCACTGTCTGTGCGGAGTGTGCACATTCTCCCCGTGTCTGCGTGGGTTTCTTCCGGGTGCTCCAGTTTCCTCCCACAGTCCAAAGATGTGCGGGCTAGGTGGATTGGCCAGGCTAAATTGCCTTAGTGTCCAAAAAATGTTAAGTGGGGGTTACTGGGTTACGGGGATAGGGTAGATAAGTGGGTTTCAGTAGGGTGCTCTTTGTAAGGACCGGTGCAGACTCGATGGTCCGAATGGCCTCCTCCTGCACTGTAAATTCTATGATTCTGTGATTCTATGTGATATCATTTAAATTGCTTTATTGTATCATTCAAAGTTAATGTCGAGGGCTTTAGCTAAAAAGAACAATTTTTGGAGATTGGGCGAAATCTTTTCAGGCAGCATGGTGGCGCAGTGGTTAGCACTGTTGCCTCACGACGCCGAGGTACCAGGTTCGATCACGGCTCTGGGTCACTGTCCGTTTGGAGTATCATGATAGATAATCATTGAATTTACAGTGCAGAAAGAGGCCATTCGGCCCATCGAGTCTGCACCGGCTCTTGGAAGGAGCACCCTACTTAAGCCCACACCACCACCCTATCCCCATCACCTCACCGAACCTTTTTTTTTGGACACTAAGGGCAATTTAGCATTGCCAATCCACCTAACCGGCACATCTTTGGATTGTGGAAGGAAACCGGAGCATCCGGAGGAAACCCATGCAAACACGGGGAGAACATACAGACTCCGCACAGACAGTGACCCAAGCCGGGAATTGAAACTGGGACCCTGGAGCTGTAAAGCAACTGTGGTAACCACAGTTAATAATGATCTTTATTGTCGCAAGTAGGCTTACACTGCAATGAAGTTACTGTGAAAATCCCCTAGTCGCCACATTCCGGAGCATGTTGGTTACACGGAGGGAGAATTCAGAATACTAACCACTGTGCCACCATGCAGATTCTCCATGTGTTAGCGTGGGTTTCGCCCCCACAACCCAAAAAAGACATGCAGGGTAGGTGGATTGGCCACGCTAAATTGCCCCTTAATTGAAAAAATGAATTGGTTACTCTAAATTTAAAAAAAAAAATTTTGGAGGTGGAATTTTTGCCAGTTTCCAATGCCGCAGATGCAATCACCCCTCTTCATTGCAAAACACCGACCCCCCCTTCTACCCCACCTCCAACATCTCCTGCTCAGGAAACAGTCTTCTGACAGCTGGCTGGAGGATCAATGGCCCCTTGTTTTACTGGCATTCTTGAGCCACATTAATCCAAATCCTAAGCCATGACCATTCCCATGTAGGGGCATTCCTAGTGAGCCTTCCTTATTTTCAAATCTTCAGTTGGCATCCAAAGATGCCTTCATCAGTTCGCACTCCCCCAAGTGCCTCAGCATGCCTACCTCTACTGACAAAGTAATGGGGCACCATTGTTCCGTTTCCAGGCCAACGAAGAATCGGGACCGATTCCTACTGGTGCTAGGAGCAAAGCTGGCATGCCATTTAATGGCACACAGAAAATCTTTCAATGAGAATCGAGGTTGTTGCTGGACCTGAGGGGCAAGGGTTAACCTTGCTGACAGGTCCCGCTCCTTCGAGATCGGGAGAACGCCTCGATCTCAGGATACCGTTGCAACCCCGCCTCCCCAAAAATCGTTGGCAATGGCTCCAAACCTACTCTTTCTAGGAAGCGCTTCGGAACAAAGAGACAGCCTCTTTAAAAAAACTGTGGTTAGAAAGAACAGCTGCTCAAAAGAGGAAGTACTTCAGAGTTACTGGATCCCTGTAGAGCTATATAAGTAAACAACAATAAGCCTTCCATTGAAATTGTTTGGACCTGTCAATCAAGAGGCTTTTAAAAGGCAATGGTCTGTGAAATTGAATGTAAATAATGCAATTCAAAGCTTTTAGGTTTCTAGGCATGCACAGAGGTTTGAGAAAGTTAAAGAGCAATCAAATTAACTGTGATAAAGCACTTAAAAGGTTTCAACCACAGGGGAGACATTTACCTTCATCTCACAGATCTTTGATCTGGACAAGCTGAAAGACAGTTTAAAAGTTTTAAAGGATACAGATGGGAAGACCATCCAAATGACCCCATCCCAGAAAAGCCCCCCAACCCCCACCTCTCCTGAAGGATCCCGCTCGACAACCTGGATGAGGGTACACACCCAATTTCCCTCCATCAGAGTGCAGGCCACCATGTCCCTGTTTCTTAGGGCTTGCACCAATTCACGCTGGTGGGACTCCTGGCTGGGGGGTGCTGGAGCATCCCTGGAGAAGGTGAATCGGGCTTCCTGCTCAATAATATTTAAATCAGGTTTAATGAGGTGTTTGCATGTTCCCGTCGGGTCTGGCTGTTCTGGTTTTGTATTCAGAAGAAATGTTTTTTTCTTTGCCCTTGATATATTACAAAAGTTCTGATGCTTCTTAAACCCCTTCCAACAGTTACGCAACACAATATAACTGGGAACATTACAGTGCAAGGAAGCCTGTTGATACTTAAAAAAAACAACTGTCTCTTACATGACTGACATTTTTGTGAAGCAAAAATTAATTTAAGTATTCCAAAAACACATCAGTGGATTAAAATAGATAGAATGTTAAAATCAATATTCAGTTGAGGACTGCCAGATGATTGAATCAGTGAAGTTAAATCTGCAAGACTCTGGGGCCAGTTTGCTTTTCCTGGATTAAGTCTGGAGAATCTTTTTGTATCAGTGCAGTGGAGGCCTTAGATTCATTTATTTCATAGTTTGTTAAAAATATTGATAATGGAATTGAAGTTCAAGCACTAAATGTTTTGTTTATTTTGTTTCTTGTATAGCTCCATCCTGTTACCGAACAAACCTTTGCGTGAAGATGTCAAGGGAAAATCTAGTATGTATTAGCATTTTATGAACCAGCAATTACTATGATCAGATATTGTCATGGGCCAGGGTTTAGAGAACCCCAAAGTGAATCATGGAGTTCACCTGACCAACAACTTTTAATAGATTGTAGTTATGGGGAGTACACGGGCCTACTCTGCAGGTGTGATGCAACAGAGATCAACAGTACTTTTAAATTAAAACAATGTTTATTTATGAAACCAGTTAACACTTTATAAATCCGCAGTAAACATCTTAACAACTATCAACACCAATAATTCCCCCAAAGAATACAGTACTCTATAAGTAACTCTTAATCTTTCCTTGAAACATCCATAAGACAAAAAAAAACTTTTTACAGAAAGACATCAGGTTTAACTTCTCCTTAGAAACAGGTATTATTTTTAAATCACCAAAGGATCTGGAGACAGTCTATGGATTGCAGAGAGAGATTAATACACCTTCTTGCTGTGACTGCAACTGTCTAGCTCTCAAAACGAAACTAAAACACACCCTGTAGCAGACAGCCCAAAGCGAAAGTAAAAGCAGACAGACAGCCCAGCTCCACCCACTCTCTGACATCACTGCAGCCATCCGATAAACACCCATTTCTTAAAGGTACACCCACTACAGCTATTTTATAAACACCCATTTCTTAAAGGTACTCTCACATGACACCTTCCCCCAAGAAAAAAAATAAACCATCAACTTCAAGATGGTTTCATTTTTCACCTTTTCACTTTCCTTTAAGAAATATGTACAGTGAATATACGTTTTTTTTTCAACAAAACACGCAAACATTTATAATAACCTAGTCCATTTCAGTTCTTCTCTGGAATCTCTTGATTGACATTCTCTTTGGACAAGAAGATCTCTGCACGATCCATCCATTTCTCTACGCCTCGGCATTTCTCTTTACAAAGTCAGATACTTTAGTTCAATCTGATCACAGAGTCCCTTGTAATTTTCCAACACAGGAGCATTGGTTATCACAGCTTTCAGGCAGTCAAATGCCTGTTGAAACTCCGGTGTCCACTTACATTTTCGACGTTTCTTCAGCAAGTCCTTCAGTGGAGCAACCACTCTACAAACATTTGGCACAAATGTTCGATCAAATCTACTCAAGCCAAGAAATCGCATTATTTCCCTTCGTGTCGAGGGTATTGGAAACTCCCCAATAACTGTTATTTTCACATCCCGTGGGACCATTAGACCTTGTCAGGTTGTATGGCCAAGGAAAGTGACTTGGGCTTTTCCAAAATTACTTTTGGCTAGGTTTACCACCAAACCCGCCTCCTGAAGTCGATCGAATAACTCCATCAGATGCTTTAAATGTTCTTTCCATGTCTGGCTGAAAGTTACCAGATTATCGATGTATACCCCACAATTGGGTAATCCTGAAACAACTTTGTTAGTTAACCGTTGAAATGTGGTTGGGGCGTTTTTCATGCCAACTGGCATAACTTTGAATTGGTATATACCATCTGGAATCACAAAAGCCTGAAATCTCCTTCACCCTTTCGGATAAAGGTACCTGCCAGTAACCTTTAAGTAAATCCAGTTTGGAAATAAAAGCTGATTGTCCCACTTTCTCAATGCAATCCTCCAAACATGGGATAGGATAAGAATCCATTCTTGTAACTGCATTTACCTTTCTATAGTCCACAAACAACCGTTGGGTACCGTCTGGTTTTGGTACCATCAATATGGGTAAACTCCATTGGCTGCAACCCACGTCAATTTTGCTATTTTTAAGCATACTTTCAATCTCTTTGTTAACCTGTGCCAATTTTAAAGGGTTAAGTCTATATGGATGTTGTTAAATTGGAACAGCATTTCCCACATCTACATCATGTATGGCCATTTTAGTGCTTCCCAACTTATCTCCACAAACCTGCCCATGTGATATCAATAACACTTTCAGGTCAGTCTGTTTTTCCTCTGGAAGGTAACTCAACAATTTATCCCAATTTTTAAGAACATCCTCGTTTTCCAATTTAATTTGAGGTATGTCAAATTCAAAGTCATCTGGATTTGGGTCGTCACTTTGAGTTAGAATCTCCTTCCCTTTCAAAGTACCTTCTAAGCATATTCACGTGACACACCCGGTGAGTTTTCCTTCTATCTGGCGGACGTACTACATAATTCACCTCAGTTAATTTCCTTTCAATCTGATAAGGTCCACAAAACGTTGCTTTTAAAGGTTCAGCTACCACTAGTAACAATACTAAAACTTTATCTCCACTGGCAAAACTACAAACTTTGAATTTCTTGTCCGCTACCCGTTTCATCACATTTTGAGCAACTTTTAACTGTTGTCTAGCCAATTCATCTGCTCTATTTAATTGTTCCCTAAAATTTGACACGCAATCCAATACTGTAAGTTCCGATTTCTCACTCACCAATTTTTCCTCAATCAATTTAAGTGGTCCTCTTACCTCATGACAAACATTAATTCAAAAGGACTGAATTTGGTTGATTCATTAGGTGCATCCCGAATTGCAAACAGTACTTTATTCCTTTATCCCAATCCTCTGGATAATCTTGACAATACGCCCTCAACATTGTCTTTAATGTCTGATGCCACATTTCTAACGCTCCCTGCGATTCTTCATGGTACGTAGTTGATTTAAATTGTTTTATTCTTAAGCTATCCATAACTTCTTTGAATAACCTTGAGGTAAAATTTGATCCTTGATCCGATTGTATTTCTGTGGGTAGTTCATATCTAGTAAAGAATTTAAGTAACTCCTCGACAGTCTTTTTAGCTGTAATATTAAGTACTGGAATGGCATCTGGAAACGTAGTAGACACATCCATTATAGTCAAAAGATGTTGATTCCCACTTTTCATTTTCGGAAGCGGTCCTACACAATCAATTAAGACCCTTGTAAAAGGTTCCTCAAATGCTGGAATGGGTATTAAGGGTGCTGGTTTTATCACTGCTTGAGGTTTCCCTATCACTTGACATGTGTGACATGATGGACAAAATTTAACTACATCTTTATGTAGTCCAGGCCAATAAAAATGTTTTTGTATTTTAGCTTGTGTTTTCCTTACTCCCAAATGACCTCCCACTGTTATCTCATGTGCTACTCGCAACACCTCCTTTCTATACCCTACCGGCAATACTACTTAATGAACTTCTGCCCACTTTTCATCTGCCTGCATATGTAAAGGTCTCCATTTTCTCACGAAGACATCATTTTTACGGTAATAACACTCCGGTGTACACTCAGATTCCTCTTCCGCGTATGCTTTCTGATACATCCGTTTTATTTCTATATGTTTCTGTTGTAACTTTCCTGAACTATAAATATCCGCCTCATCCTCCACCTGTTCTTGTTCTTTTTCGACCATCTGATCAAAAATCGTTTCTGATAATTGCACTTCAACTTCATCTTCACTCTTTGATTTCTCCTCTTGTCTTAACCTGTGACTTTGCGACCTTGTTACTACACAATCCGGAAAGATCCCAGGATATACGTCCTTCAACACTTCAGTTGTCTGATTTTCCACTGGCTGATCAATCACAGTAGGCATCACTCCCATCTGTGTCCAGTTATATCATTACCAAGATAAACTGTATTCCTGGACAAGATAGTTTCTCTATTACTCCTACTACCACTTCACCACTCTTCACTGGACTTTCCAACGTTACCTTATATAATGGAACACTATTCTTCTCACCCTGAATTCCACATATTACCACCTTTTCTGGCAATATTCTTCCCAAACTACATAACTCCTCATCTCTTACCATTAAAGATTGACTGGCACCCATATCTCTTAAAATTCTTTACCTGCTCCTTCTGGTACACATGAATAAACTTTACCCACAGAAGTAAATTCTTTAAAGAGATCCTGCACCTCCTTATCATTCACCTCTTGATCAGGCTGTACAATCATTTGCACCTCCTTCGCTTCACTTGGGCTTTCCTTTACCACTTTAACAAATCCCACTGTCTTATCCTGTTTTACCACATCAGCCTTCCCAGTGCTTTTCTTCAACCACCAACACTGTGACTTTACATGGCCTAATTTATTACCGTGAAACATTTGAAATGTTTCATGTCTCTTCCACCCTCCTGGATTTCTTTTTTAGTCAGAGGTACACTCTCCTTATTATCTCCCATCAGATCTCCTTTACCTTTACCACTTGAGTATTTCTCATGTCCCCAGTTTCAATCCCTCACAGGCTGATACTGATGTCGGAAACCAGCTTTGATTTATGAACTAATTCATAATCATCTGCCATTTCTGCTGCTAACCTCACAGTTTTAACCGTCTGCTTTTCCACATGAGTTCTCACTACATCAGGAATTGAAATTTTAAACTACTCCAAAAGTATAATTTCTCTGAGAGCTTCATACGTTTGGTCTATTTTCAAAGCCCTTATTCACCTATCAAAATCATTCTGTTTGATCCTTTCAAACTCCATTTATGTTTGACCAGGTTCTTTCCTTAAATTTCTAAACCTTTGTCTGTAGGCTTCAGGCACTAGTTCATATGCACCCAAGATGGATTTTCTCACCTCCTCATTCGCTCCAGATACCTCCTCCGGTACTGATGGAGACACTTCACTAGCCCTACCTACCAGCTTTGTTTGAATCAGTAATACCCACATGTCCGGTGGCCATTTCATTTGTTTAGCCATCTTCTCCAATGAAATGAAAAAGGCTTCTACCTCCTTCTCATCAAACCTTGGCAATGCTTGGACATATTTATGATGTTGAGATGCCGGCGTTGGAGTTGGGTGAGCACAGTAAGATGCCTTACAACACCAGGTTAAAGTCCAACAGGTTTGTTTAAAATCACTGGCTTTCGGAGCTCCGCTCCTTCCTTAGGTGAAGGAAGTGCTCCGAAAGCTAGTTATTTTAAATAAACCTGTTGGCCTTTAACCTGGTGTTGTAAGACTTCTTACTGAACATATTTTAATAGATTCCCACCAAGCCTTCGACTACGACGCTCTTTCTCACTATCCTCATCACTATCCTCCAACTGTACGTTTCCCTTTACATCCGCCAATTTTAACAGACTGTCATGTTTCATAGTGATTTTCTGAAGTTCAAACTCTCTCTCTTTTTCCCTTTCCTCTCTCTCTTTTTCCCTTTCCTCTCTCTCTTTTTCCCTTTCCTCTTTCTCTTTTTCTTTTTCCCTGATCTGTACCTCCCTTTCTCTATTTGTTCTGCTAGGGCTATTCTTTATTTTTCTCTTTCTTCTCTCTTTTTTTTCTTTTTCCCTGTTCTGTATCTCCCTTTCTCTTTCTTTTTGTTTTGGTTAGGCTATTATTTATTTTTCTCTTTCTTCTCTCTTTCTCTTTCTTTTTATCTCATTGTGTATTCAAGCTGCTTTAATGCTTTTTCATGTTCAAGTTGCTTAATCTGCAACTGGAACTTTGCCATTTCCAATGAGTCAAATTGTATCTCAGGCAATTTTAAATGCTCAGCTACCACGGTAAGTACCTCTTTTCGTATTCTGTCAGTTAATGTTAACTGCAATGTTTTTGCCAAATCTAAAAGCCTGTTTTTAGTCTCTGTTTGTAAGGTACTGCGTGTGATCGTCTCCACCCCCAAAAACATTAGAGCCTCTGAAAGAGCCATTGTCCACAACACACTCCCTACTTAAACTGGAATACCACAGGCGGGATTCTCCGACCCCCCCCCCCCCCTGCTGAGTCGGAGAATCCACGGGAGGCGCTGTGAATCCCGGCCCGTCGCTCCGATGCCGGCTGCCAAATTCTGCGGCGCCGGTTTTTGGCCGTGGTCGGGATCATGTCGCGCCCGTCGGGGGCCGTTAGCAGCGGCCCGCCCCGGCAATTCTCCAGGCCCCGATGGGCCGAGCGCCCGCGCGTTCCTGGCCAGTCTCGTTGGCGTGAAATGGACATGGTCCATCCCGGCGGGACCTGGCTTGTCGGCCGTCTAGCGGGGTCCTCGGGGGGGGGGGGGGGGGTTATCCGGCCCCGGGGGGGGGGGGGGGGGGGGGCCCACAGTGGCCTGGCCCGCGATCGGGGCCCACCGATCTGCGGCCGGGCCTGTGCCATGGGGGCACTCTTTACCTCCACGCCGGCCTCTGTAAGGCCCCGCGATGGCCGGCGCGGAGAAGAACCCCCTGCGCATGCGCAGGAAACATGCCAGCAGTTCTGCGCATGCGCCAGCCTGTGCCAACCCCTCCAGCACCGGCCTAACCCCCGGAAGTGTGAAGTGTGGAGGATTCCGCAACTTCCGGGTGGCCTTACGCTGGAGTGGTTCACGTCGCTCTTGGCGCCGGTATGGCCGCCCCGCCACAGCGGGAGAATCCCGGTCCACACCTGAAAAGCACCCACAATATGCCACCCCTCACTGTCTTTAAGTTCACTAAGCCAATCCAATAGGTAGACTTTTATCTCCCTTGAGCCCCAATTTGTTATGGGCCAGGGTTTAGACAACCCCAAAGTGTATCATGGAGTTCACCTGACCCACAACTTTTAATAGATTGTGGTTATGGGGGAGCACACTAGCCTACCTTACAGGTGTAGTGCAACAAAGTGTTAAAGTACTTTTAAATTAAAACACTGTTTATTTATGAAACCAGTTAACACTTTATAAACCCACAGTAAAACAACTATCAACACCAATAAATCCCCCAAAGAATGCAGTACTCTATAAGTAACTTTTAATCTTTCCTTGCAACATCCATAAGACAAAAAAACAACTCTTTTTACAGAAAGACATCAGATTTAACTTCTCTATAGAAACAGGTATTATTTTTAAATCACCCAAGGATCTGGAGACTACCTTAAGATTGCAGAGAGAGAGAGAGAGACTGATACACCATCTTGCTGTGACTGCAGCTATCCAGCTCTCAAAACGAAACTAAACACACCCTGTAGCAGACAGCCCAAAGCGAAAGTAAAAGCAGACAGACAGCCCAGCTCCACACACTCTCTGACATCACCGCAGCCATCGATAAACACCCATTTCTTAAAGGTACACCCACTACAGCTATTTTATAAACTCTCATTTCTTAAAGACACTCTCACATGACAATATGTTTAATTCGTAATACAACTTGTTCATATGTAACAATGTGAAAATAATGAACTCTATTTGTTTTTTTTGTAAAATATTTTTATTCTCCATTTTAACATTTTCTTCAGAATTTACACCCCACCAACAAGCAGTAAACGGTAACAAATATAAAGGCAATCCCCTTCTCAACAACAACGATCCTATCCTCTCACCACCCCAAACAACACCCCACCTGAAAATATAAGCATCAAATAAAACAAACACTCCCACAGTGGGAAAAACAAAGGGGAGAAAAAGGAATCAGGAATCGCCTATGGTCACCATTGACCTATAGAGTCCACCCCCCTCCTCCCCCTAACATTCAATGCCATCCAATCCCCGAAAGAGTACCGTAAATGACACCCATGTATTGTAAACCCCCCCCCCCCTTCCCCGACTCTTCCCCTCCACTTCCTCTTTTAAAACTCCTCCCCCAATCTCTGTTCCTTCCCCCCAACTTTCCACCCCGGCTAGAAATGAAATGAAATGAAAATGAAAATCGCTTATTGTCACGAGTAGGCTTCAATGAAGTTACTGTGAAAAAACCCTAGTCGCCACATTCCGGCGCCTGTTCGGGGAGGCTGGTACAGGAATTGAACCGTGCTGCTGGCCTGCCTTGGTCTGCTTTAAATGCCAGCGATAAGCCCAGTGAGCTAGACTCATCGGAACCTGTTCTGCCAGGCTCCGATGCCGCAGCCCCTCCCCCCACCTCATTCCCGTTCACTGGCCAGCTTAAACTAGCCAGCGTCGAGGCCCCCGCCCGCGTCTCCTTCCCCCTTGCCCGATCCCAGGAAAACCAAGAAATCCCCTTTAGCACACAAACCCCGCATACACACCCAAGCCCCAAAGAACCATCATTGCAAGAGAAAGTCCCATCTCTTCCCTTGTCCAAATATATACAATGTTGGCTCATTTGGCACAAACACCAGCACGCAGTGAAAAAATACAGTTACATGAGACTACATCGGTACATGACCATTTCTCAATTCAGCCACAGTCCTTCTGCCTTCGCAAACTCCTCCGCTGCTTCCGCCGCCCCAAAATAAAAGTCCTTGGATTTGTAGGTCACCCTCAACTTAGCTGGGTATACTATGCCTTCTTCACCCGGCTGAAGGCAGCCCTCCTCCTCGCCAGCTCCACCGTAAAGTCCTGATATATGCGTATACCAGCTCCAGCCCACTGCACACCTGCTACTGCTTTGCCCAGCACAGGACCTTCTCCTTCGTACCAACGAAAACACAGTCACTACTCTTGGCGGCTCACTCTCCTTTGGTACAGGCCTCCACGACCGATGAGCACGATCCAGTTCATATCGGGAGGGATCATCCCCCTGCCCCAATCAATAGCTTTGCCAACATCGTGACAAAATAGTCAGTCGGCCTCGGGCCTTCCACTCCTTCGGGCAGACCCACAATCCTCAGATTCTGTCGCCTGGATCTGTTTTCCAAGTCGTCCATTTTGGCTCGCAGACCCTCGTTGATCTCTTATCACATTCCGCATCTCCTTCCCCATCGAGGTAAGTTGATCACTGTGCTGCAATAATGTCTCTTCCACTTCCTTCAGTGCCTGGCCTTGCTCTCGCACCTCCGCCACTGCGCTCAATACCGCCGCCCTCACCGGGGCAATCGCCTCCTCCACCAGCACTTTCAATACCGCCCCCATCTCCTTCCTCATCGCCTCCATGTGTTTTGTGAACTGCCTTTCGAGTTCCGCGGCCATCACCTTAGTCATTTCTTCAGCCGTGGGCAATGCGGCCTCCCCTGGTGCCCCAACCTCCACTTTTCTTGCCGTCCCCGCGGTGATCTTTCCACTCCCCGACGGACTTTCAGACGCTTTTTTCACTGCCGTTTTTTTACTTATTTTCGACATTTCCCTTCACTGTGCCTTCTCCCTGCTTGTGCCGCCCCCGTTGCCCCTGGGACCGGGCGTTAAACCCCGAAAATGCCGTTCCCGAACGGGAGCCCTTCAATGTGCGGCTGCCTCCCACCTGCCATCACCGGACATGAACTCTCTTTGTTTACTCACATCAATGGATCATGTTGCTTGGCTTAAACAAATATAACAGGAGTAGGCCATACAGTAAGTCCTCATGTTAAGTTGTGGCTGTGTTCCTGGAAATAGTGACGTTAAGTGAAACAAAAATGCGAATCATGGTTTCCCATCGGAATCAATGTTAAAATTGGAGGTGTGTTCCGTCGGACATTTCACGCCCAGAAACAAAATGTACAAATTGAAATACTGTACCATACGTGTTCAGCACTGTGAGTTCCCAGCTGAAATGACTTGCAAAATAAATTAAATCATTAAACATAAAATAAATCCTGCATAAATTCAAATTAGATCACATTCGCCAGCCACTATCTCCTTAAGCAGCCCCTTGTGTTCAGGATGAATTAGCCAACAACTCTGCAAGGCAGGACTTCTATCCAAGTGAGGGCGGATGTCTCGCCTGCTGCCTATCATTGCTCATTAGAGCATAACATGGCACCCATCCTGCCAGAGTCGGATCCCTGCCAACTCTCCAGCTGGTGGGGGTTGAGCCCCTGCCATCCTAAAAATTCAGCCCATCGTTTTAATGGGGACTAGAGCATCAAAGTTGGAGGTGAGGATGTGGTTGAGTAAATTGGTATCTGCAGAAATGTCATGGTGAACAAATGGCCAAAGCTAGATAGATGGGATTTTGAAAGCACAGTTGTAAGTGAATTGGGAAATGTTTCTTTTGTTCCCCAGGGGTAGACAAAGAAGCAGCAGGATTGGGAGGTTGAGGATGAATTTGGGTGGAAAGCAACACAAGGAAATGATTGGAGCTGGCTTTTTTTCCTTGTTCTTGGAATAGGAGCATCACTGGCTCGGCCAGCGTTTATCACCCATTGTCCTTATCTGTGACTGTCTCAATGGAAGCAGCAAAGCTACTTGAAATAGCAAGGTGAGGGAGGAGGCCGTAAATGTGGGTGGGGGAAGTCTGTGTGGAGGGGGAGAAACAAGGATAGAAGGGCCGGGAGCTCTGTGGAGAAAGAACATGATGCATTGAGGATGAAAAGTCGTTCTGTGCAGAGGCTGAAGGAGGGGAATAGCGAAGCTGTCTCTGTGATAAACTTTTAATCGTATTGGGTGGATGGTATAAAAGCAGGATTTTGAATGAGAAGGGGGAGAGATTGAGCAAGGTGAGATGCTCAGAGAAAAAGGAGGGCAGACAAAGATGTGATTTGGTGATGAGACATATCACCAGTGTGATAGTTAGTATTCTGAGTGAAGTAACTGGTGGATGGTATAGCCAAGCAGAGAGGTTCCATACTTGTGCGATATCCTCCATTTCTTTTACAGATGATACACGCTGGAGCGGTTCGTGCCTGGGGAGGGAAGAGCGGTTTTGGTTGTGGCGACCCTTCATCAGAACATACGCTATTAATCTGTTCTTTCCCTTTTAGAACTGATTAACCCATTGTACTTTGCTGGCATCTTGTGTTTTAATATCTAACCTAATCATCAACCATCTTTCTATTTTCCTTAGCTTTATACTTTCCCCTTTCCTTATACCTTATTCCTTTCCTTTATACTTCTTCACTATTTGTATGTTCTTTGTTAATTTAGTAACCTGATTTGTTTAAAGGATAGGAACTTGTTTAACAGCTCTCCCCATTACTGAGAAGATCTGTTACATCAATCCACTGATACTTCCTCTTTTTCTCCTCACCGTTACTCTGTTGCTCTTCATGAACTTCTAATGAGAAGAATTATAAAACTATGACTGTTCTCTCCACAGATGCTGTCTGACCTGCTGCTATTTTTAGCCTTTTTCTTTCAGGTTTCCAGTACCTTGCTTTTTATTTAGCAGGTAGTTTTCTTCTTTTAATAACATACAGAACCACAATGTCTCTGGAAATGGGGAAGATATCTTCCTTAAACATCTTATTAATGAAGCTTTTATCAAAACGTTATCTTCACAAGGCTTGCTAGACCAAGAGATTGGGAAGGTTGCCGTGCTCTAGACCTGTATTTTGCCAACTTGTGTCTAACTGGTGTGGGAAAATGGTTTGAGGTTGACAATGTTCCTTGTTTGTTGCATTTTTCTCCTCTTCCCCGTGTGGCAGCACCTTCCATAAATAGGCTTGTTGACATGTGGAACAAAATTGTGAATCTGAGTTGTTAACCTGCACCTTGGTACTCCAAATGTGATGACCCGGGTTTTCTGCACATGTGCCTGCTAGGCTGTGATGTTCCATGTATTGCAGTGAATTGGATTGACGGCATGGTGACACTGCGGTCAGCACTGCTGTCTCACAGTGTCAAGGATCTGGGTTTGATTCCAATGATTGTCTGTGTGGAGTTTGTACGTTCTCCCCGTGCCTGCGTGGGCTTCCTCTGGATGCTCCGGTTTCCTCCCACAGTGCAAAGATGCGCAGGCTAGGTGGATTGGCCATGATAAATTGCCTCTTAGTGACCAAAAATGTGCAGGTTAGTGGATTGGCCATGCCCAATGCTCAAAGGGTTGCGGGAATAGGTCAGGGGAGCTGGCTTAGGTAGAGTGCTGTTTCGGAGGGTGGGTGCAGACTTGATGGGCCAAATGGCCTCCTTCTGTACTGTAGGGATTCTATGGATAAAACATTGCAGGCCAACAGGCACATCGGCATAAAAATCCAAGCTTTTGTATTACCAGACTGCCATAAGAAGCATTTAACTTTGAATCCGAGATTGTCAGTTTATTTGTGTTGTTAACCTTCACTGCAATTTGAACCATTTGCTTGAAATGTTGTATTATTGTTTCCTTTATTTGCTAGATAATGCAGTGAAGAAGAAAACAAATTCTGTAGAACAAACTGTGGAACTCTTTCAAGACTTGCAGTTGGACAAAGTGCTTCATGTGTTTAACTTGGCAACATCTTCCCAAAACAAACAAGGTAGCTCTAGTAGATTACAACAGTCAACCTGAAATTTGAAGTGCTTAAATTAAGTAACTACCTTGTTGACATCTTAACCTGCAAACTGGCTTATTTCCTTACCAAATATTTGCTTCTGAATTAATGGCCTAGAGTTTAGCCTGAAGGCAGATTCCGTGTAAGAGACCTGTAGTGAAATCAGGAAGATAACCAAAATACTGCAGATGCTGGTATATGAAAGAAGAACAGAGGATGCTGGAAAACCTCAGCTGGTCTGGCAGCATCTGTGAGGAGCGAAAGCCGAGTTAACCTTTCAAGTCCTTTTTATTCTGTTCTTGTTTTTTATCCTCTGTTCTTGTTTGTGAAGTCAGGAAGAGTGGGTTTCCGATTCTCCTGTAGAACTTAACTTCAGGGGCGAAATTCTCCTACCCGCCCCGCCACATTTCTGCCCCAACCGGCCGGCGGGAGTCCCCGTAACACCAGCCGGTCAATGGGGTTTCCCAATGTGGGGCAGCCCCACGCCGTCGGGAAACCCCCGGGCGCCGGCAAAACGCAGACTCCCGCCGGCGGAGAATGACGCCCCAGGTCTTCTTTTAATTTTTTTCTGTGGGCATCCTGTCCACAAGCAGCTGGGTGAAAGGCTGTGGAGGCCTTTTGCATGGAAGCCTGCTTCACAAGACCCAGGACTTTGGGGAGTGCGCGAGATAATAGATGAGGGAGTTTGGTGGTCCAATATTGGTCAGGAATTTCCAATTGCAGGACGGAGGGAATCCAGATTGGTCTGAAGGTCCTAATTGAGGTGGTGGAGTGGAGAGAGACACAGACTGTGGATGAATTCTATGGTGGGGATGGGGGAGGGAGTGCATTCATTAGTGTTTGGGGATGGGAGCATATGGTTAACTAGATAGTTTGTTGACATTATAGGAAATATCCCTGCTCTTCCTGGCTCACAAGCAGTGCTATAAAGGCAATTACCTCGTGGATTCATCCGCTATTTGCCTCCAGTAGACTTCCTGGTTTCCTGAGGCCTGGAAACCCAATTGCCTGTGGTTAAAACTAGAATTTATTTTTAAAGTGAAGGCTTGCATGCCGATTGGTCACGCATCAATTGTCTCACCTTGATTAAAACTGGAGGCGGGTGAATTTGAGGCAGATTCGGTTCCTATTACAATTTATTTTGCATTTTAACCTCTGACACGACCCCAACCCACTTGGCTTTGGAAGTTGAAGTTCGATCTAATACTTTTCGATGTTTGAAGTTGTTCTACTGCTGGCTTTTAGAATTAAATTGCTGATTGCAGTTGAGTGTTTAGAAAGTTCCCATCACTGAAAAAATCTATTCTAAGAAATTATTTGGCTGCTTTTATGCTGCAGTATGTATAAGACCAGTATCAGTGGAATGCAGTGTGCAGTTGACATTCAGCTGCTAAATGACTGTGCATTGCACTAAGTTCAGTCAGAAATAAAGGGCGGGAGTCTCCAACACCCCGTCGGGTCAGAGAATCCCCGGGGGGCGGCGCGAATCCCGCCCCGACTACCGTATTCCCTGCCGCCGTTTTTCGGGCAGGGTTCATGCCACGCCGGTCGGGGGCCGTTGGCATGGCACCCCCAGCAATTCTCTGGGCTCCGATGGGCCGAGCGGCCATCCGTTTTTGGTCTGTCCCGCCGGCGTGGGTTACGCATGGTCCCACACGGCGGGACCTGGCAGGTAAGTAGGCTGGGACGATCCACGGGGGGGTGGGGCGCGGGTGGATCTGACCCCGGGGAGGGGGGGCACGGTGGTCTGGCCCGCGATCGGGGTCCACCGATCTGCGGGCGGGCCTGTGCCGTGGGGGCACTCCTTCCTTCCGCGCCGGCCCATGTAGGGCTCCGCCATGGCCGACGGGGAGAAGAGAACCCCCATGTGCATGTGCCAAAACACGCCGGCGGTTCTGCGCATGCGCGAGATCACACCGGCCCTTTGGCGCATGCGTGGACCCGCGCAGTCCCTTCGCCGCCAGCTGGAGCGACGCCAACCCGTCTGGCGTACACGGAGAATTCCGCACTTTCAGGGGCTGTTGACGTCGGAGTGGTTGGCGCCGGTTCTCCCGTCGGCGTGGAGACTTAATCCCCAGACAGGAGAATCCCGCTGAAAATCTATGCGTGCACCTGAATGCATATTCAAAGTTCTACTGCCTGGCTGTTAATTTTTTAGCATTAAGACAGTTTAGATGGGAATACTCTTGATGCTGAAAAGTCTCAGAAAGTCCCCAGATGGTTAAAGTATCCTGGGGAATTCCAGAACCATGAATCGGTTTGGTCTTATTATACGGCAGCTGCTGCAAACTAAAACTTGTGCAATGTCGCCTCCTCTGGTGTGCACTGGAGCCGAATGGGGATCTGATGGCCAAACTTTCATGCAGATGTTAAAATAACATGCTCTGTTTCTTGAAGGTGTGGCTGATACTGGTTCTTCTGATTGGATTGAATCGGAAGATGCAAAACCTTTGAGTTTACGCAATGCTCATTATTCAAGCACTTTTCAGGATAAACGGAAGATGCACGTGCTTAACATTCCTGTTGAGTTTCCCTGCCACAGGATGAAAGATAAGCTTACCATATTCTTCCAAAGACTTGCAAACGGCGGTGGGGAAATAGTCGATTTTCAATATCCGACTAGAGTTCCAGGGTCTGCTATTATCACGTTTGGTGATGCCAAAGGTATTGTATGTTTGAAGTATGACGAGGTGTTGCTAAACAATGATGCACGATTTTACTTTTTACACACATCTACATCTTTTAATGAAAAGATTTTGAAGTAAAATTAAGATGTAACCTTTGTGCTGTAAGTGCCAACAACTGTGAAATAGCGCCGTAATTCAACAGGCTGTATTAACAACTATTATGTAAAGAACATGATCAACCTTGAGTGCTTCCAGTGTTCATTTAGGCAGTTTAGTAACTCCTCAAAGCTGACTCACAAATAATATTGTATTGTAATAAAGTAATATTTACCTTTTTAAGCAAATATTTTAAGAATGAACCACCAGAAATGCTTCACTGCAATTTTGTTTAAAACGAGGGCTGGATATGGTACACCCTTCAATGAAGACACATGCTTTAACTTGCCAAAAAATGACTTTTTGAATTCTCGATAAGGTACACCTGATAATGTTTCAGCAAGAAGCTGCATTTTTTCAGCAACTTCATAATCATGCATGAGGCAGTGTAACACTAACTTACAAATTGCAATAACATTTAATTGCAAATTGACAGTCTGATAATGTTCCTCGTAAGCGGTTCTGATAGCCTTGGCCCTGGCTTTTGTAGCAAATGTAAAGAAATCCATTTATCTTTGGTTCCAGCCACTGAGACAAATAAAATTTAACAGACTCGACAAGGTTAAATAAAGATACAGGTACAAAGTATCTTCTCTTTCTGCCCTGGAAATTGGAAACATATTCACTGACCCAAAATATATTGAACTTATTTTCTATTCAGTTGCAGAAAGAGTTGTCCAACAGGAACATCGTGTGATCACCATCAATAATAAAAACTTTTCCATAAAGGTGAAGTTGTATGATGAGAAAGATGATGTGTTAGCTAAAGATGGCATTGGAGCTAAAATTCTCCCTGTGGATATGGTACATTCCCACGAACCTTGGGTAGGTAAATTCAAATATCAAAATATTAGTGCTTGTGAACTAGGACTGCAGTTTCCTTTAGTTCATTGTGTTTTAATACCTCCTTATTAACTGTGATAGCAGGTATCCTGTCGAAACTACAATGGGATCATTGGGATATAGATGCTCTGACACCTCAAAGAAAGTTTTTTTGTCTTAATCACAAGATTTTTGTTTTATCAATTCACAGTTCGATTTATCATTGATTCCTGTCGATCTGCCAAGGGAAAAGTCGGACATTTTCCAGAGATTACTGAGCCTTCAAGACCAGAATTTCAGTACTGAGGATGTGATGGAAGCTGTGCAGTCTGGTTTAAATTATGAATCAGCTTTGCGGTATCTTTCTCATGAGTGTCCTATTTGCAGCGAACATGTATCTTTCAGCAAGGTATGGTATAATGTATAGAATTCTTGGCGCTGATGTGAAATGCAGGGCAATATATGCACTCACTTGCTTTTACATAATCTGTGACCCATGAATTTATCTCTGTTCAGAGCTGAATGGGTTAAGTTCTGCCATTATAATTTATGTATCCAGGACACAAAGAAAAATTCCTCCATCCAGCCTGCAGAAACGAACTCCACCCTTGTGACACTGAGAAACATGTCAGTGGCACCAGAACCAATTAACCACTGACCACTGGGTAGGGCAAAGACATTTGAGCCAATTCATTGGCCACAAGCCAAGTCAATCAAAACCGAAGCATCACTGATATCTTCTGGATTTTTCCTGCTTGATTTAAAGATACAGCCTGCATTAAAGTCATAGGTTCATTACTCATCTGTGGATCAAAATGGTAATAGAAAAAAATAAAAGAAAGGGAAATAGGGGAATAAACCGGGAAAAAACAGGAGGGACCCTTACAATATAACTCAATTGTGCTTTGTAAGCACTGGTGAAATTACTCCTGGAAGTATCAGATTAGAGTGAATTTACTTAATAAAATATACATTAAGTATGAAAATGTTCGATTCGAGGGACTAATCAATGGAATTCAGCCCCAAAACAGTACCAGCAATACCACTCAGCAGGGCCACTTTGAAGGTTTATGCGGAAAATAGTGAAATTGACAATGATATACTAGGGGTGGCCTTTTGAGTTGAGCCTTAAGGTAAATTGCTGAGACATAATAGAGAGAGATGCTGTACCTGCATCTAACATGCTGCACCCAATCTGTAATTGCTTGATGAAGGTACTGATAGCGTTATTGCTCTGAAATCTGTTGTCTTGCTTAAAACTAAAAATCATCAGATGATTTAAAGGAGTAAAGAGGGGAATTTAGCAGTAAATGTCCTTCAGACCCTCATTGAATTTAAGAGACGCTTTCTTATTTGTTTAGTGTCCTAATCAATCAGCGTGTAAATCATTCTGTTTTACATTATGTGATGCAAAGATGTTAATATGCTATTGTTTTAAAATGCACACTGTTGCTTTTCAAGTGTTTGAAAAATATGCATATAGACCAGTGGAAATAAGAGTATTCAATGACAGCAGCTTCTCAGCATCCTCTTAATCCCAAGTTAGACTGCTGGCCAATAATCGCTTGTATTATGTTTAATGTATGATTTTGAACTACAGACATTGCTCTTCTAATGTAATAAAATGTGTCCTTTCTATGCACTATGCAATCCTTAATTCTGGATTTTTTTCATACTTGATTGGGCAGCATGGTAGCATTGTGGATAGCACAATTGCTTCACAGCTCCAGGGTCCCAGGTTCGATTCCGGCTTGGGTCACTGTCTGTGCGGAGTCTGCACATCCTCCCCGTGTGTGCGTGGGTTTCCTCCGGGTGCTCCGGTTTCCTCCCACAGTCCAAAGATGTGCAGGTTAGGTAGATTGGCCATGATAAATTGCCCTTAGTGTCCAAAATTGCCCTTTGTGTTGGGTGGGGTTACTGGGTTATGGGGATAGGGTGGAGGTGTTGACCTTGGGTAGGGTGCTCTTTCCAAGAGCCGGTGCAGACTCGATGGGCCGAATGGCCTCCTGCACTGTAAATTCTATGATAATCTATGATAATTGTGAAAGTGGCAGAATGACTGTTGTCTTTCTCTGGTTTATTCAAATTAAATGACCTACGTTAAACCAGACTAATTATTTTGGTTTGTTAAATGTCACATTGGTTTAAAATTCTGATTTTTATTTCTGTAGATTGTCACAATGACGCAGTGTAACTGTTCGTTCTGTGAAGACTGCTTTAGAAACTATTTTTCATCTGTCATAAAGGAGAAAAATATTGTGAATGTGATTTGCCCGATGTGCAATATACCTGATCTGAAAAGTCACCAACTCCAAGAGGATGTGGAGTACTTCAATTTATTGGATATTCAGGTTAGTTTTAAAATGCGGGAGGAAAAATCCAGAAAGCAAAATAGCATCCGAAGCTTAGTCCAGGAAGTGAGTTGGTAACTATGTTAATAAGAATAACCAGTAGAATGCACAAAAGCAGATGATCTGGCAAACAATGCAGGATAGTTGAATACTTCAGAGAGTCACAGGTATAGAAATGGAATTAATTTTATATTCTCCTTTTTGCTTTTGTTAATTGAATTTTTTTTGTGAGAGAGGGACAGAGGTTTGTCACATTTATTTCAAATTGAAACCGATCCACTTAAACGCATCAGATGTTTGGCAAACTGTAAAACATTTAATACTCAGTATCTATTTTGTGCTTTATGTTAAATTTGTTGTCAGACCTCTTCAGGGTGAAAATGGGATAAAATCTGAAGTGTGCCTCTTCCTACTAAACTTCTGAAAACAATTTTGGAAAACTTAATTCTGTGCTTTTAACAATAAAATTCTTGTCTGTGTATCTTAGGCTTTATCAAAAATATGTTAATTTTGATTAACTGAAATACCTGTGTAAAATTTTTTAAATATCCATATATAATAGATTCGTCACTATCTTGATAAAGAAGTCCATGAGTTGTTTCAAAGAAAGCTTCGAGACCGAACTCTGATGGAAATGTCCAACTTCAGATGGTGTGCACATGTAAGAATGTTTTTCAGCTGTCCCATTTTAATCTGGAAAAGTTTTTAAAAATTGATGTAAACAGAGATTTGACTTTTGTAATAATCTGTACTTCTCTGTTGGATTTTTACTTCTTTAATATGGTAAAGGTCACCAACTTTTGTGGTTGCAATTCCCCCCATGTATCTTGCTCGTGACCACAAGACAGTGAGTGTTGGTAGATTATTTGGTCGATTTATAATATCTAGATACTTTATTCCATTATGATGTACTGGGAAATCATCAGGGTGAATGCTTAATTTATTCCTCTCTGGTCTAGGCTGTGGTGGCACGGTAGCACAGTGGTTAGCACTATTGATTCAGCGCCAGGGTCCCGGGTTCGATTCCCGCTTGGGTCACTGTCTATGCGGAGTCTGCATGTTCTCCCTGTGTCTGTGTGGGTTTCCTCCGGGTACTGCGGCTTCCTCCCACAGGTCCCGAAAGACGTGCTTGATAGGTGAATTGGACATTCTGAATTCTTCGTCTGTACCCGAACTGGCGCCGGAGTGTGGCGACTGGGGGATTTTCACAGTAACTTCATTGCAATGTTAATGTAAGCCTACTTGTGACAATAATAAAGATTATTATTAGAAGCTGTTAAGAGTTACCCCAGTTTTTATTGGCTGAGTTCATCGAATCAGGTGCAAACTAGGAACCTTTCCTTCTAGTTTATGGGACTCTGTACACAATTTATCCACTGAGCTCAGCGGAACCACACTTCTCTAATGAAATGTATTGTTTATTTGCCTCACATTCCCAGGCACCTCCATTTTAAATTTCATAAGATTCCACTATTCCTACAAGACTGTAGACTCTAGAGTTAGGGACAGTGCAGATTTAATTGTGAGTGCAACTAACTCTGAGTCATATCATGCACAGCTGCAGTTTTGCAACTCATGGTTACAAAATGACAGTTTAAAAAAAATGTGTGATTGTGTTGCATCTTTTTCAATCAATTTATTTACAAGATTAGCTACACTGGTTCTTTAATACCAAGAGTTTGTATTTGAATTGGTCCATGATCTCTCTATCAAATCTGTGGAGGTTGACATGACATTAATCATTGTGGCTTCAAATGATGAACTACTGTGTAGATAGGCAGGCATGTCCTTGAATAATGGATGTGGATCACAGTTCTTGACTTCTTTGTGGTTGAGTCAAAATTATTTAACCAAATTTGGGACACAAATGGATTAGTAACTTTATAACAATAAACTTTGTTTTATTTGGAACATGGTTTCTGTGCTAAATGTTACATTGTTTCTTTCAGTGTTCCTTTGGACTGTTGCATGAGATGGATAGATTGAGAATGGATTGCCCTTCTTGTAAAAAAAGCACATGCTTCCAGTGCAAGATTCCGGTAAGTAATCTATTGGACTGGAAAATTCTTCATGTTTGGGTGATCTTCATTCCCCAGAATGCCCTGGTCGGGTAATACCAACATCCTGAGCCAGGGCTCTACATATTGCCCAGCCCGATCAGGGTGAGTGCATGAAACCCCTGGGTTTTGCAAGTCCCGCAAAATGTTTTTTTGGCCTTTCCTCGGGACGACCACGCAGGCTCTCCACAGGAGGATGCTATCCTCTACACTAAACTCCTCTTGCTCAATTGCGAATGCTCGCAGTTCTTCTGGAAGTTTCCCTTGTAGTCCCCCATGTCGGACGGCGTGGTTTTGACTCCTCTTGAGTCCATGCATAAATTTGTGAGGCCATGACAGGAAACACAACTTGGTTTGCTACTGGCGGAGTCAGGGGAGCGTATAGGAAGTGGAAGTCAGCGTACGCAATCTGCTCGCCTGGGTGATTGCATTTGTATTCTGCCAACTGCAAAGCCCATTGCTGGGCTATTGGCGGTATCCTTTTATCTACTTCGAAAAGGCAGAGTAAGGGCTTGTCGTCCATGATTATTGTGAAATGGCATCCATAGACGTATTGGTGAACTGCAAAGATCACGGACAGTCCTTCCTTTTCTATTTGAGTCTAGTGGCACTCTGCATCAGCCAAGGTTCGTGATGCGTAGGCTATTGGCCACTCTGTCCACCGATGGATCAACACTATCCCGATGCCATATGGGGAGGCATCACACAAGAGGATTAGTGGTTTTGACGGGTCATAATGCTTTAGTAGCCAGTAGGATAATAGCTGCCATTTTACTCAGACAAATGCCTCTTTTTGTGGCGCCTTTTATGACCATTTTTGGTGCTTCTTTAGGAGCGCATGTAGAGGTACCAGTATGGTTGCCAGATTTGGGATAAATTCTCCATTATAATTAGCGAGCCTTAGTTCTGTCATGTTCTTGGGCTTTGTGGCCAGCTTGATGGCTCGGTCTTTCTCTTCTACCAGGCGCAACCTGCCTTTGACAACCCGGTATCCCAGGTGTATGACTTATTTTGCCTGGAAGACATGCCTGCCTCTTTTCAGGCAGACACCTACTTCCAAGAATCTACAAAGGACTTCTTCTAAGTTCTCCAGGTGTTCGGAATCATAGAATTTGCAGGCCATTTGGCCCATCAAGCCTGCACCAGCCCTTGGAAAGAGCACCCTACTTACACCTACACCTCCACCCTATCAAGGTAACCCAGTAACCTCACCTACCCATTTGCACACTCAGGGCAATTCAGCACGGCCAATCCACCTAACCTGCACGCCTTTGGGCAGTGGGAGGAAACCGGAGCACCCGGAGGAAACCCACGCAGACAAGGGGAGAAAGTGCAAGCTCCACACACACAGTAACCCGAGGCCGGAATTGAACCTGTGACCATGGAGCTGTGAGGCAGCAGTGCTAACCACTGCCACCGAACCTGCTTCTCGGAGGCTCCTGTAATATGCACGACATCCAGGTATACAACCACCCTGGAGAGCCCTTGAAGAAGGCCTTCCATTACCACCTCAAAAGTTTCACATGTGGACGACACCCCAGGTGGGAGCCTGGTGTAGTTGTACAATCCCCTGTGGATGTTAGTGGTTATGTATTTTCTAGATGCCCTGCCCAACTCCAACTGGAGATATGCATGGCTCATGTCCAGCTTTGTGAAAGAATGGTCCTCAACCAGCTTTGCATATAGGTCTTCCATTCTTAGCATGGGGTACCTATCCAAATGGGAGGCACTGTTGACCGTCATTTTATAGTCTTCAGCCAGACCACTGGTGATGCCCACTCTGCGAATTGGACCAGCCGTATAATCCCCAAGTTCTCTTGGCGGCTTTGCTCGCCGACCGCCTTTGACAGTAGGGCGTATGGGACTGGACGGGCATTGAAATACATTGGTTGGGCATCTGGGTCAATGTAAATTTTAGCCTTGGCCCCCTTTATCCTCCCTAGGCTTTCCTGGGAGACTTTGGGGCATTTTCTCAGGACCTCATACAATTCGTCTGTATCCTTTCTAAAGATCTGTTGCCATCTAAGCAGAGTCTCTGTAACCAGTCACAGCCCAGATGCTGCGTTCGGGTCCCTGCACCACTATTAGTTGCAGTCAAACTACTGTCCTTGGGTAACCGGGATCATCGTAGTCCCAGTAATTGTCAGTGGTTCACCGGTATATGTTGCCAATCGTGTCTTGGTATCCAAAGAGTGGCCATTTACTTGGAGGGTTATCTTAATTGGGGCTACTTTAGGTGTCGTAATGCAATCATCTTAATTGGGCTGTGAAATATGTAGAGCCCTGGCTCAGGTTGCTTGTGCTTCCCGACCAGGGGGATGCTGTTATGGGCGAGGTGTTTTCAGAACCTCAAAATGTATCATGAAGTTCAACCAACCTCCCCCTTTAATGTATTTGTTGCTTTTCCTAGCACACGGCTTGTTCCCTAGGTGTTGGATTACAATTATGGACACGTGGGTTTTTAAACACAAAACACTGTTTATTCCATGAACTCAACTTAACATCTTAAATAAACATTGGATCTCTTAACACCCCTTACTTCATAGATAACTCAGAAAATATTGCAACAGTAAATAATGCCTCAAAATGTTCCTTCAAACTTCCAAGAGACTTAACACCTTTAAACAGAATCACATCAGGTTAAAGGCTTTACTATTATGAGTTTAAATCACCCAAATGAACCAGAGATAGTCTTTCCTGGCAGAGATCACAGCTTTCCAGCTCACTGCAAAACACAGACACTTCCCAAGCTCTTTTCCTCCAAACTGCAGCTCTCTGGAAACACACAGACACACACAAGCTCTTTTCCAAACTGAAACTTCAAAATGGCTGACCTGAACTCAGCTCCACCCACTCTCTGACATCACTGTTTTCTTAAAGGTACATTGCTTAAACATCCATGTCTCAAAGGTGCTCACACTTGACAACGCGTTCGTTGGCGATTCTGGTGCCCGACAGTTCCTGCGTCTGCAAGTGTAGCACTGTTGGAGTCCACTTCCTTGTCTTCAAGGGAGATGTCTCGTTGGGCTGTGGTGGTTCTTGGCCAATGTGTCTGACCACGACATTGCTCAGGTGGCAACTGGGTCCCATAGGCCTCTTGGGGGGGCATTACTCACCAGACAGCGCGATGTACATCGTCATCCATGGAACCCTGGAATCCCTGGGCTTCCTTTTCTGCATTGTCACGTGAACGGGAAAGTTCTATGGCCTTTTTTATATCCAAGGGCGGTTCTGCCAACAGTTTCCATTGAGTCACCATGCTATTAATGCCACACACTAGGCGGTCTTGCAACATCTACAAGCGGGATGGACCGAGTAGGTAAGCTGAAAGCTGGGGCTTGGCAGGCAGTCAGGCGTATAACCTTTTGCTGGTCATCTGGTCTAGTACCATTCGTCTGGAAGAAATACTGCATCTGTCCTGTACAATGGGTCCAATGTTCCACACTTGCATCAAAGGCCACAAGCCTGCCAAAAAGTGGCATATTAAACATTTTGCCAACCTTGCTCTCGGTTCAGGCGCCCAGATTCGCAGCCATCGATTTTCCTCATCGCCAGATTAAAAAGTCGGGAGACCCGAGAAGGAGATTCAAAATGGTAGTTTATTTTAAGCCAAATGAAAAGGCTGCAATGCGACATACAGCATATAGGTCCCAGCCAGGACGACTGATCCTGCCGGTCCCATTCTGGGCAGCTTTTAAGGCTTGTTTCCATGAGCCCCAGCTGATGGACCTTTGCCCATTAGCGGAGAAGCTCGTATTCCATGGGGAGATCAATTGGGTTGTCCCTTTGTGACTCGTGAGGGTTATTACATACACTATTTAACTGAATAATGCAGGATCAGAGGGACCTGAGGGTGCATACACCTTTGATGGAGACTGGATGTATTGTCAGAGTTGTTAGCAAAGCACTTGGGTTTCATAAATAGAGGCATTGGCCTGGATTTTTGCCTGTGTAGTGGCTGCGGGTTATGGAGACGGGCTGAACTGAAGAACTACCTGAGTGCTCTGACATTGTTGAAGTTTTAAAATATAATAAAACAGAAAACAGCCCTCATGGCCCCACGTATTCCTCATTCCCTATCCATGCAGCATGGTTTTGTGAAGGGGAGGTTGTGTCTCAGTAACTTGATAGAGTTTTTCGAGGAGGTCACAATGATGATTGATGCAGGTAGGGCAGTGGATGTTATCTATATGGACTTCAGTAAGGCCTTTGACAATGTCCCTCATGGTAGACTAGTACAAAAGGTGAAGTCACACGGGATCAGGGGTGAGCTGGCAAGGTGGATACAGAACTGGCTAGGTCATAGAAGGCAGAGAGTTGCAATGGAAGGATGCTTTTCTAATTGGAGGGCTGTGACCAGTGGTGTTCCACAGGGATCTGTGCTGGGACCTTTGCTCTTTGTAGTATATATAAATGATTTGGAGGAAAATGTAACTGGTCTGATTAGTAAGTTTGCAGACGACACAAAGGTTGGTGGAATTGCAGATAGCGATGAGGACTGTCAGAGGATACAGCAGGATTTAGATTGTTTGGAGACTTGGGCGGAGCGATGGTAGATGGAGTTTAATCCGGACAAATGTGAGGTAATGCATTTTGAAAGGTCTAATGCAGGTAGGGAATATACAGTGAATGGTAGAACCCTCAAGAGTATTGAAAGTCAGAGAGATCTAGGAGTACAGGTCCACAGGTCAATGAAAGGGGCAACACAGGTGGAGAAGGTAGTCAAGAAGGCATACGGCATGCTTGCCTTCATTGGCCGGGGCATTGAGTATAAGAATTGGCAAGTCATGTTGCAGCTGTATAGAACCTTAGTTAGGCCACACTTGAGTATAGTGTTCAATTCTGGTCGCCACCCTACCAGAAGGATGTGGAGGCTTTAGAGAGGGTGCAGAAGAGATTTACCAGAATGTTGCCTGGTATGGAGGGCATTAGCTATGAGGAGTGGTTGAATAAACTCGGTTTGTTCTCACTGGAACGAAGGAGGTTGAGGGGCGACCTGATAGAGGTCTACAAAATTATGAGGGGCATAGACAGAATGGATAGTCAGAGGCTTTTTCCCAGGGTAGAGGGGTCAATTACTAGGGGGCATAGGTTTAAGGTGAGAGGGGCAAGGTTTAGAGTAGATGTACGAGGCAAGTTTTTACACAGAGGGTAGTGGGTGTCTGGAACTCGCTGCCGGAGGAGGTGGTGGAAGCAGGGACGATAGTGACATTTAAGGGGCATCTTGACAAATACATGAATAGGATGGGAATAGAGGGATATGGACCCAGGAAGTGTAGAAGATTGTAGTTTAGTCAGGCAGCACGGTCAGCACGGGCTTGGAGGGCCGAAGGGCCTGTTCCTGTGCTGTACATTTCTTTGTTCTTTGTATGCCAACCTATGCCCCTCTGTCCACCCCCACGGTCCATCATTCCCTCCATGAAGACTCATGTTTCCTCATACCCTCCATGCCAACCTATGCCCAACCCATTCCCTCCAACCTTTTCCCTTGTACCGTACCATGCTAACTCACCCAGTATCGACCATGGGCAGACATCAGGAGCCATGCTGAGATGAAACAATATAAATTCAAAGAGTCTATTGCTGAAATTTGGAGCCAAAGAATTTCTTCGCATCATTTTGAGCGAGTTTGGCAGGGTGTTTCCTGCTGGCTTTGTGGGTGAGATTCACACCGGTATTCACCCACACTTTCTTTTGTGCCTTGGGGAGTTTCTCCCCGATCCAGCCCATACTTAAATTTTTTCAGCAATGAGGAGCTGAATGCGTCAGCGAGACCGGCCCCTCGGAGATTTGGCTACCGCTTTGAAAGAGTGCCCCGATCTCGAAGTGAGCTTGGGTGTCCACCGCCCCCCACCCACAGACAGTGTCACCCTACGCTCATGAGGGCAATGCACACACCCCCAAGTGAGCTCCCCCCTTCAAGCCCCCCCTATCAGGACCCCTACCCTTCACTTCCCCAACCTTTTATGAGGCCCCTTCATACCCGCCCTCTTCCCCCCTCCCCATGCCCTTCATCCACTGCTCATGTCCCCTTGCATAGGCATAGTCCCCCTCTGGGCTCAACCCTTGGCAGTGCCATGCTAGCACCCCAATACTGCCACCTGGGCACCCTGGCTGTGTCACGATGGCAGCCTAAGGTGCCAGTCTGGCAGTACCAAGATGCCCGGTTGCCAGAGGGAGAGCCAGGGTGCCACCCTGCCCTAACCCCGATCACCCATGGGTCTCCAATAGCCTGGGGTACACCTCAGGTGCTTTTACACCTGGCCCACGTTTGTGTGGACAAGGAGTAAACGGCGCATGGTGTAGGCTTCACTGGGGCAGCCATTAGCTCCCGGGTGTGAGGAGAATCCAGAGCATGCGTATTTAAGTGAGCTCAATGGCTCATTTAATTGGGCGAGATCCAGGTCACGACGTTTCATGAGACATCTCAAGCATCGCGAATCTCGCAAGATGTATCTCGCCGTGACACCAAGTTAGGTGTGGAGTGGCCGGTAAACTGCGGCCATTTTTTTTTTTTAGAAACTCATTGTTAAAAAACTCAATGACTACATTTTCCGTTCTTCCACTACCCTTCTTCTTAAACCCTTACAAGAACAAATATTTCATTTAATGTATAATCTCTAAATTGTTGGAGCTGTGGGCTGACAAATCCCTGGCTCCTGATCAACTTGATCCTAGGGTCTTAAAAGAAGTGCCAAGTGAGATAGCTGATGCATTGGTTTTAATTTTCCAAAACTCCCTAAATTCAGAGAAGACTCCGTTAGATTGGAAGATAGCAAATTACTCAAAAAGGAAAACGCAGACGGAAAGAGTTAGATTTTTTCTTCTGTCTCCCTCTGACTGTTTGGAGGTCGATAGTTCTGATTTGATTGATATTTTTTGTCACATGTACTGAAGTATAGTGAAAAGTATTTTTCTGTGGCCAAAAGGATGTACATAGTCCATACATAGTAGTCAAAAGAATAATCGACAGAGTACAATGACAAATGTGACATCAACAAATACTGATTGGTTACAGTGAGGAACAAGGGCCAAACAAGCAATACATGAGCAAGAGCAGCATAGGCGTTGTGAATAGTGTTCTTACAGGGAACAAATCAGTCCGAGGGAGAGTCGTTGAGTCTTGTAGCTGTGGGGAAGAAGCTGTTCCTATGTCTGGATTGATGGAGGAGCGGTTTCAAGACCTGTGTATTGAGTCAGCATCCACGTGGGGTTATTCCCTGTGGCTCAGCTCAGTACAGAGAGGAACAAACACGACAACCTGGACAAGATGGCTTATTTAATCAAGCTTGTTATGTGTACACGTAGAACAGACTGGACATCTGCCAAGACTGTTCTGCCGAACAAAGACCCAAACACAGTACTTATACAAGGTACAAAAATCAATAGCCCACCCCATTTGGACTAGATCCAATCCCTGAAGCTGCTACTTTTAAACTTATCCAATAGAATTACAAGCAGTGTTTAAACTTCACCCAATAGAATCGCAAGCAGCGCATGATTGATCCTCATCCTGAAAGCTGTGTACAATCCCAGCAGCCTATGCTGGCTGTTTGTGAGAAACAGAACACAACCAGCACCCTGGATTGTTTCACAAAGACAAGGGGCGGGATTCTCCGATCCCCCGCTGGGTCCGAGAATCGCCGGGGGTCGGCGTGAATCCCGCCGCAGCCGTCCTCCGAATTCTCCGGCCCCCCAAAAATCGCCCCAGCGTGAATCGTGCCGCCCGCCTCGGAGAATGGCGGGGACCGGCTTGACACAATGGGCCCCGGGGCTGCGTGAATTCTCCGGGCCGCGATGGGCCGAAGTCCCGCCCGTTTCACAAGGGTCCCGCCGGCGTAAATCAAGGTTGGTCCCTACCAGCGGGACCCAGCTCCGTGGGCGACTTCCAGGGTCCTCGGGGGGTGCCCCCACGGTGGCCTGGCCCGCGATCGGGGCCCACCGATCCGCGTCTGGGCCTCTGCTGTGGGGGCACTCTATTCCTCCGCGTCAGCCTTGTACCGATCCGCGATGGCCGACGCGTAGATGAACCCCCCTGCACATGCGCGGGGATGATGCCAGCAGACACTGGCCCTCCCGCGCTTGCGCAAACTCGTGCCGGCCAGCGGATGCCATTTGGTGCTGGTTGGCGTGGCGCCAAGCCCCTTCCCACCGGCGCGGCGCAAATCACTCCGGCGCCGTCCTAGCCCCGAAGTCCTAGCCCCCTTTGGGGCGGCTGGACGCCGGAGTGGTTCCCGCCAGGATTTGCACCGAATCCCGCCCAAGATGTCAGAGGTAATGTTCTCTAGGTCAAGTTATCTATCCTGAATCCCATTTAATTACTTATTATGTCCTAAAAATACATTTTTGATGGTTAATAATGATTACTCAGTCCTGTAATTCATCTCAATCCTTAATAAAATAACTTATGTAAAACTACTCTAGTGGCACGCTAACTATTCAGTTTTAAGAGGTATCATTGCTGAACCCCCCCTTCATTGATGTGCGGGTATTCAGACTTCTGTATATTCTCCCTGATGGAAGGGTCTTGAAGAGGGCAAAGCCTGGGTGTGAGGGGGTCTCTGAAAATGCTGTCTGCCTTCCTGAGGCAGCAGGAGGTGTAGACAGAATCAATGGGCGGATGGCAAGCTTGTGTGATGCATTGGGCTGAGTTCACCGCACTCTGCAGTTTCTTGCGATCTTGGGCTCGGGTTGCCATACCAAGCTGTGATGCAGCCGGATAGGATGCTCTCTATGGCACATCTGTAGAAGTTTGTGAGAGTCGATGCAGACATGCTGAATTTCTTTAGCTTCCGTAGGAAGTAGAGACATTGTTGGGCTTTCTTGACTGTTGCATCAACGTGAGTGGACCAGGACAGACTATTGGTGATGGTGACCCTCAGGAGCTTAAAGCTATCGACCATCTCCACTTCGGAGCCATTGATGTAGAGTGGTTGGGGTGGGGGGGGGGGGGGGGGGGGGGTCGTGCTATGCGTCCTGAAGTCGATGATCAGTTCTTTGGTCTTTCCAACATTTAGAGAGAGGTCGTTTTTGGCACACCTTGCAGCCAAGTGATCTATCTCCCTTCTGTAGTCTGGTTCTTCATTGTTTGAGATACGACCCACCACAGTCGTATCATCCGCAGACGTATAGATCGAATTGGAGTTAAATCTTGCCAGACAGTTGTGTGTGTATAGGAAGTTCAGCAGGATACAATAGTATACTCCCAATAGTGTGGTTATTCCATTTTTGTTCTTCCTTTCAATCTTTATGACCTTGTTTGATGACTCTTACTGCAGATCATCCCTACTCAAAGCCGTAATTGTTTCTTCAATGAATATTGTGACTTCCCCACTCATTTTTGTATTTCCCCCCCTCTATCCTGTCTGACTGCCCTATAACCAGGAATGTTTAATTGTCATTCCTGACCTCCTTTAAGCCATATTGCAGTATTACCCATGACATCATACAACTTTTAGTGTCTATCTGTGCCTTCAGCGCATTGCCTTATTCACAAGAGTCCTCCCATTGAGATAAACACCATTAAGCTTTGCCAAGCATCTTAGTCTATTTCCTCACTTACGTGCCCTCTGTCTTCCACACTTGCTGACTAATTTTCTATCTTTGCAGCTTCACTTCTCTCACTTCTGAATCTACACTCAGGTTCTCATCCCCCAGTCAAGCTAGTTTAAATTCTCCCTAACATCACGAGCAATAACGTTTCATTTTTTTTTTTCCTCAGTGGGAGCAACAGCATGAAGGAATCAGCTGTGAAAAGTTTAAGTTGTGGAAGGAGCAGAATAATTCTGAGCTTCAGGCAAACAAATTAAACATCTACCTCCGCAAGAATGGAATTGGTAATTAATTATACTTAACAGCAACTGAGATTATAGGTGAACTTATTCTTTTAATATGCCAGTGACAACTGTTGTCATCAGGTTGTGCCTTTATTTTATGGGCTACCAACAAAATTGCTCTTCAGACAGAATTTTATTGTTTAAGAATTTCATTTGTATAAGAATAAGGGTACAACAATGATGTCATGATGGGTCAATCTTTGCTATTCGATTAACTTTTAAAATTGGCCATTGGGGAATGTTTTAAATTGTCATTTTTCAAAAGTTTATTCTATTCCCACAATGAATGCTGAGTGTAGGACATCAGAAGATACAAGACAAATGTAGATGTACTTTTTAAATGAGGAATTAGTTTGGAAAAGACTATACTCAATACAGACTGTTTAAAATACGAGCATGAATAGAAGGGAAAAGGGGATCATTGCAAGTGTTAGGATTTTTATAATTTATTTCCATTAACTAATAAATCATTTTGTGACAGTTGTTTTCATTATTGTAATAACATTTGTTTCAGTCTTGTTCAGTGTGTGAGCTGAAAACTTGCATGAAACTATTGGCCATAAAGTCAGGGATTTTCCTAGACAGTTGCTTATTTGAAGGCTAAAATCATTGTTGGAATACCAAAGTAATGAGATAATTTCCCGATACAAATAGCTTTTGAGTTTCCTCTATAGAATAAATTGGGCACGATTTTACAGCCACGCTGCGCCCGAAAAGCAGCTTGACGCAGCATGGCCAATAGAAGCCGCAGACTCCGCTCCTGGGATCTGCCGCCCATTGTGTGCAGAATTACTTTTTAGGAAATCTGCATATGAAAGTGAGACAGCTAGTGCTGTGCAGATTCCCGAGGTACCCGAGGCATGGGATCTATCTCCTTTGCCTTCGGAGACATCGGTTGAGTGCCGTTCAGTACTGGTCACCAGAAACGGGGACCAGACGGAATGGCACTCGTGGGGTCTCCCAGGGGATTGGAGGCCTCCAGGTGCATGCTGTTTGGGAAGGGTGGTACCCTGGCACTGCCACCTGGGTGCCAGCCTGGCACCAATCTGTGTGGTGGAAGATATCTGTTTTCTTGAGTTAATGACATATATATATATATCATATAAATAGTATAGACATTTTTGACCAGTCTTGTGGGTCCTTGCTTTCTCTAATTATACATTTGTGTCTGCTGTAGAGTGCCCTAATTGCAGAGTTCGATTTGACCTGTCCAGAGGAGGCTGCATTCATTTTAATTGTACAGAATGTCATTATAACTTCTGTGGTGGCTGCAAGAGGCCATTTAAATTAGGATCGGTAAGTTGTTTCCAGATCCTTGAATGCCCTTTCATTCACAAAATATATCTGTGTTTTATTTTTCCTTTTTCTTTTCACTGTAATGTAAAAGTAACTTTTTCAGGACCAAAATCAATTTACTTGATTATTGATCAGCGTGACATCGAGTTGGGCAATCATATTTGAAGACTTCTCTTTAATTTAAGAACATTTGGTGGTTAAGTACCGCACAACTCCTGTTGTCACATTCTTCTCCCTTTTATCTCTTATTTTCTTCCCTGAAAAATTGTCTTTCACCATCCCCTACTAAAGGTTAACCAGCACCCTTCTCTTGGTTTGCTGTAAAAACTTTAAGTACTTATTTAAAGCTTTTCAAAAGGTCCCACAATGATCTCATCGTTTCCTCCTTTTACCTCTTGGAGACTCAGCTCAGTACCTGAAATTAATCGGGATGTTAATGTTGATTCCCAAATTTCTTTCTCCGTCAGTCTGGCCTCAATAAAAGTTGAGATGGATTCGCACGTAAAAAGAAGTTATTTATTTAGCTTGCAAGCTTGATTCATCTTACAGAAACATAAGAGACATCCAGTTTCCTATATCCCAGAAAGCGAATGAACAAAGAAACAAAGGGATCTCTGCAAATCAATTCAAATGGTATCAAGTTTTACATACTCGACGCCCATAGGTCAGCCTATATCCCTCCTGACCTGTTTGATCTATTCTGATTGGCTCACTTCCAATCCCTTTCTCTGGCCCCTATCAATGCAGCATCACTCTCATAGACACACCTCTTCCTGCTTTTTCCATGCGGTCTCAAATCAATTTGTCCCTAACTGCCAGAATCAAAGTGGCTTATTTCTACATTACATTAACTAGTATCTCTAAAGTAACTATTTTATATCACATTCGTCATTCCCTCCTTTTATCATTCCATGATAACCGAACTATCCAATCCATAGCTACGGTTCCTCATCTAAAAGATCCGTCGCTGCATTTCCAATTCCTGTCTTAGCCCCCCTTCACCTGCTTCACCCTCATGGGTTTTAACAGTTAAATTTTTTTTGGGGGGGTTAAATTTTACCCATCACACATTTAAGGATGGCCAGGCCCACAAAGATGCAGCCGATAGCTACCACTAGATACATGGCCATATTTATCAACCAGTCCTTCCATCCTCCAAATCCCCAGTTACCCCAAGAGCCAGGATCCTGCATCCCGTCCAAGTGATCCCGTATGCGATCCATAAATTTAGTGATGTTAGCGGTCAAGTCCTGAACTCCCATGATACAGTTGCCCTGTACTATGGCGCATACCCCACCCTCACGGGCCAGAAGATAGTCAAGAGCATACCGGTTCTGCATTGCAAACAACCGTAGCTGAGACAATTCTTTGGTTATTGCCCCGAGGGCTCCCAAGGTTTACTACCCGGGTTTTCCTCAGTTTGGCCTTTAACTAACTTAAGTGTATCTCCCGGTAACCTACGTTCTAGCTGTACTTCCTTCTCATACGCCCCGTCCTCTCTCTAGTCCCTTTCTCTTTCTCATAGCCTCTTCCTACACTCTTCTGACAGCCTGATTTTACCTTTATTGTACCACTCTTAACACATCCAAAATCAAATTTACATGTATTCCAAAAACAAGGCAATGTCCATATAATGTTCCCTTCCCATCGCCGGGACCGGTGCAACTGCTTCATGACTCCTGCATTCTCCTTAACTTTGATGACCTTCCATGAGTCGATACCATGTCCTCGTATATGGGGCAGCGAAGAACATCACCTTTGCATAGGTGATGTATCCTTGTAGATTGGTTGGGGCTACACAGATACATAATATTCCCCTTTTCCATGTCCATCGCCAATAACACGCTAAGCGAAGTGAGGCCAAATATCAGACAGACGATGCGTAACCACTCCATCATGCTCCACACCTGTAAAATAGCACTGGAGAAGGGAGGCAGGTTAGTATCCGACCTTTTACAGTAGTGGAGATGGACTCAATTTACAGTGATGTAGGTGGACCCAAGCACTTCGCCCCTCCACTTTAACTGCTGTGGGGGTGGTAAGGAGAACTTGGAAGGGCCCGTCCCATCGCGGCTCCGACCCCTTCCTAGTCCAAGTTTTGACCATGACATAACTACCGGGCTGGACTGAAAGTGAGCTAGGTACTGGGGGCGATGGCTGGTGAGCCGCGCGGACCTGGCCATGGAGTTCCTTGAGCACTTGCGTGAGGGCTAGAACATAGGCGGTCATTTCTTCAGTCATCTGATGAAACTGAACCAGTCTGGGAACCTGCAGGCTCCAGGGAGTTCTAAGAGGCCTGCCATAAAGAATCTCGGCGGGAGAGAGCCGGGCCGGTCCCGCAGGTGTAACCCGCAGCTGAAAGAGGGCAACGGGGAGCAACTTAAGCCATGTCAGTCCCGTGTCTGCTCTTAATTTAGCCAATTTAGTTTTGAGGGTCTGATTGTGTATCTCAACCAACCCGGCCGCCTGCGGTCTGTAAGCACAGTGTAACTGCTGGCGTATGCCCAACTGGGAGCAAAACTCCTTGTTAATTTGTCCAATAAAATGAGGCCCATTATCAGAACTTAACTGAGCTGGTATACCGTACCGGGGAATGATTTCCCTCATCAAGACTTTAACCACAGTAGCAGCTTTATTATCGATAGTCGGATACGCCTCGACCCATCTGCTGAACACATCCACAATGACCAAAACATATTTGTAACATTGACACCTTTCCAACTCAATGTAATCCATTTGGAGCGTCTCAAAGGGACCACTGGGCAACGGGGTTTGCCCCTTTCCACAAGGGATACCTTTTCCGGTGTTATATTGCTGACAAATCAAACACCGATTACTGATACTTTGGGCCAACTCCTGCATTTTAGGGTGCCACCAAGTGTCCAGCAACAAATCACTAGTCCCTCGAGCCCCACAATGAGTTGCAAAGTGTACACATTCAATGACCCATAAAGCCAGCACATCAGACATACAAGTCTGATGTGCAGGCGTGGTCCATAAAGAGGAAACAGAATCATATGTACAACCTAACCGTTTCCACATTTGTTTATCACTCTCAGGAGCGTCCTCCTGTAACCCTATGACGTCTTGGATGGTTGGCATTGACTTGTCAGAAGCAGACATATTTATAGTAGATCGTTTAGTCTGACTTAACATCTTAGGCACCATCACTTGCTGAATTTGCGCGGCTGTTCGCGCTGCACAATCTGCTCGTTCATTACCAACGTCAACTGGGGTTGTACCATTCGTGTGGGCAGCGCATTTAATAACGGAAATCTGCGCGGGCATAAGGAGGGCCTGCAGTAGGTCATTAACTAAACCCCGGTGGGATATTTGACCACACATAATCATGTCAGGTTGTTCTGACGAAATGTCACTCAAATCGCCCCTTATTGTGGTAGTTTCCTGAATCAAGGCTAAACATTCTTGACCAGGCGCGTCCTCATGGACAGGGGGACCGCTAAGAAAACAGGCTGGATTGATAGTGGTACAGTATTTAAATGTCAGACGTGGATTGTTCAAAAGGTATATCTCATACCTATTCTGACGAGCTGCGGTAAGATGCTGACCATTCGCCCCATATCCCTGGCATGGTACTGGTCATGGACCTGACGTGTAATATGAGGGCTTACCGAAGCTGACTGTGGCCATAAATGTGGTGATATTGTAACAAAATCGGCTGTACCTTCTTTTCCCGTGACTGTGGCTGTAACCTTGACTGGCCATTCGGTCTCAAGTAATGGCCGGTATTTGTCCTCCAACTCCCTGTTTCGTCCAGTTCTGTCATAGGCCAGGGTAACGTGATGCAGTGACTGTTCAACGTCTAACGTCCACCACTGGGGGGTGATAGAAATATAGCACTGTTGTCTCATCCTCCTCTTCGCTGATCCACCCACCCAAAGTCACTATATTGGGGCTCCTGCTGGTAAACTACCATTTCTGCCGCTTGTTGGGGTCGCAGATCATCCTTTTTCATTACATACTCAGTCTTAACCTTTGTAACTGAGCCTCCTTCTTGGCCTACACCCTCCTTCCAGTAAAATCTGACTGCCCTTACCATCTGGGAAGGGTCGTTCTCTGTCCAATTCATGTTATTACATTTCACAGCAGTAACCACAGAAGGTGGTAGGCAATGCATTAACATAGCACAGTATTGAGGGGAATTCTGACCATTTTGATACAGCAAATCGCCTGACTGCCCCCGGTAGATTTCATTAAAACGCTCCAGAAATTCCTCTGGCTCCTCAGTCTTCCTAGGTTTTAGGTCTAAGATAACAGAAAGATTTATGGGCCTTTGAAATGTGCTATTCAACGCATTCAAGATCTGTGTCCTTCTTTTCTCTATTTGCTCTTTTTTTTTAACTTAAAAATGTTTGAAAATTCAAATTGAATTACTGCAACTTGCAAGCTTAGCTCTGATCTCAACTCAGAACTAAATTTACAATTTGCTTAACACAAACTTGTATAACATTTACAACTTAATTATTTCTTTATCTTAACAATTTTTCTTTTAACAAGTTTTTTTCTTTTACATACACATAAGTATTAGCAAAATCAACTATCATCTCCAGATTGACACTTTTTAAAATGGTGTCCATGATCTTCTTTCAGTTTCTATTAATCTCCAGATAAAATGAGATAAACCTTATTTCAAGTAAGTAAAATTTAAGATTCTGGCAATTTCAATCAATTGCTTTCGAAAATAATAACTTTTATCAAAGAGGTGGAGAAACCCACTGGTTTCCTTTAATTAATTCAAAACGTAACTTTGCTGGTGTTCACTGACTCAAAGGAAAGGTATCCGATTACACTACAGGCTGCTGCTGTTATCTCAAAGCCTGAGTGAGAAGCACTGTCTGTTTTCAACTTCGCCTGCTGCTGTTAACCCTTTGAGAGACTTCTGCTTCAACCAATATGCAGCATTCCTCACAATCTCAACTAGACCTCGGAACTGCGTTTTTCGCCAATACAGTCCAAAGAGACAATTTTAGCTTAATCAACTATATATTTAAAACACTCACACATAGAGTTGAACCATCTTCAGATTTAAAAACAGTTATACTGGACTGAACCTTCATTACTGAAGTCACATCAGCCCCTGAACCCATATAATAGACTGAACCTTCATTACTGAAGTCACATCAGCCCCTGAACCCATATAATAGACTGAACCTTCATTACTGAAGTCACATCAGCCCCTGAACCCATATAATAGACTGAACCTTCATTACTGAAGTCACATCAGCCTCTGAACCCTTATACTTGGAATTGAATCATCATTTGAGATGTCCCATCAACCCAAAACCCTAACCCAAGCCGAAACAACAATATGAAATCCCATCAATTAAATTGCTAATCCCCAGACTGACCTGTGATTTCGTCGAGGCGGTCTTTCTGTGCCAACCGCGAGTGACCAGACTAATCAGACGATAAGAAGAGGGGAACAATCAATGCGCGGTCGTTTTCCAGTTCTACATTGAGGGCCCTCGTTCCCCATCCTCCTGTTCATAATCAGTCTAATTCTGATTTCGCAGTTGGATCAGGATCGCCCTGAGAAATCCCGGTTTTCGGCACCAAATGTTGATTCCCAAATTTCTTTCTCCGTCAGTCTGGCCTCAATAAAAGTTGAGATGGATTCGCACGTAAAAAGAAGTTATTTATTTAGCTTGCAAGCTTGATTCATCTTACAGAAACATAAGAGACATCCAGTTTCCTATATCCCAGAAAGCGAATGAACAAAGAAATAAAGGGATCTCTGCAAATCAATTCAAATGGTATCAAGTTTCACATACTCGACGCCCATAGGTCAGCCTATATCCCTCCTGACCTGTTTGATCTATTCTGATTGGCTCACTTCCAATCCCTTTCTCTGGCCCCTATCAATGCAGCATCACTCTCATAGACACACCTCTTCCTGCTTTTTCCATGCGGTCTCAAATCCCTTTGTCCCTAACTGCCAGAATCAAAGTGGCTTATTTCTACATTACATTAACTAGTAGCTCTAAAGTAACTATTTTATATCACATTCGTCATTAACAACTCATTACGCTCTTCGCTTTATATCTCAAAATTTTTATTTGCAAATCCTTAAGCTAATTCCAGATCCAGGAGGCTATCACATTCTGAGCTTTTTTTGGCCAATTTCCCATGAGCAGCATTTGGGGTAAAAAAAAACGGTCCTTTTTAAAAGTAGCTTTTCGAAGACAAATGTATTAACATGAGTTTTTTCACCTAAAGTAGGCAACAGCTAATTAAAATCTTATTGAGCTAAACTTTGATTTTGTTTGCCTATGGATTGTAAATAAATAATTCCTTAGTCTATTTCACAATCCAGGGGCGTCATTCTCCGACCCCCCCGCCGGGTCGGAGAATGGCCGTTGGCCGCCGTGAATCCCGCCCCCGCCGAAGTCTCCGCTACCGGAGATTGGGCGGGGGCGGGAATCGGGCCGCGCTGGTTGGCGGGACCACCCGCTCAATTCTCCGGCCCGTATGGGCCAATGTCCCGCCCAGAAATTGCCTGTCCCGCCGGCGTAAATCAAACCTGGTATTTACCGGCGGGACCAGGCAGCGTGGGCGGGCTCCGGGGTCCTGGGGGGGGCGCGGGGCGATCTGGCCCTGGGGGGTGCCCCCACGGTGGCCTGGCCCGCGATCGGGTCCCACCGATCCGCGGGCGGGCCTGTGCCGTGTGGGCACTCTTTCCCTTCCGCCTCCGCCACGGCCTCCACCATGGCGGAGGCGGGAGAGACTCTCCCCACTGCGCATGCGCGGGAAACTGTCGGCGCACGCTGACGCTCCCGCGCATGCGCCGGGAAACTGTCAGCGGCCGCTGATGCTCCCACGCATGCGCCGCATTTCCACGCCAGCTGGCGGGGCAACAAACGCCATTTCCGCCAGCTGGCGGGGCGGAAATCCCTCTGGCGTCGGCCTAGCCCCTCAATGTTGGGGCTAGGCCGCCAAAGATGCGGAGCAGTCCGCACCTTTGGGCCGGCGCGATGCCCGTCTGATTGGCGCCGTTTTTGGCGCCAGTCGGCGGACATCACGCCGTTCGTGGAGAATTTCGCCCCTTGTGTTGGTAAACCTCTGCACCTTTTTGGCTGTGGACACTTGAGTGTGAGAGGGGTGGGGAGGAGGAGGAGGAGGACCACCTTGTGAACGTGGGCCTGGGCAAACTTCTCATACACAGGTCCAGGCAGCAGACGTTCGAATGGTACTCCGGACTGACTGCCTCCTCCTCTACCATGGCTACATTCGGGGCTGCGTGACCCTACAGAGAGAGCAGACGGTGTCTGTTGGCAACATCAAGGTCTTTCATATCCGATGGGCTCTCTGGGGACTGGGTGTTTTATTGACCCCTTTAATCAGATTTTGGTTTGATGTTTGAAGCTTCCTTTGTGATTTATTTTTGTTTAATGCAGTATTCCTTTAAGGGGTTGCTCTTTTCATTTGTCCCTCAGTTTGTTTAATTGGTTTAACCAAAATGGTATAAAAACAAGGATAAGGACAGTCAATCGGGTCCAACAAGGTTGTGATTCCAGTCAGCTCTAACGAGAAAATTGCTAAGATCAACTTTGACTTGGCTGGGGGTTAGCATGCGGATGATTGTGTTATATGAGATAACTCGTGTATGGGGAAGCAGAGCATGTTATCTTGAATTGGCGCACAAATATATTTTACACTGATTTAACTAAGTAAACCTGATCATGACTGCACATTTATATGTTGTAGTGCAACAAAGCAGGTCTCCAAGAGAAGCATGCTTGTAAAAGATAAGATTCCCCAGTTCAGATCATAAAGGGTTACTATTGCCGCACCCTTAAGTTACAATTTTGTATGGTTAGATAAGGGACAGTACAGGCACACACCTAAACATAAGACATTCAGACTGTTTACAGTGTTTTCCATAGATGCATCCAGAAGAATATCTGAGGCAAGATCCCCAAAATTGTAACAATGGCTATTTCACTCAAGTTCATCCATCCAAACCCCTAAAGCTCTCATCCCCCATTGTAACATCCAGTTGGCTCTTAATTGATTGTAAGGTTTTTTGCTTTCACTTTCTATCTGGGTATCTATTCCATTTATTGATCACCCTTTAAAGTCTTCTTCATATCTTTAGTAAACTTTTGTCAGTTTACCAATCCAACTCGCAATTTATTATCAGGTAATTTTCCACACTTAGCTTTTTCATTTGTTTACAGTCTTCGAAACCTCTAAGAGCAGACACCTTCTTTTCGGGGTGAAAAGCCCTAACTTCATCAGACTTTCCTCTCAACTTATTTATGTTTGAATCTAGGAAGGCTCCTCATGGCTCAAATTGTATGATCTCCAGCACTAAAATGTATTTTTGTTTTGGTGACTAGAATTGGGCACATTACTCAATATTTGATCTGATCAGAGCATCATATGATTTGATCTCAATTTCTGTTGTACTGTTGTACTGTTTAACATTCTTTTGACTTTATTGAGTGCAATTCTCCATTTAGCAGGCATTTTGAGCAAGAAATCTGCCAAGACCCCAAAGTCTCTTTCAACTTTTACAAGTTGCCCAGCACTTCACTTCCATTTTAATCATTATTTCCTTTTGTTTTGTTAACTGACATATTTTGTCCAACTCGCTTTATAATTTTGGAACTGATTCCACAACCCGATTTAATTTGGTTTTATCTGCAAATTCAACCATATTGCTTTGAACATCTAATTCTAAATCATCGTAGTGGTCTCAACACTGATCCCTGGGGTTCCCCCATTCAGTACTGCCTTGCTCCAACATAGCTCCTCTAACAAGTACCTAATGTTTTCTAATGTTCACTAGGTTACCTAGTCTGTTCCGAAGATTTGCCTTGAATTGCCACAATTTTCTGTTTGACGAGATTCTACGTGAAAGTTAGTTCAATGCCCTTTGGAAGTCTGGGAATTATCTTTGGCTAGGTGATCTCTATTTTTGAATAGTATATTTTTTGTGCCTTCTTTAGGGGATACCTGGAGACGAGGTAATGATTCATACTATTTACTATCTCATGCTCATTCTCTGTTTTATATCTATTTGTATCTTTTGGGTTTTGCCTATTCTCTGACTGTCTAGCTATTGATGTATTGAAATAATTTCTTGCAATTTTGTAAGAAAAGTGCAACAATGCTTTTTTTCTTGGTTTCCCTTTTACCCTCTGGTTATGCTTCAAACATGTTTCTACATATTTTACTATTTTCTGCAATGAATACCCAACCCCCTTTTTCTCTCTGGGACTTGTAGAGGTTATATTACCTCTAAATTTCACTTTTCTGACTTATTCATTAATTAAACAATACATTAAATTAAATAATACTTCAGGTTGAGTCAGGTTGCACATCAGCCATTATCTTTGTTCCTATGTCCCGTGTTGTTGTATCTCATGTTCCTCTGTGTACTTTGTCAATAGTCATAGTCAGGAGAAACTGATGGCTTCATATATTTATCCAAGCATTTTAAATGCATTTGATTGCAACAGGCTTGTGCATTCATGAGTAGCTGCCATACTAAGGGTTTGCACGCACATCATCCCCGGGACTGTTTCTATCACCTCAGAGACTGGAGTGTGGAACGGCTGCAGCAACTGTTACACGTGAGTCATAGCTAATGTCTTGGTGCTCTACTCCCTAGAGTAATTTCAAATTATTCAACAAAGAGGAACATTATCATGGCGAGAGGACTTTCAATACAAATTACTCCTTGATTGCCAACCCTGCACCCTTCCCCCCAAGGCCGCCATTAGTTATAGTGGATAACATGAAGAAAACCTCACTGGTAGGAGCAGTAACCGAATTGTGCCAGACCAGCTGATAATCTCGGAAGGTCCCTGAGTGG
Organism: Scyliorhinus torazame; assembly: GCF_047496885.1. NCBI lineage: Eukaryota > Metazoa > Chordata > Chondrichthyes > Carcharhiniformes > Scyliorhinidae > Scyliorhinus > Scyliorhinus torazame. The sequence continues at coordinate 158,884,165 of NC_092717.1, forward strand.
CTCTTGCAGTCAGGATTTGTCCTCGGGCGGAGGAGATGTATATGGGGCACAGCCAGAAAACTGGCCCTTCTCCTTGGTCATACTATTCTTGAGTCAGACTGGATTCTGTGGTCACTGGCGAAGCAATGGTGCTGACCTCTGACCTCGAAGAAAGCCTTGCTGAAAGATGAGCAATTTCTGCAGCAAGAACTTTTCCTCCTCTCGCCACCTGCTTACAGAATTAGGTGGCATTATTCTTTGGGGATTGCATGTGGAGCTCAGTGATTTATCAAACTGTCCATGCAGCCAACCACACCAATTCTGTAAAAGGCAGCAACCCGGAAGTAAAAAGCATTAAAATGAAATCACTTTTTAACATTTTTACAAAAAGAAAAGAAATGAAGGTAGAAGCTGAACTAACATGCAAATAACTTTTTTTTAAAATTCAGTTTAAAAAAAATCTAAGAATTAATTATAATGGTGACAATTAATACGACACAAACTTTAAAACAGGGCTGGATCTCATGGGACAATGTGTAACTTTTTGTAGGGTTTCTAACTGCAATTTGAGAAAGGAATAGGGGAAGTTGTCACCATATCAACTAATTTCAGTGATGGCTGGTTCTAGCAGGGGGCATGGGAGTGGTCGGTGGTGGCGGCATTGGTTCAGTTCACAGAACAGCCTGTGGGGAGCAGTGAATGATAGACTGTAACTTCAGGATTTAAGCATTTATCTATACTTATTGCAGTCTGTTTGAGGAGGAATCACCGCGAATGCTGACACTTTGTCATCAAAAACTCTGAAAATCTGAGCCTTTATAGTTTATTGAATACAAAAGCAATTAGTTTTTTTCAGCACTTTGTTAATGTCTGATTTCCTTTGGTATAGAGCGCGGATATCTCTTTGACTGCCATTGGAACAGATAATGGTCTAGGACAGGTGGAAGGTAATAATTATTATCTTTTAATAATGAGGATGATATACTGCATAAAAATAAGGTTTGTATGAGTATCCGTGCATTCTCAATCTTTGACATTAGGAATAGCTTGGCTATGGTGTTGTTAAGATGTGTATATATATCTATAGACCCACTGCTTACAATGAACTATACAATTGACAGAAGTGAACTGTTAAGTTTAACTCATTGCTTCCAACCTCAGTAGTGGTTCTGCGTGGGTTTTCTTTAACCAGAGATGGAGAAAGGAAAGATCACTTTTTATTTTTTGTGAAATTAGATCTTAATAGTTGCCAAATTGTAACAGAGAAACACAAATATTTTTGCCCTAAAGAAAGTCGAGTGAAAAAGTAGTGCCAAGCTTTTCAGCTGTAACCGAAGAACTGTTTTTGAACATGTGCCATGTTGTGATCATCTGGATTTGCATGTTGACTTAATAGTGATGTGGATGTATATGAAACACCCATAATACCGAATTAACATTTTGTGTGTGAAATTTATAACCCTACTTGCATTTATGCTGCATCTATGGTAACGGGCTGTAGCATTTAATCCACATTTTTCTTTAAATGTTGGAAAATAGTTTTGCAAACCAGTGCTGAAGATTCTTTGTTCATCGTGATAAATACTGTCCCGTTTTAGGTAAATGTAAGGTGATGGAGCAGCGAGAAACCTCACATGGTCTGAAAGATGAACAATGTGGAGGCACTTCAGTTAAAGGCCACTTGGGTTTTTGCGAGTAAGTGAAATGATAATGTCAGTTGGCAATGCTCTGAATTTAAGCATGTTAAGAATGATGTTTGTGGAAATTATCCAAGCTCCTACTCGTTGAAAACAGTACATAAAAGTTTATCATTATGCCATCTGTACCAATTCTCATATTTGGAAATCACCAAGTCAGTCCCAAAGGGGAAACATGTACTCTATCTATTGGGCTTAATTTGAATCAAAGTTGTTATATTATTGAGCCTCTTGCTCATTGTGATAAACTGTGGGGAAAGCCAGCAACACTTACGCAAATACTGTCCCATAGAAACAATGGAATGAGAATAGGTAGTACCATAAGATGACACTTCTCGACAGTACAGCACTCCCTCAGTTCTGTGCTGAAGTGTCAGCCTAGAATACGTGCTCATCTCTAAAGCAGACTTGAACCCAAGACCATCTCATTCAGAGCTGAGCTGACTTCTATTTTATTTGTAAGTACCCAGGTTTGAGTGTCAGACATGGTTCATTTCTGTGCCTCACCAAGTAGCTTGAAATTGAATTTTGATGGTACCAACTAACATTCTCACCACTCCTTTGAGCATCCAATCCAGCAGCTTTGTTTTTACTTCAGCTCCTGTGTGCTTAATGTAGCCACCTGAGTTGGCCAAGTCCCGATTTAAAATGGCGAACGGCAAAGGCTGAAGGGAAATTCAGCCAACACAGGCAGAAACCAGCAGGTGCAAGTTTGCTGTGTATTTAACTCTGCAAAGGTCCAGACAGCATCGATACTAGCAGCCATCTGCATAATAATGTAGCAACCATCTACATACTAATAAGCAATCCCCGGGAACAATAGCAACATTGGGACAAACAAAACTAAGCCAGACTCCCCGGCGCCAGCAGGAGCCAACACAAAAGAGGTTAACGGACACCTCAAGACCACCCATCGATAAGGGAGTTGCTCCAGTATTGGAGAAATCGAACCAAGCGATTGGAACAAAGTCCAATCACCTAGAACCAGGTACAGGGTCCGCCCCGAAAGGCGGGAAGCCCCTGGGGACGATAAAGTTAAGCCCCCAAGTTCAAATCGTTCTTCTTGACCGGGTCACCCAGCAACGCGAACCAACATTGACCGTGACCGGTTCAACGGCTGCCGAGAGATCGTAAGTCTTAAGTCAACGCTCGCTACGAGATAGGCGCTCCTAGCTATCAATCCGTACCAACTTCGAACCCCGCAGATTCAGAACCCGAACGAAAGGCCATTTGTTCCCCTGACCTGGTGGGCCAGTCCGAAGCTAAGTACAGGCCTGTTAGTCGTAGAAGTAGCTTAGACGTAGAATTTGTGCATGAGTAGCGATTACTGTGTACAATAAATGTGCTTTGATTTAAATAATACTAATCGGTGTATTGAGTTATTGGTCATTACACAAACTTGAACCTCGTGGCGGTATCATAAAGATACCTGGTGACTCGAGAGCAAAGGTTATAAAACAGAGCCAAGTGAACCAACCAAAAGTTAGCAACATTAAGATCTTCACCTTCGATCCCTCCAATTTTTCATTTACATGCAGCTGCTCAGTGACATTATTCATAAGCAGCTTCTAACCCTCTACTGGTAACATCCAATCCCATCTGTCCAAGGACAACATGAAGTCCAAGGCTGTTTCTGCATCATCCAGCTTCTTGTCTAACATAATCTTGGGATGTGCCACTTTGTTAACAAACTGAAGTCAGCCTTTTTGTCTTCCGGTTTACAAGCTGGCTGTTCAAGCTAAAACTAGAGCTATGCAACCATATGTTCTGAGTATATTGGCGTACTGAGATCTCTTATCTTCATTTTGTCTCATTTATAAGGCGGAATTGTTCCAGAAATCGGCACGGTGGCACAATGGTTAGCACTGCTGCATCACAGCACCGGGGACCAGGGTTCAAATCCGGCCTGTTTATGTGGAGTTTGCACTTGTTCCCCATGGGTTTCCTCTGGGTGCTTCGGTTTCCTCCCACACCCATATATGTGCAGGTTAGATGGATTGGCCATGCTAAATTGTCCCTTAGTTTGTACATTAGGCGGGTTTATGGGGATAAGGATGAGGAGTGGACCTAGGTAGGGTGCTCGTTCAGAGGGTTGGTGCAGACGTGATGGGCCGAATGGCCGCCTTCTGCGCTGTAGGAATTCTGTAGTTCAAAAATCCAATATTGGACAGGGAAACTGGTGCGTGACCCTCCGATGGCAGTGGTATTATTCCAGCTTTCTTAAACTATGTTTAAGACATTGAGAGGCATGGGTTTTACGTCGGATTACTGGCGGGGTCGCCTCTGATTCCTCCGCACCTGTCGTGACCTCAGGCCTCCAGTAAATAGAGCGCCACGTTTAAAGGCCACCCCGCCCAGAACTCGAACTCTTCAGGGGATAGAAAGCTGCAGGGATCTGATGGCTGCCAAAGGGAAGAATCATGCTGCCGTCAAATTTAGTGACGCCGCCCTCAAGTGCCTATTGTACTCAGTGGAGGCCTGCCGCAATGTCATGCCTCAGTTGCTGGAGTTGCAAAGACAAACTCGGGATAGTCAGGAAGTTGTCCGCTGCACTCCTCGGATTGCAAGGCACAATGGAGGAGTCTGACTGCCTTCAGTCTGAGGTGCTAGTATTGACATGCCAATCCACCGAGACAACACTGGTAGGATTGCGGCCGCCAAGACCTTGGACCTGGACATAGGTCCTACGCTGCTCTGGGAACGGCACCCCATCACTGAGACACTTGCTGGCATCCATCAGTGTCAAGGCCAGAGGGGTGTGGGACATCTCCAGTCCACATCAGCTGCCCTTTCCTCTTAAGGCAACAACGAGGGGCTCTCGGGCACCCACAGGGAGGTGGTTCAGGACCCCAAAAGCAGGCTAGGGCCCTCCAGGTCTCAGCCTTCCAGAGGCGCCTGCCATGGTCATCACAGACATTAGGGCGTGGCAGTCAGGATGCTACTTCCACCTCTACTGAGAATTTGGGGATGCAGCAAGAGTTAGTGGCAGGGTTAGAAAGGTCAAGAAGATGTAGTTGAATAATGTGGGTAAGAGGGTTAATCACTTGTACATAATGTTGACCATTACAAATACACTCCCAAGATTATCTCCTTGTTTATGATGAGCAATGTTTATATCAATTAGATATGAAAACATGCTTCTTAAAAAGTAAGGAAAGTGTCAGAGTCCAGATCCTCTGCTCTGTGCAGTGTGTAATTTGAGCACAGTGATTGTCCAGCTTCACAGTCACTGTCCAGATCAGTGATTCCTGCACCTCGATGTGGCTGTATTTGCTGCAGGAATATCGTATCCAAGCGTCACAGGGTTATGTGATGTTCTCAGCACCTTAGAGACAGGGCTGCCTCCCATTCTCGTCACCATTCCTGACAGATGACGGTGTGGTTTTGAAGGGAACAGCTGATGAAGACTGTCAAATGATAAAATGTTGTTAAAGTCCATGTGCCCGCTGTACCTTAGCAGCGACTCCATGAAATGACCCTCTTCACAGAATGTATGTGCGCTGCCCTCAGCCAGACAGTTGTCAGACATTTACAGATGCAATGTGAAGATCTCAGGAGTGTCCTCACTGTGGATAGCACAGGTACTGTGTATAGACCTACGAACAATGTCTCTCTGGGGCACATCCTCTGTGAAAACACCAGGCTCCATATTCTTGATGGTCTTCTCACTGCAGTATCAAAAAGAAAGAGATGCAAACATGCAAGCAAATGTCCTCTAAGGACCACTCTTGGTTAAGTCATTGCCTGTGGCTGCCTCTCAAGGCCTCTTCACACATGCCAGAGAGTCCAAGCCACCACATGGATGTTGAGTGCACGTGACGGTTCACTATACCCCATCCAACACTGCTCCAAACTACATGACCAAGTGCCAGCAGCTTCGGCCACTTGACTGCAACCTGAAACACTCTCTCACGCACAGGCATTCTTTTAGATCATGAGAGTGAATTTTCAATATCTACTTAAACATAATGGAGCAAATCCCTCCGTCAGTGTTCAATGGCCAGCTTTCCCAAGCTTTGACCAATGGTTCTGCAGCACCATAGCACTCATTTGAGTTTGAAGTGTGTACACTGGGGTTAACAGTAGAGTAGCAATCATTGACACTGTCCGGAATTAGTGCTGCTTGAGTGAGCACAATTGCTTGATTAGCCTGGCTCCAAGCATGTCAGTTGAGCTTAACGTTTTGTTAAGCAGAGCCACCTTACGTTGGGATCATCGCGAGCGCTATGCAAAGTTATGCGCACTCAACTCTTGAGTTCCCCTCGGAAGTTCAGGCTGTTTTTTGTTGCTGGGAAAGGGACCGAGGGCCTTCTTACGGGATTCTCCGATCTCGCCACCGAACACACCTGTCACGATCGGGTGCAGAAACCCCAGCCGTTGGGTTTACAGGCACCTTCCACTTGCAAATGTTACCCATGTGTAGACTTTTTAACTTGCCTTGTCTCTCCCTATCATGCTGCTGAAACCCAGTTCGCTTGAGGATTGATTTCTTGAATGTTTTTTTTTACTGTGCTCCATCATCAAACCTCAGGTAATACAAAGCAATACAGGGCAGCACGGTGGTGCAGTGGTTAGCACAGCTGCCTCACGGCACCGAGGTCCCAGGTTCGATCCTGGCTCGGGGTCACTGTCCGTGTGGAGTTTGCACATTCTCCCCCTGTCTGCGTGGGTCTCACTCCCACAACCCAAAGATGTGCAGGGTAGGTGGATTGGCCACACTAAATTGCCCCTTAATTGGAAAAAATGAATTGGGTACTCTACATTTTTTTTTAAACAAATAAATACAAAGCAATACAATATGATGTGAGAAATAACTTTTATATGTGGTGAGTGGTAATGATCTGGCACTGGCTGCTCTTGAGAGTGGTAGAAGCTGAAGTGATCAATGATTTCAAAAGAAAACTGGATGGCCACTTGACTGATTGGGACTGACTGGATTGCTGTGCGGGGAACCAGCATGGGTTCAATGGGCTGAATGGCCTTGTCCTGTGCTGCAAATGTGTAATTATTCCTTGTTTGGTAGTGCCGATTCCCATTCCTTAGCAAATTAATTAGTGTCTCCTCACTTAAAACCCTTTGATAACTTCACTTTATTCATGACCTCTGATTACTGATTTTCCATAGGAAACAGTTTTCCGCTACTTCCTCCATCAAATTTCCCTCATAATGTTTAAATACCTCCATTAGCTGTTCTATGAACCTTCTTTGCTCGAAGGAGAACAATCCCTATTTCTCTTTCTCCACATAAGTGAATTCCCTCAATTCTGGTAGACCTCCGCTGTAACGTCTCTGGGGCCCTGACCACCCTCCTGGAATGTGCCCAGAACTGTTCTCCTGCTGAGACCAATGATTTGTAAAGGTTTAGCACAGCACGACTTCCTTATTTTTACATTCAATGGCTCAATTTTCAAGGCCAAGAATCCTTATTCCAAGTATTTTTAACCACCTTGTTAACTTGCCTTGCCAAGGATTTGTGAATTTGCATATACCGAGTCCCCTTTACATCAGTAGTATGATAAATGCTTGAATCTCTTCCCAGGGCTGTGGTAACAGCACTTAACTGATGATAATATGACTAGGTAGAGGCTACTGGATTTATTAAAGGAAAATCGTATGAGGCAAATCTGTTTTTTTAAGTTGTAACTAGCAGGGTAGATGAGGCAGAACCTGTGGATGTGATGTGGTTGGATTTTCAAAATGCATTTGATAAGGTACCAGACAACAGATTATTGTACAAAATGAGGGCTTATTGGATTAGGGAAAATAGGATGTATTGAGGATTGCTTAAAGGACAGTAAACCGAGAATAGGAATAAATGGGCCATTTTACTGTAACTAATGGGGTACTGCAAGGATCACTATATTAATGACTTGGAGACAAAGGGGCCGAATGTAATCTATCCAAGTTTGCAGATGACACAAAATGTATTGAGAAGATAAGCTGTACGGAATATGCAAAGAGGCTGCAAAGAGATTATCATAGAATTTACAGTGCAGAAGGAGGCCACCCGGCCCATCGAGTCTGCACCGGCTCCTGGAAAGAGCACTCTACCCAAGGTCAACACCTCCACCCTATCCTCACAACCCAGCAACCCCACCCAACACTAAGGGCAATTTTGGACACTAAGGGCAATTTATCATGGCCAATCCACCTAACCTGCACATCTTTGGACTGTGGGAGGAAACGGGAGCACCCGGAGGAAACCCACGCACACACGGGGAGGACATGCAGACTCCGCACAGACAGTGACCCAAGCCAGAATCGAACCTGGGACCCTGGAGCTGTGAAGCAATTGTGCTATCCACAATGCTACCGTGCTGCCCAATATAGATAGGTTAGGTGAGTGGACAAAAACATGGCAAATGTAATAGACTGTGCCTGTGCGGAAGTGTGAGGTTATCCATTTTGGATAAATTGGCAACACCCTGCTCTATTTCGCCACCACCTCTCTTGACTCCTCTACTGTTGCTTAAATTACGAGACTGATTTTTGATTTCCCATTCTGGATAAGCAGAAATATCCTCCAATTAAATATTGGGAAGACTGAAGCCATTGGTTATGGGCTCTGTTCCTCTCTTGGCAACTGAGACTAAACCAGATTCTTCACAATCTTGATGATATATTTGACCCCAAGGTGAGCCTTCAATCACACATCCACAGTATCACTAAGCTATTTCCACTTCCCTAACATCACCTTACTTCACTTCAACTCAGCTCATCTGCAGCTGAAATCATACTTGCCTATGACCTCTAATCTTGACTATTCTAAATCTCCTAGTTGGCTTTCCACATTCTACCTTCCAAAAGCTTGAGGTTAGCAATTTGTTGTCCAAGTGCTCACACCAAGTTCCATTTTCCTATCACCCCCTATGCTCAATAACCGATATTGGCTCCAAGTTAAAAATTCTCACCTGTATTTTCAGCTCCCGCCATGGTCTTGCCCCTTCCATATCTCCAACCTCCAGATCCACAATCTTCTAAGATCTCTGCGCTTCGCTAATTCTGGTTTTTTGTGCATCCCAAATTTAATTGAGAATCATAACAAATAGGAGCAGGAGTAATTGCTGCATTATTAATGGGCAGATGGTCAGCTGGCTAGGTCCCAAGCTCTGGAATTCATAGATCATAGAATTCCTACAGTGCAGAAGGAGGCCATTCAGTCCATCGAGTCTGCATCTTTCCATCTGAAAGAGCACTCCACCTAGACCCACTCCCCCACCCTATCACCATAACCTCTTTTATCTGGCCACTAAAGTCAATGGCCAATCCACCTAACCACATCTTTGGACTGTGGGAGGAAACCGAAGCACCCGGAGGAAACCCACGCAGACAAGGGGAGAATATGCAAACTCCACACAGTCACCCTAGGCCAGAATTGAACCCGGGTCTATGGCACTGTGAGGCAGTGGTGCTACCCATTGTGCCACCATGTCACCCAATTCCCTTCCTCCGCCTTTCCCCTCTTTCAACCTCAAACCTATCTTTGATTAAGCTCTTGACCATTTGCCCGAATATAGCCTTATGCGGTTTAGTGTCAAACTTTGCCTTGTATCGCTCCTATCAAGTGCTGCAGGATGTCTTATAATGTTAAAGGTGTTATAAAAATATAAGTTGCTTTTGTTGTTGTTTGGTAGGAAAATAGAAAAAGCTGAAAGTTTCTTGAAATGGTGAACAGCTGAGAAATATGATACTCTGAGGTACTTGGTCTTCTTTTAGAGGAATCACTGGAAGTTAACATGCAGGTACAGCCGCAATTAAAAACTAAATGGGAAGTTAACTTTGTAACGTCTGGTGGCGGCTATGAAGGAGTAAGTCGCAAAATTGGTGGCTCCCGCTCGGGTCGGACTTTTGGACCTTTTCCCCCGATTTTTTACCGGATTTGAATTAAAAAATCGATTGCAGAGGCAATTGGGTACTAGATTCCCACATCGGTGTATGGAGAGGAGGACTAGAAGTGCTCGCAAAGGCAGAAACAGACGGACAGAGAAGGCTTGGGCTGAAGCTGCGACCGGACCTCTGGCTTGTCGACCCAGCATTCAGCTGATGCAATTTATCCAGGAGGGCTTTGCCAAGCAGAAGCGGGATGGCTTGGACCCGATTAAATAGTCAATTGCGCGGCTGGAGCTTTGATTGGATGCCCAAGATCGGGCGATCCAGAAAGTAGAGAAGGCGCTGGCTGACCAGGAGGAACATCAAACTGCGGTGGAGCTGGAGGTGGGGATGCTGAGAGACCAGCAGAAAAGGCTCCTGGAGAAGGTGGAGGACCGAGAGAATAGGTCCCGCCGGCAGAACCTGAGAATCCCGAAGGGGTCTGAAGGAGCGGATGCTAGGGCATACATAGCGGACATGTTCGAGAAGCTGCTGGGGGATGGGGCATTCTCCCGGCCCTTGGAGGTAGACAGGGTTCACAGAGCGCTCGAAAGGAAGCCGCGAATGGGAGACCCCCTGAAGGCAATGATGGTGAGATTCCACAGATATTTGGATAAGGAGCGTATTTTACAATGGGCCAAGCAGCCACGGAGCTGTAAATGGGAGAATAGTATCCTGCGGATCTAACAGGACCGAGTGCCGAGGTGGCCAGGAGAAGAGCGGGGTTTTACCAGATCAGGTCGACTCTTTTTAAGAAAAAGGTTAAGTTTGGACTGCTGTATCCAGCCCGTCTCTGGGTCACGTACGAGGAGCAACATTTTTATTTCGAGTCACCTGAGGAAGCGCTGGACTTCGCGAAAGGAAAGGACTGGTGGCGGACTGAGAACTTTTGAACTTTGCTGCAACGTTCATGTTTTTAAAAGGTTTCTCGTTTTTTTTGTTTTGTGGACGCTATTTGCAATGTCTTCTGTATTGATTTGGGGCCAGTTGCAGAGCTGAGTGAGTTAAAGTTTACATTTGCACTGTTGGGGGATGGAGGTGTGTTTGTTCAGATGCTGGATTTCTTGCTTGATCTTTTCTTTGTTTAGCATTTTTTTTTCCTCTGTCGGGCAATTGTGTTGGGATTGTTTGTCATTTGAATATGTGTGTATAAGGGGGGGGGGGGAGGTGGGGAGGGAACAATAGATGGGAGAATATCTGGTGTCAGGGGTGGGGGCCACCAAGCTAGCAGGGCGGGCTAGCTCACGGAAGCATAGTGGGGGGTGAGCAGATGTTAGGCTTATCAAAGGGGTCGATTTACATTGTACTGTTACTAGAGGGGGGGAATATTCTGCTGACGAGGGGGGGACTGTTGCTGAGGGCAGAGAGGAGGTCGGGGGTGGAGGCCGCCTGGGGGCGGGCTGGAGACTGGCCCAAGAAAGTGATGGCTGATCGGCGGAGGGGGGATGGGAGGGGGGAGGGGCGATGAGCCCCCCAATTAGGCTGATCACCTGGAATGTATGAGAGCTAAATGGGCTGGTCAAGAGGGGAGGGAACAATAGATGGGAGAATGTCTGGCGCCAGGGGTGGGGGCCACCAAGCTAGCTGGGCGGGCTAGCTCACGGAAGCGTAGTGGGGGGTGAGCAGATGTTAGGCTTATCAAAGGGGTCGATTTACATTGTGCTGTTACTAGGGGGGGGAAATATTCTGCTGACGAGGGAGGGACTGTTGCCGAGGGACAGAGAGGAGGTCGGGGGTGGAGGCCGCCTGGGGGCGGGCTGGAGACTGGCCCAAGAAAGTGATGGCTGATCGGCGAAGGGGGGATGGGGGAGCGATGAGCCCCCAACTAGGCTGATCACCTGGAATGTACAAGAGCTAAATGGGCCGGTCAAGAGGGCACGCGTGTTCGCGCATTTGAGAGGACTGAAGGCGGACATGGTAATGCTGCAGGAGACGCAAATTAGAGTAGCAGATCAGATCAGATTAAGGAAAGGTTGGGTCAGACAGGTTTTTCACTCGGGACTGGACTCGAACACTAGAGGGGTCGCGATCCTGATCAACAAACGGGTGGTATTTGAGGCGGGAAGAATAGTTCTGGATGTGGGAGGCCGGTACATTATGGTCAGTGGGAAATTGGAGGGGGTGCAAGTGGTACTAGTAAATGTGTATGTGTCAAATTGGGACGATGTGGAGTTTATAAAAAGGATGCTGGGGAAGATACCGGACCTGCATTCGCATAAGTTGGTCATGGGAGCGGACTTCAACACAGTTATTGACCCTAACTTAGACCGGTCAAGCTCAAAAATGGGCAGGGTGCCACCAATGGCAAAGGAACTAAAAGGGTTCATGGAGCAGATGGGGGAGGTGGATCCATGGAGGTTCGGGCAGCCGAGGGTGAAGGAGTTCTCCTTCTACTCACACGTGCATAAAGTGTACTCCTGGATTGATTTCTTTATTCTGAGCAGGGCCTTACTGACGGGGGTGGTGGACACGGGGTACTCGGCGATTACAATTTCAGACCATGCTCCGCACTGGGTTGACCTGCAGGTTAGTAAAGACAGTAACCAGCGCCCGCACTGGAGGTTAACGTGGGCCTTCTAGCTGACAAAGAGGTGGGCGGGCGGCTGAGGAAATGTATTCGGAACTACCTGGAAATCAACAGCACGGGGGAAATTTCAGCAGCGGTGGTCTGGGGAGCAGAGAAGGCGGTGGTTAGAGGGGAGCTGATCTTGATAGGGGCCCACAGGGAGAAGGTAGACAAGTCAGAGACGGACCGACTGGTAAAGGAGATACTTCAGGTCGACGGGACGTATGCGGAGACCCCAGAGGCAGGGCTTCTAAGGGAACGGCGGAGGCTACAGGTGGAGTTCGGCTTGTTAACCACAGGGAGGGCGGTGGAGCAGCTGAGAAAGGCGAGAGGGGCGATTTATGAGCCTGGAGAGAAGGCCAGCAGAATGTTTGCACAGCAGCCTAGAAAGAGGGAGGCAGCCAGGGAGATGGGGAAAGTAAAGGATGGAGATGGGAACCTGGTGCAGAGTCAGCAGGGGTAAATAAGGCATTTAAGGAGTTTTACAGTAGGCTGTATGGGTCGGAACTTCCTAGTGGGGCTGAATTTCCCAAAGGTGGACGGGAAGCTGGTAGAAGGGCTGGGGACCCCGATTGGGATGGAAGAGATAGCGGAGCGTCTGAAGGCCATGCAGTCGGGTAAAGCCCCGTGGCCGGATGGGTTCCCAGTGGAGTTCCATAAAAGGTTCTCTGGGATATTGGGGATGTTGTTGATGAGGACATTCAATGAGGCAAGGGAGAGAGGGGGTGCTTCCCCTGACGATGTCACAGGCCACGATTTCACTGATCCTGAAGCGGGACAAGAACCCGGAGCTGTGTGGGTCCTACAGACCGATATCCCTGTTGAATGTGGACGCCAGACTGCTGGCCAAGATTTTGTCCTCTGGGATTGAGGATTGTGTTCCAGACGTTATTGGGGAGGACCAGACGGGGTTTGTTCAGGGAAGGCAGTTAGTGGCCAATGTAAGAAGGCTATTAAACGTGATCATGATGCCCCCGGAAGGTAGGGAGGTGGAGGTAGTGGTCGCAATGGACGCAGAGAAGGCTTTTGATGAAGTAGAATGGGAATACCTGTGGGAGGTAATGGGACGGTTCGGATTTGGGTGGGGCTTTATTGACTGGGTCAGGTTGCTGTATCAGGCTCCTGTGGCGGGCGTACGGACGAATAGAACAACATCGGACTATTTTAGGCTGCATCGGGGAACGAGACAGGGGTGTCCCCTCTCCCCACTGTTGTTCGCATTAACCATAGAGCCGCTGGCAATTGCACTGAGAGCTTCAAGGGTCTGGAGGGGGCTGGTCCGGGGAGGGGGGAGGGGGGTGGGAGGTGGGGGGGGGGGGGGTTGGAACACAGAGTCTCGCTTTACGCAGACGACCTGCTCCTGTATGTATCGGACCCAGCGGACAGGATGGAATAAATCATGAGGATTCTGGGAGAATTTGGGTGGTTTTCGGGGTATAAACTAAATATGGGGAACAGTGAGATGTTTGCGGTCCAGGCGAGGGGACAGGAGAGGCAACTGGGGTAGCTGCCGTTTAGAGTGGTAGGGGGAAGCTTTAGGTATCTAGGCATCCAAGTGGCGCGGAAATGGGAAAGGCTGCACAAACTAAATCTGGCTAGACTAGTAGACCAAATGAAGGACTATTTTCGGAGGTGGGACGCACTCCTGCTGTGACTAGTCCGGAGTGTGCAGACGGTGAAGATGACGGTCCTCCCGAGATTCCTGTTTGTGTTCCAGTGTCTCCCCATCTTTACTCCGCGGTCCTTTTTTAAACGGGTCAACAAAGTGATCACTGGCTTTGTATGTGCGGGCAAGACCCCGCGAGTAAGGAGGGGGATGCTTGAGCGGAGCCGGGGAGAGGGCGGGCTGGCGGTACCAAACTTCAGTAACTACGATTGGGCGGCAAATCTAGCCATGATCAGGAAGTGGGTGGTGGGGGGTGGGTCGGCATGGGAGCGTATGGAGGCGGCTTCATGTAAGGGCACCAGCTTAGGTGCGCTTGTAACGGCGCCTCTGCAGTTCCCGCCGGCACGGTACTCCACCAGCCCCGTGGTGGTGGTGGCCCTAAAAGTTTGGGGGCAATGGAGGTGGCATGTGGGAGCAGAGGGAGCATCGCTTTGGTCTCCAATTTGTAATAATCACCGTTTTGCCCCGGGAAGGACATGGCAGAGCGCAGGGATTGAGAGGATGGGAGATATGTTTATAGAGGGGAGCTCTCCTAGTTTGAAGGAGCTGGAGGAGAAATTTGGATTGGCGAGGGGAAACAAATTCAGGTACCTGCAGGTGCGGGACTTCCTACGCAGGCAGGTTTCAAAACTCCTGCCACGAAGTGGGATTCAGGACAGAGTAGTTTCCAGAGGTGGGTGGGAGAAGGGAGGGTATCTGACATTTACAAGGAACTTATGGGGTCAGAGTCGACTCAGACTGGGGAGCTGAAGCGCAAGTGGGAAGAGGAGTTGGGAGAAGAGATAGAGGATGGTCTATAGGCGGACGCGTTGAGTAGAGTCAACGCATCCACAACATGTGCCAGGCTCAGCCTGATACAATTCAAGGTCGTCCACCGGGCTCACATGACAGTGGCCTGGATGAGCAGGTTCTTTGGGGTAGAAGATAGGTGTGCAAAGTGTGCGGGAGGGCCAACGAACCATGTCCACATGTTCTGGACATGCCCAAAGCTTTGGGGATTCTGGCAGGGGTTTGCAGATGTCATGTCCACGATGTTAAAAACAAGGGTGGCATCGAGTCCAGAGGTGTTGATTTTCGGGGTGTCGGAAGATCCGGGAATTAAGGAGGGGAAAGAGGCAGACATTTTGGCCTTTGCTTCCCTGGTCGGCCGGAGACGGATATTATTAGCTTGGAGCGACTCAAAGCCCCCGAAGTCGGAGACCTGGCTATCGGACATGGCTAGCTTTCTCTGTTTGGAGAAAATCAAGTTTGCCTTGTGAGGGTCAATGTTAGGGTTCGCCCGGAGGTGGCAACCGTTCGTCGACTTCTTTGCGGAAAATTAATCGGCAGCAGAAGGTGGGGTGGGGTTAGTTTAGCTTAAGAGTATTAGCATAATGAAGGTGGGACCTGTAAGGGAGGAAGGTGGCTTTTGCACTATATTTATAGATTCATGTATATTGTTTATTTTGTTGTCACTGTAAAATCAAAGAAATACCTCAATAAAATGTTTATTTTAAAAAAACTTTGTTTGCAAAAGGACTGGCGTATAAGAGTGAAGAAACCTTATTGTAGAGGGCGGCACGGTGGTTAGCACTGCTCCCTGACGGCACCTAAGTCCCGGATTCGACCCCGGCTCTGGGTCACTGTCCATGTGGAGTTTGCACATCTTCCCCGTGTCTGCGTGGATCTCACCCCCACAACCCAAAAAGATTTGCAGGGTAGGTGGATTGGCCACGCTAAATTGCCCCTTAATTGGAAAAAAAGAATTGGATGCACTAAATTTATAAAAAATGAAGTCTTATTGCAATCACGGAGGATCTTGGTGAACTACACCTGGAGTATTGTCTACAGGTTTGGTCTCCTTATCAAAGGAAAGATATACTA
Organism: Scyliorhinus torazame; assembly: GCF_047496885.1. Taxonomy (NCBI): domain Eukaryota; kingdom Metazoa; phylum Chordata; class Chondrichthyes; order Carcharhiniformes; family Scyliorhinidae; genus Scyliorhinus; species Scyliorhinus torazame. Next base: position 158,899,805 of record NC_092717.1, read on the forward strand.
GCCTTGGACGGAGATTTACCCAGACTGATACCTGGAATGAGCAGATGTCCTATGAGATGAGATCGAGTCAACTTGGACTAGAGATTGAGAGATGATCTCATTGAGACATAGAATTTTTTTAAAGGATTGATTGTGTAGATGTTGGAAGATATTTCTCCTGGGTGGGGAGTTGAGATCTGGAAGTTGTAGTCTCAGAATAAGAGATTTGGTATTTAGGGCAAAAGTGAAGAGAAGGCTCTTCTCTTGAGCGTTGTGAATATTTGTAATTCTGTACGCCAAAGGGCTGTGGATGTTCAGGCTATGAATATATTCAAGAGAGGAATTGATGGATGTTTCGATATGAAATAAATTAAGAGAAGGGAGTTAGCGCAGGAGAATGAAATTGGGGTTGTCGATCATCCATGACTACTGAATGTCAGAGCAGGCTCAAGTTGGCCTATCCATGCTCTTATTTATGTTGATCACATCAGAATTATATTTTACAGTCGTTTGCTGCAAACCACATCCTTTAAATCTCTATCTCTGGATTACAACCTTTCACTAAACATCAATTATATTTCATTCATTATATTCTTTAATTTTAAGTTGCTTTTTCAATGTCAGTTCATCTCCTCATCTCTTTGTCCATTTTCAAAAGAAACTAAAAAGCCATCTCTTTCACCCTTTTCTTTCGGCTACCTCCTGAATCCCCTCTGACCTGCCCAGTATCTCCTGCCTCCTTGCATAGGTGTTTACGCTGTTGCTATTACCACAGTTGTTGTCTCAAAATATCTGGGGCGGGATTCTCCGAGCCTCCGCACCGAAATGGCGATCGGCCCGGGGGCGGAGAATAGACGTTGACGCCGAAATCGGGCGTGATGCCGCTCCCGCGATTCACGCGGACGCGGGTAGGGGGCCATTGACAGATGCCCCCGTGGCGATTCTCCGCCAAAAACTGGCCGAGTTCCCGACGGTGTGGTTCTAACTACGTTTTGCCTGTCGGAAATGGCCAGTGGCGGCTGCAGAGCTAGTCCGTGGCCACCCTGGTGAGGGGCGGTCTGATCCGTCACCGGTGGGGGGGAGGGGGGGGGGGCTCACGGCCAGGCTAGTGATCGGGGGCCACCGATCTGCAGGCACGCACGATCTCAGGGGGTGGAGGGCCTCTATTTTCGGGGCCGGTCCACGGCGTGAGTCCGCCAAAGTCGCACTTCCGATTGGAAGTATAGGGCCCCATGTCGGCATCCAGAGCTGCGATGAGTACTCCGGGGCTCTGCTAGCCCCCTTCAGGTAGGAGACTCGGAAGAAAGTCCAGAGTGAAACGCCCGCGTTTTGACAAAGGAGTGGGGACATATCCCCATTATTGGAGAATCCCTCCCCTGATTTTTATAAATTCAAACTATTTCTCCAAATTTATTTTAACTTATACCTGCATTTTATTTATAATGAACAGAATGTACTCTCCTAAACTGATTTCTAACCAGAAAAATACTGGCTAAGTTTTGCATTGTAGTTGGTGTGAGATATATTTAATTTAAGAAAACAGTTCAAAAATGCACTGGGGGTGGGGTGGGGGTAATGGAATAAGAAGCTTCAACAACACGTTTGTACAAAGACTTATTTGTCACAACTATCTCATCTTCATTTTAGAATCCATTTTAAACAGCTTTTGGTGGAACAGATTAATAAAGATTCTTTGGACCCAGCTGTATTATACAACAAAGAGGAAATGTTAACGGAACTACAACGCTGGGGTGTCACTATCCCTAAAGAACAAGTGAATGAACAAGTAGAACAATTTACACACAGACTAAGAAATGTAAGTAATCAAAAATTACAATTAATGCATTGGCTGACATCTATTAATACACTAGTAGACAATTCTGCACCAATGATCAAATTATGTATATGACTACATCTCCCGATTTTGTTTCTCATCTGTCTTCTTTGCTGCCTCACCTCAGAGTTTATCTTTACATGTAATTATTGCTCTACTCAATTGAGTGTGCTGTTCATCTGGCCATTAATCTGTCTCCAAACCCGTTCAAGGGGTTGTCGCCATGAAAACCGTGACTCAATTCTGTTTCCAAACTCTGCTAAGGACCAAAAAACAGTCCTGATTTCTATTTCCTGTCCCCAACTCAAAAGTACAGCCCCTTGTCTTTTTCTTGATGTTCAGGCTGAGGCACATTATTGGCAAAGCACAACAAGAGCTTTACTCAGCATCCAACATTCGACACCTGAAATGGAAGTGTTTGATGTCTGAAACAGCTAGTCGTTTACCCTGTATCCCTTCATCCGATGAGCACAGAATTTGAAACATTGGCTCTAATATGTATTAATTTTGGTGATATGAGGACCTCAAATTTTCTTATAGCCAGCAATAGAATGGAGGCAAAAGTTTGGCAGAAGTTGACTAGAAGGTGTGTTATGTAATTTTGAATAACACAAGCTGCCACTTAATGCAGTTTTGAGTAAAAGATGCTCCAGACTTTGAAGTGAATTCAGTGTGTTTTATTGAACTATTAGCACAGTTCTCAATGAGTTCGACTCTCTACTAATCTAAATGTAGTAACTCAGTCTAACTGAACCAGCCTTGCTCTAATCCACGTGCTGGGGTGTGATGCTGAGGATACACCCTGTCTCACTCTGTAGATGATGGTCTGTGGGAAGAGGCGGGGTGTGAGTGCCTCATCCCTTTTAGAGTGAGATACCACCCCTGAGTGTCCTGACTGCTCATTGGTCGTGTCCTATTCTATGTGTTCATTGCTGCATGTTTGCATATCAAGACATCTCCCCTTTTTTAAAATGTTTTGTTGGTGTATGTGAATGTATTTACATGTGAATGAGCCTGTTTAACGTGACTGACGGAGGACAACAGAACAGAGCAAACAAAACAAACGTTCACAAGTCCAGTCTCTGAGGCTTACGTCTGATCCTGGTCGACCACCGGTGAGGTGGCGGAGGGGACGACGGCGCCTTGACAGGCGGGATGGAAGCCTGACTGGTGGCCTTGTTGTGCGAGGTATCAGGAGGTGGCAATTCAACATATGGAAATGGAGGAGAAAGTGGTTGCGGGCAGGCAACTTTGCGCAGTGCCCATCGATTCCTTCGCACGACGGAGCCATCATACATACGTACAACATCAGAGCGGCACGCGGCCTACCGAACAACGACAGCCGGGGCAGACCACCCACCATCCGGTATCTTGATCCTGACAGTGTCTGCCGGGGAAAGCACGGCCATATCGATGGCATGGGCATCATTGCCCTGCTTTTGGCGGTCCCTGAGCTGCTGCATCTTCTACAGCACCGGGAGGTCATCCAGGTTTTGCAGGTGTATGGCTGGAAGCGTCGTCCTCAGGTCCCTGTTCATCAGGAGTTGAGCCGGCGACATGCCAGTGGACAATGGAGTCGCCCTGTACGCGAGCAGTGCAAGGTGTATGTCGGAAGCAGAGTCCGCGTCCTTGCAGATGAACCGTTTAACAATGTGCACCCCTTTCTCGACTTTTCCATTGGACTGCGGATAGTGCGGACTGGAGATGACCTGCTGGAAATTGTATGACCTGGCAAACATGGACCATTCTCGACTGGTAAAGCACGGGCCATTGTCGCTCATGACGGTGATTGGGATACCATGCTTTGAGAATGACTCCTTACAGGCTTTCATGACGGTCCGAGAGGTGAGGTCCGGGAGCTTCAGCACCTCAGGGTAATTCGAGAAATAGTCGATGATTAATACGTAGTCGCGACCATTCGCATGAAAGAGGTCGATGCCAATCTTGGACCACGGAAATGAAAAAAAATGAAATGAAAATCGATTATTGTCACATGTAGGCTTCAAATGAAGTTACTGTGAAAAGCCCCTAGTCGCCACATTCCGGCGCCTGTTCGGGGAGACTGGTACAGGAATTGAACAGTGCTGCTGGCCTGCTTTCAAAGCCAGCGATTTAGCCCTGTGCTAAACCAGCCCCTGACCTGGAGAGGTCACTATGCCATGCTGTTGGAGCGTCTCCACGCTCTGAGCTGGCTGGAACCGCTGACAGGTAGCACAGTTCAGGACCATGTTCATGATGTCCTGGCTGATTCCGAGCTTAAATTGGCCCTACCTAGGTGATGCTGGAAAATATTTCATTTGAGTTCTTGTATATCAGAGGAGGATGTTTTGTTCAGAGGCCAATTTCAGCTCGGAATTCCATGGCAAAAGACTTACTTAAACTGCAACTAAATTCAATGGAATTCTCAAAATGGTGGCTATTTATTACAGGTTATTTTAATTTTAGTGTCGTCTCCAGTTGTGTAGTGTATTTCTGCCTTTTCCAAAATGCTAGTTTTTAACTCATTTGATTTGATTCAGTGAATTTAGTGTTATGATACACAAAAACTCAAATGAAATATTTTCCAGCATCACCTAGGTAGGACCAATTTAAGCTCTGAATTCCATGGCAAAAGACTTACTTAAACTGCAACTAAATTCAAACAAAATTTAAGTCATTTACTGTATCGAACAGCAATTGACACAGTTTCATGATGTGAAAGTGACCTATGTTATCTGGTTTATTTTTAACAGAAAATATTGAATGAACTAAAGCTGGACAATCAACAAACTGTTTTCAACAAGAATTAAGGATCATTTGCTTCCATCAGTCAGATGTTTAATGAGAAGTAACTTTATCCACATAGACACAGATTTCCAACGAAAAACATACAGCGTGGGATGAGGCCATTCAGCCCATTGTGTCGGTGCCAGCGCCAGCAACGTACTGTGAAAATGCTTTATATCAAGACCAGTCTTTTTATAATTGCATTTACTTTTATTTTTAGTTATCACTGGTCAGTTATGTTTAAACACTTGTTGATTTCATGCAGTATTGCTCACAGTCAGATATTTCTAGAAACATGGAAGGATTTGTGGTGTGGAAGGAGGGCTATTTAGTCCATCGTGTCCATGGCAGCCAAGAAAGAGCTATGCAGTCCAATACCACCTTGCAGCTCTTGGTCCATAGCCCTGTAGCTTATGACCCTTCAAGTGCTCATCCAGATGTTTCTATTAAATACGAAAAGGGTTTCGGCCTCTTGCACCTTCCCCGGCAATGAGATTCAGAACCATACCGTCCTCTAGGTGTAAGAAAAATCCCCATTTCATTACCTTGAGAAGATAAAAATGGAGTGGCCAGTTTGGATCAGGGGCGTCATTCTCCGACCCCCCGCCGGGTCGGAGAATGGCCGTTGGCCGCCGTGAATCCCGCCCCCGCCCCCGCCGAAGTCTCCGGTACCGGAGATTGGGCGGGGGCGGGAATCGGGCCGTGCCGGTTGGCGGGACCCCCCGCTCAATTCTCCTGCCCGAATGGGCCGAAGTCCCGCTCAGAAATTGCCTGTCCTGTCGGCGTAAATCAAAGCTGGTATTTACCGGCGGGACCAGGCGGCGTGGGCGGGCTCCAGGGTCCTGGGGGAGGGCGCCCCCACGGTGGCCTGGCCCGCGATCGGGGCCCACCGATGCGCGGGCGGGCCTGTGCCGTGGGGGCACTCTTTCCCTTCCGCCTCCGCCACGGCCTCCACCATGGCGGAGGCGGAAGAGACTCTCCCCACTGCGCATGCGCGGGAAACTGTCGGCGGCCGCTGACGCTCCCGCGCATGCGCCGCATTTCCGCGCCAGCTGGCGGGGCACCAAACGCCATTTCCGCCAGCTGGCGGGGCAACAAACGCCATTTCCGCCAGCTGGCGGGGCGGAAATCCCTCCGGCGCCGGCCTAGCCCCTCAATGTTGGGGCTCGGCCCCCAAAGATGCGGAGCATTCCGCACCTTTGGGCCGGCGCGATGCCCGTCTGATTGGCGCCAGTCGGGGGACATTGCGCCGTTGGGGGAGAATTTCGCCCCAGGTATCAGTTTAATGTATGAGAGAAAAGAGTGGGACTTGGCAGGCAGCTGGGCTTGAGTGTGTGTGACAGTGATCTGCAACGAAGGAACTTCCGCTTCACATGCAGACCCTGCAAAGGTGCCCTATTCAAATGTGTTTAAACATAAGGGCAATGTCAGTGCAGTGATTGGCTCCTGAGATATATTTTTCAGAAATCTATAATCCATCTGAAAAAAGGAAGCAAGGGGAATGTGACAGAACTCAATCACAGCCCTCAAAAGTTTCTGCACACATTTTTAAAGAAAGTGGGAAATTTATTATTTTAGTTTATCCTGCAATTTTTAGTTTATCTTGCAATCTTTAGAGGTATAATTTTTTTTTAAAGCCATTTGTCTGTATTACAGTAAATGACGATGAAATTAATTTTCCAAATACGGACAGATGTTATAAGGCTGCACCGCCAGTGCAAAGCCTCATCATGCTTTTATTTACGTTGGAGATGGGGCTCCAACCCGATAGACATAATTCTGCACCCTATGCTCCCCTACTGAAGCCGGTGCCAACAATTCACTTTGTCCTTTTATTTCTTTAGCTCAAATCCCATATGCCAAACTTACAATCAAGATTAATTTGTGTCCTGCTTACATACAAATCGTACAGCTGGTAGGTGATCAGAGCTCAGATTTCAGACCCATTGCTTGAGCGATTTTGCACACTGTTCCTATTTATTTGTCTTAGTAAAGTAGTTCTCATCATAATTCACTACAGATTTTATATTTTTATATGTTGGAAGTTGTTTTTGTTCTGCTTTAGAAGATTGATCTCGTAATCATACCTCTTGATGTTTAAAAACCAGTTTTAATATTTTTATGTCAGTTTGTTAATTACTACACTGCAGAGCTGTTCACAATATACAATGTTGATCATATTCAGCCTCCAAAATCTAGTACTTATATTTTTTATCAGAATAAATTTTGTGGATGGGACTGGTGGTTAGCCTCATTAGTACAGTAAGACCTCACTTAAAGTTGCTCTCCTGAAAATCATGACTTTAAGTGAAACATTGGTTTCACAGGAATCATGTTAAAACTAGTTAGATTCTATTGGAGTTTCCTTGTGAGAAAAAAAAAATTAAAGCATTTTACCCTCGAAGTTACAATATTTTACACTGCTAAATTCCTACATTGGTAAATGAAAATGTTATTTTTACACTTATTCATAATATAACTTTCTACTTGCAGTACCTGCTCACTGCTGATCCCACTTCTTGAACATCCCATTCCCTAATCCTCCTGGTCGCTGCAGATCCTCCCCTTCCCCAACCCTGAAGTTGCAGCCTCCCCTCACCCCCTAACCCTCCAAGCTATGACTGCTTCCCCACTTTGCGACCCGCCAAGTTGCACCTCTTGCCCCTCCCTGACCTACTCTCTCACTGAACCTTGCACTTTCTAACTCTCCCTCCCACCACTTTCCTCTCTTGGACTTACATCCCGGTCAAGATCCAGATCTGACCTGAAGCTGGGGCTCCAACATTGTGGAAGTGCGAGTCCCGATGGTGCAGAAGTGCAGACTTGGAGCTACTACAATCCATGTTTTATTTTAAATGCTCCTGCTGGCTGCTTGCTTCTCCTGAGCCCTCACTCAAAGTAAGGGCTCCGGAGAAGTGCAGCGAGACAGGAGCAGTTTTAATAGTCATGTCGGTTGAGGAGGTGGGAGATGGCACAACTTGGAGCAGGAGGAAGCTGCAGTTCGAAGATTAGGGAGTGGGGAGAGGCTGTTGCTCAGAAGTTGGGGAACCAGGAAAGACCACAGTTCAGAGATCATGGGTGGAAAGGGTGCTCCAAAACGACACCAATTGGGTCACACAGGAAACCACATTCAAGCAGATTCTGTGAAGCGAGAGATTACAGACCCTTAAAGCGAAACAATGTTAAACAGGGCAACATTAAACAAGGACTACTTTATGAAATTTCTAAGTTAAAGGTCAAGATCAGTTAATAGCCACAGATTTCAATAGACCCAGGCTACAGTTCACATACAACCCATATAAGGGGCATGCCCACTGTACTACCCTTCCAGAGAAAGGGAGGGGGAGGGGGAGGAGGGAGGAGGGGGAGGGGGGGGGGACACACACACCCAATAATCAATTCAAGAACTTAAGCAAACATTTTGACTTCTAGGTTTGATGTTTCCAAGGTTTGAAGGGGCATGGTGAGCACCTGCATGGTGCAATCTCAACTCCAAAGGTCAATATACTAATGGAAATTAGAGTTGCTTACAATGGATACTGCACATATAGGAAGGGAAGCACCCAGACTTAATGATGCTTTCCAGGAACTACTGCAGGATGAACTCAGAAAGAGGAGAAAGAAACCTGTGGCTCTCACCAACAAGGCATTGTTAGAGATAGCTGAGCAATTGGGATGGTGTGTCTTGGATGCAGTGCAGGAAGCAGTATATTACTTTCACAGGTTAGGAAAAGCGAGCACGTTTGCTGACACCTACATGTTGGGGTTTAAGCGCATCCCCTCCCCACCCTGTCATTCTGTCTTGCATGTATACTCCATTATATTACTCCACATGTCCACTCAACTTGGAACAGCATATAGCTTTCGCTTTCCCATTTGTCGTTGACACTCACCCCAACCCTTATGCAGTGTGATACATCTGTCTCAGCAAATGTACCACATTAGCGTTCATTCACTCACTTTTAATTTTTTCTTTCTCACCCCTTGGAGAAGAGAGCACAAAACACAAGGTCAGGACCTGGGCTGCTACAATTAGCCATGCTAACAGATGCAGAAGAAGTGGCCCAAGAGATAAATGTTAATATCCATGTTCTGGTCAGTCAAAGATGGAAATACAGAGAGCTGCCAGATAAATAGTGACAGAATTTCAAACATCTGAGACGTGCCACCTTCATCAATGACTAAGGTTGAGTATGATGATTGTCAAGATTGATATTTTGCTGTGACTGAATTACATCCCTTTTTTACAGAAAAGGTTGCTGGGTGATTTCTCAAACCATGTCATCCCTTTACAGGATGTATACCCATGCCAGTGGAAATACTTAGACTTTGGGGGTTTAGATGATTGGCCTTTCACCCGGTTAGTATTAACTCAAGTGATAATGAGCAGGCACTGGTGGCAGGGACTGCGATTTTCTGTCAGATGCACCCACTGCACCTCTCATCTTGATCTTATTCATGTTCAGTAAAGGTTGTCCCACAAGAATTCTTTGCCTGCAGAAAGTTTAAGATTCCAATTGTAATAAATGAACTTATGAGGAGATGACAACTTAAAAAAAAAAAAACATTTTATTGAGGTATTGATTTTGGCATTGTAACAGCAGCAATATAAACAGTGTACATGAAAATATAAACATAGTGCAAATACCACCTCCCTCCCCAACAGGTCCCACCATTAATTAGCCCCTAATCTACGCTAACCTATCCCCCTCCCCCCCCCCTGCTGATGACGATTAATTTTCCGCAAAGAAGTCGATGAATGGTTACTACCTCTGGGCGAACCCTAAGAGTGACCCTCTCAAGGCGAACTTAATTTTCTCCAAACAGAGAAGGCTAGCCATGTCCGATAGCCAGGACTCCGACTTCGGGGCTTTGAGTCCATCCATGCTAGTAGTATCCGTCTCCGGGCTGCCAGGGAAGCAAAGGCCAGAACGTCTGCCTCTTTCTCATCCTGGATTCCCGGATCCTGCGACACCCCGAAAATCCCCACCTCTGGATTCAATGCCACCCTGGTTTTTAATACCTTGGACATGACATCAGCAAACCCCTGCCAAAATCCCCTCAGCTTTGGACATGCCCAGAACATGTGGACATGGTTCGCTGGTCCTCCCGCACATTTTGCGCACCCGTCTTCCACCCCAAAGAATCTGCTCATCCGGGCCACTGTCATGTGGGCCCGGTGAACGACCTTGAATTGAATCAGGCTGAGTCTGGCACAAGTTGAGGTCGCGTTGACCCTACTCAATGCGTCCGCCCAAAGGCCCTCCTCTATCTCTCCCCCAGCTCCTCCTCCCACTTTCGCTTCAACTACTCGGTCTGCATCTCCTCTGATCTCATAATTTCCTTGTAAATGTCAGAAACGCTCCCCTCTCCTATTCATCCTCTGGGCACTACCCTGTCCTGAATCCCCCTTATCGGTAGGAGTGGGACGTTTGATACCTGTCTACGCAGAAAGTCCTGCACCTGCAGATATCTAAATTTGTCCCCCCCCCCCCCCACCCCCAAATGCAAACTTCTCCTCCAGCGCCCTCATACTCGGAAAGCTCCCCTCTATAAACAAGTCCCCCATCATCTCAATCCACGCTCTCCGCTATATTCGGAACCCCCCGTCCATCCTCCCCGGGGCAAACCGGTGATTATCGCAGATTGGGGACCAGACCGACGCTCCCACTGCTCCCACATATCTCCTCCATTGCCCCCAGACTCTCAGGGCCGCCACCACCAAGGGGCTGGTGGAGTACCGCGCCGGCAGGAACAGCAGAAGCGCTGTTTCCAGCGCCCCCAAACTTGTGCCCTTGCAAGATCTGCCTCCATACGCACCCATGCTGACGCCGCCCCCCCCCCCCCCCCCCCCACAGCCACTTCATAATCATGGCTTTGTTAGCCGCCCAGTAATAATTGCTAAAGTTCGGCAGCGCCAGCCCGCCCTCTCCCCGACTCCGCTCAAGCATTACACTCCTCCCTCGTGGGGTCTTGCCCCTCCATACGAAGCCCGCAATAACTTTATTGACCCACTTAAAAAAGGACCGCGGAATAAAGATGGGGAGACATTGAAATACAAACAGGAATCTCGGGAGGACCGTCATTTTCACCGTTTGGACTCTCCCAGCTGGAGACAACGGGAGCGCATCCCATCTCCGAAAATCATCTTTCATCTGATCAACCAACCGGGCCAAGTTCAATTTATGTAGCCGGTCCCAACCCCGCGCCACTTGAATACCGAAGTACCTAAAACTGTCCCCTACCAATCTAAACGGCAGTTCCCCAGTCGCCTCTCCTGACCCCTCGCCTGGACCGCAAACATTTCGCTCTTCCACATATTAAGTTTGTACCCCGAGAACCGGCTGAATTCCCCTAAAATTCCCATGATTTCTTCCATCCCCTCAATTGGATCTGAAACACTGAAGCAGGTCATCCGCATACAGCGAGACTCTGTGCTCCACCACCCCCCCCCCCCTGGAAAAGCCCCTTCCAGCCCCTTGAGGCCCTCAGAGCAATTGCCAGCGGCTCTATAGCCAGCGCAAACAGCAGTGGGGAGAGGGAGCATCCTGTCTCGTCCCCCGGTGCTGTCTACAATAGTCCGAAGTCGTCCTGTTCGTCCTATACACTTGCCACAGGAGCCTGGTACAGCAACCTGACCCAGTCAATAAAACCCCTCCCATAAATAATCCCACTCAACCTGGTCAAAAGCTTTTTCCGCATCCATCGCGACCACTACCTCCACCTCCCTACTTTCCGGTGGCACACGATCACATTTAACAGCTTTCTTACATTGGCCACCAGCTGCCTGCCCTTAATGAACCCCGCTGATCCTCCGCAATGATATTCGGTACACAATCCTCAATCCTTGAGGACAAAGTTTTGGCCAACAATTTGGCATCTACATTCAACAAGGATATCGGCCTGTAAGACCCACATAGCTCTGGGTTCTTGTCCCGTTTCAGGCTAAGTGGAATCGTGGCCTGTGACATCATCTGGGGCAGAACCCCTCTTTCCCTTGCCTCATTAAACACCTTCATCAGCACTGGTCCCAATATCCCGGAGAACTTTTTGTAGAACTCCGCTGGGTACCCATCCGGTCCCGGGGCCTTACCCAACTATGGCCATCAAGCCCTCCACTATCTCTTCCAACCAGATCGGGGCCTCCAGTCCTTCTACCAGCACCCTGTCCACCTTCGGGAAAGGCAGCTCCTCCAGGAAGTGCCTCATCCCCTCCGGCCCCACAGTGGTTTCCGACCTGTTGTAAAACTTCCCGAACGCCTTACTCACCCCTGCCGAATCCCCAACCAAGTTCCCATCCCCGTCAATAACTTTCCCTATTTCTCTAGCCGCCTCCCTCTTTCTGAGCTGCTGTGCAAGCATCCTGCTAGCCTTCTTACCATGCTCGTAGATCGCCCCCCTCGCCTTTCTGAGCTGTTCCACTGCCCTCCCTGTGGTTAACAAGCCGAACTCTGCCTGTAGCCCCCGCCATTCCCTTAAAAGCCCTATCTCTGGAGTCTCCGCGTACCTCCTGTCGACTTGTAGAATCTCTTTTACCAGTTGGTCCGTCTCTGCCCTGTCCGTTCTATCCCTGTGAGCCCGGAGCGAGATCAGCTCTCCTCTCACCACTGCCTTCAGCGCTCCCCAGACCAGCTGCTAAGACCTCCCCCATATCATTTACTTGCAGGTAATTTTGTATGCATTTCTCAGCCTCTCGCACACCGCTTCGTCCGCCAACAGCCCTACATCTAACCTCCATTGCGGGCGCTGATTGCTATCTTTGCTAACCTGCAGGTCAGCCTAATGTGAAGCATGGTCTGAGATTGTGATCGCCGTGTACTCCGTGTCCACCACCCCTGCCAGCAAGGCACTACCCAAAATGAAGAAATCGACCAGAGAGTATACCTTACGCACAAGGGAGTAGAAGGAGAACGCCTTCACCCTCGGCTGCCTAAATCTCCGTGGATCCACCCCCCTCCATCTGCTCCATGAACCCTTTCAGTTCCTTTGCCATTGCTGGCACCCTGCCCGTTTTTGAGCATGACCGATCCAGGCCGGGATCAATAATTGTATTAAAGTCCCCTCCCATGACCAGCTTGTGCGAGTCCAGGTCCGGTATCTTCCCCAACATCCTCTTTATAAATTCCACGTCATCCCAATTTGCCCACCCCCCCGCACCCGCCCCCCCGAGTGGAAGACCTGAATGACTCAGCCTTTCCTCAATCTAACCTGATCCACTGCTCTAAGGTGCGTCTCCTGCAGCATTACCAGATCCGCCTTCAGTCCCCTCAGGTGCGCGAACACACGTGCCCTCTTAACCGGCCCATTTAACCCTCGAACATTCCAGGTGATCAGCCTAGTTGGGGAGCAAAGTGCCCCCCCCCCCCCCCCACTCCGCCGATCAACCATCCACTTTCTTGGGCCCGCCTCCAGCCCATGCGCCGCGCCTCCTCCGGCCCGCCCCTTATCAGCCCCCGCTACCGACCTCTCTCTCCCTCAACTGAAGCCCTTCCCTCGTCAACAGAACAACTACCCCCCCCTCCCCCATCTAGCAACACCACTCTGAAACCTAACCCATACAATAAACTAAACATATACACCCCCCCCCCCCCCCCACTGCGCTTCCGTGAGCTAACTCACCCAGCTAGCTTGGTGGCCCCGCCCCCGGCACCAAAAAGTCTCCACACCTATTGTTCCCTCGCTCGCCCCCCCCCCCATACAAACAAATTTCCTCATCTAACGATCCCCACACAATCATCCAACTAAAAGAAAAACACCGAAACCCAAACAAGCACGTCTCCACCCCAAAAGTGCACATCAAAGCAAAAGGCATTGCCAACATTCACCAAAAAGAAAACCCGAAAATGAAAAACTTTTCTCCCCCCCCCCCTCCCACCCCCTCCCCAAACAAAACTCAAAAACAGAAGAGAAAAAATAAAACAAAACCCAATATAAGCCAACTAGTTGCATCAAAGTTCGAACGTTCTCAGCCCACCACCAGGACACCAGTCCAAACTTCACCTGTTTCTTGACTTAACTTGGCCACCTCCACACTCAGGTCCTGGTACACCCGCAGGATACTGTTGCCCCATTTACAGATCCGCGTTCACTTGGCCCACTGAAGAATACATTCCTTGTCCAAGAATCTGTGGAATCTCACCACCATTGCCCTCGGAGGGTCCCCCGTTCGTGGATTTGTCGCAAGCGCTCTCTACGCCCTGTCCACCTCCAAGGGTCGGGAGAATGTCCCCTCCCCCAGCAGCTTTTCAAACATACCCGCTACGTATGCCCCAGGATCAGCTCCCTCAGACCACTCCGGGAACCCAACAATTCTTAGATTCTGCCGACGGTGTGGTGATATGCATCACTGTAAATACACAAGGGGTTAATGTAAATACACTTAGACTAGATAGACACTAGAGGGAGCACCAGAGACATCATGACACACAGACATTCAACCAATAGGTCAGTAAGATAGAACACGACCAATGGGCATTCAAGACACATCCAGACGTGACACTACCACAGGGGGGCATTACACCAACCCATATAAAAGGACACAGCACACATGCTCAGTCTCTTTCCAGTGGAGACACTTAGTAAGTACAGAGAGGGTTGATTGAAACACATCACACCCACCACGTGGATCATAGCAGACTGGTTAGTTAGTCTGAGTAGCTATAGCAGGATTAACCAGAGAGTCTAATCCAAGTAGGAGAATTGTTAATAGTTTAATAAATGTGTTAAAGCTATCTCCAAGTCTGAACCTTCCTTTGTCAGAGTGTACATCAGGAGCATAAAAAAACATGGTACCAAGGAGTGACTGTTTAAATCCATATAGTTTCAACTCAGCAAACCGTGACAACCAGCAACAGCACCCAGTCAAGATGATCGAGATACCGGTTCCACAGCGGCTCAGGTGCCACGGCAATCTCAGTGCAAACTGGCATGCACTCAGGCAAAGGTTTGAGATTTTCCTGGTAGCAGCCGATCTACACGACGTGGCTGATGCTGAAAAGACAGATCTTCTGCTCACAATTGTGGGTGCAAATGCAGAACAAATCTTCAAAACCTTCAACTACTCCAGAGGGCAAGAAAAGAGAGACTTCCAGACAGTCCTGGACAAGTTCGAACAATACTGCGAGGAAAACACAAAGAAACCAACAGAAAACAGTAAAAGAGGTGCCAATACTAACCACGAGGCCAAGGTAGGCGACCAACGAATGACAATTTTGATTGGTGGCCATCTTGGAATAGATGGCCGCACATGCGCAGTTGAGAGAAGGGCACAAAGTAAAGGAACAGCGATCTGCGCATGCGCAATCCATTCCTACGCTCTACGTCACAAGCATCATGACATCAGAGGCTCCCGACCGCGCCCACTTAAAGGGTAAATGTCCCAAAACAAGAAGAAAAAAAATTTAAGCCAGAAAACAATTCTTTCACCTGGAACGACAGCACAATGCCTGAACTTCGACCAGTAGCTGAAAGTAACCTCCGCAGAACCCTGCAACAAGCAGTTGGCACCGCCCAAAGAGATGATACAGTCCTTGAAGACTACGACTCAGACCTTGATTTCTTCTTTGGACATCGCGAGCCCAATGCCAGCTCTGACACAAAAAATGATGATGTGGTCCTAGAAGACTATGACTCAGATGAAGATTTCCCTAGTTTTACCCTAGTACCAAATCCGAACCGCAACTAGAGGTGTTGTACATTGAAGACCCCGACGACAAGTTCTTCGGATTTGGGAATCCTCAGCCCAGCATATATGACATCCCGACTCGTGAGTGCAGGATTATGCCACGGCCTGACGCCAAGAGACAGAGAGTGGTACAAGCCCACTAAGAGTGGCCTGCTGCCACACAGAGAGTGGTCCACGCACCGCTAAGAGAACCCGACTCCACACAGAGAGTGGTCCACGCACCATGAAGGGTCCCAGCCTCCACCAGATGAAAGACTCCACAGCGAGACAACTGCACGTCTCCACACAAAGTGACTCCAGTGACGCAAGCCTCCACAGCGAGCTCATGGACTGACTCCACGATAGAAGCAACGCAAGACTCCAGAGCGCAGTCCTTGCATGAATAAGAAGTGACTCGAGTGACACAAGCCTCTACAGCGAGCTCGTGGACAGCCTGCACGATAGAAGCAATGCAATACTCCAGAGGGCAGTCCTTGCATGAACAAGAAGTGATGACAGTCTCCACAGGGAGACCAATGCACGATTCCACACAGGGAACGCTGCAAGACTCCACAGAGGGAGTGACACAAGCCTCCACAGCGAGCTCGTGGACAGACTCCACGATGGAAGGAATGCAAGACTCCAAAGCGCAGTCCTTGCATGAACAAGACCATGAGGGTCTAGCAACCTCCTCTGAGCAACCAGCAGCAGACGATGCAGGTCTGCCACGCTCAAGTGAACAACAGAAAGACTATGACAGTCTACCACGCTCCAGTGAACAACAAAGCGACTATGACAGTCCACCCAGATTGTTTGAACCACCAGAAGAAGACTCTGACAGTCTATCCAGCTCAAGTGAACGACAAGAAGACACTGAGGCTCTACCCACTGGATGTGCGACAAATGACGACGGCATCCCACTTCCCATACCAGATGTGCAACGCAACAGACCTCAGCTAGTCTGTACAGAGGCTCTCGACAATCACAGTGAGACTACTGGTGACTCTGGTGACACCACGTTAATTCAATCCTCATCCGCTCGAGCCTCTCCACAAGCAAATGCATTCCTGAATGTTTTGACTCTGGACAGGGAGCATCAAGACACCTCAGCTGACTCAAGTGAACCTGCAATGACTCCAGACGGGGAGCATCGACAAGCCAAAACTGACTCAGGTGAAACAGACCAGACTCCAGACGGGGAGCATCGACAAGCCAAAGCTGATTCAAGTAAGCCAGACATGACTCCAGACGGGGAGCGCAAACTCAGTGACGGCACGCTCAAGAAGACAGCAGATGCCACAAAGGATGCTGACACGAGTAACTGTGTGAAGGACTCTTATTATCCACAGTGTGTGGTCCTTGAGCGCAGCAAACACAACAACAAAACCAACCAACACAACAACAACATCAAAGACAATAACAAGAAGCATACCAGAGGCAACAAGCACGACAAAAACAACAACAATGGAACTACGACTGGTACGACATGATACAACTCGGCACATGCGGGACACTGTTACTGCTCAGCTCAGAACAATTACATACCGTGGCAGGACGATGCATCTTACCAATTCACATTTGCTACACTACCAACAGGCAACCCGGCTTTCAGGACAGATGCCATCAAGAATTGCTACCATAAGCATCGAAAGAAAGAGACCAAATCAGTCAATGAAGTGATTTGAACACTTGAACACCTCCTGATGACCAAACACCAGGACACTGACGGCGTTCACAAGGTAATGACAATGTCACTTCTATACCAGACCATATAAATTCATGAACTATTGGACTCATAACTTTTATTTTGTATTGTCTTATCCTCAAAGTCATCGCAACTATTATTTGGTCTTGTATACTATTGTAGTCATCACAGTCATCATAACTTGTACAGAGCATCACTTATCTACCTGTTTTTGTTCAATTTTCTTTAACACTGTACAGAAAATATGCAACATGAAAAAAGGGGCGATGTGGTGATAAGCATCACTGTAAATTCACAAGGTGTTAATGTAAATACACTTAGACTAGATAGACACTAGAGGGAGCACCAGAGACATCATGACACACAGACATTCAACCAATAGGTCAGTAAGATAGGACACGACCAATGGGCATTCAAGACACATCCAGTCGGGGCATTACACCAACCCATATAAAAGGACACAGCACACATGCTCAGTCTCTTTCCAGTGGAGACACTTAGTGAGTACAGAGAGGGTTGATTGAAACACATCACACCCACCACGTGGATTGTAGCAGACTGGTTAGTTAGTCTGAGTAGCGATAGCAGGATTAACAGGAGTCTAATCCAAGTAGGAGAATTGTTAATAGTTTAATAAATGTGTTCAAGCTATCTCCAAGTCTGAACCTTCCTTTGTCAGAGTGTACATCAAGGAAGCAGCTTATGTTACGTCAAGAGCATAACAAAACAGACGGGACCTATTCTCTCGGTCCTCCACCTTCTCCAGAAGCCTTTTCTGTTGGTCCCACAATATTCCCACCTCCTGCTCAGCAAGCGCCTTCTCAACCTTCTGGATCGCCCGATCCTGGGCGTCCAATCTGTGCTCCAGCCTATCAATCAACTCTTTAATCGGGTCCAGGCAGTCCCGTTTCTGCTTAGCAAAGCCCTCCTGGATGACCTGCATCAACTGCTCCATTGATCGCTGGGCCGACACACCAGGGGTTCGGTACTCGGCCATGCTGTCTGTTTTTGAAAACCCACCACTATTCTTAGAAGTCCCCCTAGACCAAAAAGGGCTGACATTCTAAATGGTGAAACAGGGATTCTCACTCCCCGACTCCGATGCAAGCTTCAGTGGGTGCTATTCAGGTCAAACTATGTTTTCAAGTTATCCCCTGGTATAACCCATACCTTCACCGAAGATTTCATCTACTTACCACTTAGTAGCATCGATCCTGGGTCCCGCATTGCTAAGTAAGTAAAGTAGACTTTGGAATAACCACTATTTCAGGTTAAATTAAGTTATTTTATTATTATATTTTTTCTTTTAAAAGCTATTACTTTCTTTACAGAAAGGAAAACGTTCTTGCTTCTGGATCCTTCGGGTTGATTGAAGGGACCTTCAGGCCCACCTTGACAATCAATCGTCTTTTTAAAGTCTGGTCTTCTTTAGATGTATTCGCTGGTTAGCTCGGTTGCTGTGTCATATCTTTCCCATGTACCGAGCTGAGAGAGCTGACTATCTCTGAGCTGACTCTGCCTACTCTTTAAATTCTAGTCTTCCTTGGATGTATTAGCTGTTTTAGCTCGGCTGCTTTGCCCTGTCCCTTTCCCATGGCCCAGCTGACTGTAATCTGACTTTGCTTCTTGTTCCTTCTCTGCTTCTCTCTCTCTCCCTCTGGTTCTGGTTGCTGTTCCCTTTCTTCGGGTTTATATATTTTTCTAACAGTTATTACGTTTTTATGACTTTATTGTAAAGTGACATTTTTCACTTTGATTGTAAAAAGTATCTTTGATCTAAACATTCTAATCCAACTAAGTATTCATTTTGACATGACTTAATCTCATAGATCTGATTACATTGTGTCCTTTGTGATGTTCAAAATGCTTTGGTTTCAATAGAGGTGTGAATTTTGGTTTGGTTCCTGTCATTTCTATAGTTTTATTTTCCAATTGTGTCCTCAGCTCATAATTTTGATTTTGGCTTTGAATTATGTTTCTCGTAGACTGATAGTCTCCAGTTTTCTTTAATTTACCTAGTATTAGCAAATTATCACACCTAGAATCGTCACCAAATTCAACTGAATCTCATCCATTCTTTTCTAGCTGCTCACTAAGATAGTTACTTTCAATGAAGGTGTGAGCCATTGTTTTTGGCTTCATTCAAAATCCTGTTTGTCTTGTTTGCTAAGCCTGCTTGACCAAGGATAACTGCATTTTACAATCCTGCTCTTTGCAGCTGCTGTTAACCCCTTGTGGGATCTTTCCCTGTATCCTCTCATGTTTCTCTCAGACCAGATATTGCCAGACTTCCATGTTTCAAATGACATACCTTTCCATATTTTCAATTACATGTCTCCTGCTGCAGCTTCAGCACATCTCTTGCCAATCCTTTTATTTCTGCCCTTTCATGCATTTCTGGTTCTTTTCTCCATACACCAATATATGGAAACGGTGCCCAATTGCCTCAGCCTTCGAATTTAGTTTAAAACCGGAAAAAAGTCGGGGGGAAAGGTCCAAATGTCCAACCAGAGCGGGAGCTACCAAATGTGCGACTTACTCCTTCATAGCCGCCCCGGAAGTCCAATGACAACTTTTTAAAGAATGTATTCATTCATGGGACGTGGTCTTCACTGGCAGTGCCAGGATTTATTGCCCGAGGAGAGTTTAAATGCCCACCCTAGAGTGTTCAATCTCACTTCAGTTTGATGTCATTTTCTTAAGCAATCCAAAACCTATGCTAGAAATGTTGCTAAATTCAACTTAACATACCTCATTGGTGTCTCTAAGGAATGTTAATCGCTACAATAAGGACCTGCCTGTCTGCACTAAAGTTCCTGACTTCAGTGAGCAACCAGATTTAATGGAGGTACAAAGAAATGGGTAGTTTTGGAGACAGGTTGTGGGCACAATGCAAAATAAAGTTATTTTAACTTTCCAACTGACCCATTTTAGGAATTAAAGTCCCCCCTCTTAAGGAACCCATTCTCTTTTTGTCCCACTCCCAACACAAACAATTTTATAAATTAAACATTATAGATTACAAAATTAAATAAATTCACGCATGCACTAAACAATCCAGGTGCAAAAAAAATTTAATTTACTATTTTCAATAGATTATAAAAAGATTGAAAAGTTGCACATTATTTTTACACTTATTTAGATGTGTTTATGTACTATGCACAATGTAGCTGATCTTCATCATCTACTGGTTCATTAACACCTCGAATAAAAAATTCTTATCCTTCAATAACTTCACACCGCTGATCTTGTGACCCTCTCCAGCCCTACAACCCTCCAAGAACTCTACATTTCTCCAATTCTGGCTTTTTCCCCCAATTTCTTTCTTTCCACCAGTGGTCATGCTATCAGATAACTAACTAAGACTTTGGCATTCCCTCCCGAAACCACTCTCCTCCTTGAAGATATTGTTTAAAACCACCTACTTTGATCAAGGTTTTGTTCAGAGTCAAACTTTCACTCGTGTGAAAGTTTGGAATGTTCTACTACAGTAATGGTGCTATATAAATTAAATTCTTACAGTTCCTAAAGTCTGGGGTGAACCGTGCAGTCATTAGCATAATTCATCAGGGGTACATAGGTATTCATCCATGATGCCCTTGAGTTGGATTTTAACAATAAGTTAATATTATTTTATATTAACAGACAGAACCTAATTGACTTGATGCAAAATTGAATTAACATGTTCCAATAAAGTTCATCTCACTCGTTGTCTGATTGAAAATCCATTAGGAACATACACCTATTAATAAAAATCTTTATTGTCACAAGTAGGCTTACATTAAGTTACTGTAAAAATCCCCTAGTCGCCACATTCCAGTGCCTGTTCGGGTTCACAGAGGGAGAATTCAGAATGTCCAAATTATCTAACAGCCACCTAACAAGTCTTTCAGGACTTGTGGGAGGAAACCAGAGCACCCGGAGGAAACCCATGCAGATACAGGGAGAATGGTGGAACGGTTCACTACCCAAACCAAAGGGCATTTAATGCTGAATTTAACCCTAACATGTTGGATAGGATAGAAACAGAAAAAAGGGTGCCACCTCACTATCCCATCCCGAGCTGCCAACGCTGCTTGGACATATTCTTGAAGGTTTCATTGCATGACTTCCTGCCTCCATCCATCTCACCCCACACTCATTGGTCAATCAAGATGCCCCCCCCCCCACCCCACCGTCATTCGCATGGCACATAGATCCTTCAGGGGAGATTCTCTGGGCTCCCCACAGAATGTTTCTCAGTGGTGGGAGGCGACCCGCTGTTGGCTGACAATGGAATTCCCCAATTATTCCATCCCATGCCACCAGGAAACCTGTGGCAGGTGTACACCATCGGCGGGACCGGAAGATCACGCTGGCGTGAATGGCTAGAAGATCCCGCCCTTCGTTTCTCAACTGAACGATTCTTGACTATTAGCCTTATTCTTCACTTCAATTAATTTTGTAACTGGTAACCAAGTGTCTAAACAAAATTTAAAATACACAATGCTTTTTGTACCTTTATGATTTCTTTCCTCCTGAGCTGCTTGCCTGGAGATTAATCCTTAATTTCTGGATACCCAGGAAAATCCTCTCTGATCCCTCCTGCTGGTTACAAATATAACTGTAAAAGGTAGAGTCTGGAATCCAGGCCTATTTTCTCCCTCTTCCTCTTCCCCCCCCCCCCCGCCATTCACACTACCCCCCAGAAAAGTCAGATGAAGTCTGGCAGTAGTTCCAGGTGACAGGCCTCCTCTCCTGCTGTGTATCTTCCCTCAGCACTTAGCTGGCAAGGTCTTCAGTGAGATTCGATGTAGTCTTTGGAGTTTGTCATTTCCATGAGGCAGACTAATTTAGCGCCTCAATTTCGCTCATGGCCACTCCGAGCAGATTTCCATTTCATAATGGGAATCGCAACAAACGCATGTTTCAAATGCTTAATGACCTAGAAAACTGACACGCCAGGAGGAAAATGCAGCCCTTTAGCTCTACAGAACCAAGGCTGTCATACTACGTCTAATATAAAAGAGATGTTTAGTGATGTTGTTGGTATTTATTGCTGTATTGTCTTTATAATCCTGAACTACTTTCTTGGATCTCCCAGGCTAATGAAGTAATAGCATCAGTCTATCCTGGTAACATAAATAGAAGCTCTTTGCTAAAATTCTCATTTTTATAACACCTGACCAAATTGAAACATAACATCACACCACATATAATTTCATTCCAACGTAAAATATCAGATTCCTTAGTATTGTACCAGGCATAATGGCTTAATATTGCTTAAGGAAAGAAGTGGCCTAACTTCATCAAATGCCTGGCTGGTGATGAAATATGGTTTAGTTACAATTGTTGGAATTATCATTTGGTTTAGTTAAAATCTCTCTTGGACTCGGACCTAAAAAGATAGCCATGTCTTCCAGCAATGTCAAAGCCTTCTTAAAATGTGGGCCTAGTCTGCTAATGTGGTTTGGTGCATCATGCTTTATAACAGATTAATATTCAACTGGCTAATAATTCTTAAATGGGGCTTGAAGCACCTTTCATGTTATCTATGAAGGCTGAAGTGTATGCAAATCATTGCACTCAATTATGTTTGGGCTACTGAGCCTCGCAACTAAAAAGTAGGTGATATTGTTAAAACTATCAAACTGGTTCAGGCAGAATACTGGGCATGAGTTAGGTTGAAGAAAGGCAAAAGATCATTTTAGGAATCAGATTGTGAGCTCAATGAGTAGGGCTGATTCTTATCTCCAGTCAGAACCTAGCTCTCCTTTGCAAACAGGTGTAGTTGGAATGAAGGAGAAATCAGCGTAAACAAATTCTCGGTTCTCATGAGTTTCAAAAATACATCTTATTATCAGAGTAAAATAGCAAGCAAATCCATGTGCTCTACAATTGCAATAAATTATTTTACACTTGTACCAACCACTTACATATAGAGGTAGAGTTTCCACTTGGTTGCATTGGTTTTCCCAGCATAATTCACCCAAAATTAGTGTAATGCACGAAGGATCGTGGCACTCCCAAGTGTAAATTTTGTCTCCATGATCTTCTGAAGTAATTTAAAAAACATCACATGAGAAACCTGTCATGCCCACAAAATTGGCCGTGCCCCGTGGTGAATTAATCACTCTTGTGAATTTCTACTATTTGTGTATATTTGTAGGTTTTTGAAGAGGCTCCAAAAAGAATAAGCCATATCTTTTGGGCACAAGGTAGTAAATAGGCTTTATTCTTCATATAAGAGCTGAATCTGTTTACAGAAGTTCAGGAATTCAGGACCAGAGTGTTTTTTTATATTTGTTCATAGGACACGGGCATTGCAGGCTGTGCCAGCATTTATTGTCCATCCTAATTACCCTTCAGGGGCAGTTAACAGTCAACCACATTGCTGTGAGTCTGGAGTCACATACATGCCAGACCAGGTAAGGATGGCAGATTTCTTTCCCTAAAGGACATTAGTGAACCAGATGGATTTCATGGTCATTATTAGACTTTTAATTCCAGATTTTTATTGAATTCAAATTTCACCATCTGCAATGACGGGATTTGGACCTGGGACCCCAGAGTACTCTGGATTACTAGTCCAGTGGCAATACCACTTTGCCATTGCCATCGTCTTGACTAGTTTTAATTCCTCTGCACCCCCGCCCTGCCAAACTGGACTGGGTTTTTAAACCTGGTTTTTCACCTCTCCCGAGGGCTCTCTCAGTTTAGGATAGGTTGGAGAATGCATATTTGGTCATGCACAAAATACAATTGTGGGGTACAGGTTGGATGAATCAGAGCCTCTTTATCTGACTCAATGTTCACACATTACTTAAGCAACTTTTTAAAGCTCTTGATTTTTTGAGAAACTGTCTACACCAAAATAACTAGCAAATGATAATGTTTTCAGAAAGTCATTTTCAGCATTTTACACTTGGGTTATACTTGTAGACCAAGCATTCTGATTAAAATGTCTGTTGTGATAAACCCAATTCAGTTGTATTAATCAAACCACAAAGTTACCACTCTTAAATATCTGAAGGAATACTTTCTAAAGCAAATTATTTTTTTTCTAAATTGCATTCTGAAATACTGTCCAATTTTGCTGATTGGTGATAAAATTTGGGGTTGCCAATAGCAAATCGAGCAGAAACTGGAGAAGAAAAACAGTTCTCAAATTGGCTGCAATTTTAGTACAAATTAAGCCTGGAAAGCAGACTATACACACTGCAGAAACTCTTAACCTCATAATATAATATTTCTTGCGTTCAATTTATGCTTTCATTTCCATTCAATACCAAAACAATTACAGAACATGTGTTTATATATCACAACATACAGTTAGCAAGAAAGTGCGACTAGACTACGGTAGCAATGATTCAAATTCTGGCTGCAATGCTTCAATCCATCAGTTTCTGATTAGACCCCGCAGAAGAAGATTATTTTATTGTAAAATTTTGATAAAAATTATGGCACTATCTATGCAATGTTAGCACCATATACATTAGCTACTGCAATTGACATGACCAGTTCACCTGATGGGTTCAAGAGATATTCCTAATATGTTTGCAAATGAAAATTGAAAATCTATTTAAACTGGAGTAAAACATGTTTAAAAATTGTATTGAGGAATACATTTTCTCATTATTATTGATCATCCCTCTGATAGGGGATTATCTGCACTTCTTGAGCTATTCTCTCTGCAATGGCTCTGCTTCCTGCAGCAATCACTCTACAGGACATCAGATCGAATGGTCCACCTAATGGGAGGAAATTAAGGTGTCAATGACAAAAGGAGGGATGTCATTATTAACAGTGTATTCTCATCTTACATTTACTTGGACTTTCGTTTTATAGGTTGACACAAAATCACCTTTAAAGACATGCAAAACATATGAATGCAAATAACATGCTGACATTAGCTTTAACTTAAGTGCTACAGGCAACATGTGTGCCCCTGTCCGACAATGGATGTTGTTGATGTGCTTGCAATTTTATATTTTGTTGAATGTATTACACGAGCAACATCTTGCAATTATATAGCACATTTAAACAAAAATAAAGCGTCTTAAGGCGCATCAGAGGCATGGTCAGAAATGTACCTGTTGAGACGCTTGTTGAGATGTTAATAGTGACTAAAATCTCGCTCGGAGAGGAGTTTAAAAAGGGTCTTAAATAAGGAGCTGAAGGTAGAAATGGAGGTTTAGGCATGGATATTAAGAGCATGGAACTTACGCAACTAAAACCATGATCATCA
Source organism: Scyliorhinus torazame (assembly GCF_047496885.1). Taxonomy (NCBI): domain Eukaryota; kingdom Metazoa; phylum Chordata; class Chondrichthyes; order Carcharhiniformes; family Scyliorhinidae; genus Scyliorhinus; species Scyliorhinus torazame. The sequence goes on from NC_092717.1 coordinate 158,924,979, forward strand.
ACTGTAGGGCAAAGGAATGAAGGTAGTTTCACAACAGGTGAGTCAGAATGGAGAATTCAGGAGAGGGGAGGTGTTGAACTGAAGAACATTAAAAGAGGAATATGGGGGTGACTCCATGAAGGGATCAAAACATAAGGATGAGAATTTTAAATTTGAGGCACTGGGAGGCCTTAGACTAAGTCAATGAGGGCAGGGGCAATGGTGAGCAAGACTTGGTATGGGATTATATATGGGCAGCAAAGTTTTGGATGACATGAAACTCACACAGGACAGTGGATTGGTGACTGTCTAGTAGAGCATTGGAAACGACAACAATGAAGGTGACAAAGGCATGGTGATTTTTTCATCATTTTGAATCACCAAGAGGACATGGGTTTAGAAACTCAGTCTGGTTTGATTAGGACACGGATGCTGGTTTAGTTTGTAACAGTGGCCAGGGAGGAGAATGTAATAGGAATGTAATAAGGGTACAGAATCTGTGGTGGGAGCCACAGAAGGTAACTTCAGTTTTTCAATGTTTAATTCTGGGAAATGACAACATATCTAAAACTGGTGGTTGGATGATCCTGCCGGCAACACAAAAACAGGGTGGGATTGAAAGAGAAGGGCAAAGCTGGATGCCATCAACATGGAAGCTGATGTCTGCTCATGATGTCATCAAAGAGCAACACGTAGATGAAGAGCAGGAGGTGCCCAAAGCCAGTTTATAGGAGAATTGCAAAAGTAATAATGTGGGGGGAGGAGGAAATCCATTTTTAGAGATGCTTTGTGTATGATCATATACCAAGTAACTGTTCCAGAATATGCTTTTAAGGGATATCAGCATTTCATCACTAGAAGCAAAATGTGTCAACTGATCCAGTCTTTGTTTCACTTTTGCTTTGAGCAGATTACATACACACAGCTCTGTTGCCTTCAAGCTTTATACCTATGTACAACTGTTCTCATGTGTCTAGTCTTAATAAATTAATCCACAATGTGTTTACCCAATATCTTATAAGTTTTGTACAGTAAATAAGCTGGACGTGTTACATCATTATAATAACACAAGAGCCCCAATGGACGAATGAGATTGGCCTAGTTTTTTTAAAAATATTTTTATTCTCCTTTTTCACATTTTCTCCCAAATTTGCACCCACCAACAATAAACAATAAGCAGTAACGAATATGATGTCAATCCCCATATCAACAACAACAATCCCACCTTCCCACCAACTCCCAAACAACTGTCTGCATGTTAACATAAACTAACAAAAAGGAATCCGGAATCACCCATAGTCACCATTAACACATGCAGTCCCCAACCCTCCCACCCCCAACTAATATTCGATGTTATCCAAAGTGCATAATGAATAACGCCCATGAATTGTAGAACCCCTCCATCCTTCCCCTCAGTTAAAACTTAACCTTCTCAAGAGTCAAGAATTCCAGCAGGTCCCCCCGCCACGCCAGGGCACAGGGTGGAGAGGTTGCTCTCCATCCCAACAGGATGCGCCTTCAGATGATCAACGAGGCGAAGGCTACAACATCCATCTCCGCACCCATTTCCAACCACGGCTTGTCCGACACCCCTAATATGGCCTCCCGAGGGCCCGGATCCAGTTTCACGTGCACTACTTTAGAGATTACCCTAAAAACCTCCTTCCAGTAATCCTCCAGCTTTGGACAGGACCAAAATATATGAACGTGATTTGCGCCCCCCACCCCGCAACGTTCACACACATCTTCTACCCCCTCCAAGAGCTGGCTCATCCTTGCCCTTGTGAGGTGTGCTGTATATACTACCTTCAACTGTATCAGCCCCAACGTCATGCACGAGGTGGAGGTGTTCACTCTCCGGAGCACCTCAAACCAGAACACCTCCATACCCTCTCCCAACTCTTCCTCCCACTTTGCTTTGATCCCTTCCAGTGGTGCCTTCTCCTCTTCCAAAATAGCCCGAAAACTACCGACACTACCCCCTTCTCTAGTCCCCCTGTTGTCAGCACCTCCGCCAGCAATGTGGAGGCCGGCTCCACCGGAAGCTCTGTGTCTCCTTCCTGGCAAAATCTCAAATCTGCATGTATCTAAATATTTCCCCCTGCTCCAGCCCATACTTCGCTCCCAACTCCTTCAATCCTACAAACCGACTCCCAAGAAACAAATCTTTTAGTGTCTTAATCCCCTTCTCCTCCCATTTCTGAAAATTTCCATCCCACTTCCCTGTCTCAAATCTGTGGTTCCCCCGAATCGGCATGTCCCTTGACCCTGCCCCCAACCCGAAGTGTTGGCGAAACTGCCTCCAAATCCTCAATGAAGCTATTATTACCGGACTCCCGGAGTATTTCCCCAGGGCCATCGGGAGCGGCACAGTTGTTAGCGCAGTCAATCCCGACCCCCTACACAAACTCTCCTCCATTCTGACCCACTGGGAATCAACCCCTCTGACCCAGCTCCACATTCGAGATTGGCCTTGTTGACCATGCTATAGGCTGCAGGCAGGTTGAGATGGAAGAATGCATTCTGGTTAGTTACAGACATGTCAGTTGTGACTCTGGTTTAGGCAGAGGCAAAATATTAGTATTTTGGGAGAGTCAGAAACTTGATAGTAGAATTCCAAACTGGGATTACGTTCATTAGAAAATTGAATAACGACTAGTAAAGGAAGATAGGATTATGAAAAAAGAACGGGGGTAGTCGGGCCATCCAGCACAGACATAATAGGCCAAATGGTCTCCTGTGCTGTAAGATTCTGTGATTTTAATTGAGTTGCAGGAAAGATAAGCACAGATTTAGGAGACTATAGTTTAAAGAAGAAAGGGGAGATGGGAAGCCGAGCAGTAGACAGCGAGGGTAACGATACTTAAGTGAAGTGACTGATGGCAGCATTCTGAAAGAGGGGACAAGCTATTATTAAGGACAGCATTTCAAAGCACTTAGGAATACAGTAATTCCCAACTTAATATCCTAGATGTGTTCTTTAAAGTTGCGACTAAACAAAACAATGTTACGGGAATCAGGGGCGTCATTCTCCGACCCCCCGCCGGGTCGGAGAATGGCCGTTGGCCGCCGTGAATCCCGCCCCCGCCCCCGCCGAAGTCTCCGCTCCCGGAGATTGGGCGGGGGCGGGAATCCAGCCGCGCCGGTTGGCGGGACCCCCCGCTGGATTCTCCGGCCCGGATGGGCCGAAGTCCCGCCCAGGAATTGCCTGTCCCGCCGACGTAAATCAAAGCTGGTATTTACCGGCGGGACCAGGCAGCGTGGGCGGGCTCCGGGGTCCTGGGGGGGGGCGCGGGGCGATCTGACCCCGGGGGGTGCCCCCACGGTGGCCTGGCCCGCGATCGGGGCCCACCGATCCGCGGGCGGGCCTGTGCCGTGGGGGCACTCTTTCCCTTCCGCCTCCGCTACGGCCTCCACCATGGCGGAGGCGGAAGAGACTCTCCCCACTGCGCATGCGCGGGAAACTTTCAGCGGCCGCTGACGCTCCCGCGCATGCGCGGGGAAACTGACAGCGGCCGCTGACGCTCCCGCGCATGCGCCGCATTTCCGCGCCAGCTGGCGGGGCAACAAACGCCATTTCCGCCAGCTGGCGGGGCGGAAATCCCTCCGGCGTCGGCCTAGCCCCTCAATGTTGGGGCTAGGCCGCCAAAGATGCGGAGACTTCCGCACCTTTTTGCCGGCGCGATGCCCGTCTGATTTGCGCCAGCTTTGGCGCCAGTCGGCGGGCATCCCGCCGTTGGGGGAGAATTTCGCCCCAGATCTTCCCATATTAATTAATGGATAAACTGACATTACGTTCCACAGTGAGTTTCTTCCCAATCCCCAGTGAATCCTTCCCCAGTCTCTGTTACCTGGATTTGGAAACAGCGAATTGAAAGTACTTTTGGCCATTTGAAGCAGGGCGGGGAGCAGTATCAGATGATGCGCAAAGCATATATTATCTCAATTCTAAAAATGTGTGCATTGCTCCTTTAATTTGGTCGACAATTGTGTTAAATCTGAAAGTAATGTTTTAAATGTTTGAATCCATTCATATGAGTTTGTTTTACCAGAAAATCCACGTGCTGAAAATATGCTAGAAAATTCATTTTATTTGTAAAAAAGCGGATCCATGACTCAAAACTACCTGATATATCCAGCACAACACCGCCAGCCTCAGTAACAATGAGTGTGGCTGCTGCCATATCCCAGCAGTGGATACCCATTTCATAGTAAGCGTCTGCACCACCAGTTGCCACTGTGCACATGTTTACCGCTGCAGTTCCCAGAGCTCGAATTCTGAAACACATTCAGAAAGTATTTCAATGAATGAATGGAAAGAAACCAGACAGACCACCTGGCATCAACCTAGGCACCAGAAATGTGAATGGCTTACCCAGCCCTGTTGACCCTGACATCTGGGGACTTGTGGCAAAATTGGGAGGGCTGTTTCACACATAGTCATACTCACTGAATCATACCTTACAGATGTTTCAGACATCATCACCATACCTGGGTATCTCCTGCCCCAGCAATGATACAGTGTGGGAGTGTGCTGCCTGAGTGTCCTCAACACTGACTCGGGGGCCCCATGAAATCTCATGGCATTAGGTCAATCATGGGCAAAAAAGCTGGATTACCAGAACCCCCCCCTCATTGCTCACTTCACCATTTGCAGCACAAATGAGGGATGCAATGGAATACTCTCCACTTTCCTGGATGATTTGTAGCTCCAACAACACTCAAGAGCATCGAATCCTTACATTTCAGGAGGCCATTTGACCCATCGAATCTGCACTGACCCTCCAAAAGTGCACCCCAGCTAGGCCCACCCCGCCACCCTATTCTTGTAATCCCACCTAACCTTCACATCTTTGGTACCAAATGTCAATTTTTTAGCACAGCCAATCCACCTAACCTACACATTTTTGGACTGCGGGAAGAAACCACGCAGACACAGGGAGAACTCTAGGTTGGAATCGAACCCTGGTCCCTGGCACTGTGAGGCAGCAGTGCTAACCACTGTGCCACTCGACAACATCCAGGAAAAAGCAGTCCGCTTAACCGGCATCCCACCCACCACCAAAGCACAGTAGCAGCAGAATGTACCAATGTACAAGGTGCACTGCAGCAACTCACCAAGGCTGTGACCTCTCCCATCGAGAAGGACAAGGGCAGCAGACAAATAGGGACGCCACCACCTTCAAGTTCCCTACGAGCCATGCACCAGCCTGTTTTGGAACTCTATTGTTGTTCCTTCACTGTCGCTAGGTCAAAATCCTGGAACTCTTTCCCTCACAGCATCATAGGTGCGCCTAAACCACATGGACTGTAGCAGTTCAAGAAGGTGGCTCATCTCCACTTTCTCGAGGGCCATTGGAGATGGGCAACAAGTGCTGCCCTAGCAGCGAGGCGCACATACCGTCAAAGAATTTACAAAAAGGCTGAAGTCAAAGTAAATCTTACATGTACTAACACATGAAAGTTGTCCAGATCAACTGGTATTCAACACTACAACAGGAAGGTTTACAATTTCAACAACTTACATTTATACAGTGCCTTTGATGCAATAATACATCCCACGGTGCTTCAGAGGAGCGTTATGACACAAACCACATTGAGATATTCGGTCAGATGATCAAAAACCAGGTCAAAGAAGCAGGTTTTAAGGAGTATCTTCAAAGAGGAAAGAGAGATGAAGAGGTCCCGAATTCCAAAGCTTAGAACCTAGGCAGCTGCAAGTATGGCCACCAATGGTGCAGTGATTAAAAATCAGGGAGAAGTAGGAGGGCAGAGTTAGATTAACGCAAACATCTTGGGAAGGTTGTGGAGTTGGAAGAGATTACACAAATACAGATGGGCAAAGCCATGAAGGGATTTGAAAGTAAGGATGAGAATTTTAAAAATCAAGACGTTGTTAGACTGGTAGCCAATGCATGCATGACAGCAAGCACGGAACATAAGAAATAGGAGTCAGATAGACAGTACAGCCTCTTGGGCTTGCTTCACCATTCAGTACAATCATGGCCAATATTCGACCGCAACTCTACCTTGCTGCATGCTCCCCATACCCCTTATTTCTCTAGACCCACAAAAGCATCTATCTCGGCCTTAAGTATATTCAAAAATCAAAGGAAATTTCTGTTCACTCTAGGGTGGAGAGCCACACCTCTGAGTGAACAGATTTACCTTATCCCTGAATGATTAGCCACTTTTCCTGAGACTGTGCCTGCATTTCCAACATTCCCCAGCCAGGGCAATCCACTTCCCAGTGTCTACTCTATCAAACCTCTTTAGAAATTTTGGGCACTATTCAACGGAAAAAAATCTATGTTTGGTTTTGGCGCATTTAGCTGCCGAGAAACACCACGCTATTCAACAGCATTTTGCAGTTTTATTTTTCCTCGGAGACTTTCAGGGTGCCCATATGGCACTGCCAGAGTGCCAATCTGGTAGTACCAAGGTGCCCAGGTGCCAGAGACAGTGACAGGGTGGCACCCTGCCCTGTCCCCGACCACCCAGGGGTCTCTAATGGCCTGAGAGACAACCCCAGGTGCCATTACAATTGGTCCACATTTACGGTCCACATTTGTGGAAACCAGTACTAAATGGCACCCTGGCTAGGTCCCGTGGCTCGTTAAATATGCAGATCTGGATTACGCCCAGTGCCGAGAAAGATCATAATGTCTCGCGAGATTTCGTTAAATCTTGTGAGGCGTTTCAAGCATCACAAATCTCACAAGAGGCCTCTCGCAAAATTCAATGGTCTCATCCAGGCACCAAGTCGAGTACAATGAGGCCACTAAATCGTGCCCGTAATATTTCAATGAGATCAGCCCTTGTTTTTCTGAACTCCAGAGTATAAACCTAGTTTGCTCAGCTTCTTATCCCAGACACAAATCTAGTGAACCTTTGCTGTACTGCTCCAATGCAGCGGCATGGTGGCACAGTGGTTAGCACTGCTGCCTCACAGTGCCAGGGACCCGGGTTCAATTCCGACCTTGGATGACTGTATGGAGTTTGCACTTTCTCCTCGTGTCTATATGGGTTTCCTCCGGATACTCTGGTTTCCTCACACAGTCCAAAGATGTGCAGGTTAGGTGGATTGGCCATGATAAATTGCCCCTTAGTGTCCAAAGATATGCCGGTTGGGTGGAGTTACGGGGATAGGGTGGGGGGAGTGGGCCTAGGTAGGGCCCTCTTGCAGAGGGTCAATGCAGACCTGATGGGCTAAATGGCCTCTTTCTGCACTGTAGGAATTCTATGATTCTCAGTTTACCCCTCCTTAAATCTAGAGGACAGAACTGCAAATTGTGCTCTACCTTTGGTCTCACCAAAGCTCTGTATGATGGAGCAAGATGACCTTGTTCTTGTACTCCAATCACCTTGCAATAAAAGCCGATAAGTGGTCTGTCTTTTTTGTTACTTATTTATTTATTTTAAATTTAGAGTACCCAATTCATTTTTTCCAATCAAGGGGCAATTTAGCGTGTTCAATCCACCTACCTTGCACATCTTTGGGTTGTGGGGGCAAAACCCAAGCAAACACGGGGAGAATGTGTAAACTCCACACGGACAGTGACCCAGAGCTGGGATCGAACCTGGGACCTCGGCGCTGTGAGACTGCAGTGCTACCACTGCACCACCATGCTGCCCTGTCTTTTTCGCTACTTGCTGTATTGTACCTGAATGCTAATTTTTGTTCCTTCTACAATGTAGCCAAGTCCTCGAAGCACATTTACGAGTCCCACCAACTATTTTTTTTTAAAAATTCTTAAAAACCAAAATGAATAACTTCGCACTTCTCCACCTTATACTCCATCTATTGTCTTATTGCCCATTCATTTAACCTGACTCCATCTATTTGCTGCCTCTTGGTATCTTCCCCACAGCTTGCATTTCCAACTAACTTTGCATCATCACAAAACCTAGATGCATTATTCTTGGTCTCTTCCTCCCAAGTCATTCATGAAGACTGTAAATAGCTGAGGGCCCAGCACTAATCCTTACAGCACTGTCACAGCCTGCCAACTTGAAAATGCCCCACTTATCCCTACTCACTGCTTCCTGTCTGAAGCCATGCTAAATATATTACTCCAAACACAAGTTTATTGCAGGATAGATTGTGAGATCAACCAGGAGTGCTTTAGAATAACCAAGTAATGAAGGCAAGAATGAGGATTTCAACAGCAGTTGAGTTGATACAGGGCAAATTCAGAAGATGTTACAGAAGTGAAAATAGGAGGCCATAGAAACAACGTGAATAGGTGGTCAGATGCCCTTCTCAGGATCATATACAACAAAGATTGTGAAAATTGTTTTAATCTCAGACTTTTGTCAGCAAAACAAATGGTAGCCTGGGAACAGAGGTTTGAGTGAGAATTGAAAAAAATTGGTTGATATTTAATTGAAGGAAGTTTCTGTTCATGTAGTATTAAATATCGGGCGAGATTCGCCGGGGGCTTGCGTGAATCCCGTCCCCGCCGGTTGCCGAATTCTCCGGCACCGGAGATTCGGCGGGGGCGGGAATCGCGCCGTGCCGGTTGGCGGGCCACCCCCACAATTCTCCGGCCCGGATGGGCTGAAGTCCCGCTGCTAGAATGCCTGTCCCGCCGGCGTGGATTAAACCACCTCTCTTACCGGCGGGACAAGGCGGTCCTGGGGGGGGCGCGGGGCGATCTGGCCCCGGGGGGTGCCCCCACGGTGGCCTGGCCCGGGATCGGGGCTCACCGATCCGCGGGCGGGCCTGTGCCGTGGGGGCACTCTTTTCCTTCTGCCTTCGCCACGGTCTCCACCATGGCGGAGGCGGAAGAGACTCCCTCCACAGCGCATGCAAGGGGATGCCGTGAGCGGCCGCTAACGTTCCCGCGCATGCGCCGCCCGGCAATGTAATTTCCGCGCCAGCTGGTGGGGCACCAAAGGCCTTTTCCGCCAGCTGGCGGGGCGGAAATCAGTCCGGCACGGGCCTAGCCCCTCAAGGTTAGGGCTCGGCCCCCAAGATGAGGAGGATTCCGCACCTTTGGGGCGGCGCGATGCCCGACTGATTTGCGCCGTTTTTGGCGCCGGTCGGCGGACATCACGCCGATACCAGAGCATTTCGCCCCAGATAAGCAGTCTGAGAATTTAGCAATAGTTGAGGAGTCAAGAGTGGTAATGGTGAGGTAGAGCTCAGTGTCGGTAGTCTACATGTGCCTTCAGATAATGTACAGGCAGTGTACAGAGAGGGTGGAAGGAGCCAACGATAGATCATCAGGAGACACCAGCAGTAATCTTTCAGGAGCAGGAAGAGAAGCAATCGCAAAGGATACCTTCGCTATGATTAGATAAGAATGGAATCAGACAACAGCAAGATGAGGCTGGAGAAGTGAGGTAGAGGATAGCGCGGTCAACTGTGTTGAAGGCTGCAGAAAAGGTAAAAGAGGACAAGGAGAGAGTTTATTTTGTCACAAATCCTTTGTCACCGACACAGGTTGTTATTTGTGACTTTGGCAAGAGCTCTTTTAGTACTGTAGCTGGGGCAAAAAAACAGATTGAGGCATTAAACACATGGAGTTCTGGGGAAGACGACATTAAACACATGGGGCGGAATTCTCTCCCCCTACGCCGGGTGGGAGAATCGCCGGGGCGCCGCGCGTGTCCCGCCCCGACGCCCGCACGCAATTCTCCCACCCCCCCCCCAAACCGGCACGGCGAGAATCACGGCTGGCCGCTGGGAGAATCGCCGATTGTAACGGACAAGTGGCGATTCTCCGGCCTGGATGGGCCGAGCGGCCTGCCCAATACGACGGGTTCCCACCGGCGCTGTCCACACCTGGTCGCTGCTGGCGGGAACAGCGCGGGAATGCTGGGGGGGGGGGGGTGGGGTTCCTGCACTGGGAGGGGGGGGGCCTCAAATGGGGTCTGGCCTGCGATCAGTGCCCACCGATTGGCCTTTCTGAAGCAGGACCTCCTTTGTTCCGCCGCTCCGCAAGATCCATCCGATATCTTCTTGTGGGGCGGCCTCGGGGAGGACGGCACACCACGCATGCGCGGGTTGACGCCGGCCAACTCGCGCATGGGCGGGTGACGCCAGTTACGTGGCGCCGGTGACACCAGCTACGCGGCGCTGGCCCGTCATTTACGCGTCGCCGCTTTTACGAGGCGCCAATGTCCGGCGCACGTAAATGACGTGACGCCGCTCCTAGCCCCCCGGGGGCGGGAGAATAGGGGGCTAGGAGCGTGCTCCGACGCTGCAGTGACACACTCCGGTTTTCACTCCGGCGTCGGCACTTAGACTCCCGATGGGAGAATTGCGCCCATGGAGTTCTGGGGAAGACGACATTAAACACTTTAAAGTTCTGGGGAAGACGAACAGAGTTTTGGGAGATAACAATTTCAAAGAATTTGGAAGGGAAAGAGAGGTTGGAGATGAGCAGTAATTTGCAAGAATGCTGGGGGTCAAGTGTTGGTTTTTTGAGAGGGCTGATACCGATGGATTAAAAGGAGAGAAGTTCACTACCCAAGGAGAGAGATTGGTAAACAATATCAACTAACATGGGGATCAGGAGGGTCAGCAACTTAGTGAGAGCAGGAGTCTCATGGACAAGATGAATTTGGGTTAAGAGAGATCAAGATCAGGGCTAGAATGATGGGCTTTAAGAAGGGAGGGACATGGCAGAGGAAAATGATTGGATGTTCTCGATCTTAATGACGAAAAGGTCCGTAGCTTCGCAAACATATTGTTTTGGGTTGAGGGTGTAGGAGACAGGATGGGGAAATTTAAAAATGACCAAGATTGCAATAGAGCAAAGAAGCCAAGTTTGTATTTGCAATCCAGGAAGATCAGGAATGGGGAGCAGTTTTAGCAGACAAACATAGAACCCAATAGTGCTTTATGTACTCTAGCTTGATGTGACGGCAGGTGGCAAAACCAGTTGTCCACCATTTCCCTTCAATTCTATGTCCCTTGGACTAAGGGAGAGGAAATGAGGACTGTACTAGCCAGACCGAGGCAGGGTAATGATTTCATTTGGGACTAGGATATTAAAAGGAGAGGAGGAAGTGATTGAGCAAATAATTGACTACAGAAACATTGTGGTGAACAGTGGGGGGGGGGGCTCAAAGACTGGATGGTTGGGATTTTGAAAACGCAGTTGGAAATAAGTTGAGGGGGGGATAATTTTGTTTCGGGTCAGATAAAGAAGGATTTGGGTTGGGGACATGGAAGTGAGTAGTGAGTGACACAAGGAAATTACCTGAGATGCCCTTATCTTTGATACAATGGGGCTAGCAAGATAACATGGAATGGCAAGGCCAAGGGGGTGGCCGTGAATATGGTTTGGGAAGTTTATATGGATGGAGTGATAGGGAGAATCAGAGGGCAATGAGCTCCAGAGGAGAGAGAGAGAGCATAATGAATTGAGATGGAGATTAAAATCACTGAGGACGAGAAGATGTTTGGTGAAGAGAGTGAGAAAAGATATCAGTGAAGCTGATTTGGTAGGGTGGTGGAGAATGATTAATTTGAATGAGGTGAAAAGGGTGGAACAAGGTGAGAAGATGAAAGGAGGAGAAACTGCCAGAGAAGGGAATCAGGCAAAGGTGAAATTTGATGATACATAGCACCATGACTTTCTTTACAGGAGTGGGTGGAAGGTCAAGCTAGGGATAGTGGTGTCATCATTTCTTAACCAGATTACCATTAAGGGAATGATGCAACCATCCACAATAGGTTCACAGACGAGTGAACAGGCATTCTGGAATGGGATGCATAGAGAGGTGGTGAGAACTGAGTCCACAGGGTCAGCAGTGGGTGGGGTAGGAAAGAGGCTTGCAAGATTAGCTCCCAAGTGAGCGCCGTGGGCAGGGATTCCGATGAAAGACTGGAATGGGGAAATTGGGTTCACTGTTTGTAATGCGTCAGTGTCAACTGCCCTTCAGAGGATGCCAGGTGACAGGGGAAATTGTAGGCTTATCTAAGAGGGAGTCAAGCCAGGGATGCTGATAAGAGAGCAGGGAGGTTGAGGAGTACTGAAGGGCTGGAATAGGGAATCGGGATGTTAGGGGCTGGTTTAGCAGACTGGGCAAAACAGCTGGCTTGTAACGCAGAACAAAGCCAGCAGCACAGGTTCAATTCCCGTACCGGCCTTCCGGAACAGGCACCGGAGTGTGGCGACTAGGGGCTTTTCACAGTAACTTCATTGAAGCCTACTTGTGACAATAAGCTATTAAAAAAGAACAATTGAGAGTGGAGAAGTGAAAGGAAGTATAACAATAAGACAGAGGTCTTGGAGGAGAAAAGAGAAAAGTAATAAAAGAGCAAAGGTGGAAATCGAGTGATGGACTCCACTCTCTCTCTCTCACTCGGATCATAACAATGACTTTGTCCCCTGCTCCACCTCACCTTTTCCCAAAGTCAAAACGATAGACATTCTAACTTACAGACTGAAAGTTTTTTAAATCCAAGTTTGAAGTCACTTATTCAATTTTTCCAGATGCTCTCTACCCTCTTATTTTTAAATGCGCACACAAATTATAGGGTGGAAGTCTACTAAAGTACATTTCAAATCGGACCGTTACTGTCCCTAGACAGCAGAAGACTTTCACCACACGAGTCTGGACTAGACTCGAACTCTGGTGCCAGAAGTGAAACCTCAGTTTATCCCGAGAGTTCCTAGCAAAGGAATTGTCAACACTTTATCACAGCTGAAGCATTACCTGAATGAAGAACAGCCCACAAACACAAGTTAATTTCTTATGCCATATGAGAAAGTTAAGATACATACCCATGGCTCGGAATAGAAATGAGTTTTTCCATGTTTGAAAGAACCGTCTTCATGATTTCTGGAGTGCGATTGGACCCAAGCTCAGTTACAATAAGTGCTTTGCTTATGTCTACAAAACGTTAAAGGCAAACAATTACTCAACTTAAACAATGGCATGATGAATATCATCTGGCTGCAAATCTTTTGCTCGGTCATAATGGCTTAGATACAGACAGCTCTCGAGTAACTTGCAAAGCATGTGTCAGTATTAGAAAATTGACTAATGAGAAGAGTAAAACACTTAACGCTCCTTAATTCTCTTGAGGAATTATTGGATTGTTCCCGTTCGAGATTTTCCCATCTTGGAAGCTTACTTCCATAAGCAACCAAAACAACCAGCACTCAAAAATCATGGGTTGACAAGTTTGTCAATTTTCGGATGAAGATCGGTAAAGGGTGAAGAGAAAGTTTTAGATTTTTTAAAATTCAATTATGGGATGTGAGCATCGCTGGTTATTGCCTTGAGAAGGTAGTGGTGAGCCATACCCACAGTGCTGTGAGTGAAGGAATTCCAGGTATTGATGTTCCCATGTGTCTGCTGCCCTTGTCCTCCTAGATCAGTGTTCTTCAAAGTCGGGGGCGCGACCCGCGGGCGGGTGTCGGGAGGGTCGCGGAGCCGCCGTCTGCGGCGCTCTCGATCGCGCAAATCCCCGCGCAGTAGCCGGCTTTTCATACCGCCGGCTGCAAGCAGCCCTGAACATGTTAAAAAAAAAAATTTGGCATCATTGCGCATGAGCGCGCGATGATCGGGCATGCATGCGCAGTACTGCTGTTCTTTTTAAACGTTTGTAGCTTTTTGTTTTACAAGTTCTGTAGTGGTTTTCATTCATTTATTTTATTAATTTAATTTTTATTTTTTTCATTTATTTTATTCACTTTTTTTACAAGTTCGGGGGGGGGTTTATTCATTTTTAAAATTTATTTTATTCTTTTTTTTTTACAAGTTCGGGGGGATTTTATTCATTTATTTTACTCATTTTATTTATTTCTTTTACAAGTTTTAGGGGGGGTTATTTCATAACATTTTACAGGAAAAAAATTCAGAACTTTGGACAGATGGAGACTCCATACTTTCCGACACCAGAAGGTTCCATTGGAGGAGCGTGTACGAGGGCCAAAGGGACCCAAAACCATTTCCTCCATTTTTGTCAGCAGCAAACAAGCTAAGAGAAAATGGTGGGTAGCGCAGGTTGGCTGGTGTGGGCCGAGAAGGTCGGCCGGCGTGGGTCGCGAAGGTCGGCGGGGTTGGGTCCCAAAGGTTGGCAGGTTGGTAAAAAATGGGTCCCCGGAAAGAAAGTTTGAAGAACACTGTCCTAGATGGTATTGGTCTTGGTTTGGAATGAACCATTCTGATAAATCTCTGCACCTTTTTAAAAACCCGAAAACCCTCCTTTGAATGATCACACTTCCAACAATGTAGCTCTGATCCAGTAGTGCAATGACATGGTTGTGCCCTTTTTTAAAAAAGAAAATTCATAACGATATTTAGTTTTGATTTTTCTCCAATTTCACCCCGATAAATTCCTGAAATTATCCAAGTTGGTTGGACTGTATATTTGGAGACTGAGGATTTTCTTTTTAAAAAAAAAAAACGTTTTATTAAGGTATTTGTAATTTTATAATAACAGTAACAACAACAGTAAACAATGCAAATCCAAGTATAAACATATTGCATAAATCATTTCCATCCCTAACAAGTCCCTCCTATCCTAAATAGAAAATAGCCTAACTTCCACCGCCCCCCTTTAATTTTTCTGCCTCTGCTGACAGTTAATTTTCCCCAAAGAAGTCAACAAACGGCTGCCACCTCCAGACGAACCCTAACATTGACCCTCTCAGGGCGAACTTCAATTTCTCGAAGACTGAGAAACCCAGCCATGTCGCTAACCCAGGTCTCCGATTTCAGGGGCTTCGAGTCCATCCATACTAGCAATATCCGTCTCCGGGCTACCAGGGGGGCAAAGGCCAAGACGTCAGCCTCTCTAACCCCCTGGACTCCCGGATCATCCAACACTCCAAAAATCGTCACCTTTGGACTCGGCACCACCCGTGTTTTTAGTGCCGTTGACATGACATCTGCAAAACCCTGCCAGAATCCCCTAAGCTTGGGGCATGCCCAAAACATATTGACATGATTTGCTGGCCCCCCCCTGCACACCTGTCCTCTACCCCAAAGAACTTGCTTATCCGGGCCACCGTCATGTGTGCCCGGTGAACTACCTTAAATTGTATCAGGCAGAGCCTGGCACATGAGGAGGATGTATTGACTCTACTCAAGGCATCCGCCCACAGACCTGCCTCTATCACCCCCCCCCCCCAGCTCATCTTCCCATTTGTCCTTTAGCTCCTCTATCTGAGTTACCTCCGACTCCATGAGTTCTTTGTAGATATCCGATACATTCCCCTCTCTCACCCCCGTTCTAGAAACGACACTATTCTGTATCCCCTGCGGCGGTAGGAACGGAAAGGTCGAAACCTGCCTCCGCAAAAAATCGCGTGCCTGCAGATACCCGAATCCGTTTCCTGCTGGCAATTCAAATTTCTCCTCTAAATTCTTCAAACAGGGGAAGCTCCCATCTATGAATAAATCCCCCATTCTCTCAATCCCTGCTCTCTATCACCTCCGAAACCCCCCATTCAGCCTTCCCGGACAAACCATGATTGTTACAAACTGGAGCCAAGACCAATGCTTCCTCCACTCTCATGTGCTTCCCCCACTGCCCCCAGACTCTCAGGTCCGCCACTACCACTGGGCTTGTGGAGTACCAAGCCGGCATGAATGGCAGAGGTGCCGTTATCAATGCCCCCAGACTTGTGTCCGTACACGATGCTGCCTCCACTCGCTCCCACACCAACCACCCACCCCCCCCCCCAACATCCACTTCCTAATCATGGCTATATTTGCCACCAAGCAATAGTTGCCAAAGTTCGGCAGTGCCAGCCCACCCTCGCCTCGACTATGCTCCAGCAACATTTTCTTCACTTGCGGGGTTTTACCCGCCCACACAAATCCCAAAATCACCTTGTTTACCTGTTTAAAAAAGGCCCTTGGGATGAAGATGAGGAGGCACTGGAAAACAAACAGAAACCTGGGGAGGAACGTCATTTTCACGGTCTGTACCCTCCCCGCCAGTGACAGCAGGAGCATGTCCCACCTTCTAAAGTCCTCCTTCATTTGCTCTACTAGCCGGGTCAGATTTAGCTTATGTAATGTCTCCCACTCCCATGCCACCTGGATTCCCAAATAGCGGAGGCTCCCAACACTCTAAACTTTGCTCTCCCAGTCTCCTCTCCTGGCCCCTCGTCTGGATCGCGAACATCTCACTTTTCTCCATATTCAACTTATACCCCAAAAAACAGCCAAATTCCCCTAAGATCCGCATAATCTCCCACCACCCCGTTCCAGTCCCTAGATGCTCTTAGCGCCATTGCCAGTGGCTTTATGGCCAGGGCAAACAACAGCGGGGAGACACCCTTGCCTTGTCCCTCGGTACAGCTTAAAATAGCTACTGGTGCCTGGTACAGCAGCCTAACCCAATCAATGAAGTCCTGCCCAAACCCAAACCGTCCTACACCTCCCACAAATAATTCCACTCCACCCGGTCAAAGGCCTTTTCCACATCCATCGCAACCACTACCTCCATCTCCCTCCCCCTCAGGGCATCATGATAACATTTAAGAGCCTTCTAACGTTGGCCGTTAGCTGCCTGCCTTTGACAAACCCCGTCTGGTCTTCCCCTCTCACCTCCGGGACACAGTCTTCTATCCTTGAGGCCAATATTTTAGCCAACAGTTTAGCATCAACATTCAATAGGGAGATTGGCCTGTATGACCCGCATAACTCTGGGTCCTTCTCCCGCTTCAGGATCAGTGAGATGGAGGACTGCAACATTGTTGGGGGAAGAACTTTCCACTCCCTTGCCTCATTAAATGCCCTCACCAACAGCGGGCCCAGCATCTCAAGAGAACGTCTTGTGGAATTCCACTGGGTAGCCGTCCGGTCCCGGGGCCTTGCCCGACTGCATGGCCTCCAGCCCCACTGCTATTTCTTCAATTCTAATCGGCGCTCCCAACCCCTCCACCAACCCTTCCTCCACTTTCTGAAGCTTCAACTCACCCAGGAACTGCCTCATCACGTCTACCTCAGCTGGGGGTTCGAACTCGTATAGCCGGCTATAAAACTCCTTAAACACCCCGTTCACCCCTGCTGGGTCCAAGACCGTGTTCACAGCTCTGTCCTTCACTCTACCTATCTCCCTGGCCGCCTCCCTTTTCCTCAGCTGGTGTGCAAGCATCCTGCTGGCCTTTTCTCCATACTCGTACATCGCACCCCCTTGCCTTCCTCAACTGCTCCACCGCCTTGCCTGTGGATAACAGACCAACTCCATCTGTAGCCCCTGGCGCTCCTTCAATAGCCCAGCCTCCTGGGCCTCTGAATATCTCCTGTCTACCTGGAGTATTTCCCCAACCAGCCTATCTATCTCTGCTCGCTCCACTTTTTCCCTATAAGCCGTATCGAGATTAGCTTCCCCCCTAATCACTGCCTTCAGCGCTTCCCAAACCGTTGCTGCCGAGACTTTCCCAGTGTCATTTATTTCCACAAAATTCTGGATGGACTCCCTCAGCCACCCACACACCCGTTCGTCCGCTAAAAGCCCCACGTCCAATCTCCATTGCGTGCGCTGACTGCCCTCCTTGCTCACCCGTAAATCCACCCAATGTGGGGCATGGTCCGACACAGCAATCGCCGAATACTCGGTATCAGCCACTCCCGCCAGTAAAGCCCTGGTCAAAATTTAAAAATCGATCCGGGAGTATACTTTGTGCACATGGGAGAAAAAAAAACTCCTTCACTCTTGGCTGTCCGAACCTCCATGGGTCTACCTCATCTGCTCCATGAACCCCTTTAGTTCCTTTGCCATGGCTGGCACCCTCCCTGTCCTTGATCTCGACCGGTCCAACCTTAGATCAATGACCATATTAAAGTCCCTCCCGCCATGATCAGCTTATGCGAATCTAGGTCCAGGATCCTCCCTAACACCTGTCTCATAAATTCCACATCGTCCCAGTTTGGTGCGTATATAGTCACAAGCCCCACCGGCATCCCCTCCAGGTTTCCGCTCACCATGATGCACCTACCCCCCACGTCCGCCACTATTTTACCTGTCTCAAATGTCACACGTTTGTTGATCAGGATCGCGACCCCCCTAGTTTTAGAGTCCAACCCAAATGAAACACTTGGCCGACCCACCCTTTCCTCAATCTGGTCTGATCTATTACCCTCAGGTGTGTCTCCTGTAGCATTGCCACGTCGCCTTCAATCCCCTCAAATGCACGAACACACGAGTCCTCTTAACTAGCCCATTCAGCCCTCTAACGTTCAATGTGATCAGCATAGTCGGGAGGCTTCTCCCCCCCCCGGGCCGATCAGCCATCACCCTTCTTAGACCAGCCTCCAGCTCGCGTCCCTGGCTTCCGTAGGCCCGCCTTCGGGCATCCACCGTCCTCGACCTCCCATTTGTCTCCCAGACTGAGGATTTTCAAATGAAAACATTCTTTTGCATCCCCCTAACAATCACAAGGGAGAAACAATGCATCTGACTACAAACGGTATCTTTTCCCGTTAATGTCACCCAATTGAAACAACACAAATCTAGGATGTTGATTCAAAATCTGAATTCGAATTTCAATAAGCATTTTTTAAAAATCAAATCGATAAAGGTACTTGCATTTGTAACATGACTAAATTTATGAAGACTGGATAGTAAATACTGTCATATTGGTATAATTTTTGAGTGTTAAAATTCCAATCATAAATTAGCTTCTTCACACTCTCGCTTTTCCACTATTTAACTCAGTATCACACATGGCCATTTGTATCTCTGGTGACCCAGTTTCATTTTTGCCATTTCAAAAGACAAGGGAGCTTCAAACTTCCTCTTCATAAATACTTACCAAAGAAACTATGCTAATTTACCATCCTCACAACCAAAAGCAATTGAAAGATACTAACTCACCTTCTTGTCCAGATACTTTCAATTGTTTGCCATTGCAAAATGCACCATGCCCCCTTCGAGCTGTGTACATCTTGTCCTCCACACAGCTATATACAATCCCAACTTCACTCTACGTGCAATATATAAGAAATGAGACACTCAGTACACTATGAAATACATTAGCTTCATCTGTTACAACTAGCTGTGTTGAATTGAACAAACAAATATGGAGACACAATTCAACAATAACAACTACATTTATATGCTGGCTTTAACATAGTAAAAAGCACCGAGGTGGTCAGTCAAAATTTGACACCAAGCCAAAGAAGGTGGCAAGTAACCAAATGCGTGGTCAAGGAGGTCGGTTTTAAGCAATGTAAAATGATAGAGAAGTAGAAGGGTAAATTTTAGTGAGAAAATTAGAGAGCATAGGAGTTGGACAGCTGAAGGCATAACCATCAACGGCAGGGCAAAGGATGTTGTGGGGTGCACAAGAGGCTGGAGTTGGAGGAATGCAGGGTTTCCGGAGGGTTTTTAGAACTGAAGGAGCTTACAGAGGTAAATGAAAACACAAAAAATACTGGAACATATGGCCTCAGGTTTGCTCTGCTCTTCTATATCATCCATAGCAGCTCTTCTGCCTCAACTCCACTTCCCAGCCTTCACTTCATATCCCTTGATTCCCCAAGACACCAAAACTCTGTCTACTCTCAGCCTCTCAGTCAGAGAGGAGAATTCAAAGATTCACAGCGCTTAGCGAGAGTATGATGAAAGGCCATGGAGAGATTTTCCATTCGAGTTGTTGGGACAGGGAGCCCAATGTAGGCAAGCAACACATAAATCCTAAAACATGTGAAATTGAATGTCAATTCCATAATCTTATCAATTCCTGCCCAGCTTATTGCACATTGTTTACAACTATCAACAATTGTCTCAATTGCTTTACAACATTAAATGATTTAATGCAAGATATATTCAGAGCAAAGTTATGTGCATTACCTGTTTATTCACAGTGAAGCCAATCGAAACCGCGACAAAGGGAAACCTGAAAGAAAATTGCCGAAGTTGAACAAACTATATCCATTTCCATTAACTTCACACCAATCAACTTGAAATCTTTTTTAAAAATATTTAAAAGCTTTGCTGTGATGCTTAGAAATACAGAGCCATGTTCAGACAACACTCCCTATGCATACACTAGAAAATCAGCTTCAATTAGTCAGATCTACACAGCTTATAAAGTACATATTTCTCCATAAAGATGAAGCCTTTCCCAGCCAAATAGCATACCTGTGAACAAAGTTAGTGGTCCCATCAATGGGATCAATTATCCACGTTGGATTGTCCGTTAATATACTCGGTGCTCCATCTGCAACTGACTCTTCACCAATAAAACTGAAATAAATAAAAGTTACAGTAGGGCATTGAAGTTCTGAACCGCCGTGTAGTATACCTGAATGCCACAGAATTTTCACATTTCACCAGCTGTCACTAACACCTACTGTCTGCCACATACTGAATCCTGTATTACACAAGTTACGGCCCACAAGCTCAAATTCTCAAAGACTCACTGCTTCATTACCATACCAAGACCAACGTTTTTCACCAAAACAAAACTTTGATGAATGTGAAATTACATCAGCAGTTGCCTTTTTCTGATTAGAATCAACGGGGAAAAAATATTCTGGAAGAAAACTCTCTCTTCCTTCATCACATAGAAATATTACAGCAAAGAAAGGCCATCTGAACCATGTCTGCACAACTGTCAAGTTTTGTTCAGGGCACAGAGAATATTCCAAATATAGATTAACATTGCCATTTCATCACAAACTAATATGTACATTAAATTTAATTTGGAACTTACTGTTGAGCATAGTGGTATATTTATATGGTGCAGTAGAGCTCCGAATTACACCACATGCCCAAACTATTACAATAATCCTTTACCTGTGAGAAGGAAATTTTTCCTTTAAGGTGCTTATAATCATTTTTTCTACATTTTGATCAGTCTCGGTCACCAGGTCTGCAGGGGAACTTTTAATCTGAACAGTCTGTTCTTTTCTCAAAGCATCACAAATAACCTATGAAGAAAATATAAGTAATTTAACAAAAGAGAGATTAACAGAAGCTGTTTCATTCATTCAAGCTTGTAGTTTCCTCCAGGAATTTGCTTTCTGAGTCTCTTTCAAGATATAATATATTGAGAATAAAAATGTCAATTTCTTGCATTTTAAAGAATTTTTGGAGGGTAAAAGGGATGTAGATTTAAAAAAATATATATTTTTGCCTCAACTTTGCATTTATTAAAGGTTTGAGAAATTAACAATTTTGATAAGTCAAATAAGAGATAAACTAAACATATTGCAATTTAGCAAAATCATTCTCAATGAACCAACACTTGTTCAAATGACAAAAATAGATTTTAAAACAAAATTCAAATAATCAACTGATCAGAAACTATACTTCGATGCTTTCTTACTATTGCTAAAAATAACAGTACTTCTGTAAATTTATGTATTAACAGCAGACAGATTCCAAAATGCATTTTGAAAGAGAAGAGCGGGGGTGGGATTCTCCAATAATGGGGCTATGTCCCCACTCCAGCGTGAAAATGCAGGCGAATCGCTCTGGACTATCCTGAAGAAAGTCCAGAGTGATTCGCCTACGTGGAGGGGGCTAGCAGGGCCCCAGAGTAGTCCTCGCAACTCCAGCTGTTGATACGGGGCCCTGCACTTCTGGTCGGGGGTCCGTGCATGCGCACGGCGGCAGCCTGCATTGGCTGCACGGCATGACATGGCGGACCCACACCATGGACTGGCACCAAAAAGATAGACCCCCCCACTGAGACTGTGCGCGCCCGCGGATCGATGGTCCGCGATCGATAGCCTAGCCGTCTGCGAGGCCCCCCCCCGGTGAACGATCCCCCCCCCCCCACCAGGGCGGTCGCGGACTGAGTCCATGGTGGGAACATGAGAGAACCACGAAGTAGGAAACTTGGCCGGTTACACTTGGCGAATCGCCGCAGGGGGCCCCCTCTGTCAATGGCCCACGACATCGCGCTTACGCGATTCGCGCCGATTCTCCGGGGGCCAGAGAATCGCCCATTCTCCGCCCCCGCACCAAAATCGGGATCTGCGCGGAGGGTCAGAGAATCACGTCCAGGATATGCATGAATCAAGTCATGTAAATATTTAGAAGTTTAATCAGTGAGTGAAAGAGGCTGCTCCCCCCTCAAGAGTTCTGAACTAATTATGCCAACTCCCTTCACTTCCATGTGGAAAATCTGCAGCAACATATATAAATATGCTTTTGTGTTTAAATTTCATGTGTTTCATAGTTAAAAGGAAACTAGATGATGAACAAATATGGACTAGATTTCTAAGGGTGGTTTTTGGCTAAGAATGCAAAGAATTAGTTATGCAATGCAGCGCAGTTAACACCCCATCGTAGTGGTAGGGCTGACTCTTAAAAGCTGTGATACTGTTATTTGATATTTGATCGAAACTGCAGTCATGATAGCTATTGGTTTTATTTGCCAATGTATTTAAGTGAAGTTTACAGATTAACAATATTTTGTACCATCAATCCCACAGAATGTTTAATCATAGATCATGTCAAGAGACAAACCAAAGCCATGTATTCATAGTACAAACATCCAATTTAATTTTTAAATTTTCAGTGATTCACATGAAAGTCATACTCTTTCACAGATGAAATATAAAATTCTGTATTCCATGTAGTTTGCTAGAAGTAAACTTCACATGCTATTTTTAGACCATTTGTGAATTCTTGAGTGGTCCTTACTCATAGGGAAAAGTCACAGTCTTACGTTTCTAGCAATGCTATAAGGAAACATTCCTATCATATGCGTTCCACTATCAGATCGTGAGCTGCATCATGGATAAGGACAACTTTATAACTTTGAGATTAAGAAATCATGTTTCACGGCACTGACTTTTGTAAAAATAGGTTGTCATGCTTCAGGAAGGAAGGAATCTTCACAGGAATCATTCTTGCTCAAGGGAATACCTAAAGGAACAATCCCATTGAGGTTACAAAAGGGGATTTAGAGACAATGGGCTGGATTTTAGGCTTGGGGAAAGCCCTCTTGACCAGCTTTCCATGCTCATAGCTCACTGGTCCCAGCAGTACCACCAGGAGCAGTGGCCACTGCCGGGATTCCATCCCATCCCCAATGGTGATCATTGAAGGGGCCGATTGCCAAGGTAAGTGGATAGATGTGATCTGGGAACACCTTGGAGGACAGGTGGGTTAAATCTCAGCAACGGCAGGAGGAGGCCCATTAATTGGCCACTCAAGGGACTAGGTTACCCTGGAGGCAGCCGGGTAGGTGCAGACAACAGCACCCATAGTATGACCAAAAATCCAAAATGAAAATGGGAAGGAAATAAATACACTTTATCTTCCTTCAGAAACACCACAGCTTGGGAACACAAAGCTGTGCTCACAGAACGAGAGTCATTGAAGTTTTGGTTTGCCAGAGTTTAAAACAGTTAAAACATTGGACTTCTGATGTGGTATATGAGCATTATGAATGCATTCTGAGCTAGTCTTATAAAATAAAGAAAAATTTGAGTTCAAATGATTTTATCACAAATTGTCCAGCTAAACATTTAAAAACAGTATTTTAGCAGAAAACAAACTTCCCTACATAGTTTAGGATTTGTGAGCAAGATCTACTGAACACAGAAATATATACAATTCCAGTTTCATCATTTACTCACTGCACCAGCTTGTCGAGCAACAGCAACTGCAACCTCCAGACAATCTTGCCATGGATCTGAGCCCGCACACTGTTGTGCCATCTTTCAACTGGAATCTGAGAGTAAAAAACTGTCATAATTTGAAAGAATTAATACATTCTGGACATTCATGCAGCTCAAGAAAATAAGATTATTCATTGTTAAGATGAAAGACACTTGGGCATAAAGTGTGAAGATGTTGCAAAACGCAAACAGCAAATGCTAACCAATTCAGCAGGGTCAATAATAAAGAATACCAACCATAGACAAGCAATGGGCCATTACATTTGTTCCACCTATCCACTGTTACACAGTTCCGATCCTTTCCAAGATCTTCAATAATTAATTAAGCACTTAATAAATTATTTGTGGTATACAGTTGTTTTAGTGAATTCCCTTATGAAGAAGTGTTGATTTCTAAAGATTGATGACTTAAGACTTATGGCAAACAATAGTTTATTCAGAAGCCCGAGCAGCTCTTATGTGCTCCGACTCCGCCCGCACTCCGGGGAGAACTCCCGCACCTCCATCACATAATCTTCTCAGTAGCTGCGTCATCATGTGACCACTCAGTCTACATCTTCCCCATTTCAGTTGGGCCAACCGGTGCTAATGAGATCTAACAGTATAACCATTATATAGCATACAGATTCAACAGAATAACAATATGTAACTATGTACATAGGGTGAAACATGGATTAAGCTGTTGCAACTGGTGTATAGGTCACCGCGTCTCCTTTAACATCCCCTCCGCCCCGTTTTATGGTGGAAAGAAGAAAGACAAAGGTTAGATGTAGACTAGTTCATTATGTTAAACGGGATTCTTCATTGGGTGACGCTGAAATCGGGAAAAGAGATTGGGCGGAGAATAGGTTCCGAGGCCAAAATCGCGGCGGGCGCCGATTTGATGCCAAATCACAATTTTCCATTACCTCGACAGCAGCGTCAATGATTTCCTGAACGCACATACAGTAAACACCGCTGCCATATCATTAGCGGTTTTCTCCGGGGGCCTCCGCGATTCTCCGACTCCAATAGGCCGAGTTCCGTCGGCACGGTTCACTTGTGCTTTTAAAAATCGTGAAACTGGCGTCGTGGCTGCTGACGGAGAGAGAGGGGGGTACGGAAAGTGTTCAACGTCACCAGTCTGCTGACAGTTGTGCCGCTGGCCGGGGGGCTTCTGCCAGGGCAGGGGAAATAGCGGGGGATGGCCAGGAGCTGTTCTGCGGGAAGACCATTGCTGCAGCCTGCAAAGCAGCCATGCAGCTGGGCACATAGCTGATAGCCCACTGTGAACTTAGGGTCACAGGTGATATAGGTGTCCCCCAGGGTACTCTCCTAGGTGCCCTCTGGCCCCAGCTGATCCATCAACAGGATGGGCGTGCTCCAGTGTCACCTTATTGGCTGGGATGAGTGTGTGTGGGGATTGTAATGTGCATATGCGGCTGCAGCTTGTCAGCCTCCCAAGTGTCAATCACAGACCCGGCGAATCTCACACCATTTTTCATTGGAAACTATTATGTTCCACGTGGCGCCGATGCTAGCCCCTCCACAGTCGCCAAATAGTCCAGGGGCGGCGCTAGTTTTGCTGTCATGAAGGTCCACAAATCCTGCCCTGGGGTCAACACTTAAGTCTCAGGAACAGAGATCCAGCCCCTTGTGTTTGGTTTAGTCATACTCTCTGAACAGTTGGCTGTGCTGTAGATGTTATGAGCTGGTGTCCTCAGCATGGATGATGTAGCGTGTTCCTTCAGTGTTCTCAGTGGGTGCAGGGCCTATTGTACTGGCCTCTAGAGGAGCCTCCAGATCCATGTAGGAGGCCTGTGGTGTAGGCTGAATGGCTGTTGTACTGTGGCACCTGCTGGCTCTGGTTCCGATAGCTTCAGTAGGTGACAGCAGTCTCATACATGTTGGGCACCGTCCAAGGCTAGCATGGTCAGCTGCAGGGCATGGCGGTGTACAACCCTCAACCCGCATGAGTCTAGATCCTGACCATTTGACCAAGTGTCAGATGTTGGAGTCTGCGATCATTGTGATCATAGTGCATTTCCCCAGCGGCAATCCATGAGGGTACCACACACATTGTTTTCAAGTTTGGGCTGCAAAAGAACTTTGGTATTAGGAATTGTTGTCTTGCTGCACCTGGTGAATAGGTGCTGTGCTGGCGCGGGCAGACCGTGTAATGGCAGATTTTGCAGGTTGAGGAGTGCAATATAGTAATCTACGATATCCCAGGCACATTTCTCTACAAGATGCTTAGCTAAGTGTACCACCTGTTCTGCCAGGCCAGTGGACTGTGGATATGGGGGCTGCTTGTAGTCCCACATGTGTGCCAAGTTTCTAAATTCACTGATGATGAAATGGCGAGCGTTGTCTCTGTGGGATGCCTTCTGTGACGAAGTGTCTCTGAAGCTTGATGATGACTGTGTCACTCGTCATGTTTGGCAGGTAGCAAGTGCAGCACGGTGGCGCAGCTGCCGAGGTCCCAGGTTCGATCCTGGCTCGGGGTCACTGTCCGTGTGGAGTTTGCACATTCTCCCCGTGTTTGCGTGGGTTTAGCCCCCACAACCCAAAGATGTGCAGGGTAGGTAGATTGGCCGTGCTAAATTGTCCCTTAATTGGAAAAATTGAATTGGGTACTCTAAATTTATTTTAAAAAAATGTTTGGTAGGTAGTTGAGTTCAAACCACCTAGAATTCAAATCACCTAGAATCCAATCGACGAAGACTAATTATTGCTCACCATTCCATTCAAAAATTTCAGTTGCTATGAATGACCTTGGGAGATCCGGAATCTCCTGCCGATGCTACAGTTCTCTTGCTTGATGTGGCCTGAGTGCAATTCACAGTGCACATTTGGAGTCTTCCCTCTCTATGTCGGTGTACAAGAAGGGCCAGGATAATGATTCCTTGGCTCTGTATCTAGTTGCTTCCAACCCAGGATAGCCCTGGTGAAGTTGCAGGATGTAGTATCAAAGAGAAGTAAGAATGATATATCGCTGGCCACATAATATCAGCCCATCCTGTATGGTTAGTTCATCTCCGATGGCGAAGAATGTGTGGAGCTCATGAAGACTCAGGCCACACCCTCATGATAATGTTGTGCAGTTGTCTGCAGTGTGATGTCGGCCTTTGGGTATCTTTTTCTCCCAGGATTCTATGAGAGGATGGCATCTAGGTCTTCCTAATAACCTGCCTGGTCTGTGAAGAGGCTTTTTAACGCTAGTTATGATTGGCTGATGATCAGTTTCAACAGTTGCAGGATGACCATATTCGACTTCATAAAACTTCTTGAGACAGAGATTAGAGCGAGGAGTTTCTTTACAATCTGTGCACAATGAGTCTGTGGCAGAGATGCAAAAACTATTGGTTTGCCATTCTGGATGCAGCATGGGAGACATCAGCTGATATGAGTACAGCTGCTCGATCGGCAAACTACTGCAGCACTGATGAGACTGAGAGTACCTGTTTGAGTCTGTTGAAGACCACTTTGTGGTGCTCCTGCCAACACCATTCGAAATGCTGATGAAGAGGTCCAGTGACCTCAATGTAACAAAGAATAAACTTAGCAAGGTGATTTGTCATATAAAGAAAGCAATGTACGGGGATAGCCATCTGTTGTATAGCCATCGTCGTGTCTGGATCTGGCTTCACGCCATCAACTGTGAGTAAGTGAACCCTGTAGGGAACCTGGCTGACCTTAAATCTGAATTTTGCAGGGTTGAGCTTTAACTGTATGGTCCTAATTTTGTCGAGAGCGAGATGAAGGGCTGGCCTGCAAAGAGTTGCCCATGCACCGCTGGAAGGCCCTCGCTGCTAGCAGAGATCCCATTGGGCATAAGAAAGCAATAGCGGCCCACCAGAGACATGAATGTTGCAAGTTTCGAAGATTCTTCATCCAGCGGGATCTGCCATAAGCCACATTTCAGAATGTATCCAGAATGCTGAAAACCTTGGAATTAGGTATGTCTACTATCACCTGTTCCACTGCCTTCATAGTGTGATGCGGTCTGGACAGAACTTTGTTCATGTGAACTGGATAATGCATATCTTGACTGTGCCATCTTTCTATACTGCAGCCATCATTGCTGAAATCCATTCTGTGGCCTCATCTATGGGAGTTATGACAGCCAGTGTCATCATCCTGATGAAGGATGCAGCTAATTAACTACTTTCTGCTTCATGGCTATTGGTTCTCTTCTCAGAGCACAAACTGTTGGTGGAGTGAGTCATCTATTCGCCTTTGGTATATTACTGGTATCTTACCAATGACATTGCAGTTGAAGAGGTCTTTGTGTGCTATAATTTCAGGGGCCTGGTGCTGTAAAGCATATACCTCTGAACCAAGTTGAATGTGCCCCAGTGTGATGCTGTCCAAAGACCGAGCAGTGGCCTTACCTTTGATTGACTATATGAGAGTAGCCACAACATCTGTGCACATGGTTTGTCCACCTGGGCCAAATGTCCACCTCAGTATCGGGGCCCGCTGCTGCATATGGGTCTATTTCCTGTAGCATTTGACTGGGAAATACATGAAACTTTGCTCCAGTGTCGATCTTTACTTTCAGTTTTGCATTGCTGTAAATCAGGGTAGTGACGGTGTTGACACTTTCACAGTAGAGTGTTGTTGGAGGCTCAGTGGTTTTGTTGCTCTGGCTGACCTCCAGTTCGTTCATTTTACTGACACTCCTAGTCTTGGAGGACTGACTGGCTATAATGTGGCTCTTGTCAAGAGAATGCTGTTGCGATTTTGATTTGTAGCATTTTGCAAAGAGATGCCACTTTCCACATTTCTTGCATTGTTTACCATATGCCAAATATGCTGCTCTGTTCTGAGGGGATGGCGTGTACCGCAAAAACTTCCGTTTCATGTCTAAACTACTTTCCATGTTTTTCAGACTGTTTGTTTAGCATGCAAATGATAATGGCTGTTTGTACTGTAAATCTTTCTTTCGCAGCAATTGCTTTCGGACTAGGTGGATCCCATAGATTATTCAATCTCTGACTAATTGAGGATTAGCTGACTGACAGAAAGCAGATGGTTGGGAGAAATGGGTCCTTCTCTGGCTGGCGAACTGTAACTAGCGGGGTGCCACAGGGGTCAGCCTTGGACCTCAACGGTTTACAATTTATACAAATGATCTGCAAACAGGGACAGAGTGTAACATAGCAAAATTTTGTGATGATACTAAGATAGATGGGAAAGCAGGCAGTGAAGAGGGGATAAGATCTTACAGGTGGATATAGATAGGCTAGGAGATTGGGCCAAAATTTGGCAGTTGGAGTTTAATGTATGTAAGTGTGAGGTTATCCCTTTTGGCTGGAAAAATAGAAAGGCAAATTATCTAAATGGAAAATAGATACAAGGTGCGTCGGGCAGAGAGATCTGGGTGTCTTAGTTCATGAATCGCAGACAGTCAGTACGCAGGTACAGCTTGTAATTAAAAAGGCAAATGGAATGTTAACGTTTATTGCAAAGGGACTGGAGTAGGGCAGCACCGTGGCGCAGTGGTTAGCACGGCTGCATCACGGCACTGAGGACCCGGGTTCGATCTTGGCCCCAGGTCACTGTCTGTGTGGAGTTTGCACGTTCTCCCCATTCTGCATGGGTCTCACCCCAACAACCCAAAGATGTGCAGGGTAGGTGGATTTGCCACACTAAATTACCCCTTAATTAAAAGAATTTAAAAAAGGACTGGAGTATAAAAGTGGAGAAGTGTTGTTGCAATTCCACATATGGAATATTGTGTCCAGTTTTGGTCTCCTTATTTCAGGAAGGATATGAGGCAGTTCAGAGGAGGTTCACCAGATTCACCAGGGATGAAGGAGTTGACGTATGAGAGAAGATTAAACATTTTGGGCTTATACTCGCTGGAGTTTAGAAGGATGAGAGGAGATCTGATCAAGGTGTAAAAAATACTAAAAGGGATTGATAAAGTAAACATAGACAGAATGCCTTGTGGGGCAATCTAGAATGAGAGGGTACAGAAATAGGTTGAGAGTCGGAAGATTTAGAACGGCGATGAGGAGAAACTACTTCTCACAGAGGGTGGTACATTTGTGGAATTCGCTGCCGCATAGTGCGGTGGAATCCGAGTCATTAAATGGTTTCAAGAAGGAGGTAGATATATTTATGATAAAAAATGGGTTAAACCGATATGGACAACAGGTGGAGAGATGGATTTGAGACTAGGAAGAGATCAGCAATGATCTGATTGAATGGTGGAGCAGGCTCGAAGAGCTGAATTGCTTACTTCTGCTCCTAATTCCTATGTTTCTACGTAACTTATCGTTGAAGGTGGTAGGAGTGATGGAGAGAGCAGTTAATAAAGTACATGGGGCGCGATTCTCCACTCCCACGCCGGTTGGGAGAATCGCCTGGGCCGCCAAAATTTCCGGGGACGCCGGTCCGACGCCCTCCCGCGATTCTCCCAAGCGGCGGGAACAGCCCGGTCGAGCTTCACGGGCCGCAGCCCGGAGAATCGGCGGAGATACCGAAAATGGCGATTCTCTGGCACCCCCGCTATTCTGAGGCCCGGATGGGCTGAGCGGCCAGGCCAAAACAGCGGGTTCCCCCTGGCGCCGTCCACACCTGGTCGCTGCAGTCGTGGGCGGTGCATGAACGTTGGGGGGGGGGGGCAGCCTGTGGGGGGGCGAGGTGGGATCCTGCACCGGGCTTCACCTGGAATGTGGGGTGGCCCGCGATTGGTGCCCACCTCTCTGAAGGAGGACCTCCTTCCTTCCGCGGCCCCGCAAGATCCGTCCCCCATCTTCTTGCGGGGCGGACTTAGAGAGGACGGCAACCACGCATGCGTGGGTTGGCGCCGGCCAACCCGCGCATGCGCGGATGGCGTCCGTTATGCAGCGCCGGCCGCGTCATCTATGCGGCGCCACTTTTACGCGGGCGACAAGGCCTGACGCGTGTAGCTGATGCGGCCCTGATACTGGCCCATTGTCAGGGCCTGAATCGGTCGGGACCGGGGCCGTTCCGCGCCGTCGTGAACCTCGACGGCGTTCACGACGGCGCGGCCACTTAGGCGTGGGAGTGGAGAATCCCGCCCATGGTATCCTGGACTATATTAATTAGGGCATAAAGTACAAAAGCAAGGAGATTATGCTGAACTTATACAAGACACTAGTTAGACCTCAGCTGGAATATTGTGTACACCTCTGGGCATCACACTAAGGGAAGGATGTTAACACATTGGAGAGAGTACAGTACAGAAGAGGTTTACAAGAATGGGTCCAGGGATGAAAAACTTCAGTTTTGAGGATAGATTGAAGAGATTGGGGCTGTTCTCCTTGGAGTGAAGAAGGCTAAGAGGGGGCTGGACAGAGAAGCGAGAGAGAGAAACTGTTTCCCCTCGTGAAAGGATCAACAACGAGCGGGTAGATTTCAGGTGATTTGCAAAAGAAATTATTAGAAGATATTATTAATGAAGATGTTTAGATTTAAAAAGCTAAAAAAACTAGCATAAGGACACTTTACCTGAATGCTCGTAGCATTCAAAACAATGACACAAATCATCACAAAAGAGTGTATCGTATTTGCTATGTTTGGCTAAAGTAAACTGGGAGCAAAGGCTTTAAGGTGGGACAATTGAGGAAGAGTGTAGGATTTCTAAAGTGATTTTTCACTGTGCTCAGAAAAAGTATACACCAGTAAAAAGGAAGAACTGTAGGAAAAGGGA
Source organism: Scyliorhinus torazame (assembly GCF_047496885.1). NCBI lineage: Eukaryota > Metazoa > Chordata > Chondrichthyes > Carcharhiniformes > Scyliorhinidae > Scyliorhinus > Scyliorhinus torazame. Next base: position 158,956,189 of record NC_092717.1, read on the forward strand.
TAATCAGCCATGGACATCTTTAATCTTTATTATTGTCACAAGTAGGCTTACATTAACACTGCAATGAAGTTACTGTGAAAATCCCCGAGTTGACACATTCCGGCGCCTGTTCGGGTATACTGAGGGAGAATTCAGAATGTCCAATTCACTAGCAAGCATGTCTTTCGGGACTTGTGGGAGGAAACCGGAGCACCTGAAGAAAACCCACGCAGACAAAGGGAGAACATGCAGACTCCGCAAACCGCTCAGTGACCCAAGCAGGAATTTAACCTGGGATCCTGGCGCTGCGAAACAACAGTGCTAACGACTGTGCTAACGTGCCGCCCTAAGGAAATAAAGTCCTGTAGTTTAGCAAAAGATTGATTGTGGAAGAACATTCATTAAAATCTATAAAATATTAATGAATATATGATAAACAGTACTTCTGTTTATCAGTACTTCTGTTTAAACAGTACTTCTGAGGGGCTGGTTTAGCACACTGGGCTAAATCGCTGGCTTTTAAAGCAGACCAAGGCAGGCCAGCAGCACGGTTCAATTCCGTACCAGCCTCCCCAAACAGGCGCCGGAATGTGGCGACTAGGGGCTTTTCACAGTAACTTCATTGAAGCCTACTCGTGACAAGCGATTTTCATTTCATTTCATGTCTGTTGAGTATTATGTTCTTCATTGGCAGGCACATGTTCTCAAAATTCTTTAAGAATTATTTTGGTGTCCTCTTTCTCCTCCTCCATTTGAAACACAAAGGATTCAAACTTCTCAACGGGGCCCGCTAAATTTAGTAAGGCTAAAGATATTATGCTTGTATTTTTTTAAAATTTATCCGATAATCCGGCACTACAATATACGCGCCACTCCTTTTCAAACTTGGCCCAGTTGTCCATAATACTTTTATTGAATATGAGCGGGTTGATATGGCGAAGTCCTTGTGCCATACTACCAACTCCTGACACCATGTAGAAGTGCTGGACTCCAAGACTGGCAACCAAAGACTTAGACTAAAATAGTTTATTCACTAGTCTGAGTAGCTCTTATTACATGCTTGTACTCTGCCCATGCTCAGAGGAGCACTCTGCACGTCTGTCATGTGACCTCAAATAGCACCATCATCATGTCACCATTCGGTCTACACTCCTATTGCACTTTTTTCTACTCATACTGCATAATATTAAGCTTTCTCTCTAACTTCAATATTTATGAAACCAATGAACATGCAGAGAGGGCATGGGTGACCACCTGGCAGTGTAGAGTAAGGCAGGAAGTGCAGGAGTCTTCTGTGGCCACCCCCCTTTCCAGCAGATATACCATTTTGGATACTGTTGGGGAGATGACTTGTGTCGGGGAAAGCACTAACAGCCAACTTCATGGCACATTGGGGGTCTGCTGCAGAAAACTGTCAGGGCGATGGGGTTAGGGGATTCAATTGTAAGGGAAACAGACATGCGTTTCTGTGGCTGCAAAAGATACTCCAGGGTGGTATGTTGCCTCCCTGGTGCCAGGGTCAGGGATGTCACTAAACGGCTGCAGAGCCCGAGGATATAGGTAGGGTTCTAAATGAATACTTTGTGTCAGTGTTCATTGGTGAGAGGGACAGTGTGGGTATAGAAATCAGTGAGAAGGTCTGTAATAAAGTTAAAGAGATTAACACAGGCAGAGAGGAGATTTTGAGTGGTCTGGCAGGCTTAAAGGTAGACAAATAATCAGGGCCAGATGAAATGTATCTCAGGCTGCTGAGTCAGGCAAGGGGGGAAATAGCAGGGGCACTGGCAATAATTTTCAATTCCTCTCTGGCCACAGTAGAGGTGCCAGAGGACTGGAGAATAACCAATGTGGTGCCATTATTCAAGAAGGGAGGAAGTAATAAACCAGGAAACTACAGGCCAGTCAGTCTAACCTCAGTGGTGGAGAAGCTATTGGAAGCAATTCTGAGAGTCAGAATTAATCTGCATTTGGAAAAGCAGGGATTAATCAAGAACAGTCAGCATGGTTTTGTTAAGGGGATGTCATGTCTGACCAACTTGATTGAGTTTTTCGAAGGGGTGACCAGGTGTGTAGATGAAGGGATATGCATTTTATAGTCTACTTGGACTTCAGCAAGGTTTTTGATAAGGTCCCACATGGGAGACTGATAACAAAGGTAAGAGCTCATGGGATCCAAGGAAATTTGGCAAATTGGATCCAAAATTGGCTGAGTGGCAGGAAGCAGAGGGTGATGGTTGAGGGGTGTTTTTCTGATGGAAGCCTGTGTCCAGTGGGGGTCCCTCAGGGATCGGTGTTGGGGCTCTTGCTGTTTGTGATTTATATAAATGATTTAGATATGAATGCAGGAGGATTGATCAGGAAGTTTGCGGATGATACGAAAATTGGTGGGCTGTTAAATAGTGAGGAGAATAGCCTTTGATTACAGGAGGATACAGATGGGCAGATCAGATGGGATTATAAGTGGCAAATGGAATTCAATTTAGATAATGTGAAGTGATGCACTTAGGCAGGACAAACAAGGCAAAGGAATACACGATAAACAGCAGGATCCTGGGAGGTTCCGAGGATCAGAGGTGTACATGTACACCGGTCCCTTAAGGTAGCAGAGCAGGTGAATACAGTGGTCAAGAAAAAGCAGGTAACCTTGCCTTTATTAGCCGAGGTATAGAGTTTAAGAGCAGTGAGGTTATGCTAAAACTATATAAAATGTTAGTTAGGCAACAGCTAGAGTATTATGTGCGATTCTGGAATCCACATTACAGGAGGGATGTGATATCACTGGAAAGGATGCAGCCTGGGCTGGAAAGTTATGGTTATGAAGAGAGATTGGATATACTTGGATTGTTTTCCTTGAAGCAGAGGAGACTGAGAGGGGATATGCTTGAAATGTATAAAATTATGAGGGGCATACATGGAGTAGACAGGAACAAACTGTTCCACTTGGTGGAGGGGTCAGTGACCAGGGGCATAGATTTAAGGTCGGGGCAGGAGCTTTAGAGGGGCTGTGAGGAAAATCTTTTTTACCCAGAGAGTGGTGGGAGTTTGGAATTCACTATCTGAAAGGGTGGTGGAGGCAGAGACCCTCATAATATTTAAGAAGTATTTAGATGTGCACTTGAGATCCTAGGGAATACAAGGCTATGGGCCAAGTGTTAGAAAATAGGATTAGAATGGATTAGGTGGATTGTTTTACCGGCGCAGATGTGATGGGCCTTTTCTGTGCTGTATGATTCTATGACTCTATGTAGGAAACTGTATATACTATATTTTGTTGTAGATAAGATTAAAAACCCTGGGTTGAAATACATACGCCACTTGGGCTGTAATTAAGGTGTCATAAATGTTAGCACTGTTGCTTCACAGCACCAGGGTCCCAGGTTTGATTCTCGCTTGGGTCACTGTCTGTGCGGAGTCTGCACATTCTCCCCGTGTCTGCGTGAGTTTCCTCCGGGTGCTCCCACAAGTCCTGAAAGACGTGCTTGTTAGATGAATTGGACATTTTGAATTCTCCCTCTGTGTACCCGAACAGGCGCCGGAGTGTGGCAACTAAGGGATTTTCACAGTAACTTCATTGCAGTGTTAATGTGCGCCTACCTGTGATAATAATAAAGACTATACCTCATTATTATGCAGTTTTGTTTGGATTAAGGGGATGCCCTGTGGAGTTAATTAGATTTCAGCTTAGTAAATTGATGTTGTTACTGGGTGGAGCGAAGGTATCAGGCATTTTGCAGGAAACGCAGATCAGTTGTGAGCTGAATAAAGCTGTGACGAGAAATCAAGCAGTTCGCTCTCACTGCAGTTCAGTTGAAAAATACTAAAAGTCTTTAAAGCAGTGCAGACTTACCTGAGAGTAAGGGGAGCTGGAACATCTTCTGATGACATACAGCCAGAGTTTCTGCAGGATTCTGACAGGAGTCAGGTCTTGTCTTTAAGGCAGTGTCAAAAAAGTCTTTCTTTCTCAAAGAACATTTCTCAAAAGCAAGTATTCCTGAGTGCCAATGATTTAACAGTGGATTGAGAGTAGAGATAGGTTTTGTTCCTTTTTTGTTTGAATGGGAATAAAGATAGCAGTTAAGGAGGGGCCAGTTTAGTTCACTTGGCTAGACAGCTGGTTCGTGATGCCGAACAAGTCAGCAGCGTGGGTTCAATTCCTGTACTGGCTGAGGTTATTCATGAAGGCCCTCCTTCTCAACCTTACCACTTGCCTGAAATGTAGTGATCCTCAGGTTAACCCATCACCAGTCAGCTCTCGCCCTCAAAGGGTAAAGCAGCTATGGTCATCTGGGACTACGGCGACTTCACATTTACATTACATTTACTGTATTGAGTAGTGTTGTTTAATTGGTAATAGTAAGTTATTTTCTGGTGTGATTTTAATACTATTTCTTTGTGTAATCACTCCTGAAGCGAAGTATTCTTTCCTCACAGTCTTACAAAATTAAAAATTAAAAATAAAATATCCAGTATCCTAGTCACTGTTGACATCTGGTCTGGGATCATAATCAGTCATTCTGAAGATCTGTGCTTCAGAAACAGCCAGGACCCAGCCAAGCTATTCCAGTACAATTACAATACTGGCATTTATCTAACAATGTGAAAATTGCTCAGGTACATCCGGTCTACAAAAAGCAGATCAAATCTATTCCGGATAATTACCGACCCTAACTCTTGATCAGCAAAGTGATGCAAGATGTTGCAGGTAGTTCGTTCAAGTGGCACTTACTCAGCAATAACCTGCCACTGGTGTTCAGTTTGCATTCCATCAGGGCCACTCGGCTTATGATCTCATTATAGCCTTGTTTCAAGCATGGACAAAAGAGCTAAACACAAGAGGTGACTTGAGAGTTGTTAAATTTTTTTCTTCTCCTTTTGCTTATTTAGTAAACATCATGGCACCAACCACTCAAAAGGAATTGGTTAGCACAAAAATACTAGGTTGATTTATTAAGGATTTGAAACATTGGTAGCAGAACCTGTACATACGCCTTAGTTGGTAGCTTCCTCAGAAGAAACTTAATTGAAGTCTGAATCATATTATGCATTGCATCATGTCCAACAATTTATATATACAGAAAACATAACCATACCCACAAACAGGTTCAAAAACAGCTTCTTTCCTGCTGTTACCAGACTCCTGAATGACCCTCTTATGGACTGAACTGATCGCTTCAGCCATCTTCTCTACTGAGTAGCACTACATTCCGTATGCTTCACCCGATGCCTGTGCCTATGTATTCACATTAAATATTTATGTATATCCTATGTTTTTTCATGTATGGAACGATCTGTCTGGCCTGTACGCAGAACAATACTTTTCACTGTACCTGGTACAAGTGACATTAAATCAAATCCAATCCAACGGTGTATTACAACAAGAGTGACTGGTCTCGACATCAAGATAGTATTTAACTAAATGTAGCATACGGGGCCCCAAGCAAAATAAAGGTCAGTAGGAAAATCAGGAGGCAACTTTCCACTGGTTGGAATCATATGCAGTACAAAGGCAAGTGGTTGGAGGCCAACCATCTCAGCCCCAGGACAATGCTGCAGAAGCTAAAGAAATTCAGCATGTCTGCATCGACTCTCACGAACTTCTACAGGTGTGCCATTGAGAGCATCCTATTCGGCTACTTGGTATGGCAACTGCTCGGCCCAAGATCGTAAGGAACTGCAGAGTGTCGTGAACTCAGCCCAACACATCACACAAGCTTGCCACACACACACTGATTCTGTATATACCTCCCGCTGCTTCATGAAGGCAGACAGCATTATCAGAGACCCCTCCCAACCAGGCTTTGTCTTCTTCCAGACCCTTTATCAGGCAGAAGGTACAGAAGTCTGAAGACCCGACCATCCAGACATAGGAACAGCTTCTTCCCCATAGCTACTAGACTCAACGACTCTCCCTCGGACTGATCTGTTCCCTGTAAGAACACTATTCACGATGCCCTATGCTGCTCTTGTTTGGTCCCTTGTTCGGCACTGTTAGTCGATGTACCATTTATCAATGTACTCTGTTGATTATTATTTTTTGTCCACTATGTGCGTACTGTGTACGTTCCCTTGGTCACAGAAAAATACTTTTCACTGTACTTCGGTACATGTGACAATCAAATCAAATCAAATCAGTTCTTCAGGGTAGTCTGTGGTCCATCCATCTTCAGCTACTTCACCAATGACCATAAGGTCAGAAGTGGGGATGTTCACTGATGATTGCACAATATCCAGTATCATTCACAACTCCTGTGATCCTAAAGCAGTCCATGTCCACATGTAGCAAGACCTGGACAACATTCAGGTTTGGGTTCTTTAGTGGCAGGTAATATTTGGCCACATAACTGTCAGGTAGTAACTGTTTCCAACAAACAGCATTTAATTATCTCCCCACAACTTACAATAGCACTGCCATCGCTGAATCCCTAACCATCAACATCCTGGAGGTTACCACTGACCGGAAAATTAACTAGACAGCCATACAAATACCAGGGCGGCAAGAGCAGGTCAGAGACTGATAATTCTGCAGTAACTCACCTCCCATCTTCCCAAAGCCTGTCCCCATCTACAAGGCAAATGTCTGGAATGTGATGGAATATTCTCCAATTACCCATAGATGAGTGCAAGTTCAACACAAGAAGCTTGGGCGTCCTCCAGGACAACACAGCTTGCTTGATCGGCACCCCATTCACCACCTTAAACATTCACTTACTCCATCAGCCATGTACAGTAGCAGCACTGCAGGAACTTGTCAAAGCGCCTTTGAAAACACCTTCCAAATCCATGATCTGTACCACCTAAAAATCTGGAGCCCCTAACAGCAGTCCTTGCGGTGTACCTGACCGCAAGGACTGCAGTGGGTTAAGAAGACAGTTTACCACCACCTTCTCAGGGGCAATTATTGGGCAAAAGATGCTGACCTTGCCAGCAATGTTCACATCCCATGAAATGATAAAACAGTATAAATGTAATTATCTTTCTTTTCTCAAATAATGAAAGTTGTTACATCAATGCAATTTTCTCTCTTTGGATACAAGATTACTAATTGGTGGCACAGTGCTTCACAGCACCAGGGACCCGGGTTCGATTCTGACCTCGGTCTGGGTGGAGTTTGCACGTTCTCCCCGTGGGTTTCCTCCGGGTGCTCCGGTTTCCTCCCACAGTCCAAAGATGAGCAGGTTAGGTGGATTGGCCAATGCTAAATTGCCCCTTAGCGTTCAACAGTTAGGTGCGTTAATGGAGAGGGGGATTGGGGGCCTATGTAGGGTGCTCTTTCGGAAGGTCGGTGCAGACTCGGTGGGCCGAATGACCTCTGTTTGTCCTGTAGGGTTTCTATGAAAATGCAGCCATTTTAAAATAAAAACATTGACTGATTTTAATGCCCAGGAAACATTGCAGAGCTCCGTTTAGAGCCCAAGGTCACCATCCACCGCTCTCAGGAGCAAAGGTAAAATGGTCCCAAGGTTTTGAATTAACCTTTTAAACTTTAAAGGGGTGAGGAATTATATACAGTTCTGAGAACAAAGAAGAAAACACGAAAAGCAGGTAGAGAACCATTTATCCCAGGGAGTCATCTCACCGAGAGCGCCGGCTGCTGTCGCCCTGAACCGGGCCTCCTGTCCTCTTCACCGCGCCGGCTGCTGTTTCCCTGAACCCGGGCCGCCTGTCCGCTTTACCTCGCCGGCTGCTGTTCCCCTGAACCGACCCGCCTGTTCGCTTCTGCTCGCCGGCTCCTTCCGGAGTCACCCACTGCTCATGTGCAAACGCAGGGACAGTCTCTAAATTTACAGCGGGAGAGAAAGGCTGCGCATCCTAGAACTAAGAGCAAGTTGTAAAAAAATAATTGCAGGTAGACCATTATAAACCGAGGCTTATAACACGTTGGTCGTTGGGTTCACCCTCTTTCTGTGCGCCTCTTCTATTGAAACAATAATCCCATCTCTCTCCTTCCACTGTCTTGTATTTTTCCATGAAAGGCGCACAGGCCTTTATTTTAACTTATACCGATAACAAAGCATTCCCCACTCTATCATTCCTCAAACACATAAGTGATCATTTAAAACAATGTCTTCTCTCTGCCTTTAATATTCTTTCTATAATTGGATACGCTGAACTGCACAAAATGTTTTCATTCTCCTCCATCTCACTATTCAGCGGCTTACTAATGTGTGTGTGCCCCCATTCCTTGTTTTTTCTTTGCAAAATGTAATCCCTCACCCAGACCGATATGTTGACAGCTCATTGCACTAACCTGTCTTTCTGAAGCTTTTTTTTTTGTAGCCCACCTCATTTGCCAAACACTATCTTTGTGTCATCAGCAAACTTCATCATGAAGGGTCATCAGCTTGAAAGGTTGACTTTGCTTCTCTCCACGGGCACTGCCCTGAACAGCTGAGCACTTTCAGCATTTTCGGTTTGCTCCCTCTCTAAATCTAAACCAGCTAAATTTAGTAACATATATAAACACAAAATATAGTCAAATAAATACAACTTCAAATATTCTTGTCTCAGTCTCACTAAAACTAAACTCCATATTCACCTGGCTTTTAATAATAATCTTTATTGTCACAAGTAGGCTCTCATTAACACTGCAATGAAGTTACTGTGAAAAGTTCCTAGTCACCACACTCTGGCGCCTGTCCGGGTACACGGAGGGAGAATTCAGATGGTCCAAATCACCTAACAGCATGTCTTTCGGAACTTGTGGGAGGAAACCGGAACGTCCGGAGGAATCCCATGCAGACACGAGGAGACTCCGCACAGACAGTGACCCAAGACGAGAATCAAACCTGGGACCCTGGCACAGTGAAGCAACAGTGCTAACCAGTCATATACCATTGACGTCTTACAGCTTGAGAATGAATGGTTCTTTGTGATTCAACAGGAGAGTCCACGCCGAGTTCAGTTAAATAATAAAGGTTTATTTTAGGAGCTCTTGGCGATATCCAACCGAGTGAGGGACTGACCAACTTTATACTGGAAGTGCTCGAGTCACCCTGCCCACTTAACGTGGAAGCTTGTATTCCCCAAGGATTCTGGGAATATGTGACCCCTGACACCGTAGGTCTCATGTGGAAATAGGTTATGACAGCCCCCCCCCCCCCCCCACCCAAGAAGGAGTCTCCACTGTCCATTGACAAGGAGGAGGAGAAACAAAAGGAGAGGAGAGGCAGAAAATCATGTGCCTGAGGCACTGGGTATACAAAGGGGCCATATCTTGTTTTTGTGTATCAATGCCTGCAAGTGGCACCACAGCGGGCTTGTCGGACTACGGAACTGATCCTCCTAGATGGGGTGCACGTCAGGAACCAGGCAAAGATGAGTGTGTTCCAAATGGTAGCATACTTGTTGGCTGCCGACCTGAATGCGGTAGGAGACCAGTGCAGTCTAGCGGAGAATCAGTGGACACCGATGGTGAAATTCCGAATGGACACTGTGTCACACGGAGAAAAATGTTGGAATGGACAATGTGAAGCAGAACAGCGTTGCTGCTGTTCTGGGCATGTTGTACCTCTGCCGCAATATCTGGGCATAACAAACTTAGGCCGGTGTGGAGTCACCGGTTCATGAGCAACTCTTCCGGAGCTACTCGCGTTACTGCGTGTGGTGTGGTCCCGTAGGCGAACAAAAAATGAGCCAATCTTGTATCCATGGAGCCTGCTTGCGGAGCCCCCGCTTTAACATCGGAACGCTCAACGAAGCCGCTAGATGCCAGGTGGTAAGGACCTGTCCTTACATGCCGAATTCCATTGCCTTAATGAACACTGAGAATTCCTCACTGGTAAAGGAAGCCACATTGTCTCTTTTGTGAGGGCCACGAAGAATCCAGCACGGGTTGAAATATAGAAAGAAATAACATTTATTTACAATAGTATATATACACACACGCACACACAGCAGCAGCAACTCCCTTGCTGCTCTCTAGCTGGTTCCAAACTGGCCCGCTTTATTTATGCAGGGAATCTGCTAATGATTTCTCCGCCCCCCCCCTCATTAGAACATAGAAGATAGAACATTACAGCGCAGTACAGGCCCTTCGGTCCTCGATGTTGCGCCGACCTGTGAAACCATTCTAAAGCCCATCTACACTATTCCCTTATTGTCCATATGTCTATCCAATGACCATTTGAATGTCCTTAGTGTTGGAGAGTCCACTACTGTTGCAGGCAGGGCATTCCACGCCCTTACTACTCTCTGAGTAAAGAACCTACCTCTGACATCTGTCTTATATCTATCTCCCCTCAATTTAAAGGCATGTCCCCTCGTGCTAGACATCACCATCCGAGGAAAAAGGCTCTCACTGTCCACCCTATCCAATCCTCTGATCATCTTGTATGCCTCAATTAAGTCACCTCTTAACCTTCTCTCTAACGAAAACAGCCTCAAGTCCCTCAGCCTTTCCTCATAGGATCTTCCCTCCATACCAGGCAACATTCTGGTAAATCTCCTCTGCACCCTTTCCAATGCTTCCACATCCTTCCTATAATGCGGCGACCAGAATTGCACGCAATACTCTAAATGCGGCCCCACCAGAGTGTTGTATAGCTGCAACATGACCTCATGGCTCCGAAATTCAATCCCTCTACCAATAAAAGCTAACACACCATACGCCTTCTTAACAACCCTCTCAACATGGGTGGCAACTTTCAGGGATCTATGTACATGGACACCGAGATCTCTCTGCTCATCCACACTGCCAAGAATCTTACCATTAGCCCAGTACTCAGTCTTCCTGTTATTCCTTCCAAAATGAATCACCTCACACTTTTCTGCATTAAACTCCATTTGCCACCTCTCAGCCCAGCGCTGCAGCTTATCTATGTCCCTCTGTAACTTGTAACATTCTTCCGCACTGTCCACAACTCCACCGACTTTAGTGTCATCTGCAAATTTACTCACCTATCCTTCTACGCCCTCCTCCAGGTCATTTATAAAAATGACAAACAGCAGTGGCCCCAAAACAGATCTTTGTGGTACACCACTAGTAACTGGACTCCAGTCTGAACATTTCCCATCAACCACCACCCTTTGTCTTCTTCCAGCTAGCCAATTTCTGATCCAAACTGCTAAATCTCCCTGAATCCCATGCTTCCGTGTTTTCTGCAGTAGCCTACCGTGGGGAACCTTATCAAACGCTTTACTGAAATCCATATACACCACATCAACTGCTTTACCCTCATCCACCTGTTTGGTCACCTTCTCAAAGAACTCAATAAGGTTTGTGAGGCACGACCTACCCTTCACAAAACCGTGTTGACTATCTCTAATCAAATTATTCCTTTCCAGATGATTATACATCCTATCTCTTATAAACCTTTCCAAGATTTTTCCCACAATAGAAGTAAGGCTCACTGGTCTATAGCTACCGGGGTTATCTCTACTCCCCTTCTTGAACAAGGGGACAACATTTGCTATCCTCCAGTCTTCTGGCACTATTCCTGTAGACACAGATGACTTAAAGATCAAGGCCAAAGGCTCAGCAATCTCCTCCCTAGCTTCCCAGAGAATCCTAGGATAAATCCCATCCAGCCCAGGTGACTTATCTATTTTCACACTTTCCAGAATTGCTAACACCTCCTCCTTATAAACCTCAAGCCCTTCTAGTCTAGTAGCCTGGATCTCAGTAGTCTCCTCGACAACATTATCTTTTTCCTGTGTGAATACGGACGAAAAATATTCATTTAGCACCTCTCCTATCTCCTCGGACTCCAAGCACAGCTTCCCACTACTGTCCTTGACTGGCCCTACTCTTACCCTAGTCATTCTTTTATTCCTGACATATCTAGAGAAAGCTTTAGGGTTATCCTTGATCCTACTTGCCAAAGACATCTCATGTCTGAACCTTCATGTCTCATCTTTACATAAGCCTCCTTCTTCCTCTTGACAAGTGTTTTAACTGCTTTAGTAAACCACGGTTCCCTTGCTACACCACTTCCTCCCTGCCTGACAGGTACATACTTATCAAGGACACGCAGTAGATGTTCCTTGAATAAGCTCCACATTTCCATTGTGCCCATCCCCTGCAGTTTTCCTCTCCATCCGATGCATCCTAAGTCTTGCCTCATCGCATCATAATTGCCTTTCCCCCTGATATAACTCTTGCCCTGCGGTATATACCTATCCCTTTCCATCCCTAAAGTAAACGTAATTGAATTGTGGTCACTATCACCAAAGTGCTCACCTACCTCCAAATCTAACACCTGTCCTGGTTCATTACCCAGTACCAAATCCAATACGGCCTCGCCTCTCGTTGGCCTATCTACATACTGTGTCAGGAAACCCTCCTGCACACATTGGACAAAAACGGACCCATCTAATGTACTCGAACTATAGCGTTTCCAGTCAATGTTTGGAAAGTTAAAGTCCCCCATAACAACTACACTGTTGCTTTCGCTCCTATCCAGAATCATCTTTGCAATCCTTTCCTCTACATCTCTGGAACTTTTTGGAGGCCTATAGAAAACCCCTAACAGGGTGACCTCTCCTTTCCTGTTTCTAACTTCAGCCCATACTACCTCAGTAGACGAGTCCTCATCAAACGTCCTTTCTGCCACCGTAATACTGTCCTTGACTAACAATGCCACCCCTCCCCCTCTTTTACCACCTTCCCTGAGCTTACTGAAATATCTAAATCCCGGCACCTGCAACAACCATTCCTGTCCCTGCTCTATCCATGTCTCCGAAATGGCCACAACATCGAAGTCCCAGGTACCAACCCATGCCGCAAGTTCACCCACCTTATTCCGGATGCTCCTAGCATTGAAGAAGACACACTTTAAACCACCTTCCTGCCTGCCAGTACACTCCTGCAACTTTGAAACCCTACTCATGACCTCACTACTCTCAACCTCCTGTATACTGGAGCTAAAATTCAGGTTCCCAAGCCCCTGCTGAACTAGTTTGAACCCTCCCGAAGAGCATTAGCAAATTTTCCCCCCAGAATATTGGTACCCCTCTGGTCCAGGTGCAGACCATCCCGTTTGTAGAGGTCCCACCGACCCCAGAATGAGCCCCAATTATCCAGAAATCTGAAACCTTCCCTCCTGCACCATCCCTGTAGCCACGTGTTCAACTCCTCACTCTCCCTATTCCTTGTCTCACTATCACGTGGCACTGGTAACAACACAGAGATAATAACTCTGTTTGTCCTAGATCTAAGTTTCCACCCTAGCTCCCTGAATTCCTGCCTTGCATCCCCATCCCTTTTCCTACCTATACCGTTGGTACCTATGTGGACCACGACTTGGGGCTGTTCCCCTCCCCCTTAAGGATCCCGAAAACACGATCCGCGACATCATGCACCCTGGCACCTGGGAGGCAACACATCAACCGTGAGTCTCTCTCGTTCCCACAGAATCTCCTATCTATCCCCCTAACTATGGAGTCTCCAATGACTAATGCTCTACTCCTCTCCCCCCTTCCCTTCTGAGCAACAGGGACAGACTCTGTGCCAGAGACCTGTACCCCATGGCTTAACCCTGGTAAGTCCCCCCCCCCCCAACAGTATCCAAAGCGGTATACTTGTTACTAAGGGGAACGGCCACAGGGGATCCCTGTACTGACTGCTTCCTCCCAGCCCCTCTCACCATCACCCATCTATCTTTATTCTTCGGAGTAACTACATCCCTGAAGCTTCTATCTATGACCAACTCTGCCTCCCGGTTGATCCGAAGTTCATCCAACTCCAGCTCCAGTTCCCTAACGTGGTTTCTGAGGAGCTGGAGATGGGTGCACTTCCCACAGATGAAATCAGCAGGGACACTGACGGCGTCCCTCACCTCAAACATTCTGCAGGAGGAACATTGCACTACCTTCCCTGTCATCCCCTCTCGATTAAAAAAAAAAGAAAAAAGAAAGAGCTTACCTGTTATTCACTCCCCTTCTCAGCAAGCACTCACTCAGCAACCTCTGCGCCCTGCACGATAACACCTGAGGGAAAATAAATAAAAACTACTTACCAGTCACCAGCCAATCCCTTACCTGCAGGCTGTGACGTCACGGTTCAACTTTCCACTTCTACCTGCCCTCGAGCCTTCCTCTTGATCCTTACAGCGGTTGGTTTTTTTTGGTTAGAGGAGGGGGTAGTGCGGGAAACACTGAAGAAGTGTTTCGGGTTTAAGTGTCACTTGACAAGAGTTCCTCCACAAACCACCTCCAAGTTAGGGTGAGCACACGGACGTATGCAAGTTTCCCCTGCAACGACCAATCAGCAGCTCCGCTCTACTGCCCTCTGCTGGATGCTTGTCTTCACTTGAACAGCTAGGGTCTCTTGTTTAGGTACGCCTCCAAGTTAGGGTGAGCACACGGACATATGCAAATTTCCCCTGCAACGACCAATCAGCAGCTCCGCTCTACTGCCCTCTGCTGGATTGGGGACGCTCATACTCCCAAAGGATTGTGGGATTGCCATTAGTCCCCAGCCAGTGGTAAGCAGGCATGTTATAACATCCCCCCCCCCCCCCCCCCCGCAATGTCCAAGGAATCGCCCGAAGACCCTGGCGAAGGAGGGCGTCTGACTCGTTTTGCCGCAGGCCGGACACCATTTGTACGAGGCGCTGGATCGGGTGGCGCGTAACGAGATGGAGAACGGCGCATCCGTGATGAACAGCAGGACAGTTGTACATCCACGGCCCGTGGGCCTGCGGACTCCCCCTCTGAAGTGTCCTATGTCTCAATCTTGGAGACGGAGTCCGCAGCCTCCGTCATCTCAGCGTCTCTATCTCCACGCGGCTCTGCAACGACCTCCGCAGGCTTTGAGTGCGGCACCAGAGGAAGATTGTGAGGAATACTCTCCACTGTGTCTGGTCTCTGTAGCTGTAGAGATGAGCTCCAGGGGCGGGGAATCTTTGGAAGAGATGGTCTTCTGGACCGAACCTGGTCTACATGCTTGCGCTGGAGACAACCCTGGGCTTGCACCTGGTAAGAGATACGGCCTGTTTGGTGAAAGATAACGGCAGGGACCACTGGGCACCACCAGCAAAATTTCGAATGAACACTGGGTCACCGGGCGCAACCTGCCGAATCGGCCAATGCCGAGAAAAACCGCGTCTCTGCCGTTCTTGAGTGCGGCGTACTTTTCCGCCAATGTCCGGGAAAACCATGCTAAGGCAGGTGCGAAGTCTCCGGCCCATTAGGAGTTCCGCGGGAGCTACCCCAGTCAGTGAAACGGACGGGCCTGATAATACGGATGGGCCTGATAATGCCCAAGGTCTCCAAACAAGTGAGCTCCCCTTCTACCTTCTCAAGCAAGGCGTAAGGCACCGGGTGCGCCCAGAAATAGCGCGGCGTGGCTCCTGGTTCGACTTGGATACGGGCTATGGCCCCTTTTATTTTCCCCAAACCGGGCTGTAATACATCTGGGTACCGTCCTAGCACCTCAGTCAACCCTCCAGAACCTGTTTGGAGGATGTGCTGCCACTGCAGCCTCAAATTACGCAACCAGTCCCGACCCAACAGGCTGGGCCTGTGGCCACGGACCACAATAAGTGGGAAATGCCCCTCCTGGCATCCATAAACAGGTGTCATCGTAGTTCCTGCAATGTCCAATGGTTCCCCCGTGTAGGTGGCCAACCTGGCCTGTGTGTCGGTTAATGGAAGGGTCTGTATACACTGCTTGAAGCGGTCGAATGTCCTCTGGGCGATCAGTGAGACTGCTGCGCCAGTGTCCAACTCCATCTCAAGCTGGTGACCACTGACCCGTATTGTCACCATAATGGGGACCACATGGGGAGCTGACACACAATGCAGCTGCAGGCAGTCATCCTTCGTCTCCATGTCCTCAGGAGTAGTCGCTGCAGGTTCATCCAAATGGAAGGTATGGCACCTGGGCTAGCCCCAGTTTCTGTCGGAGCGACGGCGCCTCTGGCGCCCCCAGGACCGGCGTTCTGGAAAAGGATCCCTTCAGGGAGGAACGTCCGATGGCCACTGGCGTTGATCCGGACGTCGCCTCGCCCAAGGTACCGGAGGGGTGCAGGGAGACACTTTTGGACAGAAGGGGTTGCACCTCAAGGCGTGCACCTCCATTCCCTGTATCTCCTGCACTCCCCGTTCTGCGCTCTCTCGGGACAATACTATTTGAATGGCTTGTTGAAAAGTCAATGTTGGCTCAGCTAACAACTTTCTCTGGGTGGCCGCATTGTTAATACCGCAAACCAAACGGTCGCGTAACATTTCTGACAAGGTCTCACCATAGTCGCAGTACTCCGCAATCCTCCGTAGCCTGGATAGAAACCCTGCAAGGGATTCTCCTGGGGTCCTCTCAGCAGTATTAAACCGATAATGCTGGACTATCGTGGACAGGGTTGGGTTAAAATGTTGCCCCATCAAGTTCACAAGTTCATCAAACGCCTTGGTATCCAACGCAGCTGGGTACATAAGGCTCTGAATCACCCCAAACATATGCGGGTCGCAGGCGGTGAGCAAAATGACCACCTGGCACTCGTTTTCGGTGATGTTGTTTGCCCGGAAATAGTAACGCATCCGTTGTGCGTACTGGTTCCAACTTTCCAGCGCAGCATCAAAAACATCCAAACGTCCAAACAGAGGCATGGTGTAATAGAAAAACAACTTCCAACCTGTATCCAACAAAAATCTAGATAGGTGGCTTCAGCAGTGTAGACAGCTATCCACTTTAACCCTCGTCGCCAATTTTGTGAGGGCCACGAAGAATCCAGCATGAATTGAAGGATAGAAAGAAATAACATTTATTTACAATAACATATATATACAACAGCAGCAGCAACTCCCTTGCTGCTCACTCCTCTCTAGCTGGTTCCAAACTGGCCAGCTTTATTTATGCAGGGAATCTGCTAATGATTTCTCAACCCCCCCCTCCCCCCGCCCCTCATTGGGGGAGCTCATACTCCCAAAGGATTGTGGGATTGTCATTAGTCCCCAGCCAGTGGTAAGCAGGCAGGTTATAACAGACTCTAACAAGTATCTTGGGATGCCATGCTTGGAAAAGAGAGGGCCAGTTTATTGGTGGCAGCGCCGTGGACCAGAGAGGACCAAACATTCAAACAATAGGTTTGGATTCTGTGCGAAGAACGGGATAGGGATGGAATTGTTTTATGTACCATGTTTATGTTGCTGTTATCGTTATTATTATAAAAACTATAAATACCCGAATAAACTGGTTTAAAAAAAAGATTTGGATTCTAATGGCACAGTGGCACACTGCTGCCTCATGACGCTGAGGACCCGGGTTCGATCCCAGCTTCGGATCACTATCCGTGTGGAGTTTGCACATTCTCCCCATGTTTGCGTGGGTCTCAGCCCCACAACCCAAAGATGTGCAGAGTAAGTAGACTGGCCATGCTAAATTGCCCCTTAATTGAAAAAAAAAGCATTGGTTACTCTAAATTCATTTTTTAAAATCTTTTTTTTTTTAATGGATTCTAGTCGTTGCAGTCAGCGCTTTCCAATTAACTAAGTGAGCCAGGATTAAAAAGGGAAAAACTTCCAGGAGTAAAGGGTCTCATGCTAAAAAGGACCAGGACACAGCCATGGTCCACTGACACATGCTCCTCGCATGAGACAAAGTAGAGAAAAGGCTACTCATCCAAATCTCCCTCAACCGCTCTTAACATCCCGGCTAAGAAGGAACATGCCAAGCATAAGTGTTGGCAACAGGATACCAACCACAGTACAGGACCACGCCCAGACCCGCACCCTCGTGCACTTAGGAGTCAGTAAACCAAGGATACTCAGAACACATCACGAATCAGCCTTTCAGGTATCCCTAGTAAGTATCTTAGAGAAGCAACGTCCAGAGTATAAAGGGACAAGAGGATACCAGCCTCAGTACCAAACCTGACCGAGTCTGGCACATTCTTGCACAAAGGATTCAGTACTCCTAGGATACCCAGCACCTGCCAAGACTCTCCACCCAACTGGCCTCACTCCTCAGTAACTGCACCCAAGGCAGTGCACCGCGGTGCCCCACAGATACTGGAAAAATCACGTCATCCTCAACCAAGGAGAACCCACCACCAAGAGAATGAATCGTCAAGGCACAAATATTAGGCATCTTGGAAGAGGGCCGATCCCCTCCCCCTGATACGATAAGGGAAACCCCATAACCCCAACAGACCAAATCAGGACCTGCAACAGCATGCTGCCCACCCAGATAAAGAGAAGAAACCCCAATAAGGCAGGAACGCCCAGATTAACCAAAGAACATCAGGCTCAGACCAGCACTGTATGCCATTGCAAGAGGATACTAGGGGACAGAGTATCACTGCATCAACAGACACAAATACTTCCTCCCCAAGGAAGACACAACCACAAGAAGAGCACTCAGGAAGCCACCATATAAGAACTTGGAGGAGAGCACCAATCTCCCATATCTCGCCTACCCTCAACCAAAGAACGGATCCAACAATGCCGATCCACAGTAAACAGACTCTCCTTCCAACAAATCGAGCAAGGATTAACCAATCACACCTAGGGCATGCCGCCACACATTTCCCCCTACTTCAACAATTCCAGAGATGCCAACCACAAAGAAGAATCACAAGGAACCCAGTCCACTCTAGGATACATGTTCTGTCTGGGCTTTCGTAGGAGACAAGCAGAGATTCTCAAGACTCAAATTAACAAAAATACAAAATAAAAACCCGATAGGGATAGCTCTAACTGGAGGCTTTCCTCAATCCAAGTGAGGACTTATGTAACACTCCCACCCATCACCACGCCGACCATGCACCCCCTCGAGTATGTGAAACTTGATACCATTTGAACTGATTTTGCAGAGATTCCTTTGTCTTTTAGTTCAGTCGTTTTCTGGAATGAAAGAGGCTGGATGTCTCTTACATTTCTGTAAGATGATTAAGCTTGCAAGCTAAATAAATAACTTCTGTTTACGTGCGAATCCGTCTCAACTTTTATTGAGGCCAGACTGACAGAGAAAGAAATTTGGAGATCAACATTTGGTGCCGAAACCCGGGATTTCTCTGGGCGATCCTGTTCCAACTGCGAAATCAGAATTAGACTGATTATGAACAGGAGGACGGGAACAAAGGGCCCTCAATGTAGAAATGGAAAACGACCAGCATTGATTGTTCCCCTCTTCTTATCGTCTGATTAGTCTGGTCACTCGCGGTTGGCACAGAAAGACCGCCTCGACGAAATCACAGGTCAGTCTGGGGATTAGCACTTTAATTGATGGGATTTCATATTGTTGTTTCGGCTTGGGTTAGGGTTTTGGGCTGATGGGACTTTAAATAATAAAGGTTCAGTCTATTATTAGGGTTCAGAGGCTGATGTGACTTAAATAATAAAGGTTCAGTCTATTATCAGGGTTCAGAGGCTGATGGGACTTTAAATAATAAAGGTTCAGTCTATTATATGGGTTCAGGGGCTGATGGGACTTCAATAGATGGGGGTTCAGTCCAGTATAACTGTTTTTAAATCTGAAGATGGTTCAACTCTATGTGTGAGTGTTTTAAATATATAGTTGATTAAGCTAAAATTGTCTCCTTGGACTGTAAAGTTCCGAGGTCTAGTTGAGATTGTGAGGTTGAAGCAGAAGTCTCTCAAAGGGTTAACAGCAGCAGGCGGAGTTGAAAACAGACAGTGCTTCTCACTCAGGCCTTGAGATAACAGTCTGCAGTGTAATCGGATACCTTTCCTTTGAGTCAGTGAACACCAGCAAAGTTACGTTTTGAATTAATTAAAGGAAACCAGTGGGTTTCTCCATCTCTTTGATAAAAGTTATTATTTTCGAAAGCAATTGATTGAAATTGCCAGAATCTTAAATTTCACTTACTTGAAATAAGGTTTATCTCATTTTATCTGGAGATTAATAGAAACTTAAAGAAGATCATGGACACCATTTTAAAAAGTGTCAATCTGGAGATGATAATTGATTTTGCTAATACTTATGTGTATGTAACAGAAAAAAACTTGTTAAAAGAAAAATTGTTAAGATAAAGAAATAATTAAGTTGTAAATGTTATACAAGTTTGTGTTAAGCAAATTGTAAATTTAGTTCTGAGTTGAGATCAGAGCTAAGCTTGCAAGTTGCAGTAATTCAATTTGAATTTTCAAACATTTTTAAGTAAAAAAAAAAAGAGAGCAAATAGAGAAAAGAAGGACACAGATCTTGAATGCGTTGAATAGCACATTTCAAAGGCCCATAAATCTTTCTGTTATCTTAGACCTAAAACCTAGGAAGATTGATGAGCCATAGGAATGTCTGGGGCGTTTTAATGAAATCTACCGGGGGCAGTCAGGCGATTTGCTGTATCAAAATGGTCAGAATTCCCCTCAATACTGTGCTATGTTAATGCATTGCCTACCACCTTCTGTGGTTACTGCTGTGAAATGTAATAACATGAATTGGACAGAGAACGACCCTTCCCAGATGGCAAGGGCAGTCAGATTTTACTGGAAGGAGGGTGTAGGCCAAGAAGGAGGCTCAGTTACAAAGGTTAAGACTGAGTATGTAATGAAAAAGGATGATCTGCGATCCCAACAAGCAGCAGAAATGGTAGTTTACCAGCAGGAGCTCCAATATAGTGACTTTGGGTGGGTGGATCAGCGAAGAGGAGGATGAGACAACAGTGCTATATTTCTATCACCCCCCAGTGGTGGACGTTAGACATTGAACAGCCACTATCACTGCATCACGTTACCCTGGCCTATGACAGAACTGGACGAAACAGGGAGTTGGAGGACAAATACCGGCCATTACTTGAGACCGAATGGCCAGTCAAGGTTACAGCCACAGTCACGGGAAAAGAAGGTACAGCCGATTTTGTTACAATATCACCACATTTATGGCCACAGTCAGCTTCGGTAAGCCCTCATATTACACGTCAGGTCCATGACCAGTACCATGCCAGGGATATGGGGCGAATGGTCAGCATCTTACCGCAGCTCGTCAGAATAGGTATGAGATATACCTTTTGAACAATCCACGTCTGACATTTAAACACTGTACCACTATCAATCCAGCCTGTTTTCTTAGTGGTCCCCCTGTCCATGAAGACGCACCTGGCCACGACTGTTTAGCCTTGATTCAGGAAACTACCACAATAAGGGGCGATTTGAGTGACATTTTGTCAGAACAACCTGACATGATTATGTGTGGTCAAATATCCCACCGGGGTTTAGTTAATGACCTACTGCAGGCCCTCCTTCTGCCAGCGCAGATTTCCGTTATTAAATGCGCTGCCCACACGAATGGTACAACCCCAGTTGACGTTGGTGATGAACGGGCAGATCGTGCAGCGCGCACAGCCGCACAAATTCAGCAAGTGATGGTGCCTAAAATGTTAAGTCAGACTAAACGATCTACTATGAATGTGTCTGCTTCTGACAAGCCAATGCCAACCATCCAAGACGTCATAAGGTTACAGGAGGACGCTCCTGAGAGTGATAAACAAATGTGGAAACGGTTAGGTTGTACATATGATTCTGTTTCCTCTTTATGGACCACGCCTGCACATCAGACTTGTATGTCTGATGTACTGGCTTTATGGGTCATCGAATGTGTACACTTTGCAACTCATTGTGGGGCTCGGGGGACTAGTGATTTGTTGCTGGACACTTGGTGGCACCCTAAAATGCAGGGGTTGGCCCAAAGTATCAGTAATCGGTGTTTGATTTGTCAGCAATATAACACCGGAAAAGGTATCCCTTGTGGGAAGGGGCAAACCCCGTTGCCCAGTGGTCCCTTTGAGACGCTCCAAATGGATTACATTGAGTTGGAAAGGTGTCAATGTTATAAATATGTTTTGGTCATTGTGGATGTGTTCAGCAGATGGGTTGAGGCGTATCCGACTATCGATAATAAAGCTGTTACTGTGGTTAAAGTCTTGATGAGGGAAATCATTCCCCGGTACGGTATACCAGCTCAGTTAAGTTCTGATAATGGGCCTCATTTTATTGGACAAATTAACAAGGAGTTTTGCTCCCAGTTGGGCATACGCCAGCAGTTACACTGTGCTTACAGACCACAGGCAGCCGGGGTGGTTGAAAGACACAATCAGACCCTCAAAACTAAATTGGCTAAATTAAGAGCAGACACGGGACTGACATGGCTTAAGTTGCTCCCCGTTGCCCTCTTCCAGCTGCGGGTTACACCTGCGGGACCAGCCCGGCTCTCTCCCGCCGAGATTCTTTATGGCAGGCCTCTTAGAACTCCCTGGAGCCTGCAGGTTCCCAGACGGGTTCAGTTTCATCAGATGACTGAAGAAATGACCACCTATGTTCTAGCCCTTACGCAAGTGCTCAAGGAACTCCATGGCCCAGTCCGTGCGGCTCACCAGCCATTGCCCCAGTACCTAGCTCACTTTCAGTCCAGCCCGGTAGTTATGTAATGGTCAAAAATTGGACTAGGAAGGGGTCGGAGCCGCGATGGGACGGGCCCTTCCAAGTTCTCCTTACCACCCCCACAGCAGTTAAAGTGGAGGGGCGAAGTGCTTGGGTCCACCTACATCACTGTAAATTGAGTCCATCTCCACTACTGTAAAAGGTCGGATACTAACCTGCCTCCCTTCTCCAGTGCTATTTTACAGGTGTGGAGCATGATGGAGTGGCTACGCATCGTCTGTCTGATATTTGGCCTCACTTCGCTTGGCGTGTTATTGGCGATGGACATGGAAAAGGGGAATATTATGTATCTGTGTAGCCCCAACCAATCTACAAGGATACATCACCTATGCAAAGGTGATGTTCTTCACTGCCCCCATATACGAGGACATGGTATCGACTCATGGAAGGTCATCAAAGTTAAGGAGAATGCG
Organism: Scyliorhinus torazame; assembly: GCF_047496885.1. Taxonomy (NCBI): domain Eukaryota; kingdom Metazoa; phylum Chordata; class Chondrichthyes; order Carcharhiniformes; family Scyliorhinidae; genus Scyliorhinus; species Scyliorhinus torazame. The sequence continues at coordinate 158,978,916 of NC_092717.1, forward strand.
GGAGTCATGAAGCAGCTGCACCGGTCCCGGCGATGGGAAGGGAACATTATATGGACATTGCCTTGTTTTTGGAATACATGTAAATTTGATTTTGGATGTGTTAAAAGTGGTACAATAAAGGTAACATCAGGCTGTCAGAAGAGTGTAGGAAGAGACCATGAGAAAGAGAAAGGGACTAGAGAGAGGACGGGGCGTGTGAGAAGGGAAGTACAGCTAGAACGTAGGTTACCGGGAGATGCACTTAAGTTAATTAAAGGCCAAACTGAGGAAAACCCGGGTAGTATGAATCTCTTCTACCAGATTTACCACCGTCTGTATGGCCAGGGACGGGTTGTCTGCTACCCAAACCCCGCAGCGGTGTCTAGGTTATTTTCTGTTTCACCGCTTTGGGGCACTCCCCAAACGGTGGTTCATTGTCAGCGTTCCGAGCCATTGCCCGAGCAAGTCACTCTTCCTTACGATCCGGATTCAGCACCACCGGCTATTTGCCTTCTCCTTCCTCGGGGTAATCCCCACTCACAGTACGATAGGCTGCGACGGTGGAGGGCGTACATACCTAGCCACTTCACTCCCAATAGGGATTCCCGGTCGTACGAGAATTGCTTCAGCAGTGAAGGGTACGGCTGTTTGCTGGTAGAGGTGGACACAAATATAACATGTCTGTTTCCCACCTGTACGGACAGGAGGTGCCATATCACCCAGGCGTCTGGCCAATGCGTTTGTTATAGCACCACTTGCGTTCCATTGAACGCTGGCCTCCAGCTCCTTTGTGGCTGGGCGAATGTCTCTCATATCACTGTCGGGAATAGGGCTTTCCGCATTGCTGGGCGGCCCGAATGGGCATTTCAAAATTGGATAAACTGGGCTACTGGGAGGTCCTTACGCAACCGATATGCTGATTGTGATGCTAGTCTCCACACGGAACAAGGATACTACTTTTTATTTAATGGTACGGCGACCAACGTTTTGTCACCCCATTTCCCCGCCGAATTGCTATAGGGACTCTAGTCCCTACCACAGTCCCCTGCCCTTCGGCGTGGAACCTGCATAATCAGTTAGCACGCCGGGCAGTCTCTGCTGAATTTTGCGAGAACTGGAAAAAACCTCAGGTTCTTGCACCCAACCGGGGCCACTCAGCCGGGTGGGGCATTCTGAGCGTATTGACACTGGGAGGTGTGGGGGGTTCCTTGGCTGTTAGTGATCGGAATTATTTTATTTGCGGCCTTACCATCTTGGGAAATGAAACCTTGGGAGCCCTCGGGGCAATAACTAAGGAGTTGTCTCAGCTACGGTTGTTTGCAATGCAGAACCGGTATGCTCTTGACTATCTTCTGGCCCGTGAGGGTGGGGTATGCGCCATAGTACAGGGCAAGTGTATTATGGGGATTCAGGACTTGACTGCTAACATTACTAAATTTATGGATCGCATACGGGATCACTTGGACGGGATGCAGGATCCTGGCTCTTGGGGTAACTGGGGATTTGGAGGATGGAAGGACTGGTTGATAAATATGGCCATGTATCTAGTGGTAGCTATCGGCTGCATCTTTGTGGGCCTGGCCATCCTTAAATGTGTGATGGGTAGAATGCGGGGTGCACTAGATCAGATCACCGCCCCAATCACCGAGAAAAAAAATTTAACTGTTAAAATCCATGAGGGTGAAGCAGATGAAGGGGGGCTAAGACAGGAATTGGAAATGCAGCGACGGATCTTTTTAGATGAGGGACCGTAGCTATAGATTGGATAGTTCGGTTATCATGGAATGATAAAAGGAGGGAATGACGAATGTGATATAAAATAGTTACTTTAGAGTTACTAGTTAATGTAATGTAGAAATAAGCCACTTTGATTTTTGCAGTTAGGGACAAAGGAATTTGAGACCGCATGGAAAAAGCAGGAAGAGGTGTGTCTATGAGGGTGATGCTTCATTGATAGGGGCCAGAGAAAGGGATTGGAAGTGAGCCAATCAGAATAGATCGAACAGGTCAGGAGGGACCTAGGCTGACCTATGTCCGTCGAGTATGTGAAACTTGATACCATTTGAACTGATTTTGCAGAGATTCCTTTGTCTTTTAGTTCAGTCGTTTTCTGGAATGAAAGAGGCTGGATGTCTCTTACATTTCTGTAAGATGATTAAGCTTGCAAGCTAAATAAATAACTTCTGTTTACGTGCGAATCCGTCTCAACTTTTATTGAGGCCAGACTGACAGAGAAAGAAATTTGGAGATCAACAATGATTCTACTTATCTTCTCTATAAACGAGGTGAGGGGTGTCTAAAATGCATTCCCTCATAAATGAAAGGATTACAGCCCATAAAAAGGGGCACAGCAGTGCACAAACCACATTTCACATTATCAACATAGTATAATTTTGCCAAAACAGGATAACAGGCGACCCTCACCCTTGCCAGGAAAAAAGGAAATGAAGCCCAGGATTAGTAATGAACTTCAGGATAATAACATCATCCATGGTGCTTGAAAAGAATCATCCAGCAACCCTCAGGATCCCTCCAAAGTTCCATTGAGTGAAGTGCTTTCACCTCCGCCAAGGCAGCAATGAACCTAAGTCTCGGGGGGAATGGCTTAACATACCCAATCGCCTTCAACCCCTCACAACGAACACCGAGGAACAGGACAACATAAGACCAGTGGTCGAGACCTCCGACTGATCCAGGCCTCAAAGACTGGCTGCAATGTGCCCCATTGAACTTGAAACGCCTTCAAATTGAGCTCACGAAAGCATGGCAGCCAAATCTCAAAATTGGTTGGAAATTCGCCCCATACTCCTCACAAGAGTCTGGGGTCAAGTAGTCCGGTCCCTACTCCACAAGTTGGTCAGGATAGACGACATACCATACAACAGGATTTTCAAGGACCAAACGCAAGCCCTCACCAGGGAAATTGCTCTTATCAAGTAACAGGATTCTCGGATTCTCTTCTCCGCTTTCACTATTCCCTCAAGGATATTTTGCAGTTCATCAAGGTGAGCATCAAAAGCCTACCCTACCGAGCCAAGTTCGTCATCCAGAACATAATTTGCAATGGCAGCCATCATCTTGATGCCAACAGCATCACCGAGGCGTAGAGGCCCACTCACCAGCAAACACGCCGCTGCAAGCTGGGTCCCACCCCAGTCATCTCCGACCACCTCAAACAAACAAAGTGAACAGCTCGTTCCTCTATCATACCAGTAACCACAACTCCAATTCCCCATTCACAAACAGCCCCACATCTTACCTTCCCTCTGTCATTGACTATCACAGTAGCCATGTCCACTTCCGCACAATGTAAAAATAAAGGCCACCACAAAAACTTATATAAACAAAATCATAAAAGCTTGTATACAAACATCAATTAATCACCGTTGTATAGTCCCTTGGTGCTTATGTTCCATTTGCTTTGCCTGTCCTAATGTTCCTATGTGGTACTATCCCAGTGCTTGGAACATGCCTGATGGATGGTTGCTGTTTTTCAGTGGAGGAGACGGCGGATAACCTTGAAGGACAAACAACTCTGCCCAGAAAGGCCCAGCTGCAGAGTGCACCGCCATCTTGGCATGGGTGACAGCAGTCCTAACAGCCAAGGGAAAGGGAACTGATGGAGTGGCAGGGTGGGAGGACAAATGCTGTCATCCTGAAAGAGGATGTTCATGTTCAATGCAGTTTCTATCACTTTCCCAGGTTGATGCTTGAGCAATCGTAGTAAACTGTTGGAGAACAGATTTCTTAACCACTGTGACATCCTGCAAGTCCCTTTGAATACTGATATGGCTATGATGGCTGCAGTCGGAACGCACAGGGTAGTAAGCAGAAACTGACCTTGCATGAGAGCAGTCTGACCTTGCATGACAGAAGACTGAGTTTCCACAGAAGCAGCCATAATTTGGTTGGTTGTTGCTTGTAATGGAAGCTGAAGTATTTGTTAGCAGATGCTGGACCAATGGCTGGAGCCATAATTGTGCTCATGAGTTCGCCACCACTTCCAAGCTCTGCTCAATTCCCTTTGCAAAGTCGGTGTCAGACTGCTCAATGCTCTTTGACCTGGGGTATACAGGCTTTCTGGCAGTCTTGCCAATGCACCAACATTTCAATGTACAAACTAAACTGCCTTTTAAGACAGCATGCCCCATAAAAGTGCAGTGGAAGCTCTGCCTTCTTTCATATACGGTCAACTGGTCTCGTGGTCTCGGTTTGAGCTTGCTGCAAAGCAAGTTCAAACTGCTGCCATCATAGCCATATCAGTATTCAAAAGGGTTTACTGGGTGCCATAGCAGGTCAGCAATCTATTTTCCAGCAGGTTACTCGAATTGCCGAAGCATTAATCTGGGAAAGTGACACAGGCTCAATCAAAGCACTTATCTGAGTTCTCTACAACCGACCCTGCGCTTAACCCTGCCCCACCTTCTGCCAAGTTGGCGTCTACACTACCATTGATCCCTTTGATCGATTGGGGAACATTACTTAAAGGGATGACAGTGGATTGGCAATGGCAAACAATCAAAGAGCGCATGGGGGAACTGCAACAATTGTTTATTCCAGTCTGGCAAAAAAGTGAAACGGGAAATCCATGGCTTACAAGGGTAATTAGAGATAGTGTTCGATCTAAGGAAGGATACAAATTGACCAACAGAAATAGTCTGAGGATTGAGAGCACAGCGAAGGACCAAGGGATTGATTAAGAAAGGGAAAATAGAGTGCGAGAGTAAACTTGTAGGATACATAAAAGCTGCACATAATGTGGCCTCACCAATGCCCTATACAATTGCAGTAAAACATCCTATTCCCATACTCAAATCCCCTCGCTATGAAGGCCAACATACCATTTGCCTTCTTTACTGCCTGCTATATCTATGCGCTTACTTTCAGCGACTAATGCACGAGGACACCAAGGTCTCTCTGAGTGTCCACCTCTTTCAATTTACACCCATTCAAATAATAATCTTCCTTCCTAGTTTTGATACCGAAGCAGATAACCTCACATTTATCCACATTATACTGCATCTGCCATGCATATGCCCACTCGCCCAGCCTGTCCGAATCCCGCTGAAGCATCTCTGCAGCCTCCATGCAGGGGGCTAATGGTTTGAGTCTGGATGACTGTTTGTCAAAGCCTCCATTGGAGGTTTGGACAGAAAAATCCTATGCTGGTAAATTGGTAGTTTTCTGTCTGATCAGCTTTGGACACATGAGATCAGATGCTGACCAGAAGATTTGGGCCAATGTTTCTTTAACATCAATGTCTTCTTGCTCTTCCAACTACTTGGCCAGGTAGCAGTCTTTGGTATCTGAAAGGAGAAAAACCCAAATGTAAGAATGTGGTGAGCAGGAGTTGGGGGAAGCATAAGGTATATGCTTACATCATTTGCAGCTTGCAACTTAGAAGAGATTGTGGGATGAATTGGCAATGAGGTGTGAGAAGGAGGATTGAATAGGTTACAGTCCTCTTCAGTGTTTTCAGTCTCAGGGTTGACTATGGCCTCAACTATGGCTGCTTCACTGCTGGCAAGATTTCTTCCTTTAAGCTCATGGTCCCCCATACTTATAAACACCCACTCTCTCTGGTTTTGACCCACCTTGTCCTGCAAGAGAAGTCATTGTGTTAGTGAGCATGGTGCAATCCGATCAGGTGAGGTGGCTGTCATGCTTGGATAGTTAGCAGTGAGTGCAAGCTGTGAGGTTTCTGCAGTGCAAAACATGGGAGTGTAAGGTGAAGTTATGAACGTTTAAGTTCTAACTGAAATAATTTGTTGGTTGGGTGTGGTGAATTGAGCCCGAGGCTAATTGTGTAGCTGGGATGATACTGGGGTGTGCATTAATTTACCTTGATCATTCATGTGAGGTCACTGAACTTTATGTGGCCCTTTGACTCCTGGCATTGATCCCCTCAGCAATCTGCTGTCATTGCCTTCTGAGAGATTGCCTGGGGACCCTCCACACCTCCTGTATAAAGGGCACATCTCTCCTCCTGGAACCTCGTTGGCCAAGGCCTCCAATGCAGCATCAGATTATCTTGGAGCCCACGCTCTCTTCTGGTGATCCAGGCTTGTATGTTTCCCAGGTCAGAATACACTCTCAGTTAAACTTCCATTATCTGCTCTGGCCACACACAGTGCACATCCCCTTTAAAAGATGTAGAGTGGATTTAAGCAGCTCTGGTTAGCTTTAACTGATGTTAGCCTTTCTCAATTTTGGGCCCATGCAGATTAGTGCAGATGCAATGGCTGCAAACTATATTTCATGGTAATGAGAAGGCAGCATGACATTGGCATTTGCCTGCCTCAAAAGTGGATTAATCATGCTTTGTGATCCTGCACATGTTTTTGGGGGTTATCAAATCTTGCAGCTTCAATATGTGGGCTTGACTTTAAGCTGTAGAAATCATCATTAATTGAGTAGTAAGAGCCCCATATCGGGGTCAATAAATACCACAAATTGAACTTGAGAATCTACCCACTGCAACATTTAAAAAGGCCCAGATTTGGGCAGCCAAATCAGTTGCCAGCTTCGGGAGGTTTCTCATTCAAATTGAGACCCAATAGGAACAAAGGATCCAAAATACCATTTTTAGAGAACCGGTCCAATGTTAGTGTTCAAGGGACCCTGTAACAATACATTTCACATTTTCTGGATCAGTTGGAACAGGAATTTCTATTCTGTGCCTGAATAATACTGCAGCTTGTTACAGATCTGTGTCTGACCCCCTCGGTGGCACAATGGTTAGCACTACTGATTCACAGTGCTCGGTACCTGTGTTCAATTCTGGCCTTGGGTGACTATCTGTATGGAGTTTGCACATTCTCCCAGTGTCTGAGTGGGTTTCCTCTGGGTGCTCCAGTTTCCTCTAACAGGCCAAAGATGTGCGTTAGGTGGATTAGCCATGCTAAATTGCCTTTTAGTGTTCAGGAATGTGCAGGGTAGGTTACGGGGATAAGGCGGGGCGGTTGGAGAGTGGGCATAGGTAGGGGGCACCTTTGGAGGGTCAGTTTATACTCAATGGGCCCAATGGCCTCCTTTGCACTGTAGGGATTCTATGATATAATCCTTTAAAAATAATCGTATTCCAAAGTTTGTTTAGGACAGTTCAGCCACGAGAGAGTGGGTAGGTATGTGGCAAATACAATTCAATGCTTACAAATATGAAGTGCTAAATTTTAGGAAAAATAATCCTATCACCCTATCGATCACCAAGTCGTCCACTAAAATTGTAAAAATTGTCCAATCCACACCTGCTTGCATCCTGCCCACAACTCCAATAAATTTGAAATCATCATAACTTTTAATAAGTCCCTCTCGTCCATCATCCCAGTGTTTACTGACCTTTGGCTTCTGTTCAGTCAATTTCTTGATTTTAGAATTCTGATCCTTGTGTTCAGAATGTACCATAGCCTCGTTGCTAAGAATGTCTGTAACCTGCTCCAGCCCTAAAATCCTCTAGCATCTCTATAACCATCTGATTCTAGCATCCTGCACATTCCCTATTTTCTGCACTCCACCAATGGCGGCTATGCCTTCAACTGCCTGGACTCGAAGCTTTGGAATTCCCTTCCTGAACCACTGTGCCACTCTTCTTTTCTATCCTCTTTTAAGACATTCCTTAAAATCTCTCCCTGTGCAAAGCTTTTGGTCACCTGTCCCAGTATCTATGTGGGTAAGTGTCAAATATCTTGAAGTATTTCACTGTGTTAAAGGCACAACATAAGTGCCAGTTTATGTGATAAATGGAAGACAGAAAGCATCTTTCAGAACCTCAGGATCTTTTAATGTGTTTAAAAGCCAATGAAGTACTTTTGAAGTGCAGTCAAAGTTTCAATGTAACATTGTAACACTAAGCAAGATAACACTATTACACAGTAGAAGTTGTAACATGCACTATACGAACTGGTAAAAAAGGGTAATCAGGTTTGGGTTTGTAGTAGAAGCATAAAGGGATACGTTTTCATGCAAAGAGCTTTTAAGTGTTAAATTCAACTCACAACTCAAAGCAGTTGTCCTTCATCTGAATATTGTTGTTGTTCCAATGTAAAACCAATCCTGAGTGTAGTAATTCGGGAGACACAAAGATGAAGTTTAACACACATGTTCTAAACTCAAAAGTAAAGCCTCAACCACGGCACAAAACACATGTTTTCCAGCCTGGAACTAACAGAACACCCGGTGCGATTCTGGAACGACATTAAAAGGATTCTGTTACGAGTCCTCGCTGGGCGGGCCTTCGCCTGTTACCATGAGGATTTGCACTTCATGGGCACCACTAGAGGTTCGATGAGTGAGTCCCCGTAGTACTCGTGAAGGTTATCACATCCCTTCCCCCCCCCCCATCCAGACTCTCCCCTCTCAACCTCGTGGTGATGAGGCTTCCTTCGCCTCTTTGCGCACGGCCTTGAGTCAACCATCAGCAGAGCTGGATCTAGTGCAGTGAATGGGATGGGGTGGGGTGGGGAATTGTCGCTTCCCAACCAAATGTCGAAGGGCCACTGATGGGGGCTCTTCTTCAGCGATGACCTCCGGCTGCGGGATCAGTCACCTCAGTCTCTATTTCTGAGCCCGAGTCTTCGTCCTCTTGGGGGATGACTGTTGAGTTTCACATGGGTTGAGTCCTCTGCCTGGAGGTAGGTACCAAGGACGTTGAGGGTGCCACCCTGTCCAGAGAAGTTTCCACAGTAGAGGGTCCTTTGCTACTGAGATGGTCTTCTCTCTGGTCTTGACCTGAATGACACAGGGCCACTACAACTCTCGGGATCCAAGAGAATCCGTGTCCAGAATTACGAACATAGATGGTATTCCTTGGTCTTAAGGTCATGTCAGTCCTGGGCTTTTTGTTTTGACTCCACTTTCCCATCGAGATTGGGAAACAATAAACTAAGTCTAGACTGGCGACATCGTCCCTTCAGCAATTCCGCTGGCACACGTAGTATGTGGCATGTCCTGCAATTGAGGAACCGAGCCAATTTGGTGTCAAGTGAGCTGGCGGTCTGTTTCTGCATGCAACCTTTAAACGTTTGGACCGGTAATTTGGCCAGGCCATGCGAAGATGGGTGGTATGGCATCGTTTGGATGTGTTAATTCTCATTGTGACTTCATGAATGCCTGGAATTCTCTGGTGAAGAGGGTCATGTTGCTGGACGCGAGGACCTCCCCTATCCCATGGGTGCAAAATGGCTGCCATTGTAACTCTATGGTGGTGCTGGAAGCCGTGGAGGACATCCAATATATGTCCATCTATTTAGATGGGTATCGACCAAGATTTTAAAAATTGACCCCATAAACAGGCCGGCACCTGTACCCAAGGTCTCCCTGGCCATTCTCATGGGTGTAGTGAGGCCCACAGTGGGAATTTCAGATTTTTCTGACACAACAGTCATTACTTTACCAAATTTACAATGTCGGAGTCAAGCCCAGGCCAAAGACGTAGCTCCTTGCGAGCAGCTTCATTTTGGAGACTTCTTGGTGACCGGTATGTATCTCCTTCAAGATTGAACACTGGCCTTGGCGAGGGACAACCACTCGGGCTCCCCACAGGATGATGCTATTTTCTACATAGAATTCTAAGCGTTTAGATAGGAAGGGTTTTAGGTCCTCTGTAGGGTATCCTTAAATTCCGCAGTTTAGGATCACGTGGCCTAGTTTTGCCAACATGGGGTCGTTCTGGGTGCATGTCTGGATTTGCTTGGCGGATACAGACAGGGTGTCCATAAAGCTTAAAGTCATTATAGTTTTGTCCATGACTGGCGGGGGTGGGCGATGAATTTATGGGCAATGGGAGATGACTCAGGCATCGTCGTTGGCTATGTGCATTCCTGGGCAGTGCTTGAAGGAGTACTCATAAGCCTTCAACTATAATGCCAGCATTGGATCTGAGCCAAGACGATGGGAGGGATTGCTTTGTCCTACAGTGGTTTATGATAAGACTCTGCTGGATGGCCCTCCGCCTGTTGCCATGGGAACACGTACTCCACGAGCCCCATGGGGAGATCGATGAGTAATTTCCCCGTGATCCTGGTGAGCGAATGCAGGATTACAAGAGGAGCATGAAACGTTTGTCTCTTAACTGTAATATATATACCGTGGGCGGCACATGGCTAGCACTGTTGCTTCACAGCTCTAGGGTCCCAGGTTCAATTCCCGGCTTGGGTCACTGTCTGTGCAGAGTCTGCACGTTCTCCCCGTGGTGCTCTTTCCAAGGGCTGGTGCAGACCTGATGGCTGAATGGCCTCCTTCTGCACTGTAAATTCTATGATTATATGATAACAGAATATGTCCTGTCAACTCCTAGCAAATATTTAAAAAAATAAGTCAATTGTTAAGTCTTGTATAGTGATATGATGCTAAACCTTTTTATATCCTAATATTGCCTACAGATATGTAGTTGAACAAGTTCCCCTGAATATTGTGAGTACTTAACTTAACCTGAAAATACTTTGGGAATTTGAGACTGATACTCAGTCATCAGTGACACTTGACTATTTTAATTCTATTTGTAATTAACATTTGAAAGAAACCATTTAATGCAAGCCAAATTTTCAAATTTGGATATCTATGTGCTAATTGTGTTCAAAATAGTTTGAAGAAGTGTTTTTCTTTTACTCAAACTCATTTTCATACTGATAAATGTAAAATCTGCCACAATCAAGTATAATGGAGAGTGTTTTCAAATATAATCTTTAAAGAAAAAGTGTGTTAGAAATAGCACTTGGTAGCACTTGAGTATTGTTAAAGACAAAAACGGCTTTTCCATTTTGCCCTCATCAGGACAGATGTAATAATGTCAAATTTCAAAGGGAGCAACAATTTATACTGCAGGAGAAAGGGTTGCTGATTTGTTTGCAAGTCAACTCTGGTGAAGGAGTTACCATGGCGAACGCAATAATGAACTGTTGTTTCCGCCCTATTTTGTTTAATTTATAAAAACACAATGCCTGGACATTCCCCTATGCTTGCAGAGCAGGTCCCTCCGTATGAATATATGTAGCTTCTAGCAAGTGTAAGTTATCGACATTGCAGGCCTGACTCAATCTTAAATTGGTTGTTAACTCACTTGGAATTGTTCAGTACGTGCTGTCTGTAAGGCAGAAGATCTTGGCTTGATTGTCCATCAAGCTTTCCCATGGGATAATAGTTACCCTGATCAGATAATTGTTTGCTGTGTATCACACATACTTATGAATGGGCTTAAAGCCACCACTTTCAGACCTGAAAAGTGTCCAGTCGACCTCAAATTGTCCTGGGAGGATAAAGTGTCTCAAAAATTTGTGGAACAGGATAAAATTAATGATGTCACACTGCTGTTATGCGGTAGCACGAGTGGTATTTTCCACTCGCAGGATGTTGGTGTCAAGCCAAAAAGTCATCCTGCCTGTCACACAAAGGAGTAATGTGGTATATGAATTTCAGTGATGGTGTGATGCCAAGTACATAGGTTATATGTTCCAACGACTGTCAGACTGTGTTAAATGCCCCTTTTGCTGTTTATAATAGGCAGAATACTAACCATACTCAACCATCCTTAACTTGCAAAACTCAGGAACTTGTCCAATGTTATGTGATTCCATGATTGGACAGCGCTTAAACAATCCTGAGTGTGCTAAGAATTACACTAACGACCAATTTAAGATGATCAGTCTGCCTCGCAATGTAGCTCACGTGCTTTCTAGAAGCTACATTCATGCTTACGCTGGAAAAAGGTATATGTCTATGTATTGAGCCTTTTTTGAATTAAACAAGAGTGGGGGACAATATTGGTACATTCACCATGGCAATGTCTTGCAGAGTCAACTTGCAAATTAATCAGTACCCCTGTAGTATAAATTGTTGCTCCCTTTGATAGTTTGCATTCTTACATCTGTCCTGAGTGCAAGATGAAATGCTTTGATAGTGTGCTTAAAAAATGTTGCTTGATGTATTTAAGACTGGTAAGCAAGCGGTTTCATTCATATAGCAGAAAATGGGCTTATCATAAAAGATAAACATTTTAAATCACTGTTAAATTCACCATTTTCTGAGTAACCCTATTTTAAATTTTTAAAAACTGTATGGAACCACTTACTAATTACATTTGTTTAATCGGTTTCTTTGTAAATTAAGTAAAAAGGTTAAAGGTTCCTATTAGTTCTGTGTCTAAAATAAACTTTCACTTTAAGAACCATCTGAAGGTCCAGAAATGGCACAATTAGATGAAAATTACAATGGCAATTAATTCTAAGAGCGTACCCAGTTTTGTGGGGCTAGCTTCCAGAGCGATCTTTTTTAAACTAGTGCTAAAGATCACAGAAACCTGATAAACACAGGATATCATTTACAATTTGTAATAACCTTCACATGACACATCCAGTTGAGCATGATTGTTTCCCTGTGCTCATTGGGAGTGCAAGCTACTAGCACTGGGATAAAAGGTCAGCCAGTGTGAGGCTGACTAGAGAGCGGGGTGAAGCTGCAGCCTGGCCTCATGTGTTAATAAATGTCTCCACAACTTGCCTTGGACTCCCCGTGTCTCTATTAAACACTTGAAATTCCTTGACTTTGAGTTGATTTTGTGAGGAATTGCACTGAGAAAAAAAGGACAACAGCAGAATCATCTATTCATGATGTTTTATTGGTCTTGGATCATTTTGTGCATTTGTAAAATATTAACAGTAATATCATCTCATAGGTTACTGGGGGCTACAATAAAAAGGAGCAGTAGAGCTTAAATCAGCCTTTGGTTGAGAAAAACCCTCACAATGTTGCCAATACTGGTTCTGTACTCTGCTTCCTATTGCTACAGTCTTGCAAACAAATAAAGGGAGTTTGTATCTGCTGACAGAAGAGATCAAATGTTGGGACTAACAATCCAATGGGAGACAATTTTGGTACAACACTTGTAGAAATGTAGATTCCATTTTGAAACAAAGATTTTAAAAAGATCCATGAATATTATTATACTAAATAGTCATATTATTCGTTCACAGATTATGGTGCCCGTAGAAAATTTATATTTGAAGTATATTCCTAATGACATAGATATTCTAAAAGGAATGTGGATCCAATTATAAAGAATGGAAATGTGTAGGTCTCTTGACATACGCAAAATGGCACCGAACACTGATAAAGACAACAGCATCAGCAAAACTGTCAAGTTTGTATATTATTATTACAATGTTATGCCCCATCCAATAATAGCTCTTAGAGGTAGAACCACATCCAAAAGGACAAGAGCAAGGATTAGGGCCCAGAGACAAAGCTTTAATCAACTGAGCCAACCTTGATAAAACAAATCCTGAGAATAGCATTAGCACCAAATGAATTTCAGCACCAATAACAACACGATGGGGCTGGTTCCAAATATTAACTAATGTTTCCAAATCAACTTAAAAAAATTTTTTTTTTTTCCCAATTAAGGGGCAATTTAGCATGGCTAATCCACTTACCCTGCACATCCTTGGGTTGTGGGGGCGAGACCCACTCAGACACGGAGAGAATGTGCAAACTCCGCATGGAGTGACCCGGGGCTGGGATCGAACCTGGGTCCTCGGAGCCATGAGGCAGCAGTGCTAACCACTGCGCTGCAATGCCACCCTTCCAAATCAACTTTACACCCAAAAGCACATTGGAATAAGCAAGCACAGCAGCAGAGCTGCAGTGAAATGTTGTGCTGGTTTGGCTAAATTGCCTACGGGTATACTCAGAATTACATGGACTTAGATGCCAGGGTGTCAACTGCCCTCCAGGGAATCTACCAGCTTAATTTCCAGGCTGCTCTCTCCTACTTCTCCATCTTTTATATAAACCTTGCCTGTAGCTGAATCTAATTCACTATTGTTCTACTCTCCATGCTATGCTCTACTTCATGTATTTGCTTTGTTTGGCCCTTGTTCCACACTGTAACCAATTACTTATTTCATCATAGAATTTACAGTGCAGAAGGAGGCCATTCGGCCCATCGAGTCTGCACCGGCTCTTGGAAAGAGCACCCTACCCAAGGTCAACACCGCCACCCTATCCCCATAACCCAGTAACCCTACCCAACACTAAGGGCAATTTTGGACACTAAGGGCAATTTATCATGGCCAATCCACCTAACCTGCACATCTTTGGACTGTGGGAGGAAACCGGAGCACCCGGAGGAAACCCACGCACACACGGGGAGGATGTGCAGACTCCGCACAGACAGTGACCCAAGCCAGAATCGAACCTGGGACCCTGGAGCTGTGAAGCAATTGTGCTATCCACAAGGCTACCGTGCTGCCCCTAATATACTTTGTCGATTGTTCTTTTTGTCTACTGTGTACGTACTGTGCATGTTCCCTTGGCTGCAGAAATATACTTTTCACTGAACATTAGTACATGTGACAATAAATCAATCAACTGATTTTAAAAAAAGTTGACTTAAATGGTGGCAAAAATGAGAGATAGAAGAGATCATTTTTGAAAATACATTTTCAACATCTAAATAAAGGTACAATGCCACCTAAAATCACTGATCAAGTAGGTAACAGTGACACTGGACAGATCTTTAAGGCTTCCAGATTACTTTGATTAAATTTAAATAACATTTGCCAATATAACAAGGTACTATATACACACTATTTACATAGCATTTTGAGTAGGTTAAAATGCGAGAAATTCATCAACAGAACAATTCTTTTCCCCCCCCAGAGTACTTTCCTATTGAGTGATCATATTTTTAAAAAACTGTCATTCCATGTAGGAGTTTGTGCTTTCTAATTTCACACAGTCATTGTCTAAATATTCAAGAATAATTGTTCCTCCACTGACCAGTGGGCAGTCAGTATTTGCTATCCACAATTCCAAAGTTTGGTTCATGGGCAATGCACTTCCTGATTCACTGTGACACAGTCTCAATTTCTGAGGAATAAAAGAAAAAGAATCAAGGCAAAAAGTAATTTGGCCCAATGCTACATTGCCAGTCTCATAAAGGAAGCGATTAAAAAAACTTAGACTATTCGAAACATTTCCACTTGAATCAGAAATGGTTTCCTTGATAGCTATTGCAAATTTATGTTTCAATAATTTCCAAATGTTCTGCAGTTCTATATTCTTGGTAAACCTTGAAATGAAAATCGCTTATTGTCACAAGTAGGCTTCAATGAAGTTACTGTGAAAAGCCCCTAGTCGCCACATTCCGGTGCCTGTTCGGGGAGGCTGGTACGGAATTGAACCGTCCTGCTGGCCTACCTTGGTCTGCTTTAAAAGCCAGCGATTTAGCCCAGTGTGCTAAACCAGCCCCTCAGAAGTACTGTTTAAACAGAAGTACTGATAAACAGAAGTACTGTTTATCATATATTCATTAATATTTTATAGATTTTAATGAATGTTCTTCCACAATCAATCTTTTGCTAAACTACAGGACTTTAGTTTCATTAATCTTTCAACTTAGCTCAACCCCTTTCCACATGGGATCAGTCTTGTTCTTTCTGCACCCTTTCTACCCAAAGAACATTTATCTTTTGTAAAGCCATCACATAACTTCTTTGGACTTTTATTCTGCTGTTTATTAATGCTATGCCAAACTATCACAGCAGCCTTCAAGCTGTGATAGACATAGCTGTTTCCTAACTCTCCCATGTGCAAATTCAAACCCATTAATTGAATGGCCATGTCCCATCTTACATTAATCAGTTTTTAAGTTTAATTTACTATTTAATAATAATCTTTATTAATAATAACATAGAACATAGAACGATACAGCGCAGTACAGGCCCTTCGGCCCACGATGTTGCACCGAAACAAAAGCCATCTAACCTACACTATGCCATTATCATCCATATGTTTATCCAATAAACTTTTAAATGCCCTCAATGTTGGCGAGTTCACTACTGTTGCAGGTAGGGCATTCCACGGCCTCACTACTCTTTGCGTAAAGAACCTACCTCTGTCCTATATCTATTACCCCTCAGTTTAAAGCTATGTCCCCTCGTGCCAGCCATTTCCATCCGCGGGAGAAGGCTCTCACTGTCCACCCTATCTAACCCCCTGATCATTTTGTATGCCTCTATTAAGTCTCCTCTTAACCTTCTTCTCTCTAACGAAAACAACCTCAAGTCCATCAGCCTTTCCTCATAAGATTTTCCCTCCATACCAGGCAACATCCTGGTAAATCTCCTCTGCACCCGCTCCAAAGCCTCCACGTCCTTCCTATAATGCGGTGACCAGAACTGTACGCAATATTCCAAATGCGGCCGTACCAGAGTTTTGTACAGCTGCAACATGACCTCCTGACTCCGGAACTCAATCCCTCTACCAATAAAGGCCAACACTCCATAGGCCTTCTTCACAACCCTATCAACCTGGGTGGCAACTTTCAGGGATCTATGTACATGGACACCTAAGATCCCTCTGCTCATCCACACTTCCAAGAACTTTACCATTAGCCAAATATTCCGCATTCCTGTTATTCCTTCCAAAGTGAATCACCTCACACTTCTCTACATTAAACTCCATTTGCCACCTCTCAGCCCAGCTCTGCAGCTTATCGATATCCCTCTGTAACCTGCTACATCCTTCCACACTGTCGACAACACCACCGACTTTAGTATCGTCTGCAAATTTACTCACCCACCCTTCTGCGCCTTCCTCTAGGTCATTGATAAAAATGACAAACAGCAACATCCCCAGAACAGATCCTTGTGGTACTCCAGTTGTAACTGAACTCCATTCTGAACATTTCCCATCAACCACCACCCTTTGTCTTCTTTCAGCTAGCCAATTTCTGATCAACATCTCTAAATCACCCTCTAAATCTCAATCCCCAGCCTCCGTATTTTCTGCAATAGCCTACCGTGGGGAACCTTATCAAACGCTTTGCTGAAATCCATATACACATCAACTGCTCTACCCTCGTCTACCTGTTCAGTCACCTTCTCAAAGAACTCGATAAGGTTTGTGAGGCATGACCTACCCTTCACAAAGCCATGCTGACTGTCCCTGATCATATTATTCCTATCTAGATGATTATAAATCTTGTCTCTTATAATCCCCTCCAAGACTTTACCCACTACAGACGTGAGGCTCACCGGTCTATAGTTGCCAGGGTTTCTCTGCTCCCCTTTTTGAACAAAGGGACCACATTTGCTATCCTCCAGTCCTCTGGCACTATTCCTGTAGCCAATGATGGCATAAAAATCAAAGCCAAAGGTCCAGCAATCTCTTCCCTGGCCTCCCAGAGAATCCTAGGATAAATCCCATCAGGCCCCGGGGACTTATCTATTTTCAGCCTGTCCAGAATTGCCAACACCTCTTCCCTACGTACCTCAATGCCATCTATTCTAATAGCCTGGGTCTCAGCATTCTCCTCCACAACATTCTCTTTTTCCTGAGTGAATACTGACGAAAAATATTCATTTAGTATCTCGCCTATCTCTTCAGACTCCACACACAACTTCCCATCCCTGTCCTTGACTGGTCCTACTCTTTCCCTAGTCATTCGCTTATTCCTGACATACCTATAGAAAGCTTTTGGGTTTTCCTTGATCCTACCTGCCAAATACTTCTCATGTCCCCTCCTTGCTCGTCTTAGCTCTCTCTTTAGATCCTTCCTCGCTACCTTGTAACTATCCATCGCCCCTACTGAAACTTCACACCTCATCTTCACATAGGCCTCCTTCTTCCTCTTAACAAGAGATTCCACTTCTTTGGTAAACCACGGTTCCCTTGCTCTACGCCTTCCTCCCTGCCTGACCGGTACATACTTATCAAGAACACGCAGTAGCTGATCCTTGAACAAGCTCCACTTATCCAGTGTGCCCAACACTTGCAGCCTACTTCTCCACCTTATCCCCCCCAAGTCATGTCTAATGGCATCATAATTGCCCTTCCCCCAGCTATAACTCTTGCCCTGCGGTGTATACTTATCCCTTTCCATCATTAACGTAAACGTCACCGAATTGTGGTCACTGTCCCCAAAGTGCTCTCCTACCTCCAAATCCAACACCTGGCCTGGTTCATTACCCAAATCCAACGTGGCCTCGCCTCTTGTTGGCCTGTCAACATATTGTGTCAGGAAACCCTCCTGCACACACTGTACAAAAAACGACCCATCTAATGTACTCGAACTATATCTTTTCCAGTCAATATTTGGAAAGTTAAAGTCTCCCATAATAACTACCCTGTTACTTTCGCTCTTATCCAGGATCATCCTCGCCATCCTTTCCTCTACATCCCTAGAACTATTTGGAGGCCTATAGAAAACTCCCAACAGGGTGACCTCTCCTTTCCTGTTTCTAACCTCAGCCCATACTACCTCGGAAGAAGAGTCCCCATCTAGCATCCTCTCCGCCACCGTAATACTGCTCTTGACTAGCAGCGCCACACCTCCCCCTCTTTTGCCTCCTTCTCTGAGCTTACTAAAACACCTAAACCCCGGAACCTGCAACATCCATTCCTGCCCCTGCTCTATCCATGTCTCAGAAATGGCCACAACATCGAAGTCCCAGGTACCAACCCATGCTGCCAGTTCCCCTACCTTATTTCGTGTACTCCTGGCATTGAAGTAGACACACTTCAAACCACCTACCTGAACACTGGCCCCCTCCTGCGACGTCGAATCTGTGCTCCTGACCTCTATACTCTCATTCTCCCTTACCCTAAAACTACAATCCAGGTTCCCATGCCCCTGCTGCATTAGTTTAAACCCCCCCAAAGAGCACTAACAAATCTCCCCCCCAGGATATTTGTGCCCCTCAGGTTCAGATGTAGACCATCCTGTCTGTAGAGGTCCCAAAAACAATCTTTATTTGCACAAGTAGGCTTACATTTGCATTGCAATGAAGTTACTGTGAAAAGCCCCTGGTCGTCACATTTTGGCGCCTGTTCGGGTACAGAGGGAGAATTCAGAATGTCCAAATTACCTAACAGCACATCTTTTGTGACTTGTGGGAGGAAACCGGAGTATTCGGAAGAAACCCATGCAGACACGGGGAGAACGTGCAGACTCCGCACAGTGAATCAAACCTGGGACCCTGGCACTGTGAAGCAACAGTGCTAACCACTGTGCTACCATGCCGCCTATATTTATCTGTCTAATGTTATAAACTAATCTTGCAAACCTTTGCAGGATTCTCTCTCTCCAATGCCATCCCATGTCTTGACTTTAAAATAACAGTAAATTCACCATAGTCCCAGATGACCATTGGCTGATTTCCCCTTTGAGGGGGAGAGATGACTGGTGGTGATTTAACCGGAAGCTTACCACATCTCAGGCTAGGGGCAAGGTTGAGAAAAGGAGGCCTTCCTGAATAACCTCAGCCAGTACAGGATTTGAACCCGTGCCCGTTGGCCTCGCTCTGCATTATCAACCAGCTGTCCAGCCAACTGAACTAAACCAGCCCCCGTTAAAATAACAGTAACATTACATTGTTTCATCAAACCACTTTGAATTTTAAACATTTATTTACTTTTGTGTGACCTTCAATAAGAGAACAGGATAGCAACCTAGTTCTAGGGCGCTGCCAATACTACTGTTGTTTGACTGCCAGAGGCAAGAGGGAGTTTGTTTAAAATAAACTCTTCCCTGCAGTGTCCCATTGTCCGTAGTCTGAATTTCCATCGATCTAGACAACTATTTCAGTGCTCTCCTCGTCAGCCTCCTATGTTTAACCCTCAAACTTTAGTTCATCCAAATTCTGCTGCCTGTGTCCTAACTTGCACCGAATCTCGTTCATCCAACCTCCCTGTGCTTGCTGGAATACATTGGCTCCTGGTCTGACAATTTCTCAGATTTAAAATCTCAGTCTTCTGTTCGAATCTCTCCATGGCCATACCCCTCCTCAACTGTTCAGCCCAACAATATATGTATTTTCCTCCACTTTCGACTCTGTTGGTTCCCTAATCTCATTCATACCTCCACTGGGGTTGATCAGCCTTTCTTTCGCAGTCAAGGCTTCAAATTCTGGAATTCCTGTCCAAATCTCTCTGCTTCTCTCCCCTCCCCTAAGATGCTTACTTCCTTGACCCAGCTTTAGGTCACCTGTCCTAATATCTTCTTATGATGTCATGTTTTGTTTGTAAATGCTTCTGTGAATTGCTTTGCAAAAACGTTAAAAGGTCTATATGAATGCAATTTGTAGCCGTCAAGCTCAGCACCCCCAGGGGAATGTCTTGCATACTCATCATACTGAGATATTGTATATCTGTTCTCCAGCCACTGCACCACTTTCTATGGTCTGGTTTTGTAAGACTTCTTACTGTGCCCACTTTCTATTGTTAGGTTTATCCAGTTTGGAATAGAAAACAGAAACTAAACAGTTTAAAATAGCATATGCTGGCTAAATTATGGACATAAGCCACAATTGAAGGTAACAACAATGGTACATGTTTGCAGAAGGAAAAGGCAAAACCATCTTATTTTATCAAATATTACCTTAGATGCTAAAATATTGTTATCATTCCTGAGGTTCAACAGTGAAGCTGCATTATCCACCATTTTTCCAATACTCCATTTGGAACAGAAGAACATTGGTCTGCTTTTTTCTTTTTTTCCTTTCGGCAAAAAAACTTGAAAAAATACTCGCTCGCTCTGCAAATAACAACTTCAATTCAGTGATGATTTGTGGTCCTTTGTACATTTGAGAAAATTAGCTTAACTTCTATAACTTTTCATCTGTTTCTGTTGCAGATTTACAACTAGGAACCAAAAGATTTGTAAATTATTCCTTTTGTAAAGTTTATTTAATTTGCAAAGGATTTAGTAGGGAAAACTATGTACTGTCCACTTTACTCTTGAACAGTTTAGATTTTGGGCTGATTTGATTGAAGCACAATGATGAAAGAACTCTACTTTGTCCATGCAGCTCAGAAGAATGAGCGATGTGTAAAAATTACACAATCTGTTTGTTGGTGACGTGGATCATTGCAACATGTTACTGGCTCATGCAGATCCACTCCCCTTTATCCATAGCATTTGTTACTCCTTCAAAGAACTCCAATAAATTGGTTAAACTTTATTTTTCTTTCACAAAACTATGCTGACTCTTCGAGAAACACAAGGTAACCAGGAAGTGTCCAGCTATAACCTCCATAATGATGGATTCAAATTTCCCCATGACAGACGTCAAGATAACTAGCCGATAGTTTTCTGCCTCCCCTCCCTTCTTGAATAGAGGGGTTTTATTTGCTATTTTCCAGTTTGATGGTACCTTTCCAGAATCCAGTGCATTTTGGAAAATTAACACCAATAGCATCTACCACCTTATTAGCCACCTCTTTTAAGACCCTAGGATGACGTTTGTCAGGACCGGAGACTTGTCAGCCCACATGCAGCTCCATTAGTTGATCAGTAACACTCATTTTACTTACTTCCTTCCTTTTTAAATGCCTAGGATAGAAACTCTTATTATTTGTTTTATATTTCTAGCTAGTTTCCTCTCGTATTTTAATTTATTTTGCTTGATTAACCTTTTAGTCATTCCCTGTCATTCCTTTTTTTCTGACCAATCATATGATTGTCCCCCCTCCCATTAGCATCAAACACTCCAAGAATCAAACTCTGCTAACTCACTTCATACACAAATCATTGAAAAAGAAAATAAGACTGAATTCTATCTATGGCTGCACTCTGACCTCTTACAGTTGAAGGCCGATCTCTTACTACTCGGTGCCAATATACAGTCTTTTTAACTTGCCCAACTGGCGCAGGAAATTAGAGAACAGTTAAATACACCTCTTCTGTAATAAATTACCTGTCACCAGCTTAAATCTATTCACTATTAAGGGACACCATGGAAACCAGTTTAAACAATTTATAGTATAAGTAGGTACAACGCAGTAAATAAAATCACAATACAGTAAAATACAGCTAAAAATCAGTACTTGTGTCTAAATTCTGTGTAAAAATGCCGTTGTCCTCCTCTGAGAATTGGTGCAATCTGCCACATCCTGAACTTTAAGAAAAATGTGCAATTTTGTAAGTTCATGGCCTTCTTGCTAGTTCTGGCTGCATAGTAAGGAAGTGATGACATTTCATACTCTGTACACAACAGACCAGTCATCTACTATATCCATGTATGAACGACAGGACTGATGTCAGCCTAAAAGGAATCTTAGGCCCAAGGATTTTGGGCTGCAGTGACTTTTACAGCAAATAGGCAGTGTGATATGTGCATCAAGGATATGAAAGCTATGAAAACGTAGATAGAAAGAGATCTTCTGAATTCCTGTTCGCTAGAACTAGGACGTATGACTGACGGTGCAAAGTGGAATGCTTTTGCGTGGCCTGTGGGAATTGCCCAGGAAATTTCAACTTCCAATCCTCCTCTGCTTCCGGGGATATTCCGCAAATGTCTCCAACTGTGAGCTAGAGTCCGAGACTTCCGACAATCTGTGGTACTTATATGCAAATGTTAGATGCATTAAAACCTAGTCCAGAACCTGGATAATTACACTTCACCACCCTCCCCTCCCCGACTCTCCCCCACCTAACCGTGCCCAGACCCAACTGCCCACCCAACACACCCGCAATCACCCTACCCATTCAATCGCTCACCCACTCACCTGTTCGCCAACATTCAGACTAGACATTTTAACTTAACAAAGGGCAACCAGTGCTGTGAAAAGGAGGCGTGTCCTCTTTTCCCATGATTCTACTCCACTCCAACCAATTCCTCAAATGATGCTGCACTACACATCTCGGTGGAAGTCAGGGTCGTACGGTCCAGGTGGAAATATATTCCAACATCACAGCAGGGGAAGTTTTGAACAAACTGTCAATCTGACTATCACTGAGTCTCCTCGGAAAGTCTTCCCTACTTATATATTGCAACATAACTGTTGCTTTTTCCTCGGCAGAACACTGCTTTCACATACTTTGCACCTCTGTGAATGCCTTTGCTTGTATACTCAATTTGGGGCACAAGGCTGTATCTGTGCATTATTGGTTACAACCCTTGCATTCTTCCTCTTTCTCCAAGTCAGTCAAATGCAGATTAATTCCTGCAAAGACATGTCATCCAATGGTGCAGAATTCTTTCAAAACCAGTCACCAAAATCCCACAAAGTCCTTTTACATACTGCATAGAGAATGTTAGCAGAAAATTTACTTCATATAATGGGTTAATAATAAATTCAGAAAATATCTATTGCTTCTTTAAATGGTTTGACACTCAAATGGTGTGTTTTGGATGCTGTAGACATGATGAGGAACAAGGGTATTAATGTTGCCAAACCATGCTAAATTACAACTTCTATGTGATGCACTTCACTGCTCATTTAAATATCATGAAACTCATCTATTTCTGCTGCCTGCCTAACCCACACAAAGATATGAATGCAGAACGGTTATGGGACCTACAGGAAAAGAACTTTGGTGATCTTAATCCTTCTGCTGTTTCGAAGGCATGTAGAGATTAAAAATGAACCTCAAGATATGATGTGAAAAATAAGAAATCCATTACAACATGCACTATCCCTCTTCTGGGACCTTCAATTAATGTTTCACCTTAAATAAACTGACATTAACCTGTGGAATGGACCTGTCTCCAACAGCATGAAGCTTCATCTTCATAAGTGCTACTTTAGCAGCCGTTGCATTGTTCCTTGCTCCTTTTCTACCTTTCTTCAGTGGAACTGGATTCGTGGCTTTTGAGTTAATAAAAAAATGAAATAAGACAAGGAAAATGCAATATTGATAATGGTCAAGCAAATAATTTTTCCTGTCCATTCAAAATGGTTAAGACCATTCTTGTGATGTAACTTATTGTTACCTATCCCTGCAACAGACAAATCATAAAAAGGACTTGCATTTATAGAGCATGACCACAGGATGTGTCAAAGTGCTTTAAAGTCAAAGAAGTACTTGAAGTGTAGTCACTGTTTTAATGCAGGGAATGCAACAGCTAATTTGCACACAGCAAGTTACCACAAACAGAAATGTGATTATAGACGATCTATTTTTGTGATGTTGACAGAGGGAAATATTGGCCAGGACACAGGGGATAACCCCTCTGTTCTTCTTTAAAATGATGATGTGGGGTCTTTTATGTTCCCCAGAGGGTAAATTAAGCCTTGGTTTAATGTTTCATCCAAAAGATGAGAGACAATGAACACTGGAGAGACAATGAGGACTGAAGACACAGAGTGGAGTGATTTTGTGTTTAACTCCTGGGGCAGGATTCTCCGACCCCACGCCGGGTCGGAGAATCGCCGGGGGCTAGCGTGAACCCCGCCCCTGCCGTGTCCCAAAGTCTCCGCCACCAGAGATTCGGCAGGGCCGGGAATCGCACCGCGCTGGTCGGCGGGCCCACCCCCGCCGATTCTCCGGCCCACGATGGGCCGAGGGAGGTCTCGCTGCTGGAATGCCTGTCCTGCGAGCGTGGATTAAACCACCTTTTGAACGGCGGGACAAGGTGGTGCGGGCAGGCTCCGGGGTCCCGGGGGGGGGGGGGGGGGGGTCGCGGGGCGATCTGGCCCCGGGGGTTGCCCCCACGGTGGCCTGGCCCACGATCGGGGCCCATCAATCCACGGGCGGGCCTGTGCCGTGGGGGCACTGTTTTTCTTCCGCCTTCGCCATGGTCTTCACTATGGCAGAGGCAGAAGAGACCCCCTCCCCTGCGCATGCGTGGGGAAGACGTCAGCAGCCGCTGACGCTCCCGCGCATGCGTCGCCTGGCGAAGACATTTCAGCCCCGGCTGGCGTGGCGCCAAAGGCCTTTCCCGCCAGCCGGCGGAGCGCAAACGACTCCGGCGCGGGCCTAGCCCCTCAAGGTGAGGGCTTGGCCCCTAAAGGTGCGGAGACTTCCACACCTTTGGGGTGGCCCGACACCGGAGTGGTTCCCGCCACTCCATTACGCCGGAACCCCTCCGCCCCGCCGAGTAGGGGAGAATCCCGCCCCAGGTGTGGGCCATGAACCCACAATTTAACAGCCAAAAGATGCAAATGTTTTGAAACACTGTGTGGAATCGAGTATTTGAGGAATTGTTCACCATGTGGAACTTGCGCATTCTCCCAGTGTCTGCGTGGGTTTCCTCAAGGTACTCTGGTTTTCGCCCACGGTCCAGGGATGTGCAGATTGGCCATGATAAATTGCCCCTTACTGTCCAAAAGGTTAGGTGGGGTTACTGGCTTATGGGGATAGGGTGGAGGCGTAGGGTGCTCTTTCCAAGGGCCGGTGCAGACTCAATGGCCGAATGGCTTTCTTCTGCACTGTAAATTCTATGATTCTATGAACTTGGGTCAGAGGCGACAGTGCTACTAGCTGAAGCTGTCGATGCACTGTAATTTAATAATAATGGCAAACAGGAGAAACAAAAGGTGTTGATGTATTGCGCTGCTGAGTCGTACATGAAAGATTATCCTTTATTCAGTGAATTAATGATCTCAGCTAGGAGAGATAAAATGTTCCTCCAAAATGGTAGGAAAGTGTTAATCTGCACTAATGTCATAAACCTACCAAGAGTTGTTCACAGTTCCTTTAGAAAAAGGGAGTGTCTGACCTTACCCTTTGATTAGGGATCAGCACATGAGTTAAACAATACCCACAACACAATGGCACAGTGGCTAGCACTGCTGCATCACAGCATCAGGGACTCGGGTTCAATTCCCACCTCAGGTGACTGTGTGGAGTTTGCACTTTCTCCTCATGTCTGCATGGGTTTCCTCCGGGTGCTCCGGTTTCCTCCCAGTCCAAAGATGTGCAGATTAGGTGGATTAGCCATGATAAATTGCCTCTTAGTGTCCAAAAGGTTAGTGGGGTTACTTGGTTACGGGGATAGCGTGGAGGTATGGGCTTAATTAGGATGCTCTTTCCAAGGGCCAGTGCAGACTCGATGGGCAGTCTGATTCTGTGAAAAGTCTAACAATTTCCTGTTCTACCACAACAAGGAACACACAATATGCTTTTGTATTTTGGTTTTTACCAAACTGACCTCTTTATGTGCATTTGATTACACTAGAAATATTAATTTACTAGTAGCGAGGTCACAATCGATAGAAAGGTTAGGCTGCCACTTCCGGTTGCGGCGATGCCCAGCTAAGCCGCACGTTTCGGCGGCTCCAGCTCCAACGGACCTTCGGGCTCTTTTAAGAGCCCCAACGGGAAATTTTTGGCCGACACAACCCGGTGTGGGGTGAGTGAATAGGGAGTCCCCCCCCAACAAAAGAGGAAAATATCGGCGGCGGCTGCAGCGCGAGGAATCGTCGACGAAAGGGACAGAAAGGGAGAAGACACAAGATGGCGGCGGAGAAAGCCCAGGCGACATGGGGGCCCGAGCAAGACGAATTTCTGGGGCGGTGTATGGAGCTACTAAAGAGGGAGGTGCTGACCCCGATACTACAGGCAATTGAGGGGCTCAAGGAGGCACAAAGGACCCAGGAGACAGAGCTCCGCGTGGTGGAGCAGAAGGTGACGGATAATGAGGACGAGATCCTGGGCCTGGCGGTCAAAACACAGACGCACGAGGCACTCCATAAAAAGTGCATTGAAAGGATTGAGGCCCTAGAAAACAGAGCGTGAAGGAAGAACCTTTGGATACTGGGTCTCCCTGACGGAGTGGAAGGAGCGGACTGTGGAGCTTATGTAAGTACGATGCTAAGCTCATTGATGGGAGCTGAGGCCCCTACGGGCCCCTTGGAGGTGGAGTGGGCACATCGGATCCCGGCGAGAAGACCAAAAGCGGGAGAACCACCCAGGGCGACAATCGTGCGATTTCACCGCCTTAAAGATAGAGAAGAGGTCCTGAGATGGGCTAAAAAGGTGCGGAGTAGCAGATGGGAGAATGCAGTGGTACGGGTGTACCAGGATTGGAGTGCGGAGGTGGCGAGAAGGAGGGCGAGTTTTAACCGAGCCAAGGAGGTGTTACACAAAAAGGTGAAGTTCGGGATGCTGCAGCCGGCACGACTATGGGTCACGTACCAGGAGAGACACCATTATTTCGATACGGCGGAAGAAGCATGGACCTTTATTAAAGAGGAGAAATTGGATCGGAACTGAGGGACTGATACTGTAGGGAATGTTATTGTTATTGTTATGGTTGATGTAAATAGAGAAGTAAATTGGGATGGGGGGAGACACTAGGAAATGTGGGCGCCGGTGAGGGGGGAAAGAAGAGACATAGGCGGAGAACGAGGAATGGGAGGGGGAGAGGAAAGGGAGCTGCGCCACAAGAGGCGGGTCAGATAAAGGGATGTTCCCGCGCCAGAAAGAATATGGCGGGAAGACAGGCGCAAGGCGGATGGGAGTTCCCCACACGGTGGGGTCAAGGAGTGAGCAGGAGTAGCCGGGGTCAGTTGAAGTCAGCTGACTTGCGGAAGTAATATGGGGGGAGCAATCACGCTAGAAAGGGATCTAGCGGGGGGGGGACAACTGGGTTGCTGCTGCGGAAATCAAAAAGGAAATGGCTAAAAAGCGGGTGGACGGGGATGGAATGCGACGCCTGGGGAGCGAGTGGGAGCGCGGAGGCGGGATATGGGACTGGCCTAGAGAAGGTGATGGCTAGTCGACACGGGAGGGGGGCAGGTAGCCCCCTAGTGAGGCTGATCATGTGGAACGTGAGAGGCCTGAACGGACCGATTAAAAGGGCCCGAGTGCTCGCGCACTTGAAACGACTAAGGGCAGACGTGGCTATGCTCCAAGAGACGCACCTGAAGGTGGCGGACCAAGTTAGGTTAAGGAAAGGATGGGTGGGACAGGTGTTCCACTCAGGACTAGATGCAAAGAATAGAGGGGTGGCCATATTGGTGGGGAAACGGGTAGCATTTGAAGCAAAGAACATCGTAGCAGATAGCGGAGGTAGATATGTAATGGTGAGTGGCAGGCTGGAGGGAATGGAGGTCGTGTTGGTTAATGTATATGCCCCGAATTGGGACGATGCGGGATTTATGAGACGGATGTTGGGTCGTATACCGGACCTGGAGGCAGGAAACCTGATATTGGGAGGGGACTTCAATACCGTGCTGGACCCAGGGCTAGATAGATCCAGATCAAAGACCGGAAGAAGGCCGGCAGCGGCCAAGGTGCTCAAGGGGTTTATGGACCAAATGGGGGGAGTGGATCCATGGCGATTTCTTAGACCGAGGGCCAGGGAGTTCTCCTTCTTCTCCCACGTCCATAAAGTGTACTCCCGGATAGATTTTTTTGTTCTGGGAAGGTCGTTGATCTCAAGGGTGGAAGAAGCTGAGTATTCAGCCATAGCGGTTTCGGACCATGCCCCACACTGGGTGGACCTGGAACTAGGAGAGGAGAGGAAGCAGAGAGCACTCTGGCGATTAGATGTGGGATTGATGGCGGACGAGGGAGTGTGTGGAAGAGTGCGGGGGTGTATTGAGAGATACCTGGAGGTCAATGACGACGGGGAGGTCCGTGTGGGAGTGGTATGGGAAGCACTAAAAGCGGTGGTCAGAGGAGAGCTGATCTCCATTGGGGCCCACAAAGGGAAAACAGAGGCCAAGGAAAGGGAAAGATTACTGGGGGAGATTTTAAGGGTGGACAGGGAATTTGCAGAGACCCCGAAGGAGGGACTGTACAGGGAGAGGAGACGACTCCAGACGGAGTTTGACCTCCTGACCACCAGAAAGGCGGAGGTGCTATGGAGGAAGGCACAGGGGAGGAGGTATGAATATGGGGAAAAGGCTAGTCGCCTGCTGGCTCATCAGTTGCGAAAGAGGACAGCGGCGAGGGAGATAGGGGAAATTAGAGACGAGAAGGGAGCCACGGTGCGAAGAGCAGGGAAGATAAATGAGGTGTTCAAGACCTTTTATGAGGGACTGCATAGGTGCCAAACCCCGGAGGGAGGAGGGGATGCGGCAGTTCCTGGATCAATTGAGGTTCCCGAGGGTGGAGGAGCAGGAGGTGGAAGGCCTGGGGGCACCGATTGGGGTGGACGAGGTTATTAAGGGACTGGGGAACATGCAGGCAGGGAAGGCTCCGGGACCAGACGGGTTCCCGGTGGAATTTTATAGAAAATACGTGGACTTGTTGGCCCCGTTGTTGGTGAGGACGTTCAATGAGGCCAGGGAAGGAGGGACTTTACCCCCGACAATGTCGGAGGCGACGATATCGCTAATTTTGAAGAGGGATAAAGATCCCTTGCAGTGCGGGTCATATAGACCTATTTCATTATTGAATGTGGACGCCAAATTGCTGGCAAAGGTACTGGCATCGAGGATAGAGGACTGTGTCCCGGGGGTGGTGCACGAAGACCAGACAGGGTTCGTAAAGGGGAGACAACTGAATGTCAACGTGCGACGACTATTAGGGGTGATAATGATGCCCCCAGTGGAGGGGGAGGCAGAGATAGTGGCGGCAATGGATGCAGAGAAGGCATTTGATAGGGTGGAGTGGGAGTATTTATGGGAGGTGTTAAGGAGGTTTGGGTTCGGGAACGGGTTTATTAGCTGGGTCAAACTTCTTTATGGGGCCCCAACGGCAAGTGTAGTCACGGGTCGGCAAAGATCGGAGTATTTCCGATTATATAGGGGAACAAGACAGGGATGCCCGCTGTCTCCACTGTTGTTCGCGTTGGCAATTGAACCTCTGGCCATGGCGTTGACAGACTCCAGGAAATGGAGAGGGGTGATTAGAGGGGAGAAGAACACAGAGTCTCGCTGTACGCGGATGACCTACTGTTGTATGTGTCGGACCCAGCGGGGGGGATGATAGAGGTTATGCAGATGTTGAGGGAGTTCGGAGATTTCTCGGGATATAGGCTTAACATGGGGAAGAGTGAACTATTCGTGATACACCCAGGGGACCAGAGTAGAGAGATAGAAGGCCTGCCTCTAAGGAAAGTGGAAAGAAACTTCCGATACCTGGGGATTCAGATTGCTAGGAGCTGGGGAACCTTACACAGACTTAATTTGACACGATTGGTAGAACAAATGGAGGAGGACTTCAAGAGGTGGGACATGCAGCCTCTGTCGTTGGCGGGCAGAGTGCAGGCAATTAAGATGATGGTCCTCCCGAGGTTCTTATTTGTATTTCAATGTCTCCCTGTACTAATCACTAAGACCTTTTTTTAAAAAATAGACAGGAGCATCACGAGCTTCGTGTGGGCAGGGAAAGTCCCGAGGGTAAGGAGGGGGTTCCTACAATGTAGCAGGGACAGAGGAGGATTGGCGCTACCGAATTTGGCGACTACTATTGGGCCACCAATATGTCAATGATTCGTAAATGGATGATGGAGAGGGAGCGGCGTGGAAAAGACTGGAGAGAGTCCTGTAAAGGGATGAGCTTAGAGGCGCTGGTGACGGCGCCGCTACCGCTCTCACCAAAAAAGTTTACCACGAACCCGGTGGTGGCGGCAACATTGAATATCTGGGGACAATGGAGGCGACAGAGAGGTGTGCGGGGAGCCCTGGTGGGGTCCCCAATCAGGAACAACCATAGGTTTGCCCCAGGAAGAATGGATGGAGGATTTCAGAGCTGGCACCAGTTGGGAATTAGGAGGGTGGGAGATTCATTTATAGATGGGACGTTTGCGAGCTCGGGAGCATTGGAGGAAAAGTATAAGTTGCCCCGGGGAAACTTCCTTAGATATATGCAGGTGAGGGCGTTCACAAGACAACAGGTGAGGGAATTTCTGCTGCTCCCGGCACAGGGGATTCAGGACAGAGTGCTTTCGGGGGTGTGGGTCGGAGAGGGCAAGGTGTCAGAGATATACCGAGAGATGAGGGAGGAGGGGGAGGAGTTGGTGGGTGAATTAAAAGGAAAGTGGGAAGAAGAGCTAGGGGAGGAGATAGAGGAGGGTATGTGGGCTGATGCCCTAAGCAGGGTAAATTCCTCTTCCTCGTGCGCCAGGCTTAGCCTGATTCAATTCAAGGTGCTACATAGAGCACACATAACGGGAGAAAGACTGAGCAGGTTCTTTGGAGTGGAGGACAAGTGTGGGAGGTGCGGCGGAAGCCCGGCAAACCACGCACATATGTTTTGGTCGTGCCCGGCACTGGAGGGGTATTGGAAGGGAGTGACGGGAGTGATTTCCAAGGTGGTGAAGGCCCGGGTCAAACCAGGCTGGGGGCTAGCTCTATTTGGAGTTGCGGATGAGCCGGGAGTGCAGGAGGCGAAAGAGGCCAACGTTGTGGCCTTTGCGTCCCTAGTAGCCCGGCGTAGGATTCTACTTATGTGGAAAGAGGCGAAACCCCCCCGGACTGGAGGCCTGGGTAAACGATATGGCGGGGTTCATGAAACTGGAGCAGATAAAGTTTGCCCTGAGAGGATCGGCTCAAGGGTTCACCAGGCGGTGGCAGCCATTCCTCGACTACCTAGGGGAACGTTAGAGGGAAGACAGATGACCAGCAGCAGCAACCCAGGGGGGGGGGGGGGGGGGGGGAGTTTTAGTTTATGTTAAACGATTAGATTACCATGTTGGTTAACCATTTGTTTATTGTTAAACTTTCTTTACTGTTATGTTTGATCTGCAAAGGGAAAAAATTTCGATCGAAAGAAATTTTCAATAAAATATATATATTTTTTTTTAAAAGAAAGGTTAGGCTGTGAAGCGTAATGCAGTACTTGCCAACAGTCTCATTAAATACTTGCTGAGGGACAACCAGACGTGATTTAGGCATCTCTTGTTTTTCACATTCGTGGTCTGACTGGTGCCGATGCCTATAGAAACATCAAGATTTTAAAGTGCAAATCTTAACCGACACTTGTATCAAGAATTGAGCCTAAACAAGTACTCACCCCAGACAAAAATGTTTCTCGCAATGCGAGCAAATTACTGGCAAGAGTTCTTTTGCCTTACAGCTTTTGTATGTACATTTGTAAGAAGAGGTTCTTTCGCTTTTCACTGGTTTTCTTAAACATACCTGAAATTTGAATTGTAGATCTTAAATATTAAGCTCCATCGCTTTTTAGCACTCTAAATGATACTAAATACTTGCAGATTCACCCTTCTGTTGCTCACCGTGAATAGGTGTAATTAAAATGTCACAACCCCATGGGTTAGTGTATGGTCAATTCCAGCCCCACTTGACCCGGAGTCAAACAGAAATGAAATTGGATGTTATTTTAGAATACCGGAGATCCTTGACTGAGCCCAATAAACTGCAGTCACCAGGTTTGTAACTTTCACACAAGTAATCTTTTATTATGTACAGTCTTATAATTGAAATGATAGAAAAATGTAACTGAATATCTCATACCCCTTCCCCAGCACCACTCCTTCCTAACTACCCCCACTCTCAGCACATACACAGGCAAACAACACAGGGGAAAGGGCGGTTGAGAGGGAGATAAATTATTAATAAAATAAAATAATAAAGGATCTTTGATGCAGCGGGATGACTTCTAGTGAGTGTCTTTCTGAGGTTCAGCTTTTGTTTTGGATCCTCTTCCTTCTAGGCCCGAGACGGTTTTCTCCAGCAAGGTCGTCTGTTTTCTCTGTAGATTCTTTGACGTTTACAGCGAAGATACACTGGGCACTGTGGTTTTAGAACAATAAAGCAGTCCTTTCATTTTGGCAAGGGAGAGAGAGAGAGAGGAGAAGAGAGAGGAAAGAGAAAGGAGAGAGAGAGAGAGAGAGTGAGAGAGAGAGAGAGAGAGATTCTGTTTGTTTTACTTCCAAGATCTAATCACTTTAGTCCAATTCTCTCAAAAAGCATCAAACAGGAACCAATCAATGACTTGTCAGGCAGAACACTGTCCCTGGCCAACTCACTGGTTGACAACCAAACTCTTCCAAAGCTGGTTCGTAAGATTCACTCAGCACAGACGTGTCTGTTTCTCCTTTTAAAAATACAAAACATAGGAACTCAATGTCCTGACAAGCAGGTTGCTTCAGCTGGAATCCTCTGCTCAAAGACATGTTCCGAATACGAGTCCACAGACCAAAAATAAGAAAAGAAAAGACCATTTAACAAAGGAAATAAACAGGAAGGACTCTGCAACAGCATGAACATTGCGGCCATTGATTAAATTAATAATTTTAATTTCTGTTTTACTAATTTATGTGGGCATCTTGTTTGGTGCATTATGAAATCTGTAAATAGATGGTCTTTATTTTATATTACCTATTTAATCAAATAATTTAATTTTTATCTCTTGAAACAAACTATACAATATACAAAGATATATCAATTAGAACAAAGTAACTGCTAATTAGCGGTACTAGGCAGAGGGACTGTTTACCTATGTTAGGGACATCAAGCTTTAGTAATGCCAGAGGATGGTCCAAAGCTTTGGGAGAACTGGAAGCAGAATTGGAGCTTGAAGTAGACCAAATGGGGCTTTGCAGCACTGCAAAAGATCCTTTGATCGTGCATCACCGTGAGGTCAAGGAAACAGAGGTTCAGCAGAAAATAAATTTGACCAACTTGTGGGGTCCTGGTATCTATTAGCTGAGAGGTTGAGTCCATAACTGGTAACCTGGATTTGTAATTTTCTAAAATACATAGACACGCATCAAATTTGGTGCTTTATGAATATGGTACTTCTTGTAAGTGTATATCTGGAAAATGTCTCTGTCTGCCTTTGTCTCGGTCTCACAGAAATCAGTAATTAGAGTGTTCATATTTTCCTTCTTTTTCTGGGACAGGGTTGCTGGTAAAGCTATACTTATTACCCAACCCGATTTGCCTTGCGGTGGCAACAGTTCCTTTTGAAGGTTCATTTAACTCTTTACAATCCTCATGTTGATGATGGTGTCACAAATACTTTTACTATATTGACTCAGCAACAATGCAAGAATTGAGTTCCATGTCTACGCCAGTGTGGCTTGATGATGATGGTGATCCCTGCCATTGCCATTTTTTCCTGGTCAGTGGTACAGATCATGAAGGAGGTGAGCTTTTCAAAGTAACATTCCTTTTTTAAAATAAATTTAGAGTATCCAATTCATTTTTTCCAATTAAGGGGCAATTTAGCGTGGCCAATCAACCTATCCTGCACATCTTTGTGTTGTGGGGGTGAAACCCACGCAAATACGGGTAGAATGTGCAAACTCCACACGGACAATGACCCAGAGCCGGGATCGAACCTGGGACCTCGGTGCTGTGAGACAGCAATGCACCAATGTGCTCAAAGTAACAATGCTGAGTTAACGGCAGTGCATCCTACACGTAAACACGTAAATAGCTTTTTCTTCTATTTCAGTTTCCCAATTCAAATTGCCATATTTACAAAGATAATGTTATTTCTGTTCCACCACCTGGGTGTATACGTGCAGAGATTATTGAAATTGGCAGGACAGGTGGAGAGAGCAGTTAATAAAGCATATGGTATTCTGGGCTTTATTAATAGGGGCAGAGAGTGCTCGAGCAAGGAGGTTATGCTGTAAGATACAAGTTAGACCTCAGCTGGAATATGGTGTACACTTCTGGCTGCCATGCTCCAGGAAGGATGTGAACACAATGGAGAGAGTGCAGAAGAAGTTGACAAGAAGATGTTCCCATGGGTGAGAAACCTCAGTTATGAGAATAGATTGGATAGAATGAGGCTGTTTTCTTGCAGAGAAGGCAAAGAGGGTATTTGATAGAGATGTTCAAAATGAGGAGGAAGCTGGATAGAACAGATAGGGAGAAACTGCTCCCCCCTGTAAAAGGAACAACAACAAGGCATAGACTTAAGCTGATTTGCAAAAGAAGCAAATGTGATGCGATATTTCCCCCCCCCCCCCCCCCCCCCAACGAGTGGTTATAATCTGGAATGCACTCCCTGGAAGTGTGGTGGAAGCAGGCTCAATTGAGGCATTCAAGAGGGCCTTAAATGATTACCTGAATAGAAACAATATGTAGGTTCACAGGGAAAAGGCAGGGGAATGGCACGAAGCCATAATGCTCGTTTGGAGAGTTGGTGCAGACATGATGGGCCAAACAGTCTCTCTCGGCACCGTAACAATTCTGTGGTTCAGCATTATAATCGCTAATTTTCATCATATAGAATTACATGGCACAGAAACATGTAACGTTAAGTCTGGTGACAGAAAATTTAAAGTGGAAATCTGTTTAATGGAAAAAAGATGCATTCCACATCCTGCATTGTTTGTCAACAAGTTAGCGTGCAGATATTCTCAGCTTTCTAACAAATATTTTCTGTAGTACCCATTGGGAGATATACATGTGAAACATCCCTGTTAAATCACAATGGCAATGGAAAATGAGAACTAGATTTCCTAATAAAAAATGGACATTAAAATGTTGCATTAGAGTTAAAACAATTGCATTCATAAATAAATAGTGAAAAATAAAAACTCCAATTTCGGAGGCATTCGAAAAAAAGGGCTGTAGCATAAGACAAACCATTTACGATCCATTTAAACAGGGAAAATAACCCATCTAATACACCCACATTAACTCAAAAAGGCATAAAGTGCTACAAGCACACATCTACAAAAACTCACCTCAGAACAATCATGAGCATCTTTACTTCTATGTTCCAGGCTAAAGAAAAGGTAGAATATATGATATAGCAAATGTAATATTTTTTTTAAGTTTGTAAGCAATCCGAGAAATGTTATGGACTGGATTTTTCTGCTGCGCCCACCACAAGGTCGCCACAGACGGGACGAGGACCATGTAAAGGTCGGTGGACCGCGGGCGTGAATTTCAGGTCGCCGGGTGGGCGTGGCCGAAACATCCTGCCCTATATTTGTAGAACTTGCTTTCCTAGTTACAATTGTAGTTTATTTTGATGAACAATACTGTACCAGTAAATTCCTGAACATCGGTCACAAACAAATGGCAGAAAATCTGAAAAAGGAAAATATGCTAATTAGTTTAACAAAACTCAGCTATTTTGTAGCATATTTGTTACTCAATTAAAATGATTTTAGTACTTGCCTGCAATGTCTATTTGGCAATGAAACTGATGAGGAAAAGAAAGTTAATTCTCAAAGTTCAAAATGGACCCACAACTAATACCATGAAATAAAGTTAATTATAATTTAATAACAGTCTTATTTTAGCATTAAATTACCAGTAAATAAGTTTAATAAGCACACGGCATACATTTCCAGTCTTGCAGACGTATTTATATTCTTGTTTTGGGGTCAACATGCTATTAGGTATTGGACTTTCATTCTATTCGTGTAGTGACATTTAGATGTTAATTTCCCCATACCATCCCAGACTTGCAGCTTTTTGGGGGTCAGCGAGTCTTGACCTGGCCTTTGTAAGTAACTCAAAGCACAAAATAAAGGAACTTGTCTCATCATTGGGGACATCAACCACAAAATGATCTGATTTAAATTAATGAAAACAGTATTGTAAACTTCTCTGAATTACTTCTTTCCCCCAAGCAATCACAGGGAAATAATGAGCAACAATGTCAGCCCCAATCAGTCAAAATTAATGAACTCAATATGAAAGGTGGAAGTTTCGAAAAGGGTGAAAGGGCTTAATAATTATCAGGGTTGGATGTTTATTTATCTAAATGCTAAAGGAAACAAGGGGGGAGATTTGGAAGGCATTGACAAAATAAGGGAGTAATTCAACTTGAGGGAAAACGACCTTCCAGCAGCAACAGACCAAAGTAGCAACCAAATTCAAAATGGCCAACAAATCAGCCTCAAGCAGCTATAGAAACATGAGCGTATTTCAGCTGTGCATAAATTAATTGAATCTGTGCAATAATAATATTAGCAGCGTTCAGCATAGATTCAGGAGGGGAAGATATATCTTAACTTCACTTAGCATGTAACATCCCAAAAGGATTATGGTAATCTCAACAAAAGTATTGTGTCTAGACTTCCAGAAGGAATCTGACAAAATTCTACATGAAAAGCTATTAATTAAACGTCAAGCCGTAGGAATTCTGGCTGAATCTTGGATGATATATAAGAAATTAGCAGAAGGGTAGAAACTAACAAGTATTCTGGAGTTACACTGATGAAGCGGTAAGAGTACTGAGTGAGGTAGCCCAAGGATTATTGTTTGGACCACGACCATATCTAATTTACATCAATGACTTAGACACTCAACACAAATTAGTCAACAAAATAAAAGTGAAATACTGCAGATACTGGATATCCCAAATAAAAAAACAGAAGTGCTGGAAAAACTGGGGTCGCACAGCATCTATGAAGAGAGAAACAGCTAATGTTTCAAGTGAACACAGTTCTGAAGAGTCAGATTGGACTCAAAACATGATGTCATCAGCAAATTTGGAAATATCCAAGTCATTTATATAGATTGTGAACAGCTGGTCCAGCACGGATCCTTGCAGCACCCTACTAGTTAACTGTCTACCACCCTGAAAATGATCCATTTATTCTGTTTTCTTACTGTTAACCAATTCTCAAATCCATAGCAGTATATTACTCCCATCAGGTGTTCTAATTTTGATTACCAGCCTCCTATGTGGGACCTTATCGAAAGCTTTCTGAAAATCCAAATATATCACATCCACTGATTTGCCCTTTATCTATGCTACAGACAGGTTTATCAAGCACGATTTCCCTGTCATAAATCCATGTTGATTCTGCCCAATCATATCATTATTTTCTAAGTACCTCGTTATCACATCTTTTATCCTAGATTCTAACATTTTCCCTTCTACTGATGTCAAACTAACTGGTCTTTAGTTCTCTGTTTTCCCTCTCCCTCCATTGTGAAATAAATTTGGCTACATTTGCTATTTTTCAGTTTGCATGAACCCTTCCAGAATCTATTGACTTTTGAAAGTTAACCACCAATGCAGTCACGATCTCTACAGCCACCTCCTTCAACACTTTGACATGCAGTTAATCTGATCCAGGGTATTTATAAATCTTCAATCCACTTAATTTTGTGAGTACTAGCTCTTTATTAATATTCATTTCTTTTAGTTTCTCAATTTCATAAGCTCCTTGGTTGCTTATTTCTGGAAAATTCTCTGTTATCGTCTTCAGTGAAGATGGATACAAATGTAATTGTTTAGTTTCTCTGCTATTTCCCATTCACCATTATGAATTCTTGTGTCTCTGCCTGTAGTGGACCCACATCCTTGCTAATCTTTTCCCTTTTGTATACTAAAAGACATTTAATAATAATAATAATTTTTACAGTCTGACTTTAGGTTTCTTGCTAACTTGCATTCATTTTTTCTCTTTTCCCTTTCTTAATCAGTTTCTTGCTCCTTCTTTAGTATATTCTAAATTGTTCTCAATCCTCAGGTTTACCACTTTTCTGGTAACCTTATAAGCCACTTCCTTTGATCTAATGCAATCTTGAACATCTTTTGTTAGCCATAGTTGTTTTGTCTTTCCTGTTGGATTTTTGTGTTGCAGAGGAATGCATTTTACTGTTATACTTATTTGAATACTAGCCATTGCTGTCTATTTTCAAACATTTTAATGTACTTCCCAATCTGGTCATCCTGTTTCTCATTCCTTCATAGTTTCCCTTGTTCAGACTTCAGACCCGAGTTTCAGAACAAACGATATAACTTTCAAACTTAAAATAAAATTATATCATATCATGGTCACTATTCCCTAAAGGCTCCTTTCCAGCAAGGTTATTAATTAATCGTTTCATTAACTTTTTTTGAAAAATATTTTTATTCAAGACTTTCAGATTTACAAAACACGCAATATTAAAAACTTTGTACCCGTATTTCTCAACAAAGCCCTTGTCATAAACTCTATCCGCCCCACTTTGTAACTATACTTTAAAGAATAGATTAAAAATAGAAAAAAAGTAAAAACCCCAAAAGGTCCCACCCCAAACCCCTCCCCCCCACCCTCTCCTCTGCTGACGTTTATCAATCCTTAAAGAAGGAGATGAATGGCCTCCACCGTGAGCAGAAACCCTCCTTTGATCCCGTCATCTTTTCAAATGGAGGAAATGCTGCCATATCACTCACCATCTTGCTGCCTTAGGCGGCTTTGAGGCTCGTCAACCAAACAAGATTCTCCTCTGCGCTATCAGGGAGGCAAAGACTAACATTTCGGCCTCTCTCCCCATCTACAATCTCGGATCCTCTGAAACCCCGAAAACCCCATTGGCATTGGTGCTGCTTTCAGCCCTATAATCTCTGACATAGTCCTCGCAAATGATTCCCAAAACTTCACCAGTTCCGGACAGGACCAAAACATGTGTGTGTGGTCTGCCAGCACACCGGCGCATCGCCCACATTTATCCTCCACCTCTTGAAAAAGAAACTCATACACGACTTGTCATGTGCACTCTAAAGTGGATTAAAGTTAACCTTGCGCATGAGGAAATTGAATTTATCCTCCTCAGTGCGTAACTCCAAATCCCTTCTTCAAAGGTTTCTCCAAGATCTTCTCTCATTTCTTCCTAATCTGTTCCAACGAGGCTTTCTCCCTTTCCATCAGCTGGCCATAAACGTCGGACACCCTCTGTGACACAATCTTTTCAATCAGTGAGGGGGGGCAACTGAGGAAGCGTGGCCAACTCTTTAAAAAAAAAAAAAAAAAAAATCTTTGATCTGTTGGTACCGGAACCCATTATCTCCGACAGGTGAAATTTCTCCACAATCAATTCTGCAAATCTTCCTTCCACAAAAAGATCTCTAAATCTATCCCCTCACGCCTCCACCCCTTGTATGTTGAGTCCAGCCCTGCCGGAGTAAATTTATGATTATTACAAATCAGAACCCACAACGGCATGCCTTCTATCTTAACATGTTGCCTGAGCTGGATCCAGATCCTTAAAGTGGCGGCCACCACCAGACTCACTGGCGAGAATGGAAGGGGCACCAACAGCAATGCTCTCATCCACGTCCCCCTACATCTATCTCCACATCAAACCCTCCTCTATAGCTCACTTCGGAACCTTCTCCATGTTCGTTGCCCAATAATAATTTAGCAAATTTTGGTAAAGTCAAACCGCCTGATCCTCTGTCCAGCTCCAAAAATAACCTCCAAGTCCTAGGTAGCTTCCCCGCCCATATAAAGTTAGAGTACATCCTCATGAAAAAAGATTTAGGAAAGAAGACAAACAGAAACTTTGAGAGGATGGTTATCTTCACAGTCTGTATCCATCCCGCCAGGGACAGCGGGAGAACATCCTACCTCCTGAAGTCTGCCCTCATCCTATCTACCAAACTGGTCAGGCTTAATATATGTAGCTGTGCCCATTTATGTCCTATTGATTCCTAGATTCTGAAAGCTTGTTCTAACCAGCCAAAAAGGTCGCATCTCCAAATCCCTCCCCTGTATCTGTACATTGTGTATCTGGGGATACCTCACTCTTTCCCACATTAAGTTTATATCCCGAGAACACGACGAATTTCGCCAGGATCTCCAAAATCCGATCGATACTGGAAACCGGTCTGTGACGTATAACAGCAGGTCGTCTGCCTACAGGGAGATTCTTGTGCTCCAACCCTCCCCTCTCAATTCCTCGCCACTCTGTTGATGCCCTATGTGCTATTGCCAGTGGCTCAATTGCCAGTGCAAAGAGCATCAGGGACAATGGGCATCCCTGCCTTGTTCCTCGTTGCAAGCTAAGATAATCAGAACTGATAGTATTTGTACGCACACTAGCTGTGGGGCTCTAAAGAACAACCTAATCCAGTTAACAAACCCTAGCCCAAGACCAAACCGTCCTAATATTTTGAAATGGTACTCCCACTCAGTCGATCAAAAGCCTTTTCAGCGACCATAGATATGATTACCTCCATTTCCCAGCCCGACGGGGGCATCATAACCAAACTTAACAATCCGAGATTCGACGATAACTGCTGTGCCTTTACAAACCCTGTCTGGTCCTGCGCTATCACCTCTGGTAACTGATCTTCCAGGCATATCACGAAGATCTTGGCCAATTACTTTGCATCCACATTTAGAAGAAAAATTGGTTGATCGGACCCACAGTCCTCCTGATCTTCATCTTTAGAGTAAGTGAAATTGAGGCCTGTGTTAATGTGGATGGAAGCTCACCCTTATTCATCAAGTCGTACTTCAACCAAGAATGGTCCCAAAATCGTGGCAAGCCTTTTATAGAATTCCACTGGGAATCGATCTGGTCCCGGAGCCTTCCCAGTTTGTATCACCCTAATGCCTCCCATCACCGCCTCCAGTCCAACTGGGGCTCCCAACCCCTGCATTAGCCCTTAATCCACCACTGGGAAGTTTAAGCCATCTAGAAACTGTTTCATACCCGAACTTCTTCCCGGAGGTTCAGATCTGTTTGGCCCGGAAAGAAGGCCCCAAATGCTCCATTCACTTTCCTTGGGTCAGTGACCACACAGCCGCCAGAGTCCTTTATCCACCCAATTACAGCCCATAGCCAATCACAGCCTTCTCCCCCACTTCATTTCCGTTATCCACCAGCATTTCTGCTAGCTGGGTGGCTCCCACCCAAGGTTAAAAAAGAACTTCCGAAAACCAATATTTCTAAGTGCCCCCCTCTGCTCTATCACTACTAACCCGCACTGTTCAACTCGTAAGTTGCTACTTTTGCTTCGCTCCCCCCACCCGCCATAAGATCTCAAAAATGTGAACCTCGCTCATGAGGGAGCAAAAGGTTGCAAAATACTGTAGCTACTTATCAACAATGCAAAGTAAACAAGATTATCAACGGTGAATACTATAAGGCTCTATAATTACATATAAACAGTAGAGTGAATAATAAATAACTACAGCAAACGCTTCAAACACGAGGCTGCGATCGAACCTGGGTCCTCGGTGCCGTGAGGCAGCAGTGCTAACTGCTGCGCCACCGTGCTGCTCACTATGACTATTTATAAACAGTGTAAAGAGAATAAGAACAACAATAACCCCCCTGAGAGCAATACCACATTTTGGTCTTGTAGGTAAATCCACCCGAAGACCAGTGTCCTCATGTGCCCCCCAAACCATGATCTTTTATAAATTTATCTGACATTTATATGTCAAATTAATGTTCCTTCCGGCCATATGTGACCCATAATCAAGCCGGGTAGAACACGACAAATTGAATTTAGTTCTTAAAAAGAATAGCTTTGGCTTTATTAAAACCAGCCCTTCTTTTGGCCAGCTTGGCTCCCAGGTCCTAGAAGATACGGACTGCGTGGCCTTCCCAGAAACATTTACGGGTCTCCTTGGCCCATTACAGGATCTTCTCCTGGTCAAGGTATTGGAGCAGCCCCACAATGATTGTATGAGGCCTTCTCCTGCTTTCAGTTTTCTCCTCAGCGACCATTTCGGGAGGCTGGTCAAAGATTCCTTCCCCCACCAGCATCGTAAACATTTTAGCCACAAATTCCGTAGCATTCATACCGTCATGTAGACACAACCCTTAAATTCTGCCTGTGTGAGAGTGGTTTTCTAGGTCGTCAGTTTTTTCCTGCAGCTCTTCTGCGCCTCCGCCATTACCATAACCTCGGCCTCAAAAGAGGCAATCTGATCCTGGAGGTCGGCCACAGATTTTTCTACCTTCTGGATCGTCACCCCTCTGTGACTCCAGACTTTGCTCGACTCTCTCCGAGGCCGTTTTTATGGGTT
Organism: Scyliorhinus torazame; assembly: GCF_047496885.1. NCBI lineage: Eukaryota > Metazoa > Chordata > Chondrichthyes > Carcharhiniformes > Scyliorhinidae > Scyliorhinus > Scyliorhinus torazame. The sequence continues at coordinate 159,021,206 of NC_092717.1, forward strand.
CCACAACCTTCGCAAGGATGCCGCCACAATCTCTGCATCCTGAGTTCAGTTGAAGTAAATTCCTTCAGCTGCTCCGTTTACCACAATGCAGGGCCATCCGTCATTTTTTCTTTTCCAGCGCCTCATGAATACTCTTTATCTGAGGAGTATCCTTTATTCCTAGATTGGCAGTTTTTGGACATCCCTCACTGCAGTAAAAGATTTGTTGCCACGTTCCTGTAGCTTTTAACCTTTTTAAGCGAGCCTGAGTATCGGGCAGAAAAGGTCTTAAAGTTCATCTTCTGGTAGAAGCCGCCTCGTACCCACCCACCTACTCCACAGAAGTCCTCCTCCCTCAATAACAAATAGGAAATTTAAAATAGCCCAATCCTTGGTTGGTTCATGAACTCCTTTAGAAACCATCTCATACACACTCCAGGAATTTATCCTCCACAGCATTAATGCTAATTAGGTTAACAGTTTATATGTACATTGAAGTTGCCCATTAGTACTGGATTACCTGTACTCATGTTACATGCAGCTCTAATGGCGAATAAATCATACCGATTTATCTCTACTTGTGCCTTCAAAACATCTACATTATTTCAAATGCTGAGTGTCCTTAACTTTTCTTTTTAACATTATTTCACTTTCTGATCCTATTTGATGCTTGCCTTTTAGTGTTTTGCTTACTATGTTTTTACTTCCAAATGGCAGTTTTGTTTCCCTCCAATCTGAGCTCCCTCTCGGGTACCCATCCCTTAGCCATCTAGTTTAAACCCTCCCCAACAACACTGGCAAATATCCTGATAGGATGTTAGTCCTGGTCCTGCTAACGTGCAACCCATCCATCTTACACTGGTCCCGCCTGCCCAGAACTGGTCCCAATGCCTCACATTTGATGCCCTCCCTCCTGCACCAATTCTCCAGCCATGTGTTCAATCCTGCTATTCCTATGCTTGCGCATGTGGCACTGGGGTATTTCTGAGATTACTGCTTTTGATGTCCTCTTTCACTTATTTCTTAACTCCCTAAAATCTGCTTTCAAGACCTCTTTCCCTCACTATATTTTTGTTTTACCGATGTACATCACAACCTCTGGTTGTTCGCCCTCCCCCAAAAGAATGTCCTGCAGTCATTCTGTGACATCCTTGATCCTGGCACCAGCAGAGCAACACATCATTCTAGTGTCACGTCTATGACAGCAAAAACACCCCTCTGTTCCCCCAACAAATCTTCTATCACTGTTGCTATTCCACTGTTCTTTCCCCCCTCCTGTGCAAGTGAGCACCAGTGGTGTCATGGACTTGGCCCTTGCTCCACTCTGGCGAGCTATCGTCCTCACCAATATCCAAAATGGAAAATTAGTTAGGAGCCAGAACAACTCGGGACTTGTGCCTGGTTCTCTTAGCCTGCCTGGCGGTCACACAGTCCCTCTCTGCCTGCACACTCAACCTGCTGTGTGACCACCTTCCTAAATGTGCTATTCACATGGTTCTTTACTGCACGGATGCACCACAGTGACTCACGCCACTGCAAAAGTTCCAAAACATGGAGCTCAAGCTTCTGCAACTAGCGACACTTCCAGCAGATGTATTTGTCTGGGACACGTAGTGCATCCGTGACTTCCCATATGCTGCAGGAGGTACATTCCACTCGGCCAAGCTGCCCTGCCTTAACTTCACAAACTATTTTTAGGTAGAATAACTTACCAGATACACACCAATCAACATCTTCCCCTGTTCCAAAGGAAGAACATGAAAAAGGTAGGAAAAGAAAAAGGAGCACCTCCTTCCTCGTAACTCCCTCACTTACCAACTCCCAACTGCTCGCTGTGAAGTCACACTCAAGTCTATTTTGAAGAAGCTAAGGGTAAGCTGAAGAAGACCTAGGAATCTTAGTAAATTAAATACTTAATCTGTTGTAGTGTGTTGTTTACAGTTCTGGAGGCCTGGAGAAATCTTCATAGTCATGCACCACCTGGAGTCTTTATTCCCTCTGACAAATATACAATAAAGGGTACAAGCTAGCTGTCACCATGCTTGCTGGTACACATGGCTCTATCCAACACTGACCCTGTTTTCATGTGCTCTCTGACATCACTGTGTGACCAGTACTTTATTCAGTCCCACATTAACCCTAACTGTGCCAGACACTTATACTACATAATCAATGTAGTGTAATAAGCAACAAAGCCAACAAATTATTTTCACATCATGAGCAAAGCAGTTGACCGCAGCATGACTTAAGTATCATGTTCAGTCACCAAAGGTAGTGCAGCAAATGAGGCTTTGCATTAAGAGGCTTTAGAAATATACAAGATTTTAACAATGTGGAAATGGCAAAATTATTTTAACTGGCTTCCAGGTAAAATACTGGAGGCGAAAGCCCTGGAAGCTTTGAAGGAGCGGATACCCACATTGGAGTTTTGAGAATGCTCATTAAACTCATTCTGGGTGGATGAAATTTGGTAGACTCCCTCATCATAATCCTGGCAGAGCAACGAGTGTTGATCATCTCCTCCAGGAAATCGGACTCCAGCTTAAAAAACATTAAAAATGTTCCCATCACAGTTATGGAGATCATACAAAAACTTTCGTTGCGGGGAGGTTCTCACGTAACTGACAGCCGCTCCCCCCAGATCCCAGGTTCCTACCTAACTGTCGGCAATGCTGCTGCTCACAGTGTTGCCCGACCTCCAACTCAGCCATCTTGTCCTCAGCTCCGCCCACCTTGTCTGACTGAGAGCGGCTGTGCCGGAAGTGAGCCCTTGCTCGTCTCGGAGACGGCTCCACCCCCTGACTGAGTGACAGCCGCTGGGCCGGAAGTGAGCCCTTGTCTGTCGCGGCGCGGCTCCACCCCCTGGTTGAGTCACAGCTCCTGGGCCGGAGGTGAGCCCTTGTCTGTCGCGGAGACGGCTCCACCTCCGAGCTGCGTGACAGCCGCTGGGCCGGAAGTGAAGTCCAGTGTGTCTCGAGACGCTGCACTTGCTGTTTGCGTTGTTCAGTCGTGTGGAGGCGGAGGACGGTAGTTATGAAGAAATTTTCCCACTCCCTGAAGGGCGGACCGAGCTCGTCCCGATTTCGCTCTCGCGCCAGTAAACAGGGCCCTACCCCCCAGGAGGCTCTCTGCCGACTTCGGGAGACCGAGGAAATGTTAACCAAGAAACAAGAATATCTGGAAAACAGGATCCAGAGAGAGCTGGACACTGCCCGAAGAAGCGGCACCAAGAACAAGAGAGGTAGGAGCTCAGGCCACACACAACCCGGGGCAGGGGGAGAACTGCCCCTTTCCCCAGTACACACAACCCGGGGCAGGAGGAGAACTGCCCCTTTCCCCAGTACACACAACCCGGGAGCAGGAGGAGAACTGCCCCTTTCCCCAGTACACACAACCCGGGGCAGGAGGAGAACTGCCCTTTTCCCCAGTACACACAACCCGGGGCAGGAGGAGAACTGTCCCTTTCCCCAGTACACACAACCCGGGGCAGGAGGAGAACTGCCCCCTTTCCCCAGTACACACAACCCGGGATCAGGAGGAGAACTGCCCCTTTCCCCAGTACACACAACCCGGGGCAGGAGGAGAACTGCCCCTTTCCCCAGTACACACAACCCGGGGCAGGAGGAGAACTGCCCCTTTCCCCAGTACACACAACCCGGGGCAGGAGGAGAACTGCCCCTTTCCCCAGTACACACAACCCGGGGCAGGAGGAGAACTGCCCCTTTCCCCAGTACACACAACCCGGGGCAGGAGGAGAACTGCCCCTTTCCCCAGTACACACAACCCGGGGCAGGAGGAGAACTGCCCCTTTCCCCAGTACACACAACCCGGGGCAGGAGGAGAACTGCCCCTTTCCCCAGTACACACAACCCGGGATCAGGAGGAGAACGGCCCCCTTTCCCCCAGTACACTCAACCCGGGAGCAGGAAGAAAACTGCCCCTTTTCCCCAGTACAGACAACCCGGGAGCAGGAGGAGAACTGCCCCCTTTCCCCAGTACACATAATCCGGGAGCAGGAAGCGAACTGCCTCTTTTCCCCAGTGCACACAACCCGGGAGCAGGAAGAGGACTGCCCCCTTCCGCTGTACACAACCTGGGTAGGTGGACAACTATTTTCCCCTCTCTCGTTCAAACACTACCGAAGGGCTGGAAGGCAACTAACTCCCTACCATTCTTATCCCTGTTTACACTGTAAGAAATACTTAACTATCCCATTCCTGGAATAAATCTTCAAATGGAAGCCAGGAGAGCCAGCAACCGCCCTACCTCTGAATAGGTATGGTAGAATTGAACCCCCACTGTGCAGGAGGCCATTCGGCCCAACAAGCCTGCACCGATCCTCTGAAATGGTATTCTACAGGGTCAGGCCCCTGTAACCTGTGACCCCACCTAACTGTTGCTCCTCAGTGTCTTTAACCTGTATGCGGTGGACAAATGACTGCGAGGTGACTTTATTTTAAATCAATAGTCTTTATTCACACGCGCAATGTTAACATCAATCAATCACTCTTATCAGTCTAAGTTATACTACGCATGCTAAAGTGCAGTACCAAACTTTGACTTAACTGACAAGTACCCAAATAGATATTGGCCTTTATCCATGAGCTGGTCTCTGTTGTCCTCAATGTTGGTCCTCTGTCTGGCCTGATGCTCTGGTCTTCCTTCTTCTGGTGGAGTGATGGTCTTCCTCGAGGTGGCTGGTGAAGATCACCGTTGTGTTCCTGCTGCTGGCTGCTGCAGAGAGAGTTTCTAAGGTGGTGCAGCACCTTTTCCCTTCGAGGATTTTGTGCCCTTTTGGGTGGTCCCTGGGTCATTGCCAATCAGTTGAACAGGATTCGATCACCCTGATCGATTAGGTTCAATAAGGGGCTGCCACACCAATTTCGGGGTGGGCCCTCTATGGCCATGCGTGTACGTGTTGGGGGCTTTCCAAATATGGAGATTAGGTGCCGCTATGTCTGGTAAACAAGCGTGATGTTCTATTGTTCCCGAGATGGCCTGGAAATGGCCTTTTTCCTGCGTATTGTGCGATGTCTAGGCTGCAGCTTGCTCATCAGTGTTTATTTAAACTGCAGCCTGCTAGTTCTTATACTTGGCCAGTTCTCCCAGCATCCCCTGTCGCAAAACACTTGCTGGGGGATGTTTGGACCCCCCGCGTGACTTACAGCCGCCCCTCCCAGGTTTCTACCTAACTGTTGGCAATGTTGCACCTCACATTGTTACCCTGCCACACCCTGGGTGCACGAATCAGCCAGGCGATGCCAAGAGACTTGTGCACCCTGGAAAACTGGCACAACCCACCAGTCTTCACAGTAATGTTCCTACCCTGCAATAGTAATGTCCAGTATGCGGCGTGGACCGAGCTTACTGAGTCATCTTTAAGTTGGCCGTCCAGCAAAAGCTGGGTTGGAACACCCCAGTATTCAGTGAGGATGAAGATGGGACTTAATCCGGTGATGTATGCAAACTATTGTACAGCCCAAAATACCGCGAGCATGTGCCGTTCGCACTCGGAGAAGCCCTGGTTGACTGGGTGTAGTACTTGGGAGGTACATGCTACTGGGCCTAACTGGGTCTAATCTACCATGTCGCTCCTGCAATAGTACTGCTGGCAACGTATGGTCAGTGGCTGCTACCTCTAAGGCATATGGCAGATCTGGTTCCAGGACTAGTAGGGCTGACGCTGTGTCGAGGGTGTGTTTTAAATCAGTTATTGCAGCTGTGTGCTGCGCAGTCCAGTTCCAGATGGTGTTTTTCTTTGGCAAGCTGGCCATCAGTAGAGCGCGAGTGACAAATTGAACCATAGTTATCTCCTCACCAAAGAATGAGGTGTCACGGCCAAGGGATATTGAGAGTCCCGAGTGGGTGGCACGGTAACACGGGTTAGCACTGTTGCTTCATAGCGCCAGGGTCCCAGGTTCGATTCCCGGCTTTGGTAACTGTCTGTGCGGAGACTGCACGTTCTCCCTGTGTCTGTGGGTTTCCTCCGGGTGCTCCAGTTTCCTTCCACAAGTCCCGAAAGACGTGCTTGTTAGGTAAATTGGACATTCTGAATTCTCCCTCTGTATAGCCGAACAGGCGCCAGATTGTGGCGACTAGGGGCTTTTCACAGTAACCTCATTGCAGTGTTAATGTAAGCCTACTTGTGGCAATAAAGATTATTATTATAAAACATGTGAGTAACATGAAATGTAGCAACACAAGTACATTACAATGAGGTTTCATAAAGGATGAGATCGTCAGGTAATAACCTATATTGAACGTGGAACATACCCCAATGATCAGGAACACAAATTTAAAATCAAGTAAGGTGAATACTGATTAACTCCACCAACAGTGAAGGAGAAGGTTAGAACTACCTTCAATTCCAAGAATGTATGTATTATTTTTTATAGATCTGTTAGCAAGAATAGGGCTATTAACTAGCACTCCTTCTCCCAAACCAATGAACCCCAAATCCCACTCAAATATGCACCAACTGGCAAAACCAGTACACCAGCAAAAAATAAGTTTAGCTGCAGAGAACTAAGTCAAAGGGATGCAACCACCAAGTTTACAATCCAAGAATATTCAACGAAGAGCAAGAAGATTGTCTGCAATATCACAGCGAGCAAGATAATTTGAAGATATTCCCTAAATTGAAATATCCAGAACTACAGCCTAAGATTGAATTGATCTGGGCAAACCTGGGATATATCTGGTGTACATTAAAGGCTATATAAATAAATTAGATGTAAATACATATATAAAATATATCTAATACAAAAATTAGCAATAAAGAGCAGCAAAGGCAGAATGGTAGGATAATTGAATAGCTACTAAAATGAATGGAGTAATAAAAATTGGACCACTAACCCAAAATTGAGATAGGTATGGAGGTGGAGGGAGACGATACCAGAGACAAAGGGAAGTATGTAAAAGGAATAGTGGTACATTGCGATTTCCTAATTATGCTCACTTAAATGTGGGTGAAAATTCTGACCAAATTATTATAGGGCCATTGTTTTGTATTTCTAGTTGCAGACTTAAAAGTTATGTTGTGAAGGGCTTGGTCTCTTATCTGTTTTTATGGTTCCAAGTATTGTGTAGTAGCACATTCAAGATCTATCTGAAAAGTAAAAAAGTTATAAATATTTCCTACGTTCAAACTACATTGTTTTTATTTTTTGTTTTGCAATAGTGCAGACTTGAAGATGCATCAGAATTAATTTAATAATGGTTACTATTCTAGTATTTGTGGTGTGAGTTTATAAAAAGGTGTGCATCTAAGTATGAAAGATGCACCACTGAATTATAGCAAGTCTAATAATTAGCAAGCATTGCAATTGCAAGTGAGTCTGTCATCACAATTGATTATGTTTTCCATCTCCAAGCTACCTTGAGTTTTTATTTCCTGTCCATTAAATTGAACTGCACCTTCCTTTAACAGTGTTGTATAAAAACAAATTGGAAAAATATAGCATTCTGGCCGAAGGTAGTCCGCTTCTGTTTAACTCTCGATACAGGTCTTGTTTTCTGAACTCTCAAATGGCCAACTTCCAGGGGAGGACAAAGGAAACAATTCAAAGACACTGCTCCAAACACGGAAGCATTGACATTAATGACTGGGAGGAACTTGCGGCCAATTGTTCAGAATGGTGAAAACTTAACCATCTAACTACATCACGCTTTGAGTCATAACATCTTTATGATAAGGCAGATGGTGGCAGGGAAAGAAAGAAAAGGAGGCAAATCCTGCATTCAAGATCCCACTAGCTCTGGGACATCTTTCTCCTGTGCCCCAAGATCAGCGGCTTGAGAATCGGCCTGCTCATTTGCTTGAAGACCCATGGTAGAACTCAACCCAGAGTAGACATCATCCTCAGATCAAAGGACAGCCAATTACTTTTATATTTAAAGAGGTTTATGTAATAGTAACAGAAAATCAAATTAATAAAGACCATGCCTACATTTAATGTATTCCTGCTGTCTGAACAGTTATAACTGATGACGTGATTTTCTTAAAGATGCATGTCCAATTTAATTCGGAAGAAACTAAAGCTACTTGTCCTTACAATCTCTCTTGCAAGATATACCAAAAATTACCTGTGACGGATTCAGAAGCTTGACCAACATTCTGAAAGTGTCAGGTTCTGTTCCCCTATTTGCTCAAGCTAACATTTAGTTAGTTTCTTGATAGCAGCCAGATGTTGGATTGTTAGCTTGTGGGATTTATATTCACATGTCAGTTCCCTTTCCTCATTCATCCTGATCCTCTGATTGCACTTTGTAGTTTTGTATTTCTAAGTGCGTGACTTCATTTGAAATGAAATTAAATATCTATATTGGGATTATAAATTGTTTGGTGCCCTCGTAGGTCTAAGTTCCTTATGTAACTTACCCTTATTTTCCACTATTAAGAGGAAAAAAGGGAACTTCATCTTGTAATCTGCTTTTCATTGCTTTAGAACTCTTAAAGCACTTCAGTGAAATGTGACAGCCAATTTTCACATGATAAAATCTCTCAAGCATCAAGGAGATAAATAACTAAAGGTGGAAATCACAGAAATTTTGCCCACAAAATTCCAATTCTCATTGGATATGGGGGTGGTGCAAGAGAGCTGGAGAATTGCAAATGTTAGAAACCCAGTTTAGAAAAAGGATAAACCAGGCTACAGGCCAGTCAACCTAACGTTGGTGGTGCGGAATCTTTTAGAGGCAAGAATCCAGGACAAAAGTAATTGACATTTCTAGAACTATGGGCTTAATACATAGAAGGCATCATGGGTTCATTAAAGGTGAATTGTATTTGGCTAACTTGATTTGAGTTCTTTAAGGTAACAGTTGAATTAATGTGGTTGATGTTGCTTGTAAACTTCCAGGATGTATTTGACAAAGTACCAAAGACTTGTTAGCAAAATTAAAGCGCATTGGATTAAAGTAACTGTTTGATTCCAGCTGCCACAAAGAGGACATCATTTTATTATGCGTTTGTGGAAGGTTTTGTATCCTTTAGTGAAAAACAGTATAGCATAATTCCATGTTTAAAATGAGACCACCTTAGTTGTACTAAAAATGTGATGGGGGTGAGTGGTTGGGTAAAAGCAAATCTGAATGTAGTGTGCTTCAGGGAAACATCTGCAACATTTCTGCTGTTTTCTAGACAAATAATAATCCACCCTTTTGGGGGGGGAATCACCCCTCTTGCCTCTTGGTGTTGAGAAAGTGAATCCATTCCTGTGCATTCTGGCCATTGAACCAACATGTAATGTCTCCCTCGTGAAACAGCAGGCGTTGGATTAAACACAAAATATAGATTATATCTGATGGCTGGTGTTCCACTCTAGTTAGCCGTTTCAAATGCAGTGCGTACAGTTTCCTCTGAATGATTGGTTGTTTTGTACAAATCAATAAAGTCCAACAGGTAACCTGGTGTTGTAAGACTTCTTACTGTGCTCGCCCCAGTCTTAACGCCGGCATCTCCACATCATACAAATCAATAGGCAGTGACATTGAGCAAATCCAAATCCTGTCAAAACCTCTAAATGTGCCCTCATGAAAGGCGGTGTCACAATGACGGCAAACAATCCAAAATCAATATCTTGTAATTCTATAAACAATTGTCATATTTATACAAATAACAATTAACTGATGCCATCAAGTGAGTGATGGTCTTCAATCATTTTGTCAACCTGTGTTGAGACTGGCTAGTGAAATTGAATTGTGAAATAATCCTGTTTAAAAGAAAACTTTAATTTATATAGTACAGTACACAACTGTAGGACATCCTGAAGTGCTTTGCAGCCAATAAAGTATTCTAAAAGTGTAATCATTATTATAATTTGTGAATAGCAGTACCCACTGTTCACACTGCAAGTTCCCACAAAGAGCAATGTTAAACAGCTAATATGATTCGGGATGTTGATTGAGGGCTAAATATTGACCAGTACATATTGCCACTCTGAAATAGTGCCATGGGATCTTTTAAAGTATTAAGAGTCTTGCTTTAATGTTTCATCAAAATGAAGATGTCTTCAATAATAATAATCTTTATTATTGTCACAAAGTAGGCTTACATTAACACTGCAGTGAAGTTACTATGAAAATCTCCTAGTCGCCACACTGTTGAGATACACTGAGGGAGAATTCAGAATGTCCAATTCACATAACAAGCACACCATTCGGCACTTGTGGGAGGAAGCCGAAGCGCCCGGAAGAAACCCACGCAGACACAGGGAGAACGTTCAGACAACAGACAGTGGGCCAAACCCGGGACCCTGGCGCTGGGAAGCAACAGTGCTAATTGCTACCGTGCCGCCTGCAATGCAGCATTCCATCATTACTGCATGTGGAAATTAGCTTTGATTTTGTGTGGGAGTGAGATGGGTACCCACAATCTTATGACTTAGCGACAATTGCACCACAGCTCATGCTGTTCAAGACACTCCCTAACATCTATTGCCTTATATCTATCTCTTTATATGGCTTTGTGTCAAATTTTAATTGATAGCACTCATATGAAATCCCTTCGGATGGTTTATTGTGTTAAAGGTAAATCCAACATATTTCTGCAGGACACTGTTACATTTTTATGATATGCAGTTTTTTAATATACCAATTGGCCATAATCCATAGGAGCACTATTAAAGCACGTGGAATTGCTAAGTTAGAGCAAAGTATTTTCTTTTGAAATACAAATAACTAAATAATCTGAACTATCTTTGATCTTATGAAAAATGTTGTAATTTTATTTATTTCTTCAGAGACAAATTAACTATTTGTGAGAAATTTAGATTAACGTGGCATTTTGTGAATGCTTATTGATATTACGCTGCACCAAGGTAACTATTGTCAGGATCCCTAGTACACTGCAATTCTGTGGTCGTTAAAAATGCTGGGGACTTCCTTCCTGCTTGTATTTTTATTTTCCTCTCCCAGACAGTTTTGTATTAGAGCCAATGCAAGGTAAGCATTGAGGTTGAATGGTATATGGATACAGTTCCATATTGAAATGGTGACATTTAATATTAATCGGCAAACCTTCACTGATTTGCAGTTTGTTAATCATCATATATTTCTACCACAATTCATCTCATGAATTTCAGTTCTTTATTTATATCAATGACTTGGTGAAGTGACAGAATGTGTTTATGTATGTGTAAATATTCTACTCAAATTCTGGAAAATGAATCAAGTGTGAAAATGTTAAATATCCTTGGTGAGGTATCAAAATGCACCCCTCATAAAATCATTTTTCAGCATGGAATATATAGTATAATCATTTATAAGATTTTGCTATTCCACTATTCAAATATATTCTACGGGTCCTGCTTATTATAACTTCATCTTATTGGAAGAATTTCAGTTACCTCTTATCTTCTGGAACATGTTTTTTTGTTTCTGAAGCCCTCTTTGGTGTTCTAAAATTCCACAGAATCCCGATAACAGAACACAAATATTTTTTCTGCATAAAATTAATTACAAATTATATTTTATAACATTTTGTTTTCTTTACTCAAGGAGAAACTTGTTGCCGTTATTCAACAACAATTCTGTCAAGACATGCGAGGTACCTTTGACAAGCGCATATGCCTGTCATGATCATTGTTCATCCCAGCTTGGTAATTTGTCGCATTACTGTCTGTGCTAAAAATCCAACTTTACATCAATAGATTCTACTAAATGGGACCAACACTTAAGTGCTGTAGAAGAACCAGTTCTGTATTTGTTGACATATTCATACCTATGCCCTTTCCAGTGCCTAGGCCCCTCTGTCTGCAAGAATGGATTCACAGAAGCTACTATTCAGCCCATCTATCATTTTTATTTATTTATGGGATATGAGTTAGCATTTATTGCCTATCCTTAATTGTCCTTAAGAAGATGGGTGTAGGTACACCCACTGTGCCATTAGGGGGGCAGTTTTAGGATTGTAACCAAGTGACAGTGAAGGAACGGTGATATAGTTTGAAATGTGTGGCTTGGAGGGGAACTTGCAGCTTATGTTTGTATGTATCTGCTGCCCTTGTCCTTTTTAAGTGCGAGAGGTCAAGAATTTGGAAGATGGTGTCGAAGGACCCTCATGAGTTGCTGCAGTGCATCTTTTAGATAGTACACACTTATACTGCTGTGTCCTCCACAATATAGCCCAGCAGAGTGGTGCTGTGCTAGAGGAGGATGAGGAGGAAGGGCAGGCCTCGTCAGATAAGCAGGATAAGGGGAGGGGGACAATGAGCGGGACATTGCCCTTAGTGTCCAAAATTGCCCGTAGTGTTGGGTAGGGTTGCTGGGTTATGGGGATAGGGTGGAGGTGTGGACCTTGGGTAGGTTGCTCTTTCCAAGAGCCGGTGCAGACTCGATGGGCCGAATGGCCTCCTTCTACACTGTAAATTCTATGACATCTATGACCACTTCACATTTGTGAGAGAGTGAATATTTATGGTGGTGGATGGGGTGCCATCCCAAAGCGTGCTGCTTTGTCCTGGATGGTGTCAAGCCTCTTAAGTGTTGTTGGAGCTTCACTCATCCAGGTGAGTTGGAGAGTATTGCATCATAAGCCTGACTTGTGTCTTTTTGATGGTGGACAGACTTTGGGGTGTCAGGAGGTGAGTTACCTGCCACTGAATTCCCAGCCTCTGACCTCTTGTAGCCGCAGTAGAGTCAATGGGAACCACAGGATATTGATGAGTGAAGGGATTCAGTGTCGGTAATACCGTTGCATGTCAAGTGGAGATGGCTAGATCCCCTCTTGTTGGAGATGGTCATTACCTGGCACTTGTATAGTGTGAATGTTATTTGCCAATTATCAGCCCAAGTCTAAATGTTGTCCAGGTCTTGCTGCATTTGATAATAGACTGCTTTGGTATTTGAGAGGTTGTGAATGTTACTGAACATTGTGCAGCCATCAACAGTCATTGGTGAATCAGTTGAAGATGATTGTGTATAGGACACAACCTTGAGTTCCTGCTGTGCTGTCTTGCTGCTGATTTTCTCCTGATTCCCATTACTTCAATTTTGATAGGGTTACTTGATGCCGCCTTGATGTCAAGGCAGTTAATCCCACCTCAACTCTTGAGTTCAGCACTTTTGCCCATGTTTGGATCAAGGCTGCAACAAACGCTTGAGCCGAGTGACCCTGGAGGAAGCCAAACAGAGTAGATTATTGCTGAAAAAAAGCTTCTTAACAGCATTATCAATGACAACCTTTCAACACTGCTAATGATGAACAGTAGCCAAATTGGATTTGTTCTACTTTTGTGGACAGGACATAACCTGGCAATTTTCCACATTAGCGGGTAAATGCCAATGTTGTAGCTGTGATAGAACAGCTTGGCTAGAGGGACGGTGAGTTCTGGAGCATAAATCTTCAGTACTGCAGTACTTTAGTACTGCCAGGGCTCGTTGCCTTGCTGTCTCCAGTGCTTTCAGTCATTTCTAAATATCACATGGAGTAAATTGAATTGGTTGAAGATTGGTAATGCTGAGGACCTCAGGAAGAGATCGAGGTGGATCATTCACTTGGCACTCCTGTGGCTGAAGGTGATTGCAAATGCCTCACCTTTTACACAGATTTGCTGGGCTCTTCCATCATTGAGGATAGATTTGTTTCTGGAGCCTCCCCCACTGGTTAGTAGTTTAATTGGGGGATGGTCATGTAACCAGAATGCATGATGTTTACCAATGCAAATCTTCAATGAACAGCTTGAGTCTGGATGTCCTCATGTTGTTCAAAGGAAACACTACCAGGACACTTTGATGGCTTTGCATAGGAGTTTTGATATCAACTCTGAGTCCTGAGAGAAGTTCACTTGACATAAACACATTTTTAAAAAAAGTGTGGCCTCCTTCGAAAACAAGCATGTATCAGACAGAGAGAAAATGTAAGGAAAAGAAATCCCAAGCCAACAACTTGTTTAAAACTCACTCGTCTGCGGTATCTTGTCCTGTTTGCAACAGAACAAACCTGCCAAAACCCAACCAAACACTCCAGATGATGGAGATGGCCATCTTCACTTTGAAGGACGAACAAAAAATAAATAAAACATAGAATTCCTACAGTGCAGAAGGAAGCACTTCGGCCCAACGAGTCTGCACTGACCCTCTGAAAGAGCACCCTCCCTAGGCCCACTCTTCCACCCTATCCCCGTAACCCCACCTAAACTGCACATCTTTGGACTGTGGGAGAAAACAGGAGCACCCGGAGAAAGCCAACACAGACAACCACCCAAGGCCGGAATTGAACACCGGGTCCCTGAGCACTCTGCTAACCACTGTGCTACCATATGATTGTTTCTCCACCGTCATTTGTGACTGGATGTAGCAATACTCTGATTTATTGGCCATGGACTCACTCAGTTCTGTCTGTAGCATTTTGCTTCCATTGTTCAGCATGCATGTTAGTCCTGTGTTGTAGCTTCATTGGGCTGACATGTGACTTTAGATATGCTTAGTTCTGCTCCTGGCAGTGACCTCATTCACCTGAGGAAGGAGCAGTGCTCTGAAAGCTAGTGTTTGAAACAAACCTGTTGGACTTTAACCTGGTGTTGTAAGACTTCTTACTGTGCTCACATAGAGTAACCTAGTAAGTCCCACTCTTTCCTTCAGGAACCAAATAGGAATAATAGGAACACATCTCTGCTCATCCAGTACGAGATGTCATACAAATGACAGTGAATTGTCAACAAAGGTGGTGTTGAGGTAAATTAGGTGATGTCAGTGTACACGTGGATGAGTTTTCAGATGATGTTACCGAGTGGCATCATGTAGATAAGAAATAGAGGCCAAGGGTGGGCTGGTGTGGAACTGACTGGAATGCTACTCATCCGTTGGTACGAACTGAGCTAATTGGAGGTAAATTAATGGTGTCAGTAGAAGCCATGGATAGCAACATACCCTTGATGCCTTAATGTGGACACCTGGGGGTCTCCGACCATGGTTAAAGACCCCTGTTGCAGAACAGGCAAGCTAGCATAATTATAGTAAGGGAGTGAACTTTGCAAGAGAATGTAATGACTTATTTTAAATAGGTGGAAATTTTCTCTTTGAAATATGCAAGGTTATGTAGCAGTAACATTTTAGAGTGGACCTCCGTTGGAATTGCATTAAAGAGTCTCAGCACTTGAGATAATTCCTATTAAAATTAATACTTTGTTTTTTTAAGAAGCTATCCATGCAAATCTCATGCTTGGGAAACAAATGCAACAGTTTACTCATGAAAATAATAAAGCAAGACCAATTGTTACATTCTACGTTTGGCTGTTATAGTAGGAATTGAACATTCCTAGTATGTTTGAATGTGTGGTATATTTTCTTACTGGCACACTTTAAGAGCTGTTTCTCGGCCCTTAAAGGCTATCCTTGATTTGTCCCTGCTATTAAAAATTACACCATGTGATATCTGTGCTTGGTTTAAAGCTTAGTAATTTTCTATCCCAAAATTAAAAACTAATAGAGAATAAGATTTAAATGGAGCAAAATTATTAAATCAATTAAGTTTTTTAAATGATTGTATTTGAATGATTTTTTAAATTTAGGCTTTACTTAGTGCCTTTTTAACCATATTAAGTAAGATATAGCTTGCAAAAATGATAAACCTATTCATAGAATCCCTAAAGTGCAGAAGGAGGCTATTCGGTCTATCGAG
Source organism: Scyliorhinus torazame (assembly GCF_047496885.1). Classification (NCBI taxonomy): domain Eukaryota; kingdom Metazoa; phylum Chordata; class Chondrichthyes; order Carcharhiniformes; family Scyliorhinidae; genus Scyliorhinus; species Scyliorhinus torazame. The sequence continues at coordinate 159,036,807 of NC_092717.1, forward strand.
TCTGCACCAACCCTCTGAGAGAGCACTCTCTATCTCGGCTCCCTCCCCCACCCTTTCCCCGTATGCCCACGCTTTGATCATGGCCAATCCACCTAATTGCACATCTTTGGACTGTGGGAGCAAACCAGAGCACCTGGAGGAAACTCGCAGACAGAAGAACATGCAATCTCCACATAGTCATCCAAGGCTGGAATCTAACCCGGATCCCACGCACTGGGTCCGCAGTACTAGCCACCATGCCACCCCCTATTGTGTGATGCTAAATATTTGAATGAAATTAATATTGCACGTTTCAAAGAATATTCTAATTTTGAACAGGCATTGAACTCCTATTCATAGAATCATACAATTTAGAGTGCAGAAGGGGGCCATGCAGTCCATCAGATCTGCACCACTCTTTAGAAATGATGTGGAGATGCCGGCGTTGGACTGGGGTGAGCACAGTAAGAAGTCTTACAACACCAGGTTAAAGTCCAACAGGTTTGTTTCGATGTCGCTAGCTTTCGGAGCGCTGCTCCTTCCTCAGATTCACCTGAGGAAGGAGCAGCGCTCCGAAAGCTAGTGACATCGAAACAAACCTGTTGGACTTTAACCTGGTGTTGTAAGACTTCTTACTCTTTAGAAAGAGCACCCTACTTAAGCCCTTGCCTCCACCCTATCCCTGTAAACTAGTGACCCCACCTAACCTTTTTGACACTAAGGGGCAATTTAGCATGACCAATCCACCTAACCTGCACATCTTTGGGCTGTGGGAGGAAGCCGGAGCACCCGGAGGAAACGCACGCAGACACGGGGAGAAAATGCAAACTCCACAGTGGCCCAAGCCGGGAATCGAACCCGGGTCCCTGGAGCTCTGAGGCACCAGTGCTAACCACTGTGCCACCGTGCCGCCCAGGATCAATGATTGTTCATTTCATAAAATTGATTTTATAAATTCATTTGTTAATTGATAAATGTGTGAGAGGAAGGGGAGGCAGCACTCAGATATTTTTATTTTAATGCATGGCTTCCCTCTGATCTTATTTTGCATGTTTTAATTGGGTACATGTGTTTCTCTTGACAGATCATCTCGAGTTTATTCACTTTCTTCATGCTTGCCGAAGGAGCACCTCCAAATCTTTCAATCTTCTCTGGCCTGAACTGTGATAAATGCTACGTATACCTGTAATGCTTCCCTCTGTTAGATCATCTTGCCACCTGTAAGTCTTATTTGGTGAATGGTTTAATCGCTGGGGCTGTTCTTTTCCCTTTCCGAGAAACCTCTTTTCTGTTTCTAAATATGAATGTACTGTAGAATAATAAGCCAGTATTTTGCTTAGACTGAATTTGATTCCACAATCTTTAAGGTTTTTTGAAAATGGTGGATGACATTTGAATGTTAGAGCAAATAAAACTTCTTGTCGTTTAATGAAGCACTTTGAAGTTGTATATATTTCTGGCTGCATTTCAATATATTTTCTTCCTTCTGTCTCCCTAGATTTTGCAACAACTGTAGGTCAAATATTTTGAGAGGAATTGTTTTCGCAGACTGTATATAATGATATTGCTGCTCAGCTGGCTTAGAACACCATGTCTTGATTTCCATTTTTTCTCTTGGGAAGACTTTTCTGCTTAGTAACTCCCCAAAGGCCGAAAGCCTGGGTAGGGCACATCATAAGAGAAATGGACTTGTAGAGAGAAATTATGGGGGAAATTTCAAGGAAAGAGTTGGATGATTGGAAAATTGAAGGAAGTTATTGGCAAATGAAAAGAATAGCACCGAATAGAGTTATGGAAAGACTACTTACTATGAGCCAAGGACCTTCCCTCGGGCAGAACACACATGATGATGATCCCCCAAGAGTTTAGATAATTTTGGGTGTAAACTTGAAATTTAAAAACGACCATCTTTATGAATTGATGGACAAATAATTTGCATTTTTGTAATTAAAAATGCAACAAAACTTTGAGTAAATGATATATCTGCTCCAAAGTGTTCTGAAACAAGCCAAACAAAAGCTACGTAATGTCATTCATTACTTTGCAAATTTTATTTTGAGAAAAGACCATCAGAGCTCAATTGTAAGTTACAAGTTTTATATTTAAATGAGATAATGTTTCATTACCATGTACTGTTTTTTTGGGGCTTCTCGGAATATTAAATATTGTTTCCCAATGTTCTTCATATTGTTTTAATAAACCTACAATGTACCAGATGTCTGAGGTGCACACAAAACACTGCATCATCTGCAGTTGTGCAAGCACGGTAATGTGCTACCAAGAATCCAAGCTAATTACATCAAACTAGATTGATGTTTGCTGATTTGATACAATTTAGTGTTATTCACTGTTGTGCAGTAATTCCAAGCAAGATTTTGGCAACATCTATCTTTCACGTTTGGCAATCATTTAGGATTTTGAAGAAAAGTTTACCTTTACAGCAGTGATATAATTTTGTTTTCTTTCAGTTGCTTTGGTGATTTTTTGTTTAGGGCCGCAGTTTTGAAGTAATTCCTTTCTCCAGGGAGGAGAACAGTGACTACTTGTCATTCTGTTTCCTAATGTGTTCTGGAGTGCTGACCCTGACTTCTTTCGGTTGCTTTTGCTTTTCTCAGGAGTTGATTTTTTTTCCTGTTGTGCTACAAGTGTCTATTTCTGCCATTGTAACAATTATTGCCAGATCAAATGTCTGGGGTAAGCAGAAGTGTAAGGAAGATGCCAAGAACATAAGAATATCTGAAATAGGGGCATTTGGCCCCTTGAGCCTGCTCAGCCATTCAATAAGATCATGTCTGATCTGTTTATGTTTATAATTCCATATTCCCATCTGTCCCGTTAACCTTTGATTTCCCTGTCCAACAAGAATTTATCTACCTCCACCGTAAATATATTCAATGACCCCATCTCCACTGCCTTCTGGGGAAGAGTGTTCCAAAGTCTCACACCCCTCCTGAGAGAAAATAAATCTCCTTGTCCCTGAGGTAAAAGGACAACCCCCAATTTTAAAACCGTGACCCCTAGTTCTGGACTCTCCCACAAGAGGAAACATCCTTTCCATTCCACCTTGTCAAGACCGCTCAGAATCTTTTCTACTCCATTTAAGCCACTCCTCACCCATCGACTCTCCAGTGGGAACACGTCCAGCTTGTCTAACCTTCCCTCAGAAGATAATCCGCTCATTCCGGGTATCAAACTAGTAAACCTCTGAACCACCTCCAACACATTTACTCCCTTCGATAAATAAGGAGACTCAAACTGCACACAATATTTGAGATCTGGTCTCATCAGTGCCCTGTATAACTGAAGCATAACATTCTTACTTGTAAGTCCAAATCCTCTCGTAATAAAGGGGTGGCACGATGGCACAGTGGTTAGCACAGCTGCCTCACAGCTCCGCACAACCCAGGACCTGGGTTCAATTCATGCCTTGGGTGACTGTGTGGAGTTTGCACGTTCTCCCCGGGTCTGCGTGGGTTTCCTCCGGGTGCTCCAGTTTCCCCCACAGTGCAAAGATGTGCAGGTTAGGTGGATTGGCCATGATAAATTGCCCTTAAGTGTTCAGAAGGTTAGTTGGAGTTATTGGGTTACAGGGATAAGATGGGTTGTGGGCCTAGGCAGGGTGTTCTTTGAGAAGGTCAGTGCAGACCTGATGGCCTCCTGCATTGCAGTGACTCTGATTCTATTCATTAGCCTTATTCACACTTGTCCCTGCATACTAATCTTTTTGTGGCTCATGCACTAATAATAATCTTTTATTGTCACAAGTAGGCTTACATTAACACTGCAATGAAGTTACTGTGAAAAGCCCCAGGTCGCCACATCCCGATGCCTGTTCAGGTACACAGAGGGAGAATTCAGAATTCTCAGCTGATAAGGGAATTAAACCCCCGCTGCTGGCCTTGTTCTGCATCACAAACCAGCTGAGCTAAACCAGCCCCGTTTCATAAAATCAAGCTGACTCTCGCTGATTACTGCAAGTTTTTCTAGGTGCCCAGCTATAACCTCCTCAATTGATTCTAACATCTTCTCCATGATAGACTTCAGGTAACTGGCCTATAGTTTCCAGTTTTCTGCTTTCTTAAATAGTGAGGTTGTATTTGCTACTTTCCAGTCTGATGGAACCTTTACAGATTCTGGGGAATTTTAGAAGATTAACACCAACACATCTACTACCTTGTTAGCCACCTCTGTTAAGACCTTGGGATGAAGTCCATCAGGACCAGGAGACTTGTCAGCCCACAGCCTTGTCAGTTTTCTCAATAGCTCTTCCCTATTGATTGCAATTTTAGCTAGTTCTTCTCTCCATTTAACCTTCTGATGTACAGCTATTACTGAAATGCTTCTTGTATCCTCATTGGAATTTAGAAGAGTGAGTGGATCTCATAGAAACTTACAAAATTCTAACATGATTAGGCTTGGTAGATTCAGAAAGAATGTTCCCAATGGCGGAGGAGCCCAGAACTAGGGGTCATATTTTGAGGATAAGGGGCAGACCTTTTAGGACTGAGTGAGGAGAAATTTCTCCACCAGATAATGGTGAATCTGTAGAATCCGCTACCACAGAAAGTAGTTGTGGCCAAAAGGTTCTGTAATTTCAAGAAGGGATTAGATATAGCTCTTGGGGGCTAAAGGGATCAAGAGATATGAGGGGAAAGGCGGGATCAGGGTATTGAACTTTATGATCAGCCGTGATCATAACGAATGGCAGATCAGGCTTGAAGGGCTGAATGGTCTCCTCCAGCTTCGATTTTCTATGTTTCTATAGAGAAGACAGAGCAACATATTTGTTCATTTAATCTACCACTTCCTTATTATCTAATTTTGAGTTCCATTGTTACTCTCCAAAGGACCAACATTCAATTGACTCATTTCCTTTTTAAATACCTGTAGAAACTCTTACTCTGTTTTTACATTTCTAGCTAGCTTCCTCTCAAACTCTAATTTCATTCTCCTTCTTAATCTTTTAGCCATTCTCTGCTGCTCTTTATATTCTGACCTGTCACTCATCTTTGCGCAATAATATACTTTTTCCTTAAGTTTGATGTCTGCCTTAACTTATTTCGTTAACCATGGATGCGTGGGTCCTCCCTGCCCTGGAAAGTGACCCATAATTTGGCTGGGTACAGCATCCCAAACATCACCCCAATTTCGAACAGGGCTGCCTTTGCTCTGTTAAATTCCGCCTGGCACCTTGGCGAGGTCTGCCCCAATGTCCTGGCATATCCAAATCTGGTGTCCCTCCTAGTTGTAGCCTTTTTCAGTGCGGGACTTTTTCCTGGTCCTGGTACCGGTGCATCTTGCCGATTATGGCGCTCGGCTGATCCCCTGCCCTGGGTTTTGGCCAGAGTGACCTGTGGGATCTGTCTATCTCTGGTGGGTTGGGGAAGCTGGCCCTTCCTACCAGGTTTCCCAGCATCTGAGCCATGTAGTCTATGGGATTCCTGCCTTCGGTTCCCTCCGGAAAGCCCACTAACCTTTGGTGCCGCGACCGGTTCTGCTGGTCTTCTACCTTTTATGATCTCCTGTGTTGCCACCAACCTCAGCATCTCCAGGACGGCGATCTGGTCGCTCTGGTCTGTTGCGGCATTTTCCAGCTCTTTGATGACGTTCCCCATGGCCTCTAGCTGCCCCTCTGCCTTTTCTACGGCCACCTGCATGGCGGCCAGAGCTTTCGCAACCGCCACCATGGCCATGGCCTTTATGTTGGCCTTGATGTCCTTTTGAGCTCCCTTAGTTCCCTGGTGAGGAACTTCTTCCATCCACCCTCCAGTGAGGGGGAGCTTTGTGTGCAGCTTGTTGGTCCCTCCCTTTCGGGTGTGGTTGGAGTTTCTTCACCACATGTGTCCACCGTCCCGTTCGCTCGCTTCTCCTGATGTCTGCTGTATTTTGCCTCTTCGGACTCCAGTTAATGCCAAACAGAAAGCAAAGCCAAAACTGAACGCTGTCTCGTATTTTTGTGCATTGGTAAGTTTGTGCAATTGCAAACAGTAAAATTTTTCACTTTGGAAATGGTAAATGGGAGATTCTATTATGATGAAGGAACAAAAATATGTTGTTTATAGATTTCAAGTTAAAAGATTTAATATAATACCATCTTGGGCATTTGTGCTGCCATATCTATTCAAGGAAGGAAAACCTTTGTATTGTGTTGATTTTTAAAAATGTTACTAGATGATTGCATCGCCGAATCTAGGGGTTAGTGAGAATGTAAAAGGAGCCCCCAAAAACTAAAATGTAGAGCCTGGGTGGTGCAGTGGTTAGCACTACCGCTTCAGAACTCTGAGGACCAAGGTTCAATCCTGGCCCTGGTCACTGTGGAGTTTGCACATTTTCCTCATGACTGCGATGGTCTCACCCCCACATCCCAAAAAGATATGCAGGATAGGTGAATTGGCCACTAAATTGGAAAGAAAAATAATTGGATACTCTAAATTTAACGGCAAAGCAGCGCCTGAAAATCAAGGTGTTACCCTCGAGATAATCTCAAGATGCCTCGGGGAAAAAAAATTCTGATCCCTGTACGGATAAATCATGAGCACAGGAAAAGTAAAGGGTTGTAAAATGTTCTGATTTTTCCAATGGACTTCTGAAATTTAAAAAAATCCTGAGACCACCATTCTGATATTTTCTCAACTGATATTGAAATTTTTATCCACAACAGAAAAGTTCAACAATATGTTTGAATTTTTTTTTTCCATCTTAACTTTACTGGTTTATGCACTTGGATTTTCAAGTTATTATAAGCATATACATAATATACTCTTGCATAAAGGCATATGAAAACAATGTTATCAAGGTTTCTTTGGGGGAAAAAAATTGATTGTGACATTGCCTATGCTTGGGGGCGGCAGTAAACACCTTATCTCTCTTTCTCCTTATGACTGTGTATCTGTTTTGTCTCTCATTCATTGTTTTGCCTACTTTGTTTATGCCACATGATTATGAAAGTAAAATTTAGTTCAAAAAGCATTTTACTGTTGTCTTAATGATATGGCTCTTTGAGACCTACTTTGCAAGATAGGACCTGCCAGTAGGCGCTCTAGTCATGTAAATCGCAAACATTTTAAAACTGTAAATCCAATGTATTGCTTCTAATAGAATTGATTGTTATTTTATATTTGGTTTGTTGGATCAGGGTATAAATGCTTTTATTAATTTTTATGTGCCATCTTTTCTGTGGCACTTGCAAAATGCTAGATATGGGTGGAGGTTGATTTGCTAACTATCATCCTCATCTTCAGCCTACCCTATGCAGAATGGCTTAACAAGGTCTCCGACCTCGGGCATTAGTCTTTATTGTTTTGTCCTACCAGCGCAATGTTGTATTGGTAGGATCCCCACCCAAGTGCCAACTTGTGCCCCTTCATCATGGAATGTCACATAATGTTGCTAGCACCTCCTGTTGTAGAGAAAGCAGTAGCTAAAGTTAAATATTCATTAATATTTATATTAAAGCAAGTTGTTTCAGAGTATCTTATAAAAAGATAAAGGGCTGTTCCTCAATCTTGTTTCTGATTATTGCAGCTATTTACAATCTAAATAGCCATGGTCCAATGTGCATGTACCTCATCCATCTGAGATCATGCTTTCTACTCATCCATATCTAAATTTGCAGCTGTTTTTTGCATGTTACATTGGGTATTCTTATTTTTGTAGTTTTCCTTGATGATCATCATGTGATGGATATTATGAAAATCTGATATGCAAGCTATACTCCAGTGAATTGGACTATATTCACACTTATATTCTTTCTATTCCCAGTTGCCCTACAAGCACTCAAACGAAAGAAGAGATTTGAAAAGCAGTTAACACAGATTGATGGTACTCTCTCTACAATTGAATTCCAGCGGGAAGCATTAGAAAATGCAAACACAAATACAGAAGTATTGAAATCTATGGGCTATGCTGCAAAGGCCATAAAATCTGTTCATGAACACATGTAAGTGATTTATTGTCTCACAACATTAGTGAGTTTATTTGCCAAATCAGCAATCATTGGGCTGGATTTTTCTGAAAAAAGTAAGTGAAAGACGTACGCCATTATTAATGTGCAAATCATCCAGCAATTTGCAGCGAGGAAGAAATAACCCATGAATTGCAATTCGCTACAAGTTGCTGCTGATTTGCAGATAATTGCTGCCAATCAACTTCTTGGTCAGAAAGTAGAGTGGGAGATTGATTCCTTTAGGTTGTGAATTATTTTAGTTGGTTTAAAAATGTCCAGTTTTATTTTTCGCTTTTTTGTTTCTCTTTCGCTCTGCCTCATAATCCAGTTTTTCTTTCTTTTGTTTCACTTCATATAACTGATTTAACATCGAATTCACACACTCTAATTTATCCTCCTCAGTCCTTTCCCTTTTTATTTCTCCATCCTTTAATCTCATTCAAGACGATATGTTATTTATCCCATGAGTTCACCAGAGTTCCAGATTCCCTGGTTCCCTTGCTATGGCACTGTCAGCTTGCAGATCCAGCAGCTTTGTGGGCAAAAGATTTTAAGACCTAAAAATGCCAAGTCTAACAAAGTCTAACCTCGAAATGCTGCATCCCAGCAAAGTTTGGCCCATTATATTTGATATTACTTTGGGTCCATATTGTATTCAGCTTATTATGACAATTGTGGATTATTTCTGTGGATGTATCTGAATTCTGAAATTATAATAGTTATCTAACACGCGTTCAAGACAGATGTTACTGTAGCAACTTGATGATGACAATCCTGAGGATGACAATCCTGAACAATAATCCTGTAGCACCTTTGTGATTGTACCCACAGTCATTGGGATAAAATAACTGGTGAGCGGGCCATGGCACGGATGTTCATCACCACCAGCCTGTTATCTTTGTACCTGAATGTTGAAGGCCCAAGGTATAACCAGTTTGTGGATTAGGCCTTATTTAAGTAAGACTGGTGAGATACAGACACCTGCTTGCATACCCAGGCAACTCATTGGTGAAAAGGTTTTGCATTTGGAGTTGCGGTTTTACCAAGAGTGTCAATGAACTGAGACTGGGTCGGCACTCGGGAGTTTGATGAGTGGTTGGAGAGGTTAGGTTTGTATCCACTGGAGTTTAGAAGAGTAAGAGGTGATTTGATCGAAACCATTAAGATTCTGAGGTGTAGTGAAATGGTGGATGCGGATATTTCCTCATGTCAGAGAATCTGGAACTAGGAGTCACTGTTTTAAAATGAGGGGGCATTTATTTAAGACAGAGTTGAGGGTGAGCACTTGGCACGTCCTAAGATTCAAGGCTATGGACCAAGTGCTGGCAAATGGGATTAGGTAGATAAGTCATGTGTTTCTCATGTGTCGGTACAGATTCGATGGACTGAAGGACCTCTTCTGTTCCGTATTTTTCTGGGATTCTGCGAGAATGTTTTTTGGAGGGTCGTGAGTTTCTGGAACTCGTCCTCAAAAGTTATTGGAAGCAAAATATTTGAATATTTTTAAGGCAGAGCTGGATGGATTCTTGATTAATAAGAGGGTTAAAGGTTTTCAGAGGTAGGTAGAAATGTGGAGTTGAGTTTGCAATCAGATCAGCCATGATCTGTGCAGACCTGATAAACATTTAAAGAGTCTGTGCACTTAACTAAATGAGAAGCGCTGTAAAGCGCACAACAAAGAAAATTGGCTGAAACGTTGGTGAAGAGTAGAATTTCTGGCTACTTTTATCCTTCCCCCAAATCAGAAAGGTACAATCAATAGTCGTATCTCAATTGTCACACCAGCCAATGACTGATCTAATCGGTACAGAATAGTATTGAAACCTGGAACATCCTGGCATCACGTTAGTTTATTAAGGATCAAAATTAGTTTCTTCATAACATCCTTGTGAATAAAATTGAACCGTGCAAAAAACTGTTATTGTCAGTGTCTGAAATGCTTTGAAAGAAGTTGAGTTGGTAATTGATGTTTTCTTTTTAGAGATTTGGATAAAATTGATGAGATGATGCAAGATATCACAGAGCAGCAGGAAATAGCGCAAGAAATCTCTGATGCAATTTCTAATCCAACCGCATTTGGATCCGAATTTGATGAGGTACGTAACAAAATATTTAATCAAATATAAATGACAAACATGGAGTTGATCCTGCAAAAGGGTTTTAATGTAGAGTTTATGTAGAGTTTTTAAAAATCTATGAAATGATTCATGCCAGCATTTTGTTAATAAGTATTTAATCCGAAGCAGTAAAGGTAAAACTTAGTTAAGCCTATTGATTTATTGGTTGAGGTGGACTGTAATAAACAAATTTGAGCTTCTGTTTACTACTGTTTATTTCTAGACATCGGCTATTTGGACCAGTGATGAAATTCAAACATTTTCTATTCTTAAGCTATGAAGTTGTTCAATATGGAACCTGGGGACTGCATCTCAAAAGCTCTATACTGCTACTAACAAGAGGACTACTTGGCCCAGGCTTTGTTCTCCATTTCTCATCTTTTTAGTACTTTGGATCTTGTTTCTTTTCCCTTCAGGAAAGTGCTATAGGATTTGCTACCCGATAAGCTCATATTGGGTTTGAGTTACTACATTGCTGTGCAGGATATTGTAATGATTGCATTTTTGAATTTGGGGATTCAAAATGTATTGTCACCAGTCTTTTCACTGTCTTTCTCACCAATCAGAAAATTTTATTTTTCAATCCACCAGTCCTTTGCTGGGCACATTGGGAACTTGTTAAGGATGACCCAATCATATTTTCATATCATTTTTAATGTTAGTTATTCTATAATTTACAAGTCAGTTCTCTATTGCAAAGGGGTGTACAACTTTAGCCATGGAGTATGTTCAAAATATGAGATTGACAAATAGAGTTGAGGTAGAAGATCTGTCATGATCTTATTGAATGGCGAGGCTGGGTCAAGTGAGTGTATAGCCTACTTTTATTGCTATTTCTTATATTCTGTGGATTTCAGTGAAACTTAATTGACTCAACACCAAAGGTTTCCCTGTGATTGAATGTTGCTAAAGCATGAATGCTGTTGAGGTGGCACGGTGACAGTGGTTAGCATTGCAGCTTCATAGCGCCAGGGACCCAGGTTCGATTCTGGCCTTGGGCGACACTGTGTGGGTTTCTTCAGGTGCTACAGCCTTCTCCCACAGTCCAAAGTTGTGCAGGTTAGGTGGGGTTACGGGGATAGGGTGGGGAAGTGGACCTAGATGGGGTGCTCTTTCGATGCGGACTCGGGCTGAATTGCCTCCTTCTGCACTTTATGGATTCTTTGGAATTCTATCTATGAAAAGGTTTGCCACTGCGTGGGGTGGATTCTGCACTTTACTTCTCTCAGCAGAAACTGTGATTGGTTATCTTTCGTCTTGTCATGATACCTCTGCCATTATGTCAAAAACCTTTCTTCCATTGTTTGGAATCCACAGCGATGAGTAGAAAGAGAAACCTTGATTTATATAGGGCTTTTTAGAACTTTAGGATGTCCCAAAGTGCTTCACAGCCAGTGAAGTACTTTTTAAGTTTAGTCACTGTTTGAATTCCATATGTCGAGCAGATCAAACATAGAAAGCATTATGCCACCTTCATTACTCAGTTCTGGATTGTTTTTATACCATTAATCAGCCCCCTTCCCTGTATCCCAATAAATCTAATTATTGCAAACACACTGGAAGACAAATTAGGCTTGAAGCAGGATTGGTGCTCTAGCTTTCCATGGAGATATGGAGATCAAACAATCAAAATAGGTATAATAAAGCAGAGCATAGAGATCAAAAAGGATTGAGGTCAGGAATTCAGACAATGTGAGAAAGATCAAATAAGAAAAAAAGACAAAAGTAGTTAAATTACAAACAAAAATATACAATTGTTGTATGTAGTGTGAGAAAGCTATTACTGAATTGGTATCAATGGTGTTTTATCTGAAACATTAACTCTATTTCTCTCCATAAGTGCTACCTGATCTGCGGAGTATTTCTAGCATTTTCTGTTTTTATTCCAGGTAGAATAATTAATCTTTGTTTTCATTAAAATTTGTAATTCTACATAGCCAGAGGTAAAGTTTATATACAACTGATTGTGATTTTACAAATTATTTCATTTATTTTTTGAGATTTTTACAATTGAGTATATTACTTTTCTATCTTGTATCAATTAAGATTTTTTTTAGCAGCTATGGGTAAATCTCAAAATTCTTGCGCGCTGGAATGAATTAATTGATGCACTTGTTTCCAGGATGAATTGCTAGCAGAATTAGAGGACCTGGAACAAGAAGAATTAAGTAAGAAAATGACTAAAGTACTGCCAAAGGTTCCAACCACCTCCCTCCCATCCAGACAAGGTGAGCTAAAGCGAGCTTTCTGTTTGAATTAATTAAGTATACAGGATATATTTAAATAACGTACCATAGGAATAATAAAAATCCACTTGGAAAAGAATGGAGTAAATTATAAAAGCTTTTCCACACTTAATTTTTCTTAAAATTACTGAAACCAGTGTTTGCCTTCCCGACTAAGCGTGATGGTTATGTTTTGCCCATTGATTAGTCTGCATGCTGTCTGTTTGTAAACAATATATCTCAAAACCCCTGGACTGATTTTCAACAAAATTTGGCATGCAGACCAACCTGGATTCTGTAATATCTGTTCACGGATCCATTAACATTGGGAATTTAAATTTGTTTTTAGAATTATGTTGATTATTTTATTTAGAGTGTTGATATTCTGGATTGTCTCAACTGTTGTGTTGTGATTTGTCACAGCTCTCAAAATGTGAGCAACGTTTTCAGGGCAGGTTATTGGATGTGGATTAGCCTGAAGCTGCCTCAGTGATGGAAGCTCTTAAATATATATATTTATTCAACTTTGTAGTTACAAGTAGAGAAAATCCTGAAGGAAGAACTACATATTGTAATAACGCTGAGTTAACACTGTGTCGCGAACATATGAGCTCCACTGAGTGCCCTCTTCTTTTGTTCTTGTGGTTGCCAACATTCAGGAAGTAACAACATGAATTATATTATCTACATTTGTTTATAAATCGCTGGCTTTGAAAGCAGACCAAGGCAGGCCAGCAGCATGGTTCAATTCCCGTACCAGCCTCCCAAACAGGCGCTGGAATGTGGCGACTAGGGTCTTTTCACAGTAACTTCATTTGAAGCCTACTTGTGACAATAAGCGATTTTCATTTCATTTAATTTACATTTGCTTATCCATATCATGTAGCAATTAGATATGTACACTTGTGTACACAGTTTAATTTTGTCTTTTAGAAGGGGTTTCTAGCGCAAATGAGAAATTGAAATTACAACATAAGTTGCGTTTAATAATTTTGCTTTTGCTAACTGATAACTGGGTGCCAATCCAGCCTCTTGGCTAGAGAATTGTGTGGATCAGGAAAGTATATTAAGTATCTTAATGCTCTTAAGATGCTTGTAATGTTTAGAACAGTAATACTCCGATCAGGTATAATGGAGTGCCAGTTAAAATGGCAAGAGAAGTCTGGGCTAGCCATTCGCAAAAGTTCTCTGGCAAACCACGAAGGTGAGTTTCCAATATCACTAATTGGTTTCGACTGGTACTATTCAGCATGTTGATTTGAAATTCTAGGAAGAATTTTCAAAAATACTTTGTTCTCCTTCAGCAATATGGATAATTGCTTCCAATTAAGGATATACCCGTACCATCCTCTTTAAATATCGGATGTAGTTTTATTGGATTGGATTTGTTTTATTGTCACGTGTACCGAGGTACAATGAAAAGTATTGTTCTGTGTACAGTCCAGACTGATCATTCCATACATGTGAAAAAATCATAAATATACAATGTAAATACATAGACACAGGCATTGGGTGAAGTTTTGTCTTCCTACTAGTCATCCTTCTGGTTCTTCTAAAGAAAGTTGTCCATTCAGTGTAATTTCTGTGTTATTTTCCATTAATTTTGTAGTTATGGGCTCCTTGTCCTCTGGGCTGTGATTATTCAAACTAATTTTGTCAGCCTTTACTAACTGGAGTGCAAGGAAGTTTTCACCCATAGTTAATTCAGTTTTTACTTGGTGATAGGAGGTTTCAAATCTCCTGTAACAACTTTTTCCCAAGAGCTTCAAGAAATATTTATAGGCACAAATAAATGTGTTTTAATATTGGATGTTTTATTCTGCCAATCAAGTATAAGACTGTAAATAAATGGCGCTACAGTTTCAGAGGATCATAGGTTGCTCTCTTCTTTGAGAGGGAGCTGGTTGGTGACGAGGGGAAAAGCTGAGAAGGCGGAACCTTCATGAATAATCTCAGCTGGTATGGGAAATGAACCTGTGCTGTTGACGTCACTCTGCTTCATGAACCAGCTGTCCAGTATGTTGTGTTCTTTGTTTTAATTCTTTCAGGATGGTGAAAGTTGTAGTGCTAACAAAGAACAGCAAGCTGTGTTTAATAAACAAAGCTAATTTATTACACTACACTTAATTAGATTTGAACATATTACTAAGGAATTAGTTAAGTAAAGATTACACTACATATCCACTCTATTAACTATACTATTAGTTCAACTATCTCACATCTACTGTCTTTCTCTCTTCCACTCTCTCCATCTACCTCCCAGAAGTCAAGGAGGCATGTGATATTTATATGGTTGCTTTATAGCACCATCTTGTGACTAGAGTAGTAGCATTACATTAACCATTTATGTACTTTATAATAGCCACATATTGTGACACAGCCAACTGAGCTAACCTATCCCCCCCCCCCCATCAGAATGTATGGGATCTAGTACAGATCTCGTCTGATGGTGTTTCAATTCATATCTGTACAACCATTTTGTAAATATTTATAAAACTTGTGCATTGTGTAGCTAACGGAGTTTTGTTGATTGATCGTTTTATATTTCTTTTGCTTCAGTCACTGTAATAGAAATAACCACCTAGTACAAAATCTAAGCAATTCTGCTTACAGATTACCAATGTTGACCCTGCTGTCTTTGCCTTATATTGGTGAAAAACATTGTTAAATCTCATTCAGTTCAAACCTATTGTTCATTCAGGCTATGCATATAACAGCCTTTGTGTTCCTTTATTAAGGATTTGTACTTTTTCTGTGTGAAGCAACAGTCCGTTTATCAAGCATATTGATATATTTGTATAATTTCTTTCTAGTTAAAACACAGAAGAAAACAAAGGAAGAGGATGCAATTTTGAAGCATTTAAAAGCCTGGGCATTGTAGAATTGCCCACAAGAATGAAGGATGATAATCCTAAGGGACATGAAGATGATTTTGTATTCCTACGTTTAGTAAATAGTCCTACAAAATATTGATGTACTATGGTTCTGAGATATCGGAGGTTCTATTCTGCAGTTGTGGCAAAGTCTGATATTCACTTGGAATGCTTCTTCAGAATTAGTCTTGACAAATCATCCATTTTCCATGTATTATCATACACTAAATCTCTGTGCTGTTCGAAGTAGACTAAATTTGGAAAATATCAACATTCTAATACCATAACAGATGTCAAAAAGTGAAATGATTCTAGGTCTGGAATATCCCACCAGTAGATAGTTATATAATTTAATTAGATTCTGATATGGTTTCTTAACAGGGTAGATGCTGAGGGACTGTTTCCTCCGGCTGGGGAGTCTAGAACTGGGAGGCATAGTCTCAGGATAAAGGAACAATAAGACTCCAAACAAATCAAAGGATATGGAGATTGGTTGAGAAATTTAGTTGAGTCATTTACAGCATTTAGCCCATGCTAGCTCCCAGTAGAGCAATCCAGTCAGTCGCAATACTTCCAGAAGACCTGCAAGTTTATTTCCTTCAAGTGGCCATCCAGTTTTAATTTGAAATCATTCATCACTTTAGCTTCTACCACCTTTGTGGGCAGCAAGTTCCAAATCAATGCCACTCACCACATATAAAAGTTCTCTCTCGCGTCATACTGTGTTGCTTTATTACTTGAGGCTCAATGGTAGCGCATAGTAAAAAGAAGCATCCAAGAAATCAATCCTCAAGTTAACTGGGTTTCAGCAGTAATGGTGGGAATTAAGTCAAGAGTTATAGATTTAGATAATGTTTGACAAGCGAAAGGTGCACATAAATGCAACAAATGAGACAAAATAGGAAAAATCGGTCTCAGTACTCTGATATACTCAGAACATTATGGTTGCACAGCTCTAATTTAGGCCTGGGCAGCCAGTTTGTAAACCGGAAGACAAAAAGGATGACTTCAGTTTGTTAACAAAGTGACACATCCCAAGATTGTGCTGACAGGAAGCTGGATAATGCAGAAACAGCCTTGGGCTTTATAATATCCATGGACAGATGGAGATTACCAATAGAGGGTTCAAAGCTGACTTCATGCTTGTGAATAATGTCACTGAGCAGCTGCATGTAAATTAAAAATTGGAGGGGACCTAGGGTGAAGATCTTGAGCACACGAGCTGAAGTGAAAACAATGCTGCTCAAAGGAGTGGTGAGAATGTTAGTTGGCAGAATAGAAATCATAGAAGTTATAGTGCAGAAGGAGGCCATTCGGCCCATTGAGTCTGCACCAGCCCTTTGGAAAGGGCACCCTACCTAAGCCCATACCTCCACCCTATCCCCGTAAACCAGTAACCCCACCCAACCTGTTTTGACACTAAGGGTCAATTTAGCATGACCAATCCACCTAATCTGCACATTTTTGGACTGTGGGAGGAAACCCTTGCAGACACGGAGAACGTGCAGACTCCACACAGACAGTGACCCAAGCCGGGAATCGAACCTAGGACCCTGGAGCTGTGAAGCAACTGCTAACCACTGTGCTACCGTGCCGCACATGTTAGTTAGCACCATCAAAATTAAATTTCAAGCTACTTTGGTGAGGTACAGAAATCATAGAATCCCTTTACTACAGGAGGACATTCGGCCCATTGAGTCTGCACCAATCCTTCGAAAGGTCTCTAATGTCCTTCAGGGAAGGAAATCTGCTGTCCTTACCTGGTCTGGCCTACCCGTGATTCCAGACCCACTGCAATGTTGTTGACTCTCAAATGCCCTCTGAAATGGAGGTCATTTGGGGCAATAAATGCTGGCCCCAGCATCCTTAGCCAGTGATGCCCACATCCTGTAATTGAATTTTTAAAAAGAGCACCCTGCGTAGGGCCACACCTCTGCCCTAACCCAGTGTAACTCCACCTAACCTTTGGACACGCAAGGGGCAATTTAGCATAGCCAGTCCACCTAAACTTCAGATCTTTTGGGGGAAACTCATGCAGACACGGAGAATATGCAAACTCCACACAGTCACCCAATAAACCGTACAACTTTAAATGATACTCAAAACCTCAGTACTTACAAATGAATAGGAGTCAGCTTCGTGGTAGTCTTTTGTTTCTGAATAAGATGGTCTTGGGTTCAAGTCCGCTTTAGAGATGAACACATATTCCAAGCTGGCACTTTAGTGCACGACTGAGGGAGTCCTGTACTGCCAAGAAGTTTCATCTTTTCGGTGAAAAGCTAAACTGAACCCTCATCTTCCTTCTCAGATGAAAATGAAAGATCTCATGGAATAACTACTTACAGTGGACAACATTTACCCTTCTGCCACCTTCACTAAAGTAGATTATCTGGTCATTTAGCAAATTGCTATGGGACTGTATTTATGCAACTGTTGCTGGCTTTCCCCACAGTTGGTTACAATGAACAAGGCTCAATAATACAGCAATAAATTTAGGTTGAAAATCAGCTATTACATCGAATATATGGCATAGAAACAAGCCATTTGGCCCGTCCAGTCCATGCCAGTTTTTATTCTTCACTCGAGCTTCTTTCCATGTTTTCCTTGTCTAAATCCATCAGTGTAACCGTCTTTTCCCTTCATCATCATATGCTTGTCTGGTTTTCCTTTCAGTGTATCTATATTATTCGCTTCAACAGCTCAGTGCAGTGATGATTCTATTGAATGGCAGAGCAGGCTTGAGGGTACAAATGGTCATCTGCTCATATTTCTTATGCCTTTATATTCCCTTTGAAACCTTTGCAATAGTGAACAATTTTGTTGAATCGACTTTGCCATTTCCTGTTATAAGTTTGAAAATTTGAGTTAAATTGATGGAATTACCCAAAAGTTCATGACTCCAAGCTCAATGACTGGGGATAGCACCAGATGTGAGAACTCATTCAAAACAATCTTTAGTAAACACGTGTTTCAAATGATCACACCCTAAGGTTTGAAACTTTCTATCGCTGTCACATTTAGTAGACCCCAAAAATGTTAGGCTGAGGAGCGATTTGATAGGTGTTCAAAATCGCGAGGGATCTAGTCAAAGTAGATAGAGTAACTTTGCACTGATGATCAGTTTAGAACCAGAATATGCTGATGTAAGGTGATTGGTAAAGGAACAAAGATGACATGAGATTTTTAGTAGTGAGTGGCTAGGATCGTGAATGTACTGCCGAAGTGAGAGGTGGACACATTCAATTATTGCTTCCAAAAAGGGAAATGGATAAACACCTGAAGATTAAGAAAAATGCAGGGTTATGAGGAAAGAGCAGGGAATTAGGACGAGCTGAATTACTGCTACTTCAGACTCTGAATTTGACTGAACAAATTGCCTACTTTTGTGCTGCAATCATTCTGATTGAAGCCTGTACACAAGAACTCCAATAGAAAACGTTCATATAACTAATAGCGAAAGTCCTGAGAAGTATGTTGAAGTTTTTAAGTTTCTGTGTAAGAAACAAAATGGAAAAGTTGCCCAAAGCTGCTGTTATACAACTCGTAGGGCACACAGTTGCTTGTTCTGCCACCTGAGGAACGAAGTATCAGCAAAGAGAAGGAAAGTAAGCATGCCCTGTAAAATGAAATGGGATAAAGCATATTACAAATTGCTTATTAGAATGAAAATGCAAATAAATATTTAATAAATGATTATCCACTTGCAGTAGTAACAGAAAAACGATTCATGAATAACTTCTAAACAGTACAAAACCAATAGAAGTAGCACAGCAGTCTCATGCACGATATAAAAATGAGTGTTTTCTGTTAGATCCTTGGTGTATCTAACCTCCAGCTGAATCTTTGCACCCTCCTCCCGGTTTCTCTGATTTAGCTTTTTGTGTATTCCCCTCACCATTGACAGCTCTGGTATCAACCGTGGAGGCCCGATGCTCTGGAATTCCTTCCCTTAACTCCAATGTCTCTCGTAATTTCTTTCCATCTCTTTGACCAAGCTTTTGGTCATCCTTCCCAATTTATATCTATCTTGTTTCGGTATTTTTGCCAGATTATATCTGTGTGGATTGAGATGTGTTTCCTGTGTTAAAGGAGTTGTATAAATGCAAGCAAATGTTGATTTGAACATATTGCAGCACAATACTTGGTTGTGTCATTCAACTAAAATGGGGCAGAGACATGGTCAGAACATTGCAAAAGCAAAAATATATAAAACAGGTGAAATCGTGTCAAAAATCAAACCATATCTTTTAATGTAATAAAACTGTGTGACTACCCATTTCCTGCCAATCTTTTTCCATTTCAAATTCATAAATCCATATTTATAATATAAACTGCCTCTACTATAATAGAAAAACAGATTGAGTTTCTACAAAAGATGTCTGCTCATCCACTAACTTGAACAATCCACAGAAATCCTGGATATTTTCTGAGGTTTCCACAGCCAAGTGGGAGAACCCATGTGGAACATGGAGATATTACCCAGTAATTATACATAAAATGCAAGAATGGCACACAGGAGAAACTGAAAATTCCCACAGTATAAACAATATAGCTTTCTAAATTCACTATGTTTTGTGAACCGTCGCACTCAAACTGGCCAAGATCAGGAACTTGTGGAAATTAGATTAAAATCTAGGCTAGTACACTACAGAAACTGAATGATTTTTCATTGAAACTTTTTTTAAAGCACATATCTTGACATATCAGAAAAATTAAATGAAGTTTTTCCTTGCACTTCTCTTCTCTGCAATATTTTGAATGACTATACTTTGTTTGATATGATAGTTGACTAATTACTTGATTTAACTGCATATAGTAGTTTGTCTTTGGTCTAATTATGGTGTAATTTAAAATGGGAAAAAATCAAATTCACATAGGTCTAAAATAATTTTGCTTTCATTGGAAAATCTACTTAAGCACAATTTTTTGTTACGGTTGAAATGTGTACAATTAAGTCTTATAAAGTCTTATTAAAAATCAATTGTTACCTGACAACATGTATCTGACACTAAGTAACCAAAAATATTAGCCTTTAATAGAAACTGTATTATGTATTTTATATATATTATTGATTTGCTTGTATAGCTGTTCATTGATGAAAAATGCAACCATCCACGAAACCACCCAGTAAGAAGGTGCTGATACACCAGTACATTTTGTAAATAAAAGTACTTAGTTTCCATGTAATCAAATGCCTTGGAGTTGAATGTTATTTCGATGAGCATAAGGATAACCTAAAAATTGAATAATGCCTAGGATTTTCTGCTAGGTTTCTGGAAGTTGAGCAGTTTTGCTGTTTAACTTGATCATAGTGATCACAGCAGAGACTGTATGCACACATGCACATTTCAGCAGAGCTCATGAGTAGCAATTCGAAACGGGAATCCTGGCTAATTTTCTATTTCCTAAACCAGGGCATTCAAGGCATCCAACAGACTTAGATCAGCTAAGAGCTGGGACAAAATCTGGGATTTTTGTAGTCTGTAATTAAGGAACTCACTATACACCTACTGTGACCTCCAAGATCTTTGTTGTTATCTACCATTTTCTATTGTGTTATTGGAGGGGGTACTTGTGTAAGTATATTGCATGGCCCAAAACTTAAACTGCAAACTTTTTATGTATATTTTGTGTGTAATGCAATTAATAAGATTCTGATCATTTACTATATTCCCCAACACAAATTAATATTTAATTTTGAATGTCATGTTATGAAGGTTTGGGCAGCACGATAGCACTGTGGCTTCACAGCACCAGGGTCCCAGATTCGATTCCCCGCTTTTTCTGGTAAAATGTTCTAAACTTCGCTGCTGTAACTTCTACATTGTTATCACTGATATTTTAATTTTTATTTACAATTATCTTCAAGAATTGCTTTGCATCTTAAAATTCTGTGCCATGTTTTAGACTTACTGTCTTACCATTATCAAACTGACAATATTAATCACGTGGCATGGCGGCAGTGGTTAGCACTGCTGCTTCACAGCACCAGACACTATTTCTATTCCGGCCTTGGGTGACAGTGTGGAGTTTGAATGTTCTACCTGTGTCTGCATGGGTTTGCTCCCACTCCAAAGATAGGTGGATTGGCTGTGATAAATTGCCCCTTGTGTCCAAAACGTTAGTGGGGTTGCGGGGAAAGGGTGGAGGCATGGGCTTATAGAACATATAACATAACAGCGCAGTACAGACCTTTCGGCCCTCGATGTTGCGCCGACCTGTGAAACCACTCTAAAGCCCATCTACACTATTCCCTTATCATCCATGTGTCTATCCAATGACATTTGAATTAGGGTGTTCTTTCCAAGGGCCAGTGCAGACTCAAGGGCCGAATGGCCTCTTTCTGCACTGTAAATGGTATGATTCTATAAGGCCTCGGGGGGGATTTGAACAGAAGAATATGTTTTTAAATTGTGATGGTGAACCAGGAATCAATGGAGATCAAGCACAATGGTGATAACTGATCTATAATATATGCAGTGGATTTCTTGAGTTAAAAATCTTGTAGAAAGAGAGGTTGGCAAGAGAATAGTCAAGTCTGGAAGTAAGAAAAGCATAGATGAGCATTTCAACTGTAGATGGGCAGAGGTAGAAACTGATTGTATGGGATAAGAGATGCAGGTCGGGGTCAAGTAGGATTCCAAGGCCGCAAACATTTTGGTTTAGTTTGAGACAGTGGATAGGGTGGAATTGGTGACGAGTAAAATGAATTTGTGATGGGAGCTGTTGACAATGGGCTTTAATTGAAATATTGCTCATTCAGGACTTGATTATTTAGTCTGGACAACACAGACTGGATGGGACAGGTGATGGAGACGTTGAACTGGATATTGTTCACCTGTAATTGGAACTTGTCTTCAGCTGTCACTGAAGAGTAGCATACACGAGAAATCAGAGGGAATCGAGGATAGATCCTTGATCCCCTACAGAGGTATTGGTACAGTACAGGGGTGGAAAAAGGTGCCATTGCTATGCCTGGACGTGTGATAGTAGAATCAGATAAGGGTTGTTTTCAGCTGGATAGTTGTTAAGTGTTGGTATTGGAAGGATGATATGGTCAACTATGTCAAAGACTGCAGATTAATTGGAAGTAGAATAGTGCTGCAGAGTTTAGGATCCTATACTTTAGGAATTGAAGTTCCTGTGAAAATCCCCTAATGGCCACATTCCAGCACCTGTTCGGGTACGTTGAGGGAGAATTCAGAATGTCCAAATCGTCTTTCGGGACTTGTGGGAAGCAACCCACACTGACTCTGCCCAGACAGTGCCCCAAGCTGGGAATCGAACTTGGGACCCTGGCACTGTGAAGCAACAGTACTAACCACTGTGCGAACCTCACGTCTCCAGTCCCTGTGCTGGCCAGGAACTGGCATATGCACAGTCTAGCTATTTTTTTGTTCCGGCCGAGCACCTCTGCCATAAAAATGTTCAAAAGCTGATGCCGTTTTTGAATTCTTTTTGAGGAAGGGAATTCAAAAGACATTATTCCCATCAGTATTAAATCAGTAACCCCTAATTCTAGATTCTCCCGCAACAGCAAACATCCTTTCCACATTCATCCCGTAGTGGATACAAGCCTAGCCTGTCCAATCGTTCGTCATACGATAACCTGTCCATTCTTGGTATTAGTTTGGTAAACCTTTTCTAAACTTCTAATGTATTTACATCCTTCCATAAATTGAGACCAATACTGTACGCAGTATTCCAGATGTGATCTCACTTGTACAACATCTACTTTTGTGTTCCATCTCTCGTCATAAATAATAACATTCTATTACCTTTCCAGACAACATACTCTACCTGCATACTAGCCTTTTGTGATTCATGTGCTGCATCCCTCAATCTCCAAGCTCTGCAATTTGTTCACTCTAGATAACAAGCTTTTTGTTCTTCCTGCCAAAATGGACAATTTCACATTTGCCCATGTTATACTCTATTTTCCAGATGTTTGCCCACTCGTACTTTCAAGTCCTCTTCACAACTTACCTTCCTGTCTTTGTATCAGTAAATTTAGCAACCATACCTTCTGTCCCTTCATCCAAATCATTTACATAAACTAGAAAGCTATTCAAGAAAGCCTGCCTTCTCCATCTTGCCCCTCGCCTGAGGTGTGGAGATCCTTTGGTTAATCACCACCAGTCAGCTCTCCTCCTCAAAGTGGAAAGCAGCCCATGGTCATCTGGGACTATGGCGACTTTACCTTAAAAAGGACCCAGCACTGATCCCTGTGGCACACCAGTAGTTACATCCCAAGCAGAAAAAGACCCCTTTATGGCTAACCTTTTTCCTTTTAACAAGCCAATCTTCATGCCATGCCAATATGTTACCCCCTACACCATGAGGAAATCCAAGTGCAATATATTCACCAGTTCCCCTTTATCCACAACACAGGACTCCTTTTAATCATGATTTTCCCATCACAAAACCATGTTAACTCTGGTTGCTTTGAATTAGTGCCCTGTGTGGCAACTTGCCCACAAAAAGGTAGTCAAATATGGTGAAAGTCAATCTTAAAAAATAAAAGGGCGGCATGTGGCGCAGTAAATAGCACTGGGACTGTGGCGCGGATCCTGGCCCTGGGTCACTGTCCGTGTGGAGTTTACACAGTCTTCCCACGTCTGCGTGGGTTTTGCCCCCACAACCCAAAGATGTGCAGATTAGGTGGATTGGCCACACTAAATTGCCCCTTAATTGGGGAAAAAAATAATTGGGTACTCGAAATTTAAAAAAAAAAAATAAAAGTAACAAAAGTATGGACTCAAATGTAAGTAACTCGCAAAATATTGGAATTAACAACAGAATTAAAACTAATGGCAGTTAAATATAAATATACACAGGTCACAGCACTTATTGATGACATCAGCAATAGATTTCAGTATGATGTATAATCATAGAATTGCGACAGTACAGAAAGAGGCCGCCTGCCCCTATACATAGACCCTATAACCTCGCCCTAAGGGGCAATTTAATTCAGCATGTCCAATCCACCTGCACATCTTTGGACTGGAATTCCACGCAGACATGGGGAGGAAGAGCAAGCTCCAGAAAAGTGGGAATCGAATTCTGGTTCCTGGTACTGTGAGGCAACAGTGCTAACCACTGTGCTGCCCCGTAATACCCATATAATGCCCTACAACACCACCATCTTGATTTCCTGTCCATCGACCTTCACTGTCGCATAAATAGGCTCTCCATGCCCCCACTTAAAGCACGCAATAAAAGTTCTCCTCTGCCTGGTCTGAGCTTTCCAAGCGATGTGCCGTTGACTGAAGCTTTCTTCCATTTGAAGTTCCCTGCTTACCAGCTTGCTCTCAACACCCCAGCACATCTTCACTAAATACTCCTTGTTGCACTGGTGACAATGGCCATAAACTTACAATGATTCGCATAGTGTGACCCTCCACACCTAAAACCCACCCAACACAGTCTTCATCTTTTTACTTGCATAATCATAACATTCCACACCCTACTCTAACATCTTTAATAATAGCTTCCAACATTTTCCATGCAACAGATGTTAAGCTAACTGCTCTAGTTTTTTTGCTCACCATCTCTTTCTCCCCCCCCCCCCCCCCCCCTTTTTGAATAAAGTTGTTGTTTTACTATTTTCCAATCTGATGGCACCTTCCCCAAACTCGGGAAATTTTGAAACCAACTCCGGAATTATCTCACCAGTCACTTTTAATACCTGATGAAGTCCATCAGGATCTGGGGATTTTACAGCCCACAACTCCGGTCAGTGCCACTTCCCTGGTGATGGTAATTTTCCAGTGTCATCCTTTTAGTTCCTGACTTAGTTAGTTATTTCTGGGATTTTACTTGTCTGCTCTGTAGTGAAGACCAATACAAGATATATGTTTGTTTGATCTACCGTCTCGGAATTCCATTATTAATGCCCCAGACTTTCTAAAGACTTCAAGACTTACTTTTATTTAAATATCTATAGAAACATGTTACTATCCACATTTATATTACTAATTAGCTTTCTCTTGTACTTATTTTTCCCTTATTAATCTGTCATTCTTTTCGGTTGTATATTCTGTCCAATCTTCAGACCTGCCACCATCTTTGTCCAATGTATGCTCTTTACATTTGGTGCCCTCTTTAATTTTGCTGGTTAACCACTGATGGTGGGTCCTCCCCTTGATATCTTTCTTTCTCGTTGGAATGTACCTATTCTATGTATTCTGAAATATCCCTTTAAATGTCTGCCAGTGTCTCTACTGATCCATCTTTTAACCTCATTTCCCAATTCATTTTAGCTTGCTGGCTTTCATTCCCACATAATTTATGTAAGTTTAAAATGTTCGTCTTGAACCCACTCTTTCTCTCAAACAGAATTTACATTGGCTTTGGTCCATCGAGTATGCACCCACCCACTGAAAGAGCACTCTACCTAGGTCCACTCTCCCACCCTATTCCCATAACCCCACCTAATATGCACATCTTATGATCTTTGTTACCCAGGGGTGCCTTCAGGTCTAGCATACTTTGCACTCTGGTTGGTGGCAGGATGTTTCCAAGAAACTATTCCAAAAACATTGAGCCTCATAGGTAGCCTTATCTAGGCTACCTATGCCCATCTGATTTTTTCAGATGTATTCAGATGCAGAGCCTTCAGGTTTAGTCCTTTTATTTTTGTAACTTCTAGCTTTGACTGTTTAGATTTGTGCTCTCTACCCGGTCATGTTCTGTTCATCATTTCCCATATTAATACCTTTCTCTCTTGCCTTGACTTTGGTTCATCACATCTTCACAAATTTGCTACTATTTATTTTAAAGCCCTCTCTACTTCCCTAGTTATGTGGCTCACTGGAACATCAGTACAGCCCACATTTACCCAGTACTGGTGCCAGTGCCCTACAAACCAGTACCCACTTCCCACTGTCCAACTTTTAAGTCAAGCATTCATTTCTCTAATTTTATTTGCCCTGTAACAATTGACACATGGCTCAGTTAATAACAGATCACCTTTGAGGTTCTGCTTTTTAATTTAGCGACTAACTCCTCGCACTATTATGCAAACTCTCGCCTAGATCTATCCATGGCCATTGGTACCTACGTGTAACTATGACAACTGGATATCTCCTTCCCACCACAAGTTCTTTTCCAGCCCTGAGAAGTAGTCCGGAACCCTGGCACCGGGCAAGCAACACAGCTGGCTGGACACTCACTCTCCTGCAGAGAACAGTGTCAATACTGTCCCCTACTACCACTACATTCCTTTATGTCTCTCTCTCTCCCCACCCCCCCTCCCCTTGAATGGCTTCCTGCACCACAGGTGCCATGGTTAGTTTGATCATCCACTCTGCAGCTGATGGATGATTGGTACATCATGTCCATTTTATGCCCATCAAAGTAATTTCTAGAGCTGTAATTACTGAGCTAGCGCTGAAAATGAGATCTGCAAATCTGTTACTCGAGGCTCTGAAACCCAACAAAGTCACAGGTCTGCAAAACTTTCCAAATGCAGAGGTGCAAAATATGAACGCTTTTGCTGTAGAAACGCAGACTGAAGGTCAAGTTTTTTCAGAGTTAACTTACCAACATCTCTGGGCGGTACAGTGACACAGAGGTTAGCACTGCTGCCTCGCGGCACCAAGGACCCGGGTTCGATCCCGGCCCCGGGTCACTGTGGAATTTTTGCATTCACCCAGTGTCTGCACCCCAAAGATGTGCAGGGTAGGTGAACTGGCCACACTAAATTGCCCCTTAATTGCAAAGAAAAAGAATTGGGTATTCTAAATTATTTAAAACTTATCAACATCTCCATACATTAGGGATTCGCTTCTTAGCTTTAAAAATAACTTTGGTGATTTTATTTGCTTTGAGTAAGACATAGTCCCAGATGCCATTTAGCCAAGTTATTAGAAAGGTCATAATAGTAGAAGAGTGGATTTAGGTTAAATGACCATTTAAAAAAAGTAATGGGTTGGAGTCCTGTCACTTGATGATCTTATTTAAAAGAAAATACACAAATTATACAAATTAAATCACTATTTTTTTGCAGAAAATGTCAAGATCACAGTACTGAATGTTAAATGGGAAAAAAAAACTTTATTTAAAAAAAACATAATTTTTCCATAAATGCAACCATGCAAATTAAAACTTTTCAGAAAGTTGTATTTGTTTCTATGCAAATGCGGTGTGGTGGGGTAGCCACATGGTAATATGCTGCAATTTAAGTCATGCATAAACTCTCCATAAATTTGGCACATCACACAAATAATGCATATTTACACATGACAAAACAGTTATGCAAGGCTTCCAGTGGAAAATTAAAGCATCTGATCTGTTAAATATCATCTTTAGGAGCTATAGATTTCAATCAGAATTACTGGCATAAATAAAAAGATCCCTAATATGAAATCAGGCATTTCTGTTAAAATTCTATACCATCCAAACTTCATTACCTGCCACAGACTCTCAGTAACGGATATGGATGAAGTAAAAACTGCCATGTTACATCTTCTGCAAATCTAGAAAAACAAGGCACTTGGAGCAATCAAGATATGCAACTTTGATGAACCAACGTCACAAATTGATTGTAATAAGACAAGGTATCTCAAAAATTAAAACATCTTTTGCCAATGAAACTTGACAAAATTCAAATGTGTGGTCTACACCACAGTTTAGTGAACAATATCTTTTTTCTAGTCACAAGTGGTAGTAAACTGTAAATTACTGTGCCATACACCACAGGTCAGCAAAAACCCTATTGAGATTATCACTTTATTGACAAAATTAACAGGTACATTTTTGCTTCTGGTCTAAACAAAAGTCTGTTTAACAGACAAATTTTGGGAACAAAACTAAATGAGATTAAATGCTACCTTTTGTGGCCATTAGATAAAACATAATTTATGCAGTTTAAACAAGGCTCAATCACTTCCTGCGATGCATTGATGCCCGTCCAAACCATTAGTTTTGTTTTGGAGAAACTTAATGACATTCAAAAGTTTAATTGTTCTACGTAATGTTATGTTTAGTTTAGTTAACGGCAGGAAACAAAATTGGCTTTCATGTCACTAGGAAAATATAACTTGATTAGTGAAATGGCCATATCATACTTGCATTTTAGCCAAACTATCCCTGTATATTCTTCGGAATGGAAATTGAATGCAGCTTACAGAAAAAAAATACAAATAAAATTGAATGGTTCTACCATAGGATCAATAGCCCAATTTGTCTGCAAGGAAATAGTTTGGACCTACAGTTAAGAGCACATTTGCAAAATTCAGAGCCTAATAAAGTCGAATTAATAAAATCTACTTTGTTGCATCAGGCAAAAATATATTTAAATATTTATTTATAGAAAGAGCAGTTTCCTTGGCTACGTCAAGAATGATGAATCCTAAAAACATGCACGAATTGTAGAAACCATATTGATTCATAGCTTTGAGCTGTATTCCAGCTACAGCTATTGCAATATATTATCAAGAATAATTATCAGCGTTAACAAATGCTATCAGTCTTCTTCTGCAGCTTGGGCTTCTTCCACAGGTGAAGATGTTTCAGTTACAGGGCTATTCCAGGAGGCTCCAGCTTGTTCTTTATCAGACTCCATACCAGAGCTAATAAAAAATGTTAAATATAAAATTAAACATCCTGCCTTTATATTTTAAACATTTAAATAAAATTGAGGTCAACAGCAATCCAATTAAGCAAGAGAATTTTAAAAATCTATAGCGGATTGGAGCACTGGTGGTGGTGTACATAAAGGATTCGAGTGCTGAGGCTCACTCGTGTTGTAATGTAGAGAAATAGGTCTGAAAACCAGCCCCCCCCCCCCCCCCCCCCCCCCCCCCCCCCCCGCGTGTAACATTTTCCTTACCAAGTGTCTTTATGGGCCATGATTAATATTGCTAAACATTAAATATTTAAATCTCAGTCCAGACTGAAATTTTGTGCATTAGAAACTGCATCAAAGATAGTAACACAGATCAGCAAGGCATAAAAGAATAAAAGGTATTAATTGTAAAATAAAAATTGGAAATGAATTAGAATTATTACAAATTTTAATACAGTTTCCTAAAGCAGAAAAACTTATGTCAGAAACCAAAACAAAAACATAGACAATCTGGTATTGAGAAGCATCAACAGTGTTAATTCCATTTGAGTTTAAAGGAGTGACATGTCAGAAGCCAAGATTCTTGATTTAAAACAGACTAACATTTGGGCACTAAGGAAGGGATTATCTGATCACTAGCATAATCTGTTCAAATAGATTACAGGGCCCATACCAATAAAAAGGCAAATAATAACAATCTTTATTAGTGTCACAAGTAGTTTACATTAATACTGCAATGAAGTTAGTTAAAGTCCCCTAGTCGCCACACTCCAGCACCTGTTCGGGTACACGGAGGGAGAATTCAATATCCAAATCACCTAACAGCACATCTTTCGGGACTTGTGGTAGAAAACCGAAACACCCGGAGGAAACCCACACATCACAGGCGAGGAGAACGTGCAGATTCAGCACCGTCAGTGACCCAAGCTGGGAATCGAACCCGGGTCCCTGGCACTGTGAAACAACAGTGCTAACCACTGTGCTACTTCTGTCATGATGTGTCTACAAAGGTTTCTGGGATTCGTTTTAAACAGAGGGGGATTGCATATAAAGGGAAGATTGAAGGGAGAAGGCAGAAATGGGTAAAGAAATTGGAGATGTGGTTATAATCTTTTTTTAAATTAAGCATTTTCCCCCATGATTTAGTTTAAATGGCTTCAGGTTTACCTGTTATCTTCTATTACAGCTTGGTCAGCTTCTACTGCAGAAGATTCAACTTCTCCACTACATTCACTCTCTTGTCCAGAAGGTCTACGTGTTTTCTCTTGTTCCAAGGATATTTCTCTACAAAACAGTAAAGAATGCAAAGCCACATTTTAATACAAAAATTATACAACACACCAGCTTTACAGCATGCATATATTCATACTGCATTTATGACTTTTACAGTCTTTTTTTTCCTTTTTAAAATAAATTTAGAGTACCCAATTAAATTTTTCCAATTAAGGGACAATTTAGCATGGTAAATCCACCTAGACTGCACGTCTTTGGGTTGTAGGGGCGAAACCCACACAAACATGGGGAGAAGGTGCAAACTCCACACGGACAGTGACCCAGAGCCGGGATTGAACCTGGGACCTCGGCGCAGTGAGGCAGCAGGGCTAAACTATTACAGTCTTAACGTCAAGAAAAGGAGAAAAAAATACCCAGGTCTGAAATGTCTTGCAAGAATTGGCAATCTTCAAACTCACAGCAGAAACTGAAAATGTTCTTTAAATTGCTGTCAAAGAGGTTTGTCCTGCTGTACCAATACTACACGAGGACAGGTTCAGTTATGGGAACATTTATGGTTGAACAACCTAACTGACATTCAATGGCCTGATCAGGAAAGCTGCAGATAGGGAACCAGAAAAGCATATCAAGTCGGCAGAAACAGCACATTTGAGTTTGAATTAAGTTCACACAATATCAGGAAAACAATTAGACTGTAAACTGGGGTATAATGCTCTTTATACACAGGGCAGTATAGTTTATATTTCACAAGTGAAGAGTTACGTAATCTCGCATTTCAGTACACAATCTACTATTGCGATGTCCAAGACACTGCTGATACTTTTACAACAACCCACATTTACAACAATCCAGAATTACCTTGTGTCTGACAACCACCTCTCCTTAGCTTTAGTATTATCTATTTTGCAGTATTAGTTTGTAATTAAAAGTATTCCAGGTGTCAGCTGTACCAAAACTATTTTTGAAAGTTGTGCAAGTTTGTGTACTTTTTCAGCCAAGAGGCCATGTGAATAACTCTCCAAAATCAGCACTAAGTCCCTTTGAAATAGTTGCTGGAAGAAACCAAGTACTGCAATTCTACTATATTTTCCTTCTAATATTGCTGGATAGAGCTCAGTCCATTGACTAATTAGATCTCGTCTCAAAAATCAAGTTCTCAGCGCAACTGTCACACCGCACAATTATCCAAGTATCCCAAAGGAAGGAGGCAATTAAATAATGTAACTCCTTGAAATGGATGAATTGTTAAAACTGTCACCGATTAGGCAACATGATACTTAGGGCATTGATCTTAGCAAATCAAAAGAAAATCCACAAATAAATTGCATCACCAAATACCTGATTTTATTTTCTAAAACCTCCATATGACGATGTTTTTCTTCTAGCAATTTTTTCAAAGCCTCAATTTCCTTTTGCTTTTCAGAAAGTTCCTTTTGCAGTCTGTAGTTAGTTTCTTCCAATGTTTCACAGAAAGCCTGGTTGGAAAACCATAACAAATATAATGCACTGGATCTTTCATTGAGCCAAATTGTTCAATATGATACGACTATGAGACTATGCCTTAAATAATCATAACTATGGTGTAAATGTATTGCAACTTTCAAAAGCACAATAAGACATAATTCGCAGATTAAAAAACAGAACATGTTGGAAAAATACATCTGGTCAGATCAACCAGTTTCCAAAGAGGAATACACCCATATTAGTAATCCCTCTTTTCCAGACACTAACAAGCCTTGGTTCCATCATCTCGAATAGTTTTACCTTTACTGCGTTGATAAATCATTAAAGAAATAAAATTGATCCCCAATGAGTAATTGTTATCTAAATCTGTCAACTACTTTAAAGGAGCACAGCCTTACTTTGTACCTAAGGAAACCATGTGTTGAATATCAATGTTATGACATTAAAGTTAGCTGTACACATCATCTCTTACTCCCTGCTTCGTTAAGTGCCCATTTTATTTTGAGTTCAGTAATAACTTGATAGCAACATTTCAGCCTCAGAGCAGCATTACCTTGCAAGGGGAGAACTATAATTTGTGTAGAATATTTATATTCACAGGTTAAGGAAAGGGGGTGGGTTCATGCAGGGCTTGGTCTGGGTCTTTAAAATACTCGTCAGAAGTGCTTTTTTTCCTCCTAACTCTTCAGAGTAACTATGAGGATTAAACGGTCAGAACCATCTGAAATTACCTCAAGGAAATATGAGTAAACCACATATCCTGTCCCCATTCACAAAGCCTGCATCTGGTTGGAGATGAAGCATTAAACCTAATCACTTGGACAATGAGGAATTCCCAGATATAATTTAATCAAGCTACAATCAGAATAAACCATTCTTCAATGCCAGGAGCATCCGGAATAAGGTGGGTGAACTTGCGGCATGGGTTGGTACCTGGGACTTCGATGTTGTGGCCATTTCGGAGACATGGATAGAGCAGGGAAAGGAATGGTTGTTGCAGGTGCCAGGGTTTAGATATTTCAGGGAAGGTGGTAAAAGAGGGGGAGGGGTAGCATTGTTAGTCAAGGACAGTATTATGGTGGCAGAAAGGACGTTTGATGAGGACTCGTCAATTGAGGTAGTATGGGCTGAAGTTAGAAACAGGAAAGGAGAGGTCACCCTGTTAGGGGTTTTCTATAGGCCTCCAAAAAGTTCCAGAGATGTAGAGGAAAGGATTGCAAAGATGATTCTGGATAGGAGCGAAAGCAGCAACAGGGTAGTTGTTATGGGGGACTTTAACTTTCCAAATATTGACTGGAAACGCTATAGTTAGAGTACTTTAGATGGGTCCGTTTTTGTCCAATGTGTGCAGGAGGGTTTCCTGACACAGTATGTAGATAGACCGAGAGGCGAGGCCATATTGGATTTGGTACTGGGTAATGAACCAGGACAGGTGTTAGATTTGGAGGTAGGTGAGCACTTTGGTGATAGTGACCACAATTCGATTAAGTTTACTTTAGTGATGGAAAGGGATAGGTATAAGTTATATCTGGGGGTAAGGCAATTATGATGCGATAAGGCAAGACTTAGGATGCATCGGATGGAGAGGAAAACTGCAGGGGATGGGCACAATGGAAATGTGGAGCTTGTTCAAGGGACAGCTACTGCGTGTCCTTGATAAGTATGTGCCTGTCAGGCAGGGAGGAAGTGGTCGAGCAAGGGAACCGTGGTTTACTAAGGCAGTCAAAACACTTGTCAAGGGGAAGAAGGAGGCTTATGTAAAGAGGAGTAAAGAGTTCAGTAAGGGCGCTTGATAGTTACAAGTTAGCTAGGAAGAACCTAAAGAGAGAGCTAAGAAGAGCCAGGAGGGGACATGAGAAGTCTTTGGCAGGCAGGATCAAGGATAACCCTAAAGCTTTCTATAGATATGTCAGGAATAAAAGAATGACTAGGGTAAGAGTAGGGCCAGTCAAGGACAGTAGTGGGAAGTTGTGCTTGGAGTCCAAGGAGATAGGAGAGGTGCTAAATGAATATTTTTCGTCAGTATTCACACAGGAAAAAGACAATGTTGTCGAGGAGAATACGGAGATTCAGGCTACTAGACTAGAAGGGCATGAGGTTCATAAGGAGGAGGTGATAACAATTCTGGAAAGGGTGAAAATAGATAAGTCCCCTGGGCCGGATGGGAGTTATCCTAGGATTCTTTGGGAAGCTAGGGAGGAGATTGCTGAGCCTTTGGCCTTGATCTTTAAGTCATCTTTGTCAACAGGAATAGTGCCAGAAGACTGGAGGAGAGCAAATGTTGTCCCTTTGTTCAAGAAGGGGAGTAGAGACAACCCCGGTAACTATAGACCAGTGAGCCTTACTTCTGTTGTGGGCAAAATCTTGGAAAGGTTTATAAGAGATAGGGTGTATAATCATCTGGAAAGGAATAATTTGATTAGACATAGTCAACACGGTTTCGTGAAGGGTAGGTTGTGCCTCACAAACCTTATTGAGTTCTTTAAGAAGGTGACCAAACAGGTGGATGAGGGTAAAGCAGTTGATGTGGTGTATATGGATTTCAGTAAAGCGTTTGATAGGGTTCCCCACGGTAGGCTACTGCAGAAAATACGGAAGCATGGGATTCAGGGAGATTTAGCAGTTTGGATCAGAAATTGGCTAGCTGGAAGAAGACAAAGGGTGGTGGTTGATGGGAAATGTTCAGACTGGAGTCCAGTTACTAGTGGTGTACCACAAGGATCGGTTTTGGGGCCACTGCGGTTTGTCATTTTTATAAATGACCTGGAGGAGGGCGTAGAAGGATGGGTGAGTAAATTTGCAGATGACGCTAAAGTCGGTGGAGCTGTGGACAGTGCGGAAGGATGTTACAAGTTACAGAGGGACATAGATAAGCTGCAGTGCTGGGCTGAGAGGTGGCAAATGGAGTTTAACGCAGAAAAGTGTGAGGTGATTCATTTTGGAAGGAATAACAGGAAGACAGAGTACTGGGCTAATGGTAAGATTCTTGGCAGTGTGGATGAGCAGAGAGATCTCGGTGTCCATGTACATAGATCCCTGAAAGTTGCCACTCAGGTTGAGAGGGTTGTTAAGAAGGCGTACGGTGTGTTAGATTTTATTGGTAGAGGGATTGAGTTTCGGAGCCATGAGGTCTGGTACAGCTGTACAAAACTCTGGTGTGGCCGCATTTAGAGTATTGCGTGCAATTCTGGTCACCGCATTATAGGAAGGATGTGGAAGCATTGGAAAGGGTGCAGAGGAGATTTACCAGAATGTTGCCTGATATGGAGGGAAGATCTTATGAGGAAAGGCGGAGGGACTTGATGCTGTTTTTGTTAGAGAGAAGAAGGTTAAGAGGTGACTTAATTGAGGCATACAAGATGATCAGAGGATTGGATAGGGTGGACAGGGAGAGCCTTTTTCCTCGGATGGTGATGTCTAGCTCAAGGGGACATAGCTTTAAATTGAGGGGAGATAGATATAAGACAGACGTCAGAGGTAGGTTCTTTACTCAGAGAGTAGTAAGGGTGTGGAATGCCCTGCCTGCAACAGTAGTGGACTCGCCAACACTAAGGGTATTCAAATGGTCATTAGATAGACATATGGACGATAAGGGAATAGTGTAAATGGGCTTTAGAGTGGTTTCACAGGTCGGCGCAACATCGAGGACTGAAGGGCATGTACTGTGCTGTAATGTTCTATGTTCTCTATGTTTCAATTACTGGTCAGTTAGAGAGGGACAGTCATGTGACAAGTCAATCCCTGTGTGTCCTGTTCTGAAGGAAAATGACCCAAGTGGGGTCATTCCATCTCTCTCCTTCTCTTCAACCCAACTTACAAGCATTCAGACCCTGTTTCGCAAATGTATGACCCAGATGCCACGGAGACCTAAAAGGAACTCCATCTCTCATACAGTCACCAGAAGAACAAATTGTTCATCCATATCTTTAAATCACCTCAATGAGGGAAAGCAACAGGGCTACTGAATTGACCCTGAAGTCAACCATGAAACCAATTGTCAAAGAACTGGGTTGCAATGACTGGTGACCACGGACTTAGAACAATAAAGATTTATGGTCATCTCTGAACAGTTCTTGCATAGTGTCTGCTTGTGCTCCAGGAAGAATCCCGGTGCCAGAGCTCCCAACAAATGACCCCTTTTGTACCCACATCATCCCAGCATTCATATGACCACCTGGTTTACATCTTCCCTGTTTAAGTTGGGACAACCAGTAGTACTCAGGTTAGGTGTAACTGCATAGAACAGTCACTAGATGAAAACTATTTAAAACATACAAAGTTGAACAGGCTAATAACACTTAACATTGTGCAAAACATTAATGGGGAAGGGGGCGCAGCACGGTAGCACAGTGGTTAGCATTGCTGCCTCACGACGCCAAGGTCCCAGGTTCGATCCCGGCTCTGGGTCACTGTCCGTGTGGAGTTTGCATGTTCTCCCCGTGTTCGCATGTGTTTCACCCCCACAACCCAAAGATGTGCAGGGTAGGTGGATTGCCCACTCTAAATTGCCGCTTAATTGGAAAAAATGAAATCGGTACTCTAAATTTATTTTTAAAAAACACTAATTGGGCTACATCAGCCAGTTCATAGCCCTGTATCTGGTTGCATCCAGCCCTGGGTGTCCTTGTTGTGAGTGGCTCGGTATAGTACCTCTGCAGAAAGGTAGGGATGATGAATTGCTGGCCAAGCAGTATAAATCTATCTTGTATGGTATTTAAATGCCTGGTCAGACCTCAACAATGGCTAGGATACTGAACCAGACACGTAATGTTTTAAATTTAAGTCTGTGCAGAAAAGATAGATTCGTCCTGGAGTGATAATAAAATAAATTGGGATGTAATTTTATAAACAGAACTTTTTGAAACAAAAGATATTTAAACTTTCAAACTTCACAGTTCTAACACCAACAGAATATGTAGTTCCTTAACTTTAACACACAACGTCCCACTAAACAACACTTGGCATTACATCCAGGCAAAGGCTGCACTTTAATTTATGAAGCAATCTTTCTTCTGTTCGGGCATCACTTTCAGAATCCTTTTTCCAAAGCTTTCTCTTTCTGTGGCAGCAGTTTCCATGAGCTGTTCCATGATTGCTTAAATTTTAAGCGAACAGGCTTCATGACCTGACTGGCTGATCGCCACAGCCTTCTGCTTCCAGGTTTCCTGACCTGTCTCCTCGGCTGCCCACCTGCTACTGCCTTGGTTCTCAAAATGATTTCTTGCTCTAAGCTCTGCCCAGCCCCGAACAAAGCTCTCCTTTCCCCTCCCCGGTTTACACAAAAGGCCAGAGCTACGCCATTCATATGCAACTACCTTCCATTGATAGACCATTAGGTCATCAGATTCTGTTAATTGGATAATGGCTGTTCTTGCAGGAATGTCCCAAAAGACAATGGGTCTTTGGTAAATCACATTGTGCATTATCCGCATTATCCAACGAGTTTGAGTCTGAATGGGAGCGTGTGACTCAGCCTGGTATGGGCATTTCCCTTTTGAGTTCAGGCTAACAGGATTTTCCTTCAATCTGTTTAAACCTTCAACAAAAACAGAAAATACTAGACAATCTCAGTAGGTCTGGCAGCAACTTTGGAGAGAAAAGGAGCGAACGTTGAGTCTGGATGACTTTTGTCAAAGCTCCCAAAGTCATCCAGACTCAAAACGTTAGCTTCCTTTTCTCTCTACAGATGCAGTCAGACCTGCTGAGATTGTCCAGTGTTTTCTGCTTTGTTTCAGATTCCAGCATCTGTAGTAATTTGTTTTTAATCTTAGTGTTTAATTGTCTGCTTCCTTTTTCCCATTCGGAACCCAAATTTCTAGTATCTCCCCAACATGATAACGGTTAGTTAATCTCTCATGGAAAAGAATGTGCGAGTTTGTGAGGAAGTTCCCTTGAAGACTCGGGCTAGCCTTTCATGAAATGAAATTAAATGAAAATCGCTTATTGTCACAAATAGGCTTCAAACGAAGTTACTGTGAAAGCCCCTAGTTGCCACATTCCGGCGCCTGTTCGGGGAGGCTGGTACGGGAATTGAACCGCGCTGCTGGCCTGCTTTAAAAATCAGCTATTTAGCCCTGTGCTAAACCAGCCCCCAGAAGAAGGCCACCTGGCCCATCACACCTATACTGGCTCTTTGAATGAGCAACCTAATTTCATGATGACATCGTGAAGTTGCCAGCATGCGAGATCCATCAGTAAGAGTTCTGGGATTCGACAAGCAGAAAGCACCTCTACAGTCATGAAGTCGAGGCCCTCCTCATGATTTGCCTCGTCAGTGGTGGGTAGGAAGGCTCTGGAAAAGGCATCAGCCAGGCAGAACTCCTTATTATGGTTGTACATGACAGAGGTTGTAGCATTGCAGCTTGAGTACCATGCACTGCAACCATGCAGATGCAGTGTGAAGAGACTTAAGAATAGTTGAGTAGCTGATGATCATTTACTGTACATAAAACCATGGAATTTTTGACAAGTGAAAACAAGGGCAAGGAGTTCCTTCTCAATCTGGGCAAAGTGCCAAGTGAGGGCTCTTGATGCAAAGGCCATTCTGGATGTAGATTGTGCCAAGTCCGTGCTGGGAGGCATCTGCGGATAGTACAGGGCTTGAATGTGAAGTACTGTAGCATCGGAGGGGCCAAGTGCCTGCTTAAATTTGCGTTCCTTCAAACAGCATTTGACATTTTGATGGAGGAGGTAACGAAGGGTTCCAGTGACCTCACTGTAGCAAGGAATGACTTTGCCATACCAAGGAAAGGCTGAAAAGCGTGCTTGGCCTCAGGAATGGACATCTGTCGTTTAGCCATTGTCTTGTCTTGATCTGGTTTCACACCGTCAATTGTGAGTAAGTAACCTACATAGGGGAGAACCTGGTTGACTCCGAATCTGTATCAAGCAGCTTGAGTTTAAACTGTATGGTCCTAATTCTGTTGAGGACTAAACAAAGACACGCATTGTGTTCTTGCATTGTTCAATCCCAGACCAAGTGTCATCGATTATGAGCTTGCAGGTTGCCTTGCAAAGAGTTTCTCCATGCACCATTTGAAAACCTTACTGCCAGTGGAGATCCAATATCATCATAGATTATCATAGAATTTAGTGCAGAAGGAGGCCATTCAGCCCATCGAGTCTGCACCGGCTCTTGGAAAGAGCACCCTACCCAAGGTCCACACCTCCACCCTATCCCAGTAACCCCACCCTACACTAAGGGCAATTTTGGACAGGATCCAATATGGCATGCGTAGAAACCAGAGACATGAATATAGTGAGTTGAGGATTCTTCATCCAATGGAATTTGCCAGAACCTGCATTTTGCATCCAAGATGCTGAAAGACTCAGCATTGGGCTGGTCAGCTGTAACCTGTTCAACCGTCTTTATAACGTAATGAGGTCCGAGCAGCGCCTTGTTTAGGTGGACAGGGTTGATACAAATTCTGACCGTGCCATCTTTCTTTACGGCAGCCATCATTGCTGAAAGCTACTCTTGTGGCCTCATCTCTGGAGGTATGATAGCCAGTATTGTCATCCGGTCCAGTTCATCAACTACCTTTTGCTTAATAGCTAGGAGTACGCTTCTCAGAGCAAAGGCGACAAGTGGTACAGAGTCATCTAGCCTTGTATGTGCTTCACAGATAGCTTCAGGATGACGTCGCCGTTGAACTGGTCTTTATATTCTATCACTTGTGGGGCCTAGTGCTGCAGAGTGCCTTCATCGGGACCAAAGTGGATTAGCTCCAGTATGATGCTTCTCCTGAAGACCCAACAACGGCTTTACGTTTTGGTCAACGATATGAAACTGGAAGCTGCCCTATGTGCAATGGAGTGGCAACACCTTTTGTGCGGGTAATTTGACTGTCATACGTCACAAGATCCGTTAGTGTTAGGATCTGGTGCAGTGTATGGGGTCTATTTCTCCCAGAAATTGTCTGGGCAGTACGTTGCACTTTGCTCCAATGTTGATCTTTACTTTTAGTTTTGCACTGCTGCAGCCAATATTTAAGGTGGTGAAAATCGCACCCTTCTACATTATGGTGCCAACATTTTCACAGCAGAGGCTCAGTGGCTAGCTTGCTCTGATTGAACTCAAATCTGTTTACCTTGTTCATGTTCTGAACTCTGGAGAAATGGCCAGCTGCAATGTAGCTGTGGCATAGACAGGTTGCTGTAGTTTAGATCTGCAGCATTTCACAAAATGGTTCCATTTGCCACATGCCAAACATGGCAATTCCGTTGTGCAAGTGATGGCACCAGTTGGTACAGGGCAAGCCTTGTACTATGAAAACGTTTGTTTCCCACTATTACAAACACCGTCAGATCCCAACAGTGTCTACAATACTGGACCAGAACTGCACGTTTTTTAATTTTTAAGACTGTGCGGAAAGATCGATTCGCTCCAGGAGTGATTGCATAAGAAATAGGGCTTGGTTATTTTTTTATGAACAAAAAACTTTATTAAAACAAAAGAAAAACAATATTTAAACATCAAACATAACAAGAACCGCTTAAGTGCATCTCTTAACCCCAACATAACAGCACGTAAAATGGACATATAACTCAACCCCACTTACACAGTCAGGTAAAAATGATACTTGCATTTACAGAAAATATTCTTGCTGTTCATGACGTCTCCCGGTGATTTTCCAAATCCTTCTGCCCCGATCTGTGATCCAGGATTATTTTTCTCTCCAAGCTATGCACAACCCCTAAACAATGGGGTGTCCAGACTTGAACTCATCACGCTATCTGGGCTTTTGATTGCCCACTCCCATTTACACAAAAGAATAGGACCATTCTATGAATGTGCAACTAACCTCCAATTTATAAACAAAGGAGGCCATCAGACTCTAATTGGCTAATGGCTGATCAGATCAGACTGCTCCGGAGGACAATGGATCTTGAGTGAATCACTCCGGCTGAACAACAGTATCCTGTTTATTCCCATGAACGAGTTTAAGTGTGAATGGAACAATCTAGGGTAGGTGTGGGTGTATACCTCTGACTCAGTGCCAGCAGTTTTACCCTCCATCTGCTAATCCCCAAATAGCCCACTACACTTTTGATCCAATTTCCTAACATCTCCCCATCGTAACACCATCGCCTTACTCTTATAGAACATACAGTGCAGAAGGAGGCCATTCGACCCATCGAGTCTGCACCGACCCACTTAAGCCCCCACTTCCACCCTATCCCCATAACCCAATAACCTCTCCTAACCTTTTTGGTCACTAAGGGCCTTTTATCATGGCCAATCCACCTAACCTGAACATCTTTGGACTGTGGGAGGAAACCGGAGCACCCGGAGGAAACCCAAGCAGACACGGGGAGAACATGCAGACTCCACACAGACGGTGATCCAGCAGGGAATGAAACCTGGGACCCTGGCACTGTGAAGCAACAGTGCTACCCACTTGTGCTACCATGCTACCCCACGGTAGCACAAGTCTTTGCAGGTTTTGCACTGAGTGCTGAATTTGGTGCATTGGAGTGCTATAGTAAGAGTTTGGTGACCGAGGGAGTTAGGTGAGGAGGGAGTAAGGTGCTCCTTTCATTTTGTTTCCGACATTTCCGCAAAGAGTGAGAAGAGAGCCAGGAGTTTACAGAAAGTGTAGCTGACTGGGAGCAGAGTCAGAGGGCGGAGATCTAGTTAGCCCACAGGGCAGCTATATTCTGTCAGGTAAGAGGGGATGGAGGCTAGGCCAGTTGCATGCTCCTCCTGTAGGATGTGGGTGGTGATGGATACCACCGGTGTCCCCGCTGACTATACCTGTGGGAAGTGCACCCAACTTCAGCTCCTCAAGGACCGTGATGGGGAACTGGAGCTGAAGCTGGATGAACTTCTGATCATCCGGGAGGCAGAGGGGGTGATTGAGAAGAGTTACACGGAGGTAACCACACCCAAGGTACAGGACAAGAATAGCTGGGTTACAGTCAGGGGGAAAAAAACAAACAGGTAGACAGTGCAGGGATCCCTCGTGGCCGTTCCCCTTCAAAACAAGTATACCGTTTTGGATGCTGTTGGGGAGGGATGACTTACCGGGGGAAGGCCCTAGCGGCCAGGTCTCTGGCACTTAGTTTGGCTCTGGGGCTCAGAAGGGAAGGGGGGAGAATAGAAAAGCAATAGTTGTAGGAGATTCAATGGTTAGGGGAATAGATAGGAGATTCTGTGGTCGCGAGCGAGACTCCCGGAAGGTATGTTGCCTCCCGGGTGCCAGGGATGTCTCGGATTGTGTCTTCAGGATCCTTAAGGGGGAGGGGGAGCAGCCAGAAGTCGTGGTGCACATTGGTACCAATGACATAGGTAGGAAAAGGGGTGTGGAGGTAATAAACAAGTTTAGGGAGTTAGGCTGGAAGTTAAAAGCCAGGACAGACAGAGATGTCATCTCTGGTTTGTTGCCAGTGCCACGTGATAGCGAGGCTAGGAATAGGGAGAGAGTGCAGCTGAACACGTGGCTGCAGGAATGGTGTAGGAGGGAGGGCTTCAGGTATTTGGATAATTGGAGGGGGAAGGTGGGGGCATTTTGGGGAAGGTGGGACCTGTACAAGCAGGACGGGTTGCATCTGAACTAGAGGGGCACCAATATTCTGGGAGGGAGGTTTTCTAGTACTCTTCGGGAGGGTTCAAACTAATTTGGCAGGGGAATGGGAACCGCATTTGTAGTCCAGCAACTAAGGTAGCCGATATTCAGGACGCCAAAGCATGTAATGTGGCAGTGGGGAAGGGAACACTGACAAAGGAGAGTACCTGCAGGCACGGAGATGGGTTGAAGTGTGTATACTTCAACGCAAGAAGCATCAGGAATAAGGTGGGTGAACTTAAGGCATGGATCGGTACTTGGGACTACGATGTGGTGGCCATCACGGAAACTTGGATAGAAGAGGGGCAGAAATGGTTGTTGGAGGTCCCTGGTTATAGATGTTTCAATAAGATTAGGGAGGGTGGTAAAAGAGGTGGGGGGGTGGCATTGTTAATTAGAGATAGTATAACAGCTGCAGAAAGGCTGTTCGAGGAGTATCACCCTACTGAGGTAGTATGGGTTGAAGTCAGAAATAGGAAAGGAGCGGTTACCTTGTTAGGAGTTTTCTATAGGCCCCCCAATAGTAGCAGAGATGTGGAGGAACAGATTGGGAAACAGATTTTGGAATGGTGCAGAAGTCACAGGGTAGTAGTCATGGGTGACTTTAACTTCCCAAATATGGAGTGGAAACTCTTTAGATCAAATAGTTTGGATGGGGTGGTGTTTGTGCAGTGTGTCCAGGAAGCTTTTCTAACAGTATGTAGATTGTCCGACCAGAGGAGGGGCAATATTGGATTTAGTACTTGGTAATGAACCAGGGCAAGTGATAGATTTGTTAGTGGGGGAGCATTTTGGAGATAGTGACCACAATTCTGTGACTTTCACTTTAGTAATGGAGAGGGATAGGTGCACGCAACAGGGCAAGGTTTACAATTGGGGGAAGGGTAAATACGATGTTGTCAGACAAGAATTGAAGTGCATAAGTTGGGAACATAGGCTGTCAGGGAAGGACACAAGTGAAATGTGGAACTTGTTCAAGGAACAGGTACTACGTGTCCCTGATATGTATGTCCCTGTCAGGCAGGGAAGAGATGGTCGAGTGAGGGAACCATGGTTGACAAGAGAGGTTGAATGTCTTGTTAAGAGGAAAAAGTAGACTTATGTAAGGCTGAGGAAACAAGGTTCAGACAGGGCATTGGAAGGATACAAGATAGCTAGGAGGGAACTGAAGAAAGGGATTAGGAGAGCTAAGAGAGGGCATGAACAATCTTTGACAGGTAGGATCAAGGAAAACCCCAAGGCCTTTTACACGTGAGAAATATGCGAATGACTAGAGCGAGGGTAGGTCCAATCAAGGACAGTAGCTGGAGATTGTGTTTTGAGTCTGAAGAGATAGGAGAGGTCTTGAACGAGTACTTTTCTTCTGTATTTACAAATGAGAGGGGCGATATTGTTGGAGAGGACAGTGTGAAACAGATTGGTAAGCTCGAGG
The DNA here is from genome assembly GCF_047496885.1 of Scyliorhinus torazame. Lineage (NCBI taxonomy): Eukaryota > Metazoa > Chordata > Chondrichthyes > Carcharhiniformes > Scyliorhinidae > Scyliorhinus > Scyliorhinus torazame. The sequence goes on from NC_092717.1 coordinate 159,080,213, forward strand.
AAATACTTGTTAGGAAGGAAGATGTGTTGGGCATTTTGAAAAACTTGAGGATAGACAAGTCCCCCGGGCCTGACGGGATATATCCAAGGATTCTATGGGAAGCAAGAGATGAAATTGCAGAGCCGTTGGCAATGATCTTTTCGTCCTCACTGTCAACAGGGGTGGTACCAGGGGATTGGAGAGTGGCGAATGTCGTGCCCCTGTTCAAAAAAGGGACTAGGGATAACCCTGGGAATTACAGGCCAGTTAGTCTTACTTCGGTGGTAGGCAAAATAATGCAAAGGGTACTGAAGGATAGGATTTCTGAGCATCTGGAAAGACACTGCTTGATTAGGGATTGTCAGCACGGATTTGAGAGGGGTAGGTCTTGCCTTACAAGTCTTATTGAATTCTTTGAGGAGGTGACCAAGCATGTGGATGAAGGCAAAGCAGTGGATGTAGTGTACATGGATTTTAGTAAGGCATTTGATAAGGTTTCCCCATGGTAGGCTTCTGCAGAAAGTAAGGAGGCATGGGATAGTGGGAAATTTGGCCAGTTGGATAACAAACTGGCTAACCGATAGAAGTCGGAGAGTGACGGTGGATGGCAAATATTCAGCCTGGATCCCAGTTACCAGTGGCGTACCGCAGGGATCAGTTCTGGGTCCTCTGCTGTTTGTGATTTTCATTAATGACTTGGATGAGGGAGTTGAAGGGTGGGTCAGTAAATTTGCAGACGATAGGAAGATTGGTGGAGTTGTGGATAGTAAGGAGGGCTGTTGTCGGTTGCAAAGAGACATAGATAGGATGCAGAGCTGGGCTGAGAATTGGCAGATGGAGTTTAACCCTGAAAAGTGTGAGGTTGTCCATTTTGCAAGGACAATATGAATGCGGAATACAGGGTTAACGGTAGAGTTCTTGGCAATGTGGAGGAGCAGAGAGATCTTGGGGTCTATGTTCATACATCTTTGAAAGTTGCCACTCAAGTGGATAGAGCTGTGAAGAAGGCCTATGGTGTGCTCGCGTTCATTAACAGAGGGATTGAATTTAAGAGCCGTGAGGTGATGATGCAGCTGTACAAAACTTTGGTACGGCCACATTTGGAGTACTGTATACAGTTCTGGTCGCCTCATTTTAGGAAGGATGTGGAAGCTTTGGAAAAGGTGCAAAGGAGATTTACCAGGATGTTGCCTGGAATGGAGAGTAGGTCTTACGAGGAAAGGTTGAGGGTGCTAGGCCTTTTCTCATTAGAACGGAGAAGGATGAGGGGCGACTTGATAGAGGTTTATAAGATGATCAGGGGAATAGATAGAGTAGACAGTCAGAGACTTTTTCCCCGGGTGGAACAAACCATTACAAGGGGACATAAATTTAAGGTGAAAGGTGGAAGATATCGGAGGGATATCAGAGGTAGGTTCTTTACCCAGAGAGTAGTGGGGGCATGGAATGCACTGCCTGTAGAAGTAGTTGAGTCAGAAAAATTAGGGACCTTCAAGCAGCTATTGGATAGGTACATGGATTACAGTAAAAGGATATAGTGTAGATTTATTGGTTCTTAAGGGCAGCACGGTAGCATTGTGGATAGCACAATTGCTTCACAGCTCCAGGGTCCCAGGTTTGATTCCGGCTTGGATCACTGTCTGTGCGGAGTCTGCACATCCTCCCAGTGTCTGCATGGGTTTCCTCCGGGTGCTCCGGTTTCCTCCCACAGTCCAAAGATGTGCAGGTTAGGTGAATTGGCCAATGATAAATTGCCCTTAATGTCCAAAATCGCCCTTGGTGTTGGGTGGAGGTGTTGAGTTTGGTTAGGGTGCTCTTTCCAGGAGCCGGTGCAGACTCAAAGGGCCGAATGGCCTCCTTCTGCACTGTAAATTCAATGATAATCTATGATTAATCTAGGACAAAGGTTCGGCACAACATCATGGGCCAAAGGGCCTGTTCTGTGCTGTATTTTCTATGTTCTATGTTCTTTCTGACTGCTCATTCATGTGATTGCTGATTGCAATGTTAGATATTTCTCACAAAGAAGCTGTGTCATGATGAAGGAGCATTGCTCCAAAAGCTTGTGATTTCAAATAAACATGTTGGACTTTAACCTGGTGTTGAGACTTCTTACTGTGACAACTGTACAGGGCATTGGTAAGAGCTGGAGTACGGTGTGCTGTTTTTCTCACCTTACCGGAGGAGGATACACTTGCATTGGAAGCAGTTCAGAGAAGATTCACTAGACGTAATCTTGGAATGAAGTGGCTATCTTATGAACAGAGATTGAACAGGGTGAGCCCATATTCACTGTGAGTTCATCTCCAGGGACAAGACAGGGTAGATGCTGAAAGAATGTTCCCCATGTTGGTGAATCTAGAACTAGGAAGCACAACAAAGGGTCTCCTAATTAAGATGGAGATGGAGGAATTTCTTCTCTCAAGAGGACATTTAGTGTCTGCAATCTTCTCCCTCCCCCGCCAGCAGTAGAGACAGGGTCATTGAATATATTCAAAGTGGAGTTAGACAGAGTTTGGATTGACAAGGGAGTCAAGGGTTATGGGAGACAGGCAGAACATGGAGTAAGGTCATAATCTGATCAGCCATAATCTTATTGGTTTCTGGTGGCAGCAATGTGAGGAGCCGCACACACGGTGGCTCCCGCCAGGGTACTTCATTTTTAGCCCGTTATCGGTGATGCTTGGGGGGAAATTTAAGTAGTTTGATGGGATAAGGTGCCCAAAAATGCCCAAGTATAATACAAGGCAGCAGTCGGGCAAAGAATGGTCATCAGGCTCAGAATCCTCTCGGGCCTGATTGGTGGAGAAAGTGGCAGAGGCTCTTGTTGTGACTTTGGCCTCGCCAAGGATAGCGGAGATGCTGGCAAACTTCTTGGTGGATAAATTCAAAAAGCAGTGGCAGGCAGACTCTTAGGACCTTGATAAGGCAATGGAAGGGGCTCTACCCATCTGTGCTGCTTTGGAGAAGCTGGACCGGAATGTAAAGGAGCAAGGCGCGGAGTTACAAGAGGTGGAGATGGTGTTCTTGGACCAGAGTGACTGGATTGTTGCCCTGGAGGCAGAGATGGCATTGCTGGCCGAAGGGCATAAAGCATTGAAGATTGATGATCTGGAAAATGGCTCCACACTTTAAGAATCGTTGGGTTGCTCGACAATCTGGAAAGCCCAAATCCTACGGACTAGATGTCTGGGAAGATGGTGGGAGATGGGGAATTGGACCGGGTCCATCCGTCACTAAAGCAGAAGCTACGATCTGGGGAACCACCATGTGCAATCGCGGCAGGTTCCACAGGTACCAAGACAAGGAATGGGTTAAGATATATCAAGACATGGGTGCAGAACTAGCTAGAAGGGGGCAGCATGGTGGCGCAGTGGATAGCACTGCTGCCTCATGGTGCCGAGGTCCCTGGTTCGATCCCGGCTCTGGGTCACTGTCCGTGTGGAGTTTGCACATTCTCGCCGTGTTTGCGTGGGTTTCGTCCCCACAACACACAGATATACAGGATAGATGGATTGGGCACGCTAAATTGCCCCTGACTTGGATAAAATGAATTGGGTACGCTAAATTTTTTTTTAAAGAACTAGCTGGAAGGCACACAGCATTCATCAAGGCCTTGTTGTGCAAAAGTAATGTGCAATTCAATGTGGTACACCCTGCTAGTCTTGTAGCCATCTGGGATGACCACTACCCGATTACAAAATGGACACTTGCAAAGAATGCAGGGAAAATTGGACAATACCGAAAAAGCAAGCAGGTGCAAGGTCTGTCTGTTGATTAGAGCTGTAGCTCTCAGACAGGACCGGTACTGCAGAACCATCTGCATACTAATGAGCCATCCCCGGGAATAAAAATGCAACATTTTGGTAAACAATGCAAAGACAGACACCCCGAGGAGACTAAAACAAAGCAGACCAACGGCCACCTAGGACACACCCAGCAACCAGGGAATCCACCCCTCTATTGGAGGAAAATCGATAAGGGCGATTGGGAAACGGCCCAATTAATGCCAAGTTCAAGGCCCGCCCAAAAGCGCGCGAAGCCCTTTTGGGTATAAAAAGGACGCCCCAAGAGAGAATCTCTCTCTTGGCCTTGGCTCTCAGCGAGAAGACCCGCCAAAGCTGCTCCAGATCAAGTAAGTTCCAAGTCAACGCACACTACAAGATAGACGCGCCTAGTTGCTATCCTGTAAACAGCTCAACCCAGCAGCCTCAGAACCGAGCAACGGCCATTGTTCCTCTGGCTGAGTGGGCACCCAAAGCTATGTATAGGCTTTTAGTAATAGTGATAGTTTAGGTTGTAGAGTTTTACGGTGTGTAAATAAATGAGCATTGCTTTTGAACTTACTAACTGGTGTATCGAGTCTTTGATCAGTATTCGGTTTTGAATCTTGTGGCGGTATTGAAAGATACCTGGCGACTCTTGAGCAAACGTAATTAAACAGAGCCAAATTAAGAGACAACAGCAAGTTAGCAAGTCTTCAAGTGACTTTTAAAGACTCAAGACATATACCAGAGGATGCGAATGAGTTTGTAAAGAAGCACGTACTGGGGGTCGAACTGAATGTTAATTGTTAGGTGCATTTGTATCTGTATTTATTGTGGGATTTTTTTTTTTTATTGTGGGTGACGGCATGTGATTATTGGGGATTAGCTGGGGTATTTTTCTGGGCAGGTTTGGAGCTTGTATTTTGGGTGATTGTATGCTTCCGGGATGGGTGTAGTTTATCTTTTTCCTTCTATCCATTGTTGCATTAAAGTTGGATGCGGGCAGGTGAGCTTGTCGGTATGATTATTTTTCTAGTTTTATTGTGCATGAGGTCACCCTGCTAGCTCTAAAGTTAGTTAACAGTAGCGGAGGAGTGGGGTATCTGCAGCTCATTATTTTAAGGTTTTTCTTTGAGGCAATGAGTTTAGGATTATTGTTCTTGTTTTATTTGGGATTGGTCTAAGGGTAGGGGGGTATTGGGTCCTTGTTTTTCTTCTGGCTGTATGTTTATTTATTAGGGTGTGGTATTGTTGGGAGGTGGGGGTAGACTGCTGACGACTACTGATTCTTTGTTCTGGTCTTCTGAGGGTATGGTGGCTTCTTGGTTGGGCCTGGTATCACCATTCGACGTGTCAAGAGCTGGATTACCCCTAAAAATGGGAATGGCTGGCTCTGAGTTGGGGGTGGGGGTGGAAGGCTTCCTGACCAGTTGATAAGTTGGAATGCAAGGGAGTTAAATGGCCAAAGGTCACGGGTGTTTATGCAACGAGAAGCTGGAGGGCTGATGTGGTGCTTTTACAGATTGCATTAGGTTGGATAGTCTCTGCGTCCATTAGGTATAGCGAAGGCGTTATTGGTCTTTATGGAACAAACCTTTGGGCGGAGGGGTGGGGAGCAAAGGGAGGACCCATGTAGATTTATGTATCCGAGGGATAAGTTACTCAGTTTTCTTTTCTCTCTCTTCCCCCCCCCCCCCCCCCGTCCATCAGATTTACTCCCAGATTGACTTCTTTATGGTGGGTAGGTCTCTTCGTCCTGGGGTGAAGGGAGCGGGGTGCTCGTCAATCGTCATCTCGGATCACACTCCGCATTTTGTGGACCTAATGTTGAAGCTGGACTCCTCTCTAGACCTCTGTGGAGATTGGACATAGCATTTCTGGCGGACATGGGATTCTGTGAGCATATATCCTCTGCCACTGGGGAGTGCATGGAGTTCAATAGTATTGCAGTGGTCCCGCCTTCCACGCTGTGAGAGGCTCTGAAGGCTACTGTTAGGAGGGAGATAATCTCCTTTAAGGATCAAAAGGATAAATCTGGAAGAGTGGAGAGGCAGAGGTTTGTGGATTCCATCCTCAAGGTGGACCGCCAGTACTGGTTTGCCCCAACTTTGGATTACATAGAAAATAGAAGCAGGAAGCCATTCAGCCCTTCAAGCCTGCTCCGCTATTAATTATGATCATGACCGATCATCAAGTTCAATACCCTGATCCTGCCTTCCCCCCATATCCCTTTAGCCCCAAGAAGTATATATAACTCCATCTTGAAATCACACAATGATTTGGCCTCAACTATTTTTTGTGGTACGGAATTCTACAGATTTACCACTCTCTGGGTGAAGAAATTTCTCCTCACCTCAGTCCTAAAAGGTGTACCCCTTATCCACAAACTATGATCGTTAGTTCGGGACACCCCCACCATCGGGAACATTCTTTCTGAATCTACACTGTCTAATCCTGTTAAAATTTTGTATGTTTCTATGAGATGACCTCTGACTCTTCTAAACTCCAATGAATAGAATCCTAACTGACTTAGTTTCTCCTCGTATAACAGTCCCGCCATCCCAGGAATCAGCCTGGTAAAACTTCGCTGCACTCTCTCCATAGCAAGAATATCCTTCCTCAGATAAGGACACCAAACCTGCACACAATACTCCAGGTGTGGCCTCACCAATGCCCTTTACAATTGTAGGAAAACATCTCTATTCATATATTCAAATCGTCTCGCTATGAAGGCCAACAAATCGTTTGCCTTCTTTACTACCTGCTGTACCTGCGTGCTTACTTTCAGCGACTGATGCACGAGGACACCAAGGTCTCGCCGAATATCCACCTCTCTCAATTTACTCCAATTCAAATAATAATCGGCCGTCCTATTTTTGCTATCGAAGAGGATAACCTCACATTTTACCCACATTATGTTGCATCTGCCATGCATATGCCCATTCACTCCGCCAGTCCAAATCCCGCTGAAGCATCTCCGGATCCTCCTCACAGCTCACCCTCCCACCAAACTTCGTATCATCTGCAAATTTGGAGATAATACATTTAGTTCCTTGTCCAAATCATTATATAATGTGAACAGTTGGGGACCTAGCAAAGATCTCTGCGGTACCCCACCAGTCACTGCTTGCCAATCGGAAAAAGAACGATTTATTCCAACTTTTTGCTTCCTGTTTGCTGACCAGCTTTCTATCCATCTCAAGACACTACCAGTAATCCCATACATTTTAACTTCACATAGTAATCTGCTATACGAGACCTTGTCGAAGACCTTTTGAATTCTGAAAGTCTAAATAAACCACATCCACCGGTTCTCCCTAGTCAACTTTATTAGAATTTGTCAAGCAGGACTTTTCTTTTGTTAACCATGCTGACTTTGTCGGACTACGCCACTGCTTTCCAAATGCTGTGCTAAGAAGTCCTTGATAATGGACTCTAGCACCTTCCCTATACTGACCTTAGCTCACTGGTCTATACTCTCTACCTTCCTTTTTGAATAGCGGGGTTATATTAGCTACCTTCCCATCTATAGGAACCATTTCAGAGTCCAAGAACTTTGGAAAAAAATCACCAATGGATCTGCTATTTCTATGGCCACTTACCTTAAGTACTCTGGGATGAAGATAATCAGGCCTCAGAGATTTGTCCGCCTTCAATCCCGTTAATTTCTCCAAAACAATTTCTTTACTAATACTAGTAAAGTTTTGAGGAGCTAATTTCCTTTAGCTCCTCAATGAAACTTGTGTTTCTCAGAACCTCGGTACATTATTCCGGTCTTCCTTTATTTATTATTATTTATTTATTTATTATTTTTTTTTTTTTTTTAAATTGAGTACACCCAATTATTTTTTTCCAATTGAGGGGCAATTTGGTGTGTCCAATCCACCTAACTTGCACATCTTTGGGTTGTGGGGGTGAAACCCACGCAGACACAGGGAGAATGTGTCAACTCCATGCAGGCAGTGACCCGGGGCAAGGATCGAACCCGGGTCCTCAGTGCCATAGGCAACAGTGCTAACCACTGCGCCACCCGGGTTGTCTTCCTTTGTGAAAGACAAAAGGTATGAATTTAGTTCCTCACCATTTCTTGGTTCCCGGTTATGAACTCCCCCATTTCGGACTGTAAGGGGTCTACATTAGTTTTTGTCAATCTTTCTCTCTCTACATACCTATAGAAACCTTTAGTCAGTTTTTATGTTCCCGCCAGCTTGTTTTCAAATTGTATTTTCCCCTTCTTAAAATCAATTCCTTGCTCCATCTTTTCCCAATCCTCAGGGATATTGATTTTTCTTGTTAATTTGTATTCTTCTTTGAATCTAATACTATCTCTAATTTCCCTTGTAAGACATGATTTGCTCCAGATAAGAATAAACAACTTTTGGAGTTCACCCATTCATTCATTCCTTGAATGCCTGCCATTGCCTCTCTGCTGTCCTTCCTTTCAGTAATATTTCCCAGGCTGTCATAGCCATCGTATACTTCATACTATCATAGTTACCTTTACGGCGGTTCAGGACCCTGGTTTCAGAATCAACTAACTCCCACCTTAAAAATTTCTATCAAATTATGGTCCTCATTCCCAAAAGGTTCTCACACCGAGATTGCCAACTAATCCTCTGTCATTGCACAACACCCAGTCCAAGATGGCCTGTTCCCTTGTTGGCTCCTCAACATATTGGTCCAGAAAACCATCCCATTCACACTCCAGAAATTCCTCCTCTATTGTACTGTGACTAATTTGGCTCACCCAACCTATATGCAGATCAAAGTCACCCATAATCACACATGTTCCTTTATCACATGCATCTCTGATTTCCTGTCTGATGCCATTCCCAACATTACCACTGCAGTTTGGTGGTCTACATACTACCCCAACAAATGTTTTTTGCCCCTTGATGTTTCTTAACGCAACCCAGACATACTCCATATCATCTGTACTAATATCTATAATTGTATATGAGTTGTATTAATAAATGTAATGAATGACTATCCAAAACAGCGAGCATCAGTCATGGGAAATTCAATGTAACAGGAATTTAGATGGAGGCTTTAGTATGGACAAGTAAAGGAAATGGAGTGGAACATGTAACTGAAGTGAAGTACAACACCAAGACAGAGTGTGATATACAATTCAAAAATGCCATGGTTGCACTGAACCCTTACTACTTGGTCAATTTAAAGGTTGGAAGTAGATCAGTGGTAGCAATCTAGTCTCAAGAGTTAGAAAACTTTGTATTCAAGTCAAGAAAGGAATTGGATTTGTGCATCTTGACGGATGAGGGATTTGGGGAAAGGATAATTGTTTAGTACCCAAGCAGCCGAATGCACCGTTGCCAATGGTGGAGCCGTGAAAATCGGAGATATGCAAGAGGTTGGAATTCGAGAAATGTAACGCTAGGAAGTGGTAAGAGATAGGGAGGTATAAAGCCTTGGTCGGACTTGAAAACAGATTTTTTTTTCTGCTGAGTTTATCCAGCATTTTCTTTTTTTCTTCCAGATTGCCACAGTATTTAGCTTTTATTAGAATTTTAACATCCAAGATGTTTCTGAGTGTTGCAAGACAATGTCGGTCAGTGAGCAGATGGGTTCTATTTGGGGGTGCTGTTTTTCAGATGCAATGTTAAACTGAGTCTTGTCTGCCCTCTCAGATGGATGTGAAAGATCCCGTAAGCATTATTTCAAAGAAAAAATTACTTTATCAGTTTGTGTGGGACCAAAGTGTGCAAATTGGCTGCCATGTTTCCCACAGTACCATACTGACCATCTCAAAACCTCTTCACTGGCTGTTTAGTGTTTTGGGAGGCCTGGTGGTCATGAAAGGCACTATTTAATTATTTGCTTCCCCCCCCCCCCCCCCCCCCCGCCCCCATCCATTTGGTTGAATCATTTCTTTCCACTGTCAGACAAAAGTAAAACAGATGAACTGATTTCCCCTATTCCAGTGCAATTCTGATTTGTCCAATTATAGATATGATCACATGTCTTATCAACAAAAACATTGTATTCAGCCAATCCTTTCTCAGCAAGATCATGGTGAGGAAAAGCAAGAATGCTATCTTTTCTCTGGTTCCTCTCAGACAGCACGGTGGCACAGTGGTTAGCAACGCTGCCTACGGCGCTGAGGACCCAGATTCGATCCCAACCCTGGGTCACAGTCTATGTGAAGTTTGCACATTCTTCTCGTGTCTATGTGGGTCTCACCCCCACAACCCAAAGATGTGCAGGTTAGGTGGATTGGCCACACCAAATTGCCCTTAATTGGAAAACAATAATCGGGTACTCTAAATTTATTTTTAAAAAATCTTTGGTTCATCCCCAGAGTTAGATTTCTCAGGAAATTGTTAAAAATGAGAGAATTTCAATCTCTTTTACGTCATTGCTTTGGTGGTTTATCTGCTTTCTGTATGACAGCCTAAGAAGCAGGGGATTATATGCTTGGTTTGAGAACACTTATGAAGCAAAGAAATCTTGAAAAGCCACATGTCTCAGGGCTTTATACAATGTGGGGAGGAAGAGATGAGAAAGTGTGGTACCACTTAATTGCAACATTATGACATTCTCATGGTTGCTCAGCACACAGCGTTCCTGGAAAATATTAACGGGTATGGGAATGAAGACGTATCCTTTAGTTATTCATAGTAAGAAGTCTTACACCACCAGGTTAAAGTCCAACAGGTTTGTTTTGATGTCACTAGCTTTCGGAGCGCTACTCCTTCCTCAGGTGAATGAAGAGGTATGTTCCAGAGACATATAGACAGATTCAAAGATGCCAGAGAATGCGAGCATTAGCAGGTGATTAAAGCTTTACAGATCCAGAGATGGGGTAACCCCAGGTTAAAGAGGTGTGAATTGTGTCAAGCCAGGACAGTTGGTAGGATTTCGCAGGCCAGATGGTGGGGATGAATGTATTGCTACATGAATCCCAGGTCCCGGTTGAGGCCGCACTCATGTGTGCGGAACTTGGCTATAAGCTTCTGCCCGGCGATTCTGCGTTGTTGCGCGTCCTGAAGGCCGCCTTGGAGAACACTTACCCGGAGATCAGAGGCGGAATGCCCTTGACTGTTGAAGTGTTCCCCGATTGGAAGGGAACATTCCTGCCTGGTGATTGTCGTGCGATGTCCGTTCATTCGTTGTCGCAGCGTCTGCATGGTCTCGCCAATGTACCACGCTTCGGGACATCCTATCCTGCAGCGTATGAGGTAGACAACGTTGGCCGAGTCGCACGAGTATGTACCGCGTACCTGGTGGGTGGTGTTCTCACGTGTAATGGTGGTATCCATGTCGATGATCTGGCATGACTTGCAGAGATTGCCATGGCAGGGTTGTGTGGTGTCGTGGTCACTGTTCTGAAGGCTGGGTAGTTTGCTGCAAACAATGGTTTGTTTGAGGTTGCGCGGTTGTTTGAAGGCAAGTAGTGGGGGTGTGGGGATGACCTTAGCAAGATGTTCATCTTCATCGATGACGTGTTGAAGGCTGTGAAAAAGACGTCGTAGTTTCTCCGCGCCGGGAAAGTACTGGACGACGAAGGGTATTCTGTCGGTTGTGTCCCATGTTTGTCATAGGAGATGTAGATAGTGGTAGGAAATACCAAATTTACAAATGAAAGATAATGCTGAAACCAATTAAGCATTCTTCAAATTCTTGACTAAATTAGTTTTACATTCTTTCAGATAGAAAACAGTATAAAGGACAACAATTGCAATTTTGAAGTTCTGAATTGCTTAAAAATTTGAAAATCGAAGACAAACCCAATGATTTAGAAAAGCAAAAATCAAACAAATCAGCACCACAAAGGCATGTGACAACAGGAAAGAGGTCTTATAAACGTCTGAGAACAGTGCACAGAAAGATAGATTTTGAGATACAAAAGAAAGGTTATTCTTCCAAAACAGAGATGCAATGTATTCATCCAGCTTGCACAACATCTACAAAATATTACAGGTGGAGTTACAAATAATGGATTGAATATCAGTACAGGCTCAGGAACATATTGTGCAACATCTCAAAATTATTTTCCAACTAAAATGCGGCAATGGTTGATAACACAAAAGGTTATCTTGTGTAGGCGCACTGAACATTAAATTGCATTAATTAACTTCACCCATGCCACGCATTCCTGCTTTCTTCGGCAAAGTTTCAATGTCTATAAAAACAATGACACTACTATGCACATAAACCATTTGTTTTTTTGCTGTAATCATTTTACTGCCTAGAAAATTAAAGTAAAAACTTACCCGACTCTCTTCCAGGCTGTCAAAGGGGCCTGGTGGATCGTCCAGACATAAAAACTCTCTCACCGAAGTGCTGAAAAGACAAGATTTTAGGAGAGAAGATGGATTTTGTTGTAGATCAATTTCCAAGAAGTTCCACCCATTTTGAACTGGCAAATTGAAAGCCAAAACTCATGGTATTTAGCATTAATTTAAAAGGAATGGTAACCTCAAAAAGGAACATTGTGAGCCCAATTCCTTCAAATGACACCAGAGGAAATGCACAGTTCATTTACATTTTCACTCAGCATTGCTAGATTACCCTCTTGATATTCTCCATTTCAATGGAACTGACATTCTCTACAATAATTCTTTCTCAGCAATTACTTTTTTTTCATTCTGAAGTTCATCTTTATTTCCAATTTATGTTCAGTCATTAAGAACACACGGAAATAGGGGCAGCACGGTGGTGCAGTGGATAGCACTGCTGCCTCACGGTGCCGAGGTCCCAGGTTCGATCCTGGCTTTGGGTCACTGTCCGTATGGAGTTTGCACATCTCCCCATGTCTGCGTGGGTTTCGCCCCCACAACCCAAAGATGTGCAGGGCAGGTGGATTGGCCACGCTAAATTGCCTCTTAATTGGAAAAAATGAATTGGGTACTCTAAATTCATGGAAAAAAATGAACACACAGAAATATTAAAATTTCTACTTACTTTGAATATCACGAGCAAACAATTAAGAAATTCCATATAAAATAGAAAGTATATAGATCTATTCAAAACTGTATTAGCAGCTTAGTGCAAGTTAATTTACTGCGAAGCATGTTGATTGGCAGCACGGTAGCATTGTGGATAGCACAACTACTTCACAGCTCCAGGGTCCCAGGTTCGATTCCGGCTTGGGTCACTGTCTGTGCAGAGTCTGCACATCCTCCCAGTGTGTGCATGGGTTTTGTCCGGGTGCTCCGGTTTCCTCCCACAGCCTAAAGATGTGCAGGTTAGGTGGATTGGCCATGATAAATTGCCCTTAGTGTTGGGTGGGGTTACTGGATTATGGGGATAGGGTGGATGTGTGGACCTTGGGTAGGGTGCTCTTTCCAAGAGCCGGTGCAGACTCGATGGGCCGAATGGCCTCCTTCTGCACTGTAAATTCTATGATAATTCCGCTACCATAACCTCTCCTTGGCAAGAATGCAAAAGGATGCATTCATACCTTCTAATTGGGCTGGAAATATTCTCAGGGCTATAAGAAAACTAAGCTTGCCTCAGAATCCTTACAGTGCAGGAGGAAGCCATTCAGCCCATCAAGTCTGTACCGACCCTTCGAAAGACTACCTTACCTAGGCACAAACTCCACCCCATTCCTGCAGCCCCACCCTAAGGGGCAATTTGGCATGGTCAAACCACATAACCTTCACATCTTTGGACTGTGGGAGGGAACCGGAGCACGCAGAGGAAATCCACGCAGACATGGGGAGAATGTGTAAACCCCAGTCATCCGAGGTTGGAATCGAACCCGGGTCCCTGGCGCTGAGAGGCACCAGTGCAAACCACTGTGCCACCGCACCACTCTGTCACAACAGATAAAAATGCTATAACTAAACAAACTCAAATTAAAGTGTTAGCCACTCTTCTAACTGTTATAGCCTGTCAGAATCCTACTGGCTGGGGACTATTGGTTATCCCATGATGTATTTTAGGCTTCATCAACTGAATAGAATAATAGAAATTAACTGAGGAGCAAATTAAAAGGGGACCGCTCCTAAAAGGAGCACTGTCCAAAAAGAACAAAGAGGAATGGAAACTTAAAAATATTAAATCAAAATGTGAAAACAGGGGTTGATACTTTTTTCCCTTGGGGAATATGAGCTCCCCCAATGAGGGGGGGGGGGGGGGGGGGGGGGGCAATCATTAGTAATTGCAGCTGTATAAATAGAACTGGCCAGTGTGGTACCAGCTAGAGAAGAAAGCAGTGGTGAACTACTGCTGCTTTGTACATATTGTTGTAAATAAAGTTACATTCTGTTTGAATCGACAAACTCGTGCTGGATTCTTCGTGGCCCTCAGAAAAATAACCAAATGCTATGGTGATACAAGCAGCATTATGGGTTTAGAATAATACAACATGCCATGCATGTTTATCATTCCAGGCTCCAAAGTAGAACTAACTTTTGTTTTTAACCATGCTGCTTTCATGGAAACAAATATTCATTAGTATCTGACATTTAAGGGAATTAGTCTTCCCTTCAAAAACACAGGTACGAGTCTGTAGAATGTTCTTGACAGATATTTTTTTAAAAGAATGGCATTCCAGGAATGCATTTTAAGTTCTTTAATTGAAATTGGGCTTCTAACCATTAAAGTATTTTCCTGGAAACAAATAAATTAATCTTCTGATTACTCAGTAAATAGTTAAAAAAACAAAACCCAATCTGTAACAGTTCAACAATAACAAATTATTTTAAAAAGCCCAGGGTTACTAAACTGCTGTATTCAATAAACTCAGTGTTAAACCAGCCTTGCATTCGTACTTGAATAAAGAGAGCTCCCCTGTCCCAGCAGCTCATTTTTAATAAGGTGAGTAGGGTAGCAATGAAAGATTGTTTATATCTGTAATAGCACGAGACATCGCTAAGGAGGCTTTTTGTATAACAAGAGGTTTATTGGAAACGACAATGAGTTAACTATATACAGGCACAAAGATATAACATGCAGGTCTTTACTCCTCGACTCCCAGGTCCAAATTGGTTGGGTCTGTCATGGTACCCAAAACCTTTTAAGGTTTCCCATGTACACATTGCTAATTTAGCAGTCGGACCTCTTGAAGGTACTTGCAGGCTGGTTCACCCAATGCTGTGGCCGACACCTATGTCGACCTCCATGTTCAATGGTTGCCCGTTGACCATAACCACTATTTCCACGGGAGCCATCTTGTTTACTTTAACCATATTCAACCTGCAAAATCGCTGACTCTTCTTTGGGTTTTTTTTTTCTACTTTATGCAATGAAATGATTGGTTTGTTTTGTTTTTTGTTTTTTTAAACTGGATGCTTCCTGTCTGGCACAGCAATGTGCCTGAATGTGGCCCTTCCTATTGCACTGAGAAGCATACAAAATCTTTGCAGTGGCACTTTTTTGTATCTGTAACACAAAATTCTTGAGCTAATGGCCCACTTTTCTTCCTTGCTTCTGACCATGATCCTGGGATCTCTGTTCAGCCTGCTGTACCTGTCACTCAGAATGCTCGCCCAACAGCCGTTCCACTCCAAAGCTTACTTACCTCTCCTTTCTGCACACACTGTAGCTCAGAAGCGCCCTTCTATTTCTTTATCCTGGATAATTCTCACTGTGGCTAACTAAAGCCGAAATTGTCCCCCCTGGTCCTGATGGCCGAATACAGCGTTGCAGTATAATGGAGGGTCTGGGGTTGACATGCTCTTTCACAAGTGTCACTAGCTGGTCAAACAATTGAGAGTCTGGGGTTCTGGGAATGTTAAATTCCTAATCAAGTTGTAGGACTTGGGTCCACAACTGTTAACAAAAGGACCTATGGCTCATCTTCCCCAGTGATCACATTGCTGGCCAAAAAAAAAAAAGCCTCTCGATATATTGGATCTAGTATTTGCCTCCCGGTCAGTTTTCCCATGATAGGCATAATTTCTCACAATTTTGTCTCTTCTATTTCTTGAAGATTTCCGATGCAACCCCTTACCCCATGAATTTCGAGACTAGCAATCATTGTCTGATTTACTCTTGTCGCTAATGGAATAGTGCGAGATTTCACCAAGGAGGTTTCTTGTATAGCAAAGAGCTTTAATGAAAACGACAATGAAAACTATATACAGGCACAGAAGTATATCATGCAGGTCTTCGTTTCTTGACTCCCGGGCCCACACTGCCCTGACCCTGCTCACAGGTTCCTGCACTTTTCCCCCTTTGTTCAGGGTTTGTGTGCTCTTGCCTGATCAGCCCCAAGCAAGTCACGTGGCCCATGAAAGGTGCCACACTACCACAACATTAAAATCAAAAACTTATCATAATTGATTATTCCAGTTCAATAGATTGAGGATATCAGGGGACACAGGTTTCAACGATGTGGAAGCAAGAGAGACTGGGATTCTACGCAGCTCTTGTTCCTAGAAATTGAGTGCCTCTGGGATGCATTGCTGGCTCAGGATGTTGACTCTCTGCATGCCTTCAAATTAGACCAGTTCCTGCCTGGAACAGAAATTTCATTATATAAAAGGCAAATGTCCTATGATTCATGTGATTTCCAGGGTCTTGGTTATCTGAAAGAGTGAGAATGGAATTTGAGTACTTTTTCTCCCAAGTAATTTTTCTTTTGCATAATATGGCTGCCGGAATGGGAAAGAGCGTAGCCATAATGGTCCAGCCAACTTGGTATGGGGCACGTTTTTCCTAGTGGTCCTATGCCTCTTAAAATATACGTTTACAAGACTGGCAGTAAGCTTTTTTTTTTTCTTCTGCAGCTGTCATAATCAATCCTATTGATGGTTCTTTGAAGCCATTGAATATTAAAATAGCTGGATCACAAATTAGGTTTTAGAAACAATATTAAGTTAATCTGCAAAAGAGTTAAAATATTTATTTTGCCCGATCACTGTTCTATGAAGAATGGGCAGTTTGTGCAGGCTAGTGGTCCTGTTAAAGCAATTTCAAATTCATTATTATAAAAAATTACTTGCATGTCTATATCGCCTTTCAAAATGTCAGAACACCCCAAGTGCTTTAAAGCCAACATAGTACTTTTGCAGTTTAGTCACTGTTGTAATGCAGGTCAAACTGTGCACATTAGGCATGATGAGTGGAAAGCTTACATACCTGTTAGCAATATCTTTGTGTGCTACGAGATTTTGCAGAAATGCCTGCAGTCCTAGTTGTCGGTCTTCTAGAAAGTTAGGGTCGTAATTATCCTTGAACCAACGTTTGGGAGGAAGTGCAAGACGAAAACCAGGAAACATCTCCTTTAACTGGAAAAAAAATTGAAGAATGTCATTCTTTGTATTATTGGTTGAAATGAAATTTCTTGGCAGCAACATATCCTTGCTAGTAGAACAGCTTTAACAGCATTCTTGATCATATTTGATCGAGAATGAAAATCTGCATCCATTCACACACAAAAAATGAAATCCTAAAATGAAAAGACAGTCTGGAAATACATAAATATAATGAATTGTATTCTTTAATCCAAGATATATGGATACCAGTATAACTCGTTGCACAAATATCAACATCCAAGCACTTAATGTAATGGACCTAAAATAAAAGTAGTATTTTTTTATTTCCAAAGGCTGACTTCTTTGGATTTCTAGCATTGAAATTTCTACTTGTTAATTGATAATCTCGAGAGAGGAGATAACTGAGTTTTAATGAGCGAAACTACTTCACAATACTTTCTACTACACTGAGAAACGGTCAAAACATAATTAACTCGAGCCATTTATACAAACATTTGTATTAAGAGTAGGCCATTTGGCCCCTCAAGCCTGTTTCAACATCTGATAAAAATCATGGCTGAT
Organism: Scyliorhinus torazame; assembly: GCF_047496885.1. Taxonomy (NCBI): domain Eukaryota; kingdom Metazoa; phylum Chordata; class Chondrichthyes; order Carcharhiniformes; family Scyliorhinidae; genus Scyliorhinus; species Scyliorhinus torazame. The sequence goes on from NC_092717.1 coordinate 159,097,710, forward strand.
CCAATTGTGGCCTCAACTCCACTTTGTCTGCCGCCTATATCCTTTGACTCCCTTGTTAATCAAAAATCTATCCAGCTCAGCGATAAAAACTTCAAGGAACAAACCTTGGCTGCTCCCTGAGAGTTTGCAAAACAACATTACCCTCAAGAAAAAAGGAATTTTCATCTCCATCTTAAATGGTAGACCCCTTATTTTCAAACTGTGCCCCCTAGTGAGAGTCTATCCAGTCTCTCTGTTGCTGGATCAAAATCCTGGGACTCACTTCCCATCAGCACCACAATGATTGTAGCAGTTCAAGAAGACAGCTCACTACCACTTTCTCAAGGGAAATTAGAGGTGGGCAATAAATGCTGGCCTAACAAGACCCCCATTCGGTGAGAATTAAAAATAGGGAAACATCATCTCAGGTTTCAACATTCTCCTTGGGATCTTGTACGTTTCAATATCACCTCATTTTTTCAAACTCCCATGCGGGGAAGGCCCAACCTTTCCTCATAAGATAACGCCTTTATCCAGAAATTAGTCGAGTGAATCTTCTCTGAATTCAGAATTCTAACGCTATATGGGCGGCACTGTAGCACTGGTGCTTCACAGCACCAGGGACCGGAGTTTGATTCCCGGCTTGGGTCACTGTCTGTGCGGAGTCTGCACGTTCTCCTCGTGCCTGCGTTGGTTTCCTCTGGGTGCTTCCTCCCCCAAGTCCCGAAAGATGTGCTAGTTAGGTGAATTGGACATTCTGAATTCTCCCTTAGTGTACCCGAACAGGCGCCGGAATGTGGCCACTACGGGGCTTTTCACAGTAACTTTATTGCAGTGTTAAGTAAGTCTACTTGTGACACTAAAAGATTATTAATATCCTTTCACAGGTAAGGAGATCAAAACTGTACACTACTCCAGATGAGGTCTCACCAATATCCTGTACAATTGTAGCAAAACCTCCCTGCTTTTATCATAGAATCTACGACACGGAGACAGGCCCTTTGGCCCAAACAGGTCCATGCCAACCAAAATGACCATCTAAGCTACCCCATTTGCCTGCATTTGGCCCATACCCCTCCAAACTTTTCCTACCCATGCATCTGTCCAAATGCCTTTGAAATGTTGTCAATGTCCCACTGTGGTGATATGCTTGTAGGCAATATCATGGCTGGATGGCGTCCGCCCTCCCAACAAGTAGGTGACAGTGCAGACACAAATATGGTCTCAAGCCAAGTGGGGACACAATCAGCCATCGGTACTTTGTTGTAGGAGATGGTAGTAAAACATACGGGTGAACAGTTGTGCTAGGTGTAGTTCCAGAGTACAAAGAAACTCCATGACAACTTGCTCTGTAACAGATCGCTATCTTACCACGCGTGATTCAATAAAGATCCTGGTTTGGACAAGTCAAGGTGTTTGGTGGATTCCTTTGCAAGACATAGAAGACCAAACACAACACCTGTCGCAACCACTTCCTCCGGCAGCTCATTGCACATACGTACCACCCTCTGTCTAAAAAACGTTGCTCCTCAGGTTCCCATTAATTCTTTCCCCTCTTAAACCTATGCCTTTGAGTTCTCAATTCACCAACATGAGAAAAAGACAAGAGTGCATTCACCCTATCCATCCCTCATGAGCTTATACACCTCTACAAGTTCACCCCTTAGTCTCCTACGCTCCAAAGATAAAACTCCTAACCTGTCCAATCTCTCCCTATAACTCGGTCCCTTGAGTCTTGGCAACATCCTTGTAAATCTCTTCTGCACTCTCTCCAGTTTAATAACATCTTTCTATTAGCAAGGCGACCAAAACTGAACACAATATTCCAGGCGTGACCTCACCAACGTCCTGTACAACTGCAACATAACTTCCCAACTTCTATACTCAATGCCCTGACTGATGAAGGTCAGCATGCCAAATGCCTTCTTCATTGCCATATCTACCTGTGACTCCACTTTTTGAGAACCATGCACCTGAACTCCCAAGGTCCCTCTGTTCCACGATACTCTCCAAGGTCCTACCATTCACCGTGACAGTCATATCTTGATTTGACTTTCCAAAATGCAACACTTCACACTTTGTATTGAACTCCATTTGCCATTTCTCGGCCCACTTCTCCAGCTAATCAAGATCCTGCTATAGTTATGATAACCTTCCTCACTGTCCACAATACCACCTATTTTAGTGTCATCTGCAAACTTACTGATCATGCCTTATGCATTCTCATTCAAATCGTTGATATAGATAACAAACAGCAATGGGCCCAGCACTGACCCGAGGCACAGCGCTAGTCACAGGTCTCCAGTCCGACAAGCATCCTTCCACCATTACCCTCTGATTCCTTCCATCAAGCCAATTGTATATCCAATTTGCCAGCTCTCTCTTTATTCCATGTGATCTAACCTTCCAGAGCACCTACCATGTGGAACTTTATCAAAAGGCCTTACTGAAGTCCAAATAGACTACATCTACAACCATGTCCTCATCAACCTTCCTGGTCACTTCAAAGAACTCTAACAATTTGTACGGCATGATCCCCCATGCACAAAGCCGTGCTGACTACTCCTAATCAAACAGTCTTTCCAAATGCCTGCATATCTTATCACTCAGAATCCTCTCTTGTAACTTACCCTCCACAGATGTTAGTTTACCAGTCTATAATTCCCAGGTTTTTCTTTGCAGCCCTTCTTAAATAAGGGCACAACATTTGCTACCCTCCAGTCTCCATGGCTAACGACGATGCAAATATCTGAACCAGGGCTAGCGCAATTTCATCTCTAGCTTCACGCAGTGTTCTTGGATATACCTGGTCAGGGCCAGGAGATTTATCCACTTCATACATTTTAATATGTCCATCACCTCCTCTACTGTAGTGTGAACTGTCCCTAATATATCACCACTAACCTTCCCAGGTTCCCAAGCCTTCATGTCTTTCTCCATGGTAAACACAGACAAGAAATATTCATTGAGAACCTCGCCCATCTCCTGCGGTTCCACACGTGTTCATTGTGATCCTCGAGGAGTCCTATTCTCGCTCAAGTTATTCTTTTTCCTTTAATATACTTAAAGAATCCCTTTGGATTCACCTTAATCCTCTCAACCAAAGCTACCTCATGTCCCCTTTATGTCCTCTTAATTTCCTTCTTGAGTATACTCCTGTATCCCCTGTACACCTCCAGGGAATCCCTTGATTCCAGTTGCTTGTACCCGAGCCATGCCTCCTCCTTCTTCTTGGCAAAAACCTCAATATGTTTTGTCATCCAGAGTTCCCTACTCCAGCCAGCCTTGCCCTTCACCCTAACAGGAACATATAGATCCTGAAATCGAGCCATTTCACTTTTAAAGGCCTCCCACTTGTCGGAGGACCCTTTGCCCTCAAACAAGCGACATCAATCAACCCTTGCAAGCTCCTGTCCAATTCCATCAAAATTCACCTTGCCCCAATTTAGTACTTGCACCTGTGGACCAGTTTTGATCTTTCTATAACTATTTCAAAATTAATAGAACTATGGTCACTGGTCCCAAAGTGGCTCCCCACCGCCTTCTCTTGCCCTGCCCTATTTCCCAAGAGTAGGTCCCTCCACATACTGCCTGAGGAAACTTTCCTAAACACACTTAACAAATTCCACCCCATCAGAGCCCTCAACACTATGGCAGTCCCAGTCTGTTAGGAAAATTAAAATTGCCTATGACAACCCTATTACTCCTGCAAGTCTCCCCAATTTCACTGCATATGTTCTTCTAATTCCCGTTGACTATTTGGGGACCTATAGTACAACCCCAATAAGGTAACCATCCCCTTCTTATTTCGTAGTTCCACCCATAAAGCCTTGCTGGATGATCCCTCGGTTATTTCATCTCCGACTACTGCCGTGATGCTCCCCTTAATCAAAAACGCAACTCCCCCTCCTCTCTTCCCTCCACCTCTGTCTCGCCCAAGGCACCAGTACCCTGGAACATTAAGCTGCCAGTCCCGTCTCTCCCTTAGCCATGTTTAAGTTATGGCTATCGTCAGCCTTACCCTTCAGCCCTCTTGCATTGAAACAGATGCTATTTAATCCAACAGGTTTTCCCCTGACGTGCTCCTACCCATCATGTCTATTAAGCTTGCCGTTGCTGAGTACTGCATCTCCTTTCAGCACCTCATTTGTTTCCCTGCTGCTGAGGATTCCACCACCTACCAATCTAGTTTAAACCCTCCCTTGTAGCACTAGCAAATCTGCCCCCCAGGATATTGGTCCCCCTCCAGTTCAGATGCATCCCATCCCTCTTAAACAGGTCACCCTCTGCCTCAGAAAAGATCCCAATGATCTAAGAATCTGAATCCCTGCCCCAATCCTTTAGCCACACATTTATTTGCCTTCTTGTCCTGTCCTTACTATCAGTAGCACATCGCACTGGAAATAATCCAGAGATTACCACACTCAAGGCCCTGCTTCTTAACCTCAATCCTAGCTCTCTATAATCACCCCTCAGGACCTCAACCCTATTTCTATTTACGTCATTTGTGCCAATGTGCACAGTGATTTATGGCTGCTCATCCTCCCCGTTGAGAATGTCATGCAGCCGCTCAGAGGTATCCTTGACCCTGGCACCCGGAAGGCAGCACACCATCTCCCATTTGCGACCACAGAATCTCCTGTCTACCCCCTGACTATTGAGTCTCCTATCACTCGGTCCTGTTTATCTTTACCCTTTCCCGCTGTGCCCCAAAGCCAGTTGGTCGTAGTGCCACAGATCTGGCTACTGCTGCTTTCACCTGAACGGCACACACCTTTCTCTCTCCCTCCCTTTTTCTTTCCTTTGCTTGTGGTCCTTAGTGACTGTTTGGGGTTTAACTGTCCCTTGACAACAGCTCCTCCACAAACCACTTTCTGGAAGCACTGACCGCCCGATGCTAATCTTCCCCACAACAGCCAATTAGCGTCGCTGCTCTGCTGGATCCATGCCTTCACTCAAATACGGATCTTCATTCCCCTTGCAATAGGCAAAGACATTCCATTTACCTTCCTAATTATATCCTAATCATTTCTATGAAAACAATTTATTTTCTTTATTCTATAGAGTAATTTTGAAAACCTAGACCACCATTCGTACCATCATCTGATCTGTAAAATATTTATATACAGCAAGTGGTCAATGCTGGCAGGGCAGCATTTATTGCCTATCCTTATTTATCTAGTTCAGTGGGTAAACAAATAGCCTAGTCTTATATGTATTGTATCAACGCTATTAAGGATGCTATTAAACAGCACTCACTCAGCAATAACCTGCTCAATTGCTCTGGTGAACATCACTCAGCTCCTGATTTCATTAGTCTTGGTTCAAATATAGACAAAAGAAAGGAGGCAAGCTTGACTGCCCTTGACATCAAGGCAGTATTTGACTGATTGTGGAACCCTAGCAAAACTGAAGTCAGTGGAAATATGGAGGAACACTCTTGACTGGCTGGGGTCATATTTACCAAAAGGAAGCTGGTTGCATTTATTTGAAGTCAATTATCTCAGTCCCAGAGCTTTGCTGCAGGAAATCACCACGGCAGTGTTCTAAGCCCAACCATCTTCAACTATTTCATCTGTGGCCTTCCTTCCACCACAAGATCAGAGGTAGAGATGTTGATGGATGATTCCACAATGTTCAGCACCAATCGTGACTCAGATACTGAAAAAGTTCACAACCTTATGCAGCAAGGCCTGGACAATGTTCAGGCTTCAGCTAAAAAGTGACAAGTAACTTTCACATCACACAAGTGCCAGACAATGATCATCTCCAACAATAGAGAATCCAACCACTGAAACCCCCAATATCAACATCCTGAGGGTTACCATTAACCAGAAACTGAACTTGAGCAGCCATATAAATACTGTAGCCATAAGAGGTCAGAGATTGGAAATTCTGCAGAGAACAACTCACCCAATTCCACAAAGCCTGCCCACCAACTACAAAGCTGGAATATTCCTTGCCTGGAGTGCAGCTCCATCAACACTCAAGAAGCTCGATTTTATCCAGGATAAAAACAATCCACTTGACGAGCATCCCATTCACCACCTTCAACATTTTCTCCCTGAATCACTGATGCACTATGGCAGCAGTGCAAATACAAGATGTACTGCAGGAACTCAAAGCACCTTCCAAACCCATGACCCTCTACCACCTAGAAGGACAAAGGCAGCAGATGCACCCGACCTGCAAGATTCTTCACTGCTGCTGAGCCAAAATCCTGAAACTCCCTTTCCAACAGCAATGTGGGGGTTTCTGTGACACACTGCTGTGGTTCAAGGCAGCAACACAACACCACCTTCAAGGCAATTAGGAATGGGTGACAAATGCTGGCCCAGCCAGCTACGCTTGCATCCCATGGACAAATATTTAAACCCTATATTATAACTTCCTGGTTTGGCTGCATGTTGCACCAGTTTCCACATGCCAGGAGCTTGTAAAATATGTTAATATACCCAATGAAGCATTAAATATGAATATTTTTGAGCCATGTTAATTGGAAAACATAGCTATTAAAACAATTTTACTTGGAGCTATCTAACTGTTCTATCACTAGCAATTTCAAGACGCAACCAGCATTTTACATTTTTCCCGCAATATCTTCTGTAAACAGTTAGGAAAGAATTTATCTTTAAAAGGAGGAACAAATTTCAAAAAGCAATGATTACAGAACTGATTGAATCAAGACCAGAATGGAAGAATCACATTTGGGTCAAGGAATGTGGTGGTTGCAACACAATTCTAGATTACATGGATGCTTCTGCATTCATTGCATCCCCTGTCATCTGTGAGCAGATGGGCTGCTCAGTGGCACAGTGGTTAACACCGTTGCTTCACAGCTCCAGGGTCCCAGGTTCAATTCCCGGCACCGTCTGTGCAGAGTCTGCACATCCTCTCCGTGGGTTTCCTCTGGGTGCTCCGGTTTTCTCCCACAGTCCAAAGATGTGCAGGTTAGGTGGATTGACCATACTAAATTGCCCTTAGTGTCCAAAAAGGTTGGGTGGGGTTACTGGGTTATGGGGATAGGGTGGAGATGTGGGCTTGGGTGCAGTGTTCTTTCCAAGGGCTGGTGCAGACTCGATGGGCCGAATGGCCTCCTTCTGCACTGTAAATTCTATGAAGGATATACAGTCACAATTGTGAACAGTGCACAAGAACAAACTGGAAATGCAAGTATTTCTCTCCCAGAGATCAACCCTACATCCCAGATGTGCTGGTGGAGCTTCCAAAATATTACAGGGTAGAGAGGTTCAGTACCTTGAGCCATTAATGATGTGGGAATATCCTGGTCATAACTGAAGGAGACTGTAATCCTACGGCAGTGCCACACTTGTCCTTGGCAATAGAGGGTTGTAGGAGAGGGAAGTAACTAGGTTTTGTTGCACTGCATCCTCTAGATTGCTGTAACTGTAACCAGAGTGCAGTGGCACCGATAAAACAAGCCGCTCTGTCTTGAATAATGCTTAGTTTCCTGAACATTATGGTCACACCCATCCATTTTAGTGATCAATATTCCTGACTTGAAAAGTGGAAGTGACGGTCGCCATAATCCCCGAAAACCATAGGCTGCTTTCCCCTTTTGAGAGAGCTGACTAGTGGCGATTTAACCAAAGAATCACCATACCTCAGACAAGGGGCAAAGTTGAGAACATGGGGCCTTCATGAATAACCTCAACCAGTATGGGAATTGAACCCAAGCTGTTGGCATCGCTCTGCAACACAAACTAGCCAACCGAGCTAACCAACCCCCAAAGTGGTATTAGCCAAGTGTTACAGTGTAACCCAGCTTTGAGTGCTCTTGTAACCAATGTGGATGCAGTTGGTACAGTTAAACTTCAGGCCAATGGTGGTGATGACCATGCCCCACCCACCAACCCCACCTCAGCGTGAAGTTACGGTGAAAAGCCCCTAGTCACCACATTCCGGCGCCTGTTCAGGTAAGCTGGTACAGGAATTGAACCCGCACTGCTGGCCTTGTTCTGCATCACAAACTGAGCTAAACCAGCCCCTATACCAGCAATTTTCAGTCCAAGCCTGGACACTATCCGGTAGGCTAGGATAGGCTGTTATCAAATTATGAATGGGGCTGAACACAGTAGAATCAATGAACAGCCTCATTATCAATTTTTGGCAGAGGGAAGGTCATTGCTGAAACAAAAGATTTTTAAAATATCTGCTGTCATGCCGTGGGATGTCTCCAAAAACCACAGCAATCTTCCTATCTGGCATATTTCATGTCAATTTTTACATGAAATCTGAGCTAACTTGCAATATGTTTATGTTTTTAGTGCTACTTTATAATTTTTCTATTAAGAAAAATAAAAGGTTACAAACCTTGTCATTCAGGCGCGAAAAGTCTGTATATCTCCTAAAAACCACCCAGTTCTCATCAAGATGATTTTTCACAAGTATCTTGTAAACCTATGATTAACAAGATAACATAATAGCACGCACGCAAAATTGTACTGTAGGTTTAAAAACAAGTGTTTAATTTAACTGTTAAACATTTAGATATTCAATATAAATTAAAGCTAAACTGAAAATAGAAATCAAGCTTCACTTCCGAAGAATTTTTCAATCTTGTGTGCTCTGTTAAACTGGAGAAAGGCAACAGGAAAGGAATCGAACAAAAGTTTCAGCTCTGAAGCGCACATCTGAATTTTCGGCGGCCGAGTCTGGATCGGGTATCTTCCACTTAGAGTGAAATACCAGAACAGAGTTCGCCAAATCGTTCCAGTCACAAAACCTTTTTGACCTCAAGAGTACTGATGGATATTTATGTTGCAGAGCACCGGGAGGAAACCCATGCAAACCCTGGGAGAATGTATAAACTCCAGTCACCCAAAGCCAGAATTGAACCCGGGTTCCTGGCATCGTGCGGCAGCAGTTTTAAGCTGGAGGCAGGACAAGTCAGCTGCAGGGAGCAGACTTCCTAAATGAATAAAAGGAAGTATAGAAACCAGGGAGTTTGGGCAAAAAGAATGTCTAAGGAAGAGTTAAGTTAAAGGAACAACAATAAGTTGAACAAGGTCAAGCAAAAAGCAAAGAAAGTGTCAAAGTTAAAGAGACAGCTGCAAGAACAAGATTTAAAGTAAGAAGCCAGATATCGGAGATAACCCAAAAGGTTTGGCGATATCTTCATACAGCCTTTGAAACAGTTGTGTTCTGTTGACAAGGCTGGATATCGGAGAGACAGTATGGAAGCTTGAATTGATGGAGCAACCCAAGGCAGAGGAATACTGAAAGGAGATTGAAATCCTAAAGTGGTTCCTTGGTAAAGGCATCCATGCAAAAGCATTGTTTGGGAGCAGATTCTAAGGTTTGCTTTTTTTTTTATAAAAAAGAGTGGAGTTTGGGAGTCAGATTCCAGTGAAACCAGTTGGCTCAGTGTGATAAGCATCTGGGGGGAGTTGATGAGAAATCCACAGTTGTATCAGGCAGCATCTGCCACTTGGTTTCAGAGTGAGATTTTTCTGACCACATTTCGCCTATTGGTTTACAGGGACTGTATACTTACTGAAAACATTAGAGTTTAAGATATTGTGGAACTTATGTAAGCATTATAAATCTGAATATACCTGTAAAGATATAGTGGGAGTGGAGGAGTAGTGTATTATAGTTAATCTTTCCTTGTTTAATTAATATTTTATTATTTTGTTAAAGATAAGACTGTTCATCCATGTCTGTAAATAAAAAATAAAAGTTATGATCTATTGAGCTAAGTTTCCACTCTGGGACCTGATTATCAAGGTGTATCAGCTGGGATTGTTACACAAATCTATGGAATGGGCCATGGGGCACTCAAAAATTATTTTTCAACTGTTGAAATTAATTGCCAATTAGTAATGAGACTAAGAAAGATTTATATAACAGGATACATCTGCAGTCACATTGCTATCTAGTTTGCTTACTTTCCAAGAGACGTCAGACCTCAACCGTATTTATTTTTAGAGTTGGTCTACAAAGGAGAAAAAAAAATATTTGAACTGCAGCTTTCTAAATAGGTATAGAATTGAAACATCATGCCTCAGAAACAGATCGATGGATATCTCAAAAGTCTGCAATGGTATTTTTCTACACAAACGTAGTCTAATTCCAGTCTTCTGCTTATTCCCTGTAATCTTTTAACTTTTGTTTGATTCCCTTTTAATCTATGGAGTGTGTTTAAAAACGTTGGGCCAATACCTAGCATGGTAGCACAGTGGTTAGCACTGTTGCTTCACAGCGCCAGGGTCACAGGTCCAATTCCCGGCTTGGGTCATTGTCTGTGCGGAGTCTGCACGTTCTCCCTCATTCTGAGTGGGTTTCCTCCGATTGCCTCACACAGGTCCTGAAAGACATGCTGTTAGGTAATTTGGACATTCTGAATTCTCCCTCCGTGTACCCGAACAGGCGCCGGAATGTGGTGACTAGGGGCATTTCACAGTAACTTCATTGTAGTGTTAATGTAAGTTATTATTATTATATTGGAGTTTGGAAGAATGAGAAGTGATCCTTATTAAAACTTATAAGATCCAGAGGGGACTTGAAACGATAGATACCAAAAGATGTTTCCAGTTGTGGAGAAGTTTAGAACTAAGGGACACAGTTTAAGAAGAGGCCTGAGATGATGAGGATATTTTGAATGTGTCATTAAGATGTGGAATTCTCTTCCTCAGAGAATAACACAGGTTGGGTCATTGAATTTAATCAAGGCAGAGTTAGATTGATTTTTTTTTTTTGTCTACCAAAAATCTAAGATTATGGAGAGCAGACAAAAGTGTAGTTGGGACCACAACCAGAAAAGCCTTGATCTGACAACGGCAGAGTAGGCTTGAATGGTCTACTTCTGCTTCCAAGTCAAAGTCCTATGTCACCCTTCAATTTAATTTACTGTATTCACTACTTACAATGTGGCCTCCTCCACACTGGGGACTCAAACATGATCGCAGGACACCTGTGCTCAGTGCAGAAACACGACCCCGACCTTCCATCGCTTGCCATTCAATTCACCACCTTGCTTTCATGCTCACATTTCGGTCCTTGGCCTGCTGCAACATTCCAGTAAAGGCCAGTGCAAGCTAAAGGAACAGCACCTAATTTTCTGTTTAGACACTTTACACCCTTCTGGATTCAACATTGAGTTCAACAACTTTAGATCATGAACTCTATCCTCCATTTCGAATTTTCTGGATGTTTATCTGGAAGCAAACTTAAAACTGTGTGTCTCAAGGGTTAATCAAAGGAGGGTGCCAGAGTCATATTGTCCATGGAGTGTAAAGGATGAAAGGTATTGCGACTTTATGGCGAGTTTTAACTTAAAAGTAAACAGAGTATATTTGAAATTTGCGTTTGGGGATAAAGTGTTGAAATTGATATGTAGCTATTGCATTTCAAAAGAGCCAAAGAATATTTGCATTTTACAGATTTGGGAGTAAACAAGATGTGTTTTAATATTTGATGACCCCAAAATAGTGGTGAAAACATGGAAGTTTTAATATTTGGGGATCTGAGTTTTCAATGAGGTATTTGAAGACAATAGAAAACGGAGATGAAAAGGTGAAAACAGTATTTTTTTTAAAAAATAATCTTTATTGTCACAAGTAGGCTTACATCAACACTGCAATGAAGTTACTGTGAAAAGCTCCTAGTCACCACACTCTGTCGCCTGTTCGGACACACTGCGGGAGAATTCAGAATGTCCAATTTACCTAACAGCAGGGCTTTCGGGACTTGTGGGAGGAAACTGGAGCACATGGAGGAAACCCACGCAGACACAGGGAGAACATGCAGACTCCGGACAGACAGTGTCCCAAGTCTGTAATCGAACCTGGGACCCTGGTGCTGTGAAGCAACAACGCTAACCACTGTGCTCATGTGCCACCCATAGAACTCAGCATATTTTGCAGTTTCTTCCTCTCCTCTCAAAAGAGACCAAATAATGTAATTCTATAGCACCTTCTATCCCCTGAGGATCTCCCAAAGTGTTCTAAATGAAATATTTTGTTTTTACATAGGCAATAGCAGTGTTAAGTTTGCATAGTAATTCTTGTAAACGCCTAAATGTCACATGAGCCGGAATTCCCCTCGGCCAGTGGTTAGCATTGCTACTTCACAGCCAGGGACCCAGTTCGATTCAGGACTTGGGCGACTTTCTTTGTGGAGTTTACACGTTCACCCAGAGTCTGTGTGTTTCCTCCGTGCGCTCTGGTTTCCTCTCAGTCTAAAGATACAGATGTTAGGTGGATTGGACATGATCACTGCGTGGGGATTGGACGGGGGAGTGGGCCCAGCTAGAATGCTGTTTCGGAGGGTCGTGCATACCTGATGAGCCGAGTGTCCTGCCTTTGTACTGACGGGATTCTATGTATTGGTCCAAAATCTGAAACCATTCAGAATCCAGAAAAGACACAATATGCGAACACAAACTTTTGTAGGAAGATTATATGGACTCGAAACCGAAACTCATTTTTTTCTCCACAGATACTGCCAGATCTGCTGAGTTTATCTACTATTTTCTGTTTTTATCTTTAAAAAAGGTTGCTGTGCCAATTCCCCATACGAGGCTCATCCAATAATAATGATGGTTTCCCATACCCACCATAGGAAATCAAAAATATTGAAATAGATATACAATAGCTGCACAAGAATTTGCTCTGCCTGAATAAACAGTACTTTCAGTTCCTATTTCTTTGAAACATCTCATTTATAGGTCAAAGTAGGTGGGGAGCCCAAGGGAACTGCTGTGGATGATGAGCTGCCAACTATAGAAAGTCAGATCAATGACAATTATTTTTGAAGACACTAACAAAAACAAAACAAGCAGACTTCACACGTCAGCAGGAAATGGGACAACAGTAACCCAGTGAATCCAAACCCCAAAACTAGATGGAATAACTATGATTGGCTAAGCTCCAAATGAACTGAAACACTTATTGTAGTACACAAATGAAGCAAGGATTTTTATCAAATTTGCACAAAAATCAAATTTGGCTTACTGTGAATTTCGCCCTTTCTTCCATAACTTCATATCCCAACATAGTAGGTGTAGCAGGTCTCTCTTCCCAGTTTGATTCAGTCTCTTTGTCAGACTCCATAGGTTTGGAAGAGTATTCAATTGATGAGTTTGCACCATTGAGCTTAGTTCGGAGCAAAGGACTATTACTTGTCAAGTTTGTAGAAGCTAGGTGCTCAGAGGTAACTGTCTTTCTAAATCCACCAGAATGCAAATCGCCAACTTGACCTTTTGATGAATTTGAACTGGACACACTGTCCAAAGACTGAAGTGAAGAACTTCTTCGACTTCTACTTGTAGCTGTTCCAGAAGAGGCATTCCCTACTGGTATGGGTACAGGAACAAATGAAGTGGTCATCCTTCCGCGGCACACTTGCTGGAACTAGTTTCTCCCCCTTCGGCATAAGAGGTGGCAAATCAAGTTTGCCTTTGAAACTACAAAATCAAGAAGAAAAATATATCCAAATTAATTATTTTTTTGATGTGAAATATTACACAAAGGCACCTAAAAGGCAAACAGAATACATTGGAACATTACTGATTTCATGGAAAGCTAAAACAACTCATGATTAACTGACCATCCCTTCAAATACAATCTTAGAATTAAAAGTTACTTTGGAACTTGACATATAGGAACTTTCTATTCTATAACTAACCCTTACTGTGCAGAAGGAGTCCATTCGGCCCATCGAGTCTGCACCGACTCTTTTGAACGACCACACCACCTAGGCCCAATTCCTCACCCTATTCCTGCAGCCCCACCATAAGGAGCAATTTAACATGGTCAAACCTACTAACCTGTACATCTTTGGACCGTGGGAGGAAACTGGAGCACCTGGAAGAAACCCACGCAGACACGGGGAGAATGTGCAAACTCCACAGTCAACAGAGGTCGGAATTGAACCCGGGTCCCTGACGCGGTGAGGCAACCGTGCTAACTACTGTGCCACCCCAATTCTAGAAGTGATGTAGAAGCAAGCATTAGACTGATCCGTATTGTTAGAGCTGAGGAACAAAAGTTTCTTTCAAGGCTGAAAGGTCCCTTTTGTCTCAAGGCTATAAAGTGCATGATATTTAAGAGCTGAAAACAAATTTAGAACAGTTTGCTCTGGTACACCAAAGGAAGACAAGGAGGTAAATGTGCCACGTTAGAACAAATGTCAGGAAGTATTATGTAAGCAGCATTACATTGCTACAAGTAGCAACTGGGCGTACCAATTTAAAATCAGGGTATCAGATTCATTAAAAAGTCAGCCAGAGAAATGCAAGAGGGTAGGGTTGGTTGGCTGTCAACAGTAAAAAAGATACTGTAGTTCATGAAAGAGGTGACAGAATTAATGCACATTCATCTGTACTTGAGCTCCAATTGTGATAAACTCATTCACAGGCAGCAAGACAAAATTCATGATTCCAAGTGATAATGGACAATTTATGACTTGCAATAATGTTCATTGCAGCATTAATAGTGCCATCCACTTTTTTTGCAGTCACTCCCTCATCTCTTCTGAAGGCTACCTTACACTAGGATACTACTTCACAGGTGGCCTTCCAGTCATTTGTCGAAAAGCGATCTTTCATACACAAATTTAAGCAACATGCATTCATAGAATTTACAGTGCATAAGGAGGCCATTCGGCCCATCGAGTTGGCACCGGCCCTTAAAAAGAGCATCCTACTGAAGCCCACATATCTACCCTAGCCCCGTAACCCCTACTTAACATTTTTTGGACACGAAGGGCAATTTCGCAAGGCCAATCCACCTAACCCGCACATCTTTGGACTATGGGAGGAAACCGGAACACCCGGAGGAAACCCACGCAGACACGGGGAAAACGGGCAGAATCCGCAGACAGTGCCCCAGCCGGGAATCGAACCTGGGACCCTGAAGCAGTGGAGAAACTGTGCTAACCACTATGCTACCGTGCTGGCCATTATTTAACCAACAAGCATTATTTAACAATGATACCTCTCACAGCAAGGCAGAATCATGACTTATCCAACATCCACTTGCAAGTTTGCCAGACCTCATTTTTCAATTAAAGATAGTATTATATTTATATAATGCCTTTCACCACCTCAGACATCCCAAATCTTTTACAGCCAATCGACTACTTTCGAAGTGTAGTCACTGTTGTAATGTAGGAACTGTAAAGCCAATTGTGCACAGCAAGCTCCAAAAAAAAGAGAGAAATGAAATAATGACCAGATTATCTATTTTAGTGATGTTGGTTGATTGAGGGATACACATGGGCTGGATTCAGCAGGTCGCCGACCTCGAAAAAAAGCTTTAATTGGAGGAGCACAAACATCTCCAAGGGCTGTAGGAGGTTAGAGCTAGGAAAAGGGCAAGTCTACCCAAGAGGGGCAGGGCATGGAAGCTTAACAGTTTGAAAGATGGCGTGAAGTGTCCGTTTGGATGTTGCACTCAGGTTCTGAGAGTGGGGCTTGAACGCCCAACCTTTTGACTCAAATGCGTGAATACTATATTGAACGAAGGTTGACATCTTAAATCCATAAATGACTCAGCACCAAGTGTATTTACTGAAGCTTTCAGCGTGAACGATAAGACCGCCACCTCGACCGCTGCATTAAGTCATTACGCAACTAGGTAAATATTTTCATAATTACCAAAACCCGATACTTCAATCAAGTCACAGGACGGAAAAAAAATCTAACATTGTCTCCCTTTAGTAAGGGACCAGCCTACAAATGGACTGATTAATCTCGTTCCCATCCAAACGATTTGTACGAACTTGTGAAACTAGGGGCAGTTGGGACTGCTCCAGGGAAACTTGCGGAGATGTAATTTAAGCCACCTGCGTAGTACATTGAAGAACCGCGTGCATTCAGTATTATAACCCGATTTCTTCACATCATAGGCGCTTGGATACTTTCCTGCAGTAATGGAGCGCGGGCGGGCGGACATTAAACTGGATTTATTCCCCGAAGCAAAACCAGTTTTTCCGAATCCACCTCATTGGAGTGTTTATAAAACTCTCCGGCTCCCCCTGGACAAATAATGGCTTCATGTGGCCGCCCGCGGGCACAATGATAACCCGGGGGGGGGGGGGGGGGGTCTGCGCCGAGTGGTGCGGCCGGGGGCGCAGAGGTTGGGGACCCAGGCGGCGGGGGGTAAACTCGGCTGAGGCGCGCGCATCCGCCAACCGCCGGTGGAAGCAAAACAGGATCACGCGCCTGCCGAGGCTGCAGCCGATCCCCGGCAGCACCGCCACTGCAACAACCCCCTTTACCTCAGCCAGGGACTGGAAGACAATCCCAATCCCCCCCCCTTCAGATAAAGAATCCCCAAAGCAGCGGCTTCCTGCTCCTCGCTCCCTTCAACGTCAACACGTCGCCAGCGGCTGCTCCACAAACTGGCTGGGAAAGCGGGCGGATCCATTCACCATGTGACCTGGAGGACCACTGCAACCAGGCGACTAACTGCTGATTAGTGATGAAATACCAAACTCCTGCTCCAAGGATTAGTCAGCACTCTTCTGCAGTAACCTGGACACTGCTGCGAGCAACATGTGGAAAAATAGGAAGAATGTGTGGAGTTTCGGGGAGAAGGCGGGGCATTTACATTTAGATTTGTTGTCACTTGTACCGAGGTACAGTGAAAATTATTGTTCTGCATACAGTCCTGACAGATCATTTCATACATGAAAATCATAGGACATACATGAATACACAATGTAAATACATAGGCACGGGGGCGCGATTCTCCGCTCCCGCGCCAAAATGGCCACGCCGTCGTGAACGCCGTCGAGGTTCACGACGGCGCGAAACGGCCCCGATCCCGACCGATTCAGTGCACGAAAATGGGCTAGGATCGGGGCCACGAGAACCTCGGGGGGGCGTGTCGCGGAAGCCGCGTCGTCACCGCGCGACGCCCGAATGACGCGGCGGTGCATCATAAATGGCGCGATCCGCGCACAGAGGACCCGGAGGAGAAGAGAGAGAAAGAGATGGCTGAGCCGCACCGAGGTTCCGGGACACGGACCTGGATACCCTGCCGGATGAGGTTGAGCAGAGAAGGGACACCCTCTGCCCAAGACGTGGGCATCGCCAGCCATCCAGCGCGGTGAGGTGCGGTTGGCGTCAGGTTGGCACCGCTGTCAGTGCTGTGGGTCAGAGGCCCCCCCCGGACGGGGAGCAGTGTCGTAAGAAGCTGCATGACCTCACTTGGGCTGCGAGGGTAAGTGCCATGAGGGTGACCCCAGCCCCCCCCCCCCCCCCCGGCACGAGGGGGGGTGATGGGGGGCATTGGGGCATCAGGGGGGGGTCGGGGGCGTTGGGGCATCAGGGGGGTGTTGGGGCATCGGGGGGGTGTTGGGGCATCAGGGGGTCTTTGGGGGGGGCGTTGGGGGGGTCAGGGTGCCCAACGATTTACTCGACCCACATGAGCTCCGGGACCCCACCCGGAGCGATGCCATGGCGTGCTGTCTCGTGAACCAGCAAAAATGTAGTTTATATCTGCACGCCCTGATGATACCCGCCTAATTGTGATGCTTTCTCCCCCCCCCCCCCCCCCCAGGACAAGACAGCTCACAACCAGCGTGAGCGTATGAGAACTGGAGGGGGTTCTCCTGTGCTGCACCCCCTAAACATTCACGAGCATAGGGCCCTGGACCTCACTGGGGGATCCGCCACCCGGGAGGTCGCGACATGCCAGCTCGGAGGCGCAGAAGCAAGTGAGACAACCCTGCATGTCCTCACCACCCCCCCCCCCCAACCTGTCCTCGTCTCCCTCACACATTGCCCACTGCAGCCTCGATCCCCTCCCCCCTCATACTGTGCACCCACCACCACCATACACCCGGGACACCGTGTATAACGAACCCCAAATCTTTATGTTCCCCAGGGCCAGCCGCTGGAAGTCCAGGGACGTCTCGGCCAAGAGACAGCGGAACAAGTGCACCCAGGGACGCATGCCAGAGCTTGGCAGTCGTTTGGACAGGAGGGGAAACCTCTCAGTATGGGATGCAGGACCGGGACGCTCACACCACCGAGAGAGACAATAGTGAGGGGCACAGGGCAGACATTGAAGATGACACGCACATCACGGCCACACACTCGGTGGAATCACCTGGAGGTCAGCACGACATGGCCGGCATGGCGCGTGCGCCGGGCCATGAGTGGGAGGAGAACAGACCAGAATTCCTAACGGATGATGACCTCGAGCTTGCGGCACTGCTGTCTCCCACACCATACACCATCGCAGAGACACTCACCTCGGTTGGGCATATAAGTGATGAGGCTCCCGGGTCACGGTCTGGTATGCACCCCACAGCCGAGCCGGTACAGCGGGTGGAGTTTGCAGCAGCCGAGGGGCTGGACGGTCGGAGGGCAGCCCAGGCCCAGCAAACAGCTGCCACCCAGACGGTTCCCGGGTTCCTGGATGCACGACCCACCCGGACAACCGATGCATGTGGACACCCAGGGACTGAATAACGGGATGAGGGCCATCTTCCAGGACCAGCACACGCAGTTGGAGGAGTCCATCCACATTCAGGAGCAGGGAGTGGTGCCACTCATCGCAGCCACCCAGGCTGACACCGCACGGGTGGCGTCCGCGGTGGAGGCAATGGGTGAAAGGGTTTCGGCCATGGGTCAGGTTCTGCAAGGCGTTGGGCTTAACGTGCACGCGTCATCCATGGCCCAGAAGAGGGCTGCCCTCTCACAGGTAGCCATGTGCCAGAGCCAACACGACATTGCCGCCGCTCTCCGGGCCCTGGCCGAGTCTCACCATGCCATGGCCCGGTCCCAGCCAGCGATGGCACAGTCCCAGCAGTCAGTCGCGGAGAGCATTGACTGCCTGGCGCACGTGATGGATGGCGTGGCGCACTCACAGGTTGAGATCGCACAGTCCTTGGCAAGAATGTTGCACTCCCTGGGCTCCGTCTCAGAGAACATTCGGACCGTGGTCGATCCCGCTGCAGGCCTCCAGGACTGGCAGCGCCAGGTGTCGGTGTTGCGACGGGGCATGTCTCCGATCGCATCTCCGTCCCACAGTGAGGCCCGGGGGCCACCGGGCTCCCCGAGGGCGGAGGAGGTTCTGGGGCCCATCCCGGTAGCTCCATCAAGGGATGTCCCGGTACACTTGGCCTCCCCCGTTCCGTCCCTGGCGCATCTGGTGGGCAGCGGACAGGTCAGGGTGGCACAACGCCATCCAGCACGCCCGCCAAGCAGCCTGGCCCATCGAAGCCGGGCCGCCCCAGGAAACACGTGCCGAAGGGGAGCCATGTCGAAGGGCGTGATTCTCAGCAGTCCGCCTCCACTCCTGCTGTACCATCTGGGAACACACCTAGACGTAGTGGTAGGGCCCGTAAGGCAAAGAAGTTAGGCACGTAAGAAGTTGGCACGGGTGCAGGGCACAGTTTAGTTGTAGGGGGTAGGGCACCTATGTTAATCACAAAAATAAACTCACTGTTGAATTTGACTTGTAAGACTCTGTGCTATGTCCGGTGCCAGGGGGCCCGTGAGGGTGACCGAGTGGCGTAGTGGTATACGAGCAGTTCAAGGTCTGTTCCGGATGTGCTGACCGTTTCCCCCCTGCCTCCCATAATCGGACACTGTTGGCCTCGGCACACCGACACCAGCCACCCCACACGGGCATGTGGTGAAATATCCGTCACGAAGGCTCTGACCACCGGAGTGCATGGTTCAGCTATAGCCATGAGTCAGCCCTCGGCTGGCGAATCTGAGCACACAGCTCATCACAGAGCGGGCTGTCATTCAACATGGCACTGATCACACCCGCTTACCCAATCATCACTGTTGTGCAATCCCGTAGTGCCGCAATGGTAAGGTGATGTGGAATTGGTGCTCCTCCTGGACGTAACTAGCACCCGGGCAGTGTCTGTATCCTGCGTCCCTCCCCCCACCCTGATGCGCCCCATCACCCTCCTCCTCCGCATCCTCCTCTTCCCCATTCCCCTCGTTCGCGTTAGCTCCGTTGCCGTCGTCCCTCCGACTCCTCCACCAGGTCATCTCCCCTCTGCATGGCTATGTTGTGCATCGCACAGCAGACCACAACTATGCGACCGACCCTGTCGGGCCGGTACTGCAGGGCCCCTCCGGAGCGGTCCAGGCATCTGAATCGCATCTTCAGCAGGCCGAAGCACCACTCCACCACACCTCTGGTTGCTGCATTGGCCTCGTATAGGCTCTCCGCGTTGGTCTGAGGCCTCCGTATTGGCGTCATCAGCCATGACCTCAACGGATAGCCCTTGTCGCCCAGCAACCAGCCCCTCAGCCGGGGGGGGCATCCATCGAACATTGCGGGGATGAATGACTGTGCCAGAATGTAGGCGTCATGCACACTCCCGGGGTACTTTGCACACACGTGCATGATCTTCATGTGGGGGTCGCACACCACCTGAATGTTCATGGTGTATGCGCCCTTTCTGTTCATGAACACTTCCCTGTTGTCTGCAGGCGGGCGCATGGGGACGTGCACACCATTGATGACACCCTGGACCATCGGTATCCTGGCCACCTTGGCGAATCCACGTGCCCGTGCTTCCTGCTGTGCTTGGTCCTCGGGGAATTTTATGTACCTGTCCGCGATGGCGTACAAGGCGTTGGTGACGGCCCTGATGCACCTGTGGACCGATGCCTGTGATATCCCGGAGAGGTCCCCGCTCGGCGCCTGGAAGGAACCGGTTGCATAAAAGTTTAGGGCCACCGTCACCTTGACAGAGACTGTCCTCCACCAGTTCCAAGTGGTGCAAGGTGCGCCACGAGGAGGCATATATGTGCGACCGTCTCCCTGCTGAACCGTAGTCTCCTCCTGCATGTGATGTCCGGTAGGGCCTCGAACGACATTCTGTCACGGTACACCCTCGGCCTTGCTGGATGCCTGTGGCGCCCTGGCACCACCATCAGTGGATCCTCCTCCTCCTGCTCCCCCCCCAAGCACTTCCTCTGCATTCCTCGCCGCCAGTGGGTCAATGTTCCCCTCGGCATCCCCCTGTACATTCGGGTCCTGAGCGCCTGCGCGGCGACGACGGGCCACTCCGCGGCCATCCCCTTTGCTGCACCGGCAACCGCTGCAAGTGCAGCCACTGTGGGCTGTCTGACTCTACGCTGCCGTATGGCAAACTCCAGAGCTGCGGCTCCAACCACGGCAGTGAACATCGCTGTCTGGTTGGCATACATGGTGACCTGCAGGAGGGTGGTGGGGGGCAGAGAAACGACATGTTACACGGAGGTTCTTCCACACCTCGCCAGCCGGGTTGCATGGGATGCCTGTGTGCCCCGGTGGGATGGTCGCGCTGCAGATATGCAGCCAACCTAACACCTGGTCACTGTCACCGTCCAACGGTCAGTTCACACCATACTCCTCCCCAGTGTACCAGCCGCCTGTGCGCAGCAGCCACACGACAACCTGCGGCCGTGTCCTCGTCACCGTCCTGCCATATCAGGGCGGCTGACATGTTGCATCCGCGGATGGACGATACCATCCACACTCTCCCTCACCCCACCTGCACACTCTCCCTCATCCCCCCTCCCACTTGCACACTCCCTCATCCCCCCTCTCACCTGCACACTCTCCCTCATCCCCCCTCCCACCTGCACACTCTCCCTACCCCCCCACCTGCACACTCTCCCTCACCCCCCTCCCACCTGCGCACTCTCCCTCATCCCCCTCCCACCTGCGCACTCTCCCTCACCCCACCTGCACACTCTCCCTAACCCCACCTGCACACTCTCCCTCACTCCCCCTCCCACCTGCACACTCTCCCTCACCCACCCTCCCACCTGCACACTCTCCCTCACCCCCCTCCCACCTGCGCACTCTCCCTCATCCCCCTCCCACCTGCGCACTCTCCCTCACCCCACCTGCACACTCTCCCTAACCCCACCTGCACACTCTCCCTCACTCCCCCTCCCACCTGCACACTCTCCCTCACCCACCCTCCCACCTGCACACTCTCCCTCACCCCCCTCCCACCTGCACACTCTCCCTCACCCCCCTTCCCACCTGCACACTGTCCCTCATCCCCCCCACCTGCGCACTCTCCCTCACCCCCCCTCCCACCTGCACACTCTCCCTCATCCCCTCGTTGGCCGCAGCCTTCTCGGAGAAGCCGACCCGGTCTCCAGGAGCTGCGGAACAGTCCGCTCATCTCCTCACTGGTCAGCGTCAGCCAGCACGACTGGCTGCCGACTTTAAATAGCAGGTGTGAACGGCGACAGCATGAACTGGGGTCACGCCGTCGGGACTTCGGCCCATCCGGCCCTGAGAATAGCGGGGGTGCCGGAGAATCGCCATTTTGGGTGTCTCGGGCGATTCTCCGGCCTGCGCCGTGCGGAACTCGACGGGGCCGTTCTCGCCGCTTGGGAGAATCGCGGGAGGGCATCGGACCAGCGTCGCGGGAAAATCTGGCGACCCAGGCGATTCTCCCAACTGGCGCAGGAGCGGAGAATCATGCCAAGGATTCGGGTGAAGCACACGGAGTGCAGTACTACTCAGAAGAGAAGATGTGTGGCGAGATCAGTTCAGTCCATAAGAGGGTCATTCAGGAGTGTGGTAAATGCGGGGAAGAAGCTGATTTTGAACCTGTTAGTGCACGTTTTCAGACTTTTGTATTTTCTGCCCGATGGAAGAGAGAATAACCTGGGTGGGAGGGGTCTTTAATAATGCAGCGGGGAGGGCTTCCGGGTGCGGCGATGACCAGCTGAGTCGCACGTTTCGGCACCTCCCGTTGGAACGGACTTTTGGGCTCTTATTAGGAGCCCCAACGGCAATTTTTGATGGCTAAAACCATTGTGTGGTGAAATAGAAGGGAATCCCCCAAATATATATGGAGAAAGAAGAGAGTAGTGGCTGGATTGCAGAGGATCCTCAGGAGTAGCGGCAAGGAAGGGAAGCACGAAGCAAGATGGCGGCGGAAGCCGGTGTGGGGCCCGGAACAGCAAGAGTTCCTGCGGCGCTGTGTGGAGGAGCGGAAGAAGGAGGTGTTGGCCCCGATGCTACAGGCGATTGAAGGGCTAAAGGAGGCACAGAAGACCCAGGAGTTGGAGCTTCGTGATGTGAAGGCAAAGGCTGCTGAGAATGAGGATGAAATACAGGGCCTGGTGGTGAAGACAGAGACGCACGAGGCACTGCATAAAAGGTGTGTAGAGAGGCTGGAAGCCCTGGAGAATAACTCGAGGAGGAAGAACTTAAGAGTTTTGGGTCTTCCCGAAGGCGCAGAGGGGGCGGACGTCGGGGCATATGTGAGCACATTGCTTCACTCGTTAATGGGACCGGAGGCCCCGACGGGCCCCTTGGAAGCGGAGGGAGCATATTGAGTCCTTGCGCGAAGACCAAAGGCAGGAGAAATACCTCGAGCCATAGTGGGGAGGTTTCACCGCTTTAAGGACAGGGAGATGGTCCTGAGATGGGCGAAAAAGACACGGAGCTGCAGGTGGGAGAATGTGGTGATCCGCGTGTACCAGGATTGGAGTGCGGAGGTGGCGAGAAGGAGGGCGAGTTTCAATCGGGCCAAGGCGGTGCTACATAGAAAGAAAGTTAAATTTGGAATGCTGCAGCCAGCGAGACTGTGGGTTACACACCAAGGGAAACATCACTACTTCGAGACGGCAGAAGGGGCATGGACATTTATTGTAGAGGAGAAGTTGGACTAGACTGGAGAGAGAAAGAGTTTCTGTAATAAAGTAGTGGGGGGATTGTATGGGACGGGGAAGGGGGGGAAATTTTCTCTATTCCCCTCGTTGGGGGGGGGGGGGGGGGTATGGTGAACTGTGGGCGCCGGTGGGGAAGGAGAGGGGGAAGGAGAGAGGGAGCTGCGCCATTAGGGGCGGGGCCGAGTGGGAAACACAGGCTTTGTTCCCGCGCTATGGTAATTGCGGCGGGAAAGGGCGCGCAGGAAGGAGGGGGCCTTACACAATGGGGGGCCAAGGATCAACGGGGGAAGCCGAGGTCAGCCAGAGTTTGCTGACTTCTGGGAGTAACATGGGGGGAGCAATTACGCTAGAAAGGGATCTAGTGGAGGGGGGGGGGTTAACTGGGTTGCTGCTGCTAAGGGAAAGGGGCGGTTATGGGGCGGGGTGGTCGGGACGGGAGGACACCGTCGGGGGGACAAATGGGAGCGTGGGAACCGGGTGAGGAGCTGGTTTAAAAAAGGGGATGGCTAGTCGACATGGGGGGGGGGGGGGGGTAAAGAGCCCCCGACCCGGTTGATCACGTGGAATGTGAGAGGGCTGAATGGGCCGATTAAGAGGGCAAGGGTACTCGCGCACCTAAAGAAATTAAAGGCAGATGTCATGCTACAGGAGACGCATCTGAAACTGGTGGATCAGGTCAGATTACGTAAAGGATGGGTGGGACAGGTATTTCATTCGGGCTTGGATGCGAAAAATAGAGGGGTGGCTATATTAGTGGGGAAACGGGTAGTGTTTGAGGCAAGGGCCATAGTAGCGGACAGTGGGGGTAGATACGTGATGGTGAGTGGCAGATTACAAGGGGAAGCGGTGGTTCTGGTGAACGTATATGCCTCGAACTGGGATGATGCAAACTTCATGAAGCGTATGCTGGGGCGTATCCCGGACCTGGAGGCGGGAAAGTTGGTAATGGGGGGAGATTTCAACACGGTGCAGGATCCAGGGCTGGACCGGTCCAGGTCTAGGACCGGGAGGAGGCCGGCAGCAGCCAAGGTGCTTAAGGACTCATGGAGCAGATGGGAGGAGTAGACCCCTAGAGATTTACTAGGCCCAGGAGTAGGGAGTTTTCCTTCTTCTCCCATGTCCACAAGGTGTATTCTCGGATAGACTTCTTTGTCCTGGGAAGGGCACTGATCCCGAAGGTGACAGGGACGGAGTATTCGGCCATAGCCATCTCGGACCATGCCCCACATTGGGTAGATCTGGTAGTAGGAGAGGAAAAGGAACGGCACCCACTCTGGAGATTAGATATGGGACTGTTGGCGGATGAGGGTGTGTGTGTAAGGGTGAGGGGATGTATCAAAAGGTACCTGAAGATTAACGATGATGGAGAGGTTCAGGTGGGAGTGGTCTGGGAGGCACTGAAGACGGTGGTCAGAGGGGAACTGATTTCCATAAAGGCCCATAAGGCGAAACAAGAGAGTAAAGAGAGGGAGCGATTGTTGAGAGAAGTTTTGAGGGTGGATAGGCAATATGCAGAGGCTCCGGATGAGGGACTGTACAGGGAAAGACGAAGGTTGCATACGGAATTTGACTTGCTGACCACGGGCAGAGCAGAGGCACAATGGAGGAAGGCACAGGGAGTACAGTATGAGTACGGAGAGAAGGCGAGCCGGTTACTGGCCCAACAATTGAGGAAGAGAGGGGCGGCAAGGGAGATAGGTGGGGTGAGGGATGAGGAGGGTGAGATGGAACGGGGAGCAGAGAGGGTGAACGGGGTGTTTAAGGCATTTTATGAGAGGCTGTATAAGGCTCAACCCCCAGAAGGGAAGGAGGGAATGATGCACTTCCTGGATCAGCTGGAATTCCCGAAGGTGGAGGAGCAGGAGAGGACAGGATTGGGAGCACAGATTGAGGTGGAGGAGGTGGTAAAAGGGTTTGGGAGCATGCAGGCAGGGAAGGCCCCGGGACCAGATGGATTCCCGGTGGAATTTTATAGGAAATACATGGACCTACTAGCCCCGCTTCTGACGAGAACCTTTAACGAGGCCAGGGAATGGGGGGCGATGCCCCCGACAGTGTCGGGGGCGACGATATCGTTGCTCCTGAAGAGGGACAAAGACCCGTTGCAGTGCGTGTCTTACAGGCCTATCTCCCTTCTGAATGTAGATGCCAAGCTCTTGGCCAAGGTGATGGCGACGAGGATCGAGGATTATGTTCCAGGGGTGGTTCACGAGGATCAAACTGGGTTTGTTAAGGGGAGATAGTTGAACACTAATATACGGAGGCTGCTAGGTGTGATGATGATGTCCCCGCCGGAGGGAGAGGCGGAGATAGTGGTGGCGATGGATGCTGAGAAAGCATTTGATAGAGTGGAGTGGGATTACCTGTGGGAAGTGTTGAGGAGATTTGGATTTGGAGAGGGGTTTATTGGGTGGGTTCAGCTTTTATATAGGGTCCCGGTGGCAAGTGTGATCACAAACAGGCAGAGATCTGACTACTTCCGTCTATATAGAGGGACAAGACAGGGATGTCCCCTGTCCCCGACACTGTTTGCGTTGGCAATTGAGCCACTGGCCATAGCGCTGAGGGGCACTAGGAAGTGGAGGGGAGTACTTAGGGGAGGAGAAGAGCACCGGGAGTCATTATACGCAGATGATTTGTTGTATGTCGCGGACCCAGTGGAGGGGATGCCTGAGATAATGCAGACACTCAGGGAGTTTGGGGAATTTTCGGGATATAAACTGAATATGGGGAAGAGTGAGCTGTTTGTGATGCGCCCTGGGGAATAGATGATTTGCCGCTGAGGAGAGTAACAAGGGATTTTCGGTACCTAGGGATCCAGATAGCCAGGAACTGGGGAACCTTGCATAAGCTTAATTTAGGAAGATTGGTGGAGCAGATGGAAGAGGATTTTAGGAGATGGGACATGGTGCCCCTGTCACTGGCGGGCAGGGTGCAGGCGGTCAAAATGGTGGTCCTTCCGCGATTTCTTTTTGTGTTCCAGTGCCTCCCTGTGATGATTACCAAGGCTTTTTTCAAAAAAGTGGATAAGAGCGTTATGAGCTTTGTGTGGGCTGGGAAGACCCCAAGAGTGAAAAGGGGGTTTCTGCAGCGTAGCAGGGATATGGGGGGGACTGGCACTGCCGAGCTTAAGTGACTATTATTGGGCCGCCAATATATCAATGGTATGCAAGTGGATGGGGGAAGGGGAGGGAGCGGCGTGGAAAAGACTAGAGATGGCGTCCTGTAGGGGAACCTGCCTGCAAGCATTAGTGACGGCGCCTTTACCGTTCTCCCCGAAAATGTACACCACAAATCCAGTGGTGGTGGCAACACTAGAAATTTGGGGGCAGTGGAGACGACATAAGGGAGTGACGGGTGCCTCAGTGTGGTCCCCGATAAGGAACAACCATAGGTTCATTCCGGGAAGGATAGATGGGGGATTTAAATCTTGGCAGCGAGCAGGAATTGCGAATTTGAAGGACTTGTTCTTAGACGGGACGTTCGCGAGTCTGGGAGCACTGACAGAAAAATATGGGTTGCCACCTGGGAATGCATTTCGCTATATGCAAGTGAGGGCATTTGTGAGGCAACAGGTGAGGGAATTTCCGCAGCTCCCGGCGCAAGAGATCCAGGACAGAGTGATTTCGGGGGCATGGGTGGGTGATGGTAGAGTGTCAGATATATATAGGGAAATGAGAGATGAGGGGGAGACGATGGTAGACGAGCTGAAGGGAAAATGGGAGGAGGAGCTGGGGGAAGAGATTGAGGAGGGGCTGTGGGCAGATGCCCTAAGTAGGGTAAACTCTTCGTCCTCGTGTGCCAGGCTCAGCCTGATACAATTCAAGGTTCTAC
This sequence comes from Scyliorhinus torazame, assembly GCF_047496885.1. Classification (NCBI taxonomy): domain Eukaryota; kingdom Metazoa; phylum Chordata; class Chondrichthyes; order Carcharhiniformes; family Scyliorhinidae; genus Scyliorhinus; species Scyliorhinus torazame. The sequence continues at coordinate 159,125,155 of NC_092717.1, forward strand.
ACAGGGCGCATATGACGGGAGCAAGGCTGAGTAGATTTTTTGGAGTGGAAGATAGGTGCGGGAGATGCGCGGGAAGCCCGGCGAACCACACCCACATGTTTTGGTCATGTCCGGTATTGCATGGGTTCTGGGTGGGTGTGGCAAAAGTGATTTCAAAGGTGGTGGGGGTCCGGGTCGAACCAGGCTGGGGGTTGGCTATATTTGGGGTTGCAGATGAGCCGGGAGTGCAGGAGGCGAGATAGGCTGATGTTTTGGCCTTTGCGTCCCTAGTAGCCCGGCGAAGCATTCTACTTATGTGGAAAGAAGCTAAACCCCCGGGCGTGGAGGCCTGGATAAACGACATGGCAGGGTTTATAAAATTGGAGCGGATAAAGTATGCACTAAGAGGTTCGGCTCAAGGGGGGGTGGGGGAGGGAGGGGGGGGGGTGGGGGGGGGAGGGGGGGTGGGGGTGGGGGAGGGAGGGGGGGTGGGGGTGGGGGAGGGGGGGTGGGGGTGGGGGTGGGGGAGGGGGAGGGGGGGTGGGGGAGGGAGGGAGGGGGGGAGGGCCCACGCGGGCCCTCAGGGGTTTCCTATAGTTGTTTGTATATTAGTTATTTATACTGGCGTGTGGGACTTTATTGTCTTGGAGAGTTATTATTTTGTTGTTGGCAGTTGCCGTTTAGTTAATATATAATTTATTTGTTTAAAAAAAACGGTCATTATTATTTACATTGTTTTAAAGTTGTAAGAAGGGGAAAATCCTGTACTGTTCTTGTTTGACCGAAAAAATTTGAATCAAATATATATATTTTAAAAAATAATAATGCAGCGGGGGTTGTAGACAGAGTCAATGGATGGCAGACAGGTTAGCGTGAGGGTCTGGGCTGTGTTCAGGACTCTGTAGTTATTTACGGTCTTGGGCCGAGCAGTTCCCTGACCAAGCTGGGGAATCGCTGGAAGAGTACCTACGCGACCTCAAAGTCCTTGCACGAAGCTGCAATTACCAGGCTGTTACGGCCACTCAACATATGGACCTCGCCATCCGGGACACCTACCCGGCTGGAGTCAGGTCCAACGACGTGAGACAGCGCCTACTCGAAAAAGGTGCCCTAGACCTGGAAGGGACGGTAAAATTAGCCTCCTCTCTGGAAGTAGCGTTCCAAAGTCTTAACGCGTTTCCGTCCGATCATGCAACCCCCTCGTGGAACCCCGACCAAAGAATACCCCAGGCCTGTGCCGCACGGCTGCCTGCCCACCATGGGAGGATACCCTGTTATTTCTGCGGCCAGCCTCAACACCCCCGGCAGCGCTGCCCGGCCCAGAACGCAAACGGCAGCGACTGCGGGAGAAAAGGACATTTTGCTAAAATTTGCCTGGCCAGGTCCAAAAACGCTAAATCGCAGGCCCGACCCTCAGACTCACAGGCCCGCAGACCCGCAGTGTGGCAGTGTGTCTGCCGGCTCCGCCACCGCCCCCCCCCCCCGGACGCGTCATCGGCCTCGTGTTGCCCGTGGGGGCAGCCATCCTCCAGCCCGCACAGCGTGTGCGACTCATGGGGGCCGCCATCTTGGCCATCCTTGCCCATGCGGCCCGACACATACGATTCATGGGGGCTGCCATCTTGGACGCCATCTTCCTCACCGTCCGACACATGCGACCGACGGGGGCCGCCATCTGCAACGCCGCCCGATACGTGCGACCAACGGGGGCAGCCATCTTGGAACCGCCCCAGCACCTCTGACAACACCGGCTACCCGCAACTCAGCGCGGTCACCCTTGACCAGTCGCGACCCAAACACCTCCGCAGCTCTATGTTGACCGTCCGGGTAAACGGACACGAAACGCCCTGCCTCTTCGACTCCGGGAGCACAGAGAGCTTCATTCATCCAGACATGGTAAGACACTGCTCGCTCCCAATCTTCCCGGCGCATCTCCCTCGTCTTCCTCGTCTCCGGGTCGCACTCGGTGCAGGTCCGGGGGTGCACTGCTGCAAACCTCCCAATACAGGGCGCCGAGTACATCAATTTTAAATTATATGTACTCCCCGACCTCTGCGCTCCTCTTCTATTGGGACTGGATTTCCAATGTAACCTCAGGAGCCTAAACCTGAAGTTTGGCGGGACCCTACCCCCACTCACCGTATATAGTCTCACGACCCGAAAGGTCGACCCTCCCCCGCTCTTCGCAAATCTCACCGCCGACTGCAAACCAGTCGCCACCAGAAGCAGGCTGTACAGCATCCAGGATAGGACTTTTATCAGGTCCGAGGTCCAGCAACTCTTGCGGGAGGGAATCATCGAGGCCAGCAATAGCCCCTGGAGAGCTCAGGTGGTGGTCGTCAGGACCGGGGAAAAGAACCAGATGGCTGTAGATTACAGCCAAACCATAAACCAGTGCATGCACCTCGATGCGTACCCCCTTCCCCAGATCGCAGACATGGTTAATCAGATCGCGCACTACCAGGTGTTCTCCACGGTGGATCTGAAGTCTGCGTACCACCAGCTCCCAATCCGCCCGGGGAACCACCACAACACGGCTTTTGAGGCAGACGGCCACCTCTTCCACTTCCTCCGGGTCCCCTTTGGCGTCACAAACAGGATCTCGGTCTTCCAAAGAACGATGGACTGAATGGTGGACCAGTACGGGCTGCGAGCCACATTTCCGTACTTGGACAACGTCACCATCTGCGGCCATGATCAGCAGGACCACGATGCCAACCTCCAGAGATTTATCCAAACCGCCCGAACCCTTAACCTCACTTACAGCAAGGAGAAATGCGTTTTCCGCACAACCGGACTAGCCCTCCTCGGCTACGTCATGGAAAACGGGATTCTAGGACCCGACCCCGACCGTATACACTTCCTCCTGCAACTCCCCCTTTCCCACTGCCCCAAGGCCCTGAAAAGGTGCCTCGGGTTCTTTTCATATTACGCCCAGTGGGTCCCCAACTTTGCGGACAAAGCCCGCCCACTAATCAAGGCCACCATCTTCCCACTGGCGGCTGAGGCCCGCCAGGCCTTCAGCTGCATCAAGGCAGATATTGCCAAAGCCGCAATGCGCGCGGTGGACGAGTCCGTCCCCTTCCAGGTGGAGAGCGACGCATCAGAGGTCGCACTCGTCGCTACCCTCAATCAGGCAGGCCAGTAGCGTTTTTTTCACGAACCCTCACCACCTCCGAAATTCGACACTCCTCAGTCGAAAAGGAAGCCCAAGCCATCGTGGAAGCCGTGCGGCACTGGAGGCACTACCTCGCTGGTAGGAGGTTTACACTCATCACCGACCAACGATCTGTAGCCTTCATGTTCGATAATACGCTGCGGGGCAAGATCAAGAATGATAAGATCTTGAGGTGGAGGATCGAACTCTCCACCTATAATTACGATATAGTATATCATCCTGGGAAGCTCAACGAACCCCCAGATGCCTTGTCCCGCGGCACATGCTCCAGCGCGCAAGACCGACTACGTGCTATCCACGATGACCTCTGCCACTGGGGGTCGCTTCTCCACTACATCAAGACCCGCAACCTGCCCTACTCCACTGAGGAGGTCAGAGCCATGACCAGGGACTGCTAAATTGCGCGGAGTGTAAACCGCACTTCTATCGACCGGATAAGGCCCACCTGGTAAAGGCATCCCGGCCCTTTGAGCGCCTCAGTATCGATTTCAAAGGGCCCCTCCCCTCCAACAACCACAACACATATTTCCTCAACATCATCGACGAGTTCTCCCGATTCCCCTTTGCAATCCCTTGCCCCGACATGATCGCGGCCACTGTCATTAAAGCCCTACATAGTGTCTTCACCCTGTTTGGTTTCCCCACGTACGTTCACAGTGACCGGGGCTCGTCGTTCATGAGGGGCGAACTGCGTCAGTATCTGCTCAGTAAGGGCATCGCCTCGAGCAGTTATAACCCCAGGGGAAACGGGCAGGTGGAGAGGGAGAACGCGACGGTCTGGAAGACCGTCCTCCTGGCCCTACGATCTAGGAATCTCCCAGTCCCCCACTGGCAGTAGGTCCTCCCCGACGCACTCCACTCTATTAGGTCCCTACTTTGCACGGCCACAAACGAGACCCCGCATGACCGCCTATTTGTTTTCCCCAGGAAATCCACGTCCAAGGCCCCACTTCTGCCCTGGCTGAAGACACCGGGGCCCATCCTGCTCCGCAAACACGTCAGGAGCCATAAGTCCGACCCCCTGGTCGAGAGTGTCCAGCTCCTGCACTCCAACCCCCAGTACGCACACATCGAACACCCCGGCGGCCGACAGGATATGGTCTCCCTCTGGGACCTGGCACCCGCAGGTTCCACTACCACCGCCACCCGAAGTTACCCCGCCCAACCTACGCTGACCAGCGCCCCCGCCTCTACATGACACCCACACCCCCTCCCGCCCGCCATTCCCCCTTCACCGGCCCACAGGAATGAAGCCCCAGAAGACATGCTCCCGGAGTCCATGTCTGTACCTGCATCGGCGACTTCACTACCGATGCCAGCACGGCTGAGTTCGACGCCCGGGCCAGCTGCGATACCAGAGCTTCGGGATCACAGTGCACAATCCGTGCGCCGGACAGGCTGAACTTATGAACCCTTCACCCCCGCCGGACTTCATTTTTTAAACAGGGGATGAATGTGGTGAATGTATTGCTGTAACAATTCACCATGTGCATATCTGTATTACGCTGTTGCCCATGTGGGCTCCACCTATGGACCATTGTAAGGTATTACCTATGATGTAGCATGTTGGGCCTGTGTGGGCTCCGCCCCTTGAGGGGAGGTATAAAGAGCAGTCGCCCTGTAGGCGGCTCCCACTAACAGATCAGTCGCAGGCAGGCACTGTTCTGGTTGATTAAAGCCACAGTTTACTTCTACTCCTGGTTTCGTGTGAATTGAAGGTCGCATCAAGAGTCAATGCTGAATTTCCTTAGTTTCATGAGGAAGTATAGGTGCTGTTTTGGCGTAGCGTCAATGTGGGTGGACCAGGACAGATTGTTGGTGATGTACACACCAAGGAATTTGAAGCCGTCAACCATCTCCACCACATAATGCTCATTTGGAGAGCCGGTACTGACCTAATAGGCCAAATGGCCTCCTTCTGTGCTCTAATAATTCTGTTAAATTGGGGGTTGCAAGCTGCTTAATTAATTGTAAAAGTATTGGAGATGTATAAAGATATTGGAGGGGAAAAAAGATTGACTGGTTTGAGTGGTTGGAGGTAAAAGATCTTGTGGGTAAACCGCCAAGAAAGGAACACATCCAACCAGTGTTGGCGACTCTAATCAACAAACAAATCTATAATAAATTGTGATTAAACTGGAGGATTGTACCATGCACAATTTAAAGACCATATCCTGTCGGCCAAGCAACTGTGCAAATAATATATTTACATATAATCTAAAGCACACAAATGAACCATAGATTTCATAGAAACCCTACACTGCAGAAGGAGGCCATTCAGCCCATCAAGTCTTCACCGGCCTCTGAAAGAGAACCCTACCGAGGCCCACTCCCCTGCCCAAATCCGTAACCTCACCTAACCTGCACATCTTCGGACGCTAAAAGGCAGTTTTAGTATGGCCAATCCACGTAACCTGAACATCTTTGGACTGTGGGTGGAATCCAGAGCACCCGGAGGAAACAGAGACATGCGGAGAAAGTGCAATGTCCACAGTCATCCAAAACTGGAATTGAACCTACGTCCCTGGCGCTGTGAGGCACAGTGCTAAATAGTTTGCCGCCACTTCCGGGTGCGGCGATGACCAGCTGAGTCGCACGTTTCGGCAGCTCCCGGTGAAACGGGGCTCTTGATAGGAGCCCCAACGGCAATTTTGACGGCTAAAAACACTGTGCGGTAAACCAGAAGGGAATCCCCCCTGGATACGGATGAAAAAAGGAGGAGAAAGTGGCCGGATTGCAGTGGATCCTTTAGAACAGCGGCAAGGAAGGCAAGCAAAAACCAAGATGGCGTCGGATGGTGGCAGTTTAACATGGGGCCCTGAACAACAAGAGTTCTTGAAATGCTGTGTGGAAGAGCTCAAAAAGGAAATGAAGAAAGAGCTGTTGGCCCCGATACTACAGGCGATCGAAGGGCTAAAGGAGGAACAAAAGACCCAGGAGCGGGAGCTTCGGGTCGTGAAGGCAAAGGCAGCCGAGAATGAGGGCGACATACAGGGCCTGGTGGTGAAGACGGAGACGCATGAGGCACATCAGAAACGATGTGTGGAAAGGTTGGAGGCACTGGAGAACAACGCAAGGAGGAACAACCTGAGGATTCTTGGTCTTCCTGAAGGTACGGAGGGAGCGGACGTCGGGGCATATGTGAGCACGATGCTGCACTCGTTAATGGGAGCGGAGGCCCCGGCGGGTCCGTTGGAGGTGGAGGGAGCATACCGAGTGATGGCGCGAGGACCGAGAGCAGGAGAAATTCCCAGAGCCATAGTGGTGAGATTCCTCCGTTTTAAGGATAGAGAAATGGTCCTTAGATGGGCAAAGAAAACTCGGAGCAGTAAATGGGAGAACGCGGTGATCCGCGTTTATCAAGACTGGAGTGCGGAGGTGGCGAGAAGGAGGGCGAGCTTTAATCGGGCCAAGGCGGTGCTTCATAAAAAGAAGATAAAATTTGGAATGCTGCAACCGGCAAGACTGTGGGTCACATATCGAGGGAGGCACCACTACTTTGAGACGGCGGATGAAGCGTGGACTTTTATTGTGGAAGAAAAACTGGAATGAGCGGGTTATTAAAAAGAACGTTTGAACAAAGTGGTGGGGCGAATGTGGGGGGGCGAAGAGGGGGGTTAAAAAGGGGGGAAAGAGGAGTTTTATGTACTAATCCTGCGATGTGGTAACTTTTCTCTCTTCCACAGGTGGTGATGGGGGGAGGAGGGGAGGTGGAGGAGATGGGGCATTGGCCATTGGGGGCGGGGCCAAGGGAGAAGCGCGGGCTTGGTTCCCGCGCTATGATAATCATGGCGGGAATAGAGAAGCAGGAAGGAGGGGGCGTCGCACGGTGCGAGCCGAGGTCACGGGGGAAGCCGAGGTCGGCCAGAGTTTGCTGACTTCTGGGAGCAACATGGGGGGAGTAATTACGCTAGCGGGGGATCTAGCAGGGGGGGGAGGGGGGAACTACTGGGTTGCTGCTGCTGGGGAGAGGGGGGAGCTGGGATGGGCGGGGGGGCACCGCCTGGGGGAGATACAGCTGCGTGGGAACCGGGTGAGGAGCTGGAAAAAGGGGATGGCTAATCGACAAGGGGAAGCCCCCCAACCCGGCTGATCACGTGGAACGTGAGAGGGCTGAACGGGCCGATAAAGAGGGCACGGGTACTCGCACACCTTAAGAAACTTAAGGCAGATGTGGTTATGTTACAGGAAACGCACCTGAAACTGATAGACCAGGTTAGGCTACGCAAAGGATGGGTGGGGCAGGTGTTCCATTCGGGGCTAGATGCGAAAAACAGGGGGGTGGCTATATTAGTGGAGAAGCGGGTAATGTTCGAGGCAAAGACTATAGTGGCGGATAACGGGGGCAGATACAGGGGGAGACGGTGATTTTGGTAAACGTATATGCCCCGAACTGGGATGATGCCAATTTTATGAGGCGGATGCTAGGACGCATTCCGGACCTAGAGATGGGAAAGCTGATAATGGGGGGAGATTTTAATACGGTGTTGGAACCAGGGCTGGATAGGTCGAAGTCCAGGACTGGAAGGAGGCCGGCAGCAGCCAAGGTACTTAAAGATTTTATGGAGCAGATGGGAGGTGTAGACCCGTGGAGATTTAGCAGACCTAGGAGTAATGAGTTCTCGTTTTTCTCCTATGTCCATAAAGTCTACTCGCGAATCGACTTTTTTGTGCTGGGAAGGGCATTGATCCCGAAGGTGAGGGGAACGGAGTATACGGCTATAGCCATTTCGGATCACGCTCCACACTGGGTAGACTTGGAGATAGGGGAGGAAACAGGAGGGCGCCCACCCTGGAGAATGGACATGGGACTAATGGCAGATGAGGGTGTGTGTCTAAGGGTGAGGGGGTGCATTGAAAAGTACTTGGAACTGTTTGTCATTTTTATCAATGACCTAGAGGAAGGCACAGAAGGGTGGGTGAGTAAATTTGCAGACGATACTAAAGTCGGTGGTGTTGTCGATAGTGTGGAAGGATGTAGCAGGTTACAGAGGGATATAGATAAGCTGCAGAGCTGGGCTGAGAGGTGGCAAATGGAGTTTAATGTAGAGAAGTGTGAGGTGATTCACTTTGGAAGGAATAACAGGAATGCGGAATATTTGGCTAATGGTAAAGTTCTTGAAAGTGTGGCTGAGCAGAGGGATCTAGGTGTCCATGTACATAGATCCCTGAAAGTTGCCACCCAGGTTGATAGGGTTGTGAAGAAGGCCTATGGAGTGTTGGCCTTTATTGGTAGAGGGATTGAGTTCCGGAGTCGGGAGGTCATGTTGCAGCTGTACAGAACTCTGGTCCGGCCGCATTTGGAGTATTGCGTACAGTTCTGGTCACCGCATTATAGGAAGGACGTGGAGGCTTTGGAGCGGGTGCAGAGGAGATTTACCAGGATGTTGCCTGGTATGGAGGGAAAATCTTATGAGGAAAGGCTGACGGACTTGAGGTTGTTTTCGTTGGAGAGAAGAAGGTTAAGAGGAGACTTAATAGAGGCATACAAAATGATCAGGGGGTTGGATAGGGTGGACAGTGAGAGCCTTCTCCCGCGGATAGATATGGCTGGCACGAGGGGACATAACTTTAAACTGAGGGGTAATAGATATAGGACAGAGGTCAGAGGTAGGTTCTTTACGCAAAGAGTAGTGAGGCCGTGGAATGCCCTACCTGCTACAGTAGTGAACTCGCCAACATTGAGGGCATTTAAAAGTTTATTGGATAAACATATGGATGATAATGGCATAGTGTAGGTTAGATGGCTTTTGTTTCGGTGCAACATCGTGGGCCGAAGGGCCTGTACTGCGCTGTATTGTTCTATGTTCTATGTTCTAACTCAATGATAATGGGGAGGTCCAGGTGGGAGTGGTCTGGGAGGCGCTGAAGGCGGTGGTTAGAGGGCAGCTGATATCAATAAGGGCACATAAAGGGAAGCAGGAGAGTAAGGAACGGGAGCGGTTGCTGCAAGAAATTTTGAGGGTGGACAGACAATATGCGGAAGCACCGGAGGAGGGACTGTACAGGGAAAGGCAAAGGCTACATGTAGAATTTGACTTGCTGACTACGGGCACTGCAGAGGCACAATGGAGGAAGGCACAGGGTGTACAGTATGAATATGGGGAGAAGGCAAGCAGGTTGCTGGCACACCAATTGAGGAAAAGGGGAGCAGCGAGGGAAATAGGGGGAGTGAGGGATGAGGAAGGAGAGATGGAGCGGGGAGCGGAGAGAGTGAATGGAGTGTTCAAGACATTTTATAAAAAATTATATGAAGCTCAACCCCCGGATGGGAGGGAGAGAATGATGGGCTTCTTGGATCGGCTGGAATTTCCCAAGGTGGAAGAGCAGGAAAGGGTGGGACTGGGAGCACAGATCGAGGTAGAAGAAGTGGTGAAAGGAATTAGGAGCATGCAGGCGGGAAAGGCCCCGGGACCGGATGGATTCCCAGTCGAATTCTATAGAAAATATGTGGACTTGCTCGCCCCGGTATTGACGAGGACCTTTAATGAGGCAAAGGAAAGGGGACAACTGCCCCCGACTATGTCTGAAGCAAGGATATCGCTTCTCTTAAAGAAGGAAAGGACCCGCTACAATGCGGGTCCTATAGACCTATTTCCCTCCTAAATGTAGATGCCAAGATCCTGGCCAAGGTAATGGCAATGAGAATAGAGGAATGTGTCCCGGGGTGGTCCACGAGGACCAAACTGGGTTTGTGAAGGGGAGACAGCTGAACACGAATATACGGAGGCTGTTAGGGGTAATGATGATGGCCCCACCAGAGGGGGAAACGGAGATAGTAGTGGCGATGGATGCCGAGAAAGCATTTGATAGAGTGGAGTGGGATTATTTGTGGGAGGTGTTGAGGAGATTTGGTTTTGGAGAGGGGTATGTTAGATGGGTGCAGCTGTTGTATAGGGCCCCGATGGCGAGCGTGGTCACGAATGGACGGGGATCTGCATATTTTCGGCTCCATAGAGGGACAAGGCAGGGATGCCCTCTGTCCCCATTATTGTTTGCACTGGCGATTGAGCCCCTGGCGATAGCGTTGAGGGGTTCCAAGAAGTGGAGGGGAGTACTTAGAGGAGGAGAAGAACACCGGGTATCTTTGTATGCGGACGATTTGCTACTATACGTGGCAGACCCGGCGAAGGGGATGCCAGAAATAATGCGGATACTTGGGGAGTTTGGGGATTTTTCAGGGTATAAATTGAACATGGGGAAAAGTGAGTTGTTTGTGGTGCATCCAGGAGAGCAGAGTAGAGAAATAGAGGACCTACCGTTGAGGAAGGTAACAAGGGACTTTCGTTACCTGGGGATCCAGATAGCCAAGAATTGGGGCACATTGCATAGGTTAAATTTAACGCGGTTGGTGGAACAAATGGAGGAGGATTTCAAGAGATGGGATATGGTATCCCTGTCACTGGCAGGGAGGGTGCAGGCGGTTAAGATGGTGGTCCTCCCGAGATTCCTCTTTGTGTTTCAGTGCCTCCCGGTGGTGATCACGAAGGCTTTTTTAAAAAGGATTGAAAAGAGCATCATGGGTTTTGTGTGGGCCGGGAAGACCCCGAGAGTGAGGAAGGGATTCTTACAGCGTAACAGGGATAGGGGGGGGCTGGCACTACCGAGCCTAAGTGAGTATTATTGGGCCGCTAATATTTCAATGGTGAGTAAGTGGATGGGAGAGGAGGAGGGAGCGGCGTGGAAGAGATTAGAGAGGGCGTCCTGTAGGGGGACTAGCCTACAGGCTATGGTGACAGCCCCATTGCCGTTCTCACCAAGGAACTACACCACAAGCCCGGTGGTGGTGGCTACACTGAAGATTTGGGGACAGTGGAGACAGCATAGGGGAAAGACTGGAGCCTTGGGGGGGTCCCCGATAAGAAACAACCATAGGTTTGCCCCGGGGGGAATGGATGGGGGATATGGAATGTGGCAAAGAGCAGGAATAACGCAACTGAAAGATCTGTTTGTGGATGGGAAGTTCGCGAGTCTGGGAGCGCTGACCGAGAAATATGGGTTGCCCCAAGGGAATGCATTCAGGTATATGCAACTGAGGGCTTTTGCGAGGCAACAGGTGAGGGAATTCCCGCAGCTCCCGACACAAGAGGTGCAGGACAGAGTGATCTCAAAGACATGGGTGGGGGATGGTAAGGTGTCAGATATATATAGGGAAATGAGGGACGAAGGGGAGACTATGGTAGATGAACTAAAAGGGAAATGGGAAGAAGAACTGGGGGAGGAGATCGAGGAGGGGCTGTGGGCAGATGCCCTAAGCAGGGTAAACTCGTCGTCCTCGTGTGCCAGGCTAAGCCTGATTCAGTTTAAGGTATTACACAGGGCGCATATGACGAGCACGGCTCAGTAAATATTTTGGGGTGGAGGATAGGTGTGCGAGGTGCTCGAGAAGCCCAGCGAATCATACCCGTATGTTTTGGTCATGCCCGGCACTACAGGGGTTTTGGATGGGGGTGACAAAGGTGCTTTCAAAAGTAGTGGGGGTCCGGGTCGAACCAAGCTGGGGGTTGGCTATATTTGGGGTTGCACAAGAGCCGGGAGTGCAGGAGGCGAGAGAGGCCGATGTTTTGGCCTTTGCGTCCCTAGTAGCCCGGCGCAGGATATTGTTAATGTGGAAAGAAGCCAAGCCCCCGGGGGTGGAGACCTGGATAAATGACATGGCAGGGATTATAAAGCTAGAGCGGATTAAGTTCGTTCTAAGGGGGTCGGCTCAAGGGTTCACCAGGCGGTGGCAACCGTTCGTCGAATACCTCACAGAAAGATAGATGGAATGGAAAAAAGAAGGCAGCAGCAGCAGCCCAGGATCCGGGGAGGGGGGGGGGGGGGGGGGGGAGGAGGAACCAGAAGGACTCTCAGGGTTGTTAATATATACTGTATAATATGTATAGGTCGTTGCGACAGATAATTATATATTGGACTGTTAAATTATATTTTTGGAGAGTGTTACTTGTGATAAGGCAGTTGCCAATTAGGGTTAGTTTTCATTTTTGTTATTTATTATTTATTCATTTTTTGTTTATAAAATAGGTCATTGTTATTTGTGTTGTTATAATATTGTGTAAAGGATGCACAATGTACTGTGTTGGTTGACCAAAAGTTTTCAATAAAATATTTATTAAAAAAAATAGTTTGCTGCCCTATAAGTTAGCATAACTTCTCTACTTTTCAATTTTACTACGCCCCCCCCCCCCTCCACCAAAATGTTTTGTTTGCTTTTAACTGGCCTTAATAGCCTGCATCAGTACTTTTAGTGATTTGTGTAGTGTACTTCTTTGTTTCTCTAAACTTTATTACCTAAGCAGTATGTGGCCTCCTTATTCTGCCTACCAAATCGTATTACCTCACACTTGCCTACATTGAAATTAATTTCATGTTTACACTCCATTCTGCAAAAGTGTGACTATATTCCTCTATTTAGTCATGGATGTCCATTTTATTAACTATCATGGCCTGCCACTTTAATTTGGTGTCATCAGAACATTTTGAAATTGTATTTTGGATTCCCCAGCCCAAATTGCTTAACCAAATGGTGAACAAAAGTGGTCCTGGCACTGATCCTTGAGGAATTCTACTTCCCATAATTTATCTATTAAAATAATTACCTGAACCCGTCTACCTTTTTAAAAACTTTTTATTCTCTGTAGCCGGTTTGCTGTCCATCTGCTACTGTTCTCCTGACTTTTCATGTTTTGACCTTAGTCATTAACCTATTATGTGGTACTTCAGCAAAAGGTTTTTGATAACCAAATATATTACAAGCACTGCATTACTCTGAACTATTCTTTCTGTAACCTCTTCAAATAATTTAATAAGGTTGGTTAAGCATAACCTTCCTTTTTGAAATCCATGCTGATGACACTTTATAATATTTTCAGTTTCTACATATTTTTCTATTGCATCTTTGAGTAGCGATTCCGTTATTTTTCTTGCTACTTCCATTAAGCTAATTGGTCTGTGGTTTCATATATTTGCTCTGTCTCATTTTTATATATCGTGTTATGGACAGGGATGAGAGAACCGAAACCCAGTTCCCTTTACTTACTGTCTGTCGTCAGTGTAGTTTTGAAAAAGAAGATGTGGTGCATCTTAACTCTTGAGGCTACATTCAGTTTGAATATCCAGCAGCACACTTTCTGTGGGTTCAAATAAAGAGGATTTATTCACACGATCATCCCAAAAATCTATGACTGCATCACTCACATATACACATATGTTGTTGTTGAAAACTCACCACTATTCTTAAACGTCCCCCTATACCAAAACGGGCCAACATTCTAAATGGTGAACAGGGATTCTCACTCTCCGACTCCTGTGCAGGTTTCAGTGGGTGCTATTCAGGTCAAACTATGTTTTCAAGTTATCCCCCGGTATAACCCATACCTTCACAGAAGAATTTTACCTACTTTACCCCTTAGTACCATTGTTATCTTTTTTTGGACAAAAAATTGAATTTTGTCCTTTATTGCTAGAGGGATGGAGTTTAAGACTAGGGAGGTTATGCTGCAATTGTATAAGGTGTTAGTGAGGCCACATCTGGAGTAATGTCTCCAGTTTTGGTCTCCTTACTTGAGAAAGGACGTACTGGCACTGGAGGGTGTGCAGAGGAGATTCCCTAGGTTAATCCCAGAGCTGAAGGGGTTGGATTACGAGGAGAGGTTGAGTAGACTGGGACTGTACTCGTTTGAATTTAGAAGGATGAGGGGGGTTCTTATAGAAACATATAAAATTATGAAGAGAATAGATAGGATAGATGTGGGCAGGTTGTTTCCACTGGTGGGTGAAAGCAGAACTAGGGAGCATAGCCTCAAAATAAGGGGAAGTAGATTTAGGACTGAGTTTACGAGGAACTTCTTCACCCAAAGGGTTGTGCATCCATGGAATTCCTTGCCCAGTGAAGCAGTAGAGGCTCCTTCATTAAATGTTTTTAAGATAAAGATAGATCGTTTTTGAAGAATAAAGAGATTAAGGGTTATGGGGTTCGGGCCGGAAAGTGGAGCTGAGTCCACAAAAGATCAACCATGATCTCATTGAATGGCGGAGCAGGCTCGAGAGGCCAGATGGCCTACTCCTGCTCCTAGTTCTTATGTTCTTATATCCTGGGTCCTGCATTGCTAAGTAAGTAAAGTAGGCTTTGGAATAACCACTGATTCAGGTTAAAAGTTATTTAATTTAATTTTTTTTTTCTTTTAAAAGTTGCATCACTGTCTTTACAGAAAGGTAAAAAGATCTTGCTTCTGAATCCTTCTGGTTGGTTGAAAGGATCTTCAGGCCCACCTTGACAATCAATCTTCTTTAAAGTCTGGTCTTCTTTAGATGTATGCGCTGGTTAGCTCGGTTGCTGTGTCCTACCTTTCCCATGACCAAGCTGACTATAAGCTGACTCTGCTTGCTTCTCTTGTTCCTTCTCTGCCCCTCTGCTTTTCTGCTTCTCTGCCCTTTTCTCAGGGTTTATATATTTTTCTAAAAGTTATTAAGTTTTTATGACTTTATTGTAAAGTAACTTTTATTTCACTTGGATTGTAAAAGGTACCTTTAATCTAAATTTTTCTAACACGACTAAGTATTCATTTTGACATGACCTCAGCTCATAGATCTCTGATTACATTGTTTCCTTTGTGATGTTCAAAGTTCCTTTGTGATATTCAAAAATGCTTTGATTTCAAGAGGGGTGTGAATTTTGGTTCCTGTCATTTCTATAGTTTTATCGAATTGTGTCCCCAGCTCATAATTTTGACTTTGATTTGGGTCTCATTTGTGTTCTTGTAGACAGGTTGTCTCCAGTTTTCCCATATTCACCTCGTATTAGCAGAATCTCACATCTATATATTTGTCTCCCTAGTCATTCTTTTCTATCTGCTGATTTTATTTCGATGAAGGTGTGAATGATTGCTTTTAGCGTAATGCTAAAAATCTACTTGGTTATAACTTGAAAGGTTTACATTTATCACCTAACTCAACTGAAATCCTCATCCATGCTTTTCTAGATGCTTACTAAGATGGTTAATTTCAATGAAGGTGTTTGTTTGCTAAGCCTGTTTGGAAGAAGGAATCTGCATTTTATAATCCTGCTCTTTGCAGCTGCTGTTAACCCTTCGTGGGATCTTTCCCTACATTCTCTCATGTTTCTCTCAGACCAGATATTGCCAGACTTCCATGTTTCAAATTACACACCTTTCCATATTATCAATGACAATGTGCATTTTGAGGGAAATACAGTTAAGACGGATAGTGCACTTTTAAAGCTACAAACAAAGGAATAGTTCCTAAGTTATGTGATTAGTTTGTCTCCAGTGCAGGTCTGGGGAAGTGAGGTTTCTTTTCCACTCTTGATGTGTAGCTATTGAATTAAAAAAAAACAATTGCATATCAAAATTATTGCAGGATTCCCTCAAAGAGGTGATTAAGATATAATAATAATCTTTATTGTCACAAGTAGGCTTACATTAACATTGCAATGAAGTTACTGTGAAAAGCCCCTAGTCGCCACATTCTGGCACCTGTTCGGGTACACAGAGGGAGAATTCAGAATGTCCAAATTATCTAATAGCACGTCTTTCGGGACTTGTGGGAGGAAACCGGAGGTCCCGGAGGAAACCCATGCAGACACTGGGAGAACGTGCAGACTCCACTCAGACGGTGACAAGTTAGTTGTTAAACTGGAGGGCTTTTGGGAAGCGGCGTTCAAGGCTCTGTTGTAGATAGCAGGGTTCAAAGTAGCACCGTGCCCCTTGGTGGAGGCTTTTGGAGTCTCCGAGATGCCAGGGAGGCAGGAGAGAAAGGAGGCCGATGTGTGGCCTTCCCCTCCTTGATTGCACGGCAAAGGATTTTACTGAACAGGCGTTCGGCAACGCCACCGGGGCTGGGGGTGTGGGTGAGGACCTGCACAAATGGTTGAGCATGGAGAAGGTTTGCGAGGGTCGGAGGAAGGGTCATATGCACGGTGGCGGCCGTTCCTATCCATGTTCAAGGATCTGTTTGCCATCAATGGGGGGGGGGGGTTAAGGGGAAAACGTTACAAATTATGTGTAATGATTATGTATGTGGATGGATTTTTGGAACCCAATCTTGTTTGAGTTTGGAATAAAATATATATGTTTTTTAAAAAGTTAGTTGGTTGCAGTATTATTGCTCACAGGTCAGTTTTCTGTACAGGCGTCCTTGAAACGAAACAGATTTGGAGCCCTTACAATGTTGCAGTTTCTAGTTTTTATGCATGGATATTTGGCTGCTATTTATTTCTGTATTTGTAGACTGACTGAATTCGCCCTAGTGTTTGGGGTAATAACATGCATGATCTGTGGTCAGTTTCAGTCATGTGACCACATGGTCAATACTTATACTGCTTTGCTAAAAAGCACAATTTAATAAGTGAGCACAGCCCCCATCAAACAACAACAATGAACTGAAAACACAGCTAGCCATAACACTATGAGCATTTTGTTTTTGAAAACAATGAGCAGGAATTGACAATAGTAACTGACTGCAGAAGTACATGATATTCAGGTAAGTGCATTGAAGAAGAAAGTAGCACCAAGACACAAGCCCATGCACCACTGCCCCACCTAACAATTTGCCCACGCACCTCTCCCGCCAACCCTCCAAATCCTTTTCCGCCCAGTGTCAAGGTAACTCTTTTAATCCAGGCGAATCACACAAATAAATATATTTGCTTCCCTCACACTGGTGAAGATTTGTACACTGACTCTCCCTGCTGAAACTAAGCCCGAATCCTGACCTGCAGGGCATTATATAACAGGAGAAGCACCAAGTGCGGTAGTGAGCGTGATTTGCCGGGTGCTTCTGATGGCTAACCCTCTTGCTTTTTATGTATGTGTCAAAAGCCTTGGGATTTTCCTTAACCCTATTTGCCAATGACTTTTTGTGACCCCTTTTAGCCCTCCTGACTCCTTGCTTAAGTTCCTTCCTACTTTCCTTATATTCCACACAGGTTTCGTCTGTTCCAGTCTTCTAGCCCTGACAAATGCCTCCTTTTTCTTTTTGACGAGGCATACAATATCTCTTGTTATCTAAGGTTTCCAAAATTTGCCATATTTATCCTTCTTCCTCACAGCGACATGCCGGTCCTGAATTCCTTTCAACTGACATTTGAAAGCCTCCCACATGTCAGATGTTGATTTACCCTCAAACGTCCATCCCCAATCCAGGTTCTTCAGTTCCCTCCTAATATTGTTATAATTAGCCTTCCCCCAATTTAGCACATTCACCTTGGGACCACTCTTATCCTTGTCCACCAGCACTTTAAAACTTACTGAATTGTGGTCACTGTTCCCAAAATGCTCCCCTACTGAAACGTCTATCATCTGGCCGGGCTCATTCACCAATACCAGGTCCAGTACAGTCCCTTCCCTAGTTAGACTATCTACATATTGTTTTCAGAAGTCCTCCTGGATGCTCCTTACAAACTCTGCCCCATCCAAGCCCCTAGCACTAAGTGAGTCCCAGTCAATATTGGGGAAGTTAAAGTCTCCCATCACAACAACCCTGTTGCTTTTACTCCTTTCCAAAATCTGTCTACCTAGCTACTCCTTTATCTCCCACTGGCTGTTGGGAGGCCTGTAGTAAACCCCCAACATTGTGACTGCACCCTTCTTATTCCTAATCTCTACCCAGAAAGCCTCGCTGCCCTCGGAGGTGTCCTCCCGCAGTACAGCTGTGATATTCTCCCTAACCAGTACCGCAACTCCTCCACCCCTTTTACATCCCCCTCTATCCCACCTGAAACATCTAAATCCTGGAACGTTTAGCTGCCAATCCTGTCCTTCCCTCAACCAGGTCTCTGTAATGGCAACAACATCATTGTTCCAAGTCCTAATCCAAGCTCTAAGTTCATCTGCCTTACCTGTTATACATCTTGCATTAAAACATATGCACTTCAGGACATCAGTCCTGCTGTTTTCAGCAACATCTCCCTGTCTTCTCTTCCTCAGAGCCATACTAGCCCTATTCCCTAGTTCTCCCTCAATTTTTTCACCTTCTGGCCTATTGCTCCGGTACCCACCCCCCTGCCATACCAATTTAAACCCTCACATCTTTGGGTTGTGGGGGCGAAACCCACCCAAACATGAGGAGAATGTGCAAACTCCACACGGACAGTAACCCAGAGTCGGGATCGAACCTGGGACCTCAGTGCCGTGAGGCAACTGTGCTAACTACTGCACCACCGTGCTGCCCCAAAAACCCTTCCTCTGAGAAGCGGGCAAGGGTGAGGGCCTTCCAGGCATGCTGGACCCTCACTTGCCACCACTGGTCCTCCATTCACCTGCGGCCCTTGCGGATCCTCCCAAGGCTGTCCTCCAGCCCCTCCTGGTCTGGCCCCTCATCGTCTTCCTCCTCAGATTTTGCTGTATGTCCCTCCTCCTCCACCTCCAACATGTCGCCCCGCAGTTGTGCCAGGTTGTGGAGGGCACATCAGACCACCACAAAGCGGTGAACCTCTGGGGGGGGGGGGGTGTACTGCAGGGAACCACCAGAGCAGTCTAGGCATCAGAACCTCATTTTGAGCAGGCCGATGCACCACTCAATGACAGTCCAGGTAGCCACATGGGCCTCGTTATACTGGGTCACCGCATCAGTCTCTGGCCTCCGTATTGGCATCATTAGCCAGGACCTCAGTAGATATCCCTTATCCCTCAAGAGCTAACTGTTCACCCTGGGGTGTTCTTCGAAGACGCCGGGGGTCTCCGACTGCCCCAGGATACAGCTGTCGTGCACACTCCTGGGGAAGCATGCACACATGTGCATGATCTGGATGTGGTGGTCGCACACAAGTTAAACATTCATGGAGTGGAACCCCTCCCTGTTGATGAAGGGCACTTCCTGTTGACCCGGTGTGCGCAAGACGCCATGCGCGTCACCTATTATCATCTATTATCCCCTGGCTGCTACCTCTGTGGTGTTGACTCCTCCAGTGTTGAGGCAAAGTGACCAGATCTCAGTCTGATTGGGATGTTAGGCAATAACTAGTGGGGCACCGCAGGGATCTGTGCTACGACCCCAACTGTTCACAATCCTGTTGCCCGGGAATCTTGCTGGGCTTGGTCTAGGTCAAAGTTTATATAGTCAGCTGACCTGACAAACAAGTCACCCGTGACTTCACAGATGCTCAAGCCCTGGAATAAACTTGAAGCGTAGACGTTCAGAGCTACGGTGACCTTCATGGCCACCAGGAAGGGGTATCCTCCAACTCCACGTGCTGCCAAGTCCGCAAGGTCAAACGGCCAGTGACACCTGTCCACCTTGGGCTGTCACCGGCCTCTTCTTCTGGGTCACCCACCGCTCCTACAGTCACCTTTTCCAGCGTCTGGCTGCCTGGACTGCCTCCAGCAGAATAAGGGCAGCTGCTGAGGGGTCCACAATACAATCCATAATGTGCTTTCTGTTAGGAATTGGAAGGTGAGAGACTGACATACCAGTGCCCTTGGGTCCTCCAGTCTCCCCCACCCTTACGCTTTCCACCTCCTCTCACAGTGCCATCCAATGAGCCGGCTGTATGGGGGGGACCTTGCCCTGCATACATCGCCCTGGCCACAGCAGGGGCTCCTGGGCACCGGACCCCAGACCTCTGCTGGAAACATTACTTGGTTCCTCCCCCGCAATCCACATATCTCCTTCTGGTCACAGGAATTTCCCCAGTGCTGGAGCCCAGCTCTAGGATGTTTGATTGTTGGCTGCTACCTCTGTGGTGTTGACTCCTCCAGTGTTGAGGCAAAGTGACCAGATCTCAGTCTGATTGGGATGTTAGGCAATAACTAGTGGGGCACCGTAGGGATCTGTGCTCCGACCCCAACTGTTCACATTATGTATTAATGATTTGGACGAGGGAACTAAATGTATTATCTCCCAATTTGCAGGTGATACACAGTTGGGTGGGGGAGTGAGCGGTGAAGAGGATACTTCAGCAGAATTTGGACAGGCTGAGTGAGTGGGATATATATGGCAGATGCAGTATAATGTGGATAAATGCGAGGTTATCCACTTCGGTAGCAAAAATAGGAAGGCAGATTATTATTTGAATGGGTTTAAATTGAGAGAGGTGGCTACTCAGCAAGACCTTGGTGTCCTCGTGCATTAGTCGCTGAAAGTAAGTGCACAGGAACAGCAGGCAGTAAAGAAGGCAAATGGTATGTTTGTCTTCATAGCGAGAGAATTTGACTATAGGAATAGAGATGTTTTGCTGCAATTGTGTGTGGCATTGGTGAGGCCACACCTGGAGCATTGTGTGCAGTTTTGGTGGCCTTATCTGAGGAATGATGTTCTTGCTATGGAGGGAGTGTAACAAAGGTTTACCAGGCTGATTCCTGGGATGGCAGGACTGTCATATGAGGAGAGACTAAGTCGGTTTGGATTATATCCATTGGAGTTTGGAAGAGTGCGAGGGGACGGCATAGAAACTTTAAAAATTCTAACAGGATTTGACAGGGTAGATTTAGAAAGAATGTTCCAAATGGTGGCAGAGTCCAGAACTAGGGGTCATAGTTTGAGGATAAGGGATAAACATTTTAGGATTGAGGTGAGGAGAAATTACTTCACCCAGAGAATAGTGATTCTGTGGAATTTGCTACCACAGAAAGTAGTTGAGGCCAAAACATTTTGTAATTTCAAGAAGGAATTTGATATAGCACTCGGGGCTAAAGGGTTCAAGGGATATGAGGGAATGTGGGATCTGTGTATTGAATTTGATGAACAGCCATGATCATAATGAATGGTGGAGCAAGCTCGAAGGGTCGAATGGCCTTCTTCTTCAATTTTCTAAGTTTCTATGTTAATAACACTGGCATGTCTACCCGCGGTAATCCACTTGAGAGCTGTGAGGTGCTCTTGTAACTAACAATGCCACTTCCTTATTAGGAATAGCATTCAGCTGTGCAGCCAGAGGCCGCAACGGTCCATACAACCATAAGACATAGGAGCAGAATTAGGCCACTCGGCCCATCGAGTCTCCACCGCCATTCAATCATTTCTGATATTTTCTCATCCCCATTCTCCTGCCTTCTCCCCATAACCCCTGATCCCCTTATTAATCAAGAACCTATCTATCTTATGTCTTGTACAACTTCAACAAGACGTCCCAACTCCTGTATTCAATGTTCTGACCAATGAAACCAAACATGCCGAATGCCTTCTTCACCACCCTGTCCACCTGCGACTCCACCTTCAAGGAGCTATGAACCTGTACTCCTAGATCTCTTTGTTCTATAACTCTCCCCAACGCCATACCATTAACTGAGTAGGTCCTGGCCTGATTCGACCTGCCAAAATGCATCACCTCACATTTATCTAAATTAAACTCCTCTGCCATTCGTCGGCCCACTGGCCTAATTGATCAAGATCCCGTTGCAATCCTAGATAACCTTCTTCACTATCCACTGTGCCACCAATCTTGGTGTCATCTGCAAACTTACTAACCATGCCTCCTAAATTCTCATCCAAATCATTAATATAAATCACAAATAACAGTGGACCCAGCACCGATCCCCGAGGCACACCACTGGTCACAGGCCTCCAGTTTGAAAAACAACCCTCTACAACCACCCTCTGTCTTCTGTCGTCCAGCCAATTTTGAATCCAATTGGCAACCTCACCCTGGATCCCGTGAGCTTTAACCTTCTGCAACAACCTACCATGCGGTACCTTGTCAAAGGCTTTGCTAAAGTCCATGTAGACAACATCTACTGCACTGCCCTCATCTACCTTCTTGGTCACCCCCTCAAAAAACTCAATCAAATTTGTGAGACATGATTTTCCACGCACAAAGCCATGCTGACTGCCCCGAATCAGTCCTTGCCTCTCTAAATGCTTGTAGATCCTGTCTCTCAGAATACCTTCGAGCAACTTACCTACTACAGACGTTAGGCTCACCGGTCTGTAGTTCCCAGGCTTTTCCCTGCTGCCCTTCTTAAACAAGGGCACAACATTCGCTACTCTCCAATCTTCAGGCACCTCACCTGTGGCTGCCGATGATTCAAATATCTCTGTTAGGGGACCCGCAATTTCCTCCCTAGCCTCCCACAACATCCTGGGATACATTTCATCAGGTCCCGGGGATTTATCTACCTTGATGCGCTTTAAGACTTCCAGCACCTCCTCCTCTGTAATATGCACACTTCTCAAGACATCACTATTTATTTCCCTTAATTTCCTAACATCCATGCCTTTCTCCACTGTGAATACCGATGAGAAATATTCATTCAGGATCTCACCCAACTCTTGTGGCTCTGCACATAGATGTCCTTGTTGATCCTTAAGAGGCCCTACTCTGTCCCTAGTTACTCTTTTTCCCTTTATGTATCTGTAGAAGCTCTTTGGATTCTCATTTGCATTATTTGCCAAAGCAATTTCATGTCCCCTTTTTGCCCTCCTGATTTCCCTCTTAACTCTATTTCGACAATCTCTATACTCTTCAAGGGATCCACTTGATCCCAGTTGTTTATGTACGTCATATGCCTCCTTCTTCTTTTTGACCAGAGTCTCAATATCTCGAGTCATCCAGGGTTCCCTACTTCTACCAGCCTTGCCCTTCACTCTAAAGGGAATGTGCTTACCCTGAACCCTGGTTAACACATTTTTAAAAGCCTCCCATTTACCAGCCGTCCCTTTGCCTGCCAACAGTCTCCCCCAATCTACCTCTGAAAGTTCCTGTCTGATACCATCAAAATTGGCCTTGCCCCAATTAAGAATTTTAACTCTTGGGCCAGACCTATCATTCTCCATAGCTATCTTAAAACTAATGGAGTTATGGTCACTTGTCCCAAAGTGATCCCTCACTAACACTTCTGTCACTTGCCCTTCCTTATTTCCCAAGACGAGGTCAAGTTTTGCCCCCTCTCTAGTCGGTCCCTCCACATACTGAATGAGAAATTCCTCCTGAATACACTCAACAAATTTCCCTCCATCCAAGCCCCTAATGCTATGGCTGTCCCAGTCAATGTTGGGAAAGTTAAAGTCCCCTACTATTACCACGCTATTTTTCTTGCAGCTATCTGTAATCTCCTTACATATTTGCTCCTCAATTTCCCGCTGACTATTTGGGGGCCTGTAGTACAGTCCGATCAAGGTGATCTCTCCCTTCTTATTTTTCAGTTCCACCCATATAGACTCAGTGGGCGAACCCTCGGATATATCCCCTCGAAGTACTGCCGTGATGTTCTCCATAATCAAAAACGCCACTCCCCCTCCTCTCTTACCTCCTGTTCTATCCTTTCTATAGCATCTGTACCCCGGAACATTGAGCTGCCAGTCCTGCCCCTCCCTTAGCCATGTTTCAGTCATAGCTATAATATCCCAGTCCCATGTGCCCATCCATGCCCTGAGTTCATCCGCTTTGCCCGTCAGGCCCCTTGCATTGAAATAAATGCAGTTTAATGTAGACTTTCCTTGCTCTCTGCCTTGCTTTCTCTGGTTATGCTTTACACACTCTCCCTTCCTGCCTTTTGTTTCCGTCCCCCACTGACTTCCTACATCGGTTCCCATCCCCCTGCCACATTAGTTTAAACCCTCCCCAACTGCACTAGCAAACACACCCCCGAGAACATTGGTTCCGGTCCCACTCAGATTCAGACCGTCCGATTTGTACAGGTCCCACCCTTCCCAGAACCGGTCCCAATGTCCCAGGAATTTGAAACCCTCCCTCTTGCACCATCTCTCAAGCCACGTATTCATCCTAGCTATCCTGTCATTCCTACTCTGACTATCACGTGGCACTGGTAGCAATCCTGAGATTACTACCTTTGAGGTCCTACTTTTTAGTTTAAGTCCTAACTCCCTAAATTCAGCTTGTAGGACCTCATCCCATTTTTTACCTATATCGTTGGTGCCTATATGCACCACGACAGCTGGCTGTTCACCCTTTCGCTCCAGAATGCCCTGCAGCCGCTCCGAGACATCCTTGACCCTTGCACCAGGGAGGCAACATACCAACCTGGATTCTCGTTTGCGTCCGCAGAAACGCCTGTCTATTCCCCTTACAATTGAATCCCCTATCACTATAGCTCTGCCACTCTTTTTCCCGCCCTTCTGTGCAGCAGAGCCAGCCACGGTGCCATGAACCTGGCTGCTGCCACCTTCCCCTGGTGAGCCATCTCCCCCAACAGTTTCCAAAACGGTAAATCTGTTTTGGAGGGAGATGACCGCAGGGGATCCCTGCACTGCCTTCCTACTCTTCCTCTGTCTGTTGGTCACCCATTCCCTATCTGCCTCAGTAATTTTAATCTGCGGTGTGACCAACTCACTGAATGTGCTATCCACAACTTCCTCAGCATCGCGGATGCTCCAAAGTGAATCCATCCGCAGCTCCAGAGCCGTCAAGCGGTCTAACAGGAGCTGCAGTTGGACACACTTCTTGCAGATGAAGGAGTCAGGGACACCAGAAGGGTCCCTGAATTGCCACATCTCACAAGAGGAGCATGACACGGGTCTGAGCTCTCCTGCCATGACTTAAACCTGAAGTTAAATTTGAACTACATTACACAGCTAAGAGAAAGTCAAAGAGAGAAAAGAAAAATCACTTACCAGTCACAAGCCAATCACTTACCTGCTGGCTGTGATGTAATTGCTCCCGAGACTCCCTCACAGGTCTGCTTCTCTGCACCTCCTTAAGATGATCACCAAATTCCCTTAACCAGTTAATTAATTTACTTAATTAATTGTTGTTTTTTTTTGGAAACTCAACCCCAAACACCAAACTCCAAAAAACAGAGCCCTCACTCACCTCTTACCCGATATGCTGCCAGAGGTAGTAGTAGAGGCGGGTACAATTGTGTCTTTTAAAAAGCATTTAGATAGTTACATGGGTAAGATGGGTATAGAGGGTTATGGGCCAAGTGCGGGCAACTGGGACTAGCTTAATGGTAAAAACTGGGCGGCATGGACTGGTTGGGCCGAAGGGCCTGTTTCCATGCTGTAAACTTCTATGATTCTATGATTCTATCTCTGTCTTAAAGACACTCAGTGAATTGGCCACCACAGCCTTCTGCGGCAAAGAGTCCCACAGATTCACCACCCTCTGGCTGAAGAAATTCCTCCTCATCTCTGTTTTCAAGGATCGTCCCTTTAGTCTGAGATGGTGTCCTCTGGTTCTTATTTTTCCTACAAGTGGAAACAATCTCTCCACGTCCACTCTATCCAGGCCCACGGTCAGTGGGAGTTAAAGTGACCTTTACCATATTACCACGGACAGGACTCGGTCCTGGGATGGACAGATAGCAGCTAATTTGCTCCTGTTATGGTTATACACAATCTAGGGGTTGGCCTTTTGGACCTGCAGGTGCTGAGCCCCTCACCCCTCCAGCACTGGGGCGACCCCTTACCGATGGCACCCATACCCCACATACAGGGTTGCCCCCCTCCCCCGAGAGCCAGGGCAGCAGCTCCAGAGCCCCCGGGCTGATTGCCCGATTTTGAAGATGGCTACGTACCTCCTCCAATCCCCTCAGCAGCCATTGCACTAGATTTACGTTTTTAAATAGGTGTTCTAAAATGCACCGGCATGACCACTCACTGGGGAGCTGGTTAGATCAAAGGAGTCCGTTAGATAGGGGGTCTGCCCTGGTAACAATATGGAGATTGATATCAATTGGTTTCTCCCCATGTCTGGACAGGATCCGGAACCCGCCAACAGGAGCGGGCCTGTTAGATCGGAAACCGATTGGCGCCTGGTGCAGATCCCGATTCTGGCTTTTCCCGCGATCTAACCAGCTCGCAGGGATCCACGCCAGACGCAACTCGGCCATTAGGTCGTGCCCGAATACTCCATTGAGTATGATGTTGTTTCCCTACTCCAAGGCGATTATGATTTCAGTACTCACCACACCACTCCCATCCCCTCCATCAGCACCATGAGAAACATTTCAGCCTAATGCCTGCACCCAGAGATTTCCATGCACCAATTCCCATTTCACTGTGATTTACCATCAAACACATTTCCCATCTATACCTCAGTCCACACCCAATAATCTAAACTCCTCATCTCGAGCACTCCCCTTCGCATCTCCCCTCTTCCCCCCCACCAGCTCTTTTCACTCCTTTCTTCCCTGCATTCATCCAAACCTTTTCTATTACTATTTACTGCCATGGTGCAAGCAAGAATTTGAAAAATTAGTAATAATGATCTTTATTAGCGCTGCAAGTAGGCTTACATTAACAGAGCAATGAAATTACTGTGAAAATTCCCTAGTCGCCACATTCCTGTTTGGGTACACTGAGGGAGAATTCACCTAACAAGCATGACTTTCAGGACTTGTGGGAGGAAACCGGAGCACCTGGGGGCAACCCACGCAGACATGGGGAGAACGTGCAGACTCTGCACAGACAGTGACCCAAGATGGGAATCAAATTCAGATCCCCGGTGCTGTGAAGCAAAGTGCTAACCATTGTGCTACCAGGGCGCCCATAAACGCTGGGATCTGCTGAAGCATTCCTCAGGAAACCATTATATGCCCTGCAAAAGAAGAACAACATGATTAAATTCACAAAAGTTTCCACAGCACCTAAAAATATTGACACAAAATTGTCATAAGAATTCAAAGAAAACATAAATTTTCAATAATGAGGATATTTGTGACATTTCACCTATTTAACTATTTAGAAATAGAATAAATTGTCCACCCTATTCATAATGAGCATAAAGGGTTTATAAGATAAGAACAGCTGCCATATTGGCTGACAATTACAAATAGTCTTGCAAACTTGTTAGTAGCAGACCATTGTTTGTGAACTCACACATAAACGGAAGAGATAAGGGGTGGGATTCTCTGTAGGCCAATGGCAAAATCGGGAAAGCTGATTGGGTGGAGAATCGGTTTTGATGCTGAAATCGTGGCAGGTGCCAATTTGACGCCAAATTGCAATGCTCCAGCACCTCGACAGCGACGTCAATGTGCTCCGTAACGCACATACAGTAGACAACGTTTGCTTATCTTTAGCGGGCCTGACCTGGTATTCTCTGGGGTCTCTGCGATTCTCCGCCTCCAATGGACCGAGTTCCTGCGGCGCGGTTCACTTGTGCTTCTAAAAATTGTGAAACTGGTGTGGAGGCTGCTGAGGGAGAGAGAGAGGACGTAAGGAAGGTGTCTAACATCGCCATAGTTTGCTGACAGATGTGCCGCTGCCCGGGAGTTTCTGCCAGGGCCGGGGAGAGTAGTGGGGGGTGGCCAGGAGTTGGGAAGTGTGGTCAGGGTGGACGGGCATGGAGCACCATTGCCGCAGTCTGCAAGTCAGCCATGCAGCTGCACACACTGCTAACAATCCACTGTGAACTTAGGGCCACGGGTCATTATAGGTGTTCCCCAGGGCACCTCTCTGGGTGCCCTCTTGCCTCAGCCGACCCATCAGCTCTATGGGCACGCTCCAGCACAACCAGTGCCATCTTGTTGGCTCGGATGAGTGAGTGTGTGAATTGTAATGTGTATGTGCGGCTTGTCAGCCTCCCGAGTGTCAATCACGGACCCGGCAAATCCCGCACCGTTTTCCATTGGAATCGATTGTGTTCCACACGGCACCGATGCTAGCCCCGCAACGGTAGCGGAATCGGTGCAAGTGTGGCGCCAGATTTTCTGTCGTAAAAGTCCACAGATTCTGTGTTCGCTTCAACACTTAGTCTCAGAAACGGAGAATCCCTCCCAAGGTATCTGAAAATGAACAGAACACTGGTTACAATGTGAAAGAGAGCACAAAAAAAGACAGATACCCTGCAGAGTAGTAAAAAAGATAGTGTGGAGGATAAATATGAGACGAGATCATCATGCTACTTTCATCAGAAGGGAAGGCATATGAAAGTTGAATCTTGGAAATTAAAAAGCTCAACTTTAGAACTTGTGGGGTTGCCTATTGCATTCAGAAAATGCTTGTGATAAATGTATTTACTGTTGGAATAAATCCAAGCTGGAGCACTCTAGAAGTTTTGTGTTCAAAGATAAAGTGATCCTTTTTCTGGTGAGCAAATTAAGATACTTAGAGATATGCGATTGGCTCCAATTGATGATGGTGTCAGATGCTGGGAACTTTTCTCCAGAAAAATCACTCTGTAAAATTGTATGGATTTAGGGCATTAATGGAGGTTGTTTATCTACTCCATTGTATAGAGTTCATTTAAAATGTGGTTTGATTTCAATGAATTATTGTATTTGTAGCTGGTGTTAAGGTGTTGCCATCTCCAGTGATGTCAGACCCATTGAAGTTGTTAAAATTGAAAATACGTGAAGGAAATCAAGAGATGTGCAAAAAGCCAAACTCTCGATAATCCTGCTGTGGAAATGACTGTTTCTGCTAAAGATGTGTCCGAAGTCTCGAACGCTTGAACTGCCAATGTTAAAGGGATATGAGACAAACAACAAAGGTTTAATGGCTGCCTAAAATAAATATGTAGGCAGAATGAAAGCAAGCGGGGTGTAAGTGCAGATTACAGTAGTGCTCAAAGCAGATGAGAACAAATGAAAGCATTCATTTGAAATTGAAAGACTCAATTACGACCAATACACTTATGGAAAGGCAGATATTGCTTCTTTTGTTTTTATTTCAAATTTCCAGCATTTGAAGTACTCTGTTTTTGATTAATGCATAATTCCATACCACATCTGTTCCAGGAATGTCTGTTTCTGCCCACAGGTACAGCAGTGATCTGCTGTGTGTTTCCAGCATTTTCTATTTTTATTTTATATTTCCAGCATCCTTAGTGTTCTGTTTTTCAATATCTTTCCTGTATGTTAGTGTATTAATTGCCTACTAAGTAAAGGTTAGTCAGTGTTGATTTTTGTTGGGTTACAGTAAAAGTCTTGAAATGTGAAGTATTGTAATACTTTGGTCACAGGGATATTCATATCCCTTTTTTAAAAAAAGGAATTGGTCTCTTGGGAATGTAACACATGTACGGAAACTTCTCACTGTTCCAGGATAATCTGGAAAGCAAAGTAAACTCCAGGCTTCTCTTCACTGAAAAGTGTATTTTAACATCTATCTCTCCTGTCTCTTCCATCCTCACCTCCAACAATAAGTTTGATCTCTAGGAGCTGATGGATTATTTTATCATTAAGATTGAAACCATACAATAATAACATTCTTTATTAGTGTCAAAAGTAGGCTTACATTAACACTGCAATGAAGTTACTGTGAAAATCCCCTAGTCGCCACACTACAGTGCCTATTCAAGCACACTTAGGGAGAATTCAGAATGTTAATTTCAACTAACAGCATGGGCGTCATTCTCCGACCCCCCGCCGGGTCGGAGAATGGCCGTTGGCCGCCATGAATCCCGCCCCCGCCCCCGCCGAAGTCTCCGCTCCCGGAGATTGGGTGGGGGCGGGAATCGGGCCGCGCCGGTTGGCGGGACCCCCCGCTGGATTCTCCGGCCCGGATGGGCCGAAGTCCCGCCCAGGAATTGCCTGTCCCGCCGGCGTAAATCAAATCTGGTATTTACCGGCGGGACCAGGCGGCGTGGGCGGGCTCCGGGGTCCTGGGGGGGGCCGCGGGGCGATCTGACCCCGGGGGGGTGCCCCCACGGTGGCCTGGCCCGCGATCGGGGCCCACCGATCCACGGGCGGGCCTGTGCCGTGGGGGCACTCTTTCCCTTCCGCCTCCGCTACGGCCTCCACCATGGCGGAGGCGGAAGAGACTCTCCCCACTGCGCATGCGCGGGAAACTGACAGCGGCCGCTGACGCTCCCGCGCATGCGCTGGGAAACTGACAGCGGCCGCTGACGCTCCCGCGCATGCGCCGCATTTCCGTGCCAGCTGGCGGGGAAACAAACGCCATTTCCTCCAGCTGGCGGGGCGGAAATCCCTCCGGCGTCGGCCTAGCCCCTCAATGTTGGGGCTAGGCCGCCAAAGATGCGGAGCCTGCCGCACCTTTGGGCTGGCGCGATGCCCGTCTGATTGGCGCCGGCTTTGGCGCCAGTCGGCGGACATCCCGCCGTTGGGGGAGAATTTCGCCCCATGTCTTTCGGGACTTGTGGGAGGAACCCAGAGCACCCGCAACCACAGGGAGAACGTACAGACTCTGCACAGACAGTGACCCAAGCCGGGAATTGAACCTGGGTCCCTAGCCACTGTGCTACCATGCCATCTATGCTGCCTCTGCTATGTTCTTCCCTTTCACTCATCTATTTGACCTAACTTCTGTGAATTCCTTGCCCCTAGTCCTGAGCTCATGTTTCTACAGCTTCTCCCCTATGTTTTCTTCTCCCCTTTGTGAGCCCATCTTGTCCATGTGACCCACCACTTGCCCCTTTGATCCTTGTTCGCACCAACTGACCTAATTTCCCTATCTGTGCCCCCATGTAAGCTGATATTGTGAATGGTTCTTGTCAGTGTTGATCTCTTTCCTTTAAATCTACTCTCATTGCCCCTCTTCTAAACAAAAACAATCCTTCAAATCTCCAACCTCCCTTTTCTCTCCAGGCCTTGAATGTGTTGCTGCCTCCCAAATATTTGTCCACCTTTCCCACAGCCCCATGGTTTAATCCCTCCAATCAAGTTTCTATCCCTGCGACAGTATGGAAGAAGCTCTGATTAATGTCAGAAATGACATCCTGTTGTGATGTAGTTGTGATGAGAGTCCTTCCTCATCCTTCTTGACCTGTCTGGAACCTTTGATATCGTTGACCACATCATCTTCCTCCAAGGGTCTCCAGTGTTGTTGAGGTGGGTGGGTGCTCCCATCCAGCTCCAGTCTTATATATCTAATTGTAGCCAGAGAATCACTTGCAATGGTTCTCTTCCTGTTTCTGCATTGTTTCTTGGGTGACCCCCAAGGACCTATCACGTATCCCCTCATATTTCTCATCTACTCATGAGGCAACATCATTTGAAAGCATTGTGTTAGTTTTCACATGATGACACCGAGGTCTGCCTCAGCATTACTTCTTTCAATTCCTCCACTGTTACTAAATTATCAGACTACTTTTCCAACAACAGGTACTGGATGAGTAAAAATTTCCTCTAATTCGATACTGGGAAGACTGAAGCTATTGTTTTTGATCACTTTCCAAATTTTGTTCCCTAGCTACCATCTCTATCCCTCTCCCTGACAACAGCCTGAGATTAAACCAGTCTATTCACAATTTTAATGTCATAATTGACCCTTGAGATCAGTTTCCAAATTCATATATGCACCATCACGAAGACCGCCTATTTACATCTCTATAGCATCGATTGGATTCAGTCTTGGATTTGGATTTGGGTTTATTGTCACGAGTACCGAGTTACAATGAAAAGTATTGATCTGTCCATGGTTCAGTCTTGTCTCTGTTCATCTGCTGCTGAAGCCTTCATTCATGCCTTTCTTATGTCTAGATTCACCTATCCTAAAGCATTCCCACATTCCACCCTCGGTAAACGTAAAGTCATCCAAAATTATGTTACACATGTCTTAACTTACACCAAATCTAATTCACTTTTCACTCCTGTGCTCACTGACCTGTATAAGTTCCTGGTCAAGCTACATGACCCCTGCACCTAGCCTTATTCAGTTCCCCAAATCTCCTCTTGGAATACTGAGCATGCAGGTTATGCGGTGTCTTTTTTTTAATGTCTTCTGAACATGTCTTCCTTTAGAATAACACAAGTTTGTGTTGTTAGAAACAAACTGATGGCTTAAGTTGATAATATATTCTTAGAAAGATGTATTATATCCATTTCAAAGGTTTCACCATAATTCTGGATAAAGAAGAGACCTGTGGTTTCATAATCTATGATTCTGTGGGAAGATTTATACCACAACAATAGAGCACCAGTGACACCATTTCCAGAACAAGTTACATGATGACAGTTTGGTGATGAAAACATATAATGTTCAAAACTGGATTTCTGAAGTATTTACAGAGTACAGCAACCTACTTATAACTATAGAATCTTCCACGTGAACTTTCAGACAGCTATGTAATGGAATAAGATTGCAATTCTTATGAATTGCGGTTCAGGAACAATTTTGCAGAGGCAAAATGCGGCTTGTGCTGATTAATAACAGGAAGCTTCATCTTTGTCAACTTTGCTCACAACATCTCACAGTGGAATCTTAGAAATTTTTCCCTGTATATATCCGTGCTTTTTATTAGAATAATGCAAACCAGTGTACTAATCTCACGACCCTCTGCCAGTGGATTCATTTTTATAGCAAAATACTGCGGATGCTGGAATTTTGAATAAACATAAAAAGTACTCAGCAGATCTGGCAGTATTTGTGTAGAGAAACAGAGTTAACTGGCTGAATTCTCCGCCGCCGGGATGCTCTGTTTTGCCAATAGCCTGGGGGTTTCCCGACGGTGTGGGCCGCCCCACAATGGGAAACCCCATTGACCAGCCAGCGAAAGGGAGCATCCCGACGGCATGCTAAACCAGAAAACTAGCGCAGCGGGACGAAGAAAGCCGCCCAAAGTTTCAAGTCTGTGACTTTGCGTTCTGATGAAAGGTCATAGACCTGAAACATTAACTCTGTTTTTCTCTCCACTGCTGCTGCCCGATATGTTGATTATTTCCAGCATTTTCTGTTTTTATTTAATCTTTATAGCAATATTTGTCAAGTTGCTAAATAGGTGCTCTATTTCTCAGATGGGTATTTAATTTTGTCTGCAATGGAGTATCCTATAGATAGCATTCTAGTAGTAGCTGTTAAATGTTTATCAGTGTCAAATTGTTAATTTTCTTATTCCATAAATCTATTTAGACCTTTTATAATGAATAATAAGTACCAGGGAATGAGGGCACAGATGCTGTCACAAGCCACAAGAGTGAAATGCTGGTAGTCTATAAACACTATCTGACCCTTTGTCCAAATTTCTGACTTATATAATCTGTACTGTTTAAATTTCATCTGGGTTTTCCATATTAGAACATAGAACATACAGTGCAGAAGGAGGCCATCCGGCCCATCGAGTCTGCACTGACCCACTTAAGCCCTCACTTCCACCCTATCCCCGTAACCCAATAACCCCTCCTAACCTTTTTGGTCACTAAGGGTAATTTATCATGGCCAATCCACCTAACCTGAACATCTTTGGACTGTGGGAAGAAACCGGAGCACCCGGAGGAAACCCACGCAAACACGGGGAGAACGTGCAGACTCCGCTCAGACAGTGACCCAGCGGGGAATCGAACCTGGGACCCTGGCGCTGTGAAGCCACAGTGCTATTCACTTATGCTACCGTGCTGCCCTTGAAGTTCTTTTTGGTGCTGCTCACGATTATCATGGAGATAATATGTAATTCATAAATATGTTATTCACTGTTTGAGTTTTGGAAATGCAATCTTACTAAGTGCACCACCAGCGTATTACTGGTTTGCCATAGTCATGGGACTCTGCCTTGAGGCAGGCTGCCTGTAGGCTACCACTTCTGACAAGTTCAATAAAGACTCTCACTGAGTGCACGCTGAAGAAGTACAGCTGTCTTTATACATGAAACATGGTGTACAGAAAAAAATAGATTTTTGAACCCTGGAAAAGGTGCAGCAAAGACACTTAGATACCAAGAAAACAGAATGATTCAAAATATGCAAACATGCTGCTGGAAAGGGGAAAGGAAAACAGGCAAAGGCTGAAAGTGAGACACAGTTCAGAAAGGTAAACAGAAATATATAAATCTGCAGAAAGCTACTTAAAAATACTTGGTGAGTGAAAATGGCAAACTTTGTAAATTTTCCAAGTGCATCTCCAGTCGAAATGAACAGTGTTATGTGACAAAATTGTCATTTTTCAACTTACAATGGCAAAATTATGAGATTGTAACAGACTTAATGAGCAAGCATGGACCGATAAGAGTAACCACATTTCTAACATTGCTGTGGAGAGACTGCTACAAAGTATATATAAATCTAACAGGCGAGCAAAGTAAAAAGACAGCAGAGATTTTGAAAACCATGCTTGCACATTTTCAACTCTGAGTGAATGTTACATATGAATGATATATATTCAACTCTAAATTTGAGAGTGAAAAAGGGAGCATTGACCGGTACATGATGCAGTAATGCACCTGGCAGAATCATGTGAATTTGGACAACTAAAAGATGATCTTATTAAAGGTAGATTGGTCTTAGGTGCAAGAGACTCCTTGGTGAGAACAAATCTACTGAATGATGAGAAACTGACTCGAAAAAAAGCGATAGACATGTGTTGAAACACGGAAGTTGTGGAAAATCAACTACAGTATGTATATGGCAGAGCAGAACAGGTGATACATTTTCCAAACGACAGCCCAAGCCAAAAGTATGGAGCAATTGCAGACAAAGAGAAGGATGCAGATACTGTGGAGGACAGCATGCACTGGAAAAGAAGGATTGCCCAGTGTGCTTTAACTGCAAGATGCAAAATCATTTCACACACACGTGTTTGACTAGAAAGAAACAATAAAAGGTTATACACATGGCAATGGGAAAGATATCAGTAGACGAGCCTGATGAAGAACTATACATGATTGGTTGGTTCAGTCAAGTGCATAGGTGACAAATGGTTTGTGACTTGTTACAATAATGACCACAGAGGAAGAGTAGCCAATGAGCAAGAAGTATCAAATGGACACCAGTACGTCATGTAATACAATGAACTTCACAGATATATGTGAAATGGCTCAACGAGACAATCCGAAAATTAAATCTTCAAAAGTAAGGTTGAAGCTATATGATAGGATGATACTCATACCGGGAGGACACATTAGTCTGAGAGCATAATTCAATGGCAAGAAGGAAGCTCTAAATTTCCAGATTATACACAATGGCTACTCATTTTGGCTGAAGCAAATCTAAAGCTTGGACTTAGTAACCCTAAATGTGCCAACAGAGGTTGACAACATGTCAGGGCACATAACCGGTGACAGCAGAACAGATCCTAGAGGAGTACAAAGATGTGTTTACGGGGTTCGGATGTCGACCAGAAGAATATCATCTAGAAGTAGATGAGAATGTAAGACTAATTCAGCATCTGACAAGAAGAGTTCAAGCTGCCTGCAAATCAAGCCTTACGGACAAGATAGAAGAGCTGAAAAATAGGTGAGTAATCAAGCAAGTGACAACTCCTACAGACTGGATTAGCAGCACAATAGCAGTTAAGCAACCTGGAAAGCTTTGATCCAAAGCGTCCACATAAAGAATGAAAGAGATCATACTACACCATGCGAGCCGATGAAGGAATTTTGCCACAACTTGCCGCGGCAAACATATTCACTACCCCAGATGTCAAGGGTAACTGGTAAAGCTGGATGGAAGCAGCAGCTTCTGGATAACGTTCAGGAGATACAGATGGTTCCGCCTGCCATTTGGAATTTCCACACCTCCATAAAAATATCAACGTAGACAACATAAGGTAATCAGTGATCTTCCTAGAGTGGAAGCCGTGGTCGATAATCTACTAGTCTATGGATGTGGAGATACATCAAAGAAACCATAACTGACCAAGATGCCTGTAGTCAAGTCCATAGATCGTGTCTGAGAGCAAAAGATCTTCACCCGGATAATGACAAGATGAGAGCTGTAGCAATAATGCAGCGACCAACAGACATGAAAGCCGTGAAACGATTTGTTGGCTTCATGAATTAATTTGCAAAACCTTTCCCTAATTTCTCAGCTCAGCAGAGTGTAAACCATTTTGCAAGCTCACTGCCAAGGAAATGTGGTATTGGAGAAAAGAACACAAAGCAGCGCTCACTAAACTCAAACAACAAATGATGACAACACCAATGTGGAGGTAATATGACGTTTCAGAAGATCACCTTGCAGTGTGATGCTTGCGAGACAGGTCTGGGAGCAACTCTAATGCAGCAAGGACAACCGCCCCGATGCCAGCACGCGATTCTCCGAGGAGCGGAGAATCGCCGCCATTTGCGCCAGCGCGTTTGGCGCGGCGCCGGTCACGGGCCGCTGTCCATGGCTGGGCCGCCGATTCTCTGGCCTTGATGGGCTGAGCGGCCGCGCGGAAACGGCAGAGTTCAGCCGGTGCCGTCCACACCTGCTTTCAGCTGGCGGGAACTCTGCGCGCAGGGTTGGGGGGCGGCCTGTGAGGAGGGAGGCTACTTCACCGGGGGGTGGCCTCCGATGGGGTCTGGCCCGCGATCGGGGCCCACCGATTGGCGGGCTGGTCTCTCCAGCCACGGCCATATTTTGGTACGCGGCCGGCCCCTGAAACCCTGCGCCATGTTGCGTCGGGGCCGCCGCATTGAGGAAGTCCCCCGCGCGTTGAGGAAATCCCCCATGGATGCGCGGGTTGGCACCGTGCCCAGTTGGTGCGGTGCCCAATTGGCGGCGTGAAGTGAGGCTGGAGAGGCATGAACCGCTCCACCGCCATGCTGCCCCCCTGTGGGGGCCAGAATTGGTAGTGCCCACGCCCGTTTCGCGCCGTCGTGAAACACGACAGCTTTCATGACGGCGCGGACACTCTGCCTCCATTTCGGAGAATCCCGCCCGTTACCTTCTTTACAAAGGTATCATCTAGGCATGACACTAGCAAGGGAAACAGATGTACATTGTGGAAATGCCGTTGAGAGTAGAGGTCCCCATGAAGAAAGTTAAGGAGGGTACAGCAGAACATGACATCTTCCAGATTCAACATGAAGCAGCAGCTAGCCATTATCTGGAAGCCATTAACCCAGGAGAGACATTGAATCTGACAGACAAGTGCCTTGCTCATACAAGTGAACTACTCAAGTTGATGCAAATCTACAAGTGCTGTAAAAAATAGTGATGACCGTATAGCCAGATAGCATCAAGGATACATACATCTGTGGTCACAAGAGCATATTGAGCATAACAAGATGAATTGACAGCCTAAGATGGCATCTTGTACAAAGGAGAAAGGTCAACATCCCTAAAGATATGAGAGGAGAGATGCTGAAGTGCATCGATGCAATCCATCAAGGAATTGAATCGACTCTGAGAAAAGCAAGAGAAGTGTTTTACTGGCCAAACATAAGCAATAAAATTAAAGTCACATTGGGCAATGCGGTACAAGTAACAAGAACCAAGCTAAGCAACCAGAGACTGATGACCCATGACAACTCAGGCAGACCATGGATGAAGCTGGGAGTAGATTAGATTTTATTTTGGCAGGAACGAATTGTCTTGCCACTGTTGACTATTATTCTGACTACTGTGAGTTAGACCAGCTGACGTGGATGATGATGAGAGGATTTGTACAAAGCCAGAAAGCACACTTCAGTTGGTACAGCAGTCCAGACATCGTGAGGAGTGACAATGGCTCTCAGTTCATGAGTGAAGAATTTAGCTGATTCAAAATGGATTGGGAAATTCAGCATTACACATTGTCTCTGAACTATCCCAGTTGAATGGAAACTACCACACAGCCTTAATAGACTCAGTACAAGAATATCATCTAAAGACCATTGCATGCTTCAGGGCAAGAGCCTATGTTCAACTAATTAAAACATTCCAACAAATTAAATTTTTATACACCAATTTACACAAAACAGTGAAGTAACTGGAGTCATTCGCACCCTTTTGTACAGTTTTATGTATTTCTCCAATCCAGCCAGGAGGCAAAACAATGTGCAGTTGTTTAATCTCATTTAGCAGTGCCCCTCTCGGCAATTAGAAGGAAAAATATAACGAGAGCAAAGCACAAACAGCAAATAAGAATATGAGAAAATAAGCTAATTAACTTGTCAAAATGATTAATGTGCTGTTTAAAAGGTGTAAATTATTTATTACGTGTTTTCAGAATAAACACAATTTACAGTCAACAGAATCTCCTAGCGTTTACCTAATTATACTTAATGGCAAAACTGAGGATATATCTTTTATTTTGAATATACTGAAGATTCTGTTGATGGGGTTAACATTGATATTGGCCACTTTCAGGTTGGTTACCTGGAATGTAAAGGGATTGGGTGGCTCAGTAAAAAGGTCAAGAGTATGAAATTAAATGAGTATTTGTTCACCTAAATAATCTGAGGGCTGATGGATGTTTTTGCAGGCGACTCATTTGTGGATAAGGGATCAGACCAGATTGCAGAAGGGGTGGGTGAGCCCGATATTTCGTTTGGGCTTTGATAGCAGGGCCTTGGGAGGCAGCAATTTTGATGAACATACGGATTATTTTTTCGGCTTCCAAGACCATGGCAGATCCTTATGGCAGGTACGTGATGGTTACTGGGTCCTTGGAAGGCATGCTTTAGGCATTGGCCAATGTCTATGCCCTGAATTGGGATGATCAGGCATTTATTAGGACTCTGTTGGCTTCCGTTCTGGATCTGGATAAGCATTAACTGGTTTTTGGAACAGATTTGAACTGTGTACTAGATCCTAAATTGATCGCTCTAGGTCTAAGTCGTTAGCTCCATCGTGGGTGGCAAAGGTGCTGTTCGCTTTTATGGAGAATATGAAGGGGGCAGATCCATGGTGTTTTTATACCCGAGGCTTAAGGAATTTTTGTTATTCTCTTCGGTTGACAAAGTTTATTGCAGGATCGACTTTTTTCTGATAGGTGGGTCCCTTCTTCCATGGGTGAGGAAGGTGGAGTACTCGAACATTGTCATCTCGGACCATGCTCCACAATTAGTGGATTTGGTTTTGGAATCGGATCCTGCTTGGCGTCCACCATGGAGGTTGGATACAGTGTTACTGGCGGATAGGGGGTTTTGCGGGCATATGTCTAAGGCTATTGAGGAGTACGTTTGGTTCAATAACGATGAGTCTGTCCCACCCTCCATGCTCTGAGAAGGCTTGAAGGTAATTATTAGAGGAGAGATAATATATAAGGTGCATATGGATGGGGAGGTAAGGGTGGAGCCGCAAAGTTTGGTTGATTCTATCCTTGAGGTGGACCGTAGGTATGTGTGTGATCCTACCCGGAGCTCCTGGTGAGCACAAAGAACCTGCAGATGCATTTTAACCTGTTGTCCACAGGCAAGGCAGTAAGCCTCCTGCGGTGCTCAAGGTTTTTTTTTAACGAATGTGGGGAGAACGCCAGCCTTTTTTTAGCCCATTAGCTGAGATGGCAATTGGCTTTGCGGGAGATCATTCAAGTTAAGGATTGGGAGTGGCAGTTTGGTTTCCACCCCGAGTAAAGTTAATGGGCACAATTCTCCTATCGGGAGTCTACGTGCCGA
The DNA here is from genome assembly GCF_047496885.1 of Scyliorhinus torazame. Taxonomy (NCBI): domain Eukaryota; kingdom Metazoa; phylum Chordata; class Chondrichthyes; order Carcharhiniformes; family Scyliorhinidae; genus Scyliorhinus; species Scyliorhinus torazame. The sequence continues at coordinate 159,164,364 of NC_092717.1, forward strand.
CGCCAGAGTGAAAACCGGAGTGTTTCACTCAGGCATCGGAGCCCGCCCCCAGCCCCCTATTCTCCGCCCCCGGGGGGCTAGGAGCGGCGTCGCGTCATTTACGTGCGCCGGGCCTTAGCGGCACGTAAAAGCGGCGCCGCGTAAATGACGCGGCCGGCGCCGCATAAATGACGTCACCCCGCGCATGCGCGGTTGCCGTCCTCCCCGAGGCCGTCCCGCAAGAAGATGTCGGATGGATCTTGCGTGGCGGCGGAGGAAAGGAGGTCCTCCTTAAGAGAGGTGGGCACCGATCGCGGGCCAGACCCCATTTGAGGCCCCCCCCCCACCCGGTGCAGGAACCCCCCTCCCCCCCCCCACACGCTGCCCCCCCTGAATTCCCGCGCTGTTCCCGCCGGCAGCGACCAGGTGTGGACGGTGCTGGCGGGAACCCGTCGTATTGGGCAGGCCGCTCAGCCCATCCGGGCCGGAGAATCGCCGCTCGCCCGTTGCAAATGGCGAGCGGCGATTCTCCCAGCGGCCAGCCGTGATTCTCACTGTGCCGGTTTGGGGGGGGTGGGATAATTGCGTGTGGGCGTCGGGGCGGCGTGGCAGGACCTGCCCGGCGCCCCGGGGATTCTCCCATCTGGCGTGGGGGGGGGGGGAGAATTCCGCCCAATGTGTTTTTTGAGGCAGTTTACAGTTTGGAGCCCCAGGTTGGGTGGTGGGGGGGAGGGGGGGTTGGATATGTCGACATTTCTAAATGGACTGGCCTCTCCGGTGGTGGGGAGAGAGGAGGGAGGAGTTAGAGACCCTGTTAAGCCATGAGGAGATACTGAAAGATATTGGATTGATGCAAAGAACTGAAGTTCCTGGCCCCGATGGGTTTCCTATCAAAGGCATTTGTTGGTCAGCTGACTCCGTTGATGGTAGACATGTTCAATAATTCCTTGTTCTGGGGGTCTTTGCCCGCTACACTTTCGCAGGCTTTTATCTCTCTTAAATTGAAGGAGGATAAGCATCCCACGGAATGTGGGTCATATCGACCTATATCGCTTTTGAATGTGGACGCCAAGCTACTGGCTGAGGTGTTGGCATTGAGGCTGGAGCTCTGTCTCCCAGGGATGATGTAAAAGATCAGACAAGCTTCGTCAAGGGTCGGAAATTGTCGGCCAGTATTCAGTGGCTGTTGGAAGTTGTTCTTTCCCCCTTTGCCGGACCTAAGCCAGAGGTGATTGTATCTATGGATTCCAAGAAAGCATTTTGATCTGGTGGAGTGGAGGTTCCTTTTTGAGGTCCTTGAGAGGTTCAGTCTGGGGCCTAAGTTTATTTTGTGGGTTTGGTTATTGTATAGGGCCCCCATGGCTAGTGCCTGTACTAACGACTTGAATTCGGGGTACTTCCTATTGAATAAGGTGACAAGACGGGGTGTCCGCTATCCCCATTCATATTTACTTTAGCAATTGAGCCCTTAACTATTGCTTTGAGAGCTTCTGGTAAGTGGAAGGGAGTAAGATGGAGGGGGAGGAGCATAGGGTGTCCTTATATACTGACGGCCTGCTGCTTTCTATTATGGATCCATCCCACTATTGATGAAATAATGAAGCTACTGAGGACCTTTTGCTCTTTTGTTTTAATGTGGGCGGCACAGTAGCACAGTGGTTAGCACTGTTGTTTCACAGCATCAGAGTCCCAGGTTTGATTCCCGCTTGGGTCACTGTCTGTGCAGAATCTGCACATTCTCCCCGCGTCTGCGTGGATTTCCTCTGGGTGCTCCGGTTTCCTCCCACAAGTCCCTAAAGACCTCTGTTAGGTAATTTGGACATTCTGAATTCTCCCGAAAAGGCACCGCAGTGTGGCGACTAGGAGATTTTCACAGTAACTTCATTGCAGTGTTAATGTAAACCGACTTGTGACAATAATAAAGATTATTATTATTTTTCAGGGTACAAGTTGAAACTGGAAAAGAGTGAATACTTTCCGGTTAATCCCCGGGGAGGAGAGCCAATTTGGGGGTGTTGCCTTTTCTCCTTGCCAGATCTAGCTTCTGGTATCTGGGTGGCCCCCAATTGGGCCCTGCTTCATAAATTGAACTGGGTTAGTCTGGTGACTAAAGTTTAATCCGACTTGCAAAAGTGGATTAACCTTCCCCTGTCCTTGGTGGGTCTATTAAAATGAATATTCCCCCAAGGTTTGTGATTCTTTTTCAGTGTCTTTCCATTTTTCTCCCTAAATCTTTTATGATTTGATTTAATTGGCTGGTAACATCCTTTATATGGGTGGGAAAGATCCCAAGGATCTATAGGACAGTTCTTCAAAGGGGCAGACAGTTGGGGGCCGTAGCATTGTCCAATTTGCTCTTCTATTATTTGCAGCCAATATTGAAAAGTGGTTCACTGATCCAGGTTCCATAAGGGGACAGATGGAGGTGAGTTTGTGTCGGGGCAGTAGTTTGGGTGCACTGATGACAGACTCACTGCTGTTTTCTCTGGCGAGGTATTTTTTGAACCCAGTGGTTCCAAGAGGGAGAGAGAGAGCGCATCTGGATTATGGTATGTTTCCTTTGCTGAAAACCTTATTGCAATCTCTCTGCAATGGCTGGTAGTTTTGCCCTGAAATACTTCACCCATACTTCAAGGGGGGTTGGGTGGGTCTGTCTGTGTCAGCCATTGTTTCAATATGCAACACCTTGTCTAAAGAACAGATATTAAAATGCAGTGATGAGTTTTGACCGGTCTCTGAATTATAGGAAAGGTCTGGACTGCAGCTTTTAGGCAGGGGTCTCTGATGGCGTCTCTGATGGCGGGATCTGATTGGGGTCTATGATGGGGGGATCTAATTGGGGGATCTGATGGGGTCTCTGATAGGGTCTCTGATAGGGAAATCTGATGGGGTCTCTGATGGGGTCTCTGATGGGAATCTCTGATGGGAATCTCTGATGGGGGTTTGACTGATGAGAGTTCTAATGGATTGGTGGAGGGAGACACAACCCCCAGGTGCCTTGGGGGAGCTACAGGCTGGCAGCAGCAAAGGAGCAATTCATCAGTGCCCTGACCCCCCGCTTGGGCTCCATCGCGGTCGGGCTGCTCTTGGCCAACCTTGCAACGATACCCGCCAGTGGAACTCCCCGATGAGGGGGTCGGAGCATCAGTTGGTGGGGGGGGGGGTGGCAGAATTTGTGCTTCAAGTTTGTTAATTGCATATATATATATATATATATACACACACATGTTTAACATTGATTTATTGTTTCTGCAGGTGTGGGGCGGTTAGCACTCTGCTGCAACTGGTGGGATCAGAGAATAGCAAAGCGTCCGCGGCAAAATCACGATCAGCCGCTGGAAAACGGGCGAGAATCGCTCCGGACTTTTTCCTAGAAATTCTGGAGTGATTCTCTGTCTTCAAGGGGGCTAGCAGGATCCGGCGTGATCCTGCAGCTCTGGCTGCCGGCGGGGCCCTGCATTTATGCCTGCGCGGCCGCGCATGCACACAGTGGCCGGCCGCGGGTCAGCGCATGCGCACGGCGGCCGTCTTCGCGCCGGTCCCCGTGCAACATGGTGGTGGTGCCTTACAGGGGCCCGGCACGGAAGAACATAGGCTCCCCCCAGAATGAGCACGCCCGCAGATTGGTAGCCACCGATCATGGGCTTGGCCACCGTGGAGGCCCCCCGGAGTCGGATCCCGCCATCCCCCCAAAAGGATGGTCCCCGCAGCCAAAACGCCGAGGTCCCGCCGGGTGGGACCCCATGTGAATCACGCCGGCGGGACTCGCTGGAATTCGGCCCGTCGAGCATGGAGATTCGGCGCGGGGGCCGCTTTCAACGGCCCCGTCTTGTGCCACGTTGCCCGTGCATGCCTCATGGGTCCGGGGAGAATCGCGGAAGCACCGTTGCGTCGGATTTCCGGCGTGATGGCTATTCCCCCTGCCCCCCTGCGCCGGCGCGATTCCGGCGCGGAGGGTCAGAGAATCCCGCCCTCTGTTTCCTGTCCAATAACCAATTACAAATCCATACCAGAATATTACCCCAATCTGATGTGCTCTAACTTTGTTTGTTAGTGTTCTGTTATCGTTACCCACTGCCCAGCAAGGGTGGCAATGATCCTCTGCACGTGGTGCGTAGAATCGACCCCATGGACCCCTGATGTTGAAACCTGGACGCTATCCGTATTTGGACACTGTTCCCAGAGGTGGAATTTTAATTGATCGCCTTCGGAAGATTGCTTCCAATGTCTCCCTTCCAAATCTTCCGGATCTCCAATCCAGGAAAATTCACGGTGGCATGATGAAGTTTCAGGAGCAAGCATCTGTGTTGGTAAACTCACTGCACTATTGATATAATTAGAAGTACTTACACTTTGATTACAATGAGACAGGATTCTGCAATACGGCCTGGAATAGAATTTCAATAACCGAATGTGCTGAATGCTACTGAAGATAGAACATAGAACATAGAACATACAGCGCCCTTCGGCCCACGATGTTGCACCGACATGGGAAGTCAAAAAACAAAAGCCATCTAACCTACACTATGCCATTATCATCCATATGCTTATCCAATAAACTTTTAAATGCCCTCAATGTTGGCGAGTTCACTACTGTTGCATGGAGGGCATTCCAGGGTCTCACCACTCTTTGCGTAAAGAACCTACCTCTGACCTCTGTCCTATATCTATTACCCCTCAGTTTAAGGCTATGTCCCCTCGTGCTAGCCATTTCCATCCACGGGAGAAGGCTCTCACTGTCCACCCTATCTAACCCCCTGATCATTTTGTATGCCTCTATTAAGTCTCCTCTTAACCTTCTTCTCTCTAACGAAAACAACCTCAAGTCCATCAGCCTTTCCTCATAAGATTTTCCCTCCATACCAGGCAACATCCTGGTAAATCTCCTCTGCACCCGTTCCAAAGCTTCCACGTCCTTCCTATAATGAGGTGACCAGAACTGTATGCAATACTCCAAATGTGGCCGTACCAGAGTTTTGTACAGCTGCAACATGACCTCATGACTCCGGAACTCAATCCCTCTACCAATAAAGGCCAAAACTCCATCGGCCTTCTTCAGAACCCTATCAACCTGGGTGGCAACTTTCAGGGATCTATGTACATGGACACCGAGATCCCTCTGCTCATCCACACTTCCAAGAATTTTACCATTAGCCAATTATTCCGCATTCCTGTTATTCCTTCCAAAGTGAATCACCTCACACTTCTCTACATTAAACTCCATTTGCCACCTCTCAGCCCAGCTCTGCAGCTTATCTATGTCCCTCTGTAACCTGCAACATCCTTCCGCACTGTCGACAACACCACCGACTTTAGTGTCGTCTGCAAATTTACTCACCCACCCTTCTGTGCCCTCCTCTAGGTCATTTATAAAAATGACAAACAGCAACGGCCCCAGAACAGATCCTTGTGGTACGCCACTTGTAACTGAACTCCATTCTGAACATTTCCCATCAACCACCACCCTCTGTCTTCTTTCAGCTAGCCAATTTCTGATCCGCATCTCTAAATCACCCTCAATCCCCAGCCTCCATATTTTCTGCAATAGCCTACCGTGGGGAACCTTATCAAACGCTTTACTGAAATCCATATACACCACATCAACTGCTCTACCCTCGTCTACCTGTTCAGTCACCTTCTCAAAGAACTCGATAAGGTTTGTGAGGCATGACCTACCCTTCACAAAGCCATGCTGACTATCCCGGATCATATTATTTCCATCTAGATGATTATAAATCTTGTCTCTTATAATCCCCTCCAAGACTTTACCCACAGCAGACGTGAGGCTCACCGGTCTATAGTTGCCGGGGTTGTCTCTGCTCCCCTTCTTGAACAAAGGGACCACATTTGCTATCCTCCAGTCCTCTGGCACTATTCCTGTAGCCAATGATGACATAAAAATCAAAGCCAAAGGCTCAGCAATCTCTTCCCTGGCTTCCCAGAGAATCCTAGGATAAATCCCATCAGGCCCCGGGGACTTATCTATTTTCAGCCTGTCCAGAATTGCCAACACCTCTTCCCTACGTACCTCAATGCCATCTATTTTAATAGCCTGGGTCTCAGCATTCTCCTCCACAACATTCTCTTTTTCCTGAGTGAATACTGACGAAAAATATTCATTTAGTATCTCGCCTATTTCTTTGGACTCCACACACAACTTCCCATCCCTGTCCTTGACTGGCCCTACTCTTACCCTAGTCATTCTTTTATTCCTGACATACCTATAGAAAGCTTTTGGGTTTTCCTTGATCCTACCTGCCAAATACTTCTCATGTCCCCTCCTTGCTCGTCTTAGCTATCTCTTTAGATCCTTCCTTGCTACCTTGTAACTATCAAGCGCCCCAACTGAAACTTCACACCTCATCTTCACATAGGCCTCCCTCTTCCTCTTAACAAGAGATTCCACTTCTTTGGTAAACCATGGTTCCCTCGCTCGACGCCTTCCTCCCTGCCTGACCGGTACGTACTTATCAAGAACACGCAGTAGCTGTTCCTTGAACAAACTCCACATATCCAGTGTGCCCAACACTTGCAGCCTACTTCTCCAACCTACCCCCCCCAAGTCATGTCTAATGGCATCATAATTGCCCTTCCCCCAGCTATAACTCTTGCCCTGCGGGGTATACTTATCCCTTTCCATCATTAACATAAACGTCACCGAATTGTGGTCACTGTCCCCAAAGTGCTCACCTACCTCCAAATCTAACACCTGGCCTGGTTCATTACCCAAAACCAAATCCAAAGTGGCCTCGCCTCTTGTTGGCCTGTCAACATATTGTGTCAGGAAACCCTCCTGTACACATTGTACAAAAAACGACCCCTCTAATGTACTCGAACTATATATTTTCCAGTCAATATTTGGAAAGTTAAAGTCTCCCATAATAACTACCCTGTTACTTTCGCTCTTATCCAGAATCATCTTCGCCATCCTTTCCTCTACATCCCTAGAACTATTTGGAGGCCTGTAGAAGACTCCCAACAGGGTGACCTCTCCTTTCCTGTTTCTAACCTCAGCCCATACTACCTCGGAAGAAGAGTCCCCATCTAGCATCCTCTCCGCCACCGTAATACTGTTCTTGACTAGCAGCGCCACACCCCCCCCTCTTTTGCCTCCTTCTCTGAACTTACTAAAACACCTAAACCCCGGAACCTGCAACATCCATTCCTGTCCCTGCTCTATCCATGTCTCCGAAATGGCCACAACATCGAAGTCCCAGGTACCAACCCATGCTGCCAGTTCCCCTACCTTATTTTGTGTACTCCTGGCATTGAAGTAGACACACTTCAAACCACCTACCTGAATACTGGCCCCCTCCTGCGAAGTCAAATCTGTGCTCCTGACCTCTGTACTCTCAATCTCTCGTACCCTAAAACTACAATCCAGGTTCCCATGCCCCTGCTGCATTAGTTTAAACTTAAATGAAAGGCTAAGCTTGCTCATAGTGTTAAAGGGGAACAGGAACAATCAATATTCCACAGCCCGATATATGTTCTGCTTTCTATTATCAATCAAATGTCTTAGACAGCAGTACCAGCTTTATAAGGTGCCGTATGTACTGTACAATGTGATGGCTGAAAATCTGATTGTTGTAAGAGAGTTAAAGGACATGGAAATTTACAATAGCTAAGTAACAGCACCACCACAGGACATTTCACAGCCTTATGTTATTACTAGTCCAAAAACTGTCATGAAGGAAGATCCAGAAACACTAATTAACACACACATACAGGCGATAAGCACAATTACTGATGTGTCAGGAATATATAAAATGTCTGTCAGTAACGGCTGCCAGCAAAAGCGCAGAGCTTGGGGAAGGTGCACGTTTAACAAGTTGCCATGGCATCGATAACCAGTCCAAATTCAAACACCTCCGCCAACATTCGACCTTTAAAAACATTGTGTGTATATCAGTACAGTATCTCTCATCCTGGCTGCGGGGCATTATATGGGAGAAGTGTTCTGGGTTTTGTAAATACATGGGACACAATAGTGTGTGTTCCGTACTTACAGTCAAGTCATTAATATTTGACGCTAAATTTGTCGGTATTTGGAAGTTGTCAAATACAGAGTATAAAGTCCCTTTTCTGTCGAAAACTATAGAGAAGTTTTATTTGAGGTCTGTGCGAGTTGTTCTTTTTACAATTCAGATGAACAAAATCCTTCTCATGTATTTTACCTTTGAAACTGAGATTAGATCCCAGTGTCTGAAGCGGGGAAGTTCCAGTTTACCAATCATATCCATACAAAGTTGGAGTAAATTACAAACTGTTCCTGTCCTGACACACAGTATGGATAGCACGGCCAGGAGGGCTAGTGGTGTTACCCCTGAGATTTATTTTGAGTTGATGGTTTGTTAAATACTTGTTTTTACAGGGGTGCGGTTTCTCCCTGTAAATTACAGAATTGTTACCGACCGCAGGCTCCACGACCCTTCTGGCACCCACCCACGACCCACTCGCAGGTCATGCCCGCACATTGAAAAACTCTGATCTAGAATGACAAGGGCAGCGGATACCTGGAAACACCACCACCAGGAGGTTCCACTCCAAATCATTCACTATCATGACTTGGAAATATATCGCTGTTCCTTCAATGTTGCCGGGTCAATATCCTGGAATTCCATCCCTAACAGCACTGTGGATGTATCTACACTTCAGGAATTGCAGCGGTTCAAGAAGGTAACTCACCACCACCTTGTCAAAGGCAACAAAAGGCTTCTCAGGCTCAAAGGGCCGAATGGCCTTCTGCTCCTAATTTCTATGTTTATCTAACAAGGGATGGTTATTAAATGCTGGCTTGGCCAGCGACTCCCACATCCTGTAAATTAATTTAAAAAAAATAAAGCATAGATATTGATACCTTTGCTTTGTCTCAGTTTATGGGAAAACCTTAACCCTCTAACCATGCAGACCTGACTGTTTTGTGGATTTTAAAGACATCACCACTTGTGTACCTATGTTTCCAAGAAAATAACATCTCTTGCTTTCAGAATAATGTATTGTTGTCTGTTATTTTTCTTAAGTTCTTTGAGTATTGTTAAGAATCAATTGCAGGTGCAGTATTATCAGCTTTAGCCCCACTGTCAAGGCTTCTTGTCTGAGAAGTAAATGTGTCTGTGAAATATGTATTTTCCACAAAGGACTTCTAGCTGTATTTATTTGAGTTATTTCCTTAACCCCTTCATGGATTCAGTTAATTCCTTAACATCTTTACTAACCTTCTGTGTGGGACCTTATCAGAATTCTTCTGAAAATGCAAATACACCACATCCACTATCAGTCCCTTATCTATTCTACTAGTTACATTCTCAAAAATCTCTTAACAAGCTTGTCAAACATGATTTCTGTTTCATAAAGTCATGCTGATTAAGTGTCCAGTTATCACAACTTTTACAATAGATTCCAGCATTTTCCCTACCACTGATGTTAGGCAAGCAGGTCTGTTCCCTGTGTTCTCTCTCCCTCCCTTCTTAAATAGTGGGCTTATATTTGCTACCTTCCAATCTACATAAACTGTTCTAGAATCTATGGAATTTTGGAAGATGACCACCAATGCATCCACTATCTCTATAGTCCCACCTCTTTCAATGCCCTGGGATGTAGATCATCAGCTCCAGGGGATTTATTAGCTTTCAGTCCCATTAATTTCTCAAGTACTACTTATTCACAATGCTAATTTCTTTCAATTCATCATTCTTGCTAGTTCTTTGGTCCTCTAGTATTTCTGGGAGGTTATTTAGATTGAGATTTATTGTCATGTATACCGAGGTACAGTGAAAAGTATTGGTCTGCAGATCTGCAGACCGGCAGATCGTTCCATACATGAAAACCATAGGGCAGGGGCAGCATGTGGCACAGTGGTTAGCACTGCTGCCTATGGCACTGAAGACCCGCGTTCGAATTCTGGCCATGGGTCAACAAAGAACAAAGAACAAATAAATGTACAGCACAGGAACAGGCCCTTCGGCCCTCCAAGCCCGTGCCGACCATGCTGCCCGACTAAACTACAATCTCCTACACTTCCTGGGTCCGTATCCTTCTATTCCCATCCTATTCATATAGTTGTCAAGATGCCCCTTAAATGTCCCTATCGTCCCTGCTTCCACTACCTCCTCCGGTAGCGAGTTCCAGGCACCCACTACCCTCTGCGTAAAAAACTTGCCTCGTACATCTACTCTAAACCTTGCCCCTCTCACCTTAAACCTATGCCCCCTAGTAATTGACCCCTCTACCCTGGGGAAAAGCCTCTGACTATCCACTCTGTCTATGCCCCTCATAATTTTGTATACCTCTATCAGGTCGCCCCTCAACCTCCTTCGTTCCAGTGAGAACAAACCGAGTTTATTCAATCGCTCCTCATAGCTAATGCCCTCCATACCAGGCAACATTCTGGTAAATCTCTTCTGCACCCTCTCTAAAGCCTCCACATCCTTCTGGTAGTGTTGCGACCAGAATTGAACACTATACTCCAAGTGTGGCCTAACTAAGGTTCTATACAGCTGCAACATGACTTGCCAATTCTTATACTCAATGCCCCGGCCAATGAAGGCAAGCATGCCGTATGCCTTCTTGACTACCTTCTCCACCTGTGTTGAGGGTCACTGTCCATGTGGAGTTTGCACATTCTCCCCGTGTCTGCGTGGGTTTCACCTCCACAATCCAAAGATGTGCAGGTTAGGTGGATTGGCTACGCTAAATTGCCTCTTAATTGGAAAAAATAATTGGGTACTCTTAAAAAAAAAACATGGGGCATAAGATACATACAGAATGTAAGGACATAGACATCAGGAGAAGCATACGGAATACAGTGCTACCACAGTAAAGAAGATGCATAGAGAGATCAGTTCAGTCTATAAGAGGGCCATTCAGGAGTCTGGTAACAGCGGGGAAGAAGCTGTTTTATAATCTGTTTGTATGCGTTCTCAAATTTTTGTGTCTCCTGCTCTATGGAAGAGGTTGGAAGAGACAATAACCCGGGTGGGAGGGTCTCTGATTGTGCAGCCCGCTTTCCCAAGGCAGCGGGAAGTGTAGACAGAGTCAATGGATGGGAGGCGGGTTTGTGTGATGGGACAGGGCTGTGTTCATGACTCTCCGTAGTTTCTTACAGTCTTTGGCTGAGCAGTTGTTGTTGGAGGGCATTTTCTGATACTGGACTATGACATAAATTATAGGTGGATCTGTAACTACATTTGTGCTCCTTTTTACTTTTGAATAGTTCTGATGAGACAAAAGGTACTCATTGGCTTAGATGCCTGTTTAGAAGAGGCAATTTGTAGAAATAGATAATGTATACACAATGCTTGTTAATATCAGAAAGGACACAAAATGACCGTTAGCTATTAAAGCAATACTAAAGACACAAAATGGCCGAACTAGCCACATTCCTGAAGAATTAGACAAGACATATCCTAGTGTTAGTTTTGAATGACTTGTGTATGAAGCTAGGGGCGGGTAAGACAACACCCACTTTAACCACATATGTGGTAACTGGGATGCTAAGAAAATTGATTGACTGCATGTAATGAATTGTAACACAAATATAGTTGATTGATTGTATGTAAATGAGAATCGAACTAATTCCGCCCCTTGAATCTGTATATTAACCCAATGCGAACCTTAGCTCAAGTGAGAAAGAGGATCGCGAGACTGCGTAGTCTCTAAATCTTTCTCCCAGATCTGAAATAATAAACTGCTTCCTTATACTCATCCTCAGGCCTTCGTGTGAATATTTGCACCTCTACCGGTTGCCATACCAGGCTGTGATGCAGCCAGACAGGATGCTTTCTATGGTGCATCTGTAAAAATTGGTAAGAGTCAATGTGGACATGCCAAATTTCCTTAGTTTCCTGAGGAAATATAGGCATTGGCGTGCTTTCTTGCTGGTAGCATCGACGTGGGTGGACCAGGACAGATTGTTTGTGATGTGTACAGCTACAAATTTGAATCTGTCAATCATCTCTACCAAAGCACCATTGATGCAGACAGGGGCTTGAACGACACTTCGCTTCCTGAAGATGATGGCTAGCTCCTTAATTTTGCTGACATTGAGGGAGAGATTGTTGTTGTTGCACGATGCCACTACATTCTCTATCCCCCTCCAGTACTCTGATTCATCGTTGTTTGAGATCCAACTCACTATGGTCATGTTATCAGCAAACATGGAGATAGAGTTGGAGCCGAATTTTGCCACACAGTCGTGTGTATAAGGATCGGGGCAGCACGGTAGCACAAGTGGTTAGCACTGTGACGTCACAGCGCCAGGGTCCTAGGTTTGATTACCCGCTGGGTCACTGTCTGTGCGAAGTCTGCACGTTCTGTCCGTGTCTGCGTGGGTTTCCTCCGGGTGTTCCGGTTTCCTCCCACAGTCCAAAGACGTGCAGGTTAGGTGGATTGGCCATTCTAAATTGCCCTAAGTGCCAAAAAGGTTAGGAGGGGTCATTGGGTTACGGGGATTGGGTAGAAGTGAGGGCTTAAGTGGGTCGGTGCAGACTTGATGGGCCGAATGGCCTCCTTCTGCACTGTATGTTCTATGTATATATATAAATGACTTGGAAGAAAATGTAGCTGGTCTGATTAGCAAATTTGCAGATGATAATAAGATTGTAGGAGTTGCGGATAGTGATGAAGATTGTCAAAGAATACAGCAGGATATAGGTAGGCTGCAAAATTGGGTGGAGAAATGGCAGATGAAATTTAACCCAGACAAATGTGAAATGATGCATTTTGCTAGGTCCAATTCAGGTGGGAGCTATAAAATAAATGGCTGAACCATCAGGAGCATAAACACACAGAGAGATCTGAGCGTGCAGGTCCATAGATCCTTAAAAGTGGCAGCACAGGTGGAAATGGTGTAAAGAAAGCATATGCCATGCTTGCCTTCATAGGACGGGGTATTGCGAATAAAGCTCGGAAATTTTGTTACAGTTATATAGAACGTTGGTTAGACCACATTTTGAATGCTGTGTCCAATTCTGGTTACCGCACTACCAGAAGGACATGGAGGCTTTGGATAGAGTACAGAAAAGGTTTACCAGGATGTTGCCTGGTATGGAGCGTATTGAGGAGAGATTGACTAAACTGGGATTGTTCTCCCTAGAATGACGAAGGCTGAGGGGCGACCTGATAGAAGTTTATAAAATTATGAGGGTTATAGATAGGGTGAACAGTTGGGGCTTTTTCCCAGGGCGGAAATGACAATTACAAGGGGTCACAAGTTCAAGGTGAGAGGGGATAGGTTCAGTGGAGAAGTGCGGGGGAAGTCTTTTTACACAGAGGATGGTGGTGGCCTGGAGTGCACTGCCAAGTGAGGTAATTGAGGCAGATACATTAGCGACCTTTAAGACTTATCTAGATGACACATGAACAGGCGGGATATAGAAAGATACAGGTGTTTAGTCTAGATAGGACACGTGATCAACGCAGGCTTGGAGGGCTGAAGGACTGTTCCTATGCTGTATTGCTCTTTGTTCTTTGACTAGGAGTCTGACATAGGGGGCAAAATTCTCCTACCCGCCCCGCTACATTTCTGCCCCGACCGGCCGGCGGGAGTCTCCGTAACACCGGCCGATCAATGGGGTTTCCCATTGTGGGGCAGCCCCACGCCGTCGGGAAACCCCCGGGCGCCGGCAAAATGGAGACTCCCGCCGGCGGAGAATGACGCCCCTGATTCCTTGTTGCCGAGATGCTCCAGGAATGTGTGTAGGGCCAGGGAGATAGCGTCTGCTGTGAACCAGTTTGGCGGTATATGAATTGCAGTGGATCAAGGCAGTCTGGAAGTATGGAGTTGATGTGTCTCATGACCATAATGATAGATGTCAAGGTTACTGGACGGTTGTTGTTGAGGCATGTCGGCTGCTTTTTCTTTGCCACCGGTATGGTAATGGTCTTCTTGAAGCAGTTGGGAACCTGGGACAGAGTAGGGAGAGGTTGAAGATGTCCATAAGAACATAAGAACTAGGAACAGGAGTAGGCCACCTGGCCCCTCGAGCTGCTCCACCATTTAATGAGATCATGGCTGATCTTTGTGGACTCAGCTCCACTCTCCAGCCCGTACACCATATCCCCAAATCCCTTGATTCTTTAGAAAGGCATCTATCTTTTTCTTAAAAACGTTTAAAGAAGGAGCCTCAAGTCTACTCAACCTTTCGTCATAATCTAATCCCCTCAACTCTGGGATCAACCTAGTGAATCTCCTCTGCACTCCCTCCCATGCCAATATGTCCTTTCTCAGGGAAGGAGACCAAACTGAACACAATACTCCAGATGCGGCCTCACCAACACCCTATACAATTGCAGCATAACCTCACTAGTCTTGAACTCCATCCCTCTAGCAATGAAAGACAAAACTCGATTAGCCTTCTTAATCACCTGTTGCACCTGCACACTAACTTTTTGCGACTCATGCACCAGCACACCCAGGTCCCTCTGCACAGCAGCATGTTTTAACATCTTACCGTTTAAATAATAATCCATTCTGCTGTTATTCCTCCCAAAATGGATAGCCTCACACTTGGCAACATTGAATTCCATCTGCCAGACCCTAGCCCATTCACCTAACCTATCTAAATCCTTCTGCAGACTTCCGGTATCCTCTGCACTTTTTGCTTTACTACTCATCTTAGTGTCGTCTGCAAACTTTGACACATTGCACTTGGTCCCCAACTCCAAATCGTCGATGTAAATTGTGAACAACTGCAGGCCCATCACTGATCCTTGAGGGACCCCACTAGTTACAGGTTGCCAACCAGAGAAACACCCATTTATCCCCACTCTCTGCTTTCTGTTAGTTAACCAATCCTCTACCCATGCTACCACTTTACCCTCAATGCCATGCATCTTTAGTTTATGCAGCAACCTTTTGTGTGGCACCTTGTCAAAAGCTTTCTGGAAATCCAGATATACCACATCCATTGGCTCCCCGTTATCTACTGCCCTGGTAACGTCCTCAAAAAATTCTACCAAATTAGTCAGACACGACCTACCCTTTGTGAACCCATGCTGCGTCTGCCCAATGGGACAATTTCCCTCCAGGTGCCCCGCTATTTCCTCCTTAATGATAGATTCCAGCATTTTCCCTACAACCAAAGTTAAGCTTACCGGCCTATAATTACCCGCTTTCCGGCGACATCCTTTTTTAAACAGTGGTGTCACGTTTGCTACTTTCCAATCCTCTGGGACCACCCCAGAGTCTAGTGAATTTTGATAAATTATCACTAGTGCATTTACAATTTCCCTAGCCATCTCTTTTAACACTCTGGGATGCATCCCATCAGGGCCAGGAGACTTGTCTACCTTTATCCCCATTAGCTTGCCCAATACTGCGGCCGTGCCCGGGATACAGGGCGTCCCTCCTCTGCTCCACTGCGTCCAGGAGCGCCGCCACATCCCGTGACTCGAACCTCGGGGCTGAGTGGCGGCCAGCCATCCAGTCGGGTGTTCCGGTCGGGTGTTCCGGTCGGGTGGGGGTGAGCAGCGCGGCCTTATGAGCCGTCACACCGTGCGGCGCGTATGAGGCTGCACGGCGTGAACCACGTGCGCAAGCGTGGATCCCGTTATGTCGCTGCTAGCCCATTTCGGGCCGGAGACTTTCGACCCATTTTTCCGACGTGGCGCAAGTCGGATTTGCGCCGTTTTTTGCGCCGATCGGCGGACTTTGCGCCGATAACGGAGAATTTCGCCCCAGATTTCTGGTGCGGCAAGCTGTCGGGATTCTCCTTTTCGCAGGCTGGTCAATTGGGTTTCCCGTTGTGAAACGCCCGGGCTGTTGGCAAAACGGAGAATCCCGATGGCAGAGAATTCAGCCCTAAGTGTTGACACCAGGACTCAATCAGGAGTGTTTCCTGGTCCCGTTGGGGGCAACAGTCCCAGAGCCATTCAAGACATGCTAATGGCCCAGCATTCTCACCATGTGAAACTAGTGCAATTCTAACTCACGCCTGCATGGGACTCATTGGGGTCAGGATTGACACTGGAGAGGTTGACAAGCTGGAGCTGCATACAAACACTCCTTTCTGCGCACACTTTCATTTCAGCCAAGAAGATGCCATTCCGGAAAGTGACCCCAAGGTTCACAGATGCAGAGCTGGATACCATGTTACACGCTGTGGAGGAGAGGTGTGACACCCTATTCCCCCAGGTTGGAAAGAGGCTGCCAAGCCACCTGCTGAGGTTAACCGGGCCTGGGCTGAGGTGGCAGAGGCGGTGAGTGCCGTGGACCCCACTGCGCGGACTGGCCAGCAATGCTGAAAGAAGCTGCACTACCTCCTCAGAGCAGCCCGGGTTAGTCACCACCTCTGTGCCCCGGCATCATCCTTACCCCATACTCCCCGCCGCACATCCCTCACCGCAGCCCCCTCCCACCTCCATGCGGCCCCGCCAGGTGGACAGGTAGACAGTGCTGCATGAGGATGGGCAACCCGCAAGGCTTGCCTGCCCTTGACACTCCTCCCACACCCCCAACCACCCTCACTTTCATGTGGCCCCCACCAGGCGAATGGATAGGCAGTGCTGCATGAGGATGGGCAACCCACCAGGTCAGCAAGGGTGAGCCACCACCTCCATGCCCCTGGCATCACCCCCTGTCCCACCCCCGCACTCCCCAGCCCCCATTTGCCGATCATACCCCAGCCGCTGGCAGCTGCCTCACACCCCACCCTGTACCATATGCAAACACATGTACCGCCCGCCATGGCCGGGTGCCCTGCACACACAGGCCACCAACTGCGGACCCCTGTGCAGTCTGATACTCTTATATTATCTGTCACCACTGTGGTGTTGGGTGCTCTGGTGCACAGATGAGCCAACACAGTTGTATGTGGTACAACTCTATTTTATTATAACTCTTATAATACAGTTCGTTCTGGATACTCTGCACGTGCTGTCTCCCTGAGTGTGTTTGGCAATAGATGTGTCCTGGTTCTCCTCTGCAGCTAATACTGACCACCGGGGGTCGTGTCTGTGCTTTTATATCTTTCTGTCATTGGTTGTGGTGTTGTGTGTTCTGATTTGTCTGTTGGTGTGTCTATCATGATGTGTGTGTTTGAATATCATGACAACCACAGGAGTAAACTGCTGGGAGTGGGAGAGGACCGGAGGTGGCACATTGGATTGCGGGTCCTCATTGTCGTGGAGCATGGGCAATGGATGTGGCCGGTGGGGTGGGAGAGTGGGCATTCATCCAGGCAGAGGATGGCATGGGACAACCAAGTGAGCCCCAAATTAATTGCCATGTCCCTATGGCACACCACATCTACCCACGATCTCATCATGCATCTTGTGTTTTGTCTTGCAGGACCCTCGTCCCTAATGCCATGTTAACTTAACTGGTGTGTACCTCTCTAATCTGATGTATACTAATGCTCTTTCTAGGTGGATACACAGGCGGTACGTTAGATGTGGTGGCGGCCTGCTGCGTATCCCGCCCTGTGACCTGGGTCCCCTTTGGAAGCATCCTCTGGAGCGATTGGGTCTGGATGTGTGCAGTCAACCTTTGGGTGTCACAGGTGTCAAAATGCCACCCTGGGCACACCATCCATTCGGTGCCTGGGTAGCATGCATTGTCGCAGTGCCTCCTATTCCTGCAGGCGATTAAACTGATCCTGCAGGTGCTAGAAGGTTGCTGACACCCCCTCCTGTAGTTCCCAGCTCTACGCCTCTACGCCTGCACCTCCAACATTGATAGGACCACTTTTTCTAGAAGCCCGAGACACGTCTGGATAGCAGCTAGACTCTAGGATCGGGCCGCCCTCCGACTGTCCGCCCCCTTGGGGTTACTACCTCCACCTGATGTAACACAACATGTGTGATATGTGCACCAGATAGTGTCCCAGGAACCTGTTCACTATAATGACCCAACGAGGTGAGTGTCTCTGGGATGGTAGAGGATGCTGGTGACAGCAGTGACACGGCGCAATGTCGTTCCTGGATTGGTGTCCAGGGTGTTGCGCGGTTGCAATTACGGACGAGGGATTCCAGACGGTCTGACCTCGCCGGTAGGTGGGTTTCAGGGTTGCGATGGGGCTGAGGGAGCCCGGACAGCCCTGCCTCGCATCATTGGCAACAACTGCAGCAGATATCCTTTGTCACAAAGGAGCCAACCCTCTCACGTGAGGCAGCACCTCGAAGGTGTCGGGCACCATCTCCCTTGGCAGCCAAGGTGCCTAGTCCCTGTTTCCCTAAATATACAAGTGAACTGCACTGGCGTCACTTAAGCTTGGCGGTGGCGGAACATTGCAGAAGCCCGGAGAATACTGGGCCAAACCCGCTAATGATATGTTAATGCATGCAAATGCAGATTTTGCATGCTGACATCGGCGTGGGGCATGGAGTGGGTTGACGCTGCTGACAAGGTACTAGAACATGGCGGTCAGTTTGGCTCCCGCTGCCAACCTCGATTAACTGGACTAAAACTAGGAATGGGCGGATTGTCAACTGGTGGCTCGTTGGTCTCGGGGTATGATTCATTGTTTGGATATTTCAGGAATGGGCAGATTATCTCACGAAGAAGGTTGGAGAGGTTAGATTTCTATCCATTCGAGTTTAAAGTAAGAGATTACTTTATTGAAACCTTTAAGATCCCGAGAGGTATTAACAGGGTGGATGTGGAACAGATGTTTCCTCTTGTCAGAGAATCTAGAACTAGAGGTCACTGTTTAAAAATAAGGGGTCACTCATTTAATACAAAGATGAGGAGAGGTCTTCTCGTTCAGAGGGTTGTGAGTCTCTGGAACTCTCTTTCTCAAAAGGCAGTGGAAGCAGATTCTTTGAAAATCTTTAAGGCAGAGTGGATAGATTCTTGATTAACAATTGGGTGAAAGAGTTTCAGGGGTAGGCAGGAATGTGTATTTTTTACTTGAAGACAACGGTTCTGTTGCATTTCTGTAAATAGGGGAGGGAAGGAGCGGAGGGGAGATGGGGGGGGGGGGTGGGAAGAAGGGATGGTTCATATTTTACTCTGGCTGGTGTGTTAGGAGTGGCTATTTTACTTTTAGGACAGATTACAAAGCTAGTTATAATTTTCAACAAAGCAATATCAACCTAACATTGAAGATTATGCAGTGTGTAACACTTAAAACTCTATACAAAGTGTGTGTAACATAAGTGGACTACAATCATGGGTATTTAAAAGGTGGTCTGGTTAAAATATTCTGACACATTCTGTTATGATTGGCACAGTCACAGTGATCAAAAGGATTGTATAGCTCCAAAACTAAATACCCACTAACAGAAGTTTAAACCTCATACAAAAGTACATGTAGATCCTTTGATTCTGTATTATTACTAAGCCAAGCTACTAACTCCTATACTGCCCTTCCATTACCTGGAGCTTGGGCCTGCACACCTGCACCAGGAGGCATGTCTGCATTAGGCTCCATATTGTCCTCCTCCAACTCCATCACTTCTGGTGGCAAGTCATCTTCCGGGTAAATGCTCAAACCACGTGGAGGGGAAAAGTTATGCATTATGACACTACAGCTGTCATGAGTTTCATCTTCAGTTAAGGCAGTGTGGCAGTTGATGTTCGGCTTCAGGTCTTCCTTCAACATTTCACAAAGACAACCCATTACTGAAGTACAGTCTCCTGGCACACATCTCCTTTGACATCATTTCATATGATATCCTTTGCCTATACATTCTAGGGGTGGATAATTGATTCAATTCCTCACCAGTAATACATATAGCCTGACTCCAGATTTTGAATCTGCACTGTATTCTGCAATACCTGTCAGACCGATAGTTCACATTAGCTTACATGAGGCTTGCAAATGTCAACGAAGGCATTAAACTTTGCTAAAGCATTTGAAGCATTCACTGAGGCATGTAAGGATCAACATTACATAGGGGAGACTCTTAAACAATATAGCTCAAAATACACTGCAAAATTACAATCTACTTTAGCTCTGCATCAGCTGGGAGGACATGTGCGCTAACATTATTGTCTTTGAAGGAGCCAAGAGCACCAGTATTGAGGCCATAATCATTTGTAACCAACCCCGTTGGGCCAGCCATGTGCTTAGGATGTCAGAGTCCTGATTATAGAATTTACAGTGCAGAAGGAGGTATTTGGCCTCCACCCTATCCGCATAACCCAGTAACACTATCTAACCTTTTGGACACTAAGGGGCAATTTAGCATGACCAATCCACCTAACCTGCACATCTATGAACTGTGGGAGGAAACCAGAGCACCCGGAGGAAACCCATGCAGGCACGAAGGGAAAGGGCAAACTCCACATAGACAGTCACCCAAGGCCAGAATTGAACCCAGGTCCCTGGAGCTGTGAAGCACCAGGGCTAACAACTGTGCCACCATGCTGCCCTTGATTGCCCAATCAAATCTTCTTCGTCCAGCTCAAGGAAGGATTCCAAACAAGAGGAGGACAAAGGAAGCATTTCAAAGACACTCTGAATGTTTACTTCAATAAATATAACATAGACATCAATGCCTGGGAGACGCTTACTCAGTAGAAACCCACTTGGAAGAACCTCTTGATTGAAGGATACCCTTCAATCTTCAAGGACACCCAATGCCTGGAGAATGCCTGGAAAAAGAGTCTGAAAATAGAATACCAGCGATCTAGAGTCCAAGGACCGATTCCACCTCCTGGAAATACCTGCCAAGTGTGTGGTCAAAGATGTGGCTCCAATATCAGGCTCATCAACCACGCAAGGACCCACAGACCCCATGACCAGTAACACAGTTCCTTAGGTGGACAAGTATACTTGTTAGTGAGTGATCACCAAAGATTACATACTTACATACACTCCAAACCCATTCTCTCCATTCTAGTTCCTTTAATGGAATTAACACCCTCATGACAAGCCAAAGTTTAAATAAATCTGTCTTTAACTTTCTGTGACTTCAAACTCACTTTATACATTAAAGTATTTTTTAATGGAATTAACAGCCTCATGACAACCCAAGGTTCAACAGATATATCTTTCTGTCACGTTATGTGCATTTTAAACATATTTATATACGTTAATATTATAAAACACAAACCCACCAAAAAATGGCCTCCAATGTCTCCTGCTCTACTCGATGTTTCTGGGCCGAAATTAAAAGTAAAAATAAAAAAGTGTAAAGACTTACCTAACATCGGGGCAAGCCGGCCAAGTTAGCACTGTCCCTTTAACCTTAATTCAGCTGGCGAGGAGCTTGAAGAAAAACAGGGAAAAGAAACTGTCGGTAGTTTCGGGAGCCGTTCGGGGGAGGAGGAGCAGCCTCTGTCAGGGAGAGAACCTGAGAACATCGAAGACCCTCAGAAGGTAAGAAGGTAAGTCAGTGATTTTTACTCATTTTTACTTTTATTACCTTTTCAAATTGTGTGTGTGTGGGGGGGGGACGGGGGGGGGGGACTGAAGTGACATCACAGAAAAGCTGTGACCTGAGTGGCTGGTTGGGAATCTGCACAAAATTAAAAAAATTAAGCATTGGTAACTAATTAAACATAATTACTGAGGGTATCTAAGCCAGAGATCGGAGAGTACTATATTTAGCTTTCACATTTATATTAGAAATCTAGTGCTAGGAAACAGATAGTTAACAGTAACTTTAAAAAAAAAATTTTTTTTTAAAACTTTTAATTTTAATTTACTAATTAATTGACGCAATGTCAGTTAGAGGGGTGCAGTGCTCTGACTGTGAGATGTGGCAGGTCCGGGAGGCTTCCAGTGTCCCGGATGGCTTCATCTGCAGAAAGTGCACCCAACTGGAGCTCCTCACAGACCACATGGTTCGGTTGGAGCAGCAATTGGATGCACTTAGGAGCATGCAGGTGGCGGAAAGCGTCATAGATCGCAGTTATATAAATGTAGTCACACCCAAGGTGCAGGCAGAGAATTGGGTGACCACCAGAAAGGGCAGGCAGTCAGAGCAGGAATCCCCTATAGTTGTCCCCCTCTCGAATAGGTATACCCCTTCGGATACTGTCAGGGGGGATAGCCTATCAGGGGAAAACAGCAGCAGCCAGAGCAGTGGCACCACGGCTGGCTCTGATGTTCAGAAGGGAGGGTCAAAGCGCAGAAGAGCAATAGTAATAGGGGACTCTATAGTCAGGGGCACAGATAGGCGCTTCTGTGGACGTGAAAGAGACTCCAGGATGGTATGTTGCCTCCCTGGTGCCAGGGTCCAGGATGTCTCAGAATGGGTAGCGGGCATCCTGAAGAGGAAGGGCAAACAGGCAGAGGTCGTTGTACATATTGGTACTGACGACATAGGCAGGAAGGGGCATGAGGTCCTGCAGCAGGAGTTCAGGGAGCTAGGCAGAAAGTTAAAAGACAGGACCTCTAGGGTTGTAATCTCGGGATTACTCCCTGTGCCACGTGCCAGTGAGGCTAGAAATGGGAAGATAGAGCAGCTAAACACGTGGCTAAACAGCTTGTGTAGGAGGGATGGTTTCCGTTATCTGGACCACTGGGAACTCTTCCGGGGCAGGTGTGACCTATATAAGAAGGACGGGTTGCATCTAAACTGGAGAGGCATAAATATCCTGGCCGCGAGGTTTGCTAATGTCACACGGGAGGGTTTAAACTAGTATGGTAGGGGGATGGGCACGGGAGCAATAGGTCAGAAGGTGAGAGCATTGAGGGAGAACTAGGGAATAGGGACAGTGTGGCACTGAGGCAGAGCAGACAGGGAGACGTTGCTGAACACAGCGGGTCTGGTGGCCTGAAGTGCATATGTTTTAATGCCAGAAGTATTACGGGTAAGGCAGATGAACTTAGAGCTTGGATTAGTACTTGGAACTATGATGTTGTTGCCATTACAGAGACCTGGTGGAGGGAAGGGCAGGATTGGCAGCTAAACATTCCAGGATTTAGATGTTTCAGGTGGGATAGAGGGGGATGTAAAAGGAGTTGCGCTACTGGTTAGGGAGAACAGCTGTACTACGGGAGGACACCACAGAGGGCAGTGAGGCTATATGGGTAGAGATCAGGAATAAGAAGGGTGCAGTCACAATGTTGGGGGTTTACTACAGGCCTCCCAACAGCCAGCGGGAAATAGAGGAGCAGATAGGTAGACAGATTTTGGAAAAGAGTAAAAACAACAGGGTTGTGGTGATGGGAGACTTCAACTTCCCCAATATTGACTGGGACTCACTTAGTGCCAGGGGCTTAGACGGGGCAGAGTTTGTAAGGAGCATCCAGGAGGGCTTCTTAAAACAATATGTAGACAATCCAACTAGGGATGGGCGGTACTGGACCTGTTATTGGGGAATGAGCCCGGCTAGGTGGTAGAAGTTTCAGTAAGGGAGCATTTTGGGAACAGTGACCACAATTCAGTAAGTTTTAAAGTGCAGGTGGACAAGGATAAGAGTGGTCCTAGGATGAATGTGCTAAATTGGGGGAAGGCTAATTATAACAATATTAAGCGGGAACTGAAGAACATAGATCAGGGGCAGATGTTTGAGGACAAATCAACATCTGACATGTGTGAGGCTTTCAAGTGTCAGTTGAATGGAATTCAGGACCGAATATTCCTGTGAGGAAGTAGGATAAATACGGCAATTTTTGGGAACCTTGGATAACGAGAGATATTGTGGGCCTCGTCAAAAAGAAAAAGGAGGCATTTGTCAGGGCTAAAAGGCTGGGAACAGACGAAGCCTGTGTGGAATATAAGGAAAGTAGGAAGGAACTTAAGCAAGGAGTCAGGAGGGCTAGAAAGGGTCACGAAAAGTCATTGGCAAATAGAGTTAAGGAAAATCCCAAGGCTTTTTACACGTACATAAAAAGCAAGAGGGTAGCCAGGGAAAGGGTTGGCCCACTGAAGGATAGGCAAGGGAATCTATGTGTGGAGCCAGAGGAAATGGGCGAGGTACTAAATGAATACTTTGCATCAGTATTCACCAAAGAGAAGGAATTGGTAGATGTTGAGTCTGGAGAAGGGTGCGTAGATAGCCTGGGTCACATTGAGATCCAAAAAGATGAGGTGTTGGGTGTCTTAAAAAATATTAAGGTAGGTAAGTCCCCAGGGCCTGATGGGATCTACCCCAGAATACTGAAGGAGGCTGGAGAGGAAATTGCTGAGGCCGTGACAGAAATCTTTGGATCCTCACTGTCTTCAGGTGATGTCCCGGAGGACTGGAGAATAGCCAATGTTCCTCTGTTTAAGAAGGGTAGAAAGGATAATCCAGGGAACTACAGGCTGGTGAGCCTTACTTCAGTGGTAAGGAAATTACTGGAGAGAATTCTTCGAGACAGGATCTACTCCCATTTGGAAGCAAATGGACGTATTAGTGAGAGGCAGCATGGTTTTGTGAAGGGGAGGTTGTGTCTCACTAACTTGATTGAGTTTTTCGAAGAGGTCACAAAGGTGATTGATGCAGGTAGGGCAGTGGATGTTGTCTATATGGTCTTCAGTAACGCCTTTGACAAGGTCCCTCATGGCCGAATGGTACAAAACGTGAAGTCACACGGGATCAGGGGTGAGCTGGCAAGGTGGATACAGAACTGGCTAGGTCATAGAAGGCAGAGAGTAGCAATGTAAGGATGCTTTTCTAATTGGAGGGCTGTGACCAGTGGTGTTCCACAGGGATCAGTGCTGGGACCTTTGCTGTTTGTAGTATATATAAATGATTTGGAGGAAAATGTAACTGGTCTGATTAGTAAGTTTGCAGCCGACACAAAGGTTGGTGGAATTGCGGATAGCGATGAGGACTGTCAGAGGATACAGCAGGATTTAGATTGTTTGGAGACTTGGGCGGAGAGATGGCAGGTGGAGTTTAATCCGGACAAATGTGAGGTAATGCATTTTGGAAGGTCTAATGCAGGTAGGGAATATACAGTGAATGGTAGAACCCTCAAGAGTATTTAAAGTCAGAAAGATCTAGGAGTACAGGTCCACAGGCCACTGAAAGAGGCAACACAGGTGGAGAAGGTAGTCAAGAAGGCATACGGCATGCTTGCCGTCATTGGCCGGGGCATTGAGTATAAGAATTGGCAAGTCATGTTGCAGCTGTATAGAATCTTAGTTAGGCCACACTTGGAGTATAGTGTTCAATTCTGGTCGCCACACTACCAGAAGGATGTGGAGGCTTTAGAGAGGGTGCAGAAGAGATTTACCAGAATGTTGCCTGGTATCGAGGGCAATAGCTATGAGGAGCAGTTGAATAAACTCGGTTTGTTCTCACTGGAATGAAGGAGGTTGAGGGGCAACCTGATAGAGGTCTACAAAATTATGAGGGGCATAGACAGAGTGGATAGTCAGAGGCTTTTCCCTGGGGTAGAGGGGTCAATTACTAGGGGGCATAGGTTTAAGGTGAGAGGGGCAAGGTTTAGAGTAGATGTACGAGGCAAGTTTTTTACACAGAGGGTAGTGGGTGCCTGGAATTCACTACCGGAGGAGATGGTGGAAGCAGGGACGATAGTGACATTTAAGGGGCATCTTGACAAATACATGAATAGGATGGGAGTAGAGTGATACGGACCCAGGAAGTGTAGAAGATTGTAGTTTAGTCGGGCAGCATGGTCGGCACGGGCTTGGAGGGCCGTAGGGCCTGTTCCTGTGCTGTACATTTCTTTGTTCTTTGTTTGTTTGTTCTTTAACCATGGAGCGCTCTTTTAGTGCCCATGTCCGTGCGTCGGGACTTCCGCATTGTTACGGGTCATTGTTTTACATTTTTCATAGGATATGTACTAGAATAAATGCATAATATAATGTGTAATATGGCTCACTTCTTGTGTAGCAAAGATCCTTTATCCTTTTATTTTATTAATATTTCCTTTATCTTCTTTTAAGAAAATGTTTTTATTGGCTTTTCATTATTTTATACCAGTGTGTATGGAGCACACTGTGAAGAGTACAGTCACACGGTAACAGACAAAAGACATAACAATAGTCCAAGCCTAATCTACCAAACGTACTTACAGGTTTCCATCTGGGGAGGGGGTAGGTGGTGCTCCCCCCACCCCCGTACAGAGTGTGGTCAATGTGTATCTACCTTTGTTCTGGTCTGGAACCTTTTGACCCTGCTTTTGGGATCTTCCTTTGTGACTGTGGTTTCGACCTTCAGCTGTCTGCCTTGTTGGTTTCCACCCCCTCCCCACCTCCTCTCTCCCTTTCCTTCCCCCTCCCCTCTCTTCCTCTTCCACTTCCTACCCCCTTCCTCCTTCCCGTTGTGCTTTGTGGCCTATCTGTGGACCCCCTCCCCCATTTCTGTAGCTGTTCTGGAACAGGTCCTGGAACGAGTTGCTAATGGCCTCCATGTTTTGTCGAAGCCCTCTTCCGACCCTCGGTCGGCGGCTTTGATTTTCTCCAGTTGGAGAAATTCTGACAGGTTGGACAGCCAGTCTGCAGCTTTGGGTACAGCTGCTGATCGCCAGCCGAGCAGGATTGTTCAGCGGGCTAATAGGGAGGCAAAGGCTAGGGCTTCGGCCCCTCTCCCCATGAAGAGTTCTGGTTGTTCTGAGACCCCGAAGACTGCTACTTTTGGGCATGGCTTCACCCTTACTCCCACAACCTTGGACATCGCCCTGCGAAGAAGGCTGTCCAGAAACCAACAAGTCTGGGGTATGCCCAGAACATGTGGATGTGGTTGGCCTGGGCTCCCTGGAACCATTCACATTTGTCCTCCACCTCCAGGAAGAGCCTGCTCGGGTTGTGGTTAGGTGTGCTCTGTGCGGCAACTTCAGCTGCATTTGGCTTAGCCTTGCGCATGTGGAGGTGGAGTTTGCCCTGTTCAGTCCTCACTCCAGAGTCCCCACCCTATTTCTAGCCCTAGTTCTTCTTCCCATTTTTCCCTGGTCTCATCCAACGGGGATCAGTCCTCCTCTAGCCATTGCCCACACAGAACCCACAGTTTCTCCTCCCTAAGTCCAAAAGCTCCTCTACCAATGAGTGTCCCAGCATCTGTGAGTATGTTGTAGTTTCCTTACGGAGGAAGTTTTTGATCTGTATGTGCCGTAGTTCATTTCCTTTGGGCAGTTGAAACCTCTCCATCAGTTCTTCTCGCGTCACTAGTCTATCATTCACGTAAATGTCATTTAAAAAATATATATATTTTATTAAAGTTTTTCGATCAAACAGAAACAAAATTTTCCCATTTTAAACTTTGTAATAATATATACATTGATCGTTTTTTAAATAAATAATATGCTAACTAACGGCAACTGCCAACAACAAAATAAGAAACAATAGAAATAGTAACTAAAATAGTAACTCCGTAAACTCTAATATAAATAACTAATATATAAACACACACATAAAACCCCTGAGGACCCAAATGAGTCCTCCCACCGCCCCCCCCCCCCAACCCCCCTCCCCCCTGGGTTGCTGCTGCTACCTTTCCTATTTTCCCTTATCGCTCTGCGAGATAGTCGAGGAACGGTTGCCACCGCCTGGTGAACCCTTGAGCCGAACCTCTTAGTGCGTACTTTATCCGCTCCAATTTTATGAACCCCGCCATGTCGTTTATCCAGGCCTCCACGGGGGTTTAGCTTCTTTCCACATAAGTAGAATCCTTCGCCGGGCTACTAGGGATGCAAAGGCCAAAACATCGGCCTCTCTCGCCTCCTGCACTCCCGGCTCATCTGCAACCCCAAATATAGCCAACCCCCAGCCTGGTTCGACCCGGACCCCCACCACCTTTGAAATTACTTTTGCCACACCCACCCAGAACCCATGCAATACCGGACATGACCAAAACTTGTGGGTGTGGTTCGCCGGGCTTCCCGCGCATCCCCCGCACCTATCCTCCACTCCAAAGGGCCTGTACTGCGCTGTAATGTTCTATGTGATATGCGCCCTGTGTAGAACCTTGAATTGTATCAGGCTGAGCCTGGCACACGAGGACGAAGAGTTTACCCTACTTAGGGCATCTGCCCACAGCCTCTCCTCGATCTCTTCCCCCAGCTCCTCCTCCCATTTTCCCTTCAGCTCCTCTACCACTGTCTCCCCCTCGTCTCTCATTTCCCTATATATATCTGACACCCTACCATCACCCACCCATGCCCCCGAAATCACTCTGTCCTGGATCTCTTGCGCCGGGAGCTGCGGAAATTCCCTCACCTGTTGCCTCACAAATGCCCTCACTTGCATATAGCGAAATGCATTCCCAGGTGGCAACCCATATTTTTCTGTCAGTGCTCCCAGACTCGCGAACGTCCCGTCTAAGAACAAGTCCTTCAATTTCACAATTCCTGCTCGCTGCCAAGATTTAAATCCCCCATCTATCCTTCCCGGGATGAACCTATGGTTGTTCCTTATCGGGGACCAACCGAGGCACCCGTCACTCCCTTATGTCGTCTCCACTGCCCCCAAATTTTCAAAGTTGCCACCACCACTGGGTTTGTGGTGTATTTTTTCGGGGAGAACGGTAGAGGCGCTGTCGCCAGTGCTTTTAGGCTAGTTCCCCTACAAGACGCCATCTCCAGTCTTTTCCACGCCGCTCCTTCCCCTTCCCTCATCCACTTACATATCATTGACACGTTGGCGGCCCAATAATAATCACTTAGACTCGGCAGTGCCAGTCCCCCTCTGTCCCTACTGCGCTGCAGGAACCCCCTCTTTACTCTTGGGGTCTTTCCAGCCCACACAAAGCTCATAATACTCTTGTCCACCTTCTTAAAAAAGGCCTTTGTAATCAATACAGGGAGGCACTGGAACACAAAAAGAAACCTCGGAAGGACCACCATTTTAACCGCCTGCACCCTGCCCGCCAATGACAGGGGCGCCATGTCCCACCTCCTAAAGTCCTCTTCCATCTGCTCTACCAGTCGTGCCAAGTTAAGCTTATGCAAGGTTCCCCAGTTCCTGGCCACCTGGATCCCTAAATACCGGAAATCCCTTGTTACCCTCCTCAACGGTAATTCATCTATTCCCCTGCCCTGTTCCCCGGGGTGCATCACAAACAGTCCACTCTTCCCCATATTCAATTTATATCCTGAAAATTCTCCAAACTCCCTGAGTGTCTGCATTATCTCAGGCATCCCCTCCACTGGGTCCGCGACATACAACAACAAATCATCCGCGTATAATGACACCCAATGCTCTTCTCCTCCTCTAAGTACCCCCCTCCACTTCCTAGAGCCCCTCAGCGCTATGGCCAGTGGCTCAATTGCCAACGCAAACAGTAACGGGGACAGGGGACATCCCTGTCTTGTACCCCTATATAGTCGGAAGTAGTCAGATCGTTGCCTATTTGTAATCACACTTGCCACCGGGGCCCTGTATAGGAGCTGAACCCATCTAATGAACCCCTCTCCAAATCCAAATCTCCTCAGTACTTCCCACAGGTAGTCCCACTCCACTCTATCAAATGCTTTCTCTGCATCCATCGCCACCACTATCTCCGCCTTCCCCTCCGGTGGGGGCATCATCATCACCCCCAGCAGCCTCCATATATTAGCAGTCAATTGTCTCCCTTTAACAAACCCCGTTTGATCATCATGCACCACCCCCGGGACACAGTCCTCTATCCTCGTCGCCATCACCTTGTCCAAAAGCTTGGCATCTACGTTCAAGAGGGAAATAGGCCTGTATGACCCGCACTGCAGCGGGTCCTTGTCTCTTTTCAAGATCAGCGATATCGTCGCCTCCGACATCGTCGGGGGTAGTGTCCCCCTTTCCCTAGCCTCATTCAAGGTTCTCATCAGAAGTGGGGCCAGCAGGTCCACGTATTTCCTATAGAACTCCACCGGGAACCCATCTAGTCCCTGGGCCTTCCCTGCCTGCATGTTCCCAATTCCTTTTACCACCTCCTCCACCTCAATTTGCGCTCCCAGTCCTGTCATCTCCTGTTCCTCAACCTTCAGGAACTCCAGCTGGTCTAGGAAACGCATCATTCCCTCTTTCCCTTCCGGGGGTTGAGCCTTATATAGCCTCTCATAAAATACCTTAAACACCCCGTTCACCCTCTCCCCTCCCCGTTCCATCTTTCCCTCCTCGTCCCTAACCCCTCCAATCTCTCTCGCTGCCCCCCTCTTCCTAAGTTGTTGGGCCAACAGCCGGCTCGCTTTCTCTCCATATTCATACTGCACTCCCTGTGCCTTCCTCCATTATGCCTCCGCCTTACCTGTGGTCAACAAGTCAAAGTCCGTGTGCAATCTTCGTCTTTCCCTGTATAACCCTTCATCTGGAGCCTCCGCATATTGCCTATCCACCCTCAGAATCTCCCTCAACAATCTCTCCCTTTCTTTACCCTCTTGTTTCCCCTTATGGGCCCTTATGAAGATCAGTTCCCCTCTAACCACCGCCTTCAGCGCCTCCCAGACCACTCCCACCTGGACCTCTCCGTCATCATTAATCTCAAGGTACCTTTCAATACATCCCCTCACCCTTACACATACCCCCTCGTCCGCCAACAGTCCCATATCTAATCTCCAGAGTGGGTGCTGTTGCTTTTCCTCTCCTACTTCCAGATCTACCCAATGTGGTGCATGATCTGAAATGGCTATAGCCAAATACTCCGTTCCTGCCACCTTCGGGATCAGTGCCCTTCCCAGGACAAAGAAGTCTATCCGGGAGTACACTTTGTGGACATGGGAGAAGAAGGAAAACTCTTTACTCCTTGGCCTAGTAAATCTCCAGGGATCCACTCCTCCCATCTGCTCCATAAAGCCCTTAAGCACCTTGGCCGCTGCCGGCCTCCTCCCGGTCCTAGATCTAGACCGGTCCAGCCCTGGGTCCAGCACCGTGTTGAAGTCCCCCCCCCCATTACCAACTTTCCCATCTCCAGGTCCGGGATGCGCCCCAACATACGCTTCATAAAGTTCGCGTCATCCCAGTTCGGGGCATATACATTCACCAGCACCACCGCCTCACCTTGCAATCTGCCACTCACCATCACGTATCTACCCCCATTGTCCGCCACTATGGTCTTCGCCTCAAACAATACCCGTTTCCCCACCAGTATTGCCACCCCTCTATTTTTCGCATCCAAGCCCGAGTGGAATACCTGTCTCACCCATCCTTTTCTTAATCTGACCTGATCCGCCAGTTTCAGGTGCGTCTCCTGAAGCATGACCACGTCTGCCTTTAGCTTCTTTAGGTGCGCAAGTACCCTTGCCCTCTTAATCGGCCCATTCAAACCTCTCACGTTCCACGTGATCAACCGGGTTGGGGGGCTCTTTACCCCCCCCCCCTCGTCGGCTAGCCATCCCCTTTTTTAGACCAGCTCCTCACCCGGTTCCCACGCACCTGCTTATCCCTCCGACGGCGCCCTCCCGTCCCGACCATCCCATCCTGTAACAGCTCCCCCTTCCCCTTAGCAGCAGCAACCCAGTTAACCCCCCCCCCCCCCCCCCCCCCCCCGCGCTAGATCCCTCTCTAGCTTAGTTGCTCCCCCCATATTGCTTACGGAAGTCAGCAAACTCTGGCTGACCTCGGCTTCCCCCGTTTATCCTTAGCCTCCCATTATGTGAGGCCCCCACCTTCCTGCGCCCCCTTTTCCCGCCACAATTTCCATAGCGCGGGAACAAAGCCCGCGCTTCCCTCTCGGCCCCGCCCCTGATGGCGCAGCTCCCTCTCTCCTTCCCCCTCCCCTTCCCCACCGGCGCCCACATTTCTTCGTGTGTGTGTTCTTCGAGGGGAAAGAAAATTTTCCCCCATCTGATTCACAGTCCCTTACCACACCTCACTACTTCATTTCAAACACTCTTTCTCCAATCTAGTCCAGCTTCTCCTCTTCAATAAATGCCCACGCCTCTTCTGCCGTCTCAAAGTAGTGGTGTTTACCCTGGTGTGTAACCCACAGTCTTGCCGGCTGCAACATTCCGAACTTCACTTTCCTCTTGTGGAGCACCGCCTTGGCCCGATTGAAACTCGCCCTCCTTCTCGCCACCTTCGCACTCCAATCCTGATACACGCGGATCACCGCGTTCTCCCACCTGCTGCTCCGTGCCTTTTTCGCCCATCTCAGGACCATCTCCCTGTCCTTGTATCGGTGGAACCTCACCACTATTGCTCCAGGTATTTCTCCTGCCTTTGGTCTTCTCACGAGGACTCGATACGCTCCCTCCACTTCCAGGGGGCCCGTCGGGGCCTCAGCTCCCATTAAGGTATGGAGCATCGTGCTCACATACGCCCCAACGTCCGCTCCCTCTGCCCCTTCGGGAAGGCCCAAGATTCTTAAGTTCTTCCTCCTCGAGCTATTTTCCAGGGCTTCCAGTCTCTCCATACACCTCTTATGCAGTGCCTCGTGCGTCTCCGTCTTCACCACCAAGCCCTGTATCTCGTCCTCATTTTCAGCAGCTTTTGCCTTCACTCCACGGAGCTCCATCTCTTGGCTCTTCTGCGCCTCCTTTAACCCCTCAATCGCCTGCAGCATCGGCGCCAGCACCTCCTTCTTGAGCTACTCCACACATCGCCGGAGGAACTCCTGCTGTTCCAGGCCCCATACCAACTGGCCTCCCTCCACCGCCATCTTGCTTCTCACTTCCCTTTTTTTCGCTGCTCCAGAGGATCCTCCGCAATCTGGCCACTATTATCTCTTCTGTCCATTCACATCCGGGGGGACTCCCTTCTATGTCGCCTCACAGTGGGTTTAGCCTTCGAAAATTGCCGTTGGGGCTCCCGATAAGAGCCCAAAAGTCCGTTAAAACGGGAGATGCCGAAACGTGCGACTTAGCTGGTCATCGCCGTACCCGGAAATCCCATGTAAATGTCATTAACTGTCCAGTGTTGCCGTAGCCATGCCCGGAGCATGGTGATTACCATTGGACTTGTTGATTGCATGGCTGGTGGTGATGGGAGCGCTGTTGTGGTAAGAGCTTGTATCAATATCCCTATGCAGGAGCTCGTCTCCATCCTTACTCATTCTGCTTGCGGCTCCCTCACCTATCCCCTCACTCTTTCTGCTGTGGCCGACCAGTGGTAGTATTGTAGGTCTGGGACAGTCAGGCCTCCCATGCTTCTTTTTCTTTGCAGGAATTTCTTGGGGATCCTTGGCTTCTTCTCTCCCCAACACCCCCCCCGAATCCCCCCACCCACACCGCCGCCACCCACAACCCCCAGCACTGAAACGCCATGATAATTTTGTGTACTGTGTTAAAAAAGGCCTTGGGGATGTAGATCAGTATGGATCCGAACAGGAAGAGGGACCTGGGCAGCACATTTATCTTGATCATTTACACCACCCCCGCCAGGGAGACTGGGAGTGTGCCCCACCTCTGCAGGTCCCTCGTTATTTCCTCCACCAAACCTTTCACGTTCCATTTGTGAATCTGTGCCCAGTCGTGGGCAATTTGGATCCCCAGGTTGTGGAATCTGTTTTGGGCTTGTTTGAATGGTAGTCCCTCCAACTCTGCAGGTTCACCAGGAAGATTTCACTTTTGCTCAGGTTGAGTTTGCCACCCGAGAACGTTCCGAACTCTTTCAGGAGCCTCCTGATCCCCTTCATGCTGCTTTGAAGGTCCGAGACATAGAGGAGCACATCATCTGCATAGAGTGAGACTCTGTGTTCTCTGTTCCCTCTCTGGATCCCCTTCCAATTTTGTGCCGTTCTGAGGGCGATTGCCAGTGGCTCAGTTGTCATGGTTATTGGAATTGGGGACAGCGGGCATCCCTGCCTTGTGCCCTATGCAGCTGGAAGTATTTACAGCTGGTGGTGTTAGTCCGCAAATTCGCCATGGGAGCGCTGTACAGAAGTTTCACCCATGCGGTGAATCCTGCTCCAAGTGCAAACTGCTCCAGTACCTCCAAGAGGTACTTCCACTCGATTCTGTCAAAGGTCTTTTCTGCGCCCAGGAGAATGATCAGCTCTGATGCTCTCTACATGGATGGGGTCATTATTACATTCAGCAGGCGCCTGATGTTCGATGTTAGCTGCCTACCTTTAAAGCCGTCTGGTCCTCTGCGACTACTTCTGTTATGCAGTTCTCCAGTCGTCCAGCCAGGATCCTGGCCAGTATTTTCCTGTCTACATTGAGCAGTGAGATGGGTCTGTAGGACCTGCATTCGGTTGGGTCTTTGTCTTTCTTGGGTGTCAGCGAGATTGAGGCTTGTGCTAAAGTTGGAGGCAGAGTGCCCCTTGCTAGTGAGATTGTGAACATCTCCTGCAAATGCGGGGCCATTGATGTCGCAAATTGTTTGTAGAAGTCGCCAGGAATCCACCTGCTCCCGGCGCCTTCCCCACCTGCATGGAGCTAATGTTCTCCATGACTAAAGACCATAAGACCATAAGACATAGGAGTGGAAGTAAGGCCATTCGGCCCATCGAGTCCACTCCACCATTCAATCATGGCTGATTTCAACTCCATTTACCCGCTCTCTCTCCATAGCCCTTAATTCCTTGAGAAATCAAGAATTTATCAACTTCTGTCTTAAAGACACTCAACTTCCCGGCCTCCACCACCCTCTGTGGCAATGAATTCCACAGACCCACCACTCTCTGGCTGAAGAAATTTCTCCTCATCTCTGTTCTAAAGTGACTCCCTTTTATTCTAAGGCTGTGCCCCCAGGTCCTAGTCTCCCCTGCTAATGGAAACATCTTCCCTACGTCCACCCTATCTAAGCCATTCATTATCTTGTAAGTTTCTATTAGATCTCCCCTCAACCTCCTAAACTCCAATGAATATAATCCCAGGATCCTCAGACGTTCATCGTATGTTAGGCCTACCATTCCTGGGATCATCCGTGTGAATCTCCGCTGGACCCGCTCCAGTGCCAGTATATCCTTCCTGAGGTGTGGGGCCCAAAATTGCTCACAGTATTCTAAATGGGGCCTGACTAATGCTTTATAAAGCTTCAGAAGTACACCCCTGCTTTTATATTCCAAGCCTCTTGAGATGAATGACAACATTGCATTTGCTTTCTTAATTACGGACTCAACCTGCAAGTTTACCTTTAGAGAATCCTGGACTAGGACTCCCAAGTCGCTTTGCACTTCAGCATTATGAATTTTGTCACCGTTTAGAAAATAGTCCATGCCTCTATTCTTTTTTCCAAAGTGCAAGACCTCGCACTTGCCCACGTTGAATTTCATCAGCCATTTCTTGGACCACTCTCCTAAACTGTCTAAATCTTTCTGCAGCCTCCCACCTCCTCCATACTACCTGCCCCTCCACCTATCTTTGTATCATCGGCAAACTTAGCCAGAATGCCCCCAGTCCCGTCATCTAGATCGTTAATATACAAAGAGAACAGCTGTGGCCCCAACATTGAACCCTGCGGGACACCACTCGTCACCGGTTGCCATTCCGAAAAAGAACCTTTTATCCCAACTCTCTGCCTTCTGCCTGACAGCCATTCGTCAATCAATGTTAGTACATTGCCTCGAATACCATGGGCCCTTATTTTACTCAGCAGTCTCCTGTGAGGCACCTTATCAAAGGCCTTTTGGAAGTCAAGATAGATAACATCCATTGGCTCTCCTTGGTCTAACCTATTTGTTATCTCTGCAAAGAACTCTAACAGGTTTGTCAGGCACGACCTCCCCTTACTAAATCCATGCTGTCTTGTCCTAATCCGACCCTGCACTTCCAAGAATTTAGAAATCTCATCCTTAACAATGGATTCTAGAATCTTGCCATCAACCGAGGTTAGGCTAATTGGCCTATAATTTTCCATCTTTTTCCTTGTTCCCTTCTTGAACAGGGGGGTTACAACAGCGATTTTCCAGTCCTCTGGGACTTTCCCTGACTCCAGTGACTTTTGAAACATATTACTCATGTCTTCTACTGTGAAGACTGACGCAAAGTACTTATTCAGTTCCTCAGCTATATCCTTGTCTCCCATCACAAAATTACCAGCGTCATTTTGGAGCGGCCCAATGTCTACTTTTGCCTCCCGTTTGTTTTTAATGTATTTAAAGAAACTTTTACTATCATTCCTAATGTTACTCGCTAGCCTACCTTCATAATTGATCCTCTCTTTCCTTATTTCTCTCTTTGTTATCCTCTGTTTGTTTTTGTGGTCTTCCCAATCTTCTGACTTCCCACTACTCTTTGCCACATTATAGGCTTTCTCTTTTGCTTTGATGCATTCCCTAACTTCCTTTGTCAGCCATGGCTGCCTAATCCCCCCTCTGATAACCTTTCTTTTCTTTGGGATGAACCTCTGTACTGTGTCCTCAATTACTCCCAGAAACTCCTGCCATTGCTGTTCTACTGTCTTTCCCACTAGGCTCTGCTCCCAGTTGATTTTCGTCAGTTCCTCCCTCATGCCCCTGTAGTTACCTTTATTTAACTGTAACACCTTTACATCTGATTCTACCTGCTTTCTTTCAAATTGGAGATTGAATTCGACCATATTATGATTACTGCCTCCTAAGTGCTCCCTTACTTTAAGATCTTTTATCAAGTCTGGCTCATTACATAACACTAAGTCCAGAATGGCCTGTTCCCTCGTGGGCTCCATCACAAGCTGTTCCAAAAAGCCCTCTTGTAAACATTCAATGAATTCCCTTTCCTTGGGTCCACTGGCAGCATTATTTACCCAGTCCACCTGCATATTGAAGTCCCCCATGATCACTGTGACCTTGCCTTTCTGACATGCACTTTCTATTTTGTGGTGCATTTTGTGTCCCCGGTTCTGACCACTGTTAGGAGGTCTGTACATAACTCCCATTATGGTTTTTTTGCCTTTGTGGTTCCTCAACTCTACCCACACAGACTCCACATCATCTGACCCTATGTCGTTTAGTGCTATTGATTTAATTTAATTCCTAATTAACAAGGCAACCCCGCCCCCTCTGCCCACCTCTCTGTCTTTTCGATAGGTTGTGAATCCCTGGATGTTTAAATGCCAGTCCTGAACCCCCTGCAACCATGTCTCTGTGATGCCTACCACATCATACCTGCCAGTCACAATCTGGGCCACAAGCTCATCTACCTTGTTCCGTACACTGCGCGCATTTAAATATAGCACCTCTAATTCTCTATTGGCCGTCCCTTTTTGTTTTCTTAGTGTGGTGGACCTTGGTTTACTGAGCCTTTCCATACACTGTGTCATATTTTGTGGGATGGGGACTATCGTAA
The DNA here is from genome assembly GCF_047496885.1 of Scyliorhinus torazame. Classification (NCBI taxonomy): domain Eukaryota; kingdom Metazoa; phylum Chordata; class Chondrichthyes; order Carcharhiniformes; family Scyliorhinidae; genus Scyliorhinus; species Scyliorhinus torazame. The sequence goes on from NC_092717.1 coordinate 159,201,254, forward strand.
CCACTCTTGAGTTTTGTCTTTTTGTGTTTTTTTGTATTCCTAAGCAGCTACGCTCCCCGCTGATTACTTCACCTCTTGGTTCCCTGGCTTTCCCTTCCCCCCCAATCTTTGGTTTAAAGTCCTATTGACCACCCTATTTTCTCTTTTCGCCCAGTTTCTCCCAGTTCTAATGGTGCTTCCAACCCCCGTTTCCTATCTTCCCCCACGACTGGCATGTCCAGTCCATCAAGATACTGCTTCATCCTCGAGTCCCCTTCGGGAGGCTCGGAGGCGCACAGCCCCTAGTAGAAGCCCTTGAATGCTTTGTTGACCATTTCAGGCTCGGCTACCAATCTGCCATTGTTGTCCCTAATTTGTTCTAATTCCCTCGTGGGTGCCTGCTTTCTCGACTGGGGAGCCAGCCGGTGGCTGGCTTTGTCTCCGTGTTTTGTACAAGTTATGGATACATGCATATACCTTGCAAAGCAAAACACATAGGCTCTAGGAAATATACCCGGACGGGAAGGGTCTTTCCTCCCCTCTCCTCTATTCTTTCCTTTTTACCGATCATCTAACTGGGCCATTCCTCGTTTCCCCTTCCCGATTTTCTTTGCATTCTCTCACCTTGTTGTGGTTGCTGCCACCGTTATCTTCCCCTGTGCTAAACCCCCTCCCCGTTTTTGTTCTCTTATCTGTTCCCCATTTTGGTGCCTCTTTTTTGTTCTTCCCCCTTCTCCACCTCTCTCCCTTCCCATATCCTTCCCCCCTTCTTCACTGCTGCCCCCCATTCTTTATTGCTTGGTTTTACTATCTCACATTGCTCCCCCACCCTCTTGGTCCTGCCACACTTTTCTCTTTCTGTCTTGTCCTGGCTATTTCTCCCTGGCTACTTATTTATTTATGTGTTGGCCACCAACAGGTCTTGGAACAGTCGGGTGAATTTCTCCCATGTTTTGTGGAAGCCCTCTTCCGACCCACGGATGGTGAATTAGATTTTCTCTATTTGGAGAGATTGCGATAGGTCGGATAGCCAGTCTGCAGCTTTAGGTAGTGCTGCTGACTGCTAGCCGAGTAGGATTCTACAGCGGGCGATCAGGGAGACAAAGGCAAGGGCATCTGCCCTCCACCCCATAAAGCGATCTGGCTGGTCTGATACTCTGGAAACCACCACTTTCGGGCATGGCTCCACCCCCACCCCCAACACCTAGGACATATACCTTGAAGAAGGCTGTCCAGTACCCAGCAAGTCTGGGGCAAAACCAGAACATGTGGGCGTGGTTGGCCGGGCCCCCTTGGCACCATTCACATCTATTGTCCACCTCCAGGAAGAACCTGCTCATTCGGGTTCTGCTCAAGTGGGCTCTATGTACCACCTTTAGCTGCATTAGGTTGAGCCTTGCGCATGTAGAGGTAGAGTTGACCCTATGCAGTGCTTCGCTCCAGAATCCCCACCCTATTTCGAACCCAAGTCTTCCTCCCATTTCGGTGTCAGCCCTCTCTCGTAATCGTTCGTACATGTCACTACAGTTCTCTCTGCCTAGGAAGTCTGCGCCCAGTAGCTCTTCTGATAGTGTCTGTCGTGGTGGTCGCGGGTATGTCCTTGTCTCATTCCGCAGGAGGTTTTTAAGCTGCAGGTATCTGAGTTTGTTGCCGTTAGCTAGTTAGAATATCTGCGTCAGTTCATCCAGTGTTGTGACCCTGTGTCAGTGTATAGGTCCCTGACTGTCAATGTCCCCCTGTCCTGTCTCCACCTTTTAAAGGTGGCATCGATGAGTGCTGGTGTGAACCTGTGGTTATTGCAGATGGGGGCTTTGTCGGACATTTCGGTCAGCCCGAAATGCTGCCGTAGTTGGTTCCATGCCTGGAGGGTGGCTATCACCACTGAGCTGCTGGAGTGTTTCTTGGGAGTGGGAGTGCCGCCGTTACGAGGGCCCGGAGAGAGGTCCCCTTGCAGGAGGCCTACTCCGTTCCCACTCGGCTTCTGGCTCCTTTGTCCGTCGCATCACTCTTTCCGCTTTTGCTGCCCAGTGGTAGAATTGTAGGTTTGGGAGGGCCAGCCCTCCCCTTGATTTTGTTTTCTGTAGGACCTTCTTTGTGATCCTAGCATTCTTTCCCCCCCCCCCCCCCCCCCCCCCCCCCAATACATACGCCATGATTAACTTGTCCAGTGAGTTAAACAAGGCCTTGGGGATATAGTTCAGGATGGATCTTAGTAGGAAAAGGTACCTGGGCACTACGTTCATTTTGATCATCTGTACTCTCCCCGCCAGGGAGAGTGGGAGTGTGTTCCATGCCTGCAGGTCCTTTTTGACTTCCTCTGTCAGACTGGTCAGGTTCCATTTGTGGATCCCCGTCAAGTCATAGACGATTTGGATCCCCAGATAGCGGAATTTGTGTTGGGCTTGTTTAGACGGCAGTCCCACTAATGCTGCCCCTACCCCTTGCAGGTTCACCGGGAGCTTCTCTTGTCTGTTGCTGGAATTGCAGACACATTTTTGCAATCTTTTGAATCTTTATCAGATACAGAAAGAGATGACATAACCATTATGTTACTTGTAAACAGTTTGTAATCGAAGCGAAGCACATCTTTCACATGGTAAACTGTAGCCACCGATGGTGCACTTCTTCTCCATTGGCAAATATTCTTCTCTCATGAGTTGCAAGGAATTTTCTTTGATTATCACCTTTAGCAAAATTGAACTGTTAAAATGTTGTGGCCAATGTTCCACCAAGGTTTATTGCACACAATCATCACATTTTGGTAAAAGAACAGGGTCACCATGGTTTAAACTGGTGGCATATTCACTTTCAAATCCTTCCAAACCATCTGCCTGGTAGACTTCATTTGTTTCCCTTCTCCATTCAGATTATGTTTCTCAATGTCTACTTCAACTTGCAAAACTGACGGCAAATCTTTTGCCTCCGTTTTGGCCTCAGGTTGATCTTTTGACCTATCTTCATCTTTATGCGATGGGCGAAAATACTTCAGAAAGGAGCCTTCTTGCTTTGCTTGTTTGTTTGCCCTTTCAGCCTTCCGTTTATGAAATTGCGCCCCAGACAATTTATTTCTATCTGCGATGCTATCACGTAACCTGTTTGTTTACTTACGTTGTTTCATGAATGGTTCATTCAGTTTTTTGCCAACCCCTCCAAAATTTTGCGTCACTAGGTGATTGTCCAGTTTGTCTCGTGGTTACACGGCTCTCTTCATGGTTTAACTGACTTCACTCTAATTATTGGGTAAATTGGAAATTAATTCTACCTAGCTTGATATTGGATTCAATGGCTGGAATTGTCAAAAAGCTGAGAAAATCCAGTTCTTCCAATCCTGATGGAAAAGGATTTATGAGCATCTGAACCATTGCTTTCCAGTTATACAGAGAGCTTCTGGATCAATGGAGGCATCAAATGAAACAGTAGATGGCAGTATTTAACTTTTAAAAACTGGATTAGTGACACTGTGGGTCAGTTACTGAATAGATAACCAAGTTGCAGGTATGAAATAGCTTTACATGAATTATTCCCTTCTGCACAAGTCATCTAAGTCAATCACTCACAAGTCATTGTGTAAACTAGAGAACAGATATAAACACTAATCATAAACTGGCAAAGAAAAGCAGAATATGTGTATTTTAATTTTACTTCCTTAAATGTTGTGATAATGCTTTGCAATATTCCAGAAGGCATTTGCAAATTTGAAATGTTCATTTTATCTGAAGATAGTAATGAAAATGAAATGTTTCCTTTAATGTATAATACATTTATCCATCTCGCTAGTTATCGTACTTAATAGAGTTAACGTCTGGATCGCTTGTATTTCATTGAGGTTGAGCTTGAAGTCAAACTTCAGGATTTCCCAACAGATTTAACTTACTGTAGCTGAGTTTGGAATCATCAGAAAACACAAAAGCTTGTGTAACTGTGGCCATTCATCACTAAGGTTCACCATTAATAGCTGTCAGAGAGTACTTTTAGTACGTTCAAGATGTAGAAGAGGTGTTTGGAGTTAATTTTACTTTTTATCGTCTTGCTAAAAACAAGTGCTAGTGGATTGCCCTAATTCAATGGAAAAGAAGATGGGACCCTGTATGAAAAAGGCAGCTGATTCACTACCATCTATTTCTCACTCAGAAACAATAATGAAAATTGCACTCAGTTCAAACAATTCTAGTCTTGTATGTGGGAGGAACACGCAAATGAAAGCCATCAAAATGCTAACCCATTGGATTTGTTTGAATGGCTGTATTGCCATTCTTTCAAAGCTTGTGTTCTCCACAAGTAAAGAATAATTTACCATTATCTTTTCATATAATCAAAAAGTTTGACAAAAGAACAGATGAATCCATGTTTTACTGAAAAGATCTTTTTGTTTCTCAACATTTTGAAATGTAGCAAGGCACTGATATTCCTGGAAAATGTGGTAATGTCATTGGGTGAGTAATCCAGAGGCCCAGACTAGTGCTGGTGGAATTTTAATGTATTTGATAAATATAGAATTGAAAACTAAACTCAGTAATAGTAACCATAGTTAGTATACTGGACCAGACCTCAATTTATTTTAGGATACCAGACGAGAAACCCCATGAATTTGCAATTTATAAAACTGGAGGAAAGGATACTTCACCCTAGGAGTGATAACTCTGATCAATAAATGTTTTTACAATTACCAGTTAATCAGTTCTTCAATATAAGGAAACACTTTAACTTATGCCCTACACCTTCATTTTAAATATCCCAACCAAACAACCCAATACAGTTCAAATGCCACTTATAAATAAAGTTGACAAAACAGGTTACTTGTTTATCTGTGCAGACCTTTGGAGAGAGACTCTTTCAAGAACAGATCCAGTACACTTCTGTCTTGTCTGATCCTTTTGCTCAACCTAACAGCATTTGGCAAAACTATAAACTACTATTAGACTCGGCTCCTCCCATTAATTACAACATCTGTATTTCATTAAGTTGTCCAATGACCTGCTTAGCTAGGACTGAACACCATTCCAATGATAAATTATCTACACCGAGGGAATCTCCAGCAATGTCCCATTTGTCATATATGTAAACAAGTAAATGGTTAGAAACAATGGTTATCTCACTTTTACGACTTCTTAATTACAGCTTTAGTAGCCTGTATGTATTTTATACCAGAGTTTTTTAAAATAACATTACTGCTACAAATATAAAATATAATGAAAAAACAATTTCTACATCATCACACCATGAAACTATCATCAATTGTAGTTTACAAACTCACCTGTTTCATAAATGAATCCATATCCACAATATTGTGGTTTATTCTTAACTGCCCCTAAAATTGCCAAGCAAACCACTCAGTTCAAGGGCAGTTAGAGATGGGCAAAAAATGCTGGCTTTGCCAGCAACACCCACACCCATGAAATTATTCAAAAAAAGCAGCATTTTCTCAGTATATTGTGTTCATTCAAATGAACAGTTCAGAATCATAATAATTGATAGAATAAATTAATTAAATGGACAACTGATACTGGTTGGAATAATTTCCCCCATACTCTTCTAGTCTCCCACCAAAATATTCTTCATCTCCATTCCCTTGAATGATAATTGAGAGCATCCAGTCAGCCACCTCTGCCACTTCGCTCAGCTCAATCAACCCAAACTTTTCCACTCTGTCCTTACAGCTACTGCCCCATTTCCAATTTTCCTTTCATATCTACATGTCCCTGAATTTGTTATTATCTCCTAAATCCATGCCTATCTTTGCCGGAACTCTGAGTCTGAATTCCATCTATCAGGTTTCCACCTTGCTACAGTTCTGAAATGGCTCTTAACAAAGTTACAAATGACATCTAAAGTGACTGTAACAAAGGTAAAGTGTCTCCCTTGTCTTTTACAGCCTGTCTGCAGCCTTTGACATGGTTGATCACAGAATCCTCCTCCAGCAGCTCTCTACTATAGTGCAGCTGGTCCCATTCTTTTCCATCAAATAACCAGTGAATCATCTGATAGAGGTGTACAAGATGATGAGAGGAATGGATAGAGTGGACAGCCAGAGACTTTTCTCCAGGGCAGAAATGGCTGTCACGAGGGGACATAATTTTAAGGTGATTGGAGGAAGGTATAGGGGAGATGTCAGAGATAGGTTCTTTACACAGAGAGTGGTAGATGTGTGGAATGCACTGCCAGCGGAGGTGGTGGAGTCAGAGTCATTAGGGACATTTAAGCGACTCTTGAACAGGCACATGAACAGCAATAAATTGAAGGGGTGTAGGTTAGGGTGATCTTAGATTAGGATAAATGGTCGGCACAACATCGTGAGTCGAAGAGCCTGTACTGTGCTGAACTGTTCTATGTTCTATAATACTTCCCATTGTCACTACAGTGCAGAAGGAAGTCATTTGGGCCATTGAGTCTGCACAGGCCCTTGGAAACAGCACCCCACTTAGGCCCATGCCTTCACCCTATCCCCATAACCCAGTGACCCCACCTACCCTTTTTTGTACACCAAGGGGCAATTTAGCATGGCCAATCCACCTAACTTGCACATCTTTGGACTGAGGGCAGAAACTGAAGCACCCAGAGGAAACCCAGGCAGACACGGGGAGAAAGTACAAACTCAACACAGTAGTCCTTCTAGTCTGCTTTTGCAACCAGTGACCCCATAGGATCTATTCTTCGCCCTATAATTTTTCATCTCCACTCTGCCTCCTTGGCAATATGGGACAATGGGCTGAACAATGGCAGATGCAGTTTAATTCAGACAGATGTTAAACAAAGCAGTTAAGAATGTGAAAAATGCAATAAACTTACTTCAGAAATGTTTTTAATTATCTAAGGATGAAATTAAAGGAAACCTAGCAGGCTTAGTTGACTCAATTTTCAACATGTCTATCCAAGGCAGAGCTGCAATCAACAATATCAATAGAACGTCAAAAAAAGAATAGAACAATATAAAAGTTAAAGGAAGTTATAATCAAACTGTATAGTAATCTTGTTCAGCTGCACCTTGAATATGAAGTCCTGTTCTTGAGATTAAAAAATATATATATTTGAGGTTCCGGTAGTATTTCTACCTCTGAGTCACAAGGTTGTGGGTTTAAGCTCCGCTCCAGTAGTTGAACACAACAATCCAGGCTGACAGTGCAGTGCAGTACTTACAGGGTGTTGCACTGTCAGAGGTGCTGTCTTTAAGACAAGACCTGAAATTAAGGCCAGGATGTAAATGATCCCATGGCACTATTTCAAAGAAGGGCAGGGAGTATTTATCCCTCGATGTACATCTTATAAACAAATAGATTATCTGGTCTTTATCAAATCACTGTTTGTGAGAGTTTACTGTGGGAAAATCAGCTCCTGTGTTTTTTACATTACAACAGTGATTACACTTCAGAACAACTTCATTAGCTGGAAGTGCTTTGGCCATCTAGTGGTTATGAAAGTTGCTATATAAATAGGAGTCTTTCTTTTACTCAGAAATAGAGGGTCAATCAAACGTTGGAGTCTGTGCAGAAAAGAGCGACAATGGCAATCTCCAGTGTCGGATACTGAGGAAAAACTGAAGAAACTTGTAAATATTAGGTTGGATGGAGGAACCAATTAATCATGTGGGTCCAAGATCAAAGAAAGGTTTGAAAGCAAAGGGAAAACCTTAAAGTATCCATGTACGTTTCAGATCAAAGGATTGGTTTGAAATGAGGGATTTTAAAATAATCTTTCACGGTGTCATGGAAGTGTCCCTTTATGAAATGTTTTTGTCTTATCACATGGCTTCAGTGATGTCATTGGGTGGGTGTAGCTGGGCTGTGGATCTGTGAGGTTTTACTTTTGCTTTGAGTTTTGGACTGGTTTGAACTGCACAGGTTGAAAGAAGTGTCTCTCTATCTTCATTTTAAAAGCTTGTTTCCAGACTGCTTGGTAACTTAAAAGAGATAATTGCTTTCTGGAAGGAATTCAAATCTGCTGTTTGAAAAGGGGAACAGAGAACAGAGTATCAATAACAAGTCTCATACCAGTGTGAATGCCGTGTGCTGGGCCACGCCTTTGAAAAGGGGTTTCTGGTTTTACTTGGATTTTGTTATTGAATTGGAACAGTTAAGGGGGAATTCATTAAGGGTTATACAGATTACTGTAGCTGTGTGGGGTCTTTGTGTTTGTAATCGCTAAAAGTTCTTGCTGTGTGTGTTCATACAAATATTAATTAAAGTTTTAGAATAAACCTTGTTGTTTTGATTAAAAGCGCCTAAGAAGTCCAATGAATAACACCTGAAAGGCAGGCTCTTCTGCTCATCCCAGCCAAATTCAACAAACAGTTATATGTTAGGTGAACTTCATATGCAGCATCAGTGTCTGGAGATGAGGAGACATTAATGGAAGTTGCACTTTAATTGAATGAGGCCCATTGTCATTCACAAAGACAGCACACTCATCTACAAGACCATGTCCAGTAAATGACACCCTGGTCCTTGGAGAAGCCTGAAATCTATATGGTGCAGTTCTTTCTTGTTGTTTCTGGTTGTTCATTAGATTGTGTTCTAAATGTTTGATTTTGTAAATATGCTATTAGTCCTCTGCTAAATGTAAGCATGAATGGCAGACTGATGCAGCTGATATCCGCTATGACAGTCTGGAAAGAACCGGGGACAGAAAAGCTAAGAACCTTGACCATAAGAGGCAATGCAATGCTACTTTGTGGTAGTCGTTGCGGACCTTGTTGATGGAAATGATACAGGTATGTGACAGCCTTCAGATCTCTAGTCATATAAGAAGTTCATTATTTAACTCTGGATCTATGTACTGTGCTGGGAAGGTCAGGACTTTTGCCAGTTCTCCTCTTTGCTCAACCTGCAGCTCCATGAGATTGATCACCTGTTCCTGCTGCAGTTCTTCCTCTATTTAGAGCGTAGTCGCCAAAGTATTTGCCCAGGACACGGGTTCGATCGCGGCCCCAGATCACTGTCCGTGTGGAGTTTGCACGTTCTCCCTGTGTTTGCGTGGGTCTCACCCCCACAATCCAAATATGTGCAGGGTAAGTGGATTGGCCACGCTAAATTGCCTCTTAAAATTAAAATTAAAAAAAGTTCCCATTTTCAGTGCTGCTAGGACCCACTTAAATATTTTGATGGTTGTCCTGTTGCAAGCAAACAAAATTGATCCAAAATTCACAAGCAAGATGACTGCCAAATCTTTGCAATGATTTAGAGTAAGTAAAGGTTCCTTCAAATAGTGCTGGAACTGATTGCTTCTGTCCTGTATTGCCCATAATGTGTGGAAACAGTGGTAACAACGCTGAAAAACAGAAGTCTGGGATTTATTTGTGTCAAAGTCCCTAATTTAATTTATTTAATAGGCTCCCATCTGTTTATGTCAAGGATGGTGGATGTCGAAGTTGAGATCTATTCAAAAATCATAACTCTTAGAGGAAATTGTAACTTTTTTCTTGGATTTTTTCACCCCATTCATGCTGAGAAACAGATCAGAAGGTAGATAAAAATCGACCCCATGGTATGATCAATCTCAGTTCCAGTAAAATGTATTTTCTGACTTGGTATAACTTTACTGTGCTCACTCACCATGTCCACCTTACACAACAGGGAAAATACACGTCAGATTTCATTGTTTCACATGCTTGAGAATGAGGAAGAGATATTCCCCCAATACAAATGTGATGATGAAAAGTGTTTTAACTACCTGTTCTAAAAACACACCTGTATATCTTCTACAGTAAGTGAATGTGCTGGAAAGAAACTCATAAGAACATAAGAACTAGGAACAGGAGTAGGCCATCTGGCCCCTCGAGCCTGCTCCGCCATTTAATGAGATCATGGCTGATCTTTGTGGACTCAGCTCCACTCTCCGGCCCGTACACCATATCCCCGAATCCCTTTATTCTTTAGAAAGGCATCTATCTTTTTCTTAAAAACGTTTAAAGAAGGAGTCTCAACTGCTTCACTGGGCAAGGAATTCCAGAGATTCACAACCCTTTGGGTGAAGAAGTTCCTCCTACACTCCGTCCTTAATCTACCTCCCCTTATTTTGAGGCTATGCCCCCTAGTTCTGCTTTCCCCGACCAGTGGAAACAACCTGCCCGCATCTATCCTATCTATTCCCTTCATAATTTTATATGTCTCAATAAGATCCCCCCGCATCCTTCTAAACTCCAATGAGTACAGTCCCAGTCTACTCAACCTTTCGTCATAATCTAATTCCCTCAACTCTGGGATCAACCTAGTGAATCTCCTCTGCACTCCCTCCCGTGCCAATATGTCCTTTCTCAGGTAAGGAGACCAAAACTGAACACAATACTCCAGATGCGGCCTCACCAACACCCTATACAATTGCAGCATAACCTTACTAGTCTTGAACTCCATCCCTCTAGCAATGAAAGACAAAACTCGATTAGCCTTCTTAATCACCCGTTGCACCTGCACACCAACTTTTTGCGACTCGTGTACCAGCACACCCAGGTCCCTCTGTACAGCAGCATGTTTTAACATCTTACCGTTTAAATAATAATCCATTCTGCTGTTATTCCTCCCAAAATGGATAGCCTCGCACTTGGCAACATTGAATTCCATCTGCCAGACCCTAGCCCATTCACCTAACCTATCCAAATCCTTCTGCAGACTTTCGGTATCCTCTGCCCTTTTTGCTTTCCACTCATCTTAGTGTTGTCTGCAAACTTTGACACATTGCACTTGGTCCCCAACTCTAAATCGTCTATGTAAATTGTGAACAACTGCGGGCCCAACACTGATCCTTGATGGCCCCCACTAGTTATAGGTTGCCAGAGAAACACCCATTTATCCCCACTCTCTGCTTTCTGTTAGTTAACCAATCCTCTACCCATGCTACCACTTTACCCTCAATGCCATGCATCTTTAGTTTATGCAGCAACCTTTTGTGTGGCACCTTGTCAAAAGCTTTCTGGAAATCCAGATATGCCACATCCATTGGCTCCCTGTTATCTACTGCACTGGTAACGTCCTCAAAAAATTCTACCAAATTAGTCAGACACAACCTACCCTTTGTGAACCCATGCTGCGTCTGCCCAATGGGACAATTTCCCTCCAGGTGCCCCGCTATTTCCTCCTTCATGATAGATTCCAGCATTTTCCCTACAACCAAAGTTAAGCTTACCGGCCTATAATTACCCGCTTTCTGCCGACCTCCTTTTTTAAACAGTGGTGTCACGTTTGCTACTTTCCAATCCTCTGGGACCACCCCAGAGTCTAGTGAATTTTGAGAAATTATCACTAGTGCGTTTACAATTTCCCTAGCCATCTCTTTTAACACTCAGGGATGCATCCCATCAGGGCCAGGAGACTTGTCTACCTTTAGCTTGCCCAATACTGCCTCCTTAGTGATTACAATCATCTCAAGGTCCTCACCTATCATATCCTTATTTCCATCAGTCATTGGCATGTTATTTGTGTCCTCCACTGTGAAGACTGACCCAGAAAAAAACCTGTTCAGCTCCTCAGCCATTTCCCCCTCTCCTATTATTAAATCTCCCTTCTCATCTTCCAAAGGACCAATATTTACCTCCTTCCAATGAGAAGTGATTTTCAATGAAGTAGGCATGGATTTCCTGAACAATGAAAAGGTTTAGTCTTTATCCACTCTGTTCACCTTCCTAGAATCCTTTCATCTTCAGGAGTATCCACCAGAAATCCAAAGCTAGTAGTAATGTTATTTCGAACCTATCAGAAAACAACAAAACGATTGACTAATATGGCTTTCTTGAAAATAACACAGTTAATAGAAGGAAGTCATATAAAACCGAGTGCTTTGTTGCTAAGTGCTATGCGTCACTGAGAAAATGGTTGGATCTTCAACATCAGAGGTTCAGGCCACAACTAAAATGAAAAGGAAGGAGTCATAAATAACTGTAATACTAAAAAATAAGTATTACAAAGTGCAAGGGGACAGGCTGATAAAGCACCCAGCTAATAGTCTACATTCTTGACAAATGGTGCAGAAGGAACGCAGAGAAGTTGAGGTCATATAATATGATGGGAATATTGATGAACATATCTGCAATGATATAATAGACATAATTGTGAAGCAAGGCAATCGATACATTAGAACTTCCGTAATTTTAAAAAGAATGTTAAATTAAATACATGCATTATCAATTAAGGAAAGTTCTGAGAGGCAGAATTTGATGCTTGACTGTTGTGCTTGGGGCTGAAGGGTAACATTGGCACAAAATGTGAGTGCTAAAAGCTGTTGAAAGACAAAATACCTGGAGGGTCTCCCAGTCTAAATGATCCTTTTGTTGTTCTCACTAAAATTATAGTGATGTGTTAGGCAGGTTGGTTCGATGTGGACTGCACTCGATGCAGGGAAGTTAGAACAGACGTCTAACACAGGAGAAGACCCAACACTGTTTTATTCAACTAGATGAACTGCTGTACATATTTAGCTGTGGGTCAACACTATACTGACCTGACTAGTGACCTTGTAGTAGCCTGACCAGACTTACTAGCTACCGCATGGTGTTTGTGCTTGCTAGCTCGTGGACTCTGACTGTCTCAGTAGCTGGGTCCCGAGAGAGCGGGAAACCTAGTGCCCTCTGGCTTTATAGTGGTAGTGTCCTGTCTGGTGATTGGCTGTGCTGTGTTGTATGCTTACTGGTCATCCTGTGTATCAATCACTGCCTGTCTGCATCTCATTATATACATGAGTGGATATTATGACATCTCCCCCTCCTGTTTTTTTGAGTTAAATAAATACTGAGGTATGTATATATGTATATATATATATGCCTGACTATATACAAACGGTGATTGAACAAACGTATATACATGGGAAGGTGTCGATAGTGCGGATACATGGCAAACTAAGCAATATTTACAAGAGTTAAGTCGATGGATTCATTCACAAAATTTACAAAAGTTAAGTCTACAGATTCAGTCTTTGTGGCAGGCGACGAATTCTTGTCGATCGCCGCAGAGGTGGATCAGGAGCCGCCTGCACGTGGAGAGGTGGGATCGCTGCCATTGTGGTGCACCGGCAGGATCGTTGGCAGATCGGTGGCCTCGTGGCAGGGTATGTCCGGAGGACGCGTGATAGCTGGCGGAGCACTGCGGTCAGGTGGTGGGCGTGGAACTCTTCGCAATGCCCGTCTGTTGTGCCGTAGCAGGGAGCCACCAGCCATGTGAATAATGAAAGACCTCGGGGCAACTTGTTTGACAACAGCAGCTGTGGCTGACCAACCGCCCTCAGGCAACTGGACGCGAACATGATTGGCTGGAGCCAGCTCAGGTAAATCCGTGGCATGAGCATCATATGTGGCCTTCTGTTGGGCCCGGGACTGATGCACTTTTTGTAGTACCATGAGGTTGTCAAGATCTGGAACATGGATGGCTGGAACTGTGGTCCTCAGAGTGCGATTCATGAGCATCTGCGCTGGAGACAACCCAGTGGACAGTGGGGTTGCCCTGTACGCCAGCATTGCCAGGTTGAAGTCGGAGCCTGAGTCTGCAGCTTTGCACAGCAACCGTTTGACAATATGGACCCCTTTCTTGGCCTTCCCGTTTGATTGCGGGTAGTGGGGACTGGAGGTAATGTGACGGAAGTTGTAGGACTGTGTAAGATCAGACCATTCTTGGCTGTAAAAGCATGGACCATTGTTGCTCATTACCGTGAGCGGTATCCCGTGCCTGGCGAACGTTTCTTTGCAGGCTTTGATGACCGCCTTCGACGCGAGGTCGGACAGTTTCACCACTTCTGGGTAACTGGAGAAGTAGTCGACCAGGAGTACGTAGTCACACCCCTTGCCGTGAAAAATGTCTACACCTACTTTGGAACACGGAGAGGTCACGATCTCGTGCTGTTGCTGTGTTTCCTTGGGTTGAGCCGGTTGAAACTTCTGACAGGTGGGGCAGTTGAGGATCGTGTTGGCAATATCCTGGTTAATGCCCGGCCAGCAAACCACCTCCCGAACTCTGCGTCGGCATTCCTCGACTCCAAGGTGACCCTCATGGAGTTGACCCAGCACCAGAGCCTGCATGCTTTGAGGAATAACGATCCTGTCGAGTTTCAGAAGGATTCCCTCCACAACCGTCAGCTCGTCTTTAACATTAAAGAATTGGGGACATTGTCCCTTCTTCCAGCTATGGGCAAGTTGCTGCATCACATGCTGCAGTAATGGATCCTTGGCCGTTTCCTCACGAATTTGGACCACCCGTTCGTCAGAGGCTGGGAGGTTGGTGGCACACAATTACACTTGCGCTTCTATGTGGCAGATAAAGTCACCTTGTTCACACGGTGTGGTGATGGACCAGGATAGGGCATCTGCAATGATCAGGTCTTTGTATGGCGTGTAGACAAGTTCGAAGTCATGGCGGCGGAGTCGAAGAAGAATCCGCTGTAACCGAGGTGTCATGTCATTTAAATACTTCTGGATTATGTGGACTAGAGGCCTGTGGTCCGTTTCCACCATGAATTTCAGCAGGCCGTAAACGTAGTCATGAAACTTGACTATTCCTGTCAGGAGACCCAGACACTCCTTTTCGATCTGGGCATACCGTTGCTCAGTGGGCATCATGGCCCTGGAGGCATGTGCCACTGGGGCCCGGGACGAGGAGTCATCTCGCTGGAGGAGCACCGCCCCAATGCCGTCCTGGCTTGCATCAGTTGATATCTTGGTTTCCTTGGTTGGGTCGAAGAACGCTAGAACTTGGGCTGTGGTGAGCTTTGCCTTCAGCTCACGCCATTCCGCTTCATAGAACATAGAACATAGAACAATACAGCGCAGTACAGGCCCTTCGGCCCACGATGTTGCACCGAAACAAAAGCCATCTAACCTGCACTATGCCATTATCATCCATATGTTTATCCAATAAACTTTTAAATGCCCTCAATGTTGGCGAGTTCACTACTGTAGCAGGTAGGGCATTCCACGGCCTCACTACTCTTTGCGTAAAGAACCTACCTCTGACCTCTGTCCTATATCTATTACCCCTCAGTTTAAAGTTATGTCCCCTCATGCCAGCCATATCCATCCGCGGGAGAAGGCTCTCACTGTCCACCCTATCCAACCCCCTGATCATTTTGTATGCCTCTATTAAGTCTCCTCTTAACCTTCTTCTCTCCAACGAAAACAACCTCAAGTCCATCAGCCTTTCCTCATAAGATTTTCCCTCCATACCAGGCAACATCCTGGTAAATCTCCTCTGCACCCGCTCCAAAGCCTCCACGTCCTTCCTATAATGCGGTGACCAGAACTGTACGCAATACTCCAAATGCGGCCGTACCAGAGTTCTGTACAGCTGCAACATGACCTCCCGACTCCGGAACTCAATCCCTCTACCAATAAAGGCCAACACTCCATAGGCCTTCTTCACAACCCTATCAACCTGGGTGGCAACTTTCAGGGATCTATGTACATGGACACCTAGATCCCTCTGCTCATCCACACTTTCAAGAACTTTACCATTAGCCAAATATTCCGCATTCCTGTTATTCCTTCCAAAGTGAATCACCTCACACTTCTCTACATTAAACTCCATTTGCCACCTCTCAGCCCAGCTCTGCAGCTTATCTATATCCCTCTGTAACCTGCTACATCCTTCCACACTATCGACAACACCACCGACTTTAGTATCGTCTGCAAATTTACTCACCCACCCTTCTGCGCCTTCCTCTAGGTCATTGATAAAAATGACAAACAGCAACGGCCCCAGAACAGATCCTTGTGGTACTCCACTTGTGACTGTACTCCATTCTGAACATTTCCCATCAACCACCACCCTCTGTCTTCTTTCAGCTAGCCAATTTCTGATCCACATCTCTAAATCACCCTCAATCCCCAGCCTCCGTATTTTTTGCAATAGCCTACCGTGGGGAACCTTATCAAACGCTTTGCTGAAATCCATATACACCACATCAACTGCTCTACCCTCGTCTACCTGTTCAGTCACCTTCTCAAAGAACTCAATAAGGTTTGTGAGGCATGACCTACCCTTCACAAAGCCATGCTGACTATCCCTGATCATATTATTCCTATCTAGATGATTATAAATCTTGTCTCTTATAATCCCCTCCAAGACTTTACCCACTACAGACGTAAGGCTCACCGGTCTATAGTTGCCGGGGTTGTCTCTGCTCCCCTTCTTGAACAAAGGGACCACATTTGCTGTCCTCCAGTCCTCTGGCACTATTCCTGTAGCCAATGATGACATAAAAATCAAAGCCAAAGGTCCAGCAATCTCTTCCCTGGCCTCCCATAGAATCCTAGGATAAATCCCATCAGGTCCCGGGGACTTATCTATTTTCAGCCTGTCCAGAATTGCCAACACCTCTTCCCTACGTACCTCAATGCCATCTATTCTATTAGCCTGGGGCTCAGCATTCTCCTCCACAACATTATCTTTTTCCTGAGTGAATACTGACGAAAAATATTCATTTAGTATCTCGCCTATCTCTTCAGACTCCACACACAATTTCCCATCCCTGTCCTTGACTGGTCCTACTCTTTCCCTCGTCATTCGCTTATTCCTGACATACCTATAGAAAGCTTTTGGGTTTTCCTTGATCCTTCCTGCCAAATACTTCTCATGTCCCCTCCTTGCTCGTCTTAGCTCTCTCTTTAGATCCTTCCTCGCTACCTTGTAACTATCCATCGCCCCAACCGAAACTTCACACTTCATCTTCACATAGGCCTCCTTCTTCCTCTTAACAAGAGATTCCACTTCCTTGGTAAACCACGGTTCCCTCGCTCGACGCCTTCCTCCCTGTCTGACCGGTACATACTTATCAAGAACACGCAGTAGCTGATCCATGAACAAGCCCCACTTATCCAGTGTGCCCAACACTTGCAGCCTACTTCTCCACCTTATCCCCACCAAGTCACGTCTAATGGCATCATAATTGCCCTTCCCCCAGCTATAACTCTTGCCCTGCGGTGTATACTTATCCCTTTCCATCATTAACGTAAACGTCACCGAATTGTGGTCACTGTCCCCAAAGTGCTCTCCTACCTCCAAATCCAACACCTGGCCTGGTTCATTACCCAAATTCAAATCCAACGTGGCCTCGCCTCTTGTTGGCCTGTCAACATATTGTTTCAGGAAACCCTCCTGCACACACTGTACAAAAAACGACCCATCTATTGTACTCGAACTATATCTTTTCCAGTCAATATTTGGAAAGTTAAAGTCTCCCATAATAACTACCCTGTTACCTTCGCTCATATCCAGAATCATCTTCGCCATCCTTTCCTCTACATCCCTAGAACTATTAGGAGGCCTATAAAAAACTCCCAACAGGGTGACCTCTCCTTTCCTGTTTCTAACTTCAGCCAATACTACCTCGGAAGAAGAGTCCCCATCTAGCATCCTCTCCGCCACCGTAATACTGCTCTTGACTAGCAGCGCCACACCTCCCCCTCTTTTGCCTCCTTCTCTGAGCTTACTAAAACACCTAAACCCCGGAACCTGCAACATCCATTCCTGTCCCTGCTCTATCCATGTCTCCGAAATGGCCACAACATCGAAGTCCCAGGTACCAACCCACGCTGCCAGTTCCCCTACCTTGTTTCGTATACTCCTGGCATTGAAGTAGACACACTTCAAACCACCTACCTGAACGCTGGCCCCCTCCTGCGACGTCAAATCTGTGCTCCTGACCTCTATACTCTCATTCTCCCTTACCCTAAAACTACAATCCAGGTTCCCATGCCCCTGCTGCATTAGTTTAAACCCCCCCAAAGAGCACTAACAAATCTCCCTCCCAGGATATTTGTGCCCCTCAGGTTCAGATGTAGACCATCCTGTCTGTAGAGGTCCCACCTTCGCCAGAAAGAGCCCCAGTTATCCAAAAATCTGAATCCCTCCCGCCTGCACCATCCCGGTAGCCACGTGTTTAAATGCTCTCTCTCCCTATTCCTCATCTCACTATCACGTGGCACGGGCAACAACCCAGAGATAACAACTCTGTTTGTTCTAGTTCTGAGCTTCCATCCTAGCTCCCTGAAAGCCTGCCTGACATCCTTCTCCCCTTTCCTACCTATGTCGTTGGTGCCAATGTGGACCACGACTTGGGGCTGCTCCTCCTCCCCCCTAAGGACCCGGAAAACACGATCCGAGACATCACGTACCCTTGCACCTGGGAGGCAACATACCAAACGTGAGTCTCTCACGCTCCCACAAAATCTCCTATCTGTGCCCCTGACTATAGAGTCCCCAATTACTCATGCTCTGCTCCTCTCCCCCCTTCCCTTCTGAGCAACAGGGACAGACTCCGTGCCAGAGGCCCGTACCCCATGGCTTACCCCTGGTAAGTCCCCCCCCCCACAAGTATCCAAAGCGGTATACTTGTTTCTCAGGGGAACGACCGCAGGGGATCCCTGCACTGACTGTTTTTTCCCAGTCCCTCTTACAGTTACCCACCTATCTCCAATCTTTGGTGTAACTAATTCCCTGAAGCTGCTATCTATGACCCCTTCTGCCTCCCGAATGATCCGAAGTTCTTCCAACTCCAGCTCCAGTTCCCTAACTCGGTCTTGGAGGAGCTGGAGATGGCAGCACTTCCTGCAGGTAAAATCAGCAGGGACACTAACTGCATCCCTCACCTCAAACATCCTGCAGGAGGAACATTGCACTCCCTTCCCTGCCATTCCTCTAACTTTCTACCAAGATCTGGCTAACAACTAAATTAAATTTTTATAAAAAATAATAATAATATAATAAAATATGGTACTTACCTCAGACCAATGGGTTTTATTATTAGGTTAGAGGAGGAGGGCGGGTGGGAGACACTACACGTGTAGTGTCTCGGGTTTCCTCTCCACCAGAATTTATTGGTGAGGGTCTTCCCAGACGTCCGCTGGTCGACTTCCTGATCCCGCCTAAAAAACTAATTAAAAAAATCATGTGTGGGCAGCCACTGGGATTCCGTTGACTTCTTGACGAGGTGGCGGAGGGCCGTGGTGTGGGATGCCATATTGGGAATGAATTTCCCGAGAAAGTTGACCATCCCAAGGAAGCGGAGGACCGCCTTCTTGTCCTCCGGGGTCTTCATGGCGTTGATCGCCAAGACCTTGTCGGCGTCTGGCCGCACACCCTGCCGCGAGATGTGGTTGCCTTGAAACTTTATATCAGATTGACCAAATGAGCACTTGGCCCTGTTGAGCTGGAGACCATGTTCATGAATTCGCTGGAAGACCTGCTTGAGGCGAGCGATGTGTTCCTGGGGCGTTGTTGACCAGATGATCACCTTGTCCACGTATACTCGTACCCCCTCGATGCCCTCCATCATCTGCTCCATGATGCGATGAAACACTTCGGAGGCAGATATGATACCGAAAGGCATGCGGTTGTAACAGTAGCGGCCGAACGGGGTGTTGAACGTGCACAGCTTGTGACTGGACGCGTCCAGCTGTATTTGCCAAAAACCCCGGGAGGCGTCCAGCTTAGTTAAGAATTTGGCATGAGCCATCTCACTGGTTAACTCTTCACGCTTCGGGATCGGGTAGTGCTCCTACATGATGTTGCGGTTTAGATTCTTGGGATCAGTGCAAATGCGGACCTCCCCTGATGGCTTCTTTACGCATACCATGGAGCTGACCCAGTCTGTTGGCTCCGTAACCTTCGAGATGATGCCCTGGTCTTGGAGGTCCTGTAGTTGCTTTTTCAGACGGCCCTTGAGGGGCGCCGGCACCCGGAGTGGTGCATGGGATACAGGGGTGGTGTTCGGCTTGAGCAGTATTTTGTATCAGTACGGGAGCGTGCCCATTCCATCAAATACACTGTGGTACTGCATGATAATGTCGTCGCTGTCGGCTTGCAAGTTTCCATCAGGCGGGGCCGTCGCCTATGATGATGACATGGTGTGGACTCGCTGAACCAGGTTCAGGAGCTTGCCGGCGCGAGCACCGAGCAGGTGCACCCTGTCAGGCCTGACGATTTCAAATCGTAACGTTGCCTTGATCGCCTTGTTGGATACCCGTAGTTGGCACGAGCCACTGGCAGCTATGGCATTGCCATTGTAGTCAAGGAGCTGGCAGGCCGGTGGAAGAATGCTTGGTCGGGCCCGGATGGTGTTGAGGTCGGATTGTGAGATGAGGTTCGCAGACGCGCCGATGCCCAGTTTAAATCGGATGCGAGCCTTGTTAACTGAGAGGACAGCACACCACTCGTCGTCGGGATCCATACTGAGGATCGAGAGGCGTTGCACAGGTGGTGGAGGCCAGTTCATGTGTGGTTATGATGCCCACCCGATATGGAGACTTGAGGCAGTCAGCATCAGGGTCCGTTGGGCTGTCGGGATCAGAATCAGGCATGCCATGTTGTGTTGGGATACTTCTGCGCCGCAGCTGGGATTGCTGGCTGCTGAGCGGTGGAGCGGATCTGCAGAGGACTGCGGAGTGGCCAAACTTGCCACACTGAAGACATCGGCGTCCTCTTGCCGGACATTGCCACTTTATGTGGGCGGAGCCACAATTCGGACACGTCATGGCGCTGACGTCAGCGCGATCTGTGCGCCATCGCGCATGTGCAGTGCGATCAGCCGATGTACGCACCTGCGCAGGCGGGTTTTTGGTCTCGTCGTCCACTCGGTCGTGGCGCGCATGCGCAGGGATCCGAGAAAAGCGCGCGACACGGCCACTCTCCTCGATGCTCAGGCCCTGCATCTGTGCAATGGCCTGCACCCTTTCTGCCTCGTGGGAGGCCAGCTTTGCAGTTTCTGCCGCCCTAATGTGGGAATAACGATTCTTGGCATGCTCATGGACAACGCACGTCTCGATAGCGACAGAAAGGGTCAACTGTTTGATTTTAAGGAGCTGCTGCCGCAGGGAGTCGGAGTGGACCCCGAAAACGATCTGATCCCGGATCATGGAATCAGCCGTCGAGTCATAGTTACTTGACTGCGCTAGGATTCGGAGATGGGTCGAGAAGGACTGAAAAGCTTCATCCTTACCCTGAAGCCTCTGCTGAAAGATGTACCGTTCAAAGCTCTCATTCACCTCAATGTCGCAGTGGCTGTCGAACTTCAGCAGGACTGTTTTGAATTTCGTTTTGTCTTCGCCGTCGGCGAACGTAAGCGAATTGTAGATATGGTTGGCGTGGTCCCGCGCAGTGGAGAGAAATAGCGCAATCTTCCTGGCATCCGATGCTGCCTCGTGGTCAGAGGCCTCGATGTACAAGAGGAACTTTTGCTTGAAGGTTTTCCAGTTGGCGCCGAGGTTGCCGGAGATGCGGAGTTGCGGAGGAGGCTGGATGCTTTCCATTTCGCTGGATGGCTGCTTGCTGGTCGATGCTGATTCACTCGAGGTAGGTCCGTCAAGATCAATATCACTCTGGTACCATGATGTGTTAGGCAGGTTGGTTCAATGTGGACTTCACTCGATGCAGGGAAGTTAGAAACAGACGTCTAACACAGGAGAAGATCCAACATTGTTTTATTCAACTAGATGAACTGCTGTACATATTCAGCTGTGGGTCGACACTGTACTGATATGACTAGTGACCTTGTAGTAGCCTGACCAGACTTACTGGCTACCGCATGGTGTTTGTGCTTGCTAGCTCGTGGACTCTGACTGTCTCAGTAGCTGGGTCCCGAGAAAGCGGAAAACCTAGTGCCCTCTGGCTTTATAGTGGTAGTGTCCTGTTTGGTGATTGGCTGTGCTGTGCTGAATGCTTACTGGTCATCCTATGTGTCAATCACTCCTGTCTGCATCTCATTATATACATGAGTGGATATTATGACATATAGTACATGTACATTTACATAAAGATAAGTTATCGGGTGCGATTTAATGAAAAATAAAGTGTCCCGTTTTGGGTGCATTTGGCGGAGTGGTTTTTGCCGCCTGCAGCACTGAAAATGACCCTGCTATTAAATGAGACTCTTCTTCTTTTTCGAGTCTCAGTGAAGAACGGCATGCTGAGACTGCACTTAGCTTCATTTCCTTCACTGTCAAGCTCAGCCATTTTTAAATGCCGCACCGATCTCTCGACTCCCCACCGAGGCCTCCAGACACCTCCCCAATGCCTCAACTTACCAAATGGGGGTTACTCAAGCCCCCCTCATCCCAACTCATAAGGGCAGGGCACCCCAGGGTCTGTTCCTCAGCACAGGCAATCTGGCACCTGTGCACTGCCAGACTGGCACCCTGGCATCCAGGTGGCAGTGCTAAGGTGCTTGGGTGGCATTGGGATGCCAAGGTACCACCCTGCCCAGAGTGCGACCATCAACGGTCCTCCAATCGTCTGGGAGCACCATCCCTCTAAGTGCCATCCCACGTTTGTGGAAACCAGTGCTATACGGCGCCATAGTTCGATCCCGCACATTGGGATACTCCAGCGCAGACATAGCAAAGCGAGGCTGACTGCTCACTTGAATGTGCAAATTTGGATCCCATCCAATGACAGCGAAATTCAGATTGCGACATCTTGTCAGATCTCGCGTGGCATCCCGTGCGTTGTAAAACTTGCGAGAAGTTTCTTGCAAGATTTACCGGCCTTGTCCCGTCACCTCGTCATGTACGAGAGGCCACACATCACCATAGGCTGCTCTTCGCCTTTGAGGTTATGATTTAACCTGAGGATCAACAAATCTCAGGTAAGGGGCAAGGTAGAGAAGGCGGAGCCTTCATGAATAACCTCAGCCAGTACGGGAATTGAACCTATGCAGTTGGTATTGCTCTTCATCACTAAGCAGCCATCCAGCCAACTGAGCTAACTGGTCCCCAAACAAATTATAGAGCAATATTAAGTGCAAAAGAGCATATGTAACACCACAAAAATGTACACAAAGATTTATCACCTTATTAAAAAGAAGAATGTGAAATGTTTGGCTATCATAGATTATCATAGAATTTACAGTGCAGAAGGAGGCCATTCGGCCCATCAAGTCTGCACCGGCTCTTGGAAAGAGCACCCCACCCAAGGTCAACACCTACACCCCATCCCCATAACCCAGTAACCCCACCCAACACTAAGGGCAATTTTGGACACTAAGGGCAATTTATCATGGCCAATCCACCTAACCTGCACATCTTTGGACTGTGGGAGGAAACCGGAGCACCCGGAGGAAACCCACACACCTATGTGTCGAGACATATTGTTTTCACCTTTCTCACTTTCGCAATAAAGTAGATATTAATGTTACAGTTTGTTCTTTCTTCCAATACTTTCAACTTGTGTTCACAGAAATACGGCACCTTCAAAAGTGGATTTAGTCTCTTTTGAATTATTGAAACTTTATTGAAGCATTATGTGCATTTCAAAAGGTGGAAAATGCTAGGTTAGAAGAAAAGTATGTGGGACTAATGCTAACAGTTAAAATAGAAAGAATTCAGACTGGCATGGGTTAAACAGCAAGAGTTCAGAGGGGAAAAAGTTAATGCCGACAGTTCAGAAGAGTTAAAGCAGCGAGGTTTCAGAGAGTGATGGGTTAAACAGAAAGCCGGCTGTATCCAGTCTGTGAGTTCAGAGTGTGATGGATTAATAATAATTAAAAAAAAAAAAATAACTTATTGTCACAATTAGGCTTCAATGAAGTTACTGTGAAAAGCCCCTAGTCGCCACATTCACGTGCCTGTTCGGGGAGGCTGGTATGGGAATTGAAACCGCACTGCTGGCATTGTTCTGCATTGCAAGTCAGCTATTTAGCCAACTGTGCTAAACCAGCCCTGGATTAAACAGCGGGCTGACTGTATCCAGTCTGTCAGTTCAGAGTGTGATGGGTTAAATAGCGAGCCGGCTGTATCAGGACTGTGAGTTCAGAGTGTGATGAGTTAAACAACGGGCCAACTGTATCCAGTCTGTGAGTTCAGAGTGTGATGGGTTAAACAGCGAGCCGACTGTATCCAGTCTGTGAGTCCAGAGTGTGATGGGTCAAACAGCGAGCCGGCTGTCTCCAGTCTGTGAGTTCAGTGTGATGGGTCAAACAGCGAGCCGGCTGTCTCCAGTCTGTGAGTTCAGAGTGTGATGGGTTGTGGTAGTCACCACTGTTGTATGTATCACATATGAGATGTAATACGGTAAGGCTCCTGTGCTACAGGTACGGGGGTAGATCCGTGCCTGTTGGCTCCGCCCAGTAAGTGGAGTATGAATGTGTGTGCTCACCAAGCTGTAGCCATTTCGGCAGCAGCTGCAGGAGGCTACACATCTCTGCTTAATAAAGCCTCGATTACACTCTACTCTCGTCTCATCGTAATTGATAGTGCATCAATTTATTAAGCATAGATTTTACAACGCTGGACCTCCGCATCAAGCCGGATCACCTGCAGTCGCACCCTCAAGCAGACAACGCCAAGTCTGCCTTCGCACACTGGCTAGCTTGCTTTGAAGCCTACATCGGATCTGCGACAGAACCACCCTCAGAGGCACAGAAGCTCCAGATCCTGTATACGCGGCTGAGCTCCGATATCTTTCCCCTCATCCGGGATGCGCCTACTTACGCTGAGGCCATGGCACTACTGAAAGAGAACTACACTCAGCAGACCAACAAGCTCTACGCCAGGCACCTCCTGTCCACGCAGCATCAACTCCCAAGTGAGTCTGTGGAAGATTTCTGGCGTGCCCTGCACGCCTTGGCAACGGACTGCGATTGCCAGGCAGTTTCGGCCGTTGAACATTCCGAACTCCTAATTAGGGACACTTTCGTTACGGGCATAGGGTCGGCGTACATCCGCCAGCACCTCTTAGAAGGGGCTACCCTCGACCTTGCGGCGACCAAGAAACACGTGATCTCACTAACGGTCGCTTCCCGCAATGTGTAAGCATACGCCCCCGACCGCACGGCGCCCCCCCCCCCCCCCCCCCGGACAATGTGGACCCCACCAGCGACCGCCCCAAGCCAACCCCAAACCTGCGCCGCGCGGCAGCCAGCCAACCCCGGGGGACCCAAGTGCTACATCTGCGGACAGACAAAGCACCCCCGGCAGCGCTGCCCGGCGCAGAGCGCGCTCTGCAAGGCCTGCGGGAAGAAAGGACATTTCACTGCTGTGTGCCAAGCCTGCTCGATCGCCCGGTAACCAGGCCCATTGTTCCTGCACCCCCTACGTGCGGCCCGTGGGCGCCGCCATCTTCCTCGCCTCAGATCACGTGCGGCCCGTGAGAGCCGCCATCTTGCTTGCCTCAGGCACGTGCGACCCGTGGCCGCCACCATCTTCCCCCCATCAGGCCTTGTGCGGCCGTGGGCGCCACCATCTTTAACGCCGCCCGCCACGTGCGCCCCGTGGGCGCCACCATCTTCCCCGCCTCAGGAGCCCTGCTCGTCGGGCACCTCATCGGGCCGCTCATCGCCTGCCGACCAGCCAGGGGCCTTCCAACACCAGCTACAGCTCGCCTCCATCACAATCGACCAGTCCCGGCCGCACATCCCCGCAACCACGTCGACGACGGTAAAGATCGATGGGCACAAGACATCATGCCTTCTTGATTCCGGGAGCACAGAGAGCCTCATCCACCCCGATACGGTAAGACGCTGCACCCTCGTGGTACACCCCATTAACCAGAGAATCTCCCTGGCCTCCGGATCCCACTCCGTGGAGATCCGGGGGTACTGCACCGCCACCCTCACCATCCAGGGCGTAGAGTTCAGCGACTTCCGGCTCTATGTCCTCCCCAACCTGTGCGCTGCCTTGCTACTCGGCCTGGACTTCCAGTGCAACCTCCAAAGTCTAACCCTGAAATTCGGCGGGCCCCTACCACCCCTTACTGTCTGCGGCCTCACGACCCTTAAGGTCGACCCGCCTTCTCTGTTTGTAAACCTCACCCCGATTGCAAACCCGTCGCCACCAGGAGCAGACGGTACAGTGCCCAGGACAGGACCTTCATCAGGTCCAATGTCCAGCGGCTGCTGTGGGAAGGCATGATCGAGGCCAGCAACAGCCCCTGGAGAGCCCAAGTGGTAGTTGTGAAAACTGGGGAGAAAAACAGGATGGTCGTTGAGTACAGTCAGACCATCAATCGGTACACGCAGCTCGACGCGTACCCCCTCCCACGCATATCTGATATGGTCAATCAGATTGCACAGTACCAGGTCTCCTCGACAGTGGATCTGAAATCTGCCTACCATCAGCTCCCCTTTCGCAAGGCGGACCGCCCGTACACCGTGTTTGAAGCAGACGGCGGCCTCTACCACTTCCTTCGGGTTCCATTCGGCGTCACTAATGGGGTCTCAGTCTTCCAACGGGAGATAGACCGAATGGTTGACCGGTACGGACTGCGGGCCACCTTCCCGTACCTGGATAACATCACCATCTGCGGCCATGACCAGCAGGACCACGACGCTAACGTTTCCAAATTACACCACACCGCCAAACTCCTCAACCTAACGTACAACAAGGAGAAGTGCGTGTTCAGCACCAACCGCTTAGCCATCCTCGGCTATGTGGTACAAAATGGAGTTCTAGGGCCCGACCCTGATCGCATGCGCCCCCTCATGTAACTCCCCCTCCCCCACTGCACCAAGGCCCTCAAAAGATGCCTGGGGTTCTTCTCATACAACGCCCAGTGGGTCCCTAACTATGCGGACAAGGCCCGCCCATCATTCACTCCACCGTTTTCCCCCTGACGGCCGAGGCACATCAGGCCTTCAACTGTATCAAGGCCGACATCGCCAAGGCCACGATGCACGCGGTTGACGAGACGCTCCCCTTCCAAGTCGAGAGCGATGCATCAGATGTCGCTCCGGCCGCCACCCTCAACCAGGCAGGCAGGCCCGTGGCATTCTTTTCCCGCACCGCCCATGCCTCCGAAATTCGGCACTCCTCCGTCGAGAAGGAGGCCCAAGCCATCGTAGAAGCTGTGCGGCATTGGAGGCATTACCTGGCCGGCAGGAGATTCACTCTACTCACTGACCAACGGTCGGTTGCCTTCATGTTCAATAACACAGTCCTTTAATCAGCTCCTCCAACCCAATTGGCGCACCCAAACCAACCACCTCCTGCTCCTCCACCCTCGGGAACCTCAGTTGATCCAGAAATCGTCGCATCCCCTCTTCCCCCGCTGGGGGCTGAGATCTGTACAGCTCCTCATAAAAGGCCTTAAATACCTCATTTACTTTCACCGCACTCCGCACCGTAGTTCCCCTGCCATCCTTGACTCCACCTATCTCCCTCGCTGCCATCCTCTTACGGAGCTGATGTGCCAGCATCCGGCTCGCCTTCTCCCCATACTCGTACGTCGCCCCCTGTGCTTTCCTCCATTGTGCCTCTGCCTTCCCCGTGGTCAACAGGTCGAATTCTGTCTGGAGACTTCGCCGCTCCCTAAGTAGTCCCTCCTCGGGGGCCTCTGCATATCTCCTGTCTACCCTTAGGATCTCCCCCATTAACCTCTCCCTTTCCCTGCCCTCTCTCTTCTCCCTGTGAGCCCTGATGGAGATTAACTCTCCCCTGACCACCGCCTTCAGTGCCTCCCGTACTAACCCCACCTGCACCTCCCCATTGTCGTTGGCCTCCAAATACCTTTCAATGCACCCCCGTACCCTCCCGCACACCTCCTCATCTGCCAGTAATCCCACATCCAAACGCCACAGCGGGCGTTGGTCCCTCTCCTCTCCCAACTCCAGCTCCACCCAGTGCGGGGCGTGGTCTGAGATTGCTATGGCCGAGTATTCCGTTCCCTCCACTTTCGGGATCAGGCCCTGCTCAAAACAAAAAAATCTATCCGGGAGTAGGCTTTGTGTACGTGGGAAAAATAAGAAAATTCCCTGGCCAGGGGCCGAGCAAATCTCCACGGATCTACTCCCCCCATCTGGTCCATAAACCCCCTAAGCACCTTGGCCGCAGCCGGCCTCTTCCCCGTCCTAGATCTGGAACGATCTAATGCTGGGTACAACACCGTGTTGAAATCCCCCCCCATTATCAAGCTTCCTACCTCCAGGTCCGGAATGCGCCCCAACATACGCTTCATAAATCCAGCATCGTCCCAGTTCGGGGCATGTACGTTTACCAATACCACCCACGTCCCCTGCAGCCTACCGCTCACCATCACATATCGACCTCCATTGTCCACTACTATGTTCTTGGCCTCAAGCGACACCCGCTTCCCTACCAGTATTGCCACCCCTCTATTCTTCGCATCCAGCCCCGAATGGAATACCTGTCCTACCCATCCCTTTCTTAACCTGACCTGGTCTGCCACCTTCAAATGTGTCTCCTGAAGCATGACCACGTCTGCTTTCAGTCCCTTTAAGTGCGCGAACACTCGGGCCCTCTTAACCGGCCCATTCAGGCCCCTCACATTCCACATTATCAGCCGGATTGGGGGGTTTCACACCCCCCCTCCCTGCCGACTAGCCATCTCCTTTTCTAGGCCAGTCCCGTGCCCGCGCCTCCCGCACCCTCCAGTCCCCCAGACGGGGGACCCCCGCCCCGACCACCTCTTCTGTTTTCAGCTCCCCCTCGGCCAATGCAGCAGCAACCCTATTTCCACCCCCCGTCCCCCCCCCCCTTCCCCTTCCCCCCCGCTAGATCCATATCTAGCTCTTTTGCTCCCCCATAACACTCCCGTAAGTCAGCTGACACCTCCCCCGCCATCTCATTGACCCCACCTGTATGGAAATCCCCCCTCCTCCTCCTCCCCAGCAATCAGTGTGCGCTCCTCCATCCCCCCCCTCCGTCCTTCCCGAGCGCGGGAAAAAGCCCGCGCTTTGCTGAGCCAGCCCCGCCCCCTCTGGCGCAGCTCCTGTTGCGGCCTTATCCCAATTCCCCCATCCCCGGGCCTCCCCTCCCTACAGCACCGACGCCCACATTCTCTCACAGTCTCCCCATCAGATCTCTTTCCCCAACCCCATCCATCGCCCAACCCGTGGAACATTCCCTACGCATAGTTAAAACCCTGTATATAACCGACCTCCCCCCCCACAACCACAGACCCTCAGTTTGAGTCCAACTTTTCAGTTTGTATAAAGGTCCAAGCCTCTTCAGGCGTTTCAAAGTAATGGTGTCGATCCTGAAATGTGACCCACAATCGCGCTGGCTGCAGCATTCCGAATCTCACCCCCTTCCTGTGCAGCACCGCCTTGGCCCGATTAAAACCAGCTCTCTTCTTTGCCACCTCCGTACTCCAGTCCTGATAGATTCGGATTACCGTATTCTCCCACCTGCTGCTCCGCTCTTTCTTGGCCCATCTCAAGACACACTCGCAGCCCACGAAACGATGAAACCTCACCACTACCGCCCTTGGCGGCTCGTTGGCCTTGGGTCTCCTCGCCAGGACCCGATGAGCCCCATCTAGCTCCAGGGGACTTGGAGAGGCCTCCGCACCCATCAGCGAATTGAGAATCGTGCTCACATATGCCCCGGCATCGGCCCCCTCCACCCCTTCAGGGAGACCCAGAATCCGAAGATTCTTCCTCCTCGACCTGTTCTCCAGGTCCTCGAATCTTTCCGCCCACTTCTTGTGCAGCGCCTCATGCGCCTCCATCTTCACTGCCAGGCCCAAGATCTCGTCGTCGTTCTCTGCGGCTTTTTCCCGCATCTCCCGGATCTCTACCTCGTAGGCCTTCTGGGTCTCCTTTAGCCCCTTGATCGCCGTCAGCAGTGGTGCCAGCACCTCTTTCTTAAGCTCCTCCACGCAGCGCCTGAGAAGCTCCTGCTGCTCCGGCCCCCATGCCGCTCGATCTCCGCCCTCCGCCATCTTGTTTTTTCTCCCTCGCTTCTTTCGCTGCTCCAAAACCGCTTTTTTGACCGCTCCACTTCTGGTCCACTCCATATACTATGGAAGGGGGACCTTGCTCTCATCTTCCCACACGGGAAGTCGATGAAAGATTTCCGTTGGGGCTCCTCCGGAGAGCCCAAAACTCCGTTCTAGCGGGAGCCGCCGAAATGTGTGGCTTAGCTCCGCATCGCCGCAACCGGAAGTCATTCGCAGCCATTTTAAAGGCCGCTTGCAGCCGGCATTATTAAAAGCCGGCTGCTGCGCGGGGATTTGCACGATCGGGAGCGCCGCGAAGGACAGCTCCGCGGCCCTCCCGACACCCGCCCACGACCCACCCGCGGGTCGCGCCCCCGAGTTTGAAGAACACTGATCTAACACCTATCCGCCCCCCCCTTCAGAGTGCTGCTTCTGCCGACATTTTAATTTTCCTCGAGAAAGTCGACGAACGGCTGCCACCTCCGGGAGAACCCCAACATTGACCCTCTAAAGGCAAACTTTATTTTCTCAAGACTGAGAAACCCAGCCATGTCACTAACCCAGGTCTCTACATTCGGGGGCTTCGAGTTCCTCCACATTAAAAGGATCCGTCTCCGGGCTACTCGGCAAAGGCCAGGACATCGGCCTCTTTCTCTCCCTGAACTCCCGGACCTTCTGACATTCCAAAGATCGCTACCTCAGGACTCGGCGCCACCCGGGCTCCTCGCACCATGGACATTGCCTTCGCAAACCCCTTCCAAAACCCTCTGAGCTTCGGGCATGCCCAGAACATGTGGACATGGTTTGCTGGGGTTCCCGCGCACCTCGCACATCTATCTTCTATCCCGAAAAACTTGCTCATCCTCGCCGCCATCATGTGTGCCCGGTGGACCACCTTCAATTGTATTAGGCTAAGCCTGGCACATGAAGAGGAGGAATTGACCCTGCTTAGGGCATACACCCATAGACCTGCCTCTAACTCTCCATCTAGCTCGTCCTCCCACTTGCCCTTCAGTTCTTCCACCGGGGTTTCCTCCGCCTCCAACAGCTCCTGGTAGATATCCGACACTTTCCCCTCCCCCACCCAGATACCGGACACTACTCTATCCTGTATCCCCTGTGGCGGCAGCAGCGGAAAGGCCGGTACCTGCTTTCTCAGGAAGTTTCGCACTTGCAAATATCTAAAACCATTCCCTGGCGTCAGTTTAAATTTATCCTCCAGCGCCTTCAAGCTGAGAAAGCTCCCGTCTATAAATAGATCCCCCATCCTTCTAATTCCTGCCCTCTGCCAGCTCTGGAACCCGCCTGCCCGGTGCAAACCTGTGGTTGTTACAAATCGGGGTCCATACCGACTAACCCTCCACCTTCTTACACCTCCTCCATTGCCGCCAGATCCTCAGTGCCGCCACTACTACCGGACTTGTGGAATATTGGGCCGGCGAGAACGGCAGAGGTGCCGTTACCAATACTCCCAGACTGGTGCCTTTACAGATGCCACCTCCAACCGCTCCCATGCCGACCCCTCCCCCATTACCCACTTCCTAATCATGGCAATGTTAGCCGCCCAGTAGTAGTTGCAGAAGTTCGGCAGCGCCAACCCACCCTCCTCCCGACTACGCTCCAACCACATTTTCTTTCCCCACGGGGTTTTATTCGCCCATACAAAGCCCCAGATGATCTTGTTCACTCGCTTGAAAAAGGCCTTAGGGTTGAAGATGGGGAGGCACTGAAAGACAAACAGAAATCTGGGAGGACCGTCATTTTCACAGTCTGTACCCTCCCCACCAGTGACAACGGGACCATGTCCCATGTCTTAAAGTCCCCTTCCATTTGCTCTACCAACTGGGATAGATTAAGTTTATGCAGTGCCTCCCATTTCCGAGCCACCTGGATTCCCAGATAGCGAAAGCTCTTCCCCACCATTCCAAGAGGCAGCTCTCCCAGTCTCTCCTCCTGCCCTCTAGCCTGAATCACGAACATCGCGTTCTTCCCCATGTTCAATTTATACCCCGGAAAACTGCCAAATTCCCCCAAGATCCGCATAACCTCCCCCATCCCCTCCAACGGGTCCGAAATGTACAAAAGCAAATCGTCCGCCTAGAGCGAGATCCGTTGCTCCACCAGCCCCCGAACCAGCCCCTGCCAGTTCCTCGAAACTCTTAGCGCCATGGCCAGTGGCACTATAGCTAGAGCAAACAATAACGGGGAGAGGGGGCACCTTTGCCTAGTCCCTTGATGTAATTTAAAATACCCCGACCCCAGCCGGTTCGTACGCATGCTCGCTACAGGCGCTTGGTACAGCAACCGTTCCCAACCAATAAAGCCCTCACCAAACCCAAATCTTCCCAGCGCCTCCCACAGGTACTCCCACTCCACCCGATCAAAAGCCTCCTCCGCATCCATCGCTACCACCACCTCCACCTCTCCTCTTTCCTCTTTCAGCAGGGGCTGGTTTAGCTCACTGGACTAAATCGCTGGCTTTTAAAGCAGACCAAGGCAGGCCAGCAGCACAGTTCAATTCCCGTACCAGCCTCCCCGAACAGGCGCCGGAATGTGGCGACTAGGGGCTTTTCACAGTAACTTCATTGAAGCCTACTTGTGACAATAAGCAATTTTCATTTCATTCTGCGTGCATCATAATAACATTGGCCTTGAGTTGCCTGCCCTTAACGAATCCCGTCTGGTCTTCCCCTATCACCCCCGGAACACAGTCTTCTATCCTTGTGGCCAATACCTTAACCAACAACTTGGCATCCACATTCAAAAGCGAGATTGGCCTATATGACCCACACTGCTCAGGATCCTTCTCCCGTTTAAGAATAATTGAAATCGAGGCCTTCTCTCTAGCCTCGTTAAAGGTCCTCACCAGCAGTGGCCTCAATATCTCTGAGAACTTCTTATAAGATTCCACCGGGTAGCCATCCGGCCCCGGAGCTATGCCCTACTGCATGCCCTCCAGCCCCTTGATAATTTCCTCAATCGCAATTGGGGCTCCCAGGCCCTCCCCCACCCTCGGAAACCTCAACTGATCCAGAAATTGCCTCATCCCCTCCACTTCAGCCGGGGGTTCCGACTCATATAATTCACTGTAAAATTCTTTTAAAACTTTGTTCACCCATGTTACCATCCCTATTCTTCACTCTACCAATCTCCCTGGCCGCATCCCTCTTCCTAAGCTGTTGCGCCAACATCCTACCTTTTCCCCGTACTCATAAACTGCCCCCTTTACCTTCCTCAACTGTTCCACTGCTTTCCCTGTGGTCACCAACTCAAACTCCGCTTGCAACTTCCGCCACTCCCTCAGGAGCCTCGCGTCTGGGGCCTCAGCGTATCTCCTGTCCACCCCGAGTATCTCCTCCACTAATCTCTCCCTCTCCACCCGTTCCCCCTTTTCCCTGTGGAACCAAATCAAAATTATCTCCCCTCTAACAACCGCCTTCAGAGCTTCCCACACCGTCGCTGCAGATACCTCTCCCATGTCATTTGTTTCCAAGTAGTTCTGGATGGACTTATTCACCCACCCGCAGACCGCTTCATCCGCTAGCAACCCCAGATCCAATCTCCATAACAGATGTTGCCCTCTCTCCTCGCTAATCCGCAAATCCACCCAATGCGGGGCATGATCCGACACTGCAATTGCCGAGTATTCCGTCCCCACCACCTTCGGTATTAGCGCCCTGCTCAGAATAAAAAAGTCAATACGAGAGTAAACCTTATGGACGTGAGAAAAAAAAAGAAAACTCCTTCGCCCTCGGCCGTATAACCCTCCATGGGTCTATATACCCCCCATCTGTGCCATAAAGCCCTTCAATTCCTTTGCCACAGCCAGCCTCCTCCCTGACCTGGATATTGACCAGTCCAATTCTGGATCAATGACCGTGTTAAAGCCCCCCATGATCAGGCTATGCGACTCTAAGTCCGGGATCTTACCTAACACCCACCTCATAAACTCCATGTCACCCCAATTCAGAACATATATGTTCACGAGCACCACTCGTACACCCTCCAACCTACCAATCACCATTATGTTCCTGCCCCCCTTATGTGACACGATTCTCCCAGCCTCAAATGCCACTCGCTTACTAATCAAAATTGCTACCCCCCCCTGGTCTTTGAGTCCAGCCCTGAGTGGAACACCTGGCTAACCCATCCCTTCCTCAATCTCGTCTGGTCTATGACCTTAAGATGTGTCTCTTGAAGCATTGCCACATCTGCCTTCAGTTCCCTTAGATGCGCGAACACGCGAGCCCGCTTGACCGGCCCATTCAGCCCTCTCACGTTCCACGGAATCAGCCTGACGGGTGGCTCAACCCCCCCCCCCCCCCCCCGACTAGCCATCACCCTTTTTAGGCCAGCCCCGGGCCCGCGCCCCCCGCTTCCCCGAGTACCCCCATGAGCAGCAGCCGTTCTCAACCTCCCATTTATTCCCTGACAATAGTTCCACTCCTGTCAGCAAAGCAGCCTCTCCCCCCCCATTCCCAACCGCCCCCCAACAGCACCAGAAACCTCATCCCCCAGGTCAAGTGCCAGTTTAACACTTGGTTGCCCGCCACTGCGCTTCCGAGAGTCAGCTGAACCACGCTGACCCCGATAATCCCTGCCCCTGGCGCCAAACAGTCTGTCTCCCTATTGTTCGAACCTTTCCCCCCCACATGAATAAACCATTTCACATTCCCCAGTAAGTAAACAGCAGCAAAAAAAAAAAAGACGAAATTAATATGAACCAGTGAAGAGACAACCACTTAAAATAAAACCCATATGGGGGATATGGGGGAATGGGGGATATGGAGGAAGGGGGGATATGGGAGAAGGGGGATATGGGGGAGGGGGGATATGGGGGAAGGGGGGAAAAGTCACGGCCCATTAGGCATACGACGCCCCCAGGACGTTTCAGGGCAGCCACGAGCCAGGGATAGACCCGGAGCACCAGGCGCACACCACCCACATCTAGTGCGAGTGCGGCGGCGCCGGCGGGCCACACCCAGCGACGAGGAGGGCAGCCACAGCAACAGGCCCCCGTCGCAGCCGACCTAAGACACTGACACCCAGGACACTGACACACAGGACACTGATGCCCAGGACACTGATGCCCAGGACACTGACGCCCAGGACACTGATGCCCAGGACACTGACGCCCAGGACACTGACGCCCAGGACACTGACAGACAGGGCCCCAACACACAGGACCCTAACACACAAGATACTGACGCATAGGACACCGACACACAGGACCTTAACACACTGGACCCTAACACACAGGACCCTAACACACAGGACACCGACACCCAGGACACTGATGCACACGACACCTACACACAGGGGACGGATGGACAGGAATCACCACTCCAGGGGACCCCGGACTTCGGGTCGGATGAGAAGCACGACATTACGCCACTGCTATCTCCTACACCCACCACCATCGCAGAGACACTCACCTCGGTTGGGCACTTTAGCGATGAGGCATCACAACACAGCCGTCCCGGTACAGCAGGTGGAGGTAGGAGCAGCCGATGGGCCGGGCGGTCGGAGGGCAGCCCGGCGCAGGCAACCATCTGCCGCCCAGACGGGTCCCGGGTTCCTGGAGTTACCACACCCACCCATAGACCCGATGCAGGCACGGACCAAGGGACGACCGAAGGGGGTGACTGCCGGCTTGCGGCAGCTGCAGACGAAGGTGGAGGAGTCCATCCGCGTGCAGCAGCAGGTAGTGGTGCTGGTCATGCGTATCACCCAGGCTGACACCGCACGGGTGGCTTCCGTGGTGGAGTCAATGGGTGCAACAGTGTCAGACATTGGTCGCAGTATGCAAGGTGTGGGGCTTTCCGTGCAGGCGGCGTCTGTGGCCCAGGACATGGCTGCCCTCTCACAGGCAGCCATGAGCCAGAGCCAGCAGCAGATCGCAGAGGCGCTCAACGCCGTGGCCCAGTCTCAGCAGGCAATGGCCCAGTCTCTGCAGGCCATCACAGAGGGCATCGGCGCCATTGCCCAGGTGCTGGCCGGTGTAGCCCAGACACAGACAGGGATGGCCAACTCCCTGAGCTCCATGGCTGAAAACTTGCAGAGCCTTGTTGATACCATGGCGCGCCTCCAGGACTGGCAGCGCCAGGTGTCGGGGGGGGCGTCGAGTGCTCGGTCCGTTCGCATCCCCGACCCATGTAGAGGCCCGGGGGCCATCAGGTGCCCCGAGGGAGGAGGAGATGCTGGGGTCCGTTCCGGGTCCCCCTGTAGGGGAGGTCCCAGAACACCGCGACACCTCAGACTCCCCCCCTTCTGTCCCAGGTGCATCTGGTGGGCAACGGGCAGGACAGGCTGGCAGCTCGCCATCCCAGTCACCCGAGTCGCAGTCTGGCCCATCTAGGCCGGGCCGCCCCAGGAAACAGCCGCCAAAGGGGTCCCTAGTCACAGGGCAAGAATCACAGGAGTCAACCTCCAGTTCTGCTGCACCGTCTGGGGAACCACCTTGACGTAAAGCCAAAATATTCAACACTGAGTAAGTTGGCACGGGTGCAGGGCACAGATTAGTTCTGGGGCTAGAGCACGTGTATGAACTGTTTGTTATAAAAATCACTTTCACACCTACAGAAGCTGCCTTTGTGCTCCGTCCGATGCCTGCGGGCTGTGGTGTGAGGTGAGCACCAGTGTGTGTGTGAGGGGTGATAGAAAGTCGGCCTCAAGTGAGTGCGCCCCCCCCTCCCCCCGGGTCGCCCTCGCCATCCCCCCGGGCAGACGACGGGACCGTGCGCTGCAGTGTCACGGCCGCATGCAAGGACGGTCCGGGTGGAGGGTGGTACTGTGGCCATGGGTCAGACATTGTCCAATGATGTAGAGCCCAGAGCTCATCGCAGAGCGGGTTGTCATCATCCTCCATGGCCTCCAATAGACGCGCTTCCACCGGCGACCGTGTGAGTCTGACCTGTTGTGCCACAGGTGGATGTGCAATGGAGGGGTGGTGTGCATGCGGGTGGGGTGAGGGTGGGTGGTGTTGGGTGGGTGGGGTGAGGGTGGCAGGCTGGTGCCGTAGTGTGCAGTCTGTCCCCATACTCGGCTATTCACACGCCTCCCTAACCCGTGAATCGGGCGGCTATCAGCCTGTCCCGTGCCCGCTGGCCCAGCCGGTAATGGTGGGCAACCACCCGTCCATGTCCAGCCCGCCTGTCCTGACAAATGCCCCCATCCTCCAAATCTGGGGAGGTCTGCGCCTCGTCTTGCTGTTCCTCCTCTTCTCCCTCCACTGCCTGCAGCACATCGCCCCTCTGCTGGGCTATGTTGTGCAGGACGCAACAGACCACAACGATGCGGCCGACCCTATCTGATGGGTACTGGAGGGCCCCTCCAGAGTGGTCCAGGCACCTGCTGCGCATCTTCAGCAGCCCAAAGCAACTCTCTATCACACCCTTGGTCGCTGCATGGGCATCGTTGTAGCGGTTCTCCACGTCAGTCTGTGGCCTCCATTTAGGCGTCATCAACCATGATCGCAACGGGCAACCCCTGTCGCCCAGCAACCAGCCCCTCAAACGGGGGGGGGGGGATGCGTCCCTCGAACATGGTGGGGATGAAAGATTGCGCCAATATGGATGAGTCATGTACACTGCCCGGGTACAAGGCGCAGATGTGCAGGATCCTCATGCGGTGGTCTCAGACCACCTGCATATTCATGGAATAGGTCCCCTTCCTACTGGTGAACACGGCCCTGTTATCCGCAGGTGGCCGCAGGGCGACGTGCATCCCATCGATCGCCCCCTGGACCATGGGCAACCTGGCCAGGGCAGTGAAGCCCACTGCCCGGGCATCCTGGCTGGCCCGGTCCACAGGGAACTGGATGTAGCGGTCCGCAATGGCATACAGGCCGTCCGTCACTGCACAGATGCACCGGTGCACGAACGCCTGCGAGATGCCGGACAGGTCCCCACTCGGCGCCGGGAATAACCCTGTGGCTTAAACGTTCAGGGTCACCGTAACCGTGACGGCCACGGGGAGAGGGTGTCCTCCCCCAGTGCTACGTGGTGTCAGGTGTGCCATCAGGTGGCAGATATGGGCGATGGTTTCCCGGCTCATCCGGAGTCTCCTCTTGCATGCCCGGTCCATGAGGTCCTGGTACAACGAGCGGGGCCGGTACACACGGGGCCTCATCTGGCGTCTCCATCGTCGTGGCACCACCACCACCTCCTCCTCCTCCTCCTCGTACTGTCATGCGGGCGGCCCTCCAGCCTGGGCGGCTGCCACCTGCCTCCCTGCGGCACGCTCCTCTGCGGTAGCCTCCGCCGCCTCCCTGGCACGCTCCTGCTCCAGCTCCCCCAGGGCAACATGTAGAAGTGCGGCTCCCGCCACGGCGGCCAACATCGCTGGGTGATGACCAAACGTAACGGCCTGCAGGGGTTGGGGGGTGGGGGGGATAGACGATAGGTCATCATTCCCCTAACCTCCCCCCACCTCCCCTCTCCCAGCTCCTCCCTTCCTCCCCAGCTCCTTCCTCCCCCCAGCTCTTCCCTCCCCCGCAGCTCCTCCTTCCCCCAGCTCCTCCCTCCCCCTCCCCTCCCCCCTCCCTCCCCCTCCCCCACAGTTCCTCCCTTCCCTTCCAGCTTCCCCCTCCCCCTCCCCGCAGCTCCTCCCTCCCCCAGCTCCTCCCTCCCTCCACTCCACCCCTCCCCTTCAACTCCAGCTCCTCCCACCCCCTAGCTCCTCCCTTCCCCCCAGCTCCTCCCTCTCCTCCCAGCTCCTCCATCCTCCCTCCTTGCCCCTCCCCCTTTTCCCCCAGCTCCTCCCTCACCACCAGCTCCTCCCTCCCCACCCAGCTCCTCCCTCCCCACCCAGCTCCTCCCTCCTCCTACCCCCTCCCCCCCAGCTCCTCCCTCCCCCCAGCTCCTCCCTCCCCAACCCAGCTCCTCCCTCCCCCCCTCGCCCTCCCCCCTGCCCCTCCAGCTCTTCCCTCCTCCCAGCTCCTCCCCCCCCAGTTCCTCCCTCCACCCCCCAGCTCCTCCTCCCCCCGGCACGCACACTCCAACAGCTCCTGCGACCCCCACCCCACCACATGCGTCCGTCCTGTCACCTCTCCGGCGGCCGCCCCACGCCGATTTCTACCTCTACGCTAGCCAGCGTCAACGAGCATGACTGGTTGACAGCGTTAAATAGGTGGTTTGATGGACTTCGGCCCATCCGGCCCAGAGAATTGGGTCGGCCCCGGGGCCCATTGCATCACGTCGGCCCTTGACATTCTCCGAGGTGCGCTGCGCGATGGGATTTTTTGCGGTGCCGGAGAATATTGCGGGGTGGCCATGCGGGATTTACGCCCCCCCCCCCGGCGATTCTCCGACCAGCAGGGTGGTCGGAGAATCCCGCCAATGAATTTCGCAGGAAGAATAGAAAAGCAGCATATTATTTAAGTGGCAAGAGATTGCAGAACTCTGATACACAGAGGGATCTGGGTGTCCTGGTACATGAATCACAAAAGGGTAGTATGCAGCTATAGTAAGTGATTAGGAAGGGAAACAGAATGTTGTCAAGGGAATGGAATATAAATGGAGTGATGTTTTGCTATAGTTGTCCAAGGCATT
Organism: Scyliorhinus torazame; assembly: GCF_047496885.1. NCBI lineage: Eukaryota > Metazoa > Chordata > Chondrichthyes > Carcharhiniformes > Scyliorhinidae > Scyliorhinus > Scyliorhinus torazame. The sequence continues at coordinate 159,240,357 of NC_092717.1, forward strand.
GGTGATCTGGAGTACTGTGTACAATTTTGGTCTCCTTATTTAAGGAAGGATATAAATATGTTAGAAGCAGTTCAGAGAAGTTTCACTTGATTGAAACCTGGGATGGAAAGGTTAGCTTATGAAGAAAGGTTGAGCAGGCTGGCCTGTATCTGTTGGAGTTTAGAAGAATGAAAGGCGATCTTATTGAAACATGTAAGATCCTGAGGAAATTTGACAGGGTGAATGTTGAATGGATGTTTGCCCTTGTGGGAGAGACTGGAACTAGGAGACACAGTTTGAAAATAAGGGTCTCCCATTTAAGACAGAAATGAGGAGAATTATTTTCTCTGAGGATCATGAATCTTTGAAACTCTCATCCCCAGAGTGCAGTGGAAGCAAAGGTTTTGAATATTTTTAAGGCAGGGGTGGATAGATTCTTGGCTAACAAGGAAGTCAAAGGTTATCAAGAGTAGGTGGGAATGTGGCACTTGGGGTAATAATCAGATCAGCCATGATTTATTCAATGGCGGAGCAGGCTCGAGAGGCCAAGTGGCCTACTCCTTTTCCTAATTTGTGTGTTTGTATGTAACGGCCCTTTTGGGACTGCATCACGTTGTGGACATGGAACAGAGGCAGCTGAGAGGGAGAAGAAAGAAGGCTCCCAACAGAAGGTCCTATTCACCAAGAGTCTTCAGGCCAATAATGAGAGCCATGCAACCACAAGCAATGACTTGAAGCAACAATTTCACCTCCTGGGCTGGTCCAGTATTCAGCAGCTTAGGTGTACAATTTCATAGCGGTTTTCTGCATCTTATATGACCTTATTATCATGAAGATGCAGTCTTTGCCACAAGACATTTGGAGATCACTTCGCCAACAGGGGGAGGAGGAAGAAAGAGTTACAAGAGGAGGCAGGAATGAGGTATTCTGGACTCTTCCACTCCAAAACGTTTGACCATCAATTACTACTGATAATCTGGTTTTCTAAGATGAATTCCATTGCCATTGCATCCCATTGCTATTGCATAACAATTATCCACCTTTCATTTGTCCTATTTGCCAAAATCTCTAAATGAACTATTCTATACACCATTTCCTCCTGGCCCTCTCTGGGAATATTGCTTCTTTCCTTTTCAAACTTCACTACTAATGCCTCCAGCATCACATTGGAAAACCTAACAGCTCTCTTGCCTCCATTTGATGTTCTTCTCCTTGTTGCCAATTCCTCCATAGACAGCAGCTGTATCTGTATAATGAGTGCACCTCCCCTTTAAGAGGAGCAAGCAGCCTTTAGGATGTGCTGGTTATTGGAAATAATAATTAATCACGTACACTGCTGGAGCCCCTTTCGAACATGCAACCAGTCAACAGCTTCAAAGATGCCAATATAAATTTCAAAGAAACCTGCAAAATACTGGGGAAAGAAAGGTCATAGCAATGACTTGAGAAGGATGGGTTGTGGTGATATTTTCAATGATAAATGCTCAAGTACTTCAATAGATGTAGAAGACTAGATTCTTCCTTTGAGAAATGGCCATAAGGTTTTTAACTATGACAGCAGATTAGAACATTGCATTTGGAGATAATCTTGCTTTATTATAAATGATCATGTCACTCTAGAGCAGTACTGAACAATGTTTACCAGCATGAGAGGACATAATCAAACAGTGGCTGAGATCAGCATGCAGTGCATATTGACAACATGAAGTGCAAGCAATAAATTGGAATTCATTGATAGCTGATACTCTGCACTCGAACGTTCAAAGGCTATTTCCTAATTAGATTTTCCCTTGCTTTGAATTGCCAGCTCAAAAGAAAAGCTAAAACATTAAATGTCCTGAGAATTTATATCATAATAGAGGCAGGGCTTTTAAATTAAATTTTAATTCATAATCTTCACATAATGATGATTTACAACTTTATCCCAATGAGCAGTCAGTCTGAAGCCAACTGAAGACTGGGCAAATCAAAAACTCTGTGGAGTATTTCATTACATAGGATGCGAGAAACAGTTTTTCAAAGATTATTATATGCTGAGGATTAGAGCAAAAGAAGTATCTTTATTGTTTTTATATCCCAAGAATATCAACATTTATAATTAGTGTAAATGTACCATTTGGATTGAAAAAGTTCAACTTGTTTTTTTTAATAAATCTTTTTATTGATTTCCATAAATTATAGTACATGGTTATCTTGTCAAGTTAAAATTGAATTTTTACAAATTTCCATCAGGGGAGGGTTGATCTCCGCCTCCCCCCCCGCCCCCCCCTCCGTACAGATTGTGACGCGTGTATATAAAGCTGTGTTTTGAGCTGGGACCCTCTGGTCCTGTTTTCAAGTCCCTCCTCTGCAGCTCTGTCCCATTTCCCCTCCTGCCTCCCCGCCTCCCCTCCCCTCCCTCCTGCTCCCCTTCTTCCCCATCCCCCACACCCTTTCCTTTACTTTTTTGTGGCATGTCTGTGCCTCTTTCCTCTCTCTCCCCCCCCCCCCCCCCCCACTCTATTGGCTGCTGGTTGTGAACAGCTCTTGGAACAAGTTGGTGAACGTCTTTCACTTCCTGCCAAAGCCCTCTTCTGAACCACGGATGGGGAATTTTATTTTTTCCAGTTGGAGGATGTTGGATCTCCTTGCAAAATTGATCAGGGGTGCTGTGCTATTTGGCATAAAAAGTAACATTTTCATTCGAAACGTTAGAGGTAGGAGCAAGAAGACCAATCCCAAGTGTTCAGAGTGTGAGCTGTATGGGAAGATTGGTGATGTTTAAGCTTTGCAGTCATAAAAAAGTTGTCACGAGGCATCCTTATGTACAATATCCATGTTGCATTAGAGGGTGAAGTTTATAGTTAGTTCAGAAATATATACCAATGATAGGACGATAATATTGGGGATTTTAATTATCCTAACACAAATTAAAGTAAATGTAGATATGTGGTGAAAGCTTTTAGAGTGGATGCAGAACTGCTTCCCAGATTAGTATTTTTCTTGTCTAATTAAAAAGTACTGTTTGACATAATTTTCGGAAATTAAGTGTGGCAAGTAACTAAAGTAAGAGTAGGCAACTATTGAGAAATAACAACCAAGTAAAAAAAGTTGAAAAGGACAGGAAAGTTCAAGCACTGAATTGGGAATAAAATGATTTTTAATGGGGTAATAAGGAAGCTGACGCCAAATTAACTGGGTAGAAAAATTGGCAGGTGGTGCTAATCTTCAAATTTGAGATAGATGGAGATGAAAGTAAACATATTCTAATAGGACAATAATCGGGTGCTTTGATGCATAAAACTAGGCTCCAGTTAAAATATTAGTGGTGTTCTATTGACATTACAGGGCTCCAATAAGCAGTAGTGCATGAAGCTGTTGTCTCAGTCACTTGGACACCTCATCCGCTGCCAAAACCAGTTAAAATTGAAGATCAGCAGAGGCAGAGCGGTAAATGGTGCTGCTCCATTTTAATTGCGTGCCCACCCCATTAACACCCAAGTGAAGAGATTTAAAATTTCACCCACCTGTCTTTCCAAAATTGTCAGAACGGGTTTGAGAAGCGATCTTATAAAAGTTAAGTTATAAAAGACAGTTAAGAGTATGGAAAAATTGAATCTGGAATACTACTCTCAATTATGGACCAGTAGGTTCACTAACATTTGCGGCAAGAGGTCAGGAGGTTCTAAATATTTTCATCTGTAATGATGGAGGCAAAAACGCTAAAATAATTAAGAGATGGTGAAATGGGGATCAGAGGAGGAATTGTAGTGACTTTCTGAATGGATGAGTTGAGATAGACAAAATGACCTTCCTCATCTGTAACTGTGGTGGAATTTTGCCACATTTTGGCAAAGTGGCATCTCGGGTGAGAAAAGTAGAGGTTAGCCTGCTGGCTGCGCTGCTGGCTTTTCCCACCATATTTTTAAACATTTTGTAAAAAAAATAGTGAAAAGGTAGGTCCCACGATGTCATGCAAACGGAGCCTGCCCTGGCAACATCTTAGTTCAAAAATGTTTTTAAAAAAAATAAAAATGTCAGAGCCCTCGCCCTGAACCTACTGGAAAATATGGCCAAGTTACAAGATACAGTGTAGCCTGATGGGAAATGTGGCCAAGTATCAAAGATACTGAAGAAATCACAGAGGCTTTCTAGAGACGTTCTGGAAATGCCGTTTCTACAACAGGAGGCAAGAAAGCAGGAGGCTCCTGGCCTCAAAAGGAGATTATTAGCAGCTACGTGATTGTAGTGATCTGTACATCTGTACACACATCAGCACATACACCAGGGACTACAGACAGATGTAACAGCCACAGCATCACTAGAGGGCAGCATCAGAGATGGGTATAAAGGGTCCAGCCCAAGGGAGGATCCACCTCTTTCAGAAGCACAGGGCTAGTGAGCAGCAGCAGACAGAGACAGCTCAGCATAGGCAACCTTAGCTTTAGTGGTCATAGCTCTTGACTGTATTATATCTAGTTAAGCTCTAGAAACAGAACGAACCCATTGAATAAAGTATTTGTGTTAACTGGAAGTCTACAATCTTTATTCAGACTTAGAGAATAACAGCTACGTGGTGAGGCAAAAGATAACATCTATGCGATAAGACAAAAGATAACAGCTATGTCACAAAGCAGGAGGATGATTGAAACCAGGTATTGCAGACAGTTGCAGATCTTGAGCAAAGGGGCTCACAAGTCACAGAAACTGTTACTCTGGAAACCGTTCTGTGGCATAATGGAACAAATAGATCTTGTTTACTGGATCTGTGAAACACAACATCAGCAACCAGAGGGTCATAAATCCCCAATATTATTGTCCTATCATTGGTATATATAACTGAACCTTCAAAAAGTTGGAAGAAATCAGACAAAGAAACAGGGATTCGAAGTTTCATCGGCAAAAAGCCTGGGAACTACCATCGCAGATTACCCTGAGACAAGGGCTCGGTGACCAGTAAAACATCCTGAGAGCAAGTGGCAGTGCTACCCAGGCACCTGGGCAGTGCCAGGGTGGCAGTGCGACGATGCCAGCTGGGCAGGGCCAAGGTGCCCACTTTCCAGGGGGAGGACCAGGGGGCCACGCTGTACTGACCCTGGCCACCCAGGGGTCTCCGATAGCCCGGGCCCCCCGGATGCCGTTTCCGCCTGGCCAGCTGTTCTGATTAGGGTGACAGTTGACTTCGATTTGTGAGTTGAATAACAGTTATCACTTATTGAGTTAAAGTCTGCGTGATGGTTTTATTAATGGCTAGATATTAGTCTGTGTGACAATAATTAACTGCATAAGACATTTGATTCAAATAAAGTAAATATGATTCAAGGATACTTCTCTAAGTAGTTTGTGTGACATGTCAGTTGTTACCTTTATCCAGGAGGGCAACAACCAAAACTCTTACCAACCCCATGGAACTCCACCCCCCCCTGCCGGCACCTCGCGCACAGAATGCCCCTGCTCGCCAGCACTGTACTGGCAGTGGCAGGGGGCAGTGACTAGGCATGATCCTCGCCCCCTGGGGGTTGTATTCACCTGCCCAACTCCGGTAGGTTCTGCTTGCCAGGTGCACATAGTGGGGGACCTGTCATGATTAGGGCACGACAATGTGAATGGAGAATATAATATGGGGCGACTATCATGAGTAAAGGTTTGATTACATGTTTAAATGGCTGAGAATTGTGTTCCCGACGTTGAAGTCGGGATATCCGTTAGGTTATTGGATTCCTTCTCAATTCTCTTCCCCTCCACCATTCCCGCTCCCCAAAACAGGAGGGGAAAAGTCCCCCGCCCCCCGTGTATCTTATGTTATTCTGTTAAATTTTACCTGAAAATTATTTGTTCCCAAATCATCGGCGAGGAGTATCCTACTTACTCTTTCTGGATGGTAGGTGTTACAGGTTTTGAAAGTGCTGTCGAAGGAGCCTGAAATTCCTGCGAGGCATCGGATTTGGAACTTCATCCAAATGGGGCATGACCAAATGGCGCTCCCGGAATTAGGTCTTAAACTTACCTAAGACCTACTCACCTGGGTTACACCGGCCTCCCCAGGGAGGCTGCAGCCGTGCGCCGATCAGTGCTCATCCACAATAACGTGAACCAGGCGGAACGGCATTCGGCTAGGGGGGGGGGGGGGGGGGGGGGTCCCGGGCTATCGGAGACCCCTCGGTGGCCAGGGTCAGTACAGCGTGGCCCTCTGGTCCTGCCCCTGGAAAGTGGCCACCTTGGTCCTGCCCAGCTGACATCTTGGCACTGCCACCATTGCACTGCCAAGATGCCTGGGTAGCACTGCCAAGCTGGCTGGAGCACTGCCCTGGTATGAGGGTGGAAGTGCAAGGGTGCTGTTGGATTTATTAATTGTTTGGGGTCTTTTAAGAAATCAACTAAGTAAATATTGGAAGATAAAATGACTTTTAGAAATACCTCATCTGCAAAAAGTGTAATCAATGTTCCAGATAATAAGTGAACTGTTGAACTCTAAGGTCATGTCTGCAGGATGCTAACATTGTTTAAAAAAATGTTCCATGTAAAGTTTACCTAAAGAAATATATGGAAATGCCATTGTATTGAAGACACATATAACAAATTGCATCAAAAGAAGTAACTATAGTAAGGCTGGTGGCTAGCCATGATGTGAAGACTCTAGTCGTGAGAAAGCATGTGAGGAACTAGATTGTGCCAGGGAAATATTAATTAATCCTGAGTAAGTGATTAATGTTTAATTAACTACTCACTTATGGAGTGATTGATACCTTTTTGAACAAATCAGGGAGTCTCAACTGAGAGTGAGAACCAATGAAAAATGAACAAGGGACTAAACTATAGATAATGATTTCCTAAAGAATAAGATTGTATGATTAATTTGTGTGCAGAATTCTAGCTTTCCGGAATTCTTGAAGCATCTGTTAGATTACTATTGTTTTTGAAGTAATTTCTTCACAGTTTTCTTGTGTTTATGTTTTAATGCTTTTTCGCTATGTCTTGACAGGTTTATGTATTATTTTGATCTTTGTTTTGATTCAATGCAAGCTTATTAAGTGAATATTTAGCAAAAAATTGTGTTTTGGACACCTCCAGTCAACCGAACTGTTTACCTTATTTGCAAAGTAAATAAGAGATCTTACATGTGCCAGGGTGTCAGTGCCAATGGTCAGGGCCTGGGGGGGGCATGCCCATGAAAGGAGGGTGAAGGGGGGTTTGAAAGGGTGTGTGTGCAGGGCAGATAAGTAGGGACCTCTGGGAGGTTCGGGGGTGAAGCGTGTGGGTCCTGGAAGGGAGGGGATGCTGTAAAAGGGCTTGTGGGCATCTGAAGAAGGGAAGTCCCCAGGGACCCCATAGTGGGGTGTCCTCACTTGGGGGGGGGGGGGGAAGTTGTGAGGTAGTGCCTATGTGAGTGGGGGGTGACATGCCCATGGGTGGTCAGTGTGGGGGACCCGCAAGCTCACTTACAGATTGGGGCACACTTTCAAAATGGCGACTCAATCTCGGAGTTCAGCTCCCCAGTGCTCAAAATGTGGGCTAAGCCGGTGAGAAACTCCCCATGGTCCAAAACGTGACTAAGTGTAATTGAATAACGGTGGGGAAGTCGCCGGCAGAGCCGACGGGAAACTCTTTGAAAAACCCACCACAAATGAACTTACACATTTTTTGGGAGAAGAATCGTGCCCATCACCTTAATATGAGTTTTGGAAGTTTCATGATCAGCGATATCTCTTCCAACATTTCTCCAGTTAGAGCCCCGTCAACTAATGCTTTCCCTTACGAGGGTCAAGGAATAATTTGCAAACAGTAGACTACCTTAGAGGTTTCTGAAAAAAATTAAACAATTTCTCTTTTCCGTCACGCCATTTCTCTTCACCCTCAGAAAATGGGACTCATAAAGACTTTAAAACTGCTTCCATAGAATTATAGAATCACTGCAGTGCAGAAGAAGACCATTCGTCCATCGAGTCTGCACGAACCTTCCGAAAGGGCACCCTACCGAGGCCCACACCTCCACCCCAACCCCATAACCTCACCTAACCTTTTGGACACCAAGGGGCAATTTAGCAAGGCCAATCCACCTAACCTGCACATCTTTGGACTGTGGGAGAAAACCTGACCACGCAAAAAAATAGCACAAGGAGAAAATGCAAACTGCACACAGTCACCCAAGGCCGTAATTGAACCCGGATCCCTGGCGCTGTGAGGAAGCAGTGCTAACCACTATGCCACCACTATGCCTTGAACCTCAAAAACTCTTTTCTCAAATTTTCCAGGTTACCTAACTTCTCTGGTCTATTTATTGCAAAATATTCAATCAGACCCAGTGGAACAAATTATGGCCATAAGGGTCTTCAGGGTAGGTTTCGTATCTCACTTCAGCTGTAGAAGAATGAGGTTGAGCAGTGTCTTGTAGTTGCATTCCTATTTCCGAGTCCACTTCTTGTGCAAGGTTTTAAGGTGATATGAGTGGACACCCTTGACGCAAAAGTGATATAAAGGTTTTCTAATCTTTCCAACTCTACTGCTATGACTTGGTGTATCCCCGACATCTGCAACAGAGGAGAGGCAGTTTGCCAACTGCTACGTCCTGTTCCCTTTGATAACTTTGGCAGGTGTCCTTGGAAGGGCTGAGGCCTGGAGGGCCCGGCCTAATTTGGGTGTCCTGCTATGAGTGGTAGGTGTATCCTCCATGGCCTGTGCAGCTGGAGGTGATGGTGTTTATAAATGGCACCAGGAGCTTTGCCCCATTAGGTTTGTCCGTCCCACCCTGTGATTCGGAGAGTGAGTCACCGATGTGTAATTAATAAGCTTCTAAGCACAAGCTTGGGAGTGGTTTCCTGACCCCGCCAATCAGCAAGAAAGTTGCCACCAATCCCACTCGTCACCGCACGAAGCCTCCTGAGTGGAAACCATCGTATTTGCACATGACAATCTGCGCCTGTAACTCACCAGTCTTGTTTACCACACTCTGTACATTCGCATACACGCACAGTAACCTAGACTTTATTCTTTTCTCCTTTACTCTGACCTCACCCATTGAATTACCATTCCTTTTCTAGTGATATATATTTCTCCCAGTATTCTGTACACTTTGCTATTCCTCTATGATATTTGCTCCTGATTTCCACACCTCTACTGAGTTGGTTGAGTTATTTTAAACTCTCCCCCCCCCCCCCCCCAATAACACAAGCAAAATGCCCCCCCCCCCCAATAACACAAGCAAAATGCCCTCTAAGGAAATCACCCCCAGCTCTATTTAGGTGCAACCCATCTAGCCTGTACAGGTCCCATTTCCCCAGAGCCTGGCCCAAGAGGCTAAAGTTGTCTCTCCTGCAGTATCCTCCTATTTCTATACTCACTTGCAGGTGATACTGGAAGCAATGAGGAGATTATGCCTGGGATTTTCCAGCCCTTCCCGTTGGCATGATCTTCTGGTCCTGCCAAAGGCAATCCCCCTGTGGCAGGTTCCTGAGCAGCGAGGCGGGCGAGCCATGCAAAACAATGTAGACTTCATCAGGATTAGAAAATCCTGCCGACAACCAATGGCAAGCCACCTCTGCTGCCGGAAAACACGCCACAGGAGGCGTGCCAAATCCAGGCTTACTACTTTTAATGTCCTGTTTGCTAATTTCCTACGTAGCTCCCGAAATTTGTTTTTTTATTATTCATTGATGGGCTGTGGGTGTTGCTAGCTAGACCAGCATTTATTGCCCATCCCTAAAAGCCCTTGAGAAGACGTGGTCTCGGCTCCCTCTTTCACCTATTGCTAATATCCATTTGAATTGTTAAAAATGTTCTTTCCCTATTTCTTTGACCTCTTTTTGGTCTACAGTAGATATCAATATTTTTGCGGGTGCTTAATGCAGTGAAATTTGATTTTAATGATCATTGCTTGTGCTGATGATTCAGTTGTGTGAATCTAATATCACTTTGCAGATCCATTCCCCGTTATTTTCTCTTGTGTTTCCCCTTCGCAACTTATGTGAATATTAGATATATATATATATATTTAAAATATATATTAACTTGGTAAAATGGCCCAAGGCAGTTCACAAGAGTTTTATCAGACAACATTTTACAAGAAGCAACTTAAGAAAATATTAGGGCAGCTGGTACAGGTTTCAAGGAACATCTTTAGGGGAAAAAGCAGAGAGGTGGAGAGGTTTAGAGAGGAAATTCCAGAGCTCAGAAACGATAAAAGTTACGAGGTGACAAAAGTTCAAGGTGAGGGGTGGGAGGTTTAGGGGGGATTTGAGGAAAAACCTTTTACCCGGAGGGTGGTGACGGTCTGGAATGCACTGCCTGGGAGGGTGGTAGAGGCGGGTTGCTTCACATCCTTTAAAAAGTACCTGGATGAGCACTTGGCTCGTCATAACGTTCAAGGCTATGGGCCAAGTCCTTACAAATGGGATTAGGTAGGCAGGTCAGGTGTTTTTCATACGTCGGTGCAGACTCAATGGGCCGAATGGCCTCTTCTGCACTGTATTATTCTGTGATTGACAGCTGCCGGCATAGCCACAAATGGTGGAGTGATTGAAATTGGGGGTCCTCAATGGCCACACTTGGAGGAACACAGATATCTTGAAGGGTTGTAGGGCTGGTGGAAATTACAGAAATAAGGAGGGCAAGGACATGGAGGGAATCATAGAATCCCTACAGTGTAGAAGGAGGCCATTCGGTTGTTCGCATCTGCACTGACCCTAGGAAAGAGTACCCTACCTAGGCCCAAACTTCCACCCTATCCCTGTAACCCAATAACCCCACCTAACTTTTGGACACTAAGGGACAATTTAACATGGCCAATCCACCTATCCTGCACATCTTTGGAATGTGGCAGGATCCCGGAGCTCCCGGAAGAAACCCATGCAGACACGGGGAGAAAGTACAAACTCCACACGGCCAGTCACCCGAGGTAAGAATTGAACCCTGGTCCCTGGTGCTGTGAAGCAGCAGTGCTAACCATTGTGCCACCATGCACATATCACTTAGAGCTGAAATGATCTTCCTTGGTGATATAATCAGACTTATTGATTTATATCGTGCCTTTTTTAGCGTTGCATTATGAACAGCAGACAGAGATGACAGTAACTGCAATGGAGATTGCTGGGCATATTAACCTTATGAGTGTACATGATTGTTACTCCTTATAGAACAATCACAACAACCTGTTTTGTAACTTCAGGCACGATCTCTACAAAAGGGAACAAAGTCCTCTTGCGAGTGTGTTTAGACGCATGTTTCCAGGTGCTCGCAGTGCCGAGAATGACACGATTAGTCAACGCGACTCGCTTTGAATAAGGAGCCTGATCAGGGAATGTGTGGCCGAGGCTGCACATAGCCCTGTTTTTTATAATGGGGAGCTCCGCTCGCCGGAACTCCCCATTGTAGCAAGAGATCGGGAGGCCATTTTTAAATAGCATCCCGATCTCCGAGGCCCCCAAAAGAATCCCCGACCTCCCCTCCCAGCCAGAACGCAATTTGGGAGAGTCCCCTCCCGCAGCCCCCCCAACACCCTCACGGGGAAACTCTGGCCTTATTGCACACAACAAATGCCAGCTTGGCACCTTGGCAATGCCACTGCCAGTGCCAGCTAAGCACCTTGGCAGTTCCAGGCTGGCAGCCATGTGCCAGGGCACCACCCTGCCAAGAAGGCATGCAGCTGGTCGCCTCCGATTCCCTTGGAGACTCCCACACATGCCATTCTGTCTGGTCTCCATTTGTGGGGGCCAGTACCAAAACGCTAAGGCAAAGGGGATGAATCCTAAAGCCTCAAGTACCTTGGGAATCTGCACATTAGAGTAAGACTAGCTGCCTCACTTTAATATGCAGATTTGCCACAATGTGACCCTGCCCATTGCGGGTGGGATTCAACTTTCAAAGTCTCGCAAGATCGTGGTGAGTCTCGCAGGGCATTGCGAGCCGGGTAGATCCTGGGAGTGGGGGCCTCCCGGTTTTCAGCGGCCACACTGCACTGCACTGCGGCAAGCTGCTTTTCCGGTCCAGCATGACTGTAGGATCATGCCCTTGATTTATAGCTTTGTGACGAAACACTGGATTAAAAGGAGAGAAATGAAAATTGAGAGCAGGAAAATGGAACGACCAACCACTTGAATAAGCAACACTTGCTGTGCCAACATAACAAGGAATTCAGACAGTCTTTACAGCTCTGTGCATTATTGTAGGAATATTGTAGGAACCATTTCATGATGATAGTAGCATGCATTTAGCAATGGGGAAGCCTGGTCTTCTGTTCTACGGAAGGAATTAAGCAGCAGGAGAAAGCTGCAGACATTTTCTACACTGTTAACACTTTACACACTTTATTGCATTTTCTCCTATTATTGTTGTTTATTCCATATTTAGTTTTGATGGCTTTGTACTGCTGTACACAGTGCAAGTGTCATGTGAGAGTACCTTTAAGAAATGGGTGTTTACAAATGGGTGTGTATATAAATATCTGTAGTGAGAGTACCTTTAAGAAATGGGTGTTTACTACTGCAGTGATGTCAGCGAGTGGCTGGAGCTGGGCTGTCTATCAGCGTTTTACTTTCGTTTTCGGCTGTTTGCTGCCGGATGTGTTTTAGTTTTGTTTTCAGTGTTGGAGCTGAAGCCAGACAGAGCAGGTGTACTGTTGATCTCATTGCCATGAAAAGACTATCTCTTGATCATTTGGTGAATTCAGAATTATAAATGTTCTCAGTTGTGAATGTAAACCTAATGTGCTTCTGTTAAAAGGTGTTTCTTTTGTCTTCTGGATGTTGTTTGGGAAGTTATTAAGCATTACTTAGTGTTGTATTCTTTGGGGGTTGTATTTGAATTTATAGTTGCTAAGATGTTCACTGTATGTTTTAACAAGGTTAATTTGAGTTAATAGAATAAACATTGTTTGGCTTTAAAAAATACTTTTCCATTTCTGCTGTACCACACCTGTAGAGTGGGCTGTGTGCTCCCCAGACAATCTATTAAAAGTTGTGGGTCAGGTGAACTCCATGATACACTTTGGGGTTCTCTAAACCCTGGCCCATAACACAAGATTGATAAAATCAAATCAGTTTGACTGTATGATTAGTGAAATGCACTCTTGCATGACCATGTAGATCTACAAGTACTAACTAATCATGGATCAATCAAACAGAGGGTTGTCCAAATCAATCATTATAAATACATTCCATTGCATTTTTGAATTCAATCCACAGTGACTCATCCAAAGCATTACCTTTCATATAATTTCTTTGCATTGTAATCATTCTTTAATAATGGCACCCCCCTTCCTATGTTTTGTCTTGCTTCCTCTATCTCTTCTGAAAATATCACAGTAATGATGAAAGTTTAGTTTCCCAGCCCTGGAGCGGGGGATGTGGGGAGATGTGGATTTTAACTCCCAGGCAAGAAGCCAGTGGGATCTGCCTAGGACATAGAGTTTGAACCGTAGTCAATTTTAATGACTGAACCTCATTCATATTGCACTAGCCAGCTGCCTTTCCAAAACTGGTGTCCAGAGGCAGCTCTGCAGCTTTGGTCTATGAAAATTGGGCAGCCTGGTTAATGCCAGACTGCAAGCAAGTGGGAAGTTGGGGTTGTTGGAGGAAGGCCGATGCGGTAGCGGTTCAAAACATTTTACTCTTCCAATTGCTGACCCCTGCATCCGGTTTTATTGAGTCGAGCATTCATTGCTTAGTCGGCTGTTAAAATTGCATTGCGGTCCATCTAAAGAATTCATGAATTGCCTAACAGTCCAAGGATACAGCAACATTTAAAATAACTACAGCGTGCCAAGTGAATGGTAAATGTCCCCCTTGCTTATTAATCCTTGTTCTGTCTGCTTTCCACAGGGCAGAGGGACTTAAGACTCCACAAACGTCTGAAAATTTAATGATAGCTTAATGATTTGTGCTTCCTCTTCCCTGATTTTATTTCTACGGCTTCGACCCCATCCCATCATTACTCTGCACTACTGCTCTTTTATTACCTTGCTGATTCCTTATTCCTTTTATGGCATTCAGGAGCTGTTAAAATTCAAGGAGGCATTCTTTTAAAAAAAATGATCTTTGCATCTTAACATCATGACAAAATCTCTGAAATACAATTTCATAACAAGTTGTGAATGAAAGTTTGTAACTGTACTTGAGGTTATTCATGAAGGCCCTGTCTTCCCAGCCTTGCCCCTCACCTGAGGTATGGTGATCCTCAGGTTAAATCACCACCAGTCAGCTCTCCCCTCAAAGGGGAAGCAACCTATGGTCATCTGGGACTATGGCGACTTTACCTTACCTTTATACTTGAGATTGTAGTGTATTGGCTTGCTGATCGTTGGAAGGGTGTTTATACGTTTCAGTGGGGATTTATTATCTCAGCGGATGTTTATTTATCTCCAGGGTGTTTTCAGGCAAGCTTATAAATTATAAATCAACAGCAGCAGACACAATCTAAAAAACAAATTAATTGCAGCACTATTTTGCCACCTTCTATATTTAAATTATAAAGGTCGAAAATGTTGACATTGAGATTATAACCTGGTACTCAACATCACACATTCCAGTCTCTTTGTTTAACAAGAAATGAATCTCTGCAGTAGTCTCTACTTCCAGATGTCTCGTTACTCCAGTCAATTTTTTCCAACTTTCTAAAATACCAAGGAAATGCCTGGCTGTTCGATAAAAGCACTAATTGTAATCTGAGTGGTTCTGAAACATGAAAAGTGATTGCTCCAAAAGGATATATTCAGCAAGGGAGTTATGACAGGTTTACAAAAAGCATTCTGCTAATGAGCTTGACATTTTAGTGTACTTGATGTGATGAAAATTTAAATGAGCTGCAACATTTTGTTTAGAAGACTGTCGTTTTTTGTAGTTTAGGTTTCTGATGAAGCAGGGGTGCAACACATTGCCTGTGTTGCTGATACACTGCAATATGAATAGCGCAAAAAGCAATAGAATTTGCAAGGTCAATGAGGAGGCGGTTCATCCTCTTGAGCCATTGATTTAGATAGTAGTTAGTTTGTACCGTAACTCTATTTATCCATCTTTACATAGTCATGTCATGTGCTCTTTGTCTGAAGACAGGTCATTGGCTCATTGTCTGCTGATGCTTCACCAAGAACTATTCTTGGCAGATTTTGTCATTGGTTGTTTGCCAGCGCCTTCCACCCTCAGAGACAGCTGGGTGAGGCAGCAGGCCCCAAGCCTACCTCAGCCAGAATGGGAATCAGGCCCACGCTATTCATGTTATTCTGAACTACATGCTACCCATCTATCACTTTACATAGTGTTACCCAGTATTTGCAACACAGAAACCACGCTGGGAGTGCAAACTGGGGAGCAACTCCCAATCCTTTTCCATGCAAATGAAATGAAATGAAATGAAAATCGCTTATTGTCACAAGTAGGCTTCAAATGAAGTTACAGTGAAAAGCCCCTAGTCACCACATTCCGGCGCCTGTTCAGGGAGGATGGTACGGGAATTGAACCGTGCAGCTGGCCTGCCTTGGTCTGCTTTAAAAGCCAGCTCTTTAGCCCTGTGCTAAACCAGCCCCAAATTCATGCATGGCGAGGATTGCGAGGGATTCCCGAGGGAATCCTACTATTGGGCCGCCATTTTGAGCGGGTGGCCCGATAGTGAGGTCCAGCAGCTGGGTCCCCCTTCCCCCGCAACATAATTCAGCCCCTGCAATGCAACCAGCCCCCGTGCCGGGATTGCATTCATATGCTTGCATTGCCAAGCCTCTTAAAGCCATTCCCATGGATGCAGCGGAGCTAAAGGTGGCAGGTTTTTCACATACGCACATGAAGAACATGTTCTAGCTTTCTGCGTCCAGCCTCAGCCGACCAAAATAAGTTCTTGATATTTCCTTCATGCATACGACACCATAATGGTCCTCATGTAGTTCTTCTGGCACTCGTTTCCTCAATGGTTGTGGAATAATCATCCTGAGCTCTCAAAGAAGATATCCTGACTGTACTGCCCCAATCCCCTGGAGTAGTAGGGTTTCAGGTTAGGTGTTAATTCCAAAGTTTTCCCTCGTAATACCATATCCATCACTTCTCAGAGTATCGGATCACTCAGTGCATTTCCTCACTTGCTTAGAAGTTGCTGGTGTGTTGTCTACTTTTTCAAAGTGGAAGATATTCCTATTTAAGCAGTCTGATGAACTACCTGGCAATGGTAATTTTGAAAGTCCATCCACATTACCTTGTAGATTTGACTGTCGCTACTTAATGGTGTAAGTATGCGCAGACAAAAGCAATGCCCATCTTTGCATTGCCGTGGGTAGCACGGTGGTTAGCACAGTTGCTTCACAGCTCCAGGGTCCCAGGTTTGATTCCCGGCTTGGGTCACTGTCTGTGCGGAGTCTGCACGTTCTCCCCGTGTCTGCGTGGGTTTCCTCCGGGTGCTCCAGTTTCCTCCCATAGTCCAAAGATGTGCAGGTTAGGTGGATTGGCCATGATAAATTTCCCTTAATGTCCAAAAAAGATTAGTTGGGGTTATGGGGATAGGGTGGAGGTGAGGGGATAGGGTGGAGGTGTGGGCTTGGGTAGGGTGCTCTTTTCAAGGGCCGGTGCAGACTCGATGGGCCGAATGGCCTCCTTCTGCACTGTAAATTCTATGATTCTATGATTCTATACTTGCAGCAAGTGACAGAAATCCTACATGCGGTCCAAAAATAGTAGCTAATGTACGATGGTCTGTCAACAATGTGAACTTTCTCCCTTACAGGAATTGATGGAATTTCTTTACTCCAAAAATGATCCCTAATGTTTCTTTTCAGTCTGAACTTAGTTGCTATCAGTTTTATTCAAGGTTGCATGAGCATGAGCATTGATCTTTCTTCCCCGATGGCATAATGTGAGAGACCACCGCTCCTACATAATAAGAAAATGTATCACAAGCAAACTGTTCAGGGTAACATAGGATCAAAATGCGTGAGAATGTCACATTTAAGTAATGCTTCTTTCGTTTGCACAAAAGCGTTATTGCATGGACCCAATCACTTCCACTTCCTGCTTTGGCACAAGACTATATTGCTATATTTGGGACAAGTCTTCCATAATCATTCGACAATTCCAGAAAGGAATGTTTGTCATGGCCTTAATCTTTGAAGGAAACTTGTGAAGGTGAGTGGTATCAATTACATGTCCCAAATACTCAACGGAGGATTGGAAGAACTCATGCTTGTCCTTACAGATTTTCAAACCATAGGCTCCCAATCTCTGGAGAGTCACATCCAGATTTTGAAGCAGTTCCTCATCATCGCTTCCAATGACTAGGATGTCATCCAGATAGCACTGGACTCCACTCAGTCGCCTCAGGGTCTGATCAATTGCTCTTTGAAACAATGCAGGAGCTAATGTGATACCAAACGACAATCTTCGGTATTGGAACAGACATTTATGTGTCACAATTGTCAGAAGTTCCTTTGACTTCTTGTCCACATCCATCTGTAAGTAAGCTTGGTACAGGTCAATTTTGCTGAAATGTTGGCTTCCTACCAATCCCGCAAACAAATCAGTCTGAGGTAACGGGTACTGTTCAGCACCTAACACTGGATTTATGATGACCTTGAAGCCAATGCAAATCCTTACTGTATTATTCCTTGTGTCTGAATAAAGCTCGTAGTCTTACAGTTGAAGTAGATGCTTTATTTCTATGAGTTTGTTCTCTCTCCAGCGCTTATACTATGTTACATCTGAGCTGCCTGGCTGTGTCCTGCTCACCAGCTGCCATTCCTGTGAAGAGTCTCCTGACTTCCTGTTTGTCTATGTATATATACATCTCTGGTGCTCCCTCTAGTGGTTACTTAGTTGTAGTGTATTTACCCTAACCCCTTGTGTATACACAGTGATGCATATCACTACACTTACAAATCCATCTTTCTTGATGTTTGGAATATTGGTGTGGCCCATACACTGATGCTGATGGGTTCTAAGAAGCCAGACTTCACAAGTCACTCTAAATCAGCTTCTACCTTTTGCCTAGTAGCATATAGTACAAACCTTGCCTTCAAATATTTTGCTTGGCTTCCTTCTTTTATTTTCAGTTTAATTTTAATATATTTCCTGCTCCCTGATTCACCATCGAATACAACAATGTGCTTCTTTAAAATTTTCACGAGGCCAGATTCGCCATTGGTCGGCATGGTGACTTTGGCCCAGTTCAGTTGAATCTTCTTTAGCCATGTTCTGCGCATCAATGCTGGATAGTTTCCCTTTATTACATGTAGATACAAATCTGCTGTTTGCCAGTTGAGTTGCACAGCTACTTCAATGCGACCCTTCAGTGGAACCACTTCTCCTGTGATTATCTTCAGCACTATCCTTAATGGCCTTAAGGGAATATGTTTAAGTTTCTCCTTGTAGTCAGTCTTTGGCACCAACGAGACTGCTGCCCCAGCATCAGCTTCCACCCTTACTGGCTGTCCATCCAGGAGTGGAGTGACCCAGTATCGGTGTGTAGTGCTAGCAATGGTTCGCACATTCAGTGATAATTCCTCTTCTGACTGTGATTCGCTTTGTTCCCCTTGACCATTTTGTACAGCATGGACATTCTTCCTTTTATTTTATTTAAATTCTGCCTTGGTTTGTTCTTGCT
This sequence comes from Scyliorhinus torazame, assembly GCF_047496885.1. Taxonomy (NCBI): domain Eukaryota; kingdom Metazoa; phylum Chordata; class Chondrichthyes; order Carcharhiniformes; family Scyliorhinidae; genus Scyliorhinus; species Scyliorhinus torazame. Next base: position 159,258,879 of record NC_092717.1, read on the forward strand.
TCTTATTTTTACTTAGAGCTTGCTTTTTCTTTCTGCAGGCATCCTCTTTGCATCCTTTTTCCCCACAGCTTCTACATACCATGGGCTGAATTCTCCATCCTGGAGACTAAGTGTTGATGCCGTCATGAAAACGGTGGAGTTTCACGACGGCATGATTGGGTCTGTAGTGTTAATCACCCTGGGGTATCACGGACTGCAACTGGATGCAGTTGTACTTGAAAGTAGACGCCAAACTGTGATGTTAGTTCAATACGCTTTATTGAACTTGTTAAGCAGTGCACACAGTGCGCTGTGGGTTTGACACTCTACTAATCTAAGCATGCTTACTATAACTAACTAGACCAGACTAGCTCTGAGCCATGTGTAGAAGGTGCTAACTGATATATACACCCTGACTGTCACTCCAGTTGTCACCAGTGGAAAGAGGCCTTGTGTGTTTTATCGTGGGAGACCACGGGCGTCATTCTCCGCCGGCGGGAGTCTCCGTTTTGCCGGCGCCCGGGGGTTTCCCGACGGCGTGGGGCTGCCCCACAATGGGAAACCCCATTGACCGGCCGGTGTTACGGAGACTCCCGCCGGCCGGTCGGGGCAGAAATGTGGCGGGGCGGGTAGGAGAATTTTGCCCCACCTTCTAGTGTTCTGCCTAGTGATTGGTTGTGTTCTGTCCTGTGTGTTGATTGGCTGTACTTGGTGTCTGTCACTGCCTGTCTGTATCTCATTATGTGCATGAGTGCATATCATGACATCTCCCCTTTTAAAAAAAAATGTTCGTTCCTTGGAGCACATGCGACTGTATTTACATGTAGAACTATTTACAGTAAATGGCAAGTGGATGAAAGCGAGTGGATGAATATATACATAAGAGGTGTCTAGCGTGCAGATACAGAACAAAATTTACAAGATAAATGTCTATAAGTCCAATCTTTGGGGCTTGCGTCAGATCGTTGTCGACCGCCTGAGAGGTGGAGGTGGGGACGACAGCGCCTTGACAGGCGGGATTTCTGCCAGATTGGTGGCCTCGTGGTGCGAGGTATCCGGAGGAGGCATGACAACATATGAAAAAGTAGGATCTGGTGGTGGGCAGACAAGTTTGCGCAGTGCCCTTCTGTTGCGCCTGACAATGGCGCCATCAGCCATACGAACTACAAACGATCTGGGAGCAGCCTGTCGACCAACAACAGTTGGAGCTGACCAGCCTCCATCAAGTAGCTTGATTCGAACAGCATCTTCCGTAGATAGCACAGGCAAATCGGTAGCATGAGCACCGTCCGTCAGCTTTTGCCGGTTCCTGAGTTGCTGCACCTTTTGCAGAACTGGGAGGTGATCCAGGTCTGGTAAGTGTATGGCTGGAACCGTCGTCCGCAGGTCTCTATTCATGAGGAGTTGAGCCGGGGACATACCGGTGGACAGAGAGGTTGCCCTGTAGCCAACAGCACAGAGTGTTGATGCCTCGTGTGTTTTATTGTGGGAGACCACCTTCTAATGTTCTGCCTGGTGATTGGTTGTGTTCTGTCCTGTGTGTTGATTGGCTGTACTGGGTGTCTGTCACTGCCTGTCTGTATCTCATTATGTGCATGAGTGCATATCATGACAGGGTCCAAAGGTGAAGCTATTCACAGACTGCAAAGGGGCTAGCACGGACGTATCGTGAAACAGATTCGCCGGTTCCGTGACTGACGCCCCGCCGCGGCTGCACGTAACTCATTCTCACCCTCACACACACAAGCGTTGCAGCCAACATGGCCGCAAAGAGGGTAGCGCCGCAATTCCGGGACGCCAAATTCGAGACCCTCCGTGACTCCCTGGGGGCAAGCAGGCTGATACTATACCCCGGGCCGGGATGGAGGTCAGCAGGCGCCATAATTCGCCGTACATGGAAGGAGCTGTGAGCCGCCGTCAGCGCCGTCGGGGTGATGGCCCGAACTAGATACCAGTGCAGAAAAAGACTGCATGACCTCCTCGGGGCAGCCAGGATGAGTACCTACACTAACCCCCTACCCATCACAGGCAAGTGACCCGCCTGACCCCGCCCCCCCCACCGGGTGACGGTCGGACCCTCACCCTGACCCACATGGCTGTACCCATGCCAGCCGCAACATCCGTGTGCCCTGGTCAGTGATGCCAACAGATACCCAACCCCTGGGCTGCATGTGTCGGGCTGTCTAACACTGTTGCTGTTTGTGTTTGCCCCCGCGCAGGACAAGGCTGCGCACGACTGCCGGGAGCAGGAGAAGACTGGAGGGGTCCACCAGACCTGCGTCCCCTCGCCGTGCCCGAGCAGAGGACACTAGAAATTGTTGGCGGGCCGGAGGAGAGGGAGGTCGCCGACGCGCAGGTCGGCGACGCGTCATGAAGTGATAGCCCCTGCCAGGTTGCAGGTCCTCACGGCAAATGTGTGCCCAGCCCAACCCCCCAAACCCCACTTCCCAACCCCACTCACCCCACACCCCAACCCCCTGACCCCGCACCCCAACCATCTCACCTCACCCCCTCACCCCACACCCCTCAACCCTCACGCCTCACCCCCGTCCGGCTGTCTAACCATGCATGCCGTCTTGTGTCTTACAGGACCAGCCGGGGACGCGCCCGGCCCATCCGGGGTCCCCTGCCCCCAGCGAGTGCCAGGGTCGGTGCCCCCCAGACAGCCGAGCACCGACAGGGAGAGCAGCCGGAACACGTGCCCTCTGCCCGAGATGGCCCAGGACACCACGACCCAGGCCACCACGACCCAGGAGTTTGGGTCGGAGGAGGACACTGACTTTCCATCGCAGCTATCTCCAACACCCTCCATCATCTCAGAGACTATCACCTTGGTTGGGCAAATTAGTGAAGAGGCTTCTGGGACACTCACTGGTGTGCACCATACAGTCAGTCCGGTATAGCAGGTGGAAGTAGGAGAAGCCAAGGGGTTGGGCGGTCGGAGGGCAACCCGGCCCCAGCAACTAGCTGGCGCCCAGACGGGTCCCGGGCTACTGGAACATCCAGTCCCACCCATAGTGCAGATGCAGGCAGAGACCCAGGGACTAGAGGAGGAGATGATGGCTGGCTTCCAAGACCTGCCGACACACGTGGAGGAGTCCATCCGCGTGCAGGAGCAGGGAGTGGTGCCAGTCATGCATGCCACCCAGGCCGAAACCGCATGAGTGGCGTCCCCGGTGGAGGCAATGGGGGCAACGGTGTCGGACATGGGTCAACACGTGCAAAGCATTCTGTGCAGGCAGGGGCCGAGGCCCAGGACAGGGCTGCCCACTCACAGGCAACCATGTGCCAGAGCCACCTGGAGGTTGCAGCGGTGCTCCTCAGCGTGGCCCATTCACAGCAGGCCATTGCTGAGAGCATCAGCGGAATTGCCCAGGTGCTGGCCGGTGTCGCACAGACACAGGGGGAAGGTGGTCCAGTCCCAGAGGGAGGTGGCCCACATCCTGTGCTCCATTGCTGCGATCGTTCAGACCCTTGTCAATACCAGAGCGGGCATCAAGGGCTGGCAGTGCCAGGTGTCGGCGGATTTGGGGGATGGCTCCACTCGCACCCCCATCCCATGGAGAAGCCCGGGGGCCGTCGGGCACTCCTAGGGAGGAGGGGCTGCTGGGGCCCGTGCCGGTGACTCCTGCAGGGGAGATCCCGGGACACTGCAGCACCTTGGATTCCCCCCCCCCCCCGACCCTGGTGCATCTGGTGGGTAGCGGGTAGAACAGGGAGGCATCACGCCACCCGGGATGACCGAGGAGCAGCCGAGCCCATCCAGGGCAGGCCGTCCCAGGAGATGTGTGGGGACCCTCAGCGCAGGATAGGAGTCACAGCAGTCTGCCTCCAAGCCTGCTGTACCATCTGGGGAAGCACCTAGGCATAGTGTTAGGGCCCGTAAGGCCAGAAAGTTAGACACCAGTTAGGTTGGCACGGGTGCAGGGCACAGCTTAGATATAGGGGCTTGGGCACAGACTGTATATTATTGTTCAGAATAAACACATGTGCACACCATTGGTACCTGCCTCTGTGCTCTGTCTGATGGGTGTGGAGGTGGTGCATGATGTGTTGGGTGTTCTGGATCACAAACAGGTCACCAACACTGGAAGTGGTGCAACTCTATTTTATTATAAGGTTAACTATATTAACATACTTGAACTGTGGGTAAATGCAATACCAGCTTTAACTGTTGACCCTTGCCTAGTCCTAACCAGGTGATGCACTCAGCACATGGTGAATGTCTGTGTTGCAGGCTGTGAGCTCTGTGCTCCGAGCTGGCTGCTACTAGAATGAGCGGGATCTCTCCTGTCCCCTGTCTTTATAGTGCGTGTGCTCTCACTGGTGATTGGCTGTGGTGTTGTGTATGCTGATTGGTCCCACTGCATGTCCATCAGTGTGTGTGTGTCTGCACCATAATATACTGGTGTATATTATGACATCCCCCCTTTTCTATAAAGAACATGTGCCTGCGTGACAATAAATATTGTGTAGTGAATGTACCTGACTATGTGTGTGCGTGTTATTTACATGACTATGTACATGAGGCTCATCTATTTACACGGGAAGGTGCCTGGTGCAGAGAAACAGGGTGTCACACCAACAATGAAATGAACATTATATACAAACTACTGGAACGATGAAACAGGATAACAGAACAGATCAAAGAGTCCAACATTGTAAAACTCATAAGTCAAGTCTCTGAGGTGGGCGACAAATTCTGGTTGACCGCCTCAAGGGTGGGTCAGGAGCCACCGGCTGGGGAACGGGCTGGGCCACGGCAGAGTGAGGAGGATGCAGAGTATTCGGAATCTCCACATAGTCCAGGTTGGGGACAACAGGAGGGCGTGGCACCAGTGGAGGATCACGTAGCGAGGGTGGAACGAGACGAAGGGCACGCCGATTGCGGCGGCGAATGGAACCATCTGGCAGACGAATCAGGAACGAGCGGGGAGACACATGCCGAAGAACCACAGCAGTTGCAGACCAGCCACCATCCGGAAGATGGATGCGGACGTTGTCATCCGGCGCCAGAGTAGGGAGATTAGTCGCTCGAGCGTCATGCGCCGCCTTGTGCTGTGCACGAGGCTGTTGCATCCGCTGAAAGACCGGAACGTGGTCGAGGTCTGGTACGTGAATGGACGGCACCGTGGTCCTGAGGGTGCGACCCATGAGCAGCTGGGCTGGCACAGTGGGGCCGAACAATAGGCCAGCAAGGCGAGGTGGAAGTCGGATCCTGCATTGGCAGCCTTGCAGAGGAGCCGTTTGACGATGTGGACGCCCGTTTCCACTTTGCCATTGGATTGGGGGTGCAGGGGACTGGATGTAACATGCACAAAGTTGTACCTGCTGGCAAAGTTGGACCATTCCTGGCTCGCAAAGCAGGGGCCATTGTCCGACATCACAGTGAGTGGGATGCCGTGACGAGCAAAGGTCTTCTTGCAGGCACGGATGACCGCCGATGATGTGATGTCGTGCAGGCGTATGACCTCCGGGTAGTTCGAAAAATAGTCTACAATCAGAACATAATCCCTGCCGAGCGCAAGGAACAGGTCAACGCCGACCTTAGACCAAGAGGACATGACCAACTCATGGGGCTGTAGGATCTCACGTGGTTGGGCCGGCTGGAACCGGACAGGTGGGGCAGTTGAGCACTGTGTTGGCGATGTCCTCATTGATGTCGGGCTAGTACACAGCCTCTCGGGCCCTCCGTCGGCACTTCTCCACGCCAAGATGGCCCTCGTTTAGCTGTTCCAAAACGTGCTGGCGCATGCTGTTCGGGATCACGATGTGGTCCAGCTTCAGGAGGACACCATCGACTACTGATATTGTAGAACTGCGGGCATTGGCCCTTGAGCCACCCGTCCGTCATGTGGTGCATGACACGCTGTAGTAGGGGGTCAGCCGCAGTATCGCGGCGAATGTGGATACGGCGTTCATCCGTGGCTGGCAGATTGGAGGCCGTGAAGGCCACATGGGCGTCAACCTGGCAGACGAACCCCTCTGGGTCACACGGGGTGTTGACTGCCCTGGACAGAGCATCGGCTATGATCAGGTCCTTGCCCAGGGTGTATAGGAGCTGGAAATCGTACCGTCGGAGTTTAAAGCAGAATGCGCTGGAGGCGAGGGGCCATATCATTCAGGTCTTTTTGTATAATGTTGACCAGCGGGCGATGGTCGGTCTCGACAGTGAATTGGGGGAGGCCGTACATGTAATCATGAAATTTGTTGACCCCAGTAAACAGGCCCAGGCACTCTTTTTCGATCTGCGCGTAGCGCTGTTCCGTGGGGGTCATGGCACGTGTCACATATGCAACGGGGGCCCATGATGAGGCCTCATCGCGTTGCAGGAGCACTGCCCCAATGCCGGATTGGCTGGCATCCGTTGAAATTTTTGTTTCCTTCGTAGGATCAAAAAATGCCAATACCGGGGCCGTGGTAAGCTTGGTCTTAAGCTCCTCCCATTCACGCTCGTGGGCAGGAAGCCATTGGAAGTCTGTTGTCTTCCTGACCAGGTTCCGGAGAGCTGTGGTATGGGAGGCGAGGTTGGGGATGAACTTCCCCAGGAAGTTGACCATGCCCCCAAATCGGAGGACCGCCTTCTTATCCATTGGCTTCTGCATGGCCGTGTTGGCTGCCACCTTGTCCGCATCCGGCCGCACACCCAACTGGGAGATGTGGTCCCCTAGGAACTTGAGTTCCGTCTGGCCGAAGGAACATTTGGCTCTGTTGAGGCGAAGGCCTTGGTCCCGTATTCGTTTGAAAACGCGCTGCTGGTGACTGATATGCTCCTGCGGGGTGGTGGACCAAATGATGATGTCATCAACATAGACGCGCACACCCTCAATTGCCTCCATCATTTGCTCCATGATCCGGTGGAATACTTCTGATGCCGATATAATCCCAAACGGCATCCTGTTGTAGCAGTATCTGCCAAACGGGTATTAAAGGTACACAGCTTTCTGCTGGACCTGTCTAGTTGAATTTGCCGGAATCCTTTTGAGGCGTCAAGTTTGGTGAAGATGTTGGCCTGAGTCATCTCGCACATGATCTCCTCGCGCTTGGGGATAGGGTAATGCTCCCTCATTATGTTGTGATTCAGATCCTTTGGGTCAATGCAGATCCGGAGCTCGCCGGAAGGCTTCTTTATGCACACCATGGAACTGACCCAGTTGGTTGGTTCCGTCACTCTGGAGAGCACTCTTTGGTCCTGGAGGTCCTGCAGCTGCTGCTTGAGGCGGTCCTTGAGGGGTGCTGGGACTCTGCAAGGTGCATGAACCACAGGCCTGGCGTCTTGTTTGAGCAGGATTTTGTAAGTGTATGGAAGCGTGCCCATGCCTTTGAAAACTTTGCGGTGCTGGTCGATGATGGCATTGAGTTACGCCCTGAAGTCCGCATCCTGGAAGGCAGACGTGTCCTCTGGAGAGAGAGAGTGTACTCGTTGAACGAGGTTTAGGAGTTTACATGCCTGTGTGCCTAGCACAGAGTCCTACGAGGAGCCCACGATCTCGAAGGGAAGGATGGCTTTTCGCGAGTTGTGCGTCATTTCAAGTTGGCATGAACCGGTAGCAGGAATGACGTTGCCATTGTAGTCCACTAGTTGGCAGGTCGACGGCAGAATGGTTGGTTTAACCCCAAGGGTCTGAAAGGCTGACCACGCTAGGAGATTAGCGGAAGCACCAGTGTCCAGGTGGAATCGTATCTGGGATCGGTTGACCGTCAGGGTGGCACACCACTCGTCGTCTGGATCAATGCTGTGCACCGGCAGCGGCTGGTGGTTTTGATTCGGGTCAGCCTGTTCTTTGTTATAACAGCAACACGAAAGGGCTCCCTCGGGTCCTCGGTGTCACTGATCTGCGGGAAGTCGGAATCGGACTCAGTGAACGTGGGTTGAATTGCCCGAACATTCCTGTGAGGCTGGCTGAAGCGAGGCGAATTGGCAGACTGAGCTGCTCGACAGCAGGCAGCATAGTGGCCAAGTCTGCCACATCGTAGGCATTGTCGCGATTTTGCAGGACATTGCCGCTTTAAATGGGCGGAGCCACAGTTGCCGCACGTCGTGACGTCAGTATGCTCTTGCGCCACCGCGCATGCACGGTGCGGTCCTGCGTGGTGCGCGCCTGCGCATCACGTTCCTCCATGTCACCGTCCCCTCGTTTGGCCCTTACAAGCGCGGGAGGCCGCGAATAGCGCGCAAAATGGCCACCCTCATCCAGGCTGCAGCCTTGGAGGTATTCAATTGTTTGGACCCGTTCCGCCTTGTGGGGACCTTGCCGCGCCGTTTCCTCCGCCTGTATGTGGGAGTACCGGCTGGTGGCATTTTCATGGAGGACACAGGTCTCGATGGCAGTCGCTAGGGTGAGTTGCTTAACTTTGAGGAGCTGCTGACGCAGGGGGTCCGACAGAACACCAAATACGATCTGGTCGCATATCATGGAGTCGGAGGTGGGCCCGTAGCCACAGGACTGCGCAAGGATGTGGAGGTGTGTTAAAAAAGATTGGAAAGGCTCGTCCTTACCCTGCAAGTGCTGCTGGAACAGGTATCTTTTGAAGCTTTCATTGTCCTCTATGCTGAAGTGGGTATCGAATTTGAGGAGAACAGTCTTGTACTTTGTCTTGTCCTCGTCGTCTGCGAATATGAGGGAGCTGAAGATGTGGATGGAGTGTTGCCCGGCCGTGGAGAGGAGCAGAGCAATCTTCCTGTTGTCTGATGCGTTCTCCCTGTCCGTGGCTTCGAGGAAGAGCTGGAAGCGCTGTTTAAAAATCTTCCAATTGACCCCGAGATTGCCGGCGATGAGGAGCGGCGGTGGGTTGATGTTCTCCATACTCCAGGATGACGGAATGCCGATTAGCTGCAGGTGGGTCTCAGAAGTGCTAGTATGCAACCACTCCTTGTACCATGATGTGTTGGGTGTTCTGGATCACAAACAGGTCACCAACACTGGAAGTGGTGCAACTCTATTTTATTATAAGGTTAACTATATTAACATACTTGAACTGTGGTAAATGCAATACCAGCTTTAACTGTTGACCATTGCCTAGTCCTAACCAGGTGATGCACTCAGCACATGGTGAATGTCTGTGTTGCAGTCTGTGAGCTCTGTGCTCTGAGCTGGCTGCTACTAGAATGAGCTACTCTCCTGTCCCCTGTCTTTATAGTGCGTGTGCTCTCACTGGTGATTGGCTGCAGTGTTGTGTATGCTGGGGATCACAGATTGCGCCAAAACAAATGAATCATGTACATTGCCCGGTTTTCGGGCACAGACATGCAGGATCTTCATCTGACAGTCACAGACCACCTGATCGTTCATGGAGTGTTGTCCCTTATGGTTTGTGAACAGCTGCTTGTTATCTGTCAGTGGCCGCAGGGTGAAGCCCACTGCCCGGGCATCCTGGTGGGTGTGGTCCACTGGATACTGGATGTACCGGTCCGCTAGGGGAATCAGGGCATCAGTAATGGCACAGATGCATCTGTGCGCCGATACCTGTGAAAACCCGGACAGGTCCCCACTCGACGACTGGAAAGACCCTGTCACGTAGAAGTTGAGGGCCACTGTCGCCTTAAGGGCACTGGGAGCGGCTGCCGTCCCCCATTCCCACGCGGTGCCAGGTTTGCCATCATGTGGCAGATGTGTCTGACTGTCTCCCAGCTCATCCGCAGTCTCCTCCTGCACGCCCGGTCCGGGAGTTCCTCAAAGGACATGCGGTCGCGGTATACGCGTGCCCTCATCTGGCGCCTCCTTGGCACCACCACCATCTCCTCCTCGTTGTCCAGTCTGGCGGCCGGCCCTCCAGCCTGAGCGCCTGCCACCTGCCCCTCTGCAGCCCTCTCCTCTGCTGCAGGCTCCGCCACCTCTCAGAGCTGCCCCGCTCATGCTGCCACAGGGCTGCATGCAGGGCAGTGGCCGCCGCCACAGCGGCTAGCATCACAGATTGATGCCATAAGATGATTATCTGCAGGAGGTGTGGTGAAAACATGTTACCATGGCGCATACACCCGTGAACAAGCTGGTATCATGGGCTACAAGGTGGCCCCGGTTGTCACCGCGCGCCCCAGCTATGCATGCTCCCCTACCCCCGCACCCTGGTCCCTGTTGCTAGGGCCACCGTTTGATTGCACTGCCCTCACTGGGGGCTGACGTCGGTGTGGCCCTGGGTGGTCCCCCGGTGGGTGACGCCGGTTGAATGGGGTGGAGGGAGGGGGCACCCACCTGTACGGCCATTTTCTCGGCATCCACCCAGGGGCCGTGGTAGGTGGCAAACAAGATGGCCACCATAATGGCACTTAGTGCATGGGCACCGCCCGTCCTGTCGGGTACTCCCCAGCGGCTCGGCCTCTCCACCCCCTTCCCCTCCCCCCCCCCCCCGGCCCTGACAGGCCCCCCACGCCCCACCGAAAGCATGGTCGGTGTCCGATATGGGAGCCCGCAGTCCCCCCACGCCACCTTCTACCTCCTCTCGCAGCCGCCTCAGCCAGCATGCCAGCTTCACGATTTTTAAAAGGTGATTAGAAATACATCATCGGGAAAACGGCCCATCCGGGGCGCAGAATCGCTGAGGCCCCGGAGAATCGGTCATCAGGGCAGATAATGAGATGCATACTGTACTTCCTGGCTGCTCGGCGGGCGCCGTGATTCCATCGCGTTGGGGGGGTCTGGAGAATTTCGAATCGGCGGGAATCTGGCGCCGAGCCAGACTTTGGCGCCTGAGCCGATTCTCCGGCCAATCGTGTTTCGCGATTTTGGCGTGATGTCATGGAGAATCCAGCCCCATGTCTTTACACCAACATTCAGCAGCAGAATGCCCTGGCTTTGCACGTCGATAACGTGTACGAATCTCGAGACTGTTGGGTGTTGATTCAGCAGCCATTTTGTGTACATGAACCCCATTGTTGGGCTTCCTTTGCAGCGAGCTCCACAGAAACAACAACTTCCATAGCCTTATGCAGAATAAGATTACTTGCAGTTAGCAAACGCTTCTGCACAACACCGAAAACCCCGCCATTTTTCTACTAATGGAGGTTTACCGTGTACACACTTCACAACCATGTATTCAGCAGCTACCTTGATTCCCTCACACACAAGATAACACCCCAAGATTCAGCCTCTCATTTATCACAGACAGTTGTATAATGTGTTCTGCAGCCAGTTTATCGTTACTCACGTCCACCTAGCCCATTAGTTCTCCATAGCATGTGTCGTGCAGGGTTAAACATTTTCCTTTCTAATTTTCCCCTTTTTCCAACTTTTCTCAGTAAATTTCTTCTTCCCAGGTGGCTAGCCAACGTACCTTCTTGTCCTTATTGCCAGTTTTTATGTTGTGTTTTGGAGGCGTGATACGAGGGAGCACAGAGGTTTAAAACAACGGAGCTTTGTTTTGAGTGTGCTATCTCTTACATGGATGTTCTTCCCTCTCTGTTTACCATGCTAGGACTTATGACAACACTACACTTCCGGTGAATACATTAATACAACAGAGCTTCACTTGAGCTAATAAGATTTAATGCAAATACATAACATTCTTCATAAATTCATCTGTGCTAGTTGCCTCAACTAATCCTTGTGGCAACAAGTTCTGCATTTCAATCATTCCCTGGGTAAAGAAGTCTCTCCTTAATTCTTTATTAGATTTATTACTGACTATGTGGGATGGGTAGGGGATGTGAGGAGGGGTGATGCTAAAGGGTCTCAAATCATCTAAAACAGCTGGGACAAAGTGCCAGAAAACTTAGGTCGGTTTTCTAAATAGCCCACCTTAGCTATAGCTTGCTGCTATGGCAGGCCACGCTTTGTTTTTAGGGTCAGCTGGCTGGACCCAATCCTTCACCCACACCTCCAATACAAAAATAGAGATTTGATGTACATTTTAATCAATGTGGGGATGGTACCGGGCGGCATGTGGTGCAGTGGTGTTAGCACTGGGACTGCGGCGCTGAGGACTCAGTTTCGAATCCTGGCTCTGGGCCACTGTCCGTGTGGAGTTTGCACATTCTCCCCGTGTCTGTGTGGGTTTCACCCCCGCAACCCAAAGATGTGCCAGTTAGGTGGATTGGCCACGCTAAATTGCCCCTTAATTGGAAAAAAAATAGTTGGGTCCCCTGAATTTATTTTAAAAAAGATGGGTATGGTAAATTGAGAAAATTCCCACATGGAGATACCTTGGTAACCAAAATCCAGCCTTTATTTTCCAGGAATTATGTAGCCGCCTTATTCTTCCTTCCAAAGTGTACAACATCACAATGATCTATATTGAAGTTCATTGTCTGTAACAAAACAGTTGACAACTTTATTATCTTCCTATTTTGTTTCAGTCATCTTTTCTATCAAGGATAACTTGAATTTGTCAATTATTTTCCTACCTTTGTGCCAACCTAATCATAGAATCATGTAATCCCTACAGTGCAGAAGGAGGCAATTTGGCCCAGTGAGTCTGCTCCACCCTTCCGAAAGAGCACCCCAATCCATCCACCCCACCCTATCCCTGCACATTCCTAAAGGGAAATTTATCATGGCCAATCCACCTAACCTGCACACCTTTGGACTGTGGGAGGAAACAGGAGCACTCAGAGGAAACCCATGCAGACACGGGGAGAGCATTCAAACTCTACAAAGTCACCCAAGGTCAGAATTGAACCCGGCTCCCTGGCGCTGTGAGGCAGCAGTGTGTAGCGCACAATGACTTACGAGAGAGACGAGTAGAGATTAAGTCGATGAGGCTTTATTAAGCGAGACTTGTCCCCAGCAGTTCAGCAACAGAATGGAGCGGCGGGGAGAAGCTCGGGTTCTTATACTCCGCCTTCAGGGCGGAGCCAGGAGTCAACAGCCAACCAGGACCCGGGATCTGTCAGCCAATAGCATCACGGCTTCACAGTCCCACATGACCCCTAATACATACTACCACACAGTGCTAACCTCTTTGATACTCTGACCTCACAAAAATATAGCAATCTAGGTCTTGAAATGTCAATTGACCCCTCATTCATTACATTTTGCGACGAGGAATTCTTACTTTTCTTTGCGTGAGTACGTTTTTCCTGATTTTACTCTCAAATGATCCAGCCCTAATTTAAGATTGTGCCCTTTTCTTTGGATTTCCTCCACCAAAGGAAGTAACTTCTCAGTATGTAATCCGTGGAATCTGCTATTATTTAAAAAACCCTGATTAGATCAACCTTCAGCTTTCTCAACTTAAAAGGAACACAAAGTAATTTCAGATTGGACTTGAAACGTTCTCCGGCCGCGTCCGCCGACGACCGGAGAATCCCGCCTGAGGTCAATGGATTTCTCCATTGTCGGCGTCTCGCCCGTGGCATTCTTGCGGCGGCTGGGGCTGAGGAATCCAGCAAGTTAATTCTATTTCTCTCTTTACAGATGCTGCCAGACCCGGAGTTTTTCTGGCAGTTTCTGTTTTAATTCCAAATCTCCAGATTCTGCCGTATTTTGATTTTAACTAAGTTTATATGACCTGTCATGATTCTTTAGGACTTGGTAAATTTCGAGCGAATCTGTACTGTAACCCTCTCAATGTCAGTCTAACTTTATTGAGGTTTACTGCATGATACTGAACATATTCCAGCTAGGATTTCAGTAAAGCCCAGTAGAACTGAAGGATTAACTCCTTACTGTTGTATTCCAATCTCAAGTAAAGGAAAACAGTTCATTACCCTTTTCGATTACTTTTTGTACTTGTGCACCAGCTTTTAGTGATGTGTATCTGGCTCCCTAAATCCTTTTACTCCACCAGAGGTCCTAGTATTTCACATTTACTGGTCTCAGGCCACCATTTTGAACGATTGCACCGCTCCCAATGACCAGAGACAGCCCCCTCCTCCCTACAATGCAAATGTCGACCCCCCCATCCCTAATAAGGGGAGCACCCCGAAACCCTCATCAAGGAGGGCCATCCACGCCCCCATCATGGGAATAATGGGTAACCGACCCCACACTACACATGCATGAGGGTGATCTGACTCCCTCCAGTCTCTTCCTCAGCAATCCCCCTCAGCTCCCCTCTTCAGGTCCCACCCTCTGGCATTGCCAATGGTGCACTGCTCCCTGGAACCATGGCACTGGCAGTGACACCTTAGCTCGGCATACTGGACTCGGGGGGGGGGGGCGGGGGGGGGAATGGGGTTTAAGAAGGTTATCCAATTGCTCACACGCCCCTCTGCCAGGTTACAGAGAGATGGCCCCCTAAGGGTCTTATGGGTATGTGGACCCAGGCTGTGGGTAAGGGGTTAACCCCAGGACCCTCATCCGGGATGAGGGTCCAACATCTGGACTGCTCCTTCCAGCCTTGGTGAACATGAAGATCATTCTTGGCACAGAACACTTGAAAAGCCTTGCAATCCCCTTTGCACAAATTCAATTTCACAGTGCAGTACCTCTAACTAGCCTTTGATTGACAGTTTAATGGTTTAAACACAGCAGGCTGAATGTTTGTTTATTTTTCTTCCCCTACACACTTGAATGCATCTGAAGTACCCCCTATTGATCCTAACTGTAATGTTTATAAACATCCTTATAAGGCCAGAAGACCAGAAGACATAGAAGCAGAATTAGGCCACTCTGCCCATCGAGTCTGCTCCGCCATTCAGTCATGGCTGGTATTTTTCTCACCCCCGTTCTCCTGCCTGTTCCCCATAACCCCTGATCCCCTTATTAATTAGGAACCTGTCACAATATCCACTCATGTATATAATGAGATGCAGACAGGCAGTGATTGACGCACAGGATGACCAGTAAGCACACAACACAGTGCAGCCAATCACCAGACAGGACACTACCACTATAAAACCAGAGGGCACTAGGTTTCCTGCTCTCTCGGGATCCAGCCACTGAGACAGTCAGAGTCCACGAGCTAGCCAGTGCAAACACCATGCGGTAGCTAGTAAGTCTGGTCAGGCTACTACAAGGTCTCCAGTCAGTTCAGTATAGTGTCGACCCACAGTTGAATATGTATATCAGTTCTATCATTGAATAAAACAGTGTTGGATCTTCTCCAGTGTTAGACGTCTGTTTCTAGCTTCCCTGCATCGAGTGCAGTCCACATCGAACCTACCTGCCTAACATATCAGAACCTATCAATCTCTGTCTTAAAGACACTCAGTGATTTGGCCTCCAGAGCCTTCTGCGGCAAATAATTCCACAGATTCACCACCCTCTGGCTGAAGAAATCCCTCCTTATCTCTGTTTTAAAGGATCATCCCTTTAGTCTGAGATTATGCCAGTTGGTTCTAGTTTTTCTTACTACTGGAAACATCCTCTCCACATCCACTCTATCCAGGTCTCGCAGTATCCTATAAATTTCAATAAGACCCCCCCCCTCATCCTTCTAAACTCCAACAAATACAGATCCAGAATCCTCAGCCGTTCCTCATCCGACAATGACTTAGATTGGGTGGACGTCGGGAAGTTGTTTCCATTAGCAGGGGAGACTAGGACCCGGGGGCACAGCCTTAGAACAGAGATGAGGAGAAATTTCTTCAGCCAGAGAGTGGTGGGTCTGTGGAATTCATTGCCACAGAGGGCGGTGGAGGCCGGGATGTTGAGTGTCTTTAACACAGAAGTTGATAAATTCTTGACTTCTCGAGGAATTAAGGGCTATGGAGAGAGAGCGGGTAAATGGAGTTGAAATCAGCCATGATTGAATGGTGGAGTGGACTCGATGGGCCGAATGGCCTTACCTCCGCTCCTATGTTCCTCTTCTAATGCTGTTTAGCACAGGGCTAAATCGCTGGCTTTGAAAGCAGACTAAGGCAGGCCAGCAGCATGGTTCAATTCCTGTAACAGCCTTCCCGAACAGGCGCTGGAATGTGGCGACTATGGGCTTTTCACAGTAACTTCATTTGAAGCCTACTTGTGACAATAAGTGATTTTCATTTCATTTTCATGTCTTATGGTTTTATGGACAAGCTCTTCATTCCTGGGATCATTCTTGTGAACCTCCTCTGGTCCTTTTCCAAGGCCAGCACATCCTTCCTTAGATATGGGGCTCATAACTGCTCACAAAACCCCAAATGGAGTCTGACCAGAGCCTTGTACAGTCTCAGTAGCACATCCCTGGTCTTATATTCTAGCCCTCTCGACATGAATGCTGACATAGCATTTGCCTTCCGAACTGTTGACTGAACCTGCACATTAACTTTAAGAGAATCTTAAAAGACTCCCAAGTGCCTTTGTGCTTCTGGTTTCCTCAGCATTTCCCCATTTAGAAAATAGTCTATGCCTCCATTCCGCCTTACAAAATGCATAACCTCACACTTTTCCACATTGTATTCCATCCTTGTTCTGATTGACGGATGTTGGCCACTTCAACAATGCTAAGTGCTTTCTGCAGTTAGAAAAGAGGAGTGCTTACTCTTCAAATGGGTGAATTGCACCCAGAGAATCTAATGAAATACAACTTGCTATGATGATGCTGCAGGACAGTTTTAAGAGTAAGTATGAACCCACTTGATAACTTTCCACCACATTGGCATTACCATTTCCATTGCCAAAGGAGCACTTTTGTAAGATTTATGTTTATGATGTGAATCTACAAACGAAAAGTGACTTTAGATTTCACCTAGTGCCATTTTTCCTAACAAGCAAACATACTGAAAATTGATTGTGCAGAGCAGGGAGCATATATCACCTACTGCTAAAAGACATTTCTAGTCAGCTATAGTACAAAGATTATTTGGTTAATTGACCATTAGTCAACTGTGCGTGCAGCTATAACTGCAGTTTAAGACTAGATTAAATAACAAAATTTCATTGTGAATCTTTCCCCTTTGCTCATTTCATTGCTGACTCATTTTTCATAAGGATTGTTACAGACTTTTATAAAATTCTAGTTATCAGCACACCTTTCCACCCGTGATCCTTCATAAAAGACTTGTGCTACTTTCAACGTCATTTCGCTGCCGGTGCTTGTTAGTGGAGCAGTGTAGTATGAATGGCGAAAATCTTATTTTACAGGATGTCTATTAAAACAGTTCAAGTAGTTTTATATTTCTGACACATTACCAAATGCCCCGAAGTAACATTATTTTAAATGGATCACTGCTGCTTTGTTTAGCAATATGTAAATTGATTTCTGGATATTTTGCCAAGGTAGTTCAATGAGATGACACAAGTTGTTTGCATTGAGGTCCTTGGTATTGATTTTGAAACCACCAAAGGGTATTTGTAGAACTTATTTTATTATCTGAAAATACGCTCTGTGGGAATCTTTTTATTTTGAAATACATTATATGCAATGGATTTGATTTGCTTTTATGAAAATAGCTTAAAATTGTCTCTTTATATTGAGGGAAGGATACATGTTTGAAGTCAGGCAGTGTTGGAATCAACAATTTTCAAAACTGATTTCACCCGAATCTTTATGTGAGAGTTTGTTGTTGGCATTGTGAATGCTTCAAAGTTTTATTTAAAAATTGTGTACTGTATTTTCAGTGCATACTACATTAGAATGATTAAACATTGTAACGTGTCAGACTAATATCTGAGTGCAGATAGTGTTAACTGCAATCACTCTATTAAAAGCACCCCCTCCAATATACAGCTGGCAAGAAGAGTCTCCTCAATGCAGGAAAGGAAGCAGAGTGCGACCTTCGTGGGGTATTCCACGCTGGGGCTGGAAACGTAACAGAGTGTCATTCGATAGCAGGGCCAGGCTGGCAGTGCCAAGTTGCCCGGGTGACATTATGCCTCTGCTGTGAATTAGGTCACGGGGTGCACTGCCCTTATGAGATGGGGCGCGGGGGGCTTAAGACCCACTCATTGGTAAGTTGGGGTGTTGGGGGGGGGGTCCAGAGACTGTGGTGGGAGATTCAGACATCAAGGGGCCATTTAAATATGGCGCCCCAATCTCTTCCTGCATTGGTGAGCAGAGCCCATTACTGCAGGAAATGGAACTAAATGTGGCTTTCCTCACCAAGGCTCCAAAATGAAGCAGAGTCCCATTGGGGGTGGGGGGGGGGAGGGTGAACAGCCAGCTGTCGTGGTGCACATAGGCACCACCGATATAGGTAAAAAACGGGACGAGGTCCTACAAGCTGAATTTAGGGAGCTAGGAGTTAAATTAAAAAGTAGGACCTCAAAGGTAGTAATCTCAGGATTGCTACCAGTGCCACGAGCTAGTCAGAGTAGGAATGTCAAGATAGAGAGGATGAATGCATGGCTCGAGAGATGGTGCAAGAGGGAGGGATTCAAATTCCTGGGACATTGGAACCGGTTCTGGGGGAGGTGGGACCAGTACAAACCGGACGGTCTGCACCTGGGCAGGACTGGAACCGATGTCCTAGGGGGGGTGTTTGCTAGAGCTGTTGGGGAGAGTTTAAACTAATGTGGCAGGGGGATGGGAACCGATGCAGGAAGTTGGAAGGTAGTTAACAGGGACAGAAATAAAAGGCAGTAAGGGGGAAAGTGTAAGGCAGAGAAGCCATAGTCAAAAATCAAAAAGGACGACAGTACAAGGTACAGTGACTGAGGGGAGCTCAGTGAATAGGACCAGGAATACTAAAAGAAATAAAACGGGAAGTGAAAACATTAATGGTATGCGACACAGGCAGGTTGTTACATGAAGATATGGGTTCAACGACAAGGAAAATTAGGAGAAAGATTAAGAGGAAATATAACTTAGGAGAGGTTACTGATCGAGGTGTTAAGATTCAGAACAGAGGTAAAAAAAGCCAACATAAGTGTACTTTACCTGAATGCTCGTAGTATTCGGAATAAGGTAAATGAGTTGATGGTGCAAATCATCGTGAATGACTATGATTTAGTGGCCATTACTGAAACATGGTTAAAGGATGGTCACGACTGGGAGTTAAATATCCGAGGGTATCAAACTTTTCGGAAGGACAGTGTGGATGGTAAGGGAGGTGGTGTAGCTCTGTTATTTAAGGATGACATCGGTGGATATGGAGGATAAGGTTGAATCCATTTGGGTGGAAATCAGGAATAGTAAGGCGCAAAAGTCACCGATAGGAGTAATCTATAGGCCACCAAATAGTAACATTATGGTGGGGCAGGCAATAAACAAAGAAATAACTGATGCATGTAGAAATGGGACAGCAGTTATCATGGGGGATTTTAATCTACATGTTGATTGGTTGAATCAGGTCGGTCAAGGCAGCCTTGAGGAGGAGTTTATAGAATGTATCTGCGATAGTTTCCTAGAACAGTATGTAATGGAACCTACGAGGGAACAAGCAGTCCTGGATCTGGTCCTGTGTAATGAGACAGGATTGATTCAGGATCTCATATTTAGGAATCCTCTCGGAAGGAGCGATCACAATATGGTGGAATTTAAAATACAGATGGAGGGTGAGAAGGTAAAATCAAGCACTAGTGTTTTGTGCTTAAACAAAGGAGATTACAATGGGATGAGAGAAGAACTAGCTAAGGTAGACTGGGAGCAAAGACTTTATGGTGAAACAGTTGAGGAACCGAGGAGAACCTTCCAAGTGATTTTTCACAGTGCTCAGCAAAGGTTTATACCAACAAAAAGGAAGGACGGTAAAAAGAGGGAAAATCGACCGTGGATATCTAAGGAAATAAGGGAGAGTATCAAATTGAAGGAAAAAACATACAAAGTAGCAAAGATCAGTGGGAGACTAGAGGACTGGGAAATCTTTAGTGGGCAACAGAAAGCTACTAAAAAAGCTATAAAGAAGAGTAAGATAGATTATGAGAGTAAACTTGCTCAGAATATAAAAACAGATAGTAAAAGTTTCTACAAGTACATAAAACAAAAAAAAGTGGCTAAGGTAAGTATTGGTCGTTTAGAGGATGCAAAGGGAGATTTAATAATGGGAGATGAGGAAATGGCTGAGGAACTGAACAGGTTTTTTGGGTCGGTCTTCACAGTGGAAGACACAAATAACATGCCAGTGACTGATGGAAATGAGGCTATGACAGGTGAGGACCTTGAGAGGATTGTTATCACCAAGGAGGTAGTGATGGGCAAGCTAATGGGGCTAAAGGTAGACAAGTCTCCTGGACCTGATGGAATGCATCCCAGAGTGCTAAAAGAGATGCCTAGGGAAATTGCAAATGCTATAGTGATAATTTACCAAAATTCACTAGACTCTGGGGTGGTCCCGGCGGATTGGAAATTAGCAAACGTGACACCACTGTTTAAAAAAGGAGGGAGGCAGAAAGCGGGTAATTATAGGCCAGTGAACTTAACTTCGGTAGTAGGGAAGATGCTGGAATCTATCATCAAGGAAGAAATAGCGAGGCATCTGGATGGAAATTGTCCCATTGGGCAGACGCAGCATGGGTTCATAAAGGGCAGGTCGTGCCTAACTAATTTAGTGGAATCTTTTGAGGACATTAACAGTGCGGTAGATAACGGGGAGCCAATGGATGTGGTATATCTGGATTTCCAGAAAGCCTTTGACAAGGTGCCACACAAAAGGTTGCTGCATAAGATAAAGATGCATGGCATTAAGGGGAAAGTAGTAGCATGGATAGAGGATTGGTTAATTAATAGAAAGCAAAGAGTGGGGATTAATGGGTGTTTCTCTGGTTGGCAATCAGTAGCTAGTGGTGTCCCTCAGGGATCAGTGTTGGGCCCAGAACTGTTCACAATTTACATAGATAATTTGGAGTTTGGGACCAAGGGCAATGTGTCCAAGTTTGCAGACGACACTAAGATAAGTGGTAAAGCAAAAAGTGCAGAGGATACTGGAAGTCTGCAGAGGGATTTGGATAGGCTAAGTGAATGGGCAAGGGTCTGGCAGATGGAATACAATGTTGACAAATGTGAGGTTATCCATTTTGGTAGGAATAACAGCAAAAGGGATTATTATTTAAATGATAAAATATTAAAACATGCTGCTGTGCAGAGAGACCTGGGTGTGCTAGTGCATGAGTCGTAAAATGTTGGTTTACAGGTGCAACAGGTGATTAAGAAGGCAAATGGAATTTTGTCCTTAATTGCTAGAGGGATGGAGTTTAAGACTAGGGAGGTTCTGCTGCAATTGTATAAGGTGTTAGTGAGGCCACATCTGGAATATTGTGTTCAGTTTTGGTCTCCTTACTTGAGAAAGGACGTACTGGCAATGGAGGGTGTGCAGAGGAGATTCACTAGGTTAATCCCAGAGCTGAAGGGGTTGGATTACGAGGAGAGGTTGAGTAGACTGGGACTATACTCGTTGGAATTTAGAAGGGTGAGGGGGGATCTTATAGAAACATATAAGATTATGAAGGGAATAGATAGGATAGATGCGGGCAGGTTGTTTCCACTGGCGGGTGAAAGCAGAACTAGGGGGCATAGCCTCAAAATAAGGGGAAGTAGATTTAGGACTGAGTTTAGGAGGAACCTCTTCACCCAAAGGATTGTGAATCTATGGAATTCCTTGCCCAGTGAAGCAGTAAAGGCTCCGTTATTAAATGTTTTTAAGATATAGATAGATAGTTTTTTGAAGAATAAAGGGATTAAGGGTTATGGTGTTCATGCCGGAAAGTGGAACTGAGTCCACAAAAGATCAGCCATGATCTAATTGAATGGTGGAGCAGGCTCGAGGGGCCAGATGGCCTACTCCTGCTCCTAGTTCTTATGTTCTTATTTAATAGCGGGGTCGTTCTCAGAGCTACAGTGACGGGAAACACCCAGCTAAACGCTCAAAATTGGACTCTGTTTCATTTCCGTTAAATCGCACTCTATTTTTCCAATGTTTTACGTAGCATTGTTGGTAGGGCAGATACTTCTATGACTCATAGGTTGCTGTACTAATTGGACATGGGATTTACAGGAAATAATGAGACAACACTCAAAGCACAAAATTATACACACGTCTTTACCAAACTTGGTAGATTAGCGGTTAAGGGGCCATTTTGCCTGTCTGCTGGCAGCGAGAATGGTGACACTGGCGCAAAATCTTGCGAGAATCGGGCAATGAGGTTCTTGCTGGAAAAATCTCATTTTCCGATTTTTCCTGCCCTGCGCAGCTGATATAATGAGGTCCATGCCCACAAAGAGCGAGAACCTCATTTTAATGCGAATACATACATTTTAATATGTATGTGAGCCCCCCCACCACATGATTCCTCCTCACTGAAACTGGATATTCAAGTCTCGCTGGTGTGACATCACGTGGGTCAGGTTTATAACAGCTATTTAAAAATGAGTCAGTTGAGGGAATCCCCCCAGGTGTGCAAGGGTAAATACAGCCCTTGGGGGAGAGGAACATATCTTTGTTATTGCCCTTGGAAATGCCAGCCTGTGCCAGGGGAAATGCCAGGGACCGATTGGGCGCCCCGTTGGATGTAGGGTTCGTGTACTGTTTGTTGGGGATTAAGAGCCACAATGGCGGAGGGGAGGGTGCCTCCATCGGTTTTGGGGGTGGGGGTCCTTCGTGTCCGTGGAGTTCTTTCTGTGCTGATCAGAGCACTATTTCTAAAGGGCGTCTCGATCTCTGTGGAGCCGGGCGTGCAGGCTCTATCAGGCCCCGCCCCACCACAGTGATGACGTAAACCATGGCCACTGATTTTCTTTTTCAGAGCGGCTCAAAATCTGGACTATATACTCAGCTTTGCAGCTGGAGAGTACCATGCCGGTACTCAGTCAGACCCTGACAGTCTTTAAAAAAAAGAGACAATTTTGCCCAAAAATATAGGGCGGGATTCTCCGGCCTCATCTGCCCGACGACCGGAGAATCCAGCCCGAGGTCAATGGAATTCTCCATTGTACGTGCTCGCCCATGGCATTCTTACAGCGGGCGGGCAGGAGAATCCAGCCCTATATACCTTCTGGATAGAGAGGAGAGGAAGGGCCTGTTTCCCTTAGCAGAGAGATCGGTGGCTAGGGGACATAGATTTAAAGTGATAGGTGGCAAGATTAAACGGGAGAGGAGGAAAAATCTTTTCAGCCAGCGGTTTGTGGGGTCTGAAACTCACTGTCTGAAAGGGTAAAATAGAGGCAGAACTCTCAAAGCATTTAAAAACGTGTGTGGCCATGACCCTGAAGTGTTGTAAAATGCAGGGCTAAATCCTGGAAAGTGGGTTCAGGCTAAAAGGCTTGTTTTTTAGCCAATACAAAAACAATGAGCTAAGTGACCCCTTTCTGCGCTGTCAACTTTCTGTGATTCTATTCTATGCCAACGTTTTACCTTCATGACACCAGACCACCGTCCCATGATCTTTGTGTATTTATCACTGCTTATTGGTTTCAACTTGATTTTATGACATTTGGCCCTCTTGCTAAAGTGTTATTTCCTATCACAGATCAGTGACTTTGCTCAACTGTGAAAACAACAGTCTGCAGCTTTGAGCAAGTAACTTTACTCCAAAAGGCCTTTTAGCCTTTGTTATGTATGCTGCTACGATATAGTCAATTTCTGTACACCTATCTGAAGCAAACAGCATTCTATGGGCGTGATTCAACTAATGGGGAACAAAGTGCCGAGAAACACATGGCTATTGTTGTGTTATGCTGCTTCGGATAACACAAGCTGCTTCCTTGTTGTAGTTTCTACGAAAGGATGCTCCACACTATGAAATGAGTTCAATGTGTTTATTGAACTATTAACACAGTTCTTAAATGAGTTTGACTCTCTGCTAATCTAACTCTAGTAACTCAGTCTATGTGTACCAGCTTGCTCTAAGCCACGTGCTGGGGTGTGATGCTGCTGATCAACCCTGTCTAACTCTCTAGATGTCTGTCTATGGAAAGAGGCAGAGCCTGTGTGTCCTATCCTTTTATATGGGTCGTGTAGTGCCCCCTTGTGGTAATGCCACCTCTGGGTGTCCTGATTACCCATTGGTTGTGTCCTGTTCTAATGATCCATTGGTTGTATGCCTGCATGTCATGACATCGGTGGTGTTCCCTCTAGTGGTTGCTTAGTTGTAGTGTATTTACATTAACCGCTTGTGTATATACAGTGATGCATATCACTACATCCCCCCTTTTTTCATGTTACATATTTTCTGTACTTTAAGAAAATTGTACAAAACAGGTAGATAAATGACGACATGTACAAGTTGTGATGATATTGATGATTATACAATACCAATTAACATTTATGAGTCCAAACTTTAGGAATTGGTACGGTCGAGTGGCTTGCTTGTTTTGTGGTTGAAGTGGTGATGTTGGTGCTGTCATTTTCTTGTGAACGCCGTCAGTGTTCCTGTGATCATGAGGTGTTTGAATGGTCGATTCACTTCATTGTCTGATTTGGACTCTTTTTATTTTCTATGCTTTGGGTAGCGATTCTGTATGTTATCTTTCCTGAAAGCTGGTTTGCTTGTTTGTAGTGGAGCAAACGTGAATTGGTGAGATTCGGTGTCATGCCATGGTATGTTTGCACTCATGCCATTGTCTTGAGCTGTGCTGTCACATTGTCCTTCATGTGCAGAGTTGTATCTTGTTGTACAAGTCGTTGGTCTATTGTTGTATTTTTTGTTGTGTTTGTCGTGCTTGTTGTTGCCTTTGTTATGCTTCTTGTCGTTGTGTTTGTGTTCTTGTAGTTTTTGTTGTTGTGCTTGTTGCGCTCAATGACTGTTCCGTGTGGATAATTCGAGTCATTCTCAAAGTTACTTGTGTCAGTGTCCTTTGTGGTATCTGATGCTTCATTGAGCGTTTCTTCTTGAGGATTGTGTGAATGATCTGATGTTGCATTGATCTTGGTGACATCACTCCTTTGTGGTTGACGTGATTCCTCTTTGATTCCGTGGTGCTCCTTTTCTGGATCATTTCTGGTTCACTTGAATCATTTTTGGTTTCTTGATGCTCCTCGTCTGGAGTCATGTCAGGTTCACTTGAATCATCATTGATTTCTTGGTGCTCCTCTTTTGGAGTCATTTCAGGTTCACTTGAATCATCTATGGTTTCTTGATGCTCCTCTTCTGGAGTCAAAATTTTCAAGGTTTCATTTTCTTGTGGATAGGTTAGAGTAGATGATGTTTTAATTGACGTGGTCTCATTGGACTCAAGAGTAGTTTCACTTTGATTGTTGAGTACTTCTGTACATACGAGCTGAGATCTGTCACTCTCGCTGTGATCTTGTACATCATGTATGGGAATCATGATTTCTTCGTCACTTGTCTCACATATAGCGGGTAGGCATTCAGTGTTTTCTTGTTGGTTAAATGAGCTGGGTAGACTTTCATAGTTTTTTTTTCTGGTGGTTTAAATAAGCTGGGTAGACTATCGCTCTCTCTGTGGAGTCCTCCATCGCTCTCTGTATGGTGTCGTGCAGTGGTCTCGCTGTGTAGTCTTTCATCGCTTTCTGTGTGGAGTTGTGCAGTGGTCTCGCTGTGTAGTCTTTCATCGCTGTCTGTGTGAAGTCGTGCAGTGGTCTCGCTGTGGAGTCGATCTGTGCGCTCTCAACGGAGTTGTGCAGTGGTCTCGCTGTGGAGTCGATCTGTGCGCTCTCAACGGAGTTGTGCAGAGGTCTTGCTGTGGAGTCTGTCATCGCTTTCTGTGTGGAGTCGGGAACTCTTTGTGGTGCGTGGATCACTTTTCGTGATGAGTGGATCACTGGTGTGGCGGCAGGCCCCCCTCTGTGGGCTTTGTCTTCTTCTTGGGTATTTGACAGGTTGCTGTCATCCAATGTATCGGCGATCTGCCATGGCATCTGGTATTGGATTTGTCTACCATGAGTAGAGTCGTGTTGAGCTTTGCAACCATGTTGCTGATGCAATGATCATCAAATCCGAAGAACTCATCCATGTCTGAGTAGTATTCTTCAATGTACAAATCATCTCTTTGTGTTTCGGATTTGCTATTATGCTCTCTATGTCCAATGATGAAATCATCTTCTGAATAGTATTCTTCAATGAACAAATCATTTCTTTGGGTGGTTCTAACTGCTTGTTCCAATGTGTTGCGGAGCTTATTTTCAACTGCTGGTAGAAGTTCAGGTATTGTTCCATCTTTCGAGGTGAAAGAATTGTGTTTTGTGGCTTTGAAACTCTTCTTTTTAATTTTCGGACATTTCCCCTTTAAGTGGGCATGGTCCGGGGCCGCTTATGTCATGACACCCATGACGTCATGTGTAGGACTCCGTTGCACATGCGTACACCGAGGTTCCTTCACTGTGTGCTCTTTTTGCAACTGCGCATGCGCGGCTTCTCGCGCACGCGCAAAACACTGTTTTGCCGGTTCACATCTTCTAGGGAAATGCGCGTGTACG
This sequence comes from Scyliorhinus torazame, assembly GCF_047496885.1. Lineage (NCBI taxonomy): Eukaryota > Metazoa > Chordata > Chondrichthyes > Carcharhiniformes > Scyliorhinidae > Scyliorhinus > Scyliorhinus torazame. Next base: position 159,284,968 of record NC_092717.1, read on the forward strand.
GACTGGTCTGGCTGGATATGCGCAAGATGGCTGCCAATCAAAACAGCCGCCTGTTTCTGTTGCAACCCTACCTCTGCCTCATGGTGAGTATTCGCGCCAGTTTTACCGATTCCTTTTGTGTCTACGTCGCAGTGGCTGTCGAATTTGTCCAGGATGGTCTGGAATTTTGTTCTGACCTTCCTGTCGGAGTATTTAAACGAGTTGAAGATCTCTATTGCATGATCACCCGCAATGGTGAGTAGAAGAGCTATCTTCCGAGCATCGGTCGCACCATTGAGGTCAGATGCTACCACGTATAGTTGAAATTTCTGCTTGAATGATCGCCAGTTGGCACTAAGATTGTCGGTGGTCCAGAGGTGATGAGGAGCGTGAATCTTGTCCATTGTGCCTGTTTGCAGTAGCTGGTTGTCACGGATCTTGCTGAGTTGAACTAAATGGATTGAACAGGCACTCATGGTATCATGTTATGTTATGCTGCTTCGGATAACACAAGCTGCTTCCTTGTTGTAGTCTCGACAAAAGGATGCTCCAGACTATGAAATGAGTTCAACGTGTTTATTGAACTATTAACACAGTTCTTAAATGAGTTTGACTCTCTGCTAATCTAACTGTAGTAACTAATTCAAACTGTACCAGCTTGCTCTAAGCCACGTGCTGGGGTGTGATGCTGCTGATCAACCCTGTCTAACTCTCTAGATGTCTGTCTGTGGAAAGAGGCAGAGCCTGTGTGCCCTGTCCTTTTATATGGGCCGTGTAGTGCCTCCTTGTGGTAATGCCACCTCTAGGTGTCCTGATTACTCATCGGTTGTGTCCTGTTCTAATGACCCATTGGTTGTATGTCTGCATGTCATGACGTCTCTGGTGTTCCCTCTAGTGGTTACTTAGTTGTAGTGTATTTACATTAACCCGTTGTGTATATACAGTGATGCATATCACTACAGCTAACAACGAAACACACGTTGTATAAGGGGCCTCAGCGAAAAACGCATGGCCGGGAAACACCTAGCCATGTTTTGCACACTGAGGAGCTCCGTTTACCGAAAATCCCTCGTGTGGCATTCCGATCTGCAAGGCCCCAGAAGCAACCCCCGACCTCCCCCACCCAAATGCACTATGGGAGGGGCCCAACAACCCCCCCACCACTCACACAGGGCACCCTAGCTCAATCACACACACACAAAATGCCAACTTGGCAGTGCCAACCTGCTAGTGCTCCAGCCAGCTGACAGTGCCACATGAGCACCTTGGCAGTGCCAGGCTGGCACCCAGCTGGCAGGAACAGGGCACCACCCTGCCCAAAGGGAATGCAGCTGGGGGCCTCCATTCCACCTGGTCCCAGCTTGTGGCGACCAGTACCAAGCAGCATTCACCCATGGTCTCCAAGACACAGGGATAAATCTCGAACCCTCAGGTACTTCGGGAATCTGCACATTAAAGTGAGACTAGCTGTCTCGCTTTAATATGCAGATTTGCCAAAATGTGATCCTGCCCACAATGGGCGGGATTTACATTGCACCGTCTCGCAAGATCGCGTTAGATCTGACAAGGCGTTGCGAGCCAGGTAAATCCCAGGAGTGGGGTCTTCCGGCTTTTATCGGCCATGTTGCGCTACGGCGAGCTGCTTTTCGGGTCCAGCATGGCCATTGGATCGCGTCCTATATTTAATTTAGACCATCAATCCTGGGTTGAGTAACTTTCGCAAATCTCAAATACAAATATCACTTTTTATACTATCGTGACCCAATATGCCCCAAAATACTTTCAACCAATTATGTACTTGTGATTTGTAGTTTCTGATGTAATTTAGGTGCTGTGGCAGCCAATGTATGCCCAAAAAAGTTGTCACAAATAACAATATGATCACCTGTTTTTGTGATGTTGAGGGATAAACATTGGCTAGGACCTGAGCGATGGCTACCAACAAGCCAAAAATCAGGTTACCCATCGTGCGCTATTGAACTGCAGCTGATTCATGATGGTTATGTTGTTGAGGAGCATGAATATGCAGAAAGATCAATAATGCATTAATAAATCATGTGAAATATGCAGCATTTTCTTTATTTGAAAGAGTAGCTTATCATTCCAGAATATTATCAAGTCAGTGGATAATGTCAATGCCGCACAAATGTGGTGACATGTGTGATACTGAATTATGCCGGATTTTGGATCTTTGGAATCATTCATCTATAAATCTCTCAAGACTAGTGTTCATGGTCCAGAAGATATCCACAACTATTAAACAAAAGAATTATACAATTGTCCTGCACTGGCAGCTTGAAATATTATTACTCCTGTGCCCAACTTCAATGCAAACATTTTCTGCTTTTGCGTCCACAAAGAAAAGTAAAAGCTTTCCTTGAATGGCCATGGCTGCTTCCAATCCTCTTCCGACTTGAGCTTACCTGACTGGATGGCCAATGTGGCTTTGCTCCTACAGGTCACAGTTAAAATAGAGGTTGGGATCTGATGATATATCTGGACCCAGCTTCATGTGAGTGCGTTTGTAGCCTGCAAAAATAGCAGTTTCAAATTGAGAGCAGGCACTTGTTGGGTGAGCCATGTGGTCAATTGTAACTGCTTATTTTTACTGAGTGACAGGGCTAAATTCATAAATTCATAGACATTTACAGCACAGAGGAAGGCCATTCGGTCCATCGTGTTCACGCTGGTCAACAAAGATTTGAGTACACTAATCTCATTTTCCACCTTATTGGGGATCAGGGATTATGGGGAGAAGGAAGGAGAATGGGGATAAGAAAATATCAGCCATGATTGAATGGCAGAGCAGACTCGATGGGCCGAGTGGCCTAATTCTGCTCCTATGTCTTATGGTCTTACCTATGCCTTTCATGCTGCTCTAAATGAAAACAGCCCTGCCTACCCAATAATTCCTTGTAGCTCAGACTCTCCAGCCCAGGCAGCATCCCGGTAAATCTCCTCTGCACCTTCTCCAGTGCAACCACATCCTTCCTATAATGTGGTGACCAGAACTGCACGCAGGGCCCTTACTTCCTTGACCAATCATCTATAAGGGACCTAATTAAAAGCCTTACTGAAGCCCATATAGATCATATTAAATGTATTACCCTCAACAGCACTCCTGGTTACCACCTTAAAGAAATTGATTAAATTTGTCAAACATGACCTTCCCTTAACATATCTATGCTGTCTGACCCTGATTAGTCAATGTCTATCCAAGTGCAGATATATTCTGTCCCTCAGAATTATTTCTAGTAACTTCCTCACAACTGAGATTAGCCTGACTAGGTGATCATTTCCTGGTCTATCCCTACCTCCCTTTTTTAATAATGGGACAATGTCAACAGTCCTCCAGTCCTCTGGCAGCTCACCTGTGACCAGAGAGGATTTCAAAATTACTGCCAGTGCTCCTGATACCTCCTCCCTTGCCTTCCTCAACAGCCTGGGATACACCTCATCTGGGCCTGCAGATTTATCCACATTTAAGGCTGCTAAACCTTCTAGTACCTTCTCTTTCACCATGCTAATTTCCTCTAATATTTCTCAGTCCTCTGCTCTGATGGCTATACTTGCGTCGCCCTTTTCCATTGTGAAGATGGACACAAAGTATTTTCAATGTCAAAACTTTTCATTGCACTTTTTAAAATAGTGCTTACTTTTCTTTCGGATTCTCCTGTAAATTGGCACTTGTTCTCTTACAGATTCTGTGAGGAAGACCTTCCCTCTGCCCGTTATTACAACAGACTTAAGGCTGAAATATTTGCAGATACCAGACCGAATATTGTGTTTAAATATGTGCTGACAGGATATTGGGGCTTGTTAATTTAGGGATGCTAATGCAGTATTAGAAATTAATGTTTTATCAGACATTTTAATACAGATAGACGCAGAGCACGCTATGGATGGAGCTAACTGATCGTATAACCAACAGATCAGATCATAGATCTGCAGTCCTGCCACATTAAGTCGTGAATTATTGTGGACAATTAAACAACCTGCTAAGGAAGGATATAAATTCATTAGAAACAGTTCAGGGAAGGTTCACCCAGCTGAAGAATGAGAACTAATCTTATTGAAACATAGACAATTCTGAAAGGACTTGGCAACGTGGATGCGAGGAGGATGTTTCTCCTTGTGTGTGAATCTGGAACTAGGGCTAATAATTTAAAAATAAGGGGTCTCCCATTTAAAACGGAGATGAGGAAGTTCATTTTTCTCTCAGGGGGCATTGATGTTTGGAATTCTATTCCCCCAGTGAGCAGTGGAGATGGGTCTGAATAAATTCAAGGCTGAGTTGGATAGGTTTTTGATTGACAAGGCGGTTGAGGGTTATGGGAGCAGGCAGGAAAATGGAGTTAAGGCCACAGCAGCATCAGTCATGAAAATATCGAATAGCAAAACGGGCTCAAGTTGCTGAATGACCTCCTCTTGAAAGTCAAAGAGATCTAGGAGTACAGGTCCACAGGTCACTGAAAGAGGCAACATATGTGGAGAAGGTAGTCAAGAAGGCATACGGCATGCTTGCCTTCATTGGCCGGGGCATTGAGTATAAGAATTGGCAAGTCATGTTGCAGCTGTATAGAACCTTAGTTAGGCCACACTTGGAGTATAGTGTTCCATTCTGATCGCCACACTACCAGAAGGATGTGGAGGCTTTAGAGAGGGTGCAGACGAGATTTACCAGAATGTTGCCTGGTATGGAGGGCATTAGCTATGAGGAGCGGTTGAATAAACTCGGTTTGTTCTCACTGGAACGAAGGAGGTTGAGGGGCGACCTGATAGAGGTCTACAAAATTATGAGGGGCATAGACAGAGCGGATAGTCAGAGGCTTTTCCCCGGGGTAGCGGGGTCAATTACTAGGAGGCATAGGTTTAAGGTGAGAGGGGCAAGGTTTAGAGTAGATGTACGAGGCAAGTTTTTTACGCAGAGGGTAGTGGGTGCCTGGAACTCGCTACCGGAGGAGGTGGTGGAAGCAGGGACGATAGTGGCGTTTAAGGGGCATCTTGACAAATACATGAATAGGATGGGAATAGAGGGATACGGACCCAGGAAGTGTGGAAGATTGTAGTTTAGTCGGGCAACATGGTCGGCACGGGCTTGGAGGGCCGAAGGGCCTGTTCCTGTGCTGTACATTTCTTTGTTCTTTGTTCTTTTGTTTTGCTCCTATTTCTTACGATTTTATCTGATGAACGGAGGAGGGGGCTCCAATAATTTAATGACCGAGGGAACCTGTGGTGGGAAACAGTTTTTAAAAACTATTTACAATCCTCTGCCCATGGCAGCAAATATCCACAATCAAAGTCCCCATTGGGACAATCAACTGCCCGGGCCCTGCTTGGGCCAGCTTTTATGTTAGGTTCCAACGAACCCCAGCTGGTTGGCCTCCGCCCCCTACCTGGGATGTTCGTTCCCCACGGAGGTATCGATAATGGTTTCCCCAGGGGCCTCGTGGGTGGTTATGACAATGACTTTCCCATTTTCTATGACGGTGAAGTCCAACATGTGAATGTCAAAGCAAAATGTTATGGGCGAGGCGTTTTCAGAACCCCAAAATGTATCATGGAGTTCAACCAACCTCTCCCTTTAATGGATTATTGCTTTTCCGAGCACACGGCTTGTTCCCCAGGTGTGATATTACAATTATGGACACGTGGTTTTTAAACACAAAACAATGTTTATTCTATGAACTCAACTTAACCTTTTAAATAAACATTGGATCCCTTAACACCCCTTACTTCAAAGATAACCCACAAAATATTGCAACAGTTAATAATTTCTTATAATGTTCCTTCAAAAATCCAAAAGGCTTCAAACCTTCAAAACAGTAACACACCAGTCACAGTTAATATATATTTTCTGTTTTATGGCAGAGATGTATATGCTTGGTTGACGTCAGCTCCAGCACCTTGCTTTCTTCCTGCAGCTCTCTGGAAACACACAGACACACACAAGCTGCTTTTTCAAACTGGCTTTCTCCTTTTAATCAGCTCACAGCAAAACAGCCAGGCACTTTTAAACTGCTCTCAGCAAAACCAGTCAGGCACTTTTTAAAACTGAAACTTCAAAATGGCTGAACTGAGCTGAACTCCACCCACTCTCTGACATCACTGTTTTCTTAAAGGTACATTGCTTACACATCCATTTCTTAAAGGTACTCTCACATGACAAAAGGCTGAAGCATTGGCAACCATCTTCAGCCAGAAGTGCCAAATGGAAGATTCATCTTGGCCTCGTCCTGAGTTCCTGCCACAGAATACAGCTTTCAGCTAATTCAATTTGCTCAATGCGATATCAAGACACTGCTGTGTACATAGGATACAGCAAAAGCTATGGATCCTGATAGCATGCCGATGTAGAGTTGACGTGTGCTCAAAATCTACTGCTACAGCACTTGTAATGTGAGGAGAAAAAAACAGGACAAATCGAATCTGTTAAATTGTTAGGACGGCACGGTGGCGCAGTGGTTAGTACTGCTGCCTCACGGTGCCGAGGACTCGGGTTCGATCCTGGGCCCGGATCACTGTCTGTATGGAGTTTGCAACCCGTGTCTGCATAGGTCTCAACCCCATGGCCCAATGATGTGCAGGGTAGGTGGATTGACCACGCTAAATTGCCCCTTAATTGGAAAAAATAATTACGGCCCTATTAGTTTACTCTCAATCATCAACAAAGTGATGGAAGGTGTCGTCAGCAATGCTATCAAGTCGCACTTACTCCGAATTAACCTGCTCAGTGGCGTTCAGTTTGAGTTACCCCAGGGCCACAGTGCTCCAGCTCTATTTACAACCTTATTTCAAACGTGAACAAAGGAGGTGAATTCCAGAGATGCGGTAAAAGTGACTGCTCTTGCCATCAGTATTTGACCAAACATGGCATCAAGGAGTCCTTGGCAAATTGAAGCCAACAGAAATGGGGTTGGGGTAGGGTGGGGTGGGACACAATCTCCACTGGTTGAATTTGTACCTAGAAGAAAGGAAGATGGTTGTAGTTGATAGACGCCAATCATCTCAGTCCCAGGACATTGCTCCTGAAGTTCCTCAGGACTGTGCCCCAGGCCTAACCAGCTTCAGTTGCTTCATCAATTACCTTTCTCCCATCCTGAGGTCAGAAGTAGGAATGTTCATCATTGAACATCATTGAATTTCATTCGTAACTCCTCATATAATGAAGCAGTCCATGCTTGCATGTAGAATGACCTGGACAACATTTAGCTTTGGCCTCATATATGGCAAGTAAAATTTGTTCCACCAGGAAATGGCCATCTCCAACAACAGAGAATTTAACCACATCCCTTTGACAGTCAATGCATCACCATTGCTAAATCCCCCACTATCAACATCCTGGGGGTTACCATTGACCAGAAACTGAACTGGGTCAGCCATATAGATACTATAGCTACAAGAGCAGGTCAGAGGCTGGGAATTCTTCAACGTGTAACTCACCTCCTGCCTCCCTAAAGTCTTTCCACTATCTACAAGACACAAGTCCACTTGCCTGGATGAATGCAGTTGAACAACACTCAAAAACTTGACACCATCCAGGGTAAAGCAGCTGCTTGTTTGGCACACAAGCCATGCACTTAAATATTCACTCCCTCCACCACAAGTGCACAATTGTTGTAATGCATCATCTACAAGATGCAATTCCACAACTCACCGAGGTTTATTTGACACCACCTCCCAAACCCATGACCTGCACTGCTCCAGAAGGATAAGGGTAGCAAGTGCTGTGGGAATACCTTCACTACACATACTGAAGTGGTTCAAAAAGGCAGCTTTCTATTACCTTTTCAAGGGCTAAGAGGGATAGGAACTAAATGCAACCTTTCCACCAATAGCTACATCCCCTGAGTTAATTAAAAATGTACTTTACATTTAATTTCCCTATCAGCGGATCAAGTAATTATTAAATTAGATAACCTTCCCCTTCTAGTTTTTGAGTGATGTTTAACAGTCGGTATGCTTAAAAAGTAACAGACATTTGAGAAAATGGTTCAAGAAAAACTGAAGAATATTTAAAATGGAGTTTGTTTTTCTTTACTCTATTTTCCAAACCCACAGTACCACATGATTTTAAAAGGGAGCCAGAATAATAATATGAAATACCCCTGAGAGGTAGTTTCTATTCTTATGAAAAATTTGACAATTGTAAGTGATCTCTCAGGAGTAGGGCTTAAACTGTATTTAACTGTATTTAGTCAGCCCCTGTGTAGTGAAATATATAACTTGATTTGCATAATGATCCAGTGAAATTGACTCCTATATTTTATAAATGACAGGTTTATGTTTATCTGTATTAAATCACTTTCACCAGGCTTCACCAGCCAGGCATAAAATGTATTTATGTGATGGAATTTCTATCACTATCTTTGCAGGCCTATGGAGAAATGTCACCTCCACTGGCAAAGACCACTCAATAATGAACTTTATAGTGCAGTTCCAGTCGAATGCTCCAGGTTGGGAGCATGACCCCTTTGTAAAATGTATAAGATTACCCAAATAAATGTGAGCTGTGCAACCCAGATGCCAACAAGAATACAGTGCTTATTGTGGCATTCAAGCTTAAGACTGTAGTTCTGCCTGTGATTAATTTAATAGTCTACCATTTCTTTAATTCTTCATTTTGCTTGGACATGTTTGACAATTAAAACAACATTATGCTGTAGTATTTTCTTGCTCGGTGATTCTAAGTTGCAAAATAATACCATGCCATTATACTGCTTTCATTAAAAAATTCCACTGTCTCTAAAGTAGTAGATTTCGCTGTTCCAGCCGTGTCCAGCCTCATGGTTACAACTCACTTGCTTTGATGTTGGTAAAATAATAACTCCAACTGGCATAATAACATCCTTTTTTAAAAAATTGAAAATACTTGCATTTAGGCGGCGACTTTCTTGACCACAGGATGGTTCAAAATGTTTTTGCAAATAGATACCCTCACCTAACGAGGTGAACAGTCCTACCGAGGAGCTGGAGGCACCTGACCTATCGCCTCCTGCTGACACTACCGCAGTCACGATGGAGTTGGTTGGGGGACTAAGGAGGTCCACAAGGACTTGAAGGTCCCCAGCCAAACTGACTCAATGATGCACTTTTTTTCCCCTATTGTCTCTTGACCATGTAAATAGCTCTTGTATATATCTTACTTGTAAAATGTATTAAGGGACTTAAAGGGTGAGGGGTATGGTACTGCAGCCCTTCTAAGCGGCAGGCTTTACGGGACTGTCTCTGGACCAATGGCACGGGAGGCTGGAAGCCCTGGCCAATAGAGAGAAAGCGTGGGGCCCTGGGAGCAGGGGTCCAGGCAGTGTGGTCCACAGAGCCTGGATAATCAAGATCTATCCAGCACTGCTTTGTGCCTGTATATAGTTGCCTTTGCTTACTATCAAAAATCTCCTTTTAGTTGTTACTGGAAGACTCCAGTGTACTGTCTCGAACCACCACACCATGATTAAGTTCTTAAAAAATAATGGAAGGCTTAGACTCAATCCAGTTGGATTGTTATTTGTGTTAGATAGCTTAAAGATGGGGTGGGACGACGTGCTGGAATGGAGGTGCTGTGTGTGGATGGATGGATGTTGTAGTGTTCACAAAGACCACAGAAGACCACAGATGTAAAGGTGTTACAGTTAAATAAAGGTAACTACAGGGGCATGAGGGAGGAACTGACGAAAATCGACTGGGAGCAGAGCCTAGTGGGAAAGACAGTAGAACAGCAATGGCAGGAGTTTCTGGGAGTAATTGAGGACACAGTACAGAGGTTCATCCCAAAGAAAAGAAAGGTTATCAGAGGGGGGATTAGGCAGCCATGGCTGACGAAGGAAGTTAGGGAATGCATCAAAGCAAAAGAGAAAGCCTATAATGTGGCAAAGAGTAGTGGGAAGTCAGAAGATTGGGAAGGCTACAAAAACAAACAGAGGATAACAAAGAGAGAAATAAGGAAAGAGAGGATCAATTATGAAGGTAGGCTAGCCAGTAACATTAGGAATGATAGTAAAAGTTTCTTTAAATACATTAAAAACAAACGGGAGGCAAAAGTAGACATTGGGCCGCTCCAAAATGACGCTGGTAATCGAGTGATGGGAGACAAGGAAATAGCTGAGGAACTAAATAAGTACTTTGCGTCAGTAGAAGACATGAGTAATATCCCAACAATTCCGGAGAGTCAGGGGGCAGAGTTGAATATGGTAGCCATCACAAAGGAGAAAGTGCTAGAGAAACTAAAAGGTCTAAAAATTGATAAATCTCCGGGCCCAGATGGGCTACATCCTAGAGTTCTAAAAGAGATAGCTGAAGAAATAGTGGAGGCGTTAGTTATGATCTTTCAAAAGTCACTGGAGTCAGGGAAAGTCCCAGAGGATTGGAAAATCGCTGTTGTAACCCCCCTGTTCAAGAAGGGAACAAGGAAAAAGATGGAAAATTATAGGCCAATTAGCCTAACCTCGGTTGTTGGCAAGATTCTAGAATCCATTGTTAAGGATGAGATTTCTAAATTCTTGGAAGTGCAGGGTCGGATTAGGACAAATCAGCATGGATTTAGTAAGGGGAGGTCGTGCCTGGCAAACCTGTTAGAGTTCTTTGAAGAGATAACAAATAGGTTAGACCAAGGAGAGCCAATGGATGTTATCTATCTTGACTTCCAAAAGGCCTTTGATAAGGTGCCTCACGGGGGACTGCTGAGTAAAATAAGAGCCTATGGTATTCGAGGCAATGTGCTAACATGGATTGACGATTGGCTGTCAGGCAGAAGACAGAGAGTTGGGATAAAAGGTTCTTAGTCGGAATGGCAACCGGTGACGAGTGGTGTCCCACAGGGTTCAGTGTTGGGGCCACAGCTGTTCTCTTTATATATTAACGATCTAGATGACGGGACTGGGGGCATTCTGGCTAAGTTTGCCGATGATACAAAGATAGGTGGAGGGGCAGGTAGTATGGAGGAGGTGGGGAGGCTGCAGAAAGATTTAGACAGTTTAGGAGAGTGGTCCAAGAAATGGCTGATGAAATTCAACGTGGGCAAGTGCGAGGTCTTGCACTTTGGAAAAAAGAATAGAGGCATGGATTATTTTCTAAACGGTGACAAAATTCATAATGCTGAAGTGCAAAGGGACTTGGGAGTCCTAGTCCAGGATTCTCTAAAGGTAAACTTGCAGGTTGAGTCCGTAATTAAGAAAGCAAATGCAATGTTGTCATTTATCTCAAGAGGCTTGGAATATAAAAGCAGGGATGAACTTCTGAAGCTTTATAAAGCATTAGTTAGGCCCTATTTAGAATACTGTGAGCAATTTTGGGCCCCACACCTCAGGAAGGACATACTGGCACTGGAGCGGGTCCAGTGGAGATTCACACGGATGATCCCAGAAATGGTAGGCCTAACATACGATGAACGTCTGAGGATCCTGGGATTATATTCATTGGAATTTAGGAGGTTGAGGGGAGATCTAATAGAAACTTACAAGATAATGAATGGCTTAGATAGGGTGGACGTAGGGAAGTTGTTTCCATTAGCAGGGGAGACTAGGACCCGGGGGCACAGCCTTAGAATAAAAGGGAGTCACTTTAGAACAGAGATGAGGAGAAATTTCTTCAGCCAGAGAGTGGTGGGTCTGTGGAATTCATTGCCACAGAGGGCGGTGGAGGCCGGGACATTGAGTGTCTTTAAGACAGAAGTTGATAAATTCTTGATTTCGCGAGGAATTAGAGAGAGAGTGGGTAAATGGAGTTGAAATCAGCCATGATTAAATGGTGGAGTGGACTCGATGGGCCGAATGGCCTTACTTACGCTCCTATGTCTTATGGTCTTAAGCTAAGTTCATTAACAAAGCTAACTTTTATTTACACTACTTTCTAAAGTTCAACCACTTACTCTCATAGGAAACAATAATCTAGTAATCTCCCATCTAGACTCTGCTAACACTAGTCTCTATCTATAACTGTACTCTAGAATTCTCTCGACCTCTCCTCTGCACTCTCTGCACTCTCTCCAGTCTTCTCCTCAGCCTTCTCCAGCCTTCTCCCAGAAGCCTGAGTCAGTGCTTTGTATAGTTTTGCATCTAGCTCCATCTAGTGGTTAATTATGATATGACATTAATCGTTTGTATTCTGAACATTTCACATAATGTCACACACCGCACAGGTTTTACGCTCATTCATCACGCTCAATTAGTCCAATTTAATAAAACTATTTGTCACTGTTCTTCCCTGAAGATAGATTCTGGGTGAGTGAATGTGTGTGTGAAGTTACACAATGAATTGGATGAGGCAGAGTTAATTGGCTTGGTATTATACTTCCAGTTAGACTGGTCGGAGTTGAATGTGGGGATAATGGGGGCTTAACGCCTTGTATATAGGGGTGGGCCTGATTACGGGCAGGCAGCAGCAGTGTGGTGTTTGCACTTCCTCCCCATGTTTGTGTGTGGTTCCTCTGGGTGCACCGGTTTCTTCCTACAGTCCAAAGATGTGCAGGTTAGATGGAGTGCCCATGCAAAATTGCCCTTTTGTGTCCAAAAGATTAGATTGGGTTATGGGGATAGGGTTGAGGTGTGGGCCTAGGTAGGGTGTTCTTTCCAAGGGTCGGTGCTACTCGATGGGCCGAATGGCTTTATTTTGCACTGTAGAGATTCTATGATTCTATGATTCTGAGTCCTAGAAAACGAAACTAGGACCCTCTCATTTGTAACTGCTTCCAGTCTTCAAGCCTACTTCACGAACTGGCCTCCATCAAAATAACATTAGGAGCTATTACAGCTGCTGAAATATCTCTGCAAGTTCAAAGTCTTCACTTCATACAACATAACTACGAAACAGGCCTTCACCGAAACAGAGAATGAGTTACATTCCATTTTAATAATTTGACAAAAAGTTATCCAGACTCGAAACGTTAGCCCCCCAAAGAAACTGTATATGTCAGACCCGCTGAGGTTGTCCAGTATTTTCTGTTTTTGTCTCAGATTCCAACATCTGCAGTAATTTGCTTTTAAATCCATTTTTATAATTACTTTTCTTATCTTTATCTTTACAAATGTTGTGTATCTGCATAAGCCATGTGATTGAGGCTTCAAACTGTTTATTTAGTGCAAAAGCTTGCTGCTTTCACATGAATCACTGCAAGGGTAAGCAAATACACACGTCCACATACTAATAGGTTTGATCATGGGCAATAAAAGTTATCCCCTTTAAAATTCACTGTGAGAGGGCTCAGAGTTCTTCTCATCAGGGGTTAGCTATAAGCTCAGCAGTCTCCATGACCCAGAAGGAGAAGTCAGAACCATAGTGCTCCTGGACATTGTAATTACAACAATATTAGGCAGGAACTGGAGGTGGATGTTTGAGGGTAAATCAACATCTGACATGTGGGAGTCTTTCAAACGTCAGTTGATTAGAATTCAGGACCATCATGTTCCTGTGAAGATGAAGGATAAGTATGGCAAGTTTCGGGAAGCTTGGATAACGGGTATATTGTGAGCCTAGACAAAAAGAGAACAGAAGCATTCATAAGGTCGAGAAGGCTGAGTTAGGAGGGCTAAAAGGTGTCATGCAAAGTCCTTGGCAAATAGGATTAAGGAGAATACAAAGGTATTTTATACATATATAAAGAGCAAAGATTAGTCAGGGAACGGGTTGGCCCACTCAAGGACAGAGGAGGGAATCTATGCGTGGAGCCAAAGGAAATGGCCGAGGTACTAAATGAGGACTTCGCATCAGAATTCACCAAAGAGAAGGACTTGGTGGATGATGAGTCTAGGGAAGGGTGTGTAGATATCCTGGGTAATTTTGATATCAAAAAGGAGGAGGTGTTGGGCATCTTAAAAAGCATTAAGGTTGTAAGTCCCCAGGTGGGATCTGATGGGATCTACCCAGAATGCTGAGGGAGGCAAGCGAGGAAATGACTCAGGCCATGATAGAAATCTTGGTGTATCCTCATTGGTTACAGGTGAGGTCCCAGGGGACTGGAGAAGCCAATGTTGTACCTATGTTTAAGAAGGGATAATCCAGGAAGTTATAGGCCGGTGAGCCTTACGTCAGTGTTAAGGAAAGGGTAAGAAAAGATTCTTAGCAACAGGATTTATTCACATTTGGAAACAAATGGACTTATTACCGATAGGCAGTATTGTTTTGTGAAAAGGAGGTTGTGATTCACTGACGCTTTTTCCAAGGGTGGAAAAGTCAATTACTAAGGGACATAGGTTTAAAATGCGAGGGAGAACGTTTACAGATGATGTGCGAGGCAAGTTTTCTACACAGAGGGTGGTGAGTGCCTGGAATGCACTGCCAGGGGAGGTGGTGGAAGCAGATATATGATAGCAGATAAGAGGCATCTTGACAGATACATGAATAGGATGACAATAGAGGGTTACAGGCCCCGTAATTGCAGAAGGTTTAAGTTTAGACAGGCATCATGATCTTCACAGGCTTGGAGGGCCAAAGGTCTGTTCTTGTGCTGTACTGTTCTTTGTTCTTGTCCTTTGAATGCAATTGAGCCTGTGCAAATGGTGGGAGAGCGGCCTTGTCTTAACTGAATCATTCTTCACCTTGCAGCCCAACCATGAGTTAAATACCAGGGAAACATGAAGGCACACCTGGAGCATGTGATGCCCCAGCTAGCAACACCTGAGGAACTTTGAGAAGCTGCCCTTAACCCTGCCAGAGTTGGTCAGCCACTGAAACTAAGGATGAAGAATAATTGATATAAACAGGGTGAAAATATCACACCATCTCCATGTTGAAAGGATGGATGGCAATGCTTGACTGTGCAACAAGCTGTCTTTCTTTTTTCTGAGCATTATGAGCAACTTGTCCTTGATATGTATGTCCCTGTCAGGCAGGGAAAAATGGTTGAGTGAGGGAACCATGGTTGACAAGAGAGGTTGAATGTCTTGTTAAGAGGAAGAAGGATATCATGTAAGGCTGAGGAAACAAGGTTCAAAGAGGGCGCTGGAGGGTTACAAGATAGCCAGGAGGGAACTGAAGAAAGGGATTAGGAGAGCTAAGAGAGAGCATGAAAAATCTTTGACGGGTAGGATCAAGGAAAACCACAAGGCCTTTTACACATATGTGAGCAATATGAGAATGACTAGAGCAAGGGTAGGTCTGATCAAGGATGTAGCGGGAGATTGTGTATTGAGTCTGAAGAGATAGGAGAGGTCTTGAATGAGTACTTTTCTTCAGTACTTATGAATGAGAGGGGCCATATTGTTGGAGAGGACAGTGTGAAACAGACTGGTAAGCTCGAAGAGATACTTGTTAGGAAGGAACATGTGTTGGGCTTTTTAAAAACTTGAGGATAGACAAGTCCCCCGGGCCTGACGGGATATATCCAAGGATTCTATGGGAAGCAAGAGATGAAATTGCAGAGCCGTTGGCAATGATCTTTTCTTCCTCGCTGTCAACAGGGGTGGTACCAGGGGATTAGAGAGTGGCGAATGTCGTGCCCCTGTTCAAAAAAGGGAATAGGGATAACCCTGGGAATTAAAGGCCAGTTAGTCTTACTTCGGTGGTAGGCAAAGTAATGGAAAGTGTACTGAGGGATAGGATTTCTGAGCATCTGGAAACACACTGCTTGATTAGGGATAGTCAGCATGGATTTGTGAGATGTAGGTCTTGCCTCACAAGTCTTATTGAATTCTTTGAGGAGGTGACCAAGCACGTGGATGAAGGTAAAGCAGTGGATGTAGTGTACGTGGATTTTAGTAAGGCATTTCATAAGGTTAGATGGTAGGCTTATGCAGAAAGTAAGGAGGCATGGGATAGTGGGGAACTTGGCCAGTTGGACAACGAACTGGCTAACCGATAGAAGTGAGAGAGTGCTGGTGGATGGCAAATATTCAGCCTGGAGCCCAGTTACCAGTGGAGTACCACAGGGATCAGTTCTGGGTCCTCTGCTGTTTGTGATTTTCATTAATGACTTGGATTAGGGAGTTGAATGGTGGGTCAGTAAATTTGCAGACGATACGAAGATTGGTGGAGTTGTGGATAGTGAGGAGGGCTGTTGTAGGCTGGAAAGAGACACAGATAGGATGCAGAGCTGGGCTGAGAAATGGCAGATGGAGTTTAACCCTGAAAAGTGTGAGGTTGTCCATTTTGGAAGAACAAATATGAATGCGGAATACAGGGTTAACGGTAGGGTTCTTGGCAATGTGGAGAGATCTTGGGGGTCTACGTTCATAGATTTTGAAAGTTGCCACTCAAGTGGATAGAGCTGTGCAGAAGGCCTATGGTGTGCTAGCGTTCATTAGCAGAGGGATTGAATTTAAGAGCCGTGAGATGATGATGCAACTGTACAAAACCTTGGCAAGGCCACATTTGGAGTACTGTGTGCAGGTCTGGTCGCCTCATTTTAGAAATGATGTGGAAGCTTTGGAAAAGGTGCCAAGGAGATTTACTAGGATGTTGCCTGGAATGGAGAGTAGGTCTTAAGAGGAAAGGTTGAGGGTGTTAGGCCTTTTCTCATTCGAACGGAGAAGGATGAGGGGCGACTTGATAGAGGTTTATAAGATGATCAGGGGACTAGATAGAGTAGACAGTCAGAGACCTTTTCCTCGGGTGGAACAAACCATTACAAGGGGACATAAATTTAAGGTGAATGGTGGAAGATATAGGGGGATGTCAGAGGTAAGTTCTTTTCCCAGAGAGTAGTGGGGGCATGGAATGCACTGCCGGTGGAAGTAGTTGAGTCGGAAACATTAGGGACCTTCAAGCGGCTATTGGATAGGTACATGGATTATGGTAGAATGCTGGGGTGTAGATTGATTTGTTCTTAATCGAGGTCAAAAGTTCCGCACAACATCGTGGGCCGAAGGGCCTGTTCCGTGCTGTATTTTCTATTCTATTCTATTCTAACTGTTGATTCTGGCAGTTTCCTTAATCATCTTGTGTCTCTCCCACAGGACCAGCTGCAGAGGGGCAGGTGGCCACATTGCAACAACTAGTTCTTGAGGAACTGGGGAGGTCAAAACCTTGGAGTCTGCACCAGCACATCTTTCTTGCGCATCCTTCATCGGCACAGATACCTGCATCTCAGTGGGTCCTTGCACATTATTAGAGAGGGTGGCACAGTGGGAAGCTCACAGCATGTTAGAGGTGGATGATTCAGTGGAGGCAGAGTCGGCTGTGGCCAGTCACCTTTAGAGAATGAGAGACAGGCGCAACCCTGCTCAGCAGGACAAAGATGCAGAGCTTTAGTAGTCACGCCATAGGTGATTCCACCTGGGGAATTGGCATCAGATGTGTGCCCACATGTCTGAATTATTGGAGGCACTGTGGAATCATGGGATGAGAATGGAGGAATCCATTTATCTTGTGTGCCCAACAATGTCTCGGTGCTTTGAGCTTGTGAACTCCTCCATTGATAAAGGAGCAAACCTTATTGGAAACCATATGTAATACCATTCAGAGTGGATGCAAGAACAGTGCACTGACAGTGTATGAAAGGTATGCATTGTCTGGTCAGTGGTGCAAATGCTGCAATGCAATATGTATGCTAGCTGAGCTCCAACTGGTGGTTTCCTCCAGAGATCAAGGGTGTCATGCAAGGTTCGAGGGAGCATCCAATGGTAATGAGGGGGCTACAGCTCACAAGGCTCCCAAACCTCCCCTTGCACCTCCCCACTGTGGCACAATACCATAGACATCTCACGCCCAGGCAGGCATTAGTGAGCACATTATCTCCATCACATTCTCAGCCACAGGGAGATTGTAGGACTGCACGTGAATGTAGACCACCTTGTCGATAATGTCACTTTGTTGTTCACGTGGGTGTTTTTGCCATAAATAATAATGAACTGTTGAGCAATAAAATACTGGAATAGCTGTTGCTCCAAGTCCAACAGGGTCATTTTTCCATTTCATAATGCGAGACGATGGGAAGTATGGATTGACAAAGTGATGTCCTCACACATTTATCCCCATTGCTGAATGGTCTGCCTGGCAGATGCGACTCCTCACTATTAGTTTGAGCAAACTTGGAAACGCTTGATCCAGCATCTCTATTGCCTTTCCTTCACTGACAATAGAATGTGGCATTTTCATTAGCCACCAACCCCCTCCCCTGTACATGAGACCCATTAGAAGGACTTAATTACCCTTTAACACCCCCAATAGTCCTCCAATCCTAGTCCCCTCAAAATGGCCTCGTCAAGAGAAGTGCAGAAATGTGAGAGATATTCGTTCCCACTGAAAATAACTGGTTGTCTGTGAAAAAGGGCCTTCTCTTAATGCTGCCTCTTGCTGCTGTCTCACTGTTCTAGCTCAGACCATGCTGTGCCACAACCTCCTCCTCCCTCTCATGGTTTCTGAAGATGCACCTAACCCGCATCAAAGAACAAACAAAGAACAACGTTAAGTACAGCACAGGAACAGGCCCTTCAGCCCTCCAAGCCCGTGCCGACCATGCTGCCCAACTAAACTACAATCTTCTACACTTCCTGGGTCCGTATCCCTCTATTCCCATCCTATTCATGTATTTGTCAAGATGCCCCTTAAATGTCACTATCGTCCCTGCTTCCACCACCTCCTCCAGTAGCGAGTTCCAGGCACCCACTACCCTCTGTGTACAAAACTTGCCTCATACATCCACTCTAAACCTTGCCCCTCGCACCTTAAACCTATGCCCCCTAGTAATTGACCCCTCTACCCTGGGGAAAAGCCTCTGACTATCCACTCTGTCTATGCCCCTCATAATTTTGTAGACCTCTATCAGGTCGCCCCTCAACCTCCGTCGTTCCGGTGAGAACAAACCGAGTTTATTCAACCGCTCCTCATAGCTAATGCCCTCCATACCATACCAGGCAACATTCTGGTAAATCTCTTCTGCACCCTCTCTAAAGCCTCCACATCCTTCTGGTAATGTGGCGACCAATATTGAACACTATACTCCAAGTGTGGCCTAACTAAGGTTCTATACAGCTGCAACATGACTTGCCAATTCTTATACTCAATGCCCCGGCCAATGAAGGCAAGCATGCCGTATGCCTTCTTGCCTACCTTCTCCACCTTTGCCCCTTTCAGTGACCTGTGGACCTGTACACCTAGATCTCTCTGACTTTCAATACTCTTGAGGGTTCTACCATTCACTGTATATTCCCTACCTGCATTAGACCTTCCAAAATGCATTACCTCACATTTGTCCGGATTAAACTCCACCTGCCATCTCTCCGCCCAAGTCTCCAAACAATTTAAATCCTGCTGTATCCTCTGACAGTCCTCATCGCTATCCGCAATTCCACCAACCTTTGTGTCGTCTGCAAACTTACTAATCAGACCAGTTACATTTTCCTCCAAATCATTTATATCTACTACAAACAGCAAAGGTCCCAGCACTGATCCCTGCGGAACACCACTAGTCACAGCCCTCCAATTAGAAAAGCATCCTTCCATTGCTACTCTCTGCCTTCGATGACCTAGCCAGTTTTGTATCCACCTTGCCAGCTCACCCCTGATCCCGTGTGACTTCACCTTTTGTACTAGTCTACCATGAGGGACCCTGTCAAAGGCCTTACTGGAGTCCATATAGACAACATCCACTGCCCAACCTGCATCAATCATCTTTGTGACCTCCTTGAAAAACTGCATCAAGTTAGTGAGACACGACCTCCCCTTCACAAAACCATGCTGCCTCTCACTAATACGTCCATTTGCTTCCAAATGAATCCTAGAAAGAAAATACATAACTGGCTCTTTAACTATCTGACAAGCTCATTATGGTCTTAAGTGGCTATTTACAGAGCAAACAGCTTGCCTCCTCTGCTCATGCCACTACCTTTTAATTCTGGAGCATGACAGTTTTGCACGAATAATGCGCCATGCTGGCCTGAGGGATGCATTTAAGCGACTGCCCATCTCTCCTTTCCGACTCTAATGAATGAATAAAAACCCTGTCCAGTGATTAAGCTTCAAATGTCAACCATTAGTTGTAAAAGTGTTTTTATACTGAAGAAGTAACAGTCAC
Organism: Scyliorhinus torazame; assembly: GCF_047496885.1. NCBI lineage: Eukaryota > Metazoa > Chordata > Chondrichthyes > Carcharhiniformes > Scyliorhinidae > Scyliorhinus > Scyliorhinus torazame. The sequence continues at coordinate 159,304,889 of NC_092717.1, forward strand.
AATGTAAATCCTTTCATCGTATTTGTATGTTCATACTTGACTTGTACTATACTCATCTAGATATGCTGATGTTGACGCTTCTGAAAAAGGTTCTTCAGTATTGACATGTTTGATGTTGATTAGTACAAGGGTCCTATTGTTCCTTTTTGGAAGTGATTCAGATGTTAAACCTCATGTTACTTCTCACAAACAGATTGAGGTACTCTTGCTCTAGCCAGTGCTTTTCTCATTCTTGATTTGGTTTGGGCCCATCAAACATGTTATACGTGATATTGACAACAAGAATAGTAATTCATGTTACTTGCAACAGAAATTAAAACCAGAAGAAAAAATTGTCAACAAATAATTATATTCGAATGCCAAAGGGGCTCGATTTTTTGGAGGGAAGAGACTATGCTACAAATAATTTGTGGACTTTGGCATGACCTCACTCTGGTTACTGGGAAACACTCTCGTTCTTTCCATTTGTGTGGCCTTGGTTATGAATTTCTTTGTTGGTCAATAATATCATAGAAGCTCAGAAGACAGTGCACTGATTGGAAATGAACTCATAAATGTCCTTGAAAATCAGATTGCATAAAGGGTGGAGGGGAAAATGGTTATTCAATAGTTACAGTACCCAATTGGATAAATTGACTTAACTAGAAAAGGGTCAATACAAATGACATACAGAGTGCCGGAGCTGAACATGCCCCATTAAAGGGAAGCTGTCTTATATTGTGTTTTTAGTTGTCAACTTTTCTAATGATTTTATTAAAGGATACAACTTTATTGGTATCAAGTGTTATTGTGCTTAGATTTAATTCCATCTCAAAATTCATCACTGTCAGAGGAAAAAAACAAAAATCTGACCCATTTGGTTCGAGTCAAACAAACAGTGATTCCAGTTTAATTCTGACACATTCACAGCAAGGTATAGAATTTCTAATCCAGCTGAAAGATTATGCACTGTACTTGGCACATATCGTAACAAGCAGCATTTTCAGCATGTACCATATTCCATGTGTTTAAAAATATCAACTGGTATTTAGTGTATCAGCAGATCTGGCCACGAGGCAGATAATAAAATCAGATTGCTTAAACATTATTTCTGCTAGTCTTTATTCCACTCTCTCATAGGGCAAATATTAGTGTAGAATATAAATGGCTGACATTTATTTGCTTTTTGTCAATTTAAAGGAATTTATGGCTATTGATATTACCATAACTGTGCAAGGAGAGGCAACCATCAAGATACACCGAACATCAAATTAGGTTTATTGATTGCCTGACATACGCTGTTTTACAGATTCACATTTAACGAGCAAATGTTGTGTGGTCTGGGCAATGCGATAAAATTAGACTGGGAAGTCATACTTTCCTGTGGCAGTGAACGTGGTCTCAGTGAATCCTTTTTAAGCTATTTGCAGTTTCCAAATACAACCACCGGAAATGTGGACATCAGTCAGCCCAAAGTTATATACGTCCACTATAACTTCAAAAGGTCACATATAGGTTGGTGGAATGGGTGAGCAAATGGCAGATGAAATTTAATGCAGAGAATGGTAAAATGGTGGAAGGAATGAGGAGATGTATTATAAAATGAATGCTAGAACTTTTTTGGGGAGATGATGGCCCATCAGCTGAAGGGCCAGGGGCACGTCCGAAGGGGCCAGAAACGATGACTTGATTTTACAGCTGCCAGGCTGCTAAATGGTTAAGGGGCTTCCATCCCCATCTGGAGTAGACCATGAGGAGCATCACAGTTTGTTCCTGTCTACCCTATCGATGCCCCTTATAATTTTATACGTCTTGATCATGTCTCGTCTCAGTCTCCTCTGCTCCAAGGAAAACAATCCAAGTGTTTCCAATCTCTCTTCACAACTGTAATAAGTTCACGGAGGCAGAAGTCTCTTCACCAGAATTCCCTTTAATTACAAAACCAACAGCAGATCAACCAGGTGCATTCTGACACTCCCTATTATATACAGAGAAAGTGGTCCCCTGATTGGGCCACTAATCAGGGAACTCACATTCTAATTGGCCAATCTCAAGGGCCTGGCCGAAGACATTACAATAACTAACACTCTCCAGCCCAGGAAACATCCTGGTAAATCTCCACTGCACCCTTTCCAGTGCTATCTCCACCTATCGCTGGCCCTCTGCCCAGCCTCACTGTTCTCCAACCACCCCCCCACCCCCTCCACAACAGCATAAATCTTTTTTTTTTTAACTCTTTTTATTGGCTTTTCTCATATTTATAAACAATTACTATGTATATACATTACATTTTTCTTGCCTGCGCTAATTTACTTTATTTTACAGAGCTTTGTTTTGTCCTTCATTTAAGTAACTCTATGTACATTTTGTTGCCCTCTGGATCAGCCTATGATTCCCTCCCCCTTCCTCCCCCCCCCCCCAGCCTGCTGGCTTCAGCACCCTTCCTGTTCTCTTGTGGTTTCCCCACCTTCCTCCACCCCCCCCCCCCCCCCCCCCCCCCGGCCAGGTTGCGCAGTCCTGTGGTTCCCCATCTATCTTTTTTTCCCCCCTTAGTTTACTCCTTCTGGCCTCGAACAGGTTTTGGAACAGGCCAACGAACCGCCCCGAAGTATCCAGGAAGCCTTCCTCTGACCCTCGGATGGCGTACTTAAGCTTCTTCAGGTGGAGAAATTCCGAGAGGTCAGCGAGCCAGTCTGCAGCTTTGGGTGGTGCTGCCAATCGCCAGCCGAGCAGGATTCTCCAGTGTGCGATTAGGGAAGCGAAAGCAAGGGCATTGGCCCCCTTCCCCATGTGTAACTTGTCATGATATTCAGATGAACATCACAGCACATACATACACACATAATGATGGACAGATCAACGGACCAATCAACACACAAAACACGACAGCCAATCACGGACAAGAGCATACACAGTACAAAGCAGGGAACATGACACTTCCTGGGCACTCGAGCAGGAGAGGGCTCAGGGCACAGACCTCATTGCCAGCCACTCAGAGGTTCACCATGTGCTGAATACCAGAGTTTAATATGTTAATAGTTCATTGAAATTAAACTGCGTTGCACCATTCGCAACCGTGTTGGTTCGTCTGCGTATCAGAGTACCCAACACTTCAAGATACCAGGAGTGATTGGACACCGACCCACAAATCTGCCATCCTGCGCCATGGACACCGTCAAAACACCGCAGCCGCTGCAAGTCGCTGGGAACCTCAGCGTAAATTGGAAGTTGTTCAAGCAGCGCTTCCAGCTCTTTCTGGAAGCCAACAAAAGAGAGTGCGCCTCGGACACCAGAAAGATCGCCATCCTCCTCACCACCGCAGGGCAGCACGCCATCCATGTCTGCAACTTCCTGGTGTTCGTGGAAGGCGAGGACAAATCCAAATACAAGACGGTCCTTCTCAAGCTCGACCAACACTTCAACGTCGAGGTCAACGAAAGCTTCGAGAGATATGTCTTCCAGCAGCGCCTGCAAGGTAAGGATGAGCTCTTTCAGTCATTCCTTACCCAACTCCGCATCCTCGCGCAGTCCTGCGGTTACGACACCACCTCAGACTCCATGATTCGGGACCAGATTGTTTTTGGGGTCGCCTCAGGCACCCTACGCTAGCAGTTTAAAAAAATAAAAGGCCTCACCTTAGCCTCCGCAATCGAAGCCTGTGTCCTGCATGAAAACGCGACTAGCCGCTATGCACTACTTCAGGCGACCGAATCGGCGCGGCGGGGTCCTACGCGGCCGGATCGGCGAGCCAGGTGCCCCATGAGGCCGAACGGATCCAGGCGATCGAGTTCCTCCAGGCTCGCGGCCCGGACGAGGGCGGCCGTTTCGCGCGCTTTTCGGGTCCTCCCGCGCTTGTGCGCACCAAAACCTACGGCAACACTGAGGGACGTGATGCGCAGGCGTGCCCGACGCAAGACCGAACTGTGCATGCGCAGTGGCGCAACGAATATCATGACGTCACGACGTGCGGCAACTGTGGAGCTGCACATTTAAAGTGGCAATGTCCCGCAAGAACCCGACAATGCCTACGCTGTGGCAAGGTGGGCCACTACGCTGCTTACTGTCGAGCAGCTCAACCTTTCAATCTTCCACAATTCCGACAACCTCGCAGGGTCGTGCGGACCATTCAGCCTCCCCATTACGAATCTTGCCCAGACGACATCCAGACCGGTGAGACAGATGACCGAGACGCCTTCCGTGTTGCGGTCATTGATGGGAAACGGGTTAACACGATCAATCCGGGTGATGAATGGTGTGCCACCCTGATGGTCAACCGATCGCCGATAACTTTCCGCCTGGACACTGGCGCCTCCGCCAACCTCATTGCATGGTCAGCCTTCTACGCCACGAAGGTCAGACTACCAATTCGGCCGTCCTGGTGCAGGATGGTTGACTACAACGGGAACGTTATCCCGGCTATGGGATCCTGCCAGCTCCAGGTGACACACAACACACACACGGCCACACTCTCATTCGAGATAGTCGGCTCATCGAAGGATTCCCTGCTAGGCGCACAGGCATGCAAGGCTCTCCACCTCGTGCAACCAGTCCACTCTCTCTGTCCAGACGGAACGTCTGACTTCCCGGATGCAGAGTTTAACGCACAGCTCCAATCGCTCATCGCCCACAGCCAGGAGGCATTCGAGGGCATGGGAACACTGCCATACACCTATAGAATTCGGCTCAAACCAGACGCCACCCCGGTCATTCAGGCACCTTGCAGTGTCCCTGCGCCACTCAAAGACCGCCTCAAGCAGCAGCTGCAGGATCTCCAGGACCAAGGAGTCCTATCCAGGGTCACAGAGCCCACGCCGTGGGTCAGCTCCATGGTGTGTGTCAAGAAGCCCTCCGGCGAGCTCCGGATCTGTATTGGCCCAAAAGACCTCAATAACAATATTATGAGGGAACATTACCCCATACACAAACGGGAAGAGATCACGAGTGAAATGGCCCAGGCAAAAATATTTACCAAACTGGATGCCTCTAAAGGCTTTTGGCAGATCCAACTAGATCCGTTCAGCCGAAAGCTGTGCACTTTCAACACCCCTTTCGGCAGGTTCTGCTACAACCGAATGCCATTTGGCATCATCTCGGCATCCGCGGTCTTACATAGGATCATGGAGCAGATGATGGAAGGCATTGAAGGGGTGCGCGTCTACGTGGACGACGTCATCATCTGGTCCACCACACCACAGGAGCACATCTATCGTCTCCAACGCATCTTTGCACGCATACGTGAAAACGGCCTGCGCCTCAACATAGCCAAGTGTTCTTTCAGCCAAACCGAGCTAAAGTTCCTGGGGGACAACATTTCCCGGTCAGGGGTCCATCCGGATGCAGACAAGGTGAGCGCTATCACAGCCATGCGGCAGCCGGCAGACAAGAAAGCAGTACTACGCTTCCTAGGCATGGTCAACTTCCTGGGGAAGTTCATTCCCAACCTTGCCTCCCACACGACAGCTCTGTGCCACCTCGTCAAAAAGTCCACGGAGTTCCAATGGCAGCACACACACCAGCAGGAATGGGAGGAGCTCAAACTCACCACTGCACCGGTACTGGCGTTTTTCGACACATCTCGTGCCACTAAAATCTCGACTGATGCCAGCCAGTCCGGCATTGGGGCAGTGCTCCTGCAGCGGGATGACACTGCGTCATGGGCCCCGGCCGCCTATGCCTCGCGGGCCATGACCCCCACAGAGCAGCGCTACACGCAGATCGAAAAGGAGTGCCTGGGCCTGCTAACCGGTTTAGACAAGTTCCATGATTATGTGTATGGTCTTCCCCGGTTCACTGTTGAAACTGACCACTGCCCCCTGGTCAGCATAATAAACAAGGACCTGAACGAGATTACCCCTCGCCTCCAGCGCATCCTACTTAAACTCAGGAGGTATGACTTCCAACTGGTCTACACCCCAGGGAAGGACCTTATCATTGCGGATGCCCTATCGAGAGCAGTGAGCACCCCGCCAGATTCGGAGGGGTTCGTATGTCAGGTCAAGGCGCAGGTGGCCTTCACATCGGCAAATCTGCCAGCTGGCGACTCCAGTCTGGCCCGCATTCGCAGAGAGACTGCGGCCGACCCCCTTCTACAACGTGTGATGCGCCACATGATGGGAGGGTGGCTCAGAGGACAGTGCCCTCAGTTCTACAATGTCCGAGACGACTTGGCCGTCATTGATGGTGTCCTTCTGAAGCATGACCGGATTGTGATTCCACACAGCATGCACAAGCTGGTTCTCGACCAACTACACAAAGGCCACCTGGAGGTCGAGAAGTGCAGAAGGAGGGCCCAAGAGGCGGTATACTGGCCAGGCATCAGTGACGATATTGCCAATATGGTGCTCAACTGCCCAACCTGCCTAAGGTTACAGCCGGCGCAACCTCCTGAAACGCTTCTGTCCCATGAGCTGGTGCGTCCCCATGGGCGAAGGTGGGTGTGGACCTCTTTCACGCGCTCGGCAGAGACGATGTCATCGTTGTTGACTACTTCTCCAACTACCCAGAGGTCATACGCCTACACGATTTGACGTTGTCCGCTGTCATAAGGGCCTGCAAAGGCACCTTTGCTCGCCACGGCATTCCGATGACGGTCATGTCGGACAATGGGCCCTGTTTCGCCAGCCAGGAATGGTCATCGTTTGCTGCCTCGTATGGCTTCACACACGTGACGTCTAGACCTCTGCACCCCAGTCCAACGGAAAGGCGGAGAAGGGCGTTCACATTGTCAAGCGGCTCCTCTGCAAGGTGTAGCGCACAAAGACTCCGTGAGACGAATAGAGTGAAGTCGATGAGGCTTTATTAAGCGTGTCTGTTCCCCCGCAGCTCGATAGTAGAATGGCCTGCGGGGGAGGACTCCGGCTTCTTATACTCCGCCTTCAGGGCGGAGCTAGAGGTCAACGGCCAACCAGGACCCGGGATCTGTCAGCCAATGACATTAGGGCTTCCAGTCCCACATGACCCCTAATACATACTACCACATTCACCCCTTGTCAAAAATGAACCCGGCGGGGTGATGCTTCGCATGGTGGTAAGGGTTTACAGGGCTGGTCCTGGGAGGAAAACATTCATATGGCAATACAGTATGTACAATTTTGTCCTGTTTCAACTATTTACAGAAGGTATCGGGAGAAAAGCAAAATGTTCTTGTGAAAAGTCCATATATTGATTTAGATCGACGCCACGAGTCGGTCGGGCGGTCTGGTCGTCCGTGTCGATCGCCTTGGCCCCGGTGGTGGTGGTGGTGCTTGTACCAGTGTTGTCGTCTCCGGGAGCCTTACGGTTTCAGCTTGGGCTTTATTCTTGGTCGGGCCTGAGGGGAGGGGAACCGATCCTCCTGGGAAGGGGGCGGTCGCGGGGTGCGGCGGTGGCAGGAAGGGGGGGGGTTGGGTGAATGGTGTCGGGGGTGTGTGTGTGTTGCCGGCGGGGGCCAGATCCCGCAGGGAGACCGTGTCCTGTCGGCCGTCGGGGTACTCCACGTAAGCGTACTGGGGGTTTGCGTGGAGGAGGTGAACCCTTTCGACCAACGGGTCCGCCTTGTGTGCCCGCACATGCTTTCGGAGCAAGATGGGTCCTGGGGCCGCCAGCCAGGTCGGCAGCGACGTTCCAGAGGAGGACCTCCTAGGGAAGACAAGGAGACGCTCATGAGGCTTTTGATTAGTGCTCGTACATAATAGCGACCGGATGGAGTGGAGAGCGTCCGGGAGGACCTCCTGCCACCGTGAAACTGGGAGGTCCCTGGACCGTAGGGCCAGTAGGACGGTCTTCCAGACCGTGCCGTTCTCCCTCTCTACTTGTCCGTTCCCCCGGGGGTTGTAGCTGGTCGCCCTGCTTGAGGCTATGCCCTTGCTGAGCAGGAACTGGCGCAGCTCGTCACTCATGAAAGAGGACCCCCTGTCGCTGTGGACGTATGCGGGGCAACCGAACAGTGTGAAGATGGTGTTCAGGGCTTTAATGACTGTGGCCGCGGTCATGTCAGAGCAGGGAATGGCGAATGGGAAGCGGGAGTATTCGTCCACCACATTAAGGAAGTATGTGTTGCGGTCGGTGGAGGGGAGGGGCCCTTTGAAATCCAGACTAAGGCGTTCAAAGGGGCGGGAAGCCTTAATCAGGTGCGCACCATCCGGCCTGAAAAAATGCTGTTTGCATTCCGCGCAGATGTGGCAGTCCCTTGTGACTGTACGGACCTCCTCTAAAGAGTATGGGAGGTTGCGGGACTTGATAAAGTGGAAAAACCGAGTGACCCCCGGGTGGCAGAGGTCCTCGTGGAGGGTTTGGAGGCGGTTAATTTGTGCGTTGGCACATGTGCCGCGGGATAGGGCATCGGACGGCTCGTTCAGCTTTCCGGGACGATACAAGATCGTGTAGTTGAAGGTGGAGAACTCGATCCTCCACCTTAAGATCTTGTCGTTTTTGATTTTGCCCCGCAGTGCATTATTGAACATGAAGGCTACTGACCGTTGGTCGGTGAGGAGAGTGAATCTCCTGCCGGCCAGGTAATGCCTCCAATGTCGCACAGCTTCCACTATGGCTTGGGCTTCCTTTTCCACTGAGGAGTGGCGGATTTCTGAAGGGTGGAGGGTTCGGGAGAAAAAGGCCACGGGTCTGCCCGCTTGGTTAAGGGTGGCCGCTAGAGCTACGTCGGAGGCGTCGCTCTCGACCTGGAAGGGGAGGGACTCGTCGATGACGCGCATCGTGGCCTTTGCGATATCCGCTTTGATGCGGCTGAAGGCCTGGCAAGCCTCTGTCGACAGAGGGAAGGTCGTGGTCTGTATTAGGGGGCGGGCCTTGTCAGCGTACTGGGGGACCCACTGGGCGTAGTATGAAAAAAACCCCAGGCAGCGTTTCAGGGCTTTTGAGCAGTGCGGGAGGGGAAATTCCATGAGGGCGCGCATACGTTCGGGGTCGGGGCCTATTATCCCATTGCGCACAACGTAGCCCAGAATGGCTAGCCGGTTGGTGCTCAAAACGCACTTGTCCTCGTTGTACGTGAGGTTCAAGGCTTTGGCGGTCTGGAGGAATTTTTGGAGGTTGGCGTCGTGGTCCTGCTGGTCGTGGCCGCAGATGGTTACATTGTCGAGATACGGGAACGTGGCCCGCAACCCATGTTGATCAACGATTCAGTCCATCTCCCGTTGGAAGACCGAGACCCCGTTTGTGACGCCAAATGGGACCCTTAGGAAATGGTATAATCGCCCGTCTGCCTCGAAGGCTGTGTACTTGCGGTCACTTGGGCGGATGGGGAGCTGATGGTAAACGGACTTGAGGTCCACAGTGGAGAAGACTTTATATTGGGCAATCCGATTGACCATGTCGGATATGCGGGGGAGAGGGTACGCGTCTAGTTGTGTGTACCTGTTGATGGTCTGGCTATAGTCTATGACCATCCTTTGTTTCTCCCCTGTCTTCACTACTACCACCTGTGCTCTCCAGGGACTGGATTATGCCTTCCTTTAGTAGCCGCTGGACTTCGGACCGAATGAAGGTCCGGTCCTGGGCGCTGTACCGTCTGCTCCTAGTGGCGATGGGTTTGCAATCCGGGGTGAGGTTCGCAAACAAGGACGGGGGTTGCACCTTGAGGGTTGCGAGGCCGCAGATAGTGAGTGGGGGTATTGGGCAGCCGAATTTGAACGTAAGGCTCTGTAGATTGCACTGGAAATCTAATCCCAGTAATGTGGGGGCGCAGAGTTGGGGAAGGACGTGTAGTTTGTAGTTTTTGAACTCCCTCCCCTGCACCGTTAGGGTAACTATGCAGAAACCTTGGATCTGTGCGGAGTGGGATCCTGCAGCTAGGGAAATCTTTTGTGCGCTGGGATAGGTGGTCAAGGAACAGCGTCTTACCATGTCGGGGTGGATAAAGCTCTCCGTGCTCCCGGAGTCGACTAGGCATGGTGTCTCGTGCCCGTTTATTAGCACCGTTGTCGTCGTCGTCTGGAGTGTCCGGGGCCGAGCTTGATCGAGCGTAATTGACGCGAGACGTGGTTGTAGTAGTGGAGCGTCTTCCTCGAACCCCGTGGAGCCGTCGACACTGGGGTCCGTTGTTGCCGTCCAAGATGGCGTCGGGGATGAACAAAATGGCTGCCCCCATGCATCGCACATGGCTGGGGGTTCACAAGATGGCGGCGGGGGTGGACAAAATGGCCGCCCCCACGCGTCGTACAGGTCTGGGGTGGTCCAAGATGGCGGCGCCCTTCCTCCCCTCGTGGTGGCCGGGACCTAAAATGGCGGCGTCTGCGGGTCGCACATGGGGCGCTGGGGGGGTTGGGGAGCGTTAGGACCGCGCGGGGCTCCCTCATCTCTGGGGACAGCGGTGGTAGGGACCCAAATTGATAGCGCCGGCGGGTCATACGTGGGGACGGGGGGGGGGGGGTTGGGGAGCGTAAGCGGCGTGCAGGGCTCCCTGTTCTCCCGGGACCGCGGTGGTCGGGACCCAGAGCGACTGCGCCTGTGGGTCGTACATGGGGCGCTGGGGGGGTTGGGGAGCGTAAGCGGCGTGCAGGGCTCCCTGTTCTCCCGGGACAGCGGCGACCTCGCGGGACCGGCACACAACCGCGAAATGGCCCTTTTTCCCGTAGCTCTTGCAGATTGCTGTGCGGGCCGGGCAGCGCTGCCGGGGGTGTTTCACCTGGCCGCAGAAATAGCAGCGGGCGCCCCCGGTGCGACTTGGCGTTTGGACCGCGCAAGCCTGTGGGGTGTCCGGGGGGGGGGGTTGGCGCGACGGGTACGTATGGAGCCCAATGGGGTCGGGGCCGTAGGCGCGGGTATTACGCGCGGCCACGTCCAGAGAGGCTGCTAGGGCCCGTGCCTCTGAGAGTCCTAGCGACTCTTTTTCTCGAAGTCTTTGGCGGATTTGGGAGGAATTAATACCTGCCACAAAAGCATCGCGCATTAACATGTCCGTGTGTTCATTTGCGTTCACCGAAGGGCAGCTGCACGCTCGTCCCAAAATCAGCAGCGCGGCGTAGAAGTCATCCATCGATTCTCCGGGACTTTGCCATCTCGTCGCGAGTTGGTAGCGAGCGTAGATTTGGTTAACTGGGCGGACGTAGAGACTTTTCAGTGCTGCGAACGCCGTCTGGAAATCCTCCGCGTCTTCGATGAGGGAGAAAATCTCTGTGCTTAACCTCGAGTGCAGGACCTGTAGTTTTTGGTCTTCTGTGACCCGGCCGGTGGCCGTTCTGAGGTAGGCCTCAAAACAAGTCTGCCAGTGCTTGAAAGCTGCTGCCACATTCACTGCGTGGGGGCTGATCCTCAGGCATTCCGGGATGATCCTGAGCTCCATAGTCCTTTTTAGGCACGCTTAATAAATTGTAGCGCACAAAGACTCCGTGAGACGAATAGAGTGAAGTCGATGAGGCTTTATTAAGCGTGTCTGTTCCCCCGCAGCTCGATAGTAGAATGGCCTGCGGGGGAGGACTCCGGCTTCTTATACTCCGCCTTCAGGGCGGAGCTAGAGGTCAACGGCCAACCAGGACCCGGGATCTGTCAGCCAATGACATTAGGGCTTCCAGTCCCACATGACCCCTAATACATACTACCACACAAGGCTGCTGCTGCTTGATGGGATTTCTATCTAGCCCTGCTGGCCTATCGCTCGGCCCCACTAGCCACTGGTCTCTCACCAGCCCAGCTGTTGATGGGTCACGCCCTCAGGACTACTGTGCCTTCCATTCTGGCGCCCATAATAGACCATGCTCTGGTACTGCACAGGATGCAACTGCAGCACGGTCGCCAGAAGAGGTCATATGACACACGGGCAACTGATCTCCCACCCTGGCCCCTGGAGACAAAGTCCGCATCCACCTACCAGAAGGTGGCTGGCCTCCTCTGACTTTTACTCTTTGCAGTGTCGGTTTGGGAATTCTTACCCACCCACGCAAATGCCATGATTAGATTGTCTACGTTTTGGAAAAAGGCCTTGGGGATGAAGATCGGAATGGATCTAAACAGGAAGAGGAACCTTGGCAATACGTTCATCTTGATTGTCTGCACTCTTCCCGTCAGGGAGAGTGGGAGTGAGCCCCACCGTTGAAGATCTTTTCTTGCTTCCTCCACCAGGCTCGTCAGGTTCCACTTGTGGATCTGAGTCCAGTCTATGGCTATCTGAATCCCCAGGTAACGGAACCTGTTCTGGGCCGTTTTAAATGGGAGCCCCTTCAGCTCTGTCCCTCCTCCTTTTTGGTTCACTGGGAATGCCTCGCTTTTGCCCAGGTTAAGTTTGTAGCCCGAGAAGGTTCCAAACTCTTTCAGTATTTGCAGTATTGCCTTCAGTCCCTCCTGTGGCTTTGAGACATAGAGGAGCAGGTCATCTGCATAGAGTGAAACTCTGTGCTCTCTGTCTCCTCTCCGGATTCCCTTTCAGCTTTTTGCTTCCCGTAGGGCTATTGCCAGGGGTTCGATCGCTCGTGCAAACAAGAGTGGGGACAAGGGGCAGCCCTGTCTTGTTCCTCTTTGTAGCTGGAAGTATTCAGAGCTGGTGGTGTTAGTTTGGACACTCGCTTTGGGAGCGTTATAAAGGAGCCTCACCTAGGCGGTGAATCCTGCTCCTAGCCCAAACCGTTCCAGCACCTCGAGAAGGTACTTCCACTCGACTCTGTCAAAGGCCTTTTCTGCATCCAGGGAGACGGTCACCTCTCGTGTTCTCTCCCCAGGGGGGGTCATTATCACATTCAGCAGCCGCCTGATGTTCGCTGAGAGCTGCCTACCCTTGACAAAGCCCGTTTGGTCCTCCGCGACCACCTCTGGTACGCATCCTTCCAGCCTTTTGGCCAGGACCTTTGCGAGTATTTTCGCATCCACATTCAGCAGTGAAATGGGTCTGTATGATCCACATTCCGTCAGGTCTTTATCTTTTTTTGGTATCAATGAGATTGTGGCCTGCGCTAGCATTGGGGGCAGGGTGCCCCCTGCCAGTGAGTCCGCGAACAAGTCTCTTAGGTGTGGGGCCAGGACTGGTGCGAAGTTTTTGTAGAATTCCGCCGGGAACCGTTTGGGTCCCAGTGCCTTCCCCACCTGCATGGAGCTGCTGCTCTCTATGATTTCTCCCAGGTCTATTGGTGCTTCCAGCTCCCCCTGTTGTCCTCCCCCGCGACTGGTAGTTCCAGTCTGTCTAGGAACTGTTTCATTCCTGCGTCCCCGTTGGGGGGCTCAGAGGTGTACAGTCCCTGGTAGAAGGTCTCAAATGCCCGATTGACCTCCTTTGGCTCTGTTACCAGTCTGCCTCTGCTATCCTTTACCTGCGCTATTTCCCTCTTGGCTGCCTGCTTTCTCAGCTGGTGAGCCAATAGGCGGCCAGCCTTGTCTCCGTGTTCGTAGAAGGTCCCCCATGTCTAGTGGATAGCAGGTTAAAGTCCATTTGCAGCTTTTTCCTCTCCACCAGCAGCCCTACGGTTGGGGCCTCGGAGTATTTTCTATCGACTTCCAGAATGGAGTCCACTAGCTGGTAGACCCTCTCTTCCCTATCTCTGCTTGCCTTGTAGGCTATGACCTCTCCTCTGATCATGGCCTTCAGTGCCTCCCAAAACATGGAAGGTGAGACCTCCCCATTTTGGTTGTTACTAACGTAATCGCCTATGACCCGCAATATTTTTTGGCAGAAGACATTGTCAGCCAGGAATTCCGTGTCCAGCCGCCACGTGGGGTGCTGGGCCTGGCCTGTCTCCAGCCTCACATCCATATAGTGTGGAGCGTGGTCGGAGATAACGATCGCGGAGTAGTCCGTTCCCGCGATCCCTGGAAGCACCGATATCCCCACTGCAAAGAAGTCGATACGGGTGTATACCTTGTGAACCTGCGTGAAGAACGAGAACTCCTTTTCTCCTGGGTGCAAGAACCTCCATGGGTCCACCGCCCCCATCTGTTCCATGAAGGGTCCTAGCTTCCTAGCCGTGCCAGACGTTTTCCCCATTCTGGGGTTTGATCGGTCGGTCAGGGGTCCAGCATGCATTTAAAGTCGTCCCCCATAATCAGTTAGTGAGTGTCGAGGTCGGGGTTTTCCACCATGGTCTTCTTCATGAATTCTGTGTTGTCCCAGCTGGGAGCGTACACATTTACCAGTACGACCGGTGCCCCTTCCAAGACACCGCTGACCATGACGTACCTTCCCCCTGGGTCCGTAACTGTCTTGGTTCCCGTAAACCTCGTCCTTTTGCTAATTAATATTGCTACCCCGCTAGCCCTCGTCCGATAGCATGAATGGTACGTCTGTCCCACCCAGCCCTTCCTGACCATCAGTCGGTCCTTCTCCCTCAGGTGCGTCTCTTGTAGGTAGATTATGTCTGCTTTTAGGCTTCTTAGGTGGGCGAAGACTCTGGATCTTTTCATAGGGCCGTTGAGTCCCCTTACATTCCAAGTAACAATCCTGGTGGGGGGTTTCTGACCCTCCGGTCCTGTGGGATCACCCATACTTACCTGGTGGACGCGCCCCTGCACTTTGGGGTTTCCTTTTGCTAGGGGGCCGTCCAGAATGGCCAGTGTCGCCGCTCTCACCATGAGGTCGGCCTAGTACTCCGGGGTTTCTCTTTCTCCAGGGGGCACCCAATGTGGCCGTCAGCTGTGTGTGCGCGCCACGTCGGTGCACCCCTGCACTCCGGGGTCTCCCTTCACCCTGATGCCCTCCTGAGTGGCTGTTTGCGGCACCCTCTTGGTTCCTCGCCCTGCTCCTTGCCTGCCGAGGCCTATGTCTATACTGCTTCACTATCTCACCTTTCTCTTTGCTTCCCTTTTGTTCTGCGCTCTATGTTTTCCCCCCCTTCTGCCCCCACCCTCACCTCCTTGTGCCAGGCGCTCCCCCTCCCCTGAGAGGCGTGCTGTGACCCTCCGTCTTTCCTGCCCTCCCGTGCTGGCCCTCCTCGCTAGTACGGTGGCCCTCCTCCCAGTATTCGCCCAGTTTATCCTTTCTCCTACTGGCCCTTGTCTCACCCTCCTGTCTGCTTTCCTCACCCTCATTTCCCTCGCTCCACTCCCACCCATTGCACTGAGAGAGGAGACAAGCTCTGAAACGAGGCAGCACAGTCCCACGCAAGACACAAAACACATGTACACAGTCGATGATCTCATTGTCCTTGTTTGCGGTCTGTCATCCGCTCTTTGTTCTGGTTTTCCCTTCCTTTTCCGTTCCCGTGTCTTTCATTGCAGTTGCGTGTGCTCCTCCCCCAGTTTGTTCACTCTAACGACCTCATCAGCCGCTGCTGGGGTGTTAAAATACAGCTCTTTCCCCTGAAATGTTACTCAGAGTTTGGCCGGGAATAACATCCCAAATTTCACCTTGCTTTTGTGCAGTGCTGATTTCACCTTGTTGAACTCAGCCCTTCTTTTGGCCAGGTCCGCCCCAATGTCCTGATACACCCTTATGGTCTTCCCTTCCCACGTGCTCGGTTTCGTTTGCCACGCCCACTTTAGGATTTTCTCCCGGTCTTGGAACCGGTGTAGCCTCGTGATAATCATTCTGGGCTGCTCCCCAGCTTTGGGCTTGGGTCGGAGTGACCTGTGCGCCCTGTCTATTTCTTTTTTTTTAAATTTAGAGTACGCAATTCATTTTTCCAATTAAGGGGCAATTTTGTGTGGCCAATCGACCTACCCTGCACACCTTTGGCTTGTGGGGGCGGCGAAACCCACACAAACACGGGGAGAATGTGCAAACTCCACACGGACAGTGACCCAGAGCCGGGATCGAACCTGGGACCTCAGCGGCGTGAGGCATCAGGGCTAACCCACTGCGCTACCGTATTTCTGGAGGGTTTGGAATACCTCTTTTCCCACTAGCTTGCCCATCATTTGGGCCTGTTGGGTCACTGCCCTCCCTCCCCTCTGGCAGACCCACTATTCCAATATTCTGCCGTCTGGACCTATTTTCCTGGTCCTCCACTTTCTCTCTTAGGCTCCCCTGGGCCATTACTAACCTTTTGACCTCGGCTTTTAGGATTATCACCCTTTCGCTCTGGTCCGAGGTGGCCCTCTCCAACTCCAGAATCGTATTTTTCTGTGCCTTCACTTCCCTTTCCAGGCCTTCAATGATCTGCGGCATTTTGTGCATCGTCTCCTTAACCATTGCTTGGCGCTCCGACCAGATCACCTCCTTTATGCTGGTCGCTGCGTCCTGCTCCCGCTCTGCTGTTCCACCATCCTTTTCCCTTTCAGACGCGCCTGAACCCCCGTGTTGTCTTGTGGGGCCACCTGCCTGTGCGTCCGCCGCTCCTGCGCTTTCTCCTTGCTGCTGCTGCTGCTTGCATCTCGCTGTCCCTTCGCTTTGGTGTTTTTCTTTCCTCCAGCCATCTGTCTCCCTCTCTCTTTCCACGCTGCTGTTCCTTACCCTGGAGTTGCTCTCACTTCCCCCGCTCCACTGCTCTCGCTGGGTCGGTCTCAGGCTTCGGGTTTTTATTTGTTTGGCCGGGGTGGTGGGGGGGGCGGGGGGGGGGGGGGTTGTAGTTGGTTCCCCTCCCTCTCTTTTCTTTTCTCTTCTCTTCTCTTTTCTTTTTTCTTCCCCCTTCTCCTTCTCCTCCTATGTTCCCTTCTCTCTCACTGGGTCAGGGGGGGTCGCGAGAGAATTTTGTGTTCTGGATGGGGGTCCCCCTCTGTCTCACCGCTCACCACGTAGTCTCCACTGGTCCGTGAGCGGGTCTCTCTCTCTCCTGGTCACTGGGTCCACTGGCTCCGCTCCTGAGCGCTTTTGTCTCCAGCTCCGTGGGGGGTGGGGGGGGGGGGGCAGGGGGCGGGGGGGGGGGGGGGGGGGGGAGGAGGCGGGGGGGATGGGGACACGTCTCCACTCCTCTTCTGCCGCCGCACTCTCCTGCTGTGGTCGGGCAAGTTCACACTCTTAGGCGCACGTTCCATTCGGAGAACGGGACACAACTCAGGAGCCCCTTGACCCGCGACCGCCACAATAGGATAAATCTGACCCACTTTCCAATTCCCTCCAGCTTTGACAAAGTGTCATCCAGACTCGAAAAGTTACCTCACTTCTCTCTCCATAGATTATGTGAGACCGGCTGCAATTGTCCAGTATTTTCTGTTCTTGTTGCTGAGGTATTTGTAAGCATTGTCAGTCAGCAATGCTAAGTGGACGGTCCATCTCGGCCTCCTACTGAGTTTACCGACATTACAGGTACCAGTCCTGAGTTAGTTTGATACACCTCACATGGTCTGAAGAAACGGTTGAAAGCATTGGCAAAAGTAAAGGTTCCGGACTCTGACATCACCCCGGCTGTAGTACTGAAGACTTGCACTCCTGAATTAACCGTGCCCCTAGACAAGGACCGGGATTCTCCAATAATGGGGCTATGTCCCCACGCCCGCCAGAAAATGGGCGTGAATCACTCCGGACTTTTTTCTCCGTTTTTAAGGGGGCTTGTAGGGCCCTGGCGTGTGCCGCGCAGCTCCTGCTGCCGATACAGGCCCTGCACTTCCAGCCACGGGTCCACGCATGGGCGCGTGGGCCGCCTGTGGCGCGTGCCCCGCGCGACATGGTGGACCCACACAGCGGGCCGGCGCGAAAGAAGATAGCGCGCGCCCGCCGATCAGTGGCCCCTGATCGTGGGCCTGGCCATCGTGGAGGCCCCCCCCGGAGATCTATCATCCGGCCCCCCCACCAGAACGGTCACCGCAGCTATGACGCTCAGCTCCCGCCAGGTGGAACCATACAAGAACCATGCCGGCAGAAACTCGGCCGGTCGACTGCGGAGAACCACCACGGAGGCCTCTTTCAATGGCCCCCTACTGGCATCGAGCCGATTGCACGTGACTGGCAGCGATTCTCTGGTCGCCAGTGAATCGCGCAAAGGCGTTGCGGGTCCGACGCCTCATTCTCCCCCCCCACACCGGGCGCGATTGCGGTGCGGTGGCTCGACAAATCCCAGCCAAGATGTTCCAGTGCAACTGCAACACGAACATCACCCAGCAATGTGGAAAATTATCCATCTATGTCCTGTCCAGAAAAAGCAGCATCTATCCAACGTGGCCAATTTGACATTTTGGCAACATTTGACCAAGTGTGACATTAAGGAGATCTAGCAAAATTGAAGCCAATGGGAATCTTGGAGGAACCTAACCCATGGTTGGAGTCATATCTGATACAAGGAACATGGTTGTGGTAATTGGAAGCCAATTATTTTAGTTCCGGGACATTGCTGCAGGAGTTACTCAGGTAGTGTCCGAGGTAAAAGCATCTTCAGCTGCTTCTTCAAGATCTTCCTTCCATCATAGAAATGGAGATGTTTGCTGATGAATACACCGTGCTCAGTTCTATTCACAATTCCTCAGATATTGAAGAAATCTATGCCTGCATTAAGCAAGAACTGGACAACATTCAGATAAAAGCAAAATATTGCAGTTGCTGGAGCTCTGAAATAAAAACAGAAAGTACTGGAAACGTTTAGTAGATCTGGCAGCATTGTCATGTGAGAGTACCTTTAAGAAATGGGTGTTTATAAATGGGTGTGTATATAAATATCTGTAGTGAGAGTACCTTTAAGAAATGGCTGTTTATTACTGCAGTGATGTCAGAGTGGGTGGAGCTGGGCTGTCTGTCAGCTTTTTACTTTCGCTTTAGGCTTTTTGCTGCAGGGTGGGTTTGGTTTCATTTTAGTTTTGGAGAAGCTGCAATCAGAGCAGGATGTGTGTGAATCGCTGCAAGCTTATGAGCATCCACTTGAAGATTTCAATATAGTAACTGTTCTCAGTAGTGAAGTTAAGCCTGATGTCTTTCTGTGAAAAGGCGTTTTTAAGTCTTATGGATGTTAAAAGGAAAGCTTAAAGGATTACTTAGTGTTGTAATCTTTAGGGGTTGCATTTGAATTAATGGTTGCTAAGATGTTCATTGAAGGTTTTAAAAAGGTTAACTTGAGTTCACAGAATAAACATTGTTTTGCTTTAAAAAATACTTTTTCATTTCTGCTGTACCACACCTGTTGAGTGGGTCATGTGCTCCCCATACCACAATCTATTAAAAGTTGTGGGTCAGGTGAACTCCATGATACACTTTGGGGTTCTCTGAACATTGGCCCATAACAAATTGGGAGCTCGTCCGGAATAAACATCTATCTATTGGATTGGCTTAGTGAACTTAAAAGACAGTGAGGGGTGAGCATATTGTGGTTGCTTTTCAGGTGTGGTATTTTAGTTTAAGTAAGGAGTGTGTTGTGGACAATGGCTCTTTCAGAGGCTCTGAAGCATTTGGGGTTGGAGTCGGTCACGGACAGAGACTAAAAACAGACTGTTAGATTTGGCAAAAACATTGCAGTTAACATTATCTGCCAAAATGCGAAAAGGTGAGGTAATTATGGCGGTGGCTAAGCATTTGAAGTTGCCTGAGATACAGTCTGACTCATTAGAAATGGCAAAGATCCAGTTGCAGATTAAGCAACTTGAACATGAAAAAGAATTAAAGCAGCTTGAATATGCAATGAGAGAAAAAGAAAGAGAAAGGGAGATACAGATCAGGGAAAAAGAAAAGGAGTGAGAAGAAAGAAACAAAGAAAGAGATAGAGAGGAAAAGGAAAGAGATAGAGAGGAAAGGAAAAAGAGAGAGAGTTTGAATTTCAGAAAATGGCTATGAAACATAACAGTCAGTTAAAATTGACAGACGTAAAGGGAAATGTACAGTTGGAGGATAGTGAGAAAGAGCGTCAAAGTCGAAGGCTTGGTGGGCATCTATTTAAATATGTCCAAGCATTGCCAAGGTTTGACGAGAAGGAGGTGGAAGCCTTTTTCATTTCATTTGTGAAGGTAGCTAAACAAATGAAATAGCCACAGGACATGTAGGTATTACTGATTCAAACAAAGCTGGTAGGTAGGGCTAGTGAAGTATTTGCATCACTATCGGAGAAGGTATCTGGGACGTATGAGGAGGTGAAAAAAATCCATCTTAGGTGCATATGAACTAGTGCCTGAAGCTGACCGACAAAAGTTTAGATATTTAAGGAAAGAATTTGGTCAAACATACATGGGGCGCGATTCTCCCAGCCCCGCGCCGGGCTGGAGAATCGCCGCAACAGCGCCAGGCTGCCCCGACACTGGTGCGCGATTATCCGAGGTGCGGAGCATCGGCTCCATTTGCCCGGATGGGCCGAGCGGCCGCGCGAAAAAAGCCAAGTCCCGCTGACGCCGTTCACCCCTGGTTTCCACGGGAACTAGAGCGACGGCTTTCACGACGGCGTGAACACTTAGGGCGCGATTCCACGAAATGGAGACTAAGTGTTCGCGCCGTCGCGTTTCATGATGGCGCGAAACAGGTGCGGGGATTACCGATTTTGGCCCCCACAGGAGGACAGCACGGCGCTGGAGCGGTTCACGCTGCTCCAGCCTCCCTTCCCAAATGGGCGCCACTCCAACCCGCGCTTGCGCAGTTGGCCGCGGCCACCCACGCAAGCACGGGGGACTTCTTCAGCGCGCCGGCCCCGACGCAACATGACGCGGGGGTTCAGGGGCCGGGTGCGCAACAAAGTAGGCCCGGGGGGGGGCTGTCCCGCTGATTGGTGGGCCCCGATCGTGGGCCAGACCCCATCGGAGGCCCCCCCCCCCCCGGGACGGAGACCCCCCCCGCCCAATAGGCCGCACCCCGACCCTTCGCGCAGAGTTCCTGCCGGCAGCGACCAGGGGTGAACGGCGCTGGCGGGACTCTGCTTTTTCCGCGCGGCCGCTCGGCCCATCCGGGCCGGAGAATAGGCGGCCCCACCACGGACAGCAGCCCGCGACCGTCGCCTCGCCCAACGCGCCAGCGCAAATGGCGGCGATTCTTCGCACCTCGGAGACTCGCGCGCCGCGTCAGGTCGGCGCGGTGCAGTTGTGCCGATTCTCTGGCCCGGCTCGGGGCTGGGAGAATCGCGCCCCATGTCTCCATTTCGGAGAATCGCGCCCCTGCAGTTTGAAAGGCTCAAACAGAGTAATTTTGAAAGGTGGATAAGTGCTTTGAAAATAGACCAAACGTATGATGCTCTCAGAGAAATTATACTTTTGGAGGAGTTAAAAAATTCAATTCCTGATGTAATGGGAACTCATGTGGAAGAGCAGAGGGTTAAAACATTAGCAGCAGAAATGGCAGATGATTATGAATTAGTTAATAAATCAAAGCTCGGTTTCTGACATCAGTTTCAGCCTGTGAGGGATAGAAGCTGGGGACATGAGAAATACTCAAGTGGTAAAGGTAAAGGTGATCTGATGGGAGATAATAAGGAGAGTGTACCTCAGATTAAAAAAATAAATCAAGGAGGGTGGAAGAGTAA
This sequence comes from Scyliorhinus torazame, assembly GCF_047496885.1. Classification (NCBI taxonomy): domain Eukaryota; kingdom Metazoa; phylum Chordata; class Chondrichthyes; order Carcharhiniformes; family Scyliorhinidae; genus Scyliorhinus; species Scyliorhinus torazame. Next base: position 159,326,080 of record NC_092717.1, read on the forward strand.
TTAATAGTTTCAAATGTTTTCACTGTAATAAACTAGGCCATGTAAAGTCACAGTGTTGGTGGTTGAAAAAATGCACTGGGAAGGCTGATGTGATAAAACAGGATAAGACAGTGGGGCTTGTTAAAGTGGTAAAGGAAAGCCCAAGTGAAGTGAGGGATGTGCAAAAGATCGCACAGCCTGATCAAAAGGTGATTGATCAGAAGGTGCCAGATCTCCTTAAAGACTTTACTTGTGTGGGTAAAGTTTGCTCATGTGTATCAGGATGAGCAGGTAAAGAAGTCACAATTTTAAGAGATACAGGAGCTAGTCAATCTTTAATGATAAGAGTTGAGGAGTTATGTAGTTTGGGAAGAATATTACCATAAAAGGTGGTAATATGTGGAATTCAGGGTGAGAGGAGTAGCGTTCCATTATATAAGGTAAGGTTGGAAAGTCCAGTGAAGAGTGGTGAAGTGGTAGTAGGAGTAATAGTAATCTTGTCCAGGAATACAGTTTATCTTGGGTAATGATATAGCTGGATTGCAGGTGGGAGTGATGCCTACTGTGGTGGATAAGCCAGTGGGAAATCAGACAACTGAAGTGTTGAAGGACGAATATCCTGGGATTTTTCCAGATTATGTAGTAACAAGGTCCAAAGTCACAGGTTAAGACAAGAGGAGAAATCAAAGAGTGAAGATGAAGTTGAAGTTCAATTATCAGGAACGATTTTTGATCGGATGGTTGAAAAAGAACAAAAACAAGTGGAGGATGAGGCGGATATTTTTAGTTCAGGAAAACTGGCAGAGTTACAACAGAAAGATATAGAAATAAAACGGATGTATCAGAAAGCATATACAGAAGAGAAATCTGAGTGTATACCAGAGTGTTATTACCGTAAAAGTGATGTCTTGATGAGAAAATGGAGACCTTTACATATGCAGGTAGATCAAAAGTGGGCAGGAGTTCATCAAGTAGTATTGCCGGTAGGGGATAGAAAGGAGGTGTTGCGAGTTGCACATGAGGTACCAGTGGGAGGTCATTTGGGAATAAGGAAAACTCAAGCTAAAATACAAAAACATTTTTATTGGCCTGGACTACATAAAGATGTAGTTACATTTTGTCAATCATGTCACACATGTCAAGTGATAGGGAAACCTCAAGCAGTGATAAAACCAGCGCCCTTAATACCCATTCCAGCATTTGAGGAACCTTTTACAAGGGTCCTAATTGATTGCGTAGGACCGCTACCAAAAACGAAAAGTGGGAATCATTATCGTTTGACGATAATGGATGTGTCTACTCGGTTTCCAGAGGCCATTACAGTACGTAATATTGCAGCTAAAAAGATTGTGGAGGAGTTACTTAAATTCTTTACTAGATATGGACTACCCACAGAAATACAATCGGATCAAGGATCAAATTTTCCCTCAAGGTTATTCAAAGAAGTTATGGATAGCTTAGGAATAAAACAATTTAAATCAACTGCAGAATCCAGAATCGCAGGGAGAATTACAAAGGTGGCATCAGACATTAAAGACTTGAGGGCTTATTGTAAAAATTATCTAGAAGACTGGGATAAAGGAATTCCATTTGTACTGTTTGCAATTAGGGATGCACGTAAGGAGTCAACCAAATTCAGTCCTTTTGAACTAATTTTTGGTCATGAGGTCAGAGGACCACTTAAATTGATTAAGGAAAAATTGGTGAGTGAGAAATCGGAAATTACATTATTGGAGTACGTGTCAAATTTTAGGGAACAATTAAATAGAGCAGGTGAATTGGCTAGACAACATTTAAAAGTTGCACAAAATGTGATGAAACTGGTAGCGGACAAGAAATCCAAAGTTCGTAGTTTTGCCAGTGGAGATAAAGTTTTAGTATTGTTACCAGTGGTAGGTGAACCTTTAAAAGCAAAGTTTGGTGGGCCTTATCAGATTGAAAGGAAATTAAGTGAGGTGAATTATGTGGTAAAAACACCAGATAGAAGGAAGACTCACCGAGTGTGTCATATGAATATGTTTGAAAGGTACTTTGAAAGGGAAGGAGAGAAACAGGAGGTTTTAATGATTCTAACTCAAAGTGACGAACCAAATCCAGATGACTGTGAATTTGCCATACCTCAAATTATATTGGAAAATGAGGATTTTCTTAAAAATTGGGATAAATTGTTGAGTTACCTTCCAGAGGAAAAACGATCTGACCTGAAAGAGTTATTGATATCACATGGGCAAGTTTGTGGCGATAAATTGGGAAGTACTAAAATGGCTACACATGATGTAGATGTGGGAAATGCTGTTCCAATCAAACAACATCCATATAGACTTAACCCTTTAAAATTGGCACAGGTTAACAAAGAGATTGAGAGTATGCTTAAAAATGGCATAATTAAAGTGGGTTGCAGCCAATGGAGCTCACCCATAGTGATGGTACCTAAAGCAGACGGTTACCCAACGTTTGTGTGTGGACTATAGAAAGGTTAATGCAGTTACAAGAACGGACTCTTATCCTACCACACATTTGGAAGATTGCATTGAGAAAGTGGGACAATCAGCTTTTATTTCCAAACTGGATTTACTTAAAGTTTACTGGCAGGTACCTTTATCCAAAAGGGCGAAGGATATTTCAGCTTTTGTGACTCCAGATGGTATATACCAATTCAAAGTTATGCCATTTGGCATGAACAACACCCCAGCCACATTTCAACGGTTAACTAACAAAGTCATTTCAGGATTACCCAATTGTGCGGTATACATCGACCATCTGGTAATTTTCAGCCAGACATAGAAAGAACATTTAAAACATCTGATGGAGTTATTCGATCGACTTCAGGAGGCGGGTTTTGTGATAAACATAGCCAACTGTGAATTTGGAAAGGCCCAACCTTGGACATACAATCGGGCAGGTTTGAATGGTACCACGGGATGTGAAACCAACAGTTATTGAGGAGTTTTCGATACCCTCATCACAAGGGGAAATAATGCGATTTCTTGGCATGAGTGGATTTGATCGAACATGTGTGAAAAATGTTTGTAGCGTGGTTGCTCCACTGATGGACTTGCTGAAGAAATGTCGAGAATTTCAGTGGACAAAGAACAAAGAAAAGTACAGCACAGGAACAGGCCCTTCGGCCCTCCAAGCCCGTGCTGACCATGCTGCCCGTCGAAACTAAAATCTTCTACACTCCCTGGGTCCGTATCCCTCTATTCCCATCCTATTCATGTATTTGTCAAGATGCCCCTTAAATGTCACTATCGTCCCTGCTTCCACCACCTCCTCCGGCAGCGAGTTCCAGGCACCCACTACCCTCTGTGTAAAAAACTTGCTTCGTATATCCCCTCTCAACTTTGCCCCTCGCACCTTAAACCTATGCCCCCGAGTAATTGACCCCTGTACCCTGGGATAAAGGCTCCGATTATCCACTCTGTCTATGCCCCTCATAATTTTGTAGACCTCTATCAGGTCGCCCCTCAACCTCCGTCGTTCCAGTGAGAACAAACCAAGTTTATTCAACCGCTCCTCATAGCTAATGCCCTCCATACCAGGCAACCTCCTGGTAAATCTCTTTTGCACCCGCTCTAAAGCCTCCACATCCTTCTGGTAGTGTGGCGACCAGAATTGAACACTATACTCCAAGTGTGGTCTAACTAAGGTCCTATACAGCTGCAACATGACTTGCCAATTTTTATACTCAATGCCCCGGCCAATGAAGCCGTTTGCCTTCTTGACTACCTTCTCCACCTGTGTTGTCCTTTCAGTGACCTGTGGACCTGTACACCGAGATCTCTCTGACTGTCAATACTCTTGAGGGTTCTACCATTCACTGTATATTCCCTACCTGCATTAGACCTTCCAAAATGTATTACCTCACATTTGTCCGGATTAAACTCCATCTGCCTTCTCTCCGCCCAAGTCTCCAAACAATCTAAATCCTGCTGTATCCTCTGACAGTCCTCATCGCTATCCGCAATTCCACCAACTTTGTGTGGTCTGCAAACTTACTAATCAGACCAGTTACATTTTCCTCCAAATCATTTATATATACTATGAACAGCAAAGGTCCCAGCACTGATCCCTGTGGAACACCACTAGTCACAGCCCTCCAATCAGAAAAGCACCCTTCCATTGCTACTCTCTGCCTTCTGTGACCTAGCCAGTTCTGTATCTATCTTGCCAGCTCACCCCTGATCCCGTGTGACTTCACGTTTTGTACCATTTGGCCATGAGGGACCTTGTCAAAGGCCTTACTGAAGTCCATATAGACAACATCCACTGCCCTACCTGCATCAATCACCTTTGTGACCTCTTCGAAAAACTCTATCAAGTTGGTGAGACACAACCTCCTATTCACAAAATCATGCTGCCTCTCGCTAATACGTCCATTTTCTTCCAAATGGGAGTAGATCCTGTCTCGAAGAATTCTCTCCAGTAATTTCCCTACCACTGACATAAGGCTCACCGGCCTGTAGTTCTCTGGATTATCCTTGCTGCCCTTCTTAAACAAAGGAACAACATTGGCTATTCTTCAGTCCTCCGGGACATCACCTGAAGACAGTGAAGATCCAAAGGTTTCTGTTAAGGCCTCAGCAATTTTCTCTCTAGCCTCCATCGGTATTCTGGGGTAGATCCCATCAGGCCCTGGGGACTTACCTACCTTAATATTTTTCAAGACGCCCAACACCTCGTCTTTTTGGATCTCAATGTGACCCAGGCTATCTACACACTCTTTTCTAGACTCAACATCCACCAATTCCTTCTCTTTGGTGAATACTGATGCAAAGTATTCATTTAGTACCTCGCCCATTTCCTCTGGCTTCACACATAGATTCCCTTGCCTATCCTTCAGTGGGCCAACCCTTTCCCTGGCTACCCTCTTGCTTTTTATGTACGTGTAAAAAGCCTTGGGATTTTCCTTAACCCTATTTGCCAATGACTTTTCGTGACCCCTTTTAGCCCTCCTGACTCCTTGCTTAAGTTCCTTCCTACTTCCCTTATATTCCACACAGGCTTCGCCTGTTCCCAGCCTTCTAGTCCTGACAAATGCCTCCTTTTTCTTTTTGACGAGGCCTACAATATCTCTCGTTATCCAAGGTTCCAGAAATTTGCCGTATTTATCCTTCTTCCGCACAGGAACATGCTGGTCCTGAATTCCTTTCAACTGACATTTGAAAGCCTCCCACATGTCAGATGTTGATTTACCCTCAAACATCCGCCCCCAATATAGGTTCTTCAGTTCCCGCCTAATATTGTTATAATTAGCCTTCCCCCAATTTAGCACATTCACCCTAGGACCACTCTTATCCTTGTCCACCAGCACTTTAGAACTTACTGAATTGTGGTCACTGTTCCCGAAATGCTCCCCTACTGAATCTTCTACCACCTGGCCGGGCTCATTCCCCAATACCAGGTCCAGTACAGCCCTTTCCCTAGTTGGTCTATCTACATCTTGTTTTAAGAAGCTCTCCTGGAAGCTCCTTACAAACTCTGCCCCGTCCAAGCCCCTAGCACTAAGTGAGTCCCAGTCAAAATTGGGGAAGTTGAAGTCTCCCATCACAACAACCCTGTTATTTTTACTCCTTTCCAAAATCTGTCTACCTATCTGCCCCACTATCTCCCGCTGGCTGTTATGAGGCCTGTAGTAAACCCCCAACATTGTGACTGCACCCTTCTTATTCCTGATCTCTACCCATATAGCATCGCTGCCCTCTGAGGTGTCCTCCCATAGTTCAGCTGTGATATTACATAGAACATAGAACATAGAAAATACAGCACAGAACAGGCCCTTCGGCCCACGATGTTGTGCCGAACCTTTGTCCTAGATTAATCATAGATTATCATTGAATTTACAGTGCAGAAGGAGGCCATTCGGCCCCTTGAGTCTGCACCGGCTCTTGGAAAGAGCACCATACCCAAACTCAACACCTCCACCCAACACCAAGGGCAATTTGGACATTAAGGGCAATTTATCATTGGCCAATTCACCAAACCCGCACATCTTTGGACTGTGGGAGGAAACCGGAGCACCCGGAGGAAACCCACGCAGACACGGGGAGGACGTGCAGACTCCGCACAGACAATGACCCAAGCCGGAATCGAACCTGGGACCATGGAGCTGTGAAGCAATTGCGCTATCCACAATGCTACCGTGCTGCCCTTAAGAACAAATAAATCTACACTATATCATTTTACCGTCATCCATGTACCTATCCAATAGCTGCTTGAAGGTCCCTAATGTTTCCGACTCAACTACTTCCACAGGCAGTGCATTCCATGCCCCCACTACTCTCTGGGTAAAGAACCTACCTCTGATATCCCTCTTATATCTTCCACCTTTCACCTTAAATTTATGTCCCCTTGTAATGGTTTGTTCCACCCGGGGAAAAAGTCTCTGACTGTCTACTCTATCTATTCCCCTGATCATCTTATAAACCTCTATCAAGTCGCCCCTCATCCTTCTCCGCTCTAATGAGAAAAGGCCTAGCACCCTCAACCTTTCCTCGTAAGACCTACTCTCCATTCCAGGCAACATCTTGGTAAATCTTCTTTGCACCTTTTCCAGAGCTTCCACATCCTTCCTAAAATGAGGCGACCAGAACTGTACACAGTACTCCAAATGTGGCCTTACCAAAGTTTTGTACAGCTGCATCATCACCTCACGGCTCTTAAATTCAATCCCTCTGTTAATCAACGCGAGCACACCATAGGCCTTCTTCACAGCTCTATCCACTTGAGTGGCAACTTTCAAAGATGTATGAACATAGACCCCAAGATCTCTCTGCTCCTCCACATTGCCAAGAACTCTACCGTTAACCCTATATTCCGCATTCATATTTGTCCTTCCAAAATGGACAACCTCACACTTTTCAGGGTTAAACTCCATCTGCCACTTCTCAGCCCAGCTCTGCATCCTATCTATGTCTCTTTGCAGCCGACAACAGCCCTCCTTACTATCCACAACTCCACCAATCTTCGTATCGTCTGCAAATTTACTGACCCACCCTTCAACTCCCTCATCCAAGTCATTAATGAAAATCACAAACAGCAGAGGACCCAGAACTGATCCCTGCGGTACGCCACTGGTAACTGGGATCCAGGCTGAATATTTGCCATCCACCACCACTCTCTGACTTCTATCGGTTAGCCAGTTTGTTATCCAACTGGCCAAATTTCCCACTATCCCATGCCTCCTTACTTTCTGCATAAGCCTACCATGGGGAACTTTATTAAATGCCTTACTAAAATCCATGTACACTACATCCACTGCTTTACCTTCATCCACATGCTTGGTCACCTCCTCAAAGAATTCAATAAGATTTGTAAGGCAAGACCTACCCCTCACAAATCCGTGCTGACTATCCCTAATCAAGCAGTGTCCTTCCAGATGCTCAGAAATCCTATCCTTCAGTACCCTTTCCATTACTTTGCCTACCACTGAAGTAAGACTAACTGGCCTGTAATTCCCAGGGTTATCCCTAGTTCCTTTTTTCAACAGGGGCACGACATTCGCCACTCTCCAATCCCCTGGTACCACCCCTGTTGACAGTGAGGACGAAAAGATCATTGCCAACGGCTCTGCAATTTCATCTCTTGCTTCCCATAGAATCCTTGGATATATCCCGTCAGGCCCGGGGGACTTGTCTATCCTCAAGTTTTTCAAAATGCCCAACACATCTTCCTTCCTGACAAGTATTTCCTCGAGCTTACCAATCTGTTTCACACTGTCCTCTCCAACAATATCGCCCCTCTCATTTGTAAATACAGAAGAAAAATACTCATTCAAGACCTCTCCTATCTCTTCAGACTCAATACACAATCTCCCGCTACTGTCCTTGATCGGACCTACCCTCGCTCTAGTCATTCTCATATTTCTCACATATGTGTAAAAGGCCTTGGGGTTTTCCTTGATCCTACCCGCCAAAGATTGTTCATGCCCTCTCTTAGCTCTCCTAATCCCTTTCTTCAGTTCCCTCCTGGCTATCTTGTATCCCTCCAATGCCCTGTCTGAACCTTGTTTCCTCAGCCTTACATAAGTCACCTTTTTCCTCTTAACAAGACATTCAACCTCTCTTGTCAACCATGGTTCCCTCACTCGACCATCTCTTCCCTGCCTGACAGGGACATACATATCAAGGACACGTAGCACCTGTTCCTTGAACAAGTTCCACATTTCACTTGTGTCCTTCCCTGCCAGCCTATGTTCCCAACTTATGCACTTCAATTCTTGTCTGACAACATCGTATTTACCCTTCCCCCAATTGTAAACCTTGCCCTGTTGCACGTACCTATCCCTCTCCATTACTAAAGTGAAAGTCACAGAATTGTGGTCACTATCTCCAAAATGCTCCCCCACTAACAAATCTATCACTTGCCCTGGTTCATTACCCAGTACTAAATCCAATATTGCCCCTCCACTGGTCGGACAATCTACATACTGTGTTAGAAAAGCTTCCTGGACACACTACACAAACACCACCCCATCCAAACTATTTGATCTAAAGAGTTTCCACTCAATATTTGGGAAGTTAAAGTCGCCCATGACTACTACCCTATGACTTCTGCACCTTTCCAAAATCTGTTTCCCAATCTGTTCCTCCACATCTCTGTTACTATTGGGGGGCCTATAGAAAACTCCTAACAAGGTGACTGCTCCTTTCCTATTTCTGACTTCAACCCATACTACCTCAATAGGGTGATACTCCTCGAACTGCCTTTCTGCAGCTGTTATACTATCTCTAATTAATAATGCCACCCCCCCACCTCTTTTACCACCCTCCCTAATCTTATTGAAACATCTATAACCAGGGACCTCCAACAACCATTCTATCCAAGTTTCCGTGATGGCCACCACATCGTAGTCCCAAGTACCGATCCATGCCTTAAGTTCACCCACCTTATTCCTGATGCTTCTTGCGTTGAAGTATACACACTTCAACCCATCTCCGTGCCTGCAAATACTCTCCTTTGTCAGTGTTCCCTTCCCCACTGCCTCATTACATGTTTTGGCGTCCTGAATATCGGCTACCTTAGTTGCTGGACTACAAATCCGGTTCCCATTCCCCTGCCAAATTAGTTTAAACCCTCCCGAAGAGTTCTCCCTAACCAGTAGTGCAACTCCACCACCCCTTTTACATCCCCCTCTATTCTGCCTGAAAGAACTAAATCCTGGAACGTTTAGCTGCCAATCCTGTCCTTCCCTCAACCAGGTCTCTGTAATGGCAACAACATCATAGTTCCAAGTACGAACCCAAGCTCTAAATTCATCTGCCTTACCCGTTATACTTCTTGCATTAAAACATATGCACTTCAGGCCACCAGACCCGCTGTTTTCAGCAACATCTCCCTGTCTGCTCTTCCTCAGGCCCTGTTCCCTAGTTCTCCCTCAATGCTTTCACCTTCTGACCTATTGCTCCAGTACCCAACCCCCTGCCATACTAGTTTAAATCCACCAATGTGACATTAGCAAACCTCGCGGCCAGGATATTTATGCCTCTCCAGTTTAGATGCAACCCGTCCTTCTTATACAGGTCATACCTGCCCCGGAAGAGCTCCCAGTGGTCCAGATAACGGAAACCCTCCCTCCTACCCCAGATGTTTAGCCACGTGTCTAGCTGTTCTATCTTCCTATTTCTAGCCTCACTGGCACGCGGCACAGGGAGTAATCCTGAGATTACAACCCTAGAGTTCCTGTCTTTTAACTTTCTGCCTAGCTCCCTGAACTCCTGCTGCAGGGCCTCATGCCCCTTCCTGCCTATGTCATTAGTACCAATATGTAAAACGACCTCTGCCTGTTTGCCCCCCCCCTTCAGGATGCCCGCTATCCGTTCTGAGACATCCTGGACCCTGGCACCAGGGAGGCAACATACCATCCTGGAGTCTCTTTCATGTCCACAGAAGCGCCTACCGGTGCCCCTGACTATAGAGACCCCTATGACTATTGCTCTTCTGCGCTTTGACCACCCCTGCTGAACATCAGAGCCAGCCGTGGTGCCACTGCTCTGGCTGCTGCGGTTTGCCCTTGATAGGCTATTCCCCCCAACAGTATCCAAAGCGGTATACATGTTCGAGAGGGGGACAACCACAAGGGATTCCTGCACTGACTGCCTGCCCCTTCTGGTGGTCACCCATCTCTCTGCCTGCACATTGGGTGTGACCACGTCTCTATAACTCCTATCTATGTCGCTTTCCACCACCTGCATGTTCCTAAGTGTATGCAATTGCTGCACCAACCGAACTACGCGGTCTGTGAGGAGCTGCCATTGGTTACACTTACTGTCGATGTAGTCGACCGGAACACTGGAAGCGTCACAGATCTGCCACATCTCACAGTTGGAGCACTGCACCTTGCTGAGTGACATTTAAGCACATTTTAGCGGACTTTCAACAGGCATTTGGCTCTCTGAGAGCTGTGATAACCAATGCTCCTGTCTTGGAGATTTACAAGGGACTCTGTGATCAGATTGAGCTAAAGTATCTGACTTTAAAGAGAAATGCCGAAGCGTAGAGAAATGGGTGGATCGTGCAGAGACCTTCTTGTTCAAAGAGACTGTCAATCAAGAGGAATTCCAGTTAGAGGAAGAAGAAAAAAAAGAGAAATGGCCTATATTATTATACCTGTTGCGTGTGTTGTTTATTGAAACAAAAAAGTATATTTACTGTGTGCATTTCTTAAAGGATAGTGAAAAGGTGAAAAATGAAACCTTTTGAAATCTTGAAGTTGATGGTTTATTTTTTTTTCTTGGGGGGACGTGTCATGTGAGAGTACCTTTAAGAAATAGGTGTTTATAAATGGGTGTGTATATAAATATCTGTAGTGAGAGTACCTTTAAGAAATGAGTGTTTATTACTGCAGTGATGTTAGAGAGTGGGAGGAGCTGGGCTGTTTGTCAGCTTTTTACTTTAGCTTTAGGATTTTTGCTGCAGGGTGGGTTTGGTTTCATTTTAGTTTTGGAGAAGCTGTAATCACAGCAGGATATGTGTGAATCTCTGGAAGCTTATGAGTGTCCAATTGCTGATTTCAACGTGGTAACTGTTCTCAGAAGTGAAATTAAGCCTGATGTCTTTCTGTAGAAAGGTGTTTTTAAGTCTTATGGATGTTAAAAGGAAAGCTTAAAGGTTTACTTAGTGTTGTAGTCTTTGGGGGTTGTATTTGATATAATGGTTGCTAAGATGTTCACTGTATGTTTTAAAAAGGTTTACTTGAGTTCATAGAATAAACATTGTTTTGTTTTAAAAAATACTTTTCCCTTTCTGCTGTACCACACCTGTAAAGTGGGCCGTGTGCTCCCCACACCACAATCTATTAAAAGTTGTGGGTCAGGTGAACTCCATGATACACTTTGGGGTTCTCTAAACACTGGCCCATAACAATATCTACGGAAAGAGAAACAGAGGGCAAGATTCTTTGGTTTCAAAACGAAATGCTTCCGCCAGTGGAGAATCGGGACTGCGTCGCACTGGTGCCAGGAGCGTCGTCGAGGTGGCATTCTCATACCTTTATGATGCTAAATTGTGCAGAGTCGTGAGCATGCTGGTCTACCTGAACTTAGCGGTCTCGGGCCGCCATCTTGTTTTTATTTAATTTGTCCAATTAAGGGGCAATTTAGCATTGCCAAACCATCCACCCAGCACATCTTTGGGTATTGGGAGTGGGACCCATGCAGACATGGGGGAATGTACAAACTCCACACAGACAGTGACCCGGGGCCGGGATCGAACCCGGGCCCTTGGCGCCATGAGGCATAGGACCGCCATTTTGAATGTGCGCCCTGATCCCAGCGACAGGCCCCCTACACACCATAAATGTTGACTCTGCCGCTGACAAGGGAAACACCCACACAGCTAATCAAAGAGATGCACCACAGGAATAACGGGTCACCCACACATGCATGAGGGCGACCCGAATGAAGCACTGGCCCCTGGCACCATGGCACTGAAACCTTGGCCTGAGGGAGGTCAGTGAGCATAGCCCATTGCTCATGTGCCCATTTGCCGTGGCCAGGCTGCAGAGGGAGGGTCCCCAAAGGCCTTGAGCATTGGGTGGATTTAGGCTGTGGGTAAGAGGTTGACCCTGAGATTCTCATTTGGAATTGGGGTCCTGTACCTGGACTGCCCGTTCCAACCCTGGACAACCTAAGGTCACTCTCGACATAGTGGGCTCAGGGAGCCCTCTGTTCAAAATCATCATCCTTGTTTGACCGATTTAAACTTTGAAGTGGCCTTCTCACCCTGAACTGCTCTGCCTGACAGCTGATGAGCAGACCAGAAAGTTCACTGAAGAATCAAGCCAGGCAGACTTTCCCTTTCCTCAGATCTGCTCCCTCAGCCCTCTGCTTTTAAAACTGCTGCTTTTTGAACCTTCCTAGAAATCCCACAACACTTGAAAAGTTTTTGAAATCTCCTGAGACCCTTTGAAATGCTTAGCATTCAATTTCACAGTGCAGTACCTTTAACTAGTCTTTGATTGACAGCTTAATGTTTTAAACACAGCAGGCAGGAGGTTTGTTTATTTATCTTTTCTTTCACACTTGAATACATCTGAAGTACCCTTCATTGATCCTGCAAGGTTTATAGACATCCTTGTTCTGATTGACAGTGCTGGCCACTTCATAAATGCTAAGTGCTTTCAATTCCTAACCGCAGAATTCCCTCCAGAGTCTTTAATCCAATATGCCTCTTCTTTGGAACTCTACATTCAGGCTTGGGTTGATAAGTAGCAAGTGACATTCATGGCGACAAGTGCCAGGCAATGATCACCTCCAACATGAGCAAATCTAACTATCCTATTTGCCATTCTACTGCATTGCCATCACTAAATCCTCCACCATCAATATTCTGTGTTTGCCTGTGACCAGGAACTTATCTGGGTTAGCCATATAAATATTGTGGCTATAAGAGTAGGTCAGAGATTACAAGTTCTAAGGTGAATAGCTACTTAAAGCCAGTCCACCATTTATAAATCAGTCTGGAGCCTGATGGAATACTCTCTACTTGCCTGGATGAGTGCAGCTCCAACGGCACCAAAGAAGCTCAACACTATCCAAAGCATTCCACATGATCAACAAATTATCCATCACCTTAAGCATTTGTTCCCTCCACCGCTGAGGCACTGTAGCAGGATTTTATACCATCTACAAGATGCACCAACTCATCAAGCTTCCTTTGACAACACCTTCCAAACACATGGGGCGGTATTCTCCCCCCCCCGCCCCCCGCCGGGTGGGAGAATCGCCGGGGCGCCGCGCAAATCGCGACACGCTGCCCCGACCCCCGCACGTGATTCACCCACCCCCCCCGAAACCAGTGCTGTGCGAATCGCGCCGGGCCGCTCGGAGAATCGCCGCAAACGGCGAGCGGCGATTCTCTGGCCCGGATGCGCCGGGCGGCCGTGCGTAAACGGCCTAGTCCCGCCGGCGCCGTCCACACCTGGTCGCTGCCGGCGGGTACTCATCGCGAACGCTTGGAGGGCGGCCTGTGGGAGGGGGGAGGGGAGATCCGTTCCTGGGGGGGGGGGGGCCTCCGGAGTGGCCTGGTACGTGATCGGGACCAACCGGTCGATGGGCCTCCTTTCTTCCGCAGGCGAGCCTGGATCCATCCACCATGTTAGTGCGGGGCGGCCTGGGGGAGGACGGCCCAACTGAGCATGCGCGGGACCCAAGGCGTTGCGTCTGTTACGCAGCGCCAGGTCTCTGATGCCGCACCGAGGCCCCGCCCCCATAAATCGCGCGACAACTCTGATAGCCCCACAGAGGGAGGAGAATAGGGGTCTGGGAATGGGCGCCGAAGCCGGAGTAAAACACTCCGGATTTTACTCCGGCGCCGGCACTTAGACTCCCGCTGGGAGAATCCCGCCCATGGGACGTGAACGCATGGCCAAGTCCTGCCCGACTCAGTGAGGCCGCTAAATTTCACGAGAGGCCTCTTGCGAGACTTGGAATGTTCGGAACGCCTCCCGAGAACACCTCCCGATGTTGCAAGATATCGTGATCTGTATCTTGCCATTGCTGGATGAGGTCCAGATTTGCATATGCATGGGAATGAACACCTGCACCTGGGAGACCTCGCCATGGCACCATTTAGTACTGGTTCAGACAAAATTGGACCGGACGTAATGGCACTTGAGAGAGGTCTCCCAGGCCCCTGGGTGATGGGGCTCTGTGAAGCATGGTACCCTGGCACTCCCACTGCCACTGGGCACTATGGCAGTGCCAGCCTTACGCCTTGGCACTGCCACCGGGGCACCCTGTTTGTGCCACCCTGACACTTTCATAGTGCCCAGGTGGCACTGCCAGGCTGGCAGGGGTACTTCCACGGTACCAGGCCGACAGTGCCAAGGTGTCAGGTTGCCCATGAGGTGGGGTGGGGAGGCTCGAAGGCCCCCTAACAGGTAGGTTGGAGGGTTGGGAGGGGTCCAGAGGCTGGAGTGGGGAGTCCAAGGGGGGGGGGGTTCGAGAGATCGGGTCACATTTAAAAATGGTGTACAAATCTCTTCCTGCACTGGTGAGCTGAGCCCAGCTGAGCTTGTCAGTGCAGGAAGAGAGGTAAGTGCGGCCTTGCTGAAGCCAAGGAAAACAGTCCCGTTTAATAACGGGGTCGTTCTCGTCACTGCAGGGGCCAGGAAATATCCCGCTAAATGCGCCCAAAACGGGCCCATGACCTACACCACCCGGAAGTTTATGGGTCACATGGGAATGTCAACAGTTGAAAGTTTCCTTCCAAGCCTCACAAACCATCCTGACAGGGAACTACATTGCGGTGCCATAGCTGTTACTTGGTCGAAACCACCCTTGATCACATAGACAGCAGCAGCTCAAGGAGGTAGTTCACCACCACATTTACATTGGGAATTTGGGATCGGTAACAAGTGCTGGCCGTGCCTTGACCATTCCTTGACATATTTTTAAAAATCATGTTTATTTGTAAGAGTAACAGTCATGCACAAGTTAATCTGGTAGCATCAATAACTCTTATTTTTTGAAGCTCAGGGAAAAATAATTATCTGATAAAATGTTGTTATGTAATGCATGGATCTACCTGAATCTATAGGCTGTGTGCTCTTTTTAATGACTGCCACTTTCTCTTAGCAAGGCGACAAAGGCAATTGAAGTTGTGGTTCGTGGCTGCAATGCCTAATCTTTACATTGGACTTGCATTACCATCAGGATAGTAATAGAGTGAGCACGTAACACCTTGAAATTGGATTTTGATGCTTAGACTGGTCTCAGACACTGTGCACTTCTTAAGTATCATTGATCTTTGTTGTATCATAACTCCTGTGAAAATATTGCTTGTTTTTGAAGTGTTGGAGACCAATTATGATACCTGGATGATGAAAAGACATTGTGGAGCATGGTGAACAAGATTATGTGGCTTTGTGACTATCATTTTAAAATCTTTTTCTTAGAGATCAGGGGAGCGACAGTCCTTATCAATATATAATGTCCCATATTGTGTATGCATAATCTAAATGTTATATTTCTAGAAGGGGCTAAATATGAGAATGTATCAAGCACTTTAATGGATCATAGTGGTGAAAGATTTTCTGTTTTACAAGAAAACAATTAAACAGAAGAACAAAAACTGGATTACACTTTTGAAAAAAAATTAAAACCCTAGGCTGGATTTTACAGCCCCTCGTTGTGTGTTTTCAGTGGGTGGCTAGCCACCGCCTACCCTCCCACCCCAAACTCCTCCCCATTATATGGGTGGTGGATAAGGTCTCCACTATCCACTCTCCTTAGGTCTATTGAGGGCATTGAGTGGGCAAGATGCCCTCAATCTGCCTGCACTGCCATAATACACTGGGCAATGAAAAGTGGATAAGAGTGGGAAGGCCATTTTTAGATCAATTTTTAGATCAATTAGATCAATAATTCAGGGGGTGCCCTATGTGCTTCTTGGGCACCCCATAAGATGTTACCCCCCACTTCCCGCTAGGCTTCCAAAATTCAACCCCCCCCCCCTCAATTCCTCTCTATCCAAAACCCCAGACATACCTCTCTCCAGTGATAATGTCTTCTTCTTCCCAGACCTACTTGCAGTCCCAGCAGCACCCTGAGTTCTAGCACTGCTGGGACTTGACAGTGGGACTTCTTCCTACTGAGGGGCAGAAGCCCTAATCACAACATGTTTAGGTTGCCTGTAGCCTATTTTCACCACGGGGCAAGCTTTTTTAAGGTTGGTTGGTATTGATCTGGTTTTTCTTTTGAGGGGGTGGCGAGGGTACATGCAGTATGTCTAACCTCCACCCCCCCCCCCCCATCCCACCCCACCCCGTCCTCCTCATAGTGCCCCTGTATCATGGGAGTGTCCCTTTAAGAAATGCGTTGTCTTATCAAATGGCTTCAGTGATGTCATTGTGTGGGTGGAGCTGGGCTGTGGCTCTGGGTTTTACTTTCATTTTGGTTTGGGCTGTTGTGTGGCTCTGGGTTTTTTTGCTTTCGTTTTCACATTTGGCTGCTGTATTCAGACAGAGAAGCCTTGACTTGTCTCTCGATCTGCATTTTAAAAGCTGTTTCCATAACTTGGTAACTTAAAAGAGATAACTGCTTTCTGGAAGGAATTCAAACCTACTGTTTTGGTAAAAGGGTATTCTGGTTTATGGGATCTTGTAATTACATTGGAACAGCTGAAGTTAAGGGAAATTTATTAAGGGTGATAAATAGATTAGTGTAGCTGTGTGGGGTATTTATGTTGGTAGTTGATAAAAATGCTTACTGTGTGTGTTTATAAAAATGTTAAGACCTCTGTTGAATAACACCTGAAGAGTAGGCCCTTGTGCTCCCCATAAGCAAAATTAATAAACAGTTGTGGGTCAGGTGAACTCCATGATATACTTTGGAGTTTTCTAAACCCTGGCCCATAACACCTGTAAAATACAGCCTATTAACTTTTAAAATCAGGAATAAGTACTAATTTGACTGGCTAAAGGAGAAAAAGTAGGTAAGAGGAGAAGGGAAAGTTTCTTCCTTAATTTTGGAGTAAGTAATTCTCAAGAGAAGGATAAAACGCCCTAACCTGTGTTATACCTAGGCAGATAAATCACTGTTGGTATTCAAAGGCTGTGCACTGTCTGTGACCTGCAATATGAAAGTCTAATAAGTTACACTAAATGTATAAAATTGAGGATCTCAATTAAGAAAGAGATTTAAAATAAATTTTGCTTTTAGGGTCAGCAGCTTTCCCTAGTTAGACATCAGGGGCGGGATTCTCCGCAATCGGCGCGATGTCCGCCGACCGGCGCCAAAAACGGCAGAAATCAGTCCGGCATCGCACCGCCCCAAAGGTGCGGAATCCTCCGCATCTTGAGCGGCCGAGCCTTCACCTTGAGGGGCTAGGCTCGCGCCGGACTGATTTCCGCCCCGCCAGCTGGCGCAAAACTGACTTTGCCGTGCGGCGCATGCGCGGGAGCATCAGCGGCCGCTCACGGCATCCCCGCGCATGCGCAGTGGAGGGGGTCTCTTCCGCCTCTGCCATAGTGGAGACCGTGGCGAAGGAGGAAGGAAAAGAGTCCCCCCACGGCACAGGTCCACCCGCAGTGGGCCCCGATCGCGGGCCAGGCCACCGTGGGGGCACCCCCCGGGGCCACATCACCCCGCGCGCCCCCCAGGACCCCGGAGCCCGCCTGCGCTGCCTTGTCCCGCCGATAAGAGAGGTGGTTTGATTCTCGCTGGCGGGACAGGCATTCCAGCAGCGGGACTTCGGCCCATCGCGGGCCGGAGAATCGCAGGGGGGGGGGCCCGCCAACCGGCGCGGCACGATTCCCAACCCCGCCGAATATCCGGTGCCGGAGAATTCGGCAACCGGTGGGGGCGGGGTTCACGCCAGCCCCCAGTGATTCTCCGACCCAGCGGGGGGTCGGAGAATCCCGCCCAAAATGTTGACAAAGGCAAATTTCTTATTGAAGTTACTTCTTCCGACAGGAAAGACATTAGTGCCATGAGCATAGTGACTGATTTCATCAACCATTTTGTGTCTGCCTTAGTTTACATTACTTGGGTTCACCTCTTTATACTGTGCGACAAATTGCTATAGATTTTAATCTAACCTGCATCCTGTTTGTATGTCACACAATTTAAAAAGCTCATATATGTACCAAGACAGTGTGCATCAATCCAGGGAAGAAAATGGCAAAGTACATCCTACTGAAGATGCAAAACACATTGAAATATATACTGCAAATTGCATAATTGTGGAAACATATAGAAAATTGCAGAACTTCACTTTACTATACATTTCAGCTGATGTGCTCCAACACACAGGATTACTTCCAGCACAAAGCTTATTGTTCACTAATTTTCACTTATCTCTTCAGAGTCAAGTGGACTGGTTGTCCATTATAATCAAATCATGTTTTCACCAATGAAAAATGTAAGCACTCAATAATGCATCACATTTCAAGCATAACCAATTAGATATTGTAAAAATGGTCCAGGTACACATAATAAATCTTTTAGACAATCATAGGGCTTAAATAGAAAATTTTAATCAGGTGGAATGCTATATAACACATACAGAGTCACAGTAGAGTGCACAATTTCAGCACTGGCAGAGCTTGGGAAGTAGATCAGTTTTTCACAAATATACTGAGGATAGAGAATTCACTGACTCTCGTGCCACACAGAAACAATTGAAGAGTTTCAAAACAGAAATCCCATTGTGTTTCAGCGACATCCGCACTGGAGCTGAGCTGCATGCTGGAAAATGGAAGTGGCTTGTCACCTCCGCACTTTGCCTCAGCAACCATTGGGCCAGCTTCACGTTTTTAAAAAGAAGTACTAAATGACACCCGCGTGACTTCTCGCTCGGAAGCAAGTTAATTCCTGGGAGGCCATTGCATTCGACTTCAATCTCGCTAATGAGTTGGAAAGAATGCAAATGAGAGTTAACGATATTCTCGCTACATTTGGGAGAGATTCGGAACTCGCCATCGCGTCTGGGCCGGTTAGATGGCAACTGATTTGTGCCAGGAGTGAATCTCGGTTTTGGCCTTTCCCGCTATTTAACAGGTGCGCCCAGATCGATGCCACGCACAGTGCAATAGTTAAATCGCACCCAAAGAGTTTCACTGTGTGAGCCACGAGGTTTTGTGATGACTAGAGGTCTGCACAATGAGGTGAGAAATTAAACAGGTTGAGAATTATTTTGTGCTTTGTAACTGCTGGTTGCAGCTGATAGAACAAAGGGGCAATCATGTGGTCATGTGACTTGTATTAGCCATCTTTTTTGGTTCAGCGGAAAGTTCATTTTATAGATTGCAAAAAAAAAACATTGCCCGGATGGCAACCAGGTGGCACTCCAGGGTGCCCAGGTGGCACTGCCAGGGTGCAGGCTGGTAATGCCATGGTGCCCAGATGGCACAGGGGTGCCAGGATATCACCCTGCCCAGAACCCGACCACTCAAGGATTACCGAAGGCCTGTGAGGCTCCCCTCAGTGCCGGTACGCCTGGTCCACATTTGTGGAAACCAGTGCGAAACGGCTCCTGCCCAGGACCTCTGAGGCGAGGCTGTTAACTCCCACACCTTGGGTAACTCCGGCACAAACATATTTAAGGGATCTTAACTGCACACTTAAATATGTAAATCTGGATCCCGTCCAGACTGGGGAGGATCCAGATCGCGACGCCTCGTGAGAACTCGTTAGATCTTGCAAGGAGTAATGAGCTTCAGAAATCTCGGGATAGGCCTCTTGCGGGATTTACCGGCCCAAGTCAGGACGCGATGAGGCTGTTAGATCGTTAAAATTAAGAATCAGTTTCAGACCTTCATTTATTAGTAATGTTATCATTCAGATCAGGAATTGGCACTTTCAATGCCTATAGGAGGGCTTGCATGTAAATTCAATTACATTGGGCGGGATTCTCCGGTCAGCAATGCCGAAATCGCGTTCGCCGATGGGGCGGAGAATTAACGTTGGTGCCGAAATCGGGGGCGCCGTCGCTTTCTCAATGCTCTGCCCCCTCCAAAGCGGCGTACTGTAGGAGTACGGCGCATGCCGCATCGACGGCCTCAGGACGTTGCCTGATTATTTGTCAGTAGTATGGTTTCAAGTCAGGCTGCAGTGTAGCTTGGAGAACAATTTACAGGTGGTGAAGTTCCATGCTGTCTTTGTTCTTTTAGGTCAAACCTTCTGGTGGTTGGGGGTGGGCAGAGAATACAGGGACCAGGGGGAAAAGTGTGTGTGTGTGTGGGGGGGGGAGTTGGAAAATGGTAAGATTCCTTCTGCCATTAATTGAACCAAAATGGGCACAGTGAATACAAAATTACATTTTTTGTTTTGTACCAACACTTACTTCTTCAGTAAAATTACTGATGGGCGAAATTCCACCCCTGGGGGTGAAAAAGAACAAGCTCAATGCACTGGAGCACATGTTTGACATTTGGTAGGGATTAGTTAGTTGACAATATTTTCTTCATCAGATTACTTTTAGATTTTCAATTGCTCCCGGGACAGAATATTTAAATTCACACAATGATGACGTAATCAAAGCCTCAGGTAACATTGATTAGTTACACCTCTGTGCGACCTCGCCATTATGAATGAATTTGGAAAGAGTGAGCTGCAATTAAATGTGAACCTGGGGCAGCAAATGGAGGTGATATTAAAATAGCCTAAAGCTACATGGGAATCAGCAGGTGTGTAAAAAGGATTCTGTGGTCCATCTGACCAACCCAAAGAGTAGACAACAAAAGGACAACTTAAAAATTAAACATATTGTAAAAGCACACAATAATGAAAATTTGGAGAAAAGGCAAAAATAATTAAAGAAAGTACTAAAGTGAATAAAACTAACAGAAAACATGGGTGGAATCTTATCAGAATTTGGTAAAGTGTCAGGTTCACACAGAAGACTGGCGTGGAACTCCCAGTTCCACAGATCAGGGGCTGGATTCTCTGCCGGCGGGATGCTCCGTTTTGCTGGCAGCCCGGGGATTTCCAGATGGCGTGGAGCTGCCCCACAATGGGAAACCCCATTGAGCAGCTGGCGTAACGGAGTATCCCGCTGGTGGGGTGACACAGAAATGTGGCAGGGCGGAAACTCCAGCACCAGTTTTCTCATGGAGTCTTGAGTCTCTTTGCCAAAAATAGGGAGCGGCCGTGGTTTACACCATCACTCTGAGGGCGGGGCCTCATAAAGCTGGGAACCAGCTCCAAATGATGGCACCCTGACCAGAGAATCCCGCCGCCAGCGAGCGGCTGGAGAATTCCGGCCACTGATCCATGTAACCAAAATAAAAACTGTGGCTACCAGAGCAGGTCAAAGGCTAGGAATTCTGTGGATAGTAACCCACCTCCTGACTCCCCAAAGCCTGACCATCAGCTACAAGGCACAAAACAGGAGTGTGCTAGAATACTCTCTACCTGCCTGGATGAGTGCAGCTCCAACAACACTCAAGAAACCTGACATCTTCCCGGACAAAGCAGCATGGCAGCCCATCAAACATTCATTCCCTCCACCAGCAACGCACAGTAACAGCAGTGTGTATCATCTACAAGATGCACTGCAGGAACTCATCAAATCTCCTTAGACAGCACCTTCCAAACTCACAACTGCCACCATCCAGAAGGGCAAGAGCACCAGACACATGGGAACACCGTCACCTGGAAGTTCCCTCCAAGACACTCACCATCCTGACTTGACTGTTCCTTAACTGTCTGTGGTAGTCTGTGTAGAGGTATTACGATACCTGGTAATGCTGGAACACCATTGGTAGATATTGTATGTTTCCTACTGGTCAAGCTGTATGGTAGCTCCGCCCTGAAAGGCGGGGTATAAGAGCCCGTGCCACCCCAGCAGCCTTCATTCTGTACCTGAGGGGGGAAGCATCTGGCTTATTAAAGCCTTCAGTTGGACTACAACCTCGCTTTAGTGGTCATTGATCGTGCATCAATTTAATAAGCTAGATTTAAAAGGATGGAGCTCCGAATGAAGCCGGAGTGTCTGCAACTCAGCCCCCACGCGGCGAACTCAGCGGCAATCTTCAAGCACTGGCTGGCATGTTTTAAAGGATATCTCAGAACGGCCGAAAACACACCCATGGGAGAACAGAAAATGCAAGTCCTGCACTCGAGTGTGAGCCTGGAAATTTACACCCTTATCGAGGACGCGGAAGACTTCAATGCAGCAATAGAGCTGCTAAAAGGACATTATATTCACCCGGTAAACCAGGTCTACGCCGACATCTGCTAGCAACGAGGCGACAAATCCCTGGGGAATCGCTGGAAGAATTCTACCGTGCGCTCCTGGTGTTGGGAGAAACTGCAGCTGCCCGCAAATTTCGGCGAGCGACCACACAGAACTCTTGATGCAGGACGCTTTCGTGGCAGGTATGCTGTCCTCCCAAATCTGCCAGCGATTGCTGGAAAAAGACACCCTAGGCCTCAAGGAGGCACGGGCCCTTGCAGGTTCCCTGGATGTGGCCTCCAGAAACGCCCGCGCTTACATTCCACGACCGCGCGGGAGCCCCCTGGGCAGCGTGGAACCCCTCCGCAGCCAACACCGAGACATCCCCCATCCCTCCACAAGCTTGTGCTGCAAAGTGGCCTGGCAACCCCGGGGGGCCCCGTTGCTACTTTTGCAGGTAGTCCAAGCACCCCCGGCAGCGCTGCCCGGCCCGTGCATCCACCTGCAAGGGATGCGGTAAAAAGGGCCACTTCATGGTGGTATGCCAGGCCCGTGCGGTTTCCGCGGTCTCCGGCGGCGAATGCGGACCGCCATCACAAACCTCTCCACAGTCCCCGTGCGGCCAGCGGGTGCCGCCATCTTCCTACTCCAGGACCACGTGCGGCCCCCAGGCGCCGCCATCTTGTCCCAGGGACGCCACGTTCGATGGACGGGTGCCGCCAATTTGTGCACCCCCAGCTATGTGTGACCTATGGGAGCCACCATCTTGGATGGACTCCAAGGACCCCAGCTCGGCTGACCGCACACCGCCCAAAGAGAACACTCAACTGCTGAGATTAGTCTCGGTGACCCTGGATCAGTCCCGGCCTCAAACACTCTCAACTGCTACAACAACAGTACTAATCAACGGGCATGAGACGTCCTGCTTAATCGACTCTGGGAGCACGGAGAGCTTCATACACCCCGACACGGTAAAGCGCTGTTCTCTCCTCGTCCACCCTGTTAATCAAAAAATCTCCCTGGCCTCCGGTTCCCACTCAGTAGAGATAAAGGGGTTTTGTGTAGCAAACCTCACAGTCCAGGGAAGGGAGTTTAAAAATTACCGGCTCTACATCCTTCCCCACCTCTGCGCGGCCTCACTCCTAGGTTTAGACTTCCAGTGTAATCTCCAAAGTCTAACTTTCAAATTCGGCGGCCCTATACCCCCCCTCACTGTCTGCGGCCTCGCGACCCTCAAGGTCGATCCGCCTTCCCTGTTAGCGAATCTCACCCCGGATTGCAAACCCGTCACCACCAGGAGCAGACGGTACAATGCCCAGGATCGGATCTTCATTAGGTCAGAGGTCCAAAATCTACTGAGGGAAGGAGTCATTGAAGCTAGCAACAGTCCCTGGAGAGCTCAAGTTGTGGTGGTAAAGACCGGGGAGAAGCATAGGATGGTCATCGACTACAGTCAGACCATCAACAGGTTTACGCAGCTGGACGCGTACCCTCTCCCCCGCATATCCGACCTGGTAAACAGGATCGCGCATTACAGGGTCTTCTCCACGGTGGATCTTAAGTCCGCCTACCACCAGCTCCCCATCCGCACTAGTGACCGCAAATACACGGCCTTCGAGGCAGACGGACGGCTCTATCACTTCTTAACGGTTCCCTTCGGTGTCACCAACTGGGTCTCGGTCTTCCAGCGTGAGATGGACCGAATGGTTGACCGGTACGATTTACGGGCAACACTCCCGTATCTCGATAATGTCACCATCTGCGGCCACGACCAGCAGGACCACGACACCAACCTCCGAAAATTCCTCCAGACCGCAAAGATCCTTAACCTTACTGATGCACGATCAATTAAACTCAAAGACGAGGTTGTAACATAACTGAAGGCTTTAATAGACTAGATCTGTTCCCCAACAGCTTCGGTACAGAATGAGGGCTGCTGGGATGGCACCGGTTCTTATACCCCGCCTGTCAGGGCGGAGCTACATACCAAACAGCCAATGGTAAACTCCTAGGTTTACCCAATGGTCTACAGCCTCTCGGGTACTGCAATACCTGATAATACCGCATTCACCCCCTGTTAAAAAAGAGTCCGGCGGGGGTGGTGGCCAGTGGTTACAATTGCATTTAACATGGTATGATCAGATATGGAGGTACCGTGATACCTCCTTACAGGGTTGTCGAGAATATTTACAAGCGTGGAAGATATATACAGTCAGTGTTCATTTACAGTTACAGTTACAGTGAAGTAATCAGTCGGTCGGGTGGCCTGGTCGTCCTCCTGGATCGTCTGAGCCTCGTGCTGATTCTGGTGAGGGTCCGGGCGTCTGCAACTCCGGGAGCATGGCCTCGGCCTCCATGGCAGCTTTGTCACCCCTAGACGGCGCTAGTGGGGCAAACTGTTGACACGAGAGGGGGGCGCCTATAGGGGGCGTCGGTGGGCGTGATGGCCTAGGTAGGAGCGGCGAGAGGACCGACCATCCAGTGAGGTGCTGTGGGGGGGGGCCGGGGGGGGGGGGGGGGGGGTAATGGTTCGGGTGCACGTAGGGCTCCGGCGGGCGCCAGGTCCCGGAGGGAGACTGTATCTTGCCAGCCGTCTGGGAATGCCATGTAGGCGTACTGGAGGTGGACCCTCTCGACCAACGGGTCTGACTTATGCGCCCGTGTAGAAGCCAAGTATTTCAAATACAACTAGTATAGGTAAAAGATAGCTGTTTAAGCATAAATGTTGAGCCCCAGTTTTAAATACCCATTTATACAGCATAATTCACTTTTACTGAAGTCCGTTGTTCTGGCAAATGCATATTTTCAAGATAATTTGACACTGCTTGTCCTAATTGTCAAGGACAGGGACTGACTACACGGCAACATGAAGGCACCATTGTTCACAATGCAGATAACAGCTAGGTCAGAAAAGCTGATGTTGCACATTGAAGATGGACGGCTTGCCATCAAATCAAATGTGTTTGAGTCTAACCCAAACCAATTAGGATTATATTGGGGTGTGATTAGATGACTTAAGACAGATATGAAAGTGTATAACTGAAAAGTTTCCCCCGCCATTTTAGTTTAGTTTTTCGTGTGTTGTCTGTGGTTTTATTGTCTTTGAAGGTGTGTTGTGCTGTGTTGTCTTTCTGTTAGTTTAGTCAATTTTTGCCTTTGATTCTAGTCTCCAGTTTTGTTTTAGTGTTTAGTTTTTAGGTAATTGTCTTTTGGGGGTTCTGTCAGCCTACCAGTCTGTGTCAGTGATGTTAGTCCACTTTTGACTTTGAGTTTGAGTTTAGCTGAAGATTAGCTTTCTCTCTCTTTTCATGTTTCATTGCCAGACTTTGACCTTTTAAAAGTTACTTTCGAGCTGTCTGCCTAAGCAAAGAAAGATAATGTCTGTAATTCTCTGAAAGCTTCGAATTGTCTACGAATTGCCTTTTAAATGACTTTCAAATTGTAATCAAGCGACTACAAATAAAACAATTCCTTTTGGCACCTGAGGAGTTTATACTGCAAATTTCTGCTGAGTTCCAGTATTCGCAAAGTGCTACTGATAACCGAATAGCAGAGATTATATAAATTCCTTCAACTATACACAGTCGAATAATACAAGGAATCGAACAACTTAACACAGTCTACAAATAGTACAAATCTTACAACTTGTCGTATTGCGCCAGGACTTGATTCATCAACTAAGTTTCCCCTAAACTTGGCGTAGTTCGACAGGTTAAGATCCTTATAAATTAAAGATTCCTTCAGCCCGCACGTGCTTCGGAAGCAGGATGGGTCCGGGTGTCGCTAGCCAGGTTGGGAGCGAGGTCCCGGATGAGGACTTCCTGGGGAAGACAAGGAGACGTTCATGAGGTGTCTGATTGGTAGTTGTACAGAGCAGCGACTGGATGGCGTGGAGGGCCTCCGGGAGGACTTCCTGCCAGCGGGAGACGGGGAGAGTCCTGGACCGTAGGGCCAGTAAGACGGTGTTCCAGACCGTTCCGTTCTCCCTCTCTACCTGCCCGTTTCCCCGGGGGTTGTAACTGGTCATCCTGCTCGAGGCGATGCCCTTGCTGAGCAGGAATTGACACAGTTCGTCGCTCATAAAGGAGGACCCCCTATCACTGTGTATGTACGCAGGGAAACCGAACAGTGTAAAGATACCCTGGAGGGCCTTGATGACGGTGTTTGTGGTCATGTCGGGGCAGGGGATAGCGAATGGGAACCGGGAGTACTCGTCAATCACGTTCAGGAAATACGTGTTGCGGTCGGTGGATGGGAGGGGGCCTTTGAAGTCCATGCTGAGGCGTTCAAAGGGACGGGAAGCCTTTATCAGGTGCGCCCTCTCTGGCCGGTAGAAGTGTGGTTTGCACTGCGCGCAGATTTGGCAGTCCCTGGTGACTGTCCTGTCCTCCTCGGTGGAGTAGGGCAGGTTGCGGGTCTTAATGAATTGGAAAAAACGAGTGACCCTCGGGTGGCATAGGTCCTCGTGGAGGGCTCGGAGGAAGTCCACTTGTGCGGTGGCACACGTGCCGCGGGACAGGGCACCACGAGGTTCGTTTAGCTTCCCAGGACGGTACAAGATCTCGTAGTTGTAGGTGGAGAGTTCTATCCTCCACCGTAAGATCTTGTCATTTTTTATCTTGCCCCGCTGTGCATTATCAAACATGAACGCTACCGACCGTTGGTCAGTGAGGAGAGTGAATCTCCTCCCGGCCAGGTAATGCCTCCAATGTCGCACAGCTTCAACTATGGCTTGTGCCTCTTTTTCGACCGAGGTATGGCGAATTTCTGAAGCATGGAGGGTATGGGAGAGGAAGGCCACGGGTCTGCCCGCTTGGTTGAGGGTGGCGGCCAGAGCTACGTCGGACGCATCGCTCTCGACCTGGAAGGGGAGGGACTCGTCGATGGCGCGCATCGTGGCCTTTGCAATGTCTGCTTTGATGCGGCTGAAGGCCTGGCGGGCCTCCATCGACAGGGGGAAGGTTGTGGACTGGATTAGGGGTCGGGCTTTGTCTGCGTAGTTGGGGACCCACTGTGCGTAATAACTGAAAAACCCGAGGCAGCGCTTCAGGACCTTGGGGCAGTGAGGGAGGGGGAACTCCATAAGGGGGTGCATGCGTTCAGGGTCGGGGCCTATAACTCCATTTCGCACTACGTAGCCGAGGCAAAATCATACCATTGAATTCGGAAGGCCCAGAAATTCCAGGCCAACACAACGAGTAGAGAGCTACAATAACATAACTTTCACTGTACCTGAAAACTGAACAGAATCCGCTGGACTGTACAAAAGAAGATAACATGCCATGTTTATTTAATGGGAATACCAATAATGACTGATTTTCTATAATTCAAATAAACAAGAAATGTCTCATAACATGGGATATTAAAGATATCACCATAACTAGATCCACAAAACGAGGATGCATGTCTACTACCTGGAAATATGATTTGATATGGCTCAATTGCTCCCGGGACAGAAGATTTGTTGGGAACTCGGCATGGCGGCTGCGGACTCAGTCCAGCGCCGCCAATGTTGGGAGAGAGCCGATCTGGGGGCAGGGGGGACTTAGGCAGGGGCTGGGGGAACTGTTGGGGGGGGGGGTGGTCCGGGGGTCGCGAGCCTGGCCAAAGGGGGGAACTATTTGGCAGGCGGGGTCCGCGCGCGGCCGGCACCATGTTGCGCAGCCGCTGCAGGCCGCCGCCGTTCGCATGCGCGGCCATGGACCCGGCAGTTCTTCGGCAGCTGATGCCAGTCCCCACCCAATGGAGGATCGATGGCCATTTTGCGCCGAATGTTCGGTCGTAAAACGCCACCGTTCCCACGCCAGCGTCAGGACATAGCCTGAAAATCGGAGAATCCAGCGCAGTATGTTAAATTGTTCTCTATGTGATTAGTGCAGACATTTAAGCGATCTGTTAGAGGATGGTCAGGAACAGTCTCCCTGTCATCTTAACCTCAACCTGCTCCAACAGTGTTGAAACCAGTGGAGCTTTTCAGCACTAGATCTATCTCTGTAACCTCTGTTATGGGCGAGGCGTTTTCAGAACCCCAAAATGTATCATGGAGTTCAACCAACCTCTCCCTTTAATGGATTGTTGCTTTTGAAGCACACGGCTTGTTCTCCAGGTGTGATATTACAATTATACACACGTGGGTTTTTAAACACAAAACAATGTTTATTCCATGAACTCAACTTAACCTCTTAAATAAACATTGGATCTCTTAACACCCCTTACTTCAAAGATAACCCCGAAAATATTACAACACTAAATAGTCCTTCAGTTATCCCTTTCCACATCCATGAGACTTAACACGTTTAAACAGAAACACATCAGGTTAAAGGCTTTACTATTATGAGTTTAAATCACCCAAATGATCCAGAGATAGTCTTTCATGTCAGAGATCACAGCAGATCCAGCTCACTGCAAAACACAGCCACGCACCCAAGCTCTTTTTCAAACTGAAACTTCAAAATGGCTAAACTGAGCTCAGCTCCACCCACTCTGACATCACTGTTTTCTTAAAGGTACATTGCTTAAACATTAATTTCTTAAAAGTACTCACACATGACACCTCCATCAACCCGATAACTTTCTGAGGTTTCTGCAATCTTCCAACTCTGGCCACTTGCACATCCCTAATTTTCAACACTGCAGCATTGATGGCCATGCCTTCATCTCTCTAGGCAAAAACTCTGTCCCTTCTTAAATTTCTCTACTTCTCTCTTCTCCTTTAAGATGACCCTTTGAAGCCTCTCTATTTTTTAATATAAATTTAGAGTACACAATTCATTTTTTTTTCAATAAAGGATCAATTTAGCATGACCAATCCACCTACTCTGCACATCTTTGGGTTGCGGGGTGAGACCCATGCAGACATGGGAGAATGTGCAAACTCCACACGGTCAGTGAACCAGGGCTGGGATCGAACTCGGGTCCTCGGTGCTGTGAGGCAGCGGTGCTAACCACTGTGTCACCTAGAAGCATATTTATTCGACCAATCTTTCAATTAACTTAATATTATCTCATTTGGCTTGGTGTGAAGTTTTGTTTCATAATAACACCCGTGTGCTGTATTAGAATGTTTTATTACATTAATCTTGTTATATGTGTATAACGTGTTATGGATTTCAATTCAGTAAATATGATTTATGGAAATGACACTGGGAAATGACTATGGTTGATTGTTGCCCATACTACAAAGACCCGACTTCTACAGATTAATTCACTATTAATCTTCAGGGAAGGAAGCCTATTGCCATTTTTTTGGCATACATGGTGTCAAATCGACATTATGTAGTTGACTCAATGTCCTCAGGGCAATTAAGGTTGGAAATAAGTGCGCCCAGGCCCCAAGAACAAAATAAATCCAAAGATTCTTCTGTTTATGTCTGTTATTTGAAAGCACATTACCACATTACTGTTTTTTTACTAGATATTCTATAGCTGAGAGGTTGTGTAATGTGGTCTTCAGCCTCCACCAACTCCATAGTTGAGGCACCCACTAGAAGATGTACAAGAGCTGCCTGGCATTGACTCTTGTGTTGATTTTTCCACCTTGGAGATTGGAAACTGAGTGTGATCACCCTTCTACCATTCTGTGGCAACATACACTTGGCATTCAAACGACACAATCTATTATCTATCATTTTAAATAACAAGAGTTACACACCTGATACTCTAGACACTTTCCTAAAATCAAATGGTGGCTCTGTATTGGATTTC
Source organism: Scyliorhinus torazame (assembly GCF_047496885.1). NCBI lineage: Eukaryota > Metazoa > Chordata > Chondrichthyes > Carcharhiniformes > Scyliorhinidae > Scyliorhinus > Scyliorhinus torazame. Next base: position 159,355,882 of record NC_092717.1, read on the forward strand.
CCACATACTATAGTAATGGGTATGTATTCATATTCTATAGGAATCCTGGGCGGAATTCTCTGATCCTGAGGATAAGTGTTGACGCCATCGTAAACGCTGTCACGTTTCTCGACGGCGTCAACATGGCCTCAGGATCAGAAATTCTGGCCCCTACAGGGGGCCAGCATGGCACTGGAGTGACCCACACCACTCCAGCTGCCGATCCCAGCGTCAGATGGGTGCCGCCGGTCTGCACATGCGCGGTGTCTCCCTTCTCCACGTCGGCCCCGACACTACATGGCGTAGGGCTACAGGGGCAGGCGTGGAACAAAGAAGGCACCCAGCCCGAGAGGCCGGCCACCGATCGGTGGGCCCCGATCGCGGGCCAGGCCACAGGTCAAACCCCCCCCTCACCCCCCACAGGCCGGACCCTTCCACGCCGAGGTCCCGCCGGGTAAGACCAGGTTAGAATGGCACCGGCCGGACTTGGGTTTTTCGGGACGGCCGCTCGGCCCATCCTGGGCAGAGAATTGCCGGGGGGGCCCCATAGAGCGCCCCCCCTGCCGGCGGCGCGCTGACTGCGCCGGCACCAATGCCGCCAACTCTCCACCGTGCGGAGAATCTCATTCCGGCATCGGGGCGGCTTGGCGCAATTCGCGCCGGTCGCGGCAATTCTCCAGCCCGGTCCCGGGCTGAGGGAATCTGTGTGTGTATGCCTGTGTCACTTGTTCCTCTGGTAAATGTGTCTTTGTAAAGACTCTCTGGCTTACTTGAATTGCAAATTCTCAACCTTCAGGCTTTCTGAAGCTCAAGGGGAAACTGCCTGAATACGCTACTTTAACAAGACTAAAATGTATTGCATTGCAGAGAATAGAACAATTAGGATAGAGTGATAGTCTGAGAGTTTGCAATTTATTTCCCTAAAGTTGCTCAATTTCAGTTAATCAGGTAAGGGAGCTGACAAATGAAACACTTTTTATTCCCCTTTTGCACCCATTACTAAGCCAAGCCCTTCTGCACTTTGATAATCACACTTATTTTGTGACAATTAATTCAATCTTTCGTGTTACATACTGCATTTATTGTGAATTATCCCAACGTCGACCAAAATTTCCAATCAAGTTTATAGCCAGTCATGCTGAACACCACAGTGCTGTCTATAAATAAATAGATTTGCTTCTTGTGTCCAGACAGCATCATTTTGTTCTTTCAGCATCTGTCAGATGGATACTGAAAGCTGCTGAGACCTTGCTGATTCCTCAGTGCCTCCGGAGAATACATGATGATGCAGGTACCCACCCTCCCTTAATACATCAATCTGTTGTTCCTCTTGCCTCAAGAGGCAGTGCTCCAATATCAGCAGCTGTTTAGCTTTCCTACATTTTCCCATCACATACAAGTTTAAGCAGATCACCTGTCACCTGAAAAATCCAATTTCCCTGCTGGCCATACGACAACCCCGCCTCCTGCCTTCAGTCACAAAAGGGAGGATATTCTATGCAATGAATTCAGAGGAAGAAAACATTGCCGCGACTTTGGAAGGCTCCTGTAAAGTTTCACTCGCTAAAAGAAATTCTTGAAATTTCATTCTAGAAACCTAATCCTGAATTAATATGGCTCTCTTTTTATTGTGAAGCATTAGTAGGTGCTGCTTCTCAATAATGGTAGAGATTAGATTATGCTTATTTTGTGAAAAAATGGGTTAGTTTACTAAAATTAGGTGATCAATTGAGAATCATTATTTTTAGTATGAATGTTTTGTCATTTTACGCTATTTTGATTAAATGTAACTTTTGTAAGAGCTCAGTGAGAAATTGAAAGTATTTTCTTTATATTACAATCTTTCTCCAACTAAGCTGGCCAGACGAATTGTCATTACTTTCTTCATCTACTCCTAATTATTACTTGAATAGCCACAACCTGGGTTTATGATGGAGCGTGCCTTCATCCAAAATGTGTTAATAGAATGTGTTTTAAATAAATAAATACATTATAAACAGGAAATCTAAATATTAAACACTAGAGAAGAAGAAACAAACATTTCATGCTGAAAAGTGCTTTACTTGACTTCCGGGTGCGGCGATGACCAGCTGAGTCGCACGTTTCGGCAGCTCCCGGTGGAACGGACTTTTGGGCTCTTAATAAGAGCCCCAACGGCAATTTTAACGGCTAGAAGCAATGTGGGGTAAACCAGAAGGGAATCCCCCCTGGAAACGGATGGAAAAAGGAGAGTGAAGTGGCCAGATTGCAGTGGATCCTTTGGAGCAGCGGCAAGGAAGGCAAGCAAGAACCAAGATGGCGACGGAAGGTGGCAGTTTAACATGGGGCCCTGAACAACAAGAGTTTTTGAAATGTTGCGTGGAAGAACTTAAAAAGGAAATGAAGAAGGAGCTGTTGGCCCCGATATTACAGGTGATCGAAGGGCTAAAGGATGAGCAAAAGACCCAGGAGCGGGAGCTTTGGGTCGTGAAGGCAAAGGCTGCCGAGAACGAGGACGATATACAGGGCCTGGTGGTGAAGACGGAGATGCACGAGGCACACCATAAATGATGTGTGGAAAGACTGGAGGTGCTGGAGAATAACGCGAGGAGGAAGAATTTAAGGATTCTTGGTCTTCCTGAAGGTGCAGAAGGAGCAGACGTCGGGGCATATGTGAGCACGATGCTGCACTCGTTAATGGGAGCGGAGGCCCCGGCGGGTCTGCTGGAGGTGGAGGGAGCATACCGAGTGATGGAGGGAGGACCGAGAGCAGGAGAAATTCCTAGAGCCATAGTGGTGAGATTCCTCCGTTTTAAGGACAAAGAGATGGTCCTTAGATGGGCAAAGAAAACTCGGAGCAGTAGGTGGGAGAACGCGGTGATCCGCGTATATCAAGACTGGAGTGCGGAGGTGGCGAGAAGGAGGGCGAGCTTTAATCGGGCCAAGGCGGTGCTTCACAAAAAGAAGATAAAATTTGGAATGCTGCAACCGGCAAGACTGTGGGTCACATATCAAAGGAGGCACCACTACTTTGAGACGGCGGATGAGGCGTGGACTTTTATTGTGGAAGAAAAACTGGAATAAGCGGGTTATTAAAAAAGAACGTTTGAAATAAAGTGGTGGGGCGAGTATGGGGGCCGAAGAGGGGAGAAAAAGGGGGGGAAAGATGAGTTTTATGTTATTAATCCTACGATGCGGTAACTTTTCTCTCTTCCACAGGTGGTGGTGGAGGGAGGAAGGGAGGTGGAGGAGATTGGGCGTTGGCCATGGGGGGCGGGGCCAAAAGGGAAGCGCGGGCTTTGTTCCCGCGCTATGATAATCATGGCGGGAATAGGGAAGCAGGAAGGAGGGGGCGTCGCACGGTGCGAGCCGAGGTCACGGGGGGAAGCCGAGGTCGGCCAGAGTTTGCTGACTTCTGGGAGCAACATGGGGGGTGTAACTACGCTAGTGGGGGATCTAGCGCGGGGGTGGTGGGAGGGGGGAGTTACTGGGTTGCTGCTGCTGGGGAGAGGGGGGAGCCGGAATGGGGTGGGGTGGGCGGGGGGGCACCGCCTGGGGGGGACACAGCTGCGTGGGAACCGGGTGAGGAGCTGGAAAAAGGGGATGGCTAATCGACAAGGGGGGGGGGTAAAAAGCCCCCCAACCCGGTTGATCACGTGGAATGTGAGAGGGCTGAACGGGCCGATAAAGAGGGCACGAGTACTCGCACACCTTAAGAAACTTAAGGCAGACGTGGTTATGTTACAAGAGGCGCACTTGAAACTTATAGACCAGGTTAGACTATGCAAAGGATGGGTGGGGCAGGTGTTTCATTCGGGGCTAGATGCGAAAAACAGGGGGGTGGCTATACTAGTGGGGAAGCGGGTTATGTTTGAGGCAAAGACCATAGTGGCGGATAGCGGGGGCAGATACGTGATGGTGAGTGGCAAATTACAGGGGGAGGCGGTGGTCTTGGTAAACGTATATGCCCCGAACTGGGATGATGCCAATTTTATGAGGCGCATGCTAGGACGCATCCCAGACCTAGAGGTGGGAAAGTTGGTAATGGGGGGAGATTTTAATACGGTGCTGGAGCCAGGGCTGGACAGGTCGAGATCCAGGACTGGAAGGAGGCCGGCTGCAGCAAGGTGCTTAAAGATTTTATGGAGCAGATGGGAGGAGTAGACCCGTGGAGATTTAGCAGACCTAGGAGTAAGGAGTTTTCGTTTTTCTCCTATGTCCACAAAGTTTATTCGCGAATAGACTTTTTTGTTTTGGGAAGGGCGTTGATCCCGAAGGTGAGGGGGACGGAGTATACGGCTATAGCCATTTTGGATCACGCTCCACATTGGGTAGACTTGGAGATAGGGGAGGAAACAGAAGGGCGTCCACCCTGGAGAATGGACATGGGACTAATGAAGGGGTGTGTCTAAGGGTGAGGGGGTGCATTGAAAAATACTTGGAACTCAATGATAACGGGGAGGTCCAGGTGGGAGTGGTCTGGGAGGCGCTGAAGGCAGTGGTTAGAGGGGAGCTGATATCAATAAGGGCACATAAAGGAAAGCAGGAGAGTAGGGAACGGGAGCGGTTGCTGCAAGAACTTCTGAGGGTGGACAGGCAATATGCGGAGGCACCGGAGGAGGGACTGTACAGGGAAAGGCAAAGGTTACACGTAGAATTTGACTTGCTGACAACGGGTACTGTAGAAGCACAGTGGAGGAAGGCACAGGGTGTACAGTATGAGTATGGGGAGAAGGCGAGCAGGTTGGTGGCCCATCAATTGAGGAAAAGGGGAGCAGCGAGGGAAATAGGGGGAGTGAGGGATGAGGAAGGAGAGATAGAGCGGGGAGCGGAGAGAGTGAATGGAGTGTTCAAGGCATTCTATAAAAGATTATACGAAGCTCGGCCCCCGGATGGGAAGGAGAGAATGATGTGCTTCCTGGACCGGCTGAAATTTCCTAAGGTGGAGGAGCAGGAGAGGGTGGGACTGGGAGCACAGATCGAGATAGAGGAAGTAGTGAAAGGAATTAGGAGTATGCAGGCGGGGAAGGCTCCGGGACCGGATGGATTTCCAGTCGAATTTTATAGGAAATATATGGACTTGCTTGCCCCGATACTGATGAGAACCTTTAATGAGGCGAAGGAAAGAGGACAACTGCCCCCGACTATGTCGGAGGCAACGATATCGCTTCTCCTAAAGAAGGAAAAAGACCCGCTGCAATGCAGGTCCTATAGACCTATTTCCCTCCTAAATGTAGACGCTAAGATTCTGGCCAAGGTAATGGCAATGAGGATAGAGGATTGTGTCCCGGGGGTAGTCCATGAGGACCAAACTGGGTTTGTGAAGGGGAGACAGCTGAATACGAATATACGGAGGCTGCTAGGGGTAATGATGATGCCCCCACCAGAGGGGGAAGCGGAGATAGTGGTGGCGATGGATGCCGAGAAAGCATTTGATAGAGTGGAGTGGGATTATTTGTGGGAGGTGTTGAGGAGATTTGGCTTTGGAGATGGGTATATTAGAAGGGTACAGCTGCTGTATAGGGCCCCGATGGCGAGCGTGGTCACGAATGGACGGGGGTCTGCGTATCTTCGGCTCCATAGAGGGACGAGGAAGGGATGTCCTCTGTCCCCATTATTGTTTGCACTGGTGATTGAGCCCCTGGCAATAGCATTGAGGGGTTCCAGGAAGTGGAGGGGAGTACTCAGGGGTGGAGAGGAACACCGGGTATCTCTTTACGCGGATGATTTATTGGTGTATGTGGCGGACCCGGCGGACGGGATGCCAGAGATAATGCGGATACTTGGGGAGTTTGGAGAATTTTCAGGATATAAGCTGAACATGGGGAAAAGTGAGCTGTTTGTGGTGCATCCAGGGGAGCAGAGCAGAGAAATAGAGGACTTACCGCTGAGGAAGGTAACAAGGGACTTTCGCTACTTGGGGATCCAGATAGCCAAGAATTGGGGTACATTGCATAGGTTAAACTTAACGCGGTTGGTGGAACAGATGGAGGAGGACTTCAAGAGATGGGACATGGTATCCCTGTCACTGGCAGGGAGGGTACAAGCGGTTAAAATGGTGGTCCTCCCGAGATTCCTCTTTGTGTTTCAGTGCCTCCCGGTGGTGATCACGAAGGCTTTTTTCAAAAGGATTGAGAAGAGTATCATGAGTTTTGTGTGGGCCGGGAAGACCCCGAGAGTGAGGAAGGGATTTTTGCAGCGCAGTAGGGATAGGGGGGGCTGGCGCTACCGAGCCTGAGTGAGTACTACTGGGCCGCCAACATCTCAATGGTATGTAAGTGGATGGGAGAAGAAGAGGGAGCGGGAGTGCCTACAAGCCATGGTGACGGCGCCATTGCCGTTCTCACCGAAGAAATACACCACAAGCCCGGTGGTGGTGGCTACTCTGAAAATTTGGGGGCAATGGAGACGGCATAGGGGAAAGACGGGAGCCTCGGTGTGGTCCCCGATAAGAAATAATCATAGGTTTGCTCCGGGGAGAATGGATGGGGGATTTGGAACATGGCAAAGAGCAGGAGTAACACAATTGAGAGATCTGTTTGTAGATGGGACGTTTGAAAGTCTGGGAGCGCTGACCGAAAAATATGGGTTGCCCCAAGGGAATGCATTCCGGTATATGCAACTGAGGGCTTTTACGAGGCAACAGGTGAGGGAATTCCCACAGCTCCCGACGCAGGAGGTGCAGGACAGAGTGATCTCAAAGACATGGGTGGGGGACGGTAAGGTGTCAGACATATATAGGGAGATGAGAGACGAGGGGGAGATTATGGTAGATGAGCTGAAAGGGAAATGGGAAGAAGAGCTGGGGGAGGAGATTGAGGAGGGGCTGTGGGCTGATGCCCTAAGTAGGGTAAACTCATCGTCCTCGTGTGCCAGGCTAAGCCTGATACAATTTAAGGTGTTACAGAGGGCGCAGATGACTGGAACACGGCTTAGCAAATTTTTTGGAGTAGAGGATAGGTGTGCAAGATGCTCGAAAAGCCCAGCGAATCACACCCACATGTTCTGGTCATGTCCGGCACTACAGGGGTTTTGGGTGGGGGTGACAAAGGTGCTTTCGAAGGTAGTGGGGGTCCAGGTCGAACCAAGCTGGGGGTTGGCTATATTTGGGGTTGCAGAAGAGCCGGGAGTACAGGAGGCGAGAGAGGCTGATGTTTTGGCCTTTGTGTCCCTAGTAGCCCGGCGCAGGATACTGTTGATGTGGAAGGAAGCCAAGCCCCCGGGTGTGGAGACCTGGATAAATGACATTTATAAAGATGGAACGGATTAAGTTCGTCCTAAGGGGATCGGCTCAAGGGTTCACCAGGCGGTGGCAACCGTTTGTCGAATACCTCACAGAAAGATAGAGGGAATGGAAAAGAAGAAGACAACAGCAGCAGCCCAGGCGGGGGTGGGGGGGGGGGGGGGGGGGGTGGGGGGTGGGGGGGGGGGGGGGAGGAACCAGAGGGATTCTTAGGGATGTTAATATATAAGTATAATATGTATAGGTTGTTGTTATAGATAATTGTATATTGGACTGTTAAAACATATTTTTGGAGAATATTTATCTGGGACAAGGCAGTTGCCATTTAGTTTTGTTTTTGTTTATATATTATTTTTTTCTTGTTTATAAAACTGGCCATTGTTATTTATATTGTTATAGTACTGTGTAAAGGATACACAATGTACTGTTATGGTTGGCCAAAAATTTTCAATAAAATATTTTTTTTTAAAATAGAAAAGTGCTTTACTTGATCAACTTATCATAGCTCAGCTCTGTAGAAATCGGGTCTTCGTAGTATGGACAACAATGCTCTGGGCTCTTGGCCACATTGTCACCAGCTGTTCCTTTAGCAGTCCCAGCCCTTAATATCATCTAACACTTACTTCAGAGCAAGGTGTCTTTTGGATACTCTACCATTGTTCAAAAAGAAGCGACCTGTGAAGTCAGAAAACCAAAGATTTGTGGATTCTTTGACCAGAAACAAAGAGACTTGTAAAATAAAAGGTGCGTGCGTCACTGGCAACAGTGTGTATGAAGACTGATCCTATGGTTCATTGATGGTTAATTCCCAGTTCCTGGGGAGATATGTAACATTTATCCAACATAACATTGCATTTGTGTTGAAACATTCACTGATGTGAGCTCATCAGACAAATGCATGTATCAGTTAAAGGTTATTTAATAAAATACTGCAGATGCTGGAAGTATGAAATAAAAACAGAAAATACTGGAAAAACTCAGCAGGTCAGGCAGTGACTTTGGTGGGAGTTGAGAGGCTGGACATGACATGCCCCTGTTGGGCACATGAGGTAGGTCAGATGTCTAGCTTACCACATTCCCGCCACACTTGAGCTGACCCCTCTAATACACGAAGTGGATGGTCATTGGCATCAGCAGCTTGCCTGCCCGATGTAAATAAATGAAGGCCAATTAGGCTTCCTATGAAGCCTATTGACCTGAATAATACTGCTAGTGTGGGCAGATGGGTGGGAGTGAGAAAGCCATTTTTTAAGGCCTAAATGAAAAAGGGCAGGAAGGTAGGGAGGGGATATCCTTTAGGGGTTGCATGCCTGCAAAGATGGTACCCTCCCCAAGATGATATCCCTCCCTCCATTCCCAACCAGGCTTCTAAAACCCGCTTGCACCTTCTCCGACCCCCCCCCCTTCTTCCCGCCCCTCCTGGGTTGCCAGATCCCTTGTCTTAATGGCCTGTCCACCACCTACAAAGCACAAGTCAGGAGTGTGATGGAATACTCCCCACTTGCCTGAAATAGTCCCCACTTGCCATATAAATACTGTGGCTACAAGAACAGGTTAAAGGTTAGGAATCCTGCGGTTTCACACCTCCTGACTGCCCAAAACCTATCCACCACCTTAAAAAAGCCCAAGCCAGGAGTGTGATGAAATACTCTCCACTTGCCTGGATGAGAGCATCTCCAACAACACTCAAGAAGCTTGACACTATCCAGGACAAAGCAGTCCGCTTGATTGCCTGCCCTTCCACAAACATTCAGTCCCTCCATCCCTGATGCACAGTAGCAGCAGTGTGTACTAACTACAAGATGTACGAAGGAACTCAACAAGGCTCCTTAGGCAGCATCTTCCAAACACATGACCACTATCATCTAGAAGGACAAGGGTAGCAGATAATGGGAACACCAAGACCTGAAAGTTCCCCTCCAAGTCAATCACCTTCCTGACTTGGAAATGTATCGCCGTTCCTTCACCGTCGCTGGGTCAAAATCCTGAAATTCCCTCCCTAACAGCACCGTGGTTACAGTTACACCACATGGACTTCAGTAGTTCAGGGAGGTAGCCCACCTCCAACTTCTCAAGGGCAATTAAGGATGGGCAAAAAATTGGCTTTCCCAATGAAACCCAAATCCCGTAAAAATTTACAAAGAAATGTTTTTTTTACACTGCATGCTTCAGCTGGTAAGATAAATAAGAATATATATGTTAATGCGCATTAAAGACAATTCCTGCTCTTTATTCTCTTTCGGAGGTTTATATTCATTTCACAGCTGAAGACTATTGCCAATGAGGAATTGGCCTTTTTAGTTGTGAGAGCACATCACAATTGCAGGTTGCGTTTGCTGCTTGCTCCTGCTGGCGGCTGCGGCTGCCTGGAGACTGCTGGTGCTGTTTCCTTTCTTTTCTGTAGCCAGAAAAAAGGACAGTTTTTCCCAAGATACCTGGCTCCTGGAACATTGGGCTCAGGAGGACGTATGAGTCTAACACTGCGAGGGCGGTGGCTGCTGTAGAAAGCCTGGAGCACAACGGAGCACAGCGCGCTCCCATCCATTCTATGAATGGAGTCTGAATTGGGGGCTTTTGATCTAGGACCACTGTGCCCGAGGTTCGTGAGGTGGGGGAGCGGAGAGAAACAGGGGATGGAGGTACAGGCAGGCCTACTGTGAAGATTAATGTGACAGAGGCTTCAAGTGTATCAAATGTAACATGTTGTAACTGTGAACATTTGACATTTTCATTCCCCCAGATACAGATTGTGCCCTCCAACCACTGAGTACCTGTTTAGTGACCCTCTCTCTTCTTAATCTTTTGTGGTCTACAGCTATGTTCAAGTATGGCCCCAGGATGCACATCAGAGGTGGAGGCAGCCTGCTGCTTTACGTGCCTTTGGAGGACCTGGAATCTGAGGGCCCGAGCCAACTCATTGGTGTCACTGGCTTTTCCAAGCAACCCTGTTCTGCCCGTTGCCCTTACAATGTGCCAGTCTCAGGATGGGGAGATTTGGAAGAACTGAAGATCATAGAACATAGAACATAGAACAATACAGCGCAGTACAGGCCCTTCGGCCCACGATGTTGCACTGAAACAAAAGCCATCTAACCTACACTATGCCATTATCATCCATATGTTTATCCAATAAACTTTTAAATGCCCTCAATGTTGGCGAGTTCACTACTGTAGCAGGTAGGGCATTCCACGGCCTCACTACTCTTTGCGTAAAGAACCTACCTCTGACCTCTGTCCTATATCTATTACCCCTCAGTTTAAAGTTATGTCCCCTCGTGCCAGCCATATCCATCCGCGGGAGAAGGCTCTCACTGTCCACCCTATCCAACCCCCCGATCATTTTGTATGCCTCTATTAAGTCTCCTCTTAACCTTCTTCTCTCCAACGAAAACAACCTCAAGTCCATCAGCCTTTCCTCATAAGATTTTCCCTCCATACCAGGCAACATCCTGGTAAATCTCCTCTGCACCCGCTCCAAAGCCTCCACGTCCTTCCTATAATGCGGTGACCAGAACTGTACGCAATACTCCAAATGCGGCCGTACCAGAGTTCTGTACAGCTGCAACATGACCTCCCGACTCCGGAACTCAATCCCTCTACCAATAAAGGCCAACACTCCATAGGCCTTCTTCACAACCCTATCAACCTGGGTGGCAACTTTCAGGGATCTATGTACATGGACACCTAGATCCCTCTGCTCATCCACACTTTCAAGAACTTTACCATTAGCCAAATATTCCGCATTCCTGTTATTCCTTCCAAAGTGAATCACCTCACACTTCTCTACATTAAACTCCATTTGCCATCTCTCAGCCCAGCTCTGCAGCTTATCTATATCCCTCTGCAACCTGCTACTTCTTTCCACACTATCGACAACACCACCGACTTTAGTATCGTCTTCAAATTTACTCACCCACCCTTCTGCGCCTTCCTCTAGGTCATTGACAAAAATGACAAACAGCAACGGCCCCAGAACAGATCCTTGTGGTACTCCACTTGTGACTGTACTCCATTCTGAACATTTCCCATCAACTACCACCCTCTGTCTTCTTTCAGCTAGCCAATTTCTGATCCACATCTCTAAATCACCCTCAATCCCCAGCCTCCGTATTTTTTGCAATAGCCTACCGTGGGGAACCTTATCAAACGCTTTGCTGAAATCCATATACACCACATCAACTGCTCTACCCTCGTCTACCTGTTCAGTCACCTTCTCAAAGAACTCAATAAGGTTTGTGAGGCATGACCTACCCTTCACAAAGCCATGCTGACTATCCCTGATCATATTATTCCTATCTAGATGATTATAAATCTTGTCTCTTATAATCCCCTCCAAGGTTTTACCCACTACAGACGTGAGGCTCACCGATCTATAGTTGCCGGGTTTGTCTCTGCTCCCCTTTTTGAACAAAGGGACCACATTTGCTGTCGTCCAGTCCTCTGGCACTATTCCTGTAGCCAATGATGACATAAAAATCAAAGCCAAAGGTCCAGCAATCTCTTCCCTGGCCTCCCAGAGAATCCTAGGATAAATCCCATCAGGTCCCGGGGACTTATCTATTTTCAGCCTGTCCAGAATTGCCAACACCTCTTCCCTACGTACCTCAATGCCATCTATTCTATTAGCCTGGGGCTCAGCATTCTCCTCCACAACATTATCTTTTTCCTGAGTGAATACTGACGAAAAATATTCATTTAGTATCTCGCCTATCTCTTCAGACTCCACACACAATTTCCCATCCCTGTCCTTGACTGGTCCTACTCTTTCCCTCGTCATTCGCTTATTCCTGACATACCTATAGAAAGCTTTTGGGTTTTCCTTGATCCTTCCTGCCAAATACTTCTCATGTCCCCTCTTTGCTCGTCTTAGCTCTCTCTTTAGATCCTTCCTCGCTACCTTGTAACTATCCCTCGCCCCAACCAAAACTTCACACCTCATCTTCACATAGGCCTCCTTCTTCCTCTTAACAAGAGATTCCACTTCCTTGGTAAACCACGGTTCCCTCGCTCGACGCCTTCCTCCCTGTCTGACCGGTACATACTTATCAAGAACACGCAGTAGCTGATCCTTGAACAAGCCCCACTTATCCAGTGTGCCCAACACTTGCAGCCTACTTCTCCACCTTATCCCCCCCAAGTCACATCTAATGGCATCATAATTTCCCTTCCCCCAGCTATAACTCTTGCCCTGCGGTGTATACTTATCCCTTTCCATCATTAACGTAAACGTCACCGAATTGTGGTCACTGTCCCCAAAGTGCTCTCCTACCTCCAAATCCAACACCTGGCCTGGTTCATTACCCAAAACCAAATCCAACGTGGCCTCGCCTCTTGTTGGCCTGTCAACATATTGTTTCAGGAAACCCTCCTGCACACACTGTACAAAAAACGACCCATCTATTGTACTCGAACTATATATTTTCCAGTCAATATTTGGAAAGTTAAAGTCTCCCATAATAACTACCCTGTTACTTTCGCTCATATCCAGAATCATCTTCGCCATCCTTTCCTCTACATCCCTAGAACTATTAGGACGCCTATAAAAAACTCCCAACAGGGTGACCTCTCCTTTCCTGTTTCTAACTTCAGCCCATACTACCTCGGAAGAAGAGTCCCCATCTAGCATCCTCTCCGCCACCGTAATACTGCTCTTGACTAGCAGCGCCGCACCTCCCCCTCTTTTGCCTCCTTCTCTGAGCTTACTAAAACACCTAAACCCCGGAACCTGCAACATCCATTCCTGTCCCTGCTCTATCCATGTCTCCGAAATGGCCACAACATCGAAGTCCCAGGTACCAACCCATGCTACCAGTTCCCCTGCCTTGTTTCGTATACTCCTGGCATTGAAGTAGACACACTTCAAACCACCTACCTGAACACTGGCCCCCTCCTGCGACGTCAAACCTGTGCTCCTGACCTCTATACTCTCATTCTCCCTTACCCTAAAACTACAATCCAGGTTCCCATGCCCCTGCTGCATTAGTTTAAACCCCCCCAAAGAGCACTAACAAATCTCCCCCCCCAGGATATTTGTGCCCCTCAGGTTCAGATGTAGACCATCCTGTCTGTAGAGGTCCCACCTTCCCCAGAAAGAGCCCCAGTTATCCAGAAATCTGAATCCCTCCCGCCTGCACCAACCCTGTAGCCACGTGTTTAAATGCTCTCTCTCCCTATTCCTCATCTCACTATCACGTGGCACGGGCAACAACCCAGAGATAACAACTCTGTTTGTTCTAGTTCTGAGCTTCCATCCTAGCTCCCTGAAAGCCTGCCTGACATCCTTGTCCCCTTTCCTACCTATGTCGTTGGTGCCAATGTGGACCACGACTTGGGGCTGCTCCCCCTCCCCCTAAGGACCCGGAAAACACGATCCGAGACATCACGTACCCTTGCACCTGGGAGGCAACATACCAAACGTGAGTCTCTCACGCTCCCACAAAATCTCCTATCTGTGCCCCTGACTATAGAGTCCCCAATTACTAATGCTCTGCTCCTCTCCCCCCTTCCCTTCTGAGCAACAGGGACAGGCTCCGTGCCAGAGGCCCATACCCCATGGCTTACCCCTGGTAAGTCCCCCCCCCCACAAGTATCCAAAGCGGGATACTTGTTTCTCAGGGGAACGACCGCAGGGGATCCCTGCACTGACTGCTTTTTCCCAGTCCCTCTTACAGTTACCCACCTATCTCCAATCTTTGGTGTAACTAATTTCCTGAAGCTGCTATCTATGACCCCTTCTGCCTCCCGAATGATCCGAAGTTCTTCCAACTCCAGCTCCAGTTCCATAACTCGGTCTTGGAGGAGCTGGAGATGGCAGCACTTCGTCTCTTTGGTGGCAGGCCCCGGGTTGGCCTCCAGCGCTTCCTGCCTCTACGACATCTGGTCATCTGGGTCTGTCAGTCCTGGCAGCTCCCCATTGTCTGCACCATGACGTCAACACCCTCAGCAATTGTCTTCAGTGACTAGGCCATGCTCTGCAGTGCCTCGGCAATGTCCATCTGCGTCTGGGGCATGTTCCTCAGTTACCGGGACATGATATCGAGGCCCTCAGCCATGATCGTCACAGACTGAGCCATACCTTGTACACCACCACTCAAAACGCTGACCTTGTGCTCCAGGCTTTCTACAGCAGCCACCACCCTCACAGTGTTGGCCTCAGTGCCACACATTGTCAATGTCATCTCCTGCGCCGGTAGCCTTTGGGACTCCTCTATTCAGCTATGTACTCGCTGGAATGTCGCTGGCATCCTCTTCTGAAACTCATAGCTGTGTCCTATCATCTGCATCAGCTCTGGGATAACTGTGCCCAGAGGCTCGGCATCTGACTGGGACTCAGCTGAGTCCTGGGATCCAGCAGACCTCCGACTGCTGACTCCCTTGGATGTTCCTGCCTGCATCTGATGTGCATCTGCCACTGTGTGGTGCTCACCAAATTGCGCCCAAGAAGCCTATCCACTAATGCAACCCACTGAAGTGTGGGTCTCTGTGCTGGTGAAATGTGGTGGTGATCGCTGTGACGCCTCGATGGTAGTCTCCTCGAACTCTCCTCCGCGGTGGTCTCTTAGGGTGTGTGTGTGGGGGGGGGGGGGGGGGGGTGGGAACAACTCTGTGTGGCCTGGCCCCATCATATGGAGATCGGTCAGTGAGAGGAAAGTATCATTTTGACCAACATGAACTACACACTCGAGACGCCTCATCTAGGTGAAGGGGCAGTGGATCATCCCCTCTGCGTGCTGGCCAAATTCACTGTCGATGACTGCTCTCGCCTCCATCAATCCCTCAATTTCCAGAGTCTGTTCCTCATAGGGGGCGAGAACTCAAATCTCAGGTACTCCGCCCCCTGTCTTGGGGCTTTCCAGCTTATTATGAACTATCTTCTTCTGCGTGGACAAAGAGACGACATTTTCAGCCGCAAGCTTGATGAGTCAGGGGTGTCTATAGCAGGTTGCATGTGTGGGCACCGCACTTGAACATGAAGGGGTTGTGCTGGTGGGTGCCAGTGGGTTCTGAGGAAGAAACATGCGAGGAGTCAGCCAATGTTTGGGGGATGGCAGGGAGGGGTGAATTTGAGGGTGGCAGGCGGAACTGATCCCAGGAGAGAGGTGGTAACGTACCCTTGCAGCTCGGTGGAGGTTGTTGGTCTTCTTTCAACATTGTACGGTAGTCCTCCTTGCCATGCTGCCCACACTGACAGCGCCGGTACTGCCTTCCAGGCGGCATTGGTGACCCTATTGTTAGTCTTTTTCGATGCACTCAGGGAGAAGCAGTATGTCCCATCTCGCATCCACAGCATTGAAAAGCCTGGCCAGTTCGTCATCTTCGTAGTGAGGAGCAGGTCTGCGCGCTGCCATGCTTGGGTGCTGACTGGGAGTGAGTGGTGAGGGAGCAATTAAAAGCAACTCCCCTGTTAGCGGCGAGACACTGAGGCTGGTGAATCAGACGGCGAGGCAGCCAGTAATGGTGAGAATATCTGTCTCTAAGTTCCGTTAAACACGGACTGCGATCTCGCCAATTTGGCCGTCAAGAAACACCACACGAATCGTGCCCAAAATGACACTTAGAAATGTTTCCGTTAAATCGTGTCCAATGTTTTGAGCTCTATTTGGTGTTAATCTTCCCTTCTTATTTTGTACATTTCTCACCATGTCTAAATTTGCATAAGGGGGGGGGGGGGGGCGGCACAGTGATGCAGTGGTTAGCACTGCTGCGTCACGGTGCTGAGGACCCGGGTTTGATCCCGACACTGGGTCACTGTCCGTGTGGTGTTTGGACATTCTCTCCATGTCTGCACGGGTCTCACCCCCACAACCCAAAGGGGCTGGTTTAGCACACTGGGCTAAATAGCTGGCTTTTAAAGCAGACCAAGGCAGGCCAGCAGCACGGTTCAATTCCCGTACCAGCCTCCCCGAACAGGCGGCGGAATGTGGCGACTAGGAACTTTTCACAGTAACTTCATTTGAAGCCTACTTGTGACAATAAGCGATTTTCATTTTCATTTTCATGTGCAGGTTAGGTGGATTAGCCATGCTAAATTGCCGCTTAATTGGAAAAAAATAGAATTGGGCACTCTAAATTTATTTTTATTTAAATTTGCATGAGGGATAATTTTCCAATCCGTATTGAAATCTCTAATTGAAAGAGTAGATAAGGGTAATGTGGAAGATGTAATATGGTTGGCAAAAAGGAAGTTACAAGTTAAGAATGGGCAAGTACAGTTCCACTTGAGATTAAGGAGATGGAGAATCCAGTTCAAGAAAGTTAGGAGACAGAAAGCAGTAAACTACAGACCAGTTAGCGTAATGGACGGTTTTCTTGGTCCCGCCGCACCACGCCATCGGGATTCTCTGTTCCGCTGGCTGGTCAATGGGGTTTCCCATTGTGGGGCAGCCCCACCCCATCAGGAAACGCCCAGATTGCTGGAAAAATGGAACATCCCAACGCCAGAGACTTCAGCCCAATATCTGTCATTGAGAAAATGCTGGAATCCATTATTAAATAACGTATAGAAAATTAGAAACTTAAATAAAATCATAATTCAATCAAACAGTGTCAGCATAGTTTTATAAAAGGGAAAATGTGTTTGACTAATTAATAAGGATTTTTGAGGATGTAACAGTAGGGTGGATAAAAGGGAATCAGTAGATTTAGCATATTTAAATTTCCAAAAGGCCTTTAATAAGATGCCTGTGGTCACCAGAGATTTTGGTGACTTTACCTTATCTTGTACAGTAACCATTTTTGTAAGGTAAGAGCTCATAGTATTGGGTGGTGATATATTTGCATGGATAGAGCATTGGCTGATAAATGAATCATCTTCAGATTGGAAAACTGCAACTGTTTGGTTCCACAGTGGTGGATGCTCAACTATTTACAAACGATGTTAATGACTTAGATGTATTGTAGCCAAATTTTCAGATGATACAAAGATAGATAGGAGAACGAGTCCTGAGATGGACACATGGGGTGGAATTTTATTAGAGTGGGCCACCAGGTGAGAACAAACAGCATGGAAGCCGTCGGTCCCAATGGCGGCGTTCTCTGCTGTATCGTTCAGCTGATCACCGAAAGAAAGTGAAGGGACGGGTCCTACAACATAACACTGGCTGGGCAGGCTCTAATTGAGCCGTTCCGCCAGCAGGTTAGGTTTAAAAAGATCGGTGCACCCTTCTCAAAGGTCACCCGATACAAAAATAGTTTTAAAAAACCCTCCCCCCTCAATAATAACCTTTAATTGTCACAAGTATGAAGTTACGGTGAAAGCCCCTAGTCACCACATTCTGGCGCCTGGTCAGATAAGCTGGTACGGGGATTGAACCTGTGCTGCTGGCCTTCTTCTGCATCACAAACCAGCTATCTAGCCCACTGAGCTAAACCAGCCCCAAGTAACACCCCCATCACGGAAGGTTACCCGCCATCTCAGAAGACACCCCCCCACACAACAGCCCCTCCCATGCAACACCTCCCCACACATCTAGTGCCAGGGCTCAGTGTCCAGAAAGTCTGGGCCCGGTCCTCTCTCCCACCTGAGTGATGTACTCACCTGAACTCCTCTGGCGGGTTCTGCTCATCAGCTGCATGCCCTGGAAAACCTGTCGTAATTCACGTCGGCAAACACCCCACTTCAGATGAAGCAGCTGATGATGGCTCGGCGTTGGACACTACCTTGAGGAACGTCTGCAGTGATGCCCTGGAGTTGAGATGACTGACCTCCAACAACCTCAAGTATCTTCTTTTGTGCTAGGTATGACTCCAACCAATGGGAAGTTTTCCCTCTGATCCCTATTCACTCCAGTTTTGCCAGGGCTTTTTGATGCAATACTCAGTCAAATACAACCATAATGTCAAGGGCAGTCACTCAAGACATCACCTCTGGAATTCTGTTCTTTTGTCCATGTTTGATCCAAGCCAGTAATGAGATCAGGAGCTTATTAGCCCTGATGGAACGCAAATTGAGCGTCAGTGAGCAGGTTTTTGCTAAGCAAGTGTCACTTGATAGCACTGATGGTGACTTCTTCCATCACTTTGCTGATGATCGAGAGTAGATTGATAGGGTGGTAATTGGCCAGGTTTGATTTGACTTGCTCTTTGTGTACAGAACATAAGTGGACAATTTTCCACGTTTCGGATAAATGAAAGTTTTGTAGCTGATTTGGAACAGTTTGGCTTGATGCGCAGACCTAGCTGAGACAGTTGCAAATTTTTCAGGATAAACGAGTCTTGGCAGCTTCAGAGGTACCATACAAAATATTTTATGTTGGTTAGTCGATGATTATGGAGAGGTTGGAATGTTCAAACAATAACTGGTTTATTATATACAACGAAACAATGAACAGCTACCCATGACTAGGTGATATGAAATGAAATGAAATGAAAATCGCTTATTGTTACAAATAGGCTTCAAATGAAGTTACTGTAAAAAGTCCTTAGTTTCCACATTCTGGTGCCTGTTCGGGGAGGCTGGGATGGGATTTGAACTGTGCTGCTGGCCTGCCTTGGTCTGCTTTAAAAACCAGCTCTTTAGCCCTGTGCTAAACCAGCCCCAAGTGTTACACTGTCGAAGCCATCAACATTCTTCCTTTTGACTCCTCGTCCTGTGTTTTCTTACATCATCATTACAGGAGGTTCTGTTCACACAATCTAACACATTAACCCTTACAAACCCTAATGCTACACATTGACGTGTGCAGGAAAACCTTGCTGTGGTCACACGCCACCTGCACATTCTGGGTGGAAGTATTTCCTGTTTACAAAGGTGTCAGCTTGCTGACTTGGTGCTGTTATGGCGATGTGCATGCTTTCGATAGTCCACTGCACTTAAGGGAAATCGTGCAAACTCTGCAGCGGGGAGTGAAGGTGCTCTCCAGCACACGAGCAAAGAGTTAATCAGTGACGAGACCATAAGATATCGGAGCAGAATTAAGCCATTTGGCCCATCGAGTGTGCGCCGTCATTCGATCATAGCTGATATGTTTCTCATCCCCATTCTCCTGCCTTCTCCCTGGAACCCCTGATCGCCTTATTAATTAAAAACCTACACATCTCTGTCTTAAAGATACTCAGTGACTTGGCCTCCCAGCCTTCTGTCTCGATGCAGCTGTGTGTGGCTAACTGAGATGCCGCCGAGCTGGCTGCCGAGCCCCGGAAAGACTCTGTTGCCTAAAAGACAGTAGCTCTCTCCGAGCAGCTGAACGGCTAGTTCCTTGTAAAGGTGAACTTCCTAATTGGCATGTTGCCTACTGCTGATTTTAATAGTGCTATATGTCACAGGTGATATGGGCTAACCCTGGCAAAAGTTTAAAAAGACAAATGTAGGTGGCACAAAAAATGGGTTTGGATGCAACTTGTTCAGAAGTAAAAGTAACAAACGGCATTCCGCAAGTGCAATAGAGATTTACACAAAACAGCAATGGCTAAATCTGTTTCGACAATTGTTCAGTCAAGGTAACAAGCATGCATTTGTCATGTGTAGCTGATCAGATTTGAGGTAGCAAGTGCTGGCATTCAGCTTTAAATTGAATGGTGGAACCAACAAAGCAACAGTTACACCTTGTGAACAATAATGAATACATTGTGCACCAGAAAAATAAATGCTTTGGATGAAAAAGTTATTCCTTTATGATAAAAATACTGTCAGGTGTAATTTGCACTGATGTTAAGCATAGAGTTCTGACATCGCGCTGACAGGTTTAGTGATAGTTTAGGTCATTTCGCATTGATGTATAATTATGTTCACCGACATTAGAAAAGCATCGCTTTAAGTTGTCATGTAGAAAAAAAATCCATTGCAATCGTATCAAAAAGGAGCTGGCATGATATCATTTTTATGGCAGTTCTTTCCTTTTGTTGAAATGACACTTTGGGTTATTAACCTTTGCCCTTGCAACAAAACAGTTACCTCAAATAGCTGTCTATTCAAACACACAAAAGCAGCTCACTGATGGAAAGTGAATAAAATAACATTAAACTGGTAACAAGGCCACTGCATGAATGTGTTTACCAATACCAAAATCCAGAGACAACGGGACTCGCACATGGTGACTTGCATGGTGTCATGCAAGGGACAAAAGAGAAAGATGGTATCGTCATAGGAAATGTTGGTTACCCAATAATCATGGTGTCACTGATACTCCAAGTGCAACCAGAATAATTAACAACAAAGGTCTTGACCTGTGTTCTGTCACTGGATGTAATCAACAGCGGAACGGGATAGCAACTGTGGGATTACAATCTCTATTCTCTACAATGTCTATGGGCGGCACGGTAACACAGTGGTTAGTATTGTTGCTTCACAGCGCCAGGATCCCAGGTTCAATTAGCGGCTTGAGTCACTGTCTGTGTGGAGTTTGAACGTTCTTCCATGTTTGCGTGGGGTTCCTCTGGATGCTCCAGTTTCCTCCCACGAGTCCCGAAAGACGTGCTGTTAGGTGAATTGGACATTCTGAATTCTGCCTCTGTGTACCCGAGCAGATGCCGAAGTGTAGCAACTAGGGGATTAGTAACTTCATTGCCATGTTAATGTAAGCCTACTTGTGACAATAAAGATTATTATTGTCTATTCAGCCCAGAAGGCTGGGATTCTCTAATCCCGCGGCCAAGTTCTGACGCCGGCGTGAAAAGCGGCGTGACCCACTCCAGCGTCAACGGTCCTCAATTGTCCGGTATGCTCCCCTTCCAAAGATCTTGACCTGTGATTAACACTGATTAACTTACTTGTGATTAACACTGATTGACACTGATTAACTTACTCACCTTGCAGGTCAGCTGTTTAGTTCGGGAGTGAGAGCCGGGACCTTAGAAACAGCGCGGGAATTTGAAAAAGCGCGGGAGCTGCGAGGCAGAGGGGACCGTTTAAAAGGTCGCTGCCTGGGTGAGGTAAGTACTGATTAACAACTTACTTACCTTGCAGGCCAAGTCGATTTCAGCAGGAGCGGAGCAGGCTAGTCCATTTCAACGGGGGCAGTGCGGAAGTGATTTCTGGGAGGCAAGTCTCTCCTTTAAATTTTTTTTATTTTTTTAAATTTTAGTGTTTAAGGTGGGAACAGGAAGTCGACCCGCGGACTTCTGGGAAGACCCTCACCAATAAATTCTGGTGGAGAGGAAACCCGAGATACTACACGTGTAGTGTCTCCCACCCGCCCTCCTCCTCTAACCTAATAATAAAACCCATTGGTGTGAGGTAAGTACCATATTTTATTATTGTTATTAATACTTTTTTTATATATAAAAAATTTAATTTAGTTGTTAGCCAGATCGTGGTAGAAAGTTAGAGGGATGGCAGGGAAGGGAGTGCAATGTTCCTCCTGCAGGATGTTTGAGGTGAGGGATGCCGTTAGTGTCCCTGCTGATTTTACCTACAGGAAGTGCTGCCATCTCCATCTCCTCCAAGACCGAGTTAGGGAACTGGAGCTGGAGTTGGAAGAACTTCGGATCATTCGGGAGGCAGAGGGGGTCATAGAGAGCAGCTTCAGGGAATTAGTTACACCAAAGATTGGAGATAGATGGGTAACTGTAAGAGGGACTGGGAAAAAGCGGTCAGTGCAGGGATCCCCTGCGGTCGTTCCCCTGAGAAACAAGTATGCCGCTTTGGATTCTTGTGGGGGGGGGGGACTTACCAGGGGTAAGCCATGGGGTACGGGCCTCTGGCACGGAGTCTGTCCCTGTTGCTCAGAAGGGAAGGGGGGAGAGGAGCAGAGCATTAGTAATTGGGGACTCGATAGTCAGGGGCACAGATAGGAGATTTTGTGGGAGCGTGAGAGACTCACGTTTGGTATGTTGCCTCCCAGGTGCAAGGGTACGTGATGTCTCGGATCGTGTTTTCCGGGTCCTTAAGGGGGAGGGGGAGCAGCCCCAAGTCGTGGTCCACATTGGCACTAACGACATAGGTAGGAAAGGGGAGAAGGATGTCAGGCAGGCTTTCAGGGAGCTAGGATGGAAGCTCAGAACTAGAACAAACAGAGTTGTTATCTCTGGGTTGTTGCCCGTGCCACGTGATAGTGAGATGAGGAATAGGGAGAGAGAGCAATTAAACACGTGGCTACAGGGATGGTGCAGGCGGGAGGGATTCAGATTTCTGGATAACTGGGGCTCTTTCTGGGGAAGGTGGGACCTCTACAGACAGGATGGTCTACATCTGAACCTGAGGGGCACAAATATCCTGGGGGGGAGATTTGTTAGTGCTCTTTGGGGGGGTTTAAACTAATGCAGCAGGGGCATGGGAACCTGGATTGTAGTTTTAGGGTAAGGGAGAATGAGAGTACAGAGGTCAGGAGCTCAGATTTGACGTCGCAGGAGGGGGCCAGTGTTCAGGTAGGTGGTTTGAAGTGTGTCTACTTCAATGCCAGGAGTATACGAAATAAGGTAGGGGAACTGGCAGCATGGGTTGGTACCTGGGACTTCGATGTTGTGGCCATTTCGGAGACATGGATAGAGCAGGGACAGGAATGGATGTTGCAGGTTCCGGGGTTTAGGTGTTTTAGTAAGCTCAGAGAAGGAGGCAAAAGAGGGGGAGGTGTGGCGCTGCTAGTCAAGAGCAGTATTACGGTGGCGGAGAGGATGCGAGATGGGGACTCATCTTCCAAGGTAGTATGGGCTGAGGTTAGAAACAAGAAAGGAGAGGTCACACTGTTGGGAGTCTTCTATAGGCCTCCAAATAGTTCTAGGGATGTAGAGGAAAGGATGGCGAGGATGATCCTGGATAAGAGCGAAAGTAACAGGGTAGTTATTATGGGAGACTTTAACTTTCCAAATATTGACTGGAAAAGATATAGTTCGAGTACATTAGATGGGTCGTTTTTTGTACAGTGTGTGCAGGAGGGTTTCCTGACACAGTTTGTTGACAGGCCAACAAGAGGCGAGGCCACATTGGATTTGGTTTTGGGTAATGAACCAGTCCAGGTGTTGGATTTGGAGGTAGGTGAGCACTTTGGGGACAGTGACCACAATTCGGTGACGTTTACGTTAAGGATGGAAAGGGATAAGTATACACCGCAGGGCAAGAGTTATAGCTGGGGGAAGGGAAATTATGATGCCATTAGACGTGACTTGGGGGGGATAAGGTGGAGAAGTAGGCTGCAAGTGTTGGACACACTGGATAAGTGGAGCTTGTTCAAGGATCAGCTACTGCGTGTTCTTGATAAGTATGTACCGGTCAGGCAGGGAGGAAGGTGCCGAGCGAGGGAACCGTGGTTTACCAAAGAAGTGGAATCTCTTGTTAAGAGGAAGAAGGAGGCCTATGTGAAGATGAGGTGTGAAGTTTCAGTTGGGGCGATGGATAGTTACAAGGTAGCGAGGAAGGATCTAAAGAGAGAGCTAAGACGAGCAAGGAGGGGACATGAGAAGTATTTGGCAGGAAGGATCAAGGAAAACCCAAACGCTTTCTATAGGTATGTCAGGAATAAGCGAATGACTAGGGAAAGAGTAGGATCAGTCAAGGACAGGGATGGGAAGTTGTGTGTAGAGTCTGAAGAGATAGGCGAGATACTAAATGAATATCTTTCGTCAGTATTCACTCAGGTAAAAGATAATGTTGTGGAGGAGAATGCTGAGCTCCAGGTAAATAGATTAGATGGCATTGAGGTACGTAGGGAAGAGGTGTTGGCAATTCTGGACAGGCTGAAAATAGATAAGTCCCCGGGACCTGATGGGATTTATCCTAGGGTTCTCTGGGAGGCCAGGGAAGAGATTGCTGGACCATTGGCTTTGATTTTTATGTCATCATTGGCTACAGGAATAGTGCCAGAGGACTGGAGGATAGCAAATGTGGTCCCTTTGTTCAAAAAGGGGAGCAGAGACAACCCCGGCAACTATAGACTGGTGAGCCTCACGTCTGTAGTGGGTAAAGTCTTGGAGGGGATTATAAGAGACAAGATTTATAATCATCTAGATAGGAATAATATGATCAGGGATAGTCAGCATGGCTTTGTGAAGGGTAGGTCATGCCTCACAAACCTTATTGAGTTCTTTGAGAAGGTGACTGAACAGGTAGACGAGGGTAGAGCAGTTCATGTGGTGTATATGGATTTCAGCAAAGCGTTTGATAAGGTTCCCCACGGTAGGCTATTGCAGAAAATACGGAGGCTGGGGATTGAGGGTGATTTAGAGATGTGGATCAGAAATTGGCTAGCTGAAAGAAGACAGAGGGTGGTGGTTGATGGGATATGTTCAGAATGGAGTTCAGTCACAAGTGGAGTACCACAAGGATCTGTTCTGGGGCCGTTGCTGTTTGTCATTTTTATCAATGACCTAGAGGAAGGCGCAGAAGGGTGGGTGAGTAAATTTGCAGACGATACTAAAGTCGGTGGTGTTGTCGATAGTGTGGAAGGAAGTAGCAGGTTACAGAGGGATATAGATAAGCTGCAGAGCTGGGCTGAGAGGTGGCAAATGGAGTTTAATGTAGAGAAGTGTGAGGTGATTCACTTTGGAAGGAATAACAGGAATGTGGAATATTTGGCTAATGGAAAAGATCTTGAAAGTGTGGATGAGCAGAGGGATCTAGGTGTCCATGTACATAGATCCCTGAAAGTTGCCACCCAGGTTGATAGGGTGGTGAAGAAGGCCTATGGAGTGTTGGCCTTTATTGGTAGAGGGATTGAGTTCCGGAGTCAAGAGGTCATGTTGCAGCTGTACAGAACTCTGGTACGGCCGCATTTGGAGTATTGCGTACAGTTCTGGTCACCGCATTATAGGAAGGACGTGGAGGCTTTGGAGCGGGTGCAGAGGAGATTTACCAGGATGTTGCCTGGTATGGAGGGAAAATCTTATGAGGAAAGGCTGATGGACTTGAGGTTGTTTTCGTTGGAGAGAAGAAGGTTAAGAGGAGACTTAATAGAGGCATACAAAATGATCAGGGGGTTGGATAGGGTGGACCGTGAGAGCCTTCTCCCGCGGATGGAAATGGCTGGCACGAGGGGACATAACTTTAAACTGAGGGGTAATAGATATAGGACAGAGGTCAGAGGTAGGTTCTTTACGCAAAGAGTAGTGAGGCCGTGGAATGCCCTACCTGCTACAGTAGTGAACTCGCCAACATTGAGGGCATTTAAAAGTTTATTGGATAAACATATGGATGATAATGGTATAGTGTAGGTTAGATGGCTTTTGTTTCGGTGCAACATCGTGGGCCGAAGGGCCTGTACTGCGCTGTATTGTTCTATGTTCTATGTTCTAAGGTGCTAGGACAGCGCCAGAGTGGTCCGCGCAGCTCCAGCCAGCACGGCACGGCAGGCGCGAGCTCGTGCATGCGTGCTACGGCCAGCGTGATTCAACGCATGCGCGCCACGGCCGCGTGATTCCGTGCATGCGCGTGGGTTCCTGTCTCCGCGCCGGCCCCCGGGCAATATTGCGGAGCCCTACAGGGGCCCGGCGCGGAGGAACATAGGCCCCCACGGAACCAGCCGGCCCGCCGATCGGTAGGTCCCGATCGCAGGCCAGGCCACAGTGGAGGAGTGGAGGCCCCCCCCCCCCCCCCCCCGGGTTCGGTTCTCCCCGCTCCCCCCCCCTCCAGGACGGCCCCCGCAGACACACCATCCAGGTCCCGCCGTGTGGCGGAACTCGCTGAGCAGAACGTCCTCCTATTTTAATATTAGGAAGACCAGAGAGAGATTCTTCGGTCTCTCTCACAAGTCTCATCGACTCCATTACTCTCCTTCGTCACAGTCTGATTTAGACGATTCATAATCCTGCCATCCGATTTGATTCTGAGCTGAACTCTGAACACCCGACCTCTGCATCACCAAGACTTCCTATTTCTACCTCCATAACGTGACCTATCTCCATCTCTGGGTCAGCTCATGTGCAGCTGAAAATTGCTTCCGTGTCTTTGTTACCTCTCAACTCACTTGTTGCAATATTCTGCTGACCGAGCGACCTTCCACTCTCCATCAAAGTCAGCTCATCTGAAACTCTACTGCTCATAATCTAACTCGTACCAGATCCCATCGAGTCATCAATCCTGTGCTTGCTAATCTATGTTGTTTCCCACCCTGACAATGGCTCAATTGTTTTTTAAAACTATTTTTATTCGCATTATTAACATTTAAAACATTTTATACAGAAAACAAAAAACACAAAGTAGATAACAGAAGGAACCCCCCCTTCCACACGACCAACTAACACATATATGATTCATAAAATATGACCCCAGCC
The DNA here is from genome assembly GCF_047496885.1 of Scyliorhinus torazame. Classification (NCBI taxonomy): domain Eukaryota; kingdom Metazoa; phylum Chordata; class Chondrichthyes; order Carcharhiniformes; family Scyliorhinidae; genus Scyliorhinus; species Scyliorhinus torazame. The sequence goes on from NC_092717.1 coordinate 159,382,223, forward strand.
TTTAGCAGCTGACAGTGACCAACTCTTTAAAGTGAAGAATAAACAGCCTCCATCTCTTATGGAACTTCTCAATATCCCCCTTCAAGTGAACTTAACGTTCTCAAGATACAGGAACTCCACCAGGTCTCCCAACCACACGGAGGCACAGAAGCTGACGTCCACACCAACAGAACTCACCTGTGAGCAATCAGCGAGGCAAAGGCAAAAACATCTGCCCTCGCCTGCAGCTGCGGCTGGTCCAACGCCCCAATACGGCCCCCAGGTGACTGGGCTCCAAATCCAACTGCTAGATGGCCAACATGGTGCTGAAGAAAGGACCCCAAAATTTCTCCACTTTGGACAGGACCAGAACATATGTACATTGTGGTAAACGCCACTGGTTATACATTACGTGTATTACAGTACTGCCACTCTACTACAGTCAATATAGTAAATCCCGGCCTGCTGGCTCCACCCAGCAGGCTCTGTATAAAGGTGTGCTCTCTCCTGCGCTGCCTCCATTCTGGTTCCAGCTGCAGGAGGCTTAACATCTAGCACAATAAATCCTCAATTGTTCACCATTTTGCCTTGTGGTCATTGATGGTGCATCAATTTATTGCGCTAGAATTTTAAACATGAACGTCTTAATCAAGCCGGATCGCCTGGAGCTGGACCCTCATGCAGCCGACGCCACAGCCACCTTCGAGCACTGGCTAGCCTGCTTTGAAGGATACCTCGGAGCATCCACAGAAGCCCTCTCAGACCCACAGAAGCTCCAGATACTCTACTCACGGGTGAGCCCACAAGTCTTACCCCTCGTTCGGGATGCTCCCACTTACACGGGAGCGATGGCTCTCCTAAAGGACAGTCCATCAAGACTGCTAATCAGGTGTTCGCTAAGCACCTCCTGGCCATGAGACAGCAACTCCCGGGGGGGTAACAGGACAATTTCCTGCGTGCCTTGCGGATACTTGGTAGAAACTATAATTGCCAGGCGGTGTCCAACACACCGAACTGCTGATCAGAGATGCCTATTGATGCACGATCAATGACCACTAAAATGAGTTTGTAGTACAACTGAAGGCTTTAATAAGCTCGATGTTTCCCCCAGCAGCTCAGGTACAGAATGAGGGCTGCTGGGACGGAAAGGGTTCTTATACCCCACCTATCAGGGCGGAGCTATATACTCTCTAGCCAATAGCAAGCATATAGGTTCTACCAATGGTACTTCAGCCTCTCAGGTACCGTAATACCTATAATACCACATTCACCCCCTGTGTTTAGTAACTATTTACAAGTCTGGTAGCTATGTACATTCGGTGTTTTATACTTACAGATTACGGTTAAAATGAAGCATTCAGTCGATTGGGGGCCCTGGTCGCCCTCTGTGATCATCGGAGCTTCGGTGGTGACTCCGGTGGAGGCTCGGGCGTCTGTGACTCCGGGAGCGTGGCTTCGATCTCCATGGCAGCTTCGTCAACCCTAGACGGCGTTGGTGGGGAAAACGGCTGACCTGGGGAGGGAGTGCCTGCGGGGAGTGTCGGTGAGTGGGGGGCCTAGGCAGGGGGCGGAAGGACTGATCCTCCTGTAAGGTGCTGCGGTGGAGGGGAGGGTGGGACTGGTGGCTGGAATGTGCGTGGAGTTCCAGCGGGCGTCAGGTCCCGTAGGGGACCGTATCTTGTCGGCCGTCGGGGTACGCCACGTACGCGTACTGGGGGTTAGCATGGAGCAGATGGACCCACTCGACCAACGGGTCCGACTTGTGCGCCCGCACGTGTTTTCGGAGCAGGATGGGTCTGGGTGCTGCCAGCCAGGTCAGGAGCGAGGTCCCGGAGGAGGACTTCCTAGGGAAGACAAGGAGACGTTCGTGAGGTGTCTGATTGGTGGTTGTACAAAGTAGTGACCGGATGGAGTGGAGGGCATCCGGGAGGACTTCTTGCCAGCGGGAGACTGGGAGGTTCCTGGACCGTAGGGCCAGTAGGACGGTTTTTCAGACCGTTCCGTTCTCGCTCTCTACCTGTCCGTTACCCCGGGGGTTGTAACTGGTCGTCCTGCTCGAGGCGATGCCCTTGCTGAGCAGGAATTGACGCAGTTCGTCGCTCATAAAGGAGGACCCCCTATCACTGTGTATGTAAGCGGGGATCCCGAACAGTGCAAAGATGCAATGGAGGGCCTTGATGAAGGTGGAGGCGGTCATGTCGGGGCAGGGGATGGCGAATGGGAACCGGGAGTACTCGTCAATCACGTTCAGGAAGTGCATGTTGCGGTCGGTGGAGGGGAGGGGGCCTTTGAAGTCCATGCTGAGGTGTTCAAAAGGATGGGAAGCCTTTATCAGGTGTGCTTTCTCTGGTCGGTAGAAGTGCGGTTTGCACTCTGCGCAGATTTGGCAGTCCCTGGTGGCTGTCCTGACCTCCTCGATGGAGTAGGGCAGGTTGCGGGTATTGACGAAATGGAAAAAGCGAGTGACCCCCGGGTGGCAGAGGTCCTCGTGGAGGGCTCGGAGGCAGTCCACTTGTGCAGTGGCACATGTTCCACGGGACAGTGTGTCAAGAGGCTCATTTAGCTTTCCGTGACGATACAAGATCTCGTAGTTGTAGGTGGAGAGTTCAATCCTCTATCGACAGGGGAAAAGCTGTGGATTGGATCAGGGGATGGGCCTTTACCGCATAGTTGGGGACTCACTCGGCATAGTAGCTAAAAAACCCTAGGCAGCGCATCAGGGCCTTAGAGCAGTGAGGGAGGGGGAACCCCATAAGGGGGCGCATGCGTTCAGGGTCGGGGGCTATAACTCCATTTCTCACTATGTAGCCGAGAATGGCTAGGCGGTCGGTGCTAAATACGCATTTATCCTTGTTGTATGTAAGGTTAAGGATCTTTGCGGTCTGGAGGAATTTTCGGAGGTTGGTGTCGTGGTCCTGCTGGTCGTGGCCGCAGATGGCGACATTATCGAGATACGGGAATGTTGCCTGTAAACTGTACCGGTCAACCATTCGGTCCATCTTGCGCTGGAAGACCGAGACCCCGTTAGTGACACCAAAGGGAACCCTTAAGAAGTGCTAGAGCCGCCCGTCTGCCTCAAAGGCAGTGTATTTGCGGTCATTAGTGCGGATGGGGAGCTGGTGGTAGGCGGACTTGAGATCCACCGTGGAGAAGACCTTATAATGCGCGATCCTGTTTACCAGGTCGGATATGCGGGGGAGGAGGTACGCGTCCAGCTGCGTAAACCTGTTGATGGTCTGACTGTAGTCAATGACCATCCTATGCTTCTCCCCGGACTTTACCACCACTACTTGAGCTCTCCAGGGGCTGTTACTGGCTTCCCTCAGTAGCCTTTGGACCTCTGATCTAATAAAGATCCGGTCCTGGGCACTGTACCGTCTGCTCCTGGTGGCGACGGGTTTGTAATCCGGGGTGAGGTTCGCAAACAGGGAAGGCGGGTTGACCTTAAGGGTCGTGAGGTCGCAGACAGTAAGGGGGAGATAGAGGGCCCCCAAATTGGATGGTCAGACTTTGAAGGTTACACTGGAAGTCTAAACCTAGGAGTGTAGCTGCGCAGAGGTGGGGAAGGACGTAGAGATGGAAATTTTTGAACTCCCTTCCCTGGACTGTGAGGTTCGCCCTTTATCTCCACTGTGTGGGAACTGGAGGCCAGTAAGATTTTTTGATGAACAGGGTGGCTGAGGAGGGAACAGCGCCTTACCGTGTCGGGGTGTATGAAGCTCTCCGTGCTCCCAGAGTCAATTAGGCAGGACGTCTCGTGCCGGTTGATGAAAATGGTCATCGTAGCTGTTGAGAGTGTTCGAGGTCGAGATTGATCCAGAGTCACCGAGGCCAATCGCAGTAGTTGAGAATTCTGTTTAGGCAGTGTGTGGTCGGCCGAGCTGGGGTCCTGGGGCCCATCCATTATGGCGTCTCCCATTGGTCGCACATGGCCGAGGGTGCACAAAATGGCGGCGCCCGAGGTCCGCACGTGGCTCTGGGGTATGGGGGTGGCGGCGACCGCTGGCCACACAGGTCCCGTGGAGAGGTTTGTGGTGGCGGTCCGGATTCACCGCTGGAGACCGCGACCACCGCTCAGGCCTTACATACCCCCACGAAATGGCCCTTTTTGCCGCATCCCCTGCAGGTGGATGCGCGGGCCGGGCAGCGCTGGCGGGGGTGCTTGGACTGCCCGCAAAAGTAGCAGCGGGGCCCCTCAGGGTTGGCAGGCCGCCTTGCAGCGCAGGCCTGCGGGGGAACGGGGGAAGTCTCTGGGTCGGCCGCCGCGGGGTTCCACGCTGCCCAGGGCCTGCCGCGCGATCGGGAACGTAGGTACGGACGTTCCTGGAGGCCATGTCCAGGGAGCCTGCAAGGGCCCATGCCTCCCTCAGACCCAGGGTATCTTTCTCTAACAGGCGCTGGTGGATTTGAGATGAAAGCATACCTGCCACGAAAGCGTCCCGGACTAAGAGTTCCATGTGTTCGCTCGCCGAAACCTGCGGGCAGCCGCAGCTTCTGCCCAGCACCAGGAGTGCGCGGTAGAATTCCTCCAACGAGTCCCCAGGGGTTTGCCATCTTGTTGCAAGCAGGTGCTGGGCGTAGACCTGGTTTACCGGGCGAATATAGTGTCCTTTTAGCAGCTCGATTGCTGCATCGAAGTCTTCCGCTTCCTTGATGAGGGTGTAGATCTCCGGGCTCACCCTTGAGTGCAGGACGTGCATTTTCTGCTCTCCCGTGGGTGCGTTTTCTGCCGTCTCGAGATACCCTTTAAAATACGCCAGCCAGTGCTTAAAGATCGCCGCTGAGTTCGCCACGTGGGGGCTAGGGCTTGATTTGGAGCTCCATCCTTTCTTCTTAAAATCTTGCTTATTAAATTGATGCACGATCAATGACCACTAAAACAAGGTTGTAGTATAACTGAAGGTTTTAATAAGCTAGATGTTTCCCCCAGCAGCTCAGGTACAGAATGAGGGCTGCTGGGACAGCACGGGTTCATAGCTCCGCCCTGATAGACGGGGTATATTATACTCTCTAGCCAATAGCAAGCATTTAGGTTCTACCAATGGTACGTCAGCCTCTCAGGTACCGTAATACATATAATACCACACCTATGTGACGGGCATTAAATCCAATTACGTCCATCAGCGATTATTGGAAGGGGGTTCACTCGACCTTACAGAGACTGTACAGCTCGCTAACTCCCTGGAAGTGGTCTCCCGCAATCTGGAGTCCTACATCTCAGACCGCGCGGCATCCTCGTGGGCATCATGGGCCCCACCATCACCCAACCTGGGTACACCGCAAGCCTGCGCCGCGCGGCAGCCAGCGACCTCCGGAGGCCCCAAATGCTATTTTTGTGGCCAGAACAAACACCCCAGACAATGCTGCCCAGCACGGAGCGTGACCTGCAACGGGTGTGGTAAGAAGGGCCACTTCGTCTCCATTTGCCAGGCCCAATCGGTCGCTGCCGTTTCCAGGCCCAGCATCGCTACACCCCCCACGTGCGATCCAGTGGCGACGCCATCTTCGTTGCCGCCCGCCACGTGCGGCCCATGGGCGCCGTCATCTTGGATGTCGTCCACCATGTGCGTCCCGTGGGCGCCACCATCTTCGGCGCCGCCATCTTGGAACGCACTCCAGGAACTCTGCCAGCATGACCGTTCGCGGGCTGTCGATACCTCGCCACCGCCGACCAGCCCTCCCACCAACTTCCGCAGCTTACCTCTATCACACTCGATCAGTCTTGGCCCCACAACCTCGTGACTGCTACAACAACCGTACGGATCAACGGGCACAAGATGACCTGCCTCTTTGACTCCGGGAGCATGGAGAGTTTCATCCGCCCTGCTACGGTAAGGCGCTGCTCCCTCCCGGTCCTCCCCATCACCCAAAATATCTCCCTGGCCTCCGGATCCCATTCCATACAGGTCCGGGGGTACTGCGTCGCGACCCTCTCCGTACAGGGCGTAGAGTACAGTAACTTCAGGCTCTACGTCCTCCCCCATCTCTGCGTTGCCCTGTTACTAGGTCTCGATTTTTAGTGCCAACTCCAGAGCCTTACCCTGAAGTTCGGCGGACCCCTGCCCCCCTCACTGTCTGTGGCCTCACGACCCTTAAGGGTGACCCGCCTTCACTCTTCGCGAACCTCACCCCGGACTTTAAGCCCGTCGCCACGAGGAGCAGATGGTACAGTGCACAAGACAGGACCTTTATCAGGTCGGAAGTCCAATGGCTTCTGCGGGATGGGGTCATTGAGGCCAGTAACAGCCCCTGGAGAGCTCAAGTGGTGGTAGTTAAGACTGGGGAGAAACACCTGATGGTCATCGACTAGTCAGACGATCAACCAGTATACGCAGCTCGACGCGTACCCCCTTCCACGCATATCTGACATGGTCGACCAGATTGTGCAGTATCGAGTCTTCGCCACAGTCGACTTAAAGTCTGCATACCACCAGCTCCCCATCCGCCAATTCACTGCATTCGAAGCAGATGGCCGCCTCTACCATTTCCTTAGGGTTCCCTTCGGCGTCACCAATGGGGTCTCGGTCTTCCGGCGAGAGATAGACCGAATGGTTGACCAGTACGGGCTGTGGGCCACGTTCCCGTACCTGGATAACGTCACCACCTGCGGCCACGACCAGCGTGACCACGACGCGAATCTCCAGAAATTCCTCCACACCACTAAACTCTTAACCTTACCTATAATAAGGAGAAATGCGTTTTCCATACTACCCGCTTAGCCATCCTTGCCTACGTTGTGGAAAATGGAGTCCTAGGGCCCGACCCCGACCGCATGCGCACCCTCCTGGAACTACCCCTCCCCCACTGCCCCAAGGCCCTGAAACGATGCCTAGGGTTCTTCTCATATTACGCCCAGTGGGGCCCTAATTATGCAGACAAGGCCCGCCCGCTCATCAAGTCCACAGTTTTTCCCCTGGCGGCTGTGGCCCACCGGGCCTCCAACCACATCAAGGCGAGACATTACCAAAGCCACAATGTACGCGGTCGACGAGTTCTCCCCCCTTTCAGGTGGAGAGTGACGCATCGGACGTGGCTCTGGCCGCCACCCTCAACCAGGCAGGCAGGCTCGTGGCTTTCTTCTCCCGCACTCTCCATGCCTCCGAAATTCGGCACTCCTCTGCCTCCGAAATTCGGCACTCCTCTGTCGAAAAGGAAGCTCAAGCCATTGTTGAAGCTGTGCGACATTGGAGGCATTACCTGGCTGGCAGGAGATTCACTCTCCTCATTGACCAATGGTCGGTTGCCTTCATGTTTAGCAATATACAGCGGGGCAAGATTAAGAACGACAAGATCTTGAGATGGAGGATCAAACTCGCCATCTATAACTACGAGATCTTGTATCGCCCGGGGAAGCTCAATGAGCCCCCAGATGCCCTGTCCCCGCGGTACATGTGCCAGAGCACAAGTAGACTGACTGCGGGTTCTCCACAATGACCTCTGTCAGCCGGGGGTCACCCGTTTTTTTCATTTTGTCAAGGCCCGCAACGTGCCTTACTCTATCGAAGAGGTCAGGACGGTGACCAGGGACTGCCAAGTCTGCGCGAAGTGCAAGCCGCACTTCTACCGGCCGGACAGGATGCACCTGGTGAAGACCTCCAGCCCCTTTGAGGGCCTCAGCATGGACTTCAAAAGGGCCCTCCTCTCCACTGACCGCAATGTGTACTTTCTCAATATCATTGACGAGTATTCCCGTTTCCCGTTCACCATCCCATGCCCTGACATGACTTCTGCCACGGTCATCAAGGCCCTACACAGTATCTTCACCTTGTTTGGTTTCCCCACCTACATCCACAGCGATCGGGGAACCTCCTTCATGAGTGATGAGCTGCGTCAGTTCCTGCTCAGCAAGGGCATCGCCTCGAGCAGGATGACCAGCTACAACCCCCGAGGAAACGGGCAGGTGGAGAGGGAGAACGGGACGGTCTGGAAGGCCGTCCTGCTGGCCCTTCGGTCTAGCAGTCTCCCGGTGTCCTGCTGGCAGGAGGTCCTCCCCAATGCTCCACTCCATCCGGTCGCTCCTGTGCACTGCTACCAATGAGACCCCTCACGAACGTGTGTTTGCCTTCCCCAGGAAGTCCACCTCCGGGATCTCGCTCCCAACCTGGCTGACAGTTCCTGGGCCCGTCCTTCTCCGGAAGCATGCGAGGAGCCACAAATCGGATACCCTCGTCAAAAAAGTCCTCCTCCTCCATGCAAACCCACAGTACGCCTACGTGGTGCACCATGACGGGCGGCAGGATACAGTCTCCCTCCGGGACCTGGCGCCCGCTGGTTCCCTATTCACAATCATCACCAACCCCGACCTGGTACCGTCCCCTTCCCCTCCGGTTGCCACCCGCGTCCCTGGGCCATTCTCCCCCCCACCAGCGACCCTCACCGAAACCCCCACCCCAGCAGCACCCGTCCCCCCACCGGATCCACTACTGGGTGAAGAAGGAGAGGACAACACGCTCCCGGAGTCGCAGGTACCCACATCGGCATCCACACCACAACCAAGACTGAGGCGATTGTGGTGGAGGGTCAAAGCCCCCGACAGACTCGACCTGTAATGTTGCTTCATCCCCGCTGGACTCTTTTGTAAACAGGGGGTGAATGTGGTAAACACCACTGGTTATACATTACGTGTATTACAGTACTGCCACTGTACCACAGTCAATACAGTAAATCCCGGCCTGCTGGCTCCACCCAGCAGGCTCTGTATAAAAGTGTGCTCTCTCCTGCGCTGCCTCCATTCTGGTTCCAGCTGCAGGAAGCTTAACATCTAGTGCAATAAAGCCTCAATTGTTCACCATTTGTCTTGTGGTCATTGATGATGCATCACACATGGCTGTCTGGGACCCTCCTACATCGCTCAAAAGTGTCCCCCACCCCCTCAAACAACTGGTTCATCCTTGATCTCGTCAGGTGCGCCCTGTGCACCACCTTTAATTGTATTAACTCTAGTCTCACACACGAGGTTGAGGTGCTCAACCTCCACTGCACCTCACACCACAACCCCTCCTCCAGTGCACCCTTACCCAGCTCCTCCTCCCATCTGGCCTTATCACCCTCCAAAGACGCCGTATCTTCCTCCAGAATCCTCCCACAGATCACCAAAATGACCCTCCCCACCCCATCACCGACAACATCCCCTCCAACAATGAGGAGAGCGGTGTCACCGGAAACGTCGGGAAAATCCTCCTTGCAAAATCCCGTACCTGCATATACTTAAACGCCTCCTTATGTGTAATCTCAAACTCCTCCGCCAACTCTTTCAAGCTTGTGAACCACCCTTCTAGAAATACGTCCTTAATTACACCACCTCCTGCTCCTCCCAGCCCCAAAAGCTAGCACCAATCTTCTCTGCTCAAACAAATCGCTTGAGCAGCCCCATGATATCCCTCGCCGTGGGAACTAGGTTTCAAATTTATAACAAAAGGTCCTCTGCATACAGGGACACCCTATGCTCCACCCCCCTCACTATCCTCCTCCACTTATCTGAGCTCCTCAGTGCAATGGCCAAGGGCTCTATTGCCAGCGCAAACAAAAGTGGGGACTTGGGACACCCCTGTCTCATTTCCCTATGCAGCTGAAAATATCCCGAGTTCACCTCATTTTTACAAACACTTGTCTTTACATCTTTATATAACAATGTGGCCCACGCCACAATCTTGGCCCATCTCACGACCTTCTCCTTCATCTGATAGCTGTGAAAACAGACGATCTTGGTGGATCATTCGCCCTTGGCTTTGGCCAGAACGACTGTTGAGCCCTATCCAGCTAACAGGAGGAGGCATTATGCTCTTCTCCCAGCAATTTCACGAACATCCCAGAAAGGTACTCCTCAGGCCTCGGGCCCTCCAGCTCCTCAGGCAGCCCCACGATCCGAAGATTCTGCCACCATGACCTGTTCTTCAGGTCCTTCACCTTGGCTGTCAGCCTTTTATTATTTTCCTCCACCTTCCGCAGTTCCTCTCCCATCGAGGTGAGCTGGACGCTGTGCAGCAACAGTGCCTCCTCCACCCTCTTCAACACCTCACCGTGCTTCCGCACCATCTCCGGCATCTTTCCAGGAGCCTCCTTTATCGGGGCTTGCGCATCTTCCACCGACTGTTTGAGAGTTCCCATCATCTCCTTCCCATGCCACTCGAAATGTTTGGTAAACTGCTGCTCAAACTCCACCATCATCATCTCGGCCAGCGTATCCACCGCAATGGGTGAAGCCCCACCCAGGGAGCTTGATCCCTCCATCTTTTCTTCCACAGAATTGTGCACCGTGCTCGGGCCCTCTGACGGACTAGCACTCATTCCTTTTCGTGCTGTATTATTTCATTGGGATTTTGACCTCCTCTAATAGCCACGACTTTATTGGAGACAGTTCACGTGAAAGTTCCCCCAAAACTGGGTGAAAAGACCCAGAAAATGAGAATTCTGGCAGGAACCACCCACCATGCGACCTCCAACCCTGAAGTCTCTGGCTCAATTTTAAAATTCTAATTGTTGTGATGTGCGCCTGCATGCCATTGTAATGTAAAGATGCTCGGTGGAGCAAGGGTTAGTGGGAGACTGGAGAATAGCACCGCCCACAGTATGATGTAAACGTCACATCATAAGAGAACAGAACTCTTTAAGTAAGCTGCCGACCTCATGCATGAATATTCGTTGCATCTGTGAATAGTTAAAGACTAGCAATAAACAGTCCACATTTCAACACACAAGTCCCAAGAGCTCCTCATCATTGAGGCATCACCTTACACCATATTACGGATACCAATCAATCCAGTCGAAATGGTAGTTAACAAGAACTGTGGTTTTAATCGGCTAGAATGTGCCCACCAGTAGCTTCTCCCGCACTGAGAGGCTGTCCCGGATCGATGGGTTATATACCTTCTCAGAGGGGCGGAGCCACAGGCATAGCCAACAACAACATCAACACAACAACAGTAACAGTGAGTAAATATAATAATATATACAACTGCCGTACGTTGCTCACCACATTCACCCCCTGTTAAAAAAAGTCTGGCGGGGGTGAAGTGGACTCACAGGTTCAGTCTCACAGGCGGGCGTATTGTCCGCTGTGAACGTCGCAGTGTAGGCGCAGGCGTCGAGACCTTCGACTCCGGGAGCACGTCGTCCTCACCACAGGGTCCCGGACAGGGTGACGGCGCAGGGGCGGTGCTAATGGACCCCGGATGAGTTGATGGGGTAGATGGGGAGGTAGAAGGAAGCGGTGAGGTGATGGTGGGCGCAGGGGTACCCGTGGGGACCAGGTCCCTGAGGGAGACAGTGTCCTGCCGCCCGTCGCGGTGTGTCACGTATGCGTACTGAGGGTTCGCATGGAGGAGGTGAACTCTTTCGACCAAGGGGTCGGCCTTATGGCTCTTCACGTGGAGTACCGGCCCGGGAGTCGTGAGCCAGGTAGGAAGCGAGACCCCGGAGATCGACGTCCTAGGAAAGACAAATAGACGGTCGTGAGGGGTCTCGTTAGTGGCAGTACACAACAGTGACCGGATGGAGTGGAGCGTGTCAGGGAGGACCTCCTGCCAGCGGGCGACTGGGAGATTTCTAGACCGTAGGGCCAGAAAGAAGGCCTTCCAGGCCGTAGCATTCTCCCTCTCCACCTGCCCGTTTCCCCTGGGGTTGTAGCTGGTAGTCCTGCTCAAGGCGATGCCCTTACTGAGTAGGTACCGTACTACCCCTAATACATACCACCACATTCACCCCGTGTTAAAAAAGAACCCGACGGGGTGGTGGGTCACATGGTGGTAGGGGTTTACAAGGCTGGTCCTGGAACTAATTTCATACAGTGGTTATGCATTGAGCCCAACAGTTAACTATGTACAGATTTTTGTCACGTGGATTCCACGAATCGAGCGGGTGCCCTGGTCGTCCTTGTCGATCACCTCAGCCCCGGTGGTGGTGCAGGTGCTGGCTCGGGCACTGTCGTCTCTGGGAGCGTTGCGCTGTTCGTCCCTGTTTCTTTACTCCTGGACGGGCACGGGAGGAGGACCGATCCACCCGGGAAGGGAGCGGTCGTGGGGTGCGTCGGTGGGAGGGAGGGGGAGATTGGTGTTGGAGGTGTGTGTGTTTCCGGCGGGCGCCAGGTCCCGCATGGAGACCGTGTCCTGTCGGCCGTCGGGGTACGCCACATAGGCGTACTGAGGGTTTGCGTGGAGAAGGTGAACCCTCTCGACCAACGGGTCCGATTTGTGTGCCCGCACATGCTTTCGGAGCAAGATGGGTCCTGGGGCTGCCAGCCAGGTCGGCAGCGACGTTCCGGAGGAGGACTTCCTAGGGTAGACAAGGAGGCGCTCGTGAGGCGTTTGATTAGTCGTGATACACAGCAGCGACCGGATGGAGTGGAGGGCATCCGGGAGGACTTCCTGCCAACGGGAAACTGGGAGATTTCTGGACCGTAGGGCCAGTAGGACGGACTTCCAGACCGTTCCGTTCTCACTCTCTACCTGTCCGTTACCCCGGGGGTTGTAACTGGTCGTCCTGCTCGAGGCGATGCCCTTGCTGAGCAGGAATTGACGCTGTTCGTCGCTCATAAAGGAGGACCCCCTATCACTGTGTATGTAAGCGGGGAACCCGAACAGTGCAAAGATGCGAATGGGAACCGGGAGTACTCGTCAATCACGTTCAGGAAGTACGTGTTGCGGTCAGTGGAGGGGAGGGGGCCTTTGAAATCCAAACTGAGGCGTTCAAAGGGACGGGAAGCCTTTATCAGGTGCGCTCTATCTGGCCTGAAAAAGTGCGGTTTGCACTCTGCGCAGATTTGGCAGTTCCTGGTGGCTGTACGGACCTCCTCTACAGAGTAGGGGAGGTTGTGGGACTTCACAAAATGGTAGAATCGAGTGACCCCCGGGTGGCAGAGATCCTCGTGGAGGGCTTGGAGGCGATCTACTTGTGCGTTGGCACATGTGCCGCGGGATAGGGCATCGGACGGCTCATTCAGCTTTCCGGGACGGTACAAGATCTCATAGTTATAGGTGGAGAGCTCAATCCTCCACCTTAAGATCTTGTCGTTCTTGATTTTGCCCCGCTGTGCATTATCAAACATAAAGGCTACCGACCATTGGTCAGTGAGGAGAGTGAATCTCCTGCCGGCCAGGTAATGCCTCCAATGTCGCACAGCTTTCACTATGGCTTGGGCTTCTATTTTCCACTGAGGAGTGGCGGATTTCTGAGGCGTGGAGGGTCCAGGAGAAAAAGGCCACGGGTCTGCCCGCTTGGTTGAGGGTGACCGCCAGAGCTACATCGGATGCGTCGCTCTCGACTGGAAGGAGAGGGACTCGTTGATTGCGTGCATCATGGCCTTTGCGATATCCGCTTTGATGCGACTGAAGACCTGGAGGGCCTCTGTCGACGGGGGGAAGGTAGTGGACTGGATTAATGGGCGGGCCTTGTCTGCGTATTGGGGAACCCACTGAGCGTAGTACGAGAAGAAGCCCAGGCAACGTTTCAGGGCTTTGGAGCAGTGGGGGAGGGGAAATTCCATAAGGGGGCGCATGCGTTCGGGGTCGGGGCCTATCACTCCATTACGCACTACGTATCCCAGGATGGCCAGACGGTTGGTGCTAAAAACGCATTTTTCCTCGTTATAGGTGAGGTTCAGGGCATTAGCGGTCTAGGGGAACTTGCGGAGGTTGGCGTCGTGGTCCTGCTGGTCATGGCCGCAGATGGTTACATTGTCGACCTATGGGAACGTGGCCCGCAAACCGTGCTGGTCAACTATTCGATCCATCTCCCGTTGGAAGACCGAGACTCCGTTCGTGATGCCAAATGGGACCCTTTAAAAATGGTATAGCCGCCCGTCTGCCTCGAAGGCCGAGTACTTGCGGTCACTTGGGCGGATGGGGAGCTGGTGGTATGCGGACTTGAGGTCCACGGCGGAAAAGACATGGTACTGTGCAATCCAATTGACCATGTCGGATATGCAGGGGAGAGGGTATGCATCGAGCTGCGTGTACCTGTTGATGGTCTGACTATAGTCTATGACCATCCCCTGCTTCTCCCCGGTCTTCACAACTACCACCTGGGCTCTCCAGGGACTATTGTTGGCCTGGATTATGCCTTCCCTCAGCAGCCGCTGGACTTCAGACCGGATAAACGTCCGATCCTGGGCGCTGTATCGTCTGCTCCTAGTGGCGACGGGTTTGCAATCCGTGGTGAGGTTCGCAAACAAGGAAGGCGGTTCAACCTTGAGAGTTGCGAGGCCGCAGATAGTGAGTGGGGGTATTGGGCCGCCGAATTGGAATGTTAGGCTCTGCAGGTTACACTGGAAATCTAATCCCAGTAATGTGGGCGCGCAGAGTTGGGGAAGGACGCAGAGCCTGTAGTTCTTAAACTCCCTCCCTTGCACCGTTAGGTTCGCGATGCAGAACCCTTTGATCTCTCCGGAGTGGGATCCTGCAGCTAGGGAAATCTTTTGCGTGCTTGGATGGATGGTCAGAAAACAGCGTCTTACCGTGTCTGAGTGAATAAAACTTTCAGTGCTCCCGGAGTCGATCAGGCATGGCGTCTCGTATCCGTTGACCAGCACCGTTGTTGTCGTCGTCTGGAGCGTCCGGGGCCCTGATTGATACAGTTACCGAAGTCAGTCGTGGTAGTAGTGTCGCGGCGTCTTCTTCGGACTCCGTGGAGCCGTCGATGCTGGGGTCCTTTGTTGTCAACCAAGATGGTGGCGTCCATGAATCGCACGCGGCCGGGGGTGGACAAAATGGCCGCCCCCATGGATCAAACGTGGTCGGGGGTGGACAAAATGGCTGCCCCATGAATCGCACGTGGTTGGGGGGTCACAAGATGGAGGCGCCCATCCTCCCCTCGTGGTGCCCGGGACCCAAAATGGCGGCACCCGCGGGTCGCACATGGGGCGCTGGGGGGGGTCGGGGAGCGTTTGGGATTGGCTGGGCTCGTTCTTCTCCGGGGATTGCGGCGACCCCCCGGGACCGGCACACTGCCGCGTAATGGCTCTTCTTGCCGCAGCTTTTACAAATAGCTGCGCGGGCCGGGCAGTGCTGCCGGGGGTGTTTCGCTTGTCCGCAGAAATAGCAGCGGGCCCCCCCGGGATGGTCTAGCGCTTTAACCGCGCAAGCCTGCGAGGGGGGGGTTGTCGCGACGGGGGTCCACGGAGCCCAAGGGGCTGCCGCGCGGGCGTTTTGCGAGGCCACATCTAGGGAAGCTGCAAGGGCCCGTGCCTCCGAGAGTCCTAACGAATCTCTTTCTAAAAGTCTTTGGCGGATTTGGGGAGAGTTCATATCTTCCACAAATGCATCGTGAATTAGCATGTCCGTGTGTTCGATCGCGTTCACTGGCGGGCAGCTGCAGCCCCATCCCAAAATTAGCAGCGCGGCGTAGAATTCTTCTAGCGATTCTCCGGGACTTTGCCGTCTCGTCGCGAGTTGGTGGCGCGCGTAGACCTGGTTAACGGGCCGAACGTAGATGCCCTCCAGCAATGCGAGCGCCGTCGGGAAATCCTCTGCGTCTTCTATGAGAGGGTAAATTTCTGGGCTTACCCTCGAATGCAGGACCTGCATTTTCTGGTCTTCTGTGATCCGGCCGGGGGCCGTTCGGAGGTAGCCTTCAAAGCATGCTTGCCAGTGTTTAAATACTGCTGCCGAGTTCGCTGCGTGGGGGCTGATCCGCAGGCATTCCGGGGCGATCCGGAGCTCCATAGTCTTTTAAGCTCGCTTAATAAATTGTAGCGCACAATGACTTACGAGAGAGACGAGAAGTGATGAAGTCGATTCAGGCTTTATTACGCGAGACTTGTCCCCAGCAGCTCAGCAACAGAATGAAGCTGCGGGGAGAAGCTCGGGTTCTTATACTCCGCCTTCAGGGCGGAGCCAGGAGTCGGCAGCCAACCAGGACCCGGGATCTGTCAGCCAATAGCATCACGGCTTCACAGTCCCACATGACCCCTAATACATACCACCACACTCCGCATCCTTGCGCTGTCTTGCAGCTACGGCCCACCTCCGACTCCATGATACGCGACCAGATCGTTTTCGGTGTTCAGTCGGACTCCCTACGACAGCAGCTCCTCAAAGAAAAGCAGCTCACCCTAACGACCGCCATTGAGACCGGTGTCCTACACGAAAACGCCACGAGTCGGTACTCCCACATCCAAGCGGCTGAAACGACGCGGCAAGGTCCCCACGAGGCGGAACGGGTCCAAGCAATTGAGCAACTCCAGGGCCTCAGCCTGGATGAGGGCGGCTTTTCGCGGACTCCCGCGCTTGTGCGCACCAAATGAGGGGACGGCGACGTCAAAGAACGTAATGCGCAGGTGGCGCAGTGAACGTGCTGGCACTACAACTGTGGCCCCGCCCATTTAAAATGGCAATGCCCTGCCAAATCTCGACTATGCCTAAGATGTGGCAGATTTGGCCACTATGCTGCCTTCTGCCGAGCAGCTCAGCCTTCCAATTCATATCGCTTCAGCCAGCCTCGCAGGAATGTCCGGGCAATTCAACCCACGGTCACCGAGTCCGATGCGGACCTCCCACACAGCAGTGACACCGAGGACCCGAAGGCGCCTTTTCGAGTCGGTATTGTGACAAAAAACAGGGTGTCCCCGAAGCAAAGACACCAGCTGCTGTCGGTATACAGCACCGACCCAGATGATGAGTGGTGTGCCACCCTGACGGTCAACCGGTCCCAAATACGATTCCGCCTGGACACTGGTGCCTCCGCCAATCTCATTGCGCGGTCTGACTTCCAAAGCCTTCGTGTCAAACCAGCCATCCTTCCATCAATCTGCCAGCTATTGGATTACAATGGCAATGCCATTGCTGCCAGCGGCTCGTGCCAACTTGAAGTGACGCACAGGTCACACAAAGCCATCCTTCCTTTTGAAATAGTGGGCTCCTTGAAAACCTCCCTGCTTGGCACGCAGGCATGAAAGCTGTTGAACCTAGTTCAGAGAGTTCACTCTCTCTCTCCTGATGACACGTCTGCCTTTCAGGACACTGACTTCAGGGCGCAACCCTCGACGCCATCATCAACCAGTACCACGACGTCTTCAAAGGCACGGGCTCGCTCCCATATACCTACAAGATCTTATTGAAACATAATGCCATGCCTGTGGTGCACGCACCTCGCAGGTCCCAGCACCCCTTAAGGACCGCCTCAAGCAGCAGCTGCACGACCTCCAGGACCAAGGAGTGATCTCCAGAGTCACTGAACCAACCGACTGGGTCAGTTCCATGGTATGTGTAAAAAAGCCTTCCGGCGAATTGAGAATTTGCATTGATCCCAAGGATCTAAATCGCAATATCATGAGGGAGCATTATCCAATTCCCAAGCGCAAAGAGATCACATGCGAGATGTCTCTTCACCAAACTCGCGCCTCAAAAGGATTCTGGCAAATCCAGTTAGACAAATCCAGCAGGAAATTGTATACATTCAATACACCCTTTGGCAGATATTATTACAACAGGATGCCATTTGGGATCATATCTGCTTCAAAAGTGTTCCATAGGATTATGGGATTATGGAACAAATGATGGAAAGCATTGAAGGTGTTCGCGTCTATGTCGACGACATAATCATTTGGTCCACCACCCCGCAGGAGCATGTCAGTCGCCTCCAGCGCGTATTCAAATGCATATGTGAGCAGGGCCTACGCCTCAACAGGGCCAAATCCTCTTTTGGTCAGACGGAACTCAAGTTCCTCGGGGACCACATCTCCCAGTTGGGTGTGCGGCCGGATGCAGACAAGGTATCTGCTATCACAGCCATGAAAACGCCAGAGGACAAGAAGGCGGTCCTCCGATTTCTGGGCATGGTCAACGTTTTAGGGAAGTTCATCCCTAACCTCGCCTCTCATACCACGACTCTCAGGAACCTGGTCAGGAGACGACAGACTTCCAATGGCTCCCTGCCCACGAGCGTGAATGGAGAGAACTCAAAACCAAACTCACCACGGCCCCGGTCTTAGCTTTCTTTGATGCAGCAAAAGAGACCAAAATTTCAACCGATGACAGCCAATCCGGCATTGGGGCAGTGCTCCTCCAACACGATGAGGCCTCATCATGGGCCCCCGTTGCATATGGGTCACGCGCCATGACCCCCTGGAACAACGCTACGCGCAGATAGAAAAGGAGTGCCTGGGCCTTCTGACCGGTGTGGTTAAATTTCACGATTACGTGTACGGACTTCCTCAATTCAACGTCGAGACCGACCATCGCCCGCTGGTCAATATAATACAGAAAGACTTGAACAACACGATGCCTCGCCTCCAGCGTATTCTTCTCAAGCTCCGGCGATATGACTTCTAGCTGGTGTACACCCCAGGCAAAGACCTCATCATTGCTGACGCTCTCTCCAGAGCAGTCAACACTCCATGTGACCCAGCGGGATTAGTCTGCCAGGTTGACGGCCATGTGGCCTTCGTGGCCTCCAATCAACCTGCCACGGATGAACGCCTCGTCCAAATTCGGCGTGAGATGGCGGCTGACCCTTTGCCACAGCGTGTCATGCGCCACCTAACAGACGGGTGGCTCAAGGGCCAATGCCCTCAGTTCTATAATGTCAGAGATGATCTGGCGGTAGCAGACGGGGTTCTTCTGAAACTGGACCGCATTGTCATCCCGCATAGCATGCGCCAGTTCGTCCTGGAACAGCTACACGAGGGCCATCTTGGCGTGGAAAAGTGCCGCCGACGGGACCGAGAGGCAATGTACTGGCCCGGCATTAATGAAGACATAGCCAACACAGTGCTCAACTGCCCACTTGTCAGCGCTTCCAACCAGCCCAACCACGTGAGACCCTGCAGCCCCATGAGTTGGTCACATCACCTTGGACCAAGGTGGGCATCGACCTGTTCCACGCGCTGGGTAGAGACTATGTCCTGATCGTGGACTACTTTTCAAATTACCCGGAGGTGATACGGTTGCACAATATCACATCGTCTGCAGTCATCCGTGCCTGGAAGGACACCTTTGCTCGACACGGCATCCCACTCACGGTTATGTCGGACAATGGCCTCTGCTTCGCAAGCCAGGCGGTAAGATTTTGCACATGTGACATCCAGTCCCCTGTACCCCCAATCCAACGGCAAAGCGGAGAACGGCTCCTCTGCAAGGCTGCCGATGCTGGGTACGATTTCTACCTCGCCTTGCTGGCCTATCGCTCTGCCCCACTGTCCATCGGCCTGTCACCAGCCCAATTGCTCATGGGTCGTACCCTGAGGACGACGGTGCCGTCCATTCATGTCCCAGAACTCGACCACGTTCCGGTCCTTCGACGGATGCAGCAGTCTCGTGCACAGCACAAGGCGGCTCATGACTCCCATGCAGCTGATCTCCCTGCTCTGGCTCCAGATGACAATGTCCGCATCCATCTTCCGGATGGTGGCTGGTCTGCAACCGCTGTTGTCCTTCGGCAGGTGGCCCCCCGATCATTCCTGGTTCGTCTACCGGATGGCTCCATTCTGCGCCGCAATCGACGCGCCCATCGTCTCGTTCCACGCTCACTATGTGATCCTCCACTGTCGCCTCGCCCTCCTGCTGACCCTGCCATGGACTATGCAGAGATCCCGGTCACTCTGCACCATCTTCACTCTGACGCAGTCCAGCCCGCTCCTCAGCCGGCGGCTCCCGACCCATCCTTGAGGCGGTCAACCAGAATTCGTCGCCCACCCCAGAGACTTAATTTGTGAACTTTGTGGACTTATAGACTCTCTGAATTGTTCTGTTCTTCCGTTTGATCGTTCACATGGTTTGTATATAGTGTTCATCTCGTTATTCGTGTTGCATACTGTTTTTCTGCACCAGGCACCTTCCCATGTAAATAGCTTAGTTCTCATGTACATAGTCCTGTAAATATGTCTTTCGCGCACACATAGTCAGGGACATTCTCACCATACACTATGTATTGCCACACATGTGTCATAATATACACCAGTATACCATGGTGCAGATACACACACACACACTGATGGACATGCAGTGGGACCAATCAGCATACACAACACCGCAGCCAATCACCAGTGAGAGCACACGCACTATAAAGACAGGGGACAGGAGAGTTCCCGCTCATTCTAGTAGCAGCCAGCTCGAAGCACAGAGCTCACAGCCTGCAACACAGACATTCACCATGTGTTGAGTGCATCACCTGGTTAGGACTAGGCAAGAGTCAACAGTTAAAGCTGGTATTGCATTTACCCACAGTTCAAGTATGTTAATATAGTTAACCTTATAATAAAATAGAGTTGCACCACTTCCAGTGTTGGTGACCTGTTTGTGATCCAGAACACCCAACACATCATGGTACAAGGAGAGGTTGCATACTAGTACTTCTGAGATCCACCTGAAACTAATCAGCATTCCGGTATCCTGAAGTATGGAGAACATCAACCCACCGCCGCCGCTCCGCATCGCCGGCACCTCAGCGTACAGTGACAACCAGCAACGATACCCAGGCAAGATGTTCAAGATCCGGGTTCCACAGCAGCTCCAGTGCTACGGCGATCTCCGCGAAAACTGGCGGGCATCCCGGCAAAAGTTTGAAATCTTCCTGCTGGCAGCCGAACTTGAAGACCTGGCCGATCCTGAAAAAACAGAGCTTCTCCTCACCATCGCTGGTGCCAGAGCAGAAGAAATCTTTAAAAAATTCAAGTTCTCCAAGGGGCAAAACAGGACCGACCTCCCGGCAGTCCTGGACAAATTCGGCAAATACTGTGAGGAAAACACACTCCAACCAGCAAGAAAAGGTAAGAGAAGCGCCAGTACTCACCTCAAAGCCGAAATCCCGGAGTAGAGAACGATTTTGGTCGGCGGCCATCTTTCTAAAGGGACTGCACTTGCGCAGTTGCGCGACGCCGCGCATGCGCAATCACGAAAACGGCCATCAGTAAAGGAACCGCGATCTGCGCATGTGCAAATGCCTCCTACGTGCTACGTCACGCACGTCATGATACAGAGGCCCTGGACCATGCCCATTTAAAGGGGCAATGTCCCAAATCAAAGAAAAAATCTTTTAAAGCTGTACAACAACCTTCCTTCACCTGGAATGACAGCACAATGCCTCAAGCTGAACCAGGAAATGAAATAAACCTCCGAAGAACCCTGCAACAAGCAGTTACCTACCCCCAAACCGAGTCCGATTCCGACTTCTCGCAGACCAGTGACACCGAGGACCCGAGGGAGCCTTTTCGAGTCGCTGTTATAATAGAGAACAGGCTGTCCCCAAATCAAAACCACCAGCCGCTGTCGGTGCACAGCATTGATCCAGACGACGAGTGGTGTGCCACCCTGACGGTCAACCGATCCCAGATACGATTCCGCCTGGACACTGGTGCTTCCGCTAATCTCCTAGCGTGGTCAGCCTTTCAGACCCTTGGGGTTAAACCAACCATTCTTCCGTCGACCTGCCAACTAGTGGACTACAATGGCAACGTCATTCCTGCTACCGGTTTATGCCAACTCGAAGTGACAACTCGCGAAGTGACAACTCGAAGTGACAACTCGCGAAAAGCCATCCTTCCCTTCGAGATCGTGGGCTCCTCGAAGGACTCTGTGCTAGGCGAACTCCTAAACCTCGTTCAACGAGTACACTCTCACTCTCCAGAGGACATGTCTGCCGTCCAGGATGCGGACTTCAGGGCGCAACTCAATGCCATCATCGACCAGCACCGCAACGTTTTCGAAGGCATGGGCACGCTTCCATACACTTACAAAATCCTGCTCAAACAAGACGCCACGCCTGTGGTTTATGCACCTCGCAGAGTCCCAGCACCCCTCAAGGACCGCCTCAAGCAGCAGCTGCAGGACCTCCAGGACCAAGGAGTTCTCTCCAGAGTGACGGAACCAACCAACTGGGTCAGTTCCATGGTGTGCGTAAAAAAGCCCTCCGGCGAGCTCCGGATCTGCATTGACCCAAAGGATCTGAATCGCAACATAATGAGGGAGCATTACCCTATCCCCAAGCGTGAGGAGATCACATGCGAGATGGCTCGGGCCAACATCTTCACCAAACGTGACGCCTCGAAAGGATTCTGGCAAATTCAACTAGACAGGTCCAGCAGAAAGCTGTGTACCTTTAATACCCCGTTTGGCAGATACTGCTACAACAGGATGCCGTTTGGGATTATATCGGCATCAGAAGTATTCCACAGGATCATGGAGCAAATGATGGAGGCAATTGAGGGTGTGTGCGTCTATGTTGACGCCATCATCATTTGGTCCACCACCCCGCAGGAGCATATCAGTCGCCTCCAGCGCGTTTTCAAACGAATACGGTACCAAGGCCTTCGCCTCAACAGAGCCAAATGTTCCTTCGGCCAGATGGAACTCAAGTTCCTAGGGAAACACATCTCCCGGTTGGGTGTGCGGCTGGATGCGGACAAGGTGGCAGCCATCACGGCCATGCAGAAGCCAATGGATAAGAAGGCGGTCCTCCAATTTTTGGACATGGTGAACTTCCTGGGGAAGTTCATCCCCAACCTCGCCTCCCATACCACAGCTCTCCGGAACCTGGTCAGGAAGACGACAGACTTCCAATGGCTTCCCGCCCACGAGCACGAATGGGAGGAGCTTAAGACCAAGCTTACCACGGCCCCGGTATTGGCATTTTTTGATCCCACGAAGGAAACAAAAATTTCAACGGATGCCAGCCAATCCGGCATTGGGGCGGTGCTCCTGCAACGCGATGAGGCCTCAACATGGGCCCCCGTTGCATATGCGTCATGTGCCATGACCCCCACGGAACAGCGCTACGCGCAGATTGAAAAGGAGTGCCTGGGCCTGTTGACTGGGGTCGACAAATTTCATGATTATGTGTACGGCCTCCCCCAATTCACTGTCGAGACCGACCATCGCCTGCTGGTCAACATTATACAAAAAGACCTGAATGATATGACCCCTCGCCTCCAGCGCATTCTGTTTATACTCCGGCGGTACGATTTCCAGCTCCTATACACCCCGGGCAAGGACCTGATCATAGCCGACACTCTGTCCAGGGCAGTCAACACCCAGTGTGACCCAGAGGGGTTCGTCTGCCAGGTTGACCCCATGTGGCCTTCACGGCCTCCAATCTGCCGGCCACGGATGAACGCCTTATCCACATTCATCGCGAGACTGCAGCTGACCCCCTGCTATAGCGTGTCATTCGCCACATGACGGACGGGTGGCTCAAGGGCCAATGCCCGCAGTTCTACAATATCAGGGATGATCTGGCAGTAGTCGATGGTGTCCTCCTGAAGCTGGACCGCATCGTGATCCCGCACATGTGCCAGCTCATTTTGCAACAGCTACATGAGGGCCATCTTGGCGTGGAGAAGTGCCGACGGAGGGCCCGAGAGGCTGTGTACTGGCCCGGCATCAATGAGGACATCGCCAAAACAGTGCTCAACTGCCCCACCTGTCAGCGGTTCCAGCCGGCCCAACCATGTGAGACCCTACAGCCCCATGATTTGGTCACGTCCCCTTGGTTTAAGGTAGGCGTTGACCTGTTCCATGCGCTCGGTAGGGACTATGTTCTGATTGTAGACTATTTTTCGAACTACCCAGAGGTCATACGCCTGCACGACATCGCATCATCGGCGGTCATCCGTGCCTGCAAGGAGACCTTTGCTCATCACGGCATCCCACTCACTGTGATGTCGGACAATGGCCCCTGCTTCACGAGCCAGGAATGGTCTAACTTTGCCAGGAGGTACAAATTTGTGCATGTGACATCCAGTCCCCTGCACCCCCAATCCAATGGCAAAGCAGAAAAGGGCATCCACATCGTCAAACGGCTCCTCTGCAAGGCTGCCGATGCAGGATCCGACTTCTACCTCGCCTTTCTGGCCTATTGTTCGGCCCCACTCTCCACGGGCCTGTCGCCAGCCCAGCTGCTCATGGGTCACACCCTCAGGACCACATTGCCGTCCATTCACGTCCCAGACCTCGACCACGTTCCGGTCCTTCAGCGGATGCAACAGTCTCGTGCACAACACAAGGCGGCGCATGACTCCTCGAGCGACTAATCTCCCTACTCTGGCGCCGGATGACAACGTCCGCATCCATCTTCCGGAGGGTGGCTGGTCTGCAACTGCTGTGGTTCTTCGGCATGTGTCTCCCCGCTCGTTCCTGGTTCGTCTGCCAGATGGTTCCATTCGCCGTCGCAATCGGCATGCCCTTCGTCTCGTTCCACGCTCGCTACGTGATCCTCCACCGGTGCCACGCCCTCCTGTTGTCCCCAACCTGGACTATGTGGAGATTCCGAATACTCTGCATCCTCCTCACTCTGCCGTGGCCCAGCCCGTTCCTCAGCCGGTGGCTCCTGACCCACCCTTGAGGCGGTCAACCAGAATTCGTCGCCCACCTCAGAGACTTGACTTATGAGTTTTACGATGTTGGACTCTTTGACCTGTTCTGTTATCCTGTTTCATCGTTCCAGTAGTTTGTATATAATGTTCATTTCATTGTTGGCGTGACACCCTATTTCTCGGCACCAGGCACATTCCCGTGTAAATAGATTAGCCTCATGTACATAGTCATGTAAATAACACGCACACACATAGTCAGGTACATTCACTACACAATATTTATTGTCACGCAGGCACATATTCTTTATATAAAAGGGGGGATGTCATAATATACACCAGTATATTATGGTGCAGACACACACACACACACACTGATGGACATGCAGTGGGACCAATCAGCAAACACAACACCGCAGCCAATCACCAGTGAGAGCACATGCACTATAAAGACATGGGACAGGAGAGTTCCCGCTCATTCTAGTATCAGCCAGCTCGGAGCACAGAGCTCACAGCCTGTGAACACAGACATTCACCATGTGCTGAGTGCATCACCTGGTTAGGACTAGGCAAGAGTCAACAGTTAAAGCTGGTATTGCATTTACCCACAGTTCAAGTATGTTAATATGGTTAACCTTATAATAAAATAGAGTTGCACCACTTCCAGTGTTGGTGACCTGTTTGTGATCCAGAACACCCAACACATGAACATGTACATTCTTTTATAAAAGGGGGGATGTCATAATATACACCAGTATATCATGGTGCAGACACACACTGATGGACACACAGTGGGACCAATCAACACACACAACACCGCAGCCAATCACCAGTTAGAGCACATGCACTATAAAGACAGGGGCATCAGAGTTCCCGCTCATTCGAGCTGCAGCTAGCTAGGAGCACAGAGCTCACAACCTGCAACACAGACATTCACCATGTGCTGAGTGCATCAACTGGTTAGGACAAGGCAAAGGTCTTTAGTTAAAGCTAGTATCGTGTTAACCCACAGTGAGAGTATGTTAAACAGTTAATGATTCAAATAATAATTTCAAGTGTTGGTGACCTGTATGTGTTCCACGGATCCAGAGCGCCCAACACAACAAAAACTGCTTCCATGTTAAAAAAAATTCTAGCTGATTAAATTGATACCAATCAATCCAGTCGAAACGGTAGTTAACAAGAACTGTGGTTTTAAGACCTTCTTAGAGGGGCGGAGTCACAGGCGGAGCCAACAACAACATCAACACAACAGTAACAGTGAGTAAATACAATAATATATACAACAGCCATACGTGGCTCACCACAATTACGACAGGGTTGGGAGTGATGGGAGCTCCTAAAAGATATTACAGCAGAGATAGTACCACAATCCAACATGGTGATCTTCAGTGATATGAAATGTGGCAGCTAAATGCATGAACAGTATCCCTAGTTATGTAAAATTGAGCTGGATGAGAGTGGTGTGTACCAAAGAAGAAAACTGGAAGAAAAAGCTGAAAGAACTTCGCCACAGAAAATTGCAAAAATCCTGAATGACACAGTTCACAAGATGGTGAGCAAAACAATTATGTAAAAAAAGAAGCTGTACTTATATTGTGGAATAGGTGGCTGTCCCACCTATTCTAGTTGGCAGAAGCTTATAGCTGCAGTAAAAAAAACTGTAAGAGCGACAGGTGGAGCAGAGGAAAAGCTGCAAAAAAGAAAGGCTGACAGAGTAAAATTCAGAAACCTGAAGAACATAGTTACAAAGAGGGAGAAGTTCCTGCAAAGTTACAACGTACCCTGAATCTAACCCTTCCAAGCATTTTGGAAATGCTGAAATCTTAGTTTTAAAAAGCACTCTAAACTGAAGGGAAGTGGCTTTCAAACACTTTTATTTTAAAAACAAGAAAAGCACATCTTGTTCCAAACTGAAGTAGAGGCATAACTAAGTTCGAAGCTCAGTGCAGCATTAAGAGCTAGAACATGCTGTACCTTCATTGATGCATTTGTTACAAAATACACCTGTAAAGCTTTTTCCAAGTTCTGCCCAGCAACAAGACCTCAAACAAAAGTCAGAGGGATGTCAACTGTATCCGAGTGACTACTGCCTGTGTGGAAAAAATTGTTACCTGCACTCAGTCTTAAAGAGGTAATGAAATTTAAATCGGTAACGACAAGAAAAAAAAGGCTATGGACAGAAAATTAAAAGAGACCCCAGACAGAGGCTCCCAGTAAAGGTCGATAGGCAACAAAAGACCCCAGAGAGAGGGAAACTCAACTGAAGAAAGCAAGAGAACCCGGAGGAGTGCAACAAAAGTCCCCAGTGGAAGGGTGACAGGAGATCCCAGAGCAAGGGCAACAAGAAAATGAACAGTTGAAATAACAGTTGATTGTCCTTCAAGATTGAGGTACCCTCAATAATGACGCTTAGACTTTAAACGGTAAAGAAGGCTTTGATAGACTAAGAACTAGGCTAGAGCCGAGATGTGTGCTAACTGCTGCACAGCCCACAAGGCAGCCCCTTAGATATGGCTCACAGATGGGCGGAGCCAGAGGCGGAGTCCCCAGGGTTCCAAGCCCGGTCTTAAAGGGGACATCACCTTACATGATGACAAGGCAGTAACCGTTCAT
Source organism: Scyliorhinus torazame (assembly GCF_047496885.1). Lineage (NCBI taxonomy): Eukaryota > Metazoa > Chordata > Chondrichthyes > Carcharhiniformes > Scyliorhinidae > Scyliorhinus > Scyliorhinus torazame. The sequence continues at coordinate 159,409,053 of NC_092717.1, forward strand.
CACATTCTCCCCCTGTTTAAAAAAAAGTCCGGCGGGGGTGAAGTGCCATCATAGGTCCATCCGTCTCGGTGGCCGGATCGTCCTCATCGACCTCCTCAGTTCGGGCGGTGGTGCGGCGGGCACAGACGTCCCGGTTGAGGGTACATCCGGGAGCACAGCAGTCGGAGCTTCGGTCCGGGTCGGGGCAGGGGGACTAGGCAGGGCCGGGGGTAGTGGTGCCGGTGGGGTGTGTAAAGTGGGGGCACTAGTGGGGGCGCGCGGTAGGTGCTCACCAACGGGGGATAGGGCCGGAAGGGGGTGTGTTGTAGGGGGCGCCGGGTCCTCCAGGGGAGCGGTGCGGGAAGGGGCGTCTGTAGTGGGGGGATCCAACAGGTGCCAGATCCCGGAGGGAAACCGTATCTTGCCTGCCGTTGGGGTACTCAACGTAGGCGTAACTGGGGTTGGCGTGGAGCAGTCGGACCTTTTCAACCAGGGGGTCCGTTTTATGGCTCCTCATGTGCCTCCGGAGAAGAACAGGTCCCGGAGCCATCAGCCAAGGTGGAAGCGAGACCCCGGAGGTAGACTTCCTGGGGAAGACAAACAATCGGTTGTGAGAGGTCTCATTCGTGGCCGTGCAGAGGAGTGACCTAATGGAGTGTAGGGCATCGGGTAGGACCTCCTGCCAGCGGGTGGTTGGGAGACTTCTCGACCGCAAGGCCAGAAGGACAGCCTTCCACACTGTCGCGTTCTCCCTCTCCACTTGCCCGTTTCCCCGCGGGTTATAACTGGTCGTTCTGCTCGAGGCGATGCCTTTGCTGAGCAGATACTGACGCAGTTCATCGCTCATGAACGATGTACCCCGGTCGCTGTGGATATAAGCGGGGAAACCGAACAGAGTGAAGATGCTGTGCAGTTCCTTAATCACGGTGGCTGAGGTCATGTCGGGGCAGGGAATGGCGAATGGGAAACGGGAGAACTCATCGATAACGGTGAAGAAATAGGCATAACGATTGGAGGACGGGAGGGGCCCCTTGAAGTCCACGCTCAGTCGCTCAAAGGGACCCGAGGCCTTCACGAGCCGAACCTTGTCTGGCCAGTAGAGGTCCGGCCAGTAGAAGCTGACCAGGGGCAGCACGGTAGCATTGTGGATAGCACAATTGCTTCACAGCTCCAGGGTCCCAGGTTCGATTCCGGCTTGGTCACTGTCTGTGGGGAGTCTGCACATCCTCCCCGTGTGTGCGTGGGTTTCCTCCGGGTGCTCCGGTTTCCTCCCACAGTCCAAAGATGTGCAGGTTAGGTGGATTAGCCATGATAAATTGCCCTTAGTGTCCAAAATTGCCCTTAGTGTTGGGTGGGGTTACTGGGATATGGGGATAGGGTGGAGGTGTTAACCTTGGGTAGGGTGCTCTTTCCAAGAGCCGGTGCAGACTCGATGGGCCGAATGGCCTCCTTCTGCACTGTAAATTCTAAATTCTATGATGAAGTGCGGTTTGCACTCCGCACAGATCTGGCAGGCCCTGGTCATGGCCTTGACCTCCTTGGTTGAGTAAGGTAGGTTGCGGGACTTGATAAAATGGACGAGCCGGGTAACCCCCGGGTGGCAGAGGTCATTGTGGATGGCTTGCAGGCGGTCGTCCTGCGCGTTGGCACATGTGCCGCGGGACAGGGCATCTGGGGGCTCGTTGAGCTCCCCTGGACGATACTTGATATTGTATGTGTAGGTGGAGAGTTCAATCCTCCACCTCAAGATTTTATCATTTTTTATTTTGCCCCGTTGCGTGTTATCGAACATATAGGCGACCAACCGTTGATCGGTGATGAGGGTAAACCTCCTACCGGCAAGGTTGTGTCTCCAGCGCCGCACAGCCTCCACAATGGCTTGTGCCTCCTTTTCGACTGCAGAGTGTCGAACCTCGGAGGCGGTGAGGGTTCGGGAGAAGAACGCTACTGGTCTGCCTGCCTGATTGAGGGTAGCAGCCAGGGCGATGTCTGATGCATCGCTCTTTACCTGGAAAGGAATGGTTTCGTCCACCGCGTGCATAGCGGCCTTGATGATGTCGGCCTTGATGCGGTTGAAGGCCAATTGAGCCTCAGCCGAGAGGGGAAAAATGGTGGTCTTTATGAGTGGGCGGGCTTTGTCCGCATACTTGGGGACCCACTAGGCGTAATAAGTGAAAAGCCCCAAGCACCGTTTGAGGGCCTTGAGGCTGCGGGGGAGAGGGAGTTCCTTAAGGGGGCTCATGCGGTCGGGGTCGGGACCTAGGACCCAGTCTTCCACGACATAGCCGAGGATGGCTAGCCGGGTGGTGTGGAAAACGCATTTTTCCTCGTTATAGGTCAGGTTAAGGGCTCAGGCGGTCTGGAGGAACTTTGAGGTTAGCGTCATGGTCCTGCTGGTCATGGCCGCAGATGGTGACATTGTCCAAGTACGGGTATGTAACCCGCAAACCGTACTGGTCCACCATTTGGTCCATCGCCCGTTGAAAGACGGAGACCCCATTTGTGACACCGAAGGGGACCCTGAGGAAGTGGAAGAGCCGGCCGGCTGCTTCGAAGGCAGTATAGGGGCGGTCTTTTGGTCGGATGGGGAGCTGGTGGTAGGCGGATTTGAGGCCGACCGTGGAAAAGACTCGGTATTGGGCGATCCGATTTACCATTTCCGCGATGCGAGGAAGGGGGTACGCATCAAGCTGCGTGAATCGATTTATGGTCTGGCTATAATCCACGACCATCCGTTTCTTCTCCCCGGACTACCACCACTTGCGCTCTCCTAGGGCTGTTGCTAGCCTCGATGACCCCCTCTCTGAGTAAATGCTGGACCTCTGACTTGATAAAAGTCATATCTTGGGCACTGTAGCGCCGGCTCCTGGAGGCGACTGGCTTACAGTCGGGAGTGAGGTTCGCGAATAGCGAGGGGGGTGCGACTTTCAGTGTCGCAAGGCTGCATACCGTGAGGGGGGGCAAGGGTCCGCCGAACTTCAGTGTCAGGCTTCGGTGGCTGCACTGGAAATCCAGTCCGAGCAGCAGGGGGGCACAGAGGTGAGGGAGGATATAAAATTTGAAACAGGTGTATTTGGCGCCCTGGATCGAGAGATCCGCAATACAGTACCCCTTGATTTGTATCGAGTGGGACCCAGATGCGAGGGCAATGGTTTGGGATGCGGGATAGGTGCGTAGGGAGCAGCGCCTTACCGTTTCAGGATGGATAAAGCTCTCCGTGCTCCCGGAGTCGAAGAGGCATGCAGTGTCGCGCCCATTGACCTGGACCTGCATCATAGAGTTCTGCAGGTGTTTTGGCCGAGTTTGGTCAGGGTGATCGCCCCCACTCGCAGGTAGTCTGAGTCCTCAGCCGAGTCGGACTCGTAAGATGGCCGCCGCGGTCGGTCGCACGTGTCAGGTCGAGAATATGGCCGCCGACAAGATGGCCACTCCTATGATTTGCACGAGGCTGATGACGCGTCAGAAGGGGGCGTGTCGGGTCGGTGCGCAGCCGCATTGCGAGGCCTGCGGGCCCGAGAGTCTGATTTTCGGGCCGGCTGTTCTTTGTTTTTCTGGCCCGTGGGTCTGGCCAGGCAGACCCTCGCAAAATGCCCCTTCATCCCGCAGTCACTGCAGATCGCGGAGCGGGCTGGGCAGCATGGGCGTGGATGCTGGCCCTGTCCGCAGAAGTAGCATAGTGTGCCCCCATGGTGAGCGGGTCGCCGCGTGGCGCAGGCCTGTAATACGGCTGAGTCTGAGGAAGTCCGGGGGGTACGTATCCAAGTTATGTCGGGCCACCTCCAGCGAGGAGGCGAGCGTTAGCGTGTCCTGGAGGTCTTTTGCCCTGTTTCCGAGCAGCCGCTGCCGGATGTAGGTCGAGCAGATGCCGGACATGAAAGCGTCTCTGATGTGCAGGTTCATATGGACTTCTCCTGTCACATCCTGGTGGTCACAGTCCTTAGCAAGCGCGGGGAGTTTCTCGACGAATTAGTCTAGCGATTGCCCCGAGCGCTGCCGGCAGGTAGAGAGCAGATGCCTGGCGTGTACCTTGTTGATGGGTTTGACAAACTGCTTGCGGAGTAAGTCAACCGCCTCTTCATAAGTCATCGCCTTTTCGAGCGTGGCGGAGATTCTGTGACTCACCTGGGCGTGGAGTAGGCTCAGCTTGCGTGGCCCCAGGATGGGAATCTCTGCAGAGTCCAGGTAGGCCTTGAAGCACCGCAGCCAGTATTTAAAAATGTCTTTTGCCTCCGGTGTCCGTGCTTCCAGGTTGAGCTTCTCTGGTTTTAGGCCTGCGTCCATCCTGATCTAGTTTAGTCTATTAAATTGAGGTACCCTCAATAACGACGCTAAGAGTGTAAACGGTAAAGAAGGCTTTAATAGACTAAGAACTATGCTAGAGCCGAAACGTGTGCTAACTGCTGCACAGCCCACAAGGCAGCCCCTTATGTATGGCTCACAGATGGGTGGAGCCAAAGGCGGAGTCCCCAGGGTTCCAAGCCCGGTCTTAAAGGGGACATCACCTTACATGATGACAAGGCAGTAACCGTTCATCACAAAGATCAAATGCAAACAAATGCATGACTATTCAGCTACGTGAAGAAAAGACGACTTTGCGAGGATGGGATGTATGTGTGGGCTTAGGTAGGGTGTTCTTTCAGGGACTGGTGCAGACTCAATGGGTGAATAGCCTCCTTCTGCACTGCAAATTCTATGATTCTATGACTACCTCGGGAATCTGCACATTAAAGTGAGACTAGCTGTATCGCTTTAATATGCAGATATGGTAAAAAGTGGTCCCGCCCACAATGGGAGTGGGAACTCCCGGTTTCTATTGGCCACACTGTGTCGCGTTGCTTTTCGGGCGGAGCGAGGCTGTAAAATCGCACCTCCGATTGTCTCCGGCCAATGCGATTAATAATGGAATGATTCATGATGCCATTGCTGTACATTTTATGGCAACCCTGCTGAAGTGGTGTGAAACTTACTTTAGCAGAGCAACTGTGTGCCTTTAAGAAGCAAAGTTATTCGGAGACCAATCGGAGGCACTCAAAATTGTTGATTTGGTTATAACTTTTCCTCCCAGCAGATGGAGGCTGGAATTCAGGTGACTGAATAAAATAGGTCAAGAAAATCAGGCTAAAGAACTAAGTAAAAACTTAACACAATTCAGCTGTCAAAATTCGACATATATTAATGCTCAAGGCTAATGGATAATATGAAAAATCTGAACATCAATATTCATTAACACTGCTGTTATCCTTAGAAATAACAGCATTAAAATAAAGGTAATGAGGTGATTTGGTTTCGACATTTCCTGTCCATTTTGGATGCATGGGATGATGATTTAATTGGGTTAGCATTTAATCTTTGCATTTTTGTGTGCTTGAGTGCTGCAAGCACATTACATAGTGAGCAGCAGGAAGCACAATATGGAACTTTCATTCTCCAGACAACAAATTGAATCATTTTGTGTGAGGAAAACAAAGTAATGTTATGCCATACATTGTGAGAGAATGAGGGGTGGGGGGGGGGGGGGGGGGCGGTGAGAGAAAGCAACCTGAGACAGAAATGACAATTACAAGATCTAATTGACTTGAAAGCCACCCTGCAATTTGTTCATGTGACAAGGTGGAATCTCCTAGTCTCAGAGGCAGATTTACCCTTTGTGGGGCCAAGCTTTCACCTTCATTTCTGGGCCCTCAACATCCCACAAATTCAATGCTCCTCCCAACCCAGCCCATCCCAGAACGCAAAGGCGCAAGCTACAAACATACACAAGTGGGTCACTGCTTCAGTGTTATGTAACTTGTAAAAACGTGCCTGTCTGAATAACTGCTGAATTGAAATTCAAGCTTACCTTTTGTCAGAATGACAAAGGAACATAGGATAGGAGTAGAAGTAGGCAATTCAAGCTTGCTCTGCCATTAAATCAGATCATGGCTGATCTCTTCCTGGTCTCAAATCCACTTCCCTACCTGTTCCCCATATTCTTTAACCTATTTTTAAAATCAGAAATATATCTATTTCCTCCTTTAAAGCATTTAATAATGGAATGTACAGTGCAGAAGGAAGCCATTTGGCCCATCAAGTCTGCACCGGCCCTTGGAAAGAGCACCCTACTTAATGATTCAGACTCCACCGCACTATGGGGCAGCAATTTCCACAAATCCACCACCCTTTGCGAATAGTAGTTCCTCCTCATCTCAGTTTTAAATCTCGCGCCTTTCAACCTATATGTGTAACCTCTCGTTCTAGTTTTCCCCACAGGGGGAACATTTGCAGCGGGATTCTCTGAACCCCCGCCGGGTCGGAGAATCCCCGGGGGGGCAGTGCGAATCCCGCCCCGACGCCGGCTGCCGTATTCTCCAGCGCCGGTTTTCAGGCGGGGGCGGGGTTCACGCCATTCCGGTCGGGGGCCATTGGCAGCGGCCGCCCGGCAATCCTGCGGGCCCCGATGGGCTGAGCCGACGTCTGTTTTTGGCCCGTCCCGCCGGCGTGGGTTAGATATGGTCCCACATGGCGGGACCTGGCAGGTAAGTCGGCTGGGGCGGTTCTCAGGGAGGCACGGGGGATCTGACCCCGGGGGGGGGGGAGCCCACGGTGGCCTGGCCCGCGATTGGGGCCCACCGATCTGCTGGCAGGCCTGTGCCGTGGGGGCACTCTTTCCTTCTGCGCCGGCCCCTGTAGGGCTCCGCCATGGCCGGCGCGGAGAAGCCAATCCCCTGCGCATGCGCCAGAATACGCTGGCCGGTCGCACAGTCTCTTCGGCACCGGCTGGCGCGGCGCCAACCCTTACGGCATCCACCTAGCCCTCGGTGGATTCCGTACTTTCGGGGGCTGTTGATGCCGGAGTGGGTCGCGTCTGTTTCCCCGCCGGCGTGGGGACTTAACCCCGTGAAAGGAGAATCCCACCCTACGAATACGTTTACTTTATCAATCCCTCTTAGTAATCATACATCTCGATCACATCTCCTCTCATTCCATGATGGTAAAGATGGTCAACATCGTGATGTGCATCTTGAGGCGATCAAAAATGGAACCTTCTGATGAGAAACGAGATAGGAAAAATCAGCCAATGGCATCACTGCAGCACAGGCCAGTGCAGGGCAGTACTAGCCAGTCCAGTGCAGGAGCGAATGCTCCAATCAACAATTTGCATATTGTTACGGACGCCTAGTCAGACCTCAACAAAGGTTAAGATATTGAACGAGACGCGGAATGTTTTTAAGTTTTAAGACTGTGCAGAAAAGCTATATTTGTTCTGGGAGTGATAATATAAGGAATTGGGCTTTATTATCTAATAATCAACTACTAAATTGCTACACTAAATTGCTCCTCAATTGGGGAAACAAAAACCGGGTACTCTAAATTTATTTAAAACAAATTATTCACAATCTTTCATAGATAGCTCATTCCTGTCTACATAAAAGGCCAGAGCTAGACCATTCATATGCAACTAGGTGCTGGATTCTAAGCGCCCTGATGCCAAAATTGCAGCCGGCGCCAACACAGAGAATCCAGTTTGCGCCATAATTGGGCCCGCCGGCGGTTCGCCGATTCTCAGGGCACCAAAAATTGACGTCACCGTGGAGTACGCTGTGCCGCTGGGGGGCCATTGTCAGAGGTCCGCTCAGTCATCCACCGCCCCAGGCCGCCCAAGTTCCCGACGGCGTGGAACTAACCTGGTATTGCCGGTTGGGATGCTCGCGTGGCGATTGGGCCTCAGTCCCCGGTCGCCCTGATCGGGGGGAGCGGATCGGAGATGAGAGGGAGGGGGCCTTATAGGCGGCCGGAAATTTAATGTGTGGGGTTTGAAGGTGGGGCGCGCGGCCGATCGGGGGTCTCTTTTCGGTCTGGCTCCGCAGTCCGATTCTGCCATGGAGCCCAGCGCGGCCGCTGCAGGCCGCTGCCATGCTCATGCGTGGCCTCTGTGAGCCTGTGAGTCAGCTTTGTATGGGGGTTTGCCTTTGCCTCTGCTACTGAGAATTTTCTATTCTGTTTCAACCTTTAAATTGTCTGCTTCATTTTTGGATCCAATTTCGAGACAAGAATTCCTAATATCTCACTTTCATGATAATATACTCCCATTCAGTGTATTTCAAAGTCCCATTCAGTTTCAAAAGTTAATAGGCGGGATTCTCCCAATGGGCGGCTAAGTGCCGAAGCAAAAATGTGAGTGTTTCACTCCGGTGTCGGCGCCCATTCCGGGACCCCATTCTGTGGCCCACAGGGGGCTAGAACGGCTTAGCCGATCCCGGCCTGAACCCGGCGCTGTGGGGTCCGTGCATGCGCAGTTGGGCCGGCGCCAACTAGCGCATGCGCAGTGGCCTTCTTCCCTGCGCCTGCCCTGACGCCAAATGGCGCAGGGCTACAGGAACCGGCGCGGAGGAAAGGAGGGCCCCAGCCAGTGAGGCCGGCCCGCCGATCGGTGGGCCCCGAACGCGGGCCAGGCCACTGGGGCCCCCCTGGGGTCGGTCCTCGGTCCGCCCCCCCCCCAGGCCGCCCCTGGACCCTTCAACGCCGAGGTCCCGCTGGCTCAGAGGATGTTAGAACGGCGCCACGGGACTCGGCTTTTTGATGACTGCCGCTCAGCCCATTCGAGCTGGAGAATCGGAATGGCGGCTCGTGCCGGCCCGGGCTGGAGAGTCGCCACATACCGTGACCGGCGCCGCGCCGACCACGCCGGCCCCAATGGCATCCCGGCATCGGGGCGGCCGGGGGTCAGAGAATTCTGCCCAATCCTCTTACTTCCTCACACAAAATCAAAATCATTATTGCCATGAATTCACATGAGTGGAGGGCCCAGCGAGTCCAAGTCCAATGACAGTCGCTACATCGCTGGTAGGTAAATTATTGGAGAGAATTCTCAGGGACAGGATTTATACCCATTTGGAAACAAATGGACTCATTAGTGATAGACAGCATGGTTTTGTGAAGGGGAGGTCGTGCCTCACTAACTTAACGAGGTTTTTGAGGAGGTGACAAAGATGATTGATAAGTGAATGTTGTTTACATGGACTTCAGTGAAGCCTTTGACAAGGTGCCTCATGGCAGACTGGTACAAAAGGTGAAGTCACACAGGATCAGAGGTGAGAAGGCAAAGGGTAGCAGTAGAAGGCTGTTTTTCTGAATGGAAGTTTGTGACTAGAGGTGTTCCACAGGGATCGGTGCTGGGGCCTCTGTTGTTTGTAGTATACATAAACAATTTGGAGAAAAATGTCGCTGGTCTGATTAGTAAATTCGCGGATGACACCAAGGTTGGTGAAGTGGCAGATAGTGTTAAGGATTGTCAGAGGATACAGCAGGACATAGATAGGTTGGAGACTTGGGCAGAGAAATGGCAAATGGAGTTTAATCCAGACAAATGTGAGGTAATGCATTTTGGTAGGTCTAACATAGAGGGGAAAAATACAATAAATAGCAAGACTCTTAGAAATATAAAAAGTCCAAGAGACCTGGGCGTGCAGGCCCACAGATCTTTGAAAGTGGCAACACAAGTGGACAAGGTAGTCAAGAAAGCATACGGAATGCTTGCCTTCATTGGATGGGGCATCGAGTATAAAAACTGGCAAGTCATGATACAGTTGCATTGGGCATTAGTTATGCGGGGACGGTGAATAGACTCGGACAGTTTTCATTAGAACGAAGGAGGTTGTGGGGTGACCTGATAAAGGTCTACAAGATTCTGAGGGGCATGGATAGAGTGATGGGCAAGCACTCTTTCCCAGGGTGGAGAGGTCAGTCACCAGGGGCCATAGGCTTTCTGTCCGTGGAGCTAAAGTTTAGAGGAGATGTGTGAGGCAGGTTTTTTTTACACAGAGGGTGCTGAGTGCCTGGAATGTGATGCCGGGGGAGGTTTTGGAAGCAGATGCATCAACGGCATTCAAAAGGCATCTCGACAAATACATGGATAGGATGAGTGCGCCACAAGGAAGTGCTGAGGGTTTTGGCCAAGGCTGGTATTATTACCGGTACAGGCTTGGTGGGCCGAAGGGCCTGTTCATGTGCTGTATTGTTCTTTGTTCTTTGATACGTTGAGCCACCCCCAACCGGTGCTCCAGAGGGACTACTGTGGGTGTTGCCCTTGAGTGGGTCATGTGATGCCTCACTGGCAGGTGGTGGCCATGGGCGGGGGGGGGGGGGGGTGTTATAACCTGCCTGCTTACCACTGGCTGGGGACTAATGGCAATCCCACAATCCTTAGGGAGTATGAGCTTCCCCAATGAGGGGGGTGGAGAAATCATTTGCAGATTTCCTGCATAAATATAGCTGGCCAGTATGGAACCAGCTTGAGAGGAGTGAGCAGCAAGGGAGTTATTCTACTTTTGTATATATATATGTTATTGTACATAAATGTTATTTCTTTCTATTCTACAACTCGTGCTGGATTCTTTGTGGCCCTCACAAAACTGGCGACGATGGTTAAAGTGGATAGCTGCCTACGCTGCTGAAGCCACCTCCCTGGATTTTTTTGGGATACAGGTTGGAAGTTTTTTTTCTGTTGCACCATGCCTCTGTATGGACGTTTGGATGTCTTTGATGCTGCGCTGGAAAGTTTGAACCAGTACACACAACGGATGCGTTACTATTTCCGGGCAAACAACATCACCGAAAACGAGCGGCAGGTGGTCATTTTGCTCACAGCCTGCAGCCCGCATATGTTTGGGGTGATTAGGAGTCTTACGTACCCAGCTGCGCCAGGCACCAAGACGTTTGATGAACTTGTGACCTTAGTGGGGCAACATTTTAACCCAACCCCATACATGATAGTCCAGCGTTACTGGTTTAATACCGCTGAGAGGACCCCAGGAGAATCCCTTGCAGAGTTTCTATCCAGGCTACGCAAGATTGTGGAGTACTGTGACTATGGTGAGACCTTGTCGGAAATGTTACGCGACCGTTTAGTTTGCGGTATTAACAATGCGGCCACCCAGAGAAAGTTGTTAGCTGAGCCAACATTGACTTTCCAACAGCCCATTCAAATAGTATTATCCCGAGAGAGCGCAAAACAGGGAGAGCAGGAGCTACAGGGAATGGAGGTGCACGCCTTGGAGCACAACCCCTTCCATCCAAAAGCATCTCCCCGCACCCGTGCGGTACCTTGGGCGGGGTGGCTTCCGGATCGACACCAGTGGCCGCCGGACGTTCCTCCCCAAAGGGAGCCTTCTCCAGAACCAATGGATGAGGAGCCATGTCAGTGTCGAACTTGTGGGCGCCGACCCCGTCGCGGACACCGGTCCTGGGGGTGCCAGAGGTGCCGTCGTTCCGACAGAAACTGGGGCCAGCCCAGGGGCTGTACTTTCCATTTAGATGAAGCTGCGGCGACTACTCCCGAGGATGTTGAGACGGAGGACGACTGCCTGCAGCTGCATTGTGTGGCAGCTCCCCGAGTGGCCCCCATTAAGGTGACAGTATGGGTCAATGGTCACCCGCTTGAGAGGAGTTGGACACTGGCGCAGCGGTCTCCGTGATCGCCCAGAGGACATTCGACTGCACCAAGCAGGGAATACAGACCCTTACATTAACCGACACACAGGCTAGGTTGGCCACCTACACGGGGGAACCATTGGACATTGCAGGAACTATGATGACCCCTGTTGTTTATGGACACCAGGAGGGGCGCTTCCCACTTATCGTGGTGCGCGACCACGGGCGCAGCCTGTTGGGACGGGACTGGTTTAGCCATTTGCGGCTGCAGTGGCAGCACATCCTCCAAATAGGTTCTGGAGGGTTGACGGAGATACTAGGACGGTACTCAGATGTATTCCAGTCCGGTTTGGGGAAACTAAAAGGGGCCGTAGCAAGTATCTAAGTCGAACCAGAAGCCACGCCGCGCTATTTCCAGGCACGCCCGGTGCCTTACGCCTTGCTCGAGAAGGTAGAAGGGGAGCTCACTCGTTTGGAGTCCTTGGGTATTATCAGGCTCGTCCGTTTTGCTGACTGGACAGCACCAATTGTACCTGTAATGAAGCCAGATGCCACAGTTTGCTTGTGCGGTGACTATAAACCTACAGTGAATGCGGCTTCCCGGCTCGACCGATATCCAATGCCTCGCATAGAAGATCTCTACGCGAAGCTTGCAGGTGGACTCTGGTTCACAAAATTAGATATGAGTCACGCCTACCTACAGTTGGAGCTGGACCCTGCCTCCCAGCCATATGTAACTATTAATACACACCGGGGCCTGTATGAATATACACGGTTGCCCTTTGGGGTATCCTCTGCCTGCGTTATCTTTCAACGCGTCATGGAAGGCATCTTGAGAGGTTTACCGCGTGTTGCTGTCTACTTAGGTGACGTTTTGATTACAGGGAACTCGGAGCAGGAACATTTGGAAAATTTGGAGGCTGTCTTTAGACGCTTTTCAGAGGCTGTTCATTCCTGGACACCGCCCCAATCCCGTGGGGGGGTGGGGGGGGGTCACCCTGGCCACAAGGCCTGATCCCCCATCACCGCCCCCTATCCCCGGCCCTGGCAGAGCCCCCCCTCCACCAGTGTCCGGCCCGACAGCCCACAGTCGTGCCTCTCCGTGCCCTAGCTCCTCTCTCTCCCTCATCAGCCACGGCGCCAGTTTCACGATTTTTAAAAGCACAAACTTCGGCGTCGGGAATTCAGCCCATTGGAGGCAGCCAATCACGGAGGCCCTGGAGAATACCGGATCAGGCCCACTAATGATATGGAAATGGTGTTTACTGAACGTGCATTCCGGAACACATTGACACCACTGTCGAGGCGACGGAGAATTGCAATTTGACATGAAATCGGCGCCTGCCGCGATTTTGGCGTAGGAACCGATTCTCCGCCCAATTGCATTTCCCAATTTTGCGTCGGCTTAAGTGGAAACCCGCCCCTGGCATTGGAGCTCATTGATCCTGTCCTGGATCAAGGTCATAGCCAATAATTTAAAGGGCTTCTCTGGCCACTTGCGGTGCAATGTAGAAATGGACCTCTGTCTGAAGGTTCTTAAATCATGAAGTTATGTCAGCGTACACCTATTTCTTCCATGATACACTTCCAGCAGCCAGCAATTTAACTCTGCCCTCAGACAACTTACCACAAAATGATGAAAAATGGAAATATGGCTTGCGTAAATCTCACTCTGAAATAATTTTATTCCAACTATTTTGCATAAATAATGAACCAAGTAAACAAGATCAAATTAACTGAGGGATAAATTAGAGGGACAGTGCCAAATGGAAACTGCTTTAAGCAAATCAAAAAGGAAACTTAAGACGTCAAATCAAAATGTGAGTAATGGGGTCAATAAGGTATCCTCTCCCCTCTGCTGCCGAACGAGCTTGGAAGGTTTCTAGGGTGCCATGGACACCGCATGCTCCCTCTCATTCTGTACATAGCTCATATTCTGGCAGTCAATTGCCTTTTTAATGAGCCTATTACCTACAATTTGCACCTCGCAGATGGACCCGAATTTCCAAATATTATTGGAGGGTTTTATTTAGCCTATGACTATGTTTTTCTTATTTGAAGCAATTTCTAATGAATGTGTGAAATCTTCCAAAAGAAAATAATATTCGATCCAAAATAATTTAAAGTATATATTTGTGAGTGAATAAATGAATATGGAAGAGTTAAATGAGGAAAAAAAATTGGAATCTACATTCAATCCATTGAAATAAAAATCCATCGCTGTAATCTACTCCAGTCTAAAACATCTCTGTGCTCCTCTAATTCTGACCTCTGTGCAATTCCATTGTAACTGCCCCACCATTGGTGGCCAACCCATTTTTTCCCAAACTCTGGAATAACCTCCCTATACCTCTCCACACCTCTCCTTTAAGACACTCCGTTAAACATTCCTCTTTGACCTAGTTTTTGGTTATTTGACCTGATATCCTTCATGTGGTTCCATATGATGTTTTTTTTTACAATGTTCCCATGAAGGTCAATGTTTTGTTATGTAGAAGTGCTATATAAATATCAATTGTTATTGAAGGAAAAACAATTAACTATATAGCAGAGGAATGCTTTTAACTTAGTAGGAAAATGTTAACCTGTACATTGTTAATGAGAACATTCAAATCGTTAAATTTTGTATGTTAACAATCGATAGATCAGCTCATAATATGCTTTCTCAGTGATAAATATACATAGGTGAAGTTATCTAAATTTGGTGTTTCCGTTTGTTGTAATTGTTTAATTTTTAGCAGAGCATCAGTACGCATCCTATTTAGGACAAAGAAGCTGATATATGCTTCGGGGCACAGGACAAGGCTAGAATATTTAATGAGTGCTTTGCATTGATGTTTACTGAAGAGGAGGAATCTGAAAAATATCTGCAAATGCTCCGGTTCCTGCAGTGAACGGAGTTTTGACTTGAGCACCAAATTCTCCATCTCGCTGGCAATGGTGGCAGGGCGAACTCAGATCGAAGAATCCTAGCCTAGGTGTTTGAATGTTATGGCCATCTCTCGGCAAGAACCTCCATCCGGGTCAAATGGGCGGGCCAGGAGACTCACAACGGCTTTGATGCCCAGCGTGAATACTGTTTTTGTCCTTGCGCCCAATTCAGTGAGCTGGAGGCCATTGCGAATCCCTCCCTAAATACCATTTCAGACGGGATTCACGCTGGCCTCACACTGCGCTGGCGGGGGCAGTGAATCCAGGGAGCTGGCTGACTCCGGCTAAAACCCAGATTGCATCCGGTTCTGGAAGCTGGAAACAGTGTACTCCATTCGACACCCGGCACGAATGCCGTTTTGGCGTTCTCCCGCTATTCTCCAGGAATAGCGGGATGTCCGCTGGGTGGGAGAACCACCTCCATTATGTTGTTATGCTGAACATTTAGAAAGCTTTGGAGTATTGTGTCTGGTTCTGGTCACCACAGGAAGTAGGTTAAGGTCCTTGAAAGCATGCAGAAGAGATTTACCGGGCTGGTTTCCAGGGATGGAGAATTTTGATTGATAGAAACTGGTTTTAAGGCTTTAAAATTTTTTTTCCGTGTTTTGGGACATTTCCCCTTTAAGTGGGCGTGGTCCGGGGCCTCTGACATCACGACGCGTGTGACGTAGAGCGTAGGAAGCGATTGCGCATGCGCATGAGTTGAAACCATATGGATTTAACAGTCCACTCCTGGAATCATGTTTTGTTATGCTCTTGTCGTGGCATAAGCCGCTTCCTTGATGTGCACTCTGGCAAAGGAAGGTTCAGACTTGGAGATAGCTTCAACACGTTTATTGAACTATTAACAATTCTCCTACTTGGATTCGACGCTACTGTTAATCCTGCTATAGCTACTCAGACTGACTAACCAGTCTGCTACAATCCACATGGTGGGAGTGATATGTTTCAATCAATCCTGTGTCTGTGCTCACTGAGAGCCTCCACTGGAAAGAGACTGAGCATGTGTGATGTGTCCTTTTATATAGGTTGGTGTAATGCCCTCCTGTGGTAGTGTCACCTCTGTGTGTATCGTGACTGCCCATTGGTCGTGTCCTATCTTATTGACCTATTGGTTGACTGTCTGTGTGTCATATCTCTGGTGTTCCCTCTAGTGTCTAGCTAGGTGTACTGTATGTATATTAACCCTTTGTGTACTTACAGTGATGTATATCACCACAACACTGTGCTGGCGGGGGCAGTGAATCCAGAATGACTCTGGCTAAAACCCAGATTGCATCCGGTTCTGGGAGCTGGAAACCGTGTACTCCATTCGACACCCGGCACGAATGCTGTTTCGTGATTCTCCCGCTATTCTCCAGAAATAGCGGGATTTCCGCCAGGTGGGAGAACCACCTCCATTATGTTGTTATGCTGAACATTTCGAAAGCTTTGGAGTATTGGGTCCGGTTCTGGTCACCACAGGAAGTAGGTGAAGGTCCTTGAAAGCATGCAGAAGAGATTTACCAGGCTGGTTCCAGGGATGGAGAATTTTAATTACGATGTGGAGTTGGAAAAGCAGACACTGTTCCCCTTGGGACAATGGAAGGGGGGTTTTAGAGGGGTTTACAAGACCGTGTCAAGCTTGGACAAAGTACAATGTCTCATACAATATCTAAATATGCAATCCATTTTAGCATTTCAGGTGAGATCTTTCATCAGAACGGTTTGCATTTGAAATGTTTATTTTATAAATTTAGAGTTCCCAATTCTGTTTTCCAGGGGCAATTTAGTGGCCAATGCACCTATTCTGCATATCTTTGGGTTGTGGGGGTGAGTCCCACGCAAACTCAGGGCGAATGTGCAAACTCCACACGGACAGTGACTCGTGGCCAGGATCGAACCCGGGTCCTTAATACCATGAGGCAGCAGTGCTTACCAATGCGCCATCCTGCCGTCCTGCATTTGATGTGTTAACCTTTATTCCTGCCTCACTTTTCCCGAATTTGCTGTATTTCTTTTAACTTTTCTTCATCCCTTTTCATAGCACACCGAATGATGAAATCACACCTGTTATCCTTCTTTGAATTATTTCAACTGTTTTTTCAAATTTATTTTCAGAAGTATAGGGACAAAACCCTGCACTCTAGCAACTGGAAACCAACACTGTTCAACCAGGACTTGAATCATCAGTAATGACACAGCAAACCAAAGGGACAAAACTATGCCCCTCAGTGTCTGAATGAATAAGTGATCTCTGTGGGATAAACAATCAAAAAAAACAATCTATTTTTTAATAAAAGGAAAATACTGCAGACGCTGGAAATCTGAAAGAAGAGCCAAATGGACTTGAAAACTTTGTCTCGCCACAAATGCGGCCAGACCTGCTGAGTTTAGCCAGCATTTTCTGTTTTTATGCCTTAGTTTTGTTGCCTTGCTAATTTCATGGAATGTTAATCAGGAAAAGGCGGTAGCCAACGATAAAAGAGGTTGAAGGCATCTTCATGGGTAAACGAATCATTCGAGCTCTAGATTTTCCTCTCTAAACTCTTCTACAGGGGCTGGTTTAGCACAGTGGGCTAAATTGCTGGCTTGCAATGCAGGACAATCGCAGCAGCGTGTGTTCAATTCCTGTACCGGCCTCCCCGAACAGGCGCCGGAATGTGGCAAATAGGGGCTTTACACAGTAACTTCATTGAAGCCTACTTGTGACAATAAGCTATTATTATTATTACCTCTTGTCTGCTCTTTCAAACAAAATTCTGATCAACCTTGGTCACCTCTGCTAATCTCTCCTTCTTTGGCTCAAGATCTATCTTCTACCCGGTGAAGAGCAGAGAACTGGTTGGTTTAGCACACTGGGCTAAATCACTGGCTTTTAAAGCAGACCAAAGCAGACCAGCAGCACAGTTCAATTCCCGTACCAGCCTCCCCAAACAGGCGCCGGAATGTGGCAACTAGGGGCTTTTCACAGTAACTTAATTTGAAGCCTACTTGTGACAATAAGCAATTTAATTCATTCATTCACCTGGGGTCAGAAGAGGCCAAACAAGGTTTATTTTTCAACGCAACACAAAAACAGAAAATACTGTGTGGCACAGTGGTTAGCCCTGCTGTCTCACAGCTCTAGGGACCTGGGTTCAATTGCGGCCTCGGGTGACTGTCTGTGTGGAGTTTGCACTTTCTCCCCCCCGTCTGTGTGGGTTTCCTCCGGGTGCTTCGGTTTCCTCCCACAGTCCAAATATCTGCAGGTTAGGTGGATTGGGCATGCTAAATTGCCCCTTGGTGTCCAAAAAGTTAGGTGGGGTTACTGGGTTTCAGGGATAGGGTGGAGACTTGGGCTTATGTGGGTGCTCTTTCCAAGGGCTGGTGCAGAATCGATGGGCCAAATGGCTTCCTTTTGCATTGCAGGGATTCTATTCTATGATTCTATGATCTCAGCAGGTCTGAAGAGAGAACGGAGCTAACATTTTGAGCCTGGGTGACTTTTTGTCAAAGCTTTCCTTGTGGAGTCTTCCTCCAGATCACACAATGAAAGATTAGGTTTCCTCTTCCCCGGACTTCTTGAATATGAGCTCCCCCGGGTTGGTGTTGGAAGCTGATCCCATCATCTACCTTGTGGTGATGAGTTACCCACTGATCCTGTACAATAAGGTAATTCCCACTTATATAGGAGCAATTTTGTCTCCATATCACTTAACATTCTACACACACAATGTAAGGATTTATCAGATAAAAAACAAATGGCAATTTGTTTCCAAATTTTATTACTGCTTGCGTATTGCAAAAATAATTAATATAATTAATTTTTTTAGTATGTATGGAAGGAAGTACCTGTGGAGCATTAACCCTCCCTTCTTAACCGTTCCACAGTCTTCTATACTCTTGTGAAAATTATGTCAATTATGCATGGGTCCTCAAGGAAATATGATACCATCTGATCCGAACATATGCTGGCTGAAGCTAAGTGGTCCGTATGTTGCTGTTTTCATTCAGATAAAGCAGCTGTCACTTTGAATTTCGCTGCATCTACATTCATTTTTTAACCTCTGAAGGCCAACTTTACAACTATATTCAACTCCTTTCATATAATCAGAATAATTTAGATCTCCCAAAATTAGGCAATATCCCTAGGGATTTCATTTTCTTGTAGCTTTCTTAGAGTAGGTGGTTGAACTTATTGTGAATTTGTAAAAAATAATTCTCAGGGCATGATGTAAGTGGCAAGCTCAGCATTTCTCGCTCCATTTGCATTGGGAATGTGAACTTTCTTTTTGAACTCCTGCCAATGGCACAGTTAGAGCAGATATTGAGGTCCTAAAGTCAGACTTTCATCAGCTACGGAGGAAGTTAAAAAGTAGGACTTGCAAGTGCCACGCATTAGCCGAAGTGGAAATAGGGAGATTGGGAGGATCAATGCATGGCTTGAGGCATGGTGCAGGAGGGAGAGCTTTCGATTCTTGGGGTTTTGCGACCAGTTTAAGAGGAGGGTTAAGTTCTCAACAGGATTGGGATCAATGTCCTTGCAGGGAGGTTCACTGGTTTGCTTGGGGATAGTTTAATCGAGATAGCCAGGGGGATGAGCACCAGCATGTAGAATTAGAAAAGAGAAATAAGGTGAATAAAAGAGTGAGAGTGGTGGATAGGTGGATAGAAGGAAGTGGTACCATATTAGAAAGGAGGTTAATAAAAAACGTGAAGAACATAGAATTTACAGTGCAGAAGGAGGCCACCCAGCCCATCGAGTCTGCACCAGCCCCCGGAAAGAGCACCCCCCCACGCCCCACACCTCCACCCCATCCCCGCAACCCAGTAACCCCATCCAACCCCTTTGGACACGGAGGGCAATCCAGCATGGCCAATCCACCCAACCTGCACACCCTTGGAGGTGATTAGCGGTCATAAGGATTACTCTCCCCATTTACTGCATCATTTGATTTTTCTTTTAGATCTACTCATCTATATCTGAATAAACCTAGTAATAATATAGTCACACTAGCAAAATGGTTTAAATATTTTGCCATAATTCAATATTTCCATGTCTTTGTCCAAACTAAAAGGATCTGTATCAAAAAATAAAACTGCTCAGTTATGGGAGGGGGGGTGGGGGTGGTCGGGGACAACGTAACTTTAGTTTTGAGCGGGAAGGCAGAAGCATGACGGGCCGAATGGCCTCATCTGTGCAGTACGGTTCTAGGAGGCAGATCCCTCCCCTCGACCAGCTCTAGACTCCATGAATCAGCTGATCGAACTACACACTCGCCTGTGCGGCAGCAGCAGCAATTTGCCCGAGGGGAGGCGATGGCAATGCGTGTGGCTGATTAATACCACGGGTATTCCAAACATTCCCAGAGAGTCGATCCAACCCCAACCCACCAACCGTTTCCAACACACATAAAAAAGGCCCAATCAAGCTATTCTTCGACCGCAGCGCTGCACAGCAGTGACGCCAGGGTAACCCCCACAACTCTCCAGTTTCTGGGAAAATAACCCACCCCGCCCCCGCCCGCAGAGCTGGCTCCAGCAGCTGAATTTTTCATGCCGTTTCAAAACTCTTGTGAGCAGGGATTACAGCCCCAGTGTGCGGCCTGATCATCAGGCTAAAGAGTCCAGCAACTCCCCTCCGCTGTTTTGGTGATCTTAATGTGGAACAGCCCAAGGTGGCTGGTGCACTGAGCATCTCCTGAGGGAGACTATTTGAATCAGGTCCCCACTCATTCTCCCTGGGTTGAGTGAGGTGCGTGTGGTGAACAGCCGTATGGGCTTTGCAAGTCGTTGGTTACATGGCATCCACGACCCAGAATTTAGTTACACTGAGGATAGGTTTAAAATGCATGAATGCAAATATGCAGTGTGGTAAATAGGTTGTTAAACTACAGACACAAATAGCCATATGGGAATATGATGCAGTGGTAATAACAGAAATTGTGCTTCATGGATTAAACATGTGAGCTCTGGGAGCTTACTGTTCAGGTATGGTCAAAAACAATAGAGTAGGAAAATAGGGAGGTAGGATGTCCGTACTGATTAGGGAAGACATTGTAGTGTTGGAAAGAGAGCATGTTCTTGAGAAGACAAGGACAAGGACAGTATCCATTTGATTAGAGCTGAGAAGCAAAAAGGGGATGATGTGCAGGGTATCTATCTTATAGGTTTCCAAATAGTGAGTGATTGAGATAAAGGAGCAAATCTGCAGGGATATCACAGATATTTCACTATAGAGTGGAAATATTGGGGGATTCAAATACTTAAAGCAACAATTTACCATAACTCTATTTTACTATGGTAGTGGTAATGTTGGGCTAATGGTTAAGGAGATTGAAGGTATTGTGAAATATGTTCAGGAGAACTTTCTTGACTAGTATCTTCTCGATCCAACTTGGAAGAAGACATTGCTTGATCTGCTCTTGGGAATTAAGGTGGGCTAAGTGGCCCAATCTTAGGTAAGATTGATCATTGTCTTATAGGCTTTACATTAGTAATGGAGAAGAGCAAGGAACAAACTAAAATAGAACTTCCAAATTGGAAGGCAGCTAACTTTAATGGGATGAGTGGTGGTGACTCAACGTGAAATGCAACCAAATACTTTAAGGAAATAGATTACTGGCTGATCTTTAAGGAGAAGATGCTTCAGGTTTAGGATAGTACATTCCAAAAAAGGTTGAAATATAAAGGGGCCAAAGACAGGCTCCTCGGGAGATGAAGAAGATAAAGATAAAACAAAAAGGAAAGGTGCATGATACATGTCAGCCGAATTATTCAAACAAGAATTCTTTTGCAATGTGACCTTCTATCTTAGACTCCAAGTGTGGCACTTAATTATTAGGCAGATTGTAGACCTATACTCGAAACTGCCTAAAACGTGTTTAATAGTACTACGTCTAAAAAGTTAGATTGGAAATGTTGCTCCTAGACTTGATTCCAAACTCTCTCTCACAATAGTTTAACACATGACTGATTGGTGTCAATGATACATCATCATCTACGTCATACCTTACCACATCCCATCTGTTAACCCCTTACATTACAGCTCTCCCCCAAGTATACTACCCTACATACTGCAACAATATAAAACTATGGGGTGAATTTGCCATCCCGGGATGCCTGAAACACGTTTCCTGATGGGATGGAGAAGCGGGTGTCTGGCTGAAATCGGGGCACCGATCCATTTCTGATGCTCCGAACCCCTGCTGGTGGCGAGATCTGTGTTCACACCCGCCTCCAGCGGGAGGAAACAAATGGATAAAAATGGCTCTTAATGACCCATTTGAATTCACTTAGCTGCCTTGGCACCCTATTCTCCGGCCCTCCATGATTCTCCAGTACTCTGGGCCGGGAATCACGGAGGCGGGAATCACAACAGGTCTCACCAAACGTGAACCTGATTGGGTGGAACTTGCTCTGGGCCAAGGGAGTAACCCCTTAAGTGAGACTCCCCCAGAAACACCCTTAATAGGGAGCCCCCTTCCCCCATGGCTCCCCTTAATAGGGAAACACGTCCAGGGACCTCCTAATTAAAGGAACCCCCCCAGAAACCCCCTAACTATAGGAACTCTCACAGAGACACATAAACTAGACCCCCCCCCCCCCACACACAGTCTGCCACAGAAAAAAAGAGCCCTGTCTGAAAGCTAGACAGCAGTCCAGACATGGGCAGTGACAGAAATTATAGTTGCAACACTTACCTGGAAGCACTACGTGTTCATTCCTGAAAAGAGAACAACTGTGACATGTGTTTAAACCCCTTAGATCCATTAGCTGCAAGCCATTCATTAATTTATAGTAGTGGGCTGTGATTGACAGCTTCCACAAAACCACTGCAGTCTTGAGTCATTCATCCCCCTTCATGCACGAGTGACTCTAACTGCTGAAACCCCAGTGTTTATAAACATCAACCACATCAAAGACAGATAAGTGCATTCCAATCAGTCATGCACGTAAACATTGGGGTTTCAGCACCTGGAGCCACTCACCCTTGAAACTGAAAAATTAATCACTTCATACATCTCTGCAATAAATTTATCTGTCACTTGTCCGCCCATTCCTCCAACTTGTCAACATCCTTTTGAAGTTCTACACTGTCTTCTTCATAAGTCACAATGCTTACAAGTTTCATATCATCCACAAATATTGAAATTGTGCCCAGTATACCAAGGTCTAGGTCATTAATATGTATTAGGAGAAGTGAAGGTCCCAACACCGACCCCTGGGGAACTCCAGCGCAATTCTTCCTCCAGACCAAAATCCATCAATTAACCACTACCCTCTGTTTCCTGTTACTCAGTCAGTTTTGTATCCATGTTGCTAATGTTCCTTTTATTATTTGATCTTTTTCTTTGCCCACAAGACTGTTGTGCAGCACTTTATCATATTCCTTTTGGAAGTCCATGTACACCACATCAATGATATTACCCTTATCAGCCTTCTTTCTTACATTGTCAAAAAACTCCAGCAAGTTAGTTAGCCACAATTTGCCCTTAAAAAAACCATGTTGATTTTCCTCAATTAGTCCTCATTTGCCCAAGTGATTCTTAATTTGTCCTGCATTTGTTGATTCCAGAACTTTCCCATCACGGAGATTAAAGTGATGGGCACTTGAGGGAAATGACAGGGCTGCATGGATAGCATGGGGGGAATAGGACTGATTGGATTGCCCTGTTGAAAACTGGACTGGACTAGATGGGCCAAAAATAATAAATAAAAATAAATAATCTTTATTATCACAAGCAGGCTAACATTAACACTGCAATGAAGTTACTGTGAAAAGCTCCTCGTCGCCACCTACTGCACCACAAACGATTCTAAGGCCAGTTGAAATGTTGGGGGATACCCAACAGGCCTGAGAGCCAGGGTCGCGAGGCTATATACCGTGAGGGGAGGTAAGGGTCCGCCGAACTTCAGGGTCAGGCTTCGGTGACTGCATTAGAAGTCCAGTCCAAGCAGTAGAGGGGCGCAGAGGTAAGGGAGGACATACAGCTGAAAAAGGGCATACTCAGCGAGGTTCATGACACAGTATCCCCGGATCCGGACCGAATGGGATCCGGAGGCGAGGGAGATCATTTGAGATGCGGGGTAGATGCGCAGGGAGCAGCGCCTTAAGGTTGCTCCCCCCTCGCTCTTCGTGAACCTCATCCCCGACTGTAAGCCCGTCACCACCAGTAGCAGGCGGTACAGTGCACAAGATATGACTTTCATCAAGTCAGAGGTCCAGCGACTCTTGAGAGAGGGAGTCATCCAGGCCAGCAACAGCCCCTGGAGAGCTCAAGTGGTGGTTGTCAGGACTGGGGAAAAGAACCAGATGGTGGTGGACCACAGCCAGACCATTAACCGGTTCACGCAACTGGATGCGTGCCCCCTCACCCGCATTGCAGAGATGGTCAACCAGATCGCGTAATAACGGGTTTTCTCTACGGTGGATCTGAAGTCTGCCTAGCACCAGCTCCCGATTCGCCCATAAGATCGCCACTACACGGCTTTCGAAGCAGCCGGCCGACTCTTCCACTTCCTCAGGGTCCGTTTCGGGGTGTACGAAGCTCTCCGTGCTCCCGTAGTCGACGAGACAGGGGGTCTCGTGCCCGTTGACCCGGACGACCATCATGGAACTCCTCAGGTGCTTCGGCCGCAACTGGTCGAGGGTGACGGCGCCGAGCTGCGGGTAATCAGTGTAGTCGGAGGAATCTGGGTCATAAAATGGCGGCCCAAACGAGTCGCACGTGTCGGATTGAGCTGAAGATGGCCGCCCCCACGAGTGGCACGTGGCTGATGACGCATCTGAAAGGCGCGTTTCTGGCAGGCATGCAGCCGCTACGGGATCTGCGGGCCTGTGAGTCCATGGGTCGGGCCAGAGGAGCTTTAAGCTTCTGGGCTTTCGATCTGGCCAGACAGACTCTGGCGAAGTGACTCTTTTTGCCGCGGTCGCTGCATGACACAGAGCGAGCTGGGCAACGCTGCCGAGGGTGTTGGCCTTGGCCGCAGAAGTAGCACGATGGTCCCCCGGTCTGAGCGGGCAGCCGCGCGGCACAGGCCTGTGGCGTGGCCGGGTCTGGCGACAACCGCGTCGGCGGGGCCCACGTGGGGCTCGCTGTGTCTGCGGGGATCGCGCTTAGGCTCTGGTAGGCCACCTCTAACGAGGTGGCTAGTTTTACCGTGTCCTGCAGGTCGGTAGCCCCGTTTTCCAGCAGTTGCTGCCTGACATAATTAGAGTGGACCCCAGCCACATAGGTGTCCCGGATCTGCAGCTTCATGTGCTCCTTAGCCATCACGTCTTGACAATTACAGTTTCTGGCGAGTAGGGCCAGGTTTTCCATATATTCGGCCAGAGATTCTCCTGCGTGCTGCCGGCGGGTAGTGAGCAGATGCCGCACGAACACCTCGTTTACAAGCTTGATGAAGCGCTTCTTCAGAATCGCGACCGCTGCCTCGTATGTGGCTGCCTTTTCGATCAAAGCTGAAATTCGATTCCTCACCCGGGCGTGGAGGAGGTGCAGCTTGCGAGCTTCGGGGATAGGCGCTTCGGAGGAGCCGAGGTAGGCCTCGAAGCAGCGGAGCCAGTGAGAGAAGATCCCCTTGGCTTCTGGGGCATGAGCGTCTAAGTCGCGTTTTTCTGGTTTGAGAGCGGCGTCCATAGTGACGTCGTTTGTGTAATAAATTGATATACCATCAATTCACAGCGAGACCATATGAATAAGTGAACGAAGGCTTTATTACACAAAGAACTAGCCTGCCAGTGACTTCTGTACAAATGAGCGCCACCCACTGGGCGCAGGACTATATACCGTCTCAGGGGGGGCGGAGCCAGAGGCAGAGCCCACCGGGATTCCAGCTCAATCGTTAAAGGTTAAAGGTTACACAGGCACCACATCTCCAGGTGAATACATTTCACCACAGGATGACAGAGCGAAGTCTCTGATGCAGCAGCCTCATTATTGGCTGAAGAACATGCCCTCCAGGCCTGGCCTGTGGTAGGAAGCAAGTGAACCAACAGGAGGGAAATATCTAATAAAAGCAAAATACTGCGGATGCTAGAAATCTGAAAGAAACACAGTTAAGGTTTTGAGTCCATATGCCCCCAAAAGGTCTCTCCCCAGATGCTGCCAGACTTGCTGAGTATATCCAGCATTTTCTGTTTTTATTATGAGGGAAATATCTCCTTGATCTAATCATCATCAATCTACCAGTTGCAGATGCATCTGGTCCATGACATTGGTACTGAGGGCAGCCTCCAATATTTTATATGGGATAGACTCAGACCAGAGCAAGCAGTTTAAAACTGGGCATCCAGGAACTGTGGCCATCAACAGCCCCAGAATTGTCTTCAACCACAATCTGTAACCTCATGGCCTCGCATATCTTTCATTGTACCATTGCCACCAAACCCGTTTCAATGAGGAGTATGCCAGGAACATTATCTGAACATGCAGTGCCAATCTGGTGAATCTACATGCAGGGTCAGAAGTATGCTGAACAGCAGAAGCCGCATACGACACACAGAGATAAGCAATCCAACAATCTGCACATCAGATCAAAGTTCTGACACATTCAGTCGTAAATGATGGTGGACAATTAAACAATTAGGCAGGAGAGAGGACTCAAAGTACCCCCATACTCAATGATGAGGGAGCCAACACATCAGTGCAAATGACATAGCTGAAGCACATGCAACCAGCCACAACCAGAAGTGATGAGTAGATATCAGCCACCTCCTCAGGTCCCCACCATCAGAGATGCTAGTCTTTAGTTAATCCAATTCATACCATGGAAAATACTTGAAATAAAATTTGACCCTCGGTGAGACTGAGGACAGGATATTCTGGCCCTTCCTTCTGGCGGGATCCTCTGGTAAGGCAACCCCCTGAGATGGGTTCCCTGGTAGTGGGTCAGGTGAGCTACGCAAAATGTCATAGACATCAGTGGGATCAGAACAAAGAACAAAGAAAGGTACAGCACAGGAACAGGCCCCTCGGCCCTCCAAGCCTGTGCCAACCATGCTGCCCGTCTAAACTAAAATCTTCTGCACTTCCGGGGTCCCTATTCCTCTATTCCCATCCTATTCATGTATTTGTCAAGATGCCCCTTAAACGTCACTATCGTCCCTGCTTCCACCACCTCCTCCGGCAGCAAGTTCCAGGCACCCACTACCCTCTGTTTAAAAAACTTGCCTCGTACATTTCCTCTAAACCTTGCCCCTCGCACCTTAAACCTATGCCCCCTAGTAATTGACCCCTCTACCCTGGGAAAAAGTCTCTGACTACCCACTCTGTCTATGCCCCTCGTTATTTTGTAGACCTTTATCGCCCCTCAACCGCCTTTGTTCCAGTGAGAACAAACCACGTTTATTCAACCTCTCCTCATAGTTAATGCCCTCCATACCAGGCAACATCCTGGTAAATCTCTTCTGCACCCTCTCTACAGCCTCCACATCCTTCTGGTAGTGTGGTGGCCAGAATTGAACACTATACTCCAAGTGTGGCCTAACTAAGGTTCTATACAGCTGCAACATGACTTGCCAATTTTTAGACTCAATGCCCCGGCCAATGAAGGCAAGCATGCCGTATGCCTTCTCCCACTGGCAGCCAATGGTGAGTCTCCTCCGTCGCTGGAAAACACATTGTGGGGGGATCGGAAAATCCCCAGGGACATTATTTCCTGGGGAGACACCATTGGAGCATATTAATGTGACGGGCTTGTTTTTCCACATCCAATACCCAGTCTTCACATGTTCTTTTTAATGACAAGAATAGTATGTTGGTCCCCTCGCATGGAACCTGAAACCTGAGAAGTGGCTGTGATTTTTACCTTTGCAATCTTTCTCAGTCGAGTCAGATTTATTTTAATTTTCAAACTTCCTTTCTCCAATTTCTCTGGAACTTACCAAGTTGGGGCAAATTACTAATTTATTTGTTAGTAAATTTGCAATCATTGGAAATGACTGCAGCTCCCTTAATATTCATCCAGGTGGGTCCTTAATCCTGAAAGGGGTCTTCCAACAAAACCACTTCTCTAATGTTCCAACAGACTTGTTCAACCTTCATTGATCTATTCCACCTGTCAAAAATATATGTTTCAATAAGATCACCTCTCTAAACTCCAATAGGTCCAACCTGTTCAACCTTTCTTCATAAGATAAGTTTTTTATCACAGGAATGAGACAAGTGAACCTTCTCTGAACTGCTTCTTGTGTCATTATACATTTTTCAAATAAGGAGAATGTTACAACCCCCTCCAGGGATGGAACTTGTATTGCCACTGATCCCCTCTACAAATATTTTAGTTTATTGACAACTCAAGAATACAAAAGAATCATCAACATGCTAAAAACAGTCACGCAAATCAGTAATATGCAAAAGGCATTTACAAGACACTAAAACAAATAAACCATCACTATCCCCCCCCCTGACCCAGTGGTAGCCCCACTTCAGCAGAAAGGCACAGATCACCGCAAAAGGACACACTGGTGCATGGCACGATGTGAGAGAGAGAGAGAGAGAAAACATACCTGCCCTCCCAAGAGGGGGTACAGTCCAACCCAAAACAGTTTCTTTAAATAAAGCAGCAGCTGCAAAGCCAGCATACGGCCACCTCTCTCCCACCACCATTCCCCAACACCAGCCCCACATCGGTGGAAAGGCAGCCAAACGAGCAGCGCAGTGCACTGGAAAAGGACACACTGATACGGGGCAAGGCGGGAGAGAGAGAGGGAGAGAACTCCCTTTAAAAATACCCCACAAAATACAGAGTAACCGCAAGAAACCCAACAAAAAATTAAGTACAAGTCAAAGGTGCCAGCACTCAAGCCAGTGCACGCCAACCCCCCCCCTTTGGCTCCAGCAACAGCCCCACGTCGGTGGAGAGACGCCGCAAGCAGCATAGTCCACCGGGAAAGGACAGACAGTGCGCGGTTGAGGAGGGAGAGAGAGAGAATACCCCTCCCACTCACTAGCTCTGGGAGGGACCCCCAACCTTTATTGCGTAGAAGCAGGAAGGGCGCAACCTGCGAGCATCCATTCGCTAGGCACAGGAAAATACACAACAAAAATACAATATTTTGTTTTTATAAATTTAGAGTACCCAATTATTATTTTTTTCCAATTAAGAGGTAATTTAGTGTGGCCAATCCATCTAACCTGCATATCTTTGGGTTGCGGGGTTGAAACCCAAGCAGACACAAGGAGAATGTACAAACTCCACACAGACTGTGACCCAGGGTTGGGATTCGAACTCGGGTACTGGGTGTCATAAGCAGCAGAGCTAACCACTGTGCCACATGCCAAATACAATATTAACTATACAATCCCCCAGCAACTAAGCAAAGCCAACAGTAGTACAATCAGTACACAGTCAATTTGGCCACTGCCCTGCTGCTCTCACAGCTCCGGCATTCGGTCTCCGGCCACCATCCCATCCAAAACTGTAAAGTGAGTCCGTTCTCCTCCACTTTCAGCCCGGCAGCAGACCCACCAAACTCCGCCCCATGCTCCAATCCCAGTCGGTAAGCAGAAAGGCAGCCACTAACAAGTACGAGCCCCAGGCATGGCAACTGCAGGCAGACACGCTCTCTCCTCTCTCTCCCCCCTACAAGCAACTGGGAGCATCAACAGGCTCCTCTTCCCCTCCATCCAACCGGTTATAGCACAGTTCTCCCTTGCCGTAGTCCAGGCTTCAAAGTCCGAAAAAGGCAGCCAGCATACAGAATAACACACCAGGTCCAGAAGCAGGGTTACAGCCAGAAGCAGCAGGAGCTCAAAGCAAGATCTCAGAGTATGAGCTATCAAGGTGACTAGCTGGCAGAGCTTCCTCATAATTGGCGGATGCCGAGCATACTACGCCCAGATAAAAAAGGAAGGCTTGGCTGTTGGGTCGCGGTGAGAAAATTCCATCAGTTTATTGATTGGTGTTTACAGTATATACCAACCACAAGACCCTACTGAGTGGCAGTAATCTGTCACCTGAAGCCTGATCAGTGGCTAAATGTGTGAATTGTATTGAATTGCATTCTTCTGTTTGAAGCTAAGTAGTGTGACTCATCTTTGGTTAGCTGAGTTCTGTAGATAAGGCAAACACAAAGCGCACTCAGTAAGCTTGCGCAGGGTGAAGTCGAGACATCCTGAGTGAGAGACAGCCAGAGTGGGGATTGGAACTTGATGCAGTGAGGTAATTTGGTGCAGAGTGAGATGAAGTGCTTTTCCCCTATTTTGTTTTGTTTCTTCTGGCTTGTAACTGTGACTCTGCAGGAAGAGATCCAGAGAGCATCCTGGGAAGGTAAGTGATTTTATTGCCTTTTCAAATTGTGTGTGTGTGTGTGGGGGGGGGGGGGGGCAGACTGAAATGACATCATAGTAAAACTGTAACCTGGTTGGCTGGTTGGGAATCTGTTCAATTTGAAAAAAAACCAAACTAATATTGCAAAACAAATCGAGGCAAGTTTTTTTACACAGAGAGTAGTGGGTGCCTGGAACTTGCTACCGGAGGAGGTGGTGGAAGCAGGGACGATAGTGACATTTAAGGGGCATCTTGACAAATACATGAATAGGATGGGAATAGAGGGATACAGACCCAGGAAGTGTAGAAGATTGTAGTTTAGTTGGGCAACATGGTCGGCACGGGCTTGGAGGGCTGAAGGGCCTGTTCCTGTGCGGTACTTTCCTTTGTTCTTTGAATTGATTAACTAGATAGTGGAGTAAATAAACCTGAGGGCAGAGATCGGTATTTAGCATTTAATTATACAGTAAAGATCTAACGTCAGGGTCATATAGTTAATTGTAACTCAATCTAACAATTCAAGTGTTTATTTCAGATTAATTAACGAGAGCTTAAATGTCACTCAGCGGGGTGCAGTGCTCGAACTGTGAGATGTGGCAGATTTGTGACGCTTCCGGCGTCCCGGTCGACTACATCTGCAGCAAGTGTAAGCAATGGCAGCTCTTCACAGACCGTCTGGTTCGGGTGGAGAAGCAATTGGATGCACTGAGGAGCATGCAGGTGGCGGAAAGCATCATAGATAGGAGTTATCGAGATGTGGTCACACCCAAGGTGCAGGCAGAAAGATGGATGACCACCAGAAGGGGCAGGCAGTCAGTGCAGGAATCCCCTGTGGTTGTCCCCCTCTTGAACAGGTATACCGCTTTGGATACTGTTGCGGGGAATAACCTATCAGGGGAAAACAGCAGCAGCCAGAGCAGTGGCACCACGGCTGGCTCTGATGTTCAGCAGGGAGGGTCAAAGCGCAGAAGAGCAATAGTTATAGGGGACTCTATAGTCAGGGGCACAGATAGGCGCTTCTGTGGACGTGAAAGAGACTCTAGGATGGTATGTTGCCTCCCTGGTGCCAGGGTCCAGGATGTCTCAGAACGGGTAGCGGGCATCCTGAAGGGGGAGGGCAAACAGGCAGAGGTCGTGGTACATATTGGTACTAACGACATAGGCAGGAAGGGGGATGAGGTCCTGCAGCAGGAGTTCAGGGAGCGAGGCAGAAAGGTAAAAGACAGGACCTCTAGAGTTGTAATCTCAGGATTACTCCCTGTGCCACATGCTAGTGAGGCTAGAAATGGGAAGATAGAGCAGCTAAACATGTGGCTAAATAGCTGGTGTAGGAGGGAGGGTTTCAGTTATCTGGACCACTGGGAGATCTTCCGGGGCAGGTGTGACCTCTATAAGAAGGACGGATTGCATCTAAACTGGAGAGGCATAAATATCCTGGCCGCGAGGTTTGCTAGTGTCACATGGGTGGGTTTAAACTGGTATGGCAGGGGGGTGGGCACGGGAGCAATAGGTCAGAAGGTGCAAAAATTGAGGGAGAACTAGGGAATAGGGCCAGTACGGCTCTGAGGACGAACAGACAGCGAAATGGTGCTGAAAACAGCGGGACTGGTGGCCTGAAGTGCATATATTTTAATGCAAGAAGTATAACAGGAAACGAAGATGAACTTAGAACTTGGATTAAAAGTTGGAACTATGATGTTTTGCCATTACAGAGACCTGGTTGAGGGAAGGACAGGATTGGCAGCTAAACGTTCCAGGATTTAGATGTTTCAGGCAGGATAGAGGGGGATGTAAAAGGGGTGGAGGAGTTGTGCTACTGGTTGGGGCAAATATCACAGCTGTACTGCGGGAGGACACCTCAGAGGACAGCGAGGCGATATGAGTAGAGATCAGGAATAAAAAGGGTGCAGTCACAATGTTGGGGGTTTACTACAGGTCTCCCAACAGCCAGCGGGAGACAGAGGAGCAGATAGGTAGACAGATTTTGGAAAGGATTAAAAGCAACAGGGTTGTTGTGATGGGAGACTTTAACTTCCCCGATATTGACTGGGACTCACTTAGTGCTAGGGGCTTGGACGGGGCAGAGTTTGTAAGGAGCATCCAGGAGGGCTTTTTAAAACAATATGTAGATAGTCCAATTAGGGAAGGGGCTGTACTGGACCTGGTATTGAGGAATGAGCCCGGCCAGGTGGTAGAAGGTTCAGTAGGGGAGCATTTTGGAAACAGTGGCCACAATTCAGTAAGTGTTAAAGTGCTGGTGGACAAGGATAAGAGTGGTCCTAGGGTAAATGTGCTAAATTGGGGGAAGGCTAATTATAACAATATTATGCGGGAACTGTAGAACCTAGATTGGGGTCAGATGTTTGAGGGTAAATCAATATCTGACATGTGGGAGGCTTTCAAATGTCAATTGAAAGGAAATCAGGACCGACATGTTCCTGTGAGGAAGAACGATAAATACGGCAAATTTCGGGAACCTTGGATAACGAGAGATATTGTAGGCCTCGTCAAAAAGAAAAAGGAGGCATTTGTCAAGGCTAGAAGGCTGGGAACAGACGAAGCCTGTGTGGAATATAAGGAAAGTAGAAAGGAACTTAAGCAAGGAGTCAGTCAGGAGGGCTCAAAGCGGTCACAAAAAGCCATTGACAAATAGGGTTGAGGAAAATCCCACGGATTTTTACATGTATATAAAAAGCAAGAGGGTAGCCAGAGAAAGGGTTGGCCCACTGAAGGACAGGAGAGGGAATCTTTGTGTGGAGCCAGAGGAAATGGGTGAGGTACTAAATGAATACTTTGCATCAGTATTCACCAAAGAGAATGAATTGGTGGATGTTGAGTCTGGAGATAGCCTGGGTTACATTGAGATCCAAAAAGATGAGGTGTTGGGCGTCTTGAAAAATATTAAGGTAGATAAGTCCCCAGGGCCTGATGGGATCTACCCCAGAATACTGAAGGAGGCAAGAGAGGAAATTGCTGAGGCCTTGACAGAAATCTTTGGATCCCTCACTGTCTTCAGGGGATGTCCTGGAGGACTGGAGAATAGCCAATGTTGTTCCTTTGTTTAAGAAGGGTAGCAAGGTTCATCCAGGGAACTACAGGCTGGTGAGCCTTACTTCAGTGGTCGGGAAATCACTGGAGAGAATTCTTCGAGACAGGATCTACTCCCTTGGAAGCAAATGGACGTATTAGTGAGAGGCAGCATGGTTTTGTGAAGGGGAGGTCGTGTCTCACTAACTTGATAGAGTTTTTCGAGGATGTCACAAAAATGACTCATGCAGGTAGGGCAGTGGATGTTGTCTATATGGACTTCAGTAAGGCCTTTGACAAGGTCCCCCATGGCAGACTGGTACAAATAGTGAAGTCACACGGATCAGAGGTGAGCTGGCAAGATGGATAGAGAACTGGCTAGGCCATAGAAGACAGAGAGTAGCAATGGAAGGGTGCTTTTCTAATTGGAGGGCTGTGACCAGTGGTGTTCCACAGGGATCAGTGCTGGGACCTTTGCTGTTTGTAGTATATATAAATGATTCGGAGGAAAATGTAACTGGTCTGATTAGTAAGTTTGCGGACGACACAGGTGGAATTGCGGATAGCGATGAGGACTGTCAGAGGATACTTCAGGATTTAGATCGTTTGGAGACTTGGGCGGAGAGATGGCAGATGGAGTTTAATCTGGACAGATGTGAGGTAATGCATTTTGGAAGGTCCAATGCAGGTAGGGAATATACAGTGAATGGTAGAACCCTCAAGAGTATTGACAGTCAGAGAGATCTAGGTGTACAGGTCCACAGGTCACTGAAAGGAGCAACACAGGTGGAGACGGTAGTTAAGAAGACATACGACATGCTTGCCTTCATTGGCCAGAGCATTGAGTATAAAAATTGGCAAGTCATGTTGCAGCTGTGTATAACCTTAGTTAGGCCACACTTGGAGTATAGTGTTCAATTCTGGCCACCACTCTACCAGAAGGATGTGGAGGCTTTAGAGAGGGTGCAGAAAAGATTTACCAGGATGTTGCCTGGTTTGGAGGGCATTAGCTATAAGGAGAGGTTGAATAAACTCGGCTTGTTCTCACTGGAACAACGGAGGTTGAGGGGCGACCTGATATTGGTCTACAAAATTGTGAGGGGCATAGATAGGGTGGATGGTCAGAGACTTTTTCCCAGGGTAGAGGGGTCAATTACTCAGGGATATAGGTTTAAGGTGCGAGCGGCAAGGTTTAGAGGAGTTGTATGAGGCAAGTTTTTTTACACAGAGGGTAGTGGGTGCCTGGAACTCGCTGTCGGAGGAGGTGGTTGACGCAGGGACGATAGTGACGTTTAAGGGGCATCTTGACAAATACATGAATTGGATGAGAATAGAGGGATACGGACACCAGAAGTGTAGAAGATTTTAGTTTAGACAGGTAGCATGGTCGGCGCAGGCTTGGAGGGCCGAACGTCCTGTTCCTGTGCTGTACTTTTCTTTGTTCTTTGTTCTCTTTGTACCAGGGTTAATCAAGGAAGATTGGGTGATTCCACCGATAGCATCTACCCGGGGTCACTGTCCGTCTGTGAGTATACTTTAGACCACCGCCTGGGCACAAAGCCCCCGTGTGCAGATGCGTTGAGCCACCTGCTCCTACCCACAAAGCCGGCAGCTCCCTCCACGGCCACGGATTTGATCGCCGCCCTCCATTTCATGGACATTCTACCGGTAATGGCAGCACATATCTGAGAATGGGCCTCGACCGACCTGGAGTTGTCGAGGGCGAGACATGTGGTCCAACATGGGGCCTGAAATAGGGCGATACCAGACGGACTGAGGGCCTACACCTCCAAGCTACGCGAAATGAGTGTCAAAGGTTGTACCCGAAAGGGAGCCTATCCCTTGTTGAAAGACCTCCATAATGTGCATCCTGGCTTGACCAAAATGAAATGTTGGCACGCAGCTACGTTTGTAGGCTATTGGCCGAGACCGAGCGGGTGGCCTGTGATTGCACCCCATGCCAGGAACACCAGAATGCCCCACCGGTGTCTCCTGGAGTGTCGCTTCAGCGGCGCCGGTCCCGATTTCCTCGTAAACGGCCATTCCCCGCCCCCACACCAAACGCAATTTTGGCGCCGGGTTGCGGAGAATCCAGCCCCGCATGTTTCAATGAGATCACCTCTCATTTTTCTAAATCTACAGGTTTCCCTTTATCCATTTGCTTGTTACTTCCTCAAAGAACTTTAATAAATTTGTTATACATGATTTCTCTTTCACCAAGGCATGCAGGATCTGCCTGATCCCATTTTGATTTTCGAACAATCCCGTTATAAATTCTTCAATGATGGATTTGAACAATTTCCCTGTGATAGATGTTTGGCCAAATGGCCTATCGTTTCCTGCTTTCTGCCTCCCTTCTTTCTTGAACATTTGTTACATTGGTTGTTTTCCAATCTGCTGGGAATGTTCTGGAATCTAAGGAATTTTGGAAGATTATAACCAATACCTCTACAAACTCTGCAGCCACTTCTTTTAAGATCCTAGAATGCAGGCCTTCAGATCTTGGGAAGTTGTCAGCTGTTCGATCTCATAGTTTTCTCAGTACCTTTTTCTTGATGATGGCGAATGTTTTAATTTCCACCCTCCCTTTTACCTCTTGACTTTTGAGTGTCTTTGGAAGTTTTCTCAGTCTGCTACATTGAAGACAGACACAAAATACCAATTTAATGCTTCTGTCATTTATCTTTCACTGTTTGTGTACTTTGAGCTTTTCTCGTTCCAATTCTAATATCTCCTTTTCTAAATTTTCTCTTTCTTTTTCAATGTCAAATATTTTTGATTGCCTTTGACTGCATCAAGTTATTTTTTTTTCTTTCCAGTTTCATTCTCCCTGTTTCATATCCTCTCACTTCGCTCGCTTTGTAAATTCTAATCTGGTTAGTTTGACTTGAGCACCAGCAGAACTGTCTTTTCCTTTCTCAAACTTCAAGTAATGAGCCAATTCTTCAACTATCTCTGTCATCCTCTCTCCTGATTTTAAGCTGACACATATTGTCTCTGCTGCAGCAGCATTCAAATTATCTTCTGTCAACTGTTCTAAAGTACTACACTGAGCGACAAATCCTCTCTTACCACAAAGACCTGAACATAATAGGTACCCACATTGATTCCCCAATTAATATAGCAATCTTGCTTGTTTACATTCTGGAAAGTTCCAGTGGACCTATTTAGCAGACAAATTTGGATCAACCCTAGAAAAGTTTGCAATTTTCTTTG
Organism: Scyliorhinus torazame; assembly: GCF_047496885.1. Classification (NCBI taxonomy): domain Eukaryota; kingdom Metazoa; phylum Chordata; class Chondrichthyes; order Carcharhiniformes; family Scyliorhinidae; genus Scyliorhinus; species Scyliorhinus torazame. Next base: position 159,444,852 of record NC_092717.1, read on the forward strand.
GATTTCCGTGGAGGCCAACAAGTGACTCCAACAAGGAAACCAATAGACAAGATTTTAAAACAGTTACTTAAACAATCAAATCAAAACCAACATAAATTAAACCTGAATTAACAGGCAAACTGTGGTCATTATAAACTATAATTTATACATTATACAGTATGTACAGCACAGATAGATCTCATGGATATACTACTAGCAGTCTCCTCAGGATGCATGGCAGACACCATGATCAGCCACAGAGCCTCTCTTGATTTTAATCTTCCTCAGGTAGAATTGCAGCATCTTTTCTCCAAGGATTTAGCCGCTGATACTCATCCAACAGTCTTAAACTCAAGTTCCATAGGCATTTTCTTCACCAGTTACAGCGTACTTTTACCAGAACCTCCTCAGCTCTGCTCATAACAGTCCTGGGAGTGCAGGTCTATCAATGTACTTTTATCTGAACTATCAGTAACAACTCTGTGCAATATATGGCTGCTGCTGGTTAATCAGTTCCTTTAAAATAACTGAAGCAATGGCAGTTGTAGTGATGTGCACTCTGCATGTACACAAGGGGTTAATGCAAATACACTGCAACTAAGTAATCACTAGAGGGAGCACTAGAGATGTATAAATAGACAGACGAAAGCCAGGATCGCCCTCCTCATAGGAACAGCAGCTAGTGACAAGACACAGACAGCTCAGCACAGCAGTACTTCTTAATCAATCATGTTCATGTAATGTCTAGTTTAAGCTCTGGAGAGAGAACAAACTTATTCAATAAAGCATTTACTTCAACTGGAAAACTGCGAGAATTATTCGGGCATAAGAAATAATATATGATACCAGGACGTGATTTCAGGAAAGTTTACTAGACAGATTACAGAAAGAAAGATCAAAAAGAGAAGAAAACTCGTACCGGAGGGAAGGCCTCGCAGTATATGGATCCTCGACGACCGACTGATTCGATCGAACATATTCGACCTCCACGGCAGCTGAACACAACCGGTAACTTACGTGATAACTGGAAATTTTTTAAACAAATATTCCAATGAGATATGGTAGCTAATGATTTGAGCACAGTCTCTGAAGACAAAAAAATAGCATTGCTACTAGCAATAGCAGGACATCAAGCTAGAGAGAACTATAACTCCTTTAATTACTTGGAAGGTGAAGACAGAACTAAATTGAAAGTTATACTCAAAACATTTGAAGATCACTATAACACCTGCAACTATGCTGCTTTAAGGGATTCAATGCTCAGAGGCCAAATTGCACAGGGAATAAATGATGCTGAACTCAAACAATCCTAATTAAAACAGAAAGGTTTAATGCTGGAAATCGCGATTGAAAAGTGCATATCGCAAGAAAAAATAAATAATCAGTACCTTGAGCTTTCACAAACAAAGAACGCCGAATAAGTTCTCCACGAGGCTGAGAAACATAAAATGGTGTCTCTGTGTTAAAACCAGCTTCTTCATCATGGCACCTCCGATTCAACACCGTCCACACACGCGCACTTCGTCAAAAGACGCAAACCGGCAAAATTCCGTTCTGCGCATGCGCAGGAGACCGAAGCCGCGCATGCGCGGATGAGAAAAGACGCATTGGGTGACGATCATTCTGCGCATGCACGGCTCGCAACTGGTCAACTATCATTTAACTCCTGACTCCCACTTTAACTGCTCCACCCTCTACTCACACGCAGATGACAGACAAACACAGGTGGGGGGGGAAGGGGTGAAAAATAATAAGGATGAAAGTCAAAGGATAAGACTCTTTGCTTCAGATGTTTTTTTGGGGACACTTTCTTCACAGCAAGCTAGCAGATTAAAATCATGGGTGGATTCAGCATGCAGCGGGAACAGCAGTATGAGGAATGTTGTATGCCCTGGATATACCTGTAATCCTGAGTGGATTACTTGTATCCTGTTGCAGATTAAAGTCTTTTCTTTGGGCAGCACGGTAGCACAAGTGGCTAGCACTTTGGCTTCACAGCACCAGGGTCCCAGGTTCGATTCCCTTCTGGGTCACTGCCTGTGCAGAGTCTGCACGTTCTCCCGGTGTCTGCGTGGGTTTCCTTCGGGTGCTCCAGTTTCCTCACAAAGTCCAAAGATGTGCAGGTTAGGTGGATTGGCCATGATAAATTGCTCTTAGTGTCCAAAAAGGTTAGTAGGGGTTATTGGGTTACGGGGATAGGGTGGACGTGAGGGCTTAAGTGGGTGAGTGCAGACTCGATGGGCCGAATTGCCTCCTTCTGCACTGTAAGTTCAATGTTCTATGTTTACAGCCTGTAATGGTCTTCTTGCAGATTCATTCACTCCGGTTTTCTGTAGTTTAGAAATGCCTTACTCACAGCTTTTCCTGGACAGGCACCTTGCTTCACATCAAACTTTGCTTTCAGTGCATGGTCTGTCTTCAGGCCTATGTAGCCTCAGGCATTCGGCCCCCACAGGCTTTTTGGAGAGAGTTTTGCTCACAGCAGCATTCTGGAGTGAGTTATCTAGATTTTTCTGGAGAGGGTTAGCTGGATTTTTGCAGAGTGTAAGCAGAGTCTTGTCTCCTTCTTGCTGCCAAAATCAAAAATGAAACCAAACTGGAACCTCTGGACTCAAAAAAGCATTCCAATGGAATAATATCCAATCATCACCTGTTACCAGGCAGAGCACAGCCCTTTGGGCTCATTCATGGACCACCACCCAATCATTCAAATAGAGTCCCAACCCATCTTTCTGTCACTGATGTCAGCCAGTCTGCAATTTCCCATTTTAACCAGCACAGCTTTCCGGATTCTTCCTGCTTGAATTAAAGGTACAGGCTTCTTGCCTTAAAGTGGCATATCCAATTATCATTCAGGGATCAAAAATATAGCGGCAAAATTTAAAAAAGGGGAAATAAGGGAGTAAACATGAAACAAGCAGGAAAGACCCTTAGAGAGAATGAAATCAGAGAATTCCCCCAGCATCAGGCGGTGGTGTAGTAGTAATGTCACTGGACTAGTTATTCAAAAGCCCAGACTAATGCTGTGGGGATATGGTTTGGGTATCTCTGCTGGAGGAATTTAATTTCAATTAATAAAACAAAGTCTGGAATTAAAAGCTAACTGTTCTCAGTAATGGACCATTACCATGGAACTATCATAAAAACCCATCTGGTTCATCAATGTCCTTAAGGGATGGAACTCTGCTGTCCTTATCTGGTCTGGCCTACAAGTGACTTCAGAGGCACAGCAATGTGATTGACTATTAACTACCCTCTACGTAGCAAGCCACTCAGTGGTATCAACTACAAAGTCAAAAAGAAATTAAACCAGATAGATCACCTAACATCTGTAGCCATCTGGGATGGCCACTTCCAACTAGGTGCAGAGAAACTTGCCTGGCAGTTAAAATGGACAAGCCAAGACTCAGGCAGGCTCAGAGTCTGAAATGCATATTTGTCAGCAAAAAGTCCAGACGGCATCGAAACACCGTCCAATTAGCATTTTAATGGGGCCGATTAGTGTTTGATGGCCCATCTTCACCAAAAACAAAGGACTGGTACTCAAGCAATTGGGACAGTCCCAGACATTTCGGCGCCACTCCCTGTTCAAGGGAAACGCAAACAACGGGGTCAGTGACTGCTTGGGACACGCCCAGCCATCCAGATCCCCGCCCACTTATTGGCTAAAGAATCGAACAGAGTGATTAGGGATCAGCCAATTAGTAAGGCCCAAATCGAAGGACCGCCCAAAAGAGCGCAAAAACCCCCTGAGTATAATAATAAGAGTTCGCCATATGTTTGCTCTCTTTTGGCCTTGGTACCCCGGTCACGGCCTTCACCAACTGCAGCAACACCAGAAGCGAGTCCAAGTTCAACGCCCGCTGCCAGACAGATGAGCCCAGCTGAGCAGCAGTTACTCCTTCGAACCCGAGAGATCCAGAATTGAACAGCGGCCACTGTTTTCTGACCTAAGCCGGGTGCCCGAAGTTAAGTACAGGTTGTCTTAGTCGATAGGTGTAGTTAACTAGTAGCGTTTATGTTGCATGACTAATTGTGTGTAAATTAAGTACCCTTGACCTTGAGCTAACTAACTGGAGTTTGGCTCTTTGATCAATAGCCGGTTGAAACTTGTGGTGGTATCATTTGATACCTGGCGACTTTAAGCATTCAGACATAGATAACATAGAAAGAAGGCAAATTCACTAATTGCCATAATTGAAACAGCCCAGAAAACATTGAGTAGAAAAGAAAGGCAAAACATCAACCAAAGCACTGGAAAGGAGAGTGATATACCCAGCCCTGTTGACCCTGCAAAATACTCCATGATAATATGTGCAGCTTGTTCCAAAATTGGGACATTAACAGTAATATCCTGCTCACGAATGCCCAGTTTGGGTTCCGCCAGGGCGACCCAGCTCCTGACTTTTTTTATACAGTGGTTGAAGCATAGACAAAAGACCCCAGGTCAAGAGGGGAGGCAAAAATGACTGGTGGGGATGTTTGCTGTTGGGAGCACATTGCTCAGCACCATCTACTTACTATCCTTAGTCCATGTCCATATGTAGCAAGACTTGGGACAATATTCAGGCTTGGGCTGATAAGTGGCAAACAACATTCACGTCACACAGGTGTCAGACATCTCAACAAGATAAAATATCACCATCTCCTCTTGACATTCAATGGCATTACTATCACTGAACCCCCACTGTCAACATCCTCTGAAATACCATTGATCAAAAACCTAACTGGAATACCCATATAAATATTATGACTGTAAGAATAGATTAGAGGATGGAGATTTTGTGAATGTAACTAACTGACTCCCCAAAGTTAGGAGTGTGCTGGAATGCTCTCCACTTGCCTGGATGAGTGCATGTAGGACAGAATAGCCCACTTGATTGGCACCCCATCCACCACCTTAAACCTACTCCCTCCACCAGCAATGCACAGTAGTAGCATTGTGTACCATCTACAAGATATATGGTAGCAACTCACCAAGTTGACAGCACCTTTCAAACGCATGGCCACTACAACCTAGACGTACAAAGGTAGCAGGCACATGGGAACACCACAACCTGCAAGTTTCCCTCCAAACCACACATTATCCTGTCATGGCACTTTATTGGCATCCGTTCACTATCACTGGCTCTAATCCTGGAACTCCCTCGTTAACAACACTCTGGGTGTATGTACACCACAGGGATTGCAATCCTTCAAAAAGGCAGCTCACCATTAGCTTCTGAAGGGCAATTAGGGATGGACAATAAATACTGGACTAGCCAGTGTATCCTGTGAATTAATAAATAGTAAAACTGGGAATAGGGGGCAGGAGTGATGGCAATAAAGAGAGAGTCAGACATTGACAGTCTCAGAATCTCCTCTGTGATGGAATTTTCCATTAAGTTCTCTGTTTATCTGAAGTGAGTTTTCAATTCTTTTGGATCTAGAGAATTGCTGAGCTGACACTTTACTGCTGGATGGTTTGCAGAATAATCTTATGACTATGCTGTCAAAAAGCAAAGAATAGTCTCAAAAATAATTTTAAAATGATAACGTGTCACAGAACAGTGCTAAAGATAGTGCTAGAAAGTTTATTGTCAGCAAAGTGCCTTGCTGGATCTGCTGACCAGATATTTGCACATATCTGTAAGCACGCATAACAGATCTTTGACCAAGTTGCAAAACCTTAATTTTATTTAGAATTTAGGACTGAACGGCGCCTGGCTGGGGACCCCCTGGGGAGGCCATTAGATGCTGGGAGGCCGGTAGATCCCGGGTGAGTATGGTTAAGTAAGTTTAAAATCTACATGGGCGTGCGCAGCTTGGTCACACCCATTGTGGGCGGGGTCCTGATTGCACGCCTTGCGACGTCCAGATAGATCCCTTGAGATGTATTGACTGCCGGGAAGTCCCCGGGAGGCTTTTCCTAGCATCTAACTGCCGTGCCGTGCTCCCGATAAGGCTCAAGGTGTCCAGTAGATCAAGCCGCGCATGTTATAGTAAGCAATGAGGGTGGCAAGGGAGCAGAATGTACTCTGGATGAGGGACTTCAATATCCATCACAAGAATGACTCGGTAGTACCGCCACAGACTGAGCTGGCCGGTGTAGCCAGTTAAAATGGCTAACTCCCGATTTAAAACGGCGAACAGCAAAGGCTGATGGGAAAGTCAGCCAACAGGACACAAATGAGCAGCTGCAGTTTGAGTGTGTATTTACCTCTGGAAAGGCCAGACAAGATCGATACTGGCAACCATCAGCATAACAAAACACCAGCCATCTGCATACTAATGAGCAATCCCCGGTAACAATGAGCAACATTTAGACACATAAAGCAAAACCAGACTATTTGGCGCCAGCAGAAGCCTACACAAAGGGAGGTGAGTTTGTATATCGGAAAGTAGCGAAAGCCGTACCCGTATTTACGGCACCGCCTTAATACCCCCGTCCCAAAATTTGAAGAGCAGCATTCGGATAGGAAAGATGGCAATGCAGGCAATGCAGTACCTAATCAACCCAGAGGAATTTGCGGTCGCAGCAACCAGCAGCAGTAGAGTGGGACAAGGTCCCACCTGGGAGGAAGAGATCAGGAAATATCTCAAAGGGAAAGGGTGGCCCCTTTGGAATGAATTCTGTGACAACGAGGAACCAGGTCCCAGGAGTATAGGACATACTTGGTGGGAGAACCTGAGCGAGATCCACGAAAAGAGCTTAGGGAAAGCTCGCAAGCCGATGGCAATTGTGTCCTGCTTGGCACAATTGCGAGGCACAGAGGAGGTCGTTAGGACGCTCCGGAAAGAAGTTGAGGGCATACATCGAATGAGTAAGGTGGATGTAAGCGAGGTAGAATAGGAGAATTTGGAATTGAGAAGGAAGTTGGCAGCAAAAGATGGAGAGGTGGATGATGCCAAAAGGGCTCACCAGTCTTGTCTGGCGCACTTAAGCAGCTTCCAGTCTCAATATGAAAAGGCCTATCAGGACACGCAACGTGCAGTCCTGATACGTGAGGAAACGGAAAAACAGGTAGAGGCATTACAGAAACTGTGTAGTGACCTCAAGGCCACATTAAGAGCACTCCATGCTGCCACCACAGAACAAAGACAAAGCATGCTAGATCACGCAAAGTGCCTGAAGCAGATTGCAGAGCTGCAATCACTGCTTTCTGTTCAAAAAGGTTTTCAGGAAAACTTTGGAGAAAGATTAGATCAGGAAGATGGCCCTGACTGGGAAGAACTGAATGAAACAGCGCAAAAATATGTTCAGGGAACATGTGCACAGGGAAAGCCACAAAAGAGAAAAGCGCCCCAACCCCCCACACAGCAGATAGTTCAAGCTCCAATGAACCCAGTAACCACCCACCGCACTGCCACATCGGACGATGCGGAATTTCTATACTCCACCCCCTTAACAGTGACCCAATTACGGGACGCGTGCAAGAAGATCACACCGTTCCTCCCCACCTCAGACCCCCACCATTTCTTTGCCACAGTCAAGCATCAGGCGACCATGTACGGCCTGGATGAGCGAGAGCATGTAAAGCTCACAGTTTTAAGTTTAGACCCTTCAGTAGCAGCAGCCCTTCCCGACGCACAGAATGTAGGAGGAGGCACCCTTGCAGAAATGCATACCGTGATCCTGGATGCGATCGGGTATAACCGGGGTGACCCCGTAGATGGCCTCAACAAATTTAGGCAAAAGAAATCCGACCACCCCACAGCGTTTGCTGGACGCCTGTGGATCCACTTTGCAGCAGTCTTTGGAGACTTAGACCGTGCCCATTTGTCCCCAGACAACATGGCCAAATGGAACCGCACCCTTATCTCCCATGCCACAGAAACAGGACAGAAAGCCTGCACGAGTTATGATCCCTCAGAGGAGGCCCATAACGAGAAGTGGGTAGTGAAAAGATTGTCCCGTGCTTGGGAGCAATCTGTTCAAGGCAAGCCCGCAGTTAAGAATACCGAAGCAGATATGCAGGCAGTAAAGACAAGACACCAGAACCCCGCATGGGTGAATGAGGGAAAGATCAGTCCCCCACCCAAGTCACAAGAGTGTTACAACTGCGGACAGTTGGGACACTTCGCAAGAGAGTGCAATGCCCCTAAAAAGCCACAGAGAGCCCAGCAGACGGGCACTCTTGAGTAAGAAAAAGACAGAGCCCATTCATAGCGTTAGCGCCCGTTCAGATCAGACAGACTTGACTGGAACGGACTGACGGTGTACGGGCTCCCCCAGTTGGGTCTGGGACACCCTTTGGGATAGGTTCGGACGGCCAGTAGCTGCAGCGAAAATTCGGGGACAGCCCATCGAATTTCTATGGGACACAGGAGGGTCCTGCACCACAATAAATTCCTCCACCATGTTCCAAAAAGACACGCGGCCCACTACAGCCACTATCACCCTCAGCGGCTTTACAGGCCACTCACATCACAGCCCCTGTACCCATTCAAATCGGTACCATCACCACCAAGCACCCTGTAGTTTTAGTTGACCTGCCCCACACAGCAGAACACATTCTGGGAATCGATTTCATGAATTCCCATAATCTTTCATTTGATCCAGTCAACCAGTGTATCTGGAAGATGGCAAAATCCGCAAGAGCCCTCGCAACGCTCAACATAGGAGAGTATGCAAGCAAAATTAGCGCAGTAGGCAAATTTTGGTTCAAGCTGACCACGCTTAGCACGGACAAGCAGGCTAGGGCAGTTCTGCAAAAGAACAGGGCAGCATTCGCGACCCAAAATCACGACTGTGGACGGATGACTGGCTCCGTACAAATAACAGGACCTGACCCTAGACCCCCAAAACAGTATGGATTTCCCCAAGAGGCAGAGGGAGAAATCTCCAAGATAATAGAAAGCTTATTAGAGCAGGGCGTACTTAGATCAGTAGCCTCCACTAATAATGCCCCGATTTGGCCAGTGAGAAAGCCCGATGGATCATGGCGACTGACGATCGATTACCGGGAACCCAACAATATCACCCCCGCAACAGCCCCCACAGTAGCAACAAGTCCCGAGACCATGCTCAAGCAGGGACTCAATTCCCGATACTTCACGGTTTTGGACGTCAGTAATGGATTCTGGTCCATTCCATTGGCAAAGGCGTGCCAGTACAAATTTGCCTTCACCTTTAAAGCACAGCAGTGCACGTGGACATGCCTGCCACAAGGCTTCCACAACTCCCCCTCCATTTTCCACCGACAGCTGGCAAATGGTTTAGCCAAATTCTCTCACCCCGAATATCTGGTTCAGCATGTAGACGACCTACTACTGCAGACAGACACCAAGGAAGAGCACATTGAGCTTCTGTCCGAACTTCTAGAACTATTACACTCAATCGGTTGTAAAGTCAACTGCAAAAAGGCCCAGATTTTGGAAGAAAAAGTGATATATTTGGGAACAATTATCACACATGGTAAACGCGAGATCGAGCATAAAAGGATTGACTCGATTGCTAAATTGCCCCTTCCCCAGAACGTTTCAGCCCTCCGGTCGTTTTTAGGACTGTTTGGCTACTGCCGAAACCACATTGACGGTTTTGCCAGCAAGGCAGCACCCCTCTCAGACCTCCTAAAGAAAGGAGCCCCCTGGGAATGGCTTCCGCAGCATACGGATGTTGTGGACTCTTTAAAACAGGCACTCATAGCAGCCCCCGCACTACAAGTTCCAGACCCGCTTTCCCCTTACGCCATAGAGGTAGCAACCAAAGACCGCACCCTTTCAGCCGTGCTCCTCCAGGAATGGCACGACCAGTTAAGGCCCGTAGCTTATGCCTCCAGAATTTTAGATGCTGTGGAGCAGGGATTTTCAGCCTGTGAGAGGCACCTGCTCGCAGTATTTTGGGCAGTGCAGTATTTTTCATATATTACCGGACTGAACCCCATCACAATTCTCACCAAACACCCCCCACCCACCTTTTACTGGACGGACGACTCAAGGACCGTACAGTAAGCCAGATTAGAGCAGCTAGATGGACCCTTCTCTTGTCAGGGACGGGACATCACTGTTAAACAGACAAAGACGCAGACCCTTTTAGCCGACAACTTACAGTACCCCGGAACCCCTCATGAATGCAAAATTATCTCTCCACACCACAACACAGGCCCCTTTAGGGCTAAAACACTCCCCAGAAAGATAGGTAGTTCAACCCAGAGCCCCCAGCACACCGACACGTGTGAGCCCATAAAGATCTATGTGGATGGATCTTCCACAGTCTTGGATGGGAAGCGCATAACAGGTTGCGGTATCTATGTCGAGGACACGCAGGGATGCGCCCTTGAGGAAATATCGTGAAAACTTCCAGGCCACTTAGGCGCGCAGGCAGCAGAGCTCGCGGCCATCGCATATATAGTGGAACACCCAGATTCCTTCCCCAGCCCAGCAGACATATACTCGGACAGCCTCTATGTCTGCAACAGCCTCACGGAATTCCTGCCCCTGTGGAAAGCAAGAGGATTTGTTTCCGCAGACGGAAAACCCCTCCCATCAGCCCCATTGCTCCGTCACATTTTAGAGAGAGCCCAAACAGGACTTTTGGGATAATCAAAGTCCGCAGTCACCATCGGTCCTCCCCCCCCCGCCCCCCCGGAAATGTGAAAGCCAACGCACTGGCTAAAGCAGGTTCCAGGCATGGGTATTGTTGGACACCCCCCGAAGGCGCACTATTGAGTGCAGTTCAGGTCTCACAGATAAAGATCGAGGATCTAGCGGAGGCCCAGAAGCAGGACAGCATTCTCAAGGAGATTGTAAAAGGAAAATATCCAGCACCCTATGAGAGGTTCAAAAATGCACTGACCACACATGACGGTGTGGTGTTAAAAGACACCCTTTATGTGGTTCCTGAACAGGACAGGAATCAACTGATTTGTTTGTTCCATGATGGTCATGGACATCAGGGAATCGATCCCACTACAGCCCATCTCAAGCAGCTTTGTTGGTGGCCGAATTTAAAGGAAGATGTAAACCATTACATCGAGAATTGTCTTATCTGTCCCCAGAATAATCCGGACAGATATGCCAAAAAGGCTCAACTCAGCCACACCCGACCCGTTAATGGCCCCTGGACTAACCTCCAGATTGATTTTATAGGACCATTGCCCCCTTGCAGGAATGGCTATAAATATGTACTTGTGGTAATTGACACATTTACGAAATGGGTGGAAGCATTCCCAGCCCGCACAAACACTGCAAAAACCACAGCCAAGATTTTGACCCACCACATCTTTACAAGATGGGGACTCCCCCGCAGCATTGAATCAGACCAAGGTTCCCATTTTACGGGACATGTCATGCAGAACGTCCTCACGATATTTGGCATCACCCAAAAATTCGACATAGCATACCACCCACAGTCGAGTGGTATCGTGGAGCGCATGAATCGGACCCTAAAATCCACCCTCAGAAAAATGGTCCAGCAAAACATCACCACTTGGGACTCAGTCCTCCCTTTTGCGCTGATGTTTTTGCGTAACACAATTTCTACTTCCACAGGTTACACCCCACTCATGACCGGACACCCCATGAAAGGCACAGAATATTTGTTAGGTTTAGACTTGACCAGCCCCGAAGTGATGGCCCTCACACACGAGAAAGCAGTAGAACAATTAGTGAATAATGTTAAAACGGCTCAGCTAGCAGCCGCAGTAAAATTGGTCACCAGAAAGAAACAGAGCAAGGCTTGTTTCGACAAGACAGTGCATGCGACTGAGTACAGTATAGGACAGCATGTGCTCTCTGTATATAATCCCAGCACATTCCTGTCACCAAAATACTCGGGTCCGTATTCCATTGCGGATAAAGTAAGCCCTTCCGTATATAAAATAAAGTACCCCAACGGTAAGACTGCGTGGTTTCATATAAACCAGCTGAAGGCATATGGAACACAGTCGACGCAGCACACCACGCCCCGCCCACAGCCAACGTAACCCTACCATTCCCCAACACGTCCAGCCCAGCCACGGACTCGATCTCGACTCCACCCCCGAAATATACACTCCGCCCCGGAACACCCACAGACCGCAGCAGCAGAGACAGCGACTGTGACTTGGACGATAGCCAGAGCACGCCTCCCTACTATCCCCATGCAACAGGCCCCACACCCAGCGACTCCGACTACGATCCAAGTGATCCCTTCATGATGACTTTCCTCGACAAACCCCACCACCGACCACCGAACCACACTGACGACCCCGATTTTGTCCCCACACAGCTAGACACCAATTACTGGCACTGAGATAACTTGTTCAGACTCGTCCGCAACAACGAGAACGACTCCATCTCACACCATGCAACCCTTTCAGCCCTCATACACTCAAGAGTTTGGCACCCGGGAGAAGAGGACGACCTTGGGTCTGACTCCCAAACCGAGAACCCCTTTGCGACCCTGTTCGCAGCCGAGAACTGAGGTGTCCAGATGATGTTTTCAAAGGAACCGCTTGGGAGAAGTGTTGTCCTTTCTGATGGAACCTGCAGAATGTTTTATATTGTTTGTAAGTTTGTTAAATGTTATATGTCCGACAGGAGAATTTTTTCTCACTGCCCCACGCCTATTTGGCCGAAACCTCTGAGGACTTGCCTACAGAGACTCACCATTGCCAGACACTAGTTCAGCAGAAACCTCTCAGGACTTGGCTGCAGAGATTGGTTAAGGAACCAGATGCTCGTTCATAACTGCTCTTCTGGTTCGAAGGAAAGAACCACTACAGCAGCCCCACCACGATGACTACATTTCTTGCCCGTTCTTGTCAGTTGCTCAGGCAGTGGAGAAACGGCTTGGGACCCGCCCTGCCTGGGACCCCCCCCCCTCTGTTCAACTACGCTCGGGTTGGAGAGACACGGCATTGGTAGCCGTCCTACCCGGGGACTCCATCCAACTCTTACCCGTCGTGTCCCATACGCACCTCATTTTGGCACTTGCAGTTCAAAAAGTTTTGTTTTGTTTTAGGTAACCTTTAGGTTGCCAACCACATGCTATTTACATCCTGAAACATTTACATAGAACATGGAACATTACAGCGCAGTACAGGCTCTTCAGCCCTCGATGTTGCGCCGACCTGTGAAACCACTCTAAAGCCCATTTACACTATTCCCTTATCATCCATATGTCTATCTAATAACCATTTGAATACCCTTAGTGTTGGCGAGTCCACTACTGTTGCAGGCAGGGCATTCCACACCTTTACTACTCTTTGAGTAAAGAACCTACCTCTGACGTCTGTCTTAAATCTATCTCCCCTCAATTTAAAGCTATGTCCCCTTGACGAATGTGATATAAAATAGTTACTTTAGAGATACTAGTTAATGTAATGTAGAAATAAGCCACTTTGATTCTGGCAGATAAGAGACAAAGGGATTTGAGACCGCATGGAAAAAGCAGGAAGAGGTGTGTCTATGAGAGTGATGCTGCATTGATAGGGGCCAGAGAAAGGGATTGGAAGTGAGCCAATCAGAATAGATCAAACAGGTCAGGAAGGACATAGGCTGACCTATGGGCGTCAAGTATGTGAAACTTGATACCATTTGAATTGATTTTGCAGAGATCCCTTTGTCTCTTTGTTCAGTCGCTTTCTGGAGTGTAGGAGACTGGATGTCTCTTATGTTTCTGTAAGATGAATTAAGCTTGCAAGCTAAATAAATAACTTCTTTTTACGTGTGAATCCATCTCAACTTTTATTGAGGCCAGACTGACAGAGAAAGAAATTTGGGAATCAACACCCTCGTGCTAGACATCACCATCCGAGGAAAAAGGCTCTCACTGTCCACCCTATCCAATCCTCTGATCATCTTGTATGCCTCAATTAAGTCACCTCTTAACCTTCTTCTCTCTAACGAAAACAGCCTCAAATCCCTCAGCCTTTCCTCATAAGATCTTCCCTCCACACCAGGCAACAATCTGGTAAATCTCCTCTGCACCCTTTCCAATGCCTCCACGTCCTTCCTATAATGCGGTGACCAGAATTGCACGCAATACTCTAAATGCGGCCACACCAGAGTTTTGTACAGCTGCAACATGACCTCATGGCTCCGAAACTCAATGCCTCTACCAATAAAAGCTAACACACCGTACGCCTTCTTAACAACCCTCTCAATATGGGTGGCAACTTTCAGGGATCTATGTACATGACACCTAAGATCCCTCTGCTCATCCACACTTCCAAGAACTTTACCATTAGCCCAGTACTCTGTCTTCCTGTTATTCCTTCCAAAATGAATCACCTCACACTTCTCTGCATTAAACTCCATTTGCCACCTCTCAGCCCAGCGCTGCAGCTTATCTATGTCCCTCTGTAATTCGTAACATCCTACCGCACTGTCCACAACTCCACCGACTTTAGTGTCATCTGCAAATTTACTCACCCATCCTTCTACGCCCTCCTCCAGGTCATTTATAAAAATGACAAACAGCAGTGCCCCCAAAACAGATCCTTGTGGTACACCACTAGTAACTGGACTCCAGTCTGAATACTTCCCATCAACCACCACCCTTTGTCTTCTTCCAGCTAGCCAATTTCTGATCCAAACTGCTAGATCTCCCTGAATCCCATGCTTCTGTATTTTCTGCAGTAGCCTACCGTGGGGAACCTTATCAAACGCTTTACTGAAATCCATATACACCACATCAATTGCTTTACTCTCATCCACCTGTTTGGTCACCTTCTCAAAGAACTCAATAAGGTTTGTGAGGCACGACCTACCCTTCACGAAACCGTGTTGACTATGTCTAATCAAAGTATTCCTTTCCAGATGATTATACACCCTATCTCTTTCAACCTTTCCAAGATTTTGCCCACAACAGAAGTAAGGCTCACTGGTCTATAGTTACCGGGGTTGTCTCTACTCCCCTTCTTGAACAAGGGGACAACATTTGCTATCCTCCAGTCTTCTGGCACTATTCCTGTTGACAAAGATGACTTAAAGATGAAGGCCAAAGTCTCAGCAATCTCCTCCCTAGCTTCCTAAAGAATCCTAGGATAAATCCCATCCAGCCCAGGGGACTTATCTATTTTCACACTTTCCAGAATTGTTAACACCTCCTCCTTATGAACCTCAAGCCCTTCTAGTCTAGTAGCCTGAATCTTAGTATTCTCCTCGACAACATTGTCTTTTTCCTGTGTGAATACTGATGAAAAATATTCATTTAGCACCTCTCCTATCTCCTCGGACTCCAAGCACAACTTCCCACTACTGTCCTTGACTGGCCCTACTCTTACCCTAGTCATTCTTTTATTCCTGACATATCTAGAGAAAGCTTTAGGGTTATCCTTGATCCTACCAGCCAAAGACTTCTCATGTCCCCTCCTGGCTCTTCTTAGCTCTCTCTTTAGGTCCTTCCTAGCTAACTTGTAACTCTCGAGCGCCCTTACTGAACCTTCATGTCTCATCTTTACATAAGCATCCTTCTTTTTTGACTGCCTTAGTAAACCATGGTTCCCTTGCTCGACCACTTCCTCCCTGCCTGACAGGCACATACTTATCAAGGACACGCAGTAGCTGTTCCTTGAACAAGCTCCACATTTCCATTGTGCCCATCCCCTGCAGTTTTCCTCTCCATCCGATGCATCCTAAGTCTTGCCTTATCGCATCATAATTGCCTTTCCTCCAGATATAACTCTTGGATGGTAAATTGCACAGTCTGCGAGACTGCTCGCACTGGTTCATTATTGGGAAGTGTGTCTTGTCCTAAAATTCGGTTTTTGAAAAAAAATGAGGGAGTCACACATCGTGACCAATTATAAATTGGCACTACAGGACAGACACACTATTGTACGAGATATTAAACAAAGATCGTTACAGCCACTATGCTTGTTTCCACAGAACTCCAGAAGCTCCAGGACCGGAGAAGAGAAGAAAGAAAAGGAAAGAGAAGATCCATGAGGACTTCCTTCATATGGATCAGCATCATATTTATGGACATTTGGTTGCGCGTGAACACGAACCCCATGACTTCAAGCCCCCCAGCCGTTAATGTTTCACTTCCCCGCAGTACCCAGAGCCCAGTCACCAGCGACACTACATCATCTTGGTGTGCCAGGTTTATAACCTGGTACTCTCTGTCCTATGTAATAGAAACATTACTGGTATTAGCGATACTCTGCTGCATAGTGCAGACTATGCGTCTAAGGAAATGGAGAAGGAGAGCCTACCGCGCTCGAACCCCGGTATATAGGCTCAGATCCCCTATTTTCGGATACGACCAGACCCCCGACCCCCGCGATCTATAATAAAGTGCATTCACTTGTGTTTATTGTAAATAAAGAAATGTACAGAACTGTTCATGAGCAAATTGTACGATCCTGAGCTTGACTGCCGAGCCAGGAAGACTGATGTATAAAATGCTATGATTTTGTTTGCATGGTTGAGGAAGTTTGGATGATGAAATGTTTAAGTGAGTGTAGTGTATTAAGAATAGTTAGAGGTTCCCAGTTTATTGTTTTGTAATGCATGTCCCTGTTTGACATAGCGCCCTTAGAAATTGTTAGTTCAAATTCTTTTGCATAGCTATGGCCAGTGCAGAGGCCATGAAGGAAGTGTCCTCCCCAGGTCAGGGAATGGAAAGCAACACAGTGATGTGATCCTTCACGCTTCGCGTTAGGATCACAAGGAGGGAATGTAGCCAGTTAAAATGGCTAACTCCCAATTTAAAATGGTGAACGGCAAAGGCTGATGGGAAAGTCAGCCAACAGGACACAAATGAGCAGCTGCAGGTTGAGTGTGTATTTACCTCTGGAAAGGCCAGACAAGATCGATACCGGCAACCATCAGCATAACAAAACACCAGCCATCTGCATACTAATGAGCAATCCCCGCGAACAATAAGCAACATTTAGACACATGAAGCAAAACCAGACTCTGGCGCCAGCAGAAGCCTACACAAAGGGAGGTGAACGACCACCCATCGATCAGGGAACCGCTCCAGCATTGGAGAAAATCGAACCAAGTGATTGGGACAAAGTCCAATCACTTGGAACCAGGTACAGGCTCCGCCCCGAAAGGCGGGAAGCCCCTGGGGGCTATAAGAATTAAGCCCAAGTTCAAATTGTTCTTCTTGACCAGGTCACTCAGCAACACGTACCAACCCTTGACAGTGACCGGTTCAGTCGCCGCCGATATCCAGTAAGTCTTACTTCAATGCTCGCCACGAGATAAGCACTCCTAGCTATCAATCTGCACCAACTTTGAATCCCGCAGGCTCAGAACACGAACGAAAGCCCATTAATTTCCCTGACCTGGTGGGCCAGTTCCAAGTTAAGTATAGGCCTGTTATTTGTAAGAAGTAGCTTAGACGTAGAATTTATGCATGAGTAGCGATTACTGTGTATAATAAATGTGCTTTGATTTAAATCTTACTAATCGGTGTATTGGATTATTGATCATTACTCGGACTTGAACCACGTGGCGGTATCATAAAGATACCTGGCAACTCAAGAGCAAAGGTGATAAAACAGAGCAATTAAACTAAGGCAAAGTTAGCAACACTGGGTCCTAAAGGACAGAGCTACTAGACAAGAATGGCGGCAGGTAGTGAGGGAACCAAAAGAGGGAAAAACATACTTGACCTCGTCCTCACCAACCTGCCTGCTGCAGATGCATCTGTCCATGACAGTATTGGCATAAGTCCTTGTTGAGATGAAGTCCTTCACATTGAGGATACCATCCATTGTGTTGTGAGGTACTACCACTGTGTGAAATGGGATAGACTCCAAGCAGACCTAGTTGCTCATATCTGGGTTTTCATTAGAGGAAGCGACAGCAGAATTGTATTCAACCACAATTTGTAACCTCATGATCTGGTGTATCTCCCACTCTACCATTACCACGATTCCAGGGGACCAACCCTGGTTCAAAGAGGAGTGCAGAAGGACATGCCAGGAGCAACACCAGGCATACCAGAAAATGAGGTATCAATCTGGTGAAGCTATGAAACAGGACTACTTGCATGTCAAACAGCATAAGCAAGAAGTATCAGACAGATCAAAGCGATTCCACAACCAATGGGTCAGATCTAAGCTTTACAGTCCATAAGACATAGGAGCGGAAGTAAGGCCATTCAGCCCATCGAGTCCACTCCACCATTCAATCATGGCTGATTTCAACTCCATTTACCCGCTCTCTCTCCATAGCCCTTAATTCCTCGAGAAATCAAGAATTTATCAACTTCTGTCTTAAAGACACTCAACGTCCCGGCCTCCACCGCCCTCTGTGGCAATGAATTCCACAGACCCACCACTCTATGGCTGAAGAAATTTCTCCTCATCTCTGTTCTAAAGTGACTCCCTTTTATTCTAAGGCTGTGCCCCCGGGTCCTAGTCTCCCCTGCTAATGGAAACAACTTCCCTACATCCACCCTATCTAAGCCATTCATTATCTTGTAAGTTTCTATTAGATCTCCCCTCAACCTCCTAAACTCCAATGAATATAATCCCAGGGTCCTCAGACGTTCATCGTATGTTAGGCCTACCATTCCTGGGATCATCCGTGTGAATCTCCGCTGGACCCGCTCCAGTGCCAGTATGTCCTTCCTGAGGTGTGGGGCCCAAAATTGCTCACAGTATTCTAAATGGGGCCTAACTAATGCTTTATAAAGCTTCAGAAGTACATCCCTGCTTTTATATTCCAAGCCTCTTGAGATGAATGACAACATTGCATTTACTTTCTTAATTACGGACTCAACCTGCAAGTTTACCTTTAGAGAATCCTGGACTAGGACTCCCAAGTCCCTTTGCACTTCAGCATTATGAATTCTGTCCTGCCACATCCAGCATGAAAGGTGGTGAACAATTAAACAACTTACTGGAGGAGAAGGCTCCACAAATATCCCCATCCTCAATGATGGAGGAGCCTAGCACATCAGTGCAAAAGACAAGGGTGAAGCATTTGCAACAATCTTCAGCCAAACATGCTGTGTGGATTATCCATCTTAGTCTCCTCCGGAGGTCCCAGCATCACAAGTGTCTTCAGCCAAATTTATTCACTCCACATGATATCACAAAATGGCGAAAGGCACTGGTTACTGCAAAGGCTATGGGCCCTGACAATAGCCCGGCAATAGTACTGAAGACTTGTGCTCATGAACTTGCTGCGCCCCTCGCAAAGCTGTTCCAGCACAGCTACAACACTGCTATCTATCTGGCAATGTGGAAAATTGCCTAGATATGTCCTTTACCCAAAAAACAGAACAAATTAAACCCAACCAAATACCACCCTATCAGCCTACTCTCAAGCATCAGCAAAGTTATGGAAGGGGCCATCAACAGTACTATCAAGCAGTACTTACTCAGCAATAACCTGCACATGAATGCTCAGTTTGGGTTCTGCCTGGATCACTCAGCTCCTGACCTCATTACAGCCTTGTTGAAACAAAAGAGCTTAATGCCAGAAGTGAGGTGAGAGTGACTGCCCCTGACATCAAGGCAGCATTTGACCGATTATGACATCAAGGAGTCCCAGCAAAACTGGAGTCAATGGGAATCGGGGAAAACCCTCTGCTGGTTGGAGTCATACCTGACACAAAGGATTATGGTTGTCATTGTTGATGGTCAATGACCTCAGATCCAGGACTTCCCTGCAGCAGTTCCTCAGCCTAGTGTCCTAGGCCCAACCATCTTCAACTGCTTCATCAATGAACCTTCATTCCATCATAAGGGCAGGACTGGAGAATTTGCTAATATCCACACAATGTTCATTATCATTCGTGACCCCTTAGTAACTGAAGCAGTCCATGTCCTGGACAACATCCAGGCAAGTAACATTCACACCACACAATTACCAGACAATGACCATTTCCAACAAGTGAGGATCTAACCATCGCTCCATAACATTACCATCGCTGAATCCCCCCTTATCCACATTCCTGTGGGTTACAATTGACCAGAAACTGAACTGGACTAGCCATATAAATACTGTAGCTACAAGAGCAGGGAACCCTATCGCAAGTAACTAATCTCCATACTCCCCAAAGTCTGTTCACCATCTCCAAGCTACAAGTCACAAGTGCAATGGCACTCTCCACTCGCCTGGATGAGTGCTTAAGAAGTGCTTAAGAAGTACATAAGAAGCTTGATACCATCCAGGACAAAGCAACCTGCTTGGTTGCTAGCCTTTGCACAAACATTCAATCCCTCCTGCTAGGAAAACAAAGTTAATTTTAAGGGATTTAGATTTGTATGGTAAACATTAGAAATAAGGTATAGTTTTGGCTGGGTTTAATTTAATGTTTCTATGTCTCGGAAGGACCTATAGTTAGATTCATGCTGGACAAAAGTGTTTGTGTGTGTGGGGATTGTTAAGCTCCAACTGTGAAAGAGGGATCTATGGCATGAAGAGTAAATATAGTTTCTTGGCAGCTAGAGGCCCTTGTAAGGGAAACAAATTCCTTTGCTCTTTAGTTTTAGCTGGAAGCTGTAGCAGTTAGTGCAGATAGACCGCCGGAAAGCGAACATCATCCACAGCTCTGTTAAAAGCAGTTGGAGACAGGGAGAAGCAAGGAGACAGCTCTCATAGCTTTACTCAAAGTAACATGCAGGAAAGGGATCCACAGAGGAACCAAAGGATGGTTTGTTCTAGAAATTTGGAAATAGAACAGGATAGTGTTCATGGGCAGCCCAGATAAAGCTGAGAAGGAAAATTAAGTTTCTGAAGGTTTCTAAAGTAATTGTAAATATTTCTGAAGAAATCCTAAAGTTTGGAATGGCTTACTACAGTCTGTGAAACAAATTATAAAGGAATTGGGAAGGCAGCATTGGTTGGATATCAGAGTTTGTATTAATAGTGAAAGTCAGTTAAGTCAAAGAAATATGGAAGGGTTGGTGTAAAACCCTGGAGTATATTTGCTGGTAAAAGTGGAGCGGAAGCTCTGTTCACAAAAGCCTTTTGAAATGGCGGACTGGATTTTGGAATGCAAACAGTTAATGGAAAGCATGTTTATGAGAGAAGATTTAAAGTGAATTTTTGGAAATAGAGATTGAGGACATTGTAGCTTCAAATGTACAGTGTCATCCATATTAATCTTAAAATCTGCGCATAATTGTTAACCTAAGAGGGGAGTAAAGGAGTATTGCATTATAATCCAACTTTTCCATGTGTATTAAATATTTCTTTTTGTTGTGAAAATTAATTAACTGTTGCTCCATGTTTGATAACATAATACATAAGAGTTACAGTCTTTTGAGCCAGGGTTCCATTCTTGGATCTTCCCATCCAGTTAGAACATCAACTGGGATGGTAATTCTCCATAACCGATGAACAGTGGCAGGTATGCACCATCCGCAAGTTGCACTGCAGTAATTCACCAAGGTTCCTTAGGCAACACCTTCCAAATCCGCGACCTCCACCATCTAGTAGGGCAGGGCAGCAGATACTGGGAACACCACCACCTGGAGGTTCCCCTGCAAGTTATTCACCATCCTGAATTGGAAATATACCTCTGTTCTTTCACTGTCGCTGTGTCAAAATCCTGGAATTTATTTCCTCACAGCACAGTGGGTGTGCCTAGACCACATGGACTGCAGAGGTTCAAGAAGGCAGCTCATCACCAAACTCTCAAGGGCAACAAAGGATGGGCAATAAATGCTGGTCTAGCCAGCGACTCCCACAACTCATAAATGAATGAGAAAAAAACTCTAACCACTCTATTGGTTAAGACGTTTCTTTTGAATTCTTTATTGGGTTTACTGGTGAAAATTTGATATTTATGATCTCGAGTTTTGCTTTTCCTATGAGTGGAAATATCCTCTTTACGTTTATCCTAGATGATTTTACAGAAGCAGATAGCACACAGCAAGTAACCATCAGCAGAATACATGCTTTAGTTAATCTTTAAATGGCTTAAAGATAAACGAAGTGCAAAGCACATAGCCACTCCCAAAGTCTTCTAATAGAATTTCTGAAAAATAGCTCTTATATAAATGATTGCTATTAGATAGTTCAGCTACCTGCCTCCACTGAAAATAAATAGCATTGATAATGGGACCGAAATCTTCAGGGAAAACACAGTTCTTCTCCAAACGATTATGATTTTTACATGCATTAAACTAGAGACAACAACTTCCAGTACAAACTGCATCCATTAAAATTTCAGAGGCACACAGTAATTTCTAATTTTGAATTCAGGCAACAACATCACTGCAGAGAACTCTTTCCATACCCAGGGTAGGTGGTCCTCTGGAAGTATGACTATGAAAAATCTATCATCACAACATGGGCGCGAATCCCGGTGATGGATTGCCTGCCCATCATAAAACTCACTTGATTGTTAATCATATAATTGACAGAATCATTTTTAGCCGTAGTATAGAACATCATCATAATCTGTAACCTGACAATGGAAGAGAGGTAGCAAGGCACAGGGAATTTGAAAGGGCTTTGAGAGTGCAGGAGTGGAGTAGCAGAAAGACAGGAGATTTTTACGGTAGGGTGACGGGACACTAGAGGAAATTAAATGTGGTAATTAGACTGTTGAAGTCAATCGGTTGAGACTTGATGGCTCTGACATTGGTGCTGAGTTACAATGAGAGAGAGAGGGAGGATTTCTAAACAGGGAACAAGTATGGGTGTCCTGGATGACTGCAGAAATGAACTGCAGGACATTTTGAACATTGTTTAACCAGGTTTACTGCCCTACTGCTAGCCTTACTGATAAACTGGTTGCCTGCTAGAGTAGAGAGAAGCCTGTTTGCAGGTAACTAGAAGAGCGCTTAAGGGGATGTCAGTGATTGTGGAAGGTGGAGTGAAGTTTGAATTTGCGGGGGAGAGGGTAGAGGAGTAGAAATTGTATGGAGGGTGTAGGGCGGGGGGTGATTTGGGGATTGTGGGAAGAGTGGGAAGTCAGTGACAGTGGGGGAGGAGTCACTGATCATGGAAGTGGAGTCAGAAATCGTGAGGGTAGTGTCAGAGATGGTAGAGGTGGAACCAGAGATTATGCGGGTGGAGTTCGAGATTGTAGGGGCACGGTCAGAGGCTGTGGGTTGTGTGGAGAGTAGAAAATCAGCAGAATTGATGATTTGGGAAGCTCGAGATAGTGAGTGCCGGAAAAGTACCGGAAAAGTAGGAGAATTGAGAGGAATTAAAGATTGCGGAGGGGTAGGGTTGTCAGACATAACTGGAGGTATGGGGGGGGGGATGAGTAGAAGGTCATAGGTTGAGTCTGAGATTGGGAATTGTTGCGTGGCTGGGATTCTACAGGCAGGGGAAAGGTATAGCGGAGGGTGTAAAGGCTCTGAGATTTCAGGGGGTAAGTGGGTTGGCCTATTGCAGGTTATGTAAATAAGTTAATGGTTTGGATCTGCACATGGGGAGACATCGGGGATAAGTGCCTAAGAAACAGGGTAGGTTGAAAGGATAGCACAGGTGCCAGCTCACCAAAGACTGAGGTTGCAAACGAGTCCTGCTGCAACTCTGATGTGGACTTTACTGGGTGAGGCTGCAGAAGCAGGCTCATAGTTGGAAATAACCAAATTCTTGTTCCATTGGAAAGGCTGTACTCAATATCAGGGAGCGTGGAAAAATCAAAAATTGGTAGATGGCTTTTTGAAGAGCTTGGGTCCTATCCTTTCTAACATGAAAGTGGGTGGTTGGCTCCTACAGCTCACCTGTAGAAACTACCATGTTGTAAAGAGCCAATGTTACAGCTTCCACTGCAGTAAAATCAGCTTCTGCAAAGTGGTTTGAGTGTCGTGGTGGACATTTAGAGTGCTGCTTTTAAAAAAATGGATTTCCCTTTTGTTCATGGAATTGACCAAACTTACATGTGAGGCAGAATGTTCCTACTTTTTTCAGTGTCAGACTCTGACAGAAACCCTTATGTAGTTTCCTAGCTGAAGAGTCAAATTTTGAGTCCAATTTTTGAACCACTCTGAAAAGAAATTCAGAGGGTATGGTTTATGCCTTCACTGTGACAAGGTGGGACCTGATAGAGCTGGCAAGGCTGGCTCTACAGAGATCGGGGTGCCCCAAACAGCACAGAAAGTAAACATCCCCAGCCCACCCCTCGAGGTTATGGGAGATTTCCCCCCCCAATAAGCATTGGGGACTCTCCCTCTCCCCCACAACCACCATTAGCATTGGGGGCTCCTCCCCACCACCACGGGCATCAGCATCGGGTAGTCACCCCCAACTCCTCACCACCATCAACATCGGGAAGTCTCCCAAGATCAGCGTTGACCCATCGGCACAGCTGCTCTATTTTTGGGCCTTCCTGGTCCCGTACACCTTGCCACCAAAAATAGATGCAGAGTTGGATTGCTTAAAATGCTTGGGCATAATTCGCCCCGTACTGTTCTCCAACTGGGCAGCGCCGGGCGTACCCATGATGAAACCTGATGACTCCATGTGCCTATGCGGCGATTATAAGATGATGGCAAACCGTTTATCTCAGCTGGACTGTTACCCTGTTCCCTGCATAGAGGACTTGACGCTCAAGCATCCGGGTAAGTCAAACTTTTACTTATACTCTATTTGGAAGCTCTGCAAGCCATGAGTAAGATTAGCATTTGTCTTTCATCGCCGAATATTACATTGGTTCGGAAAAAGTACGGAAAAAGTACTCCATTCATTCTATGTACTGTCCCCAATCATCAGTACCTGCGTCAAATGGTTCCAATCTCCTGATGTGAGGAATTTCTGCCGGTTGAAGAGCAGGCTCCTGAGGCCTATGAAAAGTGGTCTGAGCTCTAAGCACTTGGTTCCAACGGCAGCTCCACCTGATTCTCGTCGCCAGTATAGAATCCGAACAGAGAGATCATACAGAACAAATGGTAGGATTCAAAATAAAGGTTTATTTGAGATGCGCACAAGACTCCCTGATCCCTGATGGGTCTCCTGCCCCGACCTAGACTCAGGTCAGGGTTTTTATAATATGTGGGCTCCCCTCGATAAAGGGAAAGCCCGGCCCGTTACGGGGGAAGTTTGTATTCAGTAGAGGGAACACAGGGAATCGGATGGTCCACACCATGTGACCTCCTGGAGATTGTAACAGCGGAACAGGCTTGAGGGATCGAGGGGCCTACTGCTGTTCCTAATTTGTTTGTTCATACGTGAATGCCTTTTCTATCTTTAATAGATGTGCTTGCATCTCACTGCCATCCTTTATAATCTCTCATAATATTTATTCCTATCTACCAACCTTGATATATCTGCCTCCGTTTCATTGTCTTCCTCTTGCTGTTCAGAAATAAATTGCAGCATTGTACTGATCAGAATATGTGGACGTGTAATGCAGTCAGCAGCATATATGTGCACAGCTTATCCCCTTGTACCAAAATATAGACATCAGAGTTGACTTTAACTGACTGAAGCTACAAGATCCATTCCTTGCTATTGCCACTGTAACAAAGGCTTTGTGGCTAAGCTTCACCAGTCAGAGCTTGGATTACAGTCAAAAATCAGTTGCCACGGGCAGGCACAAATTAAAGTCAATTGTAACTCAATGTGATAAGAGGCAATTTTACCAATTTCACATTCCATCTCCCACACCAATCCGAGCAGAAATCAGCAGTCAGAGTTAGCACAGCCGGAATTCTCCATTTGGGAGACTAAGGGCGGGATTCTCCGTCTAGTGATGCTGGAATCGCGAATTGTGAATGACGGATACAACGAGGCTTCATGAGCAGGAGCTGTTCGGGAAGAACTCTGCAGAATATGAGCCTGCCGCAGAGGAGCAGGAGCCAGCCCGTGAGGATGGAGAGCAGCCGGCTGCCCAGCAATCCGAGGAGGATGTGGGAAGGAGGCGCGGCATCAGACCTCGTCTCGTGTGTGCTGCCAGCGCCTGTTGTACGAGGACCTGCCGGACTGGGCGTTGTCATGATATGCAAACATGCAACCAATGAACACTCAGAATAGGACACAACCAATGGGCAGTCAGGACACTCAAGAGGTGGCATCACCACAAGGGGGCATGACATAAACACTATAAAAGGGATGAGGCACTCACACCCTGCCTCTTTCCACAGACAGACATCTGGAGAATTAGACATGGTTGATGAGCAGCATCACACCCCAGCACGTGACTTAGAGCAAGCTGGTACAGTTAGACTGAGTTACTACAGTTAGATTAACAGAGAGTCGAACTCATTTGAGAACTGTGTTAATAGTTCAATAAACACGTTGAACTCATTCCAGAGACTGGAGTATCCTTTAGTTAAGACTGCATCAAGTAGCAGCCTGTGTTATCTGAAGCAGCATAACACAACAGGTGTGTCGCCGACGACTGAGGCTGAGCAGAGAGACCGTGCAACATCTGTGCAAAGTCATGGCGCACCTGGAACGTAAGGCTATGGGGGAGATACCGCTCCCGGTGGCCGTTTAAGTGACGAACCTTTATGTCACAGAGTCCTTCCAGGTGCCGAGTGGGGCCGGTCTGAAATCTCTGTGCACAGAAGCATCCGTGCTGTAATGAATGCCCGGTATGCCCGGGCAGCACAATACACTGCCTTCGGTAGGACAGTGCCCATCAGGTTGCCTGGGCAGCGGGATTTGCCACAATCGCCGGCATGTCCCAGGTTCAGGGAGCGATCGATGGGACACATGTCCCCCTATGGGCACCGACGTATGAAGGAGTGCCCTTCATTAATCGGAAGGGATTCCACGCCCTCAATGTGCAGTTGGTGTGTGAGCACCGGCTGCACATCGTGCACATCTGCACGACGCCTTTGTCCTGGTTGTCTTGACACCTTCGAGGTCCTCCCCCAGGTGATGGGCTGGATCCTGGGTGACAGGGGTTATCTGCTGTGATCCTGGCTGATGGCATCTATGCGGAGACCGCAGATCGACGTGGAGAACCAGTACAATGACGCCCATGTAGCAACCAGCAACAAGCGATGTATCGGCGTGCTGAAGGCCGGTTCAGGTGCCTGGACCGCTCTGGAGGAGTCCTCCAGTGTAACCCAAGGAGGGTCGCTCACATTGAGGTGGCCTGCTGCATCCTTTACAACATCGTGCAGCAGAGGGATAACGTGCTGGAGGAGGAGGGGAAGGAACAGCATGCCTTGTCTGATGGAGGAAGGTCAGGATGGGCAGAACATTGGGCCCAGCCACGCACAGGAGGTCACATATTGTGTGCGCAGTGCCTTTGCGCCCGGAACAACTTGATCGACTGGGGGACCTGGCCACTAGCAGCTCAACAGTCCCGTCCCACCCCTTAGTATCGCACCCTCCCATGCACACCCCTCACCCCGGAAAGTCCCCGTCCCCCCCTCCGAGCTTCCCACCAGCTGCAGCAAACGATGTTGGCCCTGGGTCGGCAGCATCAGCGGGTCTGGTCCATGGGATGCAGGTTGATGCCGACCTGCTCCGCGATGAGCTCGGATGCTCCACAACATCTAACAATGCCTGACTCCCACCCCGGTGTCACATACCACTGTCCGCACGGGTAATTCCCTGCATGTGTGCTCGTCATTCCATCACACGTGCCCACAGACCTTCTGGGGGTTGGGGGGTGGAATGATGTCCGGGATGGAGGGGCGGTGATGTGCCATGCACTGGGTAGGCCCTACCATGCACTAACCCTGCATGTGTGGCCGAGGCCCGTCGCAACTGAGCGAACCCATAGGGGGTATCCCCACTGCACTGGGAGCCCTGGCCCGTACAGTCCTCCAACACCCTCACCCCACATCACCAGCCCCCGATACACCTCCCCTTCCCCACACCCTCCCACCCTCACCTTCTGCACCCAGACCAGTCCATCCCTCACATTCTGTGGACAGAGGGCTGAGGCAGTTGAGAGCGCCGGTGAACATGTGTTTATTTGTGACACTGCTGTGTAAAACATCTGTGCCCTAGCCTCTAGCGCTATCCAATGTGCTGCACCCGTGCCAAGTAACCTTATGGGCCCTAATGTTCCATCTAGGTGATTCCACCAGGCGAGACGTGGAGGCTGCTACTGCGTACCCCTCCCTATGACTTGGGTCCCCTTTGGAGGCTGTCCCCTGGAACAATGGGGCCCTCATGGGCCTGGCAGTCTTCCAGCGTCATGGATGCCATGGTGCCAACCTGTTCTGCCCACTGCCCATCGGACAGGTAGGGGGTATTCAAAGGTGCCGTGGTGAGCTGCCCCCCCTCCAATGCGTGGGACATCGGCACGGGCCCCATTCACTTTCCCTCCCCCCGGGGTGCCCAAGGGTATTGGGACAGGGATTTCTTAGCAGAGGCATGCAAAATCTAGACATTTTGTTTTCGTTTTGAAACTTTCCTTGTTTAATTGACTTCGACTTGTTTTTTGTGAAATTCGTGCTTGAAAATACTTGCTCACACTGGAGTTGAATTTATTATCTCAAACTGCGGGGTTGATGATACCTGCGGCCATTTTCATTTGTTCTGTCCCTCACGGTCTTCACAGTTAAAGGCATGCCTTTATTTTCCTTGAACAATTTTATTTTTGTTTTTTAGTCACTATACAGCAGCTCAGAGACTTGCATATTAACCATCTGTGAACAGCTGTCCTCATATCACAATCTCTCGAGCTGCCATAAATCTAACAGTAGTTGAGCTACCTGTTGATTTCACTCACTTAGTGAATGTGTTCCCAAAGTTCCCTGCCTTTTTCAACAGCTCCTCCAGCATTTTCTTTCAGGCATTTCCAGCTGGATAAAGTTTGGCTATGGCACTGTGCATTTTAGTGAAATGCCTCCGAATATTTGATTTCTTGTTTTTGGCAAATTTCATATTGAAAATGAGACACTCAGGGAGGCATGCCAAAGCTGGGATGAATATGAGTGAATCAGTTAATTCATATTAAAGTTTAGATTTTCCTCTTTGTGGTGATCTTTTAAGGGATTTCCAGGATGGAAGGCGTATTGATCACAAAGACACACAAAGAACTAAACTAATTTTATTAACACTACTAAATTTGAGTTTGACACTTATTCTAAATAGCAAACATATATATAAGAATTAAACTACACTCACTAACACTATCTCTGTCTACTAACACTATCTCTGTCTACTAACTATAACTATTATATCTTAACTAGCTCTGCAATACACATGGAATCTTGTCTCCTTCAGTTCTAATCTAATCTCCTTCTTCTGCTACCACCTTCTCTATCATCTTCTGTCCCTCTGTCGCACAAGGCTTAGCACCATCCGTTATATGCTTATGGGACTAGCTCCCTCTAGTGGCTGTCTCTATACATTTCATTAACCCTTGCATTTCCTTCATGTACGATAATACCACACTCTTCAGCTCTTCTCTTCTTGGTAGCCATTTCCAAAACAGCCTCAAACAAAGGCTGAGGTAAGTTTGATCAACAATTTCTCTGCCTGCCTGCCTGTGACCTATCGATACAGCCTCATCACCAGGGCCAGAATGAGTTAACTTTTTATTGATGAATGAGCCTGCCTGTGCATACTTACCAGAACAGCATCAAGAGCACTTCTGTTACAATTGATTAATCAGTGCCCTGCTTATTGTATATTCACCCAATCGCGGAATGCTAACCCATTGATATCGCACAATCCGGTTTCAAATATGGCAAGTAATCAGAATGTGATTGTGGCGCACAAAGACTCCGTGAGACGAATAGAGTGAAGTCGATGAGGCTTTATTAAGCGTGTCTGTTCCCCAGCAGCCCGATAGTAAACTGGCCTGCGGGGGAAGGCACCGGCTTCTTATACTTCGCCTTCAGGGCGGAGTATGAGGTCAACAGCCAACCAGGACCCGGGATCTGTCAGCCAATGACATTAGGGCTTCCAGTCCCACATGACCCCCAATACATACTACCACAGTGCTATTTTGTGCGAACTGTTCTAAAAAACCAATCAGGACCAGAGTGTAGTGATATGTATATATAGAGACATATAAAAGGTTAATGACTGCATCTTCGTGTAACACAATCACTAGATGGCAACACTAGATTCCTGTTGTAGCCACCCGAGTTGGCCACTTCCCGACTTAAAATGGAGAACCGCAAAGGCTGAAGGGATATTCAGCCAACACAGGCAAAGACTAGCAAATACAGAAATCATGTGTATTGAAACCTGTAAGAAACCAGACAGCACTGAAACCAGCAGCCATCTACATAGTAATGCAGCAGCCATCTGCATAGTAATGCAGCAGCCATCTGCACAGTAATGTGCGATTCCAAGGCACAATGGCAACAGTTAAGGTAAATAAAGCCAAGCCAGATTCCTCGGCGCCAGCAGGAGCCAAGACAAAGGAAGGCCAACGGACACTTAGGGACCGCCCAGCGATCAGGGAGCCGCTCCAGCATTGGAGAAATCGATCCAAGTGATTGGTAAGTAGTCCAATCACTTGGAACCAGGTACGGGGTCCGCCCCGAAGGGCGGGAAGCCCCTGGGGACTATAAAGTAAAGCCCACAAGTTCAAATCGTCCTTCTTTGGCAGGGTCACTCAGCAACTTGAACCAACCCTTGACAGTGACCTCCCTCGCTGCCATCAACCAAGTAAGTCTCAAGTCAACGCTCACTATGAGATAGGCGCTCCTAGCTACCAGTCCATACCAGCTTTTGTATCCCGCAGACTCAGGAACTGAACGAAAGGCCATTTGTTCCCCTGACCTGGTGGGCCAGTCCGAAGCTAAGTATAGGCCTTTTAGTGATAGGAATAGCCTAGAAAGTAGAGTTTATGCATGAGTAGTGATTTACTGTGTATAATAAATGTGTTTTGATTTGAATCTTACTAATTGGTATGTTGCGTTATTGATCATTACTTGAACTTGAACCTCGTGGCGGTATCATAAAGATACGTGGCTACTCTAGAGCAAAGGTTAAACAAACAGAGCAAATTACGAATTAAGAGCCAACCAAAAGTTAGCAACATATTACTGGCGACATCCTGACGGGACCCGACTTAGAAGTGGCTTTACCACTCCGGGAGAACCCAAAATCTGAATTAGAAATCCAATTGGGAACAGAAAAACCACAAGTGTTCAAGCAGTTCTGATCAATCCTCATAATTCGGATGTGTTAATGCATGCGTAACTAACAGGGCTATAAGGCAAACTGATAGATTTTCATTGCGACAAAACTGTTGGGAGTTTGTATTCCGGAAAATAGCGAAAGCCATGCCCATAATTACAGCACCGCCTGAATACCCCTTGTTCCAAATTTTAAGAGAAATATTCAGAGAGGAAAGATGGCAATGCAGGCAATGCAACGCCTCATGAACCCCGAAGAATTTGTGGTCGCAGCGACCAGCAGCAGAGTAGGACAGTGTCCCGTTTGGGAAGAGGAAATCAGAAAGTACCTCAAAGGGAAAGGATGGCCCCTTTGGAGCGAATTCTGTGACAATGAGGAAACAGGTCCCGGGAGTATAGGACATACTTGGTGGGAGAACCTGAGCAAAATCCACAAGAAAAGCTTGGGAAAAGCTCGCAAGCCGATGGCAATTGTGTCCTGTTTGGCACAATTGCGAGGCACAGAGGAGGTCGTTCGGACGCTCCGTAAAGAGATAGAGGAGACACATCGAATGAGTATGGTCGATGTGGGCGAGATAGAGAAAGAGAACCTAGAATTAAGAAGGACGTTAGCAGCAAAGGACGGCGAGGTAGATGATGCCAAGTGGGCACACCAGTCTGGTCTGGTGCACCTAAGCAACTTCCAGACACAGTACGAAAAGGCCTATCAGGACACGCAACGTGCAGTCCTGGTAAGAGAGGAAACAGAGAAACAGGTAGAGGCATTGCAAAGGCAGTGTAGCGACCTGAAAGCAGCATTAAGTGCGCTCCATACTACCACCACGGAGCAGAGACAGAGCTCACTAGATCACGCAAAGTGCCGGAAGCGGATTGCAGAACTGCAATCTTTACTTTCAGTTCAAAATGGATTCCAGAGCACCTTTGGATCCCAGTTAGAGACAGAAGACGGCCCGGATTGGGAAGAATTAAATGAGACCGCACATAGATATGTTCAGGGAACATGTGCGCAAGGAAAGCCCCAGAAGAGAAAAGCGCCCCAACCCCCCACAGAGCAGATAGTTCAGGCGCCAATGAATCCAGTAACCACCCACCGCACAGTCACATCGGACGGATATACTGAATTCCTGTACACAACCCCCTTAACCGTGACCCAATTACGGGACGCGTGCAAGAAAATCACACCATTCCTCCCCACCTCAGACCCCCACCACTTCTTTGCCAGAGTAAAGCAGCAGGCGACCATGTACGGCCTGGACGAGCGTGAGCACGTGAAGCTCACAGTTTTGAGTTTAGGCCCTTCGGTCGTAGCAGCCCTTCCCGACCCACAGAATGTAGGAGGAGGCACACTTTCAGAGATGCACACAGCGATCCTAGACGCGATCGGCTACAACAGAGGTGACCCCATAGAAGGCCTGAATAAATGCAGTCAGAAAAAGACAGAACACCCCACAGCATTTGCTGGACGCCTGTGGATCCATTTCACAGCGTTTTTTGGAAATTTAGAACGCGCCCATTTGTCCCAAGACGGTATGGCCAAATGGACCCGCACACCTATCTCCCATGCCACAGAGGCAGGACAAAAAGCCTGTACGAATTATGACCCCTCAGAGGAAGCCCACAATGAGAAATGGGTTTTAAAAAGATTGTCCTGCACCTGGGAGCAGTCTGTACAAAACAAACCCGCAGTTAGGAAACCCGAGGAGCAGCAGGCAGAAGCAGACATCCAAGCGGTGAAAACGCACCAGAACCCTGCATGGGTGAATGAAGGCAGGAACAGCCCCCCACAAAAGCCACAGGAGTGTTACAACTGTGGACAGTTAGGACACTTTGCACGAGAATGCAATGCCCCACGAAAGCCACAGAGAGCCCAGCAGGCAAGCACTCTGAATAAGAATAGGACAGAGCCCACACATAGTGTGAGCACCCGTTCAGACCAGACGGACCTGAACGAAATGGACTGACGGTCCGTTCGGGCTCCCCCAGTAGGATCTGCGACACCCTTTGGGATAGGTCCGGCCGACCAGTAGTTGCAGCAAAGATACGGGGACAGCCCATCGAATTTCTTTGGGACACAGGAGGGTCCCGCACCACAATCAATTCCTCCACCATATTCCAGAAAGACACGTGGCCCACTACAGCCACCATCACCCTCAGCGGCTTTACAGGCCACTCACAGCAGGGACACATCACAGCCCCTGTACCCATTCAAATCGGCAACATCACCATCAAGCACCCCACAGTCTTACTCGACCTGCCCCACACAGCAGAACACATTTTGGGAATCAATATTATGAATTCCCACAACCTGTCCTTTGATCCAGTCAACCAATGTGTTTAGAGAATGGCAAAATCCGCATTACAATAGGAGAATATGCAAACAAGATTAGCGCAGTCGGCGAATTCTGGTTTGACCCGACCACAATTAGCACAGACAAGCAGGTTAGGGCAGTTCTGCAGAAGCACAGGACAGCATTCGCGACCCAGAAACACGACAGTGGCCGGATGACTGGTTCCGTTCAAATCACAGGACCTGACCCTAGACCTCTCCCAGAGGGAGAAATCTCAAAAGTGATCGACAGCTTATTAGAGCAGGGCGTACTCAGATCAGTAGCCTCTACTAATAATGCCCCGATTTGGCCAGTGAGAAAGCCCGATGGATCATGGCGACTGACCATCGATTACCGGGAACTCAACAAAGTCACCCCCGCAGCAGCCCCCACGGTAGCCAACGTCCCGAGACCATGCGCAAACAAGGACTCACAAACCCCAAAAAGGCCCAGATTTTGGAAAACAAAGTGATATATTTGGGTACGATTATCACGCACGGTAAACGCGAGATCGAGCACAAAAGAATTGACTCGATTGCCAAATTGCCCCTTCCCCAGAATGTTTCAGCCTTCCGGTCGTTTTTAGGACTGGTTGGCTACTGCCGAAATCACATTGACGGTTTCGACAGCAAGGCAGCACCCCTCTCGGAACTCCTAAAGAAAGGAGCCCCTTGGGAATGGCTTCCGCAGCATACGGATACTGTGGATGCTTTAAAAAAGAGCCCTTATTGCAGCCTCCGCACTACAGGGTCCAGACACGCTTTCCCCCCTACGCTATAGAGATAGCAACCACAGACCGCACCCTTTCGGGCGTGCTCCTCCAGGAACGGCACGAACAGTTAAGACCCGTGGCTTACGCATCCAGACTTTTAGATCCTGTGGAGCACGGATTTTCGGTCTGTGAAAGGCACCTGCTCGCAGTTTTCTGGGCGGTTCAGTATTTTTCCTACATAACCAGACTAAACCCCATCACAATCCTCACGGAACACACCCCCACCCAACTTTTACTTGACGGACGACTTAAGGACGGTACAGTTAGTCAGATTAGAGCAGCCAGATGGACCCTTCTTTTGCAGGGACGGGACATCACTGTTAAAAGGACCAAGACCCACACTTTCTTAGCCGATTACCTTCAGTACCCAGGCACCCCCCCCATGAATGTGAAATCATCTCACCGCACCACAACAAAGGCCCCCTTATTGCGAAAACACCCCCCAAAAAGATAGGTAGTTCACCCCAGAGCCCCCAGCCCACAGACACGTGCAAACCTTTAAGGATTTATGTGGATGGTTCTTCGACAGTATTAGAAGGGAAGCGCATTACAGGATGCGGCATTTATGTCGAGGACGCGCAGGGACGCGCCCTAGAAGAAATCTTAAAGCTGCCAGGCCACTTAGGCGCACAGGCGGCAGAACTAGCAGCCGTGGCGTACATTGTGGATCACCCAGATTCTTTCCCCAGCCCAGCAGACGTATATTCGGACAGCCTCTATGTCTGCAACAGCCTTACAGAATTCCTACCCCTGTGGAAAGCAAGAGGATTTGTTTCCGCAGACGGAAAACCCCTCCCTTCAGCCCCATTGCTCCGCCACATTTTAGAAAAAGCACAGAACAGGACATTCGGAATCGTTAAAGTTCGCAGTCACCACCGTTCCTCCCCCCCTGGAAATGTAAAAGCCGACGCACTGGCCAAAACAGGTTCCAGGCACGGATATTTTTGGACACCCCCCGAAAGCGCCCCAGTGAATGCAGTTCAGGTCTTGCAGACTAATATCGAGGATTTAGTGCAGGCCCAGAAACAGGATAGCAATCTCAGGGAGATTTTGAAAGGAACATTTACGGTATCTTACGATAGATTTAAAAATGCACTGACCACACATGATGGTGTGGTGTTAAAAGACACCTTTTATGTGGTTCCTGAACAGGACAGGAATCAACTTATTTGTTTATTCCATGACAGTCGTGGACATCAGGGAATTGATCCCACTACAGCCCACCTCAGGCAGCTCTGTTGGTGGCCAAGTTTAAAAGAAGATGTAACGCACTACGTTGAGAATTGCCTTATCTGTGCCCAGAACAATCCGGACAGATATGCAAAGAAAGCTCAACTTAGCCACACCTACCCCGTTAACGGCCCCTGGACTAACCTCCAGATCGATTTTATAGGACCATTGCCCCCTTGCAGGAATGGTTACAAATACGTATTAGTTGTCATAGACACTTTTATGAAATGGGTAGAGGCATTCCCATTCAGAACGAACACAGCAAAGACCACTGCAAAGACCTTAACCCACCACATCTTTACGAGATGGGGACTCCCACGCAGCATTGAATCCGACTAAGGTTCCCATTTTACGGAACGTGTCATGAAGAACGTCCTCACGATATTTGGCATTACCCAAAAATTCCACATCGCATACCACCCCCAGTCAAGTGGTATTGTGGAGTGCATGAATCGGACCCTAAAATCAACCCTCAGAAACATGGTCCAACAGAACAACACCACTTGGGATTCAGTCCTCCCTTTTGCATTGATGTTCTTGAGAAATACTGTCTCAACATCCACAGGTTACACCCCACACACTCTCATGACCGGACGCCCCATGAAAGGCACAGAATTTTTAGTAGGATTGGACTTGACCAGCCCCAAAATGATGGCCCTCACACACGAAAACGGAGAAAAGCAGTTAGTGGAAAATGTAAAAATGGCTCAGCTAGCAGCCGCAGTAAGATTAGGTACACGGAAGAAACAGAGCAAGGCCTGTTTTGACAAGACAGTGCATGCGACTGAGTTTGAGGTAGGACAGCAGGTCATGCTCTCAACTTACAACCCCAGCACATTTCTGTCACCAAAGTATTTGGGTCCGTAATCCATTGCAGACAAAGTAAGCCCCTCCGTCTACAAAATCAAGTACCCCAACGGAAAGACTGCGTGGTTCCATATTAACCAGCTTAAGACATATGGCCCACAGTCCAACCACACACATCATGTCATGCTCGACGCAGCAGACCACACCCCGCCCACAGCCAACGTATCCCTACCCTCCCACAACATCCATGGACTCGCCCTCGACTCCACCCCCGACCTCTAGACTCCAGCCCGGAACGCCCACAGACAGCAGAAGCAGCGACAGCAACTCAGACAATAGCCACAGCACGCCTCCCTACTATCCCCATGCAACAGGACCCACACCCAGCGAATCTGACCACGATTTGAGTGATCCCTTCCACATCACTTTCCTCAACAATCCCCACCAAACACCACCGCCCTCCGATTACGATTCCGTCCCCACAGAACTAGACACCACCTTTTGGCACCACGACAGCTCAAACAGGCTCGTCCGGAACGACGAGATGGACCCCAAAATCGCTCCATGCAGCCCTATCAGCCCTTATACATTCTAGAGTCTGGCATCCGGGAGAAGATGACGACTTTGAGTCTGAATCCCAATGCAAGAACCCCTTT
Organism: Scyliorhinus torazame; assembly: GCF_047496885.1. Lineage (NCBI taxonomy): Eukaryota > Metazoa > Chordata > Chondrichthyes > Carcharhiniformes > Scyliorhinidae > Scyliorhinus > Scyliorhinus torazame. The sequence continues at coordinate 159,481,471 of NC_092717.1, forward strand.
GCGACCCTGCTCGCAACTGATAACTGAGGTGTCCAGATGATGTTTTAAAAAGGAACCGCTTGGGAGAAAACGGTGTCCTTTCTGATGGAACCTGCAGCATGTTGTTTAATGTTGTTTGTTACTGTTAGTGTTAAATGTTGTTTGTAAGATCGGAAAATTTTTCCACGGCCCCACGCCTTATTTGTCTGCCGAAACCTCTGAGAACTTGCCCGCACGCTCATCGGCAGAAACCGCTGAGAGCTTGCCAGTCCCCCATTCATAACTGCTCTTCTGGTTCGAAGGTAGAACCAATAGGGCAATCCCCACGATGACTACATTTCTTGCCCGTTCTTGTCGGTTGCTCAGGCAGTGGAGAAACGGCATTGGTCTCCGCCCCGCCTGAGGACCCCCCCCTCTGGTCAACTACGCTCGGGTAGAGCACACACGGCATTGGTCGCCGTCCTACCCGGGGATTGATTCCATCCAAATCTTACCCGTCGCGGCCCATACGCACATCATTTCGGCACTTTTGGTTCAAAAAGTTCATCCCTATGCTATTTACATCCTCAAACAGTTGGATGGTAAATCGCACAGCCTGCGAGACGGCTCGCACTGTTTCAGTATTTTTAAGTGTGTCTTGTCCTGAATATTCGATTTAAAAGAATTTTTTTTAAAATGAGGGAGTCATTCACGGTGACAAATTGTAAAGGAAGAATTGGCACTAAAGGACAGACATACTGACGGACGAAATATTAAACCAAGACAGTAACAGACACTATGCTTGATCCCACAGAGCCCCAGAAGCCCCAGGAAAAGAGACGAAACGGAAAGGAAGAGAAGAGAAAGAAGAAGACAACAATGAAGACGGCATACGTGTTTTTCGTCATAATGTGTACCCGGTTGCGTGTGAACGTGAACCCCCTGACCCCAACCCCCCTGGCCGTTAATGATTCACTTCCCCATAGCACCCAGAGCCCGGTAACAGGCAACACCACACCATCATGGTGTGATAAGCTCATATACTCCCTTTCCTACGTAGTCGAATTCCTATTAGTATTGGTGATACTCTGCAGCATCGTGCAGACTATCCGCATGAGGAAATGGAGAAGGAGAGCCGACCGCGCTCGAACCCCGGTATACAGAATAAGATCCCCTATGTTCTGTTATCCCCAGGACCCCGAACCCCTCGATCTATAATAAGGGACATTCGTTTGCATTCTTCTGTAAATAAAGAAATGGAAAGATTGTACAACCCTGTGCTTGACTGCCAAGCCAGGAAAAATGTAAATGCTGCTTTCATTTTTTGTTGTTTAGGAAGTTAGTATGATTGAATGTTTAAGTGAGTGTAGTTTATTGAGGATAGTTAGAGGTACCGTTTTTTTATTTTGTAATGCATGTCCCTGTTTTGACATAGCGCCAGTTAGAATGTTAGTTCAAATTTTTTCTTGCATAGCTATGGTCAGTGTAGAGGCCATAGAAGAGTGCTCGCTGGGTCAGGGAATGAAGACAACGCAGTTATGTGATCCTTCATGCTTCGCGTTAGGATCACAAAGAGGGTGTGTAGCCACCCGAGTTGGCCACTTCCCGACTTAAAATGGAGAACCGCAAAGGCTGAAGGGATATTCAGCCAACACAGGCAAAGATTAGCAAATACAGAAATCATGTGTATTGAAACCTGTAAGAAACCAGACAGCACTGAAACCAGCAGCCATCTACATAGTAATGCAGCAGCCATCTGCATAGTAATGCAGCAGCCATCTGCATAGTAACATGCGATTCCCAGGCACAATGGCAACAGTTAAGGTAAATAAAGCCAAGCCAGACTCCTCGGTGCCAGCAGGAGCCAAGACAAAGGAAGGCCAACGGACACTTAGGGACCGCCCAGCGATCAGGGAGCTGCTCCAGCATTGGAGAAATCGATCCAAGTGATCATAAAGTAGTCCAATCACTTGGAACCAGGTACGGGGTCCACCCCGAAGGGCGGGAAGCCCCTGGGGACTATAAAGTAAAGCCCCCAAGTTCAAATTGTCCTTTTTTGGCAGGGTCACTCAGCAACTTGAACCAACCCTTGACAGTGACCTGCCTCGCTGCCATCAACCAAGTAAGTCTCAAGTCAACGCTTGCTATGAGATAGCAAGTCCTAGCTACCAGTCCATACCAGCTTTTGAATCCTGCGGACTCAGGACCTGAACGAAAGGCCATTTGTTCCCCTGACCTGGTGGGCCAGTCCGAAGCTAAGTATTGGCCTTTTAGTGGTAGGAATAGACGAGAAAGTAGAGTTTATGCATGAGTAGTGATTTACTGTGTATAATAAATGTGTTTTGATTTGAATCTTACTAATTGGTGTGTTGAATTATTGATCATTACTTGAACTTGAGTCTCGTGGCGATATCATAAAGATACTTGGCGACTCTAGAGCAAAGGTTAAACAAACAGAGCAAATTACGAATTAAGAGCCAACCAAAAGTTAGCAACACTGTGTAAATATGAGAACTCAAAGGATCTTGGGTCTCTTTGAAGCAGGAATGACTAGACAGCAGAGTGTCGGAGAGATAGATCACAGTATAGTTGGTACATGTAGTTTAAAATAGTTGATACTTTATTCTGAATTACTTGACTTTATTCTGAATTACTTGATTACTAGTTTTAGTTCTGTAGGGTGTGCGAACTCAATATTAATCAATTTGTTATTCATTAAACCTATTTTGCTTTAAATTGAAGATTGGTGGTTTCTTGAGAATCACACCATCAGACCATTCTGGATACATAAAGCAAAAAGTAGCGATATATTACCAACGAATAATATAACACAGAGTAAGGGCAATGTTTTATTATTAATGTGCCTGCCTGTCGACATGAATGGATAGCAGGTGATAGTGCAGGACACCCTTTTTTCCTGACAAAGCGTTTGACAGACAAGTACTTTTAGAGAGCTAATGATTTTTTAAATGTTTCTTCATTGGGAAAACATTGAGGGAACAATTCTCTGAAAACCCGTTCAGTTAATGTTTGAAAAGTTCTGGAACTACTGGGAAACTGTGTTAAACCTCAGGGAGCTGTCTTCAGGCTCCGAGAGGAGTCGATGCAGACATAGTGAATGCACTGTTTACGATTTTCCACAATTCCTTACGTTGCAAACTGGATCAGATTTGAGGTTAGCAAGTAACACGGCTATTCAAGAAAGGTGGAACAAGAAAACAGGGAATTGCAGGCCAGTTAGCCTGACAAACAGTCATCGCGAAGATGCTGGGGAAAGCAATACAAGGAGCTGATATTCTAACCAGCTTTTGTACAACACGATACCTTCCTCTGAATGAAATGTTGGCAACAAGTCAATGGGCTGTGATACCAACAGACAAGTGATATCATGCCTAGTTATGCCCTCCAATCCTGACCTCACCAAAATAGGGAGACCAATGAGAGGGTACTTTATTTGAATGGGGTTGATTAGGTGTCTGTGTCAGCATGGGCAACTAACGGGCAACTGCCAACCCAATGCTGCTTGATATTGCAACATCGAGCAGGGAGAGGATGCCAGTCCTATTCATTCTACACCCTCTTACAAAGGGAGTTGATAATAACTACCTCATCTCTGGTGGTCTACGCTGTTTTGTTAGCCTGATGGAGTATCAGTGTCAATTCACTACTCAGCCTAATGCCAGGACCCACTGAGGTCAGGGAAGCAGGAGCTCCAAGCGTAGAGAGGAGTTCTGACTGACCGTGGCTCCGATTCCAGCTTTCCCCACTTTAAATCACTAGTGTTGCAAGGCCAAGCGGGACATCTCAGTTTAGTCCATGACTTGTTGTATCTGGATCCTGACTTATTTCCGTGCCATTGGACACCCGCTGGAGGTCTATCTGGGAATCAATGGAATGGCCATGTACGTTCAATCCCAAACTGTTTATTGGATCTTCATGCAGACTGTATTCTGCAACTGTCTTCAACGGAAGAACCTATTGGCGTCATTTTCAAGCTAATGAATTGATGCATGTACATACGACTGCGTACCTGACTATGATAGAAGTGAACTTGTTTTCAGCAAAGTATACAAATAAACAGGGCCAAGTTGTTCCATCCTAGAAGTGCCAGATAACATTTTTATAATCTGTTTTTGTTTTCTTCACAGAAACTGCCCCAGATCTGCAGAATGTATGATTACATCTGGACAAGGATACTCACTGCTGCCATGCATGAGGGTGCCAATGATATGCAGCTCTACACCCAATGCCACATCTTTTCTTGCATGGTGCTGCCAGAGAGTCAGAGATGTTTACAGCATGGAAACAGGCCCTCTGGCCCAGCTTGTCCATGCTGCCCAGTTTCTATCACCAAGCTAGTCCCACTTGCCCGCATTTGGCCCATATCCCTCCAAATCCACCCAGCCCATGTAACCGTCTAACTGTGTTTTTAAAGGAAAAAATTGTACCCGCCTCTACCACTGCCTCTGGCAGCTCGTTCCAGATGCTCAGCACCCTCTGTGTGAAAATATTTCCCCTCTGCTCTCCTTTGTATCTCTCCCCTCTGACCTTAAACCTATGCCCCCCATTTCTAGACTCCTCTACCTTTGGGAAAAGATGTGAACTATCTACCGTATCTATGCTCCTCATTATTTTATAGACCTCTAAAAGATCACCCCAAAGCCTCCTACGCTCCAGGGAAAAAAGTCCCATCCTATCCAGTGACTCTTTATAACTCAGACCATCAAGTAGCATCCTCGTAAATCTCTTCTGCACTCTTTCTAGTTTAACAATATCCTTCCTATAATAGGGTGACCAGAACTGAACACAGTATTCCATGTGTTGTCTTACCAATGCCTTGTACAACTTCAACAAGACATCCCAACTCCGGTATTAAATATTCTGACCAATAAAACCTAGCATGCTGAATGTTTTCTCCACCACCCGGTCCACCTACGACTCCACATTCAAGGAGCTATGAACTTGTACCCCTCGATCTTTTTGTTCTGTAACTCTCCCCAATGCCGTACCATTAATAGGGGCTGGTTTAGCACAGTGGGCTAAACAGCTGGCTTGTATTGCAGAACAAGGCCAGCAGCGCGGGTTCAATTCCCGTATTGGCCTCCCCGAACAGGGGCTGGAATGTGGCGACTAGGGGCTTTTCACAGTAACTTCATTGAAGCCTACTCGTGACAATAAGTGATTATTATTATTAACTGAATGGGTCCTGCCCTGATTTGATCTACCAAAATGCATCACCTCACACTTATCCAGATTAAACTCCATCTGCCACTCATCGGCCCACTGGCCCAATTGGTCAAGATCCTGTTGCAATCTTATATAACCTTCTTCACTATCCACTATGCCACCAATCTTGGTGTCATCTGCAAACTTACTAACCATGCCTCCTACATTCTCATCCAAATCATTTATATATAATAAATAACAGTGAACCCAGCACCGATCCCAGAGGCACACCGCTGGTCACAGGCCTCCAGTTTGAAAAACAACCCTCCACAACCACCACAACCACCCTTTGGCTTTGGTCGCCAAGCCAATTTTGTATCCAATTGGCTACCTCACCCTGGATCCCGTGAGATTTCACCTTTTGCAACAACCTACCATGCGATACCTTGTCAAAAGCCTTGCTAAAGTCCATGTAGACAACGCCGACTGCGCTGCCCTCATCTACATTCTTGGTTACCCCTTCAAAAAAATCAATCAAATTCGTGAGACAAGACTTTCCCCTTACAAAGCCATGCTGACTTTCCCTAAATAGCCCTTGCCTGTCTAATTGCCTGTAGATCCTGTCCCCCAGAATACCTTCTTATAATTTACCCACTACGACGTAAGGCTAACCGATCTGTAGTTCCCAGGCATTTCCCGACAGCCCTTCTTAAACAACATTTGCTACCCTCCAATCTTTAGGCACCTCTCCTGTGGGTGTCAATGCTTCAAATATCTCAGCTAGAGGGCCGGCAATTTCCTCCCTAGCTTCCCACAACACCCTGGAATACATTTCATCAGGTCCCGGGGATTTATCTATCTTGATGTGCCTTAATACCTCCAGCACCTCCTTCTCTGTAATATGTACATTCCTCAAGACATCACTTTTTATTTCCCCAATTTCCCTAACATTCGTGCATTTCTCAACAGTAAATACTTACGAGAAATATTCATTTATGATGCCTTCCATTCCTTTTGGATCCGCACATAGATGACCTTGTTTATCCTTAAGAGGCCCTACCCTTTCCATAGTCACCCTTTTACCTTTTATGTATCTGTAAAAGCTCTTTGGATTTTCCTTTGCCTGATCTGCCAAGACAATCTCATGACCCCTTTTTGCCCTCCTGATTTCTCTCTTAACTCAGCTCCGACAAGCCTTATACTCTTCAAGGGATCCACTTGATTCCAGCTGCCCATGCATGTCATATCCCTCCTTCTACCAGCCGTACTCTTCACTCGAAGCGGAATGTACTCACCCTGAACTCCAGTTAACACCTTTTTGAAAGACTCCCACTTACCAGCTGTCTCCGTGTCTGCAAATAGACACCCCCAATCAACCTTTGAAAGTTCCCACCTAATACCCTTGAAATTGGCCTTGCCCCAATTTAGAATGTTATCTTTTGGGCCAGAACTATCATTCTCCATAGCTATCTTAAAACTAATGGAATTATGGTCACTGGTTCTAAAGTGATCCCTCACTAACACTTCCATCACCTGCCCTTCCTTATTCCCCAGGAGGAGGTCAGGTTTTGCCTTTCTCCAGTCGGCCATCCACATATTGAATGAGGAATTCTTCCTGAATACACTCGACAAATTTCTCTCCATCCAAACCCCTAGTGCTATGGCTGTCCCAGTTAATATTGGGAAAGTAAAAGTCATGAACTATAACCACCCTATTTTTCCGGCAGCTATCTGTAATCTCTTCACATATTTGTTCCTCAATATCCCGCTGACTATTTGGGGCCTATAGTACAGTCCTATCAAAGTGATCTCAACCTTCCTATTTTTCAGTTCTACCCATATAGACTCAGTGGGTGAACCCTCAGATATATCCTCTCTCTGTACTACCATGATACTGTCCCTAATCAAAAATGCAACTCCCCATCCTCTCCCACCTCCTGGTCTATCTTTCCTATAGCACCTGTACGCCAGAACATTGAGCTGCCAGTCCTGCCCCTCCTTTAGCCATGTTTCAGTAATAGCTATAATATCCCAGTCCCATGTACCTATCCATGCCCTGAGATCATCTGCCTTGCCCATTAGACCTCTTGCATCGAAAGAAATGCAGTTCAGTCTGTTTCTCTGCATTTCACTTTTCTCCTTACTGATTTTTGTTTCTATCCTCTCTTTACTACCCTCCGACATTCTTCATTGGTTCCCATCCCCCTGCCACGTTAGTTTAAAGCCTCCCAAACAATGCTAGAAAACAACCCCCCCCCCCCAGGGCATTGGTTCCAATCCTGCCCAGGTGTACACCGTCTGATTTGCAATGGCCCCACCTCTCCAAGAACCAGTTCCAATATCCCAAAATCTCAATCCCTTCCTCCGGCACCATCTCTCAAGCTATGCATTCATCCTGTCTATCGTGTCATTCCTACTCTGTGGCACTGGTAGCAATCCCGAGAATACTATCTTGGAGGTCTTACTTTTTAGTTTAGCTCCCACCTCCCTAAATAAAGCCTGTAGGACCTTTTTACCTATATCGTTGATGCCTATATGCTGGCTGTTCACCCTCCCCCTTTAGAATGTCCTGCAGCCACTGAGACATCCAGGATCCTTGCACCCAGGAGGCAACATACCATCCTGGAGTCTCGTTTGAGTCTGCAGAAACGCCTGTCTACCTCTTACAATCAAATCCTCTATCACTATAGCTCTACCACTCTTTTTCCTGCCCTCCTGGGCAGCAGAGACAGCCACAGTGCTGTGAACCTGGCTACTGCTGCCTTCCTCTGGTGAGCCATCTCCCTCAACAGTATCCAAAATGATATACCTGTTTTGGAGAGAGATGGCCGCAGGAGGCCCTTGCCCTGCCTCCCGACTCTTCCTCTGTCTGATCGTCACCCATTTCCTATCTCCCTCGGTAGTTTTTATCTGCCTTTGTAGCATAACACTTTGAAGGTAATGGAACAAAGAATTAAGAACAAAGAAAAGTACAGCACAGGAACAGGCCCTTCGGCCCTCCAAGCCCGTGCCGACCATGCTGCCCGACTAAACTAAAATCTTCTACACTTCCTGGGTCCGTATCCCTCTATGCCCATCCTATTCACGTATTTGTCAAGATGTCCTTTAAATGTCACGATCGTCCCTGCTTCCACCACCTCCTCCGACAGCGAATTCCAGGCACCCACTTACCTCTGTGTAAAAAACTTGCCTCGTACATCTCCTCTAAACCTTGCCCCTCGCACCTTAATAAACCTATGCCCCCGAGTAATTGACCCCTCTACCCTGGGAAAAAGCCTCTGACTATCCACTCTGTCTATGCCCCTCATAATTTTGTAGACCTCTATCAGGTCGCCCCTTAACCTCCGCTGTTCCAGTGAGAACAAACCGAGTTTATTCAACCGCTCCTCATTGCTAATGCCCTCCATACCAGGCAACATCCTGGTAAATCTCTTCTGCACCGTCCACATCCTTCTGACAGTGTGGCGATTAGAATTGAACACTATACTCCAAGTGTGGCCTAACTAAGGTTCCATACAGCTGCAACATGACTTGCCAATTCTTATGCTCAATGCCCCGGCCAATGAAGGCAAGCATGCCGTATGCCTTCTTGACTACCTTCTCCACCTGTGTTGCCCCTTTCAGTGACCTGTGGACCTGTACACCTAGATCTCTCTGACTGTCAATACTCTTGAGGGTTCCACCATTCACTGTATATTCCCTACCTGCATTAGACCTTCCAAAATGCATTACCTCACATTTATTCATATATATTGTATTGCATAGAAGATCGCACCAGCTTTCTCTCTGATTCTGTTATTGCCCTTATGTCGCCAGTGGTTGTTTTGTCACCTTCAGTGCGTCACCCCTGTGCAGTATCTAGCTTGATCTAGCACATGGGTCAGTGGTGACAATGAGTGCATCTCTCTTTGAATCCTCTGAATTGTTTGTAAAACACAATGATATTGGTGAATGGTAGTTAAAGGATAACGGACTTCAATTTAATTTGCTTCGTTTAATCTGCAAATTAATTTGTGTTGCTGAACAGCATAGAAGCAAAAATAAATTATAGCATTCACACATTGGTCTGATTGCATCTTGTGCTAGAATAGAGTTTTAATCTTACATTGTTTCCATACTCATGCGTGGATGCCACTGTTCAAACATTTAATAGCTATAGATTACCTCTTTTCTTTTCCCCTTGGAAGGATCATGCCAAAGAAACCCTCCTCCTCCATCGCTGCTTCAGTCTGTCTAATAATATCTCAAGAGTGAGTTATGTAACACACAGTCTTGTGTTTAATCATTTTCATATTATCAGACACCAAGTAGATCTCCCTGAAAGTCTCCAAGGAGGAAGAAACTGTAGATATTTATCTATTAAACCAGGAAGAGATCTTACCTGAATATACACAGCCGCTACAGCAGGAGTGGCATATTGCTGCAGGCTCCACAGTCCACATTATTGGACCATTTATGTCTGAGTGCCAAATCTTTCTGTCCTCGCATTTAATCTGGCTTGACTAATCCCTGGTCTGGATTTGTCAACAGGTTCTTTGCTGTAATTATTCCATCAAATCTCCCTAGATTTAAACTAGTCAACCAATTAACTTAAAGTTGATGTGCCTCTGACAGAGTAAGAGTGCTTATGCTACAGTTTCATGAAATCCTGATTGTTTATTCTGCGTAGCATTACTGTAAGCTCAGCAATATGTATTTTTGCTGCAATGTTATGGAGCACCATTGTTAATTTTGTTTAACAGTAGCAGAAATCCATTTATTCGAGTCAGCAGCATTATTCTATATACAATTTAATGCTGCTGAGATGGAATAATCATTAATAAATGCTGGTGAGTCGTTTTCATGCTGCCGAGGTTCAAGTCATACGTTAGCTGTGTATCAAAGTTTGAAAAAGTCATTATCCTGCAGTGAATTCACAGTTAATCTAGAAAGCTCCTGTGACTTAACTTTCCCCTCTGCATAAGGTTCTGATGCCTATTAGAGTGAATCCTAACTGACACAGATTGAACCAATTAAGATTTCTTCTGTTGTAAAACAAAAACAAATTTACCCCATGGTGAGTAAGGCTCGATGCGAGTTTATTAGAAAGTAAAATGACGGTATTCATGGATATTGGAAGGACAAGATGCAGGCACTGGATATAACAATGCACATTAATTAGATAATGGACAACTTTTTAATCTACAGCTGGCATTACAACATTTTTCCTCTCAGTTTTCTCCCTCATCTTTCTGCTTATTTCCCAAAGGCAGCGAGGCAGTCCTGCAGCATTCCATGAACTCTGGAATTTCTCCAGTACCTGATCGGAAGTATCCTTCTTCATGCGCAAGCCTAGATATTGAGTGTCATTGATACACTTATCCACACAGGTCAAACCTGACCTCATATGGTGTCCACTTTTCAGCAATTGGGAACTGGAATTGGGAAACCTGGTTTATGTTTGTCCTCCCTTGCCTGGAAAGTTTGAAGTCCTCCTCTAAGAAGTGCACTCTCCCATATACCTTTACTGTCAGTTCCTGACTTTATGAGTTTATAAAGGACATATTTACCTGGACACAGACTTTTAGACTTAACCACAAATGTGTTTATTAACAAAAAACACTCCTGATGCCCTAATACAAGAGCTCTAAACTAGTGTGATAATGCTGCACAACTTGAAACCACAAATTATTGATACAAACCTCCACTGAAAGAACATAGGCAAAACCCCACGTTTCTGACCAAACCTTACTCAAACCCTGTCAGGATATAGTTGTTACCCTTAAACTATTTGTAAATCTCAGCTCCAATATCCCTTGCATCTGACTAATACTTACAGCTCCCCACATGATTGGTTGAGCTGTAGGTCCGTGAATCAGCTTGACTGCTCGGGATTCACCTTGGTGACTGCAGCGCAAGATTCTACTGTCTTGGCCTTTTTATTAAAAACTTTATCGAAAATACCAAAGCACATTTCCTGTAGGTATTCTGTTTGGATGGTCAGTCCTTGGCACACTTTCGTCTCTTTCCACCTGGTTCCTACCTTGGTCCACACAAAACTATTCATTGCGATGTTGTTTCCATAACTGAAACAATGGACCCCATACAGGTGTGATGTCTCTGGCTCCCAAGTTGATATGCATGTGAAAGGGTCTGTTTTTCCTGAGCTGTTGTTTTTTTTAAATCTTTCCAATTAAGGAGCAATTTAGCATGGCAAATCCACCTACCCTGCACATCTTTGGGTTGTGGGGGTGAGACCCACGGAGACATGGGGAGAATGTGCAAACTCCACACGGACAGTGACCCGGGGCCGGGATTTAACCTGGGTCCTAGGTGCTGTAAGGCAGCAGTGCTAACCACTGTGCCACTGTGCTGTTGTTGATGCTTATTTCAATGATGGCTGTTGTCTGGGGCCATCAACTCTAATGGTCTCCGAGTTTCTTCAATTGGATTGTCTGAAGGCCATTGAGGTGACACTGTCCCAGTGTCTTTACACGGTATCGACTTGGCAATAATAATAATCTTTATTCGTGCCACAAGTAGGCCTGTCCAACTTCCTGCCACAGTGTGCATTGTGGGTGAATTGGCCACACTAAATTGCCCGTTAATTGGGAAAAAAAGAATTTGGTACTCTGAATCTAAGAATACTCAAAGAATTTGGGTGAGAACTACGCAGACACGGGGTGATTGTGCAAACTCCACAAGGACAGTGACCTGGGGCTGTGATCGAACCCGGCTCCTCTGTGCCATGAGGCAGCAGTGCTAACCACTGTACCACCATGCTGTCCCGGCCGCAAGCATTTAGACCCTAGTTGAGACAGGAGCGGGCCTCCAGAACTTGCAGCGCTATATGGAAGGGAGAGCCTCAGGGGTTAGCTCCTCTCGCACCCCCCCCCCACCCCCCCGTCCCAGGAGTACGCAGGGGGCCATTGGGCACCTTGAGGGAGGATGAGGTAATGGGGTCCCTGCAGGTGACTCCCACAGGGGAGGTGCCGGAACACCACAGCACCTCAGACTCCTCCAACCTGTCCCTGGCACATCTGATGGAAAGCGGGCAGAACAGGGTGTCACCATACCACCTGAGACACCCAAGCAGCAGCCAGGCCCATCCATGCCTAGTCGCCCCAGAAGACATCAGCCAAAGGGGACCCAGGTTACAGGGCGGTAATCGCAGCAGGCTGCCTCCACTCCAGTTAGGTTGGCACAGTATAGCAATAGGGGTAAAGGCACAAACCTGTATATCTATGTTCACTGGGTGTGGGAATGGGGGAATGGTAGGGGTGGACTTGGGCCAGTGTTCCCAGTTCAGCTAGCGCTCACCGCTCCAGTGCCATCTCCGCCACCCCAAGGGTTCGGAGGGACCATGTATGGAAATGGCCAGCTCGCATGCAGGGAGCACCCAGGTGGACAGTGGAAAGTGCAACTGTGGGCAGGAGTAAGACGTTGTCAAACGATACGAAGCACCAGAGCTCATCGAAGAGTGGGTTGCTATCATCCTCCATCCCATGGTCCAGACCCGCTGTTACTGCCAACCCAAGGCCTGCACCCTGTAGTGAGACAGGTTGGAATCATAGAGGTGTTTGCAAGGAGGGGGGTGCGCATGGAGGGTGTTTATGGGAGGAGGTGGTTAGCCAGGGGGTGAGGCAATGAGATGGGATACCCATGCTACTGGCCAAGCCCCTAGTCAGTGAACCTGGAGGCGTTTGTGGTGATATTTGAATTGACATATTTGGATTTTTATTTATTGTCATGTGTACCGAGGTACAGTGAAAAGTATTTTTCTGCGAGCAGCTCAACAGATCATTAAGTACATGAAACGAAAAGGAAATAAAAGAAAATACAAAATAAGGCAACACAAGGTATACAATGTAATGACATAAACACCGGCATCAGGTGAAGCATACAGGGGTGTAGTGTTAATGAGGTCAGTACTTAAGAGGGTCGTTTAGGAGTCTGGTAACAGCAGGGATGAAGCTGTTTTTGAATCTGTTCCTGTGTGTTCTCAGATTTTTGTGTCTCCTGCCCGAAGGAAGAAGTTGGAAGAGTGAGTAAGCTGGGTGGGAGGGGTCTTTGATTATGCTGCCCGCTTTCCCCAGGCAGCGGAAGGTGTAGATGGAGTCAATGGATGGGAGGCAGGTCCGTGTGATAGACTGGGCTGTGTTCATGACTCTCTGAAGTTTCTTGCTGTCTTGGGCCGAGCAGTTGCCATACCAGACTGTGATTCAGCCAGATAGGATGCTTTCTATGCTGCATCTGTAAAAGTTGGTAAGAGTTTATGTGGACATGCCGAATTTCCTTAGTTTCCTGAGGTTGTGCTTTCTTGGTGGTAGTGTCGACGTGGGTGGACCAGGACAGATTTTTGGAGATGTGCACCCCTAGGAATTTGAAACTGCTAACCATCTCCACCTCGGCCCCGTTGATGCTGACAGGGGTGTGTACAGTAATTTGCCTCCTGAAGTCAATGACCAGCTCTTTAGTTTTGCTGGCATTGAGGGAGAGATTGTTGTCGTTGCACCACTCCATTAGGTTCCCAATCTCCCTCCTGTATTCTGACTCAGCGTTATTCGAGATCCGGCACAGTATGTTTGTATCGTCAGCAAACTTGTAGATAGAGTTGGAACCAAATTTTGCCACGCAGTCGTGTGTGTACAGGGAATATAGTAGGGGGCTAAGTACGCAGCCTTGCGGGGCCCCAGTATTGAGTACGATTATGGAGGAGGTGTTGTTTATTCATACTGATTGTGGTCTGTGGGTTAGAAAGTCGAGGATCCAGTTGCAGAGTGAGGAGCCAAGTCCTAGGTTTTGGAGCTTTGATACGAGCTTGGCTGGGATTATGGTGTTGAAGGCAGAGCTGTAGTCAATAAATAGGAGTCTGATGTAGGAGTCCTTGTTGTCGAGATGCTCTCGGGATGAGTATAGGGCCAGGGAGATGGCATCTGCTGTGGACCAGTTGCGACGGTATGCAAATTGCAGTGGATCAAGGCATTCTGGGAGTATGGAGGAAACGTGATTCGTGATCAATCTCTCGAAGCACTTCATTACGACTGAAGTCAGGGTTACCGGACGGTAGTCATTGAGGCACATTGCCTGGTTCTTCTTTGGCACCGGTAAGAGGGTGGTCTATATCTATATATAACTGTACATAGTCGTACCGATGTACATATTTGTATATAACAGCACCAGTGTATATAGCCAATGATCAATACATGTAGTGACAATTATGACCTCCCACCAGCAGGTAGAACCAGACACCCATACATATATATATACAGGGCAACGGACGAGACGGGGGCACTGGGTAGCAGGACAACAATGGGACAGTCATATCTCTCCTTAGCTTCACAGTAACGTAGACATAATTGTTTGTGTATAGAATTTCATGGTTACCATCCTGCATGTCAGAATAAATACTTATTACAACCACATCTTCATGTTCTATGTGTGCCTTCATAATCAGGGGAGCCATTGAACACAACAGTGTTCAGAGTGTTTCGAAAGACGTGTTTGATAGGTGAATTGGACATTCTGAATTCTTTCTCAGTGTACCTGAACAGGCGACAGAGTATGGCGACTCGGGGATTTTCACAGTAACTTCATTGCAGTGTTAATGTAAGACTACTTGTGACACTAATAAAGGTTATTATTACAAAGAGGTCAGGAACCATTGAGTTGTTGAGCCAGTTATCGGGCGCAGATGTGCATGATATGCATCTCAAAAACGGCTTCTTCCCCACTGTTACCAGACTCCTGAATGACCCTCTTATGGACTAAATTGATCTCTCCACACAATCTATCGACTGAGTAGTACTACACTCCGTATGCTTCACCCAATGTATTTGTCAATGTATTTACATTGTGTGTGTCCTATGTTTATTCACATATGGAACGATCTGTCTGGACTGTACGCAGAACAATACTTTTCAGTGTACCTCAGTACACGTGACAAGAAACCCAAATCATAAGACCATAAGACCATAAGACATAGGAGCGGAAGTAAGGCCATTCGGCCCATCGAGTCCACTCCGCCATTCAATCATGGCTGATTTCAACTCCATTTACCCGCTCTCTCTCCATAGCCCTTAATTCCTCGAGAAATCAAGAATTTATCAACTTCTGTCTTAAAGACACTCAACGTCCCGGCCTCCACCGCCCTCTGTGGCAATGAATTCCACAGACCCACCACTCTCTGGCTGAAGAAATTTCTCCTCATCTCTGTTCTAAAGTGACTCTCTTTTATTCTAAGGCTGTGCCCCCGGGTCCTAGTCTCCCCTGCTAATGGAAACAATTTCCCTACATCCACCCTATCTAAGCCATTCATTATCTTGTAAGTTTCTATTAGATCTCCCCTCAACCTCCTAAACTCCAATGAATATAATCCCAGGATCCTCAGACGTTCATCGTATGTTAGGCCTACCATTCCTGGGATCATCCGTGTGAACCTCCGCTGGACCCGCTCCAGTGCCAGTATGTCCTTCCTGAGGTGTGGGGCCCAAAATTGCTCACAGTATTCTAAATGGGGCCTAACTAATGCTTTATAAAGCTTCAGAAGTACATCCCTGCTTTTATATTCCAAGCCTCTTGAGATGAATGACAACATTGCATTTGCTTTCTTAATTACGGACTCAACCTGCAAGTTTACCTTTAGAGAATCCTGGACTAGGACTCCCAAGTCCCTTTGCACTTCAGCATTATGAATTTTGTTACCGTTTAGAAAATAGTCCATGCCTCTATTCTTTTTTCCAAAGTGCAAGACCTCGCACTTGCCCACGTTGAATTTCATCAGCCATTTCTTGGACCACTCTCCTAAACTGTCTAAATCTTTCTGCAGCCTCCCCACCTCCTCCATACTACCTGCCCCTCCACCTATCTGTGTATCATCGGCAAACTTAGCCAGAATGCCCCCAGTCCCGTCATCTAGATCGTTAATATATAAAGAGAACAGCTGTGGCCCCAACACTGAACCCTGCGGGACACCACTCGTCACCGGTTGCCATTCCGAAAAAGAACCTTTTATCCCAACTCTCTGCCTTCTGCCTGACAGCCAATCGTCAATCCATGTTAGTACTTTGCCTCGAATACCATGGGCCTTTATTTTACTCAGCAGTCTCCCGTGAGGCACCTTATCTAAGGCCTTTTGGAAGTCAAGATAGATAACATCCATTGGCTCTCCTTGGTCTAACCTATTTGTTATCTCTTCAAAGAACTCGAACAGGTTTGTCAGGCACGACTTCCCCTTACTAAATCCATGCTGACTTGTCCTAATCCGTCCCTGCACTTCCAAGAATTTAGAAATCTCATCCTTAACAATGGATTCTAGAATCTTGCCAACAACCGAGGTTAGGCTAATTGGCCTATAATTTTCCATCTTTTTCCTTGTTCCCTTCTTGAACAGGGGGGTTACAACAGCGATTTTCCAATCCTCTGGGACTTTCCCGGACTCCAGTGTCTTTTGAAAGATCATAACTAACGCCTCCACTATTTCTTCAGCTATCTCCTTTAGAACTCTAGGATGTAGTCCATCTGGGCCCGGAGATTTATCAATTTTTAGACCTCTTAGTTTCTCTAGCACTTTCTCCTTTGTGATGGCTACCATATTCAACTCTGCCCCCTGACTCTCCGGAATTGGTGGGATATTACTCATGTCTTCTACTGTGAAGACTGACGCAAAGTACTTATTTAGTTCCTCAGCTATTTCCTTGTCTCCTATCACAAAATTACCAGCGTCATTTTGGAGCGGCCCAATGTCTACTTTTGCCTCCCGTTTGTTTTTAATGTATTTAAAGAAACTTTTACTATCATTCCTAATGTTACTGGCTAGCCTACCTTCATATTTGATCCTCTCTTTCCTTATTTCTCTCTTTGTTATCCTCTGTTTGTTTCTGTAGCCTTCCCAATCTTCTGACTTCCCACTATTCTTTGCCACATTATAGGCTTTCTCTTTTGCTTTGATGCATTCCCTAACTTCCTTTGTCAGCCATGGCTGCCTAATCCCCCCTCTGATAACCTTTATTTTCTTTGGGATGAACCTCTGCACTGTGTCCTCAATTACTCCCAGAAACTCCTGCCATTGCTGTTCTACTGTCTTTCCCACTAGGCTCTGCTCCCAGTCGATTTTCGTCAGTTCCTCCCTCATGCCCCTGTAGTTACCTTTATTTAACTGTAACACCTTTACATCTGATTCTACCTTCTTTCTTTCAAATTGGAGATTGAATTCTACCATATTATGATCACTGCCTCCTAAGTGCTCCCTTACTTTAAGATCTTTAATCAAGTCTGGCTCATTACATAACACTAAGTCCAGAATGGCCTGTTCTCTCGTGGGCTCCATCACAAGCTGTTCCAAAAAGTCCTCCTGTAAACATTCAATGAATTCCCTTTCCTTGGGTCCACTGGCAGCATTATTTACCCAGTCCACCTGCATACTGAAGTCCCCCATGATCACTGTGACCTTGGTCACACACCAGCTGCACGCTCATCGAGTGGAACCCCTTTCAGTTTGTGAAGACTGGCCCATCATGGTGCTTGTAGGGGACATGTATGCTTTCGATCACCCCTTGGACCTGGGGCATCTCAATGATGATGGTGAACCCCGCTGCCAAGACATCCTGGTGGGCTCGGTCCACACTGAATTTGATATACTGTGATGACTGTGCATAGAGGGCCTCCGTGACGGCACAGTTGGAACTGTGCACCAAGGTTTGTAATTCCAGACAGGTCCCCACTCGACATCTGGAAGGACCGCGTTGCGTAAAGGTTCAGGTCGACCGTCACCTTGCCAGCCACCGGGACCATACCATGGTGTCAGGTGCCCACAATCTGGCAGATGTGTCTCAGCCGGAGTCTACGGCTGCATGCCCGGTCCGGCAAGTCCTCGAATAACAGGTGCTGCCAGTACACACAAAGCTTAATGCTGTGCCTCCTTCTCATCTCCTCCGCGGCCTGTTGTGCGGTCAGCTCCCCATCCTCACAGGCTGCCTCCTGTTCCTCTGGGGCAGGCTCCACTGCTGCAGGGTCCCCCTTGGGTAGTTCCAGTTCGTACAGCCTCAGTGTATCCACCAGGCTGCACCGGCCAGGATGAAGGCCATGATTCCTGGATGGATTGCACGTCAACTTTGATTGACATGTTAAGACTGCTGTCAAGGTGGCTGCAGATGCCTGTGTTCAAAGGGACATGCAGGGCCTCACAGAACTCCAATAAACAGCAGATTACTAAAATTGCTGAGGTGCCACCTTAGGTGATTGACAAAGGCTCCATGGAGCACTAACCTGCTGTCCTGTCTTGGGGTGGCATCATTCATGGTCGCCGAGGAACTTTATTTCTGCTTGACCGAAAGAGCACTTGGATCTGTTGAGCCGGAGGCCAGGCTCGTGGATCCTATCGAACACTCGCTTGAGGCGATCGATGTGTTCCTGAGGAGTTGTGGACCAGACAATGATGTCATCGACGTACACTCGCACCCCCTCGATGCCCTCCATCATTTGCTCCATTATTCGGTGGAACACCTCCGAGGCGGTGTTGATGCCAAAGAGCATCCGGTTGTAACAGTAACGACCAAATGGGGTGATAAATGTGCAGAGCTTTCGACTGGATGCGTCTATCTGCATCTGCCAAAACCCCTTGGAGGCATCCAGCTTCGTAAATAAGTTGGCGTGAGCCATTTCGCTAGTGAGCTCTTCTCGCTTAGGAATGAGTTAGTGTTCCCTCATGATGTTACGATTTCAATCTTTGGGGTTGTTACAAATGCGAAGTTCCCCTGACGGTTTTTTGACACAAACCATGGAGCTAACCCAGTCCGTGGGTTCCGTGACCTTAGAAATGACGCCCTGGTCCTGGAGGTCTTGCAGCTGCTGCTTGAGGCGGTCCTTAAGGGGTGCCGGCACCCGACGCGGTGCATGAACCACGAGTGTGGCATTCGGTTTCAGAAGTATCTTGTATGAGTAGGGGAGTGTGCCCATACCCTCGAAGACGCTGTGGTATCGTGCTATGATGTCATCTAATTGGGTTTGAAAGTTGGCATCTGGCGAGGCTGATGCCTCAGCGGGTGACATGGAGTGAACCCGCTGCACAAGATTCAGGATTTTGCAGGCCCACCGAGCAAGGAAGCTTTGTTGGACGCTACTATTTCGAAATGCAGGGTGGTTCTTGAGGAACGATGAGAAACCACAAGCTGGCATGAGCCTCTGGCAGCAATGCGCAGTTCGATCCTCGGCCTCGCCGTCCCCTCGGTCGTTGTGCGCATGTGCAGGAGCCCGGGAAAAGTGCGCAAAATGGCTACCCTCATCCAGACTCAGGCCCTGGAGCTGTTTTACGGCCTGCAACCGCGCTGCATCATGGGGGCCTTGCCGCGCCATCTCTGCCGCCTTGATATGGGAGTACCGGTTATTAGCGTGCTCATGTAGGACGCAGGTTTTGATGGCGATGGTGAGGGTGAGCTGCTTAACTTTAAGGAGCTGCTGGCGAAGGGGATCGGAGTGGATCATGAAGTCGGAAGTGGAGCTGTATTTGCAGGATTGCGCGAGGATACGGAGATGCGTTAAGAAGGACTGAAAAGGTTCATCCTTACCCTGAAGCCTCTATAGGAACACATAGCGTTCAAAGCTCTCATTGACTTCGATGTCACAGTGGCTGTCGAACATCAGCAGGACTGTTTTGAACTTTGTCTTGTCCTCACCTTCAGCAAAGGTGAGGGAGTTAAAAGTGTAGATAGCGTGGTCCCCGGCTTTAGAGAGGAAGAGGGCAATCTTTCTGCTATCCAATGCGGCCTCGAGGTTGATGGCTTCAAGATACAGCTGAAACTTCTGCTTAAAAATCTTCCAGTTCGCACCGAGGTTGCCGGCGATGCGGAGCGGCGGGGGGTGGGGGGGCTGCGGACGCTGTCCATGTTACCGAATGGCTGATCACTGGTCAAAGGCAGACTATCTCAAGGTGGGTCCATCAAACTCAAACATAACTTACTGGTACCATGATGTGTTGGGTAAGCTGGGTCTGCGAGGACTGCATTTACTGTAGCAGAGAGAGAGACAGGCTTCCAACACTTAAGGAAATGCAACTCTATTTTATTAAACTCTTAACTATTAAACATGCTTGAACTGTGGGTTGACACTGTGCTGAGTTGACTGGAGACCTGATGCTAACCTGACCAAACTATCTTACTACCACATGGTGGATGTTCTAGTTGTTGCTCACAGACTCTGACTGTCTCAGAGGCTGCATCCCAAGAGAGCGGGAAAACTAGTGCCCCCTGGTTATATAGTGGCCATGTCCTGTCTGGTGATTGGCTGCTGTGTTCTGTATGTTCATTGGTCATCCTTTGTGTCACTCACTGTCTGTCTGTGCACCATCATATACTTGTGTGTATATTATGACATCAACCTCAGCACTGCAGCCATCAAGAAACACCCCGCCAAATACACCCAAAACCGGACATAGAAAACTTCCCAGTGATTCGCTCCCATGTGTTTTGTACTTCGTAAGACTGACACATGAACAGGTGCAGGCAGCCATTATCAAATTAACTTTATTTACATACATCCAATAGAGAGGGCAGCAGAGGGTGCAATATTACACAATACTCAGATATTGCAATATTCAACACCTCCTCTTAACTTAACAAACAGCAAAAAAATTAAAATGGCACATGGAGTTTATTTCCTGAAATTGAATAGGTTAGGTTGCATATTTAGATTTAGATTTAGATTTATTGTCACGTGTACTGAGGTACAGTGAAAAGTATTGTTCTGTGTATGGTCCAGGCAGATTGCTCGCTGCATGAATAAACATAGGACACAGGATAAATCCACAATATAAATACATAGACATAGACATTGGGTGAAACATACGGAGTGTAGCGCTAACAATAGTAGAAAAGATGCGAAAAGTGATCAGTTCAGTCCATAAGAGGGTCATTCAACAGTCTGGTAACAGCAGGGAAGAAGCTGTTTTTGAATCTATTCTCAGACTTTTGCATATTCTGCCCAACTGGAGAAGTTGGAAGAGAGAATAACCCGGGTGGGAGGGGTCTTTGAGTATGCTGCCCGCTTTCCCAAGACAGTGGGAGGTGTAGACAGAGTCAATGGATGAGAGGCAGTTTGTGTGATGGACTGGGTGGGCTGTGTTCATAACTCTTTGTAGCTTCTTACGGTCTTGGGCCGAGCAGTTGCTATACCAAGATGTGATGCAGCCAGATAAGATGCTTTCTATGGTGCACCTGTAAAAATTGGTAAGAGTCAACGTGGACATGCTAAATTTCCTTTGTTTCCTGAGGAAGTACAGATACTGTTGTGATTTCTTGGTTGTAGCATCGAAGTGGGTGGACCAGGACAGATTGTTGGTGATGTGCACACCTAGGAATCTGAAGCTGTCAACCATCTCCACCTCGGCACCACTAATGCAGATAGGGGTGTGTACGATACTTTGCTTCCTGAAGTCGATAATATGCTCCTTAATTTTTTCTGACATTGAGAAGAGATTGTTGTTGTTACACCACATCATTAGGTTCTCTACCTCCCTCCTGTACACTGACTCATCGTTGTATGAGATCTGATCCACTATAGTTGTGTCATCAGCAAACGTGTAGACGGAGTTGGAGCCACATTTTGCCACACACACAGTCGTTTGTGCATAGGGAGTATAGCACGGGTGCTAACTGGGTGCTGCCCACAAGGCGGCCCCTTATATATGACTCCCAGGTGGGCGGAGCCAGAGGCGGAGTCCCCCAGGGTTCCAAACCCGGTCTTAAAGGGGACATCACCTTACATGATGATAAGGGGACAGTAATACAGTAACAGTTCATCACATGGAGGTTGTACCTAGATTTCTTATGTAGGTCAGGGTCGCCTGTCTTGAACGCCTCAGGCCTGGACTTCAGTAGGGAGTGGATCCCCCGGTTAAACCATTGTTTCCTGTTGGGGAACGTATGTACCACCTTCTTTGGCACGCAATCATCGACATACATACTGATGAAGTCTGTGACTGTGGTGGCATAGCCGTCTTGGTTGGCCACTGAGTTCTTGAATATGGACCAGTCCACTGACTCCAAGCAGTCACGTAGGAGTCTTCCGTTGCATCGGATCAGCATTGCATGACCTTCTTAATCAGATTCTTCTGCTTAAGTTTCTGCTTATATGCTGGAAGAAGGAGCATCGTCTTGTGGTCTGATTTTCCAAAGTGTGGTCGGGGATGGATTGGTAGGTGCCCTTGATGTTTGTGTAGCAGTGGTCAAGGATGTTAGGCAGCAGCGTTAGTGGAATTTTGGCAGTACACTCTTAAGGTTGGCCTGGTTGAAGTCCCAGCCATGATGAACAAGACCTCCAGGTGTTCTGTTTCACCGTAATTTGTAGCAGTGTACAATTCATCAAGTGCCTTCTTCAATTCCGCCTGGAGTGGGATGTAGACCACTGTGATGATGGCAGAAGTGAACTCCCATGGAAGGTAGTATGGGCAGCACCTCACCATCAGATATTCCAGGTCTGGGAGCAGTAGTTCGCCAGGCGCCACGCCTGAGCACTAGGAGTAGATGAGGAAGCAAACCTCTCTACCCTTTGCCTTGCCTGATGCCTCCATATGGTCCATCTGGTCAATTGCAAAGCCTTCTGAATGGCACAGTCCGGTGAGAAAGGAGTAGAGCATACAGCAGCCTCTTACTTGCCTTTGTGAGGTAAGTCTAGCGTTACGCTCATCCAGCTTGTTTTTGATTACTCGGATGTTGCCAGGAGTATACTGGGGAGCATTTATTGTCCATCCCTAACTGCCTTTGAGAGGGTAGCGTTGAGCTGTCTCTTGAACTGCTGCGGTCCATGTGGTGTATGCACAGTGCTGTCAGGGAAAGGACTCTAGGATTTTCACCCAGTGACAGTGAAGGAACAATTATATATTTCCATGTCGGAGTAGTGAGTGACTTAGAGTGGAATTTCCAAGTGGCGTGTTCCCATGTGTCTGCTGCCCTTGTCCTTCCCGATGATAGTGGTCGTTGGTTTGGAAGTTGCTGCTGTTGTAGACTGTGTGGTTGTTCTGTAAGAGAACAGAAAACTATCTAGTCTCTGTCAAACAGAAACATGGAAATGACTGCCTGGCTTGTCACCTAACAAATATTTCCGCAAGGACTGCTTCACAATCTGAACACTTCTTTCGGAAGCACCATGTTATGTTAGCTGATATGGTGGTTTTAGAATGCGTTTAATTCCATTCTTACTTAGAAATATTTTGAACTCTTCTGACATAAACTGTGGACCATTATCTGACACCAAGACCTCTGCCAACACATAAATTGAAAATCAACTTCTCAGAGCATGAATAGTTGTGGCACTTGTGGTATTGGGCATCGGCTCAAAATGTACACACTTGCTATTGATCTTCACCATAACAAGAAACTTTTCTCCTTCCATCTCAAGTAAATCAACATACACTTGTCCTCATGTTTTTCTTATGTTTGACCATCATCAAATCTTGGTTGGATCATTTTACATTCCGAGACACAATTCAAACATTTTCACCAACTCTTCAATATCTCTGTCTCCCCTTGAATACCCAAAACAGCTTTTTGTTACTGATTTCATATGGGCCGAGGGCTAGATTCGCTGTTGGCGGGACCCTCCGTTTCGCCGGCAGCACGCTCACGCCTGCAGATTTCCCGACGGCATGGGGGTGCCCACAATGGGAAACCCCATTCGCTTGCTGCCGGGATGGAGGATCCCGCTGCAGGAGAATCCCGCCCCAGGGTTTTTCAAAGTGCGGGTGTGTCGGGGGTAGGTGTTGGGAGGGCCACTGAGCAATCAGTCGCAGCGCTCCCACGGTGGTCCCGATCCGATCATGCTTGAAGCGGCCAATGGCCACTTCCAGCATTTTTATTGAAAATGGCCTGAGCCAAATTCAGTCTTCAGTCTCATATAATAATATATAATATAATAATAATCTTTATTGTCACAAGTTGGCTTACTTTAACACTGCAATAAAGTTACTGTGAAAAGCCACTCCCCTCTTCCCGAGCAGAGGTGCACTAACAAATCTTCCCACCATGAAGCAATTACTGTTCTTTCACATGCTGAATTCAGAAGATGTCAGTAATGATGGAGGCTCAATTCACCCTGTCCCAGAGCAGGACAGTTTCCGGCCATCGCTAAAGCAAGTGACAGATGGGCCTCCAGACTGTGCAGCATGTTGTCAATGTGAGGCACCTGACAAAGTTCTGCAGCATCAGGTAGAGTTAGCCAATGGGACTTTGGAAAAATCAAAAGTTCAAGTAAATGTTAGTGAAAGGATTAGCTGTCATTTTATGCCGGAGGCAACTCTTGTTTAGTGTAGCATAACTGAAGAGTATGGCCCAGACTCTGCAACAGAGGACGGTGGAGAAAGGTTCTATGATGCCCTAGAAGACCACGCAGATGAACATCGGTCACAGGGGAACAGCCCAATTCCCAATAGCGAAGAGAGGTCAAAGTCACAAGCATTTTGTCAGGAGGCGGAGTGGGGCTATTACAGTCAGCAGGTCCTGGAGTCAGCAGCATCGCATGATGCGGCCTGTTTAGATGTCAGAATCGGGCCAGACTCTGTTTTGGAACAAAGGTGCTTGAATCTGACCCCTCAAAGCTCCAGCTAACTCTATACTTTGGAGATATTTGTGGAACCAATTGTTGATTCTTCTGTGTCATTTTAGGGATGGTCCTGCTGGTTACCAGTGAGACCTGATTGCCAATGAGTCTGCAGGTGACCAGTGTATTCCGGAACGGCTGATATAATCGCCTTCCCTTGTGTACATGCACATCTCTCCAGATTATAAAACTGATCTCACCACATCTCCAAAAACCAAATGTACAAAGATGTGGCAGAAAATCAGCTTAGAGTTTGAAGAAATTGAGATGTATTTATTTCTATCCATTTTTATTTCCATAGTTTGTATTGAGCTGATTTGCAGACAAAGATTGAAATCTGGTCATTGTATGGAATTCATGCACTGGTTCCAACACAAGGGGGGCAGTGGAATAGATGGAATAGGGGTGTATGAGAGAGTTACTATACAGTTTGGGTGTGCGAGAGGGAGAGAGAGTTGTGACACATGGTCGGCCTTCGTGGGTCCCGAAGGTTAGCAAACGTGGATCCCAAGAAAAAAAGTGTGAAAAATACTGATATAGACTATCGAAGTTTGTTCTTGATGAGGTTTCTCTAAACCTCTCTAACCTTGGTGGAATAATACTATTAAACTCTAGAGGAGACCGTGTTGGTTTACATTCTATTAACTCAGTTGGCTGAACAGCTAATTTCATGATACAGAGTGAGACTAGCAGTACAGGTTCAATTCCCGTACCAGCTGAAGTTATTCATGAAGCCCCCACCTTCTCAATCTTGCCCCTCACCTGAGGTATGGTCACCCTCAGGTTAAATCAGCAGCAGTCAGCTCTTCCCCCTCAAAGGGAAAAGCAGCCAATGATCATCTGGGACTCTGGCGATTTTACCTTACCTTACACTCTATTCATTCTATATGTGAAATATTCCTGCAATTTCTGATCATCACACGCTTTCCACCAATCATTCATGACATGTTTGAATGTTTTACTGAGCACCACACACCCTTGTGAGTTTCTTCGCTGAATTCACTGGCAGGCACTGGCATACAGTGGCATGTCTTTGTGTATGTAAACTAATTCATAGGCAACTCCATGGTTAAAAATGAACTCGTCTTGAGGGTGGCACGGCAGCACAGTGGTTAGCACTGCTGCCTCATGGCGCTGAGGACCCGGGTTCAATCCTAGCCCCGGGCCACTGTCCGTGTGGAGTTTGCACATTGTCTGCTTGTGTCTTACCTCTGCAACCCAAAAGATGTGCAGGGTAGGTGGATTGCCCATGCTAAATTGCCCCTTAATTGGAAAAAATAGAATTGGGCACTTCAAACTTCTCTAAAAAAAGAACTAATCTTCACTATAAATCTCAAAAGAACATCCACATTTGCATGATCTGCTGACTTATGATAGTTATTCACACACTGATCTTGCACGATCATAAAGACTTGGTGGTCAGTTAATAAAGTGAACTTCCTACTTTAGGCAGCACAGTAGCAAGTGGATAGCACTGTGGCTTCACAGCTCCAGGGTCCCAGGTTCGATTCCCCGCTGGGTCACTGTCTGTGCGGAGCCTGCACGTTCTCCCCGTGTCTGCGTGTGGTTCCTCCGGGTGATCCAGTTTCCTTCCACAGTCCAAGGACATGCAGGTTAGGTGGATTGGCCATGATAATTTGTCCTTAGTGACCAAAAAGGTTAGGAGGGGTTATTGGGTTATGGGGATAGGGTGGAAGTGAGAGCTTAAGTGGGTCGGTGCAGACTCGATGGGCCGAATGGCCTGCTTCTCCACTGTATGTTCTATGTTTTATAAGTATTTGTGGAACTTGGTAACAACATTGAATATATTCAAGAGGCGGCTAGATATAGCACTTGGAGAGAAAGGGATCAAAGGCTATGGGGCGAAAGTAGGATTAGGCTATTGACACTGTGGTGTGCCTCACACATTGAAATCAGTTTTTTTCCTGGAATTATGGTGGTCAAAACTGCGTCACTAATCAGCACTTTCTTCACTCCCAAATGCTTTCTGACACTTCACAGCCCACTCTCAATCTATTCCGTTTTTGAGCAGTTGATACAGCGGAGTTAATGTATTCGTTAAGTTGGCGATGAGTTTAGAATAATATACAAAATCCCTATAAATGTTAATAAGTTATTCTTTGTCCCCTGGTCCCTTTGCTTTTAATGTTTCCTAAACCTTCTCCAAATTGGGTGGGAACTTCCCCATCTATATGGTAACCCAGGAATGTTACACTTGACACCATGATACAACACTTGTGTTATTATTTAGCTTTGATGCCATCTCCTTGAAGTTGATCTTTGTTTAACATTACAATGTTAAACTTTTCTTTTGCTGTCTTACTTCTAATTAGAACGACATCCAAGAAGCAGCATACTCATTAATGTCTGATCCACGAGGCTCTGGAAGACTGCATAAGCAGTTGACACCCCAACCCTTTGTATGAATTGTAAGCAGCTCTTTAATCTTGCCAGTTAGTTCTAATTGCTAATATGCATTTGACAATTCTGCCTCATGAAACACCTTTCCATTGGCTAAATTAGAAAACCCATCTTGTCTGGTAGACAGTAGTTCGTATCATTTTAAATCACCTTATTCATATTGGTGATTGATAATAATCTTCACAAACTCAAACAGCCATCCAATTTTGAACTACTGAAATGGTTGTGGCTCATTCATTGCTGTTCATCTTAGCTGGCCTTGTTCTTTATAATCTATTCAGTTCTTTACTTACTGTTTCTAACTGTGCATACCACACTGTCCTAGCCTTACAAAATGTCAGCTCTTCATTATCTTTTATCTTGATTTCAGTCTTGTGATGCATAATATTATCATTTGGTACACCTTCCTCAAAGAGCTTTGTGCTCTCTTAGTACTTTTTCAATATCAGACGTATTCTTGCTGTTCAGGCTGTAAATAATTCGGCCCAGTTTAACCATGTCGTCTTGAGCCAATTCCTTCCCATCAGGGAAACTTTATTTTCTCCTACTATCACCAATGGCAAGTAATAGGATGTAGCATCATCTTATCCCATCCTAACACTGACTTCACCGAACACTGGAATACTGTTATTGAAATTACTAATCAGATTCACACCAGTTTTATATAAGTGAATGTGACTTAGGGACTTCTTGTACTCTTCTGAGATAACAGGCACTGCTGCTGCATTGACGATGAAAGCAAGTTGTGAACCTCTGACTTCCACTTCTATTGAAGACCCTGGAATTTTATCTTCAGCCCTGTTACTCTCATCTTCCATGTGCTGTTTTTTTCTTGCTCTCTGACCGAGTACAACTCTTGATTTTCCTGCTCAATACCATCAGCTTGTGTTTACATATAGGTCAGATGCACATTCAAGGATTTGCAGAGTCCTGAACTAGATTTCGATCTAACATGACCTCGACCTGGTGGTGCATGGCTGCAACCTGGCACTTTACCACAACGTTGAACGTTACTGTTTCCTCTGCTTCTGCATGCTGTCTGGATACGGCTGACTTTCCCACAGACTGCACTTCGACTGGAAATGGGGCCATTTAAAAGGTTGGTGGCTACCATGGCAATGATAACATCTAAATTTCTGACTCTGAGACTGTGAATTTGACTGCTGCGGCCAGGATCCTATTGAAAACTAGTGGACCTACAGGCTAGCTCAGGAAAAGAACTCTTCTGTGTAATACAAAAGGTTAACAGATGGGAAATGCTAATGTATGATGTTGAGGATTATGAACAACTGGTATCAGTCAGTCATATGTTAGATTCTCATGTGGGAAAATTCCAGAAACTGACAAACTCTTAATACCAGGCATGTCAAGTGACGTATGGCAGACATCTTGGGCGTCATTCTCTGACCCCCCGCCGGGTCGGAGAATGGCCGCTTGCCGCCGTGAATCCCGCCCCCACCCCCGCCGAAGTCTCCGGTACCGGAGATTGGGCGGGGGCGGGAATCGGGCCGCGCCTGTTGGCGGGACCCCCCCCGCTCAATTCTCCGGCCCGGATGGGCCGAAGTCCCGCCCAGAAATTGCCTGTCCCGCCGGCGTAAATCAAAGCTGGTATTTACCGGCGGGACCAGGTGGTGTGGGCGGGCTCCGGGGTCCTGGGGGGGGGCGCTGGGCGATCTGACCCCGGGGGGTGCCCCCACGGTGGCCTGGCCCACCGATCCGTGGGCGGGCCTGTGCCGTGGGGGCACTCTTTCCCTTCCGCCTCCGCCACGGCCTCCACCATGGCGGAGGCGGAAGAGACTCTCCTCACTGCGCATGCGCGGGAAACTGTCGGCGCCCGCTGACGCTCCTGCGCATGCGCCGCATTTCCGCGCCAGCTGGCGGGGCAAAAAATGCCATTTCCGCCAGCTGGCGGGGCGGAAATCCCTCCGGCGCCGGCCTAGCCCCTCAATGTTGGGGCTCGGCCCCGAAAGATGCGAGCATTCCGCACCTTTCGGCCGGCGCGATGCCCGTCTGATTGGCGCCAGACGGCAGACATCTGCCGACTGGTGCCAATCAGACGGGCATTGCGCCGTTGGGGGAGAATTTCGCCCCAAAAGTCAGTGTCTTTTCTTTCTTTAAAAAGGTATTTTTAAGGATGTTTGATCTATATATGACCAGCTGGTGCAATTAAATATTAATACTACATATGCACATGTCACATCGTCATGGTAATTTAAACTTCCTGCTCTTCAAATCTTTGAAAAGAATATCAGGAGAGTCAATAAAAATTGCTTGCTATTTCACACTGTTCGTCAACATAAGCGTGAGGCCTTCCATTACTAGTTAACAGCTGCATGACTGATTGCACAACCACCCATTATCATATCAGGATGCCTGCCATTTCACAGTTTGATTGACAGCGACAAATGGTTGTAGAATCTTTGATATGGGGCCATGATTTCCAATCTTTGTTGTTATAAGGGATTGTGCACTTGAATGAAATGTTTGTCATTATAAGGCTTTATTTAGTTGAAGGAATGTAAAATGAGTAAATGGGTTGTTATGAGAGAGAATGTTTTTTTAGGATTGTGAAGACTGCAATAGATGCTTAGAATTTTATTTGGTCTCTTCTCTGCATGGGTTCTGAGGTCAGTCCCCAATGGATACTAGGTGAGTTTTTATGGTAGCTGTAAGGCAAAAGGTAGTGTGGTCATGGGTTGGCATGAGCTGGCTCTAAGTTGGATGTATGTCATAGAGGACCATGGTTAGTGGATGGAGGACAATAGATTGACATGGAGGGTATGAGGGGTTATGGGGGGATGGGAAGGGGGCATAAGGTAGCATGAGTTAGCATGGATGGGGCATAGGGAGTTAGTGGTGGAGGAGTGAGGGGGAAGTGGTGAGGGTTGGAGGGATGTTTCGTCTTTTAATTTTTACTTTGGACATAGTGCTGGAGCCCTGAGGTAGGCCATCCATCTGGTCTGTCTCCAGATGCGGCATCCTCCTCAGTTCTTCCTCAGTCACTTGCGTTGACTTCTAACCCAGCCCGTGCTCCATGACTGAAAATACGAAGAATGGACAACCATTTCTAAATGTCTGGTTTGTGGAACAATCTCTGTGCACCTGACCCAGGAGAAAACATCTGGGCCACAATCTGCAGCAGATGCACTCAGCAACTGTTTCCTTACAGGATGCAACTTAGGAACACAGGAACAGGAGTAGGCCATTCAGCCCTTGAGCTTGCTCTGCCATAGTGGCCGAACTCCATATACCTACCCATATCTCTTAATGCTCTCAGTGTGATCTCATTATTATTTGTGTCATAATACTGAGCCCAGAGTCTCAGAATTGTCCATAGTCCTGTGGCCTCGTGGATAACATTGGTTTGACACCATCTCAAAATTATCTGGTTCCATCATGGTTTCAGCCAAATATGAAAGCTGCATTTGTAATTACACCAATTCTCTTTGTTATCGCAGAATTCCCCCATTGTCCTCAAATGTGGCTTCAATACCATTTTTCAATTACATACCGTACTAACTCATTGTACCTTGACACAGCATGCCCATGTAGAAATTTTGCAAATTGCTCAAACTTCCTCAAAATCAACTTTAGGAGTTTTAAATATGTGTGGCAATGCATTTCAGTCCTTAATATCTCAAATTACATTTAATAAATAATTCTATCTCATTCTCCTAATCATCTTCATCTCGGCGAAGCGGTGGCATAATAGTATTGTCACTGGACTAGTAACCCAGAGACCCAGAGTACTCTGGGGTCCTAGGTTCAAATCCCGCCACTGCAGATGATGAATTCAATAAAAAAACAATTAAACGTCTAATGATGACTATGAAACCATTGTCGATTGTCGTAAAAACCCATCTGGTTCACTAATGTCCTTTAGGGAAGGAAATCTGCCATCCTTACCTAGTCTGGTCTATATGTAACTCCAGACCAAAAAGCACTCTTAACTGCCTCTCAAGGGCAATTAGGAAAGAACAATAAATGCTGGCCCAGCCTGCGACGCTCACGTCCCATGAACAAATAAAAAAAAACCTTACTGTTGCGTATTGTGCTGAGTAAGACTAATACATACTGATCTGCAGGCAATCATTATTGGAATAACTTTATTTACACCTCCCATCAGAAAGGGCAGCAGAGAGGGCCACGTAATAAATTTCTAATATACTACAGTGCATATTTCAGAATTTTGTCCAGGTTGTGATTGCATGTGGCAGAGGGCTAGAAAAATGGGTTGTAATTGTGGAGGAGCAGAGATTGACATGGAGGATATGAGGGGGATGGGAAGGGGGCATAAGGTAGCATGAGTTAGCATGGATGGGGCATGGGGTGTTAGTGGGCGGGGGGGGGGGGGGGGCAGTGAGGGGGAGATATGGAAACCAGAGTCTGAATGGCTGATCATGAACAGCTTGTAAAGATACCTGCAACCTCCTCCTTTCAACCCCCTCATCCTTCTCCACTCCCTCCTCTTCCTCTTCTTTCCAAGGTGCTCGCCTAAGGCCTGGTGGTAAGGGCTGAGCAATTATCAAAGGTGGAGGTACAAAGAACAACTAGAGAAATCAAGAACCAATGGTGGACTGAGAAAGCTGAGGAACTGCAATTCTTACCGACAAGCACGACACCCGGGTTTTCTTCAGTGCCACCAAGGCAATATATGGACCCAACACCATAGTCCTCAAACTGGTGTGGAGTAATGACGGAACCCACCTGAGGGACAGAGAAAACATCAGCCTTTGATGGAGAGAAAACTTACTCCTAAACTGTGATGCAATCATAGATGAGGACGTGTTTGAGGAAATCCCCCAACTCCCCACCAAAGATGATCTTGAACTCCCACTAACCACGGATGAAGCTGAAGCTCCCAATAAACACGGGAAGAATGGAAAAGCCACAGGAATGGATGGGATTCCAGCTGATATTTCCAAACTTGGAGGAGAAAAGATCACCCATCATCTCCATCAACTGTTCCTGAAAATCTGCGACAGAGAAGAAATTCCTGCTGACATCAGGGATGTTGTCATCATCACAACGTTAAAGAAAGGAGTCAAAGTGGACTGTGAGAAGTACAGAGGAATCTCCTTACTCTCCATCACTGGGAAGATCATAGCCCAAATCCTCTTTAGAAAGAAACCGGAACTGATGTGATAATACGGATGACGTTGCATTCTCCACTCTCTCAGAAGAGAATGCCCAAGCCGTGCTCACCTGCGTGAAGCATACCAAAGAATTTGTCTTAGCCTCAACCTCAAGAAGACGCAAGTTCTTTATCAACCCGCGCAACGCAAGATCCAGCCTCGCCCTCCATTAAGATCAACAGAGAAACCCAACCAGAGGTAGAACCTCCCTCCTATCTGGGGAGCCACCTCTCGTCTCAAGCTGACATTGATGTGGAGATCCAACATCCATTCAACCTCCTTCGGTGCCTAAGCGTGAAAGTTTTTGATGACTGTGATATTCATGCTGACAGCAAGGTATTTGTGTACAAGACTGTCATCCTCCCAACTCTTCTATGTGGCTCAGAAACTTGGATTATGTACAGACACCACCTCAAGGACCTGGAGAGGTTCCATCAATGCTATCTGAGATGGATTCTCTACATCAGCTGGGAGAACAAGTGTACTAACATCAGCATCCTTGAAGGAGCCTACAGCATCAGCATTGAGGACACAAGCATCTGAAACCAATACAACTGGGCCAGCCATGTGCTTAGTATGTCAGAGTCCCAATTGCCAAAATAAATCTACTTTGTCCAGCTCAAGGAAGGCTCCCAAACAAGAGGAGCACAAAGGAAGCACTTCAAATACATCCTGAAGGTTTGCCTCAAGAAATGCAACATGGATGTCAATAATCTGAGAGACCCTTGCTCAGAAGAGACCTATTTAGTGGAACAAACTGATTGAAGGGACATGATGCACGATCAATTACACTCAAGACAAAGTGATTTCATAACTGAAGGCTTTAATCGACTAGAACTTGTTCCCCAGCAGCTTCGGTACAGAAAGTGAAGGCTGCTGGGACGGCACCGGTTCTTATACTCCGCCTGTCAGGGCGGAGCTACATATCAACAGCCAATGGTAAACTCCTAGGTTTAATCAATGGTCATCAGCCTCTTCGGTACCGCAACCTGATAATTCCACATTCACCCCCTGTTAAAAAAAGAGTCCGGCGGTGGGCGGCGGCCAGTGGTAACAGTCGCCTTTAACATGGTATGGTCAGACATGGAGGTACCTCCATACAGGGCTGTCGAGAATATTTACAAAGTGTTCGTTCACGGTTAAAGTCACAGCGAAGCAATCAGTCGATCGGGTGGCCTGGTCGTCCTTCTGGATCGTCTGGGCTTCGGTGGTGATTCTGGTGGGGGTCCAGGTGGTTGCGACTCCGCGAGCGTGGTTTTGGCCTCCCTGGCAGCTTCCTCACCCCCAGGCGGCGCTGTTGGGGCAAAAGGTTGACACGGGGGGGGGGGGGGGAGAGAGCACCTGTAGGGGGCGTCGGTGGGTGGGCGGGCCTAGGCAGGAGCGGCGGGAGTACTGACCCTCCAGTGAGGTGCTGTGGGGGGGTGGGTGTGGGGGTAATGGTCTGGGTGCGCGTGGGGTTCCGGCGGGTGCCAGGTCCCGTAGGGAGACTGTATCTTGCCAGCCGTCTGGGAATGCCACGTAGGCATACTGGGGGTTAGTGTGCAGCTGGTAGACCCTCTCGACCAACGGGTCCGACTTGTGCGCCCGCACGTGCTTCCGAAGCAGGATGGGTCCAGGTGTTGCTAGCCAGGTTGGGAGCGAGGTCCCGGAGGAGGACTTCCTGGGGAAAACAAGGAGACGTTCACGAGGTGTCTGATTGGTAGTTGTACAGAGCAGCGACCGGATGGCGTGGAGGGCCACCGGGAGGACTTCTTGCCAGCAGGAGACTGGGAGATTCCTGGACCGTAGGGCCAGTAGAACAGTCTTCCAGAGCGTTCCGTTCTCCCTCTCCACCTGTCCGTTTCCCCGGGGGTTGTAACTGGTCGTCCTGCTTGAGGCAATGCCCCTGCTGAGCAGGAATTGACGCAGTTCGTCACTCATAATGGAGGACCCCCTATCGTTGTGTATGTACGCGGGGAAACCGAACAGTGTAAAGATACCCTGGAGGGCCTTGATGACGGTGGTTGCAGTCATGGCTGGGCAGGGGATGGCGGATGGGAACCGGGAGTACTCGTCAATCACGTTCAGGAAATACGTGTTGCGGTCGGTGGAGGGGAGGGGGCCTTTGAAATCCATGCTGAGGCGTTCAAAGGGACGGGAAGCCTTTATCAGGTGTGCCCTCTCTGGCCGGTAGAAGTGCGGTTTGCACTCCACGCCGATTTGGCAGTCCCTGGCGACTGTCCTGACCTCCTCGATGGAGTAGGGCAGGTTGCGGGTCTTGATGAAGTGGAAGAAACGAGTGACCCCCGGGTGGCAGAGGTCCTCGTGGAGGGCTCGGAGGTGGTCCACTTGTGCGGTGGCACAACTGCTGCGGGACAGGGCATCAGGAGGCTCGTTTAGCTTCCCCGGACGGTACAAGATCTCATAGTTGAAGGTGGAGAGTTCTATCCTCCACCGCAAGATCTTGTCGTTTTTAATCTTGCCCCGCTGTGCATTATCGAACATGAAAGCAACCGACCGTTGGTCCGTGAGGAGAGTGAATCTCCTGCCGGCCAGGTAAGGCCTCCAATGTCTCACAGCTTCAACTATGGCTTGTGCCTCTTTTTCGACCGAGGAGTGGCAAATTTCAGAAGCATGGAGGGTACGGGAGAAGAAGGCCACCGGCCTGCCCGCTTGGTTGAGGGTGGCCGCCAGAGCTACGTCGGACGCATCGCTCGCGACCTGGAAGGGGAGGGACTCGTCGATGGCGCGCATCGTGGCCTTTGCAATGTCTGCTTTGATGCGGCTGAAGGCCTGGCGGGCCTCCGTCGACAGGGGGAAGGTTGTGGACTGGATTAGGGGTCAGGCTCTGTCTTTGTAGTTGGGGACCCACTGTGCGTAATAACTGAAAAACCCGAGGCAGCGCTTCAGGGCCTTGGGGCAGTGAGGGAGGGGGAACTCCATAAGGGGGCGCATGCGCTCAGGGTCGGGGCCTATAACTCCATTTCGCACTACGTAGCCTAGAATGACTAGACGGTCGGTGCTAAACACGCATTTATCCTTATTGTACGTTAAGTTAAGTTAAGGATTTTCGCGGTCTGGAGAAATTTGCTGAGGTTGGTGTCGTGGTCCTGCTGGTCATGGCCGCAGACGGTGAAGTTATCCAGATACGGGAACGTTGCGCGTAAACCGTACCGGTCAACCATTCGGTCCATCTCTCGCTGGAAGACCGAGACTCCATTAGTGACACCAAAAGGAACTCTTAAAAATTGATAGAGCCGCCCATCTGCTTCGAAGGCAGTGTACTCGCGGTCACTATTACGGAGGGGTAGCTGGTGGTAGGCGGACTTGAGATCCACCGTGGAGAAGACCTTGTATTGTGCGATCCTGTTTACCAGGTCGGCTATACGGGGGAGAAGGTACGCGTCCAGCTGCGTAAACCTGTTGATGGTCTGGCTGTAGTCAATGACCATCCTATGTTTCTCCCCGGTCTTTACCACCACTACTTGAGCTCTCCAGGGACTGTTGCTCGCTTCGATGACCCCTTCCCTCAGCAGCCTTTGGACCTCTGGTCTGGTCCTGGGCACTGTACCGCCTGCTCCAGGTGGCGACGTGTTTGCAATCCGGGGTGAGGTTCGCAAACAGGGAAGGCGGGTCGACCTTAAGGGTCGCAAGGCCACAGACAGTAAGGGGGGGTATAAGGCCGCCAAATGTAAAGGTCAGGCTTTGCAAGTTACATTGGAAGTCCAACCCCAGGAGTGTAGCCGCGCAGAGCTGCGGCAGGACATAAAGGCGGAAATTGTTGAATCTCCTGCCTTGGACAGTGAGGTTCGCTAGGCAGACCCCCTTTATCTCCACCGATTGTGACCCGGAGGCCAGGGAGATCCTTTGGTTTACAGGGTGGGTAACAAGTGAACAGCGCCTTACCGTGTCGGGGTGAACAAAGCTTTCCGTGCTCCCAGAGTCAATCAAGCAAGACGTCTCGTGGCCGTTGATGAAGACCGTCGTTGTAGCTGTTGCGAGTGTCCGAGGTCGACTTTGGTCCAGTGTCACCGAGGCCAGATGAAGCAGTTGTGAGTTCTGATCGGGCAGCGTGTAGTCGGCCATGCTGGGGGCCTGGGGCCCCACCCAAGATGACATTTCCCATGGGTCGCACATGGTGGCCGGGGCTGGACAAGATGGCGACGGGGATGGACAAAATGGCGGCGCCCACCCGTCCGGGGGGCATGATGGCCGCGCCCGCGGGTCGCACGTGGCCCTTGGATAATGGGGTGGCGGTGAGCGCTGGCCGGTCGGAGCCTGAAGGGGAGCTTGCCGCGGCGGTCTGGAGTCACTGGAGACCGCGGCCACGGCGCGGGCCTGGCAGACCCCCACAAAGTGGCCCTTCTTGCCACACCCTTTTCAGGTGGTGGTGCGTGATGGGCAGCGCGGGCGGAGATGATTCGTCTGCCCGCAGAAGAAACAGCGGGGCCCGGCGGCGTTAGCGGGCCGTCTCGCCGATCAGGCCTGCGGGGTCAGGGGGAAGGTCTGTGGGGCTGCCGCTGCAGGGTGCCACGCAGCCCAGGGGACCGCCGCGCGGTCGGGCGCATAGGACTGCACGTTTTGGTAGGCTACGTCCATGGACCCTGCCAGAGCCCGTGCCTCTCTAAGTCCCAGGGTGTACTTTTCTAGGAGTCTTTGGCGGATCACTGAGGAGCTCATACCTGCTACGAAGGCATCCCTGATTAAATGTTCCGTGTGCTCGCTCCCCGAAACTTGGGGGCAGCCACAGGTTCGGCCCAGCACCAGTAGCGCCCGGTAGAAATCCTCCAACAATTCCCCGGGGCTTTGCCGTCTAGTTGCAAGCAGGTGACGTGCGTAGACCTGATTTACAGGGCGGATATAATGTCCTTTTAACAGTTCGATCGCGGCATCATAGTCCTTCTCCTCCTCGATAAGGGTGTAGATCCCATTGCTGACCCTTGAGCGCAGGAGATGCATTTTCTGTCCTTCTGAGGGGGTGCCTCCGGCCGTCTCGAGGTATCCTTTAAAGCACGCCAGCCAGTGTTTAAATATTGCAGCCGAGTTCACCGTGTGGCGGCTGAGTTGTAGGCACTCCGGTCTGATTCGGAGATCCATCCTTCCAGCTTAAGTCTATTCAATTAAATTGATGCACGATCAATTACACTCAAGACAAAGTGATTTCATAACTGAAGGCTTTAATCGACTAGAACTTGTTCCCCAGCAGCTTCGGTACAGAAAGTGAAGGTTGCTGGGACGGCACCGGTTCTTATATTCCGCCTGTCAGTGCGAGCTACGTATCTACAGCCAATGGTAAACTCCTAGGTTTAACCAATGGTCATCTGCCTCTTAGGTACCGCAATACCTGATAATATCACAGGACACAATTCTTTGAGGAGACCCGACGTCAAGAGGAGGCCCGGAGGTGGAACCTGAGAAAAGAATCCCAGCGATCTAGGGTCCAAGGACTGACCCCCACCTCCTGGAAACACCTGCCAAGTATGGACTCGAAGATGTGGCTCTAGAATCGGGCTCACCAGCCACAAAAGAACCCACAGAACACTTGACAAGTAACTCTTTGGAGAATCATCCAGACTCGAAACGTTAGCGCCCTTTTTTCTCCACAGATGCTGTCAGACCTGCTGAGGTTGCCTAGTATTTTCTGTATTTGTTTCAAATTCTAGCATCTGCAGTAATTTGCTTTTACCAGTAACACAGAGTTTCTTTATTGGACAATCATACTCATTAGCGAGTGATCGCTGAAGAAGAATATTTTGAACCCAGCACAGCACAAGAAACGGGATTCTAGTTCATGGCAGAGTGTTGCCGGGTCCAGCATCACGGGAAATAAATATCACAAGAGAGGGTAAATGGGCTGCTGATTCACAATCGCCATTTCAAAATCTCCTAGAAAGCCACCATCAGGTGTTGGCTGGCAATGGAAATGTATGTGTCACTCACAATTTTTAGATAAACATTCTGTTGTGTGTGCACTCATTGGCAGTTGTACTAAGCAATAGCATGACTTGTTGCCGAGTGCTTTGTAAAAGCTACATATGAGTCTCTGGTCAGAAGAGGCCAGCAGTAAGGAAAAATTCACAGTGGAATAGTTATGGTCAAAGTACAGGAAAGGTCCTGGAGAGAAGCAAAATTACTGAGATAGTCAGTGTGGATTGATTAATGAGCAATTGAAAGTTATTCTTTATGGGAACCGATTCAACATTAATGCCACCTGATCTGCCGAAGAGAATTGGAATCGTCGTTGATGCTGGAATGATCAAGAAGCTGGTGAGGTTTTGAGGGTGATGGAGGAGTGGACCAAGGTAACCTGGAGAGAATGGTCCCTGTGAAATGCTGACAGGGTGTTCAAGCCAGTGAGCTCTACCGGTCTATAATCAGCATATTGTAGGTGAATTTTAACAACCAACATTTGGGTTTGGGTTGGGGGTGGATGTGAAAATTGACTAAATTTTAAACCCAATCCCAACCCGCTCCAATCCACTCAATTGTGGTTTCATTGTGGAAAGAATGAGAAATGGGCAATCAATCTTCTCTCAGCAAGCTGATTAGTCAGCTAAATATTAGAACGAGGTTACATGTCTCAAATTAAATCTATCTTTCATGTTTAATCCTAAATACTTTTCCAGGGCCTTGAAAAAGTCAGCAGCTAATGGGAGCTGAGGACAATTTTGGGGAAGAGCTGAGTGCCTTTAATGCATTCTGACCAGGAGTGCTTCTACCGAGCTCATCAAGCTGACTATTTCCTTAATCATGATTTCCCACCCACTGTGGTTGGCAGGACTCTCAATTGTGTCCGTCCCATCTCCTGCACCTCTGTCCTCATCCCCTATCCTCCCTCCCAGGACCAGGATAGGATCCCCCTTGTCCTCACTTTTCACCCCATCAACCTCCGCATTCAAAGAATCATTCTCCACGAGTACCGCCAACTCCTGCATGATTCCAACTCCTGCATGATTCCGGTTCCCTCCCACAGTCCAAAGATGTGCAGGTTAGGTGGATTGGCCATGATAAATTGCCCTTAGTGTCCAAAATTGCCCTTAGTGTTGTGTGGGGTTACTGGGTTATGGGGATGGGGTGGAGGTGTTGACCTTGGGTAGGGTGCTCTTTCCAAGAGCCGGTGCAGACTCGATGGGCCGAATGGCCTCCTTCTGCACTGTAAATTCTATGCAATCCTCAATCGCCCTGTCAGCATTTCACAGGGACCATTCTCTCCAGGATACCTTGGTCCACTCCTCCATCACCCTCAAAACCTCACCAGCTTCCCACGGCACCTTCCCATGCAATTGTAGAAGATGCAACGCCTGCACCTTTATCTCCTCCCTGCCCACCATCACAGGCCCTAAATGCTATTTTCCAGTGCGGCAGCGCTTCATGTGCACCTCCTTCAATCTGGTCTGTTGCATTTGTTGCTCCCAATGCGGTCTACTCTACATTAGAGAGACTAAACGCAGACTGGGTGACCACTTTGCAGAACACCTCCGGTCCGTCCGCAAGCAGGACCCAGAACTTCCTGTCACTAGCCATTACAACTCACCACCTGCTCTCATGTCCACATGCTCTTCCTTGGCCTGCTGCAATGTTCCCATGAATCCCAGCACAAACTGGAGGAACAGCACCTCATCTTCCAATTAGGCCTTTCGGACTTAACACTGAATTCAACAAATTCAGACTGTGAATTCTCCTCCACCTTCACCCCATTTTTATTTCTATCAATTTATTTTCATTTCTTCCATTGATCTGTATTTCCCTCACCATTGTCCCCCCTCCCCCACTTTACTTGGGCCAACTGTTCCTAGTTGCCCGTTACACTTTGTTCTGCCATTCACACATTCTAATCTCTTAATGTGCCACTATCAGCACCCTTCTTAGCCTTAATCACTCCCATTTATATTCCTTTTGTCTGCTGCCCTTGACATCTTTGTCAATCTCCACCTATCGCTTGCCCCTGACCCAGCCCCATCACTCCACGTCCCCCCACAACAGTATAGATGTGACCCCATTTCCAGACAATAGACTCTCTTTTGTCTCCACAGATGCTGTCAGACCAGTTGAGATTGTCCAGTATTTTCTGTTTTTGTTACCTATTTCCCTGTCAGCCCCAACCCATTATTGATAACTGCTCCCCCCACTAATTTTGACTCCACTAGAATCAGTGACCACCCTTCCTACACCAAGATGCAGAACACATCACCACCCCCCCCGCCCCCCCCGCCCCCCCCCCGCCTCCTCAATGATCAATGCATCACCAGTAGCCCAGCCACATGCACTTAAGCTGCAGTTGCCTCTGTAGCATACCCTGCCCTACAGAGAGTCAGTCCTGCCAATTAAGCATGCCTGAGGACACCTGCTGGAATGAAGACACATGCTATGTTAATCAAATAGCAAACTGTGGCAGGATATCTGATTTGTTATGTTGTCAGTGTAACATAAGCGGCTTCCTTGTGGTGCACTTGACAAAGGAAGGTGCAGACGTGGAGATAATTTCAACACGTTTATTAAACTATTTACACTTCTATTACTCGGGTTCAACACTACTGCTAATCCTACTATAGCTACCCAGACTGACTAACCAGCTGCTGCAATCCACGTGGTGGGTGTATTATTGAATCAACCCTGTGTCTCTACCCACTGACTGTCTCCACTGGAAAGAGGAAGATCATGTGTGTGGTGTCCTTTATATATGGGTTGGTGTAATGCCCCCCTGTGGTCATGTCACCTCCTTGTGTATCGTGAATGTCCATTGGTCGTCTCCTATCTAACTGATCTATTGGCTGAGTGTGTGTGTGTGGTGTTTCTGGTGCTCCCTCTAGTGTCTAGCTAGCCTACATGCATTTACATTGATGCACATCACCACATCCCCCCTTTTTTATATGTTCATATTTTCTGTGCACTTTAAGAAAATTGAACAAAGAACAGGTAGATAAGGTAAGGTATACACAAGTCATGGGAACAGTGATTAAACAATAAGTCGAAATCATTCGTGTGAGTCCAAAAACCATCAATCATCATGGTCAAATGTCTCTCTTGGTTATGAACGCCATCAATGTCCCTGTGCCACAGGAACTAAGAAGTGGTCAAATCACTTTGCTGTCTGATTTGGAGTCCCTTTCTTTTTTCGATGTTTGTGATGATGCTGTCGGATGGCATCTTGTAGCTGATAAGGTGTTGATGTTGAAGAGGTACCATCAACAGTATCATTCAAGGTCATGGATGTGCCAAATGTAGAAGTTGGATAAGACTGTACATACTGGTTCTGGCCACATTCTGTGCTGAGAAGCATTGTAGCTTGTAGAATTGGAAACAGAATTGCTGCTCGCATAAATACCTGGTGATGGTGTGAAACTAGAACCTTGCATCTGATAGGAATATGCCGTCTGGCCAGGCTGGGGTGCAGCAAATCCTGGGCTGTAACTAAGGCATCTAGTCTGTAGTGCAGATTGCGCTTGCGGTAGTCCTCCTTCGGTCTTGATTCCATTAGTGGGCAACCTGTAGTGCTGGCCTGTTTGAGAATATGCTGCATAGACTGCTGGCTGCTGCATGCCTGAATACTGGGTTTGTCCAGCATGAGCTGTCATTGGCTGCACTGCTGGTGTGGAAAAAATGTGTGGATATAGCTGTGGTGAATATTGGTGTATTCCTCTTGGACTGTAGCCGTTGCTTGTTATTACTGACCCAGTGTAATTGTTAAGTGATCCATCTCCTGTTGTTGTGGCATCTGCTGTCACCCTGAGCGTGCCATCACTGAGGTTGCGGCACTCCCTGTCTGGAGTAAAGTCCGGCTTATGTGAATCAGAGTCGGCATTTGGTTGCTCCCCATCTGGAGTCTGGTCTGTTTTGACTGAGTTAGTGTTGGTTTGTTGATGCTCCCCGTCCGGAGTCTTAGCAGGTTCACTGGAGTCAGCTGAGATTTCTTGAAGCTGCACGTCTGGAGTCGGAACATGCAGGGATGCATTGACTTGTGGAGAGGTTCGAGCGAATGAGGGTGGAAGTATCGTGGTGTCACCGGTGTCACCAGTGGTCTCACAGTGATCGTCGAGTGCCTCTGTACACACCAGCTGAGGTCTGTCACTTTGCATATCTGGCATGGGACGTGTGATGCTGTCGCCACTCGTCTCACATACCGTGGGTAGAGCCTCAGTAGCTGCTTGTTGTTCACTTGGGTTGGATAAATTGTCAGAGTCTTCATCTGGTGGTGCAAACAATGTGGGTGGACTGTCATTGTCTTGCTGTTGTCCTTCATTTGGGTTTGGACTGTCATTGTCGCTTTGTTCTTCACTGTGGCATGATAAACCGTCATGGTCGTCCTGCTGTGCATTGGAGCATGGGTAGATTGTCATAGTCTTCTTGCTGTTTACTTGAGCATGGCAGACTTGCATCGTCTGCTGCTAGTTGGTCAGAAGAGGTTGCTAGACTCTCATGGTCTTGTTCCTGCAAGGACGGCGTCGGAGTCTTGCGTTGCTTCTATTGTGGAGGCTGTCGATGAGCTCGCTGCGGAGGCTTGTGACACTGGAGTCACGTCTTGTGTGTGCAAGGACTGCGCTCTGGAGTCTTGCATTTCTGCAATCGTAGAGTCGGGAACCCTGAGCGGTGCGTGGACCACGCTCTGTGTGGCAGCAGTCCGCTCTCTGTGGGCTTGTACCGCTCTCTGTCTCTTAGTTTCAGGCTGCAGCACCATCCTGCACTCACGAGTTGGGATGTCGTATATGCTGGGCTGAAGATCCTCAAATCCAAAGAACGAATCCGCGTCTGCGTCGGATTCAACACGGGGGTCACCAATGTGCAACACGTCTAGTTACGGTTCGGATTTGGCACTGGGGTAGCCTCCCAAGGTGAAAGGTTCATCCGAGTCGTAGTCTTCTAGGACCATCTCATCACTGTTTGCGTCGGAGCTGGCATTGGGCTCGCGAGGTCCAGAGAAAATGTAAAGGTCGGTATCGAAGTATTCAAGGTCGGAATCATCGGTTTGGGCGTAGGTAACTGCTTGTTGCAGTGTTCCTAGGAGGTTAATTTTATTTCCTGATTCAATTTGAGGCATTGTGCTGTCATTCCAGGTGAAGGAAGGCTGTTTTATGGCTTTAAAAGATTTTTTCTTTGATTTGGGACGTTTCCCCCTTTAAATGGGCATGGTCTGGGGTCTCTGACATCATGACGCACGTGACGTAGCACGTAGGAAGCGTCTGCGCATGCGCAGATCGCTGTTCGTTTACAATGGGCCTTTTTTGTGATTGCGCATGCGCGGTGTCTCGCGCATGCGCGTACGAACATTCCAGTTCTATGCTCTTCTCGCGCAACTGCGCAAGTGCAGTCCCTATAGAAAGATGGCTGCCAACCAAAATTGTTCCCTGCTCCAGGATTTCGGCCTCGAAGTGAGTACTGGCACTTCTCTTACCTTTTCTTGCAGGTTGGAGTGTGTTTTCCTCACAATATTTGCCGAATTTGTCCAGGACTGCCTGGAAGTCGCTCCTATTTTGCCCTTTGTAGAACTTGAATGTTTTAAAGATTGCTTCTGCTCTGGCACTGGCGATGGTGAGGAGAAGCTCTGCTTTTTCAGGATTGGCCACTTCTAGTTCGGCTGCCACCAGGAAGATTGCAAACTTTTGCCGGAATGCCCGCCAGTTTTCGCGGAGATCGCCGTGGCACTGGAGCTGCTGCGGAACCCGAATCTCGAAAATCATGCCTGGGTGTTGTTGCAGGTTGTCACTGTATGCTGAGGTATGGCTATATGGATTGAAACAGTTCACTGCTGGTACCATGATTTGTTATGTTGTAGGTGTAACATAAGCGGCTTCCTTGTGGTGCACTTGACAAAGGAAGGTGCAGATGTGGAGATAACTTCAACACGTTTATTAAACTATTATCACTTCTATTACTCGGGTTCGACACTACTGCTAATCCTACTATAGCTACCCAGACTGACTAACCAGCTGCTGCAATCCACATGGTGGGTGT
The DNA here is from genome assembly GCF_047496885.1 of Scyliorhinus torazame. Classification (NCBI taxonomy): domain Eukaryota; kingdom Metazoa; phylum Chordata; class Chondrichthyes; order Carcharhiniformes; family Scyliorhinidae; genus Scyliorhinus; species Scyliorhinus torazame. The sequence goes on from NC_092717.1 coordinate 159,525,645, forward strand.
AATATTGAATCAACCCTGGATTTCTACTCACTGACTGGCTCCAGTGGAAAGAGGCAGATTATGTGTGTGGTGTCCTTTATATATGGGTCAGTGTAATGTCCCCCTGTGGTCGTGTCACCTCCTTGTGTATCGTGAATGTCTATTGGTCGTGTCCTATCTACTTGATCTATTGGTTGAGTGTGTGTGTGTGATGTTTCTGGTGCTCCCTCTAGTATCTAGCTAGCCTACATGCATTTACATTGATGCACATCACCAGAATATCTGGATGATTTTTGACCAAAATTGCTCCCGCTTCCTCACAGACCCCTTCCGAGTCAAGAATGAGGCTTTGTGTCAGTGATCAAATAGAAAGTCATGGCTGACCGGGCAAATTCCTATTAAGAAAGGGTTTTATCAACAGGGAGAGGGACCTGGTGGGTGGCTTATGGATGGGTAGACTAGATGGACTAATACATTTGAGGATATGACAGGACAGAGAACAACCCAGAACTCAGAAACTTCAAAATTGACCTTTTGTGAGCACAATCATAACAAAAGGCTTCATTTTCAAATTTAAAAACACAGAAAATGAGGGAATATGACTCACATCTTAGAGGACAATTTCAACTTGGAATGAGATTTGGTGGATGAGGTGATTCCATTGGCAACATGAGACCTTGGTGTTATTAATTTCCTCTCCTTATCTGTATATTGTTTGTATAAAATAGACAGGGGCAGATATATGGGTTGCAGGTGTTTGATTGGCATCAAAGAAAGGATTGCTGGCATGAAGGGATATCACGTGGAGAGTCTCATGAGAGATACGCCATGGAGTTCAGGATGGGGGGTCCTAAACTTTCCATGCACAGCCAGGAGCTGAAAGTAAATAAAGTTAGTTTAAATGGCCTTTTCGGGTCCCCTGCTTTCTTCACACTGCCTTCACCAGTCAGTAAGATTACAATGCCTTCCCCAAACAGGTTAGAGTTAAAATAGCTGTCAAGGTCCATCATCAGAGGGGCGGCACGGTGATGCAGTGGTTAGCACTGCTGCCTCATGGCGCAGAGGACCCGGGTTCCATCCTGACCCCGGGTCACTATCCTTGTGGAGTTTGCACATTCTCCCCCCCTCCCCCCATGTCTGCATGGGTCTCAACACCACAACCCAAAGGTGTGCAGAGTACGTGGATTTGCCATGAAAAATTGACCCTTAATTGGAAAAAAAGGAATTGGGTGCTTTAAATTTATCAAAAAGGTCCGTCATCAGACTTCACTCTGCATAATTACCGAGGACTCTGACGATGTTCAGTCGGTGCCTTTGTCGTTTAGTAAGAAAACCAGGGTAAAATCATCACTGGTGCAAAGCAAACCCAAAATCAATGGGCAAGTCATTCATAGTTGAGTTAAATTTAATGGGCTGGATTCTCTGTTTCAGTGGCTAAGTGCGTGCTGAAACAGAGAATTTGCGGGCATTTTACGACGCCAAAATCGGTGCTGAACCCTCACTAATTCTGGGACCAGTGAGGGTCTAGCAGCGGCATCAGGTAAAACTCCCGGCTCCCGTGCCAAAAGCGACCAGAGAATGGCCGGGTCCGTGGCTACGCATGCGCACGGCGACGCCCTGCAGCGGTCACGCCGTACAACATGACGCTGGCCGTGATCGGACCCAACCTGCCAAATACCGTCCCGCAGGCCACCCCCTGGCCACCCCCCACCAGTCCCTCCAGCCCTCGTTGAAGCCCCCCGGCCAGCGGCATGGCTACCGGCCATGTGTGGCGGCGCTTGACACAATCCACTGTCGCCAAGCCGGGTTCCCGACTGCTCAGACCATAAGTCAACTGCGCAGTCGGGAACCCGGCCCATCGGGAGCGGGGCTTCGGAGGAGGGCCTTCAGGTGACGCACCAATGCCGTTTCAACGGCGCATAGCACGCGACGCACAATGTGATGACGCCATTTTGGAGGGGGCAGAGGTTCGAAAACCGGTGTCAAACGGTGCCACCCCCGATTTGGCCGTCGGAAGGGATTCTCCACCCAATCGCCGAATATGATATCAGCATCGGGCAGCGGAGAATCCCGCCCAACATCTACAATGAACAATTAAATTATGTGTAAAAATGTGTTGATTGTTGTAAAATGAACAAGTTGCTTTGGTGTGACATTTCACCCAATGTGCAGTGAATGAGTTAATAAAAAACTTTATACTCTAGAGAAAAAATTGACACAACATTCAAATTTTCTTTCACTGAGTTCTTTTTGTATGACAATACATGTAATTTGATTGCTATTCAGTACAGTGACTACTTTAGTTAATAGTGGTAAACTCTGATAACAAAAGAGCTTTTCATTTCGTCAAAGAAAAATATTAGAAATTATTTTCTTTCATAATGGTGCTGTTGCAGATTTCCTTTGCTCCTTAGCCTCCAAAATCTCAACAGGTTACTCCTGTTCCATTTTTATTTCCATCCACAAGTTCACCTAAACATACCAGGATCTTGAAGGTTTATTCACTTCTCCTGGGACCAAACCAAGATGTCACAGCTCTTTGGAATTCACTTTGATTCTCCTAAGTGTTCCCACTATTCTCTAACATAGGAGATTTTTGGGGGTCCTTGCACCTTTCTAAGTCCTGAACTTTCTAACCCACAGGCCACAATCAGTAAGGATAGGCAACAACACCTCCTCCACGATCATCCTCAACACCGGTGCCCCACAAGGCTGTGTCCTCAGCCCCCTACTATACTCCTTGTACACCTATGACTGTGATGTCAAATTCCCCTCCAACTCGATTTTCAAATTTGCTGATGACACCACAGTAGTGGTTCGGATTTCAAACAATGACGAGACAGAGTACAGGAATGAGATAGAGAATCTGGTGAACTGGTGCAACGACAATAATCTCTCCCTCAATGTCAACAAAACGAAGGAGATTGTCATTGACTTCAGGAAGCTTGGTGGAGAACATGCCCCTGTCTACATCATTGGGACCGAAGTAGAAAGGGTCGAGAGCTTCAAGTTTTTAGGTGTCCAGATCAGCAACAACCTGTCCTGGTCCCCCCATGCCGACACTATAGTTAAGAAAGTCCACCAACAATTCTACTTTCTCAGAAGACTAAGGAAATTTGGCATATCACCTACGACTCTCACCAACTTCGACAGATACACCAGTGAAAGCATTCTTTCTGGCTGTATCACAGCTTGGTGTGGAGCCTGCTCTGCCCAAGAGCACAGGAAATTACAAAAGGTCGTGAATTTAGCCCAATCCATCACGCAAACCAGCCTTCCATCCATCGACTCCCGCTCCTACAATTCCCGCTGCCTCGGAAAGGCAGCCAGCATAATTAAGGACCCCACGCATCCCGGACATACTCTCTTCCACCTTCTTCCATCAGGAAAAAGATACCAAAGTTTGAGGTCACGTACCAACCGACTCAAGAACAGCTTCTTCCCTACTGCCATCAGACGTTTGAATGGACCTACCTCGTATTAAGTTGATCTTTTCACTACACCTTGCTATAACTGTAACATTATATTCTGCAGTCTCTCCTTCCTTCCCTATGTACGGTATGCATTGTTTGTACAGCATGCAAGAAATAATACTTTTCACTGTATACCAATACACGTGACAATAATAAATCAAATCAAAAAACATCCGGACAGGGACCTTCAAACTCTCGTTAAGCGCCACACTATTGTGGACATCCCAGCTGAAGCAGGGGCATTATTGCATCTTACTCAGTGACTCAAAAGTCAGAAACACCCGAGTTTTTGATAGGCAACTGCTTTTGTTCTCAGCTGCTTCCAAGCGCCCACTGTTGGCAGCTTTCTCTCTCTGCCTGTTTCCAAACTGTTTCGGCTCCAGACATAAACTGCCTAGTTTCTGTGAAAAATCACATAGATAAACCCCTAAAAAATGACACCTCACTGAAATCTACCCTCATGGCAATGTGGCCTATCCGAGATGTTCGAGACAGAGATTTAACTAACTAATTTAATTTTCCAAACCTGTCCTTTAACCTGAAATGTATGTGAAGACAACTTCTGTAAGGAACTCAGAAAGGGGCCATCCACTGTTTAACGTTTTCCCACTTTTAACTCTGACCGTTGTGAATAAACAGGCTTCCCTTTGAATTGCCAAAACCTCAGTTATATTTACCAACCTTTCAAACGCAGAGTTTTCTCCATTTATCTTGCATTTAAAAATTCAATTCCCAAACTACATTCCTAAAACATATGACTCATGAAAGTAAACATTTTGTAACAAGATAGATTTTTTTTGTTAGATAAGAGTATCAAGGAATATCAAGACAAGAGTATGAAGCAAAAGCGAGTAAATGAAGCTGAGGTGCACATTAGCCAAGACATAGTGGAGCAGGACTGAGGCACTGAATGGTCTATGACCCTATGATGTATGTGACAACCTTTCTGCAGTCCAGTGGTATCAGGTCTCTACCTCGAGATGTACATACCTCGTACATCTTCTCTAAACATTGCCCCTCGCACCTTAAACCTATGCCCATTAGTAATTGAACCCTCTACCCTGGGAAAAAGATATCGGAGGTGTTACTGGTCAATTTGATGCACACTTAATAGTCTCAGTCCTAGTCAATACTTGACAGCTTTGCGAAATGGCTAACCTCAAAACACTTATCGAAGCTGTGCCATTGCAGAAACCACTTTATACCTTCTCCTGGCACCCTGCTTCCAAACACTTCTGACCTGTCTCCATCTCCAGTGTGTAAACATTCTATGAGAAATTTATAGTTGTATGTAGTCCACTCCTCTTATTTCTCCATCATAACAATTCATATATAGAAAATATCTCCACCGTTTGCAGATGAGATTGGTGTTACCAAACCACAGTCTGTTTTAAGACTGGGTCAAAAATCAGGGTCTTATGTTTGCTGGACCGTGTACGAGTTTCTCATCTGGAATCACCTGGGTAGCCTTCAGAGTGATATATCTCTCCCTTCAAGGAACCCTTTGTTCTGTCAAAATAGAAGAACTTGTTTAACTGTGCATACAGTGACATTTCTGCTTGAACAAATAGTGCAAAGGCACAGTACTACTTTCAGTAGACTGCCTACAATGAGCCCTTCCCACCTTTAATAATGCTCTCTTGTCACCTAAACCTCCAGGTCAGGGGGCCTGGATGACCCTATCATTTGGTGGACAGACAACAGATTTTCTGGTTTCATGGGGCAAGGGAGAACAATAGGTGCATTTTAATGATAGGGTGTCCACCAGCTCCATGTAAAATAGCTGCCTTTCCACTGACATCACAGACTCCACTGGAAAGCACCTGTAGCCATATGAAAAACCATGGCCAAGGATTTTCAGGGCCACACAGTTTTCAGCAAATGGAATGGGGATCAAGGGAGAGAAATTAATTTAGGTCTTTTCAGCACCAGCATGTGACCTGCTCACAGTGTGCACCTGGAAATACAAAGAACAAAGAAAAGTACAGCACAGGAACAGGCCCTTCGGCCCTCCAAGCCTGTGCCGACCATGCTGCCCGTCTAAACTAAAACCTTCTACACTTCTGGGGTCCGTATCACTCTGTTCCCATCATATTCATGTATTTGTCAAGGTGCCTCTTAAACGTGACTATCGTCCCTTCTTCCACCACCTCCTCCGGCAGCGAATTCCAGGCACCCACTACCCTCTGTGTAAAAAACTTGCCTCGTACATCTCCTCTAAACCTTGCCCCTCGCACCTTAAACCTATGCCCCCTAGTAATTGACCCCTCTACCCTGGGAAAAAGTCTCTGACTATCCACCCTATCTATGCCCCTCATAATTTTGTAGACCTCTATCAGGTCGCCCTTCAACCTCCGTCGTTCCAGTGAGAACAGACCGAGTTTATTCAACCTCCCCTCATAGCTAATGCCTTCCATACCAGGCAACATCCTGGTAAATCCCTTCGGCACCCTCTCTAAAGCCTCCACATCCTTCTGGTAGTGTGGTGACCAGAATTGAACACTATACTCCAAGTGTGGCCTAACTAAGGTTCTATACAGCTGCAACATGACTTGCCACTTTTTATACTCACTGCCCCGGCCAATGAAGGCAAGCATGCCGTATGCCTTCTTGACTACCTTCTCCACCTGTGTTGCCCCTTTCAGTGACCTGTGGACCTGTACACCTAGATCTCTCTGACTGTCAATACTCTTGAGGGTTCTACCATTCACTATATATTCCCTACCTGCATTAGACCTTCCAAAATGTATTACCTCACATTTGTCCGGATTAAACTCCATCTGCCATCTCTCCGCCCAAGTCTCCAAACGATGTAAATCCTGCTGTATCCTCTGACAGTCCTCATCGCTATCCACAATTCCACCAACCTTTGTGTCGTTCGCAAATTTACTAATCAGACTAGTTACATTTTCCTCCAAATCATTTATATATACTACCAACAGCAAAGGTCCCAGCACTTATCCCTGCGGAACACCACTAGTCACAGCCCTCCAATCAGAAAAGCACCCTTCCATTGCTACTCTCTGCCTTCTATGACCTAGCCAGTTCTGTATCCATCTTGCCAGCTCACCTCTGATCCCGTGTGACTTCACCTTTTGTACCAATCTGCCATGAGGGACCTTGTCAAAGGCCTTACTGAAGTCCATATAGACAACATCCACTGCCCTACCTAGATCAATCATCTTTGCGACCTCCTCGAAAAACTTTATCAAGTTAGTGAGACATGGCCTCCCCTTCCAAAACCGTGCTGCCTCTCGCTAATACATCCATTTGCTTCCAAATGGTAGTAGATCCTGTGTTGAAGAATTCTCTCCAGTAATTTCCCTACCACTGACTAAGGTTCACTGGCCTGTAGTTCCCTGTATTATCCTTGCTACCCTTCTTAATAAAGGAACAACATTGACTATACTCCAGTCCTCCGGGACATTACCTGAAGACAGTGAGGATCCAAAGATTTCTGTCAAGGCCTCAGCAATTTCCTCTCTTGCCTCCTTCAGTATTCTGGGGTAGATCCCATCAGGCCTTGGGGACTTATCTACCTTAATATTTTTCAAGATGCCCAACACCTAGTCTTTTTGGATCTCAATGTGACCCAGGCTATCGACACACCCTTCTCCAGACTCAACATCCACCAATTTCTTCTCTTTGGTGAATACTGATGCAAAGTATTCATTTAGTACCTCGCCCATTTCCTCTGGCTCCACACAAAGATTCCCTTGCCTGTCCTTCAATGGGCCAACCCTTTCCCTGGCTACCCTCTTGTTTTTTATGTACGTGTAAAAAGCCTTGGCATGTTCCTTAACCCTATTTGTCAATGACTTTTCGTGACCCCTTTTAGACCTCCAAATGACTGACAGGAGCCCCAGTTTCACCAGTTTTCTGGAACATATCGCAAGACAATAAGGACTCTTTCTTTATCGATAATTTATTGATAATATTATAAGTACTCTACCAAAATAGGACCTACTTGATAGAAAGAAGAAGTGGCTCGATAATATTTCAAATCCAAATATATTCGAAGATAGGTCAACGTGGTGTTGGCAATTCTTTTTTTGTGTTGCAGGATATGGCAGGATATTCTCTTCAACTTGCCTTTGGTTACAAAACAATGTATTTCTGAATTTATTCAAATTCAGCTTTTCAGCTGTCATTTGCTCTTTTGCTGGGTGACCTTGCGAATTGCTTTCTCATTAATATGCAGAGTCACTTCTTCACTTTCTGAATCATGATATATTACGTTGACTTTGAACAAATAAACATCTGTTACTTATTTCAATTTACAAGTGATTAACATGCAATCAGTGAAATAAATGTTGCACAGGGGGATGATAAAATGCACACTTGCAGTATCACAGTGTATGTTGCCAACAGAGCCTATTGAAGATGCAGGATTCCTTAAATAACAGCAAGTTATAGTTACAGTAAGAACATCCTGGCAGAATTGTTACCGAGTACTATTTACCAACAGTTAAAACATGTTGTTATACATGAATACATGTCCTGCAAATGTACCATGTTGCTCTCATGTGCATTCATTTGATTAATATGAAATCTGTTTATTTAGACCTGGACAAAGTGGCTCACTTGTCTCGGGATGCATGTGGCAGACAAAGCAATCCATTCCCTCCTGTCCACAGTCAATGTTCTTGCTTTGTTCCAGTGTCCATTGATCAGCTGGAGATCTCGACTGACACCGGTCTGGCACCAGTTTATCTTTTTAAAACATTCTTTCATGACTTGGGCATCACTGCTACTTCAGCATTTTTAATGTAGACTCCTAATTTCCCTTGAGATGGTGGTGGTGAGTCGCCTTCTTGAACCTTTGCAGTCCAGGTACATTCACAGTGATGTTAGGGAGGGATTTCCAGGATTTTGATCTAGCTACAGTGAAAGAACGATGATATACTTCCAGGTCAGGATGATGTGTGACTCGGAGGGGAACTTGCAGGCACGTGTTCCCATGCATCTCCTTCTAGGTGACAGAGCTTGCAAGTTTGGATGGTGCTGTGGAATGAACCTTGGCGAGTTGCTGCAATGCATCTTCTATGTGGTACTCCCTGCTGCCACTGTGCAGTGACGGTGGAGGAAGTGGAAATTGGAGGTGGTAGATGAGGTGCCAGTCAAGTGGGCTGCTTTGTCCTGGATGGTGACAAACTCCTTGAGTGTTGTTGGAGTTGCACTCATCTAGGTAGATGGAGAGCATTCCATTGTACTCCTGACTTGTGCCTTGTAGATGTCCAGGCTTTGGGTCATCAGGAAGTGAGTTACTAACTAGAACATACCCAGCCTCTGACCTACTCTTGTAGCCATAATATTGACATGGCTGTGCAGGTTTAGGTTAATGCTAACTCCGAGGATGTTGGCAATGGGGGATTCAGCTGTGGTAATGCCAGTGAATGTCAGAGGGCAATAGTTGAATTCTCTCTTGTTGAAGATGTTCATTGTCTGGCACTTGCATGGTATGAATGTTACTTGCCACTTATCAACATTCCAGCACTGACCGCTGTCCGGGCCTTTCTGCATATAGGCATGGAGTGCATCAGATCTGAGGATTGCGAATGTCACTGAACATTGTGCAGTTATCAGCGAACATCCCACTTCTGATTTTATGATGAAGGGAAGGTCATTGATGAAGCAAAACACTACGCTGAGTAACTTCTGCAGTGATAGCCAGTGACTGAGGTAATTGTTCACCAACAACCAAAATCATCTTCTTTTGTGCTCGGTGTGATTCCAACCAGTGGAGAGTTTTGCCCTGATTCCCATTGAGTGCAGTTTTGCTCAGGCTCCTTAATGGTACACTCAGTCAAATTCTGCCTTGATGTTAAAGGCAGTTACTTTTACCTCCCCTCTGGTGTTCAGGTGTTCGGTCCATGTTTGAACCAAGGCTGTAATGAGGTCAGAAACTGAGTGACCCTGGCGGATCTCAAACTGAGCGTCAGTGAGCAGGTTACTGCTGAGTGAGTGCTGCTTGATAACACTGTTGACGACTCTTTCCACCACTTTGCTGAAGATTGAGAGTAGATTGACTGGGTGGTAATAGGCCAGGTTGGATTTGTACAGTATTTTGTGTATAGGACATACCTGAGCAGTTTTCCACATCGCCAGGTAGATGCCAGTGTTGTAACTGTCATGGAACAGCTTGGTTAGGGGTGCACCTAGTTCTGGATCACAATCCTTCAATACTATTGCTGGAATGTTGTCAGGACCCATAGTAGCCAATGGCTTCAGTTGTTTCTTATATTACATGGAGTGAATCAAATGGGCTGAGGGGTGACCTTTGTGATTCTGGAGACTTATGGAGGAGGCCGAGATGGATTACCCACTTGGACGTTCTGGCTGAGGATTATTTCAAATGATTCAACTTTGTCTTTGCACTTATGTGCTGGTCTCCTCATTTAATAAAAGAGTTCAGTTCCCTGGGGAACCTATCGATTCCTTCATTAACAATATCTGTAGGGTGGCAGAAGAATGTGAATATGATGATTGAAAGTCTGAGTTTATCGAGACAGAATCCTGCTTGGTACTGCAGACGATTCACTCTGACTTCCTACAAGCTCACGATGATCTTATCTCCGACAAATCTATGAAGCTGCTTTTTTGTATTAACTACGTAAGCAACTCAGGACCACCCGAGGGGTGAGAATGCTTCCTGGGGCAGAAAACCAATCCACAGTCCTCCATATCAGGACACAGAAACTCCGTGGCCATTCAAGTCAGGGAAAGCAACTCCTGAACTGCCCAGAAGAGTGACTTTTCCAGCACTGCCGTGCAAAGCGCCCTCATGGGAAAGATCAATGTCCTACAAGATTGACCAGGAGCGAAATTCTATATAAAAACAAATTACTGGGGATGCGGAATCTGAAACCAAAAGTGAAAATGTTGGAAAATCTCAGCAGGTCTGGCAGCATCTGTAGGGGGAGAAAAGAGCTAATGTTTTGAGTCCTGATGACCCTTTGTCAAAGCATACCAAGATTACCCTTGGTTGACTTGGCTTCTTTAATACAACAAATATACGAGGGGCGGCAAATGGCGCAATCTTGCCTCACCTCAGCACATGGAACCATCACTGTAACCATCCTCTGTTCTATACACTTTGACAAAGGGTTATCTGGACTCGAAACGTTAGCTCTTTTCTCTCCTCACAGATGCTGCCAGACGTGCCGAGATTTTCCACCATTTTCTTTTTTGGTTAGCGAAATTCTTTGTTTGGGATACTATGGCTGGGATTCTTCAAAATGGCAGCTAACTATTGACATTGGCGTAAACACCAGAGTGTTTCACACCGGCGTCAACGGGCCTCTTGCCCCAGCGATTCCGTGGCCCAGCAAGTGCCGGAGTGCTCCGCGCTGCTCCAGCTGCTGATACATGGCCCTGCACTTCCGCCCGCGGTCCATGCATGCGCGCGGCGGTTGCTTCCATGCCGGCTCTGCGCGACATGGCGGATCCACATAGCGGGCCGGCGCGGAAGAAGGTAGGCACCCCCCAGATCGCGCGCACCCGCTGATCGGTGGCCCCCGATTGCCAAGCCCCCGCCGGGTGAAACCATACATGAACCACGCCGGCGGGAACTCGGCCGGTCGACTGCGGAGAATCGCCACGGGGGCCTCTTTCAATGGCCCCTGACCGGCGCCTCGTCGACTGCGCGCGCGCGACCCCCGTGCCGAGCGTGATTTCGGTGTGGAGGCTCGGAGAATCTCGGACTATATTCTCCTGCCGGAGCTGAATTGCATTTGATTTGAGCTCCCACTGGGAGCGTGAATGAGTAAGTGATTCTCAATTTTCACCACACAAATTTATGCAAGGCTGCGAGAGATTCCCGAGGGAATCCCACGATCGGGCTACCATTTTGAGTGAGCGGCCTGGTAGTGAGGTCCCGAGGCTGGTCACACCCCCCGCAATGCATTTCAGCTCCTGCCAGCCCCCCTTCCCTTGCCCAGCGCAACTCAGCACTGCTCCCCCCAGATTCTCTGGGTCCGAACCCCCCAGGGACCCCCTAAATAAGAACCGCCCACCCGAGAGCCCCTTAATAAAGTGACGTCCCAGAGGTAGAATAGTATCAATGTTGAACAATAAGGTTAATGCACAAGACATATAACAATGGAATACTTAAAGTAAACTAAAGTAACTCGACATCCATGGGATAAAGACTTGGAGAGAGGTATAGTAGAAGGGTCTGGTATGTAAAGGGTTAATGTGGGACTGAGTACAGTATTGCCCCACACAATGATGTAAGAACAAACATGAATCAGAGTCAGTAAGATAGACAGATAGGGTAAAGACCTAAATTGGAGTCACCTCCACACCCTTACTCCCTACTGTGAATATGGACATAGTTATGAGTTTTAATAAAAGACTTGCTGTGAATATACTCTCAACTATGAAACCTATTTCATGGTGTCCAAAGCAAGATGCTTAAATTCCCGTTGCTTTCCCACCCATTCTTGTCCTCTCTCCCAAACTATGGCGGGTGGGGAAACGGCCAGGCAGCCTACCCACCCTTAGGCCTATTGATCCCCTTAACTGGTCAAGAATTGGCCACTTCAGGGCCTGATTCTGCTCTTACAACCATTTTATATGTTGTGGGGAAGGTAGAGGCAAAGCAAATAGTTTGGCAGATCCACTGTGTGGACTACTGTTGGGCAGGAAGGGGGGCGTATCTCATTTGGGGGACCATGTGCCCATCGGAAGCAAGCGTCCCTTAACTCTCGCCACCTTTGTCTCTCAAACCCAGCCCCTCATTTCCCTACCCTCGCCCCTGTTGCTCTGATTATCTGGTTATAAATATGGCAGTCAATATGGTCGCCTTTCTTAATCCTAATTATGTTTACTTTCAGAGTCGCCAGGTATCTCTCAATACCGCCACAAGGTTCAAACACGAATACCGACCAAAGAGCCAATACACCAGTTAGTTAGTTCAAAGTCAATACTATTGATTTACACACACAGTAAGATCTACTCATGCACAACAGTACTACAAACTAAACTATCTCTAACGCTAACGCCTATACTTAACTTCGGGTGTCCACTTAGTCAGAGGAACAATGGCCATTGTTCAGATCTGAGGCTGTTGGGTTCGAAGAGATACAGGAGAACAGCTAAGGTCGTCCGTCTGGTAGTGAGCGTTGACCTTGAACTAACTTGCTTCTGGTGATGCTGGTGGATGGGTCTCTCCGCCTGAGAGCCAAATCCAAGAGAGCAAATCTCTCGTCGGGGTTCCTTCTTATACTTGGAGGGGCTTTGCACGCTTTTAGGCGGGCCTTAAACTTGGTCTCAATTAATTGGGCAGCTTCTCGATTATTGTTATTGATCTATAACCAATAAAAGGGGTGGGTGCCCTGATGGCTGGGCGTGTCTTAGGTGTCCGTTGGCCTTGCTTTGTTTGTGTCTTTCTGGCGCTGGGATGTCTGTAACAGTATCAACTACCTGAGTGTTAGTCTTTTGTTCCTTGTAGCGCACAAAGACTCCGTGAGACGAATAGAGTGAAGTCGATGAGGCCTAATTAAGTGTGTCTGTTCCCCCGCAGCTCGATAGTAAACTGGCCTGCGGGGGAAGACTCCGGCTTCTTATACTCCGCCTTCAGGGCGGAGCTTGAGGTCAACGGCCAACCAGGACCCGGGATCTGTCAGCCAATGACATTAGGGCTTCCAGTCCCACATGACCCCCAATACATACTACCACATTCACCCCTTGTCAAAAATGAACCCGGCGGGGTGATGCTTCGTATGGTGGTACGGGTTTACAGGGCTGGTCCTGGGAGGACAAAACATTCACATGGCAATACAGTATTGGACAATTTTGTCCTGTTGCAACTATATACAGAGGGTATAGGAAGAAAAGCAAAATGTTCTTGTGAACAGTCCATATTTGTTTTACATCGACGCCACGAGTCGGTCGGGCGGTCTGGTCGTCCGTGTCGATCGCCTCGGCCCCGGCGGTGGTGGTGGTGCTTGTACCAGTGTTGTCGCCTCCAGGAGCCGTACGGTTTCAGCTCGGGCTTGATTCTTGGTCAGTGCTGAGGGGAGGGGGACCGATCCTCCTGGGAAGGGGGCGGTCGCGGGGTGCGGCGGTGGTAGGAAGGGGGGGGGTTGGGGTGATGGTGTCGCGGGGGTGTGCGTGTTGCCGGCGGGCGCCAGATCTCGTAGGGAGACCGTGTCCTTTCGGCCGTCGGGGTACTCCACGTAGGCGTACTGGGGGTTCGCGTGGAGGAGGTGAACCCTTTCGACCAACGGGTCCGCCTTATGTGCCCGCACATGCTTTCGGAGCAGGATGGGTCCTGGGGCCGCCAGCCAGGTTGGCAGCGACGTTCCAGAGGAGGACCTCCTAGGGAAGACAAGGAGATGCTCATGAGGCGTTTGATTAGTGCTCGTACATAATAACGACCGGATGGAATGGAGAGCGTCCGGGAGGACCTCCTGCCACCGTGAAAGTGGGAGGTCCCTGGACCGTAGGGCCAGTAGGACGGCCTTCCAGACCGTGCCGTTCTCCCTTTCTACTTGCCCGTTCCCCCGGGGGTTGTAGCTGGTCGTCCTGCTTGAGGCTATGCCCTTGCTGAGCAGGAACTGGCGCAGCTCGTCACTCATGAAAGAGGACCCCCTGTCGCTGTGGACGTATGCGGGGTAACCGAACAGTGTGAAGATGCTGTTCAGGGCTTTAATGACTGTGGCCGCGGTCATGTCAGAATAGAGAATGGCAAAAGGGAAGCGGGAGTATTCGTCCACTACATTAAGGAAATATGCGTTGCGGTCGGTGGAGGGGAGGGGCCCTTTGAAATCGAGACTGAGGCGTTCAAAGGGGCGGGAAGCCTTAATCAGGTGCACTCCATCTGGCCTGAAAAAATGCGGCTTGCATTCCGCGCAGATGTGGCAGTCCCTTGTGACTGTACGGACCTCCTCTAAAGAGTATGGGAGATTGCGGGACTTGATGAAGTGGTAAAACCGAGTGACCCCCGGGTGGCAGAGGTCCTCGTGGAGGGTTTGGAGGCGGTTAATTTGTGCGTTGGCACATGAGCCGCGGGATAGGGCATCGGACGGCTCGTTCAGCTTTCCGGGACGATACAAAATCTCATAGTTGAAGGTGGAGAGCTTGATCCTCCACCTTAAGATTTTGTCGTTTTTTATTTTGCCCCGCTGTGCACTATCGAACATGAAGGCTGCCGACCATTGGTCAGTGAGGAGAGTGACTCTCCTGCCGGCCAGGTAATGCCTCCAATGTCGCACAGCTTCCACTATGGCTTGGGCTTCCTTTTCTACTGAAGAGTGGCGGATTTCTGAGGCGTGGAGGGTCCGGGAGAAAAAGGCCACGGGTCTGCCCGCTTGGTTAAGGGTGGCCGCTAGAGCTACGTCGGAGGCGTCGCTCTCGACCTGGAAGGGGAGGGACTCGTCGATGGCGCGCATCGTGGCCTTTGCGATATCCGCTTTGATGCGGCTGAAGGCCTGGCAAGCCTCTGTCGACAGAGGGAAGGTCGTGGTCTGTATTAGGGGGCGGGCCTTGTCTGCGTACTGGGGGACCCACTGGGCGTAGTACGAAAAGAAGCCCAAGCAGCGTTTCAGGGCTTTTGGGCAGTGCGGGAGGGGGAATTCCATGAGGGCGCGCATACGTTCGGGGTCGGGGCCTATTATCCCATTGCACACTACGTAGCCCAGAATGGTTAGCCGGTCGGTGCTAAAAACGCACTTGTCCTCGTTGTACGTGAGGTTCAAGGCTTTGGCGGTCTGGAGGAATTTTTGGAGGTTGGCGTCGTGGTCCTGCTGATCGTGGCCGCAGATGGTTACATTGTCGAGATACGGGAACGTGGCCCGCAACCCATGTTGGTCAACCATTCGGTCCATCTCCCGTTGGAAGACCGAGACCCCGTTTGTGACGCCAAAAGGGACCCGTAGGAAATGGTATAATCGCCCGTCTGCCTCGAAGGCTGTGTACTTGCGGTCACTTGGGCGGATGGGGAGCTGATGGTAGGCGGACTTGAGGTCCACGGTGGAGAAGACTTTATATTGGGCAATCCGATTGACCATGTCGGATATCCGGGGGAGAGGGTACGCGTCTAGTTGTGTGTCTGTTGATGGTCAATGACCATCCTTTGTTTCTCCCCTGTCTTCACTACTACCACCTGCGCGCTCCAGGGACTATTGCTGGCCTGGATTATGCCCTCCTTTAGTAGCCGCTGGACTTCGGACCGAATGAAGGTCCGGTCCTGGGCGCTGTACCGTCTGCTCCTAGTGGCGACGGGTTTGCAATCCGGGGTGAGGTTCGCAAACAAGGACGGGGGTTGCACCTTGAGGGTAGCGAGGCCGCAGATAGTGAGTGGGGGTATGGGGCCGCCGAATTTGAACGTAAGGCTCTGTAGATTGCATTGGAAATCTAATCCCAGCAAGGTGGGGGCACAGAGTTGGGGAAGGACGTTTAGTTTGCAGTTTTTGAACTCCCCCCCCCCCTGCACCGTTAGGGTAACTATGCAGAATACCTGGATCTGTACGGAGTGGGATCCTGCAGCTAGGCAAATCTTTTGTGCGCTGGGATAGGTGGTTAAGGAACAGCGTCTTACCGTCACGGGGTGTATAAAGCTTTCCGTGCTCCCGGAGTCGACTAGGCATGGCGTCTCGTGGCCGTTTATTAGTACCGTTGTCGTCGTCGTCTGGAGTGTCTGGGGCCGAGCTTGATCGAGCGTAATCGAAGCGAGCCGTGGTTGTAGTAGTGGAGTCGGGTCCGTTGTTGCCGTCCAAGATGGCGTCGGGGATGAACAAAATGGCCGCTCCCATACATCGCACATGGCTGGGGGGGTCACAAGATGGCGGCGGGGGTGGACAAAATGGCCGCCCCCACGCGTCGTACAGGTCTGGGGTGGTCCAAGATGGCGGCGCCCCTCCTCCCCTCGTGGTGGCCGGGACCCAAAATGGCGGCGTCTGCGGGTCGCACATCGGCGCCCCTCCTCCCCTCGTGGTGGCCGGGACCCAAAATGGCGGCATCTGCGGGTCGCACATGGTGTGCTGGGGGGGCTGGGGAGCGCTAGGACCGCGAGCGCTAGGACCGCGAGCGCTAGGACCGCGCGGAGCTCCCTCACCGCGAGCGCAAGGACCGCGAGCGCTGGGACCGAGCGGAGCTCCCTCACCGGGGACAGCGGTGGTCGGGGCCCAAGTCGGCGGCGCCGGCGGGTCAGGCGTGGGGCCGCGAGCGCTGGGACCGCGCGGAGCTCCCTCACCGGGGACAGCGGTGGTCGGGGCCCAAGAAGGTGGCGCCGGCGGGTAAGGCGTGGGGCGCGCGGTGGGGGTTAGGGTGGCGTTAGGGACGCGGAAAACTCCCTCCTCTCCGTGGAGAGTGTTGGCAGGGACCCAAAGCGGTAGCGCCGGCGGCGGGTCATACATGGGCTGCGGGGAGGGGAGTTGGGGGGCGTAGGCAGCGTGCAGGGCTCCCAGTTCTCCCAGGACCGCGGTGGTCGGGACCCAGAGCGGCTGCGCCTGCGGGTCGCACATGGCGTGCTGGGGGGGTTGGGGCGCGTAGACTGCTTGCAGGGCTCCCTGTTCTCCCGGGTACGTACGGAGCCCAACGGGTTGCCGCGCGGTCGGGGCCGTAGGCGCGGGTATTACGCGCGGCCACGTCTAGGGAGGCTGCTAGGGCCCGTGCCTCTGAGAGTCCTAGCGACTCTTTTTCTAGAAGTCTTTGGCGGATTTGGGAGGATTGCTTACCTGCCACAAAAGCGTCGCGCATTAACATGTCCGTGTGTTCGTTTGCGTTTACAGACGGGCAGCTGCAGGCTCGTCCCAAAATCAGCAGCGCGGCGTAGAACTCGTCCATCGATTCTCCGGGAGCTTGCCGTCTCGTCGCGAGCTGGCAGCGAGCGTAGATTTGGTTAACTGGGCGAACGTAGAGACTTTTCAGTGATGCGAAGGCCGTCTGGAAATCGTCCGAGTCTTCGATGAGGGAGAAAATCTCCGTGCTCACCCTCGAGTGCAGGACCTGCAGTTTTTGGTCTTCTGAGACTCGGCCGGTGGTCGTTCTGAGGTAGGCCTCGAAGCAAGTCTGCCAGTGCTTGAAGGCTGCTGCCGCGTTCACTGCGTGGGGGCTGATCCTCAGGCATTCCGGAATGATCCTGAGCTCCATAGTCCTTTTTAGGCACGCTTAATAAATTGTAGCGCACAAAGACTCCGTGAGACGAATAGAGTGAAGTCGATGAGGCTTTATTAAGCGTGTCTGTTCCCCCGCAGCTCGATAGTAAACTGGCCTGCGGGGGAAGACTCCGGCTTCTTCTACTCCGCCTTCAGGGCGGAGCTTGAGGTCAACGGCCAACCAGGACCCGGGATCTGTCAGCCAATGACATTAGGGCTTCCAGTCCCACATGACCCCCAATACATATTACCACATTCCTCGGAGGTGGACCATCAATATGCTAATTGACCCAGAGTTTCGATTCCGTCTGGTAACTGCTTCCCAAATATACATTCAGGCATTGTGCCTGCTTGTTGTCTAGCATTGTCCACATTTCCCTACATTCTTTGTGAGCGTCCATTTTGTATTCTGGAAATGGCCGTCCCAGATGGCTACACCCCCTCACTGGATTTGTCAAGCAGGCCCAAAAACCCAGACTTACCTTTCAGCCTGGGCTCTATCAGTTTTCTTCCTTGGGACTGTCTGCAGTCCCAGCAGTGGCCACCACTCGATCCTGACACTTCTGGGACTACAGTGCTGCTGGCCAAGCAGATTATCTGGCAGCTCTCTAAGCCAGGACGTCGTCCCAGATGGGGGTGCAAGTCCCATTCTGAAACAATTAAGACAGCTCCCTGTGTAATATTGCTCTGAGTCAGCTGGTTTTGGGTGGACAGGCTGCTGACCAACTTCTCTGTTGGGGGGCATGGGGATTATGACACCCTATAAAATCCTTGTTGTCTGTTGGTGATTTCTGACAACATATTTTTGTTTTCTTGGTGTTTATGGTGAGTCCCACTCTATGAATCTGATTGAGTTAATTGCTGTTGAAAACACGGTTTTGCTGTCTGACAGGGCAGCAATGTCATCAATAGAGTCCAAATCTGTAAGTTCACATCATTTATCCACTTCATACCAACATTACCCTTGGTTGACTTGGCTTCTTTAACATTCAGTCAATGGAAACAACAAATATAAGAAGGGAGGCAAATGGTACAACCTTGCCTCACCCCAGCACATGGAACTAGTCACTGTAACCATCTCCTGTACTATAACACAGCGCCTGGAATTCTCATTGATCTCCTCAATAGCTGTACTATCCTTGATGGGAATGCTTCTGAAGAGAAAGCCATCAAAGGTCTTGGTAAAATCAATAAAGCTTTAATGGCAAAGGGTGGGGGGTGGCAGAAGTGGACTTGATGCCCTGGGCCATGCTAGCCTGAAAGAATATGCCTGATCTCACCTGATCTCAGGAGCCAAGTAGACTTAGACTTGGTTATCATAGAATCATAGAATTCGAATACCTACAGTGTAGAAGGAGGCCATTCAGCCCATCGAGTCTTCACTGACTCTCTCTGTACCTTTGTCCACTCCCCTGCCCCATCCCCATAACCCCACCCAACCATTCCGGCACTAAGGGGCAATTTAGCATGGTCAATCCACCTAACTTGCCCATCTTTGGGTTAGCACAGTAAGATGTTTTACAACACCAGGTTAAAGTCCAACAGGTTTGTTTCGATGTCACTAGCTTTCGGAGCGCTGCTCCTTCCTCAGGTGAATGAAGAGGTATGTTCCAGAAACATATATAGACAGATTCAAAGATGCCAGACAATGCTTGGAATGCGAGCATTAGCAGGTGATTAAATCTTTACAGATCCAGAGATGGGGTAACCCCAGGTTAAAGAGGTGTGAATTGTGTCAAGCCAGGACAGTTAGGAGGATTTCACAGGCCAGATGGTGGGGGATGAATGTAATGCGACATGAATCCCAGGTCCCGGTTGAGGCTGCACTCATGTGTGCGGAACTTGGCTATAAGCTTCTGCTCGGCGATTCTACGTCGTCGCGCGTCCTGAAGGCCGCCTTGGAGAACGCTTACCCGGAGATCAGAGGCTGAATGCCCTTGACTGCTGAAGTGTTCCCCGACTGGAAGGGAACATTCCTGCCTGGTGATTGTCGTGCGATGTCCGTTCATTCGTTGTCGCAGCGTCTGCATGGTCCAAGCATTCTCTGGCATCTTTGAATCTGTCTATATATATATGTTTCTGGAACATACCTCTTCATTCACCTGAGGAAGGAGCAGTGCTCCGAAAGCTAGTGATTTGAAACAAACCTGTTGGACTTTAACCTGGTATTGTAAAACTTCTTACTGTGCTTACCCCAGTCCAACGCCGGCATCTCCACATCATCTGTGGGTTGTGGGAGGAGACTGGAACACGCGGAGGAAACCCACGCAGTCACGGGGAGAACGTGCAAACTCAACACAGACACTCACCCAAGGTTGGAATTGAAGCCAGGCCCCTGTTGTGAAGCAGCAGTGCTAACCACTGTGCCACCATGGCGACCCAGTTAGTTCATGAGTGGGAGAAATCTGCTTGCTTTAAATATATCTAACATATAATAACATTTCCTATTCTGACATTACTTTGAAAATGTTAAAAACAAGTTTAATTTGATAAAGCATGATTTTACCCTTGTGCAATATGCAAAATTAAATATGCAGGCTTTCCCTCCCACACAGCAACTGTTGCTAACCTTTAAATTACGCAACCATATCTGTTATTCCATTTTTCAACAAAAGGCTATGCTGTGCATTGTTCATTTGGATCCTAATTTACTCACCTATATTTACACATTGACGGGATTTAACAGGAAAACAGAGTCCTGTTTTGGGCGTGTTAAGCGGGGTGTTTCTCGGCATCTGCATTCTTTTGTGGCCTTGGCGAGGAACGCTACGTCAAGGCTGCACTTACCAGGAAGAGGTCCGGGTGCCATTATAAATGCTGCCCTGATCTCTCGAGCCTACCATCACAGCCTCCAGACCTCCCCATTGTCCCAACTTACTCGTCAGGGGAACCTCAAACCAACCCCTCACCCCATCTACTTACCTTACTACTGCTGATAAAACTAGAGCAATATTAATAAAACTTACTACACTTAAACTTACCAATACTAATAAATCTTACAAATACTGATAAGACCTACTAATATTTAATACACCTTATTAGCAATAAACCTTACTTTAAAAAAGAATAAGACCCAGCCATTTATGCTCTTAAGGTTAATAAGAAATACTTACCAGCCAATCACTTACCCGTTTCCCAGTAATGTCACACCTCTATTTTAGTTTGCAAATGTACACTCTGAACTGGCAAACTGTCTACAGGCGCCGCTCTTATATGCCCCTTTCTGCTCTCGCTGTTTCCTGCCACTCAACAAGTGAAGTCTTGCTCTCTCCACATTGTTCTAAGCGCCGTCCTGCTCTCGGTTTCCCGCCACTCACTAAGTAAAGTCTCACACCCTTCATGCTGTTTTAAGCCCTGCTCTGCTCTCACTGTTCCCTGTCGCTGACAAAGTTTTTACATGGATAGAATAATTGTATTGAACATTGGTTAAAACACTCTTTTCAACTGTACTGGTTACATCTTCAAAGAACTCCAACAGGTTTGTCAAGCATGATTTCCTCTTCATAAATCCATGATGACTCTGATTGATCCTGCCACTGCTTTCAAAATATTTCACTATAAATCCTTGGTAATGCATTCAAGAATTCTCCCCACTACCACTGTTAGGCTTACTGGTCTATAGTTCCCTGTTTTCTCTCTACCTCCCTTTTTGAATATTGGAGTGATATTAGCTACCCTCCAATCTGCAGGGACAGTTCCAGAGACTACAGAATCCCGGAAGATGACCACCAATGCATCCACTATTTCCAGAACAACCTCCTTAAGCACTCTGGGATGCAGATTCTCAGGCCCTAGGGATTTATCCACCTTCAATCCCATCAATTTTCCCAGCACCATTTCTCGACTAATATTGATCTCCCTCAGTTCTTCCCTCGCACTAAACCTTTCATTCTCCAACATTTCTTGTATCTGATTTGTGTCCTCTTTTGTGAAGACAGAACCAAAGTGTGTATTCAATTGCTCAACCATTTCTTTGTCCCTTATTACGCATTCCCCTGTTTCTGTCTGGAGGGGGCCTACATTTGTCCTTACCAATGTCTTTCTCTTCACATGTCTATAGAAACTCTTAGTGTCAGTCTTTATGTTCCCTGTAAGCTTACTTTCATACTGTACTTTCCCCTTCTTAATCAATCCCTTCACCCTTCTCTGCTGAATTCTAAACCGCCCACAATCCTCAGACCTATTGGCTGGGATTTTCCAATCCCGCGCCGGGTCGGAGAATCGGCGGTGGGGCGCGAGAATCGTGCCACGCCGGTACGACGCCGGCCGCACCGGTCGGGGGCCGTTGAAAGCAGCGCCCCCGGTGATTCTCCACGCCTCGATGGGCCGAGTGCCCAGTGAGTTAGGCTGAGTTCCGCGGGCGTGGGTTACTTATGGTCCTACCCGGCGGGACCTCGGATTTCTGGATGCGGGGGCCGTCCTGGTGGGGGGCGGGGGAATTCGACTCCGGGGGGGGGCCCTCCACTGTGGCCAGGCCCGTGATCGGGGCCTACCGTGGGCGGGTTAATTCCAGGGGGGGTGGCCTATGTTCCTCTGTAGGGCCCCGTCATTTTGCCCGGGGGCCGGCGCGGAGATGGCAACCCACACGCATGCGCAGACTCGCGCCGGCTGTGGTATGCCGGCTTTCGAGCGCCGGAGCAGCGGACACCACCCCTGCGCCGTACTAGCCCCCTAGGAAGGGGTGAATGCCTGGGCCTGGAGGCCCGTTGATGCCGGAGTTGGTCCCGCCGGTTTTGACGCTGGTGTCAACACTTGGCCGGGATTTCAGCGAATCCCGGCAATTAATTTTCTTGGCCAATTTGTATGCTTCTTCCTTGGATCGGGTACTATTTCTAATTTCTTTTGTAAGCCATGGATTGGCCCTCTGACCCATTTTGTGCCAGATAGGAATGAACAGCTTCTGCAGTTCCCCCATGTGTTTCTTGAATGTTTGCCATTGCCTATCCCTTTAGGTAACTCTCCCCAATCTATCAAAGCCAACTCACACCTCATATCTTCATAGTTTCCTTTATTAAGATTCAGTCTCCAAATCAACTACCTCACTCTCCATCTTGATAAAAAATTCTATCATATTATGGTCGCTCATCTCGATGGAGTCTTGCACAGCCAGATTGGCAATGATGCCCTTCTCATTGCATAGTACCCAGTCTAAGATGGCCTGATCCTAGTTGGTTCCTCGACATATTGGTCAAGAAAACCATGCCATATACACTCCAGGAATTCCTCCTCTATGGCATTGTACCTAATTTGATTTGCCCAATCTTTGTGAAGATTAAAATCACCCATGATCACCGATATTCCCTTATTACATGCATCTCTAATTTTGTGTTTAATGCCATTCCCAACATCACCACTGCAGTTTGGGGGTCTATGTATGACACCCACTAATGGTTTTGCCCCTTGGTATTTCTCAACTCTACCCATACAGACTCCACATTGTCAGAGCTAATATCCTTTCTCACTATTGTGTTAATTTCCTCTTTAACCAGCAGTGCCACGCCACCACATTTTTGTTTATGCCTACTCTTCCTAAATACTGAAAACCCTGGGACATTCAGTTCCCATCCCTGTTCACCCTGCAGCCATGTCTCGTAATCCGAATTATATCACACCCATTTATATCGATCTGCGCGATTACTTCATCCATTTTATTGCAAATGCTCTGTGCATTAAGGTAAGAACTTTTAAGTTTCTCTTTTTCATATTGTTTGTCTTGCTCCCAATATTTTTCTCTTTTGCACTGTTTGAATTTTGCCCTCGGTTTCTCCACCTATAACTTTTCTTGTTCCCCTTTCTAGCTTTTGTTTTTGTCCTTGCTCCCTCTTTCTCTGACTCCTTGCATAGGTTCCCACCGCCCTGGCATATTAGTTTCAACCCTCTCCGACTGCTCTACCAAATAGCCCCCCTAGGACATCAGTCCCAGTCCTGCTCAGGTTAACCCATCCAGTTTGTACAGGTCCCACCTCCCCCACTGTTATTTCGTACCCTGCCTCACACTTTATTGGTTTGTTGCTAGATTCTGGCCTTACACAATGTCCACCTGGAGATTAGATACTACTTGTTAGATGATAAAAACCATTTTTGTGAATGTGTGTCCACCTCTATGGACGACTATATAAAATCTAACAGGCCCGACTCAATCTCATCTTCCACAAAGTGGGTGGCGCTAAAGGCAATTCTTAGGAGGGAAGTTATCTCTTAAAGAGCATATATGTTAAAGTTAAATGGAGCAGCAGAGGCTGGTGGATTCCATTCTAGAGGTGGATCACCAGTACTCGCTGGATCCTACTCCGGAGCTATTGGCAAGTAGAAAACAAATTACAGACCCAGGTCAAGATTTTGGCTACTGACAGGGCGGTTCATCAATGCTCCAGGGGCAGTTTTTATGAGTATGGGGAGAAGGCCAATTGTCCTCTCGCTCACCAACTGGAGAGCGATAGGTACGGGAGATGGATAGGTACGTGCAACAGGGCAAGGTTTACAATTGGGGGAAGGGTAAATACGATGTTGTCAGACAAGAATTGAAGTGCATAAGTTGGGAACATAGGCTGTCAGGGAAGGACACAAGTGAAATGTGGAACTTGTTCAAGGAACAGGTGCTACGTGTCCTTGATATGTATGTCCCTGTCAGGCAGGGAAGAGATGGTCGAGTGAGGGAACCATGGTTGACAAGAGAGGTTGAATGTCTTGTTAAGAGGAAAAAGGAGACTTATGTAAGGCTGAGGAAACAAGGTTCAGACAGGGCATTGGAGGGATACAAGATAGCCAGGAGGGAACTGAAGAAAGGGATTAGGAGAGCTAAGAGAGGGCATGGACAATCTTTGGCGGGTAGGATCAAGGAAAACCCCAAGGCCTTTTACACATATGTGAGAAATATGAGAATGACTAGAGCGAGGGTAGGTCCGATCAAGGACAGTAGTGGGAGATTGTGTATTGAGTCTGAAGAGATAGGAGAGGTCTTGAACGAGTACTTTTCTTCTGTATTTACAAATGAGAGGGGCGATATTGTTGGAGAGGACAGTGTGAAACAGATTGGTAAGCTCGAGGAAATACTTGTTAGGAAGGAAGATGTGTTGGGCATTTTGAAAAACTTGAGGATAGACAAGTCCCCCGGGCCTGACGGGATATATCCAAGGATTCTATGGGAAGCAAGAGATGAAATTGCAGAGCCGTTGGCAATGATCTTTTCGTCCTCACTGTCAACAGGGGTGGTACCAGGAGATTGGAGAGTGGCGAATGTCGTGCCCCTGTTCAAAAAAAGGGACTAGGGATAACCCTGGGAATTACAGGCCAGTTAGTCTTACTTCGGTGGTAGGCAAAGTAATGGAAAGGGTACTGAAGGATAGGATTTCTGAGCATCTGGAAAGACACTGCTTGATTAGGGATAGTCAGCACGGATTTGTGAGTAGTAGGTCTTGCCTTACAAGTCTTATTGAATTCTTTGAGGAGGTGACCAAGCATGTGGATGAAGGTAAAGCAGTGTATGTAGTGCACATGGATTTTAGTAAGGCATTTGATAAGGTTCCCCATGGTAGGCTTATGCAGAAAGTAAGGAGGCATGGGATAGTGGGAAATTTGGCCAGTTGGATAACGAACTGGCTAACCGATAGAAGTCAGAGAGCGGTGGTGGATGGTAAATATTCAGCCTGGATCCCAGCTACCAGTGGCGTACCGCAGGGATCAGTTCTGGGTCCTCTGCTGTTTGTGATTTTCATTAATGACTTGGATGAGGGAGTTGAAGGGTGGGTCAGTAAATTTGCAGACGATACGAAGATTGGTGGAGTTGTGGATAGTGAGGAGGGCTGTTGTCGGCTGCAAAGAGACATAGATAGGATGCAGAGCTGGGCTGAGAAGTGGCAGATGGAGTTTAACCCTGAAAAGTGTGAGGTTGTCCATTTTGGAAGGACAAATATGAATGCGGAATACAGGGTTAACGGTAGAGTTCTTGGCAATGTGGAGGAGCAGAGAGATCTTGGGGTCTATGTTCATACATCTTTGAAAGTTGCCACTCAAGTGGATAGAGCTGTGAAGAAGGCCTATGGTGTGCTCGCGTTCATTAACAGAGGGATTGAATTTAAGAGCCGTGAGGTGATGATGCAGCTGTACAAAACTTTGGTAAGGCCACATTTGGAGTACTGTGTACAGTTCTGGTCGCCTCATTTTAGGAAGGATGTGGAAGCTTTGGAAAAGGTGCAAAGAAGATTTACCAGGATGTTGCCTGGAATGGAGAGTAGGTCTTACGAGGAAAGGTTGAGGGTGCTAAGCCTTTTCTCATTAGAACGGAGAAGGATGAGGGGCGACTTGATAGAGGTTTATAAGATGATCAGGGGAATAGATAGAGTAGACAGTCAGAGACTTTTTCCCCGGGTGGAACAAACCATTACAAGGGGACATAAATTTAAGGTGAAAGGTGGAAGATATAGGAGGGATATCAGAGGTAGGTTCTTTACCCAGAGAGTAGTGGGGGCATGGAATGCACTGCCTGTGGAAGTAGTTGAGCCGGAAACATTAGGGACTTTCAAGCAGCTATTGGATAGGTACATGGATTACGGTAAAATTATATAGTGTAGATTTATTTGTTCTTAAGGGCAGCACGGTAGCATTGTGGATAGCACAATGCTTCACAGCTCCAGGGTCCCAGGTTCGATTCCGGCTTGGGTCACTGTCTGTGCGGAGTCTGCACGTCCTCCCCGTGTGTGCGTGGGTTTCCTCCGGGTGCTCCGGTTTCCTCCCACAGTCCAAAGGTGTGCAGGTTAGGTGAATTCGCCAATGATAAATTGCCCTTAATGTCCAAAATTGCCCTTGGTGTTGGGTGGAGGTGTTGAGTTTGGGTAGGGTGCTCTTTCCAGGAGCCGGTGCAGACTCAAAGGGCCGAATGGCCTCCTTCTGCACTGTAAATTCAATGATAATCTATGATTAATCTAGGACAAAGGTTCGGCACAACATCGTGGGCCGAACGGCCTGTTCTGTGCTGTATTTTCTATGTTCTTTAACTCAAACGTCCAGCAGCCTCCTGAGAGATTACTCAGATACTCAATTCGGGTGGCATTTCTCCAGGCCTATGCTGCTTTGAAATACCCCGACCTTTATAGATCAGAGCCTTCTGCAGATAAATCAATCATGTCCAACTTTCTGGATTGTCTCGCCATCACAACTGTTGAGGAGGATAAGAGCAGTGAGTTGATCTCCCCGTTACGTCCCGATGAGATTTTAAAATGTTTCGGGCTGATGCAGTCTGGAAAGGCCCCTTGTCTGGAGGGCTTTCCAATTGAATTTTACAAGACATTCTCAGAGCAGCCGGTACCTTTGTCATTGGACATGTTCGATGAATCCCTATCTCGGGGGTTGGTGTCTCTGACCTTCACTCAAGCCCCTATTTCCCTGCTTCTTAAAAGGGATAAGGACCCAACAGAATGTGGTTCATACCTTTCTATTTTGCTTTTGATTGCAGACGTCAAGCACCTTGCCTCCCAAATATAATTTCAGAGGATCAACAGGCTTCATGAAAGGTCGACAATTGTCTGCCAATATGCTTGCCTGCGAAATGTCTTATTTTCCCTTCACTTGAGGTGAGAGAATCTCTTAATGCTGAAAAGGCATTCAACAGAGTGGAATGGAAGTATTTATTTAGGATTCTTGGGAGGTTTGGATTTGGTTATAAATTTGCTTCCAGGATTTGCTGTTATATAATGCCACTACTGTCAGTGTTCGTACGAATGCTTTGGACTCTGATAATTTTCCCTTGAGTATGGGTATTAGGCAGGGCTGCCCACTCTCTTCACTCTTGTTTGCCTTGGCAATAGAGCATTCTCTCAGAAGGTCATTATTCTGTGGAACTCTCTTCCCAGAGGGCTGCAGAGGCAGGGTGACTGAATTAATTCAAATGTGAGTTGGACAGATTTTTGAGTCAAAGGTTATGGGGGAACAGGCAGGAAGGTAGAGTTGAGACCACAACCAGACCAGCCAGATCTTAACGAATGGTGAAGCAGGCTCGAGGGGCCGAATGGCCTACTCCTTCTCCTAAGTCCTATGGTCCCAAACAGATTAATGGCTGAGTTAAAATATTTTAAAAGGGATTTGCCATGAATGCATTAACCAATGCACTGTCAGAGGAAATTGGATCTCATATAGTTTCAATTACAGTAGTTCAGTGAATTTAATTATAGTAATTTTAATGACTGACTT
The DNA here is from genome assembly GCF_047496885.1 of Scyliorhinus torazame. NCBI lineage: Eukaryota > Metazoa > Chordata > Chondrichthyes > Carcharhiniformes > Scyliorhinidae > Scyliorhinus > Scyliorhinus torazame. The sequence continues at coordinate 159,553,384 of NC_092717.1, forward strand.
GCTACTTCATCTTTGGTTTGATGTTTTGTTTTGTCTTTCCACATAAATGTTTAATATTTTCTTTGTTGTATTGTTGTACTGTTTCATTTATTTCATGAAAAATGTTAATCTCCAAATAAATATTTTACACATCACACCGACCCATAAAATGGATGGAATATCAAATAGGTTTCCATTTCAATCCACCAATTAAAGCAAAAACATATGAGCCCAAAAAGATCTGCATGAAATAAAAGGAAAACCAAGATCAGAACTGGTTTGAACATGTTCTTTGAAGCGAACAGTATTCCTGCTTCAGAGTTACTAGCTGTGAGGCAGCTGGTGGAGTCACAGATTTAGATTTGTGTCTGATTGATCAAAAGCGCCTTTGCTGAGGGGGAAACAGATTTATTGTCTTCAGCTGAAGTTGGTGTTATCTGAGACCACCTCACGTTTCAAGTTGAGTCTCCAATGTTTGCCTGCATTCTCTTCATCTCCATGATCGGTACAGTGCAGAGCAGACCAACTGCATAGAAGACTGACGCACTCAGTGGAACCACCTTCAGGGTCTTCATGATCAAACTAAAAACGATTTGCATAATGCAAAGAAGTAAACACTTTCTTAAAAATGTGAAATTCATTAAATATTAATTTACAGACACAGCATTAATATTCTTTAAAAACTACCCGCTGCTGAAAGAAATCCCAGCAGAGAATACAATCTTTCTCAGCTCAAAGGGTCTTTCATTGATCAAAACCAAAAAGTCAAAGAGTTTGAGGCAATGATTTAAATATTAACTACAAGCTATTTAAGTTTTTCTTTTAACAAACAGCTCATTAGGAACCTTTTATGAAACCACATTATTTCATGCACAGTAAGCCTGACAAAATTGTTGGACACGGTGCTGACGGGTTCAGTATCTTTCTTCCTTCATGTTTTCAAAGCAATTGTGTGCAACTGGAGTAAAAGAAAATCTCAGTTTCTCATAAAGCTACAGTCAAACCCTCACTCCAAACAGATTTTGTATAATGGTTTTTAAACATGTACAGCCTGGCCAGCACATTCACTCTTCAGTAGCTGCTCATTGAGTGAATTATTGTCCCACTGTAACTTTATAAAATATAGATTAATTGAATTCTCAAACAGAAGCTATTCCCCTGATTGCACCACTGCCAGCTCGCGGTAATGAAAACATAATGGTCCACATCTTCTGGCCTCTGGATGATTGTATCCCAGAGATATCCACCGCACCCCCTCTCCCCCCTTCCAAGATGTGGGACCCCTCAGAAGTGTCGATGCATTGGCTATGTGGGAATTGTCCAGAAAGTTTGGTCTTCTGATGGACAATTCCGCTGCATCAAGAACTCCCCCTGACAAAAGTCTCCAGCACTGAGATAGAGTCAGAAACTTTGGATGGTTCTAATTCAGTTACCAGGATAGTTACCTAGTAAATGTTAAAAGGACTAAAATCAGTTCTACATTTTGGATAAACAAATGTAATCACTCACAGTGACACCTCCCCACACCCCCCAACAGCCCCCTCCAATTGTCCAAACCAACTGACCTCCGATTACCACCCTTAACCCCTCCCGATTCACTCCAAGCCTTTCACTATCTCCCAGCCTTGGTGCACTTGTTTCTCTCTCTCTTCTTTATTCTCTTTCTTTTGTCTTGCTGGGCTTTATGGGTGGCACGGTAGCACAGTGGTTAGCACTGTTACTTCACAGCGCCAGGGACTCAGGTTCAATTCCCGGCTTGGGTCACTGTCTGTGTGGAGTCTGCACGTTCTCCTTCCTCCGGGTGCTCCGGTTTCCTCCCACAAGTCCCGAAAGACTGCATGTTAGGTGAATTCTGAATTCTCCTTCAGTGTACCTAAACAGGCGCCGGAATGTGGCGACTAGGGGATTTTCACACTAACTTCATTGCAGTGTTAAAGATAGCCTACTTGTGACAATAAAGATTATTCTTATATTTTGTTTCTATTGTTTGTAGTTGAAAGTGTACCAATCAAGTTTTGCAATCAATTCAGTCTCGAAAATAAGAAATCCTACAGTGGGTTAGTGGTGAGTTCATGTCTGGTCAGATCAAGGAGGAAGTTGAAGGTTTCAGAGCTGATTGGAGGGTCGGTTGCTGAGACGTTCGATGCTATTGGGAGCTGGGGAAGAGAGTACTATCAATTACGACGAGACGAGAGTAGAGAGTAATCGAGGCTTTATTAAGCAGATGTGTTGCCTCCTACAGCTGCTGCCGAAATGGCTGCAGCTCGGTGAGCACACACATTTATACTCTGCCTACCGGGCGGAGCCAGCAGCCAGGATCTACCCCCGTACCTGCAGTACAGGAGACTTACCGTATTACTTTTCATATACGTCATATATACAAACAGTGGTGACTACCACAAAGAGCACTACAGTTCCTCACAGTTACAGATGCACTGAAAACTGGAGGTCAATGTACCTGAATGTGCTGCCGCTGCTGGGCCACTCTTTAAAGCAGCAGCAGGAACTGACATTTTGTGCATCTGGGCTTATTACCCAGCTCGCACAGATTGTAATGGCCCATATGATAGAACTGATACCAACAGGCAGAAAGTTCGGTTGGGGTGTGCATCGGCCAATTCACCTTCTAAAAAGCAGAAGCAGGGCGGCATGTGACGCAGTGGTTAGCACTGGGACTGCGCCACTGAAGACCCGGGTTCGAATCCCGGCCCTGGGTCATGTCCGTGTGGAGTTTTCACATTCTCCCCGTGTCTGCATGGGTTTCACTCCCACAACCCAAAAATGTGCAGGTTAGGTGGATTGGCCATGCAATTGCCCCTTAATTGAAAAAAAATAATTGGGTACTCTAAATTTAAAAAAAACATTCAAAAAATAAACAAATAAATAATAAGCAGAAGGATCTCAGTGAACCTTGATCTCCCGTTTTAAAATTCACCAGGAATTAACTGTCATAATATACATCAGTACATTATGGTGCAATCACATACACACACTGATGGACATGCAGTAGGACCAACCAACATACATAGCACCGCAGCCAATCACCAGTGAGAGCACAAGCACTATAAAGACAGGGGACAGGAGAGTTCCTGCTCATTCTAGCAGCAGCCAGCTCAGAGCACAGAGCTCACAGCCTGCATCACAGACATTCATCATGTGCTGAGTGCTTCACCATAGCTAGTGATAGGACAGGGTCCACAGTTAAGCTGGTATTGCTTATACCCACGTTTACAGTATGTTGGCATAGTTGAACAGTTAATAAAAAAGCATTACACCACTTCCAGCATTGTTGGTTTGTTTGTGAACCAGAACACCCAATACGACATGGTACCAGGGCGAGCCTTTCCAATCCTATTTAACACACCTCCGCATCCTCGCGCAATCCTGCGGCTACGGGCCCACCTCCGACTCCATGATACGCGACCAGATTGTTTTTGGGGTCATGTCGGACACCCTGCGTCAGCAGCTCCTTAAAGTTAAGCAACTAACCTTAGCGACTGCCATCGAGACCTGTGTCCTGCATGCCACCAGCCGGTACTCCTACATACAGGCAGGTGCAAGGGCATCATGAGGCGGAACGGGTCCAAACGATCGAACACCTCCCGGGCCGCAGTCTGGAGGAGGGCGGCTATTTCGCGCACTTTCCAAGGCCTCCTGCGCTTGTACGCGGCAAACGAGGGGACGGTGATGTGGAGGAACGTGATGCGCAGGCCCGCACCACACAAGACCATACCGCGCATGCGCGGTGGAGCAACGAACGCACTGACGTCACGATGTGCGGTAACTGTGGCTCCGCCCACATAAAGCGGCAATGCCCTGCAAAATCGCGACAGTGCCTACGCTGTGGCAGGCTTGGCCACTATGCTGCCTGCTGTCGAGCAGCCCAGCCTGCCAACTCGCAACGATTTAACCAGTCTCGCAGGAATGTTCGGGCAATCCAACGCACCTTCACCAAGTCCGATCCTGACTTCATGCAGACCAGTGACACCGAGGACAGGGAGCCTTTTCGAGTCGCTGTCATAACCAAGAACAGGCTGTCCCCGAATCAAAAGCACCAGCCGCGGTTGGTACACAGCATTGATCCGGACGACGAGTGGTGTGCCACCCTGACGGTCAACCGATCCTAGATCAGATTCCGTCTGGACACTGGTGCTTCCGCCAATCTCCTCGCATGGTCAGCATTTCAAACCCTGGGGGTCAAACCAACAATTCTTCCATCCAATTACCAACTGGTCGACTATAATGGTAACGTCATCCCCGCCACCGGGTCATGCCAACTCGAGGTGACGCACAACTCGCGAAAAGTCACCCCACCCTTCGAGATCGTGGGCTCCTCATAGGACTCCCTGCTAGGCGCACAGGCATGCAAGCTCCTCAACCTCGTGCAGCGCGTACATTTCCTCTCTCCAGAGGACACGTCTGACTTCCAAGATGCGGACTTCAGGGCGCAACTAAGTGCCATCATCACTCAAAACCAAGATGTCTTCGAAGGCATGGGCACACTTCCCTACACATACAAAATCCTGCTCAAACAAGATGCCACGCCTGTGGTTCATGCACCTCGCAGAGTCCCAGCATCCCTCAAGGACCACCTCAAGCAGCAGCTGCAGGACCTCCAGGACCAAGGAGTGCTTTCCAGAGTGACGGAACCAACTGTCTGGGTCAGTTCCATGGTGTGCGTCAAGAAGCCTTCCGGCGAGCTCTGGATCTGTATCGACCCGAAGGATTTAAATCGTAACATCATGCGGGAGCATTACCCTATCCCCAAGCGTGAGGAGATCACGTGCGAGATGGCTCGAGCCAACATATTCACCAAGCTGGATGCATCAAAGGGCTTCTGGCAGATTCAATTGGACAAGTCCAGCAGAAAGCTGTGTACTTTCAACACCCCATTTGACAGGTACTGCTACAATAGAATGCCATTTGTAATCATATCAGCATCTGAAGTGTTCCACCGCATCATGGAGCAGATGATGGAGGGCATCGAGGGTGTGCGCGTCTATGTGGATGACATCATCATCTGGTCCACCACCCCGCAGGAGTATATCAGTCGCCTCCAACACGTTTGTAAGCGAATACGGGACCAAGGCCTGTGCCTCAACAGAGCCAAATGTTCTTTTGGCCAGACTGAACTCAATTTTTTAGGAGACCACATCTCCCGGCTGGGTGTGCGGCCTGATGCGGACAAGGTGGCAGCCATCACGGCCATGCAGAAACCGGCGGATAAGAAGGCGGTGCTCCGGTTCTTAGGAATGGTCAACTTCCTAGGAACGTTCAACCCTAACCTCGCTTCCCACACCATGGCTCTCCGCAACCTCGTTAGGAAGACAACGGACTTCCAGTGGCTTCCCGCCCACCGGCGTGAATGGGAGGAGCTCAAGGTCAAGCTGACCACTGCCCCGGTATTGGCGTTTTTCGATCCTGCAAGGGAGACAAAAATATCAACGGACGCTAGCCAATCTGGCATAGGGGTGGTGCTCCTGCAACAAGATGATGCCTCGTCATGGGCCCCTGTTGCCTATGCGTCACGGGCCATGACCCCACTGAGCAGCGCTATGCGCAAATCGAGAAGGAGTGCCTAGGCCTGTGACCGGTGTCAACAGGTTCCATGACTACGTGTATGGCCTTCCCCAGTTCACTGTGGAGACCGACCATCGCCCGCTGGTCGGCATCATCCAAAAAGACCTCAATGACATAACCCCTCGCCTACAACGCATTCTGCTCAAGCTCCGGAGATACGATTTCCAGCTCGTGTACACACCGGGTAAGGACCTGATCATAGCCGACGCTCTGTCCAGGGCAGTCACCACTCCGTCCGACCCAGAGGGGTTCATTTGCCAAGTCGACGCCCATGTGGCCTTTACGGCCGCCAATCTGCCGGCCACGGATGAACGCCTAATCCACATTCTCTGGGAGACTGCGGCTGACCCCGTGCTACAACGTGTGATGCGCCACATGACTGACGGATGGCTCAAGGGACAATGCCCGCAGTTCTATAATATTCGGGACGATCTGGCAGTCGTTGATGGCATCCTCCTGAAGCTGGACCACATCGTGATCCCACACAGTATGCATCACCTGGTTTTAGAGCAGCTGCACGAGGGCCATCTCGGCGTAGAGAAGTGCCGACGGTGGGCCCGAGAGGCTGTCTACTGGCCTGGCATAAATGAGGACATTGCCAACACTGTGCTCAATTGCCCCACCTGTCAGGGGTTCCAGCCGGCCCAACCACGGGAGACCCTTCAGCCCCATGAGTTGGTCACGTCCCCTTGGTCTAAGGTAGGCATGGACCTGTTCCATGCACTCGGTAGGGACTATGTTCTCATAGTTGATTATTTTTCCAGCTATCCCGAGGTTGTACGCCTGCACGACATCATGTCATCGGCTGTTATCCGTGCCTGCAAGAGACCTTTGTTCGTCATGACATCCCACTCACTGTGATGTTGGACAATGGCCCCTGCTTCGCGAGCCAGGAATGATCTAACTTCGTCAGCAGGTACAACTTTGTACACGTGACGTCCAGTCCCCTGCACCCCCAGTCAAATGGCAAAGCAGAAAAGGGCGTCCACATCGTAAAGAGGCTCCTCTGCAAGGCTGCTGGTGCAGGATCCGACTTCTGCCTCGCCTTGCTGGCCTATCGCTCGGCTCCACTGTCCACGGGCCTGTCACCAGCCCAGCTGCTGATGGGTCGCACCCTCAGAACCACTGTACCGTCCATTCACGTCCCAGACCTCGACCATGCTCCGATCCTTCAGCGGATGCAACAGTCTTGCGTGCAGCACAAGGCGGCGCATGACGCTCGAGCGACTGACCTTCCTGCTCTGGCGCCAGGTGACAACGTCTGAATCCATATTCCGGAGGGTGGCTGGTCTGCGACTGCTGTGGTTCTTTGGCTGGTGGCTCCCCGCTCATTCCTGGTTCGTCTGCCTGATGGCTCCATTCGCTGCCGCAATCAGCGTGCCCTTCGTCTGGTTCCACGCTCGCTACGCGATCCTCCACCGGTGCCACGTCCTCCTGTTGTCCCCGACCTGGACTTTGTAGAGCTTCCGGATACTCTGCATCCTCCTCACTTGACCGTGGCCCGGCCCAAAGCTCAGCCGGTGGCTCCTGCCCCATCCTTGAGGCGGTCAACCCGAATTTGTCGCCCACCTCAGAGACTTGATTTATGAGCTTTACAATGTTGGACTCATGCTTTGTTCTTTCATCCTGTTTCAGCATTTCACTAGTTTGTTTACAGCATTCGTTATTGGTTTTGTTGATGGTGTAACACCTTGTTTTTCTTTTCTCTGCACCAAGAACCTTCCCATGTATATAGACTAGCCTCATGTACATAGTTATGTAAATACTGCACACACGTGGTCAGATACAGTCATTACACGTTATTTATTCTCACATAGGCACATGTTCTTTGTAAAAAAGGGGATGTAATAATATACATCAGTACATTATGGTGCAATCACATACACACACTGATGGACATGCAGTAGGACCAACCAACATACATAGCACCGCAGCCAATCACCAGTGAGAGCACAAGCACTATAAAGACAGGGGACAGGAGAGTTCCTGCTCATTCTAGCAGCAGCCAGCTCAGAGCACAGAGCTCACAGCCTGCATCACAGACATTCATCATGTGCTGAGTGCCTCACCATAGCTAGTGATAGGAAAGGGTCCGCAGTTAAGGAGGTATTGCTTATACCCACGTTTACAGTATGTTAGCATAGTTGAACAGTTAATAAAAAAGCGTTACACCACTTCCAGCATTGTTGGCTTGTTTGTGAACCAGAACACCCAACACGACATTACCTTTTGTCAAACAGGCTTATTGAATGCTGCAGCTGCCTTCCAATTTTCAAATTCCACTTTCTCCAGTTCCTGGCTGAATGCTGTTGGCTGCATCAAGTTTGGTTTATCTCTGTAAAATGCCAGGAAGGTCTACCTTTGAACCTTATGCTCCCCCAGCCGGATTTTCCATTCCTGAGACTAAGTGTTGACGCCAGGGCAGGACCCATGGACTTCTATGACAGCAAAACTGGCGCCGCACCCGGGCCAATTCAGCGACCGTTAAGGGGCTAGCACCCACGCCACAAGAACACAATCAATTCCAATGGGAAATGGTGCGGGAATCGCCAGTTTCGAGATTGCTGTTCAGGAGGCTGAAAGCTGCAGCCACATATATACACTGCACTCCCACATACACCATCCTAGCCAACAATATGGTAGCAAGACGCAGCGCCCCAAGGATCACCGCTGTAGAACTGAAAACTCTGTAGATGTCAGGAAGGAGTGGTGGGCAGCCCTGTACCCCGGGGTGGGAAGGAAGCTGCCAGCCATCGCATTTGCGGAGCCTGGGCACAGGTGGCAGAGGTGGTCAGCGCCGGATGCAACACCGTCTGGACCGACCTGCAGTGCCAGAAAAACTGCACAATCTCCTCAGGGGGGTCAGCGTGAGTAGGCAGCACAGTGCCCCTGGCACCAACCCCTGTCCCACACATCTGTCACCCTACCCCCCACCGCCCACCCCACCCGGCCACTGAATCCACCAACAACCCACCCCCTGGGTTGCATGTGTCGGACTGCTTAACACTGCATTTTCTGTTTCCCTCTGTCCACCAGGAGAAAGCCTCCCGTAACGCCAGGAGGGGAGGAGACTGGAGATGAACCGCTGGACCTGCGGCTTCTCAGCGCAGCAGAGCCAAGGGCACTGAATGTGTTCGGCAGGACCGAAGAAAAGGCAGTCGCCGGGATGGAGGTTGGCACGGGCGAGGAAGTGAGAACCCGCTGAGTTATGATTCCCCATTCCACCACTACCCCCACAACACCCTCTCACCCACCACCACCCTCACACCCACACCACTCCACCCCCACACCACCCCCACACCACCCCCACACCACCCCCATACCCCTGCTCTATCACCACCCTTACATCCCCCTCCTCGGTACACAACATGCCCTCCTCCCCCACTTTGCAGCACCCCCCCCCCCCCCACTCCCCCCCCCCCCCCCCCCCCCCCCCCACCACCACCACCATTGGCCCGCAATGCAATCATGCATCTTGTCTTGTGTCTTTCAGGAGCTGCTGATGATGGGGCAATCCTTCTGGTATCCCCGCCCCCCACCCCAGCCACAGCCAGAACCCCAGGTGCCAATCAGTGACGAGGACGACACCGACACGGATGGGAGCCCTCAAACCGAATCCCAGGACACCCCGGAGCTTAAGTTCCGGGATGACACAGATTTCCCATCACAGTTGACTCCAACACCCTCCACCATCCCAGAGACACTCACCTCGGCTGGGCACTTCAATGAAGAGGTTCCTGGGGCACTCTCTGGTGCGCACCACACACATGTTCTGGTAAGCAGGTGGAGGTAGGACCAGTCAAAGGGCAGACCAACCCCAGGGACGAGCTGCCATTTAGATGGGTTTCAGAATTCTGGAACAGACAGTCCCATTGATGATGATGAAGTCACATCCAAGGACTGGATGAGGGGTTGTCAGCGAGCACCCAGCACCTGCAGGTGCGGTTGGAGGAGTCCAGCTGCATGCAGGAGCAGGAGGTGATGCCGAACATGCATGCCACCCGAGCCAACACCGCATGGGTGGCGTTCGCGATGGAGGCCTTGGGGGCGAAGGTTTCGGCCATGGATCAGCATGTCCAAGACCTGGGCACGCTGTGCAGGCTGCGGCCGAGGCCCAGGACAGAGCTGCCCTCTCACAGGCGTGGCCCAATCATACGGGCCATAGCTGAGAGCATCGGCACCATTGCCCAGCTGTTGGCCTACATGGCACAGACACACAGGAGCTGTGTCATAGGGAGATGGTGCAGCCACTGGCTGATGTGACACACAGCCAGAAGCTGGTGGCACAGTCCCAGCATGATGTGCACAGTCCCAGATGGAGGTGGTCCACTCCCTGTGCTCCATGGCGGCGAACATACGGACCCTAGTTGAGCCGAGAGTGGTCCTCCAGGACTGGCAGCACCAGGTGGTGAGGGGGGGCTCAGGGGATGGCTCCGCTCGCATTCCCGTCCCATGGAGTAGCACGGAGGCCATCGGGCACCCTAAGGGCGGAGGAGGTGATGGAGCCCGTGCCGGTGACTCCTGCAGTGGAGGTGCCGGAATACCGCAGCACCTCGGACTTCCCCGTCCTGTACCTGAAGCATCTGGTGGGCACTGGGTAGAACAGGGCAGCACCACACCACCTAGGACACCCAGCCAGCAGCTGGGCCCATTCAGACCTAGTTGGCCCAGAAAACAGCTACCAGAGTGGACCCAGGTCACAGGACAGGAATCAGAGCAGGGCACCTCCACTCCTGATGTACCGTCTGGCGATCCACATAGGTGTAGCATTAGGGCCCGTAAGGGCAGAAAATTAGACACCAGTTAAGTTGGCACGGGTGCAGGGCACAGTTTAATGATAGGGGCTGGGGCACAAATCTGTATGCATGTTTTCACATTAAACATCTGTGCACAATGTTACAACCTGCCTTGGTGCACTGTCAGAAGGGTGTGAGGGGTGGGGTTGGATGGGCAGACATTGGGGATGGGCTTGGCCCAGAACCGCAGTTCAGCCAGTGCTGACCCCTGACACAATATGTGGATATTGTCGAGTACATAAAGGGTTAATGTAATGTTACAACTCTAGTCACTACATGGTGCTTTAGGGCAACTATACAAATATCACATGCCTCCTTGACATCTGAGAGAGAGAGTGGGGGAGAGCAGGAGAGAGCAACAGAAGTAGAGACAGAGTAGGTGTGAGATAATTTAATATTGTAGATGTGTAGTGCAATCTTTACTTAACTATAAGACCATAAGTCATAGGTGCCGAATTAGGCCACACGGCCCATCGAGTCTGCTCCACCATTCAATCATGGCTGATAATTTTCTCATCCCCATTCTCCTGCCTTTTCCCCATAACCCCTGGTCCCCTTATTAATTCCTTAGTAATATGTTTAAATCTAATTCAGTGTAGTGTAATAAGTTAGCTTTGTTTGTTAAACACTGCTTGCTGTTCTTTGTTAACACTACAACCTTCACCATCCCGCAACCCCAATGATTTAGGGATTTAATAGGACCATGCGATGGATTGGCCAGCTCACGTGCAAGGATCACCCAGGTGGACGGTGGGAAGTGCTACCGTGGGCAGGTGTCAGATGTTGTCATATGATGCGGAGCACCCGAGCTCATTCCAGAGCGAGTTGTTATCATCCTCCATCCCATGGACCATACCCGCTGTTACTACCAACCCAGATCCCGCATCCTATAGTTCAGCAGTTACTTATCATGGAGTGAGTTTCAGGCAAGGTGGTGGCCGGGTGGCGGCGGCGGGGGGGGGGGGGGTGGGGGGGGGGGGGGGGGGGGGGGGGGGGGGGGGAGGTTTGCAGGGTGGTGTGGGGATGGGTTTCAGTGTCCATGCCCAAGGCCAGTCTCCCTACCCCTCATCGGTGAACGTGGAGGTGATCAGAGAATCCTTGCGTGTTGTCCCCGGCTCACATGTTGTCCTGCCTCCTCTGCCTATCCGGGCCCCATGTCCTGCCCCTCCTTGTTCTCCTCTGCATCCTCCTCATCAGATGACAATTGGTGTTCATCCTTATCCTCCAGCACGTCGCCCCTCTGCTGCGCAATGTTGTGGAAGATGCAGCAAGCCACCATGATGTGGGCGACCCTTCCAGCGCAATACTGGAGGGCCCCTCCAGAGTGGTCCAGGCACCTGAACCGCATCGTCAGCATGCCGGAACACCATTCAACCATGTCCCTAGTCGCTGCATAGGTGTGATTGTAGCGGGTCTCCGCATCGGTCTGTGGCCTCCGGATAGGTGTCTACAGTAGGAGGGCAAGCAGCTGAGACATTGATGAGTGATGATCCAAATTGAGTCCTTTCTTCCTCCCTCTCTCTCCATCCCAACCTAAAAGCTTTCGAACCCTGTTTTCTGACTTTGACTACTTTAGCTTGACCCTACTGCAGACAGAGAGTTCTTGAAGGAAATCAACCCTGCATTAATGTCTCCAAGAAAACAGCCAAAGCAGTCATCTACATCTTTAAATTGACTTGACACTGGAAAAACATGAACACTGAGAGAAAGTCGTAAGACCACCGAATTCAACCAGCCACTCACCAATACCCCATTTACTTCACTGAACTTTAACTTGATAAATCTATTAAAGGAACATAGGAACAGGAGGAGGCCATTCAGTCCCTCGACCCTGTCCCACCATTCAATGATATCATGGCTGATTTGTGGTCTAACTCCACATACCTGCCTTTGGCCCATATCTCCTAATATCGTTGCTTAACACAAATCTATCTGTCTCAGATTTAAAATTAACAACTGTTCCAGTTTCAACTGCTGTTTGTGGGAGAGAGTTCCAAACCGCTACCACCCTTTGAGTGAAGAAGTCCTTCCTAACATCTCTCCTGAACAGTTTGGCCCTAATTTGTAGACTATGCCCCTAGTTTTAGAATCTCCAACCAGTGGAAATATTTTATCTTTATCTACCCTGTCTTTCCCTGTTAATATCTTAATATCTTAAAGACTTTGATCAGATCACCCCTTAACTTTCTAAATTCGAGCGATAATGGGCCCAATTTGTGTAATCTCTCATCATAACTTAATCCCTGTAGTCCAGGTATAATTTTTCTAATCCTACGTTGTACTCCCTCCAAGGCCAATATATCCTCCCTAAGGTGTGGTGCCCTGAACTGCTCACAGTACTCCAAGTGGGGACTAATCAGGGCTTTGTACAGCTGCAACATAACTTCTGTGTTGTTATAGTCCAATCCTCCATATATAAAGGCTAGCATTCCATTAGCCTTTTTGATTATTTCTGGACTTGTTCTTGACATTTTAAAGATCTATGCACCTGAACCCCACCTTTTTCCATTCAGAAAGTACTCTGCTCTATCCTTTTTTGGTCAAAATGGATAACCTCACATTGAATTCTATCTGCCACAATTTTGCCTATTCACCTAGTCTGTCAATATCTCCTTGCAATTTTATGCTATCACCTAGACTGTCTACAATGCTACCTGATGCATGATCAATGACTACTAAAGCGAGACTGTAGTCCAACTGAAGGCTTTAATAAGCTAGATGTTTCCCCCAGCAGCTCAGGTACAGAATGAAGGCTGCTGGGGCATCACAGGCTCTTATACCCCACCTAGCACGGCGGAGCTACCATACATCTTGACCAATAGGAAGCATACAGTTTCTACCAATGGTGTTCCAGCATTACCAGGTACCGTAATACCTCTACTACCACATTTACCCCCTGTTAAAAAGGAGTCCGGTGGGGGTGGTGGCCTGATACTACAAACATGGCAACGTGGTAGTATTCGTTATGGAGGTACCGTAATACATCCGTACAGCGTTTTGTAACTATTTACAATTCTAATAACTATTTACAATTTATGATTTAAATTTACAATTTAAAATGAAGCAATCAGTCGATTGGGGGCCCTGGTTGTCCTCTGTGATCGTCGGAGCTTCGGTGGTGACTCCGGTGGAGACTCGGACGTCTGTGACTCCGGGAGCGGGGCTTCGATCTCCGTGGCAGCTTCGACACCCCTAGACGGCGCTGGTGGGGAAAACGATTGACCTGGGAAGGGAGCACCTGCGGGGTGCGTCGGTGGGTGGGGGGGCCTAGACGGGGCCGGCGGAAGGACCGATCCTCCTGTAAGGTGCCCTGGTGGAGGGGAGGGTGGGACTAGTGGCTGGGGTGTGCCTGGGGCTCTGGTGGGCGCCAGGTCTCGTAGGGGGACCGTATCTTGTCGGCCGTCAGGGTACGCCATGTAGGCGCACTGGGGGTTAGCGTGGAGAAGATGGACCCTCTCGACCAACGGGTCCGACTTGTGCGCCCGCACGTGTTTTCGGAGCAGGATGGATCCGGGAGCTGCCAGCCAGGTCGGGAGCGAGGTCCCAGAGGAGGACTTCCTGGGGAAGACAAGGAGACATTCGTGAGGTGTCTGGTTGGTTGTGGTACAAAGCAGTGACCGGATGGAGTGGAGGGCATCCGGGAGGACTTCCTGCCAGCGGGAGACTGGGAGATTCCTGGACCGTAGGGCCAGTAGGACGGTCTTCCAGACTGTTCCGTTCTCCCTCTCTACCTGTCCATTACCCCGGGGGTTGTAACTGGTCGTCCTGCTCGAGGCGATGCCCTTGCTGAACAGGAATTGACGCAGTTCGTCGCTCATAAAGGAGGACCCCCTATCACTATGAATGTAGGCGGGGAACCCGAACAGTGCAAAGATGCTATGGAGGGCTTTGAAGACGGTGGTTGCGGTCATGTTGAGGCAGGGGATGTTGAATGGAAACCGGGAGTACTCGTCAATCACGTTCAGGAAGTACGTGTTGCGGTCAGTGGAGGGGAGGGGGCCTTTGAAGTCCATGCTGAGGCGTTCAAAGGGACGGGAAGCCTTTATCAGGTGCGCTTTCTCTGGCCTGTAGAAGTGCGGTTTGCACTCTGTGCAGATTTGGCAGTCTCTGACGGCTGTCCTGACCTCTTCGATGGAGTAGGGCAGGTTGCGGGTCTTGATAAAGTGGAAAAAGCGAGTGACCCCCGGGTGGCAGAGGTCCTCGTGGAGGGCTCAGGGGCGCTCCACTTGTAGGGTGGCACATGTGCCGTGGGACAGGGCGTTAGGAGGCTCGTTTAGCTTCCCGGGACGATACAAGATCTCGTAGTTGTAGGTGGAGATTTTGATCCTCCACCGGAAGATCTTATCGTTTTTCAATCTTGCCCCGCTGTGCATTATTGAACATGAAAGCAACCGACCATTGGTCAGTGAGGAGAGTGAATGTCCTGCCGGCCAGGTAATGCCTCCAATGTCGCACAGCTTCTACTATGGCCTGGGCCTCCTTTTCGACTGAGGAGTGGTGGATTTCGGAAGCATGGAGGGTACGTGAGAAGAAGGCCACGGGCCTGCCTGCTTGGTTGAGGGTGGCCGCCAGAGCTACATCAGATGCGTCGCTCTCGACCTAGAAGAGGAGGGACTCGTCGATGGCGTGCATCATGACCTTTGCAATGTCTGCTTTGATGTGGCTGAAGGCCTGGCAGGCCTCTATCGACAGGGGAAAAGCTGTGGATTGGATCAGGGAACGGGCCTTGTCCGCATAGTTGGGGACCCACTGGGCGTAGTAACTGAAAAACCCTAGGCAGCGCTTCAGGGCCTTGGGGCAGTGAGGGAGGGGGAACTCCATAAGGGGGCGCATGCGTTCAGAGTCGGGGCCTAGAACTCCATTTCGCACTACGTAGCCGAGGATGGCTAGGCGGTCGGTGCTAAACACGCATTTATCCTTGTTGCATGTAAGGTTAAGGGTCTTTGCGGTCTGGAGGAATTTTCGGAGGCTGGTGTCGTGGTCCTGCTGGTCGTGGCCGCAGATGGTGACATTATCGAGATACGGGAATGTTGCCCGTAAACCGTACAGGTCAACCATTTGGTCCATCTCGTGCTGGAAGACTGAGACCCCGTTGGTGACACCGAAGGGAACCCTTAAGAAGTGGTAGAGCCGCCCATCTGCCTCGAAGGCAGTGTATTTGTGGTCACTAGTGCGGATGGGGAGCTGGTGGTAGGCAGCCTTAAGGTCCACCGTGGAGAAGACCTTGTAATGCGTGATCCTGTTTACCAGGTCGGATATGCAGGAGAGAGGGTACACGTCCAGCTGCGTAAAACTGTTGATGGTCTGACAGTAGTTGATGACCATCCTATGTTTCTCCCCGGTCTTTACCACCACTACTTGAGCTCTCCAGGGACTGTTGCTAGCTTCAATGACTCCTTCCCTCAGTAGCTTTTGGACCTCTGACCTAATAAAGATCCGGTCCTGGGCACTGTACCGTCAGATCCTGGTGGCGACAGGTTTGCAATCCGGGGTGAGGTTCGCAAACAGGGAAGGCGGGTCGACTTTAAGAGTCGCGAGGCCGCAGACAGTGAGGGGGGGGTATAGGGCTGCCGAATTTGAAGGTTAGACTTTGGAGGTTACACTGGAAGTCTAAACTTAGGAGTGAGGCTGCGCAGAGGTGGGGAAGGACATAGAGCCGATAATGTTTGAACTCCCTTCCCTGGACTGTGAGGTTTGCTACACAAAACCCCTTTATCTCTACTGAGTGGGAACCGGAGGCCAGGGAGAATTTTTTATTAACGGGATGGACGAGGAGAGAACAGTGCCTTACCGCGTCAGGGTGTATGAAGCTCTCTGTGTTCCCAGAGTCGATTAGGCAGGATGTCTCGTGCCCGCTGATAAATACAGTCATTGTAGCAGTTGAGAGTGTTCGCGGCCGGGACTGGTCCAGAGTCACCGAGGCTAATCGCAACAGTTGAGTGTTCTCTTCTGGCAGTGTGTGTTCAGCCGAGCTGGGGTCCTGGGGGTTCATCCAAGATGGCGGCTCCCATTGGTCGCACATGGCTGGGGATGCACAAATTGGCAGCGCTCATCCCTCTAACGTGGCGTCCGCGGGACAAGATGGCAGCACCCGGGGGCCGCACGTGGCCCTGGAGGAGGAAGATAGCGGCGCCCGCTGGCCGCACGGGGACCGTGGAGAGGTTTGTGGTGGCGGTCCGCATTCGTCTCCAGAGACCGCGGCAACTGCACGGGCCTGGAATACCACCACAAAATGGCCCTTTTTACCGCATCCCTTGCAGGTGGATGCGCGGGCCCGGCAGCGCTGGCAGGGGTGCTTGGCCTGCCCGCAAAAGTAGCAGCGGGGCCCCCCGGGGTTGCCAGGCTGCCTTGCAGCACAAGCTTGTGGGGGATGGGGGATGACTCGGGGTCGGCTGCGGAGGGGTTCCACGCTGCTCAGGGGGCTGCCGCGCGGTCAGGAACGTAAGCGCGGACGTTTCTGGAGGCCACATCCAGGGAGCCTGCAAGGCCCCATGCCTCCTTGAGACCTAGAGTGTCTTTTTCTAGCAATCGCTGGAGGAAAGCATACCTGCCACGAAAGCGTCCCGGACCAAGAGTTCAGTGTGTTCGCTCGCCGAAACTTGCGGGCAGCTGCAGTTTCTCCCCAACACCAGGAGTGCATGGTCGAATTCTTCCAGCAATTCCCCAGAGATTTGTCGCCTCGTTGCTAGCAGATGTCGGGCGTAGACCTGGTTTACCGGGCGAATATAATGTCCTTTTAGCAGCTCTATTGCTGCATCGAAGTCTTCCGCTTCCTCGATGAGGGTGTAAATCTCCGGGCTCACCCTTGAGTGCAGGACTTGCATTTTCTGTTCTCCCGTGGGTGTGTTTTCGGCCGTCCCGAGATATCCTTTAAAGCACGCCAGCCAGTGCTTGAAGATTGCTGCTGAGTTCGCCGCATGGGAGCTGAGTTGCAGACACACCGGCTTGATTCGGAGCTCCATCCTTTTTAAAACTAGCTTATTAAATTGATGCATAATGACCACTAAAGCGAGATTGTAGTCCAACTGAAGGCTTTAATAAGCAAAATGTTTCCCCAGCAGCTCAGGTACAGAATGAAGGCTGCTGGGGCGGCACGGGCTCTTATACCCCACCTAGCAGGGCGGAGCTACCATATATCTTGACCAATAGGAAGCATACAGTTTCTACAAATGGTGTTCCAGCATTACCAGGTACCGTAATACCTCTACTACCACACTACCTTACTTTGTACCATCAACTAATTTGGATATATGGCTTTCTATGCCATCATCCAAGGCGTTAATGAATATTGTAAATAATTGAGGCCCCATAATAGATCCTTGTGGTACACCACTAGTCACCTGCTGCCAATTAGAGTACTTACTCTATCTCCACTCTCTGTCGCCTGCCACTCAACCAATTTCTGAACCATGACGATAATTTGCCCTCAACTCTATGAGCTTCCACCTTAGTTAACAGTCTCTTCTGTGGGGCTTTATCAAATGCCTTCTGGAAGTCCATATAAATAACATCCATAGACATTCCCCTGTCCACTACCTTTGTCGCCTCTTCAAAACATTCAATGACATTTGTCAGGCATGACCTTCTCTTCGCGAATCCATGCTGGCTCACCCTGATCGACTGAAGTTTTTCGAGGTGCTCAGTTACCCTATTCCTGATTATAGACTCCAACAATTTCCCCACCACCGATGTTAAACTAACTGGTCTGTAATTCCCTGGTTTCACCCTTTCACCCTTCTTAAAATGTGGAGCGACATGTGCAATTTTCCAATCCAGAGGGACTATTCCTGAATCTACAGAACTCTGAAAGATTATAGTTAGGGCATCAACAATGTGCTCCTCCACCCACTTAACACCCCTGGATGGAAGCTGTCAGGTGTTGGGATTTGTCACGCTTTAGTTCCATTAATTTCCTAGTTACTGATGCTGTACTTATGTTTATTGTATTAAGTCCCTTTCCTCTATCAATTATTAATTTTTTGGGGACTTCCTTTTCAACTGTAAATGCAAAGTAATTGTTCAACATGTCTGCCATTTCCCCATTATCAATGACAATGGGCTGGATTCTCCTGCCCTGCCTGCCGCATGAATGCCATGGGCAAGCCACGTAGAATGGAAAAATCCATTGACCTCTGGCAGGATTCTCCGGTTGCCGGGCAAATGCAGCCGTAGACTCCTGCCCAATATCTCCATTTTCAGCTTTTAGTGGGCCTACATTGCTCTTGACTACCCGCTTTCCCTCTCTACAACTATAAAATGTCTTCTTTTTGATTCTGATGTCCCTTGCAAGTTCCCTTTTATAATCCCTCTTAGTTGCTCTTATAAGCTGCTTTGTGACCCTTTGGTGGTCTTTGTATCTATCCATTCGTCTGGACCAGTGCTATGTTTTGTATTATTGTAAGCCCTTTCTTTTAGTTTTATGCTGTCCCTAACCTCTTTAGTTGTCCATGGCTGGTTTTGTTTTCTGAAGTGGAGCTTTTTAAATGCTTCTTTAAATATTCTCCACTGTTCTTCAGTCGTTGGACACATTCACAGATCTTCCCAGTTTACTGTGGACAGTCTCTGTCTCACGCTGTTAAAGTCAGCCTTACCCAAGATTAAAATTCCAGTAACTGAATCATGGTTTCCCTTTCAAATGCTATATTGCTATATCATGTTGTGATCACTATTTGATAAATATTCTCACACTTTTAATTAAATTTGGCTTATTACTCATATTGCCTGTCCCCTTGTTACATCTAGAACATATTGCGATAAGAAACTATCCTGGACACAATCGAGAAATTCACTACCTTTTTGACAGGTGTTTGTATGCCTCTTCTAATCTATGCATAAGTTAAAATCCCCCATTAATACTGCTCTGTCTTTGTTATATACTTGCCTAATTTCTGCATTTTACAATCCAACACCTCAGAACTGCTACCAGGGGATCAATGCACAACACATATTACAAGGCCTAGTTCCACCTACATGGTCTCCACCGCATACATTCCCCTCATTATATCCTCCGTCACCATTGAGGTGATAGCATTTCTTCCCACTCTGTAATCTATTTGTGTCTGTGTGTGTCAAAGTGTATTTTATTAATTTTTACTTAGATCAGGTTCATTATAATAGTATCAATCTTGTTGCTTTGTTAAAACTCAAGAAAACCTACCTCGTTGTGTCTTTCATGATCTCAGCATGTAAACAGTTAAACAATCAGTGAATTGGCAAGTAACCTTTTCAGAAAACTCCTGTCACAGTTAAATGAGGAATCAACCTCTCCTCACCTGATTGTCACAAGACACTTGGATGACAATTTTAAATTTGAACATGTGAGGAGCCACTATAGGTCTGTAAAGCAGAGGTTTGAGCAGGACATCCCTGGTCTGGTTTGCTTCTTTCTTCTGGGATCTGAAAATTAAAACAGTTGAATGTTAAAGTGTGTCATGGGACAAAGATAGATCCTGGGAGGGGTTCTCCAATAATGGGGCTATAATCCCCACACCAGTGTCAAAACGTGGGCATTTCCTTAAGAAAGTCCAGAGTGATTCTCCAATCTGCAGGGGGCTAGCAGGGCCCCGGAGTACTCCTTGCAGCTCTGGCTGTGGATATGGGGCCCTGCACTTCCGTTTGGGAGTCCGTGCATACACACGGCAGTGGCATGAGGCGGCCGCGGCGTGCGACATGGCGGACTCAGCCTGCGGAGCGGCACCAGGAATGTAGGTCCCCCCGAGATCGCGCACGTCTGCGGATCGGTGCTGCCTGATTGCTTGCCTGGCCATCTGTGCCCCCCCTCCCCCCCAGGTGAAGGATCCCCCCGCCCCCCCATCAGGGCGGCCACGGACTGAGTCCGCAGCCGCCACCAGCCATTCCCGGCAGGCAAAACGTGGTTAGAACCGGGCCGTCGGGAACTCGGCCAGTTGTTTTCGGAGAATCACCGCGAGGGCCTCTGTCAAAGGCCCTCTACCCGCGCAGCGTAGACCGCGATTCGCGGCAATTCTCCAGTGGGAGTGACGTCACGCTGGATTTCGGCGTCAACGCCCATTCTCCGTCCCTGCGCTGATCGCGATTTCGGCACGGAGGCTCGGAGAATCCCAACCCCTATTTTTAACAAGCTCACTCCTGTTCTAATTGGGCAGAATGAAGGATTATACATTACACAAAAGATCACGTGAAACCTGGAGCATTGTAAGCAGTTCCAGGCAGTGCACCTTCGGAAGAACACACAGTACTACTTTGGAACAAGTGCAGTGTGGATGTACGAGAATGGGGTTCACAAAAAGGAGAGATGAAACAAACTGGGGTTGCATTTCTTGGAATTTAGAAGGTTAAAGGATTGTTTGACTGACCTTTTAAAAATATTAAGAGGAACACATAGGGCAGATTGGGAAAAGCTTTCTACTATTTGGGTAGCCTAGAATGAGGGGACTTCGTTCAGGATAACACTTTCAGGAGTGAACGTCGGAAACACTTCATGTCACGTAAAGGTTGATGGAAGTTTTGAACTCTTTCCCCAAATGGAAGTTAGCGTTCAATCAATTGTTAATTTTAAACTGAGATTGATAGATTTTTGTTTGCCCCATGTCCCTTAATACCTTTGGCTATAATGGGCAATAAAAACTGTAATTAAATTAAACTGATAAAACTGTAGAAACCAGAGGAAAAAATAAATTGTGAGTAAAGCTGTAAAGTTCTGGGTAGTCAAACTGTTAAAGCAATTTGTACAAATGTAAGGTTTAATAAGGTGGTTATGTTTTGAACTTGATTTTTAATTAAAGCTAAAATGGTACAATGATATATGTGAGCAGCTAATGGACGACAAAGCTGTGTGGGAGCCCTCTACCCAACCCCCAGGTTAAATGTTATTGAAATTGACTTGCTAGATTTAACAACTTAGAACAAAGTTGAGAGCAGATAGCTTTGCCACGGCTAGACTTATAGGATGTGTTTTGGGCAGTGCCGGGAACGACCCCGTATTTTAAATGTTTAAAGAGTACTTAAAGTGTTTACCCATATTTAAAATCATTATAAAACACTTACATGTCTTTGCGAGGAAGAAAGACATCAAGGGGCATGCCTGTGGCTCATAATGTTATTAAGGGGCATGGATTCGTCAGCAATATACTTTGCTAGGACTTTCAGATTGTTTTGTTGTGGATCATGGTGCAGGTAAAAAAGCAGGAAAATTTGTAATTCTCAGCATGGCCAGTGGCGAGCACTGCTTTTCACTGCTGACTGAAAAATCTAGGCCATTGTTTGAGGTATTATTGGCGCTGAGCATATCCTAGCATCAAGAATCAATCCTCCTGATCCATGTTATGTCGCACTATGCAAAGAAATACAGTTCTTCACACACTGCCTTCTTTTTAAGCTGCAACTTACACTGCAGTGTTTATGCCCCAATCTGCATTAAAATGTGTCATAGCCAAAGGTAGCCTTTCAGCAAAATGACAACACATGGAGTGAAAACTCTGCAGAATGCTCATGGCACAAGCAGAGAAATGCTGAATACCAAAAAACAGCCTTCAAAAACTTTCCAAAAGACAGTAGCAACTTTGCTGTAAAAGCCATGCCTGTTTCCCTGTCAGATTCCATTTTAACAGGAGCAAGATCATTGGGAACATACATTTTTTGAATTAAATGCAGTTGTAGGTTGAGTGCAATTTAGCAAAATTGGGCCTTTCTTCTGAGCAGTTGATTTTTATTCACTCATGGGATATGAACATCATTGGCAAGACCAGCATTGGTCGTTCATCCCTTTTTGCCCTTAGAGAGAATGGTGGTGAGCTGTATTCATGAGCCGCTGGAGTCCATCTGGTATAGGTACACCAACAGTGCTGCCAGGAAGGGAGTCCCAGGATTTTGACCCAGAGGCAGTGAAGGAATGCCGATATAGTTCCAAGTCAGGATGGGGTTTGGCTTGGAGGGGACTTTGCAGTTTGTGATGTTCCCATGAATTCGCTGCCCTTGTCTGGCTAGGTGGTAGACCTTGTGGGCTTAGAAGATTCTGTTGAAGGTGTCTTGGCGAGCTGCTGCTTTGTATTGTGTAGATAGCATACACTGTTGCTGATTATAGCGAATGTTTAAAGTGGTAAATGGCGCAGTAATCACATGGGCTGCTTTGTCCTGGGTGGTGCTGAACCTCTTGAGTATTGTTGGAGCTGCACTTATTCCAGTATATTCCTGACTTGTGCCTTGTTAGAATCATCTGAAAAAAGAAACAGTTAACGCTCACGATTTAATGGCCGCGTCGTGTTTGAGTGAGAACGTGACACACCCGTTCGACCATGGGAGAGTCCAAATTTGGGAAATGCAGCAGGTGACGATTGGTTAACTATCTAACTGGCCCGCTCCTGTTGTCATGAACCAAATCCTGTTGTGGCGTGGCGAGAAACAAATAATCACCAATTAAAGCCAATCTCCATACAATTAACGGGAGCAATCTCCTGTCTAATGGTCCCTGTGATCTAACCACTTCCCCAGCAAGTGGTCACGCGGGCGACGTTTAATACTCCTTTTTAAAAACCTGAAGCTGGCGGAATGACTGCTGTGCCGATCTGAGGAGGAGGGTAGCCATCTTCGCTCCCGGGCAGTGAGCCCGGGGGCACTGGGGTTGCTGCCCCAGTGCTCGGGGAGCGGGGAGGGGCGGCCTCGATGGGAAGGACGGGGCTGGTGCCTGAGGGTCGGTGCCAACTCACCCGTGAGGCCTGGTGGAAGTCCTCCTGGTGACGCTCCCTGAGCTGACAGTTGCTGGGGTCTCATTAAGTGGACCAATTAATGCTTGATACCTGTGACGGCCTCACCGGGCTGAGCATTGGTTAGCTCACAGCAGTTCCAGCTTGTTACTACACTTAGAGACTTTTCCATTAAATCGCGCCCAACATTTCCGGTGGAGATGACATTCGGTTGGATGAAGACATAGTGTTAAACCAATCCCATTCGGCCCTCCCTGGTGGATATAAATGATCCCATGGCACTATTTTGAAGAGGAGCATGGGAGTTATCCCTGATGTCCTCATTAAAATGTATCCCACAATCAGCATCGCTAAATCAACTTAGCTGGTTATTATCACATTTCTGCTTTTGTAAACTTCCTGTGTGCAAATTGGCAGTTGTGTTTCCATCACACTCCTAACTTGTGCCTCGTAGTTTGCTTTTGGTTTCAGGAGGTGAGTTACTTACTGCAGAATTCCCAGCCTCTGACTCGCTTTTGTAGCCACAGTATTTATATGACTGGTTTAATTCAGTTTCTGGCCAATGATAACCTTCAGGATGTTGATGGTGGGGGATCCAAGTGATGGTATTGCTGTTTGCTCACTTGGCTAGACAGCTGGTTTGTGATGCAGAGCAAGGCCAGCAGCGCAGGTTCAGTTCCCGTACCAGCTAAGGTTATTCATGAACTTCTTAAACTTGCCCTTCACCCTGAGGTGTGGTGATCCTCTCGTTAAATCACCACCAGTCAACTCTCCCCCTCAAAGAGGAAGCAGTTTCTGGTCGTCTGGGACGATAACGACTTTACCTTACCTTGAATGTCAAGGGAAGATAGTTGGATTATCACTTGTTGGTGATGGCCATGGCATTTGTGAGGCACGAATGTTACTTGCTACTTATTAGCCTAAGCCTTGATATTGTCCAGGCCCTGGTATAGACATGGATTACAAATTACGAATGCTGCAGAACATTGTGCAGACATGAGCGAATATTCCCACTTCTGACCTCATGATGGAAGGGATTACATTGATGAAGCAACTGAAGATCGTTGCAAATGCTTCCACATTGTTGTTAGTTTGTATTTTTTGTTTCCTTCTCCTGAGACATTTTCACTTTTGATTTTCTAAATAAATCTGTGCTAGTTGTAATGAAATTGATGCATTTGTGGTATTAGCATGCATTTGTAAACCATTTTTGCTTGACTTACATGTATTGATTAAGATTTTGCGAACTTGCCAAATAGTAGCTAAATATACCCAATTGTAAATTGGATCATTTTCCTTAAATTATTTAGGAGTACATTGGAAAAATTGAAAGCTGCCTTTCTTTTTACAAACTTTGTCCCTTGGATTTGAAGCTTTTGTTTTGACGTATGGAATATGTTTAGCCTAAATTTTACAATCATTTTAAGAGTTGGGAAATGCTTTCCACTGCAGGCAGCCAATGTGAGTATCGAGCACTCACAGCTCAGGTACACCAATAAGCTGCAATCCAATTTTCAGAAGAGCAACTCCTTTCACACAAGTGTGATGCTTTTTAAAATTTCAAAATCCAGCTGCCTGACCATGAAATTGCAAAATATGGTGGATTCTGGAATTTGAAACAAAGGAAAAGCTGGAAAAACTCCACAGGTCTGACAAAATTCGTAAGGAGAGAAACAGAGGGCAGGACTCTCCATTGGCCGACGCTGAAATCGGGAAAGGTGATTGGGCGCCTATTTGAAGCCAAATCACAATTCACTGTCACCTCAACAGAGGCGTCAATGCGTACCTGAGCGCACATACAGTAGATACCGTTTGCATGTCATTCGCGGGCCACGCCCTGTATTCTCCGGGGCCTCTGCCATTCTCCTCCTCCAATGGGCCGAGGTCCCGACTGCGCGGTTCACTTGTGCTTTTAAAAATCCTGAGATCGGCGTGGAGGCTTATGAAGGAGAGAGAGAGGAGGTAGGTCCCAGAGAGGAACGACTGCGGGCTGCTTGGCCGGGGGAGGGGACGGGGACGGGGGGTACAGGCTGAGTGGCCAGGGTGACGCCCCCATTGGACTGGGTGGAGTAGTGTCCAGGCATGGACCGCCATTACGGTGACCATCTTGCTGCACCCACTGACCACCCATCTTAGCCCCTGATTCTGCAGAGTGACAATGACCATATGGGTGCCCCCACCCCACCACCAAGCTCCGCACCCCCCCCACCCCCACCCCCACCCCACCACTCTTCCCCATCCCAAACCCCCCCACCCGGCCACCAGCTACCAGTAGCCCCTGGCAAGGGGAGTATCAGCCAACAATATGCCTGGCATCAGGGTCGGATGCCAGGGCCAGAGGCCCCCATGGTGCCAGGCAACGACGGGGCCAGTGGTGCCAGGATGGGGGGGGGGAAGGGACATGTGGGGGCAGAGCCGGCACTGCCAACCGGGGCTGCCATCTAGTACGGTGGATCTGGTTAGACATGGGGGTACGCACCATGCTAACATGTCGGCCTTTCAAATCCTGCAGACAATATTTATTGGAATGGTGGCCTTCCTGCTGGTCGGCGCAGCCTTGGGGGATGCCCTGCGGCTGGATGAGCGGGCGCTGCTTGAAGAGGAGGAAGCTGCAGCAGCGGAGCATGCAGCAGTGGAGCGGGCAGCAGCATTGCGTGCAGCAGAGACACAGATGGCGGCCACCAAGGTTGAAGAGCTGGCTGCCCAACAGGCCAAGGAGGAGGAGGCGCCACGGAGGTGCTGCGTAAGGTCTCATGTGTACCGGCACCGCTTGCCATTCGAGGACCTGCCGGATTGAGCAGAGAGACAGTGTGACATATCTGCCGATTTCCGCCTCGGCCTCCAACCACGTCTAGGGCACTCTGCTCTGCCACGGTGAGGAGCCACAGGTCCGATGGTACCCCTCCCGTCTTCTCCCGCTCCTGGCAGTTGTGCGTGACCTTCTCCGGTGGGGGAGACACAGAAAACAACAGTGTTGGACAATCTGACGCATGCAGCCCAGGGGGTGGGTAGGTGATTGCCTCAGTGGTCAGGGCATCCAGCCATGGCAGCCGGTATGGGTATGGTGTAGGGTGGGGATTCTGTTGCCCTCCGGTGGGGTGGTGGGGTGAGTAGGGTTACGGGTGTGTGGAAGGGAGGTTGGTGCCAGGGGCACACTGCTGCCTACTCACCCTGGCTGTCCTGAGGAAGTCGTGCAGTTTTTTCTATCACTGCTGGCCGGTCCGGATGATTTTGCCCACGGTGCTCAAGAGCTCTGCCACCTGTGCCCAGGTACTGCAAAAGGCAGCGGCTGGCATCCTCCTTCCTGCACCGGGATACAGGGTCATCCTCCGCGTCCAACAGGATCTCCAGCTCGGTGTCTGTGAACCCTGGAGCTGCTCTCCTCACTGCTGTCTTGTTGGCTGGGATGGTCTGTGTGGGGGAGAATTGTTTATATGAGACTGCAGCTTGTCAGCCTTTGGTGTCAATCGCGAAACCGGCGAATCCGTCACCGTTTCTTATTAGAATTGATTGTGTTCCACGTGTTGGCAGTAGCCGAATCGGTTCAGGGGTTGGGCCGGTTTTTCTGTTGTAAAGGTCCACGGATTCTGTGCTGGCGTCAACACTCTATCTCAGAAACGGAGAATCCCACCCAGAGTTTTTGCATCCGGATGGTCCTTCTTTAGAACTATAGAGAGGGAAATATGTGATTCTATATAAGATGGGGTGGAGCAGATGGAACAGTGTATAGTGGGAGCCGAGAGAGATTGCAAGAACGATGTATCGAAAACTTAAGAACAAGTGACAGATGGCCCAGAGGTGGAGGGGCAGTTTTTGCATAGGAACAAAAACATGTTTGGGATATAAAAAAAGGTAAAGATGGAGGGGAAAGCTCACAATTAACGTTGTTGAACTCAATGATGAGTCCTGTAATGTGTCGAATCGGAAGACGAGGTGCTGCTCCTCTAGTTTGCGTTGGGTTTCACTGGGACATTGCAGCAGGCCAAGGATGGATATGTGGGCATGAGGGCAATATGGTGAGTTGATAGCAGCACGGTGGTGCAGTGGTTAGCACGGCTGCCTCACAACGCCGAGGTCCCAGGTTCGATCCCAGCTCTGGGTCACTGTCCGTGTGGAGTTTGCACATTCTCACCAAGGCTTCGCCCCCACAACCCAAAGATGTGCAGGGAAGGTTCATTAGCCACACTAAATTGCCCCTTAATTGGAAAAATGAATTGGGTACTCTAAATTAAAAAAAACAAAGATGGTGAGTTGAAATGGCAAGAATCAGGAGGTTGGGACCATGCCTGCTTCCTTAGCTCTTGGTGGGCAGACCCTTACTGTCTTTGAAATGCTTTTGCCATCAGGAACAAAAGTGAGCCTCAACCCTGTTAATTTCAGCTGTTTCAGTACCTGGGGTTTAAATGTAATGGGAGGTGACCAATTAAGAGGCAATCTTTGCCTTTGCCGTCCAATTAAAGACAACTGGTGGGTTCTTGCGGTGAGAGGTTCAAATAGAGGCCTGAAGTCCAACCTGAAGTTTTGAAGGACCAGCAGCCTACCAAGATAGTTGGCCCCTGCTGAGGCAAGCAGAAGACCACCAGAGTGCTTCAAAATGGAGAATTTCTGTGCAGACTTCTAAAACTGATAATCAGCCATGGTCACAGCTATTAAGTCATCGGTGTGGTGGGAGAGCCCCTCCATTTTAATTTTTTTTTTCCAATTAAGGGCTAATTTAGCGTGGCCAGTCCACCTACCCTGCACACCTTTGGATTGTGGGGGTGAGACTCAGGCAGACATGGGGAGAATGTGAAAACGTCACACAAGTCAGTATCCAGGGCTGGGATTGAAACCGGGTCCTCCGCATCATGAGGCAGCGGTGCTAACCACTGCGCCACCGTGCTGCCCCGGGAGAGCCCCTCCATTTCACCACATCCACTTACCCTTCAAGCTCCAAGCTCAGCGGGGAAGTGGTGGGGGGGATGGGAGGAGTGGGTTAGGGGGGGAAGGCGCTGAGGGTGGCCCACCCAACTTCGGAAAGATCCTGGCTGTGCCATCAACTTTCTCCCAATTGGCCTCTTGTTGACTGAATTGGTGACCCACCTCTGCTATGTGGTCGTGTCCCCGTTCATGGCGAGGAAGCTTGCAGACAGGAACACAACGGGTGGCTGACCAGATGCAGTACTTTCTAAGATTGCAACTAGTCCCGCTCAGAACCCGGCTCTATGGGGCCGGGAAGATTCTGCCCAATTTGAGTGATTGTGCCAATTTAATCCTAATTTTGTGTTGTATCCCAATGTCCTCTTTTAACTAATTGTTTACCAGATGTGGAGATTGCGATTTCCAACCTGCCTCCACCCTTTCAGATCAAGGTAGGCAGCAGGAACCTTGGTGCACCACAATTCATCTGCAGCATTTGTCTGAGTGGGTCATGCACTGCTGTCTTTTTCTTAGTTATTTAGTGTAGCAGAGTATTATAATTTCAGTCTAGGACCAGTGATTAATCTATGCCCATGCTTTATTTTAGCTTTGAGTTAGTGCTGTATTATTGGAGATGATGTTTTGTAGAGGAGATGGTAAACTGAGACCAAATTCATTGTTTCACACTTATTGACATACTTCCCTCTCTCTTCCAGGGCAAGGCCTGCACAGCCATGGGGCAGCACGGTGGCACAGTGGTTAACACAGCTGCCTCAGAGTGCCAGGGACCCGGGTTCAATTCCGGCCTTGGGTGACTGTCTTTTTGGAGTTTGCACTTTCTCCCCGTGTCTGTGTGGGTTTGCTCCAGGTGCTCCAGTTTCCTCCCACAGTGCCAAGATGTGCAGGTTAGGTGGATTGCCCATGACAAAAAAATTGCCCTTCGTGTCCAGGATAGGTGGGGTTATGGGGATAGGGTGGGTCAGTGGGCTTACGGGAGTAGGGCTCTCTTTTAGAGGTACAGACCTGATGGGCTGAATGGCCTACTGCACTGTAGAGATTCTGTGATTCCCTGGGTCTAACCTAAAGTAGCAGGACCTTATAAACAGGTAATAGGCACAGCTGCATGTTCTCACCCAGTGGAGGAAATGGTGTTGGCTATTATTGGAGTGGCTACAAGGAAAGGAGTGGCCAGTGGTAGCCCAGAAACCATAGAATATGATGTTATATTCTCAAGACTATAAGACCATAAGATATCGGAGCAGAATTAGGCCCATTGAGTCTGCTCCACCATTCAATCATGGCTGCTATGTTTCTCATCCCTATTCTTCTGCCTTCTCTCCATAACCTGTGATCCCCTTATCAATCAAGAACTTATCTATCTCTGTCTTGAAGACACTCAGTAACTAACCACCCCATTTCCCCCTCATCCCCAAATCTCAATTCACAACAACCTGCAGATGATGCAAGTGTTCATCTCTTGTGTTTGAAATTGAAATACCCCACCTCCCAGAAGTGGAAGAGGAAGATCAAATGGGAATGAGAAAACACCATTGGTGTTCTCGCACTTGCAACCACAAGCTCAAACTCATAGAATTTACAGGGCATTCGGCCCATCGAGTCTGCACCGGCCCTTGGAAAGAGCACCCTACTGAAGCCCTCGCCGACACCCTATCCCTGTAACCCAGTAACTCCACCTTACCTTTTGGTCACTCAGGGGAAATTTAGCATGGCCAATCCACCTAATCTGCACATCTTTGGATTGTAGGAGGAAACAGGACCACCCGGAGGAAACCCACGCAGATACAGGGACGAAGTGCAAACTCCGCACAGACAGCCACCCGAGGCCGGAATTGAACTTGGGTCCCTGGAGCTGCCAGGGGTAGTGAGGGTTGAGGGAGGGCTTTGGGTTGGGTTGGAGAGGCTTATATCGATGGTCTATCCCAGGATGGGGGTCATGCGGCAAGTTTTCCCTTTGCAGCCTTGAAAACCTTTAAACTCCCTTTCAGCATGTCAATTTCAAAGATTTGTCAGATGAATGTAATAGTATTCCCTCTGATGTGTTGGAATCCTTTGAAGCACTTTTTGCACCATTGAATTTAATTCCCTTTTAACTTTTCAAGATTCTGGGCTTGCTGAGAAGTCTGAAAGCTTTGAAATACATTGTTCACATTCAATTCACCATTCATTACCTTTTTCAACCCTTTTGGTCGACAGGTCCAGGCTATTTCAAGTGATACATTAGTTTTGTTTATTTTATAGGCCTTAACAGTCCATTAACTATGAAGTGCTTCCTCTTTTGAGCAGGTGTTGTTCCTAAGAGCAGTTTTTTTTCATAAAGACTTTTCCTTTGTTCTACAGTGCTTCCTAGGAAGACCAAATGCTCTGTCTGACTGCTTTTATTCTGCTGTGTTTCCTCTGTTCTGAAGTCCTTCGTCAAAAGACCAGGTACTCTGTTTGAGTGCTTCCCCCTGACAGCAGCGCCAACCTGACAGTATCCCCTCGCACTCTGGCAATGCCAACTGTGAAATGCCAGTTTTCCACTGCTAGCATTCCTGGGGTATGTGCCAAGTTGGCATTGCCAGGAGGTGGGACCTGAATGGGATACTAAGGGAGGTTGGAAGGGGGGGGGCTGAAGGAGGGCCATGTGGGGGGGCCTTTGATGAACCCATAGAGGGGGGGAGCCTTGCCAGTGATTGGGGGGGGGGGGGGGTGCTGGAGTGTTATTCTGAGATCAAAGGGCACCCTGATCTCTAAGGATCCGGCCTTGCTGGCATCTTCAGGTCCCACGGCGTGAATCACCCTGGCTCCAAAAACATTTTTGAGACTAGCTGTCTCACTTTAAAATGCAGAGCTAAAACGTGATCCCGCCCAGAATGGGTGGGATTTACATTGCAACGTCTCGTGGGATCTCATTAGTCTCAGGAGGCGTTGCAAGCCAGGTAGATGGCTTATAAGACTTCACGTCAACAAGATTTACAACTGTTTTTCACAAATGTGAAGCAATTGAGGGGAATTGCCAAGGGTGTACATGTAAGTATAACCCTTAGGGGGAGAGAGGGACATGGCTGGGCAGTACCAGGGCACTGACAGGAGCTGGTGCCAAGGGCTCATGCTGGGTTCCAGGGGGACAATGCCAGGGGCAAGCTCTTTGGGGAGATCCATTGAGGTTAGGGCTTCGCCTTGTATGGGGGAGGGGTTCCTTTTTTATATTGGAGATTAAGGTGCACTTTAAAAATGGCGCCCCGATCCCAAGATTCATTGCTGTTGGTTTTTTCTGGTATTGTGACGACATGAGCCACGCCTCCGGAATTTGTTTTCTTCCAAGTGCTTAAAGGTATGGCAGAAAACAGCGTCAGTGCATCTGATGAGCTATACACCACTTCTCTCGCCTATGCCAACCATTTGAAAAAATAAATGGGAAAATACTGCCCCCTGAATATATTGGGGAAAAATAATTTTCTCTTTCCATTTTAAGATAAGTAAAATCTTCCGTCATTAACATGAAAACCATGACTCAGTGGTAAACCTCTTGCCAGGTCATAGGACAAGCCCCACGAAAAATTGTCAGGTAACAATTTGGGCGAGGAGAGATAGCTGTGCTGTCTGTGGGGTACCGTTTCAATAACACAGACCTGAAATGCTAATTCTGTTTCTCTCTCCACAGATACTGCCAGAGCATTTCCAGCATTTTTTGTTTTACTTTTACATTAAACCACAAACCTGTCTGCCCTCATAGGTGGACATTAAATATCCCATCACACTATTCAAAGAAAATTGGAATGGTTCACCTGACGTCCTGGTCAAATTTCATTCTTCAACCAACATCATTGTGGTAGGCTATATTATGGGTATCGCGGTACCTAGGTGGGATGTACCTTATACTGTTGTATGAGTGGTGAAAACTGCCTGCTGGTTCCGCCCAGCAGGCGGAGCATAAGAGTCTGTGTTTCACCCACAGCAGTCATTCTGTACCAGAGCTGCTGGGGTAACTACTTGTTCATTAAAGCCTTCAATTGGACTACAATTTCGCTTCAGTAGTGATTGATCGTGCATCAATCAGTAATGTAGATTATTTGGTAATGTAACCCAACTCTGTTTCCAGGAAGTGTGTGTGTGCAATTTGTCAACAACACTTCATCAAAAAATACTTAATTTCTATGAAATGCTTTGGAACATCCTAAGCTCATGAAAACCATTTAAAAATGCAAGTTACTCCTTTCTTTTGAAGTGCCAGCATGTCAAGCATTTCTTATCTTTCCTCTCTATTGGTGCTGACTAGCTTGCTGTACGTTTATAACTTTTTCTATTTTTAATTTATTGTTTATAATTCTCTTTGTTTAATCAATCTTTAATTTGATTAATCAACTGTCCTCATATTTCCCAAAGGGTGGTCTCAATCTCCTGTCATTACTTCAGCGGGGGTGGCATGCGGTGCAGTGGTTAGCACTGGGACTGTGGTGTTGAGGACCCGGGTTCAAATCCCGGCCTTGGGTCACTGTCCATGTGGAGTTTGCATATTCTCCCCATGTCTACGTGGGTTTCACCCCCACAACCCAAAGATGTGCAGGTTAGATGGATTGGCCATGCTAAATTGTCCCTTAATTGGAAAACAAGAATAATTGGGTACTCTAAATTTATTTTTAAAAATTACTTCATTGGGCTTTGGAGGAATGGCTGTTCACTTTGTTTTTGTGTCCATTCATTTTCTGTTCTGAAGTATGAAAATTAAACAAGACATTTGCCCGTTGGGCTAGGAAGAAAAAATTACAAACATGGTTGTCATACGTCCTGTCTACTGTACATATCCATGAATGTAGAGATTAGATGAATCCAGAATTGGTCTTGGCTGTGGAGTCATCAATTTAAGACAATGGTTAATCTAAGTATGAAAGGAAACTGAACACTGATAAACAAATCAGACCTCCTCAAAACGATTCTTGTCTATCAATGACAAAAGGGAACTGTAGACTTGTGGAGCAAACATGACAGCACTACAAATTTAATATGATTTGAATATAAAGAATAATTTGAGTTCAATGGATTTTCCTCTTTTGTTATAACAATCTTCTTTCTACTTGTTGCTGGTTCTCCTAGTTGGTTGACTCCTCCAGTGACTCGCCAAATTTATCTTGTATTGTGGATGACAACACCCTGAAAATTCACATATTGAGTACCCAATATGAATGAACTGATCTGACCATTGACGCCAATACAACTGGCCTTAGTACCACTGGGTCAGGGAGATGGGGGAAAATAACTCAAGCAGTGTTCAGGATCCTGATTACGATCATGCCAAACAAATGGAACTAACGTCACAACTTTGAATCAACAGCACACTGTACTTGTTAAATCATCAGATGAATAGGGTTTTGTAGCTCAAAGTTATGGACTGATTGAAACATCCAAGTTTCCGCAAAATTTGAAAGTTAGCTGCATAGATTTCTTTATCAAAGGTATTAACTGGAATTCTCCAGTCGTTGTGATTCACTTTTCCCGCCAGCAGTGCACCATGCCCACGGGGTTCCCGTCAGCATGGGGTGGTTACAATGGGAAATCCCATTGACAAGCGGTGGGAAGATAGAATCACACCACCAGCAAACTGTGCGCCACCGAGAATGTGTCTGGAGAACCGGAGAACCCCCCCATTGTTACAATGTTATTTTCAGCACAATTATTCGTTTTATAGTTGCTCACTATCTTAGTATAATGGACAGAAATCAGATTTTACTCATTTACCTCATTAGAATGGTGCCTATAACAAAATTCTGCTCAGAAACTGAACACATTAAAATGGAATAAGCACATGCTCATCACAATCAATGGTAGCCACTTATTGGGATCCTTTGTATCTTTTATAAAGCCTATACATGTGTCAAACCTACAGGAATTGATGTTTCTACTGGATAAGAAGATTGAAGACTGAGGTGAAATGACCAGTAATTGAAAAGTGACTGAACCGTACAATGGGTTAGCACACAGCCATTTTCTCAGTGCTGGACCCTGCCTATCAATCCAGCTAGAATTACGGCTTTGATCAGACACCATGAGGTTGGATGAAACTTCTAAAATTGGAGTGGAGTGCCTTACTAGCAACGAAGGAGCGTGACTTGATGAAGCAACAAAGGGGTTGGCTCCTTAATGTCGGACAACTCTAAAAGTCATAGAATCATAGAATTTACAGTGCATAAGGAGGCCATTCAGCCCATAGAGTCTGCACTGACCCTTGGAAAGAGCACCCCACCTAAGCCCACACCTCCACCCCATCCCCGTAACCCAGTAACCCCACCAAACCTTTTTTGGACACTAAGGGCAATTTAGCATGGCCAATCCACCTAACCTGCACATCTTTGGACTGTGGGAAGAAACCTGGAGGAAACCCATGCAAACACGGGGAGAACGTGCAAACTCCGCACAGACAGTGACCCAAACCGGGAATCGAACCTGGAACCCTGGAACTGTGAAGCAGCAGTGCTAACCACTGTGCTACCGTGCCACCCCTGTGCTACTGTGCCGTCCGGGCCCCCTGCTGCGCTAGCCGTGTCAATTCGTTGGAAGTGGTGCTGGTGACCAGTCCCCCATCCAAATTACCTTGATTCCAGGATTTGGGATGAGAGCAGAGCTGCAGCCAACTTCTGAGCCTTAGATCTGGAAGCAGGGTGGTGCATGGCATACTTGAAAATTGCCTGCCTCAACATTAGGTGGCACCATCTTTCAGGTGTGCCTGACAGTTGTCCAAATCAGACATTGGCTTCTTAAATATGTAAATGAAGCACTCATAGCCTGCTCTAAGTTCCCTTACTGAAATTGAGTAATGGTGAGCAGGGAAAGCATTGGGCCTGGCCCGCAGAGTGACCTTTACTGCCACTTCCAGCTAAAAGAAAATAAACAAACAGAAAGCTTATTTTTATTGTTTGTTATCCAAAACTTCCCTGTGCAGTCAGAGATGCTGTCAAAATACTCCAAGAATGCTCCCCTGCCTCCACAGTCACCGCATTCACCTTCCTCCCCTTACCCATGTTAATCCCCTTCTGCAACTCCAAGCGTGCTTTCCATCTGAATAAGGGCTTAAACCAATTTCTATTCCAATGTGCAGGAGGAAAGCATGAAAATAGATAGAGTTGCCAAAAATAAAGTTCCAGATGGATGAAGGCATAGTTTCATCTCCTTGAAAAAAAATAGCTTTGAAGAAAAGTACAGTAGAAGAGTAAATAAAAGGACAATTATTAATTACCAAGAGAAAAAGAGCACGGAGTACAAGCTTTAGAACACCCAGAAATAATGAGAGAAGACAGATGAGAGACAGCATTCATGTTGAATTATTTCTATTTTTGCCTTTATCTCTCTTTCAATCCTCTTCAACTGGTTCAGTTGGTTTCCATTTTAACATCCGCTTTTACGTAATCCACATTTCACTGAAGTCACCTATATCACTATATGAAATTTAATAATGCAATTTGGTGGGCCTGATATAACTTGGAAAGTAAAAGCTGAAGTCAAACTACTTTATTTTTCTCATTAATGTTTTACAACTGAGTGTCATTTAAATCATGTTTGTGTTTGCTTTTTTTAATCAAGGACTTAAATAACCAGGGCATGTGTAAATTTCAAATCAAAAGCAAAATACTGCAGATGCTGCAAAAGGAAATAAAAACAAAAAGGCCTGAATTTTCAGGATGGCGTGTGTTTGGTGCCCGTTGTCCTGGGAATCGCTGGAGAAAGCATCCCCACCAACTCTGTCAGGCCTGCTGTCATTTCAGGCTCAATTGAGCTCTGATTAATATCTGTCCATACTTGGTCCTAGTCGGCCAGTTAGATTGGCTGACAGCCCTCCAGCCCATTCAGGCACAGCGTGCAGTGGCCAGAAAAGGTATTGCAGCGCCATGCCTGAGGCTAGGTCCCAAGACTGCATTTATGATAGGTACGAGGGGAGAGTACGTCATGCTCTGATGGGTCCAGAAGGGAGCAATCTCGGTGCATGTGGGGGAGAGGGAGAGAGGGGGAGAGGGGGTGTGGAAGGCTGGGGGGGGTAGACTGGCAAGGACTGGTGGTCCCTAGTCCATGACAGGAATGTGTCCCCTGCCTGAGGGCCTTCCAATTGAGGTGGCTCCCCCCCACCCTTCCCGCCTGAGTGAAAGCTTTTTCAATTCCCCACCTTCAGTCCTTGGGCAAAATGCCATTCAGGGGCAATTAAGTGTTCACTTAAGGGCTTTAATAGGGGAAAGGGTGGGCTTCCCATCTGACGATCTATCCGCCCCACTCCAAAATTGCATTTGGGTTGGGGCAGGCAGGATCCCGGTGGGAATCTCATCCATGCTATTTAACACCCTCCCACACCTCAGAACCGGCTGGGGGGAAGTGGGAGGGGTGCGTTTTGTTATGCTCTTGACGTAGCATAAGCTGCTTCCTTGATGTGCACTCTGACAAAGGAAAGTTCAGACTTGGAGATAGCTTTAACACGTTTATTAAACTATTAACAATTCTCCTACTTGGATTCAACGCTATTGTTAATCCTGCTATAGCTACTCAGACTGATAAACCAGTCTGCTACAATCCACGTGGTGGGTGTGACGTTCAATCAACCCTGTGTCTGTACTCACTGAGTGTCTCCACTGGAAAGAGACTGAGCATGTGTGATGTGTCCTTTTATATGGGTTGGTGTAATGCCCTCCTGTGGTAATGTTACCTCTGTGTGTATCGTGACTGCCCATTGGTCATGTCCTATCTTGCTGACTTATTGGTTGACTGTGTGTCATGTCTCTGGTGTTCCCTCTAGTGTCTAGCTAGGTTTAGTGTATGTACATTAACTCTTTGTGTACTTACAGTGATGTATATCACCACATACCCCCTTTTTTCGTGTTACATATTTTCTGTACAGTGTTAAATAAAATTGAACAAACTAGGTAGATGAGTGATACTCTGTACAAGTTATGATAACAGTGATCATTATACAATAAGTCCAAATCATATGTATGAGTCCAAAGTTCATTAATTATTATGGTCGAGTGGCTTTCTTGTTTGGTTGGTGAGTTGGTGATGTTGATGGTGGCATTGCATTGTAAACGCCATCAGTGTCCCTGTGCTGAAGGAACCAAGAAATGGTCACATCACTTCGTTGTCGGATTTGGACTCTTTCTTTTTTTCTTTCGATGCTTGTGGTGGTAATTCTTGATGACATCTGTCCTGAAAGCCAGGTTGCCTGTTGGTAGTGCAGCAAATGTGAATTGGTAAGATGCATCATCCTGCCATGGCATGTCATTGTACTGAGCTGAGCAATAACAGTGTCCTTCATTTGCAGAGTTGTACCATGTCGTACCAGTCGTAGTTCCATTGGTGTTGTTTTTGTCGTGCTTGTTGTCGACGTTGTTGCCTTTGGTACACTTCTTGCTATTGTCTTTGATGTTGTTGTTGTAGTGGTTGGTTTTGTTGTCGTGTTTGCTGCGCTCAAGGACCACACTCTGTGGATAATACGAGTCCTTCACACAGTTACTTGTGTCAGCATGCTTTGTGGCATCTACTGTTTCCTTGAGCGTGCCATCACTGAGTTTGCGGCGCTCCCCGTCTGGAGTCATGTCCGGATTACTTGAAACAGCTTTGGCTTGTGGATGCTCCCTGTCTGGAGTCTGGGCTGTTTCACCTGAGTCAGCTTTGATTTGTCGATGCTCCCCGTCTGGAGTCTGGTCTGTTTCACCTGAGTCAGTTTTGGCTTCTTGATGCTCCCCGTCCGGAGTCATTTCAGGTTCACTTGCATCTTCTGAGGTCTCTTGATGCTCCACGTCCGGAGTCATTTTAGGTTCACTTGCATCTTCTGAAGTTTCGTGATGCTCCCCGTCCCGGGGTCAAAACATTCAGGAATGCATTTGCTTGTGGTGAGGCTCGAGCAAATGAGGTTTGAAGTAACGTGGTGTCACCGGGTCACCAGTAGTCTCACTGTGATTGTTGAGTGCCTCTGTACATTCTAGCTGATCTCTGTCACGTTGCACATCTGGTATGGGAAGTGGGATGCCATCGTCAATGGTTGCACATAGAGTGGGTAGAGCCTCAGTGTGTTCTTGTCGTTAACTTGAGCGTGGTAGACTGTCAGAGTCTTCTTCTTGTTCATGTGAGCGTGGTAGACTATCGTAGTCTTTCTGTTGTTCACTTGAGCGTGGCAGACCTGCATCGTCTGCTGCTGGTTGCTCAGAGGAGGTTGCTAGACCATCATGGTCTTGTTCATGCAAGGACTGCGCTTTGGAGTCTTGCATTGCTTCCATCGTGGAGTCTGTCCACGAGCTCTCTGTGGAGGCTTGTGTCACTCGAGTCATTTCTTGTTCATGCAAGGACTGCGCTGTAGAGTCTTACGTTGCTTCTATCATGGAGTCTGTCCACGAGCTCGCTGTGGATTCTTTCATCGCTTTCTGTGTGGAGGCTGGGACCCTTTGTGGTGCATGGACCACTCTCTGTGTGGCAGCAGGCCGCTCTCTGTGGGCTTGTACCACTCTCCGTCTCTTGGTGTCAGGCCGTAGCATCATCCTGCACTCATGAGTCGGGATGTCATATATGCTGGGCTGAAGATTCCCCAATCCGAAGAACTCGTCGTCGGGGTCTTCAATGTACAACACGTCTAGTTGCGGATCAGATTTGGTACTAGGGTAGTCTCCCAAGGTGAAAGCTTCGTCTGAGTCGTTGTCTTTCAAGACCATATCATCACGTTTTGTGTCGGAGCTGGCATTGGGCTCGTGATGTCCAAAGAAGAATTCAAGGTCTGAGTCATAGTCTTCAAGGACTGTATCATCTCTTTGGGTGGTGCTAACTGCTTGTTGCAGGGTTCTACGGAGGTTACGTTCAGCTACTGGTCGAATTTCAGGCATTGTGCTGTCGTTCCAGGTGAAAGAATCTGGTTTTGAGGCTTTACATTTTTTTTTTGAGTTTTGGGACATTTCCCCTTTAAGTGGGCGTGGTCCGTGGCCTCTGACGCCATGACGCTTGTGACGTAGAGCATAGGAAGCGATTGCGAATGCGCAGATCGCTGTTCCTTTACTGGGGCCTTGTTCTCAATTGCGCATGCGCGGCTTCATGCAGATGCGCAAACGGACCTTCCCGTTCTGTGCGCTCTTCGTGCAACTGCGCATGTGCAGCACCTTTTCCAAGGTGGCTGCAATTTAAAACTGCCGTTCGTTGCTGCAAGCCTACCTCACGGTGAGTTTTGGTGTCTCTTTTACCTTTTCTTCTTGTATGTTCCTCGCAGAATTCTTGGAATTTGTCCAGGACTGACTGGAAATCGCTCTTGTTTTGCCCCTTTGAGTATTTGAAGGTCTGGAAAATTTCAGCTGCTTCTGGACCCGCGATGGTAAGTAGAAGCTTTATTTTCTCTGCATCTGCTACGCCATCTAGGTCGGACGCTACCAGGTAGATCTCGAATCTCTGCCTGAACCAACGCCAGTTTTCACTGAGATTGCCTTGGTACCTGAGCTGCTGTGGAACCGGAATCTCGAACATCATCTTGCCTGGCTGCTGTTGCTGGTAATCACTGTTTGCTGAGTTTTAACTATATGGATTGAAACAGTTCACTCCTGGAACCATGTTTTGTTATGCTCTTGACGTAGCAAAAGCTGCTTCCTTGATGTACACTCTGACAAAGGAAGGTTCAGACTTGGAGATAGCTTTAACACGTTTATTAAACTATTAACAATTCTCCTACTTGGATTCGACGCTACTGTTAATCCTGCTGTAGCTACTCAGACTGACTAACCAGTCTGCTACAATCCACGTGGTGTTGCTCTTTTTAGCCTTAGTTTATTAGCTCTGATTACGTCACCTTTGCTCACGAGTCGCCAGGTATCTTTCTGATACCGCCACGTGGTTCAAGTTCAAGTTATGATTAATAAGTCAGCACACCGCTTAGTAAGATTGAAATCAACGGTCATTTATTATATACAACAAGTAATGTTTACACAATAATCCTACTATCTATATAATAAACCTATCACTACTGGCCAATACTTAACTTTAGGAAGAGCCCACCAGGTCAGGGAAACAAATGGCTTATCCAATCGGATCTGGCCCGCGGGATTCAATAGGCTGCTACAGGTCGATGGCTAGGAGTCTTTATCAGATAGCGATCGCTGGACTCAAACTTACGGTTGCCGGTTGCTGTTCTTGCGGAGGTCTCGAGCAGGCGAAGAAGGGAGAGAGAGAGAGATTTGAAC
Source organism: Scyliorhinus torazame (assembly GCF_047496885.1). NCBI lineage: Eukaryota > Metazoa > Chordata > Chondrichthyes > Carcharhiniformes > Scyliorhinidae > Scyliorhinus > Scyliorhinus torazame. Next base: position 159,593,503 of record NC_092717.1, read on the forward strand.
TTGGCCCCTCACTTTATAGGGCCCAGGGGCTTCCCGACTCCCGGGGCGGCCCTTGACCCTGAGTCCCAAGTGATTGGACTTGTTCCCAATCACTGGGTTCGATACGTCCAATTGCGAGGCGGTTCCCCGATCGGGGGGTGGTCGTTCACCTGCCTTTGTTTCGGCCTCTGCAGGCGCCGACAGGTCTGGCCCGGTATTCAATTGCTAATATGTTGCAATTGTTCCCGGGGATAGCTGATTAAACTGCAGATGTTTGGGTGGATGGGCTGTTAATAGCCCTGAGTATCGATCTGGGCCAACTTCCCCAGAGCCGAATATGCTACTCTGTCTGCACCTGTCCGTTTCTGTCTTGTTACCTGCTTTTCCAAGCAGCCTTTAGTTAGCCATTTTAAATCGGGTTTTGGCCAAATTAATCGGGACGCAGCCATTTTACGTGGCTACAGTGGTGGGTATGATGTTCAATCAACCCTGTGTCCGTACTCACTGAGTGTCTCCACTGGAAAGAGACTGAGCATGTGTGATGTGTCCTTTTATATGGGTTGGTGTAATGCCCTCCTGTGGTAGTGTCACCTCTGTGTGTATCGTGACTGCCCATTGGTCGTGTCCTATCTTACTGACCTATTGGTTGACTGTCTGTGTGTCATGTCTCTGGTGTTCCCTCTAGTGTCTAGCCAGGTGTAGTGTATGTACATTAACCCTTTGTGTACTTACAGTGATGTATATCACCAAGGGGGGGAATGCAAAATTCTGGCCAAAGTTTTGCAAATGCTCAGGAGGTATGGCAGCATCTGTGGAGAAGGAAACAAGTTAATACTTCAAGTTGAATACAAAGAACAAAGAAAAGTACAGCACAGGAACAGGTCCTTCGGCCCTCCAAGCCTGTGCTGACCATGCTACCCGCCTAAACTAAAATCTTCCACACTTCCTGGGTCTGTATCCCGCTATTCCCATCCTATTCATGTATTTGTCAAGATGCCCCTTAAATGTCACTATCGTCCCTGCTTCCACCACCACCTCCGGTAGCGAGTTCCAGGCACCCACTACCCTCTGTGTAAAAAACTTGCCTCGTACATCTCCTCAAACCTTGCCTCTCGCACCTTAAACCTATGCCCCCTAGTAATTGACCCCTCTACCCTGGGAAAAAACCTCTGACTATCCACTCTGTCTATGCCCCTCATAATTTTGTAGACCTTTATCAGGTCGCCCCTCAACCTCCGTCGTTCCAGTGAGAACAAACCGAGTTTATTCAACTGCTCCTCATTGCTAATGCCCTCCATACCAGGCAACATCCTGGTAAATCTCTTCTGCACCCTCTCTAAAGCCTCCACATCCTTCTGGTAGTGTGGCGACCAGAATTGAACACTATACTCCAAGTGTGGCCGAACTAAGGTTCTATGCAGCTGCAACATGACTTGCCAATTCTTATACTCAATGCCCCGGCCAATGAAGGCAAGCATGCCATATGCCTTCTTGACTACCTTCTCCACCTGTGTTGCCCCTTTCAGTGATCTGTGGACCTGTACACCTAGATCTCTCTGACTGTCAATACTCTTGAGGGTTCTACCATTCACTGTATATTCCCTACCTGCATTAGACCTTCCAAAATGCATTACCTCACATTTGTCTGGATTAAACTCCATCTGCCATCTCTCCACCCAAGTCTCCAAACGATCTAAATCCTGCTGTATCCTCTGACAGTCCTCATCGCTATCCGCAATTCCACCAACCTTTGTGTCATCTGCAAACTTACCAGTTACATTTTCCTCCAAATTATTTACATTTACTACGAACAGCAAAGGGCCCAGCACTGATCCCTGCGGAACACCACTAGTCACAGCCCTCCAATTAGAAAAGCACCCTTCCATTGCTACTCTCTGTCTTCGATGACCTAGCCAGTTCTGTATCCAGCTCACCCCTAATCCCGTGTGACTTCACCTTTTGTACCAGTTTGCCATGAGGGACCTTGTCAAAGGCCTTACTGAAGTCCATATAGACAACATCCACTGCCCTACCTGCATCAGTCATCTTTGTGACCTCTTCGAAAAACTCTATCAAGTTAGTGAGACACGACCTCCCCTTCATAAAACCATGCTGCCTCTCGCTAATACATCCATTGACTTCCAAATGGGAGTAGATCCTGTCTTGAAGAATTCTCTCCAGTAATTTCCCTACCACTTACGTAAGGCTCATCGGCCTGTAGTTCCCTGGATTATCCTTGCTACCCTTCTTAAACAAAGGAACAACATTGGTTATTCTCCAGTCCTCTGAGACATCACCTGAAGACAGTGAGGATCCAAAGATTTCTGTCAAGGTCTCAGCAATTTCCTCTCTAGCCTCCTTCAGTATTCTGGGGTAGATCCCATCAGGCCCTGGGGACTATCTACCTTAATATTTTTCAAGACGCCCAACACCTCGTCTTTTTGGATCTCAATGTGATCCAGGCTATCTACACGCCCTTCTCCAGACTCAACATCCACCAATTCCTTCTCTTTGGTGAATACTGATGCAAAGTATTCATTTAGTACCTCGCCTATTTCCTCTGGCTCCACACATAGATTCCCTTACCTATCCTTCAGTGGGCCAAACGTTTCCCTGGCTACCCTTTCGCTTTTTATGTACGTGTAAAAAGCCTTGGGATTTTCCTTAATTCTATTTGCCAATGACTTTTCATGACCCCTTTTAGCCCTCCTGACTCCTTGCTTAAGTTCCTTCCTACTTTCCTTATATTCTACACAGGCTTCGTCTGTTCCCAGCCTTCTAGCCCTGACAAATGCCTCCTTTTCCTTTTTGACGAGGCCTACAATATCTCTCTTTATCCAAGGTTCCCGAAATTTGCAGTATTTATCCTTCTTCCGCACAGGAACATGCCGGTCCTGAATTCCTTTCAACTGACATTTGAAAAACTCCCACATGTCAGATGTTGATTTACCCTCAAACATCTGACCCCAATCTAAGTTCTTCAGTTCCCGCCTAATATTGTTATAATTAGCTTTCCCCCAATTTAGCGCATTCACCCTAGGACCACTCTTACCCTTGTCCACCAGCAACTTACTGAATTGTGGTCACTGTTCCCGAAATGCTCCCCTACTGAAACCTCTACCACTTGGCCGGGCTCATTCCCCAATACCAGGTCCAGTACAGCCCCTTACCTAGTTGGACTATCTACATATTGTTTTAAGAAGCCCTCCTGGATGCTCCTTACAAACTCTGCCCCGTCCAAGCCTCTAGCACTAAGTGATCCCCAGTCAATATTGGACAAGTTGAAGTCTCCCATCACAACAACCCTGTTGTTTTTACTCCTTTCCAAAATCTGTCTACCTATCTCCCGCTGGCTGTTGGGAGGCCTGTAGTAAACCCCCAACATTGTGACTGCACCCTTCTTATTCCTGATGTCTACCCATATAGCCTTGCTGCCCTCTGAGGTGTCCTCCCGTAGTACAGCTGTGATATTCTCCCTAACCAGTAGCGCAACTCCTCCACCATTTTGCATCCCCCTCTATCCCGCCTGAATCATCTAAATCCTGGAACGTTTAGCTGCCAATCCTGTCCTTCCCTCAACCAGGTCTCTGTAATCGCAACAACGTCATAGCTCCAAGGACTAATCCAAGCTCTAAGTTCATCTGCCTTACCCATTATACTTCTTGCATTAAAATATATGTTCTGAATATGAATCATATTCGACTAAGGTTAGATGGATTGGCCATGGTAAAATAATTTCCCCTTATTGCCCAGGGATGTGCAGATTCGGTGGGGTTACAGGGTTATGCTCTTTCAGAGTGTTGCTGCAGACTCGATGGGCTGAATGGCCTTCTTCTGCACTGTAGGGATTCTATGTTCCACTCTAACAATGTTTGTTTAATGTCTAAATTTCAGTGTTGTCTGAGATTATTATTTACTTCATTCAAATCCATTTGATTCAAAAGTCATACACACTGCACATATTTGAAGGTCATGGTACACTCTAAGCAATTTGTAGCAATCCCTATAACTACAATTGAAGTTCAGCATGAAACACACAGCAGTAGTGGTTCAGCTCCCTAAAAAGTAAAGGACTGATCCTTGGGTAATTGATATTCATATCCCACATCAGACTGAAAATTTGCAGGAGATACCCTAGCTGTTTTGTTCACTTTCCAGTTTAAAGCTATTAAAGTCCGTCCAAATTAATGCAAATGGCTCAGGGTTCACAGCCCAACCCAAGACTTGAACACATAGTCAAAGCTGACACTTCAATGCAGTACGGAGAGAGTGGTGCCCCGTCATAGTTCCTGGCTGGAATTTTCCAGCCCCTCACGGCGGGCTTTCCCACGATGGATGCGGCAAGCTGTTGGTTGCCAGCTGGATCTTCCGGTCCTGCCAATGTCTTTGCATGGCTTTCCTACTGTTGCTCTGTTTATCTGGTTATAAATATGGCGGTTAATATGTTTACGTTTCTACTTTCAGAGTTGCCAGGTACCTCTCGATACCGCCACAAGTTTCAACCCGAATACCGATCAAAGAGCCAATACACCAGTTAGTCAGTTCAAAGTCAATACTATTTATTTACACACACAGTAAGATCTACTCATGCACAACAATACTACAAACTAAACTATCTCTAACGCTAATGCCTATACTTAACTTCGGGTGCCCACTTAGTCAGAGGAGCAATGGCTGTTGTTCGGATGCGAGGCTGTTGGGTTCAAAGAGATACAGGAGAACAGCTATTGTCATCCGTCTGGTAGTGAGCGTTGACCTTGAACTTACTTGCTTCTGGTGATGCTGGTGGACGGGTCTCTCTGCCTGAGCGCCAAATCCAAGAGAGCGAATCTCTCGTCGGGGTTCCTTCTTATACTTGGAGGGGCTTTGCGCGCTTTTAGGCGGGCCTTAAACTTGGTCCCAATTAATTGGGAAGCTTCTCGATCATTGTTATCGATCTTAACCAATAAAAGGGGTGGGTGCCCTGATGGCTAGGCATGTCTTAGGTGGCCGTTGGCCTTGCTTTGTTTGTGTCTTTCTGGCGCTGGGATGTCTGTAACAGTATCAACTACCTGAGTGTTAGTCCTTTGTTCCTCGGAGATGGGCCATCAATATGCTAATTGACCCAGAGTTTCGATTCCATCTGGTAACTGCTTCCCAAATATACATTCAGTAACTGTGCCTGCTTGTCGTCTAGCATTGTCCACATTTCCCTACATTCTTTGTGAGCGTCCATTTTGTATTCTGGAAGTGGCCGTCCCAGATGGCTACACTACCCCACCACTGGGGAACCCACCATTGGGAATTGACTTCGACAGGGTCAGAAGATCCCGGCGGCAGGAAGGGCCAGAAAATCCTGTCCACTCTTTTGGAAGACTATTAATAGCAGGTACTTCTGATGAAATCGCTTTTTCTGTCGATGAGTGAGAAGTTACACAGTCAGATGAAATGGAGACCATTACTTCTTGAGGTAGCTCTGACACTGGCATACAAACACGTGTTGACAATAAGTGATCTGCATGGCCTCTCCACATGGGTTTGTCTATCGCTCGGTCCATGTAGGATATTGGACTAGTCTGAGCCTATATCGTCGCGGGACCCACTTCGCACTCGTGCGTGCTAACACTTGTTCTCCTTGTTGAAATTTGCATTTTCTTGAGTTACTTTCTCAGCTCAAGATCTGTGACTTTTGATTTCATGCTACTATGTCAGATGTCTTCCCTGGCAAGAGTGAAGCAAAGGTTGTTCTCAGCTTCCTTTGCATCAATAGCAAAACTGGCAAACTTTGTGTAGTTGCATGTGCCGTAATTAGATATGTTGTGAAAAAGAATTGGTCACATGGCGATGAAGTGAACTTTGGTCCTTAAAAGCTTTCAGAGTGTGCTCCAAGGACTGGATGAACTTTTCAATTAAACCATTTGTGGATGGGTTGTAAGGTGCTGTAAACTGTGGCCCACTGTCACTCACAATGTGTTCACTTTTCCGAATCTTGAAGAGATCTTGTTGAGTTTCTCAATGGTTTGTTCTGCAGTGGTTGACTTCAGTAAGACCACCTCAGGCCACTTTGAGCATGCGTTTACAATGACTATGAACATGTGCCATTCGATTAGATTAAAGTCAATGTGTAGCTACAATATTTTAGGCCACTCCCATGGATGCAATGGGGACAACGGCGGTGCATTATTTACCCAAGTACATGACTGGCACAGTCCTGCTTTTTCTTTTATTTGAGCATCAACTCATGGCCACCAGAAGTAAATTTGTACCCGCTCCTTTATTCGCACTATTCCTGGGTGTCCTTCGTATAACTGCTCCAAAGACTTTTGTCCTAAATTTGGTGGAATAATTATTCTCATCCCCTACATAGGCATCTGCTCTGAGCTGTTAATTTGAGTCTCCTGGAAAGGTACGGTTTTAATTCAGGAGTGTTTCCTGCTATTCTCCCCTTTAATACCATTTCCAGTTGGACTTTAGCTGCAGTCACTGAAACATTCTCAATCTGTGAACAGCAAAAAATATTATCATGACTAGGTGGTATTTGCCCAACTGGTAAAGGTAAGCATGATAATGCATCCGCATTGGCATGATTTTCACATTGACAGTATTTGATATCGTAGGAATGTGCAGATAGTATTAACAACCATCATTGGAGTCTACTTGCAACCAATGAAGGAATAACTTTGTGTAGCCCAAAATAGCTGTTAGGGGCCTGTGGTCTGTCAGCAACATGAAGTGACAACTGTACAGGCGAAATTTCAGTGCATCAAATATGAAACTCAGTGTATCCTTCTCCAATTGATCGTCATTAGATTCAGCACTTGTTAATGAGCAATAGATGCAAAATCTATTGATCTTTCTCCCCTGAAGGTAGTATATGTGACATCACCGCTCCAACATCATACAGCGAAGCATCACAGAAAATTGTAATGGTAACTTCAGATTGAAATGTACAAACAATTCTGACTTTTTCAGTGCTTCGCTTGCTGACTCATTTGCTTTTTCACATTCAGATGTCCACTGCCATGCCTGTTTTGCATACAAGGTATGCAACAGTTTCAATAGGGTTGCCAGATTCTGGGTGAATTTTCCATATTAGTTGATTAAGGCTAGGAATGTCCTAAGTTGAGTGACGTTCATTGGTCTTTGAGCCTCCATAGTGGCTTCCGGTTTCTTAGATCCTTTAGGCAGATCCTTACTGTCAATTACACATCCAAGATATTGTATGAATGCCTGGAAGAAATCACATTTACCTTACCTGACACAAAACCCGTGCATTTGAAATTATTTCAGTGTAGCTTCTAAGTATTATAAGTGTTCTTGATTGCTTGTGCCGGTTATCAATATATCATCTAGGTAACACTCTACCCCTTGTGTGCCACTAAGGATTTGGTCCATTGATCATTGAAATAGTGCTGACGTTATTCCAAAAGGTGATTTCATGTAGCGGAAAAGGCCTTTGTGAGTGATGATGGTGAGCAGGTGTTGACATTCAGCTGCCACATTAATTTGCAGCTGGCCTGCAATAGGTCAATCGTGCTGAACTTCTGTCCTCCTTCTGGGCCTGCAAACAAATCATAGAATCTCATAGAATTTACAGTGCAGAAGGAGGCAATTCGGCTCATCGAGTCTGCACCAGCCCTTGGAAAGAGCACCACACTTAAGCCCACACCTCCACCCCATCTCTGCAACCCAGTAACCCCACCTAACCCTTTTGGACACGAAGGGCAATTTATCATGGTGAATCCACCTAACCTGCACATCTTTAGACTGTGGGAGGAAACCAGAGCACCCGGAGGAAACTCACGCACTCACAGGAAGAATGTGCAGACTCCGCACAGGCAGTGACCCAAGCCGTGAATCGAACCTGGGACCCCGGAGCTGTGAAGCAACTGTGCGAACCACTGTGCTACCGTGCTGCCCAATCCTCAATCAATGGTAGCGGGTATTGATCCACACATAGAACCAGGTTGATTGTTGTCTTAAAATCTATGCAGATAAGAATTGCACCATCCTGTTTCATGACAGGCACAATAGGGTTTGCCCAGTCACTAGTAGTGATGGGTTCTAAGACTCCTATTTCCACAAGTCTCAGTAATTCCACTTCAACTTTTGGACATATAGCATAGAGTATTGTTCTAGTCTTGAGACATTTTGGCTGGATATTTTCCTTAATCTTCAGGGATACTTGCACATCTTTAATGGACCCTATTATGTCTTCAAAACCACTGCTGTATTTTTCCATTATGGTCTGTAATCCCACTTTGAATGAACTACGTTGTTGACAGTGCTCCAATTCAGCTTAATCCTTTCCAGCCAAGAGTGGTCAAAGAGAACTGGAAAACTTTCTCACATCACATGGAATGGTAACCCTGCAGTTTATCCACTTAGCTCAACCTTGATTGTAATGTAACCTGTCAGTGGTATTTTCTCTTCAGTATAGGTCCTCAAGATCACATCTGCTGGTTTCAAATCCAGATGATTAAGTTTTTATTTTTAGATGGTCTGAGAGCTTAGGGAGATGGCAGCCATGTATTAACCTTCATTTTAACATGTTGTCCATTCAGTTTTGGCACTACCCAAAAACAGTGTGACTCACCCAGGAATGAGAGCACGTTCAACTTAAATTCTTCATCAGAATGAATTGCTTTAGTTTCATTACGGTATTTGTTCTTTTCTTCCACATTTGAATTTTTAAAGTTGAAATATTTTTGTTTCTTCCTTTGAATGAGTTCTGTATTTTCCTTTGAGCATTCTTCTCTGGAGAAGTTATTTTACGTCAGCAAGGTCTTGCTATGTGACAAGTTCTGCCATCATTTTTACATTGACTGTACTTGCTCCAGCAATCAGCCTGTGAATGGTCCATTTTGCACAGTGATGACATGCCTGTTGCTGGGTCGACCTCATCTGACCAGCAGCCAGTTTATGGATCCATGTGCTTGCGCCAGGCTGAGAAGCCTTCTTAGCCCCAAGCTCCATCGAAACAGCAATACCTAGTGCAGTCTTCAGAATTAGATTTGGTCCTTTTAATAATCTTCTTTGAATGGCATAATTTTTCAAACCGCACACAAAATGATCTCTAATTGTGTCATCTAACGAGTCACCAAATTCACAAAACTGTGTGAGTCGCTTGAGGGTTGCAATGAACTGCACAATATTTTCACCTTCTAACTGATTCCTCCAATGAAATCAAGACCTCTCCGCAATAATTAATGGCTTTGGTGAATAATAATCTTTTAATATTTTAACCAATTCTTGATGTGTCTTATTTCCTGGTATCTTGGCTTCTTAACAAATTTAAAGTTTAGCTTCCAATTGTACTTGGAAGTACAGGGAGCTTAAATATTGGCTAGAACATAGTAATGGAATCTGTCTAAACGTGATTTCCAGTTCTCTGAATCCTCATTAAAAGCGCCCATTGCGCCAAAATGTCTCACTATTTTCCATGGTATTGGAATGCTCTCCTCCTTCGTTTAACTCAGTGGTCTAGTTCATTTAAAATGGACTACCAATTTGTAACAGCTTGAACTTTCATGCAAGTTATGATAATCCTTTGTTCTCTGTCCCCTTCTACCTCCATGTCTTACTGTTTCACATGTGGGAGCCCTGCAGCCTGACTCCTTGGATTGCAGGTTTAAAATTGGTACGGGCTCTTCCTTTGACTTTTTCTCCCAAAGCCTTACTAGTTCTGATGCCAGCAATTTCTGACCTTCTGTTAATCTTCTGATCGATTAATCTGTTGAAAATATCGATCTGTTGAAGCTGTACCACTCCGATGGTTTTCTTCTTTGAAATTTTTTTATTTTTTCTTTCCTCTGATTCATTCCTTGTCGCCAGTTTGCATTTTGCATACAGTTGTATCTTTGGACTAACAATACAACATTAATAGATGACCAAAGTGCATGGGTTTAATGCAAGATCAACAGAGGTTTATTGACTAGGTCTTCACTGTACAAGGTTTGCCACTAGACGCCCCAAAAGCCCATGAAGTAGCTAAAAAGGACATGCTTGTTAAATGACCCTGTTCGGAAAGAAACATTGCCCGTGCATAATATTAGGTACTAGCTATAAAAAGGGGAGGCAAAGAAAGGAGACTCAGCTCCGCCTCACTTCTGAGAATGATGACTCTTAATTCCCAGAGGATGTACCGTGAGCCCGTTCACCTGCACCTTCTGATGTGTTGGGTACTCTGCTCCACAGACGAAACGACACGGTTGCGAATAGTAAAACTCAGTTTTATTACTTACATATATTTACAGTGGTAAACTGGTTCCTGAGGTTTGATCATAACCCTGGAATCTGTGGACCTATTCCTAATACTATCTTCTCGTGGCATTCAGCACATGGTGGATGTCTGAGTGGCTTGCTATGAGCTCTGTGCCCTGAGCTGTCTCCTGCTGGAAAGCCAAGGAAGTGTCGTGTTCCCTGTTTTGTACTATGTATGCTCTTGCCTGTGATTGGCTGTGGTGTTGTGTGTCTGTCCATCTGTATATATGTATGTTTGTACTATGATGTTTACCTGAATATCATGCCATCCCCCCTTTTTTTACAAGAACATGTGCCTATGTGGTTATAAATAGAGATGTGTACTGAGTGCAGCTGAATGTGTGTGTGTGCAATATCTACAGCATGTACATGGGGCTAAACTATATACAAGGGGCGATGTCGGGTGCGACATAACAACGAGGTTGTACCATAAACAAAGAACGGGGAAATGTTGAACGACAAAACAAACTCCTGTAACGACAAGGAAGAACAGAAACATATTAACACAGTGGTATTATGAGTTCAACGTACAAACAGATCCCCTTTGATGCCTTCCATCATCTGCTCCATGATCCTGTGAAAGACCTCGGATGCCGAAATGATGCCAAATGGCTGTTATAGCAGAACCTGCCGAAAGGGGTGTTAAAGGTGCACAGCTTTCGGCTGGACTGATCCAGTTGGATCTGCCAAAAACCCTTTGAGGCATCCAGTTTTGTGAAGATTTTAGCCCGGGCCATTCCGCTCGTGATCTCTTCCCATTTGGGTATGGGGTAGTGTTCCCTCATTATGTTGTTGTTGAGGTCTTTTGGATCAATGCAGATCCAGAGCTCGCCGGAGTGCATCTTAACACACACCATGGAGCTGACCCATGGTGTTGGCTCCGTGACCCGGGATAGGACCCCTTGGTCCTGGAGATCCTACAGCTGCTGCTTGAGGCGGTCTTTGAGTGGCGCTGGGACCACAGCGAGGTGCGTGAATGACTGGGGTGACGTCCGGTTTGAGCCGAATTCTGTAGGTGTACGGCAGTGTTCCCATGCCCTCGAATGCCTCCTGGTTGTGGGCGAGGAGCGATTGAAGCTGTGCCCTGAATTCTGCATCCAGGAAGTCAGATGTGCCTTCTGGAGACAGAGCATGGACTCGTTGCACGAGGTGGAGAACCTAGCATGCCTGTGCGCCTAGCAGGGAGTCCTTTGATGATCCGACTATTTCGAATGAGTGTGTGGCCGTGTGTGTGTTGTGTGTCACCTGGAGCTGGCAGGATCCCATAGCCGGGATTGTAGTCAACCATCCTGCACCGGGACGGCCGAATTGGTGGTCTGACCTTCATGGCGTAGAAGGCTGACCATGCTATGAGGTTGGCGGAGGCGCCAGTGTCCAGATGGAATGTTATCGGTGATCGGTTGACCGTTCGGGTGGCACACCATTCATCACCCGGATTGACAGTGTTCACTTGCAACGGCTGGTGGGTCCTGGCTGGAGACATCCGCTTCCCATCAATGACCGCAACACGGAAGGTGTCCCGGTCGTCTGTGTCACTGGTCTGGATATCGTCTGGGCACGACTCGTAGTAAGGAGGCTGAATGGTCCGCACGTCCCTGCGAGGTTGTCGGAATTGGGGAACATTGGCAGGTTGAACTGCTCGACAGCAGGCAGCGTAGTGGCCCATCTTGCCGCAGCGGAGGCATTGTCGGTTTCTTGCGGGATATTGGCGCTTTACATGTGCGGCTCCGCAGTTGCCGCACGTCATGATGTCATGGCGTTCGTTGCGCCACCGCGCATGCGCAGTTTGGTCTTGCGTCGAGCGCGCCTGCGCATCACGTCCCTCTGTGTCAACGTCATTTTGGGCGTGCACAAACGCGGGCGGCCTTGAAAAGCGCGCAAAATGGGCGCCCTCGTCCGGGCCGCGGGCCAGGAGGAACTCGATCGCCTGGACCCATTCGGCCTCGTAGGACGCCTGCCTCGCCGATCCGGCCGCGTAGGACCCCTGCCGCGCCGATTCAGCCGCTTGAAATTGAGAGTAGCGGCTAGTCGCGTTTTTATGCAGGACACAGGCTTCGATTGCGGAGGCTAGGGTGAGGCCTTTAATTTTTAAGAGCTGCTGGCGTCCGAGGTGACCCCAAAAACAATCTGGTCCCGAATCATTGAATCAGACGTGGTGTCGTCACCGCAGGACTGCGCGAGGATACGGAGATGTGTAAGGAAGGATTGAAAGGGCTCATCCTTACCCTGCAGGCGCTGCTGGAAGAGATACCTCTCGAAACTCTCGTTGACCTCGATGTTGATGTGTTGGTCGAGTTTGAGAAGGACCGTCTTGTACTTGGTCTTGTCCTCACCTTCCGCGAACACCAGGGAGTTGTAGACATGGATGGCGTGTTGACCTGCCGTGGAGAGGAGGATGGCGATCTTTCTGGTGTCCGAAGCGCTCTCCTTTTCGTTGGCTTCCAGGAAGAGCTGGAAGCGCTGTTTGAACAGCTTCCAATTAACGCCGAGGTTTTCAGCGACTTGTAGCGGCTGCGGTGTGCTGACGGTGTCCATGGCGCAGGATGGCAGATTCCGGAGGATTTGTAAGTAGGTCCCACAGCTACTCCTGGTACTATGATGTGTTGGGTACTCTGCTACACAGACGAACCAACACGGTTGTGAATGGTACAACTCAGTTTTATTACTAACATTTATTTACAGTGGTAAACTGGTTACTGAGGTTCGATCATAACCCTGGAATCTGTGGACCTGTTCCTAATACTATCTTGTAGTGGCACTCAGCACATGGTGGATGTCTGAGTGGCTTGTTATGAGCTCTGTGCCCTGAGCTGTCTCCTGCTGGAATGCCCAGGAAGTGTCATGTTCCCTATTTTGTACTGTGTATGCTCTTGCCTGTGATTGGCTGTGGTGTTGTGTGTGTGTTGATTGGTCCGTTGATCTGTCCATCAGTATGTATGTATGTTTGTACTATGATGTTTACCTGAATATCATGACACCTTCCACCAACACAGAAATATTACCCTTGGTGGGTTCACTTTCTGAAGCAAGGCTCAGATCCAGAATCTGGTGATTGTATCATAGACACAGATTCAGAGCTGGTGGAGGGAGTGACAGCTGAGTTCTCTGACACTCAGAGGACTACTGGAGACCAGGCCCCTGCTCAACCCCATACAGATGACGAGCCTCTGGACTCAGCCACAAGAGACATGTTGGAGATGTAGAGACAGGCAGCGGATCGTCAGGTAGAGATGCCAGAGGTCTCCCACAGACTGAAACTGCTGGAGGATTCTGACCACATAGTGTCTGCTGTTGTGGCTCCAGCATGTGAGCACTTGGCTTTGTCTGTGGAAAGGATGGCAGCCGCTTTCGAGACCCAGGTCCAGCAGAACGCACAGTGGCTGCTGGATATGCGCTTGGATTTACTGTAAGGTTTAGGATTTTGAGGTATAAAACCCTTCAAATTAAAACAAACTCGAAGGTCTGAATTTTAAATTTCTAACACTAGAGTCCTCAGTTGTGCCTGATCTTTAAGGTGCAAAGAAAGGAGACTCAGCTTTTGTGAATCAAATGGAATTTATTAAGCAAGATTTTACAAATACTTAACAAGAAGCAGTGAAGACAGCATGGAAAATCCCAAGAAATCTTGGTGTTGTCAGCACAGGTGATGTTTCTCTGCTTTGTCTTTGACGTGATATTGAACTATGTCCAGAAGAGTCATACCCCAGAAACCATGGTAACACTGCAGCAACAAAAATGACAACTTATCAATTTTTATCGCTCAGTCTCCCATTCCTCCTTCCTTTTTTGGAGATGATTCTTTCCTCCTATTGGCTGTAGGACACAGTTAATCACATGTCACCCCCCCCTTTACAACAACCCCTGCTTTATGGGTCATAAACTCCAGCAGTTTACATTCTATCACAAAAAAGTACACATTTCCTTTCAGATTCAGAGAAGCTATAAATAGTCACATTGTCTTGTCACTATATCTCAACTCAAGCCCACAATAAAGCTATTAAAATCAACAGTTAAGGCCACTTCTTATCACAATATCAGAGAATAAAGATTTCCTCTCTGGTATAGATCCATTAAATTAATGCATGGTGTTTAACATAAGGTGTCATCCTAAGTTCACACTGTTTTCGGCATTCCTTCAAACGGATTTTAAAATAAACACCTAATCGTATTTTAGCCATTAAGACAGCTTGAGCTCAACTCAAATGAGCTCTGTAATAAAACAATAAAACACATTTGTTTCTTCACTAACATCTGGTTTTTCCTGCTACCTCAACTATCTTGACTGTTAATTACCCAACAAGTCAAAACGGAACGCTTAATTTTAAACTGTGGTTACAGAATAAAATCCTTACAGGTTCTACAGATTGGTAGAATTCTCAAAATCTTACACTGCACTCCATCACGCTCGCCATGGGTGCAGTGCAGCAGTAGCTAGGACAGAGGGGGACAGGGCACCTTAACCTCCCTCCAGTGTGGTGTTCTTTGTGTTGCTTATTTAGGATGGTTGGTGTAGTGTTCCACTAAGACCACAGTATAGCTTTTACTTAAACAAAGCTATGATTTTATTTACACTACTAAACTGGGTTTCGACACTTAGTCCTTTTTGAATACAGAATTGTTCAATAACATCGAACTACACTCACCTATTGCTAATCTCACTAACTGGTATAAACCATAAACTAACCTTCTCACACTAACTGCTATTGTGAACTTCACTAGCTGTCTCCTGATTACACTCCTCCTCGAAGGTCTGGCATCATTGCTTTATATAGCAGTATCTGGAGCTCCCTCTAGTGGCTATTCATGGTACTACATTAACCCTTGTAATGCTGATAGCTATGGTAACATCACATCCAGGTGCCCCTTCTCCTCAACGCATCAGGGATGTGCCATCGGGAACCCATAGGGAGGAGTGCCAGCGAAGCACCACAGGGGCTTCATCACACGACACTCCAAGGGTGTCCAGCATTCAACCTCCCTTCAGCCAGCAACCCCACTGCCTCCAGTAGATCAGGCCGAGGCGGATGCACCTGCGCTTTTGCAGGAGTTCCTTGGCAGGCCAGAGCCCTCCAGGCTTTGGTCCAGCAAAGGATGCCCGCCAAAGTCAGCACAGTTAACAACACATGGCAGTCGGCAGGCTGTGTTGACCTCAGATGTGGATGTCAGGGCTGCATATAAAGAAAATAATGGGAAAAGAAAGATAAAGAAACATTCAGTGCACAAGACTAGCACAAGTGTTTAATCAATATAAATATCAATTATAATTGTAAAGATATGTATAATTGTGTCATGTTTATGCTCGTATTATCATTATGCTGCTAGTTATGAACATATGAATTAGGAGCAGAAGTAGGCCACACGGCCCTTCAAACCTGCTCTGTCATTCAATAAGACCATGGCTGATCTCCATATTCCCGCCTACCCTGATAACCTTCCATCACCTTACTTAGTAAGAATATGTGTACCTCAATTATGATCCTCGAGCAGACCCCAATAGTTGCTGAAATACTGGACAGAAACCCCAATATTTGATTTGATTTCTAAGACAGTGAGGAAATGATACTTCGCTCCAAGAGTAATTCCATGCACAAATAGGGCTATGATATATTAAAACAAACTTTATTACCAACATAGTATTACTAACTTTAACTTCATAAAGAAAAATTGCTTACCACTTAAAAAATGCTTAATAATAACATGAAACACTCACTCCAAACAGCCGAACAGGGGCTGGTTTAGCACAGTGGGCTAAACAGCTGGTTTGTAATGCAGAACAAGGCCAGCAGCGCGGGTTCAATTCCCGTACCGGCCTCCCTGAACAGGTGCCGGAATGTGGCGACTAGGGGCTTTTCACAGTAAAGCCTACTTGTGACAATAAGTGATTATAATAATATATTTTTTATCTCCACTCAAGCAAAACCAATCTCGGTCAAACTACATTTTAAATACAGTTAGCCAACCCAAGAACACTTGATGTAAATAGATGTCTTGGATAAACCACTTTGAGAAAGAGAGATCCTTCAGGAACCAGTTGCAGATTCTTGCCTGAGTCAAACAAATGGTTAACCTACCAGTCTTTTAGAAACCGCCGCTATATTCACAAACAAAAACTTGTTATCTAAACTGCTTTGAGAAAAACTGCTGGTCTGTCTACAGGCAAAACTATAACTCAGCTGAAACCCCAAACTGAAACTCAACACCTGATTGCTTCAACCCCTGGATCCTCCCATTAACAACATCATCTTACTAAGCTAAAACACAATGGGCAGAATTCTACATTTGGAGACTATTGGTTGGATTCTCCATTTCTGAGACTAAGGTAAGTGTTGTCGCCAACAGAAAATCTGCGAACTTTCACAAGAGAAAAATTGTCGTGATCCTGCTGCTATTAAGGGACTAACACTGGTGCCGTGTGGAATACAATCAATTCTAATGAAAAAAGGTGCGGGATTCACTGTCGGCATAATTGACACTCAGGAGGCTGATAAGCTGCAGCCACACACACATTACACTCCCTACATATACTTAACCCAGCCAAAAAGATGGCACTGGTTGTGCCTGAGTGTGCCCATACAGCTGATGGGTCATCTTGGGTCAGAGGGCATCCAGGTCGGTGCCCTGGGGGGACAGCAAAATGACCCGTGGCACCAGGTTCAAAGTGGGCTGTCAGTGGTGTATGCAGCTGCATGGCTGCCCACCCACCCCAACCCCACAGCCCAACTCCTGGCCACCCCCCACTGCTCCCCCCAGCTGTGGTAGCAGCCCCCTGACCAGCGGCACAACAGTCAGAAAACTATGGCAATGTTGGACACCTTCTGAACCCCCTCTCTCTCCCTCAGCAGCCGCCACGCCGGTTTCACAATTTTAAACAGCACAAGCGAAGCACGCCATCAGAAACTTGGCCCATTGGAGGCGGAGAATCGCAGAGGCCCTGGAGAATACAGGGTCGGACTCGCTAATGACATACAAACAGTGTCTACTATACGTGCGGAGTGAAAGGCATTGACTCCATTTTTGAGGTGATGGAATATCGCGATTTGCCGTAAAATCAGCGTCTGTCGTGATTTTGGCGTTGGAAGCTATTCTCCGCCCAATCGCATTTCCTGATTTTGGCTTCGACTAATGGAGCATCCCACCCTATGTTATCCCACCGGAGCTGAAATTGCACTTAATTTGTGCTCGACTCCCAATCCTTAGCCATGCAAAGTTTTGCATGGGAAGGATTGTGATGGATTCCCTATGGAATCTTCTGGATTAGCCACACCCCTCCCCCACCTGAGCCCCCACCAACTGCCCCCCCCACCAGAAACCCCTAAATCAAGAGACCTCTACAGAGACTCCCTACTGAAGAGACCTCCCCATAGAGATCCCCTATATAAAGAGATCCCCCCACAAAGAACCCCTAGAAAAAGAGATGTCCCACAGAGAGCACATGAATAAAGAGACCCTCCACACAGACCCCCAAAATAATGAAACCCCCCACAGAGACCCATGAATAAAGAAACCCCCACAGAGACCCCTAAATAAAGAGCCCCCCCATCCCACACACCCCTGTCAGGAAGCCCCTCAGAAAACAGAACCCTGTCTGGAAGCTAGAGAGCAGTCCAGTCAGAGGCAATGAAAAACATCACTGCGTTAAAACTCACCTGTCGATTCCTTGAAAAAGAAAAACTGTCAGCTGGGTTCAAAGCCCTCAGATCTTGGATCTGCAAGCCATATATTCATTTTTCTTTGAAATTGATTTTACTGGGCTGTAATTGACAGCTTTCACACAAGCCTCCGTGTCAGCATTGTTCCATTCATCTCCCTTCACGGGTGAGTAACTTTGAAGTGGTCAGCTGTGAAACTAACCGCAATGTTTGGAAACATCAAGCTTTGATAGACAGCACCTGGACCACTTCAAACAGAGTTAAGTGCTTTTAATTCCCTAGCTGACCACTTCAAAGTCACTGAACCATAAAGAGGTATGATTGGAAAGCACGTGAATATCAGCCAGTGCATTGGGGGGGGGTGCGTTGGAGGGGGCATTGGAGGGGGGGACATTGGAAATTGAGGGGCGGCAGGTGGGACTGATGCCAGGAGGAGAGAGATGGTAACTTATCCTTGCCACTCTTTGGAGGTCATTCATTTTCTTCATACGTTGGAGGTGGACCTCCTTGTCAAGCTGCTATGCTGCTTGCACTCACTGATGCTACATCTACCTCTCAAGCGGTATTTGTCACCATGCTGCTCGTTCGCCAACCCCCTTGAGGTACATGGTGCCCCACCTCTCCTCCACGCCAAGACTGGCCAAACCTGCACCCAGATCTGCATCTAGAAATAGAGGAGCAGGTCTCCCTGCTGACTTCCTCCTGGCTTGACTGCTGAGGGGCTGTCAAAACACTGCTCCTCCTTGTTAGCTGTGAACAGCTGAGCCCTGAGTCAGGTGAATCACAGGTCTGGGCACTCAGGCTTGGGGGCTCACTTTTTGAACTCGATGTAGATGAATTGCGATCTAGATCGCGTCCATACAACCGATGGAAATCACCCTGCGATTCCTGTCTAAAAATGTACTTCGGGCGATACTAAATGGAAATGAAACAGAGGGCACAATTTACCAGCTGTCCTCGCCCGTGGGAAGTTCCAGTCCCAACACGGTGCATGGGTTTCCCGGTGAAGAGGGGTGCCATTGGCAATGGTGGGAACGGTAGATCCCGCTGGCGGACGCCTCCGTTGCCAAAAACCATGGGGGGGGGGTCCCATGTTGAGCGTGTTTAACCGGGTATTTCGCAGAGCTCGCAGTCCAAGAGAGAGCCTGCTACATAACAGGACTCAGTTTCATTTTGGGGCTTCAGCAGGGAATTCCTCAAGGAGCTCCACTTACCAGTGCAGTGGCAGGGTGGCACCCATGTGGCACTGCCAGGGTGCCCAGGTGGCATCAGGAAACCATCTTTCTCAGAGCCCAGCCACCTAGAGGTCTGATATCCCCTGGGAGACCCCCCAAGTGGCACTACACCCGGTGCCATTTGTGGAGCCCAGTACTAACTAGTACTCACTCGGGCTCTCTGAGGCGTGGGGGTAAGAACCCAAGCCTTGGGTAACTGGCGAGTGCATATCAAAGTGCTGCTAACTGCAGCATATTATTATGCAGATTAGCCACATCGCAAAGTCTTTCTAGATCCTGTTAGGTGTTGTGAGGTGAGGCAAGCTGGGGAAATCCCGTGAGAGACCTCTTGCGAGATTTACTAGCCACGTCACAAAGGGTTCAGGTGGGGCATGGCCATTAGATTTCGACCTGGTCATTATTTGGGAGAATCGCGCCCATAAGGGTAAATCACCCAGTCCTGCCTGCCGCAGGAATCGCCGCGATCAGAATGGAAAATCTATTTGACCATTTTAAAGGTCAATTGACTTCAGGTTGGAATTTCTGGTCTCAGGCTAGGTGCAACTGGAAAACCACCTCCTTCAGGGAGTTAAGGAGACATGGCAAAGCTCAACTGCATACCTGCAGAACTGCACACTGTTTAACTTATACTGACTGCTGAGGAAAATTGTGCCCAATTCTTTCTCCATTTGGACTGTAGTTGGTAACCCACCAGTTAACGCGATGATTCACCTCATATCTCAAACAGCAAATACATTCCATGTAAAAGCATGAATTAAACGCTTTTGAATGTAAAATACATTAGGGAGGAAACTCAGTGGAATGAGAATTAAAATGAAAGTGATCCCATTACCTCTATGTTTCTGCCTTTTTCGTATCACTATTCTGTGAACCTTTGAATCATCCACTGTACCTCGGTACACGTGACAATAAACAAATCCAATCCAATCCAATCCACCTGACTCAGAAGGTCACCACGTAATTAGATGCAAATTGAGGTCCGGTAACTTTCAAAGGACGTCAAGATCATTTAAAAGTCTTCCTGAATGAAGTAAAAGTAGCTGAAGCGGTGGGGCATACACAGTAATATCACAAAATTATATTACAGAGCTGTTCTGAATTCCACAAAGCGAGCTTGGGCCACTGCAACCCTGGGATCTCCATATTCCATGTTCATGAAGCCAGCGAACCCCACAACCCCCACCCCTTCCCCCCACTTCTGACTTACCTGGTGCTGCTTATCAGCCTCTAGGTCATCTGATATTCACCATCCAAGACTTCTGGATGTCCATTTCGGATGGGTAATTCGTCAATGCATTTCAATGAGGCCTAGCTATCAAAATAATTGAATCTCTCACAGCACCCCCTGAGCGGTGAGCCCATGATTGTGCTGGCTTTCCATCCCAGCCTTCAAATTTCCCTGCACAGTATTGTAACAATATAAAAAGAGCTTAGCACAAACCATTAAAGGTGGCTCATTGATTTTTGAAGTCAATTATTGCACTCAATAGCTCTCTCGGAGATCAGAATTACATGAAGCTAAATTTTATTTATAAAATTAAAAGTTGTTTCTCTGGTTATTAAAATTTTACATGGTACCTTGGCTGCTTGCAAATGACTGAATAAAGTAAAGAATATGTTAGCAAACTGCCAGTGAGTTGATTTCAATATGATGTTCCTTTCACACCCAAAGTGTTTCAATTGCTTTTGTAAAGTAACAATTGCAACAGCATAAAATGTACATTGCAAGTTGCCACTGTGAAATGATTGACAAGATTATCTGAAGGGTTGAGGGATAAATGTTGGCCAGGACATGGAGACAACGCCCATACTCTTCTTTGAATAATGCCGTGCAGTCTATTACATCTACATCTCAGAGAAGACAAGGCCTTGGTTTAACGAGACTTAAATGTATCAACATTGTGAAGCATTTAAGAGTTTAATGTCTTCCATGCCAGAACAATAATCAATGAAAGTGACGCTGAAATCCATTACGGTAGCACAGTGGTTAGCACTGTTGCTTCACAGCGTCAGGGACCCGGGTTCGATTCCCGGCTTGAATCACTGTCTGTGTGGAGTCTGCATATTCTCCCTGGGTGCGATTCTCCCATTCGGCAGCAGAGTGTCCACGCCGTTGGAAACGCCATCGCGTCTCACGACGGCGTGAACGGGTCACTGGGAGTACTGATTCTGGCACTGACAGGGGGCCAGCATGGCGCTGGAGCGGTTCACGCCGCTCAAGCTTCCCATCCCGGCGGGAACTGTGCACCACGGGATCAGCGCAGGCGCAGTGGAGCCATCGCCCACCCGTGCATGCGCGGTGGTCTCCCTCAACGCGCCGGCCCCGACGAAACATGGCGCGTGAGTTCAGGGGCCGGTGTGGAAGAAAATAGGCCCGGGAAGCGAGAGGCCGGCCCGCCGATCGGTGACCCCGATCGCGGGCCAGGCCCCATCGAGGCCCCCCCGAGGTCGGAGCCCCCCTTCCCCCCCCCCAACAGGCCGCCCTCCAACCCTGCGCGCAGAGTTCCTGCTGGCTGCGACCAGGTGTGGATGGCGCCGGCGGGACTCTGCCATTTTAGAGCGGCCATCCCGGGCCGAGAATCGGCGGCCCGCGATTGGCGCCGCGCCAAACGCGCCGGCGCCAATGGCACCGCTTCTCCGCTCTGCGGAGAATTGCGTGCCGGCGTCGGGGGGCGTGACCCGGTTGTGGGGATTCTCCGGCCTGGACGTGGGCTGGGAGAATCCCGCCCCTGTGTCTGCGTGGATTTCCTCCAGGAGCTCCGGTTTCCTCCCACAAGTCCTGAAAGACGTGCTTGTTAGGTGAATTGGACATTCTGAATTCTCCCTCAGTTTACCCACACAGCCGCTGTAGTGTGGCGACGAGGGAATTAGTAACTTCATTGACGTGTTACTGTAAACCTACCTGTGACACTAATAAAGATAATTATTATCATTTGTATGGTACCACTTTACCTAAAGCTATCGCACTCTGATACATTACCAAAAGGTTTGGTCTAAACAATGCAACAATTGTAGTAAACCATTGTAGTAAATAACTAGTTTGGTGAATAAATATAAGAATAGCAGGAACAAGAGTAGTCCATTCAGCCCCTTAAATCTGATCCCCATTCATTTTGATCATAGCAGATCGGTGCCTCAAATCTATGTGTTATTTGTTCTATAGCCCTGAAGAAATGTTCAGAAAATCAAACCATTTTGCTCCTTTGTACATGCATGTGCATCATAGATGATCTACAATGAATTATTCTTCCATAATAATGAATCATTAAAGGGGAATTTTCAACCAATCTTTGTTTATTGCATCTGGATCCTTTATATTTCATCTGGGTACATTCATGATCCAAAGAGCTGCCAGTGGAGTGTTCAGCCTTCCAAGATTTATTTTATTTTCATTTAGGTCTTTATTGATATTTGACGAAAGATTTATGTGACTTCTTTCCGGGACTAATTTCAATATTTGCTTTCATCGTTAATTATGGCTACCAGTGCATTCATTCATACCATTTTGCAGAGGAGGGAAAAACAGTCATTAATTTCTCCAGCCACGAATATCACCAATAGCATATGCTGCCAAGCACCATAGAATAAATTGACTTAGTCTCCATTCAGCAGCCGTACCATATCATCATTTAAAATGGCAGTGAGTGACAAGGTTTGTTTGTCTTTATTTCAATTCTAGCAAGTGTCAAGTTACTGTAGTGGCGGGAAGGTTCATTTTCCGAGGCACCTGTCAGGTTTCTGCCGGGGCACATGATAATAGCAGTCTGCCTTCTCACACAGCATGGGACTGTCAGCAAGGCAGTACAGAGAAGTCACGAATCAGTGCATGTCCACGGAAGCATGAACTGTTTACAAAGACAGAAGCCTGATGTGACAGCAGGTGGGGGTGTGGATACAAACTGGGCATAAATTACCAGAAGCAGACTGAGAATTCATGGGCCAAGGAGAGATTGGAGCCAGGTTTTGCCTAATATATTAATGTTTGTATTTCAAATGGAGGCAAATTATAATATTAAGCCCATAGAATCCCTACAGTGCAGAAGGAGGCCATTCAGTCCAGTGAGTCTGCACCGACCTTCTGAAAGAGCACCCTATCTAGGCCCACTCCCCCACCCTGTCCCTGTAACCCCACCTAACCTGCACATCTTTTGGACACTAAGGGGCAATTTAGCACGGCCAATTCACCTAACCTGCACATCTTTGGACTGCAGGAGGAAACCGGAGTCCCCGGAGGAAACCCACACAGACATAATAGAGTCATAGGTGTTTACAGCATGAAAACAGGCCCTCTGGCCCAGCATGTCTATGCCGCCCAGTTTCTATCACTAAGCTAGTCCCACTTGCCCACATTTGGCGCATATCCCTCCATACCCACCCTGCCCATGTAACTGTCTAACTGTTTTTTAAAGGAAAAAATTGTACCCGCTTCTACCACTGCCTCTGGCAGCTCATTCCAGATGCTCACCACCTTCTGTGTGAAGAAATGTTCCCTCTGGTCTCTTTTGTATCTCTCCCCTCTCACCTTAAACCTATGCCCTCTAGTTCTAGACTCCTCTCCCTTTGGGAAGAGATGTTGGCTATATACCTTATCTATGCTTCTCATTATTTTATAGACCTCTATAAGATCATCCCTAAGTCTTCTACACTCCAGGGGAAAAAGTCCCAGCCTATCCACCCTCGCCTTATAACTCAGACCATCAATTCCTGGTACCATCCTCTTAAATTTCTTCTGCAGTCTTTCTAGCTTAACAATATCCTTCCTCTAATAGGGTGACCAGAACTGAACACAGTATTCCATGTGTTGTCTTACCAATGTCTTGTACAGCTTCAACAAGATCCCAACTCCTGTATTCAATATTCTGACCAATAAAACATAGCATGCTGAATGCCTTCTTCACCACCCTGTCCACCTGCGACTCCACCTTCAAGGAGCTATGAACCTGTACCCCTAGATCTCTCTCTGTTCTGTAACTCTCCCCAACTCCCTACCATTAACTGAGTAGGTCCTGCCCTGATTTGATTTACCAAAATACATCACCTCACATTTATCCAAATTAAACTCCATCTGCCATTCATCAGCCCACTGGTCCAATTGGTCAAGATCCAGTTGCAATCTTATATAACCTTTGTCACTATCCACTATGCCTCCTACATTCTCATCCAGATCATTAATATATATAACAAATAACAGTGGACCCAGCACCGATCCCTGAGGCACACCGCTGGTCACAGGCCTCCAGTTTGAAAAACAACCCTCCACAACAACCCTTTGGCTTCGGTTGCCAAGCTAATTTTGTATCCAATTGGCTACCTCACCCTGGATTCCGTGCGATTTAACCTTTTGCAACAACCTACTATGCGGTACCTTGTCAAACACCTTGATAAAGTCTATGTAGACAACGTCGACTGCACTGTCCTCATCCACCTTCTTGGTTACCCCTTCAAAAAATTCAATCAAATTTGTGAGACATGACTTTCCCCTTACAAAGCCATGCTGATTTTCTCTAATTAGCCCTTGCCTGTCTAAATGCCTGTAGATCCTATCCCTCAGAATACCTTCTAACAATTTACCCACTACAGAAGTAAGGCTAACCGGTCTGTAGTTCCAAGGTTTATTCCTACAGCCCTTCTTAAACAAGGGCACAACATTTGCTACCCTCCAATCTTCAGGCACCTCTCCTGATGATTCAAATATCTCAGCTAGGGGGCCGGCAATTTCCTCCCTAGCCTTCCACAACATCCTGGGATACATTTCATTAGGTCCCGGAATTTATCTATTTTGATGCGCTTTAATCTATCCTGATGCAATGAGAATATGCAAACTCCACACGGTCACCCAAGGCCGGAATTGAACCTGGGTCCCTGGTGCTGTGAGGCAGCAAAGCTAACCACTGTGCCACTATGTGAACCGTTGCATAATTAAACCCTAACAATTTTACCAAATACATATTGCCTTACCCTGAAAAATTGACTTCTGACATTAGGTAAGCACTTTACAAGATATAGATTTTTAAAACTCTAATATCTCCCTCCTTTCTGCCAACAGAATCAGCTTTCTAAACCTACAACTTCAGCCAAAAAGAAAAATGAAGTGACTTGTGGCTGCCTGCATTCACTGCACACATATACATGTTTATTAAAAAAGGAGGTGGAATTTATATAACTGGGTTCTATTGGTTCTAACAATGTGACATTTCGCCTGGAAACCCAACTGGTAATTGCCAAAACTTATATTATCAAGAGATATAAGTTTGATTTGTATGAAACCTAGAGACTCAACACTTGTCACCGTCTAGGTAGGAATCCAAGCACTAAGCTAAGTTACGAGTAAACTTTGGGAATTCTGCTTGAAGATACTCCGGATTAACATAAATCATCTAAATTGTTGGAAGCCGACACTTTTATAGCAAATTAAATCCATGGAGTATACTCCAGTATTCTCATGCACAGAATGCTGAAGAGTTGAAAGGTTTGTGCCACTGGAATATTTTTACCTGATTATTAGATCTGGCTAAAGTGATTCCATAAAACACTCAGTATCAGTTATCACAAATTAGAATTATTGTGAGTTCAGAATTTATTTGCATTTTACTCAGAATGTACAACAAATAAAAGATCAAGGTTGTTAGGGAAGGAGAGTACTGTGGAGGCTGGAAATCTGAGGTGAAAACAGAAAATGCTGTAAATCCTAGATTGGTCTTGTAAGCTAACAGTTAACATTTTGTGTTGATGACCTTTTGCCAGAATTCTCTTTCCACTTGTCATGCATTGCACTGAGCAAAGATTAACATGGATTGAACAACTTTAGTTACACCTCCCCAACAGAGAGGGCAGCAGAGAGCACAATATAACAAAATGTTCAGATCTTGCAATGTACGACACCACTGGCTTCTCTTGCTCTGGTCTCTTACATTCTCAAGATCATTTCACTGAGAACTGTCGGGTTGGCCCTTCCATTTAATTTTCTCTACTCCCTTCATTCATACTAACTTAAGTAAAGTAAATTTGCCATAGTCCCAGATGACTACTTTCCTCTTTGAGGGGAAGAGCTGACTGGTATTGATTTAACCTGAGGATCACCACAGCTCAAACGAGGGACAAGGTTGAGAAGGCGGGGCCTTTATGAATAATCTCAGCCAGTATGGGAACTGAACTCTTACTGTTGGCCTTGCTCTGCATCACAAACCAGCTGTCCACCAACAGAGCTAAACTGGCTCCCACTAACGTCCATCTTTCTGATGTAACAATCAGTTATTTGCAACCGTAGCATTGTCATCAAACCTGCTGACTAGTTTGGCTCTGCTGTTATTGGATGAACTGACCTCTACTTTACATAGGCTGAAGGTTAACTCTCTGGCATTTCCTCCTACCTCCTACTGGACCAGAATCTTATCACTAATCATTGCCCATTGTTTCCAAGACTGTCAATGATCTCATCTCCTCTGGACACCTTTCTTTATTAGCCCCAGTTCTGATGATGGATTTTGATGGTTGGAGCTGGAGGGGAGAATGAGTGCAGGGAGGTCAGAAGCAAGGTCATGAGTTAGCTTTCAGGGGACCACTCTTCCCTATATGTCTTTCCATAGGTGGTGGTGGATGAGGCCCCTATGTGGTCATTAATTGGCCTCAATGGGTGGTGGGGAATGAAGGTTGATCATGGCCTTCCTACCCATAACTTAATTCCGCCAGAGGATTAGTGGTGAGGTTCAGATATCACAACTTAATTAAATCCTCTTTCGGCCTCCAAGCTTGTCATCTGAGACAGTAGAATATTCCACATTATGGCCAAATCCTTTTGAGGTGTTAAGGGTCTGGTCTGCCAGTTGGAGAACTGGTGAGGGACTTGTGGTGCTTGTTTTCAGGAAAGCCAACCAAACCACAAGGCAATCAGGCAGTGGCGAGGCCAGCAGTGGGTCTTCCCCTGGAATCAATACCCCTGAGACGGAAATCTCTCCTACCAAAAGCTACTGGCTCTCAGCGGCTCTCTTTGCACAGATGCTGTCAAGTCTGCTGACCATTTCCAGCATTTTCAGTTTCTAGAGCACTATTTGTTTTTGTTTCAAATTTCAGTCCATTAGATTTTATCACAGGTTCAGTGTTAGTGGACTATGGTTTACCCAAGGATCAGAGTAGGGAAGACCTGGGATTATGAATACATCTCTCTGCTTTGTGGATCAAATTTTACATTATTGTGGGTGCAACCTTGTCCTCACTCTGATCTTTTAAGGAATCCCAAAGAGGGTCATGCAATATGAGCACGGGAGCGGCTGCGTTTTCACAAACTTTGGCTCTGTTCATCTTGTAATTCTTTATTTTACCCTGGTGCACATTTCATATTTGTCTTTTGGAATATATGTCTTGCGTCATGTGCCTGGAGGATCCTTAACGATGTTTTGCAAAGAGGAACTGACACACATTGCAAGAAATCCTAGTTTGACCATGGCAGTCGGCGAGAGGTGTGATGGGGCCCAGATTGCAGTGGCATTGTTGCTGGTTAGGGGCCTTTGCCCTGGCGGGGCTATGTGCACTGGAATGATGGTCACTATTGAGAATGTTGTTCTGGGTGAAGATTTTGGCTCTGTGGCACAGGTCTATAGAGCTCACTTACGAGATTTACGAGGCATCCTTGGGCGAATAGTGACGGTGCATGAGAGCACTTTCTCTGGTGAGGGCCCGCCTACGAGATGTTGAGATCCTGCTGCACAGTGTGTCGTTTATCCTGAAGGGTTTGGGAGGTAGGGCCCAGGCAAGGTGTGTCCGTCACATGGCGAGATGTGGGATGCGAGTACCGATTAAGTTGAAGATTGGCTGTCATGCTTTAGTAATCTTGATCTGGAGGCTGGGTGCATCGGGTTCGATGGAGCACAAAGTATCCAATCTTTGACGCTTGTTGTCAGTTGGGTCCCCCGACCACTGGCCCTATATTATCCTATCCCCAAGGGATTGGAGGTGGCCTAGTGGTTTGAGTCATCCTCCCGACCAGGGCCTAGGGCGTCAGAGCGTCGGCATGGTGGCAGTGAAGTTGCTTTGTTCGTTGGAATCTTTGAGAGATCCTGAGGAGTGTTTGTTGATATTGTCTTAGTGTCAACATTCTCGAGCAACATAAATTGTGTCAATATCCTGCAATTCTTCTATTATCCTGGACATTACTTCCATGCGAGATGTGAGCACAAGGCGAGTGTTGTCTGTTATCCTGTTCTAGCAAAAATCACACTGAGTCGCCCATGTGAAATGTGGTCTGTGCACAATTTTGCTCCTTTTTGTAATAAAGATGAGTGGAGCCAGGGTGGGGCGATGGGCGGCTGCTGGTGGTGCAGTTGGATGGTAGGGTTAGTTAAGTCCTCACTGAGATTGAGGATAGCCTCCCTGTTAGAGCTAACCGTATTGGGTTTTTATTTTGGTATTTTCTTCAATTTGAATTTAAGAATCTGTACCTTTCTCCTTCGATGGTCTGAGCAGATAATGTATCCTAGGGAAAACTGGGTTCCTTTTCCTCTGGGTCTTTTATTTGGAGCCATTTGACTGGGAGGAAATGATTGGTGGCGCATGTGGTGATTAAAGTAGACAAAGAACAAAGAACAAAGAACAAAGAAATGTACAGCACAGGAACAGGCCCTTCGGCCCGCCAAGCCCGTGCCGACCATGCTGCCCGACTAAACTACAATCTTCTACACTTCCTGGGTCCGTATCCCTCTATTCCCATCCTATTCATGTATTTGTCAAGATGCCCCTTAAATGTCACTATCGCCCCTACTTCCACCACGTCCTCCGGTAGCGTGTTCCAGGCACCCACTACCCTCTGCGTAAAAAACTTGCCTCGTACATCTACTCTAAACCTTGCCCCTCTCACCTTAAACCTATGCCCCCTAGTAATTGACCCCTCTACCCTGGGGAAAAGCCTCTGACTATCCACTCTGTCTATGCCCCTCATAATTTTGTAGACCTCTATCAGGTCTCCCCTCAACCTCCTTCGTTCCAGTGAGAACAAACCGAGTTTATTCAACCGCTCCTCATAGCTAATGCCCTCCATACCAGGCAACATTCTGGTAAATCTCTTCTGCACCCTCTCTAAAGCCTCCACATCCTTCTGGTAGTGTGGCGACCAGAATTGAACACTATACTCCAAGTGTGGCCTAACTAAGGTTCTATACAGCTGCAACATGACTTGCCAATTCTTATACTCAATGCCCCGGCCAATGAAGGCAAGCATGCCATATGCCTTCTTGACTACCTTCTCCACCTGTGTTGCCCCTTTCAGTGACCTGTGGACCTGTACTCCTAGATCTCTTTGACTTTCAATACTCTTGAGGGTTCTACCATTCACCGTATATTCCCTACCTGCATTAGACCTTCCAAAATGCATTACCTCACATTTGTCCGGATTAAACTCCATCTGCCATCTCTCTGCCCAAATCTCCAAACAATCTAAATCCTGCTGTATCCTCCGACAGTCCTCATCGCTATCCGCAATTCCACCAACCTTTGTGTCGTCTGCAAACTTACTAATCAGACCAGTTACATTTTCCTCCAAATCATTTATATGTACTACAAAGAGCAAAGGCCCCAGCACTGATCCCTGTGGAACACCACTGGTCACAGCCCTCCAATTAGAAAAGCATACTTCCATTGCTACTCTCTGCGTTCTATGGCCTAGCCAGTTCTGTATCCACCTTGCCAGCTCACCCCTGATCCCGTGTGACTTCACCTTTTGTACTAGTCTACCATGAGGGACTTTGTCAAAGGCCTTACTGAAATCCATATAGACAACATCCACTGCCCTACCTGCATCAATCATCTTAGTGACCTCCTCGAAAAACTCTATCAAGTTAGTGAGACACGACCTCCACTTCACAAAACCGTGCTGCCTCTCACTAATACGTCCATTTGCTTCCAAATGGGAGTAGATCCTGTCTCGAAGAATTCTCTCCAGTAATTTCCCTACCACTGAAGTAAGGCTCACCGGCCTGTAGTTCCCGGGATTATCCTTGCTACCCTTCTTAAACAGAGGAATAACATTGGCTATTCTGCAGTCCTCCGGGACATCCCCCGAAGACAGCGAGGATCCAAAGATTTCCATCAAGGCCTCAGCAATTTCCTCTCCAGCCTCCTTCAGTATTCTGGGGTAGATCCCATCAGGCCCTGGGGACTTATCTACCTTAATATTTTTTAAGACACCCAACACCTCTTCTTTTTGGATCTCAATGTGACCCAGGCTATCTACACACCCTTCTCCAGACTCAACATCGACCAATTCCTTCTCTTTGGTGAATACTGATGCAAAGTATTCATTTAGTACCTCGCCCATTTCCTCTGGCTCCACACATAGATTCCCTTGCCTATCCTTCAGTGGGCCAACCCTTTCCCTGGCTACCCTTTTGCTTTTTATGTACGTGTAAAAAGCCTTGGGATTTTCCTTAACCCTATTTGCCAATGACTTTTCATGACCCCTTCTAGCCCTCCTGACTCCTTGCTTAAGTTCCTTCCTACTTTCCTTATATTCCACACAGGCTTCGTCTGTTCCCAGCCTTTTAGCCCTGATAAATGCCTCCTTTTCCTTTTTGACAAGGCCTACAATATCTCTCGTCATCCAAGGTTCCCGAAAATTGCCATATTTATCCTTCTTCCTCACAGGAACATGCCGGTCCTGAATCCCTTTCAACTGCCACTTGAAAGCCTCCCATAGGTCAGATGTTGATTTGCCCTCAAACATCCGTCCCCAATCTATGTTCTTCAGTTCCCGCCTAATATTGTTATAATTAGCCTTCCCCCAATTTAGCACATTCATCCTAGGACCACTCTTATCCTTGTCCACCAGTACTTTAAAACTTACTGAATTGTGGCCACTGTTACCGAAATGCTCCCCTACTGAAACATCTACCACCTGGTCGGGCTCATTCCCCAATACCAGGTCCAGTACCGCCCCTTCCCTAGTTGGACTGTCTACATATTGTTTTAAGAAGCCCTCCTGGATGCTCCTTACAAACTCCGCCCCGTCTAAGCCCCTGGCACTAAGTGAGTCCCAGTCAATATTGGGGAAGTTGAAGTCTCCCATCACCACAACCCTGTTGTTTTTACTCTTTTCCAAAATCTGTCTACCTATCTGCTCCTCTATCTCCCGCTGTCTGTTGGGAGGCCTGTAGTAAACCCCCAACATTGTGACTGCACCCTTCTTATTCCTGATCTCTACCCATATAGCCTCACTGCCCTCTGAGGTGTCCTCTCGCAGTACAGCTGTGATATTCTCCCGAACCAGTAGCGCAACTCCGCCTCCCCTTTTACATCCCCCTCTATCCCGCCTGAAACATCTAAATCCTGGAACGTTTAGCTGCCAATCCTGCCCTTCCCTCAACCAGGTCTCTGTAATGGCAACAATATCATAGTTCCAAGTACTAATCCAAGCTCTAAGTTCATCTGCCTTACCCGTAATACTTCTTGCATTAAAACATACGCACTTCAGGCCACCAGACCCGCTGTGTTCAGCAACTTCTCCCTGTCTGCTCTGCCTCAGAGCCACACTGTCCCTATTCCCTAGTTCTCCCTCAATGCTCTCACCTTCTGACCTATTGCTCCCGTGCCCACCCCCCTGCCATACTAGTTTAAACCCTCCCGTGTGACACTAGCAAACTTCGCGGCCAGGATATTTATGCCTCTCCGGTTTAGATGCAACCCGTCCTTCTTATACAGGTCACACCTGCCCCGGAAGAGCTCCCAGTGGTCCAGATAATGGAAACCCTCCCTCCTACACCAGCTGTTTAGCCACGTGTTTGTCTGCTCTATCTTCCTATTTCTAGCCTCACTGGCACGTGGCACAGGGAGTAATCCCGAGATTACAACCCTCGAGGTCCTGTCTTTTAACCTGTCTTTAACTAAAAAAAAGGGTTAATGTACATACACTACACCTAGCTAGACACTAGAAAGAACACCAGAGACATAACACACAGACAGTCAACCAATAGGTCAGTAAGATAGGACACGGCCAATGGGCATTCACGATACACATAGAGGTGACACTACCACAGGGGGGCATTACACCAACCCATATAAAAGGACACAGCACACATGCTCAGTCTCTTTCTCGTGGAGACACTCAGTGAGTACAGACACAGGGTTGATTGAACATCACACCCACCACGTGGATTGTAGCAGACTGGTTCATCAGTCTGATTAGCTATAGCAGGATTAACAGTAGAGTCGAATCCAAGTTGGAGAATTGTTTATAGTTTAATAAATGTGTTAAAGCTATCCCCAAGTCTGAACCTTCCTTTGTCAGAGTGCACATCAAGAACGCAGCTTATGCTACGTCAAGAGCATAACAAAACATGGTACCAGTGAGTAACTGTTTAAATCCATATAGTTACAACTCAGCAAACAGTGACAACCAGCAACAACACCCAGGCAAGATGATCAAGAGTCCGGTTCCACAGCGGCTCAGGTGCCACGGCAATCTCAGTGCAAACTGGCGGGCATTCAGGCAAAGGTTTGAGATCTTCCTGTTGCAGCCGACCTACAAGATGTGGCTGAAAAGACAGAGCTTCTGTTCACCATCGCGGGTGCCAGAGCAGAAGAAATCTTCAAAACATTCAAGTTCTCCAAAGGGCAAAACAGGAGCGACTTCCAGACAGTCCTGGACAAATTCGAACAATACTGCGAGGAAAACACAAACAAACCAACAGAAAATGGTAAGAGAGGTGCCAATATTCACCATGAGGCGGAGGTCCCGGAGCAACGAATGACAATTTTGATTGGTGGCCATCTTGGAAAAGGTACCGCACATGCGCAGTTGAGAGAAATGCGCAAAGTAAAGGAACAGTGATCTGCGCATGTGCAATCCATTCCTACGCTCTACGTCACGGCCCCGGACCACGCCCACTTAAAGGGGAAATGTCCCAAAACAAGAAAAAAAATTTTAAGCCTCAAAACCAGATTCTTTCACCTGGAACGACAGCACAATGCCTGAAATTCGACCAGTAGCTGAAAGTAACCTCCGCAGAACCCTGCAACACACAGTTAGCACTGCCCAAAGAGATGATACAGTCCTTGAAGACTATGACTCCGACCTTGAATTCTTCTTTGGACATCGCGAGCCCAATGCCAGCTCCGACACAAAACGTGATGATATGGTCCTAGAAGACTATGACTCAGACGATGATTTCACCATTGGAGATGGTGACCCCAGTACCAAATCAGAACCGCAACGAGATGTGTTCTACAGTGAAGAATCCGACACAGACGCGGATGTGTTCTTCGGATTTGAGGATCTTCAGCCCAGCATATATGACATCCCGACTCGTGAGTGCAGGATTATGCTGCCGCCTGACGCCAAGAGACAGAGAGCGGTACAAGCCCACAGAGAGCGACCTGCTGCAACACAGAGAGTGGTGCACGCATCACGAAGAGTCCCCGAGTCCACACAGAGAGTAGTCCATGCACCACGAAGGGTCCCAGCCTCCACACAAGAAGTGATAACAGTGTCCACAGCTAGACCAATGCATGATTCCACACAGGGAATGCTGCAAGACTCCACAAATGGAGTCCTGAAAGCTAGGTTTTGGTAGTGCAGCAAACGTGAATTGGTAAGATGCATCATCCTGCCATGGTATGTCATTGTACTGAGCCTCCACAGTGAGCTAGTAGACAGCCTCCATGATAGAAGCAACGTAAGACTCCTCCAAAGCGGAGTGCTTGCATGAACAAGACCATGAGGGTCTAGCAACCTCCTCTGAGCAACCAGCAGCAGACAATGCAAGTCTGCCACACTCAAGTGAACAACAGAAAGACTATGACAGTCTGCCATGCTCAAGTGCACTCCAAGAAGACTATGACCGTCCACCCAGATTATTTGAGCCACCAGAAGAAGATTCTGACAGTCTACCCAGCTCAAGTGAACGACAAGAAGCTACTGAGGCTCTACCCACTGTATGTGACGACGGCATCCCACTTCCCATACCAGATGTGCAACGTGACACACCTCAGCTAGAATGTACAGAGGT
This sequence comes from Scyliorhinus torazame, assembly GCF_047496885.1. Taxonomy (NCBI): domain Eukaryota; kingdom Metazoa; phylum Chordata; class Chondrichthyes; order Carcharhiniformes; family Scyliorhinidae; genus Scyliorhinus; species Scyliorhinus torazame. The sequence goes on from NC_092717.1 coordinate 159,627,598, forward strand.
ACTCGACAATCACAGTGCGACTACTGGTGACCCGGTGACACCACGTTACTTCAAACCTCATTCGCTCGAGCCTCTCCACAAGCAAATTCATTCCTGAATGTTTTGACTCCGGACAGAGAGCATCACAAAACTTCAGAAGGTTCACGTGAACCTGCAATGACTCCAGACGGGGAGCATCGACAAGCCAAAACTGACTCAGGTGAAACAGACCAGACTCCAGACGGGGAGCATCGACAAACCAAAGCTGATTCAAGTAAGCCAGACATGACTCCCGATGGGATGCGCCGCGGACTCAGTGATGGCACGCTCAAGGAGACAGCAGATGCTACAAAGCACGCTGACACGAGTAACTGTGTGAAGGACTCGTATTATCCACAGTGTGTGGTCCTTGAGCACAGAAAACATGAAAACAAAACCAACCAACACAAAAACCACATCAAAGACACTAGCAAGAAGCATACCAAAGGCAACAACGTCGACAACAAGCACGACAAAAACAACACCAATGGAACTACGACTGGTACGACATGGTACAACTCTGCCCATGAGGGACACTGCTCAGCTCAGTACAATGACATACCATGGCAGGATGATGCATCTTACCAATTCACGTTTGCTGCACTACCAAAACCTAGCTTTCAGGACAGAGGCCATCAAGAATTACCACCACAAGTATCGAAAGAAAAAAAGAGTCCAAATCCGACAACAAAGTGATTTGACCACTTCTTGGTTCCTTCAGCACAGGGACACTGATGCCGTTTACAATGCAATGTCACCATCAACATCACCAACTCACCAACCAAACAAGAAAGCCACTCGACCATAATAATTAATGAACTTTGGACTCATGCATATGATTTGGACTTATTGTTTAATGATCACTGTTATCATAACTTGTACAGAGCATCACTTATCTACCTGTTTTTGTTCAATTTTCTTTAACACTGTACAGGAAATATGTAACACGAAAAAGGAGGGATGTGGTGATATACATCACTAAGTACACAACGGGTTAATGTACATACACTACACCTAGCTAGACACTAGAGGGAACACCAGAGACATGACACACAGACAGTCAACCAAAAGGTCAGTAAGATAGGACACGGCCAATGGGCATTCACGATACACACAGAGGTGACACTACCACAGGGGGGCATTACACCAACCCATATAAAAGGACACATCACACATGCTCAGTCTCTTTCCAGTGGAGACTCTCAGTGAGTACAGGCACAGAGTTGATTGAACATCACACCCACCACTTGGATTGTAGCAGATTGGTTCGTCAGTCTGAGTAGCTATAGCAGGATTAACAGTAGAGTCGAATCCAAGTAGGAGAATTGTTAACAGTTTAATAAACGTGTTAAAGCTATCTCCAAGTCTGAACCTTCCTTTGTCAGAGTGCACATCAAGGGAGCAGCTTATGCTACGTCAAGATCATAACAAAACAGCGCACACTGAGGTGGATTTGGTTATTCCTTGGTTGCTCTGTAAAAGAGATTGTTCTTAGTATCCTTTCTGTGATGATGGCGAATGCTGGGTGATGGATGATATTTTTAGATCAATCCAGGCGTTCTTCTCTTTGGGTTTTCCCCCCTTTTTTCTTCCACTTTTCATCCAGCTGAGCAGGGTGCTGTTACTAATCTTTGTCTGGTCTGAAGGTTCAGGGGACAATCCCCGAGCTCCACCAAGGAGGAGGGACCCCCCACCCCCACCCCCAACAGGGCACCCAATTGTTGGATATCTATACAATTCTTCTTCTCTTTGGTGATGGTATTTTCCAGCTGGGAATGGTGTAATCATCCTTTTCCTTTTCAGTCTGAATGCGGGTGGTGCACTGCCTTGGACATGGTTGGAGAGGTGCAGGTTCGGAAGGTGTGTGGATATTGTGGTGTACTTAAGGTCCTGGGATATTGATGCCTGCATGTCGGGAGGTCCCCCTCCAATTTTCTCCTGCTCCCGGCAGTTATGGGCGGCCTTTTGCTGGAGGTGGGGGGTGGGTGGGGTGGAAACAGATAAAGCACAGTGTTAGACAGTCCAATGCATACAGTCCAGGGGGTGGGTAGCTGGTGCTGTGGAGAGTGAAGTGTATATATGTGGCTGCAGGTTGTCTGGCTCCTGAGTGTCAGTCACGAACCCGGCGAATCATGCACCGTTTCCCATTGAAATCGATTGTGTTTCACGTGGTGCCGGTCGCTGATTCGGTCCAGGTGCTCCGCCAGTTTTGATGTCGTGGAGGCCCACGAATCCTGCCCCAACGTCAACACTTAGTCTTCGGAATGGAGAATCCCGCCGATATTTACCGAAGTGTTAGAACTGGTATTAAACATTCAAATTTTTCCTGGGTAAATCGGAACCATTCAAAGCCTCCAACATTAACTTCGAGATTCAGAGACTTCCAGAAGCAGTGGAATTGTCTATCCAAACTTCCTGGGCAATTCCCGTATAGTCAGTGTGTGGGAACTTGCAAGGGGTATCCAGTGCACCTTGGGGGTTATTTCCCAGTTACTACCAGCTGAAGGCTGGAAGTTCTGGGTATTGCTTCCCTCGATCAATGTTAACAGCGATAGCAACTTGCCCACAAAGTATTTAAAAACGAAACACGAAAGGGCATGTCGAAATAATTGTAAATACCATCAGATGCCCTGTTTCTTTAAATCGGGACTATTTCTTGCCAAAGTTGACCTATTTCTTATGGTTTATCAGATTATCAAAAATATGGATTCTGCAACTTTGCCCTTTCTTCTGAGTAAACTCACTTTTTGGGATGACAGTGTCTGATTGGGACTATCCTTAGAAAATGAAACGTTTTACTTTGTAACTTACTTTGACTACTGAAGACTGATATCTTCAATATGCTGATGGACAGAGAAAGGCCGATCTCTGATTTCTTACTCTGTGTGTTAAGTAATGGCTTGTAAGGCCACCAATAAATGTTGGCATCTTGAATCAGAAGCTTCCTGCTTATTGTGCGAGACTATGGCAGCTACATTGTTTGTTTAGCCAAGCCCCCAGCTGGTTGTCCTGAATCAAACCCATTCAAACATGGAGTGCTAAATGGAAGTCCTTTGTCTTGAATTGATCAGGTGTGTGAGAATAAATAATTTTCAATGAAAACTCATTATTGTATTCCAACTCAACTAATGGCCCAAATCAACGTTTCAGATAACGTGTGTGTTTCTGGGAGTTAACCCTTTGTGAACTGAAAATAACTTAATGACAACATAATATGGATTAAACTGGAATTCTAATGAGACTGCAAGGGTAAAAAAGCAATACATTGGGTGGAATTCTCTGGACTCCTAGCCATGTATTTCTCAGCAACAGGAGGTGGTGCCATTTGTTGGCGACAGGATTCCCTACTCCCGCCGCTGTTAATGGGATTTTCCATTGAAGCCGCTGGGAAATCCAAGGGCGGGGGTGTGCTGCTGGCGGAACTAGATAATCAGCTGCCATCGAACGGCCGATTAATTCTGGCCATTATCTTTGAACATTTGCTTGCTCAATAATTTGGTCGTGATTAAACACAAATTATGGACTGGGACATCTGTGGGCTGGCAATCACCATCAGTTTGCCACACCTCTCTTTTTTACCAACCTTTGGTGGGAGTTGCCCATTTCTCACTCATGTGTCTGACCATTAGAAATGTGCAGCACAGTTGCTCCAGAGTTCTTCCCGTGCAGGGCAGCAATAGGGGGATGTCTGGTGGTCGGGAAGGTGGAATGGCCAGGAGGGGTGTTGGGTGGTGGAAGGTGGGGGAGAAACGGGTTGGGTGGGCCAGGTCGAAATGATTTTGGTCATTGAAGGGGGTTTTGTTAGTTGGAGATGGTCAGGAGGATAATCAAGGGTTTGGGATTAGTCACGGGGTGGGGAGGGTAGTCACGGAGGTCAGGACGGTAGTCAGGTGTGGGGTTGGTTGGGGGTTGGTCGGAGGGGAGTAATCAGGTGTTCAGTGGGGGTCGAGAGGTCGGTACCATCGCTACCCAGGAAATAGAAGTGGTTTTAATCCTTTCACCTTTTCCTAGGTGACTATTCTGCTAACAATCAGGACCATTGAAAGTCTCTGATTCAAATCAGAAGTTTTGATGGGTTGCAAACGCAGAGTTACTGCCCAACAGAAGGCTAAACTTCCCAGACAATTCTTGTGCAATGTTTGCATCGGGACTTCGTCTGGGGTACTCCTCAGGGTACAAACCCCCTTCCATCCAGGGAACGAATGTTCTGGCCCCAAATTGGGATATCCCCAAATTGTTGCAAACCCACGTGAGGAGAGATAAACTGGCTCCCAGTTTTATTCAAATCCCTCTGTTGGTAGAAACAAGATTTTATCCAAAAAGGATTCCTTTTCGCAGATATCTTTTCCCAGACCTAATGGTTATGTTGTAAAAGGAACAAATTTAACCAGGTTTTCTTGAATTGAGATAGATTGAGTTTATTAACTAGTAAAAAGTTGAGGAGAAAAATGGTAAAACACATTCACATAGAAGAGAAGTGAGAATTGAATCCAATAGTAAGTAAATATAAATTAAAAGAGATATGGAGCACTCCTTGTCACATAAGGAGTAGATGTGAAACATGTGGCCGTTACGATTTGAAATTCCACTAGAGTTGACTTAGGTGGGCAGATAGTCTGTTTCAAGGTTCCAGTAGAGTTGACTTCAGCAGGTGAATAGTTGGTTCTTCGATTCCAGTGTTCTGTGGTTTGGCAGAGTAATTCCCCGGCTCTCTTTCCAGCTATGATCTTTTTGCTGGATGGGATTGACTTCCACAATCAGAGAGAAATATTTGAGATATACCTGCAAAAGTGCTATTTTGTTGGGGCACTGCTGCCTGCTGCTGTTATACACCATCAGTGTGAAAAACTTCCAGCTGCTTATTTTTACAGAGCACATACAGGCAGACTCTGGGGCAGCTCCTAAAGCTGGCTTCTAACCCATTCTTTGTATATTCCAAGTTGAAGGTGGACTCCACAATTCTATCGAGGCATTACTCATAGATTTCATAGAATTTACTGTGCAGAAGGAGGCCATTCAGCCCATCGAGTATGCACTGGCCCTTGGAAAGAGCACTCTACTTAAGCCCCATGGCTCCACTCTATCCCTTTTATCCCCGTAACCCAGTAACCCCACTTAACCTTTTTGGACACTAATGGCAATTTAGAATGGCCAATCCACCTAATCTGCACATCTTTGGACAGTCGGAAAACAATTCTGCATATTTTAGATTTTTCTCTCAGCTTATGAGATATTCGTTCAGTTGTCCAGTGAAACTGTAGTCTTCATTATGAATTTTCAAAATTGTTTTAATTAAGTGACAGCAAAACTGGATATTGTTACTTAGCTGGAATTTGTAAATTGGTTATTTCAAAGAGGGGTGTAAATTATCAGTGGTATCGAAACAATCTTATTCATACCCTTTTTTGAATAAGACATTTGAGATGAGACGACCAATATGTCCATTTGTCTTTACCAGAGATGGTATTCAGTCTTTGGATGCTTTTAGAAATACTTGTCTGGAAACAGAGAGGGATTCCTTTGTCCCTAAGAGAAACACTCCGCAGCAATTCAGACAGTGGCTGACTGTACATTCACAGCCATGTTTGTGGGGGGGGGGGGGTTGTATCCATTTAAAAAAAAATGAAACTCAGGCCTAATTTAATGTCCAATATTTCCATGTGTAATTCCATGGGCGTCATTCTCCGACCCCCCGCCGGGTCGGAGAATGGCCGTTGGCCGCCGTGAATCCCGCCCCCGCCCCCGCCGAAGTCTCCGCTCCCGGAGATTGGGCGGGGGCGGGAATCCAGCCGCGCCGGTTGGCGGGACCCCCCGCTGGATTCTCCGGCCCGGATGGGCCGAAGTCCCGCCCAGGAATTGCCTGTCCCGCCGACGTAAATCAAACCTGGTATTTACCGGCGGGACCAGGCGGCGTGGGCGGGCTCCGGGGTCCTGGGGGGGGGCGCGGGGCGATCTGACCCCGGGGGGTGCCCCCACGGTGGCCTGGCCCGCGATCGGGGCCCACCGATCCGCGGGCGGGCCTGTGCCGTGGGGGCACTCTTTCCCTTCCGCCTCCGCTACGGCCTCCACCATGGCGGAGGCGGAAGAGACTCTCCCCACTGCGCATGCGCGGGAAACTTTCGGCGGCCGCTGACGCTCCCGCGCATGCGCGGGGAAACTGACAGCGGCCGCTGACGCTCCCGCGCATGCGCCGCATTTCCGCGCCAGCTGGCGGGGCAACAAACGCCATTTCCGCCAGCTGGCGGGGCGGAAATCCCTCCGGCGTCGGCCTAGCCCCTCAATGTTGGGGCTAGGCCGCCAAAGATGCGGAGACTTCCGCACCTTTTTGCCGGCGCGATGCCCGTCTGATTTGCGCCGGCTTTGGCGCCAGTCGGCGGGCATCCCGCCGTTGGGGGAGAATTTCGCCCCTGGTTTCTTTTCTCCATCATCGTGACATGTCACATAAAATTTCTAAAATATAAATAGTTAATTCAAGTTCAATTGTCTTCTGGAATCAACCTCCAGGCCCTGATCTGAAAATTAGAACACATTTCTCAGTGTGATCTCTTACATAATAAAATCGGAAAATCAGAGAAAGTCAGAACTTCAGAAACGAACAAGTTCCCTGTGAACCTCAGAGATGAAAAAAGCCAGATGGCTGCATCCAATCAGTAATCAGTTAGGTTTGTGATGTGGGAGGGCTCTCAGTTCTTTCCAATAACATTAGAAAACTTCCATCCTCTGCGGCTAATAGCCTGAAATATAGATTAGTTTCCCATTGATCAAACACAGCATGCATAGTGACATGGGTAATGTGATCATTGTTCATTCTTACATGGAGGTTAGGAAATAGGAGGCCTCGTTAAAGACATCTAATCAGGGACTGATAAAAGATTTAAATCAAGTTCATCAAAGGGGCAGTTGGTAATCATGAAGTACCCTGCAGTGTTATCAGCTTCTTATCCCAATTCCCAACCCTACATTTCAGTATATTCATGTATTCAATTTTATTTTATTAATTCTGATTTTTTTTTGAAAGAATTGTATGAAGCAAATTTAATCATTAAAAATGAGCTTGGGCACATTTGTCACTCAGAATGTGTCAGTCCATAGCTTTTGATTACTCTATTGAGCAAAATTATACATATATCTTTCCCCTTTTCAGTAAAGTCAGGGGGAGGGGAGAATTTGGGTTTTTTTTTGTCACTGCAGTCACATCAACACATTAGGTTGTCAAAGGATTTTATTTTCCTTTCTTCCATCTTATCGGATACAGATGCATTATGTACTCGTAAAGGCTATGGGAATGCTATTTCTCAGATCCTCTATACACCACAGTATTTGAGCTGATCTTAGACTCAAATGCACGGTTAACTCATTCAATTAAATTGTTGGTGCTCCTGATGAATACCGCATGGAGGACAATAAATGTTGAGACACCAGGAGCATACTACCCAGCATGGTGTTACCCTGTGCTGTCAGCTCTAAAGGAACTATTGTCTGTCGTTGAAGTGTCCAGAGGCCTCAAAATGGCTTGAGCAATGGGTATGCTATGAGAACTGTTCAATTGAAAGAAGAATGTTTTGCTGTCTTACAAAGAAAGATGATTGGCTTTTGGAGTTGAGGAAGGCTACACCAGTCAGGGGAGGCTCAACAAACTAGGGCATCTTTCCAGAAAAGAAATGACTGAGGGGCTGCCTAATAGAGGTCTTTCAGATCATAAAAGGGTTTTATAGGGTAGATATAGAGAAACGTTTTCGCTTGTGAGAGAGTCCAAAACTGGGACTATGATTTTAAGATAGTAATAAATCAGATAGAAATTCGGAAGTGACTTCCTTATTCTAAAGATTGGGTAGAATTTGGAAATTGGTATTTCAATGAATTGCTGAGATAATAGCTTCACCATTTAAAACAAAGCTAGATCAACACACAAAGGAAAAAGGAATAGAAGGGTATAGTGATAGAGTTAGATGAAGGTGGATGGAAGGAGGTTTAAGTGGTGCATAAGCACTGACATTGACCCCTAGGGGGATCAAATGACCTGGTTCTGGACTGTATGTGCAATGTAATACTATGAATTTTCCGATCATTGTCATTCACCTTTCCCGCTAGCAGTGCACCCCACCCATGGGTTTCCTGGTGGCATGGGGTGGTTACAATGGGAAATGCTGTTGACAATTGGTGGGAAGATAGAATCCAGTCGCCAGCGAACGTCATACTGCTGAGAAACACGTAGCTGGGGGATCGGAGGATCTGGCCTAAATGCTTTCTGCCTCTGCCTTGAGCCTGGAAGCAGGTGAGAAAGAAATTTGCTGATCACAGGAAGATTGCCAGGACAAATACTGCTCACATTTGCTTCATTTATGAACATTGCCTTGCAATACATGTCAAGAGTGTTTCACTGCAAGATTGATGTAATTCAACAGACTATTGTGCTAAATGTTTGTGTAATCTCTGAAGTGAAGCATCCAGCATCAGGTATGCTGTGTTTCAACATAATCATGCACAGTGTATGCTGGTTTGGATACCTGAGTGACACATTCCTCATTCCAACATTCATCCCTTTGCTGAGCTGCTCGGAGAAGAATGATGCACATAATCAGTGCCAGTGAATGCAAACAGGTGGAGGCATCACCTAAAGCTGCAATGCTTGACCGCTCACATGAAGACCATGCTTGGGAGTCAGAACATTGCTGAAATACAGAAGGTGAGTGCGGAGCAAGTCAGAGGCCATGTACAATGTTGTGTTGGGCGCTCTGGATCCGTGGAACACATACAGGTCACCAACACTTGAAATAGTGCAACACTATTTTATTGAGTGATTAACTGTTTAACATACTCTCACTGTGGGTTAACATGATATTAGCTTTAACTAAAGACCTTTGCCTTGTCCTAATCAGTCGATGCACTCAGCACATGGTGAATGTCTGTGCTGCAGGCTGTGAGCTCTGTCCTACTAGGAAGCTGCAGCTCAAATGAGCGGGAACTCTGATGCCCCCTGTCTTTATAGTGAGTGTGCTCTAACTGGTGATTGGCTGCGGTGTTGTGTGTGTTAATTGGTCCCACTGTGTGTTCATCAGTGTGTGTGTGTGAACCATGATATACTGGTGTATATTATGACATTCCCCCCCTTTTATAAAAGAATGTACATGTGTGGCAATAAATAGGGTATGGTGAGAATGTCCCTAACTACGTGTGTGCGAAAGACATATTTACAGGACTGTGTACATGAGAACAAAGCTATTTACATGGGAAGGTGCCTGGTGCAGAAAAACAATATGCAACAAGAATAACGAGATGAATACTATATACAAACCATGTAAACGATCAAACGGAAGAACAAAACAATTCAGAAAGTCTATAAGTCCACAAAGTTCACAAATTACGTCTCTGAGGTGGGCGACGAATTCTGGTTGACCGTCAGGGTGGCACACCACTCATCGTCTGGATCGATGCTGTATACCGACAGCGGCTGGTGTCTTTGCTTCGGGGACACCCTGTTTTTTGTCACGTTGCCAACTCAAAAAAGCGCCTTCGGGTCCTCGGTGTCACTGTTGTGTGGGAGGTCTGCATCGGACTCGGTGACCGTGGGTTGAATTGCCCGGATATTCCTGAAAGGCTGGCTGAAGCGATATGAATTGGCAGGCATATAAGGCAGCATAGTGGCCAAGTCTGCCACATCTTAGGCATTGTCGAGATTGGGCAGGGCATTGCCGTTTTAAATGGGCGGAGCAACAGTTGCCGCACATCGTAGCGTCAGCACGTTTGCTGCGCCACCGCGCATGCGCGGTGCGGTCGTGCGTGGTGCGCGCCTTTGTATTACATTCTTCGATGACGCCGTCCCCTCATTTGGTGCGCACAAGCGCGGGAGTCCGCGAAAAGCGCGCGAAATGGCCGCCCTCATCCAGGCTGAGACCCTGGAGTTGCTCAATTGCTCGGACCCGTTCCGCCGCGTGGGGACCTTGCCGCGCCGTTTCAGATGCTTGATGTGGGAATACCGATTCATGGCGTTTTCGTGTAAGACACAGGTCTCAATGGCGGCCGCTAGGGTGAGCTGCTTTACTTTGAGGAGCTGCTATCGTAGGGGGTCCGACTGAACACCGAAAACCATCTGGTCGCATATCATGGAGTCGGAGGTGGGCCCATAGCTGCAAGACTGCGCAAGGATGCGGAGGTGAGTGAGAAAGGATTGGAAACGTTCATCCTTACCCTACAAACGCTGTTGGAACACGTAGCGCTCGAAACTTTCATTCACCTCTACACTGCAGTGAGTGTCAAACTTGAGGAGGACCGTCTTGAACTTTGTTTTATCTTCATCATCTGCAAAGGTGAGAGAATTGAAAATGTGGATGGCATGGTCCCCGGCCGTGGATAGGAGGAGAGCAATCTTCCTGGTATCCAAGGCGTCCTCCCTGTCTGTGGCCTCAAGGAAGAGCAGGAAGCGCTGTTTGAATACCTTATAGTTGGCCCCTAGGTTGCCGGCGATGCAGAGTGGCGGCGGCGGGCAGATGTTGTCCATGTTGCAGGATGACGGAATGCTGGCAGAAGGCAGATCACTTGCAGGTAGGTCTAAGAAGTTCTAATATCCCTCAACTCCTGGTATCATGTTGTGTTGGGCGCTCTGGATCCGTGGGACACATACAGGTCACCAACACTTGAAATAGTGCAACACTATTTTATTGAGTCATTAACTGTTTAACATACTCTCACTGTGGGTTAACACGATATTAGCTTTAACTAAAGACCTTTGTCTTGTCCTAACCAGTCGATGCACTCAGCACATGGTGAATGTCTGTGCTGCAGGCTGTGAGCTCTGTCCTACTAGGAAGCTGCAGCTCGAATGAGCGGGAACTCTGATGCCCCCTGTCTTTATAGTAACCTGTGCTCTAACTGGTGATTGGCTGTGGTGTTGTGTGTGTTGATTGGTCCCACTGTGTGTCCATCAGTGTGTGTGTCTGCACCATGATATACTGGTGTATATTATGACACACAAGTTTATAAAGGAGAGGGCTGAGAGGTCAGTTCTGCAGGTTTTCCACCATGGCTCGATGGACTAGTGTCATCCCTCTTCTGGTACTGGTGTGACAGTGGCAAAGTTGGCAATGGGTGAGGAATCGAGGTGGAGATTGGGACTGCCAGCTCCACCTCTATGCTGTCACTTATATGCAGCAAGGTAGTCGAAAAATAGCCTCTCCTATACGAACATAGGTTTTCATATTTTTAAAAATATAGATCAAAGACGGAAAGGTTTCTTTTAATGGCACAACAAGTTTAAGCTGTTGCAAGTTGGTAATTTTGATTTCACTGACACCAGAGAAGGGTAAACCATTAGACAATTTAACAGAATGTGGGCTTGCCAGTGCTGCCCAAGTCCCAAGAGTTTTTTTTAAACAGAATTGCGTGAATTGGACAAGGTTCTTTTGTGCACCATGGAAATTAAGGCGGAATCATGATTATCTAGAAATGCACATTGCTCCTGGTCTTTCCATGGCAAAATCTTACAGTGCTGTGATGTTGTGGGTTAGAAGTGGAAATACAATAGGATGCAGAGGCAATTTCAATGGAAATTACAAGGTTCTGAAGAGACAGAACAGGGCTGTGAAACTAGCTTTGGTGTGCTCCAGCAAAGTGCTGCCGCAGGCATGGGCTAAGTTCTTTTTAAATTGATTTACGGGATGTGGGCATCGCCAGCTAGGCCAGCATTTATTGCCCATCCCTCATTGCCCTTGAAAAGGTGCCTTATTGAACCGCTGCTATCCATGTGGTGTAGGTGCACCCACAGTTCTGTTTGGGAGGGAGTTCCAGGATTTGAGCCAGTGAGTGAAGGAACGGTGATATATTTCCAAGTCAGGATGGGTTACTTGGAGGGTAACTTTTGTGTGATGTTGTTCCCATGTATCTGCTGCCCTTGTCCTTCTAGATGGTAGCAGTTGTGGATTTGGAAGAAGCTGCCTAAGGAGCCTTAGTGAGTTCCTAGTGCATTTTGTAGATGGTACACACGCTGCCACTGTTTGTCAGTGGTGGAGGGAGTGAATCCTTGTGTACCCATCAAGCAGGTTGCTTTGTCCTGGACAGTGTCAAGCTTTTTGAGTTTTGTTGGAGCTGCAATCATCCAGGCAAATGGTGAGTATTCCATCACATTCCTGACTTGTGCCTTGTAGAATAGAATAGAATCCCTACAGTGCAGAAGGAGGCCATTTGGCCCATCGACTCTGCACAGACACCCCGAAAGAGCACTCTACCCAGATCCACCCCCTCATGCCGCCCCATATTCACAACCTAACCTGCACATCCATGAACACTGAGGGGCAACCTTTTAGCGTGGCCAATCCACCTACCCTGCGCACCATTGGACTATGGGAGAAAATTGGAGCACCTGGAGGAAACCCACACGGACACGGGGAAAACGTGAAAACGCCACACAGAACGGAATTGAACCCGGGTTCTTGGCGTTGTGAGACAATAGTGCTAACCACTGTGCAACAATGGTGGACAGGGTTTGGAGAGACAGGGGTTCCCTCCTTCTGCAGTGTACACTTCAAGTTTGACTTATCTATAAAACAGCATTTGTCTACCATGTTACATAATTGATTCAATTTGTGCTTATTTTTGGAAGATGTTTCCAAGGTAATTTGAATCAATTTTTTTTTGAGATTCTATGTATGAATAGGTCTATTGTTCTACTTCAGCCTTTATTTGGAGTTAAACATCCCACCAACATCAGTAATATTAATTGGCGGTGGAAAGCCACGGGCTGCTGATTCAGAGAGAGAAATGCGTACTTGCCTGCCTTCTGAAATCACGGCGAACCTTCCTCTCCCAGCGCCAGCTTTGAGCCTCTAGCTAACCTTTGCACACTAAGGGGGAATTTAGTAAGGCCAATTCACCTAACCTGCAAATCATTGGACTGTGGGAGGAAACCGAAGCACCTGGAGGAAACGGCGGTGGCACAGTGGCAGAGTGGTTAGTATTACCGTCCCACAGTGCCAGGGACTTGGGTTCAATTCCGGACTTGGGTCGCTTTCTGTGTGGGGTTTGTACGTTCCCCCCATGTCTGAGTGGGTTTGCTCAACAGTCCAAAGATGTGCGGGTTAGGTGGGTTGGCCATGCTAAATTGCGCCTTAATGTAAAGGGATGTATAAGTTAGGTTCCGGGGATAGGACGGGGGAGTGGACCTAGGTAGGGTGCTCTTTTAGACGGTTGGTGCAGACTTGATGGACCAAATGGCCTCCTTCAGCACTGTAGGAATTCTATGGTTCTATTCTATGTTTCCAGGGAACCCATACAGACACAGGAGAATGTACAAACACCACACAAGTCACCCAACGTCTGAATTAAACACAGGTTCCTGGTGTTGTAAGGCACCAATACTAACCAATGTGCCTCCGTGTTACCTCTGTTATTATTTTTATACCTTGTTTACTTCAATTATCTTATTTATTTCTAATTATTTCATAATTAAATGTTGTGTTTTGGTGATTCAGTAAGACATTTGTGGAAGCTTGTAAAGTTTAGTGGAAAACCGTTATTGATAAAAATAATTTTATAACTACAAAACTTTGAACCAAGTTATCATTTAACTTAGCGTTTAACTTTATCAGCTGAACAATGACATAAAATGACTTCAACTTTTACAAATTCTTGCAAACAAATGTATTTTTCTCACTTAAACACAATGGTCTTCAAAATATATGTTTCCACATAAGCACAACGGTTCTATCTATTTGTAAAAGGGAGGGGAGGGGGGGCAAGGAGAGGGATAGGAGTGGAGGACAGAGGGGGGAGGGAGGGTTTCTACATCTCAATTGTTAACTTTACAACTCAATGTCCGAAAGCAGCAGCTGCCAGGCAATCTTGAATAGCCCTTGCGTCACCTGGAAACTGGTCTTGTCCACCTGCACCAGGAGATAAGCCTGCATGCGGCTCCTCATTACTGTCCGGTGGCCCTGACTTCAGTCGTAATGAAGTGCTTCAAGAGGTTGGTCATGAAGCGCATCAACTCCATACTCCCAGAACGCTTTGATCCACTGCAATTCGCATACCGCCGCAACAGGTCCACAGCAGATTCCATCTCCTTGGCCCTACACTCATCTCTAGAGCATCTCGACAACAAGGACACCTACATCAGACTCCTATTTATTGACTACAGCTCCGCCGTCAACACCATAACCCCAGCCAAGCTCATATCAAAGCTCCAAAACTTGGGACGTGGCTCCTCACTCTGCAACTGGATCCTTGACTTTCTGACCCACAGACCACAATCAGTAAGAATAAACACCTTCTCCCCAATAGTCCTCAATACCGGGGCCTGCAAGGCTGCGTACTTAGCCCCCTACTATACTCTCTTTACACACACGGTTGCGTGGCAAAATGTGGTTCCAACTCCATCTACAAGTTTCCTGATGATCCAACCATAGTGGGCTGGATCTCGAATAATGATGAGTCAGAATACAGGAGGGAGATAGAGAACCTAGTGGAGTGGTGCAGCGAGAACAATCTATTCCTCAATGCCAGCAAAACAAAAGATCTGGTCATTGACTTCAGGAAGCAAAGTACTGTACACACGGTCAGCATCAACAGGGCCGAGGTGGACATGGTTAGCAGCTTCAAATTCCTAGGGGTACACATCACCAAAAATCTGTCCTAGTCTACCCATGTCGACACTACCACCAAGAAAGCACAACAGTGCCTTCACTTCCGAAGGAAACTAAGGAAATTCGGCATGTCCACATTAACTCTTACCAACGTTTACAGATGCACCATAGAAAGCATACTATCTGGCTGCATCACAGCCTGGTATGGCAACTGCTCAACCCAAGACCGCAAGAAACGTCAGAGAGTTGTGAACACCGCCCAGTCCATCACACAAACCTGCCTCCCATCCATTGACTCCATCTACACCTCCCGCTGCCTGGGGAAAGTTGGCAGCATAATCAAAGGCCCTTCCCACCCGGCTTACTCACTCTTCCAGCTTCTCCCATCGGGCAGGAGATACAAAAGTCTGAGAACACGCACGAACAGACTCAAAAACAGCTTCTTCCCCGCTGTTACCAGACAAACGGCCTTCTTATGGACTGACCTGATTAACACTACACCCCAGTATGCTTCATCCGATGCCGGTGTTTATGTAGTTACATTGTGTACCTTGTGTACCTATTATGTATTTTCTTTTTCTTTTCTTTTCATGTACTTAATGATCTGTTGAACTGCTCACAGAAAAATACTTTTCACTGTACCGCATTACACGTGACAATAAACCGTTACTTTCCTCCAGCTCGTCCATTTCTGGTGCCAAGACATTTTCTGAACGAATGCTCAGTTCATGCTGAATGGCAAAGTTGTGCAATGCATAACGCACTGCAACAATCTTTGTGATTATCTCTGGTGCATACTGTGACGTGCCTCCTGACCTGTCCAGACATCGAAAAGGTAATATCAAAACACCAATTGTCCTCTCCTCTACCTAACCAGCATTCGAAGTAATCACTGAGGCTGCTAAGGATGAACATTACATCAGGGAGACTCTTAAAAAACTCAGCTTAAAATACATTGCAAAATCCAAATGTATTTTAGCTCTGAATCAGCTGGGAGGACAGGCATGCGAACATTAGTGTCCTTGAGGAGTAGATAGCACCAGTATTGAGTTCATGATCATCTGAAACCAACTCATGTGCTTTGGATGTCAGAGTCCCGACTACCAAAGCAAATCTTCTCTGCCAAGCTCAAGGAAGGACCCCGGACAAGAGGAGGAACAAGGAAACTCTTCAAAGACTCCTTGAAGGTTTATCTCAAGAAATGGAACATAGACATCAATGCCTGGGAGTTCTTTGCACAGAAGAGACCTATCCTTCTGATTGAAGGGACACAATTCTTGAGAACACTCAGTGGCAGGAGGAGGCCCGGAAAAGGAGGCGAGAAAGGAATACCCGTGACCTAGAGCCCAAGGACCGATCCCATCTTTGGAAACTCCTACCAAATGAGTGAAGCTGCAGCTCTAGGATTGTGCTCATCAGCCATGCAAGGACCCACAGATCTCGTAACCAGCAACATGGAGTATCTTAGGTGAACAATCATGCGTTAGCACTGTTGCTTCACAGTGGCAGAGCATGCTAAGAGGAGATTTTATAGAATCATCAAGAGTTGATACAGAGTAAAGAAAGAGAAACTGTTTCAGTGTCTAAAGCACGGTAGCACAGTGGTTAGCACTGTTGCTTCACAGCACCAGGAACCTGGGTTCAATTCCGGCTTGGGTCACTGTCTGGGCGGAGTCTGCACATTCTCCTTGTATCTGCGTAGGTTTCCTCCGGATGCTCTGGTTTCCTCCCACAAGTCCCGAAAGACGTGCTTGTTAGGTGAATTGGACATTCTGAATTCTCCCTCAGTGTACCCGAACAGGTGCCGGAGTGTGCAATGAGCCACCATGCCACCCTTGACAAACCAAAGTTAAAACGAAATCTATCCTTAACTTTCTGTGACTCCCAACTCATTCATACAGCAAAGTACTTTTTTATTGGACTTGACAGCCTCATGACAAACCAAAGTTTAAAAAATGTATATCTTTCTTTCACTTTATTTGCATTTTAAATTCTAAACACTAATAATGTAAAACATTAACCTACCAACAAATGACTCTCAATGTCTCCTGCCTCTGCTCGATGATCCTGGACCGAGAAATAAAAGTGTAAATACTTAAAATCAGAGATACCTGGTTGAAGGATCACGCCCCACAATGTAGAAAAGAATGGAAGAAAGGAATGGGAAAAGACAAGGTAAACAAAGCAGCAGGTGACAAAAAGTTTAGATTTTAAAAGCCAGTCATCCTCTAGTGCTCTGATTACTCTTTATAGAATTCAAAATTGCCTCAGACCGCATGGCTGATTTTCAAAATGCTGCTTCCAAGTTGAAGCTTTGCCCATTAGGATCACACAATGGGAAAAATCAGTGACTTTTTCTCCACCATATTCCAACCATTTAAGTTAATTGTCTGAAAATTGAGAAGACTGTACCTTTGATTTCTCAAAATGTAATACTGATAGACAAAGCTCTCAGCTGGGCAAAACATATAAAAGAATTGTTCCCCAAGCCTTGTGTTTTATTTCTTCATCAAGAAGTAGTATTAACACTTGCCAAAATGGATACACTTTGTGCTTGAATAACTAGAAACAGGTTTTGCAATGACAGAAATCTGTTTGCATCCAATTTTGCAAGGTCAGTCTATTATATACACCTCTAGATGCATATTTGGATGACTATCAGGTATACACAAGTGATGGGTGGAGGAGATTACATGCCATCTGAAGCAATGGGGTAATTAAAGGAGAATGTTCTTACTTCGTGACTGAGATATAAAGATCTTTCAAAAGGATTAAACTTAGCCCAGTTATGAAAACCACACAGAATTTAAGCAACAATTTTGTTTGTGTTTATTTTCAGAAAGATTATTAATACTGAGAAGAATTGGACTGAAATCTTGGAGACAGAGCAATATATTGATGAACATTGTCAGATCTTAAAGGAATTTCCAAGATGACTTGGATGCATTATGCCAATTAGTATAGATTTCTCATGGAGGATTAGTAAAAATTAACTCAGTGGCGGCACAGTGGTCAGCACTGCAACATGGTTTCAATTCCGGCCTTGGGTGGCTGCCTGTGTGGAGTTTGCACTTTCTCCCCGTGTCCGCGTAGGTTTCTTCTGGGTGCTTCGGTTTCTTCCCACAGTCCAAAGGTTAAGTGGATTGGCCGTGCTAAATTGCCCCTTCATGTCCAGGAATGCGCAGGTTAGGTGGGGTTACGGGGATAGGGTGGGACAGTGGGCCTAAGTAGGGGGTTCGTTCAGTGGGTCAGTGCAGACTTGATGGGCCAAATGGCATCCTTCTTCGCTGTAGTGATTTTATGAAGAACATTAAACATGTCGAAGGAAAAATTCAGAATAACTGAATTCAGAAAACAAGTTCATGACTTCTTTCATAATTATCATTTGACAATTTCCAAGTCTGATCATCAGAAACATAGACCCTTTAAATAAAGGGTCAATAGTAGTCCAGCTATACTGACATAAGATGAACTTTGTCAATGGCAGTATCCAATTTTGGCTGTTTAGACCCTCAAATGATTTTCAATACTTCGTAGTAAAATTTATTTAGTGTAACAATATAATAGTTGAGATTCTGTCCCAGGACAGAGATTTTGGGGTGAAAGTCAGAGGGTGGGATTTTCTGCACCTGCTGCGGCAAACTTTGCGACCATTTTTCACCATTCTCATACTGCTGCTGTCAAAGGGGTGTCCTGTTCCATGCAGTGGTGGGGGTTCACTCTCAGCAGGGCTGGAAAATTCTGGCCACACTATCCCAAGAAATAGATTGCCTTTTCTTGCTTCAACTTCCATTTTATATGGCCGCCACCTTTAAAAACGGGAAAGCTGCCTGGAGCCCATGATTCCTTCCCAATGCTACTCGGCCTCTAAGACATAAAATCCTATGACCCAAATAATTTCCATAGTAATAGTGCAACCATGAGCTGCTATAGGGTAGCCCCAGTTTCCATTTCAGTCATTCTCTGCACACTCCAAGGGGCTGGTCAAGCTGTGTTAGGGAGAAACCACATTCTACAGGTTTTTATTTTCAATGAATCCACCCCTAAAAAAAGGCAAGTTGCAGCATTGTGCTGCAGGCTGCTGGTAATTGTTTCTTCACCATTCTGGGAGAAGCAAAGGCATAACAGAGGATGGAGAAGGCTCCCCAATTTTGCGATACTAACTTGAACTTGCACTATTGGACCATGTTTCCGGAAGGGTGGGGATATTCAGCAAGTCCTCCAGAGTAATCTTGTGAAGGGAGTGGGAGGAGGTGGCAAGGGTCATGAATGTCCAGAGCATGCCACCACCGACTTGGTAACAGCAGGATATCCAGCGAACAAGAAGTGTCAGATGCACACAGGTGTGTCATGCAACATCATGGCCTTCAAGACCAGTGTGGAGTAGTTTAACATGGCGATCTGAAAAATGAAGCCCTCGAAAGTAAGGTCAACGCTATATGATGGCACTATACTCATACTGAGAGGTCAAAATAGTCTGAGAACCTACTGCAATGGAAAACAGGAAGATCTAGAGTTCCAGGTGAGAGGTGAGGTGCAACAGCCACAACTGGGGCAAGTCTAAAACCTGGGCTGGTAACTCTAAATGTGCCGACAGAGATTCAATGTGAAGCGAGAGCTCAACATGGTCTGGAAGTCATCAACCCGGCAGAGGCATTGAATCTGACAAATACCTACCTCTGCTCCCTGTTGTGGCTGAACCTCTCCAGGATAGAGACAGAATGCCAGTGACTGTGTGTGTCACTGTGTTTGGATACTGTGACCAGATGTTTTGTTCAAATCAAGTGATCTATCCAACAAGCTGCAACTCTCCAAGTGCTACAAGAAATAGATATGAAAAGGTGCCCTGAAAGCAGCAAGGGCACACCTTTGGTCACAAGAGCATATTGGGCACAGCCAGATAAATTAACAGCTCATAATGGCACCTTGTTCAGGGTCATCATCCTTTAGGGTGTGAGAGGGGAGATAATGAAGTGTCCTCTCCATCACTGCGGAATCCTTGCAGAGGGCTACCATTAGTGGGGTCAAAGGATCCTGCCAATGAGAATGGCTGGAAAGTTTTGGTTGGTATCTTCTCCATTTCAAACCAGATTGCCTGTCAGTCAAAGGAGGAAAGAAAGGCTCAATTTGTTTTACCTTTCAAAAGTAGGGGATTTATTTTCAAAATTAGCTGTCAATACATTCAAATCCCAGTGCCAAACATGACAAAGAGAGGTTAACTTTTCCCAATGGAAAAAATTATGTAAAGCACATCAACAGGTACACAATCGTGGTCGATAGAATGGTTAACTTAGCTTTGCAGGACAGGGTCCTATGATTAATTACTGCATTACAATTACAATCACAGTACAATGCAGCATCAAATAGTGATTTGGAAATTGTGGAAATATTTTACACTTATATTAATAAGGACATGGGGAGTCCACACCGAGTAAAATAAAAACAAAGTTTTATTCAGACAAACAATATATACACTACCCGATCGATCCCAACCGGGTTCCTCTCTGGTCACTGACTTGCTGGCCGACCTTTTATACATGGGTTAATTGAGATACCCCACCCCTAGCGGGGGAGATCGTACTCTGCAAGGAGCACATGGAAGACAAGCATTCCCGCCCTGTAGGTCCCGTGTGGGATATAACACTTACCTTTCAGAATGTTGTCGTTCCTCAGCAAGCTTTTCCCTATGGTCACAAACTCTCCAAAGAGGTACTTATTATAGAGCTTCCAAAACCTATACCAGCCACTATTATGACCAGATTAATGTGCGGGGAACTGAATTCCCTCTTTGTCCCACTCCTCAGTTGGTTATAACAGATTTTGAATTTAAAAAGGAGGTAATATTGCTAATTTCGTTTTTATTTAACTGTGTATAGCTTGGTTTATGAAACAGGCCTGCCAGGCTCCTCAAGTTAAAAAATAATGAATTAATTTTATTTCAAAAACGCACTCAGGTAAAGATGCAGAAACTATTAACAGAAGATATAAAATGTCTACAAGTATGGGGGGGTCACATGATGTGAGTGCGGGAGCAGCTGTGATTTTGCGAGCTCTGGCTCTACCCGTCATTTAACCCTTTATTTTACCCTAATGCACATCCAATAATTATAATTTTTTGGGATATATGCCTTGCACTATGGCCTTGGATGATCCTGATTGGAGTTTGCTGATGAGGAGCCCAGTTGAATCAGAGAGAATTCCTGTTTTGAATGAGGTGGTCAGAGGTGGCTGGGGTGGGGTCCAGCTTGCAGTGGTGGTTTCGCTGATGAGTGGGCCCACGCCTTGGTGGTGTGGTTTGCATTGTGATGATGGCTCCCATTGAGAATGATGTTTTGGATGATGATTTTGGCTTCATGGTGCAGGTCTTCGGTGGTCACTTTGATGAACCGCAAAGTAGCCTTGGCAGAATGGTGGAAGCGCGGTGGAGAATCTTGGTATTTGATAAAGCAATTTCCCTGGTGGGGGCCTGCCTTTGGTTCGTAGGAATCCTGCGACATGATGTATCTTCTAACCTCAAAATCTGGCTGCCATGCCTTAGCAATCTTGATTTGGAGGTTAGGCATATTAGGTTCGACAGAGCACATTGCATCCGGTCTTCGAGGTCTGGTGTCAGTTGGGACCCCCGACCACTCATCTTATATTATCCTATTCTCGACGTTCATTGTGACGAGTTGGAGGTTGCTGGTTGTATCGAGTCATCCCCTGGCTGGGGCCTAGGTTCCCATTTGCCTGGGTGTCAGGGTGACGGCATGGTGGAGGTGAAGGTGCTTTTGATGGAATTTTAAAGAGATCCTGAGGGTTGTTTGACGATCATGTCATGCCTTCAGCCTTTCTAAATGACATGAATGGTATTATTATCCTGAAGTTCATCAATAATCCTGGACTTTTCTCCCTTGTGATTATGCTGTTGAGTTCTTGTTGTTGTCTTTTCTCCTGGCAAGTGTGGGTGAGGTATGACGAAGGTGAGGATCGTTTGTTATCCTGTTTTAGACTGTGATGTGTGGTTTGTGCACAGTCTTGCTCCTGTTTTTTTTTAGAAATGTGCTGTAATCCTTAGAGTTATGAGAAGGGAGTGTATTTTAAACACCCCTTAACTCATTTATA
The DNA here is from genome assembly GCF_047496885.1 of Scyliorhinus torazame. NCBI lineage: Eukaryota > Metazoa > Chordata > Chondrichthyes > Carcharhiniformes > Scyliorhinidae > Scyliorhinus > Scyliorhinus torazame. The sequence continues at coordinate 159,649,293 of NC_092717.1, forward strand.
ATGAGGATGAATGGAGCCACTGCAGGGTGATGGGTGCATAGTTGGTGTGGAGGTGGGTGGTAGGGTTAGTTAAGACCTCACTGGGATTGAAGATAGCCCCCAGTTAGAGCTAATTGTGTTCGGTTTTTATTTTGCTCTTTTTATTACTTTGTATTTTGAGAATCCGTGCTTACCTCCTGTGAATGGCCCGGATAGATCCCGCATCCTGGAGAGAACTGGGTTCCTTCTGATTCCTCCTTGAGGTTTGCATTTTTTAGAGCTATTGAAGTAGGGGGAAATGAGTATGGGCACACGTCAAGGTGGGGTTGGTTAATCCTTGTTCAAATTGTTGAGGTGAGAGTCTATATACTGTGCCACTGTATTGTGGGAGCATTTCTTCGGCTTGGGGCTAGGCTTGATGGGGAGGGGAACCTGCAGATGGTGGTGTTGACTTGCTACCCTTGTCCACCATAGGGGTAGAGATCATGGGTTTGGAAGCTGGAGTCAAAGGATCATTGGTGAGTTGCTGCAGTGCATCTAGTAGATTGTCCACACTGCTGCTATTGTGTGTTGGTGGTGGAGGGAGTAAATGATTATGGTGGTAGCTAGAGTGCCAATCAAATGGATGGTGTTGAGCTTTTTATGTGCTGCATTCATCCAGAGCTGCACTCATCAAGAGCTGCATTCATCCAAGAAAGTGGAGACCACACCATCACATTCTTGACTTGTGGGTTGCAGTTGGTGGACAGGCTTTGGGGGGTTATGAGATGTGTTATTTGACACAGAATTCCAAGCCCTTGACCTTCTCTTGTAGCCATAGTATTTGTATGGCTGGTCCAGTTAAGGTTCTGGTAAATATTAAGCCCCCAAGATGTTGATAGTGGAGGATTCAGCGAGGTAATGCCATTGAATGTTAAGGGGAGATCGTTAGAATCTCTCTTGTTATAGATGGTCATTTTCTGGCATTTGTGTGGTGCAAATATTACCTGCCACTTATCAGCTCAAGCCTCGGTGTTGTCCAGGTCTTGCTTCATTTGGATCTGTGCGGCTTCAGTATTGGAGGAGTTACAAATGTTGCTGAACATAATAGAATCGTCAGCGAACATCCCCACTTTTTGACAATACAATGGAAGGAATGTCATTCATGAAGCAGCTGAAGATGGTTGGGCTGAGGACACTACCCTGAGGAACTCCTGCAGTGATGCCCTGAGGCTGAGACAGTAAACCTCCAACAACTACCAACATCATCCTTCGTGCTAGGTATAACTCCAATGAATGGAGTGTTTTCCCTCTGAACCTAATTGACTTTGGTTTTCTGAGGGCTGCTTGATGTTGCACTTGATCAAATGCTGCATTAATGTTGCATTAATGTTAAGAGAAGTCACCCTCACCTCACATCTTCAGTTCAACTCTTTACCCATGTTTGGATCAAGGCAGTACTGAGATCAGGAGCTGAGTGGCCCTGGCAGAACACAAACTGAGTGTTAGTAAGCAGATTACTGCTGAGTAAGTTCTGCTTGATAGCACAGTTTACAACATCTTACATCACTTTGTTGATGGTCGAGAGTAGACTGATGGGATGGAAATTGTTTGGGTTGGATATACCTTGCTTTCTGTGGACAGTACATACCTGAACTATTTTTTGAAATTCTGGTTCTACTTCACCCTGGCTAGATTCCCCCCTCATCCTATTCAAATTATCCCTCTTCCAATTTAGAATTTCTACTTTAGATTGTTCCTTGCTTTCCTCTATTGTTTACCTAAACTGTATGCCTCGATAATCTCTCTTACCGAAGTGCTCCTCCTGAGCACATTTCATAAATTCCTCACCATCTTTACCCTTTATTCGAACATTATCCCAGTCGATATCTGTGAATTAAATGCCTCCAATCTCACCACTCTCTTGTTCTTGCACATCTCTGTGATTTATTTGCTGATTTGCTACTTAATCTCTCTCTCACTGTTTTGAGGCCTTCAGAATCCTACCGGGCGAATCAAATAGATTCCGCCTTAGCCCCTTCAGGCTCCAGTTCTGCATGAACAAGGTGACATACATCTTTAGTAAAGTGATAGCTCCTGAGGCACTGCTCTTTGATTATCTAAACATAGGACCGGTGCTGCCAGTGGACCATCCCAGGATAGGGCACTCTAAAGAAAGACTTCCTTCTTCTCCCTCCTTTCAGATGTTCTCCTCTCTGTCTCTGCTTCTTCATGTCCTGCTCAAGTTACAAAAGTTTGTTGTTTCAGGAGTGAATAAGGAAGGCGTATCCTGCACACTTATTTGCTAATGTTTTTGTGCTTGGGTGTTGCATTTGCACATTAATGTGTGTGACCTCATTTAACCTTCTCAGGTGCATGCAGGGGGGGGTACCTTCAAGTACCTTTTGACTTGTCCATGCAAGCTGGGTGGAAAATGAACAGCGGCACTTGTGCAGGTATTTCTGCGTGGTGCCACACAAATCAACTTCATCGTCACTCTATTTTGCACTGTGATTAGGTGTATAATAACTTTAGAGTTTCTAATTTTGCCTACCGTTGAAGTTTAGTCATGTACAACTCACCATACCTGATTTGTCTTGAAACCATCGCTCTTATTTTATAAGAAGAAAACCAAATTCCCAACTCCTCCCTTTTTAATTTACTAGTATGCAAATATGAAAGGAGAAACATTCTCAATAAAGTATGAATAAACTCACTCGTTACATTTTCTTCTTCAACAGGTGTGTTTGCCAATGCAGTCATGAAAAGATGCCTCTTGTAGCAACATTGAATTTCAAACAATAATTATATGTTGAAATTAAGCTTTAGAAAGACTCCTAGGAAGTAATTTCATTTTCAATATAACATCATGTACTAATGTAAAAACGTTGTTAATAGATCAAGTTTCATAACCAAGGTTCTGCAGATGATTATTTTTAGCAACTTCTCATTAAAGTAAATCCACCTATCCATAAATTCATTATAAATTATTCCAGATGAAAGCGTAAATTCAATGTTGGTGCAATTGACATTTGTCTCTTACCATAATGATTACCCAACTCACAAGGGTTCACAATTGTCACCAGCAGTATTTTGTGTTCCTCGTTCAAGTTTTACCATTTGTCAATAAATAAAATGTGAATTAAAATGGGGGGGTTCTTGGCATGGGAGAAGTCTTTAACTGCAGGCTTTAGCTCTGATTTTAATCCAGCCTGACCAGTGGCAATACAGCTCGGGGTTAAAATCATATCATGGGCCTTCCTGTACAATGCCTTCCTCTCCCAATTCTAACTCACCAGCTTTTCTGCTATATCCATCCCTCTAATGAATGCAACCAAGTCATAATTCTCAATGCATATCCTGTTGCCAATGCCGGTCAAGAGTATTTAATGGAGTATCTCTATTCAGCAATTTTGTTGTTGTACCTTGGCTTTTTATTTATTGCAAATGGCCCAGTTCCAGTTCCATTGACATGGATATGAATTAAACATACAAAACAAATTCTGTGGCAAACAATACTGAGTTGTCATTGATGAATTTCTGACTGCTTTAATCTATAATACATAGCAGAACGTTTTGGACAGCTCTTGCCTAATGGGCAAGTGTTGAAGGTTCCTTAAGAATTCCTTGATTATAATAAGAATCAATTGATTTACCCTTGTAGCAAGCACAAGTTGGAAAATATTCGAGATTAATTCCAAAGAATCATTTCCATATTCCTCATGATTACTCACAAACTTCGACATGTTTGGATTAGGCGCTTGACATTCTAACCATCTAATGAAAATTGGCCAAAACATTTATATTTTTCTTATGGCTAGATATTAACTTGGGAGATCTTTTTTCTTAACTTCCTAATTATTGATTTCTTCAAGTTAACATCTATTCTGTCTGCTCAAGATTGCTGATACATCAGTCTACTCAGTGTAGAGTGTCATTCTAGAACAGATTGTCAAGAGAAGTTAACACAATACTTAAACTAATGAGAATGTAGAAAGTTATGGGGCGAAATTCTCCCGAAACGGCGCGATGTCCGCCGACTGGCGCCCAAAACGGCGCCAATCAGATGGGCATCGCGCCGCCCCAAAGGTGCGGAATGCTCCGCATCTTTGGGGGCCGAGCCCCAACATTGAGGGGCTAGGCCGACGCCGGAGGAATTTCCGCCCCGCCAGCTGGCGGAAACGGCCTTTGTTGCCCCGCCAGCTGGCGCGGAAATGACATCCCCAGGCGGCGCATGCGCGGGAGCGTCAGCGGCCGCTGACAGTTTCCCACGCATGCGCAGTGGAGGGAGTCTCTTCCGCCTCTGCCATGGTGGAGACCGTGGCGGAGGCGGAAGGGAAAGAGTGCCCCCACGGCACAGGCCCGCCCGCGGATCGGTGGGCCCTGATCGCGGGCCAGGCCACCGTGGGGGCACCCCCTGCGCCCCCCCCCCCCAGGACCCCGGAGCCCGCTCACGCCGCCTTGTTCCGCCGTTCAAAAGGTGGTTTAATCCACGCCGGCGGGAAAGGCAATTTATCGGTGGGATTTCGGCCCATCCGAGCCGGAGAATCGAGCGGGGGGGCCCGCCAACCGGCGCGGCCCGATTCCCGCCCCCGCCGAATATCCGGTACCGGAGACTTCGGCAACCGGCGGGGGCGGGACTCGCGGCAGCCCCCGGCGATTCTCCAACCCGGCGGGGGGTCGGAGAATGACGCCCCCGATTTTCACTCTCAACTGCCTTCTAGAATAGACATAGTAGGGGGAGTTTTAATAGTAAAGACTGCATGTGATGGAGTTCAGGAGAGTTGTTAAAATTGGCAGCGATGTCAGTGTATCTTGACATTGACTTCAACAAGTCCACTTCATGGTTTAACTGAAGCTGTTGGCGGGGGGAGTTCAGGTTTATGGGTGGGGTTAGGGGGGGATACAGGGTAGATTTGGATGTAGCTCTTGCTGGGTATTTTTGTATATCTCTAATTTCTTGTGTTAATGCGACAATTGTACCATGTTTGAATAATGTTCGCAGTTGTGTTGTAGTTCAGTTCATCTTTGATAAATATGAAATCTTCAATAAAATATTGTGTAAAATAAAAACTGAGGCAGGTTTTGCTGCCTGTGTGTAATCCTGTCAGCAGAGGCGAATAACTTACTGTGAATGAGCGGGTGGCTGGTCTCCAGCAGTTGCCTGAATGCTGCAGACCTGGGCTGTCCCTATCTCCGACTACTGCAGCGATGTGTCTGTGAGGTGTTCTCCAGAAAGTGGGTAGCACTGTTACTTCACACCCCAGGGTCCCAGGTTTGATTCCCGGCTTGGGTTACTGCCTGCGCGCAGTCTGCACATTTTCCCCGAATGTGCCTGGGTTTCCTCCGGGTGCTCTGGTTTCCTCCCACAAGTCCCGAAAGACATGCTTGTTAGGTGAATTGGACATTCTGAATTCTCTGTCCGTGTACCCGAACACACACCGTAGTGTGGCGACTAGGGGATTTTCACAGTAACTTCATTGAAGTGTTAATGTGAGCCTACGTGTGACAATAAAGATTATTATTATTATCAATTACTAAGTGGCCCCTTGTCGAACCTTAACCTACGCCACATTGAGGTCCTTGTCTCTGCACTGGTGGAGGTTGCGGGGGAGCGCTCTGATGGTTCTTCCTGAGGCCCCTCATCTATAAACGTGCTCCGGGAGCTCAGAGAGATACTGGGCTGACTAGCTGGCCACGATCTCTGGTAGCTGAAAAATACAAAAGGACAAATCTAGTGGATGAGGAGAAGCCAAGTCTGAGTACTTGGCAATCAACGTGAACTGCAGGACTTGGTGAAGTGATGGGTCTGATACATGGTTGATGTAAGAGGCCAGAAGAGTGATCCCGGTCCTTGCTGATGAGCAAAGCTACAGCCTCCTCGAACCCGGTGAGAGCGAGTATCGCTGTTGTCCCGTAGCCTGGGCTCACTCTCACTTGTGCTCATGTTTGGCCTGTTTGGAGCCAAAAGAAACATATAGAGCTGGTTTCTCTGTTGGCTGACGTCAAAAATGGGAAACGCGATTGGGTGGAGCATAGGTTCTGACTGCAAAATCGTGGCGGGTGCCGAATTCACGCCACATTGCAATTCTCCTTCACCTTGACAGCAGCGTCAGTGAGATCTGGAACACACGTAAACACCGTTTGCATACCATCAGCAGGCCTGAGCTGGTATTCTCCGGGCCCTAATGATTCTCCGCCTCCAATGGGCCGAGTTCCCGACAGCGCGGTTCACTTGTGCTTTTAAAAATCATGAAACTGGAATCATGGCTGATGAGGTAGAGAGAGGAGGTAAGACACAGAGAGGCGTGACCATGGGCTGCCGGGCCGCACACTGGCCGGGCTGTTTGGCGTGGCGGGGGGGCCTTGACAGTGCTGCGAGGGGTGAGAGGGTGATGGGGGATGGGGGAGGAGGGTGATGGGGGAATGGGCCGAGTGGCGGGGTTACCCCCCATGGGACTGGGGTGGTGTCGAGGCATGGACCGCCATTGCCGCGGCCTGCAAGGCAGCCATCTTGCTGCATAAGGCACTGGCCAGCCACCTTGGCCTATGGTTGTGCAAAGTGAAACCGAGCATATGGGTGCCCCAACCCCCCCAACCTGGAACCCAACCTTTGGCATACCTCCTCCCACCACCCCCCCCCCCCCCCCACCCCCGCCCCACCCAGCCGCCACCTGCCGGCGATGGTTTGGTGCGTACCGCTGGCAAGGACATCGCCAGCTCATACTACTCCTGGCATTAGAGACAGGCGGCAGGGCCAGAGTCCTCACAGTGCTAGACACCCACCAACAGGCTCAGGGGTGCGAGCATGGCGGGGTGGGGCATAATAATATAATAATAATCTTTATGGTCACAAGTGGGCTTACATTAGCACTGCAATGAACTTACTGTGGAAAGCCCCTAGTCGCACATTCCGACGCCTGTTCGGGTACACTGGGGGAGAATTCAGAATGTCCAATTCACCTAACAGCATGTCTTTTGGGACTTGTGGGAGGAAACCGGAGCCCCGGAAGAAACCGACGCAGACATGGGGAGAACATGCAGACTCCACACAGGCAGTGACCCAAGCAGGGAACTGAACCTGGGACCCTGGAGCTGTGAAGTAACAGTGCTAACCACTGTGCACCGTGCTGCCCCTGGAGCCCGCCGTGCCAAACTGGGCCACCATGTAGCAGTGCCTGGTTGGGCACTGGGGTGCGCACCACGCTAACATGCTGGCCTTTCACCCCCTGCAGATGATGGATATTGGAATTCACCCAGCAATAATGGCCTTCCTCCTAGTCGCTGCAGCCCCTGGGGATGCCCTGCGGCTGTGCGAGCGGGAGCTGCTCGAGGAGGAGGAAGCTGCAGCAGCGGAGCCTGTCCCAGAGTGACAGGACACAACTGCCCAGGATGGAGGGCTAGCCGCCCAACAGGCCGAGGAAAAGGAGGTGCCAAGGCGGCACCGCATGTGGCCTCACGTCAAGCGGCAGCGCCTGTCATTCAAGGACATGCCGGGCATGTCATCTAAGACTCAGGCTGAGCAGGAAGACAGTGCGACATCTGCCAGATGATGGCACTGCGGGGATATGGGGGAGGACACCAACTCCAGGTGGCCATTAAGGTGACGGCCGCCCTGAATCTTTACGTCACAGGGTCCTTACACGCGGTTAGTGGCCAGAATCAAACCCAGGCCACTGGCGCTATGAGGCAGCAGTGCTAACCCCTGTGCCACTGTTTAAAAAGTTGTGAATATGTTTAACTGGGCAATGCCAGGACACAAAATGGAAATTGACTTATCCTGAATGTAGTAGGTGTACCTGATCTATATGTAACCTAATTAGTGCAGATCTGAGGCTGCGGGCAAAAAGGAATGCTTAAAAAAAAAACCTTAATGCGGAACCAAGAGTAGTTGTTCATGACTCCACATTAAAGCCATAGGCCACTGACGACCATTGTTTACCATGATTTCAGATTGCGTCCCCACAGCTTAATTCACATTAAACCCTCGGCCAGTGTACCAGTCAGACAATGTTACTGACCGCCTGGGATCAGTTAGCCGCTCTGAGGAACAGAACTGCTGTCTGCAGTCCACCAGTGTTACGCTGGTGAGTTGGTGGAAAGGTTACCGTGGTGCTGCTGCTGGCCTCAGTAGGTGCCTGCAGCATGAGGTACACCCCTGGAGGGTGTCCTTATTTTTGGGACAATTAAAGATGCCACGTGAGTTTCTCTGACAGAAGTGGTGTTACGAAATACCGCATTGTCATCCAGCTCTCTGAAAAATGCTCTCCTTCCACTACAGCATCTGAAAACACCATGTCAGTTTCTACATGAAAGCTGACAAAACCCAGCTCCCTCAAACCCCTCCATTGTCTCTAAATTGTCAGTGTTCTCTCAACATACTATACTGGATGAGAAGACAATCCCACCAACTAAATATTGGGAAGATCAAAGCCATTGGCGGGATTCTTTGTCCATCGCACGAGAGTTGAAAACCGTGGCGCCCGGCGGACTGCCATGCTCCGGTTTCTCTACAGTGGCTCAATGCGTTCTACTCCGCACGTCCAGTAAATGCGGCTGGCATATCATTAAATGTATTCTCCAGGGCTCCCGTGATGCTCCACCTCTGCCAGAAAGAATTACTGATGGAGAAGTTCACTTCTGGTTTTAAAAATCGGGAAACAGGCACTCTGACTGATAACAGAGAGAGAAGGTTGGACATGTTCCCAGAGATGTGACCGTGGGCTGCCAGTCTTGCCATTGGCAGGGCTGGCTGAGGGGCACGTCTGCTAGGTTTGGTGGGGGGACTAGCAGGGGAAGACCAGGGGATGGGCCATGGGGTGGGGTGACCCCTCCCTGGTGCCCGGGTGTCCAGGCACGGACCGCCAATGCCTCGGCCTGTGTTTTTGCAGAGTGATACCAGCTGTATCGGTGTCCCTACCCCTGCATTCCACGCCCCCCCCGTCCCCGTCCCACAACCGGCAGGGCATCAGGTGACTCACTCAATTGCAATGCCCACAGTAGCCCCTCCAGGAGTTTACCGGATGGGGGCCACAGACCAAATATCTGGCATGGATAGAGCCAGCCACCAGTATCCCTGCCGGCAGGAATAAGTGCCGGGCACCGACAGGGCCAGGGGTGCAGAGGGCAGAGAACCAGGGGGAATGGCTGGGGACGGGTGTGGGGTGCAGGCCGGGGCCACCGTGTAGCCCATTGGACCTGGTTGGGCATGGGTGGCATGCAACTTGCCAACATGTCTGCTTTTCACCCCCTGCAGACAAAGGACTTCAGAATCCAACCAGGACGGCACGGTAGCACAGTGGTTAGCATAGTTGCTTCACAGCTCCAGGGTCCCAAGTTCGATTCCTGGCTTAGGTCACTGTCTGTGCAGAGTCTGCACATTCTCCCCGTGTCTGCGTGGGTTTCCTCCGGGTGCTCCGGTTTCCTCCCACAGTCCAAAGATGTGCAGGTTAGGTGCACTGGCCATAATAAATTGCCCTTAGTGTCCAAAAAGGTTGGGTGTGGTTACTGGTTTATGGGGATGGGGTGGGGGCATGGGCTTGGGTGGGCTGCTCATCCAAAGGGCCAGTGCAGACTCGATGGGACGAATGGCCTCCTTCTGCACTGTAAATTCTATGAATGGTGGCCTTCATCCTAACCGCTGCAGTCCTGGGGGGATGCACTGAGGCTGTACGAGCAGGAGCTGCTTGGGGAAGATCCTGTAGCAGTAGAGCCTACCCAAAAGGAACAGAAGCCAGCCGGCAAGGATGGTGAGCCAGCCGCCTAAAAGGCTGAGGAGGAGGTGTGAAGGAGGTGTCGCATGAGGCTTTGCGTGTTCTGGCAGCGCCTGCCATTAGAGGACCTGCTGGACCAGGCACGCCGTCGAAGACTCTGGCTGAGTAGGGGGAGCATGCAACATTTCTGCTGGATCATGGTACACCTGGCACCACAGGCGTATGGGGAAGGACATCCACTCCCAGTGGACATCAAGGTGACAGTCGCCGTGTACTTTTATATCAAATTCAATGTGGGTGCCCAGCAGGATGCCCAGGCAGCGGCGTTCACCGCCATTGCCGGGATGCCCCACGGGGTGATCTATGGGATGCATGTCCCTCTCCGAGAATCGGGCTGTCTAACTCAATAAATGTGCAGTTGGTGCGTGACCATGAGTTATGCATCATGCACGTCTGCACCCGATTCCCAGGCAGTGTTTCATTCTGGGACGCCCGGCCGTTCCTGAAACCTTCGAGGTGCACCCCCAGGTGAGAAATTGGCTCCTGACCTGATGACGGAGACCACAGACCGACACGGAGACCTGCTAAAATGACGCCCATGCTGCAGCCAGGGGTGTTATTGAGCGGTTCATCAGCATCCTGAAGATGCAGTTCAGGGCCTAGATCGCTCTGGAGCGGCCCTCCAGTATAGCGCCAGGAGAGCCTCCCGCATCAGTTCACCGACTAGGGAACCAAGCCGATGGCATGGACATCCCATTGCCCCGCTCGGCTAACCACCCCCACCTTCCCTGCCCCGCCATCCTCACCCCTGCAATCCCCTCCGTGATTCTGACCTGCCTCACTACGGGGTGCGGGCCCTGGGTTGGCAGTAACAGCGAGTCTGGTCCATGGATGGAGGATAATGATGACCCACTCTGCGATGAGCTTTGGTGCTCCACGGCGTTTGACAACGTCGGACTCCTGCCCACGGTAGCACCATCCAACTGGGTAATCCCCGCATGCGAGCTGGCCATTCCATCAAATGATCCCACCGAGCCCTTGGGATGGCAATGGTGGGGATGGTGTCTGGCGGTGGGTGTTGGGGCTGAGAGGGAGGGGGCAGGTTACTGGGGCGATATACGGTGTCTGACCTCGGGGTCCCAGTCCGTGCCACCCCAACACCCACCCATCTCCCTCCCTCCAATTCCCCCTCTTACCCCATCACCTCCTCTGCCCAGCCCAGACTATCCCTCACACCCTTCTGGAACCTTTGTGCACAGGTGTTTATTTTGAACATAACAGGTGAACATCTCTGTAACGATTTGTGCCTGAGCCCAGAACGCTATCCTGTGTCTTACACACCTGCCACCTTAACTGGTGCATAACCTTCTGGTTTTACAGGCCCTAACACTATGTCTTGGCGGGTCCCCAGGTGGTACATCAGGAGTGGAGGTGGCCTGCTGTGATTCCCATCCTGTGACATATGTCCCCTTTGGCGGCTGTCTTCTGGAGAGATCGGGCCTGGATGGGCCCGGACTACTCCTTGGGATGGAGGTGCGACTGGAGCGACCTCCTGGGGCTTCACCACCACCTGGTGCTGCAGACTGGAGGCCAGATGTAGTCTCGACCAGGGTCTACATGCTCACGCCATGGAGCATAGGGACTGGGCCACCTCCCTCTGGGTTAGTGCCACATCACTCAGTGACTGGGCCACTTCCCTTAGGCAATACCCTAGACACCCTTAGCCATAACCTGTTGTGGCCTGGGTAGCAAGCATAGTGGGCACATCCTCCTGCCTCTGCAGGCGGTTGGGGTCCTCCAACTGAAGCTGCAGGCGCTGGATGATTGCTGAATGTCCCTCATGTAATCCCTGGCGATGTGTCTACATCTCCATTACCGATGGGACCACCCTTTCCAGAAGCCCGAGACCCATCTGAACGGCAGCTAATCTCTACGTCGGGCCACCCCCCCAACCGTCCGTCCCCTCAGGGGTTCATACCGTCACCAGATGCAGCGCTGCACATGTGTGGTGTGCGCCAGGAGCCTCTTCACCAACTTGCCCAACCGAGGTGAGTGTCTCTGGGTTCATGGAGGGTGTTGGGGACAGCTGTGAGGGGGAGTCGCTGTCATCCCCAGACTAGTGCTCTGCGGTGTCTCGGGCTGGCATTTGGGGGCTTGTGTCACTGTCTGTTGCTTCTTCCTCACTGCAATCTGCTTGGGGTTGGGGTCAGGGGTGAGAGACACCTGAAGGGTCTGCCTCGTCACCAGATGATCCTGCAATACATAAGACATGGCGCATGATTGGCAGCACGGTAGCACAATTGGATAGCACTGTGGCTTCACAGCACCAGGGTCCCAGGTTTGATTCCCCGCTGTGTCACTGTCCGTGCGGAGTCTGCACGTTCTCCCCGTGTCTGCGTGGGTTTCCTCCGGGTGCTCCGGTTTCCTCCCACAGTCCAAAGACGTGCAGGTTAGGTGGATTGGCCATGATAAATTGCCCTTAGTGTCCAAAAAGGTTAGGAGGGGTTATTGGGTTACAGGGATAGGGTGGAAGTGAGGGCTTAAGTGGGTCGGTGCAGACTCGCTGGGCCGAATGACCTCCTTCTGCACTGTATGTTCTATGTTCTATGATTGGATCGCGGGTTGGGGTGGTGGGTGGTGTGAGGGAGATGATGTGGTGTGGGGGTGGTGAAGGGATGACATGGGGTGGTGAGGGGGTGGTGAGGGGGTGGTGTGGGGGTAGTGCCACATGCGCCTTAGGGACACTGCAACTCAACGGGGGCTCACTTGGTTGCCCGATGATGATGTTCGCTGGGCCCACTGGGTTCAGTCACCCACTGGGTGGGGAAGGGCGGGCGGCGGGGGTGGTGGTGAGGGAGGGGGGGGGCGGTTATGGGTGTGTGTGAGAGATGGGGATTGATGCTAGGAGCATAGTGCTGCCTACTCACCCTGGCTGCCCTGAGGAGGCCGTGCAGCTTCTTCCAGCACTGCCGTCCGGTCCTGGCGGTGGGGTCCACGACGATCACGACCTCTGCTACGTGCACCCAGGCCTGGTGTATGTGTGCCAATGGCAGCCTCCTAACGCCCCCAGGGAACCGGGTGGCCTGCCTCTCCTCCATGACGTCCAGCATGGTCTCCAGCTCGGCATCCGCAAACTAGGGATGAGTGTGTGTGGGGAGTAGAGTGCTAATATGCAGCTGCAGATTGTCAGCCTCTCGAGTGGCAATCCCGACCCCAATGAATCAAATGTTTTTTATTGAAATCGATCATGTTCCACGTGGCGTCAATGCTAGCCCATTAACGGATCATCAATTGCTACGGGACCGACACCAATTTAGTCCACCAAATCAGTCCCAGCATCCACACTTAGTCTCCGAAACTGAGAAGCCCCTCAATTGTCTTTGATCCATATCACAAACTCCATTTTCCATCCATTGCCTACTCCCCTCTCTCTGGAATCTGTCCAAGATTAAACAAGACCATTTGGAACCTCGGCGTCACATTTGACTCTGAGAGGGGCTTCCAACCACAAAACCTGTGCCATCATTAAGACTGCCTATTTCCACCTCTAACATTTTCCCAAACTTCCCCAGCCTCAGCTCATTTGCTGCTGAAACCATCACCCATGTCTTTGTTACTTCCAGACTTAACGGGCTGGATTTTCACCGAGTCGGGACACTCATGGACCTTCAGAAATAATGGACGGGATCGAATTCCGGGATTCCTGGTCCTATTTGTGCCACCTCCCAGTTTCACCAGTGCGGGATAAGGGAATAGAGGAAGATCTGGGGCAGGAGAGCCAAAGGAAACATTTTTTGAAAATACTTTGCCTAGCTGGATTTCTTAAGGTCTTTGATGCAGCTCTGGGTAAGTTTGTCCTATTACGGCTAAAATTGTATATTTGAGACAGAACTCCGTTTTCTTGTAGTGATATTCTGCTCAACTGTGCATAACAGCAGGTTACTATTCCAAACCCCAGGAGGGGATGAATCAGGTGAATCATTGTTAATAGTTTATCTGGCTGCTGGGCTTATTCTGGTGGAACTCTCTGTGCACCTGCTAAAGTCCAGGTTAAAACCCAATCTCACAGTATTTCATGCTCTGATTTTAACTGTATCTGGTTTTCAGCGCATTACTCCTGCTTGGTCTAACCAGTGTTTTACAAAGGTTGAGTACAACTTCTTCGCTCTATGCCTCTTTTAATAAATCCAAAAATCCCACCTACCTGTCTTCTCAACTGGCCACCTTCAAATATCGATGTACGTACATTATTTTTATTTTCCCTGTTACCAATCAGTAATTTGATCTGATTTGGTTGCAATATTGTTAATGCATGTGTTATTGCACAATCTTTTGTGAATATGGGATAAGGCTGATTGTCTATTTATCTCATATTTTTTATTGTTTTTGGTGCTAGAAGTTATTTCTCTATTTTTTGAAGGGCATCATCAGTAAAGTGAGCATTTCTCTGTCTCTCCCTTCATGAGTGCTGCGATTTGCACACTCCACTGATGGATTAATCATTATAGCATTATTTATAGCGCAAAGGTGCTCAGTGGGGAGAGTGGGATTAATGGATAATTCAGTATCATTATTATGATTGGTTGCTCAATTGTGCATTAGCTGTAATACATCTGAGCTCCAAGAAAGTGCACTGAGAAATCCCATGGGGGCACGCAAAAAAAATGAATCCTCATTAAATGCATACCAGTGTGCTAAAAGTAAATAACATTTATTTGTTTGTCTTTGTACTTTTCCCCTTTGCTTGTCGTTGTGCCTCATTCTCTGTCATTAGGAAAAATCCTCCATTTTGGAGATTACGGGTGGAATTCTCTGTTTCTGAGGACAAGTGCAGAGGATCTGTGACGTTTTACGTGGAGAAAATCAGTGCCGCCCCCTCACCGATCCTACAACCGGTGAGGGGCCAGCAGCAGCACAACGTAAAACATCCGGCCCCCACAAAATAAATGGCCGGAGAATGGCTGGGTCTGTGGCCGCGCATGCACACGGCGACAACCTGCAGTGGTCCTGCCGTAAAACATGGCGCCGGCCATGCGTGGACCCTACCTGTCAGATAGTGCCCCGCTGTGCACCCCCCATCTGCCCACCCAGCCCTCGTGAAAGCCCCCCCCCCACCCGTCCAGCAGCACGGCCCCTACACGACTGTGGCGCCGCTGGAAACAGTCTGCAGCCGCCATGCCTGGTTCCCGAATGGCTGAGACCACACGCCAACCGTACGGTTGGGAACCGGCCCATCGGGGCCGGAGCATCGGGGGAAGGCCTTCAGGTGATGCGCTGAGGTCGTCCCAATAGCATGCGGCGCGCCGCGATGGTGCCGTTTCGGAGGGGGCGGAGCATACGAAACCTGCATCAAACAGGCGTCAAAAGGGATTCTTCGCCCAATCGCCGATCACGGAATCGGTGTCGGGGAATATATAATCAAACAGGCGTCAAAAGGGATTCTTCGCCCAATCGCCGATCACGGAATCGGTGTCGGGGAATATATAATCCCCCCCTATGTTCTACGGCCGGAGCTGAATTGCACTTGATTTGCGCTCCCACTACAAGCGCAAATCAGGAAGAAATTCCCAATCCTTCATCATGCAAATTTATGCTGGCAGGGATTGCAAGGGATTCTCTAGGGAATCCCGCTATTAGGCCGCCATTTTGAATGGGTGGCCCAATAGCGAAGTTCCGCGGCTGCAACTGCCCCCTGCCATCCCCTCCCCTCCTCACCCCCTCATTGCATTCCTTTGATTGGCAGGTCCGGGCCCACTTCAACCAGAATTGCTTTCCAATCACCTCCCTTCACCCTTCAGTGATTTGAAGGGGTCAGCTGGAAATTGACAGCACTTAATTCTGTTTGAAGTGGTTGATGTTTATAAACATTGCAGTTGAGCACGTTAGAGTTACTCAACCTTAAAGGAAGTTGAATAGAGCAATGCTGACAGCTGTGTATGTTTGGAAGCTGTCACTCACACCTTAGTAAAGGAAATGAATGAATGGCTTGCAACTCATGGGTCTGAGGAAATTAAACACAGCACACTGGCTCCTCTTTCCAGGAATTGACACGTGGTGCTTCCTGTGTCTGAACCAACAGGTGTATTTCCCAGGTGAGTGTTACAACAGTAGTTTTTTTCACTGCCTCTGTCTGGACGGCTCTCTAGTTTCCAGACAGGGACCTCTAGTGGGCTGGTTTAGCACAGGGCTAAATCGCTAGCTTTGAAAGCAGACCAAGGCAGGCCAGCAGCACGGTTCAATTCCTGTACCAGCCTCCCCAAACAGGTGCCGGAATGTGGCGACTTGGGGTTTTTCACAGTAACTTCATTTGAAGCCTACTTGTCACAATAAGCGATTTTCATTTCATTTCATTTTCTTTTCTGTGTGGTTTCCATACAAGGTCTAATTTCTGGAAGGTCTATTGGGAGTATCTTTATTTAGAGGGTCCCTGGGTGAGTTAATCACATGGGCCAAGAGAATATGGTGCCTGGCCTGCAAAATGGTTGCAAATGGATCTTAATGACTCATTTGCATCCTCTTGCTGGCGCACGGATGTGAATTTTGATCCGCCGGCAGCGGCGAACTGGAGCATCAGAAAGGGCGCCGTCCCCTTTTCTCCTCGACGCTGGATTTTACGCTTCACTGGGAACTCCGCTACCGGCGGCGTGAGGTAGAGAATTTTACCCATTATTTCTCCCTCTTAACCTTTTTCTTTCTGGGCCTTTTATTGTTCATTTTGGACTGCATCTCCCTGTCCTTTCGTTTCCTCTCTCGCTCCTTTCTGTATTTGTTTTTATCGATCTCTGTTTCTTTTGCCCTCTCTGTCCTGTTTTCTTAATCTCTGTTTTGTGTTTGTTCAGTTCTGTTTTTTTTCTCAGACTTTCATTGCTTTTCTCACTTTATATTTGTCTTTCTTTCTCCACTGCTCTTATTTTGCTGTACCTGTTTCCATTCACTGTTCCTTTCTTTCTCGCTCATTGCTTAATTTACCTTTTCCAGCTTCTATTTCCGTTCTCTCCAAGGGAGAGAAGTTGAGGAGTATGGCAGCTGTGGGGAAGAAGCTGGCACGTCCCCTGAGTCTAGGGAAAACTGAAAACTTATGGCCCATGGCCTTGCAATTTCTACTCTCACTTCCTTCAATATTCTTGGATTCATCTCATCTGGCCCCCGTGCCTTGTCAACTCTATATACTGAGGTATCCAATACCCCTTCTTTATCAATTTTGAATTCTTCTAGTGACAGTGTTTCCTCCGCTGTCACCATGGCCTGAGTAACACCAAAGTATTTATTTAAAACCTCAGTCCTGCTTCCATGTGTAAATCCCTTTTAAGGTCCATAATTGGCCCTATCTCCTTTGTCTGGAATTGTTTGCCCTACCTTTCCCTTTAAAGAGAATATACCGTGACTGTGTCTGGACCATTTCTGTTTTGAAAGTTGTCCACTGAGCAGCTTTTCCTGCCAGTCTTTGGTTCCAGTCTATCCAGCCCAGCTCTATTCTTTATCCACTGAGGTTGGCTCTCCCCCAGTTAATGGATTGTCCATTATCCTTTCCTACTGTCATCCGAACCCTTCTGATACAATGATCACTTTCTCCTAAATGTCCCCCCTGACACTTGATCTACCTTGCTCCACTCTTTTCCAAAAACTAGGTTCAGCAGTAAATCCTTACTAGTTGGACTGGACGCATACTGCTGTCGAAAGTTTTCCTGAACACAATCTCGGAATGCTTAATCCTCTCTGCCCCTTACACTACCTCTATCCCAGTTTATATTCCCCCATGATTACAACTCTATAATGCTTGTACCTCTCTGTAATTTCCCTGAAGATTTGTTCCTCTGAATCCTTCCCACTTGTTGCCTGTCCATAGACTAACCTGAGCAATGTGATGGCACCCTTTTTGTTCCTTAGCTCGAGCCAAATTGATTCTGTCCTTCAACCCTCTGGAACATTTTCTTTCTCCAGCACTGCAATACTCTCCTTAACCAATACCGCCACCTCTCCTCCTTTTCTTCCTTTCCTATCTTTTCTGAGCATCTTTTACCCAGGAAAATTTAACACCCAGTCTTGCCCTTCCTCCAGCCAGGTCTCTGTTATTGCCACAACATTATAATTTCACATGGGGGGTGGGCAGCACGGTGGCGCAGTGGGTTAGCCCTGCTGCCTCACGGCGCCTAGGTCCAAGGTTCGATCCCGGCTCTGGGTCACTGTCCGTGTGGAGTTTGCACATTCTCCCCGTGTTTGCATGGGTTTCGCCTCCACAACCCAAAAGGTGTGCCGGGTAGGTGGATTGGCCACGCTAAATTGAACATAGAACATAGAAAATACAGCACAGAACAGGCCCTTCGGCCCACGATGTTGTGCCGAACCTTTGCCCCCTTAATTGGAAAAAATGAATTGGGTACTCTAAATTAAAAAAATATATATAATAATTTCACATGGCAATCTGAGTCTGTAACTCACCAATCTTATTTACTGTACTCCGTGCATTCACATGAATGCAGTATAACACTAACTTGGGCTTCATTGCTTTCTCCCTTACTCTGACTCCACCTATTAACTTACTATTCTCTGGACTATCCCTCGGGTTGCCATCACCCTGAGAAGCTAGTTTAAACCCCACTCCCTCACATTTGCACCAGCAAATCTCCCTGCAAGGATATTCGTCCCAGTCCTGTTAAGGTGTAACCTGTCCAACTGGTCTAGGTCCCACCTGCCCCAGAAACGGTCACAATGCCTCAGAAATATGATGCCCTTCCTCCTATATCAGTTCTCTAGTTACATGTTCAATCCTCCCATGTCTATGCTGACTAGCACATGGCACTGGGAGCAATCCTAAGATCACTGCTCTTGAGATTCTGTTTTTAAATTTCCTTCCTAACTTCCTAAAATCTGCTTTCAGGGCCTCATCCCTCTTCCGACCTATATCATTGGTCCCAATGTGTATCACGACTCCTGGCTGTTCATCTTCCCTCAGAAGGATGTCCTGCAGCCATAACAACCTTGACCCTGGCACCAGGGTGACAACACACCATTCTGGCATCACTGCTGCAGAAAGGCCTACCTCCATTCCTTGAATATGGAATCCTCTATTACTATTGATCTCCTACTCTTCTTCCTCCCATCCTGTGCAGCTGAGCTATCCATAATGCTACAGACTTGGCTCTTGCTGCACTGCTCTGAAGCACCATCATCCAAAATGGAAAACTGGTTCGCGAGCAAACTAGACTCGGGGATCTCTTGCACTATCTACCTGGATCTCTTAGACTGCGCAGCGGGCAGTCTAAGAAAATTAGATTAAAACAAAAATAGACAAAGAGCCAGAAATTTCACTCATGGGGCTGTTAGTAAGACATAATCCTGCATCTTTATCTCTGAAACAGTTTGCTGGAAGTGAAAGTTGGTAACTGTGAGCGAGGGAAAGAAAGGAACTAAATTTTAGCTTCAGAGGCAGCGAGACAGGATATGAAACTGTTTTCAGGCCCTGAACCTGCCCCAAGGGGATATACTTACTAGCCTGTGATTGTGACTGGGCCAGCCCCTTAACTGGCATGGAAACAGGTTCCCTGTCCAATTAGGGGCAACAGGCATGCTCTCAAAGATTCCTCTGCTCTGTGTTACTATCATGCCTCAGCTCCCACTTCAACAAAGCATCCTCTAATGCAGTGTAACATTCCAGCTAGAATTTGCTATCAATTTAATAGAGATGCTAATGACGCTTGTTATTATTTATATGTAAATGGAAACTCCAGGCAGGGAGCAGATGCGCGGTCAAATGCCACTATCCAGAAATTGCTGTCAAGTTGTACCACTATGCCATCAGCTGCATCTTACCCTTAGCTTCACATTTTGTTCGGGATTTCACCATTGATTGCATAATAAACTAGAAAGTTAATTTTTGTCAATAAAAATGTAAGTAAGCTTATAATTAAATGAAATGTATTAGTAACAATTAATAAACCTCCCTGGCACCAAAACCTACTAAAAGCTTGGAGTCTCGTTCCTTTAAGTTTTGAAATTTTGACAGGAAGTTTTAAAAATGTAAAGTTTCAAATGTAACGTTTCATCTCTCTCATGAAATCCAACCATGCATTCCCTCTCTCTATTTCTCTTTCTGTATCTACTTTAACGTTGAATTCTGCCTCTTTAATTCACTCTTCTTCTCAGTCCTTCCTCTTTTCCCCAATTCTTAAATTTCATTGCTAAGGAGGTACTCTTGTTGTCCTGTCCACTTCAAGTTCAAGACATCTGTGATATAATTCTCTGGCTCCACCAAGGTCATGAATAGAGACAGGGCCTAAAAATACCTAGGCGTGCATCCAAGTGGATTCAGTAAGAGCATTCTTAGAGACAATTACAGGTTGGCTGACTGAGAGCGACTCCGAACCGGTGTGTCACGAGGGTCTTTGCAGCTTGACCACCACGATCCCGAAGTCTTTGTCCCTTAGCTGCCCAATGATCACAGTCACTAGGTTTGCAAGTTGAAACACAATCACTGTTTATTTACACCAA
Organism: Scyliorhinus torazame; assembly: GCF_047496885.1. Taxonomy (NCBI): domain Eukaryota; kingdom Metazoa; phylum Chordata; class Chondrichthyes; order Carcharhiniformes; family Scyliorhinidae; genus Scyliorhinus; species Scyliorhinus torazame. The sequence continues at coordinate 159,669,452 of NC_092717.1, forward strand.
GAATTATCAGGAAGTGTGCAGTAAAATACATCTGTTTAAATACAAGCTAAAACCTACTGCACCCTTTCACTGACCTACCCTCTATTCGCATGCACAACACAGACAAACATAGGGGGTTGAAAGTGGTAAAAATAAAAAGGATGAAGGTCAAAAGATCTGGGGCGTCATTCTCCGACCCCCCAGAGGGTCGGAGAATGGCCGTTGGCCGCCGTGATTCCCGCCCCCGCCGAAGTCTCCGAAGGGAGAAAAGTCGGCGGGGCGTTAATGGCGCCGCTGCCGCGGAGAATGTCACGGGTCTGCGCAAGGCAGCCGATTTTCGGCCTGCTGATATTCTCCCTTCCGGATGGGCCGAAGTCCCGTCGACGTGATGACCGTTCACGTCGACGTGAATCAAACCTCCTTTTCATCGGCGTGACCCGGTGCTCCAGGCTCACGCCGACCAGCGAGGAGGTGAGTGACGGCCTGGGGGGTTGGCTCTGGGCAGGAAATGGCGTGGCCGCAGACTGATTGCGTGAGGAGAGGTGGGTCTCGGCTTGTGTGTGTGTGTGTGCGGCGGGGGGGGGGGGGGGTGGTTAGAGTAGGCTGGGCTCCGGGGGAGTGCCGGGAGGGGTCCGTGCCGGGGTGGAGGTTGGGGGTTGGGGGGGGGGTCCGTGCTGGGGTGGAGGTTGGGGAGGGGGTCTGTGCCGGGGTGGAGGTTGGGGGTTGGGGGGGGTCCGTGCTGGGGTGGAGGTTGGGGAGGGGGTCCGTGCTGGGGTGGAGGTTGGGGGTTGGGGGGGGGTCCGTGCTGGGGTGGAGGTTGGGGAGGGGGTCCGTGCTGGGGTGGAGGTTGGGGGTTGGGGGGGGTCCGTGCTGGGGTGGAGGTTGGGGGTTGGGGGGGGTCCGTGCTGGGGTGGAGGTTGGGGAGGGTGTCCGTGCCGGGGTGGAGGTTGGGGGATGGGGGGGGTCCATGCTGGGATGGAAGTTGGGGAGGGGGTCCGTGCTGGGGTGGAGTTTGGGGGTTGGGGGGGGTCCGTGCCGGGGTGGAGGTTGGGGGTTGGAGGTGGTCCGTGCTGGGGTGGAGGTTGGGGGTTGGGGGGGGTCCGTGCTGGGGTGGAGGTTGGGGGTTGGGGGGGGTCCGTGCTGGGGTGGAGGTTGGGGGTTGGGGGGGGTCCGTGCTGGGGTGGAGGTTGGGGAGGGGGTCCGTGCCGAGGAGGGTGATGGGAGGGCAAATGAGTTGGTCCACCTGGCCAGGTGCCAGCCTCCAACAGTTGGACCCATGCGGTCCATGCCACCTGGCTGGGGGGAGGAGGGGATATGGGCAATGATGACATGTCGTCATTCCCCTCCCCCCCACCAGGCCGTCATGTTTTCAGATCATCCAGCGATGTTGGCCGCCGTGGTGGCAGCCGCTCATGTCTATGTTGCACTGGATGAGGAGGAGGAGGAGGAGGAGGAGGAGCGTGCCAGAGAGGAGGCGCAGGCTGCCGCAGAGGGGCAGGCGGCAGCCGCCCAGGCTGGAGGGACACCTGACCGACAGGACGAGGAGGGGGAGGAGGACGTCGTGGCCCCACGGCAACGGAGGCACCCGAGGGCGCCCCGTGTGTACCGGCCCCGGCAGTCATACCAGGACCTCACGGACCGGGAATGCAGGAGGAGACTCCGGATGAGCCGGGAAACCGTGGCACACATCTGCCACCTGCTGGCACACCTGTCACCGCGTGGCACTGGCGGGGGACACCCTCTCCCCGTGTCCGTCAAGGTTACGGTGGCCCTGAACTTTTATGCAACGGGGTCATTCCAGGCACCGAGTGGGGACCTGTCCGGCATATCGCAGACATCGGTGCACCGGTGCACCCGGGCAGTGACAGATGCCCTTTATGCCATGGCGCACCGCTACATCCGCTTCCCCGTGGACCGGGCCAGCCAAGATGCCCGGGCCGTGGGCTTCTCTACCGTGGCCGGGTTCCCCATGGTCCAGGGCGCGATCGATGGGATGCACGTCGCCGTGCGGCCACCTGCAGATAACAGGGCCGTGTTCACTAATAGGAAGGGGACCTATTCGATGAACGTACAGGTGGTCTGCGACCACCGCATGATGATCCTGCACGTCTGCGCCCGTCACCCAGGCAGTGTACACGACTCATTCGTGTTGTCGCGGTCATCCATCCCCGGCATGTACGAGGGATGCCATCCCCGGCTGAGGGGCTGGTTGCTGGGCGACAGGGGCTACCCATTGCGATCGTGGCTGATGACGCCTATACGGAGGCCACGCAATGAGGCGGAGAACCGCTACAATGATGCCCATGTAGCGACAAGGGGAGTGATCGAGAGGTGCTTTGGCGTGCTGAAGATGCGTTTCAGGTGCCTGGACCTCTCTGGGGGCGCCCTCCAGTATCGGTTAGATAGGGTCGGCCGCATCATTGTGGTGTGCTGCGTCCTGCACAACATAGCCCAGCAGAGGGGCGATGTGCCGCAGGCAGAGGAGGGCGGAGTGGAGGAGCAGCAGGAAGAGGCACAGTGAGGCACAGTCCTCCCCAGATGAGGGGGATGGGGGCAATGGTCAGGGCAGACGGGGTAGACACAGGCGGGTGGCTGTCCACCATTACCGGCTGGCCCAGCGGGCACGGGACAGACTGATAGCCGCCCGCTTCACTGACTAGATGGGCGTGGGAATCGGGTAGTATGGCCACAGACCGCACACCATGGCAACAGCCGACCATCCACACCCCCCACCCATCCACCCACCCAGCACCCTCACCCCCCTCCCCAACCCCACACACCCCACCCACATGCACACCACCCCCCCCCCCCCATTGCCGATCCACCGGCGGCACAACGGGCCGGGCTCACACAGTTGCGGGTGGACGCGTGTCTATCGCAGGCCATGGAGGATGATGACAACCCGCCCTGCGATGAGCTCCTGGCTCTACATCGTTGGACTATGTCTGACCCATGGCCACAGTACCACCATCCACCCGGACCATCCCTGCATGCGTCTGTGACACTACAGCGCACGGTCCCGTCCTCTGCCCGGGGGATGTTGATGGCGGCCCAGGGGGAAGGGGGCAGACTCACCTGGGGCTGAGGTAAGACCACCCATCACACACACACTTGCGCTCAACGTACATGACACGCCCGCACACTTTGGACAGAGCACAAAGGCAGCTTCGGTAGGTGTGACATTGACTTTAATAGCCAAAGGAGTTCATGCACGTGCCCTAGCCCCTAAAACTCATCTGTGCCCTGCACCCGTGCCAACTTACTCAGTGTCTAATTGTTTGGCCTTACGGGCCCTTTGACTACGTCTACGTGGTTCCCCAGACGGTACAGCAGAACTGGAGGTGGACTCCTGTGATTCCTGCCCTCTGACACTGGATCCCTTTGGCGGCCGTTTCCTGGGGCGTCCTGGCCTAGATGGGCCAGGCTGCGGCCCGGGCGACTGGGATGGCGAGCTGCCAGCCTGTCCTGCCCGTTGCCCACCCGATGCACCTGGGACGGAAGGGGGGGAGTCCGAGGTGTCGCGGTGTACCGGGACCTCCCCTACAGAGGGAGCCGGGACGGACCACACCACCTCCTCCTCCCTCGGAGTGCCCGATGGCCCCCAGGCCTCTACATGGGTGGGGGATGCGAACGGACTGGCCATCCGACGCCCCCCCGACATCTGGCGCTGCCAGTCCTGGAAGCCCGTGCTGGTATCGACAGGGGTCTGCAGGGATATAGGGGAGGGGGGATATGGGGACGGGCTGTCGGTGGCTCACTTGCTGGTGGGCCCCCGACCTCTGCATCAGCAACCTCCCGGTCCTCAGGTCCGCCAGCCAGTTCCAGGGCCCTTTCCTCGTGTACGGTCAGTGGCCTCTCATCAGCGGGCCCTCCTCCAGTCCTCACATGCTCCCTATTGTTGTGTGCGCGCTTCTCCTGTGGGGGGGGGGGGGTGGTGGCAGGGGTAAAAGGCAACAGTGTTAGGCAGGTATATGAATGCACGCCATCGGTTGCGCGTGCATTGCGGAGGTTAAGGTTATGGCTGGATTCACTTGGGGATATGGGGGATATGGGGGATATGGGGGAGGGGGGATATGGGGGAGGGGGGATATGGGGGAGGGGGGATATGGGGGATATGGGGGAGGGGGGATATGGGGGATATGGGAGATATGGGGGAGGGGGGATATGGGGGAGGGGGGGATATGGGGGATATGTGGGAGGGGGGATATGGGGGATATGAGGGATATGGGAGAGGGGGGATATGGGGGAGGGGGGGATATGGGGATATGGGGGAGGGGGGATATGGGGGATATGGGGGAGGGGGGATATGGGGGAGGGGGATATGGGGGATATGGGGGAGGGGGGATATGGGGGATATGGGGGAGGGGGGATATGGGGGAGGGGGGATATGGGGAGGGGGATATGGGGATATGGGGGAGGGGGTATATGGGGGAGGGGGGATATGGGGGAGGGGGGATATGGGGGAGGGGGGATATGGGGGATATGGGGGAGGGGGGATATGGGGAGGGGGGATATGGGGGAGGGGACATATGGGGAGGGGGGATATGGGGGATATGGGGAGGGGGGGATATGGGGAGGGGGGATATGGGGAGGCTCGCCCTGCCTGCTCTGACGAGGTCGTTCACCTTCTTGTGGCACTGGATGCCTGTCCGTGGTGTCAGGGCCACAGCGGTGACGGCCTCTGCCACTTCCCTCCACAGATGCCGGCTGTGGCGTGGGGCAACTCTGCGGCCGTGCCCGGGATACAGGGCGTCCCTCCTCTGCTCCACCGCGTCCAGGAGCGCCTCCACATCGCGTGACTCGAACCTCGGGGCTGAGCGACGGACAGCCATCCAGTCGGGTGTTGCGGTCGGGTGTTGTGGTCGGGTGGGGGGGAGCTGCGCGGCCTTATGAGCCGTCACACCGTGCAGCGCGTATGACGCTGCACGGCGTGAACCACTGCGCAAGCGCGGATCCCGTTACGTCGCTGCTAGCCCATTTCGGGCCGGAGACTATCGTCCCATTTTTATGACGTGACGCAAGTGGGATTTGCGCCGTTTTTAGCGCCGATCGGCGGACTTTCCGCCGATAATGGAGAATTTCGCCCAACAGTCGTTGCTTCAAATAGTGGTCCTTTAGCATGCTTCCCTCACAGCACAATGGTTTATCAAAATCACTGGTTTACTGCTGGTATTGGTCTTCTTTGCAGAATCATTCATTCCGAGTTCCCACAGATAGTAAATTCAGAAATCACAGCAGCAGGCCTTCTGGAGAGTCACTTTAGTTCATATCGAACTGGGTCTTCAGCTCGAGGTTCACATTCAGGCCTGCATTTTTCTTGAGACACTGTATTTCACATAAAATATGCTTTCATCTCATGGTTTGACTTCAGGCCGCTGCAGCTGCCAGAGGATGTGCCTAGAATTTCTGGAGAGAGAGGCAACCCTCACACTGTCCTTTTGAAGAGAGTTTTGCTGGATCTTTTGAGATAGAGTTAGCAACAGCTTTCTGGCTAGGATTTAGCTGGAAGTCTTACCTCTGGTTTTCCAAAAGGAAACTGAAAGCTCGTTAGGTCTCTGAACCATTTCAATGGGAGACAATCCAATCGCCACCCGTTAATAGGCAGGGCACAGCCTTTTGGGCCAATTAATTGGCCACCAACTAAATCAATCAAACCGAGTCATCACTGATGCTGGTTAGTGCGCAATCACCAATCCAAGTCAGCGCAGCCCTCTAGATCCCTGTGTTTGAATTAAAGGCATAGGCCACTGCTTTCTTCTGCTTGTTTTCAAGTCACAGGACCATTAATCATCCATAGATCAAAAATGTAATGGCAAAATAAAAAAGGGGAAATAAGGGAATAGACAGGGAATAAATAGGAAGAAAGGACCCTTACAAAACGGCAAAACCTCATGTTTCTGCTCAAAACTTTACTCACCTCAACCCAAACCCCCTCAGGATTTAGTCGTTATCATTAAACCTCAGCCCCTATATCTCTCAAATTTTCTTCGTAACATACAACTCCCCACACAGTTGGTCCTTCTGCTGAAAGTTGTAGATCCTCGAATCAGGTTGACTATTTCTAATTCTCCTTGGTGACTGCCGTCCCAACCTCCAGATCAATATCACCATGATATGGCTGAAAACACTGATTATCCCCAACATGACTGCCCTTGTCTGGCATTGAAAGTAGGCCTGAGCCAAGGTGGCCAGCCCTGACCCTCCTTCTGACCAGAGTGCCAGGCGCTGATGCATTGCTCTTTTATTACAAATCTTATTGAAAATATCAAAACACAATTCATGATGACATTCTGCTGGATGGTCAATGCTCAGCATCTTTTAATCTCTTTAGTCTGATTCCTGTCTTGGTCCAGACAAACTCATTCATCGCTATGGTTGTTTCTGCGACCGAAACAATGGACCCCATTCAGATGAGATGCCTCTGGCTCCCAGATTGATATGCATGTTACACAATTAATTCCCCTTAGTCATTGCCAATATTGTTTGCATGATGGCTGTTGTTTGGGCTGAGTTTAGTTGACTGACAGTAACTATCTTGTGCCATTGTAGTGGCAATGCAGTATCTTTGCATAATATCAGTTTGGTTTCAATATTGGCATGCTCTTGTTATGTCACCCCGGGTGACTGCACGGTCAATTCCAGCCCCACAGACTTCGGAATCCCAACATAAGTGAATTAACCAATAATTTGCATTTTCTGAAGATCTTTAACCCTTGACTGCTCCAATAAATTACAGACACCAAGGGCGGGATTTTCCCCTACCCGGCGGGGCGGGGGGTCCCGGCGGGATGGAATGGCATGAACCACTCTGGTGTCGGGCCGCCCCAAAGGTGCGGATTTCTCCGCACCTTTAGGGTCAAGCCCTCACCTTTAGGGGCTAGGCCAGCGGCGGAGTGGTTGCCGTGCCGCCGGCTGGCATGGAATGGCTTTGGCGCCACGCCAGCCGGGGCCGAAGGGACTCCACCGGCCGGCGGAAGTCCGCGCATGCATGGGAGCGCAGCGGCTGCTGACGTCATCCCAGCGCATGCGCGGGGGGGATCATCTCCATGTCGGCCATCGCGGAGGCTATGGCCGACGTGGAGGGGAAAGAGTGTCCCCACGGCCAGGCCCACCCGCGGATCGGTGGGCCCCGATCGCGGGCCAGGCCACCGTGTGGGCACCCCCCAGGGCCAGATTGCCCCGCGCTCCCCCCAGGACCCCGGAGCCCGCTCGGGCCGCCGGTAAGGGAGGTGGTTTAATTCACGCCGGCGGGACCGGCATTACAACAGCGGGACTTCAGCCCATCGCAGGCCGGAGAATCGCCGGGGGGGGGGGGGGGGCGCGGCGGGGGGGGGGGGGTGCTCGCCGACCGGCGTGGCGTGATTCCCGCCCCTGCGGAATCTCCATGCCGGAGAATTCGGCGGCCAACGGGGGCGGGATTCACGCCTCCCCCCACGATTCTCCAATCCGGCGGGGGGTCAGAGAATCCCGCCCCAGATTTATAAATAAAGCATTAACAAACTGTTTATTTACATTTGGAATGTTGTGCAAAATTCTAGTTACCACATTACCAGAAGGATGTGGATACTTTGGAGAGGGTAGGTTTACTAGGATGTTGTATGGCCTGGAGGGTATTGGGAGAGGTTGGATGAACTCAGATTGTTTTCACTGGAACGACAGAGTTTGAGGGGCGACCCTGGTAGAGGTTTAAAATTATGAGTGGCATGGACAAATTGGATAGTCAGGTGCCCTCTTCCCAGGGTGGAAAAGTCAATTACTAGATGAAACTGAAAAAGACACAATACTTCAACGGGTGATCAAAAACCTATCGGAAGGATGGCCTGTTGGCAGTTGTAACAGTTTTCAAAGCATCAAGGATAACCTGACTTATAAACGGATTCCTGTTGAAAGGAGATAGCATTGTAATACCCTCCTGCCTACGAAGAAGTATTCTGGAAAAGATACATGAAGGGCATCAAGGGATAGAGAAGTGTCGAAGACGTGCCAGGCAGTCAGTGTACTGGCCGGGTATCAATAGAGATGTTGACAACCTGTTGCAAGGGTGTAGTGTCTGTCAAACACACCAACTATCCCAGTATAAAGAAACCTTTGTAGCAAGTGAGATAGTCACAAACCCATGGTCAAAGATTGGGGTGGACCTGTTCTATTTCAGAAGGAATGATTATTTAATCATCATTGATTACTATTCCAATTTTTGTAAAGTCATAACATTGTCAGATTCAACTGCTCACTCAATTATAAGAGTGGCAAAGTCTGTATTTGCACGACACGGAATTCCAGTAAAAGTCATGCCGGATAATGGACCCTGTTTCAGTAGTTGGGAATGGTTGTCATTTGCAGAAGGATACAACTTCCAACACATTACATCCAGTCCATTATATCCCCAATCTAATGGGAAAGCAGAGAAAGGAGTGGGAATAATGAAACAACTGTTCAAAAAGGCATTTGATGATAAAAAGGATTTGTCACTAGCGCTGTTAAGCTACAGAGCTACTGCTTTATCGTCAGGATTGTTGCCTGCCCTGATGCCAGATGCTCATAGGAAGGAAGATTTGCATAACATTGCCTGCCATAACAATTACAAACATGGATGAGCAGTTAACTCATGAAAGAATGAAGCAAAAGTCATGCAAGCAAAAAGCATACTATGACAGGCATGCAAAACAATTACAGCCACTCAAAGAAGGAAATGTCGTCAGGTTATGTAATCCAAAGGTTGGTTGGTCAGACGTTGCAAAGGTGTTAAGTGAGGTTGCACCATGATTGTATGTAGTACAAACTGAGGCTGGACTGATGTTTCAGAGAAATAGATGAGCATTATTAAAAGTAAAGAATTTGCTGCAGTTTCCAGAGTCAACTGTAACAAACCCAGACACCATGGGCTGGATTCTCCAATTCTGGGGCTATGTCCCCACCGGCGTGGAAACAGTGGCGTTTTATGCCAGGAAAACTGGTGCAAACCAGCCACTGATTCCTCGTTTTTCTGGGGTGTAGCAAGATGGCAGCGTAGAGCACCCGACTCTAGCTACCGATATGCCCCGGAGAATTGCCGGGTCCACCGCCGCGCGCACCTGCAGCAGCCGCGCCGTGCTTCATGGCTGAGGCCGCTTGCGGACCCGGCCCGCAAAATAGTCCCCCCCTTCGGCTGGCTCGCGCGCCCTGCACCGCCACTCCCCCACAGTGCCCCCAGCCCCGCATAATGTCCCCCCTGCCCGTGGATCGGCCCCCCCTAACTGTGGCGGCGCTGGACTGAGTCCGCAGCCACCATGCTGAGTTCCTGACGGATGAGACCATGAGAGACCCACACCGTCGGGAATTCGGCCGGTCGAGGGAGGGCCTCAGGCAATGTCCTGATACGAGGCGCAGCGTACTCCTAGAGTACGCCGCTTTGAAGGGGGCGGAGCATCGCGAAAGCGGCATCGCCCCCGAGTTGGTTGTAAACTTGAATTCCATGGCCATTCACCGAGCGCGATTTCGGCGTAGGCGACCGGAGAATCCAGCCCCATGTTTTGACTTGCCAGCGTTGTTAGCAATGACACAGACAGAACAGACAAGAGACAATTCAAATGATACTGCAAGTGCATTGAGGCGGTCAAAAAGAACAAGAAAATCCCAAATCGACTACATTTGTAAAGCACTAAGGACTGTAACTCTGTAATTCCAATTAAGATATGTAACAGAACATTAAATGTGAACTGTATGAAAGCATTCTCGACAACGTATGTAAAAAATGTTAGAAAGACTTTGAAACATTTTTATCAAAGAAAGGGGGATTTGACATTATAGAAAACGTTCAGAATACAAAAGGGTAATGTCATATCATAATTAACCACTAGATGGAGCTAGATGCAGAACTATATAAAGCCCTGACTCACAGACTTCTGGGAGAAGGCTGGAGGGGAGAGCACAGGAGTAGTGAGAGAGATCAGAATACAGTTATAGATAGAGTGTAGAGACTAGTGTTAGTTGAGTGTAGATTACTAGACTATTGTTTACTGTAGGAGTAAATGGTTGAGCTTTAATAAGTAGTGTAAATAAATGTTAGCTTTGTTAATGAGCTTAGTTTCTGTGGCCTTTGTGAACACTACAACATCCATCCTGCGAACAAGAATCACAAAGAGCATCACAGGGTCACTGTCCGTGTGGAGTTTACATATTCTCTGTGCCTGCGTGGGGTTTTACCCCCACAACCCAAAGATGTGCAGGGTAGGTGGATTGACCACGCTAAATTGCCCCTTAATTTGGAAAAAAATGTAAAAAGAAAATGCACTGAGACAGGCAAAAGGCAAAAATTAACAATGCCAATAACTGTTCATTTCTGCATTTAAAATTGTTTGCAATAAAGGACTCTGAATAATGTATGGAAATAATTGCCTTCACATTCTCCTGGTTGATGCTGAATTATTTAACATATCTATCAGCAAAGAAATTAACACTTATAAAATGCAATTGTGCTTCTGTTTTTTAAATACCTACAATGTTAGGATCCCTAAATCTTCCATTGCTGGCATGAATTAATATTTTTTTGTTCACCTGTTGTACAGAGATCCTGTTTCAGAAGCTATTGAGAATCAACAGCACATCAAGAACATTGCTAAAATATGCCTTGTCATGGAAAAGGAATTAGAGCTTTTAAAATGAAAACAACTTAGCTGCTGTAACCTATCCTACTTACATTATATTTTCATGCTGTTACATTTTTGTGTGATTAATTTAATCTTGTTGTAAAGTAATTATGGATAAGTCCTGTCAACAATTTGCTCAGTGAAATTGAATGAGTTTCAGATGAGTCATTGCTGCACCATTTGGATGTGTTTTTTATAGTACTGTATACTATTACTTGGAAGAATGATCCTGCTTTTCCTTCATGTTATCGGGGGAACATAAAATCTAAATCCATAATTTCCTCCTTTTCCTAACATGCATAAATATGTAGATGGATAAATAAGGAGGAAGATAGAGAACGTAGTGGTATGGTGCAACTACAACAATCTCTCCCTCAATGTCAGCAAAACTAAAGAGTGGTCATCGACTTCAGGAAGCGAAGTTTCGTACACACCCCTGTCTGCATTAGTGGTGCCGAGGTGGAGATGGTTGACAGCTTCAGATTCCTAGGTGTGCACATCACCAACAATCTGTCCTGGTCCACCCACGTCGACGCTACAACCAAGAAAGCACAACAGCACCTTTGCTTTCTCAGGAAACTAGGGAAATTCGGCATGTCCACATCGATTCTTACCAATTTTTACAGACACACCATAGAAAGCTTCCTATTTGGATGCATCACAGCCTGGTATGGCAACTGCTCGGCCCAAGATCGTAAGAAACTACAGAGAGTTGTGAACACTGCCCAGTCCATCATGCAAACCCGCTTCCTGTCCATTGACTCTGTCTACACCTTCTGATCCCTTGGGAAAGTGAGCTGCATAATCAAAGCCCCCACCCGCCTGGGTTATTCTCTCCTCCAACCTCTCCCATGGAGCATAAGGTATAAAAGTATGAGAACACTCACCAACAGATTCTAAAACAATTTCTTGCTCACTGTTACCAGACTCCTGAATGGCCCTCTTATGGACTGATCTGATCACTTCACACATCTTCTCTGCAGTTGTAGTGCTATATTCCGTATGCTTCGCCCAATACCTGTGTCTGTATATTTATATTGTGCATCTATCGTCCTATGTTTTTTATGTATGGAACAATCTGTCCGGACTGTACACAGAACAATACTTTTCACTGTACCTCAGTACACGTGACAATAAATCTAAATGTGAACAAAATCCAAATGTGTAAAAAGATGAAATTGACTGAAAGGACTAATGGTTGTACAATCTGAGGGTTGCTACTGTTACGCCCCCCTTAGGAGCCAAGGACTATGCTTGGGGGTGGGGTTATCCTTTGACAAGGGTAAACTCTCAGTATAAGAACCTTGACCTGGTGCAGGTCAGGGAAGGTGGCCTGTTGGGGTAAGGAGTTGTAGCTTTGTGATTTTGTGTATAGCATATTAAACCTTTGTTCATTCCTTTCTTACCGTGCATTCCTGCATCTCTTCAGTTTGATTCTACAGCTACCCCTCCTAAAATGGATGAATATTCATTCACAAAAAAACTGTTCAAAAGGTTTTCCTTGTTAATGCTTTGTTAAATTCAATTTTGATGAACCTTTCACAGCAGCACAACTAAATGGAGAAGTGAGTATCTTGCTCCAAGTCAAACCAGCATTAAGTATAAATGTTGCTCCTGACAGAGTATGTGTCAAGACAACTCTTAGGTTGTAGCTAGCAGTGGCTGCTCTCCACTTTGACAGCTGACTGGCTGTGATTTAACCTGAAGATCACCATATTGTAGTGATGTGCATCAATGTAAATACATGTAGGCTAGCTAGACACTAGAGGGAGCACAAGAGACATCACACACACACTCAACCAATAGATCAAGCAGATAGGACACGACCAATAGACATTCACGATACACAAGGAGGTGACACAACCACAGGGGGGCATTACACCAACCCATATATAAAGGACACCACACACATGATCTGCTTCTTTCCAGTGGAGACAGTCAGTGAGTAGAGACACAGGGTTGATTCAATGTTACACCCACCACGTGGATTGCAGCAAATGGTTTGTCAGTCTAGGTAGCTAAAGTAGGATTAGCAGTCGTGTCGAACCCGAGTAATAGAAGTGTAAATAGTTTAATGAACCTGTTGAAGTTATCTCCATGTCTGAACCTTCCTTTGTCAAGTGCACCACAAGTAAGCCGCTTATGTTACACCTACAACATAACAAATCGCACATCTCAGCTGAGGGGCAAGGTTGAGAGGGCAGGGCCTTCATGAATAACCTCAGCTGGTACTGCAATTGAACCCGTGCTCTTGGCCTTTGCTCCACATCACGAACCAGGGGCGTCATTCTCCGCCCCCCCGCCGGGTCGGAGAATGGCCGTTGGCCGCCGTGAATCCCGCCCCCGCCCCCGCCGAAGTCTCCGGTACCGGAGATTGGGCGGGGGCGGGAATCGGGCCGCGCCGGTTGGCGGGACCCCCCGCTGGATTCTCCGGCCCGGATGGGCCGAAGTCCCGCCCAGGAATTGCCTGTCCCGCCGACGTAAATCAAACCTGGTATTTACCGGCGGGACCAGGCAGCGTGGGCAGGCTCCAGGGTCCTGGGGGGGGGCGCGGGGCGATCTGACCCCGGGGGGTGCCCCCACGGTGGCCTGGCCCGCGATCGGGGCCCACCGATCCGCGGGCGGGCCTGTGCCGTGGGGGCACTCTTTCCCTTCCGCCTCCGCTACGGCCTCCACCATGGCGGAGGCAGAAGAGACTCTCCCCACTGCGCATGCGCGGGAAACTGACAGCGGCCGCTGACTCTCCCGTGCATGCGCCGGGAAACTGACATCGGCCGCTGACGCTCCCGCGCATGCGCCGCATTTCCGCGCCAGCTGGCGGGGCAACAAACGCCATTTCCGCCAGCTGGCGGGGCGGAAATCCCTCCGGCGTCGGCCTAGCCCCTCAATGTTGGGGCTAGGCCACCAAAGATGCGGAGCATTCCGCACCTTTGGGCCGGCGCGATGCTCATCTGATTGGCGCCGTCTTTGGCGCCAGTCGGCGGACATCCCGCCGTTGGGGGAGAATTTCGCCCCAGATGTCCAGCCAACTGGGCTAAACCGACACCCTGAACCTGCATTAGCGATCTTAGCGATCTTAACAAAGGAGAGGATTTCTTCCATATTAAGAAGGAGTGTATAACACTTTACCATCTGTGGGTTCATAGACTCCAAAATTCCTGTGTTGAGAGGAGCGCATAAGTTGATAGACCAAAAATTTCTGAGAGGGACAACAAATGCTGGTTTTCTGATAGAATAGCATAAATTCTATTCGGATTCAGGGAACATCTGCTCTGCCAATGGCAGCTATTTCAAATGACAGAGTTATAACAGGGTGATTAGCAAGTTGGAGCCAGAGTATGGCAGCACCCTACAAACTCTTCCTCATGTTGTATAACAGTCCTGAGCTTTTAAACCTTAATTCTAACACTAATATAATATCTAACCATGTTCATTTATGTGTACTACAGGTCTGGAGTTCCTTTGGCTTCCGTGGACCTACCCAGAAAACCCAGTACAACCCGACCTGGCAGGACTCGATTAGCGACCCGACCCTGACCTCGACCTGGAAACAGAAGAGGTCCGATGAAGAAGCCAGACCCTGACCTTGCCTGGAACTCGACCAGGCTCCTGAAATGCCCGACCCAGCTCCCGAAGGCCCGACCTGACCTCCAGCCACGTGACCCGGCCCAACCGAACCTGGAGAGGCTCGCCCAGCGTTCCGACTCATCTGAAGAATGAAAAGCAGAGGATCGACGTAGGGATCCAACCAGGTCTTTGCCAAGGCCCAATCTCAACCCGCCCACTGGTGCTGGATCCAACCACGTCACCCGGCCTGATCGGATCCAGGAAGACTCTGCCAGCGACTAAAACGTGGCTTAAACACCCCCAAAACAGCGTAGGCACCATGCGGGGACCCGAACAACCCGAAAGGAAGACTTGTCCTTGCAGAACCCTGTTTGCGAACATGCCTCTCTCCCACCCCGGTGACCCCGAAATCTAAATCTAATTTCATTGGTCCTAAAATATGAGTTCTGCTTTCCAATCAGACCTGATAGTGTGCATGCTCTGATTGTGTGCCACTACCTAAAAAAGTCGAGTTTGGCAGGACCTGTTAATCAAGGTGGAAATATTTGCTGAAAGGAATATGGCCAAGAGCTTAGATTGCTTGTGGAGACTCTTGCCATATCTTTGGACTCACCGCAGGCTCTACCTCCTTTGCATGTTGTGATAACATTGGAAACCGTTATTTTTGAGTGAAAGTTTGACCCAGAATCTCAGAACTGCACAATTAGCTTTTTATATGGCTGGAATTCCCTGGCCATTGGTATTTTCTTCTTCTGCAGGCAGCGTACCCCAACTCACTCGTTTCCCGGCAATGTGGGGTGGCTTCAATGGGAAATCCAATTGACAAGAGGCAGGAGTATGGAATCCCACATCCAGTGAACGTCACACTGCTGAGAAACACACAATTGGGGGACCGGAAAATCTAGCCCATAATCTACCTTTGCTGCAGTACCCAAGCAGCAGAATATATCGACCCAGAGACACTTTCGACATATTTTCCACGAGCTCTACCGCAGGACTCTGTGCTTTAGTCAGGAAGATTTAGAGGAGTTCAGTTCATTGTTACAGATGATCTTCAACCAAGATCCATCAGATTAGCAGCTTGGACTAAAGAAAGAAAACAACCATTGCTTTCAACTTTTATGTCACAATCTAATTCCAGAAAGACATTGGGGAGGTTTACCAGTCCAGCCAATTTTCTGTGAACTGCTCCATCAGGAAGTAATCCAATTCCTTCTGTGTGTAGGCAGCTCAATTCATACAAATAATGCCCTCAGACATGTGATTGAAGAGTCCTCAAATTTCTTGGTATTTCCAGATTTTCCTGGGATTTTAGGGCTATTGTTTGTGTTCAGGTGGCATTCTCTGTCCCAAATGGAACCCCATTTTTATATGAACCATAAAGCGTTTGTTCGCCTAAGTGTACAGCTCAATTTCACTGCTAGCTACAACCTAAGAGTTGTCTTGACACATTCTGTGTCAGTGCAGTGTCTTAGCTTTGTTTTAACAGCAGGGACGAGGGACAAATAGCTTCTGGGTGACAATAGTCGCCTACTATTCCCATGGCTCCTCTGGACCAGTGCTTCAGCGCAGTGCTCCAGTTTTGCACACATGAACACAAGAATAAAAATTGAGCATGCTATTAGCAAGCTGACAGATATTTGATTAGGGGTCCAGAGATTTAAAAAAAATATTCTTTCATGGTATTTGGTCACCGCTGGCATCTTGAGCAGGTCATAACAGAACTGAAAAGATGCATCAATTGGGAATGATCGGACAATTTGCGGCTCTTTTCACCGCAAAGGGGAAAAGTCAAAGGAGACATGATAGAGGTCTTTAAATTATGAAACAGTTCAAAATGGGATCTGTAGAGAAATTGTCTTCATTTGCAAGTGAACCAGAACAGGGGACCATAAATGTAAGATGACCTCCAAGAGATCATTGGGAATTTAGATGGACTGTCTTTGCACAGAGTGCAGTGAAAATGTTCAATTATTGTCACAGTGAAACAGATAGCACTGACAATTTCAAGGAGATTTATGATGTGTGTGAAAGAAAAAGTAACAGCAATATATGAAGGCAGGTTAGAAGAGGTATTTGGAGTTAGAAAAGATTTGCACCAAGCATAAACAGGGTTAAAGGCAAGTTGAGGTGAATGACCTATTTCTGGGCTGTAGATTCAATGTAATTCTATATATAATCAGAAACAGTTCAATCTCTTGGCATTGGGAAGCTGGAGAAATTTGGTCCCATGAACTGTGAGCTTTCACTGTCATTTCACTGCCCCCCCATGCCCGCGAACCTGACCATAAGTTTAGGATTTAGCACAAGCACAGATTAATATTGAAATCCTGAAGTTGCAGCATATCATTAATTGGTTCACCACAGGCTGTGCTATGGATCAACCTTCCTCCTCCACCGCAGGAAATCAGCAAAATCAATTGATTTGGTGAAAGTTTTCCTCTTCCACTCCCGTATCACTGTTAGAGCCATTCAAAAAAGATATCCTTGTTCAATGAGGTGAAACTGGGTTTTCAACAGTGATCTGAATGTTTACCAGCTGACAACCAATCTGGCCCTTAAAATATAATGGGTGTGAATCCGTCCGTGCGATTTGGATTCTTCCCTCTCTGGGAGTGATCGAAATAATGATTTAAATACCAAGATAACACCCGGGTGTCAACAGCCACACCTGTGAGACCTCAACCGGACACCATTTAGTACTGGCTTCCAAACGTGGACCAGAGGTGATGGCACTTCGGGGGTCTCACAGGCTATTGGATCCCCCACCAGATGATCGGGGACCGGGCAAGGTAGTATCCTGCCACTTCCAATGGCACCTTGGTGCTACCAGCCTGACATTGTCAGGGTGCCATGCGGCAGTGCCAAGGTGCCTGGTTGCCAGGTTGGCAATTCCAGGGGCCGGGCCATATGGGGCCTTGCTCATGACGGGAGGTTCAAGGGGACAATAAAAGTTGTGGGGGTGAAGGGGGGATCTCTGAAAGTCAGGGGGGCCTGAAATGGGGGGGGGGGGGAGTGTAAACATCAGGGCAGCTGTTTAAAATGACGCCTGGTCTGCAAGGAGCCGGTCCTGCTGGCGAGTTCAGTTCGCCTGTGCAGTAAAGTGTTTTAAGTGTGGACTTCCCAAGGCACCAAAAAATGGCAAAGTGCCATTGAATAGCGGGGTCAATTCTGGCGCTGGAGCCGCCAAGAAACATCCTGCCAAACCCCCCAAAAGTGGATTTAGAATTTTTCCGCTGAATTTCACCCAATTTTAGGTATGTGGAATACTGGGGGTGTGGTGCGGTCTGAAAAGGGGGGGACCATCAGCAGTCCCTTAGTGGGGTGTCCTCACTTGGGGGGGGGGGGGGAATGTCCATGTGTGCAGGAGGTGGCATTGCCCATGGGTAGGGATGTGGGGGACCCTTAAACTCACTTAGAGATCCCCTGCTGAAAAATGTTTGATATATAGGCTTGACCGGGGCGAAACTCCCCAAGGACTAAAAAATGATTAAGTGTGGATGAATCCAGGTCTGTGTCTCACCCCATAAGCCGACAGGAAACACCTCACAAAACCCACCCAAAATGACTTAGAAATGTTTTATGAGCATCGCGCCACATATATCCGTTTTGATTTAGTACGTCAGCTATTTCTGGGGAGGCAGTGGCGTAGTGGTATTGCCACTAGACTAGTGATCCAGAGACCCATGGTAATGCTCTGGGGACCCAGGTTCGAATCCCATCAGGGCAGTTGGTGGAATTTGAATTCAATAAATAAAAACTCTGGAATTAAAAAGTCTAATGACGACCATGAAATCATTGTCGATTGTCATAAAAGCCCATCTGGTTCACTCATGTCCTTTAGGGAAGGAAACCTGGTCTGGCCTACATGTGACTCCAGACCCACAGCAATGTGATTGACTCTTAAATGCTCTCAGGGATGGGCAATAAATGCTGATGCCCACATTCCATGAATGAATAAAGAAAATAAAATTCTTCTGTTTCCATGTGTAGATACCCTTTTTGGCCCATGATCAGCCCCACTTCTCCTCTTTCATACATTTTCTATTTTTATGCCTATATATCTGTTCTATGTCAGCTTTTTCTACTTCAACATATTCTATATCACTTTCATCATTCAGGAAGGCTCCAGCATTGTTTTCCTAAATGTTCCCTCTTGTGGGAATGTGACTTGACTCTAACTATTCTTTCAATACTACTTTGCTTTGTAGCCACCTGGGTTGGCCACTTCCTGACTTAAAATGGAGAATCGCAAAGGCTGAAGGGAAATTCAGCCAACACAGGCAAAGACGAGCAAGTGCAGAAATCATGTATATTGAAACCTGCAAAATAACCAGACAGCACTGAAACCAGCAGCTATCTGCATAGTAATGCAGCAGCCATCTGCACAGTAATGAGCGATTCCAAGGCACAATGGCAACAGTTAAGGTGACTAAATCCAAGCCAGACTCCTCGGCGCCAGCAGGAGCCAAGACAAAGGAAGGCCACTGGACATTTAGGGACCGCCCAGCGATCAGGGAACATCTCCAGTATTGGAGAAATCGATCCAAGTGATCGGAACGCAGTCCAATCACTTGGAACCAGGTACGGGGTCCGCCCCGAAGGGCGGGAAGCCCCTGGGGACAATAAAGTAAAGCCCCCAAGTTTAAATCGTTCTTCTTTGGCAGGGTCACTCAGCAGCTCGAACCAACCCTTGACAGTGACCTGCCTCGCTGCCGCCAACCAAGTAAGTCTCAAGTCAACGCTCGCTATGAGATAGGCGCTCCTAGCTACCAGTCCATGCCAGCTTTTGAATCCTGCAGACTCAGGACCTGAACGAAAGGCCATTTGTTCCCCTGACCTGGTGGGCCAGTCCGAAGCTAAGTATAGGCCTTTTAGTGATAGGAATAGTCTAAAAAGTAGAGTTTGTGCATGAGTAGTGATTTACTGTGTATAATAAATGTGTTTTGATTTGAATCTTACTAATTGGTGTGTTGATTACTTGAACTTGAACCTCGTGGCGGTATCATAAAGATACTTGGCGACTCTAGAGCAAAGGTTAAACAAACAGAGCAAATTACGAATTAAGAGCAAAGCAAAAGTTAGCAACCTATTACTGGCAACATCCTGACGGGACCCGATCTAGAAGTGGTTTAACCACTCCGGGAGAACCCAAAAATTTGAATTAGAAATCCAATTGGGAACAGAAAAACCACAAGTGTTCAAGCAGTTCTGATCAATCCTCATAATTCGGAAGTGTGTTAATGCATGCGTAAGTAACAGGGCTATAAGGTAACTGATAGATTTTTGTTGCGACAAAACTGTCAGGAGTTTGTATTCCGGAAAATAGCGAAAGCCGTACCCGTAATTACAGCACCGCCTGAATACCCCTCATTCCAAATTTTAAAAGAAGTATTCAGAGAGGAAAGATGGCATTGCAGGCAATGCAACGCCTCATGAACCCCAAAGAATTTGTGGTCGCAGCGACCAGCAGTAGAGTAGGACAGTGTCCCGTTTGGGAAGAGGAAATCAGAAAGTACCTCAAAGGGAAAGGATGAAAGAAAAGTTTGGGAAAAGCTCACAAGCCAATGGCAATCGTGTCCTGTTTGGCACAATTGCGAGGCACAGAGGAGGTCGTTCGGACGCTCCGCAAAGAGATAGAAGGAATACATCGAATGAGAAAGGTCAATGTAAGTGAGGTTGAGATAGAGAACCTAGAATTAAGAAGGAAGTTAGCAGCAAAGGACGGAGAGGTGGATGGTGCCAAGAGGGCACACCAGTCTTGTCTGGCGCACCTAAGCAGCTTCCAGACACAGTACGAAAAGGCCTATGAGGACACGCAACGTGCAGTCCTGGTAAGAGAGGAAACAGAGAAACAGGTAGAGGCATTGCAAAGGCAGTGTAGCGACCTGAAAGCAGCACTATGAGCACTCCATGTTACCACCATGGAGCACAAACAGCGCTCACTAGATCACGCAAAGTGCCGGAAGCAGATTGCAGAACTACAGTCTTTGCTTTCAGTTCAGAATGGATTCCAGAGCACCTTTGGATCCCAGTTCGATACAGAAGATGGCCCGGATTGGGAAGAATTAAATGAGACCGCGCATAGATATGTTCAGGAACATGAGCGCAAGGAAAGCCCCAGAAGAGAAAAGCGCCCCAACCCACCACAGAGCAGATAGCAATGAACCCAGTAACCACCCATCGCAGTCACATCGAAAGGAGACACAGGAATTCCTGTACACGACCCCTTTAACTGTGACCCAATTACGGGACGCGTGCGAGAAAATCACACCGTTCCTCCCCACCTCAGACCCTCACCACTTCTTTGCTAGAGTAAAGCAGCAGGCGACCATGTACGGCCTGGACGAGCATGAGCACGTGAAGCTCACAGATTTGAGCTTAGACCCTTTGGTCGTAGCAGTCCTTCCAGACCCACAGAATGTAGGAGGAGGCACCCTTGTAGAAATGCACGCAGCGATCCTAGACGCGATCGGCTACAACAGAGGTGACCCCGTAGAAGGCCTGAATAAGTGGGGCAGCACGGTAGCATTGTGGATAGCACAACTGCTTCACAGCTCCAGGGTCTCAGGTTCGATTCCGTCTTGCGTCACTATCTGTGCGGAGTCTGCACATCCTCCCCGTGTGTGCGTGGGTTTCCTCTGGGTGCTCCGGTTTCCTCCCACAGTCCAAAGATGTGCAGGTTAGGTGGATTGGCCGTGATAAATTACCCCTAGTGTCCAAAATTGCCCTTAGTGTTGGGCGGGGTTACTGGGTTATGGCGATAGGGTGGAAGTGTTGACCTTGGGTAGGGTGCTCTTTCCAAGAGCTGGTGCGGACTCGATGGGCCGAATGGCCTCCTTCTGCACTGTAAATTCTATGAAAGTGCAGGCATAAAAAGACAGAACACCCCACAGCGTTTGCTGGACGCCTGTGGATTCATTTCACAGCAGTTTTCGGTAATTTAGAACATGCCCATTTGTCCCAAGACGGTATGGCCAAATTGACCCGTTCCCTTATCTCCCATGCCACAGGGGCAGGACAAAAAGCATGTACGAATTATGACCCCTCAGAGGAAGCCCACAATGAGAAATGGGTTTGAAAAAGATTGTCCTGCGCCTGGGAGCAGTCTGTCGGGCAGCACGGTAGCATAGTGGTTAGCACCATTGCTTCACAGCTCCAGGGTCCCAGGTTCGATTCTGGCTTGGGTCACTGTCTGTACGGAGTCTGCACATCCTCCCCGTGTGTGCGTGGGTTTCCTCCGGGTGCTCCGGTTTCCTCCCAGTCCAAAGATGTGCAGGTTAGGTGGATTGGCCATGATAAATTGCCCTTAGTGTCCAGAATTGCCCTTAGTGTTCGGTGGGGTTACTGGGTTATGGGGATAGGGTGGAGGTGTTGACCTTAGGTAGGGTGCTCTTTCCAAGAGCCGGTGCAGACTCGATCGGCCAAATGGCCTCCTTCTGCACTGTAAATTCTATGATATGAAACCCGCAGTTAGGAAACCCAAGGAGCAGCAGGCAGAAGCAGACATCCAAGCGGTGAAAACGCACCAGAATCCCGCATGGGTGAACAAAGGCAGGAACAGCCCCCCACAATAGCCACAGGAGTGTTACAACTGTGGACAGTTAGGACACTTTGCACGAGAATGCAATGCCCCACGAAAGCCACAGAGAGCCCAGCAGGCAGGCACTCGGAATAAGAATAGGACAGAGCCCATACATAGTGTGAGCACCCGTTCAGACCAGACGGACCTGAACGAAATGGACTGACGGTGTTCGGGCTCCCCCAGCTGGGTCTGCGACACCCTTTGGGATAGGTCCGGCCGACCAGTAGTTGCAGCAAAGATACGGGGACAGCCCATCGAATTTCTCTGGGACACAGGATGGTCCCGCACCACAATCAATTCCTCCACGATATTCCAGAAAGACACGTGGCCCACTACAGCCACTATCACCCTCAGCGGCTTCACAGGCCACTCACAGCAGGGACACATCACAGCCCATGTACCCATTCAAATCGGCAACATCACCACCAAGCACCCCATAGTCTTAGTCGACCTGCCCCACACAGCAGAACACATTTTGGTCATCGATTTTATGAATTCCCACAACCTGTCCTTTGATCCAGTCAACCAGTGTGTTTGGAGAATGGCAAAATCCGCAAGAGCCCCCGCAACGCTCACAATAGGAGAATATGCAAACAAGATTAGCGCAGTCGGTGAATTCTGGTTTGACCCGACCACGATTAGCACAGACAAGCAGGTTAGGGCAGTTCTGCAGAAGCACAGGACAGCATTCGCGACCCACAAACACGACTGTGGCCGGATGACTGGTTCCGTTCAAATCACAGGACCTGACCCTAGACCCCAAAAGCAATACGGATTTCCCCAAGAGGCAGAGGGAGAAATCGCAAAAGTTACCGACAGCTTATTAGAGCAGGGCGTACTCAGATCAGTAGCCTCCACTAATAATGCCCCGATTTGGCCAGTAAGAAAGCCCGATGGATCATGGCGACTGACCATCGATTACCGGGAACTCAACAAAGTCACCCCCGCAGCAGCCCCCACGGTAGCCACAAGTCCTGAGACCATGCTCAAACAGGGACTCAACTCACAATACTTTACGGTTTTGGACATCAGTAATGGATTCTGGTCCATTCCATTGGCAAAAGCGTGCCAATACAAATTTGCCTTCACTTTTAAAAATCAGCAGTACACGTGGACATGCCTTCTACAAGGATTCCACAACTTCCCCTCCATTTTCCACCGACAGCTGGAATGTCTGGCCGAGTATGTGGACGACCGATTACTGCAGACAGACGCCAAGGCAGAGCACATCGAGCTTCTGGCCGAGCTCCTGGAACTCCTACAGAAAATTGGTTGCAAAGTAAACCCCAAAAAGGCCCAGATTTTGGAAAACAAAATGATATATTTGGGTACGATTATCATGCACGGTAAACGTGAGATCGAGCACAGAAGAATTGATTCGATTGTCAAATTGCCCCTTTCCCAGAATGTTTCAGCCCTCCAGTCGTTTTTAGGACTGGTTGGCTACTGCCGAAACCATATTGATGGTTTCGCCAGCAAGGCAGCACCCCTCTCGGAACTCCTAAAGAAAGGAGCCCCTTGGGAGTGGCTTCCGCAGCATACGGATACTGTGGATCCTTTGAAAAGAGCCCTCATTGCAGCCCCCGCACTACAGGTTCCAGACCCGCTTTCCCCATACTCTATAGAGATAGCTAGCACAGACTGCACCCTTTCGGCCGTGCTCCTCCAAGAACGGCACAAACAATTAAGACCCGTGGCTTACGCCTCCAGACTTTTAGATCCTGTGGAGCAGGGATTTTCGGCCTGTGAAAGGCACCTGCTCGCAGTTTTCTGGGCAGTTCAATATTTTTCCTACATAACCGGACTAAACCCCATCACAATTCCCCACCCAACTTTTACTTGACGGACGACTTAAGGATGGTACAGATAGCCAAATTAGAGCAGCAAGATGGACCCTTCTTTTGCAGGGATGGGACATCACCGTTAAAAGGACCAAGATCGGACTTCCGGTTGCAGCAGGGATGAGCTAGCCGCACGTTTCGGCGGCTCCAGCTCCGACGGAACTTCGGGCTCTTTTAAGAGCCCCAACGGGGACTTGGACGGCCGTAATACCCGGTGCGAGGCGCGAGGGAAGGGAGTCCCCCCCGAACGACGGAGGGAAAAATCGGCGGCGGAGGCTGCAGCCCGAAGAATCTGCAGCCAGAAGGTCAGAGGGAGTGGAACAAAATGGCGGCGGAGAAACCACAGGTGACATGGGGGCCTGAGCAGGACGAGGTGGTGAGACGGTGCGTGGACCTGCTGAAGATGAGGTAATGACCCCGTTGTTACAGGCAATTGAGGGGCTTAAGGAGACTTTAAAGACCCAGGAGACTGAACTTCGCGTGGTGGAGCAGAAGGTATCAGGTATTGAGGACGAGGTCCTGGGCCTGGCAGTCAAGACTCAGACGCACGAGGCACTTCATAAAAAGTGTGCTGATAGGATTGAGGCCCTTGAAAATGGAGCGCGAAGGAAGAACCTTAGGATACTAGGTCTCCCGGAGGGTGTGGAAGGAGTGGACTGTGGAGCGTACGCAAGTAAGATGCTGAGCTCACTGATGGGTGCTGAGGCCCCTGCGGGCCCCATGGAGGTGGAGTGGGCAAATCGCATCCCGGCGAGAAGACCAAAAGCGGGAGAACCACCGAGGGCGATAATCGTGCGATTCTACCGCCTTAAGGACAGAGAAGAGGTCCTGAGATGGGCTAAAAAGGTGCGGAGTAGCAGATGGGAGAATGCGGTGGTAAGGATCTACCAGGATTGGAGTGCGGAGGTGGCGAGAAGGAGGGCGAGCTTCAACCGAGCCAAAGAGGTTTTGCACAAAAGGAAGGTGAAGTTTGGGATGCTGCAGCCGGCAAGACTATGGGTCACACATCAGGAGAGATACTATTATTTCGAGACGGCGGAGGAAGCATGGTCCTTCATCAATGAAGAGAAACTGGACCGGAACTGAGGGACTGATGCTGCAGGGAACTGTTATTGTTGTTATTATTGTTTTTGTTAATGGGATGGTGAAAGTTAATCGAGAAGTAAACAGGGAAGGGGGGGGGGGACACTGCGGAAATATGGGCGCCGGTGAGGGGGGAGAGGCGGGACATAGTCAGAGAATGGGGAAGGAGAGGGGGAGGGGAAAGGGAGCTGCGCCATAAGAGGCGGGTCAGGTAAAGGGATGTTCCCGCGCCAGAAAGAATAAGGCGGGAAAACAGGCGCAAGGCGGATGAGAGTTCCCTCACACCGGGGGGGCCGAGGAGCGAGCAGGAGTGGCCGGGGTCAGTTGAAGTCAGCTGACTTACGGAAGTGATATGGGGGGAGCAATCAAGCTAGATAGGGATCTAGCGGGGGGGGGGGGGGGGGGTGGAGGGGACAACTGGGTTGCTGCTGCGGAAATCCAAAAGGAAATGGCTAAAGAGAGGGTGGTCGGGGGCGGAATGTGACGCTGGGGGAGCGAGCGGGAGCGCGGAGGCGGGATATGGGACTGGCCTAGAGAAGGTAATGGCTAGTCGACACGGGAGGGGGGCAGGTAGCTCCCCAGTGAGGCTGATCACGTGGAATGTGAGAGGCCTGAATGGACCGATAAAAAGGGCCCGAGCGCTCGCGCATTTGAAAGGACTAAGGGCAGACGTGGTTATGCTCCAAGAGACGCACCTAAAGGTGGCGGACCAAGTTAGGCTAAGGAAAGGATGGGTGGGACAGGTGTTCCACTCAGGACTGGACGCAAAGAACAGAGGGGTGGCCATTTTGGTGGGGAAACGGGTAGCATTTGAAGCAAAGAACATCATAGCAGATAGTAGAGGTAGATATGTAATGGTGAGTGGTAGGCTGGAGGGAATGGAGGTCGTGCTGGTTAATGTGTATGCCCCAAATTGGGACGATGCGGGGTTCATGAGACGGATGCTGGGGCGTATTCCGGACCTGGAGGCAGGAAATTTGATTTTAGGAGGAGACTTCAATACGGTGCTGGACCCGGTGCTAGATAGATCCAGCTCAAGGACTGGAAGAAGGCCGGCAGCGGCCAAGGTACTTAAGGGGTTTATGGACCAAATGGGGGGAGTGGATCCATGGCGATTTCTTAGACCCAGGGCTAGGGAGTATTCCTTCTTCTCCCACGTCCATAAAGTGTACTCCCGGATAGATTTTTTTGTTTTAGGTAGGTCGTTGATCTCTAGGGTGGAAGAAGCTGAATACTCAGCCATAGCGGTTTCGGATCATGCCCCACATTGGGTGGACCTGGAAGTAGGAGAGGACAGGGAGCAGAGAACACTCTGGCGATTAGATGTGGGACTGATGGCGGATGAGGGAGTGTGTGCAAGAGTGAGGGGCTGTATCGAGAGATACCTGGAGGTCGATGACGACGGCGAGGTCCCTGTGGGAGTGGTCTGGGAAGCACTAAAAGCGGTGGTCAGGGGAGAGCTGATTTCTATTAGGGCCCACAAAAGGAAAACAGAGGCCAAGGAAAGGGATAGATTACTGGGGGAGATTTTAAGGGTGGACAGGGAATTTGTAGAGACCCTGGGGGAGGAGCTGTACAGGGAGAGGAGACGACTCCAGACCGAGTTTGACCTTCTGACCACCAGAAAGGCGGAGGTACTGTGGAGGAAGGCACAGGGGAGGAGGTATGAATATGGGGAAAAGGCTAGTCGCCTGTTGGCGCACCAACTGCGAAAGAGGGCAGCAGCGAGGGAGATAGGAGGAATTAGGGATGAAAGGGGAGACACTGTGCGAAGGGCAGGAAAGATAAATGAGGTGTTTAAGACCTTTTATGAAGAACTGTATAGGTCTCAGCCCCCAGAGGGAGAGGAGGGGATGCGGCAGTTCCTGGACCAGTTGAGGTTCCCGAAAGTGGAGGAGCAGGCGGTGGCAGGCCTGGGGGCGCCGATTGAGGTGGACGAGGTTATTAAGGGACTGGGAAGCATGCAAGCAGGGAAGGCCCCGGGGCCGGATGGGTTCCCGGTGGAATTTTACAGAAAATATGTGGACCTGTTGGCCCCGTTGTTGGCGAGGGCGTTCAATGAGGCCAGGGAAGGGGGGACACTACCCCCGACAATGTCGGAGGCGACGATATCGCTAATTTTGAAGAGGGACAAAGATCCGATGCAGTGTGGGTCCTATAGACCTATTTCACTATTGAACGTGGACGCCAAAGTGCTAGCAAAGGTGCTGGCATCGAGGATAGAGGACTGTGTCCCAGGGGTGGTGCACGAAGACCAGACAGGGTTCGTAAAAGGGAGACAATTGAATGTTAACGTGCGACGGCTATTAGGGGTGATAATGATGCCCTCAGTGGAGGGGGAGGCAGAGATAGTGGCGGCAATGGACGCAGAGAAGGCATTTGATAGGGTGGAGTGGGAGTATTTATGGGAAGTGTTAAGGAGGTTTGGGTTTGGGAACGGATTTATTCGCTGGGTTAGACTACTTTATGGGGCACCGACGGCAAGCGTAGTTACAGGTCGACATAGATCGGAGTATTTCCGATTATATAAGGGAACAAGACAGGGATGCCCACTGTCTCCATTGTTGTTTGCGCTGGCAATTGAACCTCTGGCCATGGCGCTGAGAGACTCCAGGAAATGGAGAGGGGTGACTAGAGGGGGAGAAGAACACCCAGTCTCGTTATACGCGGATGACCTATTGCTATACGTGTCGGACCCAGTGGGGGGGATGATAGAGGTTATGCGAATCTTGAGGAGGTTCGGGGAATTTTCGGGGTATAGGTTAAACATGGGGAAGAGTGAATTATATGTGATACATCCAGGGGACCAGAATAGAGAGATAGAAGGCTTACCGCTAAGGAAAGTGGAAAGAAATTTCCGATACTTGGGGATTCAGATCGCTAGGAGCTGGGGAACCTTGCACAGACTTAATCTGACACGGCTGGTAGAACAAATGGAGGAGGACTTTAAGAGGTGGGACATGCAGCCTTTGTCGCTGGCGGGCAGGGTGCAAGCAATTAAGATGATGGTCCGCCCGAGGTTCTTATTTGTATTTCAATGTCTCCCTATTTTAATCACCAGGACCTTTTTTAATAAAATAGATAGGAGCATTACAAGCTTTGTGTGGGCAGGGAAAGTTCCGAGAGTAAGGAGGGGGTTCCTTCAGCGCAGCAGGGACAGAGGAGGACTGGCACTACCGAACTTGGGAGATTATTGTTGGGCCGCCAATGTGGCAATGATACGTAGATGGATGATGGAGGGTGAGGGAGCGGCGTGGAAAAGGCTGGAGAGAAGGTCCTGTAAAGGGACGAGTCTAGAGGCGCTGGTGACGGCGCCGCTACCGTTCTCACCGAAAAAGTACACCACGAACCCGGTGGTGGCGGCAACACTGAACATATGGGGACAGTGGAGCCGACAGAGAGGGGTGCGGGGAGCCCTGGTGGGGTCCCCTATCAGGAACAACAATAGCTTCGCCCCAGGAAGAATGGATGGAGGATTTCAAAGCTGGTACCAGTTGGGAATTAGGAAGGTGGGAGATTTATTCATAGATGGGACTTTTGCGAGCTTGGGAGCACTGGAGGAAAAGTATAAGTTACCCCGGGGGAATTTCTTGAGATATATGCAGGTGAGGGCGTTTACTAGACAACAGGTGAGGGAATTTCCGCGGCTCCCGACACAGGGGATACAGGACAGGGTGCTTTCAGGGGTGTGGGTCGGAGAGGGCAAGGTGTCAGAGATTTATAGTGAGATGAGGGAAGAGGGGGAGGAGTCGGTGGGCGAACTAAAAAGAAAGTGGGAAGAAGAATTAGGGGAGGAGATAGAGGAGGGTATGTGGGCTGATGCCCTAAGCAGGGTAAATTCCTCTTCCTCATGCGCCAGGCTTAGCCTGATTCAATTTAAGGTGCTACATAGAGCACACATAACGGGGGCAAGATTGAGCAGGTTCTTTGGAGTGGAGGACAAATGTGGGAGGTGTGGCGGGAGCCCGGCAAACCACGCACATATGTTTTGGGCGTGCCCGGCACTGGAAGGGTATTGGAAGGGAGTGACGGGAGTGATTTCGCAGGTGGTGAAGGCCCGGGTCAAACCAGGCTGGGGGTTAGCTCTATTTGGAGTTGCGGAAGAGCCGGGAGTGCAGGAGGCGAAAGAGGCCGATGTCGTGGCCTTTGCGTCCCTCGTAGCCCGGCGCAGGATCCTACTCATGTGGAAGGAGGCGAAACCCCCCGGACTGTAGGCCTGGGTAAACGATATGGCGGGGTTTATTAAACTGGAGCAGATAAAGTTTGCCCTGAGAGGATCGGCTCAAGGGTTCACCAGGCGGTGGCAGCCATTTCTCGACTACCTAGGGGAACGTTAGAGGGAAGACGGATGACCAGCAGCAGCAACCCAGGGGGGAGGGGGGGGGAGGGGGGGAGGAGGCTCAGTTGAGTATAGGTCAATAGAGTACGAGGTTTTGTTACTTGTATATTATTATTATTATTATTGTTAAAAAGTTTAAAAATTTCTGTTTTGTTACTGTTATCGTTTCGCTTGTTTTGTAAGCGGGAAAAATGTTGCTCAGGGAAAAAAATTTCAATAAAATATATTTTTTTTAAAAAAGGACCAAGATCCACACTTTCTTAACCGATAACCTTCAGTACCCAGCCCCCCCATGAATGTGAAATCATCTCACCGCACCACAACACAGGCCCCTTTATTGCGAAAACACCCCCCAGAAAGATCGGTAGTTCACCCCAGAGCCCCCAGCACACAGACATGTGCGAACCTTTAAGAATATATGTGGATGGTTTTTCCACTATATTAGAAGGGAAGCGCATTACAGGATGCGGCATATATGTTGAGGACGCGCAGGGATGCACCGTAGAAGAAATCTCACTAAAACTACCAGTACACTTAGGCGCACAGGCGGCAGAACTAGCAGCCGTGGCGTACATTGTGGATCACCCAGATTCTTTCCCCAACCCAGCAGACATATATTCGGACAGCCTCTATGTCTGCAATAGCCTTACAGAATTCCTACCCCTGTGGAAAGCAAGAGGTTTTGTTTCCGCAGACGGTAAACCCCTCCCTTCAGCCCCATTACTCCGCCACATTTTAGAAAAAGCACAGAACAGGATATTCAGAATCGTTAAAGTTCACAGTCACCACCGTTCCTCCCCCCCTGGAAATGTAAAGGCCGACGCACTGGCAAAAGCAGGTTCCAAGCATGGATATTTTTGGACACCCCCCGAAAGCGCACCAGTGAATGCAGTTCAGGCCTCACAGACTAATATCGAGGATTTAGTGCAGGCCCAGAAGCAGGATAGCAATCTTAGGGAGATTTTGAAAGAAAAATTTACGGCACCTTATGATAGGTTTAAAAATGCACTAACCACACATGACGGTGTGGTGTTAAAAGACACCCTTTATGTGGTTCCTGAACAGGACAGGAATCAACTTATTTGTTTGTTCCATGACAGTCATGGGCATCAGGGAATTGATCCCACTACAGCCCACCTCAGGCAGCTCTGTTGGTGGCCAAGTTTAAAAGAAGACGGAACGCATAACGTTGAGAATTGCCTTATCTGTGCCCAGAACAATCCGGACAGATACGCAAACAAGGCTCAGCTTAGTCACACCCGCCCCATTAATGGCCCCTGGACTAACCTCCAGATTGATTTTATAGGACCATTGCCCCCTTGCAGGAATGGTTACAAATACGTATTAGTTGTCATAGACACTTTTACGAAATGGGTAGAGGCATTCCCATCCAGAACGAACACGGCAAAGACCACCGCAAAGATCTTAACCCACCACATCTTTACAAGATGGGGACTCCCCCACAGCATTGAATCCGACCAAGGTTCCCATTTTACGGGATGTGTCATGAAGAACATCCTCACGATATTTGGCATTACACAAACATTTCACATTGCATACCACCCCCAGTCAAGTGGTATTGTGGAGCGCATGAATCAGACCCTAAAATCAGCCCTCAGAAAAATGGTCCAACAAAACAACACCACTTGGGATTCAGTCCTCCCTTTTGCATTGATGTTTTTGAGAAATACTGTCTCAACATCCACAGGGTACACCCCACAAACTCTCATGACCGGACTCCCCATGAAAAGCACAGAATTTTTATTAGGATTGGACTTGCCCAGCCCCGAAGTGACGGCCCTCACGCACGAGAACGCAGTCAAACAGTTAGCGGAAAATGTAAAAACGGCTCAGCTAGTAGCCGCAGTAAGATTAGGCACACGGAAGAAACAAAGCAAGGCCTGTTTTACCAAGACTGTGCATGCGACTGAGTTTGAGGTAGGACAGCAGGTTATGCTCTCCATCTATAACCCCAGCACATTCCTGTCACCTAAATATTCGGGTCCATACTCCATTGCGGACAAAGTAAGCCCCTCCATCTATAAAATTAAGTACCCCAACGGAAAGACTGCGTGGTTCCATATTAACCAGCTTAAGGCATATGGCCCACAGTCCAATCACGCACATCACGTCATGCTCGCCACAGCAGACCACACCCCGCCTACAGCCAACGTATCCCTACCCGCCCCCAACACACCCACCACATCCACGGATTCGCCCTCGACTTCACCCCCGACCTCTAGACTCCGCCCCAGAACGCCCACAGACAGCAGCAGCAGCGACAGCGACTGTGACTCAGACAATAGCCACAGCACGCCTCCCTACTATCTCCCTGCAACAGGATCCACACCCAACGAATCTGACCACAATTCGAGTGATCCCTTCCTGATCACATTCCTCAACAAACCCCACCAAACACCACCGCCCTACGATGACGATTCTGTCCCCACAGAACTAGACACCACCTTTTGGCACCGCGATAATTCATTCAGGCTCGTCTGGAACGACGAGATGGACCCCAAATCGCACCATGCAGTCCTATCAGCCCTTGTACATTCGAGAGTATGGCATCCGGGAGAAGATGATGACTTTGAGTCTGACTTCCAAAGCGAGAACCCCTTTGCAACCCTGTTCGCAACTGATAACTGAGGTGTCCAGACGATGTTTTAAAAAGGAACCGCTTGGGAGAAAACGGTGTCCTTTCTGATGGAACCTGCAGCATGTTGTTTAATGTTGTTTATTACTGTTATTGTTATGTGTTGTACGTAAGATCGGAAAAAATTTTCCACGGCCTCGGCCGAAACCTCTGAGAACTTGCCCGCACGCTCATCGGCAGAAACCGCTGAGAGCTTGCCAGTCCCCCATTCATAACTGCTCTTCTGGTTCGAAGGTAGAACCAATACGGCAACCCCCACGATGACTACATTTTTTGCCCATTCTTGTCGGTTGCTCAGGCAGTGGAGAAATGGCATTGGTCTCCGCCCTGCCTGAGGACCACCCCTCTGGTCAGCTACGCTCGGGTAGAGCACACACGGCATTGGTCGCCGTCCTACTCGGGGGTTCCATCCAATTCTTACCCATCGCGGCCCATACGCACCTCATTTCGGCACTCTTGGTTCAAAAAGTTTTGTTTTGTTTTCCGGCAACCCTTAGGTTGCCATCCCTATGCTATTTACATCCTCAAACATTTGGATGGTAAATCGCACAGCCTGGCTCGCACTGTTTCAGTATTTTTAAGTGTGTCTTGTCCTGAATATTCAGTTTAAAAAAAAAAAAATGAGGGAGTCACACATGGTGACAAATTGTAAAGGGAGAATTGGTACTGAAGGACAGCCATACTAACGCACGAGATACTAACCAAGATAGTAACAGACACTATGCTTGATCCCACAGAACCCCAGAAGCTCCAGGAAAAGAGATCAAACGGAAAGGAAGAGACAAATGCGAAAGAAGACAACAATGAAGACGTCATACGAGTATTTTGTCGTTATTGCAATGTGTATTCGATTGCGCGCGAACGTGAACCCCCTGACCCCAACCCCACCCCCACCCCCACCCCAGCCGTCTATGATTCACTTCCCCATAGCACCCAGAGCCCAGTAACAGGCAAAACCACACCATCATGGTGTGATAAGCTCATAACATGGTACTCCCTTTCCTACGTAGTCGAATCCCTATTAGTGGTGGCGATACTCTGCAGCATCGTGCAGACTATCCGCATGAGGAAATGGAGAAGGAGAGCCTACCACGCTCGCACCCCGGTATACAGAATAAGATCACCTTTGTTCAGTTATCCCCAGGACCCCGAACCCCTCGATCTATAATAAAGAACATTCATTTGCGTTCTTCTGTAATAAAGAAATGGAAATATTGTACACCCCTGTGCTTGACTGCCAAGCCAGGAAAAATGTGAATGCTGCTTTTATTTTGTATTGTTTAGGAAGTTAATATGACTGAATGTTTAGTGAGTGTAGTTTATTGAGGACAGTTAGAGGTACCGTTTTTTAAATTTTGTAATGCATGTCCCAGTTTTGACATAGCGCCACTTAGAATGTGAGTTAAAAACTTTCATTGCATAGTTATGGTCAGTGTAGAGGCCATAGAATAGTGCTCGCCGGGTCAGGGAATGAAGACAACGCAGTTATGTGATCCTTCACGCATCGCGTTAGGGATCACAATGAGTGTGTGTAGCCACCTGGGTTGGCCACTTCCCGACTTAAAATGGAGAACCGCAAAGGCTGAAGGGAAATTCAGCCAACACAGGCAAAGACGAGCAAATACAGGAATCATGTATATTGAAACCTGCAAAATAACCAGACAGCACTGAAACCAGCAGCTATCTGCATAGTAATGCAGCAGCCATCTGCATAGTAATGAGTGATTCCAAGGCACAATGGCAACAGTTAAGGTGAATAAATCCAAGCCAGACTCCTCGGCGCCAGCAGGAGCCAAGACAAAGGAAGGCCAATGGACATTTAGGGACCGCCCAGCGATCAGGGAATAACTCCAGTAATGGAGAAATCGATCCAAGTGATCAGAACGCAGTCCAATCACTTGGAACCAGGTACTGAGTCCGCCCCGAAGGGCGGGAAGCCCCTGGGGACTATAAAGTAAAGCTCCCAAGTTCAAATCGTTCTTCTTTGGCAGGGTCACTCAGCAACTTGAACCAACCCTTGACAGTGACCTGCCTCGCTGCCACCAACCAAGTAAGTCTCAAGTCAACACTCGCTACGAGATAGGCGCTCCTAGCTACCAGTCCATACCAGCTTTGAATCCTGCAGACTCAGGACCTGAACGAAAGGCCATTTGTTCCCCTGACCTGGTGGGCCGGTCCGAAGCTAAGTATAGGCCTTTTAGTGATAGGAATAGTCTAGAAAGTAGAGTTTATGCATGAGTAGTGATTTACTGTGTATAATAAATGTGTTTTGATTTGATTCTTACTAATTGGTGTGTTGAGTTATTGATCATTACTTGAACTTGAACCTCGTGGCGATATCATAAAGATACCTGCCAACACTAGAGCAAAGGTTAAACAAACAGGGCAAATTACGAATTAAGAGCCAACCAAAGGTTAGCAACAGATTGTCAATCTTTGGCCTAAATTTCCATTCTTGGGTCGGGCTCACTGATTGTGCAGATTTCCTGGCGGCAGACCCGACCATTAAAAATGGCTGCCTGCAGGTGGGATTTTTAAAGGGGGGGAACTGAAACAGGAGTCAGCGTGCACAGCCCTGGGCATTGAGGCAGGCTGAGTACAAGACCCACTTTTGTGCCCTGCCATTGTGTTTAAATAAAGAATAAACATAAACAGAAAATATCCCTCCTGTTCTCACCCCTTCCCCCTTCCCACAACTCTCCAAATCCCCACTTATGCCATGGGTCTCACCAACATGCTAACTTACTGCCCCTCTATCCACCCTATTGTCCCAATCTGTCCATGCCAATATAAAGCTCCTCTACCCATACCTATTGCTCCCAAAGATCCTATGCTAAGTTAGCCCTAACTCATGCCAACCTAATGCCCCCACCTGCCCTTGCTCTCTCCATACCGATTTGCCGAGTGTCCATGGGCAGTTAGTTCCTTGGAACTCTCTGATACCTTTTAAAGGTATGAAACTTCCTGGATAGAATTGACAGCTTTGACAGATTTCACACTTCCTGGAGAGCTCCGGCAAATGTGATAACTGGACAGCTCTTTAACACTTCCTTGACAGCTGGATATTTCCTTGACAGTTCAACAGTTCTTGGACAGCTGGACACCTCTTTTACAGCTTAACAGTTCCAATGAGTTTCTGCATAAATCATATTCACATTTAACAATCATAAAGGGTGTCTTACCTCTCCCAAAGATGTCTCAGAACTCTATCCAAAGGAGTACCTTACCTCTCTGTACCCTGGCTATCCATAAGAATCCACCAAATTCAGACCTCTTCTTACCTGATCTAATCTGCACACTCCAGATTCCCCACTCTTGGCCTTTTAAAATCCCATTTTAGTGGAGGCAGCTAGTGATTTAAATGGCTGGCTGTTTAGGCAAACGCCGCCCAGATACAGTGTCTCCCCCCTCCCCAAGGAGTTGGGAATTGCTAGGTTTTGGGGTGGGACTTAGGATTTCAGGCCATTTCTGGATTTTTTACAATGACGGAGACGC
Organism: Scyliorhinus torazame; assembly: GCF_047496885.1. Taxonomy (NCBI): domain Eukaryota; kingdom Metazoa; phylum Chordata; class Chondrichthyes; order Carcharhiniformes; family Scyliorhinidae; genus Scyliorhinus; species Scyliorhinus torazame. The sequence goes on from NC_092717.1 coordinate 159,704,622, forward strand.
TCTCCATCCAGGCCTCTGATTCCAATTTACTTTGGACAGTTCTCACCCCATTGAAATTGTCCCTCCTCCAATTAATTATTTTTATTCCGAGTTGTTCCTTGTCCTTTTACCTAGTTAACCTAAACCTTATTATCAAAGCAGAATATTCCCTATCCCTGTTTATAATTAAGTGGAACATACACTGGGCAGGATATACTGAGCAAACTACAGAGGTGGGAAGTGGCTGGCCATTGGCTGGTTGCGGAATCTTCTGATACCACCTTTGTCAGTGGAGTTTCCCATTGAATGCCCTCCTCACTGCAGGGAAATCCGCAGTGGAGGTGTCCTTTCGGCGGGAATGGAAGATCCTGCCAGTGCGAACGAGGGGAAAACCTTGCCCAGTATCTTTTAATCCAATCTATAATGTTTTATACACAAAAATGAAAAAGCAGTGAAATGTCAGGGTGGGTTAGCTCGGTTGGAGTGCGGTGCAGAATAATACCAACTGAATGGGTCCAATCCCTACACTGGATCTTTTGGCCTGCCTCCCAACTTGCCTCAGAGTGATATCAAAGGATAAGCAATGGTTAGCAACCATCAGACCACATCGAGAAAGGCAATTAAATAGTTAAATTCATCATTTTATTTATTTTTAACTCTTATCAAGCTCATTTTAAACATACTTAATAATTGTGAGTGACCACAAATACATATTGAAGATCGAAGTCTTGAAACCCGTGACAGTTTAATATAACTTGGGTTGCTGAGGACCAGCTCTCAGGGATACAATTTTAAAAAGACCAAATAGAAACCTATGAGGGACGAGCTAAAATAGATTGACTGAAAGAATCATTTATTACCACCTAATACAGGACAAATGTAATATCTTGAAAGACAGACAAAACAACACAACATACTTCATTAAATTAGTAAGGTTATAGTCACAAAAATGACCATAAGTGAATCAACAAGACTATTGATTGTAAAATAAAGAAGAATAAGAAACTTAATCAACAAATGCTGATTGGAAAACTTCAAAAGTATTCAAAAGAGTGTTGAGATGTGTGTAAGGGGAAATGGATCTGATTATAGCTGCACACAATAGCAAGAATTTCTTACAATGTTACTGAGCACATTAACAGCCCAGCAAGAAATGAGAGTCTAAAGGAAGATGACAATGGAAATAAAATAGATGAGGGGAATACACTTGATATGTAGGCAATTGATAAGTTTTTTGATGTAATTGCAATGTCAGGCAATCAAACCTCCAGAAATACGGTCAGACACAATTGGTATTTCTATGAGTATCTGCGTTTTTTAAATTTCATGTTTTTTTCCTTTCTGTTTCTATGCAGCCCTTTTCTGAATTTTTTCTCGCTTTCCATTTGTCTTTTGTCTTTTCTATGAGGGAGATAAAATGTAGCAAGCTATGCTGTAAGCTGAAATCATAAGCAAAATGTGGCCCTCAGTGACTCCCTTCAAATCCTTCATTCAATATTCACTCAAACCCTTCAATTCTGTCATGCCTTTTACCTTCTCATGTTCCCACTACATCTTCTCAATCCCATCAAACTCTCATTCCCATTATTGTCTATATCCATTACCAGTTGAACTACTCGCTGCGATCGTAAATCATGAAGTGATTGCCAATCCTTAGCCATGCATATTTTTGCATGGTGAGAATTGCTAGGGATTCCCGAGGAAATTCTGCTATCGGGCTGCCATTTTGAGCACAAGGCCCAATAGCGGGATCCAGTGGCTGCCCCCCGCAACACAATTCAACCCTACCCCAGTCAAATTCAGTTCCCCACCGGGATTTTCTGATTCACCCCCTGCCCCTACCCCCTGGATGGGAATGGCCCGATACTCCCAACCGGAGACCATCTAATGAAAAAGACCCCCCCCCCGGAAACCCCCTCAACAAAGAGACCCCAGAAACCCATAATTAATCTGACCCCCAAAAACCATCTGAATAAAGAGACCCCTCAGAGACCACCTAATTAAAGAGATCCCCATCAGAGACCCTCTATAAGAGAGACCCCCTGCCTGGAAGCCCACATAAGAGAGACCCCCTGCCTGGAATCCCCCATAATAAGGACCCCTACCTGGAAGTTCCCCATGAGAGAGACTCCTGCCTGGAAGCCAGAGAACAGTTCAAACAGGGACATTGAAAAAATAATCACTGCTTTAAAACTCACCGTGGCAATACACCTGCTGGCTCAGGCAGAGGAAGCAGCACCTGTCAGTTCCGGGAAAGAAAAAAAAAGTCAGCTCGGTTTAAACTCCCTCAGATCTTTCATCTGCAAGCCTTTTAATCATATATCTATGAAATTGCTTTCACTAGGCTCTGACTAGTTTAACCACACACACAGCTCATTTCCCTTCAAGCTTGAGTGGTTTCAAAGTTCCCAGCTATGAAACAACCAGTTAAATGCTCTAAGTGGTCTCACGTCCTTTTGTACTATGCAGAAAGCACTTAACTGTCTTTGATGTGGTCCAACAGCTATCAATCATAGCTGGATGTTTAGAAATATTACTAGTTTCATAGTTGGCTAGTTCAAACCCCATAGCTATGATTGGCAGCTTCTGTACCACAGCAAACATTTACTTGCTTTTCGTTAGCTTCAATGCTGACTACTTCAAAGCCACTCAAGTGTGAAGGGCGATGAATGGAAAACATTTTACTCTGTTTGGTGTGGTCCAGGAGCTGTTAATCAAAGCTTGATGTTTATAAATATTGTGATTAGTTTCATAGCTGACCACTTCAAAGTCAGTCAAGTATGAAGAGAGATGAATGAAACAAGGCTGACAGTGTGAGAGCTGTCAATCACAGTCTAGTAATGAATGAATGGCCTGTAGATCAAAGATCTAAGGGGGTTTCAACCCAGCTGACTGTTTTTCCCTTTCCAAGAATTTCCAGGTGCTTCTTCCTGTGTGTGAGCCAGCAGGTATATTGCCCAGGTGACTTTTAAAGCAGTGATTTTTATTCACTGCCTCTGTCTGGACTGCTCTCATTGTCGCGTGGTAAGGAACCAATTATCACCACTTAAGCCCTATTTCCGTACAATTAACAGGAGCCACCCCATATCCAACGGCCTCCCATCATTCAGCAGCCTCCCCAACAAGTGGTTATGCTAGCGCCGGTTAATACTCCTTTTGAAAAATGTGAACCTGGCGGAAGGGTTTCTGTGGGAAATGAGGAGGTGAGTAGCCATCTTTGCTCACAGCTGGGTGCTTGGTGGGGGGTGAGGGCCCCTCGACTGGGGGTGGGGGATCTTTCACGGGGGTGGGCCGCCATGGGAGAGTGAGGGGAATGTGCTGGGGGGGGCAACTGGGGGCAAACCGCTCATGGCACCACTATGGAAACCCCTGGAACATGTGTACATGTTCTGGGCACATCCCTTGTCCCTGCCCGTCTGCCCCAATGCCCACCCATAACCCCCACAGCCTGCCGAGGCCGCTGTGTGGCTGAAGACTATCGCTAAAAGGGAATTGACAATCATAGTTAAGTGAGCACTTCACACATGCCAAGTGGATTCCCATGGGTGGGCGGACCATGTAGCATATGGGAGTCATTGTCTAGCATCCCAATCACGCCCTGATACTTGGACGCTGTGCTTGAACAATGCGGGAGGCAAACCACACAAGCAACATTCGAACACCCAGGGGATGGGACACAACTCCGGGGATATGTCCATGACTGGAAGAAGGATGAGTGTCATGGGGATTGCTGGGGGCGGGGGGGGGGGGGGGGGTGTTGCCAGGAGAGATGGGTAAAGGGTCCTGAGGTCGGCCGCATTACAGAAGAAAGTGACAGAGGTATCATAATGGTTGTGCAAAAAGGTGTTTAGTGTGTTGTACAATACCCCATTCACGATGGTGCCGCCCCCCAACCCCCTACTGCAGTGCCCTCAGTGATCCTCAATGTGATTTACCCTCCTAGCTCTACCACTACGTCTAGGTGTTTCCCCAGGATTCACATCTGAGGTAGAGGCTGGCAGCTGCCTACCTTGTCCCGTGGCCTTCGATGACCCTGGCAGGCATCCTCTGGGGTCTCTGAGACTGGAGGGCCCTGGCTGACTTGTCGGCGGCATGTGCACAGCCATGCCGTCCTGCCCCGTGTGCTGACCTCAAGCACACGAGGGGTGGAACTCGGGGAAGCTGGTAGCCATCGTCAAACTCCATGGGAAGGGTCCGGTTAGCCACCCAGCGCCTTCTCCTCGCGGTCGGTGCCCATAGAGCCCTGGGGTTCACTTTGGGACATGGGGGCAGCTGGTCTGAGCTCCGGCTGCCTCCCCAGGTCAGCATCTACGAATCTTGGGGCCAGTCTTGTTGCAAGCTGTCTGGGGTTGGCTGAGCAAGTGCAGCTTAAGTGCTGCTCGACCTTGTTAACGGGGGGCTGGCGAGGGTGCCGGCGAATCAGCTGGCAAGTCTTAATTTGTGATGACACGCCTGTGAGGTCTCGTTAAGTGGACCAATTGACGTTGAATAGCGTTGCCGGCCTCATTGGGCTGGGCGCCGGGAATCTCGCAGCAATTTCCACTCGCTACCACGCGTAGACATTTTTCAGGAGAATCGCACCCTTTGTAATTCTTTTGGAAAATTCCACCCTCTGCATTTATTATGCTATATTTCAAGGTTTGCCAGAAGTTGCAAATGTTTAGCTAACTTGTGCCATTCTGAATTGAAACTTTAGATTGAGATGCAGATTAATTTTCATCCGAATTTTAGATATTTCATTTGCATGATTGATTGAGTGATTGAAAGGAAAGGTTAAAGTTGCTTGTCAGCACCATACATGAGTTTGTATGTGTTGTTTAGATTCTGTAACTTGCATCTTGTCCTATTTGCATATATATTTATTCAGATAATGGTCTGTGAGCCCCACTCATTGTAATTCTGCATGTATTCTTATCAAGCTTAGCTGCGTATCCAGTTTCAATTGACTGAACAATGGACAGCGATAAAACACTGATTGTTATATTCTCAATGTGCCACAAAGAGAGAAGGTTTGGAAGTGCCACACACTTAAGTTTCTTCCAAACACAATGCACGATTCAGGAGATGGTTGCTCATAAAGAATTAAGATGGAGAACTAAAACGCGCATAACACTGCTGACATCACTGTGGATCATGTGACGTTCCACCAGCAGGGATGTACAACTTAAATACATAACACCCCTGCTCCTTTATTTCTTTAGTACAAACGCCAATTTTTTTCTTAACGTATATCAACAATCCCAATTATACGTTAGAGATATTACTTCGCTCTATAACATTTTTACATACAACTAAGTAAGCCAGTCTCTCAGGAGGACATCTATTTCTTTTGGGTTGTACTCAACGTTCTGGAACCTGGCTATTTGAGATCTTTGAAGTGTCTTCTTCTTTTTCTGTTGGTAATACTTCCTGTGAAGTTACTTCCGTCCATCTTCATTGGTGTTGAAAAATCCTTAGAAACAGGATTTGAATTTGTCTGTGTTTGGTCTCCGTTCAGAAGTATCACAGCTTAGGTTTGCCAATGGAAACACGTCTTGGGAAATTTCGGCGATTTTGCTTCATGAAGCTAGTAGTTTGTCGGTATGACGTCGCTAAGCTCTCTCATCATCCATCTGAACGGTGTATGATATTGGACCTGTTTTTGATAGGATAACTGCAGGTCTAATTCTTATTGGGAACATAGCTTCTTGCAAGCACTCGCTCTCTTTGAGTGAGCACTCTCCATTCAGAGTTTTGTTCCCTCCTCGCAATCTATGCTTGTTGTTGTCATTTGACAATCTCTGAAGTATCAGGTGGTATCAAAAGGTCAAACTTTGTTCTTAGCTTTCTTTTGGAAAGTGGTATTGCTGGTGAACTTTGTGTCATTGTGTGTGTAGTGTTTCTTTATGACATCTTTTATAGGCGAGGCGTTTTCAGAACCCCAAAATGTATCATGGAGTTCAACCAACCTCTCCCTTTAATGGATTTGTTGCTTTTCCGAGCACGTGGCTTTTTCCCTAGGTGTGATATTACAATTATGGGCATGTGGTTTTTAAACACAAAACACTGTTTATTCCATGAACTCAACTTAACATCTTAAATAAACATTGGATCTCTTAACGCCCCTTACTTCAAAGTAAACTCAGAAAATATTGCAACAGTAAATAATTCCTTAAAACGTTCCTTCAAACTTCCAAGAGACTTAACACCTTTAAACAGTATCACATCAGGTTAAAGGCTATATATATTTTCTGTAGAATGGCAGAGATATATTAGCTTGGGTGACTTCAGCTCCAGCACCTGGCTTTCTTCATGCAGCTCTCTGGAAACCCACAGACACACCCATGCTGCTTTCTCAAACCTGGCTTTCTACTTTTAAACTGCCCTCAGCAAAACCAAACAGGCACTTTTTAGCTGCTCTCAGCAAAACCAGCCAGGGTCTTTTCAAAACTTGCAAAACCACTGCAAAATGGCTGACCTGAGCTGAGCTCCACCCACTCTATGACATCACTGTTTTCTTAAAGGTACATTGCTTGAACATCCAGTTCTTAAAGGCACACTCGCATGACACATCAAAGAGTTATTCACTCGTCTTGACATATAGCTTGATTCTTTGATGCGTTAATTGACTGTTTAAGTGACTTCACAAATCACTTTTTTACAGGATGGTACGGAGCTGACTTTATATGCTGTAAAACGTTTCCTTTCAAGTAATCTTCAAACTTCTTAAAGTAAACTGAGTACCATTGTCACTTATGACATGCTCCGGTCGACAAAAAATTGCAAATATTTCATCCAACTTCTCAATAGTTTGTTCTCTCATTGTGGATATAATAATCACTACTTCAGGCCATTCAAAGTGTGCATCCACAATCACTAAGCACATGTGTTCCTCAACTGGATCAACGTATCCTATGTGTACTCTCTGCCATGGCAATGTCAGCCATTCCCACAGATGTAAGGGTTGCAGCGGTGTAATGTTTCTTAGTTTTACACAAGACTGACAATGCCTTCGATTTGAGCATGTAATCCTGGCCACCAAAAGTAACTGCCTGCCATTTCCTTCATCCGCACCACACCAAGATGTCCATCATGTAGTTGGTCAAAGATTTTCTTATGCAAGCACGAAGGAATAATCAATCAGATTCCCCACAATAAAACGCCATTCTGAACTGTCAACTGTCTTCTTGGCTTGAGTGCTGGATTTTTACGATGTATGTCTGCCATCGTTCCTTTTAGGCCATGTCCATAACATTACCCTTCACTGGATCGGTCCTTGTATATCTCTGTACTTGAGATGAAGACACAGGTACATTATCTACATGTGAGGTTCTTGCTTGATTTATAATGGCATCTTGACAAAGCATCAGCGTTTGCATGTTGGTCCGATTTACAATATTGGATATCATAAGTGTGTGCCGATTGTATCAAAGACCATCTCTGCAGCCTACTGCTGTTAAAGAAGGAATACTTTAAACGGCCCAATGATTGTCGTCAATGGTTGCTGATCTGTCAAAAGAGTAAAATGACGTCCATAAAGATAGTGGTGAAACCTTCTTACTCTATATATGATGCTCAACGCTTCTTTTTCCAGCTGAGCGTAATTCGTTTTGATGCTAGTAAGAGTTTGTGAAGCTGTAAGGATTCTCCTATTTGAATCTGGTTTCCCCTGCGCATTCCCTTTATTTTCTGTTATTTTTTGTTTTTATAACATTTATGCTGGACAGTTGCTGGGATTTTACCTTTAACTTATAAAAAAAGGGACGCCCCCGGAAGATGTGCTATTTGGCCCGAGCTCATGGACCCCCACCCCCCACTGAGATGGGCTGTTTTAAATGGTCCAGTGATTACGCATTTTGATGGACTTGGCTGGCAATGAACCAACTATTTAAAATTCCCATGCCTTACCTAAACCTCAATGCTGATTGGTGTTGGCCATTCTAGAATGTTCTGCTAAGAGAGGCACATACCATTTTGGATTTAGTCTTGGATTTTGTGCCCAACATCTGCGCATTGATAACGTTGTTGTACCCTTGCAGACGTGTTTTTGATGGTCTCCATCTTATGGATCTTCGCTCCAGCTCCTATCTGTGAAGCCTATTTTTCTGCCAGCTCCATAGATGTGGCAACGTCTAAAGCTGATTTGAGAGTTAGGTTGCTTAAAGTAAGCAATTTCCTCTGAATAGCTTTGTTGCAGAGTCCATATACCAGCCTATCATGAAGGGTGTCATCTAGTGTTGCACCAAATTTGCAGTATTTAGCTAACCTTCGAAAAGTCACCACAATTTCACCTTCCTCCTGACATTGGCAGTGGAACAGAAACCTTTCTGCAATTATAAGCGGCCTTGGTGAGAAATGCCCTTCAAGAATTTTCATTAATTGATTATAGGTCTTATCTCCCAGCTTTGCTGGATGAACTAGGTTTTGCAGTAACAAAACACCCTCCCAAACTGAGAAATGTTGCAAACTTCAGGGCCTCCGGAGTTTGATTCATTATGAGATAAAGTTAAAATCTCTCTTCATATGAGTTTCAAGTCTCACTGTATTCATCAAGAGCATCCATGGTGCCATTTCAGATGCTGGCTCCCAGGGTCTCCACATCTACCAACCTTCTCCCCTTCCATTTCTTTTTATGTATGAAACACGAGGTCTCCTAATGCACAATGCAAAATTAAAAAATTCCTTTTGCCTGGACTGTGATTTGTCTAATTCGAGTTGTAACTTGTACAGAATCAGAAAGACTTTTGAATCCCCATTCCCACAGCCCATTTCACTTCGCCATATGCCACTCTGCAGCCTGGAGTCTACCCATTTTCAACGAATAGCAAGTTTTTGGAAACATTTGTTCAGCTTATAATTGTTGTGCTTTTTTTTTTAACCGTACTGCATCAGCTGCTTTTCTTTCGATCAGTGCTGGAGTCTGGTCCAGAGAATCTTTCCTGTTCTCGACGCTGTTCTCACTTCTCTCGTCGACAATTTAGTGCCTCACCATATTTCTCTTACCTCAATCCTCATCGCCAGTTTTCTCTTTTGTCATGTTCGCAATGTGCTGCAAAGAGAAAAGGCATAGAGGTGCCACACACTTGAGCTTCTTCCAAACATGATGCAAGGTTTATTCAGGAGATGTTGCTCATACAAGTCGGAGAGGAGAACCAAAGGCCAGGCAAACTTTCTGCTGACATCACTACAGATCATGTGACATCCCAGCAGCAGGGAATAAATGCATAACACTGATCATTTTTATCAAACAAAAGGGTTTCATGATGTAAGGCTTCCTTTACTTTGCACTTTATACACATTTTATCAATACTGAGGCAGTAAAAAGACAAATGGAATTTCTCAGTCTAAAAGATTAAACTTAAAAACATTCTCTTTAAAAAGGTACTTAACCTCTTTGCTTCTTTCTTGTTTTGCTAATTACGTATTTATTCTATTCATTAAATATTAATATTTTAACATAAATTTAATATTCCACCAACTGGAAGAGAGAGACATCATAATGATAGTGACCCAATAATCCAATACCGAGTTTACTGCAAATAGAGCAACTGTTAATCCTGTGATTCCTTTGATTCCAAAAGGTACAGTTTGTGAATCAACTGGGGAGAGATTTACTAATGGAAACACCTCTTTTAAATTATAAAACCTCCATAAAATATCCCAAATTCTAACAGTCAAGAACATGTGTGATGATTTACACTTAGAGGCTTCTTTGGTGAAACAAAATAACTTTATTCATAAGAATGTTTCATGAGCTGCATGCTTGCATCTAGTCCATAGCGCAATCTACTAGTAAGGAAATCTCCTCCACTTGGAGAGATCTCCCTCTCAGTCTTGATTTTTTAAAAATTCAATTTTAGGGGATATGGGCTTCACTGGCTAGGCCAGCATTTGTTGCCCACCCCGAATTCCCTTTGAGAAGTTGGTGGTGGGCTGCCTTCATGAACCATTGCAGCCCATGTGGTGTAGGTACACCCACTCATCGGAATCGCGTCACAGCAAGTTCTAATGGTAAGTTTGAGTTGAAATGTATCAGCATTTCTGTATTTTTCAGTGCTTATTTTGCAGATTGATCTCGTAGGATTGGGCAGATGGTATTAATGACCATCATTGGGGGCAACTTGAAGCCAATGAAGAGGTACCTTTGTGTGGCCCAAAAATAGCTGTTTAGGATGAATGGGCTGTCAGCAATATGAAGTGACAACCATACACGTAGTGGTGGAATTTCCGTACACCAAATAAGATACCTAGTGCCTCCTTCTCCAACTGAGCGTCGTTAGATTCTGCACCTGTTAATGTATGAAATACAAATGCTATTGGTCTTTTTTCCCCTAAAGGTAGTAGATGGGACACCACCACACCAATAGCATTACAGGCAAGTTCTAATGGTAACTTTGAGTTGAAATGTATCAGCCCTTCCATATTTTTCAGTGCTTATTTTGCAGACTGATATGCTTTTTTCCTATTAGGCCTGCGAACAAATCTTCAATCAATTGTAGTGAGTATTGATCCACATGTAGTACAGGATAGGCTGTTGTCTTAAAATCTCCGCAGATACGAATTGTACCATCCAGTTTCATGACAGATACAGTAGAGGTTGCCCAGTCTCAGTAGTTCCACTTCAAACTTCTGATGTATTGCACAGGGTATAGCTGTAGCCATGAGACACCTTAGCTAGCTATTTTTCTCAAATTTCAGGGACACGTGTACATCTTCCGTGGACCCAAGAATGTCTTCAAAAACACTGATGTAGTTTTCCATTATGGCCTGTAAGTCTGGTTTTGAACCAACTAAGCTGTTGACAGCGCTCCAATTGAATTTAATCATTTCCAGCCAAAAGCGGCCGAAGGGAGCTGGGAAACTTTCTTGCACCATATGAAGTGGTAACTCTGTGGTTTGTCCAATTAACTCAAACTTGACTGTGATCTAACCTCTCAGTGGTACTATCTCTTCAATATCGATCCTTAAGATCATGTCTACTGGTTTCAAAGGCAGGCGATTAAATTTCTAATCATAGATTGTCTCAGGAATTAGGGAGATGGCAGCCCCCATATCGATGTGCATTTTAATAATTTCAACTTTAATTCTTTGTTGGAATGAATTGTTTTAATTTCATTGTGGTTGCTATTCTTTTTTTTTTCCATATTATGGATTTTCGCAGTTGAATTTGGTTTTTTTCTTGCATTGGATGAATTTGGTGTCTTCTTCGAGTGTTTTTCTCTGGATAAGTTATTTTAGTACTGTAAACTCTTCCTTTGTGGCCAGTTTTGCCACAATTTTTACATTGGCTATACTTGCTCCAGCAATCAGCCTATAATGGCCCATTTAGAAGCGATGACACTTCTACTACTGAGTAGACTTCTTCTGACCAGCAGCCAGTTTATGGATCCTTGTGCTTGCTCTGAGCTGAGAAGCCTCCTTAGCACCGAGCTCCATTGAAACAGCAATACCTAGTGCAGTCTTCTGACTTAGATTAAGTTCCGTTAGCAACCTTTTTGAATAGCCTCACCTTTCAAACCACACACCAATTGATCTCCAATTGTGTCAACTAACGAATTACCAAATTCACATAACTCTGCAAGTTGCTTGAAGGTTGCAACAAACTGCACAATATTTTCAACTTCTAAATTCGATGAAAACCAAACCTCATCAAAAGAGTCCATCATGCCAAATTTTCCCGCCATTTTTCATGGTTCGGAATGCTCTCCCTCTCACTTAATTCAGTCATGTAGTTCATTCAAGATGTATTATCAATTTGTAACAACTTTAACTTTCAACAGCTTTAACTAGCATGAAAGTTATGATAATCTTTTCTTCTCTGCCCTGTTCTACCTCCGCTTCTTGCTGCACTGCACATGGAGAGCCCCGCAGCCTGACTCCTTGGATTGCCGGATGAAAATCGGTACGGGTTTTTCCTTTGAATTTTTGCACCAAAACCTATTGCTTCTGAAGCCAGTGATTTTTTACCTTCCGCTAATCAGGCAATCGATTGATCTGTTGAACCTGCTCCACTCCAACGATTTTTTGAACAATAAAATGTTTTTTCTTTCTTCTGATCCCACTATCATCGCCAGTTTTCTTTTTGTGAACTGTTGTACCTTTAGACTAACAGTACAAAAGAAATCGGATTGCAGAAGCACGTGGGATTGGTGCAAGTTTAATAATGGTTTATTGAATAGGTCTCCACTGTACAGGGTTTGACACTAGAATCCTTGAAAGCCTGTGAAGTAGCTGATAAAGTTATGCAATTTATGTGACTTGAATCTTAAAGAGACATTGCACACAACTACCCTAATGCTCATATATAACAGTAATCTCAGCATCAGTAACACTCCACTTGAAGAATTCCTAACTGATTGCCTCCCCTATATCTTTTCATCTGTGGGTGACTGATACATTATGCCACTTTGTGGTTGCTTCGGTGTTGATGCTGTGGCTGGCTGTAGGTTCCCACCCTAGTTGGTTGAGCGCTCTGCAGCTCTTGTGAACCTTTTTCAGCGCTTTCCATGGCCAACACTATCTCCATTGTCCATTTGAAAATTATGTTGATTTATGTGAGAAATCTGCAGACTAACCGATCCAGTAGCATGTCGTGATTGTGATTCCAAAATCACAATGCTCTGTTAATTGCTTCAATTTAACAATATAAGTCATGATCGATTCATCAGGGGCTCTCAGCGTTGAATTGAATTTGAATCTCTCAAGTATGATTGTAGTTGGGATTGAAAATGACCCTTCACTAAATCCACAAGCTCACTGAATGATTTACAGTTGGGTACACCTAAGGTTATGAGATTGTGAATGAGAGTGTAGGCCTGACATCCACAAACACTCAGGAGAATTACTTTGCTCTTTGACTCCTTCTCTACTTTAGTTGCTTGGAAATAAAACCCAAGGCACTCAATGTATTGTGCCCAGTCCTCTCGAGAGGAGTTGAATGGGTCGATTCACCCAAAGAAATGCATTCTGGTGAGTATATTTTTTCTTTTTCTCAGACTTCAGTTTAAACAGGATACTCACAGGTGTTAGGCCAGTTGCAATGCCATGATCCTTTATCCTCATTGCCAGATGTCAAGAAGTACTCCCAGAGACTTCTTTAGTAGAACTAAAGTACCTTACTTAAAATAATGTTTAATGAGTTATATCCTTGCAGCTAGTGCATTGCACAGTCTACTAGCAAGGAAATCTCCTCACCTTGGAGAGATTCCCCACTCTAAATCTTGATTGATTATTCAGACCATGTGACCCTTACTCGGTAAGGTTGCTCCGAAAGGGACAATCACCACAGCGTGGCTGTCCATGTGTCCTAATACTAATTAGAATCCTTGCTGAAGAAGTAACCCAGAGCCATCTGACTAACTGTAGTATCTGCTACCAGTAGGGGCTGTTTAGCACAGGGCTAAATCGCTGGCTTTGAAAGCAGACCAAGGCAGGCCAGCAGTACGGTTCAATTCCCGTAACAGCCTCACCGGAATGTGGCGACTAGGGGCTTTTCACAGTAACTTCATTTGAAGTCTACTTGTGACAATAAGCGATTTTCATTTCAGTACCTGTTACAAGCTGTGATGAATTTGGCATCAGTATCAGCAACCTCCTTTGTTTGAGCTATTATTGATTCACAGCTTTCAGAGGGAATAAATTGCAGGGCTGTGTGAAGGCATAAAAATATTGCCAAACTGAGTTCCAACTGATTGCTTCAGTCCTACACATTTCACTGCTGGAGAACACAGTTTTTGTTTCTCCTTTGATCTGTGTTCATTCAGCACAGTACAATAGATACCTGCGAGGTCTCTAATTTTCCTGATTTCACTCATTATTGTCCTTGGATGTCCAAATAAATGTTCCATGAGCACATTTCACTTTTGTGTACTGAATTATCATAACATTCATGACTATTTGGTTATGCATAATCCTTGTATATGTGCATAGTCATTGAATGATCTTAGCAGTTCATTATATCCCACAGCTCTGTCTGGCTCGTGGCTCCATTTTGAAGACATTTTCAGGGCTTTGAGCCTATACTCTAAGTTTAACTAATCTTAAACTTTTATATGATGAAAGAAGATTTGCAGCACCACGGGGTAGGCATATGAGGGTGCCTGACACCACATTCGTAAGTTTAAAATGTTAAAATCATTAAAATCTTTTATTTAGATTTGAAGAAGTAAGATTATGTCCAGGTTAGATTTGCACACCCATCAGTTTCTCTTCGATTTGTTTTTATGTAGAGTGCGCACATTTATAGACTAAAGAATTATACATTTCAGTTGACATATTACTAAGCTAAATTTCTGGTTTTAATGCTAATTGCATTTTCTCAGCTAACATATTTACGAAAATGTTAAATATGGATCTGTTATAAGGTGCATCCATAAATGTCACCATTGATGAAATGACAAATTATTCCCCATTTGTCAAGTGCTTTAGCAAGTCCTGGCAAACAATGACAAACTTATTAATTCCTTTGGGCAATTTATGACAGCTGCCACTACTATTGGACATGGGTAGTTTTAGTAATGGATGGCCTTTTTAAGGCAATATTTGCTTTGGCATTTCAAACAACAACTAATAGGCATTTAAAGATTAATGTGAGTAAAAAATCCTTACATGGCATTTTGTAGTTTATTGTTGGGCATCACAAATCTTTCTATTAGATTAAGTCAACTTTTCTATATTGATTGTAGGGTTAGATCATCATAACACAACTAGGTTACATTGTTTCCAATTATTGCTTTAATATTGACTCTACTGCCTTGACCCAAGTGTTGTCAGGATAATAAAAAAACTGCCATTAATATTGTGGACAAAACTTGCAATGGATTTAAGCAATCCAACAGACTTTCTTAGCATGAATCAAGATGGAAAATAAAGCAATAGTTAAATATTTAGCACATTATAAATTGAAAGATTTGATCCAACAGTTCATTCATGAGTAAGGCCAGCTTGCTCCATAGAGGAAGATGAACAAATATATAGGGCGGGATTCTCTGTTAGCCAGTGTCGGAATCAGGAAATGAGATTGGGCGGAGAATAGGTTCCGACACCAAATTGGCGGCAGCCGGCAAGTTGACGCCAAATCGCAATTCTCCGTCACTTCGAAAGCGGCGTCAATGAGATCCGGAATGCATGTGTGGTAATACCAGGTATTGCAGTACCTGAGAGGTGGATGCCCATTGGCCAGACCTAGGAGTCTACCATTGGCCAACATACGTAGCTCCACCCTGAGAGGCGGGGTATAAGAACCCATGCCGTCCCAGCAGCCTTCACTTTCTGTATCAGAGCTGCTGGGTACAGTTCTAGCTGATTAAAGCCGATTAGTATGACTCCCCTCGTCTCACGAGTAATTGATTGTGCATCAATTTAAGCAGCTACTACTTCTGAAAGGATGGACCTCCGCATCAAGCCGGAGTGCCTTCAGCTCAGTCCCCACGCAGACAACTCCGCTGGTATTTTTAAGCACTGGCTGGTGTGTTTTGAGAGCTTCATCGACACAGCCGCCGACACCCCCACGGAAAGGCAGAAGATGCACCTTCTACGCTCCCGAGTCAGCCCTGCAATCTACCCTCTGATCGAGGAGGCGGAGAATTATGCTGCAGCTATCACGCTGCTAGAAGGACATTACATCCGTCCTCTGAAACCAGGTCTACGCCCGTCACCTGTTGGCAACTAGAAGGCAGAGCCCTGACGAAACACTGGAGGACTTCTATCGGGCTCTGCTAGTGCTGGGCCGGAACTGCGGCTGCCCGCCAGTCACGGGGAATGAGCACACGGAACTTTTAATTCGGGACGCTTTCGTGGCAGGTATGTCTTCTCCCGACATCTGCAGAAGGCTCCTTGAAATGGACACGCTGGGCCTCACTGAGGCACGGGCCCTGGCAGGGTCTATGGACATTGCGTACAAAAACGCACTGGCTTTTGCTCCCGGGCGCACGGCACCCTCTGGGTGGCGTGGCACCCCATCGCGGCAGCCCCCCAGACTTTCCCGCTAACCCAGCAGGCCTACGCCGCTAGACGGCCCGTTTTCACCGCCGGCCACGCTGCTTCTTCTGTGGCCAGGCGAATCATCCGCGCGCGCGCTGCCCGGCCCGCACCGTCTCCTGCAAAGGGTGCGGCAAGAAAGGCCACTACGTCGCGGTCTGCCGGGCCCGCGCCGTGGCAGCAGTCGCCAGCGACTGTCATCAGTCTTTGTTCCAGGTCCCGGCCGTCCAAGGCCCACCGCCGCCCTCCTACCCACAGGCAACGTGCGACCCACGGGCGCGGCCATTTTGCCCCCCAGCCACCACGCTGGGTGGATGGGCGCTGCCATTTTGTCCCTCGCCGACGCCATCTTCTGTATCCCCGGACTCCATGTGCAACCCGTGGCTGACGCCATCTTGGATGGGGCCTCAAGCCCCCCGCGCTGCCGACTCCACGCTGCCTGACTGGAACTCCCCCTTGCTACAGCTGGCCTCCGTTACCCTGAACCTGCCTCAAGCCTCCAGCACCACCGACTCCATGCTGCCTGACCAAAACTCCTCCTTGCTGCAGCTGGCCTCCGAGACCCTGGACCAGAGTCGGCCCCGGACGCTAGCGAAAGCCACCACAACGATCGCTATCAACGGCCACGTGATGTCGTGCCTGATCGACTCCGGGAGCACGTAAAGCTTCGTCCAACCCAACACGGTAAGGCGCTGTTCCCTTGTCACCCATCCCGTAAACCAACAGATCTCCCTGGACTCCGGGTCACACGCAGTGGAGAGAAAGGGGTTCTGCCTAGCGAACCTCAGTGTCCAAGGCAGGGAATTCCGCAATTTCCACCTGTACGTTCTGCCGCACCGCTGCGCAGCCACTCTCCTTGGGCTGGATTTCCAGTGCCATCTGTAAAGCCTGACTTTTAAATTCGGCGGTCCGATTCCCCCCTTACTGTCTGCGACCTCGCGACCCTTAAGGTTGAACCGCCTTCTCTGCTTGCGAACCTCACCCCGGATTGCAAACCTGTCGCCACCAGGAGCAGACGGTACAGTGCCCAAGACCGGACCTTCGTCAGGTCTGAGGTCCAAAGGCTGCTGAAGGAAGGGGGTCATCGAAGCAAGCAACAGCCCCTGGAGGGCTCAAGTAGTGGTGGTAAAGACCGGGGAGAAACATAGGATGGTCATCGACTATAGCCAGACCATCAACCGGTTTACGCAGCTGGACGCGTACCCTCTCCCCCGTATAGCCGACCTGGTAAACAGGATTGCGCAATACAAAGTCTTCTCCACAGTGGATCTCAAGTCTGCCTACCACCAGCTGCTCCTCCGTAGTGGTGACCGCCAGTACACTGCCTTCAAAGCAGATGGGCGGCTCTATCACTTTTTAAGGGTTCCTTTTGGTGTCACGAACGGGGTCTCGGTCTTCCAGCGTGAGATGGACCGAATGGTTGACCGGTACGGCTTATGCGCAACGTTCCTGTATCTTGATAACGTCACCATCTGCGGCCACGACCAGCAGGACCACGACACCAACCTCCGAAAATTTCTCCACACGGTGCACCTCCTTAATCTGACCTACAAAAAGGAGAAATGCGTGTTTAGCACCGACCGTCTAGCCATCCTAGGCTACGTAGCGCGAAATGGAGTCATAGGCCCCCACCCTGAACGCATGCACCCCCTCATGGAGTTCCCCCTCTCTTACTGTCCCAAGGCCCTAAAGCGCTGCCTCGGCTTCTTTAGCTATTATGCACAATGGGTCCCTAATTACGCAGACAAGGCTCGACCCCTGATCCAGACCGCAACCTTCCCCCTGTCGACGGCGGCCCGCCTGGCCTTCTGCCGCATCAAAGCGGACATCGCAAAAGCCACGATGCGCGCCATCGACGAGTCCCTCCCCTTCCAGGTCGAGAGCGACGCGTCCGACGTAGCTCTGGCGGCCACCCTCAACCAAACGGGCAGGCCGTGGCTTTCTTCTCCCGCACTCTCCATGTTTCCGAAATTTGCCACTCCTTGGTCGAAAAGGAGACCCAGGCCATAGTAGAAGCTGTGCGACACTGGAGGCATTACCTGGCCGGCAGGAGATTCACTCTCCTCACGGACCAATGGTCGGTGGCGTTCATGTTCGACAATGCACAGCGGGGCAAGATTAAGAACGACAAGATCTTGCAGTGGAGGATAGAACTCTCCACCTTCAATTACGAGATCTTGTACCGTCCGGGGAAGCTAAATGAGCCTCCGGATGCCCTGTCCCGCGGCACTTGTGCCACCGCACAAGTGGACCTACTCCGATCCCTCCACGAGGACCTCTGCCACCCGGGGGTCACTCGTTTCTTTCATTTCGTGAAGACCCGCAACCTGCCCTACTCCATCGAGGAGGTCAGGACAGTCACCAGGGACTGCCAAATCTACGCGGAGTGCAAACCGCACTTCTACCGGCCAGAGAGGGCGCACCTGATAAAGGCTTCCCGTCCCTTTGAACGCCTCAGCATGGATTTCAAAGGCCCCCTCTCCTCCACCGACCGCAACACGTACTTCCTGAACGTGATTAACGAATACTCCAGGTTCCCATTCGCCATCCCCTGCACCGACATGACCACAACCACCGTCATCAAGGCCCTCCAGGGTATCTTTACACTGTTCGGTTTCCCCGTGTACATCCACAGTGATAGGGGATCCTCCTTCATGAGCGACAAACTGCATCAATTCCTGCTCAGCAAAGGCATCGCCTCCAGCAGGACGACCAGTTACAACCCCCGGGGAAACGGGCAGGTAGAGAGGGAGAACGGAACGGTCTGGAAGACCGTCCTGCTGGCCCTTTGGTCTAGGAATCTCCCAGTCACCCGCTGGCAAGAAGTCCTCCCAGTGGCCCTTCACTCCATTCGGTCGCTGCTCTGTACTACCACAAACCAGACACCTCACGAACGTCTCCTTGTCTTCCCCAGGAAGTCCTCCTCTGGGACCTCGCTCCCAGCTTGGCTAGCGACACCCAGACCCGTCCTGATGCGGAAACATGTGAGGGCGCACAAGTCGGACCCATTGGTCGAGAGGGTCCACCTGCTGCATGCCAACCCCCAGTACGCCTGCGTAGCGTTCCCTGATGGGCGCCAAGTCACGGTCTCCCTTCGGGACCTGGCTCCCGCTGGAGCCCCACGCGCACCCGCACCATTGCCCCCACCCTCCCTGCAGCACCTGACCGGAGGATCAGTACTGCCGCCGCCCCTACTCAGCGCCGAACAGGCACCGACGCCCCCTACAGGCGCCCCTCCCCCTGCCCACTGTTCGCCCCAACAGCGCCGCCTAGGGGCGACGAAGCTGCCAGGGAGGAAGACACCACGTTCCCGTTCCCGGAGCCACAACCGCCGGGGCCTACACCAGGATCACCGCCGAAGCCCAGATGCTCCAGAAGGACGACCAGGCCACCCGATCGTCTGATTGCTGCACCATAAAACAATAAAGACTTTCTCTGTTACCCTTGACATCATGGTGCCTGCAATACTTGGTCCTACCATGCCAAAGGTGACATTAACACTGGCCATCACCCCGCTGTGTTCTTTTTTTAACAGGGCGTGAATGTGGTAATACCAGGTATTGCAGTACCTGAGAGGAGGATGCCCATTGGCCAGACCTAGGAGTCTACCATTGGCCAACGTACGTAGCTCCGCCCTGAGAGATGGGGTATAAGAACCCATGCCATCCCAGCAGCCTTCATTTTCTGTATCAGAGCTGCTGGGTACAGTTCTAGCTGATTAAAGCCGATTAGTATGACTCCCCTCGTCTCACGAGTAATTGATTGTGCATCAGCATGTACAGTAAACACCATTTGCATATCATTAGCGGGCCTGACTCCAGGGCCTCCGCGACGCTTCGCCTCCGATGGGCCGAGTTCTCGACGGCGCGGTTCACTTGTGGTTTTAAAAATCGTGAAACTGGCTGATGAGGTAGAGAGAGGAGGTAGGACATGAAGTGTTGGGTACTCTGATACACAGACGAACCAACACGGTTGCGAATGGTACAACGCAGTTTTATTTCAATGAACTATTAACATATTAAACTCTGGTATTCAGCACATGGTGAACCTCTGAGTGGCTGGCAATGAGGTCTGTGCCCTGAGATCTCTCCTGCTCGAGTGCCCAGGAAGTGTCGTGTTCCCTGCTTTGTACTGTGTATGCGCTTGTCCGTGATTGGCTGTCGTGTTTTGTGTGTTGATTGGTCCGTTGATCTGTCCATCATTATGTGTGTATGTATGTGCTGTGATGTTCACCTGAATATCATGACAGGACACAGAGAGGAGCGACCCCGGGCCACTGGGCTGGACACTGGCTGGGCTGGCTGGGATGGGGGGGCCCTGCCAGTGTCGGGGAAAGGTGGGAAGCAGTGATGGAGGAACAGGCCGAGTGGCCGGAGTTATCCCATGGGACTATGGCAGTGCCCAGACCTTCATTACCGCGGTCTGCAAGGCAGCCATCTTGCAGCCACTGACCACCCACCTTGGCCTCTGGTTCTGCAGAGTGACACTGGCCTTTTGAGTGCCCCCACCTCACCCTCCGCCATCGCCCTCAACTCGGCCACCTCCCGCCGGCGGCCCACCCAAGGCAACACCCACAGTAGCCCCTACGGGGGTGCAGGGCAGGGCCACAGAGCATATCCCTGGCAAGGACAATGCCAGTCGCAGGTACCCCGGGCATCAGGAACAGGCGCCAGGGCCAAAGGCCCCCATGGTGCCGGGTAACGACGGGGCTAGGGGTGCAAGGGCAGAGCCCACAGTGCCAAACGTGTCCACCATGTAGCCCTTTGGACCTGGTTGGGCATGGGGGTGCACACCATGCTCATCTGCCAGCCTTTCACCCACTGCAGGCAATGGATATTGGAATTCAACCAGCAGTGGTGGCCTTCCTGCTGCTCGCCGCGGCCCTAGGGGATACCTTGCATCTGTACGAGCTGGAGCTGCTTGAGGAGGAGGAAACTACTGCAGCAGAGCGTGCCACAGAGGGACAGGTGGCAACCGACCAGGATGGAGAGCCTGCCACCCAACAGGCCGAAGAGGAGGAGGTGCCAAGGAGGCTCTGCATGAGGCTTTGTGTGTATCGGCACCGCCTGTCATTCGAGGAGCTGCCGGACCGGGCATGCCGTTGAAGACTCCGGCTGAGCAGAGAGACAGTGCAACATATCTGCCAGATGGCGTTACACCTGGCACCGCGGGCGCATGGGGGAGGACAACCGCTTCAGGTGCCCCTCAAGGTGACGGTCGCCCTGAACCTTTACGCCATGGGGTCCTTTCAGATGCCAAGTGGGAACAAGTCCAGAATCTCACAGACCTCAGTGCACAGGTGCATCCACGCCATCACAGAGGCCCTATATGCCTAGGCGGTTGAATACATCCATTTCACTGGGGACCGAGCCCACCAGGATGCCTGGACAGTGGTGTTCGCTACCATCGACGGGATGTCCCGGGTCCAGTGGTGATAAACGGGATGCATGTCCCCCTACGAGCACCTGCGAAAGACAGGCTGCTCTACAAAAAACGGAGAGGGCCTCAGTCAATGAGCATGCAGCTGATATGTGACCATCAGCTGCAAATTATTCACCTCTGTGTCCGATATATGGGCAGGGTGCACGACGACTTCTTCCTGGCACACTCGATGATTCCTGACATGTTTGAGGTACCCCCCCAGCTGGGGGCTTGGCTCCTGGGTAACAGGGGTTATCAATAGCGGTTGTGGCTGATGGCATCTCTCCGGAGGCACAGACCGATGCGGAGACCCATACAGCAAACTGATCCGTGATCGAGCGGTGCTTTGGCCTGCTGAAGATGTGGTTCAGGTACTTGGATGCTCACGAGGGACACCCAATATGATGCTAAAGGGGCGTGGCGGCCTGCTGCGTCCTTCACGACATTGCAGGCCAGGGGGTACAGGCAGGCATGGGAGGCCATGCGTCATGTGCGCCAGGGCCAACGCGCACAGGACACTCAGAACGTCTCCAAGGGGGCTCACCAACAAGGGGGAGAAGAGGAGACTGGCCAGGGGCATGGAAACCGCATCCCACCCCATCCCCGTCTCACACCTGCCCGGACACACCCCTCCCCACCCCCTCCCCTTGCAAGCTCCTAATCCCCTCTGTTATACATATTCCCATACTAGACTCCCCGAAAAGGCGCCAGAATGTGGCGACTAGGGGCTTGTCACAGTAACTTCATTTGAAGCCTACTTGTGACACTAAGCGAGTTTCATTTCATTTCATACATACCTGCTGCACGATGGGGTGTGGCCCCTGCGTTGGCAGTAGCAGTGGGCCTGTTCCATGTGTCATGTGAGAGTACCTTTAAGAAATGGGTGTTCAAGAAAAGTACCTTTAAGAAATGGGTGGTTAAGAAATGTACCTTTAATAAAAGGGTGTTTATCAGTGATGTCAGAGTGTGGGTGGAGCTGGGTTGTCTGTCAGCTTTTTACTTCCGTTTTAGGCTGTTTGCTGCAGTGTGTGTTTTAGTTTCATTTTCAGTGTTGGAGCTGAAGCCAGACAGAGCAGGTGTACTGTTGATCTCTCTGCCATGAAAAGACTATCTCTTGATCATTTGGTGAATTCAGAATCAAAACTTTTCTCAGTAGTGAATGTAAACCTAATGTGCTTCTGTTAAAACATGTTTCTTCTGTCTTCTGGATGTTGTTTGGGAAGTTATTCAGGATTACATAGTGTTGTATTATTTGGGGGTTATATTTGAATTGATGGTTGCTAAGATGTTCACGGTATGTTTTTAAAAGGTTAACTTGAGTTCATAGAATAAACATTGTTTTGCTTTAAAAAAATACTTTTCCATTTCTGTTGTACCACATCTGTAGAGTGGGCCGTGTACTCCCCATACCACAATCTAGTAAAAGTTGGGGGTCAGGTGAACTCCATGCTACACTTTGGGGTTCTCTAAACCCTGGTCCATAACAAATTGGGGGCTCGAGGGGGATAAAAGTCTATCTATTGGATTGGCTTAATGACCTTAAAGACAGTGAGGGGCGAGCATATTGTGGCTGCTTATCAGGTGTGGTATTCTAGTTTAAGTGCAGAGTGTGTGTGGACAACAGCTCTTTCAGATGCTCTGAAGTTTTTGGGGGTGGAGGCGGTCATACGCAGTACCTTACGTACAGAGACTAAAAGCAGACTGTTAGATTTGGCAAAAACATTGCAGTCACCATTACCGCACAAAATGTGAAAAGGTGAGGTAATTATGGCGGTGGCTAAGCATTTAAAGTTGTCTGAGATACAGTTTGACTCATTGTAAATGGCAAAAATTCAGTTACAAATTAAAGAAATGGAACATGAGAAAGAATTAAAGCAGCTTGAATACGAAAGAGAGGAAAAAGAAAGAGAGAGAGAGGAAATAGAAAAGGATAGAGAAGAAAGGAGAAAAGAAAGACTAGCCTTAGCAAAACAAAAAGAAAGAGAAAGGGAGATACAGATCAGGGAAAATGATAAAGAGAGAGGGTTTGAACTTCAGAAAATGGCCATGAAACATGACAGTCAGTTAAAATTGGCAGACATAAAGGGAAACGTACAGTTGGTTCATAGTGATGAGGATAGTGAGAAAGAACATCAAAGTCGAAGGCTTGGCGGGGATCTATTTAAATATGTCCAAGCATTGCCAAGGTTTGACGAGAAGGAGGTGGAAGCCTTTTTCATTTCATTTGAGAAGGTAGCTAAACAAAGGAAATGGCCACAGGACATGTGGGCATTACTCATTCAAACAAAGCTAGAGCTAGTGAAGTGTTTGCATCACTACCGGAGGAGGTATCTGGAACGTATGAGGAGGTGAAGAAATCCATCTTAAGAATATATGAGCTTGTGCCTGAAGCTTACAGAGAAAGGTTTAGAAATTTAAGGAAATAATTTGGTCAAACATACATGGAGTTTGAAAGGCTGAAACAGAATAATTTTGATAGGTGGATAAAGGCTTTGAAAATAGACCAAACGGAGGAAGCTCTCAGAGAAAGTATACTTTTGGAGGAGTTTAAAATTTCAATTCCTGATGTAGTGAGGGTTAAAACTGCAAGGTTTGCAGCAGAAATGGCAGATGATTATGAATTAGTTCATAAATCAAAGCTTGGTTTCCGACATCAGTTTCAGCCTGTGAGGGATAGAAACTGGGGACATGAGAAATACTCAAGTGGTAAAAGTAAAGGCGATCTGATGGGAGAGAATAAGGAGAGTGTACCTCATATTAAAAAATAAATCCAGGCGGGTGGAAGAGACATGAAAAGTTTCAAATGTTTTCACTGTAATAAACTGGGCCATGTAATGTCTCAGTGTTGGTGGTTGAAGAAAAGCGCTGGGAAGGCTGATGTGGTAAAACAGGATAAGAGAGTGGGGTCTGTTAAAGTGGTAAAGGAAAGCCCAAGTGAAGCGAAGGAGGTGCAAAAGATTGTCCAGCCTGATCAAGAGATGATTGATAAGAAGGTGCCAGATCTCTTTCAAGAATTTACTTGTGTGGGTAAAGTTTACTCATGTGTATCAGGAGGAGCAGGTAAAGAAGTCACAATTTTAAGAGATATGGGAGCTAGTCAATCTTTAATGGTAAGAGATGAGGAGTTATGTAGTTTGGGAAGGATGTTGCCAGAAAAGGTGGTAATATGTGGAATTCAGGGTGAGAGGAATAGTGTTCAATTATATAAGGTAAGGTTGGAAAGTCCAGTGAAGAGTGGTGAAGTGGTAGCAGGAGTAATAGAGAAACTATCTTGTCCAGGAATACAGTTTATCTTGGGTAATGATATAGCTGGATCACAGGTGGGGCTGATGCCTACTGTGGTTGATAAGCCAGTGGAAAATCAGTCAGCTGATGTGTTGAAGGACGAATATCCTGGGATTTGTCCGGATTGTGGAGTAACAAGGTTGCAAAGTCACAGGTTAAGGCAAGAGGAGAAATCAGAGAGTGAAGATAAAGGTGAAGTGCAATTATCAGAAACGATTTTTGATCAGATGGTTGGAAAAGAACAGGCGGAGGATGAGGTGAATATTTTTAGTTTGGGAAAATTGGCGGAGTTACAACAGAAAGATGTAGAAATAAAACCGATGAATCAGAAAGCATACACGGAAGAGGAATCTGAGTGTATGCCAGAGTGTTATTACCGTAAAAGTAATGTCTTGATGAGAAAATGGAGACCTTTACATATGCAGGCGGATGAAAAGTGGGCAGAGGTTCATCAAGTAGTATTGCCGGTGGGGTATAGAAAGGAGGTGTTGCGAGTTGCACATGAGGTACCAGTGGGAGGTCATTTGGGAATAAGAAAAACTCAGTCTAAAATACAAAAACACTTTTATTGGCCTGGACTACATAAAGATGTAGTTAAATTTTGTCAATCATGTCACACATGTCAAGTGAGAGGGAAACTTCAAGCAGTGATAAAACCAGCGCCCTTAATACCCATTCCAGCATTTGAGGAACCTTTTACATTTGTCCTAATTGATTGCGTAGGACCGCTTTCTAAAATGAAAAGTGGGAATCAATATCTTTTGACTATAATGGATGTGTCTACTAGGTTTCCAGAGGCCATTCCAGTACGTAATATTACAGCTGAAAAGATTGTGGAGGAGTGACTTAAATTCTTTACTAGATATGAACTACCCACAGAAATACAATCGGATCAAGGATCGAATTTTACCTCAAGGTTATTCAAAGAAGTTATGGATAGCTTAGGAATAAAACAATTTAAATCAACTGCGTACATCCAGAATCACAGGGAGCGTTAGAAAGGTGGCATCAGACATTAAAGACAATGTTGAGGGCTTATTGTCAAGATTATCCAGAGGATTGGGATAAAGGAATTCCATTCGTACTGTTTGCAATTAGGGATGCACCTAATGAATCAACCAAATTGAGTCCTTTTGAACTAATTTTTGGTCATGAGGTAAGAGGACCACTTAAATTGATTAAGGAAAAATTGGTGGGTGAGAAATCAGAACCTGCATTATTTGATTACATGTCAAATTTTAGGGAACGATTCAATAGAGCAGGTGAATTGACTAGACACCATTTAAAAGTTGCACAAAATGTGATGAAGGTTTTCTTAAAAGCTAGGTTTTGTGGACCGTATCAGATTGAAAGGAAATTAAGTGAGGTGAATTATGTGGTAAAAACACCAGATAGAAGGAAGACTCACCGAGTGTGTCATGTGAATATGCTTAAAAGGTACTTTGAAAGGGAAGGAGAGAAAAAGGAGGTTTTAATGATTCTAACTCAAAGTGACAAACCAAATCTAGATGATTGTGAATTTCACATACCTCAAATTAAATTGGAAAATGAGGATGTTCTTAAAAATTGGGATAAATTGTTGAGTTACCTTCAAGAGGAAAAACGGACTGACCTGAAGGAGTTATTGATATCACATGGGCAAGTTTGTAGAGATAAATTGGGAAGTACTAAAATGGCTATACATGATGTAGATGTGGGAAATGCTGTTCCAATCAAACAACATCCATATAGAATTAACCCTTTCAAATTGGTACAGGTTAACAAAGAGATTGAGAGTATGCTTAAAAATTGCATAATTGAAGTGGGTTGCAGCCAATGGAACTCACCCATAGTGATGGTACCTAAACCAGATGGTACCGAATGATTGTGTGTGGACTGTAGAAAAGTTAATGCAGTTACAAGAACGGACTCTTAGCCTATCCCATGTTTGGAGGATTGCATTGAGAAAGTGGGACAATCAGCTTTTATTTCCAAATTGGATTTAGTTAAAGGTTACTTAGCAGGTACCTTTATCAGAAGGGGCGAAGGAGATTTCAGCTTTTGTGATTCCAGATGGTATATACCAATTCAAAGTTATTCCATTTGGCATTAAAAATGCCCCAGCCACATTTCAACGGTTAACTAACAAAGTTGTTTCAGGATTACCCAATTGTGCGGTATACACCGACGATCTGGTAATTTTCAGCCAGACATGGAAAGAACATTTAAAACATCTGATGGGGTTATTCGATCGACTTCAGGAGGCGGGTTTGGTGATAAACCTAGCCAAAAGTGAATTTGGAAAAGCCCAAGTCACTTTCCTTGGCCATGCAATCGGACAGGGTCGAATGGTCACACAGGATGTGAAACCAACAGTTATTGAGGAGCTTTCAATACCCGCAAGACGAAGGGAAATAATGCGATTTCTTGGCATGAGTGGATTTGATCGAACATTTGTGCAAATGTTTTGTAGCGTCATTGCTCCACTGATGGACTTGCTGAAGAAATGTCAAAAATTTCAGTGGACAGTGGACTTTTAACAGGCATTTGACAGCTTGAAAGCTGTGATAAGCAATGCTCCTGTGTTGGAGAATTGCAAGGGACTCTGTGATCAGATTGAACTAAAGTATCTGACTTTAAAGAGAAATGCCGAGGCAAAGAGAAAAGGACTGATCGTGCAGAGACCTTCTGGTTCAAAGAGACTGTCAATCAAGAAGGATTTCAGTTGGAGGCAGAAAGAAAAATGGACAATATTATTATACCTGTTTGCGTGTGTTTTTTGAAACAAAAAAGTATATTTTCTGTGTGCATTTCTTAAAGGATAGTGAAAAGGTGAAAAATGAAACCATCCTGAAGTTAATTGTTTATTTATTTTTCTTGGGGGGAGGTGTCATGTGAGAGTACCTTTAAGAAATGGGTGTTTAAGAAAAGCACCTTTAAGAAATGGGTGTTTAAGAAATGTACCTATAAAAAATGGGTGTTTATCAGTGATGTCAGAGTGTGGGTGGAGCTGGGCTGTCTGTCAGCTTTTTAGTTTCGTTTTAGGCCGTTTGCTGCAGGGTGTGTTTTAGTTTTGTTTTAGTGTTGGAGCTGAAGCCAGACAGAGCAGGTGTACTGTTGATCTCTCTGCCATGAAAAGACTATCTCTTGATCATTTGCTGGATTCAGAATCATAAATGTTCTCAGTAGTGAATGTAACCTGGGCTTCTGTTAAAAGGTGTTTCTTCTGTCGTCTGGATGTTGTTTGAGAAGTTATTAAGTATTACTTAGTGTTGTATACTTTGGGGGTTATATTTGAATTGATGGTTGCTAAGATGTTCACTGTATGTTTTAAAAAGGTTAACTTGAGTTCATAGAATGAACATTGTTTTGCTTTAAAAAAATACTTTTCCATTTCTGCTGTACCACACCTCTAGCATGGGCTGTATGCTCCCCATACCACAATCTAGTAAAAGTTGGGGGGTCAGGTGAACTCCATACTACATTTTGGGGTTCTCTAAACCCTGGCGCATATCACATGGGATGGGTGATAATGACAACCCGCTTTGCAATGAGCTGTGGTGCTCCAAATCACCTGACAATGTCTGACCCCTGCCCACAGTGGCACTTTCCACCGTCCGCTTGGGATATCCCTGCATGTGAGCTGACCATTCTATCACACTGTCCCATTGATCTCCTGGGGTGATGGTGGTGGGGGAAGTTGGGTGGGGGCAGAGGGGTGAGGACCCCGGGCCATCCAATCCTCATACCCATTGAACAAAGCACCGAGACAGTTTGTAACAGTGGTAACAAGTGTTTAATGTGAACAAATATTTACAGGTTTGTGCCTTAGCCCCTATAACTAAACTGTGCCTGACATCTGTGCCAACTTAACAAGTGTCTAACTTTCTGGCCTTACGGGCCCTAACGCTACATCTAAGTGGCTCCCCAGATGGTACATCAGGGGTGGAGGTGGCCTATTGTGATTCCCGCCCTGCAACCTGGCTCCACGTAAGCGGCTGTCTTCTGGGGCGATCGGTCCTGGATGAGACTGGCTTCTGATCGGGTGTCCCAGGTGGTGAGGTGCCGCCCTGTTCCGCCCGCTGCCCACCAGATGCTCCGGGGCAGGAGGTGGGGTTTGGGAGTTCCGAGGTGAGGCGGTGTTCCGGCACCTTCCCTGCAGGAGTCACCGGCACGGGCCCCATCACATCCTTCTTCCTTTTGTTGCCTGATGGCCCCCAGGCTACTCCATGGAACAGGGGTATGAGTGGAGCCATCTTCTGAGGCTCCCCCGCCACCTGGCACTGCCAGTCCTGGAGGTCCGCTCTGGTCTCAAAAAGGATCTGCATGCTCGCGGCCATGGAGCACAGGAAATGGACCATCGCAGTCTGGGATTGCGCCACATCGCCCATTGACTGTGCCACCACCTTCTGGGTTTGTGTCACATGATGCACCATGGGACTGGGCCACGCTCAGGAGCTCCGCTGCAATGTCCAGTGGCTCTGGCACATGGAGCATGTGAGACAGCAACCCTGTCCTGGGCCTCAGCCAGTGCCTGCACAGAATGCCCCAGGCCTTGGACATGCTGATCCATTGCCGAAACTGTCACCCCCAATGCCACCACCGCGGACGCCACATGTGCGGTGTTGGCCTGGGTGTCACGCATTGTCGGCCCCACCTCCTGCTGCTGCATGTGGTTGGCCTCCTCCAATTGCAACTGCAGGTACTCGATGTTCGCCGACGACCCCTCATGTAGAACTGATGGAGACGTTAGGGAGCGGCCAGGACATTCAGAGGGAGATGTCAGTGACACCTTGGCTACATTCAGAGGGAGATGTCAGTGACACCTTGGCTACATTCAGAGGGAGATGTCAGTGACACCTTAGCTACATTCAGAGGGAGATGTCAGTGACACCTTGGCTGATTGGAGGAGTCACAGATACTACGGGTGCAGAAGATGGTGCCAGCAATGAGTAGCACCGAAGCCAACAGTGCTAAGGTGGCGACCGCAGTGGAAAGCCTGGTGCACGACGTCGGCACCATGTTGAAGGTGCCCAAGGCGTCACTCAAACAGTGATGGCCATGGCTGAGGGTCTCGACAGAATGTCTGCCTCACTGGGGGATGTCACACAGTATGAGGCCGACCTTAATGAGGTTGTGTGGGACATGTCCCACTCTCAGATGGGCATGGCCGAGGTGCTGCAGAGCTTGCCCCAGTCACAGGAGGGCATTGTTGAGGCACAGAAGAGGGTGGCCCGGTCACTGGGGGATGTGTCCTAGTCACTGAAGAGCAGCGCCGAGGGCATCGACACGGCGGACAGTGGGGAACCGGCAGGTCTGGCAGACCAGATGATGCAGAGGCATCCGGGGCTCGAACCAGCTGCCCCTCCGTCCCAAGGTGAACACCAGGGCCCAATGGGCACCGACTAGAAGGAGGGGATGCTGGGTGCCAATCCAGATCCTTCGCATGGGGCGGAGTCAGTGGCCACCAGCTCCCCCGAGCTCCACACCTTTGATGAGGCCGTGTCTTGGTGTCAGCACTCGCGACAGGGCAGCACGGCTGTGCTTGTGCCATAGACAAGTGAGCCAGGGCCCTCCGGCCCCCGAGCCCGCAGAGGAGGCCCACCAGAGGCATCGAAGGCCACGGGATGAGGTAAGCAGATTTCTGCTTCCACCTCTGATGGATCCTGGGGAATGATCAAGATGTAGTGGTAGAGCGAGGTGGGCCAGGGATGTCGAGGGTCACTGAGGGCACCGGTGGAGGGGGGACCGGTAGGTACAGGGTGAGCGATGGTGTGGAGGGTGGTGGTTGGGGGGTGGCACTATCGGTAGAGTAGGGACCTGTATTTAACAATAATCACCCTTGTGCACAACCAGTAGGAAGCTGTAGCGCACAAAGACTCCGTGAGACGAATAGAGTGAAGTCGATGAGGCTATTATTAAGCGTGTCTGTTCCCCCGCAGCTCAATAGTAAACTGGCCTGCGGGGGAAGACTCCGGCTTCTTATACTCCGCCTTCAGGGCGGAGCTTGAGGTCAACGGCCAACCAGGACCCGGGATCTGTCAGCCAATGACATTAGGGCTTCCAGTCCCACATGACCCCCAATACATACTACCAAAGAAGCTTCTGCTACTTTCTTCTGCAATGCATCACCGCGTGCAGGTGATAGGTGTGAGCGAGCACTCAGCGGGCAGGCAAGGGTCAGACTTTAGCATTGATTGAGGAGCACCAGCGTCCAGCTTCATGCGGTTTATCGTCACCTCTCTACCCTCAACAGTGACGTACTGTCCCAGTCCCAGCACCCTGGAGTGATGTGATACATACCCTGGGAGGGTGGGAGATGGGGGTGGTAGGTGGGTAAGGTTGCGATGATGGTCCTGGCCACGTTCTAAGTGAATCGGGCGACTATGAGGGCCTCCCTGGCCCTCCGGGCATGCCGCACCCTCACCACTGCTGCCTGTCCTGCAGCCTCCGGCTGGGCCTCATGTTCTTCCAGGCCACATCCTCCAGCCCCTGCTGGTCCAGCACCTCCTCATCATCCTCGTCCTCGGTCCCCCTCCTCCTCGAAGGTGGTCACATGTTCCTCGTCACCGACCGGAGCCAGCTTGAGCACTTGCTGGGGAGGCCGCTGAATGACGCTCGATTCCCATGTCAAATAAAAATCTATATAACTTAGGCGAACAACCGATTAACAAGCCTCTGAGAGAACAAAATTCTCCTTGGCTGGAATCTTCAGGCTATTGGGATTCTCTGTATGCACCGACAATGAACCCCCGCCCGCAAGTTTCCCGGTGGCTTGGGGTGGCTTCAATGGGAAATCCCATGGGAGTAACGAATCCTGCCACCAACGAGCAGCAAGCCGCTGAGGAACATACGGCTGGGGGACCGGAGAATACAGCCCCTTATCTCAGTCTGAAAGAGGAGACCGCTAATTTTTAAACTTGTCCACTAGTCCTCACATCGTACAGAAGCACAAACATCCTCTCAGCATCTACCATTTCAAACCTCCTCAGGATCTTATATGTTTCAATAAGATCACCCTTCATTCTTTTGAACTCTAATGAGAAAAGGCCTGCCTGCACAACCTTCCTCATAAGGTAATCCCTTCATACAGAAAATGTTACAGCTGGTCTAGCTCAGTTGGCTGGATAACTGGTTTGTGATGCAGAATAAGGCCAACAGGACAGTTTCAATTCCTATACTGGCTGAGGTTATTCATGAAGGCCCTGCTTTTGCAACCTTACTCCATGCCTGAGGTGTGGTGATATTCAGGTTAAATCACTACCATTCAGCTCTTCCCCTCAAACGGGAATGCAGCCGATGGTCATCTGGGATTATGAAGACTTTGTTTATTATTTTAGAGCAGGAGGAGACCTTCCAACCCTTCTGCACCTTCTCTCCGCCTGATCAATTCACTTGATGCCATTGTCCCATCATCTGCCAGTAACCCTACATCGTCTTCATTTTTAGATAATGGTCTAATTGTCTTTTGAATATTTCAATTGAACTTGCATCCACCACAATGTTTCAGATCATTCTCACTGCAGGGCCATTGTCCAATTGAAGTTTTGAATTCCTGGCAGGTGTCATACAAACCTTGCCTGGGGTCATGACACCCCAGAGAAGTTATGCACTAAGATATTGGGCTCAATATCAATGAGCAAGAATTCCAACAGTCCTCAACTTGGTGAAGAACTAAGGGCGAGATTCTCCGTAGTCTAACGGCGAAATTGGGAACGGGGATCAGGCAGAGAATGGCTCCCGACGCCGGAATCAGGGCAGGCGCCGGTTTGACCTCGGGTCACGATTCTCCGCTCCCTCCAAATCGGCGTCATCGGGAAGGGCACCGCATGCAGTCACAACCCCCTCTGCATATAATTATCGTGCACACCTGCAATGCTCCGCCTCCTATGGGCCGGGTTTCCTACGGCGCAGGCCACGTGTGGTCTCAGGGTCCGGGAGGAGCCTGGCGTGCCGGCTGCGGGGAGAGAGAGAGGGCATGCGGATAGTGTCCAGCGCAGCTACATTCGGCTGAGATGTGTGCCGCTGATTGGGGGGCATCTGCCTGGGCTGGGGGAGTGGTGGGGGATGGCCAGGAGGTGGGCTGTGGGCCGGGGTGAGCGGGTACATGGTCCAGCATGACTGGAGCCATTTTTCCACCGCAACAACGCATGCGTTTGGGAACGTAGCAATTCTACAGAAATGTAGGTTAACAATCTCCAAGTACAAATATATTAATAAACACTACTCACTGATGATGTTCTGTCTCATGGAATTTTCGGAGATCAATTTTTATTTATGAATGACCACATGTTATGAATTGCAACCAATGTCCTTCTGTTTAGCACATCACATGATAGGTTGTAACATCACCAGAGGCACTTGGGAGATGTTCCCTCTCTTTCACCTAGGACTGTAAGCAACCAACACCTCCACAATAAACTCTGACAAGTGGTTAAATAACCTACGGTGTGGCAACCTGGATATCAAAGAAAAACAAACAAAGAACAAAGAAATGTACAGCACAGGAACAGGCCCTTCGGCCCTCCAAGCCCGTGCCGACCATGCTGCCCGACTAAACTACAATCTTCTACACTTCCTGGGTCCGTATCCCTCTATTCCCATCCTATTCATGTATTTGTCAAGATGCCCCTTAAATGTCACTATCGTCCCTGCTTCCACCACCTCCTCCGGTAGCGAGTTCCAGGCACCCACTACCCTCTGCGTAAAAAACTTGCCTCGTACATCTACTCTAAACCTTGCCCCTCTCACCTTAAACCTATGCCCCCTAGTAATTGACCCCTCTACCCTGGGGAAAAGCCTCTGACTATCCACTCTGTCTATGCCCCTCATAATTTTGTATACCTCTATCAGGTCTCCCCTCAACCTCCTTCGTTCCAGTGAGAACAAACCAAGTTTATTCAACCGCTCCTCATAGCTAATGCCCTCCATACCAGGCAACATTCTGGTAAATCTCTTCTGCAACCTCTCTAAAGCCTCCACATCCTTCTGGTAGTGTGGCGACCAGAATTGAACATTATACTCCAAGTGTGGCCTAACTAAGGTTCTATACAGCTGCAACATGACTTGCCAATTCTTATACTCAATGCCCCGGCCAATGAAGGCAAGCATGCCGTATGCCTTCTTGACTACCTTCTCCACCTGTGTTGCCCCTTTCAATGACCTGTGGACCTGTACTCCTAGATCTCTTTGACTTTCAATACTCTTGAGGGTTCTACCATTCACTGTATATTCCCTAACTGCATTAGACCTTCCAAAATGCATTACCTCACATTTGTCCGGATTAAACTCCATCTGCCATCTCTCCGCCCAAATCTCCAAACAATCTAAATCCTGCTGTATCCTCAGACAGTCCTCATCGCTATCCGCAATTCCACCAACCTTTGTGTCGTCTGCAAACTTACTAATCAGACCAGTTACATTTTCCTCCAAATCATTTATATATACTACAAACAGCAAAGGTCCCAACACTGATCCCTGTGGAACACCACTGGTCACAGCCCTCCAATTAGAAAAGCTAATCCCTTAGCTCTCTACTGTGAAGTAAAAGCAAAATCCCTTATAATAAGTTTCCAATTCCATTTAACTTATCAAAAAATTAGAAACAAGGAAAGAGCAGGCCATTCACACCGTGAAATTTGTTCCCCCCCCCCCCCCCCCCCCCCGCCCCCCGCTGGCATTGAGATCAAGCCAGCAGGAGATTGCTAATGGATCACTAAGATCCATTTACATACACTTGGCAGGCCGGGCACCATATTCTCCAGTATGATTTTCCGGTCCTCTGAGCCAGGAATGACGTAAGCGAGAATTACTACTGCTCCTGACAAGCGTGGCCCTGACACGCGGTGAGCAAGGGGGTAACCCTTTAAGGGAGTTGCCCCCAAAGTCCATCCAAGGGCCACCCTCCATCTCCACAAAACAAGACCTGTCCACCCCACCAAATCCCCCCACAGAGACCCCCTAAATAAAGAGACCCCCACTGAGACCCCTAAACAAGGAAACCCCAAAATAAAGAGACCCCCCCACAGAATCCCTAGAAAAGAGACCCCTGCCAGGAACCCTCCCCCTCCAGAAGAGAGACCTCTGGCAGGAAGATCCCCACTTCAAACAGAATTAAGCACTTTCCAATCACCTCCCTTCACACTTGAATGATTTTGAAATAGTCAGCTGAGAATTGACAGCGCTTAACTCTGTTTGAAGTGGTCCAGGAGCTGTCAATTAATGCTTGATGTTTATAAACATTACGATTAGAGCACTTCAGAGTTAATCAACCATGAAGGGAGATGAATGGACCATTGTTTACAACTGTCTGTGTGTGGAAGCCATCAATCACAGCCTCTAAAATCAATATCAAATAGAAATGAATGAATGGCTTCCAGATCAAAGATCTGAGGGATTTGAAACACAGCTGACTGTTTTTCTCTTTCCAGGAATTGACAGGTGCTGTCTCCTGTGTTTAGGTACCTGGGAGTGCAGGTTGCCTGGGAGTGTGTGGGGGGGGGGGGCGGGGGGTTCTGCAGGTACAACATTTCTAGTTTGGTGGGGAGAGTGAAAGCTGACCTGGCAAGTTGTGATGGTCTCCCTCTGTCACTTGCGGGTCGAGTACAGGCGATTAAAATGAACGTGTTGCCGCGATTTCTGTTTATTTTTCATTGCCTGCCGATTTTCCTGCCAAAGGCTTTTTTCAGAGAGATTGAGGGAAGGATTACTTTGTTCATATGGGGAGGGAAGGTGGCCAGAGTTAGAAAGGTGCTGCTACAGAGGGGAAGGCAGGCAGGGGTTTGGGTCTTCCGAACCTGATATATTACTACTGGGCGGCGAATGTGGAGAAGGTGTGGAGCTGGGTCAGAGGGGTTGATTCCCAGTGGGTCAGAATGGAGGAGAGTTTGTGCAGGGGGTCGGGATTGAAAGCACTAGCAACAGCGCAGCGCCCGATAGCCCCGGGGAAATACTCAGGGAGTCCGGTAATAATAGCTTCATTGAGAATTTGGAGGCAGTTTCGCCAACACTTCGGGTTCGGGGCAGGGACAAGGGAAATGCCGATTTGGGGGAACCATAGATTTGAGCCAGGGAGGTGGGATGGAAATTTTCGGAGATGGGAGGAGAAGGGGATTAAGACACTAAAAGATTTGTTTCTTAGGTGTCGGTTTGCAGGATTGAAGGAGCTGGAAGCGAAGTATGGGCTGGAGCAGGGGGAAATGTTTAGGTACATGCAGGTTCGAGATTTTGCCAGAAAGGAGATACAGAGCTTCCGGGGGAGCCGGCCTCCACATTGCTGGAGGAGGTGCTGACGACAGAGGGACTGGAGAAGGGGGTAGTGTCAGCGGTTTAAGGAGCTATTTTGGAAGAGGAGAAAGTACCACTGGAAGGGATCAAAGCAAAGTGGGAGGAAGAGCTGGGAGAGGATATGGAGGAGGGGTTCTGGTGTGAGGTGCGCCGGAGAGTGAATTCCTCCACCTCGTGCGCGAGGTTGGGGCTGATACAGCTGAAGGTGGGAAACAGAGCACACCTCACGAGGGCGAGATTGAGCCGATTCTTTGAAGGAGTGGAAGATGTGTGTGAACGTTGCCGGGGTGGGGGGGCCCTCTAATCACGTTCATATGTTTTGGTCCTGTCCAAAGCTAGAGGATTACCGGAAGGAGGTTTTTGGGGTAATTTCTAAAGTGGTGCACGTGAAACTGGACCCGGGCCCCCGGGTGGCCATATTCGGGATGTCGGAGCAGCCAGGGTTGGAAACGGGTGCGGGGGCAGATGTTGTAACCTTCGCCTCGAAGGTCGATCCTGATGGGTTGGAGAGCAACCTCTCCACCCTCTGCCCTGGTGTGGCGGGGGGACCTGTTGGGATTCTTGACTCTTGAGAAGGTTAAGTTTGAACTGATTGGAAGGGTGGAGGGGTTCTACAACTCATGGACATTATTCGTTATGCACTTTCAAGAACTGGATAACATTGAACATTAGTTGGGGCGTGTGGGTGGGAGGGTTGGGGGAGGGGGGGCTGTGTGTGTTAATGGTGACCATGGGTGATCCCTAATTCCTTTTTGTCATTTGTTTGTGTGAACATGCGGGCTAATGTTTGGGGTTTGGTGGGAGGATGGGATCGTTGTTATTGATATGGGGATTGACATATTTGTTACAGTTCATTGTTGGTGGGTGTAAATTTGGGAGAAAATGTGAAAAAGGGGACTAAAAAACTATTTTAAAAAAAATGTCTGACCTACCTACCTAATCCCATTTTCCTGCACTTAGCCCATAGGCTCAAATGTTATGACATGACAAGTGCTCATCCAGGTACTTTTAAAAGGGTGTGAGACAACCCCCCCCCCCCCCCCCCCCCACTCCCACCCCCCTCCCAGTCAGTGTATTCCAGACCATCATCATCCTCTGGGTAAAAAGGTTTTTCCTCGCATCCTCCCTAAACTTCCTGCCCCTCACCTTAAACTTGTGTCCTCTCGAGAGACCCTTCAACTAAGGGGAACAGCTGCTCCCTATCCACCCTGTACCTGCCCCTCATAATCCTGTATACCTCAGTCTTCTCTGCTCCAACAAAAACAACACAAGCCTATCCAACCTCTCTTCATAACTTAAATTTTGCATCCCAAGCAACATCCTGGTGAATATCCTCTGCGCCCCTCCAGTGCAATCACTTCCTTCTATAATGTGTCGACCAGTACTGCACACAATACTCAGCTGTGGTCTCACCAAAGTTCTATACAATTCCAAGATGTCCCATATGCCTTCAGAGATCTATGGATAAACGGATCAACGGGCAGTACGGTAGCATTGTGGATAGCACAATTGCTTCACAGCTCCAGGGTCCTAGGTTCGATTCCGGCTTGGGTCACTGTCTGTGCGGAGTCTGCACATCCTCCCTGTGTGTGCGTGGGTTTCCTCCGGGTGCTCCGGTTTCCTCCCACAGTCCAAATATGTGCAGGTTAGGGTGGATTGGCTATGCTACATTGACCTTAGTGTCCAAAATTGCCCATAGTGTTGGGTGGGGTGTTGGGTTATGGGGATAGGGTGGAGGTGTGGCCTTGGGTAGGGTGCTCTTTCCAAGAGCCGGTGCAGACTCGATGGGCCGAATGACCTCCTTCGCACTGTAAATTCTATGATAAACACGCCAAGGTCCCTTTGTTCCTCGGAACTTCCCAGTTTTAGGCCATTCATTGAATCCATCCTTGTCAAATTTCTCCTTCCAAATTGTATCACCTCACCTCGGGGTTAAATTCCATCTGCCGTTTATCTGCCCATTTGACTATCCCATCAGTATCTTCCTGTAACCCAAGACAGTCAACCTCACTGTTAACCACCCAACACATCTTTGTGTGATCCACAAACCTACTGATCCTACCAGTCATACAGTCTATGTTGTTTATATAAATGATGAATAATAGGGGACCCAGCACAGATCCCTGTGGTACGCCACTGGACACTGGCTTCCAGTCATTCAAGCGGGAACCTGCCATCACTCTCTGGAGCATACAGCTAAGCCAATTTTGAATCCACTTTATCAAATTATCCTGTATCCCATGTGCATTTGCCTTCTTTATAAGTCTTCATGTGGGACCTTGTCAGAGGCTTTGCTGAAACCCATATAATTAGCATTCAGCTCCGGTGGGAGAACATTGAGCTGGATTCTCCAGTTTTGAGGCTATGTCCAGAGGATGTGTCTGGTTTTACGATGAAATATTTGGGTGGTGCCCCGCACCGATCCTCCAACCGGTGAGGGGCTAGCAGTTGCGCCACGTAAAACGCACGGCCTTCCCGATATAAACGCCTCCGTCTGTGGCCGTACATGCGACTTGCAGCAGTTGCACCATACAACATGGCGTTGGCCGCGCGCGGACCCAACCTGCCAGGTAGTACCCCCCTGGACACCCCCTCGCCACCCCCCACCAGTCCCCCCAGCCCTCGCTGAAGCTCCTCGGCCAGGAGCACGGCTCCCGTCTGACTTTGGTGGCACTGGACACAGTCCGCAGCCGCCACACTGGGTTCCCGAAAACTGAGAGCACACGCCCCCCTGTGTCGTCGGGACCTCAGCCCATTGGCGGCGGACCATTGGGGGAGGTCCTTCAGGTAACATCCTGAGGCCGTCCCAACGGCTTGCGGTGTACTCCTCGATGATGCCG
The DNA here is from genome assembly GCF_047496885.1 of Scyliorhinus torazame. Taxonomy (NCBI): domain Eukaryota; kingdom Metazoa; phylum Chordata; class Chondrichthyes; order Carcharhiniformes; family Scyliorhinidae; genus Scyliorhinus; species Scyliorhinus torazame. The sequence goes on from NC_092717.1 coordinate 159,743,369, forward strand.
TTTTGGAGGGCGTGGAGCAGCCAAAAACAGGCGCCGCCCCCGAGTCGTTTGTAAACAGGGATTCTCCGCCCGATCGCCGATTGCTATATCTTCAAAACGGAGAATTTCTTCCACTTTTTAGTGACAAAATAATTCTACTCTTGTACATCAGGGAGTAAAGCTTGTATGCTTATCAGAGAGACTGTAATTCCACTGAAGACAAACAACAAAAATGTGGGATTAGCGACTAGAATCTTACACTGACAAACCTTTTCAATCATGACAATATTCAACTATTTAGTTCCCATAAATGCTTATTGGATGGAATTAACTGATCCCTAATTTAAACCAAAATATTAGATGAATCCTTATTCTAAACTAATTGCAATTATCTGTGATAATAATGTTATTCTGGGAATTACAAGTAGATTAATGCAATTTTTCCATGTCCAATTTGTTATGACACATGCCAGAAAAATGTAGATAATTATCATGAGGTTCAGCATTGAGCAGACTGCATGGTATTAAAAAGTAAGTTTAGGGCTTTATGTGGGTTTTGTGTGTGTATTTTTTTAAGAGTTCAAAATTTAAGCAGTTACTCATCAGAACTGAATGAATTTTACCTGCCTGGGTTTCTGTGGGAAATGCTTGCTTTCAGTTGGATTCTGGTTTGTCGCAGCAGAAGGAAGCCTTTGCTAATTTTAAACACTATAGGCCTTACTTAGATGCCTTTGGCTAACCTCCTTCCCAGAATGATAGCGATGTGGACAGGAAGCGGCTGGAAGTTCAGGTAATTGTGCCAATTGGGGTTCCGGATAAGTCAGAGCCTTTAAAGATGACAGAGAGCAGCGTAGCCATTACGACCTGACTGGGCTTTGAAGTTGAGCTCAAATTAAATATTTCAATGGTTTTTCAGCAAGCTGTGAGAAGACTAGCCATGAGCTCCCCATCCCGGCGGAGACTTTCAACCTGAAGCCCTCCAGCCCAGCCCAAGTCCTTCCCAAACCGCAACTCCCTTGAAGCCCCCCCGCACCACAGCAGCCACCTGACCTGCGCTTGTGCACACTGGAGGGAAGTGCTGACCTCCTTGTTCCCCCTCGGAGTCCATGGTGCCAGGTTCCCATAGTGATTCACGCCGGGTGACATCCCGCTGTGGGACGAGGGGGATGGGAACATTCTGGGAGGCCGGAAGATCTGGCATAGAACTCACTAATCATATATAAATACATACAGATACATGCTAATCAGCTTCTCACAGGGCGAGATCCGTTTCACACCAACGGAAAGGGCAGGGAAGATCACAAACCCTTTTGCATCTGCCGCAAATCCCATTTTGGGGTTTGGGTGCAATCTGGCTAGAAACTCTCCCCCATATGTTTACCTATAGCAAGTTGGTAACAATGAAGAACAGAATGTTAAGTAATGTTGAGTAAGATGTTAGAAGTTCAAAGGAGGAGATGAGTTGTGAATTTTCCAATTGCATTCTAAAGGTGGACTCACACAATGAAATTAATTAAAAGTGACTTAAGGATCTTCTCTAAGAAGGTTAGTCAGGGAGGATCAAAACAAAAAATGGTACATCAGGAGCAATTTCAACCTCTGTAAGTTTGCTGTTTTGAGAACTCAGCCCACAGCTGATAAAAAGATGTGTAAACACCCAGTAAGCACTGTATGCAGAAAAGCCTGTCTGAACAACCAGTTGTTATATGTCAGAAGCAAACCGAAGGACGATATAGGTGCCTGGTTTGGTAACTATTACTGGATTTTGCCTATAGTTTTAAAAAGCCTACAGGATGTTGTCTGAGGAGCATTAGCTCTGAAGCTAGGGCAGTAGAGGGGTTTGGAACAGGATAAGGACTGACCCTTCACCCTGAAGATGACATTGCACCAGAAATGGAAGGGCTGGAGGAACCAGATGCAGACATGTCACCTGGAGCATGTGAGAAGGCCCAGGTTCCAGTGGTAACCAGGGCAACTAGAGATCACTGGTCGCTACTTCTTTTGGATATTGAATTCTGAAAATTCCTCACTTCCCTCTCTCCCTCCCTCCCTTCCTTCCAAAATAAGACAATACACCTCTTCACTCACCTGATGAAGCTGTGGTCCAAAAACTAGTGATTCCAAACAAACCTGTAGGACCTTAACCTGGTGTTGTAAGACTTCTTACTTTGCACACCCCAGTCCAACGCTGGCACCTCTACATCATTAATATTTCAAATCTCAGCAGTTTAAGTTAAAGGTTTGTGTTCTCAAATATTTAAGATTTTATATCTCATATTATTTTCGTGAACAATTTTCTTTCATAAAATCTAAAGATGACTACAACTGTGTTATTACAACATCAAAAACATTGAGTGCGTGATCTATTGGTCACTTCCCACCTGAACAGGGGCACGGCGCGGTCAGTGAGGCGTCGTGAGGCGTCACAATCTGAGTCCCGCCCACGATAGGTGGGACCCAGTCTCACATGGCTAAGTGGGTTTGCGAACCCACTTAACTGTGCCGACACCGGATCTAACCAGTTCCCAGAATCTATTGGCTGCCCCAGTGGGACCCCTTCTGGACACCAATTAGTACTGGTCCATATGGCAGAATAGCACTTGGAGACATTTTAGGTGCCTGTGTGGTCTTCTAGGGTATACCCTGGCTCTCCCCTGGTACCCGGACACCTTAGCACTGCCAGGCTGGCATCTTGACACTGCCACCCTGGCACCGCCAAGGCTCCCAGGTGGCACTGCCAGGCTGCCAGGAACACAGTTAGGGTGGAAGTGCCAAGGTTCCTGGATTCCAGGGTGGCACTGCCAAGAGTCAGGGCCAACAAAGGAGAGATGAGGGAGGATATGAAGGGTGGGGAGGTGGTGAAGGGTAGGTATGAAGTGGCCACTGGAAGGTTGGGGGTAGAAGGGTGAGGGTCTTGGAAGGTGAGGTGTGGGAAGGCCTGAAAAAGGGGTGCCCCCAGCGACCCCATCGTGGGGTGGGTGGGGGTAATGCCTATGTTTGGGAGGGGTGATAGTGCCCATGGGTGAGGGGTGTGGTTGACCCTCAAGCTCACTTAAAGATCGGGGCATCCTTTCAAAATGGTGGCCTGATCTCTGAGGAGCTAGTCTGGCCAGCAGATTCAGCTCCCAAGCGATGAAAAAAATTTAAGCACGGGCTAGTCCAGGGAGAAACTCCCGGAGCCCGAAAAAGTGACTAAGTGTGGTTAAAAAGTGATGGGTAACTCGCCGACAAAGCTGAGGGGAATCTCCCAGCCAAATCCACCTGAAATGACACTTACGGCACAATCTACCCGGATGGGGCCAGAGTTCTATAACGAGTGTGTTTAGCCAGGGGTTTCCTGGCGTTCGGAGTGCCGAGAAACACCACGGTATTGAACACCCATTCGGGTAGATATGGGTTCTCAGCAGGGAATGCTCTGAGGAGGCCGACCTTTGTCCCATTTCCTACACTGAGCAGCTCCACTCGCCGGAACTCCTCAGTGCAGAAGGAGATCGACATTCCATTTAAAAATCATGATCCCCACGCGACCCGCCCAAAGCCCCAAATTACTTACAAGAGAGTCCTCAGGCTCCCCCTCGCATCCCCCCCACACCCATGCAGTGCACTCCAGGCCCAATCCGTATGGTGGGAAAAATACCAGCCTGGTACCTTGGCATTACCAACCTAGCATTGCCCCTGCCAACTGGCATTGCCACCTGGGCACTTTCTCAGTGTCAGGCGAGCATCCAGGTGGCACTGGCAAGATGCCAGTGCAAGGTGCCCAGAGGGCAAGAATCTGGGTGCCTCCGATCCCCTGGGAGACCCCACAACTGCTGTTCCGTCTGGTCCCCATCTGTTTAAACCAGCACTGAACAGCGTTCACCTGAGATCGCCAAGGCAAGGGGATTATATCCCACGACTTGGGCAGATCATGGGAGTGCATATTAGGGTGAGACTAGCTGTCTCACTCCAATATACAGATTGCAGTTTTGCTAAAAAGTGATCCTGTCCACAATGGGTGGGATTCATATCGCGATGTCTAACAGCATCTCGCAAGGCATGCAGACCTGGGTAGATCCCAGAAGAGGGATCTCTCGGCATTTATCGGCCATGTTGCCTTTCGGGCATAACGTGGCCGCTACATCCCGCCCTTAGAAATGTTTCCGTTAGATCGCGCCCTGTATATTTAAATATTGGGCGCGATTCTCCGACCCCCCACCGGGTCTGAGAATCGCCGGGGGCTGGCGTGAATCCCGCCCTCGCCGTGTCCCGAATTCTTCGCCACCAGAGATTCGGCGGGGGCAGGAATCATGCCGCGCCGGTCGGCGGGCCCACCCCCGGCGATTCTCCGGTCCGCGATGGGCCGAAGTTCCGCCGCTGTCATCCCACTCCAGCCGGCGTGGATTGAACCACATTTCGAACGGCGGGACAAGGCGGCGCGGGCGGGCTCCGGGGTCCTGGGGGGGGCGCGGGGCGATCTGGCCCGGGGGGTGCCCCCACGGTGGCCTGGCCCGCCATCGGGTCCATCGATTCGCGGGCGGGCCTGTGCCGTGGGGGCACTCTTTTCCTTCCGCCTTCGCCATGGTATTTACTATGGCGGAGGCGGAAGAGACCCCCTCCACTGCGCATGCGCGGGGATGCTGTGAGCGGCCACTGATGCTCCCGCGCATGCGGCGCATGGCAAAGTCATTTCCGAGCCAGCTGGCGGGGCGCCAAAGGCATTTCCCGCCAGCCGGCGGGACGGAAATCACTCTGACGCGGGCCTAGCCCCTCAAGGTGAGGGCTCGGCCCCTCAAGATGCGGAGACTTCCGCACCTTTGGGGTGGCGTGATGCCGGACTGATTCGCGCCGTTTTTGGCGCCGGTTGGCGGACATCGCGCCGATTGCGGAGAATCCCGCCCAAGATAACAATAAGTAAATAACATAAATAAAATAAACAACAAATCTGAAGTGGAACAGTACATTTTTAAATAAAGGCATAACTATATTAATAAATAACACAAATCAAAAAGTTAAAATAAAGTCAAATGTAACAAAACACACTGTCGTCCAGTGTACTCATTGAGCTCCTGAATAATCATCATGTGCTGAATATGAACCTCAGCTAATCATTGCAGATTCTGGCTAACCTCTGTCCTAAATCAATCAAAGCTTGCGAAAGCAAGTGTGAATTGGCTTCATAATGTTCAGATCTCTGTGACAGATCTTGATATAAGCGGTCAAGGATCAACTCAGCAACTTTACCATTACCCGTGTGTTGACTGTGTGGTTATGGAGATGGCAGACATTCTGCTGCCAATTCTGCAGGCTTCTGACCACGTGAAGGTTCTCAATGCACTCTTTCAATCAAAGCAGCTATATGAATCCAGGCATCACCCTCCTCAAGCACCATTCGATTTAGCATTAGCACTGGATTGCCATCAGCACCACCGTCAGAATTCTCACCATTGTACGGATCCTTATGTTTAAACCTTGCTCTCCCCGTTTAAATCTTGCTTTCCTGTGTAATCCCCTTTATGGTCTGTTCTGCTGGCTACAACAATTCTGCACACTGTGCTTTTACTAACCCAGCCTAATGTGCTATTTGGACTGGTCCAAGGACTCCCCAAAGTATTGTGTGCTATTTGGTATGGCCCATGTATTGTGGTGGACGTGGCTGGCAGCCAGTCGGCTACTTCCATTTCCCGAGTCTTTAATGGCTCTCGCTCCTGATTGGGGGCTGCTTCCAAAGTGTTCAGGAAACACACAGGCAAGCTCCATTTTGGCAGAGTTTTAAATTTAACTTCTGAACAAGAGGCTGCGGTGCTAAATCTGGGGCAGGATTCTCTGATCCTGAGGCTAAGTGTTGATGCTGTCATAAACGCCGTTGCGTCTCACGACGGCGTCAGCAAGCCCCCAGGAGCAGCGATTCTGACCCCTAAAGGGGGTCAGCATGGTGCTGGGGCGACCTACACTACTCCAGCTGTCGATACCGGAGTCAAATGGGCGCCGCGGGTCTGCGCATGCGCAGTGCGACCGGCGAGATTGTGCGCATGCGCGGTGGCTCCCTTCTCTGCGCCGGCCTCAACGCAACATGGCGTAGGGCTACAGAGGCCGGCGCGGAGCAAAAGAGACCCCCAGCCTGAGAGGCCGGCCCGCCGATCGGTAGGCCCCGATCGCGGGCCAGGCCACAGCAGAGGCACCCCTTGGGGTCGGACCCTCTTCCCCCATCCCCCACCAGGCCGCCCCCGGAAGGATGCAGAGTTTTCGCCGGGTAAGACCACACATGGACGGCGCCAGCGGGACTCGGATTTTTTATGCGGCAGCTCGGCCCATCCCGGCCGAAGAATCGCCGGGTGGGGGGCCGCGTAGAGCGGAGAACCGGCAGACCGGCATCGGGGCGGCGTTGCGCGATTTGTGCCCGGCCCAGCGATTCTCCGGCCTGACGTGGGCTGAAAGAATCCCACCCCTGATCTCCCTCTCATCTGATGGCCTGTGATTAAAGACTTTTCTCTCTGCAGTCAATTTACCCTGTAGGAGGATTGCTGGAGAACAGAGGACTGTTTTGAAACCTATTGAAAATTCTCATGTGGAGAACGCTAGATTTAATTCAGTGAGGCTGATAGTTCATCTGATGGTTGCAAGTTAGAATTGAACAGATCTGAGAGGGATCTTCTGTGCGAAAGTCCAGGTCAGTAAAAGTGAAGGTGACTCCCCAGGGGAAGTCTTGCAGCTTGGAAGTTCTAATTGAAGGTACCAGTCAGAAGTTCCAAACCAACTGGTGGCTTCAGCACTCCGTATCCTGAGGAGAAAGTTGAATACAGAAAGTACAACCTCAGCAACAAAGATATTCATCTCATGCCCTTTTAATTCCCATTACTTTGATCCTTCCCGTTCCAACTGTATGTTTGTCTTGTGTGTGTGTGGGTAAGAGATAGGACAGTGAAGGGGAGCAATTAGATTCGCAGACCATTATCACCATTGCATATTTATCTCTTCTCCTGTTGTAAGTAAACAGTTTTTTGTGTTTTTCTTAGAAATCTGGTGCCTGTGAGTCATTAGAGCTGTCAAGGGTCAAAGATGTCAGAAAATATATACGGATTATTGGCTAATTCACTTATGTTGGAACTCCGGCCTGTGTGGCTGGAATTGACCGTGCACCAGCCCAGGGTGTCGTAACACTGTCCTGCAGGCCTCACCATTGTCTGCTGCAGCTACATTGCTATGATGTACTCTCCTGCGGTCCACCTGGCCCCTTTCAGGTTTCAGACCAAAGATGTGCAGGCTATCTGGTTTGGCCATGTTAAAATTGCCTTAGTGTCGCTTGATGTGCAGATTAAATTGGACTAGGGGGATAGGGCCTGGGGCTAAAATACTCTTTCAGAGGGTCGGTTCAGACTTGATGGGCCGAATGGCCTCCTTCTGCACTGTAGGAATTCTATGGTTCTATGATTCTATGTTTGATTGCTGCAGCAAACTCATCTCCACTATCATCTGATGTGTCCATGGCATCTGTGCGTGTGAAAAAATGCAATTATTTTTGTCACAAATTAACTGTAATCTTAAATGTGTTAGCACTCAGCAGGCTGGATTCTCCGTTCCTGCGTCTAAGTGTTGATGCCAACAGAGGATCCGTGGAATTCCACGATGGAAAAATCGCGCTATACCCGCACCGATTCCGCTACCAACGAGGAGCTAGCACCGTGCCACGTGAAACACCCACGTAACACATGAAAAATGGTGGGGGAATCGCAGGTTCCATGATGGACACATGCAGGGCTGACAAGCTGTAACTGCGCATAGACTTCCACCCCCCACACACGCACGATCACGCCCGAAAAGATGGCGCAGGTTGTGCTGGACCGTGTACCCGTCCACCCCGACCCCACATCCCACCTCCTGGTCACCCCCCACTACTCCCCCCAACACTGGTAGACTCCCCCTGGCCAGTGGCATGACTGTCGTCAAATTATGGTGATGCTGGACACTGTCTGTACTCCCTCTCCCTCTCTCCGCAGCCACCAGGCCAGGCTCACGAGTGTTGAGAGCAAACGTGGACTGCGCCGTCGGGAACTCGGGCCATCGGAGGCGGAGCATCGCGGGTGGGCACGATAATGAGATGTGAACAAGGTTGCAAATGCGCATGGCACAATGACGCCGAATTGGAGGGGGCGGAGCATCACGACCTGGCGTCAAACCGGCGGCTGCCGCGGTTTTGGCATCGGGAGCTATTCTCTGCCTGATCTCCATTCAAATATATTCAATCATTGAAAGAAACATGAAAAAATTCACTTCAAATTAGACAATAACAACAGCATTAAATGTTTAAAAGAAATACATAGATAGCGAGATCCATAGAAGATAGTAAGATAGCTTTTGGCCCTTTGAGCCTGCTCCGCCATTCATCACGATCATCCAACTCAATAGCCTAATCCTGCTTTCTCCCCACAGCCTTTGATCCAATTTGCGCCAAGTGCTGTATCTAGCCGCCTCTTGAATATATAGAATGTTTTAGCATCAACCACTTCCTATGGTAATGAATTCCACAGGCTCACCACTCTTTGGGTGAAGAAATATGTCTGAAATGATTTACCCTGAATCCTCAGACTGTGACCCATGATTCTGGACACACCACCATTGGGAACATCTTCCCTGCATCTACTCTGTCTAGTCTTGTTAGAATTTAAAAAAAAGAAATTTAGAGTACCCAATTAATTTTTTCCAAGTAAGGGGCAATTTAGCGTCACCAATCCACCTAACCTGCACATCTTTGGGTTGTGGAGGCGAAAACCACGCAAACACGGGGAGAATGTGCAAACTCCATATGGACTGTGACCCAGAGACGGGATCGAACCTGGGAGCTCGATGCCATGAGACAACAGTGCTAACCACTTTGCCACCATGCTTCCACCTGTTAGAATTTTCTAAGTGTCTATGAGTTCCCCCCTCATTCTTCTGAACTCCAGCGAGAACAATCCCAACCTAGTCAATCTCTCCTCATATGACAGTCCCGCCATCCCTGGAATCAGTCTGGTAAACCTTCGCTGCACTCCCTCGAGAGCAAGAACATCCTTCCTCAGAGAAGGAGACCAAAACTGCACACAATATTCCAGGTTGTGGCCTCACCAAGGTCCTGTATAATGCGAGTAACACATCCTTGCTTCTGTATTCGAAACCTTTTGCAATGAAACCCAAAATACATTAGCCTTCTTTGTTGCCTGCTACACCTGCATGCATACCTCCAGCGACTGGTACACAAGGACACCCAAGTCCTGCTGCACACTTCCGTCTCCCAATTTACAACCATTCAGGTAGTAATCTGCCTTCCTATTTTTGTTTCCAAAATGAATAACCTCACAATTGTCTAAATTATGCTGCATCTGCCATTGATTTGCCCACTCGCCCAACCTGTCCAAATTATGCTGTAGGATCCCTGCATCCTCGTCACAGTTCACTGTCCCACCCAACTTGGTATCATCTTCAAACTTTGAGATGTTACATTTTGTTCCCTCATTCAAATCATTGATATATATTGTGAATAGCTTGGGTCCCAGCACTGATCCCTGTGGCACCCCACTAGTTACTGCCTGCCAATTTGAAAAGGACCTATTAATTCCTACTGCACAGGGTTAAATCGCTGGCTTTGAAAGCAGACCAAGGCAGGCCAGCAGCACAGTTCAGTTCCCATACCAGCCTCCCCGAACAGGCGCTGGAATGTGGCGACTAGGGGCTTATCACAGTAACTTCATTTGAAGCCTACTTGTGACAATAAGCAATTTTCATTCATTCTTTGTTTCCTCTCTGCCAACCAGTTTTCTATCCACCTCAATGCACTTCCCCCAAACCCAGGCGCTTTAATTTTGCACAATAATCTCTTATGTGGGACTTTGTCAAAAGCCTTCTGAAAGTCCAAATATACCACATCGACTGGCTCCCCCTTGTCGACTGTACTCGTTACACCTTCAAAGAATTCCAACAGATTTGTCAAGCATGATTTTCCCTTCATAAATCCACGCTGACTCTGGCTGATCCTGCCATTGCTTTCTAAATGTTCTGCTATAAAGTCCTTGACAATGGATTCAAGAATTTTCCCACTACCGATGTTAGGCTTACTGGTCTATAAATAGAAAAAACAATTTTAAAAAGCTGTGAAATACCTGTGAAATTGTGGAGATACTTCAAATAATAATAATCTTTATTATTGTCACAAGTAGGCTCACATTAACGCAGACACAGAGAGAAAATGCAAACTGCACATAGGCAGTCTCCCAAGGCCGGAATTGAACCCAGGTCCCTGGCACTGTGATGAAGCAGTGCTAACCACTGTGCCACCGTGCCATCTATGGCTGCACTTTGGTCATTGTGGAGGGGGCTGTGTGGATTTGACTACTGCACTTTGCTGGGGCCTGTGTGAATTGCTTCAATCCAGGCCCCAGGGACAGGCCGGGATCAGATGGATACGGACAAATTTGTAAATAGGTAATTATTTACTGCAATCTCATTGATTGGTCTTGTTCCAATGCTGATCGGAAGTTATAGCCCATTAGATATTAATTATTAATATTAATGGTGGAGGTGGCCAAGTTTAGTGATGCCATGGTTCTACCATGGAGCCAGGAGACCCTCGAGGACTACCCTCAACAGCAGGTATGGGCATATGGCCACGGAGATCAACACAGATTCTGGACCCAAAGCTTGGCAGTAATCCAAGAGTTCCAAAGGTCTTACATGGTGATGAGCAACAGTGAAAGCATCTTCACAAAACATATCCTACCCACTATACAACAAACCCCTGACACTGATTGGAGGCCACAGGGTCTGTAGCGTCAGGGTCGCAGTGGCCACACCTGAATATGATCTCCCCAGAAGAGGGTGCGGAGCTACACCCTTAAGCTTGGGTTCATTGGGATATAAATATCCCAGCCCATGTGGACCTGGCACTGGAGACCTTCGTGGAGTAGGAGTTGTATTCTGGTAGGTAAAATAAATATTGAGTTTTCTAACAGTCATCGTTGCAATGTGGTTGCCCGCTTCAAGCTTTACAGGGCTGCACCCATCAGTCACCCAGTAGCACTTCCTGGCACTCAGGACTGGAGCATTACAGCCATGTACTCCACTCACCCTTCCTCACACAGCTACTTTTATTCATTCAAGAGATATGAGCATCACATTGCTCTGGATCTGGAATCACATATAGGCCAGACCAGATATGGCAGATTTCCTTCCCAAAAGGGCATTAATGAACCAGATGGGTTTTTATGAGAATCGACAATGGGTTCATGGTCATCATTAGACTTTTAATTCCAGATTTTTATTGAATTCAAATTTCACCATCTGCCATGGTCCCCAGAGTAATATCCTGGGTCTCTGGATTGCTAGTCCAATGACAATATCACTACGCCACCACCTCCCCAGATGCCAGCTTCAGTCCCACCTTTCAAGGCTCCAGGTATTTAGTTACGGCAGGTACATCACCCAAATGCTATACAGTCACTGCTATTCTGCTCTCTCACTTGCAGGACAAGCTGGCCCCCCACACAAAAAGGAGGAAAAGGACACTTACCTTACAGGTGAGGTGGATCTTAGCATCATGGGCTTGGCTGAACAGGGGACTGGCAGCCACCATCGCTAATAACATTGAGGATGACAGCATCTTCCTGACTTAAGCTGCTTTTCAGCTTCCAGCACATACTGACCCTATTGTCCGGCAAGTTGCTGATGGTGTGACCATGGACCTCTTCCTTTACACCATCCCTTTCCCTCACCTGACCTTCGTCTTCTGATTTACTGGTTTCAGACACCCAAGAACTGCCATACACTGCCATTTCAGCACGAGGAGGACAGAGAGCAACTATCGCTGATTAATCCTAAAAACCCCAAGGCACTGCTACCCCGGCCTCCTTAACTGTTGCAGCATTTGTGTGGACTGGTCACTTACTCCTCTGTCCTCCCTGTGTGAATGCAGCAACTGTGCAAGAAATCCAGCAGCTCAACCTGATCTCCAGAAACACTGCAGGTACATCCAGAACATTTTGCTGTCGAAAAGGTTGCTGAAAGTTACATTATCTCCATTTTGGCTTCCTAGCTTTTAAGACATTGGGGCAGGGCCCATCCAGTGAACAAACATGTACAGTGGACCTGAGTGGTCCAAATTTTGAATCCCAGCATCACACCAGCTAGTTGCCTGTATGGCATCAGGATAAGGCTGATTCAAAGCACACAGGTGCACATAGGAAACATACCTTTCTGAGGCCTTCTCCAGCTGAAATTCGATACAAGCCATACAAAACGTAGCCAGCACTGCAACTGCATCCCAGAAAGCTACATAATATTACTTGGGCCGGTGCTACACGATTAAATTTCTAACCCCGCCATTAAATGTTTAGACTTTGTTGATAACACAAAAATAGAAGGTTTTGTAGGCAGTGGAAAACACTCTAAAAGTCGTCATGCAGATCTCGGCAGGTTCATGGAAGGATCCAATTTTAGTTCGAGGTAATGAATATTTTAAGAGAAAATAGGAGTACATACTTAATGGAAAGAAACTAAAGGATATGGATGAACTGAGGTATCGATGGGTTCAAACACATAATTTAAGTCGATGAAGTCAAAAAATGACCAAGACAATTTTGGATTTTATAAATAGGGGCATAAAGTAAACAAGTCATGAATTTATGCAGAATGTGGAGGTCAGTAACAGACCTCAGGAGGATATAATCAGGGTGGTGAAGTGGGCAGAGACAAGGCGGAAGAAAATTAAGAAAAGTTTTAAATGATATATTTTTGAAGGAAGAATGAGAGAGGCAATTTTCAAGTAAATGGTACAATTTTAGAGGAAGTCTAGGAAAAGAGAGGCCTGAGGATATCGTACACGAATCTTTGAAGTTAGCCTGGTGTGGTACTGAAAATAGGCTGAGAAGATACACATAGGCCAGGAACAGAAACTGTCTCATGAAACCTTGCTGGAATCGATACTCAAGTCAATGCATATGTTATCACTATCTGGACTTTGTAATTACCCACTCCAAAGGACAAGACCATGCTATGAATATGTAACAAACTTCCAGACAAAGTGGCTTCCTTCTCCTCGCTGGCCCCCGACGCAACATGACAAAGGGCTACAGGGGCCGGCGCGGAGCAAAAGAGGCCCCCAGCCCGAGAGGCCAGCCGCCGATCGGTAGGCCCCGATCGCGGGCCAGGCCACAGCGGAGGCCCCCCCTGGGTTGGACCCCCTCCCCCCCCCATCAGGCCCCCCCCCCCGAAAGGATGCACGCCGAGGTGCTGCCGGGTAAGACCACACGTGGACCACTCGGCCCATCCCGGGTGGAGAATCGCGCGGGGGGCCGCTTGACGCTGCGCTGGCGCCAATGGTGCCGATTCTCTGCTCGCCGGCGAATCGGCGGACCGGCGTCACGCGATTCGTGCCCGGCGATTTTCCGGACCGGCGTGGGCTGAGAGAATCCCGCCCCAAGAGTCGCTTAAAGTATTTTGGAATTTAGAAAAAAAATGTATGCACAGACAACAATAAAATTGATTGTGAATAGGAGACTCAAGTTGAAGAATATCTACAGCATTATTGAGTACGTTAACTTCCTGGTTTAAAAATGCTGTAATTTTATAAGTGGAGGACCTGACACAAGACATGATAAATGCTTCCAACATTTGTGAGTTATTCAGTCAATATTCCTTGTGCCAATAGTTATTATACTGCATGATATAAGCTCTGTTTACATGTAAATTCAATGTAACTACAGCATGACTAATATTTCCAGATTAGCTTCTTCCAAGCATTATACATAGAGAATAAACAAGGCCTTGTGAAACAAGCTACAATCATTACCCGAAGAAACGTAAATAACATTCACTTTGCTTAAAGTCATTTTGCCAGAAGATATCTTCCATGGATCTGGTGCATTGGAATTGCACCATAGAACATTTCCATCCCAGAAATGACATGTGGTTGTACACCCCGACTCGTTAATTGTAAATTGTTCACATTTTTAACAAAAATGTAATTTATGTGCTTCATAATATTATGGCTGTGTTGTGAATGTTCATAAATAGATCATAGATCATAGAATTTACAATGCAGGAGGAGGCCATTTGGCCCATCGAGTCTGCACCAGCCCTTGGAAAGCCCACGCCTCCACTCTATCCCCGTAACCCAATAACAGCACCTAATCTTTTTTGGACACTAAGTGGCAATTTAACATGGCCAATCCTCCTAACCTGCACATCTTTTGTTGCTCTTTTTAACCTTAGTCTATTTGCTCTGTTTAGGTCACCTTTGCTCATGAGTCGCCAGGTATCTTTATGATTCCGCCACGTGGTTCAAGCTCAGGTTATGATTAATAACACAGCACACCGCTTAGTAAGGATTAAAACGGTCATTTATTATATACAACAAGCAATATTAATACCCTAATACTACTTTCTATATAACAAACCTATCACTACTGGCCAATACTTAACTTAGGAAGAGCCCACCAGGTCAGGGAAACGAATGGCTTGTCCAATCAAATCTGGCCCGCGGGATTCAAAAGGCTGCTACAGGTCGGTGGCTAGGTGTCTCTACCGGATAGCGATCGTTGGATTCAAACTTACGATACACAGTGGCTGGTCTTGCGAAGGTCTCGAGCAGGCGAAGATGAGAGAGAGAGAGATCTGAACTTGGACCTTTACTTTTATAGGGCCCAGGGGCTTCCCGCCTCCCGGGGCGGCCCATGACCCTGAGTCCCAAGTGATTGGATTCTGTCCCCAGTCTCTGGGGTCGATGTGTCCAATGGTGAGGCGATTCCTCGATCGGGGGGTGGTCGCTCACCTGTCTTTGTTTCGGCCACTGCAGGCGCCGACAGGTCTGGCCCGGTATTCAATTGCTGATATGTTGCAATTGTTCCCGGGGATAGCCGATTTAACTGTGGATGTCTGAGTAGATTAGGTGTAAACAGTCCTGAATGCAACTGCGGATACCTGGGTTGATGGGCTGTTGATAGCCCTGAGTATCGATCTGGGCTACGTTCCCAGAGCTGAATATGCAAACCTGTCTGCAGCTGCCTGCTTGTGTCTTTTTGGCTGCTTTTCCCAGCAGTCTTTCGGGTTAGCCATTTTAAACTGGGTTTTGGCCAGATTAATCGGAACGCAGCCATTTTACATGGCTACATTCCCACCTTGTGATCCTAACGCGAAGCGTGAAGGATCACATAAATTTTGTCCTCTTCGTTTCCCGACTGGGGGGGGCACCTCCCACATGGCCACTACTCTGACCCTAGCTATGCACAAACATTCACCTAAACAATTCTTGAAGGCGCTATGTCAGGCAGGGGCATGTATCTATAAAAAAATAAACTGGGAACCTCTAATTTTACCTAAACACTCTATACTCCTAAACATTGCATTATCCTATCTTCCTAAAACATACAACAACAATCACAACATTTAATATACTCTTTCCTGGCTTGGCAGTCAAGCTCAGGATCATACATTTCTTTTAATGAAACATTCCGTATATCTCTTTATTTACAGGAATAATGCACGTGAATACTCTTTATTCTTTATAGGTCGCGGGGGTCTGGGGTTTGGTCATAGCCGAATATCGGGGATCGGATCCGATAGACCGAGGTTCGAGCGCGGTACGCTCTCCTTTTCCACTTCCGGAGGCGCATGGTCTGTACTGCACAACTGAGTATAGCCAATGCCAACAGTGCCTCAATGATGTACGATAGGGAGTACCAAGTTATGAACTTGGCACACCAGGATAATGCAGCGTGGTTGGTGACTGGGCCCTCAGTACTACTGGACCGTGAAGTGTTAACGGCAGGGGGGTTTGGAGTGATGGGGTCCGCGTTCCCGCGCAACAAAAAGTCCATAATAAATATGTTGAGCACGAAGAAAGGAGTCCTCATGGCTGTCTTCTTTCTTTTCCTTTTCCTGTTTGCTGGTTTTCTCTGGACTTGGAGCTTCTGGAGTTCTGTAAGACAAGCGTAGTGTGTGTAAATACTTCGGTTTAATATCTGGTGTGTTAGTGTGTCTGTCCTTCTTGGGGCCAATTAAACTCTTATAATTGGTCACAGCATGTGACTCTCCCCCCCATTTTTTTTTCAAAATAAATGTTTGGACACGACACACTTCCCAATGGTGGACCAGTGCTAACTTTACCATCCAAATGCTCTAGGATGTTAATAGCATGTGGCAGCAACCCAAAGGTTGCCTAAATAAAATAAAACAGTTTTTGAAAGAAAAGTTCGAATGAGGTGCGTGTGGGCTGCGACGGGTACGATTTGGGTGGAGTCCCCGGGTAGGACGGCTACCAATACCGTATCTTCCCTACCCGAGCGTTTTTGACCAACGGGGGTGTCCCCAGGCAGGGCGGGTCTCACGCCGTTTCTCCACTGCCTGAGCGACCAAAGAACGGACAAAAATGTAGTCATCATGGTGGGGTTACTGTTCTGATTCTACCATCCAATCAGAAGAGTAGCTACGATCGGGTGTCTGAGGCAAGTCCTCAGAGGTATCGGCCGAATGGGCATGTGGCCGCGGTGGGGGTCAGTGGGAAAAGTTAAAACGTTCAGGTGAATGGGTGTGGGGCGGTGAGAAAATTCTCCTGTAGGACGAACAATATTTAACAAACAGACAGACAACGAACAACATTTAACAAACAGACAGACAACGTAAAACATTCTGCAGGTTCCATCAGAAAGGATAACACTTTTCACCAAGTGTCTCCTTTAAATCATCATGTGGACACCTCAGTTCTCGGTTGCGAACAGGGTCGCAAAAGGGTTGGCGGAGTCAGGCCCGAGGTCGTCACCGTCTCCCGGGTGCCAAATTCTGGAGTGGATCAGTGCG
Source organism: Scyliorhinus torazame (assembly GCF_047496885.1). Classification (NCBI taxonomy): domain Eukaryota; kingdom Metazoa; phylum Chordata; class Chondrichthyes; order Carcharhiniformes; family Scyliorhinidae; genus Scyliorhinus; species Scyliorhinus torazame. The sequence goes on from NC_092717.1 coordinate 159,760,151, forward strand.
GAAAGGGCTGCGTGGTGTGAGTTGGGATCGTCCTCGTCGTTGCGGACGAGTCTGCAGGAGTTGTCGCGGTGCCAATGAGTGGTGTCGAGTTGGGTGGGGACAAAGTCGGGGTCGTCCGTGTAGTTCGGTGGTCGGTGGGTGGGTTTATTTAAGTAGGTGATGAGGAAGGGGTCACTGGAGTCGTGGTCGGAGTTGCTGGGTGTGGGACCAGGATAGTAGGGAGGCGTGCTGTGGCTGTCGCCAGAGTCACAGTCGCTGTCTGTGCTGCTGCAGTCTGTGGGCGTTCCGGGGCGGAGCGTAAAGTTCGTGGGTGGAGTGGGTGGCGAGTCCGTGTCTGGGCTGGACGTGGAAGGGGTGGGTGTGGTGATGTTGGATGTGGGCGGGGTTTGGTCGGCTGCATCAAGCATGACGTGGTGGGAGTGGTTTGACTGTGGTCCATAAACCTTGAGCTGGTTTATGTGAAACCATGCAGTCTTACCATTTTGGTATTTAATTTTATATACCGACGGGCTTATTTTGTCCGAAATTGAATAGGGACCCGAGTATTTTGGAGCCAGAAACGTGCTGGGGTTGTACACGGACAACATTACTTGCTGTCCTATGTTGTACTCCGTAGCATGTACTGCCTTAGCAAAACAGGCCTTGCTCTGTTTTCATTTAGTGCCCAGTTTAACAGCGGCTGCTAGCTGAGCCGTTTTTATATTTGCAAGTAGTTGTTCCACGGCTTTCTCGTGGGTGAGGGCCGTGACTTCGGGGCTGGTTAGGTCTAAACCTAGCAAGTATTCTGTCCCTTTCATGGGGCGTTCGGTCATGAGGGTGTGTGGGGTGAAACCTGTGGAGGTGGAAACAGTGTTACGCAAAAACATCAGCGCAAAGGGGAGGACCGAATCCCAAGTGGTGTTGTTTTGCTGGACCATTTGTCTAAGGGTGGTTTTTAGGGTCCGATTCATGCGCTCCACTATACCACTCGACTGAGGGTGGTACGCAATGTGAAACTTTTGGGTTATGCCAAATATCGTGAGGACGTTCTGCATGACCCGTCCCGTAAAGTGAGAACCTTGGTCCGATTCAATACTGCGGGGGAGTCCCCATCTTGTGAAGATGTGGTGGGTTAGGATTTTGGCGGTGGTTTTCGCGGTGTTGGTGCGGGCTGGAAATGCTTCCACCCACTTTGTAAAAGTGTCAATGACCACCAGAACATATTTATAGCCATTCCTGCAAGGGGGCAATGGACCTATAAAATCGATCTGGAGTTAGTCCAGGGGCCGTTAACGGGTCGGGTGTGGCTGAGATGTGCCTTTTTGGCATACCTATCTGGGTTGTTTTGCGCGCAGATGAGGCAATTTTCGATGTAATGGGATACATCCTCTTTAAGATTTGGCCACCAACAAAACTGCTTGAGGTGGGCTGCGGTGGGTTCTATTCACTGGTGTCCATGGCCGTCATGGAATAGACAGATCATCTGATTCCTATCTTGTACAGGAACCACGTAAATGCTGTCCTTTAGCACCACACCATCATGTGTGGTTATGGTATTCCGGAACCTCTCGTATGAGGCTGGAAACTTCCCTTTCACGATCTCAGTGAGAGCGCTATCCTGCTTCTGGGCCGCTACTAGATCCTCGATCCTAGTCTGCGCGACCTGAACTGCACTCACTGGGGCGCTCCCGGGGGGCTTCCAAAAGTACCCATGCCTGGATCCTGCCTTAGCCAACGCGTCGGCTTTTACATTTCCAGGGGGGGAAGAACGATGGTGGCTGCGGACTTTTATAATGCCAAAAGTCCTGTTCTTGGCCTTTTCTAGAATATGGCGGAGTAATGGGGCTGAGGGGAGGGGTTTTCCATCCACGGAAACAAATCCTCTTGTTTCCCAGAGGGGCAGAAATTCGGTGAGGCTGTTGCAGACGTACAGACTGTCTGAATATATGTCTGCTGGGCTGGGGAAGGAATCTGGGTGGTCTACAATGTAAGCGATGGCCGCAAGCTCTGCTGCCTGCGCGCCTAAGTATCCGGGTAATTTTAATGCGATTTCTTCGAGGGCGCGTCCCTACGCGTCCTCCACATAAATCCCACAACCTGTTATGCGTTACCCATCCAGGATTGTGGCAGATCCATCCACATAAATCCTGATGGGGTCACACGTGTCCGGGTGAGGGGGGTTCTGAGATGGAGTGGCTAGTTTTCTGGGGGGGGGGGTTCTGGCTATAAAGGGGCCTGCATTATGGTGGGGCGAGATGATTTCACACTCGTGGGGGGTTCCGGGGTACTGTAGATTGTCCGCTAAGTATGTGTGAGTCTTTGTCCGTTTTACTGTGATGTCCCGTCCTCGTAAGAGAAGGGTCCACCTAGCAGCGTGGATTTGGCTGACGGTACTGTCTTTAAGTCGTCCGTCCAGTAAAAGTTGTGTGGGGGTGTGTTCGGTCAAGATGGTGATGGGGTTCAGTCCGGTAATGTAGGGAAAGTACTGGACTGCCCAGAAAACTGCGAGCAGGTGCCTCTCACAGGCTGAAAATCCCTGCTCCACAGCATCTAAAATTCGGGAGGCATAAGCTACGGGTCTTAGTTGGTCGTGCCGTTCCTGCAGGAGCACGGCTGAAAGGGTGCGGTCTGTGATCGCTACCTCTATGGCGAAAGGGGAAGGCGGGGCCGGGAACTTGTAGTGCGGGGGCGGCTATGAGCGCCTGTTTTAGTGATTCCACAGCCTCTGTATGCTGCGGAAGCCATTCCCAGGGGGTTCCTTTCTTTAGGAGGTCTGAGAGGGGCGCTGCCTTGCTGGCGAAACCGTCAATGTGGTTTCGGCAGTAGCCGACCAATCCTAAAAATGACTGGAGGGCTGACACGTGTTGGGGAAGGGGCAATTTAGCGATCGAGTCAATTCTTTTGTGCTCGATCTCGCGTTTGCCGTGTGTGATGATAGTACCCAAATATATCACCTTTTCTTCCAATATTTGGGCCTTTTTGGGGTTTATCTTACAGCCAATGGAGTGTAGTAACTCCAGGAGTTCGGACAGAAGCTCAATGTGCTCTTCCTTTGTGTCTGTCTGCAGTAGTAGGTCGTCTACATACTGTACCAGACATTCGGGGCGAGAAAATTTTGCTAGTCCAGTTGCCAGCTGTCGGTGGAAAATGGAGAGGGAGTTGTGGAAGCCTTGTGGCAGGCATGTCCACGTGTACTTCTGAGCTCGGAAAGTGAAGGCAAATTTGTACTGGCACGCCTTTGCCAATGGAATGGACCAGAACCCATTACTGACTTCCAAAACCGTGAAATATCGGGCATGGAGTCCCTGTTTGAGCATGGTCTCGGGACTCGTTGCAACGGTGGGGGCTGCTGCGGGGGTGACCTTATTGAGTTCCCGATAATCAATGGTTAAACGCCATGATCCGTCGGGTTTCCTTACTGGCCAAATCGGGGCATTGTTAGTCGAGGCTATCGGTCTTAGGACGCCCTGTTCTAACAAGCTTTCTGTGACTTTTAGGATTTCTCCCTCTGCTTCTAGGGGGAATCCGTACTGTTTCTGGGGTCTTGGGTCTGGTCCGGTTATCTGTACGGAACCGGTCATCCGTCCACAGTCGTGTTTATGGGTTGCAAATGCTGTCCTGGTTTTCTGCAGGACTGCCCTAACCTGTCTGTCCGTGCTGAGTGTGCTGGGGTTAAACCAAAGCTCGCCTACGGCGCTGATTTTGTTCATGTAGTCCCCTATATTGAGTGTTGCAGGGGCTCTGTCAGATTCCGCCATCCTCCAGACACATTGGTTGACTGGGTCGAAGGAGAGGTGGTGTGAGTTCATAAAATCGATTCCTAAAATGTGCTCTGCTGTTGGGGGCAGGTCGACTAGCACTACGGGGTGTTTTGCATTAATATTTCCGATCTGGATGGGTACAGGGGTCGTGATATGCCCCTGTTGTGAGTGGCCTGTGAAGCCGCTGAGGGTGATAGTGGATGTGGTGGGCCACGTGTCCTTACCAAGGGTGGAGGAATTTAAGGTTGTGCGGGACCCTCCTGTGTCCCAGAGAAACTCGATCGGCTGTCCCCTAACCTTTGCTGCGACTACGGGTCGTCCTGACCTATCCCAAAGGGTATCGCAGACCCAGCTGGGGGAGCCAAGACACCGCCGTGCCGTTCCAGTCACGTCCTTCTGATCGGACTGGGCGCTAACGCTATGTATGGGCTCTGTTTTTTTCTTATTGGGAGTGCCTGTCTGATGGGCTCTCTGTGGTTTTTTAGGGGCATTGCATTCTCTAGCAAAATGTCCCAAGTGTCCGCAATTGTAGCACTCTTGCGGTTTGGGATTGCGAGGTGTGGTTCTTACTGCCTGCACATCTGCGGCAGCTTGGTTTTCCTCAGGTGTTCTAGTGGCTGATTTACCGTGAGCCGCTTGTTCCCAAACGCGGGACAATCTCTTGACCACCCACTTCTCATTATGAGCCTCCTCCGAGGGGTCATAATTGCTACAGGCATTCTGTCCTGCTTCCGTGGCATGGGAGATAAGGGTGCGGGTCCATTTGGCCATATTGTCTGGGGACAAATGGCACGATCTACGTTGCTGAAAACGGCTTCAAAGTGAATCCACAAGCGTCCTGCGAACGCTGTGGGGTGTTCAGACTTTTTCTGTCTGCATTTATTCAGACCGTCTACGGGGTCGCCCCGGTTGTACCCGATCGCATCCAGGATCGCGGTCTGCATTTCTGCAAGGGTGCCTCCTCCTACAATCTGTGGGTCGGGAAGGGCTGCTGCGACCGATGGGTCTAAGCTGAGGACCGTGAGCTTTACCTGCTCTTTCTCATCCAGGCCGTACATGGTCGCCTGGTGTTTGACGGTGGCGAAGAAATGGTGTGGGTCTGAAGCGGGGAGGAACGGTGTGATTTTGGCACACGCATCCCGTAATTGGGTCACTGTGAGGGGGTGGAATATACGACCTCCGCCTCGTCTGCTGTGGCGGTGCGGTGGGTTGTTACAGGGTTCATGGGAGCCTGTATTATCTGTTGTGTGGGGGGTGGGGGTGCTTTCCTCCTTTGGGGTTTTTCCTGTGCACATGCTCCCTGAACATATCTCTGCGCTGTCTCCTGCAATTCTTCCCAATCAGGGCCGTCTTCCTGTTCTAAACTTTCCCCAAAGGTTTCTTGAAATCCCTTTTGGACAGAAAGCAGTGCTTTCAAGTCTGCAATCTGCGTTCGGCACTTTGCATGGTCTAAAGTACTCTGCCTTTGTTCCGTTGTTGTGGCGTGGAGCGCTCTCAAGGCTGCCTTGAGATCACTGCATTGTTTCTGGAGCTTCTCTAACTGGTTTTCTGTTTCTTTCTTTACCAGGACTGCACGCTGCAGGTCCTGATAAGCCTTCTCATATTGTGACTGGAAACTACTCAAGTGTGCCAGACAAGATTGGTGACCCCGTTTGGCGTCAGCCACCTCTTCGTCTTTTGCTGCTAATTTCCCCTTCAATTCCAGGTTCTCTTTCTCAATTTCACATATATCGGTTTTACTTATACGATGTATGCCTTCTATTTCCTTGCGGAGCGTCCTGACGACCTCCTCTGTGCCTCGCAATTGTGCCAGACAGGACACAATTGCCATCGGCTTGTGCGCTTTTGCTAAACTCTTTCTGTGAATCTCACTCAGGTTCTCCCACCAAGTATGCCCTATACTTCCAGGACCTGAGTCGTCGTTATTGCAGAAATCCTTCCACACGGGCCATCCTTTGCCCTGTAGAATTTTGCGGATTTCCACTTCCCAAACGGGACACTGTCCCGCTCCTACGCTGCTGACTGGTGCGACAGCAAAATCTTCGGGGTTCATGAGGCGCTGCATCGCTTGCATTGCCTGCATGGTTCTCTCTTATCTGCTCATTACGTTCAAATTTGGAACAGGGGGCCAAGGTGGTGTGGTAGATATGGGTACGGCTTGCGCTAATTTCCGAAATACCAACTGCCGATAGTTTTGACGCAACAAAACGTCTATCAGTTTTGCCTTATAACCCTGTTAGTTACGCATGCATATACACACTTCCGAATTGTGAATTATTAACCAGAACCGCTTGAACACTTGTGGGTTTTTTTTTGTTTCCGATTGGATTCTAATTCAAAATGTTGGGGTTCTCCCGGAGTGGTTTTCCACTTCTAAGTCGGGTCCCACCAGAGTCGCCAATTATGTTGCTCTTTTTAACCTTAGTCTATTTGCTCTGTTTAGGTCACCTTTGCTCATGAGTCGCCAGGTAGCTTTATGATACCGCCATGTGGTTCAAGCTCAGGTTATGATTAATAACACAGCACACCGCTTAGTAAGGATTAAAACAACGGTCATTTATTATATACAACAAGCAATATTAATACCCCAATACTACTTTCTATATAACAAACCTATCACTACTGGCCAATACTTAACTTAGGAAGAGCCCACCAGATCAGGGAAACGAATGGCTTGTCCAATCAAATCTGGCCCGCAGGATTCAAAAGGCTGCTACAGGTCGGTGGCTAGGTGCCTCTACCGGATAGCGATCGTTGGATTCAAACTTACGATACACGGTGGCTGGTCTTGCGAAGGTCTCGAGCAGGCGAAGATGAGAGAGAGAGAGATCTGAACTTGGACCTTTACTTTTATAGGGCCCAGGGGCTTTCCGCCTCCCGGGGCGGCCCTTGACCCTGAGTCCCAAGTGATTGGATTCTGTCCCCAGTCTCTGGGGTCGATGTGTCCAACGGTGAGGCGATTCCTCGATCGGGAGGTGGTCGCTCACCTGTCTTTGTTTCGGCCACTGTAGGCGCCGACAGGTCTGGCCCGGTATTCAATTGCTAATATGTTGCAATTGTTCCCGGGGATAGCCGATTTAACTGTGGATGTCTGAGTAGATTAGGTGTAAACAGTCCTGAATGCAACTGCGGATACCTGGGTTGATGGGCTGTTGATAGCCCTGAGTATCGATCTGGGCTATGTTCCCAGAGCTGAATATGCAAACCTGTCTGCAGCTGCCTGCTTGTGTCTTTTTGGCTGCTTTTCCCAGCAGTCTTTCGGGTTAGCCGTTTTAAACTGGGTTTTGGCCAGATTAATCGGAACGCAGCCATTTTACATGGCTACACTTTGGACTGTGGGAGGAAACCGGAGCACCTGGAGGAAACCCACACAGTCACCCGAGGCCGGAATTGAATCCGGGACCCTGGAGCTGTGAGGTAGCAGTGCTAACCACTGTGCCACCGTGCTGCCCCAAGTTTCTCATCTTTATTCACACCTGTATCCGATGGGCAAACTATTTGACTGACAATGAAAAATATTTAATGTACAGCAAAAGCTCTCCACTGGCTGCAAGGGGTACTACTGTTTTTCTTTGGCCTTTTAAAGGTCTGCATCTATCTCTTACCTTGTGAACCAAAATTTTTCAGATAATCCAATATTTTAATTACTTTGTACTTTTATGAGATTTCCAATGGCATTTCTTGCAGTGTGTCCATCAAGCTGGTGTAAGGCGAGGTTGTGGTAGGTCTTTCACTGAAACAAGTTGGTAGAGGATCTGTTTTAATGCAGTGAAGTACATTTTTTTAGATTGACTCTTGGAAAATAAATAACTAGGGGCCACTAAAGTGCAGCCCATCTGATACATTCCCACCATCTTTTGGTTGGAGGACAGAAAAATGGCTGGGCTTTCTAGACAAATAAAGAGCATTCCATTAGAATCCTGATGTGTGTCTTTCAGTGGCGGAGAGGCTTTGGGGAGTCAGAAGGTGAGCCACTTTTCACAGCATACCAAGCCTCTAACCTAGTCTCCAATCATGCCGTTTGTACAGCTCGTCCAACTGATCAATGGTAACCTACCCCACTTCCCCCAGGATGTTGATGGCAGGAGATTCTATGATGATAAGGCCAATCGAATTTCACAAAGAGGTAGCTGGTCTGTCTTACTGGAGATGGTAATTCCTTGGTCAAAACTGTGATGGGTTTTGATAAGATAAATTGGGAAAATATTTTCACTGGAAGTCAACAACTAGAGGGTGTAATTATGATTGATGCCAGAAGTAGAAAGGGTGGGATTGGAAGTGTCTCTTTTCTTTTCAAGCAGATTTTGGATGTTGTGTAACCTGCTGTCTGGGAGACACTGCTGGCAGACCAGCATTTTATCTCCAAATACAAAAATAACATGACCCGGTTTGTGCAGTACTTCCGACTGCGTCAGCAAAGGCTTTTGCAGTTGAACTGAACAGTCTATCCTTGTGTTGGTGCCGCACTATTCTCTTCACTCTCTACAACTACTCCAGTTGCCAAAAGTACTTAAACAACAATTATTTGCGCTGTGAAGGCATTTTAAAGGTGTTACACTGGCCCCATGCTGTTCCACTTAAGATGAGTGATACAAGAAATTAAACTATAGTCTGTAGAAAGCATGGGCTGCATCATGGTTTTGTTGAAAGTAGCCATTTTTTTAATAGCGCAGTTACCAGCAGCAATTTTGCAAATGGAAGTTATTCTAATACACAAAGTGCATTACATTCTCTGATCATCTCCCAGACGATTGAACCTGAACATTATATGGCTAAATGTTAACTTCAGTAAGGATAAAGTGAGGCGGGAGGGGAGGGAGAGATGCAAAATCACATGTAGCGTTCAACTGCCTATTATAGATGCCTCATTGACCTCAGCATCACTTCACAGTAAAAAAATTGCGTGGGTTTTGTAAGGGGCAGCCAAACTGCTACTGCCTGTTTTGCAACCCTGCCAAAGTTAAATTTTACTCTCCGTAAAATGAGTGGCCCAAAGAACATCTGTACTGTTAACCGTGAGATTGTCCGCAGGGATGTATCCTAGGTTTTTTTTATCATATGTTTCTATTATGTCCCAATCAACATTCAGAGAAGCTGCAAGGAGAACTTAATAATTTCTTATAGCCTTTGTAATCAGATGTTACAAAAGTAAAAGGTCATTAATTAAGGGATGTCTCGGAGAGGAATTACAGTCAACACTAAGTGCTTCACCTGAGCATTCAGCATGCTTATTCCCAAGGCAACTCGCATTCTGAAATGTCTACACATTGACTTTACAAGACCACAGAGCAGCCATGGCAAGGTTACCATCTGTTGGGGTAATCAAGGTTAACAGGCAGACATTAAGTAATCATTTTGCTACTAATTATAAACATATTACAATTAGATGACTGCTATTTTCAGCCACTTATCTTATTAGCCGTGACAGTGCAAATGAATTAAAGCTAACTGATAGACTGAAGACATATTCTTAAAATGCTTTTGGCCCAGATTTTGAGTTAAGAATAATGGTGAAGCTACAAGAGCTTGTCATGATATGCAAACATGCAACCAATGAACACTCAGAATAGGACACAACCAATGGGCAGTCAGGACACTCAGAGGTGGCATCACCACAAGGGGGCATGACATAAACATTATAAAAGGGATGAGGCACTCACACCCTGCCTCTTTCCACAGACAGACATCTAGAGAATTAGACAGGATTATCAGCAGCATCACACCCCAGCACGTGGCTTAGAGCAAGCTGGTACAGTTAGACTGAGTTACTACAGTTAGATTAGCAGAGAGTGGAACTCATTTGAGAACTGTGTTAATAGTTCAATAAACACGTTGAACTCATTTCAGAGTCTGGAGCATCCTTTAGTTAAGACTGCATCAAGTAGCAGCCTGTGTTATCCGAAGCAGCATAACACAACAGAGCTCACTATTATTATGGAGAAAACCAGGCAGAAAACTCCTGTGACCGCACATATGTGGTTAAATACAGAGAGCCACAAGCTGCTGTCTGAATTGCCTTGTTCCTCCTGAGGTTTAACTATACCCATACACACTCCAATTGGCTCTGTATTAAACAAGAAAAAAAGTGAGGTTACCCATTAGTTATCCATCAAACATACCAGATGGAGTTGGGGCTCTGCGTTTAAGTGTAAGTGAATTTATAATAGTGTGATAAGTCTTAATTATTACCAAACAAGCTCATTAGCTTTGAAAATTAAATTTTTACAAGTGTGGAATCTCATTGCTTGTGGATTTTAATTATTGGTAAAGATTTAAAAACATTAGATGAACGTGTTTCCTTTTGCTTTTTATTTTTGCTGGCCTTACCTCTCCCACATAATCCTATATTTCTCTTTTGCTCCTCATTTTGCTTTTCCTGCATTATTTTATATTGAATTAAAGTCTTAATTCATACTTTCAAGTTTAAATTCTGCTGGTCTCAGTCAACAGATTCTCTGGGAGGGTGCTGTAATGAAAAGGATCTCCAACTGCCATAATAAAAAAGAACGTGCTGGGAATATTCAGCAGGTCTGACAATCTCGGTAGAGAGAGAAACAGGGTTGACTTTTGAAAGTCAAGCTTAATTCTTCTTCTGAAAAAATATTCAACTCAATACATTAACTCTGTTCCTCTTTCCATAGCCACTGCCCAGCCTGCTGAGTATTTCCAGCACTTTCTGTTTTCATTTCAGGTTTCTAGTATCCACTGTTTTTTGCTTTTATTTTAGTGCCTAACTTTCGTAAATTGTCACTCAAAAGTCCACAAAAACCTGTTAGAATCGTAAGAGCAATGAACAACAAGTATTCCTCACCACTGACTGAAAAATATGGATTAATATCAAGTATGAAAGAGTTCACATTTTTGGAAACGGTGCTAATCCTGCAGAAGTTTGGATATAATTGGTGGCATTAGTTCTCACCCCACCAAGCTTTGCATGGTCAGCTTAATTATGACATTGTGGGTGAGCTCCAGGTACTGCAAGTTGACTACTTGGAAGTGAGGCCTGCATGATTTAAACACAAGAAAGAGGAAAGACTGAATGACCAAAATAAAGAGAAAGAAAGAAAATATATATGTACATGGTTCCCTCCATGATTCCAAGGCATTTCAAAGTAGTTCACAGCCAATGAAATACTTTTGAACTGCACTTACTGTCGTACCACGGGAAACATGGTAGCTGATTTGCACTCAGCAAGCTCCCAGTCTTTATGATTTATTTCAGGTGAAGCTCATATCAAGAGAGGAATTGTCAACAGGATTCCTGCTGCCACCCATCTCTGATCTTTCACCCATACAAAGAGGAAGCTGTTCTTCATAACATTATACTTCTCTTGCTTATCGTGTTGCACGCCACATCATCTGCCAGCATACCTGATTGGCAATGTCTCACACTGTTCCTACTGATATCCATGTGTGAGCTCTACTTCTCAGCAACCAAATTTAATCCCTCTTCTTCTCCAGATGTGCCCAGCAGAGAAGAAGCCGAGGAGGGGGAAGGAGAAGGATTGACTGGAGAAAAACACAATAAGACAACAACTGCAGAAAAGACTGCCATTTTTTTCCATTTAAGAACCATCAGCTGATCTGGCAACTAGACTCTGAAACTAGCTGCAAATCACCAAGCAGCCAAAATATTTAGACTGAGATTGATGACCTAAATGATGAGTGGATTGCTGAGTAAATTCATAAGATCTGTCTTATCTGCCAGCTAATGTGTAATTTATAGATAATATTCAACCACAATCTGCTTGTTAGTTCATGTTTAACTAACATTTATTCTGGGTTTTAGAATATAGATGATTATCAAAACTGGTATTTAGTATTTGCATTGTTTGTGTTGTGTATTGTACCAGCAGGATAAAAGAATGGAAATGCTGAAGCATATGGGTTGAACACAATCATCAACTGGGAGCTGTATGAAGGCTTGATCGAAATAGAGAGTAAACTCGAGAAGTAGCCAATGATGTCACAGACTATCACGTGACTAAACTCAAAAGTGACCATGCAACAATACAACAACAACCCACATGTATAACATCCCTCCCCTTTGCTTCTGAGGTTCAACACAACAAATAATGATAATATTTTTACATAGTCAATGAAACATATATACAAGGGCAGGCATTAAATCATTACATTGTGGTAAGTCAGTAGGAAAGACGATCTGATAGACATCTATTCCGCACTGGCTGCCTGCGCACTTCAGGGATCTGGTTGTTTTTGATCTTGGAGGTACTCGAAGGTGCTTCAATCTATTTTGTAAATGGAAGACGAGTAGCAGCAGGGGATTCTTTGGCAATCTCTGCTTCAGCATATTGACCAGAAGTTACAGTCACACAATCTGGTTGTGTGGATGGTGTTTCGTTTAAAGTAGCTCTGTCATACATGGCACTGGCACATCGATAGGTGTAAACAGCGGCTGATCTGTGTGTCTTCTCCATACTAATTCATCTCCAGTTTGTACTGTATAAGAGAAAGGGCCAGTTTGAGCCAATAAAGTTGCAGGGACCCACTTCTCGCTGGTGGTATAGCTATGCGGCAACACTTGCTCTCTGTGTTTAAACAAGCGTATTCTCAAATTACCTTCTCTTCTCAGGATCTGGAACTACTGATTGTGTACTCCTTTCTCGGATGTCTCCTGCGGTAAGAGTAGATGAAAGCTAATTCTCAGCTTCCTCTTCAGTAACTTCATTGAAGCCTGCTTGTGACAATAAGCGATTATTATTACTAGTAAAGCTCGTGAATTCTGAGTAGTTTCACGTGTGGTGGTGCGATATGCCGCCAAGAAAATGTTTAAGTGGCAATGTAAAAAACCTTGGTCCTTGAAGGCTTTCAGTACATGCTTCGAAGTATGAACAAACCTTTCGGCTAAACTATTCGTGGGTGGGTGATAGGTTGCTGATTTTATGTGTTGGGTACCACTCATCTTTAAATAATCCTCAAACTCCTGAGCCGTGAACTGTGGACCATTGTCATTTGTGATTTGTTCTGGTTTCCCAAACTGAGCATTTCAGTGGTTTGTTCCGCAGTTACTGACTATATCAGGACCACTTCAGGCCACTTGGACTGTGCGTCTACAATGAACATGAACATATGTCCCTTGTATGGACCAGGAAAGTCAATGTGTAGACATTGCCAAGACATTATAGGCCAATCCCGTGGGTGCAATGGGGAGCATGGCAGTGTGTTCCTTACCCCTGTACATGACTGGCACAATCAGATGTTTCCTCTATCTGGGCATCTATTCCTGGCCACCAAAAGTAGCTCTGTAGGAGTTCCTTCATTCGAACAATACCTGGGTGTCCTTCATGTAATTGTTTCAATACTACCTGTCATAACTTTGAAAGAATTATTACCCTCATCCCCCTGTGCTGGCAACTCAGGTTTTTTGGAAACATGCGTCTTTAATTCAGGATGCGTTCCCGCTAACACCATTTCCAGTACCTTCACAATCACGGGATCATGCCTGGTATGTTGTTGGACCTGAGCTGTAGGCACTGGAAAACATTCTATCTGTGCACAGTAGAAGATATTTTCACTACTGTGTGGTATTTGATCAGCTGGCAAAGGTAAACACGACAATGCATTACCATTGGTCCTCTGGCTGACGGTATTTAATCTCAAAGGAATGTGCAGATAAATCAAAGACCATCATTGAAGTCTACTTGATGACAACGACGAAATACCATTATCTGGCCCAAAAATAGATGTTACGGGCCTGTGATCCATCAACAATGTGAAATGACGAACATAGAAGTACTGGTGAAATTTTCTCACACCAAAAATAATACTCAGGGCCTCATTCTACAACTGAGCATAGTTTGATTCAGCACTTGTTAAGGTACGAGATGTAAAAGCTATTGATCTTTCTTCCCCTGAAGGCAGTATATGTGACACCACTGCTCCAACTCCATACGACGAGGCAGGAAAACTGTAATGGTAACATCGGGTTGCAATGTACTAAACTTTATGACTTCTTCAGTGCTGATTTAACTGACTGAGCTGCTTTTTTACACTCTGGTGTCAATTTTCATGCTTGTTTTACGCACAACAACATTTATAACGGTTTAAGTAAGGTTGCTAGATTCGGGATCAATTTCCCATTGATAATTGTTTTAAAATCTCAGCTGTTTGCTTGATTTTTGCTGAAACTTGTTTTCCTTTCATGGACCCCAGTGTGTCCAAAAAGGCACTGCTGTATTTTTCTATTGTAGTCTGTAAATCTGTCTTTGAATTAACTAGGTTGTTCACAGCACACTAGTTCAACTTAATCTTTCCCAGCCAAGAGCGGCCAAAGAGAGCTGGAAAACTTTCTCGGAAAACATGGAGTGACAGCTCCACAGTTTGTCCTTTTAACTCTACTTTGACCATGACGCATTCTCTTAAAGGCACTATTTCCTCAGTGTAGGTCCTGAGGATTACATCTGTTGACTTTATAGGTAGGTGACTCAATTTTTGCTTATAGATTGTCTCAGGTATTAAGGAGACGGCAGTCCCCATGTCGACCTCCATTTTTATAGATTGTCCATTCAATTTTGGAGCAACCCAGAACCAATGAGATTCACCTTGAATTTAAAGTCCATTTAACTTCAATTCCTCATCAGAATGATGTGCTATGTCTTCATTGTTGACAATATATTTTGTCCAACAGTTTGAATTTTCTTAGTTGAATTTGTATTGTTTCTTTCTTTTTGTCTGTTCTATGTTTTTCTTTGAACTTTTTTCTCTGGAGAAACTGTTTTACTCCAGCAAGCTCTTCCTGTGTGGCTAATTCTGCCACAATTTCTGCATTAGTTATCCTTGCTCCAGCAATGAGCCTGTGAATGGACCGTTCTTGCACAGTGATGGCACACCTGTTGCGGGTAGACTTGCTCTGGGCGGTAGCCAGTTTATGGATCCTTGTGCCTGCTCTAAGCTGACAAGTCTCCTTAGCACCAAACTCCATTGAAATGGCATTATCTAATGCTGTTTTCCGACTTAGATTTAATTCCACTAATAACCTCCTCTGCATCTCCTCATTCCTCAAACCACACACCAAGCGATCTCTAATGGTATCATCCAGAGAGTCACCAAATTCACAATACTCCACGAGGGACTTTTGGGTCAAAAGAAACTGCCAAATTTTCCCCTTCCAGCTGATTCCTGGAGAAATTGAAACCTCCCAAGATAATTAATAGCTTTTGTGCAGAATGGTCTTAATATTTTAACCAATTTCTTGATAAGTTTTATCACTGGAGCTTTTCGGGTTGGACCAGACTTCGGAGTCAACTAAATGTTTTACTGCTGATGGTACTAAGAAAAGCAGGGACCATAATACCTTCTGAAATCTTATTGGTTAGGATAGAATCGTGGAACATCTTTGCATATGATTTCCAGTTTTCTGAGTTTTCCTCAAATTTGTCAAATGCGTCTAACTTTCCCGCATTTTTCAGCGATATCTGAACTCTGCCACACATTCCCATATATTAAGGGCCTAGTTAATGATTTTGAAATAAGCCAATTGATACCAGAATTTGTTTTCTCTTTGCTCCTTTCAATCTCAGTGTCTTACTCTACTGCAGCTTGAACTCCTCGGGATGACGAATTAACTTTAAAGTATGGATGGACCTTCCTTTTAAATTTGTACCCACCAACCTTACCGGTCTGATGCCAGGTGTGGGGTATGGTACGATCACTGACCTACTGTTGATCTGCCTCAACGTCAACCCATGAAAGTTTTGATTTTCTTTTTCTTTTCGGAAAATAATTTTTCATTTGATCCGGTCCCCTTTGGCAGTTTTCATTTCATCCTGTTGTGAATTATACTTGTTGGATAAAAGAATGGAAGTGCATAGAAATTATCTCTAAATGTTGCTATAGCAGCAGATTATGTGAAGTCCAAGGGTATTTGCCAAACACAATTTCATGAGGGTGAAGGCTCCATAAACTGAGGGGTTAAACCGTGAATTTACAGAGTAAGCCTCACCCTTCACAATGCATCTCACAGTGAGATTAAACATCACAATTGTTCTGTAAACTAGGTAAATGTCAGGCAGGAGGCTTCAAAATCAGTTTAAATGAAGGAAATGGAGCTGCAAAGAATTAATAACTAGCAGCCTTGGATTATGTGGTAGTCACCACTAGCAGTATTATATGTATTATGGTAAGACACGTATAGTAGAGGTACATGGTTAAATCCCTGCCTGCTGGCTCCGCCCAGTCGGCGGTGTATAAATGTGTGTGCTCGCCGGTGCTGCAGCCATTCTGGTGGCAGCTACAGGAGGCACAACATCTTTGCTCAATAAAGCCTCGATTATTCCACTATTCTCGTCTTTGTGGTAATTGATAGTGCATCAATTTATTGAGCAAAGATATTTAAAACGATGGATCTTCGCATCAAGCCTGATCGCCTGCAGCTGAGCCCTCAAGCAGCCAATGCTACGTCCGCTTTTGACCACTGGCTAGCCTGCTTCGAAAGCTACCTCCGAACATCCGCTGAGGAACCCTCGGGCCGCACGTGGCCTGCGGAGAAGAAGATCACAGTGCCCATGGGCCGCAGGTGGCTTGCGAGGAGGAAAATGGCGGCGCCCCTGGGTCGCATGTGGGGGGTGCAGGAACGCTGGGCCTGGAAACAGTGGCGACCGACCGGGCCTGGCAAACAGAAACAAAGTGGGTCCCTTCTTTCCACATCCGTTGCAGATCACGCTCCGCGCACGGGCAGAACTGCCGGGGTTGTTTGTTCTGCCCGCAAAAATAGCACTTGGGCCCCCCAGGGTTGGCTGGCTGCCACGTGGCGCAGGCTTGCGGTGAACTGGAGTCGGCAGATGGTGGGGCCCACGAGGGTACCGGGCGGTGGGGGCGTACGACTGGACATTATGGGAGGCCATTTCTAACGAGTTCGCGAGCTGCCTCGTTCCCGCAAGATCAAGCGTATCCCCTTCCAGTAGGCGATGGCGGACGTACGCAGACCTCATGCCCGTAACGAGGGCGTCTCGGATTACAGGTTCTGTGTGCTGGACTGCCGAAACTGCCTGGCAGTCACAGTTCGTCCCCAGGATGTGCAGGGCACGCCAGAAATCGTCCAGAGACTCACCAGGGAGTTGCTGTCTCGTGGACAGGAGGTGCCTGGCGTACAGTTGGTTGACTGGCCGAACGTAATGTCCCTTCAAGAGCTCCATTGCTTTGGAGTAAGTGGGCGCATCCCGGATGAGAGGAAAAATGTCAGGGCTCACCCGTGAATGAAGAACTTGGAGCTTCTGCGCGTCCATCTTTGATGCCGCCCGCCATGTGCACCCCATGGGCGCCGCCATCTTCGCCGCCATTTTGGACGGCGCCTCAGGACCCCTGCTCGTCTGGCCGTTCATCGCCTGCCGCTATCTCCATCACCGCTGACCAGCCTGGGACCTCCCAGCATCTGCCGCAGCTCACCTCGATCAGCTTTGATCAGTCCCGGCCCCGCAAACTCGCGACCGCAACAACGATGGTGAAAATCGATGGGCACGAGACGACCTGCCTTTTTGACTTCAGGAGGACAGAGAGCTTCATCCACCCCACGGCGGCAAGGCGCTGCTCCCTCGCGGTACACCCCATTACCCAGAAAATCTCAGTGGCCTCCGGATCCCATTCCGTGGAAATCCGGGGGTACTGCATCGCAACCCTCACCATCCAAGGCGTAGAGTTTAGCAACTTCCGGCTCCTCCCCGCCCCCCCACCTCTGCGCTGCCCTGTCACTCAGCCTGGACTTCCAGTGCCACCTCCAAAGCTTAACCTTAAAATTCGGCGGACCCCTAACCCCGCCCCTCACCATATGCGGCCTCACGACCCTTAAGGTCGATCCACCTTCCTTGTTTGCGAACCTCATCCCGGATTACAAACCTGTCGCCACCAGGAGCAGACGGTACAGTGCCCAGGACAGAACCTTCATCAGGTTGGAGGTCCAACGGCTTCTGCGGGAAGGGGTCAGTGAGGCCAACAACAGCCCCTGGAGAGCTCAAGTGGTAGTGGTAAAGACTGGGGAGAAGCACAGGATGATCATTGACTACAGTCAGACCATCAATCGGTACATACAACTCGACGCATACCCCCTCCCACGCATATCTGGCATGGTCAATCAGATTGCGCAGTATCGGGTCTTTTCCCCAGTGGATCTGAAGTCCGCCTACCACCAGCTCCCCATCCGCCCGGAGGACTGCCAATACACTGCGTTCGAAGCAGATGGCCGCCTCTATCACTTCCTTAGGGTTCCCTTCGGCGTCACTAATGGGGTCTCGAACTCCCAAAATGAATGGTTGACCGGTACGAACTGCGGGCCACCTTCCCGTACATAGATAACGTCACCACCTGTGGCCAAGATCAGCAGGACCACGACACTAACCTCCATAAGTTCCTCCAGACCGCCAAACTCCTTAACCTCATGTTCAATAAGGAGAAATACGTGTTCCACACAAACTGCTTAGCCATCCTTGGCTATGTCGTGGAAAATAGAGTTCTAGGGCCCAACCCCGACCGCATGTGTCCCCTCATGGGACTCCCCATCCCTCACTGCCCCAAGGCCCTGAAACAATGCCTGGGGTTTTTCTCCTACTATGCCCAGTGGGTCCCTAATTATGCGGATAAGGTCCGCCCACTCATTCAGTCCACAGTTTTTCCCTAGGCCCGCCAGGCCTTCAACCGCATCAAGGCAGACATCGCCAAGGCCGTGATGCACGCGGTCGACGAGTCCCTCCCCTTTCAGGTCGAGAGCGATGCATCGGACGTAGCTCTGGCCGCCACCCTCAACCAGGCGGGCAGGCCCGTGGCCTTCTTTTCCCGCACCCACCATGCATCCGAAATTCGGCACTCCTCTGTCGAAAAGGAGGCCCACGCCATTGTGGAAGCTGTGCGACGTTGGAGGCATTACCTGGCCGGCAGGAGATTCACTCTCCTCACTGACCAAGGGTCAGTTGCCTTCATGTTCAATAACACACAGCGTGGCAAGATGAAAAACGACAAGATTAAGAGGTGGAGGATTGAGCTCTCCACCTATAATTAAGAGATTTTGTATCTCCCGGGAAGCTCAACAAGCCCCCTGACGCACAAGTGGACCGACTCCGGGCTCTCCATTATGACCTCTGCCACCCGGGGGTCACCCGGTTCTTCCATTTCATCAAGGCCTGCAACCTGCCCTACTACATTGAGGAGGTCAGGACTGTCACCAGAGACTGCCAGCCGCACTTCTTACGGCCAGATCAAGCACACCTGGTGAAGGCCTCATGCCCCTTTGAGCGCCTCAGCATGGACTTCAAAGGGCCCCTCCCCTCCACCGACCACAAACCGTACTTTCTGAATGTGGTCGATGAGTACTCCCGGTTCCCTTTCGCCATCCCATGCCCTGATATGACTTCTGCCACGGTAAGTAAAGCCCTCCACAGCATCTTCACAATGTTCGGTTTCCCCACCTACATCCACAGCGATCGGGTATCCTCTTTTATGAGTGATGAGCTGCGTCAGTTCCTGCTCAGCAAGGGCATCGCCTCGAGCAGGACAAGCAGCTACAACCCCCGGGGAAACGGGCAGGCGGAGAGGGAGAACGGGGAAGTCTGAAATGCCGTCCTGCTGGCCCTGCGGTCTAAAGGTCTCCTGGTCTCCTGCTGGTATAGGTCCTCCCCGACGCGCTCCACTCCACCCGATCGCTCCTCTGCACCGCGACTAACGAGATCCCTCAATAACGTCTCTTTGCCTTCCCCAAGAAGTCCACCTCCGGGGTCTCGCTCCCAACATGGCTGACAGTTCCTGGACCCGTCCTCCTTCGCAAGCATGTGCGGACCCATAAGTCAGACCCTTTGGTCGAAAGGGTCCACCTCCTAAACGCGAACCCGCAGTACGCCCCGTGGCACACCCCGATGGTCGCCAGGACACAATCTCGCTCCAGGACCTGGCACCCGCTGGATCCCCACCCACGGCCCCCGACCTGACACCGCCCCCCCCACCCCCCGGTTGCCTCATTCACCCCTGTGCCACTCCCCCTCCCCCGAGCGAACCTCACCGCAGCCCCCGCCACAGGAGGATCCCATCCTCCCATTGGTTCCACTCAGGGGTGACAAAGACGAGGACACCATGCTCCCGGAGTCACAGGTGACCAAGTCGGCGCCCATATCATCACCAGGACTGAGGCGATCGCAGAGGAGGGTCAGGGCCCCCGACAGACTGAACTTGTAATTCTTTTTTTCCACCACCCCCGCCGGACTCTTTTTTTTAACAGGGGGTGAATGTGGTAGTCACCACTAGCAGTATTATATGTATTATGGTAAGACACGTATAATAGAGGCACATGGGTAAATCCCTGCCGGCTGGCTCCGCCCAGTAGGCGGTGTATAAATGTGTGTGCTCGCCGGTGCTGCAGCCATTCTGGTGGCAGCTACAGGAGGCACCACATCTTTGCTCAATAAAGCCTCGATTATTCCACTACTCTCGTCTTTGTGGTAATTGATAGTGCATCAGACTAAAAGTGATTGGCGAGAAGATCTGAATGAGTTTACTTTGTGAAGGGAACATGAGCATTGGTAACATCAACACTCTGTAGATTCAATGATAAGCTATGGACAATGAAAGGTTTATCGTAACATGGTTACCTTTTTTATAATTTCTAAAGGACAAGTTCTGGTAATACTGATGCACTGTAGGATGGAATAGTTGTATTCATTGTCAGGAGTAAATCCTCCATGTCAATGTCCTTAGGTAATCAAGTGTTTGGAGCCTGATCTCTAACAGCTAATCAATCCGACTCCTAGATCCCTCCTTTGGAGCCCCTGGTTGGCTTGAGATCTTACTGCCAGTCTGTCAGTTTGATGCTCATGCTTTGTTCTGTAACTATATTCAGCAATGATGTGGAGATGCCGGCGTTGGACTGGGGTGAGCACAGTACGAAGTCTTACAACTTGCTAGTGACATCGAAACAAACCTGTTGGACTTTAACCTGGTGTTGTAAGACTTCGTACTATATTCAGCAAGTTAACATCATTGGCTCTATATGAGATATTCTAGAAGTTGGGACAAAATGATCAATCTTTGCTAGATGCACTCTAAAGTCTCAGCTAAATAGTTAACCCCTGCTACCTGCAGTACACAAGAGAGCTGTTTTTTCTCACAGCAAGGACTTGATGAAAGGCTTCGGTTCTGGCTGAGATGAATTTGATTCCTCTCTAAGGTCTTCAACAACATTGGCTCCCCTGTCTCTGGCACAAAGCCACATCAGTGGAACCTGATTGATAATGATCTGGAGGATCCAGTTGTTCAGCACTCCAAACCAAAGAAACACAAGCATTCTTTTAAAGCACATTGGAATGTTGGAACGCCCATTAACCAGGAAAAGGTGAAACAAAGAAGGTAAGCAATCTATCACCATTGCCTACCTACTGGGTTGTAACCACATGGAAACCACTGGTTTTAACATTCTAGCACATTCTGTCATTGTGACCGAAATGAAACCCAAGGGTGTTAGCTCTGCACTTTCAGCAAAGTGAGGTTATTAGTTGGGTTGAGTCAAACCTTCACCCTCACGCTGAGCATCACAGTGAGATCCAACAGCAAAATAGATTCATAAATTGGGTACATTTGAAGCAACATGCAGTTGAAGTGAAAAAATGGAACAGATTGATTTAACAACGAGTGAGTGTCGTCAGCCCAAAGATCTGAACAGGTTGGCTTTGAAGAGAGTGTGATCAATGGAAACACCAACCAGTAGATCAGAAAGAAGACTGTGGACATTGAATGGTTTAACTCAACAGTTACCTGATATTGTAATTTGTGAATGCCATAATGAACAACATGATCAGCATAGAAGACTGAGTAATATTGATACAGGGTAGAGTTCAGATTTACTGAAGTTGCTGTTGCCAGTAAAGTTTCAATATTGTTGCGCCTATAGCATGGGGTCTTGTAGCCAGTTTACTAATAGTTACATAGCCCCACACTAAGGTATTTCTCTCTTGTCCGTCACTGACTGGCTGCTACTAGTTCTTGGATTTTGTGCTGGCCCCTGTTCTGTAAAAATATCCATCTACTTAACATCACTGGGTGGAGACATCGAATCCTGTCATCCCCATTGCCCCACGTTCCATGATCACATGAAAAACTGTTTTTAAATTCTAGCACAATGAGTCTTTGCGCCCTAATGAAGCCAAAGGGTGCTTGTTAAAGAGAATTTCATCAAGATGTAGCCCTTTAACTGGGTGGATTAAATTATGACATGACAGAGCACCCTCACAATGTGTATCACAGTGAGATCAAAAATCACAATAGGCCCATTAACCAGGTAAGTTTAAGGCTGGAGGCTGCACAAGCAGTTTAAATGAAGGAAATGGAGCTGCAGTAACTAACTGGCTAATCTATCTTGGACGGAATGTAATAGGCTAGACGATCTGAGTAAGCTTACTTTGTGAAGGGAATGTGAACAATGGTAACATCATCAAATGATAGATTCAATGGAAAGTTGCAGACAATGCAAGGTTTATCTCGACATGGTTATCTTGTATTTTCATTTCCGAAGGATATTACTCACTCAGTTAGTATTGTTGCAAAATAGGATGGAATAGTTGTATTACCACAAACAAAAACAGAAAATGCTGGAAAAATTTCAGAGCTTAAGAAGCAACATACAGACTCCAAATGATAACTGTATATTTTCTCTCCACAAATGATGCCAGACCTGCTGTGGTATCCAGCAGTTTCTGTTTTTGTTTCAGATTCCAGCAGCCACATATTTTGCGTTTAAATCTTCCACCTCGCTGCTTTTAGGTAGTTAAGTGCATGGAGCCAGGTCTCTGACAGCTGATCAGTCCTATTCTCAGGTCACGAATTAGCGTCCCTGACGGTCAGTCAGTGTGGTGCCCATGCCCTGTTCTGTAACTATATTCAGCTAATTAACATTATTGACATTGTTTGATATATTCGATAGCTTGAACAAAATTACCAAAATATGCTAGACAAACTCTAAAGTCCCAGGTAGACATTTATGTCATAATATACACCAGTATATTATGGTGCAGACACACACACACACACTGATGGACATGCAGTGGGACCAATCAGCATACACACCACCGCAGCCAATCACCAGTGAGAGCACACGCACTATAAAGACGGGACAGGAGAGTTCCGGCTCATTCTAGTAGCAGCCAGCTCAGAGCACAGAGCTCACAGCCTGCAACACAGACATTCACCATGCGCTGAGTGCATCACCTGGTTAGGACTAGGCAAGGGTCAACAGTTAAAGCTGGTATTGCATTTACCCACAGTTCAAGTATGTTGATATAGTTAACCTTATAATAAAATAGAGTTGCACCACTTCCAGTGTTGGTAACCTGTTTATGATCCAGAACACCCAACACATCAATTTAGTTCTTATTATCTGCATGTACAGAAATAAGTTAATGAATTGGTTCTCGCTTAGACGTTCTCTTGGCAAGGACTTGATGAAAACCCTCAGCAGGAACAACACATATCATAGAGTCATAGATGTTTGCAGCATGGAAACAGGCCCATCAGCCCAGCTAGTCCATGCCGCCCAGTTTCTATCACTAAACTAGTCCCACTTGCCTGCATTTGGCCCATATCCCTCTATACCCACCCTGCCCATGTAACTGTCTAACTGCTTTTTCATGGACAAAATTGTACCTGCCTCTACCACTGCCTCTGGCAGCCCGTTCCAGATCTCACCACCCTCTCTGTGAAGAAATTTCCCCTCTGGTCTCTTTTCTATCTCTCTCCTCTCAACTTAAACCTATGCCCTTTAGTTCCCGACTCCTCTACCTTTGGGAAAAGATGCTCCTCATTATTTTACAAATCTCTATAAGATGACTCCTAAGTCTCCTACGCTCCAGGGAAAAAAGGTCCCAGCCTACCCAGCCACTCCTTATAACTCAGATCATCAAGTCCTGGTAGCATCCTCGTAAATCTCTTCTGCACTCTTTCTAGTTTAACAATATCCTTCCTATAATAGGGTGACCAGAACGGAACACAGTATTCCATGTGTGGTCTTACCAATGTCTTGTACAACTTCAACAAGATGTCCCAACTCCTGTACTCAATATTCTGACCAATAAAACATAGCATGCTGAATGCCTTCTTCACCACCCTGTCCACTTGCAACTCCACTTTCAAGGAGTTATGAACGTATATTCCTAGATCTTTTTGTTCCATAACTGTTCCCAACTCCCTACCATTAACTGAATAGGTTCTGCCCTGATTTGATCTACCAAAATACATCACCTCACATTTATCCAAATTAAACTCCATCTGCCATTCATTAGCCCAATTGGTCAAGATCCTGTTGCAATTTTATATAACCTTCTTTACTGTCCATTATGCCACCAATCTTGGTGTCATCTGCAAACTTACTAACCATGCCTCCTACATTCTCATCCAAATCATTTATATATATATCACAAATAACAGTGGATCCAGCACCGATCCCTGAGACACACCACTGGTCACAGGCCTCCAGTTTGAAAAACAACCCTCCACAACCACCAAGGATTTTGTATCCAATTGGCTTCCTTGCCCTGGATTCCGTGAGATTTAAACTTTTGCAACAACCTACCATGCAGTACCTTGTCAAAGGCCTTGCTGAATTCCAAGTAGACAATGTCGACTGCACTGCCCTCATCTACCTTCTTGGTTACCCCTTCACAGAACTCAATCACATTCGTGAGACATGATTTTCCCCTTACAAAGCCATGCTGATTTTCTCTAATTAGTTCTTGCCTGTCTAAATGCCTGTAGATCCTGTCCCTCAGAATACCTTCCAACAACTTATCCACTTACATATTAGAAAGAATTTGATTCAGCTCCACCTAAAGTTTCCAACAACATGGTCAAGCTACCTCCTTTCTGACACCAAGGCAGCATCAGTGGATCACGATCAATTATACCCAGGACCACCGATAATCCGGAGTGCCTAACTCTACACTGCTCCAAACCGAAGAAACACTAGCACATTTTCACAGGAGGTTGGAATCATTCTCCATCAAGAAACCCTGGCATGGAGAAAGGAGACAACCCCATAACCCTTTGCCGACCACCATGTTTGCTTTGTGAAAAACACAGGGAAATATAACATTCTAAATCATTGTCATTGTGATCTATTGAAATCCAAGGGTGTTTGCCTAAAGGTTGCATCAATGTGAGGCCTTCAGATGATTAGGTCAAATCATGACATCACAGAACAAGCCTCACACTTATACTGAGCAGCACAGTGAAATCAGACCCACAATGGGTTTATAAACTGGGTACACTTGAGGCAGGAAGCTGCACAAGCAGTTTCAGTGAGCAAAATGGAAAATCGGGGCTGGCGCCGGTTTGACGCCGGTCTGCAGAAATGGTGTAATTGTGTCGATCACCGCACGCCATTGCAACGGCGTTGACGTGTTGTCGACAGGCCCTCCCACGATGCTCCACCCCCGATGGGCCGAGTTCCCAACTGAGTGGTTGATGTGTGGTTTGAGGCGTCGGGAACATGGCGTGGTGGCTGCGGACTATCTACAGCACCGCCACACTTGGCCAGGGGCGGACTGTGGGGGGAGACCAGGGGGTGGCCAGGGGGTGGCCTGTGGGGTCACAGATGTCGGGTCCGCGCACGGCTGGTGGCATGTTGTGCGGCACGACCGCTGCAGGTCGTCACCATGCGCATGTGCCACCAGGAACCCCGCCATTCTCCAGCCGTTCACCCGGCACCGCTGCTAGCCTCTCACCGGTACTGGAATCGGTGAGGGTTCGGCGCCGATTTTGGCATCATAAAATGCCAGTGGATTTTCCGTTTCAGCGGGCACTTAGCCGCTGAAACAGAGAATCCAGCCCAGGGTCTTCGGATCTGCTTACTGATGGTTACACAGTCCCACACTAGATACTTCCCAGTTGCCTAACTCCGGAAGCAATGGAATCTTCTGCCTTTAATACTAAGCTGGTACCAGTAGCATTAAAAGGAACAAAGCAAGCCAATCAATTTTGCACCCAGAGTCTGTATTCAGCATTTATGGGCTAAATGGCTTTACAGTTTGAGGGAGCTATAAACTATAAACTAACTGCTGTTGTACTTGTGTAATTCCAGCATTGTCTGTGTTTAATTTCTTCTGTCACAAGAACTCACTTGATGTCAGGATGAGTGAGACGAAATGAAGCTTTCAGCAAACTACCCACAGACTCTACTCATGAGCAACAAACTAACAAAGACAAGTGAATCCAATTGGAGAGAGAGAGCAAATCCTGACTGAAAACCAATCAATGTCCCGAAAGGATGTCCCGAAGCGTGGTACATTGGCGAGACCATGCAGACGCTGCGACAACGAATGAACGGACATCGCGCAACAATCACCAGGCAGGAATGTTCCCTTCCAGTCGGGGAACACTTCAGCAGTCAAGGGCATTCAGCCTCTGATCTCCGGGTAAGCGTTCTCCAAGGCGGCCTTCAGGACCCGCGACAACGCAGAATCGCCGAGCAGAAACTTATAGCCAAGTTCCGCACACATGAGTGCGGCCTCAACCGGGACCTGGGATTCATGTCGCATTACATTCATCCCCCACCATCTGGCCTGCGAAATCCTACCAACTGTCCTGGCTTGGTACAATTCACACCTCTTTAACCTGGGGTTACCCCATCTCTGGATCTGTAAAGATTTAATCACCTGCTAATGCTCGCATTCCAAGCATTGTTTGGCATCTTTGAATTTGTCTATATATGTGTTTCTGGAACAGACCTCTTCATTCACCTGAGGAAGGAGCAGCGCTCCGAAAGCTCGTGACATCGAAACAAACCTGTTGGATTTTAACCTTTGTTGTAAGACTTCGTACTGTGCTCACCCCAGTCCAACGCCAGCATCTCCACATCAATCAATGTCAGTAGAGATACCGGAAAGGAAGAAGTAGTGCAACTGAAGTTCTCTTCATGTCGTACCTCTGTGTGCTATCCATTTCTCAGTGCCAGCTCTACATCCTTTCACTTACTTTTAAAATTGACAGTCGACAGCTACCCTTTTCTAAATGTCTTGATGTGATAAATAGTTGAGGAAAGGATCAATGCCTCTGATCAGGGAAGTAGCAAATCTTCTTGGTCAGAGTTAAGGACCTTACAATGGCTGCTGATAGTCTATGAGTTGTGTTCTGGACACCAAAGTCATTGAGATGGTCATCATTACCACTTCTGCAAGGCTTTATTCTGACGACTTTTTCTAATGTTTATTGTAAATTTCCTCCACCCATTCTGGGTTGACATGCGATGTCCAGTCGTCATGACCCTATACTGGCATCAGTAGCCATTCCCGCTGACACATGCAGTCTTGATTTGGCACTGCTCGATGATACCTGCCATGGCACATGTTTGCATCCCATCCATGCAGTCATCTCTGACCGATGCCAATTTGGTGTTCAGCTTGAGAAAGAATGGGAGTATCTCAAGGTGAGAGAAGTACTCCAGTACCTTGAATGGGGCTGGGACCTCTGAAGGTGCAACTCCCAAATTATAGGGCTTGGTTGCTGCCACCAGAGGGGCAGGGGTTGCCTCTTGTGAAGAACACACCAACAGTAGCTTGTGGTGCTTGGGGGATATCATGGGTTTCATAGAATGCCTACAGTGCATTCGGTCTATCAAGTCTACACCAACCCTCTGAAAGAGCACCCTCCTACCATGGCCCAATTCCCAGGCCTATCTTGTAATCCTAACTAACCTTTGGAGACTAAGGGGCAATGTAGCATGGCCAATGGGCAATCCACCAAACCAGCACATCTTTGGGCTGTGAGAGGAAACCTAGGCAGACACGGGGAGAATGTGCAAACTTCACGCTGTCACCCGAGGTCAGAATCGAGCGCGGGTCCCTGGCGCTGTAAGGCAGCACTGCCACTGTGCCCCCAAAAATATAATTCTGGCATTATTTTGCAAGGCTATGTCAGAGCCAGCTGATGCCGGAGGAATCTTCCTCCTGATTCTGGGAAGCCTTGGTGCATATTAGTCCTGGAAGCTCACCCGATGGTGTGGGCTGGATTGGCAGAGATTGCCCAATGGGAGTCAATAATCAGCCCATTTCACTCTGCAACATCGAGTCAACAAACGCAGAGACTCTCCACTTTTGATTTATTTTTCGTTTATGGGACGTGAACATCGCAGGTTGTGCCAGCATTTATTGCCCATCCCTAATTTCCCTTGAGGGGGCAGTAAAGAGTCAACCACATTGCTGTGGATCTGGAGTCACATGTAGGTCTGACCAGGTAAGGGGGGCAGATTTTCTTCCCTAAAGTTCACTATTGAACCAGATGGGGTTTTTACAACAATTGACAATGGTTTCATGGTCTTCATTGGACTTTTAATTCCAGATTTAATATTTCACCATCTGCAAAGCTGGGATTTGAACCTGGGTCCCCAGAGCAATACCCTGGGTCTTTCGTTTAGTAGTGCAGTGACAATACCACTGTGCCACCGCCTCCCCAGAATGAGCATGATGAGAGAACAGCAGGGGGAGATCTTCTTTCGTGGAACCATCAGGTTGGGAAGCCTTCAAACAGTCAAGTGCAGGAGCTGCAGCCAAGTCCAAAGGAGGGGGCTGCTGCTCTCAACACTTGTTCAGAAAGCGTGTTCTCACCAATTGAAGTCAGTTCACCTATTTTGGACCTTACTCACCTTGATCGTGCCTTGAAAGACTTTTCTGAGATGAATTGTGCTGATGTACCCCGATGATAAGATCTACCTTTTGCGCCAGTCAGTATGCTTATAGCACCTTTCATATAGTGGTTTCATTGCTTTGCAGATAACTTCCAAGTTTTCAGGTGTCAGTTCACCTGATTGAGACAGCAGTCCTCTAGATCTCACTTCCCTGCTCTCAGCCTTCACCACCGCACAGCAGCAGCTTACACAGCACCACCTTGAGCCATTTGAGGAACAAACTCAGCAGCGACAATAACACTGCCGCAGCAGGAGAAACACCAGCTGCATCTGATGTGTTGGGTGCTCTGGATCCGTGGAACACATACAGGCCACCAACACTTAAAATAGTGCAACACTATTTTATTAAGTTAGAAACTGTTGAACATACTTTCACTGTGGGTTAACACGATGTTAGATTAAACTAAAGACCTATGCCTGTCCTAACCAGTCTATGCACTCAGCACATGGTGAAGATCTGTGCTGTAAGCTGTAAGCTCTGTCCTTCTAGGAGGCTGCAGCGCGAATGAACGGGAACTCTGATGCCCCCTGTCTTTATAGTGAGTGTGCTCTAGCTGGTGATTGGCTGCGGTGTTGTGTGTGTTGATTGGTCCCGCTGTGAGTCCATCAGTGTGTGTGTATCTGCACCATGATATACTGGTGTATATTATGACAGCATCGGCTGCCTTCTCCTCAGCCACATGATGCTCCACAGGGCAGGGAGGTTGGACAGCAGGCAAGACTCCCATAACAGTGTGGTCTACATACAGAGTCAGCTCTTGCAACATAAGCGTCAGATTCAAGTAATGAAGCTTCATCAGAAGGCTCAGGCTTTCATAGCATGTCGTTGCTGACATCTGCAGCCTCCTGGACCGAGACTCCCTTCCTGGTGGACAAGACAGGCACAATAATGCCAATGGAAGTCAAGGTGCATGTCACTGGAGGTTTCTGCCTCTCCCTGGAGTTCTGCATTCTTTCTTGCTGCTTGGGACAAAAGTAGAAAATTGTGAGTTTGAGAAATGGATTGTGGGGAAAGGAAGACAGGAGAATATTTGTGGGGAGGGTGTAGGGTTTGTCATCTGAATGTATTATGCTACTCACTTTTCATGTTCTCCTGAAGTACTTAAACGCATGGAGCATGACCTTCAGATTTGAGGGGCCACACCCTCCATGCTGTTCACTGACTCAGAAACCTCCATCCACAACTCCTTTATTTGATAGGCTGGCCTTTTCCTCTCGTGCCTGGTAAATATCACCTCATTTTGATCTCTCAAATCTTGCAGCAGGACTTCCAGCTAAGAGTCCGAGATCCAGGGAGCAGCCTTTGCAATTCTCCTCTCCATGTCTGTGGATGTAGAAGCCTCAAGGTCCAACATTTAGCTGAGCCATTCCAATCCCTGCCAGGGCCAGATGTTGTCCAGATGCTTCAGATATCAACACCAACCTGCCATGAAAGCCTGAGAAATCCTTCACCTGAATGATTCAGCGAGTCACCCTGCCCGCCCACACTCGTTGAGCAGCTGGCAATTACGTAAGCAGGATGCCAATGTCTTGGCTGAGTTTAAGAGCCACGGAAAAATCTGACCCTGAATTGGAAAGATTCCCAAACAGCTACTGACCTCCCCACAATCTGAGTTCGAAGTTGTGTTAAAAGGTAACAATGAAAAGGAACCAATCGGGTTCAGGAGGTTGGGGCCTGCTCTTGAGAGTTAGGATATTTTCAAAAAAATCTTTGAAAGTGAGATCCTGCACGGGAGTCTCCGTTTAAGTGTTGGCGCCAATGCAGAATCCGTGAACTTTTACGACAGAAAAACCGGCGCCGCACCTTTACCGATTCTACTACCATTGAGGGGCTAGCACCAGTGTTGCATGGAACACAATCAATTCCAATAGAAGATGGTACGGGTTTTGCCATGTCCACGATCGACACTCGGGAGGCTGACAAGCTGCAGCTGTACATACACATTATAAACCCCACACACGCTTATCCCAGCCTAAAAGATGGCACTGGTTGTGCTGGAGCGTGCCCACTCCCCCACCCTATCCCCCGTAACCCCACCTAACCTGCACATTTTTAGATAGAACATAGAACATTACAGCGCAGTACAGGCCCTTCGGCCCATGATGTTGCGCCGACCTGTGAAACCACTCTAAAGCCCATCTACACTATTCCCTTATCGTCCATATGTCTCCAATGACCATTTGAATGCCCTTAGTGTTGCCGAGTCCACAACTGTTGCAGGCAGGGCATTCCACACCCTTACTACTCTCTGAGTAAAGAACCTACCTCTGACATCTGTCTTATATCTATCTCCCCTCAATTTAAAGCTATGTCCCCTCGTGCTAGACATCACCATCCGAGGAAAAAGGCTCTCACTGTCCACCCTATCCAATCCTCTGATCAACTTGTATGCCTCAATTAAGTCACCTCTTAACCTTCTTCTCTCTAACGAAAATAGCCTCAAGTCCCTCAGCCTTTCCTCATAAGATCTTCCCTCCATACCAGGCAACATTTTGGTAAATCTCCTCTGCACCCTTTCCAATGCTTCCACATCCTTCCTATAATGCGGTGACCAGAATTGCACGCAATACTCCAAATGCGGCCGCACCAGAGTTTTGTACAGCTGCAACATGACCTTATGTCTCTGAAACTCAATGCCTCTACCAATAAACTCTAACACACCGTACGCCTTCGTAACAACCCTCTCAACCTGGGTGTCAACTTTCAGGGATCTATGTACATGGACATCGAGATCTCTCTGCTCATCCACACTGCCAAGAATCTTACCATTAGCCCAGTACTCTGTCTTCCTGTTATTCCTTCGAAAATGAATCACCTCACACTTTTCTGCATTAAACCCCATTTGCCACCTCTCAGCCTAGCGCTGCAGCTTATCTATGTCCCTCTGTAACTTGTAACATCCTTCCGCATTGTCCACAACTCCACTGACTTTGGTGTCATCTGCAAATGTACTCACCCATCCTTCTACGCCCTCCTCCAGGTCATTTATAAAAATGACTAACAGCAGTGGCCCCAAAACAGATCCTTGTGGTACACCACTAGTAACTGGACTCCAGTCTGAACATTTCCCATCAACCACCACCCTTTGTCTTCTTCCAGCTAGCCAATTTCTGATCCAAACTGCTAAATCACCCTGAATCCCATGCCTCCATATTTTCTGCAGTAGGCTACCATGGGAACCTTATCAAACGCTTTACTGAAATCCATACACACCACATCAACTGCTTTAGCCTCATCCATCTGTTTGGTCAGCTTCTCAAAGAACTCAATAAGGTTTGTGAGGCACGACCTACCCTTCACAAAACCGTGTTGACTATCTCTAATCAAATTATTCCTTTCCAGATGATTATACATCCTATCTCTTATAAACCTTTCCAAGATTTTGCCCACAACAGAAGTAAGGCTCACTGGTCTATAGTTACCGGGGTTGTCTCTACTCCCCTTCTTGAACAAGGGGACAACATTTGCTATCCTCCAGTCTTCTGGTACTATTCCTGTAGACAAAGACGACTTAAAGATCAAAGCCAAAGGCTCAGCAATCTCCTCCCTAACTTCCCAGAGAATCCTAGGATAAATCCCATCCAGCCCAGGGGACTTATCTATTTTCACACTTTCCAGAATTGCTAACACCTCCTCCTTGTGAACCTCAAGCCCTTCTAGTCTAGTAGCCTGAATCTTAGTATTCTCCTCGACAACATTGTCTTTTTCCTGTGTGAATACTGACAAAAAATATTCATTCAGCACCTCTCCTATCTCCTCGGACTCCAAGCACAACTTCCCACTACTGTCCTTGACTGGCCCTACTCTTACCCTAGTCATTTGTTTATTCCTGACATATCTATAGAAAGCTTTAGGGTTATCCTTGATCCTACCTGCCAAAGACTTCTCATGTCCCCTCCTGCCTCTTCTTAGCTCTCTCTTTAGGTCCTTCCGAGCTAACTTGTAACTCTCGAGCACCCTAACTGAACCTTCATGTCTCATCTTTACGTAAGCCTCCTTCTTCCTCTTGACAAGTGTTTCGACTGCTTTAGTAAACCACGGTTCCCTTGCTTGACCACTTCCTCCCTGCCTGACAGGTACATACTTATCAAGGACACGCAGTAGCTGTTCCTTGAATAAGCTCCACATTTCCATTGTGCCCATCCCCTGCAGTTTTCCTCTCAATCCGATGCATCCTAAGTTTTGCCTCATCGCATCATAATTGCCTTTCCCCCAGATATAACTCTTGACCTGCAGTATATACCTATCCCTTTCCATCACTAAGGTAAACGTAATCAAATTGTGGTCACTATCACCAAAGTGTTCACCTACCTCCAAATCTAACACCTGTCCTGGTTCATTACCCAGTACCAAATCCAATATGGCCTCGCCTCTCGTTGGCCTATCTACATACTGTGTCAGGAAACCCTCCTGCACACATTGGACAAAAACGGACCCATCTAAAGTACTCGAACTATAGCGTTTCCAGTCAATATTTGGAAAGTTAAAGTCCCCCATAACAACTACCCTGTTGCTTTCGCTCCTATCCAGAATCATCTTTGCAATCCTTTCCTTTACATCTCTGGAACTTTTCAGAGGCCTATAGAAAATCCCTAACAGGATGACCTCTCCTTTCCTGTTTCCAACCTCAGCCCATACTACCTCAGTAGACGAGTCCTCATCAAACGTCCTTTCTGCCACCATAATACTGTCCTTGACTAACAATGCCACCCCTCCCCCTCTTTTACCACCTTCCCTGAGCTTACTGAAATATCTAAACCCTAGCACCTGCAACAACCATTCCTGTCCCTGCTCTACCCATGTCTCCGAAATGGCCACAACATTGAAGTCCCAGGTACCAACCCATGCCGCAAGTTCACCCACCTTATTCCGGATGCTCCTGGCATTGAAGAAGACACACTTTAAACCACCTTCCTGCCTGCCGGTACACTCCTGCAACTTTGAAACCCTACTCATGACCTCACTACTCTCAACCTCCTGTATACTGGAGCTACAATTCAGGTTCCCAAGCCCCTGCTGAACTAGTTTAAACCCTCCCGAAAAGCAGTAGCAAATTTCCCCCCCAGGATATTGGTACCCCTCTGATCCAGGTGTAGACCATCCCCTTTGTAGAGGTCCTACTGACCCCAGAATGAGCCCCAATTATCCAGAAATCTGAAACCCTCCCTCCTGCACCAGCCCTGTAGCCATGTGTTCAACTCCTCTCTCTCCCTATTCCTCCTCTCGCTATCACGTGGCACGGGTAACAACCCAGAGATAATAACTTTGCTTGTCCTAGATCTTAGTTTCCACCCTAGCTCCCTGAATTCCTGCCTTACATCCCTATCCCTTTTCCTACCTATGTCGTTGGTACCTATGTGGACCACGACTTGGGGCTGCTCCCCCTCCCCCTTAAGGATCCTGAAAACACGATCCGAGACATCACGCACCCTGGCACCTGGGAGGCAACACACCAACCGCGAGTCTCTCTCGTTCCCACAGAATCTCCTATCTATCCCCCTAACTATGGAGTCTCCAATGGCTAATGCTCTACTCCTCTCCCCCTTTCCCTTCTGAGCAACAGGGACAGACTCTGTGCCAGAGATCTGTACCCCATGGCTTACCCCTGGTAAGTCCCCCCCCCCTAACAGTATCCAAAGCGGTATACTTGTTACTAAGGGGAACAACCACAGTGGATGCCTGTACTGACTGCTCCTTCCCAGCCCCTCTCACCATCACCCATCTATTTTTATTCTTCGGAGTTACTACATCCCTGACACTTCTATCTATGACCACTTCTGCCTCCCGAATGTTCCGAAGTTCATCCAGCTCCAGCTCCAGTTCCCTAACGCAGTTTCTGAGGAGCTGGAGATTGGTGCACTTCCCACAGATGAAATCAGCAGGGACACTGACGGCGTCCCTCACCTCAAACATTCTGCAGGAGGAACATTGCACTACCTTCACTGCCATCCCCTCTAGATAAAAAAAGAAAAAGAAAGAAAGAGCTTACCTGATATTCACTCCCCTTTTCAGCAAGCACTCACTCAGCAAACTCTGGGTCCCCGCTTGATAACACCTGAGGGAAAATAAAATAAAAACTACTTTCCAGTCACCAGCCAATCCCTTACCTGCAGGCTGTGACGTCACGGTTTAACTTCTTTCTACTTCTACATGACCTCGAGCCTTCCTCTTGATCTTTACAGTGGTTGTTTTTTTTTGGTTAGAGGAGGGGGTAGAGAGGGAAACACTAAAGAAGTGTTTTGGGTTTAAGTGTCACTTGACAACAGCTCCTCCACGGTTCAACGTCTTTCTACTTCTACATGACCTCGAGCCTTCCTCTTGATCTTTACAGCGGTTGATTTTTTTTGGTTAGAGGAGGGGTTAGGGAGGGAAACACTGAAGAAGTGTTTCGGGTTCAAGTGTCACTTGACAACAGCTCCTCCACAAACCACCTTCAAGTTAGGGTGAGCACAACGGACGTATGCAAATTTCCCCCGCAACAGAAAATCAGCAGCTCTGCTCTACTGCCCCCTGCTGGATGCTTGGCTTCACTTGAACAGCTAGGGTCTCTTGCTCAGGTACACCTTCAAGTTAGGGTGAGCACAACGGACGAATGCAAATTCCCCCCGCAACAGCCAATCAGCAGCTCCGCTCTACTGCCCTCTGTTGGATGATACTAAGGAACAATTTAGCATGGCCAATCCAGCTAAACTGCACATCTTTGGACTGTGGTAGGAAACCGGAGCAACCGGAGGAAGCCCACACAGATATGGGGAGAATCTGCAAACTCCACACAGTCACCCAAGACCAGAATTGAACTCGGGTCCCTGGCACTGTGTGTGAGTCAGCAGTGCTGCTAATCATTGTGTTACAATGCCGCCCAACTTAATAGTTAAATTGTCCAACTTAATATTTTACTAGTGTCACAGAGCATGCTTGTCAGGCTGCTGTTAAATGTTGCCAGTATCTCAGGTGCCTCAGGATAAAACCAAATAATTTGAGGAGTAAAGACAACAATCCTCTCATTTATGGAATCATTATTTTCTCCGACACCATGTAGCTGTTACTGTGAGTGACAAAGCACTGGTTGTGCCAGGACAAATAGATAATAGTCTGTTATTCGCCAATGCTAGAATGCAAACAATTTAACTGAAATACTGTGATCTGGATCCTGCCAGCATTTGACTGATAGCCTGCCTGTGGAGAATGCATATCAGAGTATTGTACAACAACAGTGCGATAATGCCATGATGGACACACACTATATGTGACCGAAATAAATGTAGAAAATGGAATCATGCTCCTGTCTCGAGGCAATATTCAGACTGCCAATTGTTGATAATGTTTTTTCAGATGACTCAAGGCTCCATTTCTATAGGAGAGTCTCTGCCACCCTTGTCCTCAGTACAATTTGGTTAGTTGCCCGTATTCAGTACAGAACACCTCAGTGATGTTCAACACCCTTGTTATCTCATCCATTGTAAAATCCTATACTTTCTGTAAGAAACACATCATTTTCCAGTCAGATGTATGACTCCTGGTCCTTGTGAGGAATATTTTCCTCAATCTGGCTTACATTTAGATGTCAGCAATCTGAGTTTCAGGGTGCGCTAAAAGATAACGAATAGGAGCATTCAGTTTGAGGAAAACATGTGGACATGGTCTCCAGAATAAAAGCATTTTTAAAAAAAAGTCATACCTTTACAAATTTTCCTAAGTTAAATTGTGCCAATTCGTCCCGATGATCAGGCCAAAATTCTACTAATTTCTTGCTGTGGGTCTTTACAAAAGCACAGGAGCAGCTTATCGAGCTCCAACTTGAAATTCTATTGGGGACGATGAGTAGCAGCAAAGCCATCAGCAGAATCTGCTGCCTTCTCAGTCACATGATCCTCCCAGGACAGAGGTGATGGACAACAGATATCTTGGGGAAGGAGGCAAGAGCTCCCCCAAATAGGGTAGGCTACAGGTGGAGTCAGCTCTTTCAAAATGGATGTGTGAGCACCAGGTGCAAGCAATTAAGCTTCATCAGGACTCTCAGGCTTTCATGGCGGGTTGTTTCTGACATCTGCAGCTTCCTGGATTAAGGCCCTGTCCTTCCCGGTGGACAAGATAGGCACAGCTTTGCTAGCGGGATTCAAGGTGCATTGTCACTGGAGGACCAGCCCACAGGTTTCTACCTCTCCCTGAAGTTCTGTAATCTCTTCCTCTGCAAGAAGCAAAAGCAGAGAATTGTGCGTGTGAAAAATGGATTGTGTGGAAAGAAGGGAAGAACAAACTCTGTGGGGAGTGAGTGTGACATTTGTCGCCTGAACAAACGATGCCAATCCCCTTTCCTCCGGAAGTCCTTGAACCCCTTGCGAGATTAACTCCAGATTTGATGAGCTACGTTCATGCTACTCACTGCCTCTGACACTTCCAATCATCCTTGGATGCTTTCATGGGCTGGCTTTTGTTGCTGAAGCCTCAGGATTCAACATACAGATGTTGTCCAGATGCTGCAGATACAATAATAAAAATAATAATAATAATCTTTATTATTGTGACAAGTAGGCTTACATTAACACTGCAATGAAGTTACTGTGAAAATTCCTTCGTCGCCACACTCTGCACCTGTTCAGGTACGCTGAGGGAGAATTTCACCTAACAGCATCTGGACTTGTGGGAGTTAACCGGAGCACCCTGAGGAAACCCACGCAGACATGGGGAGAGCGTGCAAACTCCGCACAGACAGTAACCCAGGCGGGAATTGAACTTGGGACCGTGGCATTGTGAAGCAACAGTGCTAATTACTGTGCTACTGTGTTGCGGTATCCGCAATGTCCTCCCATGAAAGCCTGAGCCTTCTGAGAAATCCTTCATTTGAATGATCCAGCGCATTATCCCACCCATCCTTTGAATGGTCGTCAAACGTGGAACAGGATGTCAATGCCATAGCTGTATTGAAGCGCCACTGCAAAACCTGCTCCTAAATAAAAACGGTTCCCAACCTGTGACATATTTTCCCACTGTTTGCATGAGATGGATGAAATTTCACCCATTGCCTCCCGTTGATTCTAAAACACTGAAATGAGATTCTTGGTGCCACATTTAGTTGGAATGAAAACACAGCTGTCAGGGTGACCAGCTTCTCTGTAATCCACCCTGAACTGTGGATGAGCCACACTGAGCTAGTCCAGATGCTGCGGAATATTGCAGCAGGAGCTAGTTCTAGTTAATCATTTAGTGAAGCCTCAGAACATGCTTCTCAGAACCCCCCCCGCTGTTAAATACTGCCAGTCTGATCTCTGTTGCTTCAGGGGAAAACTAAATGATTTGAACAGTAAATATGCCAATCCTTTTATTTAGTGAATTGCAATTTTCTCAAATTCTGTGTAACTGCTACACAAGTTAACAATTGCAGATCCCACTGGGACAAATAGACCAATAGTGTGTTATTTTAGAGGTGCTAGATCTAAACAGTTAAATTGAATAGCCAGGATCTGTATCTTTCCAGTATCTGATTGAGAGCCTGGCTGTTCAGGTTGAATGGGTGAAGATTATAGAGACCAACAGTGCTACTCACTTTTCCTGTCCTCCTGAAATCCTTGAGCCTCTTGGGACATTGCCTCTTGTTTTGATGAGTTACTTTCATTTTTCTCACTTCCTCAACTACTTCCATCCACATGCTTTCTTTGATATGCTGGCCTCTCTCTCGAACTTGACAAATATCACCTCATTGCAAACCAACAGAGACCTGCTCCCATCAGACCCCCCCACCCCGTGCTCACCATTAGCCTCCCCCATCAGACCCCCAACAGAAACCACCAACAGAGACCCCCCCCAATAACAGAATCCCTTCAGAGACCCCTGTCTGAAAAGCAGCCTAGGCAATGGGGTGAAAATTACTGCATTTTAATTTATACCCTTTCCTAACATCTAGTGCCTCAGACAAAAATGTTTAAAGCACTGTTACAAGTGTCAGAGGCTTCCTCGAAATCCAAGTACACTTCAAAGGGAGTGAAATCCTCTGAGTCTTTGAAATGGGAAATCCTCCGTTCGACTTCACACAGCAAAACATTGCACTAGCCAGTGATTGGCAATTTTATTACTCCAAAGACAGCTGCTTGGTGGATTGTTGATCTAGCTTTCCCTTCACGCTTGAATGCATCTCCATTATCCTGCTTTGATGCTAAATACAATGTCTATAAACACTCTTGCTATGATTGACAGAAAAAGACAAAGTCAAATAATTTAGCCCTTTGTCATTTTTTAGAGCAATTTAAGACAATTGTCACTGAACTCTCTCACACTAAGAATTTTGTTCTGGAGATAATAGCTTTCAAATGGGAATAAGATAAATATTTGAAGGAGAAAGAAATTAGAAGGATATGCAGAAAAAGCTGGAAAGTGGGATTAACTGGATTACTATTTGAAAGAGCTGTTTTGAGCGAATGTTTCCACTTTACGTTAAATATCGTTACTGGTGTTTTGTGCCATTCTTCAGTGGGGTGGATGCCCACAGTTGGTGCAAATGTTAAGACAGACATTGCGTGCCCAGGTGCTGTCCTTGTGTGTCTTTCTTTGTGCCCTGCCCTGTCCCTTCATCCCCACCAGAAAGTAAGCAAAGGGAAGTTTAAAGTCTAATAAATCCACCTATTTGAAGTGAGTGACAAGTATTTTTGCATTTCACTATGGATCATAAAAGTGTAATTATTTTCTGCCCCTACCCATTCAGAGCAGTACTTTGTCACTTTGAGCTATAATGTGTACAAAGCTCCACATCACATTATATGGCTTGTCCAGTTCAGTTTCTGGTCAATGGAGGCTACTAGGATTTTGGTCATGAGGGATTCAGTGATGATAGTGCCATTGGATGTCAAGAGATGATTGTTAGATCCTCTCTTGTTGGACATGGTCATTGTCTGACATTTGGGTGATCCAAATATTACTTGCCACTTGTCATGCCTGGATAATGTCCAGTTCCTGCTGCATTTGTAAATGGATTACTTCATTACCTGAGGATTTGTGAACATTGCTGAACATTGTGCAATTATCAGTGAACATCCCCACTTCTGACCTTATGATGGAAGGAAGTTCATTGATCCAGTAGCTGAAATTGGTTGAGCCTTGGACACCTGGAAGAACTCCTGGAACTGGAATGATTGCCAATCTGAACCCCACTCGTTTCTGCTCCAAAATCTTTCTCTACTTCCTGACTGCCGATCCAACATCGCCTTCTGCCCTGTGATATCTGTCCACCCCTTCCCTCCTGATTATCAATTCAAATCCCCTACTTTCTGTTCCGTGATCTTTCCCGACTGGTATGGATTATCGCTGGCTGTGCCCTTTGGCCATTGAATCTCTCACTTGGCAGCTTGTCACTTTGACCACTGGCTGATTGGGAAACGAGGGGAAAAAAATGATGTCCCATCATTGCCTCCCTTACTACCTCCCCATAAGGGATTCTCGGGCTTGCCCCACCGATAGCTGAGTTACCGATACGACAGAGAATCCAGCATCGGGGAGAAAATGGGTTTGGCCCAGAGGACTAGAGAATCACACGGGCTCAGAGAATATGGTGCCCGGCCCGGTAAGTGGATGCAAATGCGTCATTGAGACCCATTTGTATCCTCCCGCTGGCGCGGGGCACAAATCTCGATCCTGATGTTAACGGGATATGGTGGGAGCATTGGAAACAGATCGGCACCGTTTTCTCCCCGATGCTGTATTGTCCGCCTCATCGGTAACTCCACTACCGGCGGCATGGGGTGGAGAATCCAGTACAGTGTCTTTGTCAGCAGGAGGAGTGAGATACCCTCAATTACGACTCAGGAGAGAAGGTTGCTAATTTAAAGGCTTGAATTACCAGAGAACCTGACAGCTGCCGAGAAGTGTGCTCACTGCACGCTGCCTACTGAAAGTAACCTTATATACAGTTCCCTGGGGGCGGAGCTGGAGGCGGAGTCCCCCAGGGTTCCAAACCTGGTCATAAAGGGGTCTACGCATTAAAGGTACATGTGTATACAGATATCATTCATCGCAAGGAGGTTGCCTCAAAGTCTCAACAAATGTGTTGGGGCTTTCCTCTACACTCGTTCCCTCCGGAGTAGGATGAGGGGCCTCTTCTGAACTCTCCAGGTCTCTTGTTACAGGCTCCGTCAAAGGGACATTCGCAGTACACGCTGGAACTGATTGTTTAGTCATTGAGACTGTGACCCCTCTGCTCCATATATAGTCCACATGCTCTCGCACCCATCTCTCTTGTTAGTACAGGTATGAGAGAATCAAATTTTGCCACAATTTTCTCAGATATCCACGATGGACCAGATGCAAAGTTCCTTACGGACTGAATGAAATGAAAATTGCTTATTGTTCACAAGTAGGCTTCAAATGAAGTTACTGTGAAAAGCCCCTAGTCGCTATATTCCCGGCGCCAGTTCGGGGAGGCTGGTACGTGAATTGAACCCTGCTGCTGGACTGCCTTGGTCTGCTTTAAAATCCAGCTATTTAGCCCTGGGCATTGACAACATTCTGGCTCCGCCCCCAGGGTTCCAAACCCAGTCTTAAAGGGGCCTACGCATTAAAGGTACATGTGTATACAGATATCATTCATCACATTCACACCCTGTTTAAAAAAATGCATAGTCCGTTGGGGGTGAAGTGGCATTACAAGTTCAGTCTTTTGGGTTGTCTGATTGCCCGTGTCGACCTTTTCAGCTCCGGTGGTGGTGCGGTGGATACGGTCGTCCTCAGTGGTGGTATATCCGGGAGCATGGTTGTCTGAGTCTTTGCCCGCGTTGGAGCAGGGGGGGTATCCGGGGTGACTAGGGTGATTGGTGCCGGCGCCGGCTGGGGGGCGCTATGGGGGGGCGCTGTGGGAGTCGACAGCCAGTGCGGGGAGGGGAGCGTCGGTAGAAGGGGGGGCATCGGTGGGCGAGCCAGCGAGTGCCAGGTCTCGCAGGGAAACGGTGTCCTGCCTGCCGTCGGGGTGCTCGACGTAGGCGTATTGAGGGTTTGCGTGTAGTAGTTGGAACCTCTCGACCAGTGGATCTGTCTTATGGCTCCTCAAGTGCCTCCGGAGTAGAACTGGTCCCGGAG
The DNA here is from genome assembly GCF_047496885.1 of Scyliorhinus torazame. NCBI lineage: Eukaryota > Metazoa > Chordata > Chondrichthyes > Carcharhiniformes > Scyliorhinidae > Scyliorhinus > Scyliorhinus torazame. The sequence continues at coordinate 159,801,615 of NC_092717.1, forward strand.
TCGTCAGCCAACGTGGAAGCGAGACCCCAGAGGTAGACTTTCTGGGGAACACAAACAAACGGTTGTGAGGGAGCTCGTTCGTGGCCATACAGAGGAGCGACCTAATGGAGTGTAGGGCATCGGGTAGGACCTCCTGCCAGCGGGAGATTGGGAGACTTCTTGACTGTAGGGCTAGAAGGATAGCCTTCCAAACTGTTGCGTTCTTCTTCTCCACCTGCCCGTTTCCCCGCGGGTTATAGCCGGTCGTTCTGCTCGAGGCGATGCCCTTGTTGAGCAGATATCGACGCAGCTCATCGCTCATGAACGATGTACCCCGGTCGCTGTGGATATAAACGTGGATCGGATACCGGACACAAAACCAAACAGGGTGAAGGTGCTGTGCAGTGCCTTGATTACGGAGGCCGAGGTCATATCGGGGCAGGGGACAGCAAAGGGGAAGCGGGAGAATTCATCGATGACAGTGAGGAAATAACTGTTGCGGTTGGTGGACGGGAGGGGCCCTTTGAAGTCCACGCTTAGTCGCTCAAAGGGCCCAGAGGCCTTTACCAGGCGAGCCTTGTCTGGTCGATAGAAGTACGATTTGCACTCCGCACAGACCTGGCAAGCCTTGGTCATGGCCTTGATCTCCTCGGTGGAGTAAGGTAGGTTGCGGGACTTAATGAAATGGGCAAGCCGGGTGACCACCGGGTGGCAGAGGTCACCGTGGATGGCCCTCAGGCAGTCTTTTTGCGCGTTGGTGCACGTGCCGCGGGACAGGACATCTGGGGACTCGTTGAGCTTCCCCGGACGATATGTAATATCGTACGTGTAGGTGGAGAGTTCGATCCTCTACCTCAAAATTTTATCATTCTTTATTTTGCCCCGTTGTGCGTTATCGAACATAAAGGCGACCGCCCATTGGTCGGTGACGAGGGCGAACCTCCTACCGGCTAGGTAGTGCCTCCAGTGACGCATGGCCTCCACTATGGCTTGTGCCTCCATCTCGACTGCAGAGTATCGAATTTCCGAGGCGGTGAGGCTTCGGGAGAAGAACGCTACTGGTCTGCCCGCCTGGTTGAGGGTAGCAGCCAGGACGACGTCTGATGCGTCGCTTTCTACCTTGAAGGGAATGGTTTTGTGCATGGCGGCCTTGATGATATTGACCTTGATGCGACTGAAGGCCGACTGAGCCTCAGCCGTCAGGGGAAAAACCGTGGTTTTAATGAGTGGACGGGCTTTGTCCGCATATCTGGGGACCCACTGGGCATAACAGGAAAAGAGCACCAGGCACCGTTTGAGTGCCTTGAGGCTACGGGGGAGGGGAAGTTCCTTAAGGGGGTGCATGCGGTCGGGGTCTGGGCCAAGGACCCCATTTTCCACGACATAGCCGAGGATGGCTAGCCGGGGTGTGTGGAACACGCATTTCTCTTTATTGTATGTCAGATTGAGGGCCCGGGCGGTCTGGAGGAACTTCCTCAGGTTTTCGTCATGGTCCTTCTGGTCATGGCCGCAGATGGTGGCGTTGTCCAGATACGGGTATGTAGCCCGTAAGCCTTACTGGTCCACCATTTGATCCATCACCCTTTGGAAAACGGAGACTCCGTTTGTGACACCGAAAGGGACCCTGAGGAAGTGGAAGAGCCGACCGGCTGCTTCGAAGGCCGTATATAGGGGCGGTCCTCTGGGTGGATAGGGAGTTGATGATAGGCAGATTTTAGGTCGACCATGGAGAATACTCGATACTCGCCGATTTGATTCACCATTTCTGCTATGCGGGGAAGTGGGTACGCATCGAGTTGCGTAAAGCGGTTTATGGTCTGACTATAGTCCACCACCATACGTTGTTTTTCTCCGGAGCGGACTACCAGTACTTGTGCCCTCCAAGGGCTGTTGCTAGCCTCTATGACCCCTTCTTTTAGTAGCCGCTAAACCTCTGACTTGATGAAAGTCATGTCTTGGGCACTGTACTGCCGACTCCTGGTGGTGACGGGCTTACAGCCGGGAGTGAGGTTCGCGAAGAGGGGGGGTGGTGCAACTTTGATTGTCGCCAGGCTACATACCGTGAGCGGGGGCAGGGGTCCGCTGAACTTCAGTGTCAGGCTTCGGTGGCTGCACTGAAAGTCCAGACCGAGCAGCAGGGGGGCGCAGAGGTGAGGGAGGACATAAAGTTTAAAACGGGCGTATTTAAAACGGGATGGATAAAACTCTCCGTGCTCCCAGAGTCAAAAAGGCAGGTGGTGTCGCGGCCGTTGATTTGAACCTGCATTATTGAGTTTCGCAGGTGCTTCGGCCGAGATTGATCGAGCGTGATCGCTCCTAGTTGCGGGCAGTCAGAGTCCTCGGTTGAATCGGACTCGCAAAATGGCCGCCGCCGTCGGTCGCAGGTTTTGGGTTTTGAAGATGGTCGCCACCAAGATGGCTGCCCCCTGTCATGATATTCAGGTAAACATCATGGTACAAACATACATACATATTGATGGACAGATCAACAGACCAATCAATACACACACAACACCACAGCCAATCACAGGCAAGAGCATACACACTATAAAAGAGGGAACAAGACCGTCCATTCCAGCAGGAGACAGCTCAGGGCACAGAGCTCACAACAAGCCACTCAGACATCCATCATGTGCTGAGTGCAACTCCAAGACAGTGTTAGGGATAGGTCCACAGATTCAAGGGCTATGATCGAACCACAGTAACCAGTTTACCATTGTAAATATTGTTAGTAATAAAACTGAGTTGTACCATCCGCAACCGTGTTGGTTCGTCTGTGTAGCAGAGCACCCAACACAACACCCCCATGACTCGCATGAGGCCGATGACGCATTGGAAGTAGGCGTGTCCGGCCGCGTTGCAGGGCCTGTGGTCCCGAGAGTTTGATTTCTGGGCCCGATGAGACTTTTGTTTCTGGCCTTTGGGCCCAGCCAGGCAGACCTTCGCGAAGTGCCCCTTCTTTCCGCATTCGTTGCAGATAGCTGAGCGGGCCGGGCAACGCTGGCGTGAGTGCTGGCCTTGCCCACAGAAATAGCATGGGGGGCCCTCGGCGTGAGCGGGTCGCTGCGCGGCGCAGGCCTGTAGCGTGGCCGAGTCTGGAGGGGATCGAGAGGGGTTCGCAAGGTCCGCAGAGTACATGCGGAGATTATGGTGGGCCGCTTCCAGGGAAGAGGCGAGCATTACTGTGCCTTGGAGGTCCTTCGCTCTGTCTTCTAGGAGCTGCTGCCGGATGTACGTGGATCGGATACCGGATACAGATATCATTCATCACAAGGAGGTTGCCTCAAAGTCTCAACAAATGTGTTGGGGGTATCCTCTACACTAGTTCCCTCCGGAGTAGGATGAGGGGCCTCTACTGAACTCTCCAGGTCTCTTGTTACAGGCTCCGTCAAAGGGACATTCGCAGTACACGCTGGAACTGATTGTTTAGTCATTGGGACTGTGACCCCTCTGCTCCATATATAGTCCACGTGCTCTCGCACCCATCTCTCTTGTTAGTCCAGGTATGAGAGAATCAAATTTAGCCACAGATATCCACGATGGACCAGATGCAAAGTTCCTTACAGACTGAATGAAATGAAAATCGCTTATTGTTCACAAGTAGGCTTCAAATGAAGTTACTGTGAAAAGCCCCTAGTCGCCACATTCCCGGCGCCTGTTCGGGGAGGCTGGTACGTGAATTGAACCCTGCTGCTGGCCTGCCTTGGTCTGCTTTAAAATCCTAATTTTAGCCCTGGGCATTGACAATGACATTGAGAATCTGTTCCATCAGTCTGACATCTGTCAGTAACAGCACACCTTACCACCTGCAGCTCACTTGCATCGGTGAGCATTCGTGGGGCAAAGATGATGGGCCGGTCGGTGCCCTCCTCCATCTGGTTGGATAGGAATTCCCCTATCCCATAGGGTGAAACTTCACATGTTAAAATGATCTGTTTGTCTGGGTCAAATTGAATTAATAAGCTGGACGAATGCAAGGACAATTTGCCCTGTTGGGAAGCTTGTTTTTGTGGGTCTTTCCAATGCCAGCCTTGATTTTCTTGAGACGGAGGTGCAGTGATGCAACGTTATTGCCAAACTTTGTGATTAATCGTCCATAGTAATTGATCATGCCCAGAAACTATTATAAATTCTGCAATGATTTTCGTCACAAGGACCTCTCTGATTGCTTTCACCTTATCTTCTAAAGGAGGGTGTAGGACTTTGGAGTCCACTTTAAACCTCAAATATGACTTCTACTGGCATGAAATGTGCACTTTTCCCCTTTTTAGTCTGATGCCAGCATCTCTAAGCCTTTTAAGGACTTCCTCCAGGCTGACCAGACACTCCTTGTGTGAAGTCCCCATCACCAAGGTGTTGTCTAAGTATACCATTTTGGAATGCCAAGTTCTCAATTGTCCATTAAAAAATTGTGAAAGCAGATGATATGCCAAAAGGCATATTTCACAAATGTCACCAACTTGCCAAATGGTTCTGTGCCTTTGTCCACTGGAGATATTAAATTTCTAAGGAGGTTATAAGTCTAGGGTCCACATAACCATAAGCAAAATGACTTTTTGCTTGTCTTCCCCAGTAATCTCATTTGTGGCGAAGAAATACCATAGCCTCTTGATATATTGGCTCCGGTCTTCGACACCCTCGTCGAATGGATCCAGTTTCCCTATCATTGGCCTAGTTACTGTTTTTGCTGTCCTCGTCTATCCCACTTCTTGGAGATTAATGACACAACCCCTTAACCCACTCATTTTGAAGCTTGAGATCATTGTCCGATCTACTCTCATTACCAATGTAATAGTAAAGTAAATAAAGTCACCATAATCCCAGATGACCAGAAGCTGCTTTTCCACTTTGAGGAGGAGAACTGACTGGTGGTGATTTAACCTGAGGGTCACCACACCTCAGGCAAGGTTGAGAAGGCGGAGCCTTCATGAATAACCTAAGCCGTTATGGAAATTGATGCCTTGTTCTGCATCACGAACCAGCTGTCCAGTCAACTGAGCCACTGCCAATGTAATAACGGGAGGTATGACTGTGGATGCTTCTTGTACAACAAAGAGGTTTATTGGTTTAATAAGGGAGCGAATATGATCCAAATGCAATCTTTTTAGTTACCCCCGGACCCGAACCTGGCAAGAGACTGGTCCCGTTTGATGGACAACAATCCCAGAGAGCCAATGAGCACCATCGTTAAAGATACGAACAAAAGGTGCGCCATCAGGTGCAAAGCTTCGGAGAGGTCGACATTGAACCGGGCAACACCCTTACAGCTCCTGGTTATAACGCGCCTTTGCACCGATGTCTGGGAGAATCAAACTGAGTCTGGTATGGAGCCAATGACCCATTAGCTTCTCAGCGGGGGCCATACAAGTTACTATGTGTGAGTCGTCCTTACAAGAATAAAAATGTGCTAGCCTGGTGTCCATTGAACCTGAGGTCTGCTTCTTTAGCCGCCATTTAACCATCTGCATAACCCTCTCTGTCAAGCCATTTGAAGTTGGATGGTATGGGACAGTACGGACATGCCGAATCCTGTTGCCTTTCATGAAGGTGGTGAACTTTCATTTTTTTCAACTCTTCGCTCGTGAAAGAGGCCCCGTTATCTGTTACGAGTCCCTCTGAGATTCCATGGGTCGAAAAATAAATGCACAATTGTTACGGTCATCCAGGAGGTCCATATTGTGAACCTCCAGCCACTTGGAGTGGGCGTCCACCAGGACCGGTAACATCTATGGACTGAACTGATGAAATCGGTGTGTACGCGGGCTTAAGTGTGCGCAGGCCACTCCCAAGGGTGTAGGGATGCCACTGCGGGGAGATTCTTGTGCTATTGACAGGTGGAAAACTGTTGAGCCAACATCTCAATATCCGTGTCCAAACCCAGCCACCAGAAATAACTTTTCGCCAGCGTTTTCATTTTGGACACTCCGAGGTGCCCGTTTGAGGTTCTTCAACGCGATTGCCTAGCCCTTTGCCGGTACAACAACCCTCATGCCCCACAGGAGGATACTGTCTTCCACGGTCAGCTCAGAGAACTTTGAGGAGAAAGAAAGCCTTCAACGTGCTGTCAATGCTGGCCAACGTATAGCACCAGATTCCGCACCTTGGAAGGATGGGTGTCGGTTTGCGTCCAGTCATGAATACATGATGCAGTGGCAGTCAAAATGTGCATAAAATTCAGGACAGCAACCACGACATCCGTTGTAGGGGGGGTTTGCGAATTCGATCAGCAGAGGAAGACAACTCCATGTATCAGCATGCGCAATCTGGGTCTCTGGGCGATGCTTGAAATAGTCATAAGCAGCCAAAAACAAGGCCCAGTGCTGGATTCTCACGGAAGCAATTGGTGGGATCGCCTGTCTTCATGGAAGAGGCCCAGCAGTGAATTCTGATCCGTGACGATAAAGAAATCTCTTCATTCCAAATGCGGCATTCAGACCTTCCTTTTCTTTTTGAAAATACTTTCACTCAGCCACATCAAGTGTCCATGAGACAAAGGCGATCGGACGTTCACGGCCATTGTTCATCCAGTGAGACCAGACTGCTCCAATCCCATAAGGCGATGCATCACATGTGATGAAGAATGGCTTTGAAGAGTCAAAATGAGTCAACGTCCCCAAAGAGGACAACCAACCTTTCACCTTTTTAAACGCCTCAGCCTGGGTCCTGCTCTACTCCTAAGGCTGGTACTTCTTGAGGAGCAAATGAAAGGGGGCAGGATGTTTGCCAAATTCGGAATGAACCTGACATAGTAATTGACTAATCACAAAAAAGAGCGAAGCTCCGTGGCGCCCTGTTGGGGTGGCTTGTGTGATGGCTCTCACTCCGTTGATCGGGTGTCGGTTGCCCTATCCACCTGATACCCAAATTAGTGACTTCTTTTGCACAAAATCCACACTTCGGGCGGTGCAGGCAGACCCCATACTTGGAAAAGCACTTCAACACCTCTTCGAGGTTCTGTAAATGCTCGTGTCTCATGGTCCCCATGACCAGCACATCGTCTAAGTAAACTGCAATGCGTGGAAATCCGTTCAGGATGTTCTCTGTGATGCATTGGAAGTCTGCGCATGCCAAGGATATTCCGAATGGTAGTCGAGTGTACTCATAGAGACCCTTGTGCATACTGATTGTGACGTACTTCCCTGAGGACTGATCGAGCTCCAGCTGTAGATAAGTGTTGCTCATGTTCAATTTGTAAATGTGAAACCACTGCAGGACCCTGCGTTTTTTCTCCATTAGCCGGGGTTCACATGTTACCATGTGATAGGTTCGGAGCGGGTCACGTGGTCCGCGAAAGATCGCTCCTTAAGGGGGCCACACTACCACATTATCTTTTAAGGTTGACTGCTTAAAATATAGTAAGAAACAAAAAACAAGGGCACCATGAAAAAACATCAGAAATTAATCTTCGAGCGTATATCAAGACTGGAGTGCGGAGGTGGCGAGAAGGAGGGTGAGCTTTAATCGGGCCAAGGCGGTGCTTCATGAAAAGAAGATTAAATTTGGAATGCTGCAGCCGGCAAGACTGTGGGTCACATATCAAGGGAAGCACCACTACTTTGAAATGGCGGATGAGGCGTGGACATTTATTGTTGAAGAGAAATAGGAATAAGCGGGTTAGTAAAAAAGAACGTTTGAGACAAAGTGGTGGGGCGAATATGGGGGGGGCGAAGAGGAGGGAAAAAGGGGGGAGAGATGATTTTTATGTTGTTAATCCTGCGACCCGGTAACTTTTCTCTCTTCCACAGGTTGTGGGGGAGGGAGGAAGGGAGGTGGAGGAGCTGGGGGCGTTGGCCATTGGGGGCGGGGCCAAAAGGGAAGCGCGGGCTTTGTTCCCGCACTATGATAATTATGGCGGGAAGAGGGAAGCAGGAAGGAGGGGGCGTCGCACGGTGCGAGCCGAGGTCACGGGGGGAAGCCGAGGTCGGCCAGAGTTTGCTGACTTCTGGGAGCAACATGGGGGGTGTAACTACGCTAGTGGGGGATCTAGCGAAGGGGGTGGGAGGGGGGATGTGCTGGGTCGCTGCTGCTGGGGAGAAGGGGGAGCTGGTATGGGGTGGGGTGGGCGGGGCGGGAGGGCACCGCCTGGGAGGGGACACAGCTGCGTGGGAACCGGGTGAGGAGCTGGATAAAAGGGGATGGCTAATCGACAAGGGGGGGGGGGTAAAGAGCCCCCCAACCCGGCTGATCACGTGGAATGTGAGAGGGCTGAACGGGCTGACAAAGAGGGCACGGGTACTCGCACACCTTAAGAAACGTAAGGCAGATGTGGTTATGTTACAGGAGACGCATTTGAAACTGATAGACCAGGTTAGACTACGCAAAGGATGGGTGGGGCAGGTGTTTCATTCGGGGCTAGATGCGAAAAACAGGGGGGTGGCTATACTAGTGGGGAAGCGGGTAGGTTTTGAGGCAAAGACCATAGTGGCGGATAGTGGGGGCAGATACGTGATGGTGAGTGGCAAATTACAGGGGGAGGCGGTGGTCTTAGTGAACGTATATGCCCCGAACTGGGATGATGCCAACTTTATGAGGCGCATGTTAGGACGTATCCCGGACCTAGAGGTGGGGAAGTTGGTAATGGGTGGAGATTTTAACACGGTGCTGGAACCAGGGCTGGACAGTTGGAGGTCCAGGACTGGAAGGAGGCCGGCAGCAGCCAAGGTGCTTAAAGACTTTATGGAGCAGATGGGAGGAGTAGACCCATGGAGATTTAGCAGACCTAGGAGTAAGGAGTTTTCGTTTTTCTCCTATGTCCACAAAGTTTATTCGCGAATAGACTTTTTTGTTTTGGGAAGGGCGTTGATCCCGAAGGTGAGGGGGATGGAGTATATGGCTATAGCTATTTCGGATCACGCTCCACACTGGGTGGACTTGGAGATAGGGGAGGAAAAAGAACGGCGTCCACCCTGGAGAATGGACATGGGACTAATGGCGGATGAGGGGGTGTGACTAAGGGTGAGGGGGTTGTGGTAGTATGTATTGGGGGTCATGTGGGACTGGAAGCCCTAATGTCATTGGCTGACAGATCCCGGGTCCTGGTTGGCCGTTGACCTCAAGCTCCGCCCTGAAGGCGGAGTATAAGAAGCCGGAGTCTTCCCCCACAGGCCAGTTTACTATCGAGCTGCGGGGGAACAGACACGCTTAATAAAGCCTCATCGACTTCACTCTATTCGTCTCACGGAGTATTTGTGCGCTACAGGGGTGTATTGAAAAGTACTTGGAACTCAATGATAATGGGGAGGTCCAGGTGGGAGTGGTCTGGGAGGTGCTGAAGGCAGTGGTTAGAGGGGAGCTGATATCAATCAGGGCACATAAAGGAAAGCAGGAGAGTAGGGAACGGGAGCGGTTGCTGCAAGAACTTCTGAGGGTGGACAGGCAATATGCAGAGGCACCGGAGGAGGGACTGTACAGGGAAAGGCAAAGGCTACACGTAGAATTTGATTTGCTGACAACGGGTACTGCAGAGGCACAGTGGAGGAAGGCACAGGGTGTACAGTACGAATATGGGGAGAAGGCGAGCAGGTTGCTGGCCCACCAATTGAGGAAAAGGGGAGCAGCGAGGGAAATAGGGGGAGTGAGGGATGAGGAGGGAGAGATGGAGCGGGGAGCGGAGAGAGTGAATGGAGTGTTCAAGGCATTCTATGAAAGATTATATGAAGCTCAGCCCCCGGATGGGAAGGAGAGAATGATGTGTTTTCTGGACCAGCTGGAATGTCCTAAGGTGGAGGAGCAGGAGAGGGTGGGACTGGGAGCACAGATCGAAATGGAGGAAGTAGTGAAAGGAATTAGGAGCATGCAGGCGGGGAAGGCCCCGGGACCGGATGGATTCCCAGTTGAATTTTACAGGAAATATGTGGACTTGCTCGCCCCGCTACTGATGAGAACCTTTAATGAGGCGAGGGAAAGGGGACAGCTGCCCCCGACTATGTCAGAGGCAACGATATCGCTTCTCCTAAAGAAGGAAAAAGACCCGCTGCAATGCGGGTCCTATAGGCCTATTTCCCTCCTGAACGTAGACGCTAAGATTCTGGCCAAGGTAATGGCAATGAGGATAGAGGATTGTGTCCCGGGGGTGGTCCATGAGGACCAAACTGGGTTCGTGAAGGGGAGACAGCTGAATACGAATATACGGAGGCTGCTAGGGGTAATGATGATGCCCCCACCAGTGGGGGAAGCGGAGATAGTGGTGGCGATGGATGCCGAGAAAGCATTTGATAGAGTGGAGTGGGATTATTTGTGGGAGGTGTTGAGGAGATTTGGCTTTGGAGAAGAGTATATTAGATGGGTACAGCTGCTGTATAGGGCTCCGATGGCGAGCGTGGTCACGAATGGACGGGGGTCTGCGTATTTTTGGCTCCATAGAGGGACGAGGCAGGGATGTCCTCTGTCCCCATTATTGTTTGCACTGGCGATTGAGCCTCTGGCAATATCACTGAGGGGTTCCAGGAAGTGGAGGGGAGTACTCAGGGGAGGAGAAGAACACTGGGTATCTCTGTATGCGGACGATTTGTTGTTGTATGTGGCGGACCCGGCGGAGGGGATGCCAGAGATAATGCGGATACTTGGGGAGCTTGGAGAATTTTCAGGATATAAACTGAACATGGGGAAAAGTGAGTTGTTTGTGGTGCATCCAGGGGAGCAGAGCAGAGAAATAGAGGACTTACCGCTGAGGAAGGTAACAAGGGACTTTCGCTACTTGGGGATCCAGATAGCCAAGAATTGGGGTACATTGCACAGGTTAAATTTAACGCGGTTGGTGGAACAGATGGAGGAAGACTTCAAGAGATGGGACATGGTATCCCTGTCACTGGCAGGGAGGGTGCAGGCAGTTAAAATGGTGGTCCTCCCGAGATTCCTCTTTGTGTTTCAGTGCCTCCCGGTGGTGATCACGAAGGCTTTTTTCAAAAGGATTGAGAAGAGTATCATGAGTTTTGTGTGGGCCGGGAAGACCCCGAGAGTGAGGAAGGGGTTTTTGCAGCGTAGTAGGGACAGGGGGGGCTGGCACTACCGAGCCTAAGTGAGTACTACTGGGCCGCCAATATCTCAATGGTATGTAAGTGGATGGGAGAAGAGGAGGGAGCGGCGTGGAAGAGATTGGAGCGGGCGTCCTGCAGGGGGACTAGCCTACAATCTATGGTGACGGCGCCGTTGCCGTTCTCACCGAGGAAATACACCACAAGCCCGGTGGTGGTGGCTACTCTGAAAATTTGGGGGCAGTGGAGACGTCATAGGGGAAAGACGGGAGCCTCAGTGTGGTCCCCGATAAGAAATAACCATAGGTTTGCTCCGGGGAGAATGGATGGGGATTTGGAACATGGCAAAGAGCAGGAGTAACACAATTGAGAGATCTGTTTGTAGATGGGACGTTTGCAAGTCTGGGAGCGCTGACCGAAAAATATGGGTTGCCCCAAGAGAATGCATTCCGGTATATGCAACTGAGGGCTTTTGCGAGGCAACAGGTGAGGGAATTCCCGCAGCTCCCGACGCAGGAGGTGCAGGACAGAGTGATCTCAAAGACATGGGTGGGGGACGGTAAGGTATCAGACATATATAGGGAAATGAGGGACGAGGGGGAGATTATGGTAGATGAGCTGAAAGGGAAATGGGAAGAAGAGCTGGGGGAGGAGATTGAGGAGGGGCTGTGGGCTGATGCCCTAAGCAGGGTAAACTCGTCATCCTCGTGTGCCAGGCTAAGCCTGATACAATTTAAGGTGTTACACAGGGCGTATATGACTGGAGCACGGCTCAGTAATTTTTTGGAGTAGAGGATAGGTTTGCGAGATGCTCGAGAAGCCCAGCGAATCACACCCACATGTTCTGGTCATGTCTGGCACTACAGGGGTTTTGGGTGGGGGTGACAAAGGTGCTTTCGAAGATGGTGGGGGTCCAGGTCGAACCAAGCTGGGGGTTGGCTATATTCGGGGTTGCAGAAGAGCCGGGAGTGCAGGAGGCGAAAGAGGCTGATGTTTTGGCCTTTGCGTCCCTAGTAGCCCGGCGCAGGATACTGTTGATGTGGAAGGAAGCCAAACCCCCGGGTGTGGGGACCTGGATAAATGACATGGCAGAGTTTATAATGCTGGAACGGATTAAGTTCGTCCTAAGGGGATCGGCTCAAGGGTTCACCAGGTGGTGGCAACCGTTCGTCGAATACCTCACAGAAAGATAGAGGGAATGGAAAAGAAGAAGACAGCAGCAGCAACCCAGGGGGTGGGGGGTGGGGTGGAGAGGGTGGGGGGGGGGGGGGGAGGAACCAGAAGGACTCTCAGGGATGTTAGTGTATAAGTATAATATGTATAGGTTGTTGTTATAGGTAATTGTCTACTGGACTGCTGAATTGTATTTTTGGAGAGTATTTATTTGGGACAAGGCAGTTGCCATTTAGTTTTGTTTTTTAATTTTGATGTTGTTTATATATTATTTATTTCTTGTTTAAAAAACTGGCCATTGTTATTTATATTGTTATATTACTGTGTAAAAGATACACAATGTACTGTTATGGTTGGGCAAAAATTTTGAATAAAATATATTTAAAAAAAAAAGAAATTAATCTTCGAGAAGCCAATTCATGGAAAGAAAGAAATGTTTACAGGCAGTTGCTAAAAACCTGCACTTAGAATATTGTTTCCCAATAAGCAATTAAATGATAATCATCACCAATCGACGGCTGAGATTTTCACGTCTATCATCAAATTGTGTCAACAGCAACATATAATTTCTGAAATGATGTTATTCTTGGTGATTTTAAAGAAAGGTTATCTAATATCTTGAAAGCTATTAAAGCAAGTGTTAAAGCATGACAATAAATTTAGGTGAGTAAAAATTGGACACGCACTCATCCTCCTGTCTGCACAAAAGGGCATACATTTTAATAACCTATAATTTCAAAGTGGTAATATTCTTAATGATTAAATATTAATTGCAATGAAATTGATTTATCCTATTTTAACATGAAGTTACCCAACGTTTCAGAAATATGAACAATTTCTGATGAGAACAGCGTACAATTGGTGTGAGAGCATTCTGGATGAAGCCTCTTGAATTGATTGGAAATATCATTTGCTGGATTTTTGAATGAGGGAAGCTGATCACTGTTTACTGCCTTGTTGCTGGTGCAAATCATGGCAAAAGGTTACCCCATACCGCTCCCACTGTCCCCCATCATCCATGGCCAGCTCAATTATTCCGAGTTATACACACAACTTTAGTCTTGTTCAAGGTGTGTATGAAATTAGAAATAAGGAAAAAGGTAAATGGCTCCACATGGAGATAAATATTTTTTCAGCCCTCGGAAAATATTTTTTAACTTCTGCAAAGGGGTAAAGAAAAGGCAAAACTGAAATGCGAGGAAACCCAATTATGATTCTGTGACAAGTGACAGAGTAGGACAATGCTTGAGCCTCTATTTGACAGATGGTCAAATGGCAAAACCCTGAAGGAGAAGCAAGTACGATTTCTGGCAGCAGTTATTTACCAGGTATTGAACTAGGAAGAGACAAGAAGACAGTCCATTTATAGAAAATAGCATTGCTCAATAGTACAATGTGTGGTAATGTTTTATACAAGGATCTTTTAGATCCAAAACATAACTTGCTTGTTGCCACAGATGCTGCCAGACCTATTGGGTTTATCCAGCATTTTCTGTTTTTAGTACCATGTGTGAGATAGACTGGGTCGGCACCTCAAGAGTGCAAGTAGAGCCTGGCATGTGTGAGCAATACACCGTATGCTCCGTGTTAATTCTCGTCTGTGCCAAGTCCTTGCATAAACTTACAGTACCTCATACATACCCACATTTTTAAGATGCAAGGTATAATCAAATCCTCACAACAGTAACTTTGCATATATAAAAATCCTTTTGACACAGTAAGTTTAGGCACTTTATTGGAGTTTAATCTGACAGTATTTGACACTGAGCCAAAGAAATGTATATAAGTCCATAACTGTTGGGTTGGCATTCCACTTGTAATTACTTAGCTTGGAATTTGGCTGCTCCAATTCTCTTCCAGCTCAGGCTGAGTGAGATCTGTCTAATGTAATGTGTTCCCACTGCCTTGAATCAAGGGCAGCTCAGTCGAAGATAAGTAGACTCGACCCACTTTTTTTTGCAACACTAGTTGGGGGAGGTTGCAGTTGGAGGGTGGGGAATGGAGTGGGGTGGTGCAGTTGTTGGGGGGGTGGGTGACAAGGGGCATGTAGTCAGAGCGAATCATACAATTCCAGGGTGGCAGGGTTGGGAGAATATCAGAGGGGTAGTCTGGGTGGGATGGGGGTAGTCGGGGGGTCCTGGGTGGGATCGGTGGGTGGGTGTGGGGAGGGTCGAGTGGGAGATTAGTAGTGTGGGAGGATGTTCCATGGGGAGGGTGGGGGCAGGGGGCTGTGGGGGTGAAGTCCTGTGGGGGAATTGAGGGGTGTAATGGAGGGAGTAGGGGCTTTAGCCGGCTGTCCGGTGAGGGTTTAGGGGAGGTCAGTACAATTGTGACCCAGAAGCTAGAAGTGGTTTTAATTCTCCAAACTTTATCTGGGTAACTATTGTTGTAAGACAGTCTGAACCATCTGAAGTTTGCGATTTAAATCACATTTACAAATGATTCTCAGTGCAGGGCAATTGCCCATTGCAAGTTTGAACTTCTCAGGAAATTGCCATGAAACCTTTACCTGGGGACATCCACGGGGTTTCCCCACCACCACCTTTGGGATAACTTCCAGATATGCTAGCCTGGAACAGGCCATTATGGCAGGTGACTAAAAGCTTGGGCAAAAAGCTAGGTTTTCAGATGCGTCTTAAAGGTTAGACAGGTGCAGAGGCAGAGAGCTTTAGCGAGGGAACCCCAGATCTTGGGCCTAAGCTGAAGATATTGCTACCAATCGTGAGATCAGAGTGGTGGGGCTAGACCTGAAGGCGCACAGAATTCTCAGATGGCTGTAGGGCTGGAGGAGTTCCTGAGATATTGAGCGAGGTCTATGAAGCATTTGGATACAAGGATGAGTATTTTAAAATCAAGGCATTACTGGAACTTGACCCAATCTAGGTCAATGTGTACAGGGCTGATGGGTGACTGACTTTGATGAGCTTGTGTCTATGAATGGTGAAAGATGGGAAGGTGGCCAGGAGAGAATTGGAATAGTCATGTCCGGAGGTAACAAAAGCATGGAAGATGGTTACAGCAGCAGCTGAAGCATTTACACCACACTAACATCTTCCAATTTCATAACTTGTCAAATTATTGTAAAACACTGCTACCATATGATTCATAATCACTTACTGAAACAGTGAGGTATATGGATGTCTTCTGGGGAAGCTGGGACCTGTACAAGAAGGTTGGGTTATACCTGAACTGGAGGGGCACCAATATCCTGGGCGGAAGGTTTGCTAGTGCTGTTCGGGAGGGTTTAAACTAGTGTGGCAGGGGGATGGGAACCAAAACAGCAGGTCAGTAAGTGTAGAGACTGGGGAAAAAAGTGAGACTGAGATAAACAAAGTGCAAAGTAAGAGCAGGCAGAGGGAAGCCACAAGGCTCAGCGGGACTGTAGGTCTGGAGTGCGTTTGCTTCAATGCAAGAAGTTTAACAGATAAGACAGATGAACTGAGAGCCTGGATTACTGTATGGAACTATGATGTAATTGCAATTTCGGAGACATGGTTAAAGGAGGGACAAGACTGGCAGTTTAACATTCTGGGATATCGTTGTTTTAGGCAGAACAGAAGGGGAAACAAAAGAGGTGAAGGAGTTGCATTGCTGATTAGGGAGCAGATCACAGCTGTGTTGAGGGAGAACACATTGGAGGGATCTTGTAGTGAGACATTATGGGTGGAGCTCAGAAATAAGAAGAGTGAAACCAGAATGTTGGGAGTGTACTATAGACCTCCAAACAGTCCACAGGAGACAGAGAAGCAGTTGTGTAGTCAGATACTGAAAAGGAGTGACAAAAGCAGGGTAGTTGTGATAGGTGATTTTAACTTCCCCCATAGTGACTGGGTATCCTTTAAAGCTAGGGGCTCGGATGGAGAGCAATTAGTTAGATGTGTCCAGGAGGGCTTTTTGATACAGTATGTTGACAATCCAACCAGGGAGGAGGCCATACTTGACTTGGAATTGGGGAATGAGCCAGGCCAGGGGATTGATGTTTCAGTGGGGAACATTTTGGGCTTAGCGACCATAATGCCATAAGATTTCGAGTAGTCATGGATAAGGACAAGAATGACCCATGGGTGAGGATCTTTAATTGGGCGAGGGCCAATTACATCCAAATTAGACAGGAACTGGGGAAACGTTGATTGGGGCGGCTATTTGAGGGAAAATCCACGTCTGACATGTGGGAGGCTTTTAAAGGTCAGTTGGTTGAAGTGCAGGACAGGCATGTCCCCTCAAAAATGAAGGATAGAAATGGGAGGATTCGGGAACCGTGGATGACAAAGGAAATTGTAAGCTTAGTCAAAAGGAAAAAGGAAGCATAAGGTCGGTCTAGGCATCTAAAAACTGACATAGTCCTTGAGGAGTACAGTAAAGTAGGAAGAAATTTAAATGCGGAATTAAGTGGGCTAAAGAGACCAAGAAATGTCTTTAGCAAACATGTTCAAGGAGAATCCCAAGGCTTTTTATGCATATATTAGGAGCAAGAGGGTAGCACGAGAAAGAGTAGGCCCACTTAAGGAGAATGGAGGGAAGTTATGCGTGGAACCATAGGAAGTGGGTGAAATCCTTCATGAGTACTCTGTATCAGTATTCAGCAGGCAGAATGTTGAGGCCAGGGATAGGTGTACGAATACTCTTGAGAATGTCAATATATCAAAGGAGGGGAAGTGTTGAATATCCTAAATTGCATTAAGGTAGACAAGTCCCCGGAGCCGGATGGGATCCATCCCAGGTTACTGAGGGAGGCAAGGGGAGAAATAGCTGGAGCCTTAGCAGATATCTTCACATGGAACAGAGAACATACAGTGTAGAAGGAGGCTATTCGGCCCATCGAGTCTGCGCCAACCCACTTAAGCCCTCACTTCAATCTTAACCCCGTAACCCAATAACCCTCCTAACCTTTTTGGACACTAAGGACAATTTATCATGGCCAATGCACATCTTTGGACTGTGGGAGGAAACCAGAGCATGCAGACATGGGGTGAACGTACAGATTCCGCACAGACAGTGACCCAGCGGGGAATCGAACCTGGGACCCTGGCGCTGTGAAGCCACATGCTAGCCACTGTGCTACCGTGCAACCTCTTTGACCACAGATGAGGTTCCAGAGGACTGGAGAATAGCCAATGTTGTTCCCTTGTTTAAGAAAGGAAGCAGGGATAATCCATCAAATTGTAGGCTGGTGAACCTGACATCAGTGGTGGGGAAACTTTTGGAAAAGATACTGAGGGACACATTTGGAGAAAATGGGCTAGTTAGTGACAGGCAGCATGGTTTTGTACGCGGAAGGTCATGTCTCGCCAACTTGATTGAGTTTTTTGAAGAGGTGACAAAGAAAATTTATAAAGAAAGGGTTGTGGATGTTGTTTATATGGACTCTAGTAAGGCGTTTGACAAGGTCCCACAGGGCAGACTGGTACAAAAGATAAAATCACATGAGATTCGGGGTGGGCTGGCTAGATGGATACAGAACAGGCTTGGTTATAGAAGACAGAGAGTAGTGGTAGAAGGGTGTTTTTCAGAATGGAGATCTGTAGCTAGTGGTGCTCCGCAGGGATGAGTGCTTGGACTTCTGTTGTTTATAGTATATATAATTGATCTGGAGGAAAGTGTGGGTGGTCTGATTAGTAAGTTTGAGGATGACACGAAGATTGACAGAGTTGCAGATAGTGCCGAGGATTGTCAGAGGATACAATAGGAAATAGATAGATTAGAGACTTGGACACAAAAATAACAAATGCCAGGTGATGCATTTTGGAGGATCAAATGTAGGTATGAATTATACTGGAAATGGCAGAACCCTTGGGAACATTAACATACAGAGAGATTTGGGCGTGCAGGTCCATAGTTCCCTAAAAGTGGCAACACAGGTGGACAAGATGGTTAAGAAGGTATAGAGCATGCTTCCCTTCATCTGCCAGGGCAATGAGTACAGGAGTTGGGGAATCATGTTGCAGCTATATAAAACCTTGGTTAGGCTGCATCTGGAGTATTGCGTGCAGTTCTGACCACATTATCAGAAGGATGTGGAAGCTTTGGAGAGAGTGCAAAGAAGGTTCACCAGAATGTTGCCTCTTCTCGAGGGCATTGGCTATGAGGAGAGGTTGAATAAACTAAGATTGTTTTCACTTGAATGACGGAGGTGGAGAGGAGACTTGATAGAGTTGTACAAAATTATGAAAGGCATAGACAGGGTGGACAGTCAGAGGGTTTTTCCAAGGGTGGAAGTGTCAATTACAAGGGGACACAGGTTCAATGTGCGAGGGGGAAATTTTAAGGGAGATATGCGGGGTAAGGTTTTCATGCAGAGAGTGGTGGGTGCTTGGAACGAGCTGTCAGTGGATATGGTGGTAGCAGGCTCATTAGCAACATTTAAGAGGCATCTGGATGGGTACATGAATAGGGGACAAATAGAGGGATTCGGACTGACAAAGGGCAGAAGATTTTTTTTTCCTTTAGGGCATCATGGTCAACGCAATTGAGAAATGACTGATAAATTGTAAGGGAAAACTGTGGGAACACGGACCGCTAAAGTGTAATAAGAGAAATTAGGGTTGCGCATGGCGATAATTGATGTTAGGGGAGCTCTGTAATCATACTGCAAGGTACTGAGTTGAAATCACTTTCCCCGTCTTCCACCCCACCTTAATCAGAGAACATTGTGAAGTTTAATAGAATTGTACTTTAAGAGAGTGAAGAATGTGTTGGTACACAAGGTGGGAAAGGAAGAAAATAAGGATTGCCTATTGTGTTATTTTTCCTAACCTGGTGAAGTTGTTGAACTTCTTATGGCACTGGTTGTTAGTCCTGGGGGGGTTGAGAATTAGGTGAGATCGTCAGTCTCAGCTCCCTCGAAGTGGCATTTCTGGCAATCTTACTGACCAGGACACCCAGAAGTCTGTACCTACTGCCTTCAGGGAACAGCTGGGAGCAGTGAACCATAAAAATGCTATGTTCATCTTTTGTGTCTGAGTGTGATCCCTTGCTGCTTTGTTTATCTGCTTGCTCCTCAAGGTTCTGAAGGAGACCTGATGTAGATGAATACATCTGCAGAAGTGTCCAGTATCAGAAATTACACTGTGAAAAGAATGAGAAAGGGATTAATGAGTCAAACAGTAAAGTTACTGAGAGTCAAGTAAACAATCCAAGTACCGCTCTGTCCTTAAAGATACCTTTCCCAAGTCTGTTGCTGGAATGTACAAACTGAGTAGTCTTTTTAAAGGCTGCACCCCAACCTCCATTGCACTGCACTAACTTACACTTTTTTAGACAGGATCTGCACCAATGGCAGATCTAAGAAACTCTAATGTAAATATTCACCTGCCTACTGGTGGGCACAAGTGTTTTTAATCACCTAACAGCAACTCTCTGGATGGAAATTGTTCCCTGAAAATTGACTTGATTCAACAAATAATTTTAAAGCAACAGTATGAACACTGATACCTTCTTTTAAGATCACTTCTGGTTAACATTTTCTCTTTATCAAAATATTTATAGCTTATCCAGATGGTTGCAAGAGTCCCTGTCAGAGGGTTAGACTATTGCATTAGATAGCAACAACTGGGCCAGCATGATGGGGCAGTGGTTAGCACTGCAGCCTCACGGCACTGAGGACCCCGATTCGATCCCAGCCCCAGGCCACTGGTCATGTGGAGTTTGTTCATTCTCCCCATGTCTGCGAGGGTCTCACCCCCACAACCCAAAGATGTCCAGGGTAGATGGATTAGCCACACTAAATTGCCCCTGAATTGGAAAAAATGAATTGGGCACTTTAAATTGATTTTAAAAAAAAGATAGCAACAACTTGTGGAAAATAAATGTCAACTTTTCTCTTCCTAGCTCACTCCCACATCCTTCTTAAGCTTGTTGACAGAACAAGGACGATTCCAGATCTTATCATTGATATAAGATTTTTATAATTATATTAAATTTTAGAATCTGTAACATTTTTAGAATTTATTCATTCACCATTTTTAAAAGCGTCAGTTTGAATTTCTGTTAGATAATTCAAGGTGATTGGGGACAGGAAAGCAGTTGTTTGTGAGCAACTATACTTGATGAATTTATAACTTTAATGGTGCTGCAAAGTCTGAATTGAGGGGTTTTTAAGGTCATAGAATCATAGTCATAGAGTACAGAAGAGGGCCTTCAGCCCATGGAGTCTGCACTGACAAAACTGCACAAAATCTACACTCGTCCCACTTTCCAGTACTTGGCCCATAGCCTTGAATGTTATGAGAAACGGTTGAGGACTCTGGGTCTGTACTCTGTTGGAGTTTAGAAGGATGAGGGGGGATCTTATTGAAACTTACAGGATACTGCGTGGCCTGGATAGAGTTGATGTGGAGAGGATGTTTCCACTTGTAGGAAAAGCTCGAAGCAAAGGACACAATCTCAGACTAAAGGGAGGATCCTTTAAATCAGAGATCAGGAGGAATTTCTTCAGCCAGAGGGTGGTGAATCTGTGGAACTCTTTGCCGCAGACGGCTGGAGAGGCCAAATCCCTAAGTGTCTTTACGACAGAGATAGATAGGTTTGTGATTAATAAGGGGATCAGGGGTTATGGGGAGAAGGCAGGAGAATGGGGATGAGAAAAATATCAGCCATGATTGAATGGCGGAGCAGACTCGATGGGCCGAGTGACCAAATTCTGCTTCTATGTCTTATGGTCTTATGATCTTATTTCAAGTGTCCAATAAGATCCCCCCTCATCCTTCTCAACTCCAACGAGTAAAGACCCAGAGTGCTCAACCGTTCCTCACGTAAATTTTGAAAGTTGAGAGGTTCCCGGCTCTACTAGGTGAAAGATTTTCCTGAAATGCCCTCTAAACTAAACCTCCTGTCCCACACCTTAAAATTATGCCTCCTTGTTATTGACCCTTCAGCTAATGGGAACAGCTGCTTCCTATCCACTCTGTCCATACCCCTCATAATCTTATACTGTCTAATCTTATAATCTAATCCACTCTGTCCATACCCCTCATAATCTCAATCAGGTCCCCCCCTCAGCATTCATAGCTCAAATGCTCCATACAGGCAACATCCTGGTGAATCTCTTCTGCACCCTCTCCAGTCCAATCACAACTTTCTATAGTGAGGTGACCAGAACTGCACATAATACTTCAACTGTGGACTAACCAATTGTACAGCTCCAACATAACTGCCCTATTCTTAGAATCTATGCTATGACTGATAAAGTCAAGTGTCCTGTATGTCTTTGTAATCATCCTGTAAACCTGTCCTGCTGCCTTCAGGGATCTGTTTACAAGCACCTCACGATCTCTCCGCTCCTCTGAGCTTCCTAGTGTCCTTCCATTCATTGAGTACTCCTTGCAAAGTGTATCACCTCACACTTTTCAGAGTTAAATTCCATCTGTCACTGACTTGCCCATCTGACCAACCCATCTTTATCTTCCAGCAAATTAAGACCTTCTGCCTCACTATTAACCACTCTGCCAACGTTAGTGTCATTGCAAACTTTCTTATCATCCCCCCCATATTCTCATCTATATTGTTTACATATATCATTAACAATAAGGGACCTAGCATTGATCCCTGTGATACGTTACTGGACACTAGCCTCCAGTCACATAAGCAGCCTTTTACTAACACCCTCTGTTTCCTACCACTAAGCCACTTTTGGATCTGCTTTGTCAAGTTACCCTGGATCCCATGTGCTTTTACCTTCTTTATCAGTTTCCCATGTGGGACACTATCAAAGGTTTTGCTGAAATCCATGTAAACTACATCAACTGCACTACCTTCATCTACACACCTGATCACCTCCTCAAAAAATTCAATCAAATTCGTAAGGCATGACTTCTCTCTGACAAGGCCAGACTGACTCTCCCTGATCAAACCTTGCTCTCCAAGTGGAGATTAATTTTCTCCTTCAGAATTTTCTCGAATTGTTTCCCTACCACTGATGTGAGCTTCACTGGTCTGTAATTCTCTGGTTTATTTCTACTATCCTTCTTGAAACGTGGAACCACATTAGCTGTCCTCCACTCCTCTGGCACTTCCTCTGTGGCCAGAGAGGAATTACAAATTTAGGTCAGAGCCTTTTATTTTCTCCCTTGACTCCCACAGTAACCTGAGAAACAATTCATCTGGACTTGGGAGTTTGTCCACTTTTAAGCCCACCAGAACCTTCAATAGCTCCTCACTTCCTATGTCAGACTTAATAGGGAGACCCCCACCCAAGTGAAATAGAGAGATGCCCCCAGGGACCCCCTTAATAGGGAGATTCCCCCAGGGACTCCCTAATGAAAGGAACCCCTACCTGCAGAATCCCTCTAACTAAAAGAACCCCCACAGCGACCCCAAATAAAGGAACCCTGCACTGAGAACGCCGAACTAGAGGGACCCCCACAGAAACCCCATAACTAAAGGAGCCCCCCTATAGTGACCCCCTAACTAAAGGAACTTAAATAGAGCGACTCCCACCCGCAGACACCCCCCAAAAAAGACCCCTGTCTGGAACCTAGAGAGTAGTCCAGACAAAGGCAGTAACATAAATTACACTTGCAACACTCACCTGAAAGCACCCCATATCCATTCCTGGAAAGAGAACAGCCGTGACTCTGTCAAAACATCTCATTTCCTGCAGCTACTCATACATTCATTTCTAGTAGTGGGCTGTGATTAACAGCTTCCACAAAACATCTGCAGCCATGATCATTAATCGCCCTTCATGGGTGAGTGACTCTAAGTGCTTCAACTCCAATGTTTACAAACATCAACCACATCAAAGAGAGATAAGTGCATTCTAAACACTAAATGCTTTCTAAACACTTGAGCATGTGATTACCATTCTTTGATATGGTTGATGTGGTTTGGGGCCTCTATGGAGGGGATTCCCTCTAGTTTGGGCGTCTCTGTGGGGGGGGGTCCCTCTATATAGGAGGGTCTCTGTGGGGGGGAGGTTTCTTTACTTAGGCAGTCCTTGCAGGGATCTCCCTAATAAGCAGTTCCTGTAGGGCTCTCCCTATTAGGAGGGACCCTGTGGGAAGTCATGGCGGTGGGGCGGATCAGTACTTGGGGAAGGGGGGGCACTCAGAAAATCTGCGTGCGGGACTTTGCTATCGGGATGCCTGACTCAAAATAGTTGGCGGATAGAGGGATTTCCTTGTATTCCTTCCCATGCATAACTTTGCATGTCGAGGGATAATGAACTTCTTCCTGATTTACACTCCCTGGGGGAATGTAAATCGGTATCAATTATCCTTTGACGGGAGAAGTTAGGGCGGGTTTCACCGCGGAATCACATAATGCGATTGGGCAAAAAATAGCTTCCGACACCAAAATCGTGGTAGGCGGCGGTTTGACGCCAAATTGGGATGCTTCTGCACCCCAACAATGGGGTGCTTCTGCACCCCAACAATGGGGTAAATGCATCTCTTGCCGCATGGGGTTAAAGTTCAGTAGGCATATCATTAGTGGACCTGACACCCAATTCTCCGGGGGCTTCCGAGATTCACTGCCTCCGATGGGCCGGGTTCCCGATGGCGTGGTTCACTTGTGGTTTTAAAAGTCGTGAGCCTGGTGTCGTGACTGCTGAGCGAGACAGGCGGTAGGTAATGGCATGGAGTGGCTGCCGGCTGCCGACCTGGACACTGGTTGTGCTGGCTGTGGTGGGGAGCTCCCTGCGAGAGCCAGAGAGGGGAGGGTGAGGGGGGAACAGGCCAAGCAGCCAGGGTTGCCCCCCCACAGGACTGGGGCGGTGCCCAGGTACAGAATGCCATTATGGCGACAATCTTGCTGCGCACCCACTGACCACCCACCTCAGTCCCTGGTTCTACACAGTGACACAGGTCGTATGGGTGCGCCTACACCTGCACCACACCCCCCGCCACAGCGCGCTCCTCCCCAGCCCCAAACATCCCGCCCAAACAGCTGCCACCCATCGGCAGACCACCCAGGGACACCCCACTGCAGCCGCCTGTGGCCGCGTAAGTGGGGGCTGTTTGGAGAGGAGAGGAGGGGGAAGCTGCATTCTCTCATCTCTGGAGCTAAACTCTGATGTTGCTTTCTTGCAGGAGACCCATTTGCGTGTCAGACATCAGGCAAGACTGGGCAAGGGGTGGGTTGGACAGGGTTTTCATTCTTGTTTCGATGGCCGGGCCAGTGGTATGTCAATTTTAATTAATAAAAGAGTCCAGTTTTCCTCCTCACAGGTCATAGCTGACCTCAATTGTCATTATGTTATTGTTTGTCTCACCCTGTTGAACACCCTGGTAATCATGGTCAACGTTTATGCCCCCAACTGGGGTCACTGAATCATAGAATCCCTACAACGCAGAAAGAGGCCATTTGGCCCATCATGTTTTCACTGACTCTTCAAATGAGCACTCTACCGTGTCCACTCCGCCCCCCGCCCCCCTGGCCTACCCCCCTCTCCCCCCGTAACCCCACAACCTAACTTGCACATCCCCGGACACTAAATGGCAATTTATTATGGCCAATCCACCTAACCCGCACATCTTTGGACTGCAGGGGGAAACGGAGCACCCGGAGGAACCCCACACAGCCAAGGGGAGAAAGTGCAAAGTCCACACAGTCACCCAAGGCCGGAATTTAACCCAGGTCCCTGGTGCTGTGAGACAGCAGTGCTAACCACTGTGCCTCCACTTTCATATCTGTTTGTGATTTTTTGCATTCTTTTGTTATGGTTTATGCAGATAATTATGGAATTTCTTTTATTAAGCCTACTTTAAAAAACAAATTAGCCCTGGTTGATAAAAGGATTTCTAATGGAACTGATGAAGAGAAGATGATAGTTTTCAATCCAAAGCCATATAATGTGAAAATCTGAGGATTCATTATTGCTGTTTTTTCTACATACAAGCTTGCTAATCAATGTAATTACTGAATGCCTTCCTGAAGATCTACCAGATTATTGAACAAAAAGTGTTTGCGTCACAGGAGTGAATGTGGGGCATAAAATGGCACCACGTGATTTGAAAAATAAATGATAACATCGATCTTCAGAGACTGATTTAAAAATACACTTGTGGTCATTAAATTCTCCTCTTGCCTTTGGATTGTCCAGGTATAAAGGATGAAAGTCTGCTCCCACTCACTTTCCCCTCTTAGAAAGTGCAATTGAAATGGTTACAACCGTCTCAGTCTGGGTCAGTTCCTAACATACAATGGGACATGCATTAATGGATCCCAGATTTGATACTAATTAGCATGAATACTAACTTTGTCACCTTATTCAGATGTTTCTTCAAGACTGAGCATTACATTACTGTATTTCTAAGGTTTGAGTTATATAGTGTATAGGAGCACAGAATCTCAGACCAAACCTGGACAACAAGAAAATGTCTTCAAGGTCAACCTTTGACTTTATACATTACCGTGACTCAAAGGAAGTCTGATGTCATTAAAGAAGAAAGAAGAGTTTCCTAACAGAAAAGGCATGACAGTCATGCTTAACTGGTATTGCAGCCACTTATTCACTGAGGAGATAAAAGAAAGAAGCTGGAAATTCGAGGAAAATAGCTGCAAGCATCAATCCATATAAATGGTAAAAGGACATGGCATTGAAAGTTAATGTGACTTGAAGTTGACAAGTCAGCATGACCAGATGGGTCACACTGCAGGAGATTTTTGATGAAATAGCAGAGCCACCAAAATTTCCTCAAACTGTTTGGAACAGGCGTTGATCTCAAGTATCAGAGGGTCATAAATGTTACATACCTGTTTAAAAATAGGAAAGGGAAAACTCAATACTGGTTGTATTAAAGATTGCTAGAGGTCATAATTTGGGTTATTATGAGTGAATACAGAGAAAGCTATGAGGCAATATGGGACAAAAAACATTGATTTACAAAGAATAGGTCATATATGACTAAGTTAAATAATTTTTTGAGGAAAACGGCAAATATAAGATAAATAAAATATTGTTGATGTGGTTAAATAGGGGTTTTCAAAAATTGATAAATTACAATATAAGAAACTTGTTGAAAAACCTAAGGTCCTAGTAGTTAAGGTAAGATGATAGTTTGTCGGACAGGGCGGCACAGTAGCACAGCGGGTAGCAGTGATGTTTCACAGCTCCAGGGTCCCAGGTTCGATTCCCGGCTTTGGGGCACTGTCTGTATGGAGTCTGCAGGTTCTCCCCGTGTCTGCGTGGGTTTCCTCCGGGTGCTCCGGTTTCCTCCCACAATCCAAAGATGTGCAGGTTAGGTGGATTGGCGATGATAAATTGCTCTTAGCATCCAAAAAGGTTAGGTGGGGTTGCTGCGTTACAGGGATAGGCTGGAGGTGTGGTCTTAAGTCGGGTGTCCTTTCCCAGGGCTGAGGCACTCGATGGGCCGAATGGTCTCCTTCTGTACCGATGATTTTATGATTCTATGCTGCCTCACAGTGACATGGACCCGGTTTCCTCCCACAGTCCAAAGATGTGCAGGTCAGATTGATTGGCTGTGCTAAATTGCCCCTTAGTGTCCAAAGCAGAGGGCAGTAGAGCAGAGCTGCTGATTGGCTGTTGCAAGGGAAATTTGCATACCTCCATTGTGGTCACCCTAACTTGAAGGTATACCTGAGCCAGAGACCCTAGCTGTTCGAGTGAAGACAAGCATCCAACAGAGGGCAGTAGAGTGGAGCTGCTGATTGGCTGTTGCAAGGGAAATGTGCATACCTCCATTGTGGTCACCCTAACTTGAAGGTGTACCTGAGCTAGAGACCCCAGCTGTTCGAGTGAAGACAAGCATCCAGCAGAGGGCAGTAGAGCGGAGCTACTGATTGGTTGTTGCAAGGGAAATTTGCATACCTCCGTTGTGGTCACCCTAACCTTAAGGTGTACCTGAGCTAGAGACCCTAGCTGTTCAAGTGAAGACAAGCATCCAGCAAAGGGTGTAGAGCGGAGATGCTGATTGGCTGTTGCAAGGGAAATTTGCATACGTCCGTTGTGCTTACCCTAACTTGAAGGTGGTTTGTGGAGGAGCTGTTGTCAAGTGACACTTAAACCCGAAACACTTCTTCAGTGTTTCCCTCCCTATCCTCTCCTCTAACCAAAAAAAAACCCAACCGCTGTAAAGATCAAGGGTAAGGCTCGAGGTCATGTACAAGTAGAAAGAAGTTGAACCGTGATGCCACAGCCTGCAGGTAAGGGATTGGTTGGTGACTGGTAAGTAGTTTTTCTTTTATTTTCTCTCAGGTGTTATCGTGCAGGGCGCAGAGGTTGCTCAGTGAGTGCTTGCTGAGAAGGGGAGTGAATAACAGGTCAGCTCTTTCTTTCTTTTTCTTTTTTTATCTAGAGGGGATGACAGGGAAGGGAGTGCAATGTTCCTCCTGCAGAATGTTTGAGATGAGGGACGCCGACAGTGTCCCTGCTGATCTCATCTGTGGGAAGTGCACCCATCTCCAGCTTCTCAGAAACCGCGTTAGGGAACTGGAGCTGGATGAACTTCGGATCATTCGGGAGGCAGAGGTGGTCATAGATAGAAGCTTCAGGGATGTAGTTACTCCGAAGAATAAAGATAGGTGGGTGACGGTGAGAGGGGCTGGGAGGAAGCAGTCAGTACAGGGATCCCCTGTGGTCGTTCCCCTTAGTAACAAGTATACCGCTTTGGATACTGTTGGGGGGGGGGGGCTTACCAGGGGTAGGCCATGTGGTACAGGTCTCTGGCACAGAGTCTGTCCTTGTTGCTCAGAAGGGAAGGGGGGAGAGGAGTAGAGCATTAGTCATTGGAGACTCCATAGTTAGGGGGATAGATAGGAGATTCTGTGAGAACGAGAGAGACTCGCGGTTGGTGTGTTGCCTCCCAGGTGCCAGGGTGCGGGATGTCTCGGATCGTGTTTTCGGGATCCTTAAGGGGGAAGGGGAGCAGCCCCTAGTCGTGGTCCACATAGCTACCAATGACGTAGATAGGAAAAGGGATAGGGATGTAAGGCAGGAATTCAGGGAGCTAGGGTGGAAACTAAGATCTAGGACAAACAAAGTTATTATCTCTGGGTTGTAACCCGTGCCACGTGATAGCGAGATGAGGAATAGGGAAAGAGAGAAGTTGAACGTGTGGCTACAGGGATGGTGCTGGAGGGAGGGTTTCAGATTTCTGGATAATTGGGGCTCATTCTGGGGTCGGTGGGACTTCTACAAACGGGATGGTCTACACCTGGACCAGAGGGGTACCAATATCCTGGGGGGGAAATTTGCTAATGCTCTTCGGGAGGGTTTAAACTAGTTCAGCAGGGGCTTGGGAACCTGAATTGTAGCTCCAGTATACAGGAGGTTGAGAGTAGTGAGGTCATGAGTAAGGTTTTAAAGTTGCAGGAGTGTACCGGCAGGCAGGAAGGTGGTTTAAAGTGTGCCTTCTTCAATGCCAGGAGCATCCGGAATAAGGTGCGTGAACTTGCGGCATGGGTTGGTACCTGGGACTTCGATGTTGTGGCCATTTCGGAGACATGGATAGAGCAGGGACAGGAATGCTTGTTGCAGGTGCCGGTGTTTAGATATTTCAGTAAGCTCAGGGAAGGTGGTAAAAGAGGGGGAGGGGTGGCATTGTTAGTCAAGGACAGTATTACTGTGGCAGAAAGGACGTTTGATGAGGACTCGTCGATTGAGGTAGTATGGGCTGAGGTTAGAAACAGGAAAGGAGAGGTCACCCTGTTAGGGGTTTTCTATAGGCCTCCGAAAAGTTCCAGAGATGTAGAGGAAAGGATTGCAAAGATGATTCTGGATAGGAGCAAAAGCAACAGGGTAGTTGTTATGGGGGACTTTAACTTTCCAAACATTGACTGGAAACGCTATAGTTCGAGTACTTTCGATGGGTCCGTTTTTGTCCAATGTGTGCAGGAGGGTTCCCTGACACAGTATGTAGATAGGCCAACAAGAGGCGAGGCCGTATTGGATTTGGCACTGGGTAATGAACCAGGACAGGTGTTAGATTTGGAGGTAGGTGAGCACTTTGGTGATAGTGACCACAATTCGATTACGTTTACTTGAGTGATGGAAAGGGATAGGTATATACCACAGGGCACGAGTTATATCTGGGGGAAAGGCAATTATGATGCGATGAGGCAAGACTTAGGATGCATCAGATGGAGAGGAAAACTGCAGGGGATGGGCACAATGGAAATGTGGAGCTTGTTCAAGGAACAGCTACTGCGTGTCCTTGATAAGTATGTACCTGTCAGGCAGGGAGGAAGTGGTCGAGCTAGGGAACCGTGGTTTACTAAGGCAGTCAAAACACTTGTCAAGAGGAAGAAGGAGACTTATGTAAAGATGAGACATGAAGGTTCAGTTAGGGTGCTCGAGAGTTACAAGTTAGCTAGGAAGGACCTAAAGAGAGAGCCTAGAAGAGCCAGGAGGGGACATGAGACGTCTTTGGCAGATAGGATCAAGGATAACCCTAAAGCTTTCTATAGATATGTCAGGAATAAAAGAATGACTCGGATAAGAGTAGGGCCAGTCAAGGATAGTTGTGGGAAGTTGTGCTTGGAGTCCGAGGAGATAGGAGAGGTGCTAAATGAATATTTTTTGTCAGTATTCACACAGGAAAAAGACAATGTTGTCGAGGAGAATACTGAGATTCAGGCTACTAGACTAGAAGGGCTTGAGGTTCATAAGGAGGAGGTGTTAACAATTCTGGAAAGGGTGAAAATAGATAAGTCCCCTGGGCCGGATGGGATTTATCCTAGGATTCTCTGAGAAGCTAGGGAGGAGATTGCTGAGCCTTTGGCTTTGATCTTTAAGTCATCTTTGTCTACAGGAATAGTGCCAGAAGACTGGAGGATAGCAAATGTTGTCCCCTTGTTCAAGAAGGGGAGTAGAGACAACCCCGGTAACTATAGACCAGTGAGCCTTACTTCTGTTGTGGGCAAAATCTTGGAAAGGTTTATAAGAGATAGGGTGTATAATCACCTGGAAAGGAATAATTTGATTAGACATAGTCAACACGGCTTCGTGAAGGGTAGGTCATGCCTCACAAACTTTATTGAGTTCTTTGAGAAGGTGACCAAACAGGTGAATGAGGGTAAAGCAGTTGATGTGGTGTATATAGGTTTCAGTAAAGCGTTTGATAAGGTTCCCCACGGTAGGCTACTGCAGAAAATACGGAGGCATGGGATTCAGTGTGATTTAACAGTTTGGATCAGAAATTGGCTAGCTCGAAGAAGACAAAGGGTGGTGGTTAATGGGAAATGTTCAGACTGGAGTCCAGTTACTAGTGGCGTACCACAAGGATCCGTTTTGGGGCCACTGCAGTTTGTCATTTTTATAAATGACCTGGAGGAGGGCGTAGAAGGATGGGTGAGTAAATTTGCAGATGACACTAAAGTCGGTGGAGTTGTGGACAGTGCGGAAGGATGTTACAACTTACAGAGGGACATAGATAAGCTACAGCGCTGGGCTGAGAGGTGGCAAATGGAGTTTAATGCAGAAAAGTGTGAGGTGATTCATTTTGGAAGGAATAACAGGAAGACAGAGTACTGGGCTAATGGTAAGATTCTTGGCAGCGTGGATGAGCAGAGAGATCTCGGTGTCCATGTACATAGATCCCTGAAAGTTGCCACCCAGTTTGAGAGGGTTGTTAAGAAGGCATACAGTGTGTTAGCTTTTGTTGGTAGAGGGATTGAGTTTCGGAGCCATGAGGTCATGTTGGAGCTGTACAAAACTCTGGTGCGGCCGCATTTGGAGTATTGCGTGCAATTCTGGTCGCCGCATTATAGGAAGGATGTGGAAGCATTGGAAAGGATGCAGAGGAGATTTACCAGAATGTTGCCTGGTATGGAGGGAGGACCTTATGAAGGAAGGCTGAGGGACTTGAGGCTGTTTTCGTTAGAGAGAAGAAGGTTAAGAGGTGACTTAATTGAGGCATATAAGATGATCAGAGGATTAGATAGGGTGGACAGTGAGAGCCTTTTTCCTCGGATGGTGATGTCTAGCACAAGGGGACATAGCTTTAAATTGAGGGGAGATAGATATAGGACAGATGTCTGAGGTAGGTTCTTTACTCAGAGAGTAGTAAGAGCGTGGAATGCCCTGCCTGCAACAGTAGTGGACTCGCCAACACTAAGGGCATTCAAATGGTCATTGGATAGACATATGGACAATAAAGGAATAGTGTAGATGGGCTTTAGAGTGGTTTCACAGGTCGGCGCAACATCTAGGGCTGAAGGGCCTGTACTGCGCTGTAATGTTCTATGTTCTAAAGGTTGGGTGGGGTCACGGGGATAGGGCAAGGGACAGATCTAGGTAGGGTGCTCTTTCAGCGAGTTAGTGCAACCTCATGGGCTGAATGGCATCCTCATGCACTCTAGGGATTCTATGAAAAGGGAAAGGTGAAAGGCAGCAAGTAAAGATAAGGGGCGGGATTCTCCGACCCCCCACCAGGCCGGTGAATCGCCGGGCCGCCCCGACGGCGCCTGCTGGATTCTCCAGCGCCAGTTTTGTGGTGGGGGCAGGAATCGCGCCATGCCGGTCGGGGGCCGTTGGCAGTGGAACCCCCGGCAATTCTCCGCTCCGCGATAGGCCGAGCGGCCGCTCGTTTTCGGCCAGTCCTCCCGGCGTAAATTACACAAGGTTCTGACCGGCGGGACCTGGCTCTGCAGGTGACCTGCCGAGTCCTCGGGGGGGGGGGCGTGCGGGGATCTGGCCCCGGAGGGGGCCCCCACGATGGCCTGGCCCGCGATCGGGGCCCACTGATCTGCGGGCGGGCCTGTGCCGTGGGGGCACTCTTTCCCTCCGCGCCGGCCGCTGTAAAGGTCTGCCATGGCCGGGGCGGAGAAGAAACACACTGCGCATGCGCTGGGATCATGCCAGAACACGCTGGCGCTCCCGCGCATGCGCCAACTTGTGCCAGCCGACGGAGGCCCTCCAGCGCCGGTTGGTGCGGCGCCAATCACGCTGGCGCCGGCCTAGCCCCTGAAGGTGCAGAGGATTCTGCACCTTCCGGGCGGCCCGACGCCGGAGTGGTTCACGCCACTCCTTGGCGCCGGTACGCCGCCCCCCCCCCCCCCCCCCCCCCCCCCCGCCGGATACCGGAGAATCCGGCCATGAAGTGAATGATAAGATTGCTAAGATATAGCTCAAGACATGAGATGCTTCCTTGTTTTGTCTCTATCTCTGGGTGATTTGGGCATTGATTTGGTGTTGGGGGAAGAGAGATGGCAGCTTGTGTGCAGCATAAGCACTGATTCAGATCAGCTGAGCTGAATGGTGTGCCTTTTGTGCTGTAGACTCTAACTTTATGAATAATATCAAGACTTTTCCAGGATACCAGCAAGAGGAGACATGACAAACTGAAAGGAAGAATGAAAGCGACCTCAAGCTAGAGGACCTTGACAGTATATTGCTGGCAATGGTAGTTCCAAGCTGATAAACATAATGATGAAGATATTTGTTTGTGCAGTGCTGCTTCTCGCTTTGGGAGGTAGACTATGCTAGTTCCACGAGGCAGGTAACATGGATCAGTACCTGAACAGTCCATGCAATGTTCTTTATTGACAACAATGTTGAAGGCAGCACAAGGCAGACAAACTTTTCCTCCAATATGTTTGTGACTCCTGTGTTACTGAACTCCCATTATATGTTCAGTGAAAGATCTGTGACCGCACCCCCCCTCCCCCCGCCCCCCCGCCCAACCCTATTACCACCCCCCAGAGAACAATGCGGCAGGTAAAAATGATAATTTTCTTGGTTTGTCAGATCAGGCCTGTCCAACCTTTTAGTGTGGTGGGGTGGGTGAGGGGCATATTTCAATTTTCTCACACTCAAGGGGCTGATGAGCAACATTTGGAAAGATAGAGTTTGACACAACATTAAACATGAATTTGAAAATAAGGAACGATGAAAAGAAACAACTTGCTGAGCAATAAAATGTCACAATAAATTGGTAAATAAAAAAAACTGAATAATAAATAAGGACAACCATTAGAGTATGAAAGGCTGAGAGTGCATGTGTCCAGCTCACTCCCAGCCTCCTGAGAGTGGGCGAGAGAGCCTGTTGGTATGTGGAGGTGAGGGTCAATGAGAATCCATTTTTAAAATAAATTTAGAGTGCACAATTTTTTTTTCTTCCAATTAAGAGGCAATTTAGCGTCGCCAATCCACCTACCTTGCACATCTTTGGGTTGTGCGGACGAAATCAACTCAGACACTGGGAGAATGTGCAAACTCCACACGGACAGTAATCCAGGGCTAGGGTTCGAACCCGGGTCCTCGGCACCGTAGGCAGCAATGCTAACCACTGTGCCACCGTGCTGCCTGTAATTGAGAATCCTGAGACTGAGAGTGAGCCAGATAAAGAAACAATCTCCCCTCCCTCTCATCCACCTCTCACTAATTCCTCCTTAGATATATTCAGTGATTTTATCTCCACAGTCTTATGTGGTAGAGAATTCCATAGGTTCACCACCCTCTTAAGTGAATAAATGTCTCCGAATTTTAGTCCTAAATCCTATCCCATATCCTGAGACTGTGACCCCTTGTTCTAGACCTCCCAGGCATGAGAAACATCATCCTACACCCAGTCTGTTCAGCCCCTCGGAATTTTAGATGTTTCAAAATCTAGGGCGGGATTCTCCGTTTCTGAGAGTAAGTGTTGACACCAACGGAGAATCCGTGGATTTTTCCGACAGAAAAACTGGCAGTGCACCTGGACCAATTCCACTACCGTTGAGGGGCTAGCACTGGTGCCACATGGGACACAATCGATTTCAATGAAAAACGGTGTAAGATTCGCCAGGTCAGTGATCGACACTCGGGAGACTGACAAGTTGCAGCCGCGCATACACATTAATTTGGCTCTATTTAATCACGTTTGCTCAAGAGTCGCCAGGTATCTTTCGACACCGCCACAAGGTTCAGAACTGAATACTGATCAATGACTCGATACATCAGTTAGTAAGTTCAAAAGCAATGCTCATTTATTTACACACAGTCAAATCTACTCACGCATAAACTCTACAAACTAAACTACCACTATTACTAAGGCCTATACTTAGCTTCGGGCACCCACTCAGCAGAGTAACAATGGCCGTTGCTCGGTTCTGAGGCTGCTGGGTTGAGCTGTTTACAGGGTAGCAACTAGGAGAGTCTATCTCGTAGTGTGCGTTGACTTGGCACTTACTTGGTCTGCTGTAACTGCTAGGCTGGTCTCTCTCTTCACTGAGAGCCAAAGCCAAAGGAGGGCGTTCTCCCTTGGGGGATACCTTTTATACCCAAAAGGGCTTCGCACTCTTTTGGGCGGGCCTTGAACTTGGCCTCAACTAATTGGGTCTTTCCCAATCATCGGTATCAATTTTCCGCCAATAGAGGGGTGGTTCCCTGATCGCTGGGCGTGTCCTGGTGACTGTCAGTCTGCTTTGTCTTAGCTTCTTCTGGCGCCGGAGAGTCTGTCCTAACATTGTGTATCTAAATGTTTCCCTTTTGTCCTTGGAGATGGCTCATTAGTATGTAAATAATTTGGTAGTTTCTGTCCTGTCTGAGCGTTTAAGGTTCTAGTCAACAGACAGAGCTTGCACCTGCTTGTTTCTTAGCATTGTACAATTTTTCCTGCAGTCTTTGCAAGTGTCCATTTTGTAATCAGGACATGGCCATCCCAGATGGCTATCCCAGCCAACAGGATGGCACTGGTTGCGCTGGAGTGCGCCCATACAGCTGATGGGTCGGCTGGGGCCAGAGGGTACCCAAGAGGATACCGTGGGGGGACACCGATATGACCGTGGCACTAGGTTCACAGTGGGCTGATAGCGATGTGCACAGCTGCATAGCCGCCTTGCCGGCTGCAGCAATGGTGATCCGTGTCCGTCCACCCTGATACCACAGTCCATCTCCTGGCCACCCCCCACTATTTCTTCCAGCCCTGCCAGAAGCCCTTCGGCCAGTGGCACAACTGTCAGTAAACTATAGCGATGTTGGAAATTTTCCGTACCCCCTCTCTCTCCCTTAGCTGCCGCTATGCCGGTTTCATGATTTTTAAACGCACAAGTGAACCATACTGTCGGCAACTCGGCCCATCGGAGGTGGAGAATTGTGGAGGCCCTGGGGAATACCCCGTCGGGCCTGCTAATGATATGCAAACGGTGTCTACTGTACATGTGTTCCGGGATGCAATGACGACAATGTTGAGGTGTTGGAGCACTGCAAGTTGGCATCAAATCGGCGCCTGACACGATTTTGGCATCGGAACCGATTCTCCGCCCATTCGCCTTTCCCAGACAGTCATAATGTTGGCAGCCCATGGACTGCTTGGCCAGGATTCTCCCCTAACTGGCGGAGCAGGCTGTACCAGCGCTGAGGTGTGGCGTGAACCACTCAGGCGTCGGGCCACCCGGAATGTGTGGAATCCTCTGCACCTTCAGGGGCTAAGCCAGCGCCGGCGGGGTTGGTGCTGCGCCAATCGGTGCTGAAGGGCTTCTGCCGGCCGGCGGGAGTTGGCGCATGCGCGGAAGCGCCAGCGTGTGCTGGCGTGATCCCAGCGCATGGGCAGGGGGTTCTTTTCCGCACCAGCCATGGCGGACCGTTACAGCGGCCGTTCCGGAGGGAAAGAGTGCCCCCACGGCACAGGCCCGCCTGCGGATCGGTGGGCCCCGATCGCCACCTCCCGGTGGGGCCACCTCCTGGGGCCAGATCCCCCCGCGCCCGTCCCACCCCCCGAGGACTCCGCAGACCGCCCGCAGAGCCGGTAAGAACCCGGTGTATTTCACGCCGGCGGGAACCGCCGTAAACGTGCGGCCACTCGGCCCACCGCAGGGCAGAGAATCGCCGGGGGTCCACTGCCAACGGCCCCCGACCGGCGCGGCGCGATTCCCGCCCCCGCCGAAAAACCGTCGCCGGAATCCAGCAGCCGACGTCGGGGCGGCGGGAAGGGATTCACGCCGCCCCCCCCCCGGCGATTCTCCGGCCCGGCGGGGAGTCGGAGAATCCCACCCCATATGTTCGAGGTGATCCGGAGACTCATGTAACAGGCGATGCCGAATACATTCGACCAGCTCGTGACACTTGTGGTGCAACACTTCAACCCACTCTGCCAATGATTGGTAAAAGATATTGGTTTAATACGGCAGAGGTCCACCGGTTAGTCCACCACTGAATTTATGTCTCGGCTACAGAAGGTGGCCGTGTTTTGTGAGTATGGAACAATTTTTTCAGATATGCTCCACGATCACTTGGTCTGCGGTATCAGTAATATGGAGACTCAAAAAAAAGCTTTTGTGTGAAGTCTCCCAAACTTTTCAGCAGGCACTGCAGATTTCCCCATCCCAAGAAAGGGTGGAACATGGCATCCAAGAGATACAAGGTAAGGAATTGAATGTTTTGGGGCGTCACCCCTCACGTGGCATCCCCGTGACCCAGACTGAATGCCGCTGCGACTCTGGCATCTGTGCGAAGAATCAGCCGTCAAGACATGTGCTGGACACGGCTGAAGGCAACTCCAGCCCATGTACTACATGTGGACACCAGTCAAGGTGTACCCACTGGCAGCAGGAAGGCCACCGCTCCAGGTGCCCTGGTCGAGGTGGGTATCGGCCCCGGGGTCAGGCCTTGCACCTAAGGACCCAGAAGAGGCCAAGGCTGAGGCTCAGATGCAGCTGAACTTTTGGCTCCAATTTACGCTCCAATACACGTAAATGGTATTTTTTTCTAAATGGAGCTGGATACGGGAGCGGCCGTTTCTGTAGTGGAGCAGAGCACTTTTGATCTTATCAAACAGGGAGTGCATACTTTGTCTTTGGCAGCTCAATTGGGCCACTTATACAGGGGAACAGCTCAATATTGTGGGGTCCACCCTCACTCCGGTGGTTTATGAGTGCCGTCAGTGTTCCTTCCTCCCATTATTGTGCTAAGAAATGGCCCTAGCCTGTTGGGCTGTGATTGGCTACACCAGTTGAATTGACAGCATATCCTCCAAGTGGAGTCTGGCGGTTTGTGAACGGTACTGAGCAAATTACCGAAGGTTTTCCAGCCTGGTTTGGGCACCATTAAAGGGACCGTAGCCAAAATCCAGATGGACCTGGAAGCCCAGCCCCAATATTTTCATGCCAGCCTGATTCTCTATGCTATAGTGGAGAAAGTTGAGGCTGAACTTCAGCGTTTGGAAAGTTTGGGCATTATTTGGCCTGTGCACTTCGCTGATTGGGTGGCACCAGTGGTCTCGATAAAGAATCAGATCAGTCAGTCCACCTGGAGACTATTGTTGGAGGGCATTTTCTGATACTGGACTATGATATAAATTATAGGTGGCTCTGTAATGACATTTGTGCTCTTGTATTACTTTTGAATAGTTCTGATGAGACAAAAGGCTTAGATGCCAGTTTAGAAGAGGCAATTTGTAGAAATAGATAGTGTATACACAGTGCTTGTGAATATCAGAAAGGACACAAAATGGCTTGATGTGTTGGGTGTTCTGGATCACATACAGGTCACCAACACTTGAAATAGTGCAACACTATTTTATTGAATCATTAACTGTTTAAACATACTCAGACTGTGGGTTAATACGATACTAGCTTTAACTAAAGACCTTTGCCTTGTCCTAACCAGTCGATGCACTCAGCACATGGTGAATGTCTGTGTTACAGGCTGTGAGCTCTGTCCTCCTAGCTAGCTGCAACTCGAATGAGCGGGAACTCTGATGCCCCCTGTCTTTACAGTGCGTGTGCTCTCACTGGTGATTGGCTGCGGTGTTGTGTGTGTTGATTGGTCCCACTGTGTGTGCCTGCACTATGATATACTGGTGTATATTATGACATGGCTGTTTGTTGTTAAAGCAATACTAAAGACACAAAATGGCTGAACTTAAACTACCTCATGAGAACCAGGCGTGGGTATGTACAGGGTGTATTTTAACAGCCACTGATAACAGCTTCACAGAACAAGGAGTACAATATATCCTTGATAAAGCTCAAGGTCCACAGCTGCAGACAGGACATATCCTTGTGTTAGTTTTGAATGACTTCTGCATGAAGTTAGGGGCGGGTAAGACAACACCCACTTTAACCATAATATGTGGTAACTGGGAGGCTAAGAAAATTGATTGATTGCATGTAATGAATTGTAACGTGAATATAGTTGATTGATTGTATGTAAATGAGAATGCAACTAATTCCACCCCTTGAATCTGTATATTAACCCAATGCGAACCTTAGCTCAAGTGAGAAAGAGGATTGCGAGACTGCATAGTCTCCAAATCTTTCTCCCAGATCTGAAATAATAAACTGCTTCTTTATACTCATCCTCAGGCCCTCGTGTGAAAATTTTCACCTCTAAGGACATATGTCAGAGGTAGGTTCTTTACTCAGAGAGTAATAAGAGCGTGGAATGCCTTGCCTGCAACAGTAGCGGACTCGCCAACACTAAGGGCATTCAAATGGTCATTGGATAGACATATGGATGATAAGGGAATAGTGTAGATGGGCTTCAGAGTGGTTTCACAGGTCGGCGCAACATCGAGGGCCGAAGGGCCTGTACTGCGCTGTAATGTTCTATGTTCTATGTTCTAACACTATAATTTGACAGTGAACAGAGCTTGGAGATTAGACTATTACCATTCACCTCACACTGAGGATTTATATGCAACATTGGCTAGTTATTGGACATTCACAAAATTGGACGAGCAACGTTTATCTACAACCGAAGCTTGATAAATCCTCACGGAAGTACGTCATAATATGCACAAGGGACTCGACATGAGTACACCCAGCTTCCGTTCAGCATCTCCTCGGCGTGCACAGTCTTCCAGTGCGTCACGGAGAATGTCCTGCGTGGATTGCTGTGTGTTGCGGTGTACCGAGATGACGCGTTAGTAATCGGGACCACGCAACAAGAACATTTGAAGAACCTCAAGGCGGTGTTGAAGCGCTTTTCCAAATATAGGGTCCATCTTCGCCGCGCCAAGTGCGTGTTTCACGTGAAAGAAGTGGTATATTTGGGATATCGGGTCGCCTGCACCCAGTCACTGAGAAGGTACAAACAATCAAAATGGCCCAAGCTCGTGAGACACCACGGAACTTCGCTCTTTTCTTGGATTGGTGAATTATTATGGGCACTTTATTCCAAATTTGGCTACCATCCTAGCCCCTTTCCACTTGCTTTTGAAAAA
The DNA here is from genome assembly GCF_047496885.1 of Scyliorhinus torazame. Taxonomy (NCBI): domain Eukaryota; kingdom Metazoa; phylum Chordata; class Chondrichthyes; order Carcharhiniformes; family Scyliorhinidae; genus Scyliorhinus; species Scyliorhinus torazame. The sequence goes on from NC_092717.1 coordinate 159,840,781, forward strand.
AACGGCAGCCTTGGGCTTGGGGCAAGGCCCATGATATGCCGTTTAACAGAGTGAAATAGCGGTTGTCTTCTTCAGCAGTGTTGACACATTTTGACTCCTGAAAACCGTTGTACGTCACATGCGATGCTTCATTGTTTGACATTGGGGCAGTTTTGTCCCATCGAATGGACGTCAGCCGAGACCGTCCAACCCCTTTTGCCCCCCAAACTCTGGCTGTGACCTAGAGAAAATATGGTCAGATCGAAAAAGAATGTCTGGCGATCATATTCGGTGTAAAGCGATTTCATCTATAGGTCTATGGCTGCCATTTTTTTTATCGTCACCGATCACAAGCCTTTCTTCTGTACTTTGCTGAGAAAATTCTGCCCTATATCTCTCAGCTGAAAATCTGGACCAGAATCCTCTGGCCGTTGGTATTCTCTTTCCCTGCTCGCAGAGCACCCCTGTCCGTGGGTTTTCTGGTGGTGTGGAATGGCTTCAATGAGAAGTCCCATTGACAAGTGGCGGGAAGAGAGAGTCCCGCTGTGAGCGAACAGCACGCCACCAAGAAGTACACGGCTGGGGGACCAGAGAATCAGCCCCTGGCATTTTTGCTTATCATCAATTGTCGGTGTGGCTAACATAGCGCATCATTGTACATTCGTGGAATGAAATACATTTGAGAATGCTGAAGAAAATGAATAAGTGAGCTCAGTATTGGTGGAATTTCTGCAAAGCTCATGGGATGCATTGGTAACGTCAGTGACTGGGAGGAAGATAGGTAATATGACTGCAATCTTTAAAATGGATCAGAAGCATGATCCGGGGAATTATAAGCCTGTCAACTTAACATCTATACTGAGGAAAAGTACTGGAGCCTGTCATGAAGAAAGCAATTGAAGAGTGCTTAGCAAAAGTAAAGGCAGTAAACCAAGCCTACAAGGCTCTAAGAAAAGCAGATTGTACCGAGCCAACAAACTGGAATTCTGAGAACAGAGGAGAATCAATCAATGAGACTTGGGTGATCAATATGAAATCATAGAATTGCTTTTGCTCTCACCTCTTCTTTTTTATGGGGTTGGGCTGAATCTTCTCACATTTATCACTGATACTGTTAATTAAACCTCCATTCAGTTTTATTTTCATATTTTATTTTTCCATTCTCTCTTTGGTTGGGGAGCAAGCGATGATATAAATGCATCGTGAATTGCTGTCAGACTTTGTTTTGTCAGGTGACGTACAAAAGTGTCAAAATTCAGATAATATGGGGGAGGGGGAGAGAGTTTCCCACCCGTGACGTGTTTCTCGGTGGCAGGAGGCAGACCGCCATTGGCCAGAGGCGGCATCTCACTGTCTGCAATCAGTGTGGTTGTTTATGGAAAGGTAGATATATGTTTCTAAGCCCCCTCTGGCATGTAGTCAATTTAAAGGACTTTCATTGGTTTATAAATGAAGATTACTCATTCACACACTTACCCCCAAGTCTCTGTCAATTACTCAGCGCTCACACATGCGCACACATGAGATAAAATACAGTTAAACATAAGAGCATTTTCATAAGTTGTGAACAAAAGAATAGTTGATAGTTGACGGCCGGCATTCTCCGGTATCCGGCGGGGCGGGCCGTACCGGCGCCGAGGAGTGGCGTGAACCAATCTGGCATCGGGCCACCTGGAAGGTGCGGAATCTTCGGCACCTTCGGGGGCTAGGCCGGCGCTGGTGGGTTTGGCACCGCGCCAACCGGTGCCGAAGGGCCTCCACCGGTTGGCGTGGGTTGGCGCAAGTGCGGGAGTGCCAGCATGTTCTGGCGCATGCGCAGAACCACTGGCGTGATCCCAGCGCATGCGCAGCGGGTTTCTTCTCCGCGTCGGCCATGACGGAGCCCTAGAGCGGCCGGCGCGGAGGGAAAGAGTGCCCCCCCGGCACAGACCTGCCCGCAGATCGGTGGGCCCCGATCGCAGGCCAGGCCACCGCGGGCCAGGCCACCGTGGCCCACCCCCCCTCCCCCTAGGGCCAGATCCCCCGCCCCCCCGAGGACTCCGCAGGCCGCCCACAGAGCCAGGTGCCGCCGGTATGGACCTGGTGTAATTTACGCCGGCAGGACTGGCCGAAAATGGGTGGCCACTCAGCCCATCGCGGAACGGAGAATCGCCGGGGAGTGGGGGGGGGTGCTTCCAACGGCCCCCGACCGGCGCGACATGATTCCTGCCAAAAAATCGGCGCCGGAGAATTTGGCAGCCGGCGTCAGGGCAGCCGGGCAAAATTCATGTTGCCCCCCGGCGATTCTCTGGCCCGGTGGGGGGGGGTCGGAGAATCCCACCCCACGTGTCCAGTTTGTTGGAGGAAAACAGCCTTTGCGGGCCCTTTCCACTCTTGAGTTGTAGACAAATTCAACGAGTTGGATTGCTTTGGACAGTTAATCAGCTTTGACAAAGTTCTTTTATTACACTCCTGTATCATCTTTTATTACACTTCTTTGTGTGTTTTGATATACTACGGAGTGTAATATGTGTTACTCAAACCTTGGCTGCTGATGAGGTCTTCCGAATCTCTATGAAGAAGACTCAAACTCGTCCAGTAGTAACAAAAGGTTTATTGACTAACTATAACAATAATTGCGTGAGTATTTTACTTTAACATTGATACCAGTGATAAGGTTAACAAGATCTAACTACAGTAACTATGCTTAACTACACTAACTATCTGAGCTAATCTAGTACTCCTGTCCTGGTCACAGTACATCCAAAAGAGAGAGAGAGTGGCACAATACGGTTGCTTTTAAAGCCCTGTTGGTCCGGCCCTCTAGTGATCATCTGGTGCTACTGATTACACATTAACCCCTTATGTACATGCACATAGAGATCACTACAAAAGTGTCATCCAGACTCGAAACGTTAGCTCCTTTCTCTCTCCACAGATGCTGTCAGACTGACTGAGATTATCCAGTATTTACTGTTTTTGTTTCAGATTCCAGCATCTGCAGTAATTTGTTTTTATATTCAGGTAGTTGGAGTCTGATGTCAGGATTATTGTCGAATTCCCTCAATTAATGTATACTCAGCAGGTCACGAAGTTGGGCACTTGTGGCTTTTGTATGAGGAGGTTACAGGTTAACTTGGATTTCGGGATCATCAGGCTCTAAAAGACATTGGGGTGAATTTTCCATTTGGGAGACTATGGGTGGGATTCTCTGTCCGGGATGACCGGATCGCCTTCCCTGATGGGATGGAGAATCGGGCCATCGGGGCAAAATCGGGATTAACGAAGGATGGCGACCTAATCGTGATGCTCTGACCCCCCCCCCCCCCGCCCCACTGGTGGTGGGAACGAGGTCCACGACTGTGCACCAGCAAGGGGTGTGGGGGTGGGGGGGATGTAAATGAATGCAAATCGGTCTTAATGACTCATTTAAATTCATTTAGCGGGCACGGCACCTTATGCTCCAGCCCTCCGTGGCCGGCAAATATGTGGTTGCAGATCACTTGTATGACATCAGCCTAGGTATGATACTGTGAATGGTCTTCTTCTGTGCTGCAAGTTCCTCATCTTCAGCTGACTGCGAGAATCTTAGGGCGAATTCTCCAGTTGAGAGACTAAGTGCTGACTCTGGTATTGATTCGCGAGTATTCTAAATGGCTGAAAGTGGTGCCAGTCCTGGAGCGATTCAGATCCTGTTAATGGGGTAGCACCGGCGCCACATAGAGCTTGCGTAATTCCAATGCATGCTGACACTCATCCCAGCCAAGATGATGGCACTGATTGTGCTGAAGCATGCCTATCTAGTTGATGGGTTGGCTGGGGCCAGAGGGTACCTAGGTGGGTTGCCTAGGGGGGGGGCACCCATACGATCCGTGGCGCTAAGTTCCCAGTGGGTAACCAGCAGCGTGCGCTGACGCATGTATGACTTGCAGGCTACGGCAATGACGGTCTGTGCCGGACCCCATGGCCCACAATTTAGCAGCCCCCTTGCTACTTCACTCCGCCCTGGCAGATGCACCCCTGGCCAGCGGCACAACTGTCAGCACACTATATCGATGTTGGACATTGTTTGTACTCCCATGCCATCACCAGCCATGGCGCCTGTTTCCTGACTTGAAATATCAGAAGTGAACCTCGCTGTTGGTAATTCCTCCTGGTGAAGGCGGAGCATCGCGGCAGTCCTGGAAAATGTTGGGTCGGGCCAGTTAATGATGTGCCAACGGCCTTTACAATACAATTTGCATGCCCATGCCAGCATGCGGCGTAGAATGCATTCACGATGTGGTCAAGGAACCGGAGCATGGCACCTCAATTTTCGGCTGACGCCGAATTCTCCGCCCAATCAATGTTTCCTGATTCAAGGGTCGGCCAACGGAGAATCCCACCCCTTGGCTAATGTCATACATTTCAGCAAATGTTTTAATGATTTTCAGCTACATCTTTTGCTGCTTTCTCTCACTTGGGAAATGTAGACACTTGTGCATTCTTTTTTTCTCCAGCTGGAAATCTTCTATCTGAGTATCCTTCTGTCATGAAGACATTGATCTTCGGTATTGTTCCATGCTGCCTGATAATTTCTGCACAGACAGCCATTCTCCATGTACGAACTCAGCCCATGTTACCATAGTGATGTACAACAGCCAAGCTTGATTTTGTTGTATCCCCATCCTCATCCACATCCACAGGGGCTGGTTTAGCACAGGGGCTAGTTTAGCACACTGGGCTAAATTGCTGGCTTTTAAAGCAGACCAAGGCAGGCCAGCAACACGGTTCAATTCCCATACCAGGCTCCGGAATGTGGCGACTAGGGGCTTTTCACAGTAACATCATTTGAAACTTACTTGTGACAATAAGCGATTTTCATTTCATTTCACATACACTCCTTTCTAGAATCACTGAATCATGCTTCAATGGTTTCCTTCCACCTTAGTCCAATGCACTATAGCTAATTATAGTATTCTACCTTCCACTGAGAAACAATAGCACAAACCACAAGACTAGAATTTGGATCTTTCTGATAGGCTCTTGTGTGCACTCACACGCATGTTCTCACACATTTACCTATCCAACTACCTCTTGGTATTGGTGCAATACCAGCAAAATCTCTTTAAAAACATTCTGCGGATGCCATGCAGCAGAGAAACAATATTTGAAAGCAAGCAGTTTTTCTAGCATATTGCACTAAATCATTGCATCATTTCTGATCCATGAAATCAATCCAGATTAACACCATCAAATTGTCCTTTGGATCACGCCAAGGCAGCAAATAGAATATGTACAACCAGCTTCTCTATTGTTGGTCTCCAGGCTCTTTCTCAAGAGGTATAAGACAAGAGTCTCACACTACCATGGCTTCCTTTCAGCAAGTATGCGCCATGCTGTCTTAGGTTTTTGGCACTGGCACCAACTCCCAAACCCTTCACATCCAGTACGAATTAACAATTCAGGAAACATGAAAACACTTATTGTGGACAATTGACAGTAGCATCTCATCACTCTCTCCTGTTCCTCCCTGAATACCACCGCAATCTTCACCTCACACTAGTAACACTCATGATGAATGCATCATACTACACTCTGTATAAGTGTCTACAATTCCCCTTTACATTGATTAGATTAGATCACATGGGGTCAGGGATGAATTCGCTGGATGGATCCAGAATTGGCTTGGCCATAGAAGGCAGAGAGTAGCAGTGGAAGGGTGTTTTTACAAATGGAGGTCTGTAACTAGTCATGTTTCGCAGGGACTAGTACTGGGACTCTGCTCTTTGTAATATATATAAATGACTTGTAAGAAAACGTAGCGGGTCTGATTAGCAAGTTTATGGGATAGTGATGAAGATTGTCAGAGAATACAACAGGATATAGATAGGCTGCAAAATTGGGCAGAAAAATGGCAAATGGAATTTAACCTGGACATATGCAAGGTGATGGATGCATTTTGCTAGATGCTATTCAGGTGGGAGCTATAAAATAAATGGCAGAACCGTTAGGAGCATAGACTCACAGAGAGATCTGGGCATGCAGGTCCACAGATCCTTAAAAGTGGCAGCACAGGTGGAAATGGTGGTAAAGAAAGCATATGGCATGTTTACCTTCATAGGACAGGGTATCGAGTATAAAAGCTCACAAATTATGCTACAGTTATATAGAACGTTGGTTAGGCCACATTTGGAATACTGTGTCCAATTCTGGTCACCGCACTACCAGAAGGACGTGGAGGCTTTGGAGAGAGTACAGCAAAGGTTTACCAGGATGTTGCCTGGTATGGACGGTATTAGCTATGAGGAGAGATTGAATAAACTGAGATTGTTCTCCCTAGAGAGACAGAGGCTGAGGGGTGACCGGATAGAAGTTTATTGTATAGCTCCCACCTGAATTGGATCTATCAAAATGCATCACCTTGCATTTGTCTGGGTTAAATTCCATTTTCCAAGTTTATAAAATTATTATAGATAGGGTGAACAGTAGGAGGCTTTTTCCCAGGGCAGAAATGACAATTACAAGGGGGCACAAGTTCAAGGTGAGGGGGAAAGATTCAGTGGAGATGTGCGGGGGAAGGTTTTTACACAGAGGGTGGTGGTGGCCTGGAATGCACTGCCAAGTGAAGTGGTTGAGGCAGATACGTTATTGACCTTTAAGACTTATCTGGATAGGCACATGAACTCGAAGCGTTAGCTCTTTTCTCTCCCTACAGATGCTGCCAGACCTGCTGAGATTTTCCAGCAGTTCAGATTCCAGCTTCCGCAGTAATTTGCTTTTATCTGGGGTATAGAAGGATAGAGGCGATTGGCCTCGATGGGACACGTGACCGGCGCAGGCTTGGAGGGCCGATGGGCCTGTTCCTGTGCTGTATTGTTCTTTGTTCATTGATAACAAGAACAGCATGAACTCGCTGGCCACAACGGCAGCTTTCTCTGCCGTATTGCTCGCAACATAGAAAGAAAATGCCAAGGGGTGGGTCCCATGGTGTCACACTGACAGGGTGGGTCTGACTGAGCCCGTCCTGCCAGCAACTTAGTTTTTTAAAGATTAGGGTGCCATTTTAAAAGGCCACCCCAGTACACAAAAGTAAAAGTAGAACACACCCCCGACCCCCATGCAACCCCCTCCAATGCAATGCCCCCTCCCCCTGGCACTGCCCCATGGAACTGCCTCCTGGAATTGCCTTGGCATTGTCAGGGATAGTGCCGGGGGTAGTGCCATGGTAGCATCTGGTGTAATGCCCAGGAGTAGTGCCAGAGGGCAGTCCCAAGGTACTGTCCAGGCATGACCCTTTCCCCCCTGAGAAATGCACTCACCTGTTCCCTCATGCTGACATCAATGGATAATAAACAGGAGGGTGAGGGAGTTATCGGCATATGGGCCCGAGTTTAAATTTATTCTATTAAGTTCTTGATGTTGAACATCGGGAATTCCATTGCATCACTCGTGGGAGTGGAGACAATCACGACTAGAATTCCTGCCAACTTGTAATACGATTTGGGTCTCTCGTGAGATTTTGCGCTCATGTCACCATTTACGGCGAATGTGAATGGGAGCACAAAATTCTCGGCCATGTATACATTTAATGTATTCACTCTTGCATAAAATTCCAGCAGGGATCACTGGATTGCAATACAGATTGAGATACAGAAGTCTGAGAACACGCACAAACAGACTCAAAAACAGCTTCTTCCCCACTGTTACCAGACTCCTAAATGACCCTCTTATGGAATGACCTCATTAACACTACACCCCTGTATGCTTCATCCAATGCCGGTGCTTATGCAGTCACATTGTATACCTTGTGTTGCCCTATTATGTATTTTCTTTTATTCCCTTTTCTTTCTATGTACTTAATGATCTGCTCGCAGAAAAATACTTTTCACTGTACCTCAGTACACGTGACAATAAACAAATCCAATCCAATCCAATCTAATCCAATCAAGACCAGGAGCCCTTGTGTGTTTTCCCTATCCTGGGACATAGAGGAGCCTGCCATCTCCCAGTTGAGGATATTCAACTCAGTGCAGGTTAGGATTTCAAATCTGAGACTGCACATATCTATGCAGCTCAAAACCAAACTGAATGAGGCACCTATTACAGAGTTATTCAGTAGTCTGCTTTACCTCTATTTTTTGCAAAATAAATGACATCTAATTCATAATCTTATAGACAAGATCATGCTTAATTTATATTCCCAAGCACAAATAGGTTGATTGAAATAATACGTAATATAAAGGTTGAGTATGGATTGGATTGGATTTGTTTATTGTCACGTGTACCAAGGTACAGTGAAAAGTATTTTTCTGATGGAAGTATGGAACATGAATTAATTAACTGTGTTCATTGTGTAGTATCTGCACACAAATAAGAAAAAGGTAAATGTTCAGCAACAAACTTATTTTAATTTTACTTGTACAGAATTTGATCGCCAATCACCATCGTAAGTCTATTTTGACATTTTTTCCACAAGTTGTTGAGGTGAGAATTTGGTACTGAAAGTTTGAATAGTAACTTCGAGTTACTGTCTCCAGGCACTTTCCTCATCTGTCAGAAAGCTCCGTAAATCCAAAGGAGTAAAGCCTATTCTGATACCTCTTCTGTCCGTGTCCATGCCAGAAAATATCTCTCAGAATCCTGAGAAGGCTGCAGGATACATCTCTTTCACTGGAGACTGTCTCCCTCCCAGATCAGACTATGGTAGTTCACAAAGTCAAGCAGCCATTTTTTTCTCTGCTGACCACGCAGAATCTCTGTCTGCCTGTGATATTCATTGAATTTGTATGGAAGCCTGTAACCTGATCGCAAAATGATCTGCTCTGCCATCTTCAACCCTAGAAGACGAGAAACAGTTCAGAATTGTCAAATCCAAGTAAAAATCAGTAATATTGGTACCAGTAAGACTGGAGATCTGGTTTAAGGTGCACTCGACCAGATTGGACAGGGTATTCTGGTATTCTTCATTTTCTCGTTTTACTGTTGTTTCCTGAAACACATTAGATATGCAACCAGGTAGAAATGCTAATGAGCTACGCTTCGTCCCAATTCCAATTCATATCAAACGTTTACAACATAACTGCTTACAACCTCAGAATCAGCAGTGGGGGAGGTAAGGCGCCCACGAGGCCACCAGCCCATCAGCCATTCGAGGCCTTTACCTGTTCGGTTAAATGGCAGTTAAAGGCTTCGATCTTCCTCCACTGCCATAATATGGTGGGAGTAGAAAGTGGCTGTGAGTAAGGCTTTTAAAAAAAAACGCTGAGATCATTCCCTCATTTGGGCCTGTCCATTTGTCCTCCAAAACCTATCCTCCAACCCTTTTCATTACCCCTCCTTCGGATGTTTTCTGCCTCTGCCCAAGAAACCCGGACTCATCTTGGCTGGTGTTCATGTCACTTCTTTGTTGGCCTCCTTGCAGTCCCAGCAGCACCCACTGCTTGCTCCTGGCACAACTAGGACGGCAAAAGCTGTCAGACAATCTGAACGTCTCACAAGAGTGGACTTCCTTCCACTGAGTGCCAGACTTCAGCTTGTTATGGCTATCCACGGTGTATTATTGCTGCTGGCTGAATGGTCTTTTATAAAGATGGTCGGTATGTGACTGACGTTTCTCTCAGGGTTTGGGCAGATGGCCTGCAAGCCTCCATCCCCCTCAAAACATTCAGCCTTCAGAATCTACTGTAAACTCAGAAACTGCTGCCGTTGTCTCAAAGCAAATCTCTTACACCTTCTTCTCATTAACACAATCTAAGCCTTCATTTAATCTCAAACCACCCAGGCTCGCTGTCTGGCAGACTGCAGAACAGGTCTTATGACCTCCTTCATTTACCCTAACTTTAAAGTGACAGTCCCAAAATATAGTCAATTTTTGAACCTCATAACTCTAAAATATAGAATGCCCATATTTGTTCTAACCACAGGTTCTTGCGCACCTTTCAATTTTCTACGTTCTATAATCAGATAATTTTCACTCACTTTCAGGAATAGCCTATGTGTGTGATCAGTTGTCGATCCAACTGTTTCATTCTGTGGCTTCTAATCCATAAGTGGTTAAAACTATTGAAACTCTGCATGATTTTTAGAATGCAGAATATTAAAAAAGAACAAGTATTTGTTTTAAATTACATGTTGTTTCATCCATTTAGTTTGTTGGATAGCATTGAACTCATAAATTAATTATTCAGCGTTTACTTACTATTCTCATCATCCTCTTTCATTACTAATCAGTATTGTGGGCTCACCTTGGGGTTTAAGGTTCCACCCTGAACCACTTTTAGCAGACTGGTTAACACATTCAAATTAAATTCCTGTTTTGCTATTAACCCCTTTATCTGAAAATAACATCAACAGGAACTCATTAACCGCTGCATAGTGGGACTAAAAGGGAGGATGGCAGCTCTGTCAAAGCTGTATTAATTCTGCACGTCAGTTAGCAAAAACCTTTGCTCAATTCTGTGATGCCTCTGCATAAATAATACATTGATGCCATCGACCTCCATGAGTGAAAAGAGCTTGCCTGTTGAAAAAGATGCCAATTAACTGCAATGAAGAAGCAGTAAAAGGTCTGGGCTGTGAATTTCTGCAGGGGTTCTGACGGTCTTCTGTCAAAGTTACAGCAGGACATTAGAACAATCCCTCCAGATATTTGTCCCAGATGTTTCATCTGAATTAGAAGAAAGACCCACTTGGCTGTTCCGGAGGCTCACAGAAACGGAATTAAAATGGCAATTTTTTTTTAGATTGCAGGACTCCTGGCTGCACACTGGGCAAATCGGAAATACGAGAGGGTGGAGGGCAGGCAGGAAATTGGTTTATTGAAAAATCATAGCGCAGGCACCGAATTCTGATGACCACACAAGTAAAGTAAGTACTCATAATTCATGAAACAATTGTTAAAAAAAATATAAAGTATAATATAATAAAAGGATTACCCAATGATTGTTTCAGAGTTCAAATAATTACAATACATCGCAAAATGCACATCTTAATTTAGAGACTAGAAATGTAAGGTTGACCGCACATTCTACAATTTGTAGTGAAATCCATTGATGGTTTGTTGTCAGATTGAGTACCTCAAATTTTCAATCATTTACATACTATTTATGACTTTTGTGATGTAGGGGATCGAGCTGTTTCATGATCTATTCATTCGAAGTGTTTTTTGTGGAACGTTACACACGGGTTTCTGATCGTAACAAAGAATAATTGAAGAATTGAATGGGCTCCATGATGGGTGCACAATCCTCTCTGCTTGATTTTCATCTATGCATTCTGACCAGCCAATGCTTTTTCAGCCACAAGAGAAAAGTCTCTTCCAGTCAATATCTGCAGGCTATTCACCACATGAAGAGGTTGCATGCTATTCACCACATGAAGAGGTTGCATCATGACCAAATCCAATCCCGACCTTACTACGGGGTTGACTTTCCTTTGTATGTCATAGTTTTGTCAAAATAACTCAGAAAAATTATATTTTAAAGTATCCATAAGATGCATTCAAAACCTTACCTGCCTTTGAAGCCTTTATCTGGGGCTACATTGTAATCTTATTCCTTTTCTTCTTAAAGTTCTTCCCAACAATGCCAACAACAACAACTTGTGCTTAAATAGTGTGTTTAATGCCAAACAGCATCCAACGGCATTTCACGGAAGTATTATCCAACTAAATTTCACATCAAGCCACTCAGGAAGGGACAGGTGACCAACAGCTCAGTAAAAGCATCAGGTTTTAAGGAGATGTAGAGAGGCTGAAATATTTAGGCAGTGAATTCCAGAGGTTAGGGCCTTTGCAACTGAAGACACAGACAATAATGGTAGCCTGTTTAAAATCAGAGATACTCCAGATGCCAGAATTGGAGTCATAGGGTTGGGGGAGATTACAAAGAAAGGAAGGGGAGAGACCATGGAGGGACTTGAAATCAAGGATAAGAGTTTTGAAATCCAAGTGATGCTTAACTGGGAGTCAGATAGGCTATCAGAAACAGGGTTAATGGGTGAATAGAGCTGGGCACAACTCAGGCAGTGGAGCTTTGGACACCTCAACATTATGGAGGGTAGAATGTGAAAGGGCAACCAGGAGTACATTGCAGTAATCAAGTCTGGAGGTAACAAAGTCATCAACGAGGGTTTCAGCAGCAGTTCAGCTGAGGCAAAGGTGGAATCGTGCAACGTTACAAGAGGTGGAATGAGATGGTCTTAGTAGTTGAAGTCTCATCTCAAGGTCATACATGACACCAATGTTGTAAACTGTCTGCTATACTAGGAGATGGTTTCCGAGGAGAAGAAGCCAATTGAAGGAGAGTTACAGAACCAGGTACTTCATGACTCAATCCACCTGCCCTCGATTAGCCAAAATATTAGAATGTATGAGAAAATATTTAGTGAACTAGATTGAGTGTCAGGTTAATTACAAACATGGAGAAGTGTTGTCGTAGCAGGAAAAGGAAAAAGAAAGATATAGCTAGACTGGAAGCCAATGCTGTCTGGTGAATGGACAAGAGTTTTGTATGTTACTTTGAAAGGGAGGTTTGTGTATCAGCAAAGGACATGTGTAATATTCACCATGAACAATCTGTAGCAGCTAGCAAAGAATGGTCCATCACTTCGTCATGGAGCAAATCTCCAGGGAAACTCCAAAGAGGGACTAAGCCCAGAACAATGTAAACTCACTAGTGTGATTAGATCATGATCATTGAGATTTTGGACATCCATTTATGGGCTGGCTGTTGGTTTCGGGAGACAGGAAATTATTTGGAAAGAGTAATGATAATAGGCCTCCTCAGATCAGAAAGAACTTATGGATGACTCATGTGCTGATATTTGGTCACCCAGTGCCAGCAATTTAACGGGAGAATGATCAGATGAAGCGACGACCTCTCAGAATTCACAGATTATCCCACACTAGCGGGATCTCGGAAATATCTGGTGGACTGCAAGAGAACGGGCAAGGTGTTGGAGCCATTACATTGACATATTTAGCTCCAACAGTCGCAGGGACATCACACATTTCTCCTTTTGTAATAATGTTTCATTTAATAGCTCAGAAACACATGGTGTTTAGAGCTGCTTGACATTGAAAGGTTAACTTACTGGGTAGGTGCTCCAAGCAATGAGCTCTGCTCACAGGAAGTCCCAGTTGGAAAATCATTGGCCAGGATTCTCAGATTTTCTGTCATTAATTTTAAAAATTTAGAAAATTAAGTATTGCTGGCTTGCAATTTCCCAACTAGAACATCTTGTGAGTAACACTCATCTAATTGGACAACCATCCTAGAATGGAAGACATTTTGAACAGTGCACAGTAAGGCTACCAGATTACCAGGGTCAATGCTGAAACATGTGTCGTGTATCGAAATTTGCATTGTGCAATTGGTCCACTTAAGGCTACCATACCCATATACCAGCAGACGGAGTTTAGAAGGAAAATAAAGGAAGCCAATTTCCACTGCACGTGCATTCTTGATTCTGAATGCATCTTCCCAAAACTTCAATTTGTTTTTGTTTCCATTGACAGTGGGGTCCGTGAGCTGTGCTTGTGGCTGTGCCTACACTTAAACTTTTTCCTGCTGCCATGGTGCCACAATGTATTTTCCATTTCAAAATTCCCCTGTTTCTCTGCTTTTTGGGTGATTGGATTGGATTGGATTTGGATTTGTTTATTGTCATGGGTACCAAGGTACAGTGAAAAGTATTTTTCTGCGAGCAGCTCAAACCGATCATTTAGTACATGAAAAGAAAAGAAAAGAAAAAGAAAAGTACATAATAAAATATTAGTATGATTATAAGAGATCTAAAAAGAGGATCTGTTTGGGAGAGCTCACAGAGAGTCGCCACGCTCTGGTGCCATCTTGGCCATACCCATGATGGGGGACAATTGAAGGGATGCAGACAACTGAGGGTGTATCAAAGATGATCTGCACTCACACTAATATGTGCACACACAAGTATTCAAATCTCCACATCGCTGAATACTGGGCTAAATGTTTGTAAGCATAGCGCCGCCTCACAGTGATGCTATACAGACAATATTGATTACCCAACGGCAGACAGTGCGCTGGCAGTTACCTGCATGGCCTGCATGGGCTCCTCATTGATATATTGAAGAGAAGTGGATGGGTTGTGCAGGTAATGCCAACGGCTTTGAAGTGGCACTGTGGCAATGGATCTTTGGCCTCAAGAATTTGCAAAGCTTTGATTTACCAGGAAAGGATTCATAAAGTTATATCACATTCGGCAGCATGCAGACCCGCAGCTGTGCTCTCCCACAAGCCAGTGGCAATAAAAGCCATCACCGCACTCTATCTTCATGTGTCTAGTCATTTCAAGCTGTCACTAGAGACACTGCCAATAATCAACTAATTAACTCTGAATAGCTTGCTCCACTGTAGTTCTGCCAGCAGAAAGCGGCCAAGGGTTTCTCTGCTTCCAGTGTTCTACATGGCTGGTACACTGCATTGCTTTAAGTACACAGTGGATTTGTCTACCTTGGTTCAAAAAGTAAGATGATTAATCTTTTTCTTGCACTGCTTACATGTTCTCTTTGTTGGGAGGGTGGCATTCACAGTAGAGGCAGTCTCTTCCTATCAAACCCAGGTTTGCTTTCCTTCGGAAGCTGACAGCACTCGCTAACAAAAATAAACTTCTTTCTCTGTCTTACTTCTTCCAGAAAGAAATTTTACTGCCTCATCACTGATGCAACCCTTGACTCATTTGCGATACTTCTGGCCTAAAGATATCCTCATTTCCCCAAGTTTTTAATTTCTGGAGATCTGCCCCTTTAGAATTGCTGCCGACTTTTAAAATCCTGCTGCACTACCTATAGAGACAGTGTCACCTGTGATCTCTCCATGCGGTATCCTGGCACTGGGCACAAGCTCTGAAGCACTATGGACAGGTGTCATCACGGACCTCGTCATCCCAATCGGATCTTGGAAATCCTACAAAAGTGTCCTGTTCAAAACACCTGTTGCTGTTCAGTTAGCCTTTACTCTGAAAGCCACTCATGTTATGAGAAACTTTTCCTGACATTTTGATGCTGTAGAAATGCCCCAGATTGTCGCTTTTGGCAGTGTGTGTGCAGCTCATAGTAAATGAACTAAAATATATTGATGTGCATAGTAGGCCACTCTCTATTTTCTACCAACTTACTCATGTATAAAAATAGTTTCCACTGCTCCTGATCGTAACTCTTTAGAAGACTAGCCATTAGATCTGAATTCCTACGTTCCTCAGCTTAACATGGATGTTTCTACACACTCCATGGACAAATTTCACTCTCAGTCTTTTCCACTACCAACTCCACATTCTCATCAGTATTCAGTGCTGTGATGAATATACTACTGACCACAAAGTCAGATAAAATATAAAGCTTTTGTAAGAATCAAACACATGGTCATGAGTTGAAACTGGTGCTAAGTGTCTTTCAGAATCCCTAATACCCATTGGGATAGAAACATAACAAATAGAATTATGAATAAGAATTAAATAGTTTAAACTACTCTAAACAACAAATGTAGCAGAGAGAATAAGTTGTACTCCAGGATCTTGAATTTATAAACATAAAATTCTTCCTAACATCAATAATAAAAGCTTAAGTTAGAGGCCCATAGAGATACCATGGTGCCAAACCATTAGACTGGCCATATTTCAAGATGTTTTGACACAAACACCGTGATTAAACACAAGAGATATTATGGCCTATAAATGACCTCCTTAAAAAATGGTGTGGATCCTACACTTGTGAATAGCTTTTTAAAATGGCTACTAAAGAATGATAAAAAGGTTACCAGGCTCTCACCGTCCTTAAGAGAAAAAATATATAAATCTACAGATATGTATAGCCATCTCTAAATCAGGCTGCTTAAGAAAAATATACAAAAGAGACATGTTCGACAGAATCAGTACTCACTATTCTGTCCTTCAAAGAGAATGCAGTAAAACTGTTCTGTTCCTGCCTGTTTTGTTGAACAAGTCTCTCAAGACTTTTATGAGTCTGTTTTTCTTACTCTGTTAAAAGTTTTTGGAGTACAAGATACTTTTGAATATTGTGATGGGCCAGGGTTTAGAAAACTCCAAAGTATATCATGGAGTTCTACTGTTTCTTGATTTTGGTTATGATGAACACAAGGGCCTGCCTTTCAGGTGTTATTCAACCGAGGCCTTAAGCACTTTTAATCAAAAACAAAGTTTATCTACGAATTTAGTTAACATTTTATCAACACACAAAGTATGCATTTTTATCAACTACAAACATAAATATACCACACAACTACAGTACTCTACGTATAACCCTTAATATGTGGCCCAGCACACAGCACTCAAGACCTGGTTTGGATGGTCTTGTGTCCTTTCCAAAACAGGTTTGAATTCCTTCCAGAAAGCAGCTATTTCTTTTCAAGTTATCAAAGTCTGGAAACAGATTTTAAAATGCAGAGAGAGGAAAAAACCTTCTTTTTCAACCGGTGCTGTACAAACCAGTTCAAACTCAAAGCGAAAGTAAAACTCAGAGCCGCAGCCCAGCTCCACCCATGCAATGACATCACTGAAGCCATGTGATAAGACAAAATCAATTCTTAAAGGGACACTCCCATGACAATATCCATGTTTAAGTATATTCCTCTCTTAATAATGACAAACTGTCAGCAGACTTACCTTTTGTAGACTCTGAAACTCTGTTTTAAACTTTAGAATGTTTATAATAAAATCCCACGAAAAATATAACTGTGTATGTGTTACGTTGAGTAAGTTTAACATTCCTCGATTCTCATTACGAAAAGTCCTAAGTGACAAGAATCTACACTGAAAAAGTATCAATTTAGTTTGCTGTCAATAGAACTTCCACCATCCCAAGCATCGCCACACGGTGTAGGAAGATTAATCATCCAGGTCAAGAAATCATAAATCAGTCACAGTTCTTCATCTCATTGAAAAGCCTTCTGGCTTACGAACTACTTTCTTCTGACTGGGTGCCGCTGGAGCAATCAGGACACTATGATGGAATAGGCAACGTAAATGGCAGCAGTTAAGACTGGCATCTGAAACTGTTGAGTAATCATCTGAGTGACTAGACTCTTTTTTTCAAGGATCCCCTACGATATTAAGCGGGAAGGCTTGTTCAAGCTGTCTACACAGGCACATTCCCTTTTGAAGCAGGTGTGAAGGCACTGCAAAACTTTGAGAAAGCACCAAAAGCTGACACTACCAATGATGAACAGATTTCAGTTTTTACCAACAGTCTGTTCTAACCACCTTCAACCTGATCATCTCCTATAGCACCTATTCTCCATCAAAGAACAAAGAAAAGTACAGCACAGGAACAGGCCCTTCGGCCCGCCAGGCCTGTGCCGACCATGCTGCCTGTCTAAATAAAAATATTGCGCACTTCCGGGGTCCATGTCCCTGTATTCCCATCCGATTCATGTATTTGTCAAGATGCCCCTTAAACGTCACTATCATCCCTGCTTCCACCACCTCCTCCGGCAGCGAGTTCCAGGCGCCCATTACCCTCTGGGTAAAAAACTTGCCTCGTACATCTCCTCTAAACCTTGCCCCTCGCAACCTAAACCTATGCCCCTGAGTAATTGACCCCTCTACCCTGGGAAAAAGCCTCTGACTATCCACTCTGTCTATGCCCCTCATAATTTTGTAGACCTCTATCAGGTCGCCCTCAACCTCTGTCGTTCCAGTGAGAACAAACCAAGTTTATTCAACCTCTCCTCACAGCTAATGCCCTCCATACCCAGGCAACATCCTGGTAAATCTCTTCTGCACCCTCTCTAAAGCCTCCACATCCTCCTGCTTGTGCGGCGACCAGAATTGAGCACTATACTCCAAGTGTGGCACTAAGGTTCTATACAGCTGCAATATGACTTGCCAATTTTTATACTCAATGCCCCAGCCAATGAAGGCAAGCATGCCGTATGCCTTCTTGACTACCTTCTCCACCTGTGTTGCCCATTTCAGTGACCTGTGGACCTGTACACCTAGATCTCTCTGACTGTCAGTACTCTTGAGGGTTCTACCATTCACTGCATATTCCCTACCTGCATTAGACCTTCCAAAATGCATTACCTCACATTTGTCCGGATTAAACTCCATCTGCCATCTCTCCGCCCAAGTCTCCAAACGATGTAAATCCTGCTGTATCCTCTGACAGTCCTCATCGCTATCCGCAATTCCACCAACCTTTGTATTGTCTGCAAACTTACTAATCAGACCAGTTATATTTTCCTCCAAATAATTTATATATACTACGAACAGCCATGGTCCCAGCACTTATCCCTGCGGAACACCACTAGTCACAGCCCTCCAATCAGAAAAGCACCCTTCCATTGCTACTCGCTGCCTTCTATGACCTAGTCAGTTCTGTATCCATCTTGCCAGCTCACCCCTGATCCCGTGTGACTTCACCTTTTGTACCATTCTGCCATGAGGGACCTTGTCAAAAGCCTTGCTGAAGTCCATATAGACAACATCCACTGTCCTACCTACATTAATCATCTTTATGACCTCCTCGAAAAACTCTATCAAGTTAGTGAGACACGACCTCCCCTTCATAAAACCGTGCTGCCTCTCGCTAATACGTCCATTTTCTTCCAAATGGGAGTAGATCCTGTCTCGAAGAATTCTCTCCAGTAATTTCCCTACCACTGACGTAAGGCCTGTAGTTCCCTGGATTACCCTTCTTAAACAAAGGAACACCATTGGCTATTCTCCAGTTCTCTGGGACATCACCTTAAGACAGTGAAGATCCAAAGATTTCTGTCAAGGCCTCAGCAATTTCCTCTCTAGCCTCCTTCAGTATTCTGGGGTGGATCCCATCAGGCCTTGGGGACTTATCTACCGTAATAATTTTCAAGACGCCCAACAGCTCATCTTTTTGGATCTCAATGTGACCCAGGCTATCTACACACCCTTCTCCAGACTCAACATCCACCAATTCCTTCTCTTTGGTGAATACTGATGCAAAGTATTCATTCAGTACCTCGCCCATTTCCTCTGGCTCCACACGTAGATCCCTATTCTTCAGTGGGCGAACTCTTTCCCTGGATGTGTAAAAAGCCTTGGGATTTTCCTTAACCCTATTTACCAATCACTTTTTGTGACCCCTTTTAGCCCTCCTGACTCCTTGTTTAAGTTCCTTCCTACTTTCCTCATATTCCACACAGGCTTCGTCTGTTCGCAGCCTTCTAGCCCTGAAAAATGCCTCCTTTTTCTTTTTGGCGAGGCCTACAATATCTCTCGTTATCCAAGGTTCCTGAAATTTGCCGTAATTATCCTTCTTCCTCACAGGAACATGCCGGTCCTGAATTCCTTTCAAATTACATTTGAAAGTACCCCACATGTCAGATGTTGATTTACCCTCAAACATCCGCCCCCAATCTAGGTTCTTCAGTTCCTGCCTAGTATTGTTATAATTAGCCTTCTCCCAGTTTAGCACATTCACCCTAGGACCACTCTTATCTTTGTCCACCAGCACTTTAAAACTTACTGAATTGTGATTACTGTTCCCGAAATGCCCCCCCCCCACCCCCCCCGACCCCCACTGAAACTTCTACCACCTGACCGGATTCATTCCCCAATACCAGGTCCAGTATAGCCCCTTCCCTAGTTGGACTATCTATATATTGTTTTAAGAAGCCCTCCTGGATGCTCCTTACAAACTCTGCCCCATCCAAGCCCCTAGCACTAAGTGAGTCCTAATCAATATTGGGGAAGTTAGTCTCCCATCACTACAACCCTGTTGCTTTTATTCCTTTTCAAAATCTGTCTACCTATCTGCTCCTCTATCTCCCGCTGGCTGTTGGGTAGCCTGTAGTAAACCCCCAACATTGTGACTGCACCCTTCTTATTCCTGATCTCTACCCATATAGCCTCGCTGCCCTCTGAGGTGTCCTCCCGTAGTACAGCTGTGATAGTCTCCCTAACCAATAGTGCAACTCCTCCACCCTTTACATCCCCCTCTAACATGCCTGAAACATCTAAATCCTGGAAGGTTTAGCTGCCAATCCTGTCCTTCCCTCAACGAGGTCTCTGTAATGGCAACAACATCACAGTTCCAAGTACTAATCCAAGCTCTAAGTTCATCTGCCTTACCTGTTATACTTCTTGCATTAAAACATATGCACTTCAGGCCACCAGTCCTGCTGTTTTCAGCAACATCTCCCTGTCTGCTCTTCCTCAGAGCCATACTGGCCCTATTCCCTAGTTCTTCCTCAATATTTTCACCTTCTGACCTATTGCTCCGGTACCCATCAGTCAATGGTTTCCCGTGCCAGAGCAGGGCTTTTATTCTGAGTTTTCCTTCCTGGTCACATTTCTCTGGTGCTGATTGTGAGCCAGATTGTCCTTTGGAAGGAGAAAAATAGTGTCAAAGGCATGTGAGTGACACTGCTTTCCTGCGAGAACATGCCTCCCATGATGACATGATGGGAGAAGGAGGTGCATTTTCCCTTTCAATACAGTGTTGTTGATGACTGGCTCCCTCCCTCTCGCTCTCCTCCTGGAAGATGCTTGTTAAAACCTACGTCCTTGACCAAGCTTTTGGTCACCCCCCCAAAAAGCTGCTGATATGTTCAGTGTCAAATATTCTTCGATAACACCCCTGTGAAGTTCCTTGAACTTTTTAACTATGTTAAAGGGGCTACATAAATATAAATTCTTGTTATAGCAGAAGGAGGCAATGTAGGTTGTCAGAACAGTTTTGGATAAAGAGGGTGCTTGAGTGTTTACAAAGATTTTACTTCAGTGAGTTTTCTTGACAATAGTACTGACTGAGAAAGATTATGAGTGGTATGGAGATAAGTAACGACTATATAAGTGGTTAGAGATGTTGAATGGCAAGAATGCCTTGATTTACCTTGCCTACCAATCAGATTGTGGAATCTCTTCCTGCACTGTGTGGTTCTGCTTAGGATGGTGGAAGTTATATTGACAGCTGCCATCACTATGTAACTTACCTTCTTATGGGATGTCTTGTCCCCTCTGGCAAGAATCTCTCCTATCTGTTCCTAACTTTAGTTGGTAGGTGACTCTGTACATCCTGGAATCCCTCCTGGTACTGACCTCTAGCAGCTGCTGCTCCTTGAGAAGATTGCACACTCTGGGCTGAATTTAATGGTTCCTTGATTTGATTTGCTTTATTATTGTCACATGTATTAGTATACAGTGAAAAGTATGGTTTCTTGCATGCTATACAGACAACGCATGCTGTACATAGGGAAGGAAGGATAGACTACAGAATGTAATGTTCCAGTCATAATTAGGTGTGGAGAACCGATCAACTTAATATGAGGTAGGTCCATTCAAAAGTCTGATGGCAGCAGTGGAGAAGCTGTTCTTGAGTTGGTTGGTACGTGACCTCAAACTTCTGTATCTTTTTCCTGACGGAAGAATGTGGAAGAGAGTATGTCCGGGGTGCGTGGGGTCCTTAATTATGCTGGTTGCCTTTCCGAGGCAGTGGGAATTATAGACAGAGTCAATGGATGGGAGGCTATTGGCGTGATGGACTGGGCTACATTCATGACCTTTTGTAGTTTCCTGCGGTCTTGGGCAGAGCAGGAACCATACCAAGCTGTGGTACAACCAGAAAGAATGCTTTCAATGGTGCATTTGTAAATGTTGGTGAGAGTCGTGGCTGACATGCCAAATTTCCTTAGTCTTCTGAGAAAGTAGAGTCGTTGGTGGGCTTTCTTAACTATAGTGTCAGCATGGGGAGACCAGGGCAGGTTGTTGGTAATCTGGACACCTAAAAACAGAAAGCCCTCGACCTTTTCTACTTCGTTCCCGTTGATGTAGACAGGGGCATGTTCTCCACTAAGCTTCCTGAAGTCGATGACAATCTCCTTTGTTTTGTTGACATTGAGGGAGAGATTATTGTCGTCGCACCAGTTCACCAGATTCTCTATCTCATTCCTGTACTCTGCCTCTTCATTGTTTGAAATCCGACCCACAACAGTGGTGTCATGAGCAAATTTGAAAATCGAGTTGGAGGGGGATTTAGCTACACAGTCATAGGTGTAGAAGGGATATAGTAGGGGGCTGAGGACACAGCCTTGTGAGGCACCGGTTATGAGGATGATCGTGGAGGTGGTGTTGTTACCTATCCTTACTGATTGTGGTCTGTGGGCTAGGAAGTTCAGGATCCAGTCACAGAGGGAGGAGCCGAGGCTCAGGCAACGGAGTTTGGAGGTGCGTTTCGTAGGAATAATAGTGTTGAAGGCTGAGCTGTAGTCGATAAATAGGAGTCTGACATAAGTGTCTTTGTTATCTCGATGTTCCAGTGTTGAGTGCAGGGCCAGGGAGATGGCATCTGCTGGGGACCTGTTGCAGCGGTAGGCGACCTGTAGTGGATCAAGGCAATCCGGGAGGCTGGAGTTGATTTGTGCCATGACTAACCTTTCGAAGCACTTCATAATGACGGATGTCAGAGCCACTGGACGATCGTCATTAAGGCACACTGCTTGGCTTTTCTTTGGTACAGGTTCCAATGGTAGGCCTGTTCCCCAGCTGGAGAGTCAGTGGCAACCACATTAAAGCCATTCCTGCGTGCCCTGAAAATAACTGAAGGCCAAAATGTGAAATAACTTGTAGATGTTGGGAGTTTCCAGAATCTGCAGGGCAGATGTCACACCTTCCCGAACTGTTAGCCAATAAGAGGCTGGCAGCTCTTCAGTGCGAACATTTGCACCAAGAGAAGTGGCCACTGTCGGTACAGCAGGAAGGCCCTCCCCACAAACCCCACCTTCCAGTGGTTGTAGCCCCCAATGAAGAACAGTCTTAGGTGTACCTATATAAGGACCTCAGTGTAATTGGGAAGAAACATTGGCTGGATATCAGAATTTGTGTAACAGCGAAAGACAGTCAAGACAAAGAAATCCAAAAGGGGTTGGTATAAAATCCAGGAATGGATTCACTGTTAAAAGTGGAACGGAACCTTTGTGGGAAAAGTGTCATTTGTTAAAAGCTGGACTGGTGCCAGAATGAAAACCGCTAAGTGAAAATATTACTGTGAGAAGGTTTTAAAGCAGACTTTGGGAGTTGAGTATGGAAGCTCTTATATGTATATAAACTGGGGAATTGTGAGGAGAAATCCGCAGACACTAACTTTGTGAGTTAATAGTAGCCATGATGTGGAGATGCCGGTTGTAAGTTCAAACATACTTTGCCACGTGTATGAATCTTAAAACCTGTGTGTCATTGCTAATCTAAAGGAGGAGTAAAGAAGAATTGTATTATTATCCATTTTTTATGTTTAATTTTTAAAAATTCTTATTGTTTTTAAAATAAATAAGGACCTCAGTAGAATATTTGTGAGTTATTTATGGAATGATGCAGGTGTTCAGTATTTTGATACCAACCTGCCAACAGGATGATCATTGAACCGGTTTACTTTTATGGATAGACACCCGTCAGGATCGTTGTCAGGTGCTGAAAGACCCGGTGTGTTCCCAGCCTTTTCTATTTTTAGTTCAGATACCCAGCTTTTTAAAATGTCATTCTCCACTGGGCAAACATGGTACATATTAATAACTCGTAAGTATAATTAAATCATCCCATTACTGATATCAATCAATATTTGATTATGTGTTCTGCTATAGTTGCAAATCATTTTGTCCTCACCACTTTAGTTATTGAAATGCTTACTGCACATAAAATCCTTTTAATTTTGCAAAATTGTATGTTGTGCAGCAGAGCATTAAAATCATGTTTTATGAAGCAATCAAAGAATTTTTAATGCAATGATGTTCGACGAGACAGACTGAAATGTTGCAATGAATTAATTTACAAGGGGCAGGATTTAACGGGTCCATTAGCCATAGGCGCAAATCTTGTCATGGCTGCAAAATCTTGCGAGAGGCTAAAAATGGGATTTACGCAGGTGAGATTTTAAAACGCTGTCTTCCCTGGCCCTCCCGAATGACACAACCAGGTTCATGCCCAGGAAGGGTTTGAACCTGATTTGCATCAATTTGAATGCATTGTAAAATACTTGGTGTGGTTAGCAATGCATCTTCAGCCCTCACTGAATAGTCCCACCCCTCCCGGCGTGACTTCACGCTGCGCTAATCACTACTTTTTAAAAATGGGAACCAAGCGTCATGGTCTCCGCGAGTGAGGAAGGAGGTGAGTATCAGTATCTTGAACTAGCACCAGAGACTGCTGCCAGTACTGTGGCGGGGAGGGGAGTGGGGGTGGGGGTGGGAGGATCGGGGGTGTCTGGGAGTTGTAGGAGGGTGGGGTCGGTGGTTGCCAAATGTCGATCGCACCTGGTGTGGGTGGCCCTGAGGTTTGGTGCCTATTTTTAAGTTCTTGGAGAGCTGTGTTATTCTGCTGGCTGTGCAGGCGCTCCTGGAGGACTGCATTAGACTGCTTACTGGTATGGGAGTGTGGAATGACGGGCTGCAGGTCACATGGGATGGGGTTGGGTGAGAGTCAAGGAGGTGGGCCTAAAGGGATAGATTGATGATACCCCAAAAGAGATGGCAACATGGTGCCTGGTGGCAAAAACTCTGGAGTGGCTGTCCAGGAGCCTGAAGTCTTGAGGCATGACAACAATGAGGTCTTGGAATGATTCAACCTAAGTAAGATGGGTGCCTATGAGCCTTGCCTAACCCTTAGGCAGAAAACAATTGGGCCCTCTAACATTCCAGACACTCATGCTCATCAAAATAATTTACAGTCAAGAGTTAACCCTTAATAATGTCAGCGGGCCACAGGTTCAAACTCAAGGAACGGGATGGGTACTCAGGCTTGCGTACATGGGATCGAGAGGCACTGGGCTTACTTATGTGCTGGTCTTCAGCACTTGCCATAGAGAATCCATTCGCCTCCAGAGAGGATATTACCATCCATTTGACCCTGCCTATTAGGGTTATGCATATAAGCCTCCTGTCAGAACACCCACTCAGGTAGGGAATAAGGGATGGAGAATGAGCTTAAGTGGGGTGCTCTCGCAAAGGGCCAGTGCAGACTCGATGGGCTGAATGGCCTCCTTCTGCACTGTAAATTCTATGATTCTATGAACTCCCAACCTTTTTGGACAATTTAGCATGTTCAATCAACCTAACCTGCATATCTTTGGACTGTGGGAGGAAACCGGAGCACCTAGAGGAAACCCACACAGTCACAGGGAGAAGGTGCAGACTCCACAGACAGTGACCCAAGCCAGGAATCAAATCTGGGACCCAGGAGCTGTGAAGCAACTGTGCTAACCACTGTGCTACCATGTAATGAGGAATGATCTGTGATGCTCCTCAGCTTTTGCTCATGTCTGAGGCCAGCCTACTGACTCTAGGCTCGTGTGAGTGAAGTTCTGCCCTACATTCCTTTGTCCCTTAGCTCTCGAGGGGCATTAAGTGGGGGGGGCGGGGCCTAGGGTTCACTGAATCATGACTGAGTCGTATCACAGTGAATGAAACATTTGCAATGAGTGGGCCAGGCCATCTGCCTGACATTAAGCGCCAGTGAGAATAACTTTAACCTGATGGGGAAAAGTGCTTTGCCACTGGGAGGAGGGTTCAAGAATGTGAAGCATTGAGGTGGTGAGCAACAATAACATTTAATTACATAACGTGTTCAGATGTAACAAGAGATAATTACCCCAAACTACCTGCACCTTACCTCACCCATGCCTATCCAGTGCCCTGACAACTCCTTAGCCTTGCGAACCGTCCCACTACATCTCGGTGTATTGCCAGGACGTACATCGGAGGTGGCGATAGCCTGCTGCCTTCCATGCCATGTTGTCTTTGGAGGGCTGGGACCTGGAGTGCACCAGCCTACCTTTGGGTAGCATTGGTATTGTTGCATCACCCTGTTATGCCCGCTGTGCCTGGGTTGCGCTTGTGTCAGGAAGGAGGGATTCAGATTGGCTGGTCACTCCCAGGGTCTTCTGGCTGGAAGGCCCTGGGATGTGCTCCAGCGGACCCTACTCCCTCTGGGTGCTCCTGGGACCCTGTGTTGCTGTATGGGTTGGAGGGCACCTGGAGTGAGCTCCAGTAGCCTCAATATCATCTGACGTTGCAGTCCTGGAGGCCCAGCATGGTCTGCACCATGCAGTTGAACCCCTCAGCCATTGTCCTTAGGGACTGACTCATGCTTTGGAGTTCTCCAGTCATGGATTTGACTTCTTATCCCAGACTTTCCACTGCGGATGCCACACTTAGTCCTTTTAGAATACAGAATTGATCGCTAACATCTAACCACACTCACCTACTGCTAATCTCACTCACTGGTATAAACTATAATCTAACCTTCTCACACTAACTGCTCTGATGACCTTCACTAACTATCTCCTGCATACACGCCTCCCCTAAAAAGTAGAATCACTGCTTTTTATAGTAGTATCTGCAGCTCCCTCTAGTGGCTATTCATGGTACTACATTAACCCTTGTAATGCTGATAGTTATGATAATACCACAACCACTTCACCAGTGTGACACCGTGGGACCTGTCTCCAGCACTTTTTGAAAACCATGTTTCAAAAAAAAAATGTGGCGGGATTCACCGTCTCGCCAGCCCCGTTTACCAGCGTGCCCCC
Organism: Scyliorhinus torazame; assembly: GCF_047496885.1. Lineage (NCBI taxonomy): Eukaryota > Metazoa > Chordata > Chondrichthyes > Carcharhiniformes > Scyliorhinidae > Scyliorhinus > Scyliorhinus torazame. The sequence continues at coordinate 159,867,263 of NC_092717.1, forward strand.
CCCCCTCCCGTCCCCCTCCCCCCCCCCCCCTCCCCCCCGGCTGGCAGTGGGAGTCTCCGTTCCCGTAGCCGGCCAATGGGGTTTCCCATTGTGGGCCAGCCCACGTCATCAGGAAGCGCGCGGGGATCGGTGTGTTGCCGGCGAGGCGGATGATTCCGCCAACGGAGAATCCCGCTGATGGTTGGAAAAGCTGGCATTGGAGCCTATGGGCAGCACAATTTAAAAAGCCAAAAATTCCACCCCAAGTTTGCAGCCTGACAACTATCACTGCTTGGTCTTGTGGCCAAGCAAGCGGTGATTCCTGCTGTATAGCCTTTAGATGGCTATGGAGTGAGACGGTTACACCGGGGAAGGGGAACCCTCTCACAGCCAAAATCCAACCAATAGAGTCCAATGAAAAACATCTGTACCTTAGGATAACTCATTTTGACTCGAAGAAGACAAAACAGAGATCAATAAAAAGTGGGGTTAACGTAATCAGACGCCTGTTTCCATTGTCTTAACCTTTGGAAGGCCCAATTAGAATATATATCCTCTGTTCCAATGTAAAAACATCGGAATCATGACTTTTCTGATTGCAAATTTTCTTCTATAAAAGATAAACCATTCAATTCCACTTCGTAGGTATAAATAAAAAATTGCATTGATTGGAGGAAAGGCAGAAGGATGACTTTGAGTAGTCAGCATTGTGGCGGACATTATATTTTGACTACAGGTTTAACCCTCCCGTCGTTAAAACCTCACTTTATTGCAAAGGGGTGATTTTGCCAGCAGCAAGGTTAAAAGTGCTCTATTATAAATCAAGTATAGGCGTTTAATATTATGAATAGCATTACAATCCATCACCTCCGTGTCAGTCCAGACTTAGAAAGAACAGCTAATTCCTTCTACCACAACTGCATAACTTTGTGAATGGCTCAGTTTGTAAATCCAAAGTGTAATTAAAGACCGGAGGCCCCAGATGATTCCTAGTCAACACTGATTTCATTGACCTTAACACAGGGCACTACAATTGACAGTGGTAATTTTATAAAAGGTAAGTTTCACTCTGGACACCCACTTCTGACAGCTATCTTGTTAAACCTACTGGAGAGTTTGGGTTTGTGGATGTCAGATAAAGATAACATCAATCCCAGCTGTATTTCACTCATGGCCAATATTTATTGTCTAGGTTCAGCACATACATGTAGCACAGACGCTTGGCTGAAATATACCATACTGCCCATAGAATCATAAGTGTTGATTTTAACATGGGTGGCAGTTATGTGAGCAGGGGCCAACATGCAAACTACCCAGAACTTGGCAGTGTGAACTTTAGGTCTTATCTGCATAGACTCGGTCAGTGGAATTTTATCTTGCACGCAACAGTAGGCCCATTGCAGCTCAGGAACGTGTCTGTCATTGAAACAGTCTTAGCCATGGGTCTTAACTGAGCCAAAGCGTCAGCATCCCAATTCTGGATTTCCAACCTGTGACAAAATATTGACCTGTAACTTCCTGGCTCCCCAGCGCATTGGAGGGTTTACCCGGCAATTGTCTAGAAGCATTAACGTCCCCTGGAGAATTGCGCTGCACTGCAAATCATAGGACAAAGCGAATAAAAAACCAAATTCGGATTGTTCTACTTCTTTTACACAAGGACTTACTCTGAGCTAGTAGAAGTGGCATGGACAAGATGGGCCGAATGGCCTCCTTTTGTGCTGCAACTTTTCTATGGTTTCAAAATAAAACCATTTCTAACTGACTCACCTGATGAAGGAGCTATGCTCCGAAAGCTAGTGATTCCAAACAAACCTGTTGGACTTTAACCTGGTGTTGTCAGACTTCTTACTGTGCCCACCCCAGTCCAACGCTGGCATCTCCACATCATTTGCAACTTCAACATACCTATTTTAAACATCCAGAGCGAGCCCGACATGGAACACCCCGCACACTCTCGATCTGCCACCACCTGACCAATAAACCACTAGGGTATTCCTAACTCCAACACAATCAGCGTGACAACACCCTCCACCCCAGAAGCCTCGGATGAACTTGAATGATGTAGGAGCAGCCTTCTCGAAGGTCAACCCACGGAAAGCCATTGGCCCGGATGGGGTACCGGACGAGCACTCAGGTCGTGCGCGGGTCAGCTGGCGGGGGTATTCGCAGACATCTTCAACCTCTCTTTACAAAAATCTGAGGTTCCAACTGCTTCAAGAAGACGACCATCATCCATCCCTGTACCAAAGAAAAGCCAAGCATTGTGCCTTAATGACTACCGTCCTGTGGCTCTGACAGCCATCATTATGAAATGCTTCGAAAGGTTAGTCATAGCACGAATCAACTCCAGCCTCCCGGGTTGCCTTGATCCACTACAGTTCGCCTATCGCTGCAACAGGCCCATAGCAGATGCCATCTCCATGGCCCTGCACTCAACACTGGAACACCTAGATAGCAAAGACACCTGTGTCAGACTCCTATTTATCGACTACAGTTCAGCCTTCAACACCATTATCCCCATGAAACTCATCTCCAAACTCCGTGGCCTGGGCCTCGGCTCCTCCCCGTTACTGGATCCTGAACTTTCAAACCCACAGGCCACAATCAGTAAGCATATGCAACAACACCCCCTCCACGATCATGCTCAACACGGGTGCCCCACAAGGCTGTGTCCTCAGTCCCGTACTATACTCCTTATACACCTATGACTGTGTGGCCAAATTCCCCTCCAATTCGATTTTCAAATTTGCTGATGACACCACCGTAGTGGGTCCGATCTCAAACAATGACGAGACAGAGTACAGGAATGAAATACAGAATCTGGTGAACTGATGCGACGACAATAATCTCTCCCTCAATGTCAACAAAACGAAGGAGATTGTCATCGTCTTCAGGAAGTGTAGTGAGAACATGTTCCTGTCTACATCAATGGGAACGAAGTAGAAAGGGACGAGAGCTTCACGTTTTTAGGTGTCCAGATCACCAACAACCTGTCCTGGTCCCCCCATGCCGACACTATAGTTAAGAAAGCCCACCAATGACTACTTTCTCAGAAGACTAGGGAGATTTGGCATGTCAGCTACGACTCTCACCAACTTTTACAAATGCACCACTGAAAGCATTCTTTCTGGTTGTATCACAGCTTGGTATAGATCCTGCACTGCCCAATACTGCAGGAAACTACAAAAGGTTCTAAATGTTGCCTAGTCCATCACACAAACTAGCCTCCCATCCATTGACTCTGTCTATAATTCCCGCTGCCTCGGAAAGGCAGCCAGCATAATCAAGGACCCCATGCACCCCGGACATACTCTCTTCCACCTTCTTCCCTTCCACCTTCTTCCGTCAGGAAAATGAAACAGAAGTTTAAGGTCACGTACCAACCGACTCAAGAGCAGCTTCTTCCCTACTGCCATCAGACGTTTGAACGGAACTATCTCGTATTAAGTTGATCTTTGCTCTACGCCCTAGCTATGACTGTAACAATACATTCTGCAATCTCTCCTTCCTTCCCTATGTACAGTATGCGCTGTCTGTATAGCATACAAGAAACAATACTTTTCACATGTCACAATAATAAATCAAATCAAAAACAATCCCACCTATAGGAGTCCCGACTGCCAAACACACAGGACTTTCCCCATCCTTCATCTCCAGTATGCGCGTCTAACACTAAGATTCCCCCCTCTCCCAATCAGACCCGACTCAACCCCAGAGCAGATTGCAACCCCACCTCCCCCGTGAGTGGACCCGAAATCCCCCTCCCTGAATACCTCTTGGAACCCCACCCTATTGCCAGACCCCGATCCCATCCTGTCAGTGGACCCACAGCACCCCCCCAACCATCCCCCCCCAGATCTCCACCGACTTCCCTCCCCCCGCCGCCCCTAGGATCCCTACGCTCTGAGCCCTCACAATTCCTGTGAACACCCACACAGCCACCCATTGCCCCTGTCACTCACCCATGCGCCCCAGACCCTAGGCTTCACAGGCCCCTGCCCCTCCCCAAACCTGATCAGCCTAATTCCATGCACTTATCTTCTCCTTGTCCTGTCTACTGACTTCTTTAAACCTATCTGCATTCCATGGTTAAAAAAAAAGAGGGCATGGTCTCTCTGTGCTCACTGGTGTTGCACTGCGCTGGCGCCTTTGTGGACTTTTTTTTACTGCAGGTCCCAAACATCTAGTCAGTAAAAGTTTGCACAGCATTTTTCAGGGTGGTAAATGCACTTCAAACTCTTGTAATTCCAATGGGACATCGCTTGCCACCCCTGGGTGGAAGTTACGGCCCATCACATTTTTCAATATTTTCTCAATATCACTGTGGTATGCTCTGAAGCAGGCTTGTGTATGTTTGTGAATAACTTAATTAAACTGAAAACAGTAGACTGCAGATTTCAGAACATCAAAGGGTGGTTAGGTATTGTCATGTGAGAGTACCTTTAAGACAATGGCCACAGGACATGTGGGTGTTACTGATTCAAACGAAGCTGGAGTTCCCACTGTTGCCGCATCACTACCGAAGGAGGTATCTGGAACGTATGAGGAGGTGAAGAAATCTATCTTAAGTGCATATGAGCTAGTGCCTAAAGCTTACAGACAAAGGTTTAGAAATTTAAGGAAATAATTTTTTTTTAAAAATAATTTTTATTCAAATTTTCACAAAATCTTAACAACAAAATACAGAAAGAAAAGAACAACGCCCCCCCCCCCCCATATACAAAAATAATAAATTAACAGCCTTCATCGACACAAAGGCAAAAATACACGCCCACTCAAGAAAAACAAACCAACACCACCACCCCCCCCCCCGGGTTGCTGCTGCTGCTGACCATCTTCTAATGTTCTGCCAGGAAGTCTAGGAACGGTTGCCACCGCCTGAAGAACCATTGCACCGAACCCCTTAAGGCAAATTTCACCCTCTCCAATTTATTAAACCCCGCCATAGCATCGATCCAGGATTCCACGCTCGAGGGCCTCGCATCCTTCCACTGAAGAAAAATCCTTCGCCGGGCTACCAGGGACGCAAAGGCCAGAGTACGGGCCTCTTTCGCCTCCTGCACTCCCGGCTCCTCTGCCACCCCAAATATTGCGAGCCCCCAGCCCGGCTTGACCCTGGAACCTACCACCCTCGACACCGTCCTCGCTACACCCTTCCAAAAGTCCTCCAGCACTGGGCAAGCCCAGAACATGTGGGTGTGACTTGCTGGGCTCCCTGAACACCTAACACACCTGCCCTCGCCCCCAAAGAACTGGCTTATCCTTGCCCCGGTCATGTGAGCCCTATGCAGCACCTTAAATTGTATGAGGCTGAGCCTCGCGCAAGAGGAAGAGTTCACCCTCCCCAGGGCATCCGCCCACATCCCCTCGTCAATCTCCTCACCCAACTCCTTCCACTTACCCTTTCACTCCTCCACCGAGGCCTCCTCCTCCTCCTGCATCCTGCCCTCTCCAACCCACACCCCCGACAGCACCCTGTCCTGGACCCCGCGTGGCGGCAACAGTGGGAACTCCACCACCTGCCGCCGAACAAACGCCCTTACCTGCATCTATCTGAAGGTGCTCCCGGGGGGAACCCAAACTTCTCCTCCAGCTCACACAGGCTCCCAAACTTCCTGTCCACAAACAGGTCCCCCATCCTTCTAATACCTACCCTGTGCCAGCTCAGAAACCCTCCGTCCATCCTCCCCGGGACAAACCGGTGGTTCCCCCGAATCGGGGACCACACAGAGGCCCCCACCTCCCCCCTGTGACGTCTCCATTGCCCCCAAATTTTGAGGGAAGCCGCCACCACCGGGCTCGTGGTATACCCCATTGGGGGAAGCGGCAGCGGCGCCGTCACCAGCGCCTCCAGCCTCGTGCCCCACACAGGACGCCATCGCCAGCCTCTTCCATGCCGCCTCATCCCCCTCCATCACCCACTTATGCACCATCGCCACGTTGGCAGCCCAATAATACCCACAGAGGTTAGGCAGCACCAACCGCCCCCCCCCCCCATCCCTACACCGCTCCAGGAACACTCTTCTCACCCTCAGGGTCTTCTGCGCACACACAAACCCCGTAACGCTCCTGTTAACCCGCCTGAAGAAGGCCCTAGGGATCAGGATGGGGAGGCATTGGAACAGGAACAAAAACCTCGGGAGCACCGTCATTTTAACTGACTGCACCCTACCCGCCAGGGAGAGTGGCAGCACGTCCCACCTCTTAAACTCCTCCTCCAGCTGCTCCACCAGCCTCATGAAGTTAAACTTATGCAGGGCCCTCCAGCTCCTAGCCACCTGGACCACTAGGTACCTGAAATTCCTCTCCGCCCTTTTTAGCAGGAGCTCACCAATCCCCCTCTCCTGGTCCGTTGCACTACAAACAACTCGCTCTTCCCCATATTAAGCTTGTACCCGGAGAAATCTCCAAACTCCCTAAGGATCCTCATCACCTCCGGCATTCCGCCCATCGGGTCCGCCACATATAGCAGCAAATCATCCACATAGAGCGACACCTGAGGCTCCTCCCCACCCCGCACCAGCCCACTCCAGTTCCTCGAATCCCCCAGCGCCATGGCCAGATGTTCAATCGCCAGTGCAAAGAGCAGGGGGGACAGGGGACACCCCTGCCTCGTCCCCCGGTGTACGGAAATACTCTGGCCTCCTTCCTGTTCATGGTCACACTCGCCACCGGGGCCTCATATAGCAGCCTCACCCACCTGATGAACCCCTCCCCAAACCTTTTCAACACCTCCCACAGTTACCCCCACTCCACCCTATCAAAGGCCTTCTCCGCATCCATCGCCGCCACTATCTCCGTCTCCCCTTTCATCGCCGGCATCATTATAACATTCAAGAGCCTCCGTACATTAGTATTCAACTGCCTCCCTTTCACAAACCCCGTCTGATCCTCTTGTATGACCTGCGGCACATAGTCCTCTATCCTCATGGCCAAAATCTTTGCCAGCAACTTTGCATCTACATTGAAAAGTGAGATCGGCCTATATGACCCATACTGTAAGGGATCCTTGTCCCGCTTCAGGATCAGGGAAATCAGCGCTCCAGACATAGTCGGGGGCAGAGCTCCCACTTTCCCTGCCTCGTTGAAGGTCCTTACCAACAGTGGGCCCAGCAGGTCTGCATACTTCTTGTAAAATTCAACCAGGAACCTATCCGGTCCCGGTGCCTTCCCTGCCTGCATGTTCCCTATCCCTTTGACCAACTCCTCCAACCCAACCGGCGCCCCCAACCCCGCCACCTGCCCCTCCTCCACCCTCGGAAACCTCAGCCGGTCCAGGAAGCGACCCATCCGCCCCTCTTCCTGTGGGGGCTCAGACCAGTACAGTTCCTCGTAGAAGTCCCTGAATACCCCATTGATACCCACCGCACTTTAAGGAAAGAATTTGGTCAAACATACATGGAGTTTGAAAGGCTCAAACAGAGTAATTTCGATAGGTGGATAAGGGCTTTGAAAATAGACCAAACGTATGAAGCTCTCAGAGAAATTATACTTTTGGAGGAGTTTAAAAATTAAATTCCTGATGTAGTGGGAACTCATGTGGAAGAGCAGAGGGTTAAAACTGCGAGATTGGCAGCAGAAATGGCAGATGATTATGCATTAGTTCATACATCAAAGCTTGGTTTCCAACATCAGTTTCAACCTGAGAGGGATAGAAACTGGGGACATGAGAAATACTCAAGTGGTAAAGGCAAACGTGATCTGATGGGAGATAATAAGGTGAGCGTACCTCAGATTAAAAAAGAAATCCAGGAGGGTGGAAAAGAAAAGTTTCAGATGTTTTCACTGTAATAAACTGTGCCATGTAAAGTCACAGTGTTGGTGGTTGAAGAAAAGCACTGGGAAGGCTGATATGGTAAAACAGGATAAGACAGTGGGGTTTGTTAGAGTGGAAAATGAAAGCCCAAGGGAAGCGAAGGAGGTGCAAACAATTGTACAGACTGTTCAAGAAGTAATTGTTAAGAAGGTGCCAGATGTCTTTAAAGAATTTACTTGTGTGGGTAAAGTTTACTCATGTGTATCAGGAGGAGCAGGTAAAGAAGTCACAATTTTAAGAGATACAGGGGCTGGTCAATCTTTAATGGTAAGAGATGAGGAATTATGTAGTTCGGGAAGAATGTTGCCAGACAAGGTGGTGATATGTGGAATTCAGGGTGAGAGGAGTAGTGTTCCATTATATAAGGTAAGGTTGGAAAGTCCAGTGAAGAGTGGTGAAGTGTTAGTAGGAGTAATAGATAAACTATCTTGTCCAGGAATACAGTTTATCTTGGGTAATGATATAGCTGAATCGCAGGTGGGAGTAATGCCTACTGTGGTTGATAAGCCAATGGAAAATCAGTCAACTGAAGTGTTGAAGAACAAATATCCTGGGATTTTTCTGGATTGTATAGTAACAAGGTCACAAAGTCACAGGTTAAGACAAGAGGAGAAATCAAAGAGTGAAGATGAAGATGGAGTGCAATTATCAGAAACGATTTTTGATCAGATGGTTGAAAAAGAACAAGAACAGGTGGGGGATGAGGCGGATATTTTTAGTTCAGGAAAATTGGTGGAGTTACAACAGAAAGATGTAGAAATAAAACGGATATATCAGAAAGCATATACGGAAGAGGAATCTGAGAGTATACCAGAGTGTTATTACCGTAAAAATGATGTCTTGATGAGAAAATGGAGACCTGTACATATGCAGGCGGATGAAAAGTAGGCAGAAGTTCATCAAGTAGTATTGCCGGTAGGGTATAGGAAGGAGGTGTTGCAAGTTGCACATGAGATACCAGTGGGAGGACATTTGGGAATAAGGAAATCTCAAGCTAAAATCCAGAAACATTTTTATTGGCCTGGACTACATAAAGATGTAGTTAAATTTTGTCAATCATGTCACATATGTCAAGTGATAGGGAAACCTCAAGCAGTGATAAAACCAGCGCCCTAACTACCTATTTCAGCATTTCAGGAACCTTTTACGAGGGTCATAATTGATTGTGTAGGGCCGCTTCCTAAAACAAAAAGTGGGAATCAATATCTTTTGACTATAATGGATGTGTCTACTAGGTTTCCAGAGGCCATTCCAGTACGTAATATTACAGCTAAAAGGATTGTGGAGGAGTTACTTAAATTCTTTACTAGATATGGACTACCCACAGAAAGTCAATCGGATCAAGGATCAAATTTTACTTCAAAGTTATTCAAAGAAGTTATGGATAGCTGAGGAATAAAAGAATTTAAATCAACTGCGTACCATCCAGAATCGCAGGGAGCATTAGAAAGGTGGCATCAGACGTTAAAGACAATGTTGAGGGCATAGTGTCAAGATTATCCAGAGGATTGGGATAAAGGAATCCCATTCGTATTGTTTGCAATTAGGGATGCACCTAATGAGTCTACTAAATTTAGTCCTTTTGAACTAATTTTTGGTCATGAGGTAAGAGGACCACTTAAATTGATTAAGGAAAAATTGATGGGTGAGAAATCGGAAATTACACTATTGGATTACGTGTCAAATTTTAGGGAATGATTAAATAGAGCAGGTGAATTGGCTAGACAACATTTGAAAGTTGCACAAAATGTGATGAAACGGGTAGCGGACAAGAAATCCAAAGTTCATAGTTTTGCCAGTGCGGATAACGTTTTAGTGTTGTTACCAGTGGGAGGGAAGCCTTTCAAAGATAGTTTTTGTGGACCGTATCAGATTGAAAGGAAATTAAGTGAGGTGAATTATGTGGTAAAAACACCAGATAGAAGGAAGACTCACCGAGTGTGTCATGTGAATATGCTTAAAAGGTACTTTGAAAGGGAAGGAGAGAAAAAGGAGGTTTTAATGATTCTAACTCAGTGACAAACCAAATTCAGAAGACTGTGAATTTGACGTTCTCAAATTAAATTGTAAAATGAGGATGTTCTTAAAAATTGGGATGAATTGTTAAGTTACCTTCCAGAGGACAAACAAGCTGACCTGAAAGAGTTATTGATATCACATGGGCAAGTTTGTAGAGATAAATTGGGAAGTACTAAAATGGCTATACATGATCTAGTTGTGGGCAATGCTATTCCTTTCAAACAACATCCATATAGACTTAATCCTTTAAAATTGGCACAGGTTAACAGAGAGATTGAGAGTATGCTGAAGAATGGCATAATTGAAGTGGGTTGCAGCCAATGGAGCTCACCCATAGTGATGGTACCTAAACCAGACGGTACCCAACGGTTGTGTGTGGACTATAGAAAGATGAATGCAGTTACAAGAACAGACTCTTATCCTGTCCCACCATTGAAAGATTGCATGGAGAAAGTGGGACAAACTGCTTTTATTTCCAACTTCCAGACATGGAAAGAACATTTAAAACATCGTATGGAGTTCTTCGATCAACTTCAGGTGGCGGGTTTGGTGATGAACCTAGCCGAAAGTGAATTTGGAGAAGCCCGAATCACTTTTCTTGAGGAGTTTCCGATACCCTCAAGACGAAGGGAAATAATGCGATTTCTTAACATGAATGAATTTGATCGAACCTTTGTGCAAAAGTTTTGTGGCGTGATTACTCCACTGATGGACTGGCTAAAGAATCCTAAAAAATTTCAATGGACATTTGACTGCCTGAAAGCTGTGACCACCAATGCTCCTGTATTGGAGAATTGCAAGGGACTCTGTGGTCAGATTGAACTGAAGTATGTGATTCTAAAGAGAAATGCCGAGGCGTAGAGTAATGGATGGATTATGCAGAGACCTTCTTGTTCAAAGAGACTGTCAATCGAGAAGGATTTCGGTTGGAGGAAGCAGAACAAAGAAAAATGGACTATATTATTATGCCTGTTTAAGTGTGTTGTTTTCTTTAAATGAAAATGTATATTTATTGTGTGCATTTCTTAGTGGATGGTGCAAAAGTGAAAAATGAAACCATCTTGAAGTTGATGGTTTATTTTATTTTATTGGGGGGAGGTGTCATGTGAGAATACGTTTAAGACATGGATGTTTAAGCAATGTACCTTTAAGAAAACAGTGATGTCAGAGAATGGGTGGAGCTGAGGTCAGGTCAGCCAATTTGCAGTTTAGTTTTGCGGTTTGAAAAAGAGCTTGTGTGTGTCTGTGTGTTCCAGAGAGCTGCAGTTTGGAGAAAAAGAGACTGGGGAGTGTCTTGCTTGCGGTGATCTGGATCTCTGCCATGAAAGACTGTCTCTGGATCATTTGACTGATTTAAACTCATAATTGTAAAACCTTTAACCTGATGTGATTCTGTTTAAAGGTGTTAAGGCTCTTGGAAGTTTGAAGGAACATTTTGAAGAATTATTTACTGTTGCAATATTTTCTGAGTTACCTTTGAAGTAAGGGGTGTTAAGGGATCCAATGTTTATATAAGATGTTAACTTGAGTTCATGGAATAAACAGTGTTTTGTGTTTAAAAACCCACGTGTCCATAACTGTAATCCCACACCTAGGGAACAAGCAGTGTGCTAGGAAAAGCAACAAATACATTAAAGGGAGAGGTTGGTTGAACTCCATGATACATTTTGGGGTTCTGAAAACACCTCGCCCATAACAGTATGAAGGCAAGTAGTTTCAAGTGGATCTGAGCAGGCTGAGATAGAGTACCAGTGGGCAGCATGAATTCTGAATTTACATTAGGAAGATAAGGAAAGGGACTTGAAGTTAACTATTGTATTCCAGCAGGAACTTGTACAATTGCCACTGATTGTAAAAGAGGGAGAAAAGTGGCAAAATCACTTTTACCTCAAAAGTAGTAGTCATAACACAACATGAAATACCTGTAAATTCTGGGAAATTGAACTTCTGAAGGAACGTAGAACAATACAGTTGAAATGAAAGAGTAAAAACATATTTAAAGAGAAGTTGAAGACTGTAGAGATGTGGTTATGAGATCCTGAATCAGTGTGTGCTAGAAACAGACCTGTGGAAGAGCAGCTGCCACCCACCCTCAGAGAAAATTGTTTGTGCCTGCAAAGTTTTGAGACAAGCTTTGACTCAGTATTGGATGAAAGGGAGAGAGAGAAAAGCTTGTGTCAGACTTTCGCTATGGCAACAATGGATGTGTGGTAATATTACGCGAATTTGCCGAAAAGGGATGTTTAGCTCACTTGATTTCGCAGAAATCTTTTGGGAAATGTTTGTAGATGTACTCTTAACTGTATAAATGTAACCTTGTGTCATTAAGTTTGCTTTTTTTCTTTCTTTAAATAAATGTTTTAAGTTTAATTTAAAAATTTTTACAAATGGTTTGAAATTCTTTCTCCTGACTTCAGATACTTTCTCATGAAATACAAATTGCAATCGTTGTGATAGCTTGTTGAAGTTTCTCTTTGGGATTTGGGCAGACTGGCATTTACTGTAATGATATATATATATATAGTACAAGTGCAGTAAAGGGTTAACAACAGAGACTACTTGTAACTCAACACTAGATGGCGTTACTAAATGATTGTATATAAGGCTGCACCTCCAGGAATTCTGGGAGAACATGTGAAAAAGCTGTTGGAGAAGTCGATGATAGAAGGATAGTGTGAAGTTGAGTTATAGTATAGTTCAATAGTTAGAGAGAATATTGATTACTGTACTACAGATTCAGTATTATTATTTTATTATCTGTTACTCAGTAAAGTGTGCGAACCTAATCAAGTTAAGTAGTGGAAATATAACATGCAACCAGTAGTGTAAAATAAGTTAGTTTTGATTTAAACATCTTAATTTTATATACTTTGTCAGCACTACATATCTGGCTATCTTGGAGAACAAGGCAAGGAATATAACACTTACCAGTTGCATATGCAGTACCAATCAGAGAAGGTGAGTAGGATGATGCACCAAATCTGTGAAAGGAAGGATTTCTCATTAAAGGAACCAAGGTGTAAGTTAGAAGTCCTCAACTGGACATGAATTCAAGAGGCTTCAGCCTCTTGCTTCTTACAAAAAAGGGGTGGCATGGTGGCAGTGGTTAGCTCTGCTGGCACACAGTGCCAGGGACTCGGGTTCAATTCTGGCCTTGGGTGACTGTGTAGAGTTTGCACTTTCTCCCCGTGTCTGTTCCGCTTTCCTCCCTCAGTCCAAATATGAGCAGGCGAGATGGATTGACCATGATAAATTGTCCCTCGGTGTCCAGGAATGTGCTGGTTAGGTTACGGGTATAAGGCGGAGTGGATCAGTGCATACCAGATGGGCCAAATGGCCTCCTTCTGTACTGCAGGAAGTCTGCGATTCTATGATAGGAACCACAGCTTACAATTATTGCAATTCAAAGTATGGCCTGTGTGTATTTAATAAGGTCAGAGTTGCAAGTGGGAAAACAATAAACAACATGTGTTCCTCTCTTAGCTTCAGTGCATAAGCCAGCGCATCTGTTGAGTTTGAAATTTTCCTTATTGGAGAGGTAAATTATTCATTTCTGTTCCAGAATCAAAATGATGATTTTGAAGTTAGTAATAATGAGTTTAGATCTCTATCTCGGACATCCCAGGTGAACCACATTGTGCTGGGGATAGATTGCAAAAGAGGTAGGTACCTTTTTATTTTTCACAGAAGTAGTTAATTGGAATTTGGTAGCAGCTTTGAGATAAGCAGAGGGAAAAGTCTGGGGTGGCTGTAATCCAGCAGCAAAGGGGTTTTCAGAAACTATGGGCACGATCTACCAGGAGAAGCACTAAATACCGTAGCGAGCGAGACTGGCTGGGTGCTTCCCGCCAGCCGACTCAGCGAGATCGCGATCGGTATCCAACGTCAATTAGGGTTGGTAATGATGCCCCACAGGCTTCACGGCAGAAATGGCTGCCCTGCCAGCTGATTGGCCTGGGCCATGCCAGACAGCTCCCCACTAACGAGGGGGCGCAGCTCTTAAACCACTCCCTACGAGCAAACCCCAGACAGCACGTAGCCATGCCACCGCGGAGACCAGCCCTGCATTTCGGTGATGCCGAACTGACCTGACTGCTGGATGCGACGGATTTCCGATGGGACATCCTGGGCTTGATTCTCCGATTTTAGGGCTATGTCTCCACGCCGGCGAGAGAATGGTAGCGTTTTGCCCCAGAAAAACCGGTGCAAAATGGACACGATTCACCATTTTGCTGGGCTCTAGCAGGGGGGAGCACCCGGCTCCAGCTGCCGATACGCTCCAGAGAATTGCCTGCTCCATGGCCGCGCGTGCGCACGCCGACGGCCTGCAGCGGCCTCGCCGTGCTACATGGTGGCTGCCGCTCGCGGACCCGGCCCACGAAATAGTTCGCTCCTTCGGACGGCTCACGTGCCCCGGACCACCCCTCCACAGAGCCCCCAGCCCTGAATAATGACCTCCACTGCCCACGGATCGGCCCTCCCCCGACTGTGGCGGCGCTGGACTGAGTCCGCAGCCGCCACGCCGAGTTCCCGACGGGTGAGACCACAAGTGTCCCACACCATCGGGAACTCGGCCGGTCGGGGGCGGGGCATCGGGGGACGGGCATCAGGCAATGTCCTGAGGCCGCTGATATGTGGCGCGCCGTACTCTCTGGAGGGGGCGGAGCATCGCGGAAGCGCCGCTGCCCACGGTTTTGTCGGGAACTTGGATTCTCCGGCTGGTCGCCAAACACGATTTTGCTGACTGGAGAATCCACCTCTCTATTTCCCTGAGGGGATCAGAGGGGCAGCCGGTGCCACCTGAGAGGCAATGGCAGCGGTCATCAACTTGGGGAGTATCACAAGGAGGACTGCCATCCAGTGCTATGGTAAGCTCAAGGACCTCTACCTGACCACATGGGCGAGTTGGCATCGGTCCCGTGGCACCAGCTTCACGAGTGAGTTGGCATCAACGGCCCCCAGGCACCGGTCCCGCCTGCTACCCCCAAACAAGCCGGCTGTTTGCACTGCATAAGCCGCCCCCCCCCAGTACAATACCGCATCTGTGCCCCAGCACAGTCTGACACCCATAGGTACAACCCACCCAAGCCCAGAAGTGTTGCTCATGCCTGTTTCTCGCCATAGCGGTGCCCCCCCCACCCCTCCCCCACCCCCCGTCCCCCCCCACCCCTCCCCTCCCCTCACCTCTCCCCCCCACCCCTCCCCCTCCCTCCCCTCACCTCTCCCCCCACCCCTCCACCTCTCCCCCCTCCCCCACCCCTCCCCCCTCACCTCTCCCCCCCCACCCCTCCCTCCCCTCCCCTCCCCCACCCCTCCCTCCTCCCCCCACCCCTCCGTCCCCTCCCCCACCCCTCCCTCCTCCCCCCACCCCTCCCTCCCCTCCCCCACCCCTCCCTCCTCCCCCCCACCCCTCCCTCCTCCCCCCCACCCCTCCCTCCCCCCCCTCCCTCCCCTCCCCCCACCCCTCCCTCCTCCCCCCCACCCCTCCCTCCCCCCCCACCCCTCCACCTCTCCCCCCCCACCCCCTGGACCTGGGGCATCCCAGCGATGGAGAAGAATTCAGTTGCCAGGGTATCTTGTTGGACTTGACTTCCAGGTGAAAGTTTATATCGACACCTGCTTGGCCAAACAAGGCATCCTTGACTTCACAGATGCACATTTGGGCTGTAGGTTGTGAAATACTGCCCATCAAGCCGTGGAATGAATCCAAAGCATAGACGTTCAGGGCTCCGTTGACCTTGGCTGCCATTGGGAGCGACTATCCTCCTCCTCCACAAGGTGTCATATCCACAAGGACATGGAAGAGGTGTTGCACAGTCCCCTTGTTGAGAAAGAGCCTCCTGAGGCACATGCTGTCTGGCATCCCCTCAAACGACCAGCGATGCCTGTACATCTTGGGATGTTGCGGAGGCCTCCCCTTCTGGGTCCCTCCCTGGCCTGACGGGCAGCCAGGTCCGCAGGCTGTGGGGGCAGGACCCTGCACATGCCTCCATCGACACCGCTGCTGCCGCCTTCTCCAGCATCTGACCACCATACCATCCATAATGTGATATCTGTAAGGAATTGGAGAGGGCGAGAGACCAAAAATCAGTTATGAATTCCACCCTGGGACCCTTGAGTCGCCTAAGACTCCCCCAGCCTTACGTTCCCTGACTTCTCTCAGGATGCCATTTCGTGAATCAGTTCTGCTGGGGGACCCCGCCCTGCACACGCACCCTTGGCCACAGCAGGGGCCCCGGACACTGAAACCCAGTCCCTAGATCCCAGAACCCTTCCGGGAACATTACTTGGATTGGGAAGGTTTCTTCCCCGATCCACACACACACACCCTCTGGTCGCAGGGATATTCCCAGTGTTGAAGACCAGCATCTTGGGTGTTTAATTGTTGGCTACTTCCTCTGTGGTGTTGATGCCCCCAGGTTCAAGCAAAAGTGTCCAGCCCTGACAATTTGATTAGGATGCTGGGCAATAACCCTCGTCTGAGACATGTCACTTGTACCCATGGGATTCCACTCGAGAGCTGTGCAATACTCATATAACTAACACTGCAAATTCCCTATTAGCAATAGCCTTCAGCTATGCAACTGAAGATTTGGTTGCTCACCTTCACTATATTACCACAGGACTCTGCCCGTGGGGTGTTCGGTGGGACGGATAGGCAGCAGCTGAAGTTGCTCCCATCATGGGTATACACAATCCGGGGGGTTGCCTATGGGAACCGTGGGTACTGTGCCCCTTAACCCCCCCCCAGCCTAAGGGCGAACCCCACAGATGGCACCCAGTCCCTCTCTCTGACTAGGCCCCACCCCCTCTTCCCCTCCCTGAGCACTGGGGCAGCAGCTCCAGAGCCCTCGGGCTGCATGCCCGATTTTGAAGACGTCTACTCACCTCTCCAATCCCCTTGTTGAATCCCAAATTTCTTTCTCCGTCAGTCTGGCCTCAATAAAAGTCGAGATGGATTTGCAAGTAAAAAGAAGTTATTTTATTCAGCTTGCAAGCTACCTAGTCCACAGTGATACAGATAACATGTTGCTTTCTGCAGCCCCGGGAACTAAGTGAATGTCCCAGACAAAGAGATCAGTACTCATACATTCAAATGGCATCAAGTTTCACATACTCGACACCCATAGGTCATCCTATGTCCCTCCTGACTTGTTTGATCTATTCTGATTGGCTCACTTCCAATCCCTTTCTCCGGCCCCTATCAATGCAGCATCACTCTCATAGACACACCTCTTCCTGCTTTTTCCATGCGGTCTAAAATCCTTTGTCTCTACTTGCCAGAATCAAAGTGGCTTATTTCTACATTACATTAACTAATATCTCTAAAGTAACTATTTTATATCACATTCGTCACCCTCAGCATCCATTTCGCCATCTTCCAGTTTCTAAATTGGAGTACTAAATGGCACCCACATGACCTCCTGCTGGGGAGCTGGTTAGATCTCAGGAGGCCATTAGATAGGGCGTCCATCCCTTTAATCAGATGTCCATCCCTTTAATCAGATGGAGATTGTCTCAAATGATGTTGATTGGAACCTCACCGCGTTTCGGCGGGATCCGGGAACCTGCCAACGGTAAAGGGCCAGTTAGATCAGAAACTGATCGCGTCCGGCACGTATCCCGATTTCGGCCTCTCCCGTGGTCTAACCGGCTTGCCCAGATCCATGCCGGTAGATCATGCCCCATGTTTCTATTGTACCAATGATATCTTGCTGCCATGTGTCCCTGTGTCCACAGCCTATCAGCTTCGTTTGCAATACTCCTTCCATTGAAATAAATATAATTTGCCAAATTCCTGTGCTTTAAACATATTAACCTCTGTTTCTTCTGTCTTCTAAAGTTACTTGCTAATTTTCTGACTCCTGCTCCGAATTTGTCCCATCTTAATCTGCCCTCTGGTCCCCATTACCCTGCCAATCTAATTTAATCCCTCCCCAACAACACGAGCGAATCTCACTGCAAGGACCCTCATCCTGGTCCTATATGGGTGTAGATTGTCTGCCTTGTATAGATCTCACCTTCCGCAGAACTGGTCCAAATGCCCCATCTCTCCAGCCTCTTATTCATCTGGTGAATTCTGCTATTTCCATCATCACTGGCATGTTGCCTTGGGAAGTAATCTAGAGATTACTACCTTTTGAGGTCCGGCTTGTTAATATCTATCTCAACTCCCTGAACTCAACTATATGGCTTTCTCACTTTAAATTAGACCTGCAGGTCTTGTATTCTTCCCTTAATTTTCTTCTCCTAATGTAGCCATGCTCTTTGAGGTACCAGAGGCAAAGAGAGCTTGTTTAAGTAATAAATGTGTAAGCCAGGCTTGTTAGACGTAGTGAGCCCAGCTCCTCATTTTGCTGGTTGGAGTCTCCCGAAGCCATAGAAGCTATGTACTGGCTTGGCAATTTAACTCCACATTCTGCTTGCTTTGTTGATTTTTGTTCCACAATGACCGAATATAACATCGCTTTCAAATGTCAATCAGCTAACCTGGTAACATCTCCCTTTGGCAACTTTTTCTTCAAGACTCTTATGTTCCTCCTAATATCCGTTCAGCATCTTCAACAACCTGAAACTGCTTTTGAAGGCTATGGACCAGGTGCTGGAAAGTGGCATTAGAATGAGCATCTAGTTTCTTTTTTGGCTGGTGCAGACACAGTGGACTGAATGCTTCTTTCTGAACCATAAATGTTCTATGGTTCTCATAATCTCCTGTGAGATATCTCCCTATTCCTGTTACACATTTTGAACATTGGCGGCGGTTTACTCCTCCTTTCTGTTGTAAGTATCCTTCCTGTTGATTCGTCTTTTTCCTTTTCATTATTTTTACTGTTATCATTTTGATCCATTGATGCTTAATGGACATATACCTCTAAGTCAAGCTGGCGAAATGAGGAACTTGAAAGTTACATTCTGCTAGCTTTGGAATGCAGAACCCAGACGTTTTGGCACCCAAGAGATGGGGTGGGACTTGGTTCGATTAGTTGGCTGGTGGCCAATAAATTGGCCAAAAGGCCTTATTCTGCCCGGTAACGGGTGCTCATTGGATCCTGCCTGAGTGGGATGATTTCCGGAGATCTCAGGAGAAAAGAGCCAGGTCCCTGGACATTCAGAGAAAAGGGCCTGCTCTTTCACAGTAGGGGGTCTCCTTATTTAGGAAAAGCTACTATATGGACAATAAGGGGATAGTGTAGATGGGCTTTAGAGTGGTTTCACAGGTCGGCGCAACATCGAGGGCCGAAGGGCCTGTACTGCGCTGTAATGTTCTATGTTCTGGTATTTCTGAAACTGCAGAGACCTGAATGAATTTACAGTGAAAAAAAAACCCTCAAACTGAAAACCTAGATTGAAGGTGCTAGAAACAACCATCTGAAACTAATACTCATCTTTTTACTTCACTTGATGTTGTAAGACTTCTTACTTCAGTTATTATTTTACACCCCTCTTTTCCCCTCTGTGTTTGTCTGTCTTATGTGTGTCAGTATAGAGGGTGGGGCGAATTTAAGTGGGGGGTTTAGGAAATGGATGATAGTTAATCTGTTGTATTTAATGCATATTTAGTTGTAGTTATCGTTATTAATAAACTTAGTTGTGTTTAAATTTACAAACCTGTTCACTGTAGTAATTGGGCAGCTAAGCGCCAAAGACTTTGGGCGTTTTTCTAAGAAATATTTATTAATTTCAATTGTGTTGTGACTCCGGGTCAAGTGAGGCTGAAACTGACTGTGCAGTAACCCAGGAGGGGGTCATAACATTGTCAAGGATATTTTGTTAGGCTCAGTGATATCTACGATGATCTGGAGGTCTTGATTTATTTATAATTCTTTGTGTTCTGTACCACCACATCTCACAAACGTACATGTTACAGTCAATAATTCACTGCTCATGTCAATTAAACAAATGTTTAGCTAATTTTGCAGGTAATTTCCAACTGTTTCCTCAGGGGTCTAAGAAAGTGCTCAAGATTGCACATTCCTGCAAGTGGATAAAGGGGTTACAAAATTCCTGACTCCGAATGGTTCAAATGACATTATCAAAGCCTGATCAACAGATTTAATGAAGACCCTGTTGGCTTCTGACAGGTGCCCTTCCAGGATGTGCAGCAAGAACAGGTGAAAAATGGAGCTTACAGTAAAGGGTAGGATGGTAACAGGCGATCTTAAACACCCCACCAGTTTCCATGGTGGGATGGGGTATCAGCATTAAAATCGCCAATAACATATACAGTTGGGAGGCTATTTTCAGCCATTTGTATTTTGTTAGACTGTTCAGATTTGAAATGCTTCCATTTATTTTCATGGTCTGCTATTGCACCAGGAAGTGGGTTGTCTTCTGTTTGCCAAAGGAATAAAATCACTACAGTGAAAATGGAGGCCATTTAGCCCATCAAGTTTGCACCAACCCTTGGAAAGAGCACCCTACCTAGGTCCACCCCTCCACTCTATCCATGTAACCCAGTAACCCTACCTAATCTTTTGGGCACTAAGACAACTCTCTTGCACCAAGTCTTCGCAGCAAGCATTCTTGTAGTCACTGACCTACACTGCCTTTCAAATGCTCCAATGCAACAAATTTAAAATTCTAATCTGTATTGAAGCCCCTTCATGGCCATTCCCTCATTATATTTGTGACGTCATCCAACAGTCAGGTCTCCTCCGAAATAATTTATGTTACACATCTCCTTCACTCCACCATTGGTAGTCATCTACTTAACCATCTGGACCCGAGGCTTTGTATTTGCTCCATAGACCCCTCTGGATCTCTCCTGCCCCACTCTTGCCCAAAACCTATCACTTCAACCAAGCTTTTAATCATCCTTTTTATTATCTGTTTGATTGGATCAACATCCATTGTGGGTTTGTAAAGCGCCTTGAGATGTCTTTCAATTGTAACAAAGCCTTATAAATACAAGACATGGTTGTTACTGATTCAAAGGAATAGAAAAAGAATGTTCATAATTACACCTTGCAAATTTTACAGCTGTGTTTGAGCGGTGCCTTGCAACAAAATGTCCTGGGTGAGGAATGAAAGCCTCCTGTTTCCTTTTGTTTTGGTACAACTCAACTTCTATTTCTGCCTGGATTCTCTCAGTCTTGCAGCATATTGGAGTCAAATTAACAAATTGGGACTTCGGTCACAGAGTTTTGCATGGCAGAAGCGCACACACACATGAGGAATACAAACATGGAGATCAGTCAATGCACGATTGTCTGTTGATTAAAATGAATAGATGCAAAATCATGCATACTTGGTGACCTCCTGGCATCATAGCTGCCTTGTGTTTAATTAATAAGGAACAGCACAGGTTTACAAGACTAAAATTCTGCCTGATTAAATTTCTTCAACCTGGGATTTTCTCATAATATATTTTGCTATACTTTCAGAAAATGTTTGGCAATGTTCCACATGAAAGCCTTCAAAATTTCTAAAAACAAAAAATTCTAATCTATAAATAGAGAACAGAATTCTTGAGTTCCAGTCAGAAGAACATCTTGGCCGGTATGTAGCAAGTCCAATAAGAGGCAAATGTGGTTCTGCATTTCATTTTAGTAAATGAAGCTGTGCTGGTGGAAGGAGTGGCAGTGGGAGAATAATTTTGTGTTAGTGATCATAATTCAGTTGGTTTCAACATAATTATGGAACAGCACAAAGATAGAAAAGGAGTTTAAATTCTAAACTGGTAAGGCCAATTTTACTATGCTGAAGGGCCATCTAGTAACAATGAACTGGAGAAAGCTAATTCAAGGTAAATCAGTGTTAGAGCAGTGGGAGGTTTAAGGGGTTCAGAGTAAACATGTTCCCACATAGAAAAAAGGGTGGGATGGCCAAATCTAAAGCCCCCACCGGATGTGGGCAGCATACAAGGTAAGATAGAGCCAAAAAGGGAACCATATGTCAGACGCAGAACTCAATACTACAGAAAGAGCAGGGGCGAAAACAAAATGTAAATTAGGAAAGCGCTGAGAGTGCAAGAAGCAATATTGGCAAGTAAAATCAAGATAACCCCACAGATGCTTCATCAATTTATTAAGATATCTCGGAAAGCGTACCATAAAAGACAAAAAAGGTAACCTACATGTCGGGTTTGAAGACGTGGGTATGGTTTTTACTGAATACTTTGAGGCTTCCTTTACAGAAGAGGCAGGTGATGTAGACCTTGGGCTGGATTCTCTGCTGCCGATAGCGGAATTTCATATACGGCGGAGAATTCAGCATCATGAAGGAAATGGGGGCGCTGATCCGTTACCGATGCTCCGTGCCCATAGGCGGCGGGATTGAGATTCGGATCCGCGTGCCAGCAGGTGGAGGCAAATGGGTCTTAATGAGATTTCAAGCACCCCCCCCTTCACGCTGCAATGATTTTGAAGTGGTCAGCTGGAAATTTAAGCACTTAACTCTCTTTGAAGTGGTTGATGTTTGTAAACATTGTGGTTAGAGCACTTCAGAGTTACTTAACCATGAATGAGATGAATGAAGCAATGCTGACAGCTGTGTGTGTGTGGAATCTGTCAATCACAGCCTAGTAAGGGAAATGAATGAATGGCTTGCAACTCAAGGATCTGATCAGGTTTAAACACAGGCCACTGGTTTGTCTTTCCAGGAATTGGCATGTGGTGCTTCCTGCATCTGAGCCAGCAGGTGTAGAGCCCAGATGAGTGTCACAACAGTAATTATTTTCATTGCTTCTGACTGGACGGCTCTCTAGCTTCCAGGCAGGGGTCTCTTTTCTGGGGGGCTTCCTGACAGAATTCTCTTTTCTGTGGGGTCTCCTGATTTAGGGAGTCTCTGTGGGGGGGGGTCCCTTTATTTAGGGGATCTCCTTGGAGGTCTCTTTATTTAGGGAGTCTGTTGGGGGGGGTCCCTTTATTTAGGGTGTCTTTGAGGGGGCAGATCGGGTCACCCCCATACTTGGGGGAAGGGGGTACCCGGTAAATTCGGGGGTGGGGGACTGAATTTTGATGTAGGGCGTGTGGCCAGCCATGGGACCTCACTATTGGTTCACCAGCTCAAAATGGCAACCCACATAATCCTACAGTGCAGAAGAGGCACTTCAGCCCATCGGGTCTGCACCGACGCATGAAAGGCCCTGACCTGCCCATCTAATCCCACTTGCCAGTACTTGGCCCATAGCCTTGAATGTTATGGCAAGTACTCATCCATGTACTTCTTAAAGGATGTGAGGCATCCCGCCTCCATCACCCTCCCAGGCATTGCATTCCAGACCATCACCACTCTCTGGGTAAAATAGTTCTCCCTCAAATCCACCCTAAACTTCCCACACGTCACTTTTAACTTGTGTCCATTCGTTACTGACCCTTCAACTAAGGGGAACAGCTGCTTCCTATCCACCCTGTCCATGCCCATCATAATCTTGTACACCTCAATAGGGTCACCACTCAGTCTTCTCTGCTCCAGAGAAAACATCCCAAGCCTATCCAACCTCTCTTTATAAACTTAAATGCTCCACCCCAGGCAACATTCTGGTGAATCTTCTCTGCACCCCCTCCAATGCAATTACATCCTTCCTAAAATGTGCCGACCAGAATTGCACACAGTCCTCCAGCTGTGGCCTCATCAAAGTTCTATACAGCTCCATCATGACCTCCCTGTTTCTGGAATATATGCCCCGATTGATAAAAGAGAGTGTCCCATATGACTTTTCACGACCCAATTAACCTGCCCTTCTGCCTTCAGAGATCTATGGACAAACACGCCAAGGTCCCTTTGTTCTTCGAAACTTTCCAGTGTCAGACCTTTCATAGTATATTTCCTTGTTAATTTACTCCTTCCAAAGTATACCTCCTCACACTTTTCAGGGTTAAACTCCATCTGCAACTTGTCTGCCCATTTGACCATCCCGTCTATATCTTCCCGTAA
This sequence comes from Scyliorhinus torazame, assembly GCF_047496885.1. Taxonomy (NCBI): domain Eukaryota; kingdom Metazoa; phylum Chordata; class Chondrichthyes; order Carcharhiniformes; family Scyliorhinidae; genus Scyliorhinus; species Scyliorhinus torazame. Next base: position 159,890,958 of record NC_092717.1, read on the forward strand.
CCCAAGACACTCAACCTCACTGTCACCCACCCAGCCAATCTTTGTGTCATCCACAAACTTACTGATCCAACCCCACACTTAGTCATTTAGATAAATGACAAACAATAGGGGGCCCAGCAACGATCCCTGGGGTGCGCCACTGGTCACTGGCTTTCAGACACTAAAGCAGACGTGTATCATCACCCTTCCCTACCACTAAGCCAATTATGAATTCAACTTATCAAATCACCCTGTATCCCAAGTGCTTTTGTCTTCTTAATATAATAACAATAATAATCTTTATTGTCACAAGTAGGCTTACATTAACACTGCAATGAAGTTACTGTGAGAAGCCCCTAGTCACCACACTCCAGCGCCAGTTCGAGTACACTGAGGGGGAATTCAGAATTTCCAATTCACCTAACAAGCACGTCTTTCGGGATTTGTGGGAGGAAACCGGAGTACCTGGAGGAAACCCACGCAGACACGGGGAGAACATGCAGACTCCGCAGAGACAGGACAGTGACCCAAGCCGGGAATCGAACCTGGGACTCTGGTACTGTGAAGCAACAGTGCTAGCCACTGTGTTACCATGCTGCCCTGCTACATCTCCCATGTGGGGCCTTGCCAAAGGCTTTGCTGAAATCCATGTAAACTACATCAACTACACTACTGTCATCTATTATATGCTCAACAAATTCTATCAAATCTTTTGGGCATGACCTCCCTCTGACAAAACCATGCCGACTATCCCTGATCAAACCTTGCCTGTTCAAATGGAGATAGATTCTATCTTTCAGAATCTTCTCCAGTAGTTTCCCAACCACTGACGTGAGACTCACTGGTCTGTAGTTCCCTGGCTTGTCTCTACAACCTTTCTTAAACAGTGGGACAAAATTCGCTGTTCTCCAGTCCACTGGCACTTTCCCCATGGCCAGAGAGAAATTAAAAATTTGGGTCAGAGCCCCGGCAATCACAGCATCCTGGGACACAATTCATCCAGATCTGGAGATTTGTCCACTTTTAAGCCCACCAATACCTCCAGTACCTTGTCACTCCCTATGACAATTTGTTCAAGAACCTCACAATCTCTCTCCCAGAGTTCCATAACTACCTCCTCATTCTCTTGAGTGAAGACAGATGCAAAATGTTCGTTCAATACCCTACCAATGTCCTCTGGCTTCAGCCACAGATTTCCCCCTTGGTCCTTACGGACCTATTCTTTCCCTGGTTATGCTCTTCCCATTGATATGCGTATAGAATATCTTGGGATTTTCCCTACCTTTACCAGCCAGAGCTTTCTCATATCTCCTCTTTGCTCTCCTTTTTTTTTAAAATTTAGAGTACCCAATTATTTTTCTTTTCTGATTAAGGGGCAATTTAGCATGACCAATCCACCTTACCTGCACATCTTTAGGTTTTGGGGTGAAGCCTACACAGCTACGAGGAGAATGTACAAATTCATGTGGACAGTGACCCAGGACCGGGATTTGAACCCTGGTCCTCAGTGCCGTAGGCAGCAGTGCTAACCACCGTGCTCATGTGCCGCCCTTCTTTGCTCTCCTAATTGATTACTTAAGCTCCATCCTGCACTTTCTGTACTCCACCAATGCCTCTGCAGACTTGCTCCCTTATACTTGTTAAAAGCCTCTCTTTTCCTTCTCATCGCATCCTGAATGTCTCAGGTCATCGATGTTTCTCTGGGTTTGTTACACCTTCCGATTACCCTAGAAGGGAACATATTGGGCCTGTAGTCTCTCCATTTCATCTTTGAACATCCCCACTGCTCTTCTGTAGATTTCCCCACAAATAACTCTTTCTCCAGTCTACCTTGGCTAGATCCTGCCTTTTTTGTTCAAATCTACTCTGCCCCAATCCAAAACCTCTTTTTGCAACTTGCCTATTTTTTTGTCCATTACAAACTTAAATTGCAACATGTTGTGGTCGCTATCACTAAAATGGTCCCCCACCAACACATCAACCACCTGTCCGGCTTCATTCCCCTAAATTAGGTCCAGCACTGCACCATCCCTTGTTGGATACTCCATATATTGAGCTGCAAAGTTCTCCTGTACACATTTTAAGAACTCTACTCCATCTAAGCCCTTAACATGAATTGCTATCCCAATTAATTTTGGGAAAGTTGAAATCACCTAATATAATTACCCTCTTATTATTTTTACACCCTCTGTGAAATGTGCACATATTTGCTTCTCAATTTCCCGCTGACTATCTGGGGATCTATAATAAACACCTAGCAATACAGCTGTCCCTTTTTTATTTCTAAACTCTACCCATAAAGCTTCATTTGATTCCCCCTATCATCTCTCCTTATTGCAGTAACTGCCTCCTTAGCCAATAATGGAATGCCTGCTCCTCTTTTACTCACTCCTCTGTCTTACCTGAAGATTCTATATCCCAAAATGTTGAGCTGCCAATCCTGCCCCTCACTCAACCATGTCTCTGTGATAGCTATTATGTAATAATTACATCGGAAGGGATTCTCCGCGATCGCCGATTACGATATCGGCGTCAAGAAACGGTGAATCTAGCCCATAGTTCCCAAACGGAGAATTTCACCCATAGTAGTTAAGAAGGAGTGTGAAATATTTGCAATAAACATGGTGAGAGAGGAAGTATTAAAGTGATTAGTATCCTTTGAAGTGGATAAATCACCAGCGCTGGTTGATAGACCGAATAATTGCAGGCCTGTCTGTCTGACCTCAGTGGGAAAATTATTGGAATTAATTTTGACAGACAGGATAATCCGTCACTGATGAAGGCACAAGTAATCAAGGACAGTCAGCATGGATTCATTATGAGAAGATTGTGTCTGATTAACTTGAGTGAATCTTTTGAAGAGGTAACAAGGAAGACTGAGGGGTTGTGCAGTTGATATGGTCCAGAATCCCTACAGCGCAGAAGGAGGCCATTCAGCCCTTCGAGTCTACACTGACCATCTGAATGAGCACCCTACCTAGGCCCACTCCCCCGCCCTATCCCAATAACTGCACCTAACCTGCACACCTTTGGACACCACGGGACAATTTTAGCGTGGCCAATCCACATAACCTGCACATGGACTATGGGAGGAAACTGAAGCATCCAGAGGAAACCCACGCAAACGTGGGGAGAAAGTGCGAACTTAACACAGTCACCCAAGTCCAGAATTAAATCCAAGTCATTGGAGCCCTGGGGTAGCAGTGCTGCCCAATAGACTCTTTAGATTTTACCAAGACTTTTGAGAATGTCCCAAATAGCAGGCTGGTTTAGAAAATAGAAGCCATGGGATCCAGAGGAATGTGGCAAGTTGGACACAAAATTGTCTCAGTGGCAGAAAACAAGGGTATCGGAAGACTGTTTCCAGTGGGGTTCCCCAAGGTTCAGTACTATGTCCCTGGCTTTTAGTGGCATACATTTTTGAACTTAAATTAAGGGATATGTTCAAGAGGCTTGCGGACAATCCAAATAGGCCAAGCAATTGACAGTGAGGAGGGAAGAAATAGACTGCAGGAAGTTATCAATGGACTGATCAGGTGGGAAGAAATGTGGAAAACGTTATTCAACCCAGAGAAAAGTGACATGATGCAGTTGGGGGAGGTCAAGCAAAGCAAATAAATCCTAATAAATGGGGGGAAACTAAGAAGTATTGAGGAAGTGAGGGACCTGGGTGTGAATACCATAAATTAAAGTAAAGTAATCTTTATTGTCACAAGTAGGCTTACATTAACACTGCAATGAAGTTACTGTGAAAATCCCCAAGTCACCATATTCCGGCACCTGTTCGGGTACACAGAGGAAGAATTCTGAATGTCCAAATTACCTAACAGCACATCTTTCGGGACTTGCGGGAAGAAACCGGAGCACCCAGAGGAAATCTACGCAGACATCGGGAGAACGTGCAGACTGCACACAGACAGTGGCCCAAGCAGGGAATTAAACCTGAGAGCCTGGAGCTGTGAAGCAACAGTGCTACCCACTGTGCTACCGTGCTGCCCCTTTCTGAATAGGTTGATAAAGAAGACATATGAAATCCTTTTATTCATTAGCCATGGCATAGAATATAAGAGACGGGGTCACTGTCCGTGTGGATTTTGCACATTCCCCCCGTGTTTGCGTGGGTTTCGCCCCACAACCCAAAGAAGTGCAGGGTACGTGGATTGGCCAAGCTAAAATTACTCCTTAATTGGAAAAAATGAATTGGGTACTCTAAATTGATAGAAAGATTTGGTCCTCCAAGCCTGCGCTGACCATAGTACCTGCCTAAACTAAAGCCGTATGCACTTACGGAGTCTGTATCCTTCCATTCACACCCTATTATATTTATCTAGATGCCCCTTAAATGCTGCTATCGTACATGTTCCCACCACCTTCCCAGACAGAGCGTTCCTTATATTTACTACCCTCTTGTGTAAAAAAACTTGCCTCGCACATCCTATGTCCCCTAGTACTTGACTCACCTACCCTAGGAAAGAGCATCTGACTATCCACTCTGTCCATGCCCACTCATAATCTTGTAGACCTCTATCAGGTCGCCTTTTAATCTTCGTTGTTCCAGTGAGAACAGACCGAGTTTATCTAACCTCTCCTCATAGCTAGTGCCCTCCATACCAGGCAACATCCTAGTTAAACCACTTCTGTACCCTCTCCAAAGCATCAACATCCTACTGGTAGTGTGGTGACCAGAATTGTACACAATATTCCAAATGAGACCGAACTAAGGTCCTGTTACAGCTGCAACATGACTTGCCAATTTCCATATTCAATGCCCTGACCGATGAAGGCTGGCATGCCGTATGCCTTCTTGACCACTTTATCCACATGCGTCACCACTTTCAGTAATCAGTGAAATGCAAGCCCAGATTTCTCTGCCTGTCAGTACTTGCAAGAATTCTATCATTTACTGTGTAATTCCTACATGCATTGAACCTTCTAAAGTGCATTACGTCACACTTGTCTGGATTAAACTCCATCTGCCATTTCTCCGCCCAAGACTCCAACCAGTTTATATCTTGCTGTATTCTCTGACAATCCTCTTCACTATTCGCAACACCACCAATTTTTGTGTCGTCTTCGATCACCTGGCCGGGCTCATTTCCCAGCACCAGGTCTAATATGGCCACTTCCCGAGTTGGGCTATTTACATATGGTTTCAAGAAGCCCTCCTGGACGCTCCTTACAAATTCTGTTCCATCCATGCCTCGAGCAGTAAGTGTATCCTAGTCAATATAGGGAAAGTTAAAATCACCCACCACAACAACCCTATTGTTTATGCATCTTTCAAAGATCTGTCTGCATATCTGTTCCTCTATCTCCTGCTGGCTGTTAGGAGATCTATAGTAAACCCCCAATATTGTGACAGCACCCTTCCTATTCCTGAGCTCTAGCCATATTGCCTCGCTGCCTGAACCCTCCAAGGTGTCCTCCCTCAGCACAGCTGTGATATTCTCCTTGACCAATAATGCAACTCCCCCATCCCTTTTGCATCCTCCTCTATCCTGTCTGAAGCATCTAAATCCTGGATTGTTTAATTGCCAATCCTGTCCCCCTTTCAACCAAGTTTCTGTCATAGCAACAACATCATAATTCCACATACTAATCGTACTAATCCAAGCTCTAAGTGCATCTGTTTTACCTGAAATACTCCTCGCATTGAAACTAATGCACTTCAGCCCACCAGCCCTGCTGCGTTGAACAACTACTTTCTACCTGCTCTTCCTCTTAAATCTTATTTCTCCTGCTGACCTACTGCTCTGGTCCCCACCCCCTGCCATACTAAGCAGTTCAATCGGTTTCTCTGCCTTTCATTTTTCTTCTTACTAGCTTTTGTTTCTATCCCCTCTTTAGTGCCCTCTGACTTCTTGCATTGGTTCCCATCCCCCTGTCACATTAGTTTAAACCCTCCCCAACTGTACTAGCAAACAATTCCCTGAGGATATTGGTACCAGTCCTGACCAGGTGTACACTGTCCGACCTGTAATGGTCCCATCTCTCCCAGAACTGGTTCCAATGTCCCAAAAATCTGAATCCCTCCCTCCCGCACCATCTCTCAAGCCACACATTCATCCCGTCTATCCTGTCATTCCTATTCTGACTAGCACATGCCACTGGTAGCAATCACGAGATCACTACCTTTGAGGTCCTACTTTTTAGTTTATCTCCTAACTCCCTAAATTCAGCAGGGTGCAGGGCTGAGGGGAGAGGGTGGGAGAGTGACAATACATGAATTGTCCCTTGGGAGAGCGAGAAGGACACAATGGGCTGAAAAGTTGCCTTCATGATTCTATGATAGATACTTTATTTAGATGCGCAAGCACTTTTATCCATAAGCATTCTCCCTCATATTTTTTACCCCATTATTTAGCTATAGAATACAAGTTGTATATTCCACATGTACCTTCTTAGTGCATCTTTAATATATATCAATTTTCTTGCTTTTTTACTTCACTTCCATTTGAACCCATGGCTCTACAGTCATTACTCTCCTTTGCTTTTTACCAACTGGAGTCATTAGCTGTAAAATCGTATTTATGGCTAGTGTTATTGAGGTGTCCGCAACATTCAACTTTTCCAGTGGTTTAATTTCACTATTCCACTAATTGTTGATCATACTTCCTCAGATTAGTCTTTAGTTCTGTACAACGAACTTGATTAGAGGATCAGATCATGAAGTGTTAAACTGCTGACCATGGCTGGGATGCGTACGAACTGATTGGCCAATAAATTAATTTTAAACGTAGTGATAAAGCCAAAATTGAAAATATAGATTACCTTTCACATAAGCTATAACAAAGATTAATTCCTCACTAAAAAAAAATTCAATACTTAAGCTACTCTAACAATATTGTTGTACAAGTAAAGATATTGGTAGTTGTCACACCAAATGCATTTACTAATTATAGCTGAATGATGTTTCAGCCTATGAACTGATGTAGGAAGGAAAGTTACTGTCCTGCTCACAGATGTATAACGACACACAAATCTTTTTACAGGGCTGATCTGCAGTGCTACAGGCAAACACAGATTAGAAATTAATGAACACTTTGCAAACTGTGTGAGAAATGAATATTGCCATAACAGTTTGTCCTTAGTGATGCATGATCAATTGCACAAAGACTAAAGTTGGGTACAACTGTGACTTTATTACAGTCAGATGCGTGGCCTCCTGCTGCAGCTGATGAAATGGCAGGGCACTGGAGGTCATGCATATTTATACAGTTCTCCATGGGCGGAGCCAGCTGGCAGGAGCTACCGGCGAACCTGTAGTGCAGGTCCTACCTTACATCTCCTATTACAGTGGTTCACCACATTCACCCCCTGTTAAAAATAAGTCCAGCGGGGGTGACGTGAAACTATATACAATTAGTGCAATTATGTACAGTGGTAGGGAAAGAAAAGTCCACGTTGACGGTCCGGAGTCCGTCAAAGGTTCAGCCGGTCATGTGCTTTGGTGCTTCATTGGGAGCGGTGTAATGGTGGCGGCGAAGTCAGTGCTGGCGGTGGTGGAGGTGGCACCGATGGCGGTGCTGATGCTGGCCAGTCATCGGGGAACTCCGGGAGCGTGCCAAAGTCCTCTTCGTCCTCTTGCGTGGAAAAGGGGGGGGGGTGGTCTGGTGGGGTCAATATTGGCGGCGCGGTGGGAGGTGGACGCATTGGTGGGGGGGGGGGGGGGGGGGTGTTGGGGTGGAACCTGACGGTGCCAGGTCCCTGAGTGAGACAGTATGTTGGCGGCCGTCGGGGAACTTCACATAGGCATATTGAGGGTTGGCGTGGAGCAGGTGAACCCTGTTCACCAAGGGGTCCGCCTTGTGGAGTCGGACGTGCCTACGGAGAAGGACCGGTCCTGGAGCAGCGAGCCAAGTCGGGAGCGACACCCCGGATGTGGACTTCCTGGGGAAGGTAAAAATACGTTCATGGGGTGTGTTATTAGTGGCGGTGCACAATAGTGACTGGATGGAGTGCAGAGCGTCAGTGAGGACCCCCTGCCAGCGAGAGGCTGGGAGGTTCCTGGACCATAGGGCCAGCTGGGCGGGCCTCCAAACCATCCCATTCTCCCGTTCTGCTTGCCTGTTTTTCGGGGATTGTAGCTGATCGTCCTGCTGGAGGCTATACCCCTGCTGAGCAGGAACTGACGCAGCTCATCGCTCATGAATGAGGATCCTATGTCACTGTGGATGTAGGCGGGGAAACCGAACAGAGCGAAGATGGTGCTGAGGGCCTTGATGACGGTGGCAGATGTCATATCGGGGCATGGGATGGCGATCCCATAGTTTGGGACCCACTGAGCATAGTAGGAAAAGAATCCGAGGTAGCGTTTGAGCGCCTTGGGGCAGTGGGGGAGGGGAAGGTCCATGAGGGGCACACGCGGTCGGGGTCGGGCCTGAGAAGTCCGTTTTGGACTATATAGCAGAGAATGGCTAACCGGTTCATGCTGAACACACACTTCTCTTTGTCGTAGGTCAGGTTGAGAAGAGTGGCAGTGCGGAGGAATTTATCGAGGTTGATAACGTGGTCCTGCTGGTCATGGTCACAGATGGTGACATTTTCTAAGTACGGAAAGGTGGCCCGCAAACCGTACTGTTCGACCATTCGGTCCATCTCTCTTTGGAAGACCGAGACCCCATTTGTGACACCAAAAGGGACCCTAGGGAAGTGGTAGATGCGACCGTCCTCCTCGAAGGCAGTGTATGGCCGGTTCGACTTCCGGATGGGGAGCTGGTGGTAGGCGGATTTCAGGTCAATTGTTGAGAAAACCCGGTACTGCGCAATCTGATTGACCATATCAGATATGCGTGGGAGGGGGTACGCGTTGAGCTGCGTGTACCGATTGATGGTCTGGCTGTAGTCCACGACCATCCTGTGTTTCTCCCCAGTTTTAACCACTACCACTTGGGCTCTCCAGGGGCTGTTGCTGGCCTCGATAATACCCTCCTTAAGCAGCCGCTGGACTTCGGACCTGATGAAGGTCTTGTCCTGAGTGCTGTACCGTCTGCTCCTAGTGGCAACGGGCTTGCAATCCGCAGTTAGATTGGCAAAAGGGGAGGGGGGATCGACCTTGAGAATCGAGAGGCCGCAAACGGTAAGGGTGGGTAAGGGCCCGCCGAATTTGAGGGTGAGGCTCTGGAGGTTGCACTGGAAGTCCAGGTCCAACAGGAGTGCAGCGCAGAGATTAGGAAGGACATAGAGGCAGAAGTTACTAAATTCTACGCCCTGGACCGTGAGGGTGACTGTACAAAAGCCTCGGATCGGGACGAGTGGGTTCCGGAGGCGAGTGAGATCCTTTGATTGGCAGGGTGGACCGCGGGTGAGCAGCGCCTTACCATATCTGGGTGAACGAAGCTTTCAGTGCTCCCGGAGTCCAGCAGGCACGAGGTCGCGTGGCCATTGATTTTAACCGTCGTCGATGCGGTGACCAGGTTGTGCGGGCGAGATTGGTCCAGCGTCATCGAAGCGAGCTGCGGGTAACCATTGGATGCTTCGGGTGGCGAGCGTGTGCGGTCCCGATGTCGGGATGTCCGGAGACCCTGTGGGGGACAAGATGGCGGTGCCCATGGTGCGCACATTGCGGGGTCGGGACAAGATGGTGGCGGCCATGTGGCGCACGTAGCCGAAGGGGGACAAGATGGCGGCGCCCATTGGTCGCATATGGACCCGGGAGGAAAGGATAGCGGCTCCCATTGTGCGTCCGGCGTGGGGGAGTGGGCGATAGCGGGCGCGATCGCAGCGACTGCGCGGGCCTGGCACACCGCCGAGAAGTGGCCCTTTTTACTGCAGGCTTTACAAACTGCAGTGGGCCTGGGCAGTGTTGGCGGGGGTGCTTCTGCTGGCCGCAGAAGTAGCAGTGGGGACCCCCGGGGTGCGCGGATCGGCGTGCGGCGCAGGCGTATTGGGAAGGCAGGGCCCCGGCTGAGGAGGTCGTCAGCGGGGTCCAGGAGGGATAGGAGGTAGAAGGGTGGGCAGTGCGGCGGGAGGGGTACGATTGTACGTTACGGGACGCAATCGTCATGGAGAGCGCCAAGGTTTTCGTCTCCGCCAGTTCGAGCGTGGCCCCTTCCAGTAATCGTTCTCGGATGCGGTCTGATGCAATCCCCGTCACGAAGGCATCGCGCGTGAGGAGATTCGAGTGTTCAGCGGCCGTGACGGCCTGACAGTCACAGTCCCGGACGAGTGGAATTAGGGCCCGCCAGAAGTCTTCGATGGACTCACCAGGTAGTTGTGAGCGGGTGGTGAGTACATGCCTGGCGAAGAGCGTGTTCGCCTTCTGCGCGTAGTGTTCCTTAAGGAGTTCCATTCCTTTTGTGTAATTCGTGGCGTCTTGGATCAACGGGAACACGCTGGAGCTTAGTCTGGAGTACAGGACGTTTATCTTCTGAGCCTCCGTTGTCTCGGGGTCCGCAGCCTTGGTGAAGGCCTCAAAACATGCTAGCCAATGAGTAAAGTATTTTCTGACATCGGGTGAGTGTGGATCCAGCTGCAGGTGATCGGGCTTAATTGAGATATCCATTCTGTGGAAAATCTGACTGCAATAAATTGATGCATGATCAATTGCACAAAGACTAAAGTTGGGTACAACTGTGGCTTTATTACAGTCAGATGTGTGGCCTCCTGCTGCAGCTGGCGAAATGGCAGGGCACTGGAGGTCATGCATATTTATACAGTTCTCCGTGGGCGGAGCCAGCCAGCAGGAGCTACCGGCGAACCTGTAGTGCAGGTCCTACCTTACATCTCCTATTACAGTGGTTCACCACTTAGATTATTTTCAAAGTGATGTCGAAAGATCCCACTCTTAAACTGAGATTGAAAATTAAATCTCGAGTTTGATCTGATGTTGAAATAATCGGCGGAATTCTCTGTTCCTGAGTGCTGACGCCAGGACAGGATTCGTGGACTTACACGACAGCAAAACTGGGCTGTCCTTAGCTAGGCGCTCCTGGTACACGAGTCCTATCGCAGCGCCTCATTTCCACCTCCTTCTCTTCGGCTTATTGAGCAGCCGGCTCTCCGTCCTTACCGGCTGCTTCTTGTCCCTGTACTGCATACTTTGCTGCTACATGCTCCGCTGCTGCAGCTTCCTCCTCCTCGCACAGCTCCAGCTCGTACAGCCACAGGGAATCCCCCAGGGCTGTAGCGACTAGCAGGAAACCACCATTGCTAATTGAATTCCAATATCCATCGTCTGCAGGAAGTGAAAGACGACATGTTAGCATGGTGCGTACCCCCCGTGCCCAGCCAAGTCCAGCGGGTTACATGGTGGCTCCGGTTGGCACTGCGGGCTCTGCCCCCGCATGTCCCTCTTCCCACACCCCATCCCCGGACCCTTGGCACCATCAGTGGCTGACACCGTGAGACCTCTGGCCTTGACACCCGACCCTGATGCCAGGGGTACCATTGGCTGGCACTGCCCTCACCAGGTGTATGCACCTTCGCACCCCCATAGGGACTACTGTTGGTGTTGCCCGAGGTGGGCTGCCTGTGAGTGACAGCCGGGTGGGGAGGATGGGGGGTGGGGGCACCCTTATGGCCGGAACATTCTGCAGAACCAGGGGCCAAGCAGGGTGGTCAGTGGGTGTACAGCAAGATGGCCACGGTAATGCCGGCCCATACCTGGGTACTGACCCAGTCGCGTGTGGGGTCACCCCGGCCATTCGGACTGTTCCCCCCCCCCCCCCAGCCATGGCAGGGCCCCCCCACCCCTCCACCCCAGCCAACCCGGCCAGTGTCCAGCCCGACAGCACACAGTTACTCCTCTCCATGTCCTACCTCCTCTCTCTCTCCCTCAGCAGCCATGATGCCGCTTTCACGATTTTTGAAAGCACAATGAACCGCGCCGTCCGGAACTCAGCCCATCGGAGGAGGAGCACTGCAGAGGCCCTGGAGAATACCGGGTCGGGCCCGCTAATGATATCTAAACAGAGTTTACTGTACGTGCATTCTGGATCGCATTGATGCTGCTGTCAAGGTGATGGAGAATCGCGATATGCCGTCAAATTGGCGCCCACCGCAATTCTGGCGTCGGAACCGATTCTCCGCCCAATCGTGTTTCGCGATTTCGGCATCGACAAACGGAAAATCCCGCCCCATTGTTCTTCGTGGAGTCACACAGATCAGGAAGATGTCAAATTTCATCTTCAATCTGCGGTATTGCCAACTGACCGACATGGTAGGGCTTGCTACAAGATACATGTAGATCACCATGCCAGGGACAGCACTGATCAGCTAGAGACTCCGTTCTGATCAGCACACATTAGCTCCTTCTGGAAAATGCATGTTCGGTGAAGGTAGCATTGCGTCCAGCTGCAATGGCTACCAGTGTCAACCTGTCAACTTTCACTATCCAGTTTCACAGTAACTTTATTGAAGCCCACTTGTGGCAATAAGTGATTATTATTGTTATCATATGAAGACAAATATCAGACTAATACATTATAGAGAGTTCAGTGCAGTGAGTGTGTCTTTCAGCATGATTCAGCACCCTCAAGAGCAGAAGGGAGATAGAGAGAAAAATAAAAGAAAATGTGTATCAGCAAGAGTTTTGTTTTATCCACAAAATAATGTATGATACATTTGTTATTGACAGGAGGGGGTTAATTTAAACAATTGTGATCTCTCCCCTCACTTCCCATCCATAAGCAAAAAGGTGTTTTTGATTTTTCCCATTAAATGTGGTGTATTTCCTCAACACTTTAGTTTGGAGTTTTCCAATCCTCTATGAATAAACTGCACAGCAAACTTGAGGAAAGAGGCAGCACGGTAGCATTGTGAATAGCACAATTGCTTCAGAGCTCCAGGGTCCCAAGTTCGATTCCTGCCTTGGGTCACTGTCTGTGCGGAGTCTGCACGTTCTCCCCGTGTGTGCGTGGGTTTCCTCCGGGTGCTCCGGTTTCCTCCCACAGTCCAAAGATGTGCAGGTTAGGTGGATTGGCCATGATAAATTGCCCTTAGTGTCCAAAATTGCCCTTAGTGTTGGGTGGGGTTACTCGGTTATGGGGATATGGTGGAGGTGTGGACCTTGGGTAGGGTGCTCTTTCCAAGAGCCGGTGCAGACTCGATGGGCCAAATGGCCTCATTCTACACTGTAAATTCTATGATCTTATAGCTGTTCACGCCAGCCAGTTTTTCCAGTCTTGCCGACGGCACACCCCCACCATGGGTGTGCCGATGGCATGGGGTGGATAAAATGGGAAATCCCATTGACAGTGGTGGGACCAGAATACCCCACCATCAGCAAATGGTGGGATTACTCCCACTACCGAGAAACAAAACACACAGCGGGAAGGCCAGAGAATCTCGCCCAAGGCAAATTTAAGAGTGTTACTTTCTTTTGTGCACACCCAAAATATCTGCCCCTTTGCACTCGTACAACGAAAGAGGGATGAAAGAGAGGGGCGCGGAGACAGGGTTATTTTTATGGTAGCCATGAAGGTACAGGGGATCATCAATAGATTGCTTCATGGAGTATGACCTTCCTTATTGAGCAGGTGGGAGCTCGCCCAATGGGAAATGAGCAGTATGATTTTAAAACCTACTGCTTCAACCTAGGCCAGTATTCTGCAGGTCCCTGGGCTTGGACTTAACACTGTAAGCCATGGCTGCGGCCTTTTCCATTATGTAAACAAAAGGGTACGGTGTTGGAAGACTGACCTTGGTGGGATTATTCCATTGGCGGTGGGGATGTGATCAGTTTTTTTTCCTCCAAGCAACCTTCATTGTCGAGAACAAGTGGCTTCGCCGGAAAAAACCCTCTGTTTGGTAAAGTTGAACCCGATGATGTAAGCAGAGAAAACAGCCCAATACACAGAGCACATGCTTAGTTCTTCTGGGTTATAATATTGAGGGAGATCAAAAACAAAGTAATCCAACTGACAGCATGCGGGACCCCGACATTCAGCGTGATTAAAAAGTCCTGCCCTATCCTGATGCCCCTGGCTCAGACTTTTAATAAGTTCGTAGACTTGGTAAGGAATTACTATGATCTGAAGCCCTCTGATATGCTTCAAAGATACCACCTTAACACAGCAGGGAGAAACCCAGGGAAACCGGTCATCGAAGCTTTGGCCAGATGATGAAAATTGGCAGAACATTGTGAATTAAGAGCATTCCTGAACGAAAAGTTGCAACACAGATTGGTATGCGGAATAAACAACTTAACAACATTAAAAAAATTATTGGAAGAACCCAACCTGGATTTTTAAAAAGCCATCAAAACAGATCTTACCAGTGGAAAGTGCAGAAAAAAAGACTCCGGAGCTACAAGGGCATCAGACAGCAATGCCCTCTGGGTAGAAGGAGGGGCTTCATGTAACAGTGACCATTCATCAACTGAGGGAAAATAAGAGTCAGAGAGCCTATTACCGTACCGGACCTCAGTTCGCATCACTCGGCAGTCAAGGAAATGCAATGACAGCCCCACAAATGTTAGGGAACATGCTCAAGAAGGTTGCAGATACCAGATGATGGACTACTGCAAGCACTGACAAAGGGCACAGACAAGACAAATTAATAGGAATAGGCAAAATGTGTGCTGTTCAGGGAAGAAGCCAAGGCCAGAACCGGCCAGCATCATACAGGTATGTCCAATTCCAGAAATTGGGACAACGCAACTAAACCACATCATTACAACCAAGAACGCCCCAAGAAATGGTGGAACTGCTGGTCATCCATTCAAAATGGAGGTGGGCATCGGAGCTGCAGACTCCATTATCTGGGAGCAGACTCCAAATTAGTATTCAACTCGAGCTTAGAAGACACAAAGGCCATCAATTTGCGTGGAAAAGGAGAGGGAATCACTCGTGGGTGCAGCTCCTAGCGCCAGCAGAGACCATGGGCGGGATTTTCCACTTGTTGATGCTTAAATCACGAAACGTGATTGAGCGGAGAATAGACTCCGACGCCAAAATCACAGTATGCGCCGGTTTGACGGCAAATTGGGATTCTCTGGCATCCCAAAAATGGCGTAAATGCATTGCTCGCCGCGTGGCATTAAAGTACAGTAGTCATATCATTACCGGACCTGACACCCTATTCTCCGGGGCCTCCGAGATTCACTGCCTTCGATGGGCCGAATTCCCGACGGCGTGGTTCACTTGTGGTTTCAAAAATCATGAACCTGGCGTCATGGCTGCTGAGTGAGGGAGACGAGGTAGGACACGGAGTGGAGTGACTGCGGGCTGCCAACCCTGACATCGTCCGTGTTGGCTGGAGTGGTGGACCCCCTGCAAAGGCTGGGGGAGGGGAGGGGGGGGTGACAGACCGAACAGACGGGGTGCCCCCCCACAGGACTGGAGTGGTGCCCAGGCACCGGCCGCCATTATGGCAGCCATCTTGCTGTGCACCCACTGACCAGTCACATCAGCCCATGGTTCTACACAGTGACACTGGCTGTATGGGTGCACCCACCCCTGCACCCCATCACAGTGCGCCACCCCGCCTCCAAATACCTCACCCAACTGGCCGCTACCCACTGGGGGACCACCCAGGACCACACCCAAGGCAGCCCCCAGTGAGGGCAGTGCCAGCCAATGGTACCCCTGGCAGCAGAGATGGGCGCCAGGACCGGAGGCACCACCGGTGCTGGATACCGACAGGGCAAGGGTGCGGGGGAGGGGGAGGGACATGCGTGGGCGGAGCCTGCACTGCCAACCGGAGCCACCTTGTAGACCACCGAACCTGGTTGGGCACAGTAGTATGCGCCATGCTAACATGTTGGCCTTTCACCCCATGCAGACAATGGCATTTGGCGTTTAACGAGCAATGCTGGCCGCCATGCTAATGGTCGCAGCTCTGCGAGATGCCCTGCGGCTGCGCGAGTGGTGTCCCCCTCACTGGGGGCTGCCTTGGGTGTGGTCCTGGGTGGTCCCCCAGTGGGTAGCGGCCAGTTGGGTGAGGTATTTGGAGGCGGGGTGGCGCACTGTGATGGGGTGCAGGGGTGGGTGCACCCATACAGCCAGTGTCACTGTGTAGAACCATGGGCTGATGTGACTGGTCAGTGGGTGCACAGCAAGATGGCTGCCATAATGGCGGCCGGTGCCTGGGCACCACTCCAGTCCTGTGGGGGGGCACCCCGTCTGTTCGGTCTGTCACCCCCCCCTCCCCTCCCCCAGCCTTTGCAGGGGGTCCACCACTCCAGCCAACACGGACGATGTCAGGGTTGGCAGCCCGCAGTCACTCCACTCCGTGTCCTACCTCGTCTCCCTCACTCAGCAGCAGCAGAGCTGGCAGCAGCGGAACGGCCAGCAGAGGACCGGGCTGCAGAGGTGCAGGTGGCGGCGCACAGGCTGGAGGGCCAGCCGACCAACAGGAGGCGCGAAGGAGATGCTGCATGAGGCCTCGTGTGTACCTGCGCCGCCACTCATTCGAGGACCTACTGGACCGGGCATGCCGCCGGAGACTCCGCATGAGCAGACAGACAGTGCGACATATCTGTCAGATGCTGGCACACCTGGTACCGCAGGGGTATGGCGGGGGGGGGGGTTGTATACCCGCGCCCGGTGACCGTCAAGGTGACGGTTGCCCTGAACGTCTATGCGACGGGGCCTTCCAGTCGCCGAGTGGGGACATGTCTGGGATCTCAGAGCTTGGTGCAAAGGTGCAGCCATATGCCCAGGCGGAGCAATATATCCAGTTCCATGTGGACCAAGCCCACCAGGATGCCCAGGCCGTGGGGTTCACCACCATTGCTGGGATGCCCCGGGTCCAGGGGGCGATAGACGGGATGCATGTCACCCTAAGGGCATTTGTGGATAACAGGCCGTTCTGCACTAATCGAAAGAGGTTCCATTCAACAAATATCCAGCTGGTCTGTGACCATCAGCTGCACATCGTGCACTTCTGCGCCCAATACCCGGGCAGTGTGCACGATGCCTTCATCCAGGCATACTCTGTGATCCCTGACATGTTCGAGTGGCACCCCGCCCAGCTGAGGGGTTGCCACCTGGGCAACAGGGGTTACCCACTGTGGCCGTGGCTGATGCCACCTATCCGGTGGCCACAGACTGACGTAGACACCTGCTACTATGACGGCCATATAGCGACCAGGAGTATGATCGAACAGTGCTTCGTTGCCCCGAAGATGCCTGCACCGCTTTGGATTGGCCCTCCAGTATGATGCTGAGAGGGTCGCCCGCATCACGGTGGCATATTGCATCCTCCACAACATCACGCAGCAGAGGGGTGATGTGCTGGAGGAGGAGGATGAGGTGGAAGGGCAGGCCTCGCCCGATGAGCAGGATGCGGGGGAGGGGGACAATGTGTAGGGCATGGGCCCGGGCAGGAATGGCAGGCCGCACAACGTTATCGCTAGGGCAGCGTGCATGGGATGGTCTGATCAACTTCACAGGGGATGCGTCAAAAATAACAAGCTCCAAAGCCTTACGATCTATTGCATTAGTTACCTGGTGAATGCAGGTCCTGGTAGCATTCTGTGAAATGTTACATATTTCACTAACGTCATGTAGAAAGGACCCAGACGCAAAAGAAATTCAGCGCTTTCTTCAGTTTCACTTCCACTGTTAAGGCAGTGTGGCAGTTAGAGTTCGGCTTCAGATCTTCCTTCAATATTTCACAAAGAAGTTCAATTGCTTCCTTGCTGAAACACACTCTCCTGACACTCTTCTCCTCTGACATCATTTCATATGATGTTCTTTGCTTGTACATTCTCAGGGGTGGGTAATTAATTTGTTTACTCACCAAGTGAACATGTAGCCCGACTCTGCTCTCATGATCCCTGCGCTTACATAAAAGCCTGAAAAGAATTTCAATGATTTTAAAAAGCTAAGCTAAAAGTGTGATGCACCACCATACATAGAAACATACTTGAAAATAGAAGCAGGAGTAGTTAATGTGGCCTTTCAAGCCTACTTCACCATTCATTATGATCACGGTTGATCATCAAATTCAATACCCTGAACCAGCCTTCCCCCCGCATATCTTTCAATCCCTTTAGCTTCAAGAGTTATATCTAATTTCTTCTTGAAATCACACAACGTTTTGAACTCAACTACTTTCTGTCGTTGTGAATTCCACAGATTCACCACTCTCTGGATGAAGAAATTTCTCCTCACCCCAGTCCGAAAAGTTTTATCCCTTATCCTCAAACTATAACCTCTCGTTCTGGACTCCCCACCATCGGGATCATTCTTTCTGGATCTACTCTGTCTAATCTTGTTAGAATTTTCTAAGTTTCTATAAGATGCCCGCTCACTCTTCTAAACTACAATGAATGTAATCCTAATCAATTTAGTATCTCCTCGTATGACATTCTTCCATCCCAGGAATCAGCCTAATAAACCTTCACAGCAAGAACATTCTTCTTTAGATAAGGACACCAAAACGACACACAATATTCCAGGTGTGGCCTCATTAACACCCTATACAATTGCAGTAAAACATCCCTATTCGTATACTCAAATCCTCTCGCTAACAAGTCCACTTGCCTTCCTTATTGCCTGCTGAACCTACGTGATTACTTTCAGTGGCTGATTCACGAGGACACAAAGGTATTGTTGAGTGTCCACCTCTCTTAATTTACACCCATCCAAATAATAATATGCCTTCCTATTTTTGCTACTGAAGCGGATAATCTCACATTTATGCATATTAAAATGCATATGTCGACTCACTCAGCCTGTCCAAATCACGCTGAAGCATCTCTGTGCCCTCCTCACAGCTCACCCACTCACCCAACTTTGTATCATCTGCAAATCACTAACATATAATGTGAACAATTGGGGTCCTTGCACAGATTGCTGCGGTACCTCAATGGTCACTGCCTGCCAATTGGAAAAAGACCCATTTATTCCAACTCTTTGCACCCGGTCTGCTAATCAGCTTTCTATCCATCTCAAGACTGTACCTGCAATCCCATGCATTTTCACTTTAGAAAGTAATGTGCTATGTGAGACCTTGTCAAAATCCTTCTGAGAGTCTAAATAAACCACATCCATCGATTCTCCCTGGTCAACTCTACTTGTTACATCTTCAAAGAATTCCAGTAGATTTGTTAAGCATGATTTTCCTTTCATAAATCCATGCTGACTTTATTTGATTATACCACGGTTTTCTAAATGCTGTGCTATGAAATCCTTGACAATGGACTCTAGCAACTTCCTTACTACTGATGTAAGGCTCACTGGTCTTTGGTTCCCCGTTTTCTCTCTACTTCCCTTTTTGAATAGCGGGATTTTATTAGCTACCCTCCAACCTGTAGGAACCATTCCAGAGTCCAAAGAAGTTTTGAAAATGACCCACAATGGATCTATAAATTCTAGGGTTACTTCCTTAAGTACTCTGGGATGAAGATTATTAGGCTCTGGAGATTTATCAGCCTTCAATCCTATTGATTTCCCTAAAAACATTTCTCTGCTGAAACTGATTTCCTCCAGCTACTCACTAAAATTTGTTTCTCAGAACTTCCGTTACATTATTCATGTCTTCCTTTGTGAAGACAGGAACAAAGTACGAATTTAGTTCCTCAGACATTTCTTTTTTCTCTGTTATGTATTCCCCCGTTTCTGACTGTAAGGGGCCTACATTCATTTTTGTCAATCTTTTTCTCTTTACATACCTATGGAAACCTTTACAGTCAGTTTTTATGTTCTCTGCTAGCTTACTTTCATATTGTATTTTGTCTTTCTTAATCAATCCCTTAGTCTGCCACCTCAGGTCTATTGCTTTTTCTTGCTAATTTATATGCCTCTTCTTTGAATCTAATACAATCTCTAATTTCCCTTGTAAACCATGATTCGGCCACAGTTCCCTTTCTACTCTAGTGCCAAATTGGAATAAACAACTTTTGGAGTTCACCTCTTCGTTCCTTGAATGCCTGCCAATACCTGTCCACTGTATTTCCTTTCAGTAATGTTTCCCAGTCTATCATAGCCGACTTATGCCTCATACCATCAGTTACCTTTATTGAGGTTTGGGACCCTCGTCTCAGAATCAACTACCTCACTATCCACCTTGATAAATATTTCTATCATATCATGCTCACTCATCTCCAAGGGTTCTCTCACAACTAGATTGCCAATGAGTGCTTTATTATTGCACAATACCTAGTCCAAGATGTCCTGTTCCCTTGTTGGTTCCTCGACTTATTAGTCCAGAAAACGATGCCATATACACTCCAGCAATTCCTCCTCTTTGTATTGTGGCCAATTTGACTGACTCAATCTTAGCACTGCTGCCTCACAGCGCCAGGAACCCGGGTTCAATTCCGTCTGTGGGTGACTGTGTGGAGTTTGCACTTTCTCCCATGTCTGCATGGGTTTCCTCCGGGTGCTCCGGTTTTCTCCCACAGCCCAAAGATGTGCAGGTTAGGTGGATTGGCCATGCTAAATTCCCCCTTTGTGTCCAAAAGGTTCGGTTGGGTTACGGGGAAAGGATGGAAGTGTGGGGCTTAATTGGGGGTGCTCTTTCCAAGAGCCGGTGCAGATTCGATGGGCCGACTAGCCTCCTGCACTGTAAATTCTATGATCTATATGCACTTTAAAGTCACCTATACTCACAGATGTTCCTATATCAGTGGTGGAGCATGACTCCAGATTTTGAATCTGCATTTGATTCTTCAATACCTGTCAGGGATAGTTCACATTAGCTTACAGGAAGCTTGCATATAATCAACATAGGCATTAAACTTTCCGAAAGCAGTTGAAGTAATCACTGAGGCTCACAAGGATCAACATTCCATCAAGGCGACTGAAACAACACAGGTTAAAATACATTACAAAACCTAATTAGCTGAAGCTTATTATATACACTCCAAATCCAATCTCTCCAGTATAGTTCCTTTAATAGAATTAACACGCTCATGACAAACCAAAGTTTAAGAAAATATTTTTTTCACTTTCTTTGACTCCAAACCCACTTTGTACATGAAAATTATTTTTAAAGGGATTAACAGTCCCATGACAAACCAAAGTTTTAAATAAATATATATCTTTCTTTTACTTTCTGTGCATTTTAAGCATCTTCTAAACACTATTATGAAAGATTAACCCAGCTAAATAATTCTCTCTAATGTCTCCTACTTCTGCTCTCTGATTCTGGATGAGGAAAGAAAAATGCAAATAAACAAGTGTAAAAACATACCAAACATCGGGGCAAGCAGGCCTAGTTAGCACTGCCCCGTGATTTCACGTTCAGTTGCTTCAGCGCAGCTCTTGCACTTTAAAAGCACGGGGCCGGAAGTTTGGATTCGGCGCGCTTTCAGCAGTCGTGTCCGTGCGACGGGACTTAAGCATAGTCCTGGCATGAATGTGCTGCGTGTGCTTCCCTTGCGCCAGCACGAAACACGCAAGTTATGGGCAAGTATGTTCTGCTTTTTATTATAACAGAAGGCTGTGGTAATAAAATGGTTGTGGAGAAAAAAAAATCCGAAACTTCTCAGTTGCTCTCCTGCCATTCCCTTTTGTTAATTTTATTGTTCTTTCAATTTAAAATGCTAAAACGTGGAAAGCTTTTTGTCGATCCTCATAATACCACACAGCTCAGATAAAGGAACTATTTGAAATTGTCAATAAAACGCTTAATGCTCCATAAAAATTTTGTTGAACAGTTTTTATGAAACAAACTACACTTTCATTTTCTAAATGTATCCACTTTTATAGTCAATTGATCAAAAAATAATCCTTTATTAAGCAAAATCATCTTTTATGTTGAATACTTTGTGCTTTACATGAATATTAATAGCAGTTGGAA